>NC_056601.1:5366005-7881005 GCF_018340385.1 Cyprinus carpio
TATTTTTTATTAAAATTAAGTAAGAAACATTAGATGCATTAGAAAGTAGTAACTCGTACCTCGATGCTCACTGGCGCGGAGTTGAGCGGCTGGAGATAATCTGGGTGAAGTATGTGACTTGTGTGAGCGGTCAACATTTTGAGAATCCGTATAGGCAACCTTTTCTCCTGACGCGCGGGATCACGGTACGGCAGCGAGGCAATCGAGTCGGTTTGGGGTCTTAAACAGGTTGGCGAACTATCGTTGTTAATAAAACGACTTTTAAGGGTCTGCTGGTTCCGTGAACTGACTGCAATTCCAGGAGGCAGTTCGCTCATCTGGATCGGGGCGGAACAGAGACCTGTCGAGGGCAGCGACGGGGCGGGTGTCCTTCAGTTTTCATTTAGAGATATCCAGTGTTTTCAAAAAAGAGCCAAACGACTTTATATCCTCTTCTATTGAGAGTTAAATATCCCGTTGAAAAATCAGCTCTGTGCGTAGTCCAGAGAAAGAGAGCTGTTATAGTGTCTAAGAAGAACGTACACTCCGTTTCCACATCGTTCCGTCACCGAATCAGTGTTGCTTTGAACCCCAAAACGACAGCGAGTCCTTTACGCGCAAACGACGACTTGTAAGAGAAATAAGAGAAGTCTTGTATACTTGTCGTAAAATAAAAATAAAGAAACTACGCAATAGAACTACTGGGAAATATGGTGTCAGATAAAGGCATTCCGTTGGTCCGTGCTCGCTCCGGTGTGTGCTCTACAGCCTCCGTACGCATATACACTCTGCTCATGAAGATCTGAGGGAGAACTTCAAAGCGCTCCGCCGCCGTCCAATCGCCTGCATCTGCATTAGTAATAAGTGGGTAGGCACAACAGAGGCGGAGACTGTCCTCCCCGCTCCGGACCCGCTGGCCAAGCGCTCGCTCGTTGTGTGTCAAAACATGCAAAGACTCTGACATGCCGTTTTACCATTTATTTCATTACTTATCTAGTTTTGTTAATCGTGGTTATTTGTATAGTAAATTTTTTAGTCACCAGTAATTCAGTATGCCTTGAATTAAAAGTAGCTTGTTTTGTATTTACTATTTATTACAAAAGTAACTTTGATTAGAGTAGACTTTACACTAGTAATTAATTCCTTGCCACTAGTCACTTCAAGTAAATTTCTTATTCTGTCCTGTGTTAATGTAAAAGTGGCCATTTTTGCCACTGAATTCTGTGGATCTATGGTGATGTTGGCTCATTTATAAATATTTATTTAGCCTATATAATATATATGCTACTAATAAGCACAAATTTACATTAGTAAGTACTGGAATAGTAACTATTGGATTACTAGTCATTTTAAATATGAGTAAAGCATAGTTAGTTTTAAAGAATAAATATTGAAACACCTTGTGAACAAAGATATTATAGATTCAACACTAAGTTGACAGTTTTTCAAACATTGCTATTAATAAGTAAACTAATTCCGATGTATTCATACATGTCGTTATAAATGACATTCATACTACTATAATTTGTCTTTGCATAAGGTCCAAACGTTATATTAATAATATAGTCTAAAGAGTATTTCACAGTTAAACACAAAATTCTAATTTAATGCTGCCAATGCTATAGTTTTACCGTACAAGCTTAACTGTAATAATACAGCATTGTGTTAAAAGGAAAAGCTGAGAATGTGGTAGCAGTTTCTTTTTTTAGGTCAAACAAGTCAAATGATATTGAGCAATACATTCATACATAATAACAGCACATGCCGATGTGTGCGCCTCCAGTTCTGGAATGTTAATAACTTTATTACATTATCCCATGTTACTTTGCCATTGAAGTAATTTAGCTAACTTAATTATGCAATGAATTGGCTTAATCATTGAAAAATGAAGCCTGACAGAGGCTATTACAGGGAGACTGTGCTAATTCGTGTCTAAGTAACTTTGAAGTTCAGTATATTTAATGGCTTTGATTGTTCGTAAGTGCTTATACCCAGTATTATTAAACCTCAGACATTGGACCGAGTTGTATTACATTATTTTGGCAAGCGTTTTTGCAAAGCAATCTTGCATGTATAGGCAAAATTTTTTGTGACTTTTGTATTCAATCAAATATGATATGATAGCTTTCACAAATGTGTGTGTGTGAATTTATTTAATTTGCTTTAGCTGTGATGTATTACTAATGCATTGTCCTTAGGATGAGCCATATTTCAAACTGACAGGATAAAAGTTGCCCCCATTTGCACAGTGCTGTAAACATATGGACGGGAGAGAATATTTATGTTTCTCTCAATGGCAGTACCTGTCAGGTGAGTCAGAGAGATGAGAAAGGCCTGATATCTGGAGCTGTTCTCTGGGTTAAAAACAAAGAGCACCTGGGAAGCTTCTTGAAAGGTGATGTTGCCTGCCTTAGTGTAATAAAAATGACAAAAAGACAGAATGCATGAACTGTTGACCTAGGGAGAGGAGGAGCCACAGGCAAACATGTGTTTGCAGGGCTTTGTCTCGCGTATCTGGGTGGCAGAGGTGAATATTCATTTAATAATGGTGTGCAGGGAGGAATGAAAGCCTCGGGACACTGCATTTCAGAGGCAGAAAGAGTTTTAAGTTTGTCAGCAACCTGTCATTTTAGATCCCACATACAACACACACACAAACAGCCTCCCACACTTTCACAAGTACCTACAGACGATCAAAGTTGAGTGGAGTGGCAAAGTATTAAACCACTCTCAATCATACATAGCAGTTATTTCTGTCTTGCTAATCTAAGCTGTTAAGTTAATTAAACTGCCACTCTGTCTCACAACACAAAGATCCATCTCAAAATATAGTGTTTGTTAGGTTTTAAACCCACATTGTCTTATTTATTCAGGAACTACACATTGTTGAGTCAACGTAAAGGCGCATCTGCCGTTGTTAAACAAGGATCTCTTTACCCGTGGCGTCTAAAGCCATTTAACGTTCTGCACGTGTGTGTGTGTGTGCGTGCTCATGTGTGTTGAGAGATAGCAGCGATGGATGAAGTCACCTCTCCTTCTGTCAACAGCCTTGCTGTTTGCTTTGTCATTATTAGTGTCATCCATCACTTGCAAATCTGAAAAACTACAGGAACATTCAAATTCAGATGCACTCAGGGTTAAGTGATATGATGCGATCGCTTCCTTTGAACAGATCAGTTGTCTTTGCCCCACACAAACAGACACTTCAGGTTATGACAGGTGTGGTCTAACCTGTCAAAGAGCATATTAATGCAGGTAGACGTTTTTTTTTTTTCTGCTCTTACAGTCGATTCATCCCTGTTGCCACTCTGTAAAGTTTGGTTGAGATGTCTGGAATGTTTCCGTGTGTCTAGAAATGATGTTACTAGTCAGAAACCCAGAATCACAGGGTGTAACCATTGTTGTATTCTTAGGACTGCAAAGAAAATGAAGGATCGCTGCCTTCTTGAAAATGCGAAAAAACCCTAAAACCTCAAATCTTAGAATTCCAATGGTTTAGAATTAAGATGGATTGCCTTACAAAAACATTTTCAGGATAAGTGAGTTTGGCAGGGGGCAAAGGTGTGGGTGGAATGGAGGGAGTTTAAAGGCACCCTAGAGGAGGAGGAAGGGAAAATAAGAAAAAGAGAAAGAGAGTGAGAGAAAGAACAGAGGGCGGGCTGGAACAACGGGGAACAGCTCCTTTCAAGTCTGGCCTTGAAGTGGGCTGCTAACAGCTGTTTTGACGTATAAATGATGGATGGTCATTTCCTGTTGTGGATTTTAAGGGGCAGGCCTCCCCTTTAAGAGGCCTGTCTGACCAATCCCTGTTAAGCCTGAAGGCGTTCGCCTGTGCATGACTGTATCAAAGCACCGGGCTTTACCATAATTTTGACTAAACAAAGGGCTAAAAGCAGAGGCTAGACATCCTGCTTGACCATAGCCCACTCACATCCCTCACTGTTTCTTGTGAGAGGTCACTCAGAACAGATTACTGAAAACCTACCGGAATTTTATAGCAAGCCATCATTCATGTTAATGTGAAACAGCAAAGGATATGTAACATGGAGATGAACATTGGAAGAAGGAAAGATTAAAGTAAAAAAAAAATAAAAAATAATCATTTAATTAATACTAAAATACCCTGTTTTGTCTGCTAAAACAAAACTGGTGTTTGCAGTTCTCAAGTTATTTTTTTATACTTGACTGGCACGGAACAGTTTGTCACTCTTTGGTACAGACTGAGAGACGGCAAAACCAACCAAACAAAAAAGATGCAAATCACTTGCATTTAATTACCTGTGACTGATTTATGAGGTGAGCGGTATGAAAAGGGAGCCCAGAGGCAGGGAGTCTGCTGCTCATGACTGGTCTGTTTTCCAGAAATAATAATCCTGTGAAAAAAGAGGGACAGGACAGCTTTATGGAGTGTAGCTGACATGTGAGACCAACCCTGGAGAACTGTAAAATGTAGCACTGTCTTTCTCTCATTGCTTTCACGAACCTCACAATCCTTTGGAGTGATTGTGAAATTTTTAGGATCGGATATTTAAAAGTGCACTGTTCCACTGTGAAACTTGGTGGAGTATTTCAAAGAGTAATGTTTGTGCGTGTGGAAGAGATGATAGAGAGAGCTTATCAAACGAGGAACGTATCACGAAACGGAGCCAAAAAGAATTAAGATTTATTTAGTTTGGTGTGAATAGCACACACAACATACACGCAGGGGGAACAAATGGCACAAAAGGCTCTTCCCAGAATCCTCAAAGAATAGGAGCTTCTCAGGTTGATTTAATGACTCATCTCTGTGTTTTGGTATAATCAGACTTGAACATCTTGAGTCTCTCTGATCCAAAGACGTGAGTGATGGTGTGATGACAGGATAAATATTTGTGTGAAACCACATGTGACAGAATGGAATATTGTACAGTAAGATGGATGAACTAGACTTGAGTAATAGTTATATACCCAGTAAAAGCTTATTTCCATTATTTTCATGATATCGATGATGTTTAGTGCTTTCACAGGCTTAATAGCTTGTCTCTCTTGTCGCCTCTGTGTTCAAGGGCTTGGCAGATCTACTCATCTTCCTGTCTCACTGATTATCTCTGAGTGATTATGTACATGCCCTACAGTTAATGACAGATCTTTATTTAGCTTTCAAACATGTCATGTGTACCAAAACACACAAGCACACACACACAGTGAACTTAAATGCACCCTTCTCGCTCAAACAAAAGGTCCCATTGTCCTCCACATGGTGAAGTTATCAGGAAGGGTGGGAGAACTACCCGGCTACACACAGCAGAGCCACAAATCAGATTGCTCTATATTGTTGTGTGAAATCTAAGCAGACATCAAAAGGTGTTTTTTATCTGTTGCTGGCCCAGAAAACGCTAGCGTGGAGCAACAGTCACACCATTCACGAGGCTCATGACACGTTCCATTTTAGTAATGCATGGGGCAAATGAAATCTCTCTATTCCTCAGGCAAGTCTGATTCACTTTTTAGAGTTCCACGCTCATTCCCACATTTCATTTCTGAGTCACACTCACTGGCGCGCACCGCCAAAGTTAATAATTAACTTTGTCACACAAAACAGACGTCAAAGTTAAAGATGATACTGACCTAGCCTGTATTAGTCTTGTCAATCAGCTCACAGTTGACTGACAAGGCTCAAACGTTTGCCAGTTGAGCTCTAAGCAGGTTATGTCATTGTGTCACACATTATGAAAAGATGTAAACTTGCTGCCTGAACAATAACAACTCAACAGCCCGGTTCTTGGCGGCTTGTAAAAACTGCAGTAAAAACACAGATGTTTTCCTTCATCACCTCCCTGGAGTCCTCCATCAGTTCTGAAAATAAGATTACATCATATATTCATATACTGACAAGTACATGATGGCGCTTTTTCTTCATTACACAAGGCATTCTTTTTTCCACCATTTACTAATAGCAGTTTGAATAAAATACAGGAGTATGCACCATTCAATAACACATTTTTTCATCACTATTCAATTAAAATATATTTAATATATGATTTTTGTGTCATTTCTTTTGCGTTTTGTAACAATTTTGAAAGCATTATAAATGTTAATATAATTCAAAATATATATTCTATTATTACACTTTGGGACCAGATAGAACACTGTTCCTGTTTTTTAGACCCGTCGTAGCATAATCTGTATTCTTGTTTGTATTGCTGTATTATATTTAATAATACAAGATTAGAATGAATTTATGGAGGGAGATTTAAAGGCGTGTTGGAAAAACTCTGGCAGAGTGTCAGCTGTCAATCATCATGGCCCGCGGTATGGAGGAGTGCCCTGTCGGTCACAGTGACTTTGATGTGATGAGAGATGGAGGCGCTCAATTAAAAGCCTATCAGCGTGTAAGTAAATCAACACCTATCAGCCTTGTCACTTCAAACAAACGTTTATTATACTGCTCCGCCCACCTCATTAATCTCGCACTGTTCGCCTGTCAAGACGAGGTCACAACCGAGGAACGCATAAGACAAACTGGATAAGGAAACAGACCTCAAAACATTTGTTCTAACTTAAATGCAAGCTTATTATGTCCTCTAGGCTGTAGTCATAATTATATATAATAGTTTTAATGTTGCAACTGTATAATGGTTTTTAATTTAATAATAAAAGAGAATTAATTTACTTTTGTGATAAAATTTGCTCTGGCATTTTCTATCCGGTTCCTAAACAAAATACTCTAATAAATAATGGGAAATATAGCAGAGGAAGAAGTGAACTGCCTCACTGTACAAGATCATGATAAAGTCATTTGTGCATACTCATTTCAGATGCTATGCTAAGCGTAAGCTAACAATAGCTAACTCTTGCAGTATCGCTAGAACTCTTTCCCCTTCCTCTTTCACTGTGTTTTTGTGCGACGCTGAATCACACATAGTAAAGAGCCAAATCGGCATCAGATGATGATGTGCTAAAATTGTCACTGGCGTCCTCACTGAAGTCTTTTGCTGTTTCGTTTAGACACGATTCCCCTGGTTTTTCATGATTCGTTTGATTTTGTTTCTCTGTAGAGAGCAAACAAATTTTACTTTTCTGGTCCTGTCTGGATTTGTCTCCTGTGCCCAATGACCTTGCCAAGTTTGAACCTTATAAAAGGTTATTAGTTGCCAAGAGAGAGAGCGCACAAGCTTCTTCCACAAAGCCTGCCAGAAGGTTACACTGCCTGCGTGCTATAAATTACCCTCGACAGGCCGCTAGAACCGGGGAGCTGGAGGAGAGGAAGAGGGGAGGGAAGAGGGTGAAGAAGTGGGTGCAGTTTTCTTTTCGGTCCCCACTTGATGAATGCACCTCAGAACAAGGCAGAAAATACATCATATCACCTTTAATAGGTACACATTTCCACCACCATAACTCAGCGTTTAAAAATAGAGAAAAGCGATGAAATATGGTGCCGTATATTCCGACTGTGACACTTTTACGAGTCCTCGCTGCAGTATAAAGGCATTGATTGCTATTTCAAAGTGCCGTGTCAGGCCCAATACTGAGTACAACCAGCTGCTACACCGAGAGAGTGAGTGGTGGGGAAAGAGAGAGAGAGAGAATGAGTTATGACTGCTGAGATTTGGGTGATCTTTTCAGAGAGTCATCCGTAGCTGTAAATTTACAGTGTTTGTGCTTGGTGTTATTGAAACCAAACCCAGAGCTGCCTGTCAGTCATCCATTCTCAGAGCTGCTGTAGAGCATTCCTCTCCTGACAGAAACAGTCCCTCAGCGAAAGGTGAAAGAGAGCACAAATTATACATGAAACGACAAAAGGCTGGCGCTCGTGCTCTCTCTGTATTCGATTATGTCCCCCCCGCCTTTTCTCTCTCTTTTTCTGTCTGTCTTCACACTCGCCTTGAAGACTAGTATGTGTTTAAATTAAGTGCTTGTGACTTTACCCTACATGCCTTTGTGCTCATTTTTACGACCTTAAAGAGATAGTTCACTCAAAAATGGATATTCATTTACTCACCCTCATGTCATTCCAAACCTGTATGACTTTCTAGATTTTGTCTTTTTTTTATTGATATCACTGATATGCAGTATTGTTTTGTGTTCCAAAGAAGAAAAGTCATACATGTTTAAATTATACCATAGTGGGCAAATTATGGTTCTTTTTGGAACTTTTTTATTACAGATTTTTTTTTATGTGGTAAAGAGCAAGAATAAAGTGTGCAACAAGTAACACTTCTCACAAGGGCAACAGGAGGTCATGAAAAAAAAAATGGTGGAGAACTATGAAATGGTTGGGTCTTTTCAAGTTGTTATATCATAGGTCAAAGCACATGCCAAAATATGGATGTTGTATGTACTTGTGTTCTTGGAGTATTTCATTAATGATCGAACATAAATTTCAAAATTCAATACATACTCTTAAATGTGTAGAAATTCAGACAGATATCTGCATTTGGCAGACGCTGTTACCAAAGTGACTTGCATTTACGGTTAGGAATAGAAAATAATTTCCAATTCCAGCATCGGATACAACAACTACACTGAAAATCTCTGATTCATCTAGTAATGAAACAATTAAATCTTGAGTGAGTCATTGAATCATTCCATTCATAAATTCCATGAGATTTTGTTTAGCTGTCAAATGTTTTTTCTTCAGAATTGTGAAAAAACCACAACATCCATTTAAAAAAAGTCTCAGTTTATCCAGAATCATGCAGCTCTATTTTGCAAACAAACAGCTCTTAATCGAGTCCATTTTTATGTAGCCGGGTGATTTTTGTTCATGGCATTCAGCAGTAAACAGAATAAACAGCAGTAAACCCAGAATAAATGTTTGATATCTAAATGTTTGACTTCATTTTTTAAAACCACATTGGAATCAAAACTGGAATTTAAAAAAGTGAAATGATACCTCACCCTACTTACATTGTGTTTAAGATATGCATTTTATTAAATGTATGCATTCCCTAGGAATCAAACCCATGATCTTGGTGTTGCTAGCGCTGTACTCTACCGTCAGGAATGCCATGTTGAAATGTTTTAACCAGATGCTGGTAGCCATTTTGTTCCATTCACCTCAATAACTGCCCTTCCTGTCTTTATTTTAAAAATTGTAAAAGGCGTTTGACCTTCGTATGCTTAAAAAACTTGAGGTTTACAATATATGACCCCTCTTCCTTCCACAGACAGAGCTAAAGCTATCATTTGTGTCCATTAACATTTGTTAAACATGAGGGTCTTAACTGGCTCGTATTAAAGCAGTGATGAGAAAGACAGGATGCCTGTAATGTTATTCAGCAGTCTCCCTGCCCTTGCTTTTTATTACCTATGATATTTATACACTGTTTTAACCTCTGACTCTTTCCATTGTGCGCTGTGGTCTGTGCGAGCCTGTCAGATACATGCGGGCTGAATGTCTTCTGTTTCCAGCCCCTCTCCCTACAGTCTATTAAAATCTGCTCTGGACTTCTGCCATAGGCACATCATTTATCTCAGCGCTGGCCAAGAAGAATTATTGTTGTGTAAATCTCAAAGCCTTTTAGGAGATCAAAGTTCCAAAATATAAATCACATTTCTCTGTAGATATAAAACGCACACATGCTCTTGCACACATGCGGCGGGGGAAAAACGCACATTCGCCTTCCCCGTGTGTGGATACGAGGGAGGTTCTCCACCCAAATCTCTTCCCACAGGGTAGAGCGAAGATGGCCTATCCTCCTCCTTATCTCCCCTTCTTTCCTCTGTTCCACTCCTCCACCAATTCCCTCTTTTCTTTTCTCCACAGAGGATGCACTTAATCCTTTTCTCTTTGTTAACTTTAGCTTTTTTCCTTCTTTTTTTGAAGTCTCTATCCGTATTTTCACCTACACCTACACCCCCATTCTTCTTCAATTCAAGGGAAAAATATTTTAACCTGATTTAAATCACAACGGAATATGATTGATTTCACTATTATACATGTTTTTTTTGTTGTTGGTTTTTTTTGTAGGCTAGGGCTCACTTGGTGGAAACAGGAAAGCTTAAAGGGATAGTTCACACAAAAATGAAAATTCTGTCTTGTACTGACACCCAAGTCTCTAAACTCTATTTCTTCTGCTGAGCACAAAAGATACAATTTTTTAGAATAAATAGCATAATTGCATATAAATTGCATAATAGTTGTTATTTCTGCTTTTTTCAATTAGCAAATATGTCTTTTAATAGTTTCAGTTTTAGTTTTAGTTAACAATAACAACACAGATTTTTTTCATACAGTGAAAATCAGTAGGGTCCAAAACAACATTGGACACCATTGTCTTTTTTTATGTGGAAAACAACAATGGCAACAAACAAACAGAGAGAAGGAGAGACATCTTAAAAATATCTTCTGTTTTTAACAGAAGAAAGCAAGCAGCAACTGGTTTGGAATGACGTGAGGATGAGTAAATGATGACGATTTGTATTTTTGTGGGAACTATCCCTTGAATCGAATTCTGTTGTATGAGCTACAACAGGAATGCTGTCTGTTAGATCTTTTAGCATTGTGTCACTATGATCAGTTGATGTCCCATCTAGCTGTAACGCCATCATAAATCTTTTCTGATCCATCTTAGATATATGGCTGCTATCTAAAAAGCAAATATCTTACTTGAATACAAAAAATATGTTTTTTCCCCTCTAAACATTGCTCACCCTCTGTGGTAGGATGTTTTGTTTTTATATATAAAATATGATGAGAATTTTTGGGTGGCATGTTAAAATGATCTCACTTCGTTGACAGGGCCTATATGGGGGCATTATTTTGACATCTCTCGTCAAGTGTGTGTATGTGTGTTTGCGTGTGGCAACATTCTGATATGTGTTGATCTCAGTCTGCAGGCAGATTTTATCTACAAACACGGCTTGCATGTGGGAAGACTAAATGAAAAAAGGGGTTTGCCATTAAACTGCCAGGGATTATATACTGTGCGCTCTGTGATGTGCCAGCAAAACAGATTTGGTGGCATTGATTTGACAGAGAAAAGAGTGACAGAGAGAAGAGAGGGATTGGGGTGAGTGAGGGGTGGAGGGTTGATGGAAGGAGCATTTTTTTTGGAGTTTCCTTTTTTTATCCTCTCAGACACTTTGTCATTGTGTACTCTGTGCTTAGAAGTAAGAAAGTAAATATCCTGGATTGACTGCGGCTGTCAGGAGGGGTAATTTGCTGCATGTGTGGATTTAGTGAGATTTAAGTTATGTCTGTCTGGAGAAGTTCTCTCGGTCTTTGAGTGAATGCTTTAGATCAGAATGGATGATAGGAGGAGTCTGTGGAAGACAAGATAATGTCTGTGAGGAAGGACAGATACTGCCAGTGGAAACTTTTCCAGTGAATAAAACCTCACCGTGTGTTTCTAGTCCAAGCGGTGCAAATTGGAACCTCTATGCTTTCCATAATGTGGATCAGATTATATGCGTTTACTGGAAATATGCCATTCATATGGGGCTCATGATATTTTGATGGCACAGAGTGTTTTACAAAAAAAAAAAAAAAAAGGAGATGAATGACACTCCGTAATAAAAGAAACCTTCTCGTAAGCGCTGACTCAAAGCCAAATACGATGACCGCAGCTTACTAGGTGCTATAGAATTTTACAGAGCCATAACAGCTTCATATCCGTTTCCTCACAGAGGTGGGATGTTATGTGTGAAGCAACCTTGAGTAACACCATTCTCCCCTTTAATGTTCTCTTGAAGCCAACTGTAGCATTGTGACAAAGTTTACACCTCATTGACAGGCTAATATCCTCATCCTGACACAGTGGGCGGCCGTCTATGGGAGTTTTAAAGGGAGCTGCTAAATGGGACGCCTTTGCTCATCAAAGTCAGCACACACATTTATAAAGCTGTGAATCCCAGCACTCGAGACCTTTGAAGAGAAGGTGTGGGTTTATAGCGGACAGCTGTTTCTCTAAAGAGCAGGAGCTGGCACTGCAGGGAGGTGAGGTATGCGCTGTTCATGGGGTCACGTGTCTGCCATGCGCGCGTGCGTGTGTGTGTGATGGAGAGCTGACGTTGACGTGTTAGACTAATGTGTGAACTCAGGGGGCAGAGGGCTGTGGCATGAGTCAGTGTGGGTTTTTCTCCAGTCTATGCGAATGGGGTCAGGAGAGTGAGAGGTACAAAATGGAATATATGTGTCAAAGGGCTTTGAAAATAAATCACAACCTCCAAAAGTGACCGTACTTCAGCTCATCTGGACTCCAGACGATCGATATTATCTGGAAAAAGGGAAACTCATGCGGGCACTGAATGTTGCAGGAACTGTGGTTCACCTTGGGCTTTGCTTTTGAGTGACAGCACAGCTTCTCCCATGATTAGCACTGTACCAAATATTTTATTAATCAGTATTTTTGTCTTAAACATTGTTAAAACAAGATGCTTGATTTTCTTTTTTTAATGAGTAAAATATTTAAAATGTAATTAGATTGATTTGATTGTTATTTTTAAAAGGATTTTTGCATAAACATTCACAACTTCCACAACATAAAACCCCCAAAAAACTTGTTTAAAATATGACAAATATAAACTCTCAAGTGTCTCTTCCTGACCTCTGTTGTGTTTTTGAAGTTGTTCATTATTACATTTAGGTAATTATGTACTTTTTTTGACAAGAGCTTGTTGATTTGAGCTACTTTAAGTTTTTTGTTAATTGTGTAAGATATGTCATGTTGTCAGAGAATATGTGTCAGGTTGTTTATTCTTCTTTTATTCATACAACAGTTTATAAGAATAAACAATTTGACTGAATAACAAGAATAGTTATATTCTCTGAAAACAAGCTGTTTTGCTTCTCATGTAAATTTATCTTAAGAATGTTTAGATATATTTATTTTATTGGGAATAGGAAGAAGAGGCTGTTTTTTGTAGTGTACTAAGATAATAAGCGAGTGTAGTTTACAAAGTTCTAAAAAAAACATATACTGTTTAATTTTTATTTTAGGTTTTTACAGACTGAAGTGTATGGAAGCCCGTTTCCACCACTGAATAAAAAAAAAAAAAAAAAAAGTAATTACGACTTTTTATCTCACAATTATGACAATTGACAATCACAATTTTTTCACAATTGTGAGTTTATAACTCGCAATTATGACTTTTTTTCTCATAATTGCGAGATATAAACTGCCAATTCTGAATTTTTTCAGAATTGCGTGATATAAACTTACAATTGCTAGTTATTAAGTCAGAATTGTGAGATATAAACTGTAATCTGGGAACATATCAGTTCTTTTTTGTCTTCTCAGAACTGGACTTTATAACTCGCAGTTCTGAGAAACAAAGTCAGAATAGCAAGTTTATATCGCACAATTCTAAATTTATTTCTCAAATTTATATCCTGCGATTCTGACATTATGTCTCGCAACTATGACTTTATATCTCACAATTCTGACTTTATATCTTGAAATTATGACTTTATATTCCGCAATTGAACTTATATCTTGAAATTCTGACTTTATATCTCGCAATTCTGACTTTATATCTCAAAATTCTGACTTTATATCTCGCAATTCTGACTTTATATCTCGAAATTCTGACTTTATATCTCGAAATTCTGACTTTATATCTCACAATTCTGACTTCATATCTTGAAATTATGACTTTATATTCCGCAATTGACCTTATATCTTGAAATTCTGACTTTATATCTCGAAATTCTTACTTTATATCTCACAATTCTCTCCTTATATCTTGAAATTCTGACTTTATATCTCGCAATTCTTACTTTATATCTCACAATTCTGACTTTATATCTTGAAATTATGACTTTATATTCCGCAATTGACCTTATATCTTGAAATTCTGACTTTATATCTCGAAATTCTTACTTTATATCTCGCAATTCTGACTTTATATCTCACAATTCTGACTTTATATCTCGAAATTCTGACTTTATATTCCGCAATTGACCTTATATCTTGAAATTATGACTTTATATCTCGCAATTCTGACTTTATATCTCGCAATTCTGACTTTATATCTCGCAATTCTGACTTTATATCTCGCAATTCTGACTTTATATCTCGCAATTCTGACTTTATTACTCATAATTCTGACTTTATATCTCATATATCTGACTTTATATCTCATAATTCTGACTTTATATCGCACAATTCTGACTTCATATCTTGAAATTATGACTTTATATTCCGCAATTGACCTTATATCTTGAAATTCTGACTTTATATCTCGCAATTCTGACTTTATATCTCTCGCAATTCAGACTTTATATCTCTCGCAATTCTGACTTTATATCTCGCAATTCTGACTTTATATCTCGCAATTCTGACTTTATATCTTGAAATTCTGACTTTATATCTCGAAATTCTGACTTTATATCTCACAATTCTGACTTCATATCTTGAAATTATGACTTTATATTCCGCAATTGACCTTATATCTTGAAATTCTGACTTTATATCTCGAAATTCATACTTTATATCTCGCAATTCTGACTTTATATCTCGCAATTCTGACTTTATATCTCGCAATTCTGACTTTATATCTCGCAATTCTGACTTTATATCTCGAAATTCTGACTTTATATCTCGAAATTCTGACTTTATATCTCACAATTCTGACTTCATATCTTGAAATTATGACTTTATATTCCGCAATTGACCTTATATCTTGAAATTCTGACTTTATATCTCGAAATTCTTACTTTATATCTCACAATTCTCTCCTTATATCTTGAAATTATGACTTTATATCTCGAAATTCTTACTTTATATCTCACAATTCTGACTTTATATCTTGAAATTATGACTTTATATTCCGCAATTGACCTTATATCTTGAAATTCTGACTTTATATCTCGAAATTCCTACTTTATATCTCGCAATTCTGACTTTATATCTCGCAATTCTGACTTTATATCTCGTAATTCTGACTTTATATCTCACAATTCTGACTTTATATCTCTCGCAATTCTGACTTTATATCTCTCGCAATTCTGACTTTATATCTCTCGCAATTCTGACTTTATATCTCGCAATTCTGACTTTATATCTCGAAATTCTGACTTTATTTCTGACTTTTTTTATTTCAATTCTGACTTTATATCTCGAAATTCTGACTTTAGACCTTATATCTTGAAATTCTGACTTTATATCTCGAAATTCTTACTTTATATCTCACAATTCTCTCCTTATATCTTGAAATTATGACTTTATATCTCGAAATTCTTACTTTATATCTCACAATTCTCTCCTTATATCTTGAAATTATGACTTTATATCTCGAAATTCTTACTTTATATCTCACAATTCTGACTTTATATCTTGAAATTATGACTTTATATTCCGCAATTGACCTTATATCTTGAAATTCTGACTTTATATCTCTCGCAATTCAGACTTTATATCTCTCGCAATTCTGACTTTATATCTCGCAATTCTGACTTTATATCTCGCAATTCTGACTTTATATCTCGCAATTCTGACTTTATATTGTGAGTTATAAAGAACTGCAGATTTGCGAGTTTATATGATGCAAATCTGAGATGTAAATTCGCAATTGTGAGAAAAAAGTCACAATTTCCTTTCTTTATTTTTTATTCAGTGGCGGAAACGAGCTTCCATAGAAGGGAGCTGAAAATTAGTGAAATGGAAAATGGGATAATGGAATCAAACCTGCATATCTCAAATGAGCACCACGTGCTAACCACCAGGCTAGATCTGTTGTTGATGTCTGAAAACTGTAGTTTTGTTGTTAAGTCATTGTTTACTTTGCCTTACAGGAGTGAAAGAATAAATATCACATTTGTCCCACTTAACATGCTACATATGAGCAAAGAGATTAAATTCCCTCTCGCTCTCTCTCTTTTTCCCTCGTTCTCTTTTTCTTTCCAAGGTGTCAGCCTTCAGATGTGAGAAAGAGAGAACAAAAGACATGGAGGATGAAGAAAAAGAAAGTAAACGTTCCCCCTGTCCAATCCTTACCCTTAGGGCACAAGTCTCCTCTATTCTCTCAGTCTTTTATTTACTGTTCCCTCTTCTCCACGGACTAAAATGATACGCTCTCCTTTTTCTTTCCCCCTCATTTATCCCCAGTATAAAATTTGTCTCTTTGAGCTGCCGGATCGAGTCGCGTGTGCATGTGTCTTTGCCGTTGCAGTCGACAGAGGTCCTCAAGTTTCACGGGGGCCCGCCGTTCCCCCTCGGGCGACAGCATGATGTCAGCAGCCATGTCCTGAGCGCTTGTGTCAGTGACTGTCTATCATCCCGAGCCCATCAATGTGCCGTGGCAGCCATTTGTCACTTTGAGTTACCGTGCTTACTGTCGCCGCTCACAGCACAAACACTGACACTCAGGTTTCGCCTTTGACTATCACCATGGCGATCGTGAAAAACACAATACATGTTATGCAACGGCAAAGAGAGATCAGATACGCAGCTTAGGTCTATTTGTTGATCACCAAAGCCGCTGTACAGTACACCAGATTTTCTCAGCATATGTGTGCGAAACTATATGTGTGCGTTGTTTGTGATTGACAGTCCTACTGAGGCAAGGCCAGGTGGCGTCCTGTTGTAAATTTGCTTCTACCTTTCTCTACGCACTCGTCCCTCCCAGCTACAACCTGTCATGCTTGACAGCACACACAAAGGAGGAGAAGAGAGAGAGAGGCAGGGGAATGAGGATTAAAGAGAAAGCGATAAAAAAACTTTCAAAGATGAAATTAAAGAAAAGAAGATGAGCTGACAGCAGCTTGTGAGAAGGTATTGTCTGATGGGGAAATGTGTCTGTGAAAGGGAGGCTTTGATCACTAGAGGACACAAGAAGGGGGGAGAGCTTGTAAAACGGCACTCTTCAGATGGCTGAGAGACTGCAGGAAAATAACTAGACCTGCAATTACAGGAGGGGAAACAACACTAGTGCTAATGACACTACAAAATAGATGATGGGAGGGTCAGTGACAGGAGGATCTCTTGTTTGGGTTTCTGATACTCTTTTTATTGTAGACGACCTCATAAAAGTTGTGTACCATGAACTAGACCAGAGATTTAATCTGTTTACACTACCATTCAAAAGTTTGACGTCACTGCAATTATTTTTTTATTTTTTGAAAGAAGCAAGGACGCTTTAAATGGATCAAAAGTGACAGGAAAGGCATTTGTAATTGTTACAAAAGATTTCAATTTCAATTAAACCTTGTACTTTTTTGTCCTGTATCATGCTTTCCATAATTTTTTTTTTTAAGTAATAACTGTTTTCTGTTTTCAAGACTGATAATAAACAGCAACTGTTTCAACATGTTTTTAATAAATCAGTATATTAGAATGATTTCTGAAGGATCATGTGACACTGAAGGCTGGAGTAATCATATTTTAAAATGTATTAAAATAGAAAATAGTTATTTTAACTTGTAATAATATTTCACAATTTTACCCATTTCTAGAGTATTTATGTTCAAATAAATGCAGCCTTGTTATGCATAAAAGACTGTCAAAAATATCATTAAAGTTTTTCTGGCCTCAAACTTATTGACGGTTTGGATGTGTATGTGAGCAGGAACGTGTGTATTGTTAAGGAACAACAGGATCACAGTGGATTAGTATAGAAGAACAGTCCCTATTTCCCAGGATGCTATTACCTGTTGAATTGTTTTGAATTGCAGTTCAGTCAATTCCTCTTTCTGTCCTTGCCATTCACATTCCAGTTTGACTTCCTGTGGTAAGTGGCCAATTCTATTCAAATTCCAAGTCATGAATGGAAAGGTATTTGGATCCTAAAAATCATTTGAGGTGCACTTTAACAACGGGGGAAGTCGTGGTTAGAGAGTCGGTCTTGCAATCCAAGGGTTGTGAGTTCGAGTCTCGGGCCGGCAGGAATTGTAGGTGGGGGGAGTGAATGTACAGCGCTCTCTCCACCCTCAATACCTCGACTGAGGTGCCCTTGAGCAAGGCACCGAACCCCCAACTGCTCCTCGGGCGCCGCAGCATAAATGGCTGCCCACTGCTCCGGGTGTGTGTTCACGGTGTGTGTGTTTGTTCACTGCTGTGTGTGTGTACTTTGGATGGGTTAAAAGCAGAGCACGAATTCTGAGTATGGGTTACCATACCTGGCTGTATGTCACGTCACTCACTCACTCACTCACTCACTCACTCATTTCTTGAACATCCTTGTCAATATAAGTGTCGAAAGACCAAAACTACAATTAAAAAGTGAAAAGTGAAAGCACCAAAAGAGAGAGAGACATTTGTGTGGGTGCGTCTCTGGGATCTGGGGGTGAAGGAAGGTACAGAGAAACCGCTGATGGGTGAGGTCCGAGATAATCAGCCTTATTTAAGGATTTGAGGTGTTTGTGTGCTGAGCGTTGCTTCAGTGCTCTTCTATTGCTCTGTGGCACTTTGATAAGCAGAGCAGCTCGCTGCTGGTGGGGGAACTCATGAGGGGGCCTGTCTGATGAGGACCTGCGTGGGGTCTCTGACTGGAACATGGCCTTTGATGTCTCTCTCCTTTCTTTTTTCCCCCTCTCTCTGTGTCTCTCATTCTTTCTTTTTCTTTAACCCCCTCTGGCTTAACACAAGAGCATTCAAGTGGCCAATGTTCCACTTGAGTGTACTTCTGTACTGACAAGTATCTGCTGAAGTGTGACCTACCTTTCTGTTGTGTTAATTCAGGCTGAATTGCTTATGAGTTTGGCCTTTTTAATGCCCTTTTCCTTTTTGGTGAACTCCTGTGGTTTAATCTTTTCACGGATGGCTTAAATTATTTGTGTTTGTATCTAAAATGTAGGTGTATGTTTATGCTAGAGCTTGGGTGTAAGAAATGTACACTTGTGAGAATGTGGTTCGAAATGCAAGGGAGAATAGAGGAAATGGAAAATGAGTCAAGCTGAGGTTTGTGTGTGTGTGTGTGTGTGTGTGTGTGTGTGTGTGTGTCGACTCTGATGGAGGTCAAACAGCACCTGTCAACAGCCTTGCTGCTTTAATGTGACATATTAATGTGACCTGCCAATGCCAATAAGTCACTACACATTGCACATGTGCGCATATTTATAAGCCTCAATAAATTCAAGTGGCTTGTGAAAAATTTAATCTCCTCTCATGCCCAGAATTGCTGAGCTGCTTCATAAAGCTTTGAGCAAACATTTTTTTTCTACCTTTTTTAAAACTGTTGTGGCATTTTTTTTTTTTTTACCTTACTTATGATTAATATATATTTATGTATTTCTGTAGCCTACAATCTTTTTAGATATATTCAGATGCAATGTCTATACAGGGGCTTTAGTTATATCAAATGGCTCAATTAATTAAAGGACTAATTTATTCTTGTCATCTCCTACTTATTAATTAACCTCACTGATCACTGTATTAATTATCAGATCATCTCAGTTATGTGCATAAATGAGGTCTTACTAGAATTTTATGTCTGAGGCCACAAATGATATTGCTTCTATTTTGCATTTACTCATTTATTACCATTACCATTTTCATTGTGAATTATGTCAGCATAACTTTTGAGTGAAAAGTTTAATTTCAAAGTCTTAGAAACTTCCAGTCTTAACAATGACACACACCTTGTGAAGATCCAGACTTAAATACATGATACACACTTAACAATGACGTTTCAAATGTGTCATTTTGAGTAGAAAATGAACTCCAGATATAACAAAATCACAAGTTACTTACTTATACAACAGTGTAAATACAGCTGGAAAACAGGAAAAAAATTCTTATATAATTATTCATACCACATTGCATGATGGGAACACCAGTATTAGAAAAGCTGAGTAGGTTTTACTTAATTTTATAACGTTTGTATTAATACTTTAACTTCTACAAGCTTGAAATGAGTACCAATACAGAATTTTATTTATTTATTTTTTTTTTTTGTTATTGCCTGAACTAACTTTTTCATGTAGAAATTACATTTGTTTTTCAGTACATTAGTATTTATTTACTTCACAACAGAATCATTTTTATTGGTGTACAATTTACATGATCAATTTCACAGATTTATCATTTGAGTAAAGACCTAAAAATAGTGCTGAATCTTATGTTTCTTCTTGATTTTCCATCATAAAGTTTCTGTTTTAAATTGTTCGCAATTCTAAAATCTTCTGCTAATGTGATCTTAGAACTTTTTTCCTGAAAATGGGCTCATATCTCACCTTTGCTGTTTGATAATTCAGAATATATTCAATGCACTTTATTCCTGTAAATTTCTGATCATCGGAATAGGTACATCAGGAAAAGGCAGGTATGTCAGATAGATTTGCAAGCTCTAGTTTGAAAAGAATACAGTTAGTCTGCTCTCTCCTAGTCTTTGTCTATGTAATTTTCTCTGCTCTCTTCAATCCTCTCCCCCTGAAGTGAACGAGGTGGATGCAGTTTGACAGATCGACAGGGTTCAACCTCCTGACAGAGTTTCATCCCGGAAAGCTCAATGACTTCAGACATGCCCTCTAGCAGAGAGAGGTTACACAAACTGGCCCCTAACCACCAACGCTAATTAATGTCACACATGTGCTTTATCTCCCCTACATCAAAACAGAAACATAAATAAAAGAAATGCCTGAACCCCATGAGGGAAAAGTTCAAATGAACTCTGACAGCTCGACACACAATATGGCATCCGTAATGTGATTACGGCCGTATGGCACTCGCTGCCTACACTCACAGCTCTCCGAGGGAAAGTCTGGACTGGCAATTCTAAACATATTACCACAAGAAAGAGGTAAGAGGGCTTTTTAGCCACTAGAGTTTACGTTTGGATGTTTCATGCTTTAGGAAGCCTGCGGATGACGCTAATGTTGAATCAAAACATGCTTGATCACTAACACATGTGGAAAGTCCCAGAGAGGATGAGAGAGTTGATGATTCTAAGGTATATTATGAATCTTTCGATTGGTTTGTGGCTTAAGATTATTTCAGATTTCCTGGCTTGCCCTGCTTTAGCAAGGTTGGAGTGTTGTCAAAAAATGAAGGGCAAAAACTAAAAAAAAACGGCAATGCAAGGCAATGAACTATGGCTGTCACACTTGTGAAAAAGTCAAATGGAGAGAAATGGAAAGAAAGAGAGAGAGTGGAGGGAGCAAGACAGGAAAAATGGCTCTTGCTGTTAAGTCCAGCAGGACATCCAATAAAAATTCTTCAAATGTTCACAGCTGACATTGAAAAATAGCAAAAGTATAAAGTGGGGCAGGGTAAATAAAGAGAGGGGTTATTATATTTGGCAGGACAGGACTGCATTTTGAAACGAGCTGACAGTAAGAAAAGGAGAGAAAAAGAAAAGTAGTGTGGCCATGTTATGAAACAGATTAGATGGTAAAACATTTAACATTTAATCATTTAGCAGACGCTTTTATCCAAAGCGACTTACAAATGAGAACAATAGAAGCAATCAGACCAGCGAGAGAACAACAACAGTATACAAGTGCCATGACAAGTCTCAGTTAGTCTAGCACAGAACACGTAGCTATGTATTTTTTTTTTTTTTTTTTAAGATTAGAAAAGAAAAGGTAAGTGCTAGTATTAGTTGGTCAAGTGCTGGCGAAAAAGATTCTTTAGATGTCTTTAGATGTTTTTTGAAGATGTGTAGAGAAAATCACATTTATATCAAAAACTACATCTGGATAATATTCAGTACGATTATCAAAGCATAAATCCAGTAAATCACTTCCATCAACACCTCCAAAGCTTGCACAGACATATACCACTTCCTGGATCAACATTTTACTCTGTAAAATTATGCAGTTTTCATTTACAGTGTATGCTGTCTATTGATGATGAGCGATTTTTTTTTTTTAATATGCATCTGTTTACATAAGCGATTGCTTATGTAATGTGTAAAAGATGATGTGTAAAAGCGCCCCCGAGTGTGTAACAGTGAAAACACGAAAAGCCGTAAAAACTCGTCTTTGGCGGGGAAGCGTTGTCTTCTAAAAGATGAGATAACTCACAAATGGCTGGGGGAAAAAGTTAACATGGTACTGAATGATTAACATTAACTTTCCAGTCATCTAACACTGATTAAATGTTAATTTTTCAAAAAATGGAGTTTAATGCTTAAATATAATCTAAATTTTTCATTTTCTCATTTTTCATACTATATGTCAGAACATTGTGATGCCTAAATTAATTTGCAGAATTTAAAATGATTATTTTTATTTTTTATGTTTTGTATCATTGTCAAAATAGAATTTTAATATAGCCATTTATCAGTTATTGGCCATAACTTAAAAGTAACCATTGGCCAAAATGTTAATATTGATGCCATTCCTATGTTTTCATAAAAAACCACAGTGTTATGCCAAGTTGCATGTACACCGATCGTGCCTCTTCTCACACAGCCAAACTACACCGCTACTTTTTCTATTGCTTGTTAATGAAACTGATTTGAAAAAACTGAGCTATTGTCATATATCTCAAAAAACTTGCCCAAGTTAGGCACTGTTCAGTTATCCTCTCTCCTCATACCAGTTTTATTTTGAGTCATATGCTGAATGAACAGTGATAGCATTGGTTTAAGAAGAGAGAAGTGAGTAATGTTTGCATGGCAGCCTTTGAACTGGGAGTGTGTTTTACAGCCCGAAAGGAAGGTATTATTCTGCCAAACAGAGCAAATCCTTTAGTCTCCAGAAATTATAGTTATTCTTCAGCACTGTTTTAAAATGTGTCAACAGCTATGGAGATGGGCTGCATTTGCCAGCGGTCTAGCTTTGCTCAGTTCTCCTCCCCCCATTTCTTACCCAATAACATGTTAAATTCTCCGCTAGCATGACCTGCTTCTCTCTCTCCCTCTCTCTGAACAGCCAAAGCTCACAAACCCAAAGTCCCTAATAAAAGAAAATGAATGTTATCCATCATTTTCTCTTTTCACATCCAACCCTGTTAAACACATGCTCATACAATTTCTGGATCAGATGTTTGTTGTGGCAGAGGTGAGTGACAGGCTGAAATTGTGGCGTTGTGACTTAAGAAATGTTGTGAATTCCTAAGGGGCGTTCACACTGACAGCAATCTGTAGCAGTGAAGTGATGAAAAGTCAGTCATTTTCAGAGAGTATTTGAGGTGATGCGATGTGGCAGTGTCACAAAGCTGAGGAAAGTTTAACTTTATGCCTGTGAGACAGGCTACTGGAATAATACTCAGTACTGAGGTTTAGCATCTGCAAAATGGATAAGTTGGTGTTACTGTGAGCTATTTCTTGGTTCGTGTGAAAGTATGTGTAGAAACCATATCGGAAATTTTCAGCAATGCAAATGAGTTTGATTGTCCATTCATAATTCATTCATCTTGTTCATGATGCATTACGCATTGGAACAATTTCTTTAAAAGAATATAAATTTTTAGAGTTTTATTGTTAATTTTTTGTGATCATATTTTAACAACTATGGCCAGTTACCCCTAAAGATAACACTATAGGGCAACTAACAGAAAAAACTCTGTCTGTGAAAAACAAAGCAGGGATTTGGCAACCTTAACCAATACAATTGTTGAATGTGTGAATAGCGGGTTATTAAGGACAGTAATGGACTTGTTAACCCAGTATCATTCCTAATGATGCTAAATGCAATACTGGAATATTTTGTGCTGCATATCACATTTATATTACATTTACATTTATTAGACGGCGCCTTCATCCAAAGCAACTTACAAATGAGGAGCATCAGAAGCAATTTGTCCTAATTTGTCATTCACACTCCTCATACTTTACCCTGGGTAAACTGATTTCCTCATTTCACACTGTACTTTTGAAAACCCTGGTTTATTGTTATTTGATTATTTATGAGGTTAATAATAACATTGATTGTTTGTCTATCTGTGGAAATGTTGCCATAACATCTGAACACTTTCATGACTGTATTGAGCACATGAATATTTGATGAGGAAATCTTTCTGATTGGCTTTCTGTAGGTAAACAGCTTGCATTGACATTTCAGCCTGTATACACTACTGTTAAAAAGTTTGTCAGCATGATTTTTAATGTGAAATAAAATACAGTAATATTGTGAAATATTATTAGAATTTACGATGACAGTTTCCTGTTTTATTATATTTTAAAAATTTAATTTATTCCCGTGATGGCAAAACTGAATTTTCAGCATAAATGTCTTTACTGTCACATATGATTAATTAAATCTATTATTGCTGAATAAAATTATTAATTTCCTTCAAATCTTACTAACCCCTAACTTTTGAAGGGTAGTGCTTTTTTTGGCTCATTCTCTGAAGCAGGGTCACATAACCCTAGATTAACTGCCTTATAAAAATTACAAACATAAAAACATTTCTTTACCCAGGTTTAAAAGTAGCTTTAACCTTAGGTTAAGTTCAGTGTGAAAGACTAAGAAAGACACAGGCACATTAACAGCTTCTGATGGGTCCATTCTGAAATAATGGAAAGTACTGAAGGAAAATACACATTAGAACCTGTTAATATCAGCCTGTTGGTAGCATGATTAGACCTAAACTGGTTGCCTTTGCCCCTGTTAGCCTTCAGCCGGGGGACGATGAGGACTGAATGGAATGGGCAGTTCCTCCTTTAGCCATCTCGAGCCGCGTTTCCACTGCAGGAACTTTACCCAGGAACTAGGGACTTTGGGCTGGTACTTGGTGTGTTTTCACCGCAGGAACCAGGAACTAAATAAAGTTCCGGGTAAAAAAATGCCCCTCAGAAAGTCCCTGCTGGCGAGGTAGTACTTTTTCAAAGTTCCGGAACTTTCGGGGGTGGGACTTGGGCGCTAAACATGCTGATTGGTTGAGTTTGCGCAGCATTGTGATTTCAACCACCATTTATTCGGATCATTTTCAAAATATTACTGTTATCGTGTCATGAAATGTAATTTTAAAAGTATTTCAGGCAAGAATGTAGTTGTTTAAACCTCAAATCTGTGGTTTATTTATAAAGACAGCACCTTTTTAAAAATATGTTTCGCCAGTTTCGGAGATGGTCAGCTCCACGCGATCAGCGGGAGCTCAGTGCTCATGTATCCGCCGAGAGCAGTCTCAACTCGGAAAGACCTTCTGACATTTGCCACTGGCTCTGATATCTCTTTAGTGGTTAAACATAATATATATTTCGTTTTGGGTAAATCTAACAGGTAATCTTTGGCCTGTATTCAATTTATCTATATGTTAAAATGAAAATAAAAAGACGCAATTGATATAATATTTTGTTTCATTGTAATGGCTCTATATATACACATTTCCCTGAACTAAGTACATTTCTGCTGCTATTATTATGTTTAAATGAAAACGAAATGAGGCAGTGGTATTTCATATCATATTTCGTTTTATTGTAAATATACACTGAGGAAAATTGCAGTAGACAAGGCGAGCTGACTGATGTTATCAAGTACGTGGCTGTTTGCAGAATTACCAGATTTGCATCGTCGCGGACATCACACTCCCGAGTCGAATGCGCGAAGTTCAAACTACCAGTGATGCAAGTCCAAAATCAGCGTACTTTGTGCTGAGAAACGCGCACAGACCTACGTCACCAGACTATTTGCCTAATCTTCCCGGTACTTTAGACCGCGGTGGAAACACAGAAAGCAACCGGTCTGGGGGGGAAATAGTTCCTGGGGAAAAAAGTTCCTGGTACAATTGTTCCGGGTAATTTCGGTGGATACGCAGCATTAGTCATGAAGTGCAGAGAACTCTTCAAATGCCATTCATTTTTCTTTGTCGTGCTCAGTGTCTCAGTGTCATATTTCCACTTGCTTATGAACAACACAACATGTCATACATGACATTATGTCTTTGTGTGTCACGGCCTACTACATGTTTTATTCATAAAGTCGAATAATGACTTTGTGTGTTAACCTGAGGTTGAGTTGTACTTGAATGTCTGAGATCTTTTGAAGAACAATAGGTGTGTGTTTTGGGGACAGGAAGGTTTGATAGCAGCAAACTAAAGGTGAAGTGAAGCATACTGTTCATGGCGTACGTGTGTATGTGAGTGTGTGTGGGCTTACCGCCTTGGCTGCAGGCCACCTCGTCAAAGTCACTTACTCAAACTCTTAGTGACGCGTGTAGCTCCAAGCACCTTGGCTTAAGTTACAGTTCCAGTAATAAAGAAGAAAGGCCTCATACTTGCTGTTTGGCATCGATAATAATATCTTAGTTGCACTTCATCTTTCCTTCTCACTTTCACTCTCTCTCTTTTTCTACTCGTTCTCATTTCCAGAAGCTTGCTGCAAACACATCCACCCCGTGCTTGACTGTTAAACTAAAGAGACAGTTTGCTGACAAGCCTTCTACCGGTGAACTACAAGCCAACGAGGAAGAGTTATGAAAATATGCTGTCTGTCAACTCTTATGTACTTTAAAACTCCTCTTTATTTGAAGGGAAGGATGCGTGTGTTGGTGTGTTTGAGTCGTTCAAAGCAAAAGTGAGTGTACCTCACCGGAGCTTGTTTTGATCTCGAGCGTTCCCTTTGAATGACTTATTCATCGAAACTTACCACAGATCGTCCCAGGTAACATCTTTGATCAGGCTGATGTGCTAATATGCGGAAGGCTTAGAATAAATGCATCTTTCACTTTCATTTTTGACTCTCTTTCTCCTTTTAATAGGCTTCCTTCAGTTTTACAGTGCTGTTGAAATGAGAGCTGGTGACAGGGATGTCAACAGCATTTTGTTTCACGCTACGCGGGAGAACAGTACTCTTCTCTGTTTCACCCCGGACCTCTCCGCCAAGCGCTCTAACCGTCTTCCGCACCATACATACGCAGATGCCAGACAGTATTACTGTAAATCTCCCAAGCATTGTAGTGACGTGAGGAATCACACCTCCGCATTCTCCGAATCTACCATCACCCCACTGTCAGAAGGAATGGGACGTTAATGTGCCGTAACCATGTCAAACCAGCACACAAGAGATGGGCCGTGGGGGGTTGGGGTGAAGGGGTTTGTGAAGGCACTCTGCCACACAAGTTGCCGGCACGCTCTCGTATTGATAAACTTTCATTCCAACGTATTGTCCCAAGCACAGCTGGGATCAGCTCCACTGTTTCTGTACATTTTGATTTACACAGCAAATATAACTCATTGGGTTAATGGACAGAATATTTTTCTCCTACAGCAATCGGTCTTGACTTTAAATCCTCATTGGAGGTTAATCTATAGCTCTATCCCTCCTGTCTCTTCTAAGTCACTTATGGTAAATAATGGCCCTGCGTATAAAAAATCCCCACTGTATAGACCAAACCGTGATAAATCTTCAAGAACATCTCCCTTCGCTTGGAAAAAAAAAATGACCGCCTCGTCTCCGAATACCTCCTGGAAGAAGAAAGACAACCTTCTGTAATAAATGTAAACGATGAAAGGAGGGGAAAAAAGTTTGCATGTGGCAGAGGGATTGATTTTTGTGATGAATTAGTTAGTGCGCTTTCAACTGTCAAGCTGTTAATTTATGAGTGTGCAAACTTCCAAGTGTTTGGCTTGGCCGTTTAGCTCTGCCTCCCCTCAGCTCTCTGAGGTGACTGTAAAATGAAATATGTAGGCAGCGTGTTACTGTTTTATTTATTTCACTGCCTGGAGCTCTCACACAGCTATTTGTTCAAATACTCCAGAGTGCCGTGGAGAGCTTGATTCCTGCTCACATTAATAAAGATAATATTTTGCAGACTGAGTATAATGGTCGAAATGTCACCTCTAACAACTCTCTCTCTCTGACCGTAACTTAACAGATGTCCTTTTTATTTGCTGGTTTTCTACCTGGTTTTAGGACTTTTTTTCTCAGTGTTTGCACATATAAGGTTGTCCAAATGTCACCTGAAGTAATTTGGAAGTTTTAGTTGTCAAGGTGCTTTATGGCTTAAGGTGTCATTTCTTTTCTGTCAATGCTCTCTTAAAGGGATAGATCATCCAAAACTGAAAATTACAGCATCCACTCACCCTCATGTCATTTTAAAACTGTGTGACCATCTTTCTTTCGTGGAACACAACAGAAGATATTTCACAGAATGTTTCAGCCATTTTTGAAAAAGCCCCATTTGACTCGATTGTATGGACCAGTGTTGTTATTGTTAACAAAAATTATTAACATTTTTGTTAATTAAAATAAAACTAAAATTAAATAAAATGTAAATATTAGTTAAAACTTAAACTTTTTTTTTTAAAATATTTTGAAATAACATGTTTAAGACATACTAAAACAGAAATAAAAATAACAAATATTCAAAAAATTACTAATTCACAAAAGAAACCTGAAACTTAAACTAAAATAAATATGAAAACTAAAATGAATGCTAATTCAAATAAATACTATTATAGTATATAAATAATGATCAAGTTGCATAAATAAAGCTAAAGTTAATGCTAAAAATAAAAGAATAAATGGCATTTAATATTTTAATAAATACTATAATCGTATATAAATAATGCTAAAGTTATGGCTTTAGGTGTCTATATATTTCAGAATATGTTGTATCTTGTGTTTCACAGAAGAAAGAAATTCATGTTTGAAACATCATTTATAGTAATTACACATTTTTATTTATTTATTTTTTGTTTTTTCAACTCACTTGGTTTAGGTGAGTTCTCTTTTACTCCCGGTTTATCTTTAATGCTTGCCAGTGAGCAGACACAGTCCTTGTTCTGCCAAGAGTTCCTGTCCTACTAGAATAATAAAAGAGGGGTCATGCTCAGTGCCAACCTTTGGAGTAACAGAAGAAGAGAGAAGAAAAGCGATGGAGAAGAGGGTCAAAGGCAGGGGTTGTTAAAATATGGTCGCAGACCTTGCCACAGCAGAATTTGTCCGAGATTAGCACAGAAGTCAGAACACACAGCGACACTAAGAGTTTAAGGCTGGGATGAGATCATCACGGGAGCAGAAGGCCGACGGGGAGGAGGAAGAAGAAAGAAGAGGCGGAGGAGTGCATGGGGAGATCTAAGGGAAGCAGAAAGTTGTATTTCAGCCACAACTGTCCCATGACCCGTTGACCCTCACAGACCACAAGCTTCTGTGTATCAGTCTGACGGACGAATGGAGCGCTTGTCAGCAGGGGAAGGAGGCTTTCTCTCTCTCTCTCTCTCTCTCTCTCTCTCTCTCTCTCTCTGAGCTCAGGAGAGTCTGTGACTGTGTGTGCATCTGCATCTGTGTGTGTATTTGGGCCTGTGTGTGTTCCTGAATTCCTGCAGAGTTCACGGTGAGGCCAGCCCCGTGGTGGAGTGTGCTGTGGGCTCATTAATTAAAGGCTGTGACAGTGGGACGGTAGGCTGTAATTGATGCCTCCTATGCAGCAGGGGGGCCGCTCAGACACACACTGAAAGGGTCACTGTTTAGACAGGCAAAACTCGCAGTCAGCCGTATGAAAATACATACACACAGATTCTCATACATACTAAACTAATACAGATACTAGTCCAGGATACACACCCATATGCAGTATGCTAGCTAAACTTTGTATACTTTGAATCAGCACACACTTTGGGTTTGGCAGTTTGAAAGTGTGTGTGTCTTTGCTCCTGTGACTCCTATTCCTTGTCAGTGAGGAATGAGAGATGACCTGTCAATAGTGAGGACAGACTGCCTCTTGTCAGGGTCCTCAGAGTTCCTGCTGGGCGTCCTTTGATCTGCCTGATGAATAATGAATAACAACTGACAGGCCGGGTCAGACACACAACCCTCTGAGAGCGCTTTGAGTGTGTGTGAACTTCTCAGTGGGAGGGGGTTCACTTTCTCCCTTCTTAGTATGATTGGCCCCTCTCATGCTTTTCCAGTCTGTGTGTGTGTGTGTGTGATCCTGTTGCATTACCAAGCAGTGGTGGAGGTGTGTGAGGAGACAGGTATGATTGAGTAGGCATGATAGAAGGGTCATTCAGAGGTCGTCTTCATGGTTCGGTTGTCACTCTGAACACACACACACCCACACACAGATTATGTTCATAATATCATTGACACTTTCAAACGTTAGCTTGGATTTTGTTATTGTGTTGAATATACTCTACAAAGTTGGTATTTACACAAATGCTTAAAAAGGTTTCCTGTGTTTACTTTCCTTGTTTCTCTCTCTCTCTCTCTCTCTCTCTCTCTCTCTCTCTCTCTATATATATATATATATATATATATATATATATATATATATATATATATATATACTTTATGTTCTCTAATCCAGGGATTCTCAAACTTGAGTTCACAAACTCCAGGCGGTTCTTCAGTGACTGGAAAACTAGCAAGTCATTAAATCATAAAAAAGACTAGAAGTAAATATAAAAATAAAATCAGAGAACCATGAAGATGCAAATGTGTTGTTAAATGATTGAAATATTAACTTAAAATCTCTAGTAAATATTCTAGGTCAAAGAGGTTCGGCTGACAAATAAGTTTGTGAATGCCTGCTGTAATATATTTACTGAAATGTACATCATTCATTCTATGTTGCCAGTGGCTGTTAATGTATATGTATTGATCTATTGATCAATCTGTCCTTTGTTTAATCATCATTCTATCTATCATGGTTGTGTGCCATTTAGAATAGAATTAGAAATGCTTTGTGAAGAGGATGCAGAATTGCAATTTGAATTTACGTAAGGGAAAAAATTTAATGAATTGAAATGCCAAGAAATAAGTAACTAGATATATACTATACTTTTTAAAGTTATTTTTGGGTTAAATTTTTAAGTTTAAGTTAATAATAAAATATTTTAAATGTTAGCTTGACAAATCTTTTTTTTTTAAAGAAAATAGTAAAAAAAAAAAAAGATTTTATAGACTTAGATTTTAGACATGTTTGAAATGCGACCTGACAGTTGTATTTAGTTTATACATTTCATCATATTAAGAAATTAACTTTTGAAAACCAAGGAGGAAGAATATTTTATTTCCTAGACTGCATTACCCGTGTTACATTTCCTTGAATTGCATTTTAGTAAATTCTTCTTCCTGGAATTCCAATTCAAATAACAATTCACATTCTGTGGGGTGTCACCAGTTCAGTCAAATTCCCACTCATGAAATGAATCACCCTCATATTGTTCCAAACCTGCATGATGTTTTTCTTTGGAAAAATAGCATTAGTTCAGGGTTTTTCCCCACCTCTTGCCTAATCAAAATGTTTCTGAACTATTTTCTAGTGCATTAAGGTGCTGTGAGTGTATTTTAACATACTGGGATTGCTAAGATGTTCTTGATGGTTGCCAGAGCTCAACAATAAAGATTATTTTCTGCTGGCCAGTTATGCAAGTGCCTAAAATCTTGACTTGCCCTGCACATTCTGACTGTCCCCACTTTCTATATATATATATATATATATATATATATATATACAATTTCCATTTTTAAGCAATGTATTTTTATATTTTCTGGAAATATTTATATTTTTCAGGGATAATTCATACAAAAATGAATATACAGTGATTTACTCCCCCTCATGTCATTCCAAACCTGTATGACATTTCATCTGTTCAATTCAAATTCATCCTCAGAAGGGAACCAATTCTTCCATTCTGAATTTTGCCCAACCCTGCTGCCTTTATCTAATATTGTTCTAATAAAGCTCTCTCACACACACTGCCTGTCTGATTCAGCGAGCCAGAAAGTGTCTTTTCAGAGGAATTAAAAGTGAAAGGTGAGAATGACGGGCAGGTGTGGAGGTCTGGGGCAGGCTCTGGTCATGACCACTGCTGCAGGACTTTAGAGGTCAACACCAGGGCTACAGAAAGAGAGAGAGATTGGGGTGAGAGCCCTGGATCCCGGTTCCTGTTTGTTAGTTTAGGCCCTGCTGTCATACAAACACACACACACACAAATGCTTGTATGCCCCTGGGACAAACTCCCCAGTTCATGTAGGAGTCAATAGGCTGAGGAACAGGAGAATGTGGTTTCAGCTGCTTAAAGCCACCAGTGAAGTTTCAATCTATTAGGCTCGGAAATCACATTTGCAACAGGTCTGGTTGTTGTTAGTCAGGGCCCCGTTTCAGAGTCATGCAAATGTGTGCATGCACGGCGGTTGTTAATTTGTCTTCAAAGATCTCATGGATTCATCAAGACTGCATTGAGATCACTTTATTGCTGGGATTTGTTGTGCGGCGCATTTAGTCCTCACCCCAAGCCCTGTTAAAGTCTGAGGTCAAACACTCACGCTGTCAGACACACCCTACATGACACTTTGACAGATCTAGACATGAAGAGACTTTTTTTTTTAAATACTACCTGTTGATGATGGGGTGAGGTCAATGAATGAATGACTGGGATCAGCCTTTAATCTACTAGTTACTCATTTCCTTTATCTGATGACATTATCATTGAATGGGGTGTGGAAGATCATTTTGGTAAAATCTTTTCATAACAGTTGATGAAACTCCCCTTTTAATAGTGCTTTTAGAACACATTTTTATTGCATGTTAACTAGACTTACTGTCAGTGTCAAACTTTACGGAAACCGCTTTGTAAAAACATCATAAATATGCTGCGTGGCAGAAAGTTGGCATGAGATGTGATTTTTAAACAGATGAATTCAGATTTCCTTGGAAGGTTTGAAAAATAGTAGCAGGTTCAGGATTTTTCCCCAACTCTCACCCAATGATAATGTACATTTTCTAAAGCATCTTCTAGCGTGTTCTGAGGTTAAGGTGTTTTTTAATACATATTACTATGAGGTAGCACAACAATAATAAGGATTTTTTTTTTCTGCTGGCAATTTGGGCCAGTGCTTATACTTTTTGCTTGTCCTGCCACCACATTCACTGGTCCTACTTTAAAATAACTTTTATTTCCCTTAGCAATTTATTTTTAGGTTTTCTGATGATAATCTATAAATCTATGTCACTTTTTCTTATGTGGAACATAAATGTTTAGTTTAAAAAAAAAAAAAAGAATTTTTTGCCTATTTATTTTTAATTATTTAACGAGCAGGTCATATGTTTTTTTTTAATGTGTCCTAATATTGTGTTGGAGTCCCCTACAATAGGTTTAAATGCATCTAAGGTCAGAAAACACTGTAATTTTCCCAGAATAAACATTATACATAGAGTCATTTATCCATGATTTCAAAACGGTTCGTTCGATTCAGTTCTGAGCGAAATGTCCGTAAACCCCTCCCTTCCATAAGCCTTGGTCAGCTGGCCAAGCCTATTGTGATTGGCACAAAAAAGATCACTTGAGCAAGTTAGCGAGCACTACCTCTGTGTTGCCAAGTCAGTGGTTGTTTTTGATGTCACGGGTTGTAGTGACCCCAATAACGTCATATTTAGGCACTGGAATGCGAATTTACCAGGGGAACCCCGACTGAAAGCTTACACCCCAGAATGCAATTTTTAAAGGGGGACCACCCTCAAAACATGATTGGGCTAGTTTTGAATAGCAATTGGGTGGGTTTTGTTGTGACAACCTGGCAACCTATGCATGCACCTTTTCATAAAACAATAATATAGTGCTCCATTCAGTTCTTAAAATAATGACATAAAAATTTTTTGTTTAAAATGTATGCAAGCAAATCATGCCCACAGCTAAAGTTCAGCTGCTAAATTTTAAACACTTAACAATACAATAACGGTGGATACGTTAGCCGAGTGCTAACGTGACTAACTGATGAAACAATACAGTTTGAAAACCAAAATATGTCTACTGTAATGTCTGAAGAACGACAGACAAAAGATGCTCCATGTCTTAACCTTTAATTATAACGCAGAACAGCTGTATCATGCGCATCAGCCTAACTAACTCGTCTCTCTCTAAACCTGGTCTTTTACTCCCTGCATTAACCCTATAACTACATAAACAGCACTTTCACAATGATTACAAAGTCTGTGCACTACACTACATTCTTTATTATTAGAACAAAGACAGTCTACATTAATCGACACATTCTTAGGAAATAGTGGGTTCACAGCGAATTATCAGGACTATTTCAATAAAACAGTAATATCGTGCTTTACCTGCAAACCTAAAGCTGCACTAGGTATACATCACATGTTAGCACACACACAAAAAAAACCTAGATATTTTGAGCACTTAATTGAAAATGTACACATAACGTATCAATCGTACTTACAGGTTGTGGTTGGGAGATGCTTGTTGGTCCAAATAAAGAAGATTAGAAGCCAATGAAGATAAAAGGCAAGATTAGAGAAGCAGTCCTCTGTAAAATGACGAGCGCAAGGTTCGAATTGTATTGCTGTGGTATCGTGGAATACAGCATCTTCTTGACACAGAGAGTTTTCGTATTTCGCGGGTAGGCGGGAATTATGCTAATGTGTTACCCAGTGACGTAGATCAGTAATTTATTTTGCACATTTGACAGTTTTATCTGTTAGCCAGATAGATTACAAGAGCTTTGCAAATTAAGTTTTATTCAACTAAATTTTAATTTTAAAAATGGATATACAAGGTCAATGGAAGATTTTGTCCTTTGTCTATGATTTACATGCCAAAATACTTAGAATGTGTTTTTGAGAGACAGAGTTTGTGCATCATCTCAAAGATATTTTTGAGTTGCGATCAGGCCTATATATGAGTTACTGCAGGAAAGGAAGGTGCTGTTGACATTTTGGCAGACAGGCCAGGCAGCAGTCTGCACATACACACACACACACACACAACTGAACTCTTCACTCCACAGTGTAAATACAAGTGCCCTCATATCCCCCTCTATAGAGTTTACGGGAAAGACAGCACCAGTAGAGAAGTGTCCAAACAACATGAGTTATCGCCCTGCGGACACTCAGAGCGCGAGGAGAGAAGACGCTAAGCAAACACGGCCAAAAATAAAAGACAAACAGGAATAAATCTAACACTGTGAACCTTCAAGGAAGGAGAAAGGAGAAGGAACGAGTGATTTATTGGCATATTGGTCTAGAATTTACAGAGAGAGCAAAGTGAGATCGTTTTGCACGTTTCCCCCATTTAACCCCGACTGCTGACAACGATCCTCCATGTCCTGTACACCTACAAACAAAAGAGATCAGGACCTGCTCTCACGTCACCGGAGCCATGCCAGACGCAGATAACACCGACGTCAACCAGAGTGTATGTGTGTGCGCTTTAAGTGCAGTGATGGAAGTCGAGGAGGTATGGTGTTATGTGGTGCAGCTTGGCAGGCCTGAGGTTGTACGGTGTCAAAGTGATGTAATAATAGTTACCAAGCGATGAAAGAAGTCTGCGTCTCATTTTCTACATCGAGCTAAAGGAAGAGAGAGACATAGAGAGTTCGCTTTGGGTGTATGTGAGCGATATATGAGTGTTGAGAGAACAAGGGAAAAGAGGGAAAGGAAAAAAAAAGAGTAAGTGAGCCAAAAGCTCAAGATTTGACGTGGGCGTTTTTCTGACAGCTATAATTCTCCAGCCTACAGAATTTCATCAACACGAGTTGTGTTAAAGCTCAGCCCGAGGGCCTCAGCCCTTTCAAGTCCCCCGCACTGACAGGTAGATTTATTAGTCCTGAAATTTGTACGGATCACACGTCACTCATGGCAAACTGTCAGAGTGTCAGAGCAACGCGTCCCTCTGGGGCCCGGCGCCATCACACGCTGCTTTAGCAGCGACACACACACACAGGCCAAAGCACGGCCCTCAAAGACTGTTCAACTTTGCACTTCATGTTCATGTCTAAATACACTGTTTATTTAATGGCTACATACTGTGTGATTTTTCTTATAAAGTATGGGATCAACTGCAGTCATTTCTGATTACTTCCAGTCTGTTTGCGCTTACTGTAAATGTTTTGATCCTAATGGTAAATTAGACATAATTATAAATACTCCTGTGAAATTTGTGGTCTGCGAGCAACGGAGGAGGATTATTAGGTATGGGGTGATGAGCGAAGAAGGAAGAGAGGTGATGGAAACGAGAGGAAAGTGCCTATGAACTGCAGGATGTGCAGCGTACCCAGGAAATTTACTCTGGACCTCAGTATGACAGGTCACACATTAGAGCCGAAAGAGCCTGACTTAACATAAAACGAGTAAGGGGGAGAGAATGAGAGAGAGATTGGCATGTTCTTTTGGCTGCTGCGTAGAAACTTCCTTCACCCGAACATCTGGTTCCTATATTTCAGAGTTAATTAGTCATATTGGGGTTGTCTGAAGATAAATTTATCATCGAGAAAAAAAAAAAAAAATTTTTTGAATGAAAGGAAGTGCGGTGACACACGGCTGACGTTAAAATAAATCATTTCAGTGTGATTAAAAACTTACAGCGCTGATGATAAAGTGAGTGAGAGAGAGCGAGACATGATGGGATTTATGGTCCCTCCATCTCAAGTAAAGCCCCATCTGTATTTCTTAATTATTGGTTCTGCTTTCTCTCTTCTTTTTTCCTCTTTTTCTCTCCTCTCTTTTCCTGCCTTTTCCTACATATCCGTTTGCGTTGATTTACAGTGGTGTCTTTTGCATGTTGACATGGCTCATTCATGTACAAATGGCTTTCAGTGATTTAGCAGCTGATTGGGAACGACAGTTGGTCATCATGGTGGCATGACTGTAAGAATAAAGCATTGGTCCTTTTCAGTCATTTCTGTTTTAGCTGTGTTTGTCGTTCAAAGGCTGATGACAAACCAAATGCGATGTTAATTTGTGTCTCAAGGGGCCTGTGAGATGGACAGAGTGAGGAAAGACAGAAGAAGGGAGAAGAGAATATGTCTGTCAAGTATGTCTGTTAAGGGAAGAGGCATAATTACACTCTCAGCAGTGAAGCAAACACACACACTCACACACTCTGACAGTTTCATTAAAATCTGTCTTCAGCCCTCTTCTCTGGGAAACTGAGGGCTGAGAACCAGAGGAATAGAGAGAGTAGAAAATGAAAGAAGCAAAAGTAGAGACCAAACAAAGAGAACGTTTTAATCGCTCTTTCTGTTCACACACAAAACTACTTTACATGCTTTTTCATTATCGAGACAGAGCAGCAACACCAAATACCTGCAGATTTAAAGGGATAGTCCACCCAAAAAATTCTGTGCATACAGTGGAAGTCAATAGGAACCAAAACACTGGTGTTTGTTCACCAGCATTCTTCAAAATAACTTCTTTTGTGTTCCACTGAAGAAAGAAACTCGTACAGGTTTGGAATGACATAAGGGTGAGTAAATGATGACAGATTTTTCATTTTTGGATGAACTATCCCTTTAATGTAACATAAAGATCAGTACTTCAGTAAATGGTTTGAAAGTCAGTTCCTATACACCTAAATTTTTTTTAGGAAAAAGTGGAATTGAAAACATCTTTTGAGAAAACATGCCCCAGTAGGCCTTGGCCCATGTCTCAATATCAGTTTTTATTTTATTTTATTTAATTTTTTATTCTATAATATATTAATATAAATATATATGGCCTATAAAAATCGCAATAAGAATGATTATGGGAATGGTTATATTCGTGTGTCAAATTAAGAAGTTTTAATTTTAATATAGTCCTACTTTGTGACAACTTGCATGCGTCTCCTCTATGTACGGTATGAAGTAAGCTGTATTTTTTTAAACTGTTGTAATGCTTTCTAACCTTTTAATTCTTTCTAAAATTGAAAGGAAGTGCTAGATATCTAGTAGTTTTTCTTAGCCTTGATATTCGGTGTATAAATAGTTGACATCCAGTGGGTAGCTTTTAAATATAAAACAAACTCTCTCACTGACTCTGATCTGCAGCAGTGACTTCTTATGGAAAATATTATGCCATAAGTGCCAAAATCTGGTTATAGAGGCAAAGGCCATCATATCAAAGGAATTCTCGTCTTTTGCTTTTATCACGTTTCCCATAAACTTGCAGTGATAGTCTTGATAAGCAAGTGTTTTGAGTTTCTGTGGTTGTGTTGTCAAGCTTCCACGATGAAATGCCCCATGGGTAAGGAGTGTGTGTTTGATGTGATCGTGTTTGACATTGCAGTGTGACACTCCGCACATTAGTTTGACAAAGACAGACACTTTAGCTATTCTCTGACACTTGAGTGTGTATGTTTACAGTCTATTTCTCTAGGAGACTGTTTGAGGGTTCGGAATGAATGTAAGTGTTTTTATGAAGCAGACCATTAATAATAGGATAATATGAACAGATAAGAGAAAACTGTCTCGTAAACAGAACTGTTGTCTCGACTGGCGTCAGAGCAATTATATTAGATTGATGCTGCAGGGATTGTAGCTAATTTATAGTGTTACAGTGAGAGTGGGTGTGTGACAGAGAACGCTCTATTCTTCACAGAGGAACCAGCTTTTTGAGGTCAAGCCTTTACATATTTCAAACACATTCAAACACACATACTTCTCCACAAAGCAGTTTGGTCAGGTTTCGCTTTTCTGGAGAAATTTTTGAAATATTGTCCCTACAACCATAGCAAAACCTGCCCACACACAGATTTTTGAACTGTGTATATATCAGAAGCATATTAATGCATATTTAACTTGTGTGAAACACACCGGCACTTGGAGGTTAGCTAATCAAAACAGAGGTCATTTATATACAACCGTCTTAAAGCTACAGAAGCAAAAACAGCCTGTGTAACTATAAGAGTCAGAGAGAGGACAGAAAAGGATTATTTTGTTATTTAATTCAGTTAGCATGCACTTAGCATCCAAAGTGATTAACAGATGAGGAAAAATACAAGTAGTTTATTATACAGAAGCCAATCGTATTAGCAGCACTAATACAAGAGTAAACCAGAAGTTTTGCTGCCACAGAAAAACTGAATTACATTATATGTAGACTTCAGGTAGAAATGAAAATGCCGCAACAATGTGGAGTATTTTAGCAAAACAGCTAATGCTAATGTCAACCAGTGGGGATTAGACTGAACTCTCAGCTTCATCAAAAACAGCTAGTACACACAAACAGTTACAGATGACTCTGTGTTGTTGTCTGATTGATTTTCTTAAGTCATCAGAATGGAATAACTCTTATTGTTAGACAACCTTTAGAGTAGACAAACTTAAGACTCCATTCTTCTCTCTGAGAGAATCCAGCTTGAAATATTAGACCTTCGCTCCTTTTTTTTTTCCTCTGTTCTTTTTGTCTTCTGGTCTCTCCTCCCATCTCTGCTGAAGGATAATTTACTGCACCTTCAGCTGTTGGAATGTATTTGTAGTTGTGTATAATGGAGGTCATCTATCCTGCCTGTCAGCAGCGGGAAACACTTTTCTGACCGCAGCGGGGAGAGCTTTGTGACGTTCAGATCGCTCAGATCGGGGGAACTGTTTCTATGGCCAAATAAAGTTTGTGTGCGTGTGTGTTTTGGAGACGGGTGGATCTTTGTGGGTGTCAGAGTTTGAAAGACTGATTTTGTGAGGCAGCCTGTTTTCTGAATGAGTGCACCTCCAACTCTACATAACCTTTACACTACAAAGATTCAGTGTTACTTCTTAGGAATTAACGCTTAGTTGGTACTTGTAAGAGTGAATGTCATCCTTTTCATCACTACATTCTGTTCAGCATACACTACTGTTCAAAAGATTGGTGTTGGTAAGATTTTTTTAAATGTGTTTGAAAGAAGTCTCTTATGCTCACTATGGCTGCATTTATTTGATAAAAACACAGTAAAATCTGGTATAATATTAAAAATTTATTCCAGTCAGAAATCATTCTAATATGATTAAAATTAAATTAGAATGACATTAGAATAGCATTTCTTATTATTATCAATGCTGAAAAAAGTTGTGCAGCTTAATATTTATGTGGAAATCATGATTTTTTTCTTTGATGAATGGAACGGTTCAACAATGTATAACAATGTAAAATCTTTACTGTCACTTTTGATCAATTTAACGCATCCTTGCTGAGTAAAAGTAATACATTTTTTATTTTAAAAAAAATTCCCCAACTTTTGAATGGTGATGCACCATAAATGTAGAATCTGAACCTTGTATTTTCAGCTCAAATTAAGTTGCATGCAAAACAGTGACATAAAAAAGCCCAACTACACCAACACTCAAACTCCAAAGAACTGAATTCTGATTGATTTGATACCTGTTTTCACACTGTTTTTTGAACCATTGATCATAGTCTTAAAGGGGTCATATTGTGCGATTTCAATTTTTCTTTTCTCTTTGGAGTGTTACAAGCTCTCGGTGCATAAAGTCAACCACGCCTACCTAAAATGGGTCATTCTAACATGCCCCCACATGTCTATGTCAAGATGTGGGAAGATTTGCATAAAGCCGCCCAAATGTTCACGCAAAGAAAGAAAGCGTAACTTTTATTCTCGCTGTAGTATTGTTGTTGCGGCACCGCCATGTTGTGGAGATGCTGTGTGTTTCATTGTGAAAGCGAAACTACTTTGTTTGGCCTTCCAAAAGAGGACACGGCTAGAAATCAGTGGTTAAGTTGTATTTATAACACTGTACCAGAACAGTTGAACCCAAATATTCAGATGTGTGCAACGCATTTCATGGAGGACCTGATCCTGGGAGAGTAGACTACAATGCCGACTGTTTTGACTCACATACTGTAAGTACGTTTTTTTATATTTAAAGAATTTGCCACTGATGATTCAAACGCGAGTTTTCAGCAGTTTAGGGTGGCACTTGATTTCTCCGATTACAAATGCAGACAGGGTTTTATGTTTATGTGGCATGATGCAATGCAACGCGTAAAAAGATAATATAAATCCGTAATTAGGTCCCCACTGGATGCAACAAATGGCTCGTTTGTAATGGGTTTTATTGTTTTTTTCTTGTGGCGCCGGTGTTCTGATCAGGACATGCATCACAATATGGCAAGGGGTGTAACATTTCCACCACATTCGGCCAATCACAACGCACTGGATAGCTGGCCAATCAGAGCACACTTTGCCTTTCAGACCGATTAGCTTTGTAAAAAATGATGTGTTTCAGAAAGGCGGGGCATAGAGGAGAAACAATAATGTACAGTATGTGGAAAATAATGTGTTTTTTGAACCTTAAACCGCATAAACACATTTCATTACACCAGATACACAAAATAATGTTCTTTTTAGCAACATCATATGACCACTTTAAGAAACCCATCTGTTTTAATAAAATAAATAGCCACTGTGTTTTGCGCATGGCAGAACATCCCCACACCTTTCAAATTCAACACTGTCTGTTACTCATTAGAAATGTCAGCTTGACCTTTGTCAGTATTGCTTACAAATGTATTGGATTAATTTGCATAAATTTAAATAATTAAATCTTTCTGTTGCTTGTAGTATCACTCAGTATTCCCTATAGAGCATGCAGGGGAAATTAAGTACATGAAACAGATCATGCGTTTTGTGTTGAATGCAGTGTATAGTGCAAGTCTGTATATTTTGAGCAACTACATTACTAAGATGAGACAATATTATAACCTCCACTGAACCACTGTTTTCTCATCCTGCAGACCTCCTGATCTATGTGCTTAAATGCTTGAAATTTGGATACTGGACACTTTAACCACACCATCTGACTGCAAAAATCATTCAAATCCAGTGCTATATAAAATATCTTTGTCTTCTAAAAGTTTTTAGTGCATTAATAAAAAAAAAAAAAAAAAAAAACTTAAAATTGCTAGTATTCCATTATATTGTGTAGATTTTTACTAGTGCCGGATTTGGGGTCTTAAAGGTGCACCAAGCAATTTTTGCCAAATGATGTTGATATTTGAAAGCACCAAAACAAACACTCCCCATACCCCAAAAGGAACTCACCCCTATTTTGATATCTCCACCCCATACGTATCTTCCATTTCTCTCTATCTACAGTTGATCTGCTTATATCTGTCCTGTGCTCTCTTCTATCATTACAAGACACGCCCTTACTGCTGACTGGCTACAAGTGTGTTTTAGGAATTTATCCGACACTGTGGTCAAAAGTATTATTCAAAAATTGCTTAGTGCACCTTGAAGGTGGTTTTGTATTGTTGCAATATCAGAACTGTAAGTAAAGGAACAAAGTGTATTATTTTTCTGTGTTACCTGCACCAAGATATCCCATGCATTTGTCAGCAACAGTCCACCAAATGATGTAAAATGCATCATCAGGTGAACTTATAACAGATCCAGGGCCCGTATTCATAAAGAATCTTAATGCAAAGAGTAGCTCCTAGTGACAAAATTCTAAGAAAATTCTTAGAAATGTGGGCGTTTACTCTTAAAATTAAAGAAAAAATCCTAGTTAAAAAAAAAGTAATTCAGAAAGCATCTTAACCCTTAAAAGAGGTCTTAAGGTCAAACTTGTTAGGAGCACGGATGAGGACTTTTAAGAGGCTTAAGAGTTTCTTTAGCAGAGGAGAAAATGGCAGAAAGAAGAAGAGGGAGAAGAAATGTGTTGCAGACGATGGATGACAGGGAGTTAATAAGACGCTATAGATTAGATCGTGCAGGGATCATGTTTGTGACTGATCTTATTAGAGACACGCTAACATCTCCGACACAGCGCAGAAATGCCATAGCGCCAGAACTGAAAGTAATCACTACATTACGATATTTGGCAACTGGGAAAATGCAACAATGCAGTAGTGATGATTTGGGTCTGTCACAACCTTCTGTAAGCAGAGTGATCACACGAACAATTACAGCACTTTCAGAACCTCTTATTGTGTCGCAGTTCATTTCGTTTCCACTGGACATTCCCACCTTGCAGGCTCAAAAAACTGCATTTATGAATATAGCAGGCTTCCCTGGTGTTGTCGGAGTAATTGATGGAACCCACATCCGAATTATTGCACCGTCGGAAGACGAGTACGTTTATGTTAATAGAAAGAGGTACCACAGCATAAACGTTCAAGTTGTTTTCAGTGCAGATTATAGGATTGTAGACATTGTTGCAAAATGGCCCGGTGCAACACATGATGCCAGGATACTGGCGGAGAGTGGCCTGAGACATCTGTTTGAAGGACGTCGTATTCCAGCAAATTGCCACTTGTTAGGGGACAGTGGTTATCCTTGTAAACCATGGCTCCTCACACCTTACCTCCGTCCTGACCAGGGGTCACAGCTAAATTACAACAGGTAACGGTGACAACATACACTTAATGTGTGTGGACTTCAAATTTTGAGAACAACACATGTGTTGCAGTAGTATTTGTAGGCTACTCCCCATAAATAACCTACCATTATGTTTTGAAAATATTTCATTAACTGTCAGAGCTCACAAGAAAACACGAGCCGTAGTTGAGCGGGGTATTGGTCAACTAAAGAGGCGCTTTCACATTTTGCATGGAGAGGTGCGACTGGCACCAGGAAAGGTCTGCAAAGTGATAACAGCCTGTGCAGTGCTTCATAACATCTGTAAAGCTAGACAAATTGCAGACCCTCCCACGGACAATCGGGCTGATGAAGATGATGATGAAGAATACCCTCCACAAGGGAGGGATCTGTCCCAAAGTGGGAATCCTTACAGAGCCCAGTTTACTAATTTGCATTTCATGTAAGTTACATTGAATGCAATATAAAAATAGTGACAAAACAGACACTAGCCAACATTTTCATTAGAAAGATATTATGAAGACACAAAAAACATATTATTTGTTATTAGTTTTATTTTTGAGTAGCTCAATTTTTAGTTTGTAGTACTCCTCCTGTAGATGAAGTACTATTTTCTGCTGCTTTAGGACATCCATCTCCATCTCCAGTTTTTTGTCTTCTAGGGATGGTGTTGGAGCAGCTGCAGTGGCAGCAGAAGGCAGGGAATGAGGCGCTTCGGGCTGAGGGTCACCCATCTGCGATGTCGACGGTCCCCATTCCTCTGCTGAAAGCTCTGTGCTACTGAAAGGAGAAAACATTTAATCTCTGTTATTTCAAATAAATTTAGGGCAATTTGTTTTTTTTTTTCAGTTTATAGAATGCCAGATAGAAATATGAGAAATGGCCTTGCCTATGTTAAATAAAAATGTGTCTTTATATTGTGTTACTTGGCTGTTGGTTTATTAAAATTACCATTTTTGTAGTTCCACCAGCTGAATCATTGAGCTGTCTGTGCCCTCCTTCAAACCGGTAATACTTGTTTCTGAGTGACCTAAGATGTTGAACACGGTTTGGGCTACTTGGGACAGCTGTTTAGCAGGTGGTCCCCCCCCTTAGAAAACAATACAGTGTACAGTATACATATAATTGTTTGAGATAAGTTTGCCAGCGGTTTAAAAAAAGTGTTATAGCACTCACCTGTGCATGATGACTCCCGCTTGTGTGCTGCAATTTCCTCTCTGGCTTTTGATTGCAGCACATACCAGCGTTTTTCACAGTCTTCACTGGTCCGCACAAGCAGGGGGAATGAACCGTTAATAGTTTGTGCTATACGCTCCCATGTCTGCTTCTTGTCCCGTGCTGTGACACCCGGCCCGAATTTTCCTTTAAGGATGGCCTTGTGTTCATCCACTAACTGGGCTAACAGTAAACACTGCTCCTCTGTCCAGTTGGGCTTTCTCGCCCTTCTTGGTTTTGATTCCATGTTTGATACATTAAAACCAACATTCAAACCACCACTTAAATAGACAGCAATCAGTGTAATTGGAATGAGTGGAACAATTTTTATCATTCTAAGCCAATCAAATACCTTATAGGAAATTAAAAGCATGGTAAATAAAAAAAGGGATTTATATACACACATATAATGTATGTGTGTGTGTGAGAGAGAACGGTCAAATAGGAAAAATTACGCATGTAAATACAAAGTGAAGGATTAGAATAGACCCTGTATTTAAAATCACTCTTTTTTTCCTTCTTTGACAACCAACCAATCACAGTCTTCAAAAGATTGTGTCATACATAGCAACGGGGTCAACCCCGCCTCCTCACTAAGATGAAAGTTTTTGTTTTTTCCTTACTCAGAGTTGCTCTCAGATCGGTCCCGAATTGCTCTTAAGCTAAGACTCCTACGTAAAAGTTTTTAAGCTAAATTAAGAGTTTTCTGAGAGGATTCTTAGAATCTTTATGAATACGGGCCCAGGTCTTTTGTGAAAAGCTAAGTGCATTATGGGTGTGTAAAGTAAGTTTTCTTACTTTATTTTGCCACAGCCCTTCCTCTTTGTATTCTCTAGTTATGTAGCACTGTCTTAGACAGCCAATTTTTATTAAAACCCCCTTTTCCCAGCAGCGAATTACCCCTTTAAAAGTATGGCCTTTCTAAGAGACTAAGTGATTAACTTTTTTCTTTTTATATGAGTAAGATATGATTGTTTTTGTCACTGCATAATTCACATACTTCCATCCATTTACTTTATATCATAGATGAATGACTTCACTATTATATAAAAAAGTGACCCTGGAACACAAAAATAGTCATAAGGGTATTTTTTTTTTTTTTTTGGAAATTGGGATTTATACATCACCTGAAAGCTGAACAAATAAGCATTCCATTGATGTATGGTTTGTTAGGATAGGACAATATTTGGCCGAGATACAACTATTTGAATATCTCTGAGGGTGCCAAAAAAAAAATCAAAATATTGAGAAAATTGCTTTTAAAGCTGCCCAAATGAAGTTCTTAGCAAAGCATATAAGTAATCAAAAATTATGTTTTGATATATTTACAGCAGGAAACTTACAAAATATCTTCATGGAGCATGATATTTACTTAATATCCTAATGATATTTGGCATAAAAGAAAAATCGATAATTTTGACCCATACACTGTATTTTTGGCTATAGCTACAAACATACCCCAGCGATTTAAGACTGGTTTTGCGCTCCAGGGTCACAAATATGGAAAATAGTAGTAATAAATTATGAGTAGGTGTGTCAAACCAATTTCTGCATATTTATCAAATTATTTTACCTTTCATTTATCAATACTTTTCAAATTAAGTTTGAGTATTGCTATGTTCAGTATTGGAAAAAGGACACAACTTTTCATAGCTTTTTCACTGTGTAATTTCAATGCGTGATGACCCATCTTGATCAGGGAAACAGGAATCACTCTTGAATTAATTCGTACCACATACCCTCCACATTACACAGTAAAGGGACGTCTGGAAATGAGTACATTTCTTCTACTTTTCCTTTTTTTGGTGGAGGAAACAAAATGTCAGAGACTAACGGCTTTGAGAGATTCCAGTGCTGTGAAAAGTCAGCCAGAAGAAAGTGTGTCATTTATCATGGGAGAGAGAGTGAGTGAGAGAGAGACAGAGAGGATAAACACAACATTCACAGTGGACGACTCTTCCCATACATGGCCAGCTCTCCAAAACACCTGTTAGCACAACATTAGTCCATCCAGCACCTGCATCCCCTCAGTCACTCCCTGTGGAGGAGGAGACAATCTGATGTACACACTGAACAATAAACACCACACAACACCTTTTAAGGACATGTTCTTTGCTTATCTGTCTTGTTTCTAAAGTGCATAATTAGCAGTAAAATTTGAAGTGGGTTACACTGCCTCTGAGTTTAAACAGTTTCTCCTAGTTCAAGTCTATAATGAGATGCCTTTTCAAAGAGAAAAAAAAATATAGGGCAGGATTTCATTCCATTGGGAATGGATTGGATTCCTTGGATTGTGAAAAGTGAGCATTCCCTGTTATAATGGAGCCTTTGTTTTATTTTATATATATATATACACATAAACATAAACATATATATATATATACATATACATATACTGATATATATATATATATATATATATATATATATATATATATATATATATATATATATATATATATATATATATATATATATATATATATATATATATATATCACTTATATATATATATATGTATGTTTTTATCTCTTTTTTGATTTTTTCTTTTCTGCATGGGTAAAATTAGGATCATACACGGCCCCCTGCCCCCTCTTAGTAAGGCCGGTGTAGGGGCTAGGATTAACGAGTGATTAATTGATGTCATGGCTGCGGATAGACAGTAAAAAGCACTGGGGTCCTGGAGGCTGTGTCAGTGTGACTCATTAATGGCCTTGCTGGCCTGGCCTGAGCTCTGTATTACATTAGAGCTGGTGAGTGAGTGAGGGAGAGAGAATGACAAAACTAATTATAGTGATGTAGTGGCTTTGTTGCACTCTGCTGCACATAGCCACCGAGTGTTGCAACCGCGCACACATGTGCGTGCACACACACATGAACCCCCCCAAAAAAGTGAGTGTATTTTAATCACATAAAACAGACTTTTGAAAATGGCACAATTCAGCTCCCTCGCACATGTGCTGCACGTAATGCAGATGAATTGGTTTTACAGTCACAGCCTGTGATGACACTGGTGTTATATCTTTCTTTTGGGTCCAGATGTTCGATCTGTCTTAGGGTACAGCAGGATCTTTGCACTCAGACATGGCCTATTCATTAGGCAACAATCAGACGGTAGGATCTGGAACAAAAAACAGGGAGAAAAAGAATTAGAAAATGCATCAAGAATGGGTAAGATTTTTTCCAAATTGGTCTCATCTGGTGGAGTGTGATTCTGGATCACTGACTTCAAGTAATGATTCAATTTGACTCATCAAGGACCAGAGGCTTAACAGAACTACAAACAACACAAAAGTATATATTATTAACAATTTGATTTTATTTTTATTTTTTTGCACTAAAAATTGTTCACAGTTCCAAAGTTATGTTTCTGAAAAGTTAGCTAAATGGATTTTCTGGTATTGGAGCAATTCAATAATAATCAGTATTTCTGCCCAAAGTTCACCCAAAAATAAAATTTCTGTCAACATTTTCTCACCTTCAAGTTATTCAAAACCTTTATGAGTTTGTTTTTTCTGTTGTACCTAAACTGAGACATTTTGGACAATTTAACCAAACTGTTGTTGGTCATCATTGACTTCCATAGTACGGAAAAAAATACTATTTTAGTCACTGGGGAACAAAAACAGTTCAGTTACTCAAATTCTTCAAAATATCTTCTTTAGTGTTCAGGAATTGATACAGGTTTGGAACATTTTGATATTGAGTAAATGATGACTAAGTATTCAGTTTTGGGTGAACTATCCCTTTAAAGTCAAGATGAAACAGAAGTAGCAACAGATCTCTTTTGTTCTGTGCACTGTACATCTGAGTGAAACCGATTATGAAAAAGAAAAACAATGTAAGGTGGAAACGTGTATCCATCGGTTGTTGATTGAATGGAGACAGATCAGAATGTGAGCTTGCGGGGTTTAAGCGGACTAAATAATTGGAGAAGTCTGGCAAACATCACCAGAGAGAAGTCTATCATTGCATGGATGAATTGTTCACAATAAAATCAATTTAGAAAACAGATAGGGTGACTTTCCATTTCATGCTTACTTTAGTAATTTATTCTAAACCCCTAACCTAAGAATTCGGTATGTATAACTTGGATGTAAACAAAACATTATACAGATATCTGGGTGAGCTCTTTTAACTTGGCCTGGTAAGCAATCATTGGCAACATCCTAGCAATCACAGAGTAATGCCTTTCCATGCACTTACAATAAGTGCAGACTGCATAGCAACGTACTGTTGACTTACTAAAACACCCTAGAACTTTGCACATGCAAGCAGCACTCATGTTTGAATATTTTTCATGTATAAAAAATTGGGCTTGGATTAAATAGACATTTAGATAAACAGATTGTTTGAAACTAAAACAATAAATGAATGAAGGACAAAAACAGACATCCTATGCTGAAGGGAGTTTGGCTCTGTTTCTGACCCATAATAAAACTCCAACCGAGTATGGGGGCGGGGGAATTTTGTCACTGTTTCTAATGTGTCGTGACGTTGATTACAGGCCCCAGATGCGGCCTACTATGACTACAGCTACAGCCTGCAGAGAGACGCTGTGAAAGAGTGCTAGGATGTAGAGGTCAGCGTGTAGAGAGGGTCAAGAGGAAGACCTGGAGCAGTAGGTTATTCACAATGCTCATAGGAAAAAGCCAGCGTCACCAATAGCATTTAGCCTTCATGTCTCTGCTAACATTACACCTCTGACACTGTGAAGAATTTTTTCCATCTCATCCTCCTGGTGTTTGTGAGGCTGGAACAGCTGTGGACTTCGAGTCAACCATTGTTCTTCATTAGGTTAATAACACTGCCTCAAGAACTGGGTCATCAACAATGATCACTTATGGTGTCACTCATTCCCTGTTATTTCTCTCTAATTAAAATATGTAGAAATGCTAACTGCTGGGGAATCAGTTTATGTTTTAGTATTGTTTTCAATCATTCTTATAACTGGCTCGAAATTAGAAATGGCAAACATTCATAAAGTGTTATAAGATATGAGTGAGATGTTTTTATGGGTAATTGGTATTCTCAGACATGTTGGGAAGTGCCGTGTTATATTTTATATCATGTTATATCAATAAGAAATTATTATTATTACTATTTGGAGTGGGTGATATACTAGTAGAGATGATTAACCAGTAAACATTTGTCAGCTGATAGAGATTTTAGTCTATCATCTCTATCACAGTTACACACTCACGTGACTAGTGTTGTCACGGTACCAAAATTTCAGTATTTGGTACCAATACCAGTGAAAATCCAGAGTTCTCGGTACCAATTTCGGTATCAAAGCAAAACACAAAAACATGCAAAAACATTTAAACACAAATAAAATTTTTTACTATACTTTCATTTAATCCAAACTGTGTACATATTTAATTTGGGCTTTTGAATTTTAAAGCCACGAATAACAACTAAGTTAGTTTAAAAAAAAAAAAAAGCCCTGCACTGCTTTTATGACTGATATGACACAAACAATGATAACCATTTGTAAGATTCACAATTCATTTAAATGCCTCAGGTGTGTAAAAATAGTAAATATCATGTCCTCCTGTTTTTTTTACCCTAATAAAAGTTATAGGGGCATTAAATAGTTAATAAAGAAAATACAGTGATATAAAAACACCCACACCGGGTTTTGAGTTTGACACGTGCAGTGCTCATGTTTATTCAACAAAGTCAAAGCCTTTTGGAAAATCTATTTGTGGCGGTCAGTTTTGATATTGTGGCGGCCGCAACAAATATGAGAAAAATGTATGGGAAACACAGTGAAACTTGCCTGCTTGAACTCTTTCATTTGATCTGGGTGTCTGTCTTTAAAGTGTTTTGTTAGTTTGGTGTGTTTCCTCCTTTTGATGTCACCATGTCTCAGTGCTTTTATGAAGAGAGTGCATCTGCGCACCTTTTTAAAAAATGTATCATTTGCACACATTTTTAAGCATTGCAATTTAAAAGCAAGTAATTGAAGAAGGTGCTCATAGAGAGGGGGAGTATTGAGTTATTTTTGCTGCTTTATAGGCCTTTAATGGTTAAATACACTTCCCGTCTTTGCAAGTATCCTCGTAAATATAGTAATTTAGGTCTTAAGTGAAAGCAAACAGCTGAGAAATAAAACATGTAACAGTATGTTGGATCTGGGCAGCTCTTAAAGTGACAGCAGTCTAATATTCCTGCTGTCTGTCATTTGTGTTAATCAAACAATAAATGAGAGAAAATCTCTTACTGCTCTTGACTAAATTAAATATAAATGTAATTTACACAGTGAAGAATATGCACTGTTTTTATACATTTGATTACTTTATACAATGTAAGATTTCTTATTTATTTGTGATAGTGTAGTTTTTTGTCCAGTTGCTTGGAATTTGTTTCTTATTCTTATTTAATCGCTGACTGTTTACTTGTCTTCAGTGAGCTTGAGTTTTTTTTATTTTTTATTTTTTTATTTAGGCTAGTATACATTTTTTGTAATACTGACACTGGTGACTAGAATTCAAAAATTTATATGGTATCAAAAATGTTGATATCATAAAGACCTTATTTAAAGCAAAAATAACTATATTGCGATATATATATCATTACTGTGAACTAAAATTACTCATATCTTGATACAAGATTTTTGTCATATTGCCCACCTCTACTATTAGTAGTAGTAATAATAACAGCAACAGCAATTTCTTATTAATAAAACACAATATAACATGGCACTTTCCAATCAGAAAAGAATGTTTTATAATATCAAATCCAATTTAGAGTCAGCACTATCTGTTTTATAATGTTATATTAGAACTATGTAAGTGTTGCGCGTGCCACATAAGAGCTGTATTCATAATATAGCCATTTCAGCCATTATCATCAGTATGCACTATTATAATCTATTGGTATTAAAGGCTATATAAAAGGGAAGCAGTGCTGAATCTTTCTGTGCTATTATCTGCTCAAGACTGTTCCATGTTTCAGAGCCCTGCTAACATTTCATCCTTTTTTAAAGGCCTTTAGTGAGCATCTGAGCACATTAATACAATTAATCCCAGTGCAAGGGGACATGTGGGCACTCATGATCATTGAGCTTTGCTACATTAATAGTAAAACTAATTATTTCATGACGGTAGATGGCTAACGACCTGCAGCGCACCCAGAGGACGGGCTCATGATAAATGGTCTCATTTACCCTTATAAGGACGCAATCATTTAACACAAGGCAAGAATCTCTGCAAGCATTTAATCCTGTTTAATGGTTAGCCTGTGAGAGAAAGCAAGAAGCTGACGAGAAGAGAAAATAGATCTACATGAGAAATTGGGATTGTGTCTGTATGTTTGTTACAGACAGAGAAAGAGGATAGTAGGAGGGGGTAAAATCACAAATGAACTTAACAGTTAATCAGAGAGGAGAAATGGTTGCTGGGTTTATGTCCTCCTAATTAGAAATAGCTCAGATCTATCCTCTTGCCGCAAGTGCCTTGTTAACGACTGTTTCACTAACGAGCTTAGCTCAGTGGCAGTTACGCAGATAAAAACCTTTCCTGATTGATCTGAGCGGCCTTCTGAAATTTGTTTCACTCCAGCATATTGATTTAATTCTGTTGCTTGAAAAGCTCTAATTAATAATGATAATAAAAGTGTCCCAGCTCGTTAACATCAGCTGGTGTTTTTTTTCCCCTCCTGCACTCATCCTTTCTTCTTTTATCTGCTCTTGCTCTCTCTCTCTCTCTCTCTCTAATCTTTAAGGTCTGCTGGTGAGATGTTTTTTCTCCTGTCTCTCGGGTTTAATCAATGGAGAGTTGTGTGGGTGACCATGAGAGGCCCTTTGGTTCTTTGAAAATACATAAGTGATAGTGACTTTTAGAAAGAAAAATCAATTTAGCTGCCTCAAATATTTGATCTGTTTACATCAGACAAGATCTTCAGATTTCTAGTACCTGTTGAAGCAGCAGCCTCGGGACAGCTACAGAGAACATAAGACAGAAATGTTTTTGTCAGCGAAAAGACAGAAATGTTGAGATTACACTTTCTTTTGATCCAGTCAATGTAAAGTGGTCTAATGTCACGAAATGCATCTGTTTTCATGCTACCTTATATTATGCTTCTGTCTCTAGTGTTATTTTAATATAATTTTTAATAAAAGTTAGATTTTTTTTTTCCAGTTTCAATTTTAAGTAATTTTATTATGTCATTTGTTTAATATGTTTGTAATTTTTGTTTAAAGTGCCCCTATTATGGGTAATGAAAGGTTCATATTTTGGTTTTGGGAGTCCCCAACAACAGGTTCACATAAATTCAAGGACAAAAAACACTTTCATTGTCTTATATAATATGCTTTTATTTTCTTTTATTTTTGCTTTGTTTGTTCAATGTATTTCGATCAATTATTTATTTTTTTAATCCCCTCCTCTGCGACAATAACTTTATACAAGATGCACTTTCAGATTAGAAACTTTACTGGATGTTTTTATTCACTTAGAGCTGTGTTACACACTGCATGAAAGGTAATTTTCAAAAATCCATAATTGGGGCACTTTAATATGTCTATATAATTTTTACATCAGAATCAGAAAGATCATTAATGCAAGGAATTCATCTTGGTGACAGGAACTTCTAGTGCAGAAAGTACAGATATAGTGCAGACATATAATTTAAGGTAATAAAATGAAATATAACACTAATAATAAAGAAAACAGACACCAAATAAAAAATAAATATGCGGAAATTGAAATAGAGGGAAAAAACATCAAGTTAGCCTAAATGAAAATAATTAGTTCCTTGGCAACTTGCTTAAAATATAAGAAGTTTACATTTATATGTATTTACATATTTAAGTTAATGTTTGTTTGACTTCAAGTTTTAGTTGACTACAATAGCCTTGTCTCTCTGTTGTTGTAACGATTCGCTCAACTCACGCGTCAATTCGATTCACGATTTTGATTTCACGATTCAATTTTCTCTCAATTATTTTTTACAAAATGAAATTAAAGACATTATACAGTAAATGAAAAGGTGTCGTTTTGTTAGGCTAATGCTGCACGTTCCTTTGTGAAATTGAAATATAACAAAACTAAATTGAAATTTTAAAACAAACCCCAAATCAAACAAGTAAGTTACACAAATAAAAGAAAAATCTTAATGTGAACAAACTAAGGCTTTGTCTGTGCTCCTTCCATTTAAAATTAGATGCAACCACTGGATTTTAATCACACTTCAAACAAAGATGAAGCATACATGCAGCATGAGTAGTTTCTAATCTAAATTAGACTGTATAATTTCAAAATTTGAAGCAAAAACAGAATGGTCTGACTTTAGTTTTGTGAAACTATGCTACAAAAAAATATCTGACCGAAACCGCAGACAAGCTGAGTGAGACGCAGATTCACTCTCTGAAAGCAGGTGGCACTTATGAACAGCAATGATACAGTGTTGCCCGGGTTACCGCTGTAAACAAAGCAGAGCTGCTTTATGAACACTACTTTAATATGCAATGTGCGTTGTTCAGAGGCAAGATGAAAAGAAAATACCACGTAAACTTTTCTAAAGATATTCAGTTCTTTTCAGAGATACATTAATTTTAAACTCCTACTACAATTGTATCGCGATTTGTCTGGCATCTCAACCGATTTGAATTGACACTTATTTGAATCGATTTTCGATCGGCTTGCGGTTAATTGTTACATCCCTGCTCTCTGTATTTTTACTTCTCAAATGGCTCTCTTCTTCCGCACCTGTGCCCTCCCTCTTTTCCTTCTCGGCCCAGCAGGGGGGCGGGAGCGGGGGCTGCGTGGAGGCGTTGGGGGCTACTGATGAAGATGAAGCTGTCTGGCTGTGTCACAAGGGGCTGTTCCACCACATTCTGACTGAGGGAGGAGATGGAGAGCGAATTAAAGAGAGAAGAAGAGAGAGTGAGAAAGAGTGCCTAATCCATCACGGGAAGGGAGGACTGACACAACAAAAGACAGAGTGCGGAGCAAGGCTTTTTGGCGGCTAGGGCCGAGGCAACTTCGACAATATTTTTTGGCGCCTGTCAGGCTGTCTAATAAAGCAGAGCTGGAATATGAACTATCTCTCACTGCTGTAATACGCCTCATAAATCAGATTTAATTACGCGGTGTGGGTGACAGGCAGTGGGAGCCCTGGCTGGATTTATGGGGCCTTGACTTGGCATCTTAACAACTTTGCGCTTTTAATATCATTACACTGTCATCTATTTTGCCTCCTGCCACAGAGCACGCCCAAACTCCCTGTGTAACAGCACATTTTTTTTCTCACAGAGCCATCTTTTTTCTTCGCTCCCTCTTTTTTCACCCTGAGAAAAGTGTGTTGACACCACGTAGAAGCAGCCGTTATGCCAGGCACACATGCCTACAGGTCAGCACATTTCCACCAGGAATCTGTCCGTCCATCCGCTCAAGATTTCACTCATCTTTTCCTCTTTCCTTCCTCATGCTTTTTGCGTCATTGTCCTCCTTTCGGCACCAACTCCTTTCCTTCGCTGACCTCCGTTTCCTCCCTTTGCTTAATCTCCTTCGAGCCTTTCTCACCGGGCCGTTTGTCTTGCCCATTCTTCCTCGTCTGCGGCGCGGGCCTTTTGACAGAACAATAAGAGAAGCAGAAGACAAAGAGGAAGGAAAAGAAGAAAGGGTCCTTGTCTTACTAATGGCCCCTAGAGCGGCGTTCCACATAGTGCGCAGACGCTCGTGACGTTAGCCATCTTGTTAATGCTAGCCTCTGAAAAGTGAAAGTGAAAGTGAAAGTGACGTGACATTCAGCCAAGTATGGTGACCCATACTCAGAATTTGTGCTCTGCATTTAACCCATCCGAAGTGCACACACACAGAGCAGTGAACACACACACACTGTGAACACACACCCGGAGCAGTGGGCAGCCATTTATGCTGCGGCGCCCGGGGAGCAGTTGGGGTTCAGTGCCTTGCTCAAGGGCACCTAAGTCGTGGTATTGAGGGTGGAGAGAGCGCTGTACATTCACTCCCCCCACCCACAATTCCTGCCGGCCCGAGACTCGAACTCACAACCCTTCGATTGGGAGTCCGACTCTCTAACCATTAGGCCACGACTTCCCCAATGCCTGCGCGAGCTCGGTGACAGTGACATATTAGTTTTGCAGCCCTGCGTAATCTGATATTTCAAAGCATGCTGCTGCACTAAAGATTTGATTAATGTTGTTCCATTTGGGCTCAGTAATTGGCCGAGACTAGAGCGGAGAGAGGGAGAAAGTGAGTTAGCTGGTGAGAGAGAGCCGTATAGAGAGAGTGTTAATGAGAGAGAGGGTTAATTAAGCTCCTGGCATCATAGGGACAGTTACTGATGACTCTCTATAACAAACTGCCATTGCTAATATGCACTCGTGCACATGTGCGTGCACATGGTGTTGGTAAAAGCTGTGAGTTTAACCTCATCCCGGCTCATGGGTGGGGAACTGGCTGCTTCAGGACTGCAGGCCTCTGTATTTTAGGCCTGCAGACCCTGGTTTATTTTAAGGTACAAAATGCAGTAATTACAGCAAAAGTTTCAAGAAACTACAGCAGGTGAAATACATTGAATCCATGCAGCTGGATCCAGTGTTTGTGGTCATACTTAAATGGAGTGATTTTAAATAAGGTGCTATCATGAACTAAGTCGATGAAATAGTCTGAAAAAAGTCACTGAAACGACTGAAATATCAGATTTATCTGTGGCTCATTAAACCTGTTCAGTGCCCTATAAACTGCATGAGTGATTCAAACCCACGCCAGGGGCCTGGCTATTTTCAGCCTGTGCTTCACCATGCCAAACTGCTCACTCCATCAGAGCAAACACTCTGACCAATCAGAGCTGAGGTCATTGTTTATGCATGTGTGGAAGTATTTACACAGACCAATGGTGTAGTAAAGCTCAAACTGATGGAGAGACACTTAAAATGGCATTAGTCACCTTGTGTTGTTAACAAATCGTGGAAGTGAGCAAAACAGACTTAATACCATTTGCTTTATAACATCAGCAAGCAGTGCATGCACAAATATAGCTGTTGTATGAAGGCCCTTAAGGTCTATCTAAGCATCGTTCATTGTGTCGGGGCTGTCATTTTGTCTGGGTTATGTAAATCAGCTGTGTTGTGTTTACACAGAAGCAGACAGCACCTTTCAATATAAGCAGCAATTGTTTCATACATGGGACAAGAGGAAATGTTGGTGACAGACGCTTGGATTGTAATCTGGAGTGGTGAAACTTTACAGCAAAGGTTGTGTCGACATTAATCATCACGATTGTTAACATAAACTAACAATGAACAAGACTTTTACAGCTAGTATTAATCTTGGTCAAGGCTATTTTGTACATATGCACATATATTTCATACATTACAAATTATACATCTGGTGGCGTATTCATCTGAACTGATAATTTGGGATGCACTTATTATTAATGTTATGGTTGATACTAATAAGTCGATCATTATGTTCATGTTAAGGCCAATGTATTTTGTAAAATAAAACACTTAAAAAATAAGTAAATAGGCATCACAATATTATAATGCACAGTATGAAATACTGAGATTTTAAAAAAATGTCAATAAAAAATCTCTAACCGATATATAGTGGATGCAAAGTAAAATATTAAATTAGCCAACATTAATAAATGCTGTTAAAAATTAATCATTGTTAGTTCCTGATACCGAATACTTCATCAACTGTATTGTAAGTGTTATCAATGGAGTAAGCAAGTGTCATATATTGAACTTTTATTGACATCGATACTTCGAAATAAAAACAAATTGGTAGCCGAGAGCTGTGTAGTATGATTACGATGTGTGTCTCTGCATGTAGGAAGGAGAGACGTTACGAAAGGGAGTGTCTGTATTGGTATTTATGGCCACATTATTCTGTCATGATATGTGTACACAAGCAGTGTTTATTGTTTGGTCGTATTGTGCGGGAAGGTAGAGAGAGCCGTATTTCTTCCTCTCGCTCCGACAAGCATCCTCTTTGTGTCCCCCCTCCTGAAGACGAATTACAGAAAACAGAGGGGAACGGCATCTGTGGCTCTTCAGGGCTGTCTGAAGAAACAGGGGGAGGAGAGAGACGAGAGGAGAGATGGATGTGGCACGGAGGAGGCCGGGAGGGGAGGTGCAGTTGGTGCTGTATTGAATGTGCCCCGACCTCACTATAACCTCACCACCTCTCCCTGACCCTCACACACAAGACCTGCAGGAGAAAAGAGGGGAGGTCAAAAAGTTAGTCACTGACTTATGAAAGAAGGGGAGAAGAGAAGAAAAGAGATCCCCCTTTCAGAAACATCTGGTGCAGGGTCTTTCAGGCCGGCCGGGATGAATAGAAACGGGCTGCCCTCTCCTCAGAGCTACTAGAGTAATTAGGCCTGGTGCAAAGGTTCTGGGTACACTGTTCATCTAAAGAGCCTGCTCAAGTTTTATATAGACCTTGAGTAAGCGATTTACGTTTGTCAAACCGACAGGGTTTGGGAGGAATTACTCTTCATTTGAGAGCCATAATGAGGTTCTTGAACTGTTGTGTGTGAAATTTCAAACTATTAAAGTCAATATACTTTTTTACAGCACTTTTTTGGTCTCATTGCAAATGAGGAAATTGGTGAATGTTTCAGTGTTTGTCTTAGTAATGTTATTCAGATGTGCTGCTTATAGGACAATGAGCATGTAGCTACTGAGGGAATGTTTCAGCAGACTCACATTAAATCTGGCTCCAACTACCATTCAAATTTTTTAGGAATTAAGACTTTTTAAGTTTTTGAATTTTAAGTATATTTAGCTCACCAAGGCTGAATCTACTTGATCAAAAATACAGTAAAAACAGTTGAAATTGTGAGTTATTATTACCATTTAAAAGAACACATGATCCTTCAGAAAGCATTCTAATATGCTAATTTGGTGCTCAAGAAACATGTTGAGAACCAACATGAAACATGAAAACACAAAAAGTTTTTACTGCTTAACAATTTTGTGGAAACCAAAACCAGCATGATTTCAGAAGAATCATGTGACATTGAAGACTGGAGTTATGGGTGCTAAAAATTCAGGTTTACCATCAAACGAATAAAGGATTTTAAAATATATTAATATAGAAAAAGGTTATTTTAAGTTGTGCTGTATTTGTGATCAGATAAATACAGCCTCGGTGAGTATAAGACACTTCTTTAAAAATGACTAAGAAATATTTTGAGCTGTAGTGTAACTCTCACTTTTCACAATCAAATCAATTCCTAATAGAACAAATTAAGTCCCGCCCCACATTTTTCCTCATTGAATGTATTGAAAATACATTGTATTGTGAAATTAAAATAGCTTTCAAACGGCAGTTCACTCTGACTTGACATAGGTGTTCTGCCTGTCATAACTTGTGTTTTTTGCTTTCATTTCTATTCTTGTTGATTTAATTGTTCAGTATTTCCAGGGCTGGGCTTTTTTAGGGTCAATGTTTTTTTTTTTGGGTGTGTGGTTTTGGTGTGGAAATATGTTGAGAATGTAAGGGAGGGTGTGTATAGATGAATAGTGCTCTATGTGCAGTTAGGGGTGTGTGTGTGTGTGTGTGTGTGTGTGTGTGTGTGTGTGTGTGTGTGTGTGTGTGTGTGTGTGTGTGAGTTTTACAGTATTATTCTCGGTAAATGACACATAAATCTTGCCCCTCCTCATCATGCAAAGATTGTAATCCCCTCCTCAATTTCCTGTCTCTGTGGACACTCACTTGATTTAATGGTCTTTGATGATCGCTCCTTAAACTCAAAACAGTACATGGGGTTTCCTCTAGAGTTCCTAGGTGAACAAGATTTCACCAAGTACAAGATGTTCCTGGATCAACATTCTTGTTGATCCTGGAACAACATTCCAATACACCAATCAAGCCCACCAATCGAGGGATAAGTTTTCAAGAAATGTCAGTTTTAGGCTTACAATCAGGGTTAGATGCTTATACACCCTTGTTATTTACCCATCATTTCCCTCTGATTTTAGGAAATAAATGATGGGTAGGGTTAGGTTTAGGGGTAGTGATTGGGTTAGATCTATATTTTTGTTAACATTTGTTATTGTGTTTCTATGGCAGATCATCAAATGACCATTAACATCATTAAATGGAATTGCAAATTGATTGTTTTTTTTGTTTTTGTTTTTTTTGCACAGGTGTCCATTTGCTGGACCAACAGTCAGTCCCACCCCCTACCTCATGCCATTGGTTAATTGGGACGCCCATTCAAACAGATTGCGTTTCACATGTCTGTACATATTAAGCTGGAATATTAGAATGTTTCAACAACCTTTCCTCTCCATTTTTCCTGATCCACTACAAATATTTCCTCGCAGTGCATGAAAATAGTCTATTCTCATTAGTCTTTCAGAAACCACATTATCTGCACAAGTCAAGCAATTAAATCAGCACGTCTTAATGTAGCTGTTATGATTGATCATGTTTATTGGATTGACTCAAGAGCTCTTGGCTTCTTCATCAGTTATCAGACATGAGAGCGGGAGAAGGACGGGGGTACGAGTGGCATCGAGAACAGATAAACACTCACCTTGCTTGTGTGCTAATTGTTGTGCCTCCTTCTGTTAGCGTCCCCTTCCTTTTGTTTCTCTGCTGTCAACTTTAATCAACCATTAGATCTTCAGCAGATGGGAGAGACGAAGTGGGAGCAACAGAGAGAGACCGTGGGAATAGCTGCTCGGTTTTAGTAACGCTGCCCTCTATCTGACAAGGAGAATGAGTTGGTCTTTCACAGCGCCCCAAAACCTGATAGAATTAGAGAGAAGTATATATAGTTGATTGTTGTTATAATTATTGTTTTCGGGTTCTCTCCCTGCTAGCTCGTGGCTTGGACTACGGTCTAACAGAAAGGTAATTATTTATTCCCATGGTGCACTGTGATTTCCATAAACACAAGCATGCAAGCATATTGGGTTCCTGCAGATCATATTTTACACTATTAATACGCCATCTGCTTCTGCTTACACACACACACACACATACTCACAGTCAGCAGAAGAGCTGAGAATGCACGCTGAAATACAAATGATCACAGGGAGACCAAAATATGCAGATACACTGACACCAAAACATGATTCTCGCTTACACAAGTCAGTCCAACAAACACATGCAGGCGTTTGAGATTTGAAAGTTGGCATGAAAATTCACCGTCTGTTTTCTAAATGCAATTTTGATCTTAATGTAAATGATTCATCTATGCATGTTTAATTTTTTGCGTTTTTGTCTTGCAATTTTCAATCTTCTGGTAAAACGACAGTCTTCTTTCTGGTTTTATACATGCCTGACTTCTCCAATGATTTATTCAGCTTAAACTGTGCCAGTTTCTTACCCTCAGCTTTAAGTTCGCATTCAGATTTAATCAATAATTGGTGGCTTGCTAAAAAAGACTATATCTGTCTCTATATTGGTTAAATCGTGACTTTATAGATTATTAATCAAAGTGAATTGTCACTTGTAACCCATTTAAATTCCATATTGTTATTCTGGCTGAAACAGGATATTCAATAAGACAAGAGGGAATTGGTTGGATGTAACTATTGCTTAACATTATCTAATAGCCTCAGTTATGTACGCAGAAAGAAAAGACATTCAAGGGGAAGAGAAACTTATTAAACTGTGATTACAAAGACAAACAATGCTTTTCTTTGGAATAATATACACCAGTGAATCATTCACAATTAGACCAGGAATGCGTATTAGGAAAATAAATAGTCGATTTTGATTTCGTGTTGACTTTATAGTCTCTGGAAGGTTTTAGGGGGTTATCGGTCCATCTCATTTTCTGCTAGGAAACAAAAAATTAGACGCAGGATGTAAAATTCACAGAACAATTTAGCAGAGGTCTTGCTATTTATTTCTCAGGTCAGTCAAGAGTCTCTGTTGGGTTAGAATGGAGGTCAATGACAGGTCGGGAGATAACTGCAGGCTCACAGAGGAAACTGTTTTAATGAGTGCAGCTGATCAGCTGCCATGGATTAGCATTCCTGCCATACTACAGGGGGCTCTGATGATGGAGGGGATTACACTAATGACTAATGCATTTAATATGTCTATCAGTTTGTCAGCAGTGACATCATGAATAACATGATAGGGGTCGACCTGCTGTAGTTATGCAGATTTTTTAGGTGACTGAGGGTTTTGTGTGCACATGAGAGGCAGAGAGAAGAAAACGGGTTGGATCACCGACCACCATGAGCCAGAAACGAGAGGAGAAAACCAGGCACTGAGAAAGAGACAGAACGAGAGGGAGGCAGTGACAGAGAGAGAGAGAGAGAGAGAGAAGGAGGAGGGGTGTTCTGGCTGGGTTGACAGCAGCCCATTCATCCTCCATGCTAGAGGAGACAAAGTGCTGGCTGGCTCAGGACAGGCCCCATAAATCACCTTCCATAAGACACACTACCTACTGCTTATTACATTCAGCATGACAAAGCCTCTCTCCCTTCCCCTTTTTCTGTTTTCTCCTCTCCACTCTTTCTCTCTATTCACTCTGCCTTGCCTTTCCTTTTCTCTGTGCTTGTTTCCTTTTTTCGTCTTCTTGTCTTTCCTGTCTCACTTTCCACTAAAAAGGTGCACTAAAAAAACACTTAACGTAATTAATAGTATTAAAAAAATATTTTAATTCATGTATCACATTAAATTAAGGTTCATATTATTAGCCTAATAAAAGCTGATTTATTTTACATGCATCAAGTCACCTCATGGGGGCGACATTTTGAGACCCGCTGTCTTTTTCAGTTTACATCAGTAACCTTCTTGTTATTTGACCGTTTTACTGGCACATCTTTCCACGTAATGAGAATGAATGAGGATCCAGACTGTCAAGCTTTAAAATGACAGAAAAGTACCATAAAAGTATCATAAAAAAATATTGTCTGCTATGTTCCATGTCTTCTAAAGCCATAAAAGAGCTTTATGTGATGAACAAGCCCAATTTTAAGTCATTATTCACTGTAAGTTATACTGTCTGTTAAAAAATGGAGCCTGTAGATGGAAATTGTCAGGTTTAACAAACGTGTGTTATGTGATGCAGCAAATCTGAATATCCAGAAGTGTAGTGAGATATCTAAATGAGAGCTACAGTGGAGGTATATGAATAATGGGAACATTTGGTTTATTGCTCAAAGTTATCATATGGCTTTAGAAGACTTGGAATATAGTGTACAAGTTTTACATACATATATATATATCCTGGGCAACGATACAATTCTTTATCATGATTAATCGCATGATTGTCTGTGATTAATCGTGAATAATCGCATTGTTATGCACAAAACTAATAATGCAAGTAGTGTATTTTGCACTTTTTCCATTTAAAAGTACTGCTATATGAACAAAAGTGCAATAACATTTGGTTTGCAAACACTTTAAACAAATAAGGTGCTTTTTTACAGCAGTATTCCTTTTACATAATAGCAGTTAAAATATTTATTTTGAGTTATTCAGTGAGTGTGAGCTCTAACCAAACCAGAGCGCAGATCTTCTGATACGATCTTCTGATGCATGATTGTGTGAATATTTCTGAGTGGCAAAAGTGATAGATTTGTAATGAAAATATATTGTGAGAGTTACCGTGTCCCATACGACTCAAAATAATAAACCACAAACTTAAAATGATGCACTCCACTGTGCTGTGTGAGAACGCTTCTCTGCTGCTGTCTTCACGTGCTATCGGAAACTTCCTATTTCCCACTCATGAAGTCGTGATTACAAGCTTGCTGCATTCTATTCTGTTAAAAATAACAGTGGACAGTGGTTTGTGTATGTTGATGCTTAGCCTAAATAATTTGATCGGGACATCCCATGGTTTGTCTGTATGTGTATTCAGTGCCAGTGAGCAACGGACTTTCATAATAATAAAAAACTGTGTAAATGCGTATTAATTTGTAATGCATTAACTTGCCCAGCCCTAATATAAATTATATATATATATATATATATATATATATATATATATATATATATATACTAGGGGTGTAACAATACACATATTCGTATTGAACCGTTCGGTATGAGGCTTTCGGTCTTGTATGCATTACAAACCGAACGATTTATTGGACTAATCCTATTACTTATGGAAAATAAAAGTGCTTTAAGTGTGTTGAATATAATGTTCTCAGTGCTACTGCGCTCAACAATGAAAACCCAAATGACGTAACAGGCAACGTGATGTCTGCCCAGTGCCGTAGCGGATGGGCCCGCGATAACCTCCCTTTGCTGGGTTGCGTCGAAAGGCCAGAAATATTGTCAAAAACATCAGTTATTGGCAATATTAATAGGATTTGGCATTTCCAATTAATGTAGGCCTGTTACATTTTTAATTTTAATAGGCTTATTATTATTATGAAGTTACTTTTGGGGAAGTCGTGGCCTAATGGTTAGAGAGTCTGACTCCCAATCGAAGGGTTGTGAGTTCGAGTCTCGGGCCGGCAGGAATTGTAGGTGGGGGGAGTGCATGTACAGTTTCTCTCTCCACCTTCAATACCATGACTTAGGTGCCCTTGCAACTTGAGCAAGGCATCGAACCCCCAACTGCTCCCCGGGCGCCGCAGCATAAAAAAATGGCTGCCCACTGCTCCGGGTGTGTTTTTCACAGTGTGTGTGTGTTCACTGCTCTGTGTGTGTGCACTTCGGATGGGTTAAATGCAGAGCACGAATTCTGAGTATGGGTCACCATACTTGGCTGAATGTCACGTCACTTTCACTTTCACACTTTTTTGTCACTTTTGTTATTAAATTAAAATTACAATTAATTTACCCTACATTATTACCGCATAATTGATGCACTGCGGGGATAACAAAAGATTAGGGTATTTACTCTTCAATTAAAATGTTTTTAACATTTTAATTTCAATATTTTTTTTTTTTTTAGGTAAAAAGCTTCAGACTCAGTTCATTGTGATTGCATGTAAAAGAGAGACCAACACAGTTTTCAAAATTTGTCCTTTTGTGTTCTACAAAAAATAAATGCAATTCATATTTGACACACATTAGGGTGAGTAAATGACAGAATTTGTATTTTGGGCTTATCAATCATCATGTGAGGCTGACAGAAATCTGGAGAGATAAATTTCCTCCCTACTTATTTTTACTTGATGCATTCACCGTTGTTGTTGAGCTATATTATATAACTATATAATTCCTCATAGCAAAACAGGGTGGGTGGCCGCGTGCCGGCTGTCTTTGTCGGACATGTCACTAATGCTATGAGTCAGATAAGTAGAGGCCAATAGAGACAATATTAAGATGGAACTGCAAAATACATCCTTAGGCACTGTGCACAGGACGCAGAATATTCCAGTGCTATTTTGATGCATCGTGGCCTTTACCTGACGTAACCCTGGTAAGATTTTATGAGATATTGGGAAAATACTTCAGCCTCCATTTTTGTCTACGGTTCAAAAGAAGCCCAAACCCCTCATCAATCTCTGCCTCAACGTTATAGAAACACAATATTTTCATTTCCCTCTCCTTTCCATTCTGAGTGCGCATATGTTTGTGTGTGCTGCTTTAATGGAGGATGCGTTACAGCAGGGTAATGATCTGTGCGTGTGTGTGTATTGATCAGAGTGTGATTTATTTCAGCCATCTCGTGACTATCGGGTCGTTCATCATGCTTGAATTACCCTATCAATACTGCTGCCTGCACAGACCACGAGAGACTGCACAGAGAGAGAGAGATTTGTTACGAGGGCAGGAGTGGAGGGGATGCATAAGGAAAGAGGAGAGGAGTAGAAAAACATTTAAATACTTCCTCCCATCTTATCCTACATGTCGTAAACAACTGCCTTCTCAGCAGTTCCTTAATACGTTGAAACCCCACTATGTTATTGGAGTGGAAGACCAATCTGTTGAGCTCACACTCTGATTAGAAACTTTGTGAATAAACTCAACTAACAAGGTTTTCCTGAACGGGTTCAGCTAAATATGTACAGCCTGCATAAGTAAGTAAGATTTTATTTACACATAAACTTAGGATCAGTTTAATAACAGACGACTGAGACTGAGTGAGAGAATGGTTTGAATAAAAAAATCCCTCGCTATGGAAGCCAAAGGCTCTTTGGGAACTTTATCTTTAGTAACGAAGCAGTACCATAATTAGCATCCTCTAGGCTTATGGTGAATGAAACAGAGCGTGACGAGGGGGTTTTAAGATGTCTGGACACATAAACACACATGCAGTGTTTTATGTTTGTGTTCGCAGCAACATCATGAGCACAAGGCATTTCTTGTGACCGAGCTGCTTTAACTACTTTGAAAAAACACTTCATTTACAACCCTTTTGGCAGCTTAATTATATTCTTTGTGATCTCTACCATAATTGCTGGAACAGATTGTCCCTTTGAGTCTTTCACTGTCACCTCCTTGTCTGCGTCCAGGGATGTCTGCTGTTGCTGTCTTTTTTTACGTGGCCAACATCATCATTTTAAAAGCTCAAAGGGTTATTCTGAAAGCCAGCTAACATGATTAGATGCTAACTATATGGCCTAAAGCATGTTAGCATCTTAGCAGCTAACCTCGAAGCTGTAACTCAACTCAGGCACTGGCTTTGGTGGTTAGCATGGGTGTGTTCTTAGCTCATCTGTGGCTCATCCTAAAGCTCTGGGGTTTAACATAATTGAAAAGAGTCTGGACGACAACACTTTTTGAAGTCTATGATATGTAATTTTTATTATTTATTTTTTATGTATGTGTTTATACTGGAACATAGCAGACAATACACCAAAATGTCAAAAGGGGATTGTATTTATTTATTAATTTTTTTAATAAAAACATATCTCTTTGGCTGTTAGGAGTTATTTGATCCCAGTCATCTTTGCTTTTTATTATTGTTTTAATTTTTTTATGACTTTTATTGTATTACTACTACTACTATTATCATCTCCTTTTTTTCAGGGGGTTTTTTTTTCAGTTTTTTTTTAAATTGTTTTTAATGGTGCTATAATTAAAAGTAAATAAACTTGGCAATTTTGTTTAATACTTTAAAGTACTAAACAAGTACTTTAGTATTTGAATTAATTAATTAGTACTTTTAATACTGTAAATTAATACTTTTGTTTAGCAAGGATGCATTAAATCAATCAAAAGTGACATTAATAAAGTTTTAACATTGAGTTTTCTATTTTATATTGAAACAACTGTTATATTTGAACAGTAGTGCATTTATTTATATATATATATATATATATATATATATATATATATATATATATATATATATATATATATATATATATATATATATATATCCATGTTTATGTATTCAGTCATAAAGATTACTGCACTTTTAACATCATCTGACAAATCTCCAAAAAAGCAAGGACTTTGTATACAGGTTGAGACAAAGCAGTAACCCTATAGTAATCCCTGCCAAATCTCCCTGAAGCCAGTGGAGCCACAGTCCCAAGATATCAACTCTATGAACTCCATTTTGAGACAGACACTCACTTTCCAATACCTTTTCATATAGTCATGCCCAATTCATTCATTCAGCCAGCTTGGAATTTTGCCAGATTGAAACAGGACTTAAACTAATATGGGTGCTTTACATTCGGGCCTCAGAGTCTCTCGCTCTTTCTCTCATGCTGTTGGGAGAGATTATACTTCTGAAAGATGAGAAACACTGTAGACAGTGTGGATGGGATAATCAATCAGGCAGTGCAGGGGAATGTGAAAGCACAGAAGCTGAGGCAAGGAGAGGGCAGCAAAATAAAATACATATACACGGTTATGAGTGCAGGCTGCATCTGCACCAGGGAATTGGAGCCATAAATCAAAAAGGCTGTCAGAGGAAAGAGAGAGAGAAACAGACAGAGGGAGAGAGACAGAAAGGCAAAGGTAGTGTGTGTGTGTGTGTGTGTGTGTGTGTGTGTGTGTGTGTGTGTGTGTGTGTGTGTGTGTGTGTGACACTGTCACTGACTCCTCTGCTCCCTCCTTCACTGGAATGCAATTTCCTGGAATGTCAGGCGGAGAGATGGGGAGCAGATAACGTGCCATGAGCGTGAGTGTGTCTGTCCTCCACCCCGTCACAGCGGCAACGCAGCTCAACCCAAATCTCATTACAGAGACATGATAGAATTTGCTCAGTGTGTAACCTCATTATTCTCACTCACAGATAAGGACTGTAATTGGCCAGATCTACAGAATGGAGGAGAAAGAGGGACTGGCAAGGCAGGTGTGTGTGTGTAACTGGCCAGGACTACACTGTGTGAGACAAAAAGTGACTGACATTGCAAGATGTGTGTATGTAAGACTGACCAAAAGCATGTAAGCGAAGAGGAACTGTGGGTGCAGGAGATCATTGCTGTGGAAGTGGGGTTCATTGCATCATGTGGAATTAAACAGTGGTCAGACCTGTATACAGTTATACAGAGTGTGGGTGAGAGCCCTCCGGGCAAACACTGTTACGGTTTTGTTTTTATCCAGTCTCAGTTCCACTATTCTTGCCAAAAAATCACAGTTGATTTGAGGAATCCATATGGAAATTGCCTGAAATTGCAATATGTTTACTTTCAAGGTGATTTCTAGAGGGACGTTGGATGGAAATCGGTTTAACTCTGGGCAATTGTACCCCTAATTTGATATGGGAGAAGTGCAACTTTTGTCTTAATTGTGTCAGAGAAAGATAAATAGCATAAAATAATAATATATATATATATATATTTTTTTATTTTAGAGCTAATCTTAAATACCTCAATACGACCAAATACAATGATGAAATATTATATTATATTATTCATATTTTTTTGTAAAATGAATTTTTAAATAATATGTATTTTGTTTTATTTTTTATTTTTTTATTTTTTTTGTTATGTTGTTTTTTGGGGTTTTTTTGTTTAGACAAAACCATCATGCTCTTCTATTTCAAAATACCACAGTTAATATAAAGTAAAAATATATAGACATAATGAAAGTCCATCTTTATTTAATCAAAAAATGTGCAAAATATGTATATGACATTTCTATATGGAATATGACATTTTGACAGAAAAAAAGTGTTCTAATGAAATTTACTGACATTTTCCATGGCTGTTCACCATATCTGAGCTCTGTAGTAATTCATAGAAGTTCAAAGTGTATGCTCAGGCTGCATACTTGCTCAAAACCACAAAAGATGGATCTGAAAGCCATAAAACCTCTGAATCCCATGTTTCTCCATCAGTGCAATTTGTCAAACAGTACATTGAGCTAGAAATCACCCAAATGAGAGAATAATATCTGTAATGTGGTGGAGACCGCCGTAACTAAATATTGTGTGTGTCTGTGTGTATGTTATCTGTCCCAAAGACCACCCATCAATCCGTCCACCCTGCCGCCACACACACGCAAGCCTTGAGGTCACTGCAGCTTTCACTCTCACACACGGTAAACGTACCCTGTCCACCACACACCCTGTGCTGGTTCAGGTGCACCGTTCCAAACCTAACATGGAAAATCACACTGTGGCCGCACTGGTTCAGAATGGACGAGTGTGCTTATTCTGCAGGCCTGTTTCATGTCCAATCAAGCCCACCACAGAGAGTGTGACCAAAACATAAACATTTATTCTGTATTTAGCTCTCTTTCTGGCTTATTATTTCTCATTAAGAATCACTGTATCAGACCACTGCTCAAAACCAAAATAAACAGGCTTTATAAATATGTCTCTTTTGGGTCTTGACTCTACAGTATATTCTCTTGAAAATGCTCAGAATAGAACCAAATAGGGTTATTTGAATAAGTTTTAATTTATAAAACAGTAGATACTGTTCAAAATGAAAGAAACAGTTCATCCAAAAATGAAAATTCTGTCATCATTTACTCAAGCTCATGTTGCTTCAAACCTGGAAGACTTTCTTTCTTCTGTAAAGATACACAACCGTTCAAATGTTTGGGGTCAGCAAGATTTTTTTTCTTTTTTAAGAAATTAAGGTACCACTTTATTTTAAGGTGTTCTTGTTACACGTTACATGTGCTTACTATTATAATAACAATAAATTATGTGTAATTACATGCAAGTAACCCTGAGCCAAATTGTAACCCCAACCATATTGATACATGTAGTTCATTCATATTACTCAGTGCTTAAATGTATAATTACACTGTAACAAGGACACCTTAAAATAAAGTGTAACATAAATTAATACTTTTATTCAGCAGGAATACATTAAATTGATTAAAAAAAATACATTTATTATATTAAAAAATATTTCTAATTAAAATAAATGCTGTTCTTCTTGAATAATTTTGATCAAATAAATGCAGCTTTTGTGAGACTTTCAAAAACATAAAAATATCTTAAAGACCCCAAAATTTTGAGTCGTTTTCAAGAATTTCAATTTTTTTTTTAATAGAATACCTCCTTTTGTTTTACACAGATAAAAGACATGACAGTGAGTAGAATAAAGGCTTAAATTGTTTGTTTCTGAACCTAAAAACCTTCCTCAGCACATCTCTTACATTCACATTCTGCTTTCCTTGGTATTTTAAGACCCTCTGTCTCCTTTACTTTCACAGCCATCCCCAATCTGGATTCAGATCCCCACTTTTACATGAAAAAAAGCAGGCCTGATCTCAGATCAGTGGCAGCATTTGCTCTCTGAACCACAATCAGTGCCGGAGTCTGGAGTGTGACATATTCATCTGCTGACAGGGGGTGGAGGTGGGACGGTTTGACTACACTGGGACCTGCCAGGGCTGTCATTACATACTGAATGGCTTCTCCCACACACACACACACACATACACAGGCAGCTGGTTGTCTGTCCTCCAAGGAGGCAGACATAATAACAGAGAGAGAGAATACAGATCAAAATAGGAAAACAAAGTGAGAGGAAGACAGAAACTGTGGATTTGTGAGTTAAAGAGAGCGAGAGACAGGGGGCGTATCGTTATACCCCTTTTTTCCCTCTCAGTGAAGGCATGTTGACATGTCGTGAATTCAGTTCCTGCTGCGAGACGGCTCTGTGTGTGTGAAGTCAAACGGCAAGAGCGGCCCATTAGTGTCACACACACACCTAGAAAAACACACACGGCTATCATATAAGGGGGATTATGAGTGTGAAAAGGGCAAGCAGGCCCTCTTAGAGAACAGGAAGGCGTCCCAACCTGACTGTGTGTGTGTGTGTGTGTGTGTGTGTGTGTGTGTGTGTGTGTGTGTGTGTGTGTGTGTGTGTGTGTGTGTGTGTGTGGCGTCTCCTCCTTCCCTTTCAAGTGTGACAGTGATTAATGATTCTCAGCTGTCAGGTACATTACTCACATGACCTCTCCTTTTCACTGACACATTTTCTTTCTGTCTCTCTATACCAGAGACAAAAACAGAAAGACTGGAGAATGAAAAAAAAAGGAAAAGAGTGGAGGGTGGAGGAAACAACATGTGTCTCCCTATGGACAGTAAGTAGGAGTGCTTTCAGCATGCAGGACAAAACCACTAATGAGGGGACAAATATTTTCACATATGCATCAGTGTGTGTCCTCATGCCTTTGTCAGTTTGAAGAAAGCAAGGCGTTACTCCATCTCCCTCCTCCCTGGATGATGGATGGAGAGGAATGAAAAGTTTCCTCTCCTGGATCGAGCCGTCGTCAGCCAACAGGCATCTGCTTTCCATCTCTGCCTTCCGCCCGGCCGCAGATCCCCGAGCAGAAACCTTCCTAAACCCTGACATAGACTGTTACTGAAGGAACTGATCGTAGATCAACTCCGTCGGGCAACGACAACTCCAGTCCGTCTCTCGAGGGTCAGAAAGGAGGCGTCGCGGTGAGGAGAATGGGCTGGCAGAGGAGGAAAGCCTGACGAGGCATTGTCTAGTGCAGAAGGGACCAAAAGTTTTTTAGGGAAATGACTTTGCTTTTAAGCACCGCAAGTTTGATTTATATGACTGGCTTTTTTTCTCAGATAACAAAAGGACTGGGCTCAGAGCGGGTTCATCTTCTGAGGCCTTGAATATCGTTAACCTTTCAGAAGTGCACTAGCATCACAGAAATCCTCCTTTAGCTCTCCTGCCTCTAACACAGAATACAAAAGAGAGGATTCTCTGTGGGGGGGGAATAAAGAGCTCCAAACTTCAGCTCTCTCTCTCTTTCTTTCTCTCTGCAGGGCTGTCACAGAGTTATGGCAGGAGTGGAAAGTATGTGAATTTAAACAAACGATTTTAATCGCAGCAGCGCAAGCCTTTCTGTCACATTTGATTTATTACCAACAACAGATTAATGCCGGAGAGGTGAGGAGATCAGCGGCTACAGAAAAGAGAGGAGAGAGAGAGAGATTTTTCAGGCCACACAACACAACTGTCATGAATGTGTAAACACGTTTGTACGGTGTTTTCCGTTCGTTTGCTTACAGCTGCTTCCACTTCTCAATCTTTCGTATTAGTCAGGAGGAGGAGAACATTTTTAAAGAATTTAGTATTAACTGATGAAGGTAAGCATATCTTGCTGCACGTGATGGAGGGTTTATATATGAGACTTGACTCAAGCTCTAAATACTCCCTGCACCTTTTAATCAATGACAATTATATAATATCTGATACATAATAGAAATTAATGAGAACAGAGATGGTGAGATGCAGGAAGAATATCCGTAAGCGGCTATATTGTGATTGATAGGACTAGATGGATACTCTCCCCAAAATTAATTTAGAACTTCATTATGAACAAAAAGAATGGCTGTGTTTCAAATCATACACCATCTGTTCTAAATAGTATATGACAGTGGGAGTTCCCCAGCACTGCACGTTTTGAATGTCTGCTTTATTTTACACACCTAATTTATCAGCTCATTAGCAGAGACTCCAAGACCTAAGTGGGTGTGTCAGATAAAGGAGACATCCGAAATGTGCAGTGCTGGGCTGCTTCAGGACCACAATTGAGAACCAATGATATGTAAGTCAGGTCATAGTACATTTACAAAAGTAATATTGTGCTGCAGAGAAAGACGAGTTATCGTTTCAATCGACATTTGTAGTTCTTCAGTTGTGAAGCTGACACTGCAGTTTTTAAATATATGAGTCTGTGATTATGTGACTGTGATTACTGTGATATGATTTTAAATCCTTGATTTTCAATGTGGTCTCAGTTTTTTAGAATGTAGATCCCACTGTATGTATTTTCCCATGACCAGCCAAGTACTGTACATACTGTGCAGTTAAAGTATGTGAACTGGGACTTGGGCAGGGAACATTATCATGTGGCCATTGATCTGCCATATATTAATGTTTCTTGGTTCACGTGCTGTAGCATATAAGCTGCAGACTGTGTGTTTTTAAGAGCGTGCGTATGTCTGAATCTGGTGCATGGTATTTTTCACCAGGACAGTTAAGTTCGTTGCAGTTTGCACATATCACCTGACAGCAGGAACCGATTTTTCTGCTCTCACATGTACTGTAATGCACAATGTCACACACACACACATGCATGCACACAGTTTATCCCAGACCTCTCTGTCATCTCATCCGCAGATATAAAACAGACTTCCTCCCTTTTCATAACACACACTCAGTGGAAAATGTGTGGCGTATTATCTCAGACAGACAGGCAGAGATGACAAGTGACAGGAGACAGGTGAGATGAGGATGACAGCTATGGCATGTGTCACGGCAGGTGAGTTACAGGTGGGTGTGACCTGCCAGTCAACATCAGTTAGACTAGCGGCGTCTAAGCCACACGTAAACATCCACCTACACCGCACGTGAATGTGCACTGTGCAGAAACAGCTCTGTTTTGACAGAACACTGTCTCGGCATCTGCACTAATACCAACTTTTTTGAATTCAGAGTATGTAAATAAACCGTGCGAGATGTAATTCGAGTTAATACAGCACAATTATTACTGTATAAACAGAGCGCACTTGTGTTGATCTGATATCAGCATGTTTACACAGGAATGCATTTACATTAAGAGTCCAGCTGAGCTAGAATAGGAGTGTTAATGTGCGTGTGTGTGTTTCGCTATAACCTGACAAATGCTGACATATTGTAGCCATCAGAAATGGAGTTGGAGGTCGGTGGTCCAGGGGGAGCTCATCCATCATTTCCATCCTCATGGCTGTCTAACAGCATCTGACAGCCCGCTATGTCTCTATTATCCCTCCTCTCATACCCCTCCGCTCTATTCTTCCACACTTCTCTCATTCCTTTTGTCTCTCGCTCTCATTCTGGCCCTTCGCTGACGCACATGCTGAAGTTCGACACACTGTGACATTCAAAGAACATCTGCTTTTCCAATTACATAAATGTTACATTAAGTAACTTTTTTGTGAAATAATTCTTTGTTACTTTATGTAAGATCATATGTCTTTAATATCTCTATTCTTTCTCCTAGACAGCAGTGAAATGAAATGGAGAGCAAATGGAGACTTTGACTTTGGGTTTTCTGCTCAATTTAGTTTTTTCTGTTGAGAGAAACAACCTCAGTAGTCTCATATGTGTCTCCTCTAGCCTTTCTTAAACTAAAAGCTCCACATTTCTGCTTTGAAATCCTCCTAAATTTGCCCCACTTTCATCCATGGTAGGGGCCTCACTGAAACCTCGGTTTTTGCTTTTCTGAACTGGTTCAAGTTCAGTTCAATAACTGTAAAGATAATCAATAATGAAACAAGTTCAATTTAAGAGACAATCTGAGACCAAGCTTCTGTATATAACAAAATTGAGTCTAATGAGCTACACTACCACTCAATAGTTTGGGGTTGGTAAGATTTTTTTTTTTAAATTACAAAGTATGCTCACCAAGGCTGCATTTATTTGATCAAAAATATAATAAAATGTAATATTAGACAACATTACAATTTAAAATAAATGTTTCCACTTTTAGAATATTTTAAATTAATTTAATGAGCAATATGAATTTTCAGCAGCCATAACTCCAGTCTTCAGTGTTACACGATACATCAGAAATCATTCTTATATGCTGATTTGACACATTTTTATTATTTTTAATGCTGAAAACAGTTGCGCTGCATACTATTTGTGATATATTTTGTTTTTAGGATTCTTTGATGAATGGAAAGTTCAGAAGCACAGCATTTATCTGAAATACTATTTGCGTCACTTTTGATGAATGCATCCTTTGCTGAATAAAAGTATTTATTTCTTTAAAAAGAAAAAAAATCTTACTGACCCCAAACTTTTATACTCTGCCCTGCAGGGCAGTTCTTTGTTTGTACTTTCTAAAACACAGGCAAGAATTATTATAAATAATTTGCCTTGTAAGATGCATTTGTTAAGGTGTGGTTTAGGATTTCATAGTCAGATGTAGAGGTAAGCCTTCCACCTCTGCAAAACTTATGTGTGTGTGCATGGTGTGGCGTATCAATAACAGTTTGACATTCATCTCTTTCTCTCTTAGTGTTTCACCGTTTAGCTGTGTATCCATCATTCTCAATCAATAGTCTTGTGGTTCAGTGAGCTGGTGCTGTAGTCATCTGACTGACAGAATCAATCGCGGCCTCTCCACAACAATGAGCTCAACCCACACTGCCAAATTCCACTTCAGACAGAAAGCCAGTGAGCAGAGAGCTGGAATTCTTCTCTCTGTGGGACACATGACTCAGAGAAAAGTGGACTGGAAGACAGGAAGGAAGGCGGGTGCAAGATGCTTTGTTCAAGATTTTGCGGTATTATACGTCCTTGCGATGTAACCCTGGAACTGTCGTAGCACGTAGAAAGCAAACGAAGTAACTCGCCCACTTAAAATTCTTTCCCACACTCTCTCGTGGTGAAATGTCAGGACCGTTTTGCCTTTATGAAGTTTTACACAGGCGGCACAAGTGGCACCTAATGGGTGAGTTTGATTGACAGGCCATTGTCATTTCTGGACAGGAATCCCCATTATCCCTCAGGCCTTCTAACACCGCTATAGGGATTAGTGTGCATTCATTACTGATCAGGGTTTGATGAATTACTTTCAGATCCTCTACACCTTACAACAAAAGCTGTCAGACAACTATTCAACTCTCTAGACAAGCGGCTCAAAATCTACTGATACTTTTTCATTATCTCGTTTTCCTCCAAAGCCGGAGAGACACATACTAAGGGGGCAGTGAGTCAATATTCCAGCCTCAGTGTCTTGTTAAGAGTGACAGTTTATGAATATGTATAAACATGTATAAAGGATAAAGATCTCTCTTCCTTTCTCTCTCTCTGTCGTGCTTTCTTTCTCAGCTGTTCAAATATTGGTGGGCTATTTATACTAGGGTAGTGGAAATATTTACCTTGGGCTGCTGGAGTAAAATGATATGAATGGGCATCATTTCAGCTTGTCAAATTAGGCTGTGTGTGTTACCTTCCTGTGTGTGTGTTTGTAATTGGAGAGCTGGCAGGCCTGTCTGTCTGCCGCTGGGCTGTCATGTGTGCCCTGTCTTTGCAGCGATGTCACCAAAGCTAAATTGAATGCAAGGCTTTTATGTTAGGGTCCTGTTAGCCACAGGGTTGTGTGTTTTTTTTTTTTTTTTTTTTTTTTTTTGGTAATCAGTAATGGCATAATTGCAAGCTTTTAGCTATAGCTGTTTTGCTTTTTAAAGTCAATATTAAAGGGATTGTTCACCCAAAAATGAAAATTCTGTCATTAGTTACTCATGTCATTCCAAACCCATAAGATCTCATTCATCTTCGGAACACAAATTTAGATATTTTTGATTAAATCTGAGAGCTTTCTGACCCTGCATAGACAGCAACGCAACTACCACGCTCAAGGCCCAGAAAGGTAGTAAGGACATTGATAAAATAGACCCTGTGAACTCAGTGGGTCAGCTGTAATGTTATGAAGCTATGAGAATACTTTTTTTGCACAGAGAAAACAAAAATAACGACTTTATACAACAAATTCTTCTCTTCCGTGTCAGTCTTCTCCACGCATTCACGACAGTACCACGATACATGCATGTGCTGTGCCTTGTTTACAAGTAGAGGAAGTTGCACGCATGTACATAAAAACATGTCGGTAAGAATTTGAAAGAGGATGCAAGAAGTTGTTGAATGAAGTCATTATTTTTGTTTTCTTTGTGCACAAAAAGTATTGTTATAGCTTCATAAAATTAAAGTTGACCCATTGATGTCACATGGACTATTTTAATGATGCCTCACTATCTTTTTGGGCCTTAAACGTTGTAGTTCCGCTGTGTTCTGAAGACGAACAAAGGTCTTACAGGTTTGGAACAGCATGAGGGTGAGTAACTAATTAATGACAGAATTTTAATTTTTTGGTGAACTATCCCTTTAAGTCAATAAATAGGCCCTAGTCACAGTTATGTACAAAATATCTATGCAAAACCGATTTAGAAAAAACATCACCAGTTGGAATCACTACAATCGAATCTGCGTATCTCAATTGGTACAGACTGATTAAACATCATACACAATTTAAAATTTAATTAAGAGATTTGGATGGTGCAAAAAACAGTTGTTCTTAATGATAATGGCAGCCTAAAATCAATAGTTTTTTCTTTTTACCGATAGAGTCCCCCCGGGTGAAGAGGTAGACAAAGAGTGAGCGAGAAAAGAGAGACAGAGAAGGAAAGCAAGCAAGCATGTATTGATCTTCTGCTGGGAGAGATTGATAGAGCAATAAGGAGCTGGGGCGAGGAAGGAGAGAAGGAGAGTGAGAGAGATGGAATAAGGATAGAGGAGAGGGACAGAGACAGAGTATATGTGTGAGGAGGAGAGAGGCTAAATGAAAGTGTGTGGAGACCATCTCAGGCCAATCAACTCATATGGGCTGTATTATAACCGGGGATAAGATGACGGATGGGGTTTCAGCAAAAGAGAGCGACAGAGAAGACGAGAGAGAAGGGATGAAAGAACAGGTGATTCGTTCTCGTCAAGAAACAAGGACTGAGGGGCCTACGGGAAAGAAAGGGTGATGATCTTATCATATAGAGATAGATGTAAGGATAGAAAGATGGGTGAATGGAGATAAATAGATAGATGGATGGATGGATAGACGGATATATATAGGTGATAGATAGATAGATAGATAGATAGATAGATAGATAGATAGATGGATTCATGGATGGATATATATATATATATATATATATATATATATATAAATATATATATATATATATATATATATAGGTGATGGATGGATGGATGGATGGATGGATGGATGGATGGATGGATGGATGGATAGCTGTCCATCGGTGAAAAAAAAAACCTTGGGAGAAACCAGGCTCAGTATCCTCTGGTCAGAAAAAAACAGCAGTTTAATTCCAGGCTGCAGCAAAGTCAGATTGTGCAGAGGACTCATCTGGTTCTTGTTATAAAGGTTTCTTTATCCCTAACTAATTCACAGATAACATCATATATATATCAGCACCAGAATAAGCGATGTAAAAGTGCACATATAGATTACCAATGGATATGAGTGATAACATGCATTCACACGCATACGTGTCTGATAACCCGCGTCTCCTGTTCAGTTTAATAATGTCATCTCCTTTCACACGGTCTCACTCTCTTGTCTTCTCACTGTCCTCCTGCCTGTCCCCTTGGGTCAGGTGTAATTTACATTGAGCGATGTGTGTGTGTGGATGGACAGGGTCATTAAATAGAGGGCTCTAGAATGACATGATGCATAGCAGCGCTGGAACCGTTATGTTGTGAGGTGTCTGAAACGCTGCGTGTGTGCGCCTGAGTGTATGTGTGTCCCATCACTCAGGTGCAGCCCTAATGGAAGGCCTGTCTCTGACAGGCGCTGACAGATCACCCATCCCATAATGCCGAGCTGCAACAGTCATTAGATAGCCCTGCTAATGTCTGACCTCTTTCAATGTTCTTCTCATTGCTCATCTACAGAAAGAGGGAGAGAGAAGGTGAGAGTGTGGAGAAAGATGTGATGATGAAAGGAAAAAAACAAATTGCTTAAATTTCTTCTCCTGTCTAGATTAGATGTAAATCAAGATTACGTAAGTGTGCACAGTCTTAGTGGGATGTAGAAGTCATATAATTATCCTGCACATAAAGGAACACTGGATACTCCAAATACTAAGTGAGATCATCATGTTCCCATTACCTAAAAGAAAACACACACACACACAAACCTGCAAAAGAGAAACTGAACCCACATGTGTATCAGGTCGTTGCTGCAGAGGAACATGGCTGCCATCACTTCCCATTAGGCTGTAGGCAGATGAAATGCTGAGAGACATTAAGGTAATGTTACAGCCCAATAAAGTATTTAAAGACCCCCAGGGGCTCTCTCTCTCTCTTGGGAACCGAAGAATGAGTGGAAAGAAAGGGAAAGAGTGAAAGAGAAGGATAGTCATGCTACAGGATCTTGATTATCTCCATTTCCGTCTTTACATGGTCATGCATTTGTTCTCAGTGTAAAATAGAAGTAGTTACTTACCCCTTTGTGACTCCAAACAAGAGTGTTGCTCAGAGATGTGCGATGGTTCTATTGTGATTTTATTTGGAATTCTGTTTGTTGGTGAAGCAAAAACAGCCAAAGTAACAGGTAAACAAGTAAAATGTAAGTTACTCAATTTTAACTAATTGTTGATGACCCTATATTATATAAAAGCAATATCACATTCACAGTCATGCTGTTTTTATGAAAATGTATCTTCTTGAAGCAAAATACTTGTCATTGACAAAAAACGTATTTCTTTTATTGAAAGCAAAATGAGGCTATGTTAATAGATAGACGTACTCATAATGGTGCGCTTTTCCAGTTGTGTCCACGCCTTATCGAGATACAAACATTTCGGGCCCTATCATACACCCGGCGCAATGCAGCACAAGGCACGGCACAAGTGTTTTTGCTAGTTTCAGCACGACGCAGTTCTCATTTTCCCGTCCTGCGCCACGTTGTTTAAATAGCAAATGCATTTGTGCCCATTTGTGCGCCCATGCCCGTGCTGGTCTAAAAAAAGAGCTTTGTTCAGGCGCATTGTTGGCACGTTGCTATTTTGAGGAACTGAAAATAGACTGCACCATAAACCAACTCAAACCTGGTCTAAAGTCATTTTTAAAGTCAGGCGTTTTAGGGGCGACATGTGAACGGCCTCATATACAACCATTTCTGGGTTATTTGGCAACCCAACACTAGTTAAATATTGGACAGAACACATGCTGGGTTATTTTAACTCAGCTGGTTGGGCTGAATGTTTGAACCAACATTATGGGTTGTTTTATTTAACTCAACTTTTGTTTAAAAATGACTAGCACTGTTGTCTCACAGCAAGAAGGTCCCTGATTCGAGTCCCGGCTGAGCCAGGATCCCTTTCTGTGTGGAGTTTGCATTTTCTCCCTGTGTCTGCGTGGGTTTCCTCCAGGTGCTCTGGTTTCCCCCACAATCCAAAGACATGCGGTATAGGTGAATTGGAGAAAAGTGAATTGGCCATAGTGAGTCACTGTGTCTGTGAATGAGAGACTGAGTGTGTCCCAGCACTGGGGTTGCACGAGTTAGTGCACTCATCAGGGCTGGGTTGCGGCAGGAATGGCTATGGAATGGTAAAACTTGTGCTAAAACGGTTGTGCAGATCAATCCGCTGTGGCGACCCCTGATAAAAAAAAGGGGAGCAAGCTGAAGGAAGAGAGGTTGTTTAAAAATGACTATATTGCTGGCTTAAAGCATCCATGAAAAAAAATAATAAGACAAATGAAATTTATTCGGGTGAATACAGCATAGTTTCACAGCATAGCTCATTTTTAGCATTTTAGAAATAAAAAATGTAACTTATAAAAGTACAATTTTGATTCAAGTGTATTCAAATGTTCTCTGTTATCCATATTCACTGAAATGCCGGAGTGTTGCCGAAATCTGAGCCAGTGAAGGGCTGTTGTTCGCCGGGGGGACTGCGAACCTTAGACCACCGCCTTGTGTTTCACTTGAAGCTGAACGATACCGTGACTCACTGTATAACATGCCCATAAACAAACAGTACTGAGATTAGAGAACATAATTTATAATCAAAATAAATTCAATTTAGTATTATAATGAATAAAATCAGTTTATGTTATGCAAGGCAAAGGTGTTTTCATCATGCTGAAACATTTAGCTGACTGAAATTTTATTGCATAAAATAAAATAATTTACAGCACAGTAAAGACTTTATGAAATAAAATGTAGGTGTACAAACCTTAATTTCGCTGAAGAAGTGCACCAATTAGGCAGCGCCGAGAACCGCTCTCTCCTGAAGAGGATGCAAAAAGCCAGCGCTCTGATTGTAACTCAACAGCTGATTAAAGTAAACCTTGTGCTGGGTTGTTTTGTTGTTTCGGAGAGAGGGATGTATATTTTCAGCGGTCAGTGAGATTGCCCCAGCCACTAACTTAATGGCTAGTTAACACAAAAACAACCCAACAGTCTCAACTCAGCGGTTGGGAATAAAAAATTACCCAGCATTTTTTAGAGTGTACTTAAAGTCTTCAGAAGTCATATGATAGCTTTTTGTGAGAGAAACAGACAGAAATATAAGTTATTTATTGATGGCTATTTTCTTTGACACAGCTCTCAAATCTTGTTTGTGGCACATATATTTACTTATAAAATTTGGGTCTATGAATCTGACTGGTCAAGCAGCATTCCAAGAGTGATAACATATATTGCTTTACAGTTCACTCTGCCTATATGTGATTGCACATTGTCAGACTGTGTACTTTTCAGTGACTCTTTCTGTGGTAGGTCATCCACGTATTTTTACTGTTTACAAATACTACTTATAGTAGGGAGGTAAGTATATTGCAGCCATTGAATCATTCAACTGATTTGCTCAAAAACGCTGTTTCATTCACAAACGAGTGTTGCTTGGATGTTGTGACAGTCCTACTGTGGCTTTGTTTGGAATATTCTGTTCGTTACAGGCAGTAATAGGCAACATAGTGTGTAAAATGTAAGTTACTCAATATTATCTTCTTCTTGATTGAACTGTTGTACAAAAGCAACATCACACTTGCAGTTGTGCTGTTTCTCAGAATGATCACCTGCGGCCGAATCACAACCATTTGTTTTACATGAAGGTTTTGGACAAAGTGACGGTGAGTAAATGATGACAACATTTTCAGTACCGGCTGAACTGATCTTTTAAGCCCTAACAAACTTGTACATTTATGCTAATTTATCTGAGGCTTCTCGAAGCAAATCCCTGCTATTGACAAGGAGGACCATTCAAGACATAGACTGGATCCTTAAACTTGAAAAATCCAGGGCGCAGCCACAATTAAAAGACATGCGTGCAAACGATAATGATCACAGATCCATTAGGAACGTGGTCGAAAGGCTGTCCAGGAAATAGTCTGGCTGTATTGATTTTTCACAAGCCTTTTATTGCATTGCAGCAAATAGCTAATAGCCCCCGTTCCTGCTCTATGGTGAATTATTAAACAGAGTGTTTTGTTATGTGTCAGTAACAAAGTCATTGTAGATTTATTGTAGCTGATATCCGATGCTCCCAAGGAGTCGCACACACCAGAAGTTCTCTGATCCGCTGTCAGCGGCGATCAAGCAGAACGGAAACCAATGGACTATAGACCCTACAGACTAACATAAAGCTAATGCGATGTGACGAAATCTATGCGAAGAAATCTATGGCATTTACTGGGTGTAATGGGCTAAAGACAGAGGAGCCGTTTCAGTCACAGGTGGAACAGAATAATCTCACATAATTTCCTGTGGTGAGACATTCCAACTAAAACAGAGAGAGAGAGAAAGAGAGAGGATATTAAAACTAGAGAGATTACTGTAGAAACAATGACTTAGAAAGTGATAAAGCACTTGGCAATGACCTAATATGAACAGAAGAGATGGAGAGAGAGAAAGAGAGGGATGATAAAAGCAGAGAGAGAGGGAGAGAAGTAGAGGAGTTAGTTAAGATTCAGGAGGGCTGCAGTAGGCCTATCATTACCATACATCAAGACAATAAATGAGGCTTTCAGCGGGCCGTAATAAGAGTTTGATAAATCATCAGGCGAGAATTAACTAGACGTCAAAACAATGTGCAGGGCCTGATGGATGGGAAGGGTGGGGGCCAGGACACACATTAGTCAGGCTGGCCACTGACACACACTCACACACACACTGAGGGTGGGGGCCTGCACGCACATTAGTCAGGCTAGTCACTGGTGCGCACATACACATGCACGCGCGTGCAGACACGGGATAGGGGAGGAGAGGGAGAGAACCAGCAAGGTCACAAGAAAGTGTGTGTGTAGAAGAAGGTCAGAGGGGAGATTTTGATCAAAGAAAGAGGTGTGTGTGTGTGTGTTCAGTTACATGCAAAAAAAAAGTTGGAATGGAAGAGGTATATAATGACTACATGACATAAGGTTGAATGAATAGTTCATATTCTGGCACTATTCACTATTCACCAAATCATTGGTTTCTGCTTGTTTTAATCTAAATTTGCTACATTTTCTCACATAAAGCTATCATGTAGCTATATAGTGCTTTTATATAAGCACATAAATTGTATATCCTTTTTTTCTTTAGAACCTTTATTTTATTTCAATTTGACCTATTTTAGTTAGTTGCCAACAATTTAATTTTCATTTAAAGTTTTTATTTAATATTTCTATTTTATTTGAATTCAGCTTTATTTCAATCACCAAAAATGATTCTAATAGTTTTAGTTTTAATTAACAATACTATGAATTATGGACTACTTCCATGGTGTGTTGGTACTTTTTTGAGCTTGGAAACAACAAAAAGGAATCCATCAGTGTTTGTAATGAGAAAAAACTTTATACATTTACGCTTTTCAGCTTTCAAGCCTTCATCGGAAGCCCTAGTTGACTTAACTCACGGTAAAGTTGTGCTAGTTTTCCCTTGTTAGTTACTTTTTTGAAACTTGACAGCACTTTTTTTTCTTTGTATAAAAAAAAAAACTCTGATACAAAGTATTTGGAATACAAACATACAATATTGGAACAAAATGAACCTGGGTAAATAATTACAACACTGTTATTTTTGGGTGAACTATCTCTTTAACAACAACAACAAAAAAAGCCCTGAAGACAAATGAAGAACCTAAGCAAAGAGGTTGAGAAAAAAAAAGTGAAGGAAAGAGAGAATCTCAGAACTCTTGGCTAAAATAGATCCAAACAAAACAAAGAAAAGCAAACCATTTGAACAAATGAACACTGTGTCTAATCTTGTAGTAATCTAGAATACATTCCATTTTCAACTCGGAGAAAGCCAAACAAACACATCCATTCCTTTTACAAGCAGTTCACAATGAAAGAGAAAAAGTAAAGAGGTGAAAATAGAGCAAAAACAGGAGGCTGAAGATAAATGATGGGAAAGAGGGAAAGAGATACCCCTGCAGGCCGGTGTGTGTGTGTGAGTGTGTACTTATGATGAGCAGCATAAGTAGGCTACAGTGCGAGGCATTAGGGGCCTGGTGTCACAGTGAGCGCCGAGTGCCCGTGTCTCCTCTCTCTCCGGCCCACCGCAGGGAGATTTAATTGCGTGGCGTTGACCTTTCCATGGTCGCCTTGACAACCCTGTGGGCAGCGGGGAGAGGTGACGGCTGCCCGATTACTTCTGACAAGGCGAGCAGGCACTAACGATGACGAGGAAGATGAGGACGAAGAGTGGATAATTAGAGCTCATAGTCAGCATTGGCTAGTCGCTACTGCCAAGCTCCAAGGACTCCTATGTCAAGTCTACTCAGCCTTCGGGAACTTGAGCGAATGTGTGTGTGTATGAACCTGTCAGGGCAGGGAGTAGAGGGCTAAGCTAAAGCGACAGTTCGATTGAACAGCACGAGGCACAATTACTACGTAACACTCAGAGGATAATAATGTTTCGCAGTAACACACACACACACGCTGCTTTCCAGTTAACCTGATGTAATATCTCTCTCGGGGACGCTGAACGTGATTTGTCCTACAGAGTCACCGTTCGAGGCTGAGAGATCAGGCCTGTAGGCCTCAGAAACACTGTCACTGCATTAGCCTCTGCTAGTGGTCATGCTGTTAGCTTAGCACATACACTAACATTTGGAATCGCATTACAACATTTTCTGTGTATTTTCAGCAAAAATATCATCGTAACTACAATAAAATAGCTGACTTTGTATAATATGCCATTGTCATCCAAAACTGACATGATCCTGAAAGCTTCTGACAGTGTTTGAAGGAAATGTAAAGGTTTTAATGTATATAATTAGAAGCGTTCTATTATATTTGATGCATAATTAAAAAAGTTAATCTAAAAAAATATATATCATTATTTTATATAATGCTTCATAAAAAAGATAAGATCATCTAAAAACGGTTTACAAACGATGGTTGTAAAATTTGAAACATAGAACCTTATGTTCGCTTTGCTTATTCCTTAAAAGTACATAGGAGCTCTGTGTAAGTACCTATAGTATTGGTTAATACATGGTTAGTAGGGATGTAGCGATGCACCCCAAACCGGTTAAAAATCAATACAAATATGTGACGGTTCAAATCAGTTGAGATGTTAAATTTTCAATTTAGTTTTGTTATTTGACATATTTCAATTTCACAAAGAAATATGCAAAATTTTGTCCAAGCAATAATAAAATAATACAACTTTTTCATTTATAATTTGTCTTAAATCTCATTTTTAAAGAAAATCGTACCGTGAAATCATAATATAATGGTTAGCTGAGATCTAGCACCAACCTAGATGGCAGTGTAAGTTACGCCATTGAGGAGTTAGTTAACGAACAAAGTACAAGTGCTAACCACTAAAACAAACAATGACCATTAAGTGTAGACCAAGGCTTTCTTCAATCTTCATGAGACCTTCAGGCTCACTGAAGAGGACATTTCAAAATGGCCGATGTATGTGATTACATGGGAATGAGTGATGGCAAGAGAACTAATAGAAGCCATCTGTCCCAGTAATGAACACACTCATCTTAACGAGCTGTTTTTAATTAAGGCCCACTGCATTAGCCGTGATATGTTGCTTATCAGCAGTCTCCGTCATTATGCAAATATAATAAAGATCATCAAGCAGCTCAGAAATTAATAACTGAAGTGGCTGCCAAGTTTTGTTTAATGGATCTAGTAGAGTTTTTTGTCGCCTCACCATGCTTGTGTCAGGGTTGTGCTTTAAGTTAAAGGTGGTTTTGAGGGCAGCCTTTCGACCGAGATCCAGAGATGATACAAATAACAAAAGGTTTTATCAAGCTTCATTTAAATATGTTTATAAACCAGTCACTTTGTTGAGTTTTAGATACAAGATGCTAGCATGCTAGTGCACACCAGGACAACTGTAGTGGCTATGCTAGTTCACAAGCTGCATCAGACCAACATGAACCAGCAGTTTTTTTTTTGTCAGCAGGGAGGATTTTCCGTCCATTTATGCATTTGGCAGATGTTTTATTCAAACTGACTTCAAGCTATAGCCTACATTTTATTAGTAGGCTATGTATGATGCTGGTACTCACATTTTCCTAACTTTACAATGCTTCATTAAAAACTCCCAAAGTCACAAAAAGGCTAATTTTCTGTCCATATAACCAGTCGATTGACTGTAGGATGTATATAAATCCACTTAAAATGATTTCCGTGTGGCTCAGGGTCTGTATTGTCCAGAGCCAGCTGAGGAGAGAGACAGAGGGAATGAATTGAAAGCCAGAGAAAGTCCAGAGCTGGAACGAAAACCTGCCCTCAAGCTCAAAATCCGACTTAACACTGCTGAAAGACCTGACAGCGCTGCGTAACTCAATATGCTACCATGAGTAAATGGAAAGGACATGGAAATGCAAAAGAATAACCACAATACTTCCCAGGGAAAATGACGATTAATCAGATCTTACTCTCTATTTCTCTCTTTTCTCCCTCATACTCTGTACCTATTTTATATATTATTGGTTTTGTGTGTGTGTGAAATTCACCCTGCTTTGCTTCAAAGACTGTGTGTGTGTGGGGGTGGGGGGGTGGAGTTGGGCAGTGGGCGCCCCTCGCTGACCCCGTGGTCATTAATCTCTCTCCTTGTCAGGGTAATGGATGATGATGGACAAGCCAGTGTTTGCTACGTATCACTGCACACATACTCTAAAAAACACTTTTGGTGCCCCACTGACAGCTCCACACACACACACACACACACACACACACAGACACACTCAGTCATTCAGTAGTTGACAGTGTCTAAAGCAATCAGTCAGTGGGTTGTTGCTAAATCTGCACTGTGTGTGTGTGTAATGTTGAAGTGTGTGTGTTTGTGGAAGTGTGGTGTAGAGGTGAAGTGTCAGCAGTAAGCCCCTTCTGTGATACAGCATGGCCATTGTATGTAGCTCAGCTAACTCACTGTGGCACATAGGCAAACACTAATGCCTGGGCCTCAGCCTGCCCCCTCTAGTGGTGGAGCGGGGAACTCCGAGCAATGGTGTCCATTCATTATTTACCTCTGTATGAGAACCTTAGTAAAAATGTCCAGTTGTGCATGTGATGGAGAAGATGCTTTGAAAACCTACTATATAGTTTAATGTTGTTAAACTGCAGTCACGCTACACTTCAGAATACTACACATTTCTTACAAAAAGCTGACTACAATTATTTAAAAAAAAAAAAACTACAGTATGTAACTTTTTTGGGAACAAAATTCTTCACGTGTCCAAGTACAGTCTGATAAAGCAGTCTTTAAACTGATTTTCTTTAGTCTTTAAACAGAAATTAGTTAAAAGAAACTAGAACACACCTTAACACTTAGGAATGAACAATTAAATATTTCAATATAGAATATTATAGGTACTTATATATATATATTAGGATGTTATAATTTTCTTGTAAAGTGACCTTGAAATTTGAAATGGCTCTAAAATATATAAATATAGACTTTTATTATTTTTTTATATATATATATATATATATATATATATATATATATATATATATATATATATATATATATATATATATATATTCATCATAAATATGTGTATGTATGTATATATATGTATATATATATATATATATATATATATATATATATATATATATATATATATATATATATATATATATATACATACATATATATACATACATATATATATATATATATATATATATATATATATATATATATATACACATACATATATATATATATATATATATATATATACATACATATATATATATATATATATATATTAATGTAATGCTCCATATATATATATGTGTGTAATTATATATTATATTTATTATATATATTTTTATATATGTGTAATATATGTGTGTGTGTATAAAATGTGTGTGTGTGTTGTTATTCTTATAGTAATATAATAATAATCAAAAATTATTGTCACAATGTGACATTAAAAACAGCAAAGTAGCATTTTGTCGTGCAACTTTATTGGAAAAAAACTAGGCTGTGCCCAAATAAACTTCAGTAATACATGGGATGGCGTTACGTATTTAAAATACAAAATATGAGTAACTGTATTTCGTTATAATTACATTTTAAATAGGTGGTAATCAAATTACAGTGATATCCGAAAAGTATTTTAGATTACAAAAGTGATTACTTTGAATTTTAATTTCATTTCTTAATTTAATATTTAAGTAAACAGTTTGAGGATTTTAACAAATAAGGCAACTGATTCTCCAAACTGTGTGCAGCAGCCTGTTCATTGAGCAACTCCTAGTGACCGACACAAAAATGGATGACACAACAGAAAGCCATTTGTACGGAGCCCTGCACATGACATGCAAGAAAAAAATAAAATAAATTGTGCTCACGATTTACTAATTTGTTCCCTCGATTTACCAAATCGTTCCCTCGATTTTCTAATCCGTTCTCTCTATTTATAAATCGTGTGCATGATTTAGCAAATGGAGGGAACGAAATAGTAATCGTGTGCACTTTTTAGTACATTTGAGGGAACGAATTAGTAAATCGTGGCACAGTTTATAAATTGAGGGAACGAAATAGTAAATCGTGCACACAATTTAGCCTACTATTTTTTCTTGCATGCCATGTGCGGGGCTCCGTACATTAGCGTAATGCATTTCTCTTGTGGAAAGACTATTTTACTACTAAATCTGAAAAAGGACATAACAACTTAGTGCAGTGCAATCCCTACCTGCAACAAAACAGCATGAAGGATTCTACGTCTAATATGAAAAAGCATCTTGAGGGAAGTTTTTCTTGATCTTTGAAAAATTTTATCCAGTAACTTTTTATATATTCCCATATTTTGAGTGTTGAATGGTTATCATTACGTTTAATATTTCTAGGAATTTAATTGAAAATGACACCGAATTCTCCTAGATTTCACACTTTGCATTCAGTTAACAGATCCATACAAATCATGCAAAAAATGAAAGTTTATAAAGTCAAACGATAGCTTTGTGTGCATTACAGATGAACTTGAAGTCTTTATTCATTCGAAATGTTCAAGAATAGATAATCTCGGTATTGCGAGTTCATGATCCGATTCGTGAACAGATGATTCTTTTGAGTCAATCTTTTAAATTAATCATTTCTTTTGTTTAACAAAACCAGTGTGAATCATTCACATTAAACTGGATAGATCTGGGGTGTGTTTCCCAAAAGCATTGTTAGCGAACTGTGGTTGTTAAATTACATTGCACTATAACGACATTACTCGCTGCGACCGTTGCTTTGGGAAACAAGCCCTGTCAATTTTGACTCAGCGATTCTTTTGTGCCGATCGCTTTTCTATGGAGAGGATTATCAGTGAAGCAATCACTTAAAGTTTGGTCCATTTATTAAACAAATCTATTGTATAACTTGGAGAACTGTGCCAGTTGTTTTGGCTACTTTTATGATAGGCTATGGTGTGTTTGGATTTGTTTGAAGCTTGGAATGCAGCATGAAACAGCACTGAATCCTATTCATTTTATTCAAACTGAATTTATATTGATTGGTAGATTTAAATGAAAACTTTTTTTTTTTTTTCATAGAAATGCTGTGGAAAACTGATGTTAAAAATAAAATGCAAAGAAAATACAAATCTTATGACTGGTAGATGTCACTTCTATTAGGAGTTGGAAAACATAAAATCAAGACATCAAGTTAATATGTTCCTTTGTGTTACATAGCTTAAGTATTTCAAAGTATTCTAAAGTATTTAGATTAAGTTACTAAACCTGAGTAATCTCACATTACTGATTACTTTTTAAAGCGTGTATTTTGTAATCTGTAGTGAAATACATTTTAAAAGTAACCTTCCCAGCCCTGCATGTATCTGAGGTGTCACGGGGAGGTCAGAAGCACAACACTCTCACTCAAAACCTGCTTCCCTCTATTTTTCACTCCCTCTCTCTCTCCGTCCTCTTTCTCTCTCTCTCTCTCTCTTTCTGTCCAGCCAGCACTGTTCCAGCACATTTCAAAGCAATTACTCTATGTTGATTTAGCTGTCATTGGGGGCATGTGTTTCAACATGATTTATAGACTCGCTCTCCGTGCCAGTCGACTTGCCATAAATTGCACAATATTCAGAAAGGGCTCATTTGCTTAGCGTTACATTAGTGGGGCCGATGATTGCTGCACAAAGTCATGTAAATGAGTTCTGAGAGGCCCCATCACTCATGATGTCATGTAGCCAATCCTATTATTATTTATTAGCATAATTGCCCTGTGTTTCCCCAGGCCATGTAGCACTCCTGATATATGCTATGACAGCTCCACTCAGTGTGACAAGTAGAGATAGATAGAAAAAAAGAGGGAGACAAATCTGCACTCCTGAACATTATCACGTGCCTGAATGCGTTGGTGTGAAAACGATCAGAATGGCATACTATAATAGTACGCTTGCTATTTCTGCAGTATTGCATGGATACTGTGTGTAGTATGTACATTATGTAATAGATTTGCCAAAATGTGCAGTATGTAACAGAGTTTATTTTGGAGAAGTAAGTTCCATGTGCTCGCTTGAAACAGAAGTATTGGCTGTGATTTCTTTCTTGACTCATTATTTGATCCAACTGCCACAATATAAGCCTTTTTTTTTACTTGTTTTATTTTCAAAATGACTGTTGGACACCACTCACTAAATGTTGAATTCAGAACAGCATACTAGCATATATGGCAAAAATAGTGCATGCAGTATACTATATTATATGCTATTCAGAATTCAGCCACATAATGTCATATGGTCATGTGACATAGTGAGCTCATGTGACAACAGTCTAGCATACTACTTTCTGAATATTGAATTTTCAGAAAGGTTGCTGTTACACCATCAAAGGAAAGAGTATAGGTTTTATACAGTAGTAGTCAGTAAATAGTAATCTAGTATGCCATTCTAATCATGTTTAATGTCTTTCCACCGTTTTATTGATAACTGGAAATGATGGCATATTTTGAACCCTTGTTTCTCACATGAACACCACAGCTCATTGGCCACAGTTCCAGCTACAGTGTTTTTTTTTTCTTGGGCTTCTATATGAAACCAAAGAATTCTCACACCAAACACTGATCTGTGGTTTACGACAGAGATAGACGGTGTCTCTCAGCAAATGGAGCGATAGCTGTGTATATCTGCGCGATGTACATCTGTGAGATGAACTCTGACTGGATAATCTGTGCAACGCACATCACACTTCACATGTGTACACTCGCACAACAAACACACACATCGCCTATCACTCACAAGCACTCACAGTTTGGTATGGAGGCCGTGTTTATCTGTGAGAGGAAGGAGCCATAGTCTGGCTGTTATCAGCTGGCGTACAGCAGGAGTAAAACTGATACCATCACTGTTTCTCAGACAGACAGAAAACACATTTACTGTCATTGTCAGACTCAAATTGTTCGTGGAGGCTTCACTCTTCAGTGGAAACATTGCAATTTAAAATTGCACGTATGTTGTAGACATGATTCGAACACTTTCATTTACAATACTCTTTAAAAGTTTGGAGTCAATAAGATTTTAAAAAAGAAATTAATATTGTTTTTTTTTTTTTTTGTTCTGAAGGGCGCATTAAATTGATGAAATATGAGAGTAATAAGACAGATATTACACAGCACAACTGTTTTCAACATTGATAATACAGTAATAGGATGAAATGTTTGAAATCAGTATATTAGAAAGATTTCTGAGGGATCATGTGACACTGATGACAGGAGTAATGGCTACTGTTTTAAATTAAAGCAATATTTAACAATATTACTGTTTTTGCTGTATTTGTGATCAAATAAATTCAGCCTTGGTGAGCATAAGAGACTTTACCAACCCCAAACTTTTAAGCAGTAGTTGGAGAAATCCTGTAATATAATATTCAGTCTGATGTTTATTTACATGCTGTGATACAAAGCAGATATTTCAGTGACTTAGATTCATGTATATTCTGTCTATTAATTTCAAAATAATGTTGCACTTGTCCACTATTAGGCCTTTGATGAGCATTCATTAAAATTGAACAACCCCTTTGTGAATCTCTCAGGAGCACCATTAATGCTTAATTTACCAGCGTCTGATATAAAATTCTTTTAAATGTTGATTAAAAAATTTCAGACACATGATTGGGGAAGACAATTAGATTCCCTTTTGAGCAGTTCTCGCCAGATTTACACCTATGACAGAGTTAACCAGCATTTTTGAAATTCAGTCCTCTCAGCGAAGCACTAACATTTCCGAACACGGTGCAAAACAAGTCCCTATTGTAGACAGAGTAGGACATGCCACAACGTTGATAGTAGCCAGTGCAGTTGTCAAACACATCAGCCTGAGCCATATGAGCCATAACAAAACTCCACAAGGTCTTTTATGTCTAACCTGCCTGTGTTTACCTTCCCTCGGCTGGATTGGGTGATTGGCACTGGGTCTTTTTCCTTTCTGCTATCAGCTCATGACCTCATTTGATCGCTCAGATTTTACCTTAGAGCACTATTGGGGAAAGGTTATCTGGCCGAGCAGTGGAGGCAAGAATGTTGGTAAGAAGCTGGGAGAGATAAACATGAAGAGATGGGAGGACAAGGTTAGTTACATTTCACTGCAATCTACTGTTAAACAATCCTGAGAACAAAAGATTCCCTTAAAGAGACAGATAACACAAAATGAACATTCTGTCATCATTTACTCACCCTTATGTTGTTCCAAACCTGCATGACTTTCCTTCTTTCTTCCTTGAAACACTAAAGGAAGTTTAGACGAATATTCACTCTGCTGTTGTATTCTACACAAAGTGAAGGGTGACCGGGGACTGTCATGCTCCAAAAATTAAAAAAAACACACTACAAAAGAACCATAGAATTTGTCTTTATAACATGTCAAATCTTCAAATAATATTATAGCTAGTGTGCAAAACAGAAAGATGTACACTGCCATTAAAAAGTCTCTTATGCTCACCAAGGTGGCATTTATTTGAAATACAGTAAAACAGTAATGTTGTGAAATATTATTGCATATTATATATTATTTGCATATATTTATTCTATAATAGCAAATCTGAATTTTCAGCAGCCAAAAAAAAAATCATTCTGAAGTCATTCAAATAATCTAAGGTGATAAACTAATAATCCAAGTTAAGCAAAACAAAAATGTGTGCTGTTGATTATTTTTGTGGAAACCATGATATGTTTTTTCAATATGTTGAAAAAAAAAGTTAAAAACTGCATTTATTTAAAATATATTTTTTCAACAGTGCAAACATCTTCACTGTCACATATGATCAATTTGATGTATCTTTGTAATTTGAAAGAATTTCTTTCAAAAGAACAAAAAAAAATCTTTATTTTTTAACATTTTTAAACAGTACTGACAGCCTGAGAGCTCAAACAGAGGAAGATTTCCTGTAAATTGTGACTCAGATTTTAGTCAAAGCTATCATATATCATCAGAGTACTTAAAATAATACAGAATGAGTCGTATGGACTAGATTTATGCTGTTTTTATGGTCTCTTCTTGTCATTTTTTTAAATTTTGACAGCTGTGGTCCCAATAAACTCACACTGAGAAAAAAAAATGCTGCTAACATTTTCCTTTGTGCTCTACGGCACAAAGAAAAATGAAACAGGTTTGGAACAACATAACAGCGTAAATGATGACAGAATTTTCATTTTTGGATGAACTATCCCTTTATGGAAAAGAAACACTACAGAACAAACTGCAGGAAAGCACAAACTTGACACTGACTGTACCATGAGTTGCATAATTAAAGGAACAGGCGATTCTATGGGATATGGAGTATGACAAATCAGGACACATTCCTTTTGCCTCCCTCGTTTTCTTCCGTCCATATCTCTCTCACTCTGCTATTTATTTATTTTTTTTCATTGCCTGTTTTTTACTCAGCCCCCTCTTCCCAGCATCGCTCCCAATGGAGGTTTTGTTTTTTAAGGGATGAATTATTGAGTTAAACAGAGGCGATTAATCAGGGTGTAATGGGGCTACAGGGAGGAGCGGGCGGACCATGCATCACTGCAAGAGATGAGCCCTGTCACAGCACACATCCAGCACTCCTCAATCACCCCCACATTAACACCAGAGAGAGAGAGAGAGAGAGCGAGAGAAGAGGGATGGGACGTGGAGAGATTAAGAGTGAGAGAGGAGAAAGAGAGAGATTAAGAGAGGGAGTGAGTGGGGAGACTGTGGGGAGAGATAAATTGTGATGTAGGATGAAGGGGGGGTTATGAAGGATCGAGATAGAGAAACAGGGATGAGAGACTGAGGAAAGATTGATAGTGAAGAAAAGAATAAGGAGAGAAAGACAGATATGGGTGGAGACATGGGCTCATAGTAAATGAACCAAAGACGGTTAATTCAGAAAGTATGGAAGAGAGAGAGAGAGGGAGCGAGATAAAAGGCAGACTCTGGCAGCTGCTGGGGTGCTGAGCAGTGTGTTTGATCTCTTCTGGTGGTAGATGTACACAAGCTGCCCACAATCACACACACACCGAAATACAGACACTGAAGACATATTATGTCTCCCACATTAGATCACACACATTCACTCATCACATCACAACATACCACATGTCTGATGTTGTACACATCCAGCTGTGCATTATACCCATTATCTCCTCTTATATATACTCCTTACTCCTATTCATGTATAGGAGTAAGGAGACTATTTATATACAGTATATACCTCTTACTGTTAAAGGTATAGTTGACCCAAAAATGCAAATTCTGTCATTAATTACTCCCCCTCATATCATTCCAAACCTGTGAGACCTTCGTTCATCTTTGGAACACAAATTAAGATATTTTGATGAAATCCGAGAGCTTTCTGGCCCTGCATAGACAGCAACGCAACCAACACACTCAAGGCCTAGAAAAGGACATTGTTAAATTAGTCCATGTGACATCAGTGGTTCAACCTTAATTTTATGAAGCTACAAGAATACTTTTTGTAGGCGAAGAAAACAAAAATAATGACTTCATTCAACAGTTTCTTCTCTTGTTATTTTTTTTCTTTGTGTGCAAAAATAATTCTTGTAGCTTCATAAAATTAAGGTTGAACCACTGATGTCACATGAACTATTTTATCGATTATCAATTTACCTTTCTGGGCCTTGAAAGTTGTAGTTGCGTTGCAATCTATGCAAAGTCAGAAAGCTCCTGGATTTCATCAAAAATACCTTCATTTGTGTTCCAAAGATGAACGAAGGTCTTACTGGTTTGGAACGACATGAGGGTAAGTACTTAATGACAGTATTTTCATTTTTGGGTGAACTTCCCCATTAAGAACCATGACTTTCGATGTAAAAATATTTCTGATCTGTATTAAATTCAAATAAAATGCTAAATAATTTTTCTTAAGATCTTCAGGCATGACTGAGAGAATTGTTGACAGATACAAATGATGTAGTATTTACTTTAAATCAATTTTCACTCAGAAATTGCTTTCATAAAAAATAACCAAGAAATTGCATATACTGTAATATATTGTATTAAAGGAATGACTGAAATAGTATTTCCTTCAAAAAATCATTTATTACTAACCTTTTTGGTTGGAAAAACTACTGAAATATCCCACCTTTGATAGATTTCCATATCTTAGCAGTTTAGCAAAGTATGAAAGATTGTTGAGATCCAGAGTCTCATATGTGAGGTCACTGAGAAGAAGGAGTCTTCATTTGCTCTCCATTAAATCTAAATGCAGGCTGGGAAAAACTAAATTTATTTTTAGAGCACTTTTCACAATAAACATTGTTTCAAAGCAGCTTTAAAGAAAATTGTGATGTTGAATGAATGTTTATAACATTTTAATATCTTCATGCCTTATAATCACATTTAGCTGATTAGAGCAGGATGATCATATAATTTACATTTTGCAATAATATACAAGCAATCAAGCAGTTGAGATTTGCTATGTAGTATAAATCACTTTATGTGAGTCTACTGTAAGTATGCAAATAAAGTTGAAAAGTATGAGCTGGCTGGTAATATAGAAAGATCTCATTTGTGATATCTTTTCCCTCAGGGCAAGTATTTTGAATAAACACCCTAATAAATCCTGTCATGACACAAACACAGAGGCCAACAGTACTCTCACAGTACTGTGTTTGTAAGTTGAGTGCTGAATGATGCCATTGTAGGGCAGGCAGGAAAGGGCGTTATGACAGATATTAATGAGCATGTGAGCAGCCTGATCTGGTCTGATCTGAGGTCTGCCGGGCCAAAGCACACAGATTGTGCCGTCCGAGTTCTCTCAGAGACAGCTGTCAATCACTGCAGTCAGCCCACTCCATGTCTTCGGCTGTGTGCTGGAGTCATAATCCCCAACCAAACTCCGCCTGTCACAGAGCTAGTTTGATAGGCTGCCAGTACAAAACAGAGTCTGCCTCTCCTTCTCTCTCCATCTCTCCCTCTTTCAAGGCCTTCAAACCAAAACTGTCAATCAGAAAGTGTCTTCAACACGTAAAAAAAAACCTCTCCCCACTCAGAAGTTCAAAGAAGGAAATCATGCAGGCTTTACTGAGACGTTAATAGCTGAGACACTGTCGCTTTCTCTGAAGACATTCAGGCACGGTTTAAAAGCCGTGCCAACAAGTGAGGACTCATCTTAGAGTGTCAGACAGACAATCATACGGTCTGCGGCTCTTCATTAGTTAAAGAGAATACCCTCGCGTCTCAGTCGGCACTGTTATGGCCACGGGCTACAGCCTAATCTCAGCCCTCCGCCAACAAAAAGAGACACATCTTTCACGGTATGCAATGGAGTGATCCCTGGTGATGACTCTTTCACTCACGCTCTCCCTCCGTCTATCACTTCTTTCTCATCTTCGCCTCCCTCCCTTTGTGTCTGTCAGGCTGCTGTGGGTGAAGGAGTGTTTGTGATGGGTGATGTCTGTGTTCACTGTGCCGTCTCTCTCTTTCTCTTTCTCCGCTTTCAGCATACCTCTTTATTCTGATATCATCTTGTTCTCACTCTGTGGTTGCGGAGGTTTGGAAATATGTGTGTTTGGACAAAGCACAAACACACACAGCGATCCTTCAAGAGTTCTCTCTCTCTTTTATCACACACACGTTAGTGTTAGAGAGGACACAGTAGTTTTTATAAGAAGATAATGATGTTTACTGTACCGTACCCCTAAACATAACCTTTCCGTAAACTTGTTGACAATATTAGATTTAATGCAAAACCATGATTTGATTTAGGCAAGACATGATTTATGAGTTTTTCGAATAGTGCAAACCACTTCAAAAGTCAGTTTTCAACATCTTTCAGGCCATTTGCACAAATCTGGCACTCATAGATACTGCCAAACCTGTACAAACACAAGCAACACCTACTCACATCTGCACGGTCACCTGCTTGAAGTGTATCTTCTCTTTTTCATTTTGTCTTTCGTCCGGTTTCTCTCTAAATATATCAGTCAGGTGTTTTAGCAGTGGATAGAGTTGTTGATTAAGTGGCCTTCTCGCCACCCACAGGCCGAGACACAAACACACACTGCAGGGACTCACTGACACTAACTCTTTAACCAATCCTAAACCAGCTGCCCTCCCTAACCCAACCATTCACACATAAACAAACACTTTGACACCTAAGTCTAACCAGTCATACTCACAACACCACCCAGAGGTCGCTCTTTCACAGCACATGAGACATAATGAAGATCTCTATCATCATGGATCAACTTTGTCTCAGATGGTTTTTCCTAGATAGATAGATAGATAGATAGATAGATAGTGGATTCTGCACTTTACATTATTTGGTATATGTTTATGATGTCTATGAGACATATGTGATATTAATAGTATCTTTTTTATTCCACAAGAAAAAATCTGAGAGGCGAGAGACTTTCATCTTCATTTGATCTCCATATAATCTCAATGCTGTCTAAAAGAAACAACAAGTTATCTCATTTGTGATTTTTCTCTCCTACGGGTATCAATCCCATCACTCCTTTGCTCGCTTTTCTCGCCCACACATATGCGGACTCTCAACACAAATTAACTTGCTTGCCTACTTCTCCTTAAACACGCTTTCACACCTATCTCCATCTGCCATCTAACCACCCACTGGCACATGCGTATCCTCGCTCCATCAAACACAAGAACATACACACAACAACACATCTGATTGCTCTGATAGCAGTTTGATTGACCGTAGGGTGCTATGGCATCACTACACATGGCTATTGGTCATGTGATCCGCATTGGGTACCAGCCCACACGCTAATTCAGCACATGCCTATTTTTCCTACCCTAAACCATGTCCTATTAATTTCAGTGGTCTGTCGACTAAAATAGTGAATGTGATTTTGGTCAGAGTACAAGGGTAAAGACGTTTTCAAAGAAAGCACAAGCTGCGTGAGACAGTAAGAACAGTGTGTATGTGTCTATGTGTGGGCTTCCAGCAGGATGTGGGCACCCCTCCCGATCCTCCTGGCAGTCAGTGTGTGTAAGTGTGTGTCTGCGTGTGTGTGTGTGTAATGTCAAGTGACATGTGTAAGCGGGTGCTGTCAGACCCAGGAACGTCAGTCTGAGTGGCAGTCTCTCTGAGGAACAAGGACAGCCGCACGGCCACGGAAAGAAACACTCCCACACAATCGCTTACTTCCAGGAGACATCCTTAGATGATTATAAACTTGTGTTAAATGTAAAGGGGAGGTTTTATACTCAGTAAAGCTGCACTGTGCGAGAAACATCGAGACATGTAGGCCATGTCGGAAACCTGAAAAATGCTGTCTTTAGGGAGGTATAGGCGGGTAGGAAGACATCGCTTCAAGTTTGGAAATGTGTCCTTTGCTGCCTATGGTACTCTACAGTCCTATTTGTGGGGGAAAGCCTTATAATTAAAATGTAAATTAACTAATTTATTTTTTTTTTCTTCTTCATAAGATGGTAGTAGTGGGGAAAATATATATATATATTTTAATATCATATTTTTTTTTATAATTTTTTTTTTATATTTTTTATTTTTATTAATTAACATATACACTGTATATAAAAGAAATAAGGCAATAAAATAAATATTATATATTTATATATATATATATATATATATATATTATCTTATTTTATATTTAAACAAATTTTAAATAATATTTTTTTATGTAATAAGGTATATGTCAAACCAGAAAGTGTTAATAGCAATATCAACTGATGCCAATGTCTATGTACTTTTAATCATCTTCTATCCTATAGCTAGTTGTTTTTATTATTGCCTTTTTTTTTAATATCTGAATATTAGTGCGGAGATGAAAAATTTAAAAAACTTTTAGATACTAATCTGGGCACTGGTTATGCTAATATTTAGTAAGTTCTTGAAGGCATTTTGAGTAAAACAGCTCTATATTTAACAAAGACCATACAAAAGACCTGAACCAGAAGCAATGTGACCTGTTTTACAGAATATGGAAGTTTATTGCACACGTTTTTTTCCCCAACTTGTGATTTTGCCAAGAAATATGCATTGTGTGCGAGGAATAGTTCACCCAAAAATGAAAATTCTGTCATCATTTACTCATCCTTATCATTTACTTTCTATCTTCTGCTGAACACAGAAGAAGATATTTAAACAATGTTGCCGGTAGCCATTGACCATTCTGTGGAAGTCATTGGCTTATCAGCAAAATCTGATTGCAAATGTTCTTCTGCAGAAGAAAGAAACTCATGCAGGTTTGGAACAGTTTGAGGATGAGTAAATGTTAACAGAATTTTCATTTTTAGAGGAACTGCCTTTGGTGCAAGACAGCTGTCTTTGGGTTCGGACAGAGCCATAAGCTTCATCCAGCATTTTGGCACAACTACTGCTTCCACTCCTCCTCTGTCATGCTCTTTCTGCTTCTATACAGCCATAAAACTGTTAGCAGCCCCTTTCTTGTGGTATTGGAGGGGAGAGCTCAAGCACAAAGGCCCGTCAAAGAAGATGTGTTTATTTGGCTCCATTTGCACATCTCATTTTCCACCACAAAAAGAGCAGAGCAGAGCCTGGCAAGACATCTAGACTCTCAAACTGTGTCTTCGTCTTTCTGACAAGGTGAAGATGACAGAATGCACATTTTGATCAGCGTGTTGAGGGGGATTAAAAAGAAATAGAACAAGAGAGATTTAGCAGGACACACTATTCTCTTTCCTCATCTGTGGGAATTCTGGGATAGCTCCAGGCAGCCTTTGACCTACATAGGTGGACTCTGACGGAGACTGCGTGTCTTTGCTGTGTGTGAGTTATATGGGTCTGGCTCAAAGGCAGACAGCCTCTGTCCCCTCTCTCTCTTTCATTTCTCTGTAGTGCTGACAGGTGACTGACTGCTTGACACACCTGTCAGAGCTTAGTCTCCCTTACGCTGACAGATACAGACATCTCTCCCCCTCTCTCCTCTGCTGTCTTCCCTTCCTGATCTTGAGCAGTGGGACTAAGTGAACTTCCATGTATTAAAAGGTAAAGAAAACCAGAAGCTAAACTAGATCTATCTCTGAGGTACTTAAGCGGAAACTCAATCCCTCTTATCGTGGAAAATCTTCACTCCTGTTTTAGGGAGGTGGACATAAATGAAGAAAAGAGGCTCTCGGTTGCCTTTTGTCTTGCTAGTTTTTCTATTTTATACTCAAAAATGCACCGCTCAATAAGCTCCAAGCGCATTCTGGGAGAACTTGGTGAATATGCTTCACTGACGAAATCTAATTCTGTCAATCTTATAAATAAACAGCTATGACCAAACCATCACACCTACTCATCCTTTATTTCTGTTAATTCACTAATAATTATTAACTAGTCCAGGGGGAGTTTCAAGCTTGATCTCTCCATATTGTTCAGCAAATCTGTTTACTTTCATTATACACAAGGATCATATGAACAGGTGATCTCGTGAATCAGGTGATAGAAAAAATGTAAACAAAATATATAAATATTAGATTTTTATAAAAGAAATATTTAAACTAAAATAACTAAAAGTATTAAATCATTATTTAGAAACATTTTATAAACAAAATCTAATAATAATTACAAAATAACTGAAAATGAAAGTAAAATAAATATGAATGTTAAAAATAAATAGCTGAAATATATATAAAATTAGCTTTTATTTTTATATTTTCAGGTTTTATTTTTAATATATATATTATATATATATATATATATATATATATATATATATATATATATATATATATGCACTGCATTGATTCAAAATGATATTCTTGACAAATATTTGCAGCAGATTTTCTCTCCAAGCCTTTAAATTTGTGCATTTATCCTCCTATAGATGCTAATGCAGCAATTCTGCAAATTAATTGATGCGAATGTCATATTTATCAGCATAAAGAAAAACAGTGCTAACCTTACGCTGACCGTGTGTCTGTTAGACAGACTGTGTGTGTGTGTGTGTGTGTGTTTCACAGGCATCCTACAGATGGAATGTGTGTGTTCAACAGACAGGGCCATATGGTCTGAAAAAAACTGTCTTCTCTGAAGACTACTAATGAATCCTTATGCTACACAATAAATATTACATGTATAAAACAGATATGATGAACAATGTGCTTGGCCTTTACAGAGTCAAAAACTCATCTGTGAACTGAACGTGAGAGGTGGAAATTATGGGTTGGAGTTCTATAAAGCCTCAGAGATGGGTAGCAGAGAGAAGGGTCTGAGAAAAAAAAAATGCTTTTGGGCTTCTTTGAATCACAGGCTCCTAAAAAAGGCCTCAATAGATCAATGGCATTTGACACTAAATGCATCACGTGCCACAAATTGCCCTCAATAGGCAATACTACCTACAGTCCGGTATAATACCTTGTTCCACCAGCAGAGGGACCTCCAGAATACAATGACGATAGACTGAGAGTAAAAGGAAAATAGTGCAAAATACCATGATATGAAAAAACACAAAAGTAGAGCATCAACGTTTTCTCTACAGTCAATGTGACATCCATTTATTTTGTCAGAATGGTAATCAATGGAGAAAAATACATTTGGGGAACAGATGGTGTGGTTATGTCATCCACCAGCAGTCACTCATGGAGTCTAGTTATAAGAGAGCCAAAGTCACTCACAAGTCACAGCTGAATTTAGAAAGCGAGTTTGGTTGATGTGTGCTGTAAGAGTGGAAACACGACTGTTGTCTGTCGAGTCACTGACAAACGTATAGCAGCGTATTTGAGCATCTCGTGTCCAAAGCTGACTGTGTGACTGTAGTCTGTGAATGAGAGAGGCTATTTTCATGTATCAAAGAGTGCGCACTTTCTCTCTCTGTTTCTGGTTAGACAGTGTGCCTTAATTATAAATTAATTGTATCATTAGGAGTAAGTTGCTCTTGGCGGCCGCATTGAGCCTGTCAAGGTTAATTACTGTAACGTGTTTATTTTGTGTCAGCCTCTGCTGTGAGCTGTCACACACGTGCAGATACAGTCTTCAAACGCATGGCTACATGGAGAGTCCTCCTGGACAGCGGTAACACATACATCTCTCTCTCTCTCTTTCATCTGCTCGCTCATATTCTTATCCATTCACACATCTGGAGTGTTGGAGGAATGGCTCTTACAGAAGACTAAGACAGAATTAAAATAGTTGACATTGTCAGAGTACAACAGGAGAAGGCCAGACATCCGCAAGCACATGAACCACACTGTGTGTCCTGGAAGGGGCATTTTATTTGTATGGATTTTTATTAATCAAGCATTTCTTATCACAATCAAAACACATTCAGTTTCATGTCATAATTTCTTATTGTCCTAATTAGTCAGTGGCATTTCTGTTACTGTCAAGCTGTGTTACTAAGGTAAAGTGACAGTCATGTGTGTGTTTCTGTGTATGACTATCAGTTGTTACATACTGTTAAAATCGTTACTCTACCTTGGTCACAGAATTGACACTAATTTGGACAACAAGAAATCATGTTTTGCAGCTATATAAGTAAGAAAATATAATATTGTTATGACCTGTAACACCCGGTGATCCATTACAATAAGTAACAAATTACATAAATAATAAAAAAATGACCATTTGAAAAAAGCAGAAAAGAAATAATGACTTTGGACATGAAATGTAACCTACCTGCAATTATAGAATCACCCATTTGTAATAAAATGTTACATTTTATTTACAGTTGTTTTATACAATTTACACATTTAATTGTTTCATTATTATTATCAATATTAACAATAATATATAAAATATGAAAATCTGTAATATTTATTAAATAATTTTAAAATGTTGTAATTGTTTTATTATTATTATTATTATTAATAATACATGTCTATGGTATGCGCTCATTCAGATAATTTGCATGTGTTTTCGAAGATTTATTTTGTAATTAAAGGAAAAATAAAGTTGTGTGTGTTTGTGTGTGTAGCACGTCGCACATACACACTGAATTTAGCAATCAAGATCCGCTGTAAACAGAATTCAGCTCATTTACCTGAATAGTACAAGAGATCAGTCAAGAGCTCTCATATAAATTTTCTCGCTTTTGACTGGTATGATGTATTGAGAGTTTTAGAGCTGATGTTAGAGCGAGCGAGCGAGAGAGAGAAGATGGAGCAAGTCATGGACAGATTTGATTTATGTCAGTTCTGATCTGCTCAGTAACTCATCTGCTGACATTTCTCTCTCTCTCTCTCTCTCTGTCTCTCTATCTCCTCCTCTCTCTCTCTTTCTCTCTCGCTGTCTGTTTTTAGCAGTGCTGTTGAGAGAGGAGCGGCCCTCATTTATCAGACTGTCAATCCAGCCCTCTATTCCACACCAGTGCTCTGACACACTGACTAATGATGGCTTGCACTAAAGACACCTTGTTCTGAGCAACACACACACACACACTACCATTCTACTGAATCACACTGACAGACTGAAAAATTATGTTTCAAGGCAAAGACGCCTTGCTGTCTCGCGTTCTCTCTCAGTCATTTACTAGCCCCATCTTACTAACTATCTTATCAAACATATGCAAGATATTCAAATGTTATTGCATTCTTTCTTACCTTAAACTATTAGAACATGATTAGAGGAAGACCTTCTGTAGAACAAATTGATTTTCGATGGAGGCTGTGAAGAAACAATGAATGTTTATTGCACAGTATATTCTGTTCACAATATCTGAACAGATTATATGAATGTGTTTTCATGCTAAGGAATTCAAGAATACTTTGAATGACCATCAAAGTGTTGTGTGAGATTTCCATCTAGTGGCCAATTTTGGTGTTGCAGCTTGTGTATAAGTAATGGAGGCACACTTCAAGAGTTTTCTACTTGTCTGCCTTTCTTTTAAAAGCAGAAATTGAAAATTGTAGGCTACAGCATTCCATGCATAGTTTTGGAATTATGTTATGGAAACTATATTATGTAAACTGCAATTAAATTTTCTTTAAATGTAATATAAGTACATCATGTCATTCCACTATTGCTAAGCACACTTGGGTCACTGTTTTACATTTAGATGACTGTTAAAAGTGGCCCAATTTGCATGAATTCTACAGTACATTCTGTAGTTATATCCTTCAGTCTGAACTCTGCACCCATAATAATTTAGACTACACTCATATGTGACATAATTTCCCAGAAATGACATCATTCAGGTCTCTTTAATAGTGGTGCAGAAAATGGTTAGTAGTATCATACTTTATATTCATATTTTTGAGGCATGTTATAGTCAGGGAGGGTACTGTCAAGCTTAACATCTCAACCCTGTCTCATAAAATTAAGATGGAAAATTATTACTTTTTCAACATTTTATTTTAATCCATAAGTATATACAATGTACTTATTTTATTGCTGCCATATATGGGCTACTGTCCTACACTACATGAGGACCAGTGACCACTTTGAGTGAAAAACCACAACCCTGTCACAAATATATGTATTTCTCATTGTTACGGGGTTGTAAACGTGTGACAGGGTTGAGTTATTTGCTTTATTTATTAATCATTTTAATGAAAAAATCTAAAAAAAAAAAAATCATGGTTTCAGTAAATATATATACTCCAAAATCATGACAACTCATATATGAGTTTTTAATAGAATGTTTGATGTAATATGTCCACTTAAACGATGACAAGCATCATAAATCAGAAATTGCGCCCACATTTGCAGCAGAAAGGCAATGCTGGCCATGCAGATATGTTGACCCAGAAACAAGGGGACAATATGAGAGAGACAACAAAACCAAACATTTTAATTTAAGCCAATGTATCTCTTCAAATGTGTTACAGTCTTCAACCCCTTCACATTAATATTTTTAGAAAAATATAGGGAAGACAATTAAGAACAAAAGCATTTCTTGCTGATTTCTATCTGACATGTTAAGGGCTAAAACAATATTGTGGTTTTAATTAAAATTTTAAATTAAAAATATTTTTTACAAAAATAAAGAGACTGAAGACACACAATTTGTATATTTTTAGCTTCAGTCCTATAAAAATGTGACAATTATGATAAATGTTACATTTGTTATTAAATTGTTATCAGGGACACATGAGCAGTAGGTACTTCTAACAATTTCTGTGAATTTTTTTTTTTTTTTAAATCAATCCCAATTTGTCCGTTACGGGCCTGAGAAAAAAAGGTGTCTAAAGCTTAATAAAATAATAAAAGGTCTTTAATGTCTGAGGTGGGAAAATATGTATGTAATATATATATATTTTTTTTTGAAGGTTTGATATGTGTCTAATGATGTGGGGTATTTAGAAGTTGAATCACATGTAGTTGGCCTATATTCCAAGTTGAAATCTTACTTAATCCCAGGAATGACCCAGCAACACTACTGAAGTCCATGGCACATAACAAATAACAAAAAAATTATGTTTGTTTATTGCTACAAACAATCAAAAAAAAAATGCTATTTTGTGGTCTTTACTGAGAGCAAAGTGACAACCAAAGCACTCCAGGCTGACAGAATTCTTCAGACATAAAATTTTCTTTCAAACAAGGTGTTAAAACCTGTTCCATAGGACCTTATTAATATACATACTGTATAGTACTCCAAATTTGTTTCAAATAAATAAAGGCAACCAGAATCAGTTGAAATGGGTGTATTTAGCATCTTATAAAAGAGAATGAATCATCATTAATATCTGGTTTTTAACATTGTTGTACATGACTGCTAGCAAACTGAAGCCCATCTTTTAAAGGAAATAATCAAGGATTTTTTCCCCACATTGTACTAGAAAAAATTAATTTGTACCAAATGGCCATATGTAACAAATGGAAAGTGGAGTTTTAAAAAAATATTAAATATGAAGTTGAATCTAATTTTTTTCAGTTTAATGAAAGAAATTATAATTATTAGAATATTATTATTAAGAATTATAGAAATTATTACAATATTAACTAAATGACCATAGCAGAAAGCGGCACATCTTACCCCATGCACTCCTCCATAGCCAAGATATATCGGTCATCTTTTACCAAAAAGCATCATGAATTATCACACAATTGTAAAATACTGGAAAATATTCTTTCATTGAACACTCAAGACGACAAAGTAGTTCTGAATGGTTATAATTAAGTGTTTTTACACATGGAATACAGTAAATGGAACATTAGATGGAAGCATATAATCGGGGCGTTTCAAAATAACAGTAAACGTCTCTAGCTTTTTACAAATAAAAAAAAAAAATCCCATTTAGACAGAAAAAAAAAGATACATTAAATAACTATGTCGATAAATTTACATGACACAGAAGAGGGGGGGAAAAGGATAGTTGCTCATTACTTTCAATTTGATCTACTTAATCATGACTCTGTGTTGGGGCCCAGTAAGAAAAAAAGAGAATGATGGTAAGAGAAAAAACACCAGTGTCCGGTAAAGAATTTGGCCGTGTGAGCAACTTGAGAGCGTGTGGCTGAAACATAGGAGTATCTTGCATTTCTTCCCCTTTCCATATTACACCAAACACTGACATTACAATCACCATCTCAATACAGCAAGGTGAAAGCATGCATGATCTCGCTTCATTTTTGTCATTGTCTTTGGCTTGTAAATTCAACAGTGACTCTTGGGGAAGAAGTATAGGAGGAACATAGAAAAATTGCATCTCAGTAACTCTAATGAACGTTTTTATGGATTTTACAAGAGATTGTAACAAGAACAGAGCTCAGAATGTCCATGCAACGTTACATTACAATGTTCAACAAACCCTGAATTTACAAGATTTAAAGAAATAATTCACAACCTCATTTTACACAGAATTACAAAAATCTTTACAAAGATGCTACAGCACTGCCATTACCACTGATTAGCTGCTGTGCTGTCACACCCTCAACTGATCCGAGCAAACATTTTGTAAAAATATGAAAAAAAAAGGTTTAAAAATTGAGCCAACAATTCCATGTTACAAAATGAATAGAATAACGTTTAAATTGAACAAAAAAAAGCAAGCATGTTTTCTGCACCTCTGTGTTAATACAACTTGTTAAAAGCTTTAGTAATTATCCAAAACTTTATCATGAAGTTCCTGAAACCTCAAGGCCACAGAATAATCTCCCCTATACATGCAAAATACCTTTATCATTAGGCGTCATGAGATAAAATATTTTATATTCGATTAACACGATCACACGTCTCAATTTTTGAAACCTTTTCATCAAAATAAAATGTAAAGCAAAGTCGTAATGACAAAAAAAAAAAAAAAAAAAAAAAAGACGAAAGATATTTGTGAACAAATCAGTTTTAGAGACAAGAACTCCATACAAAGAGTGCAGTATATTAGACCTCAAACTTTCTACACTGTTTGAGGTGTGCGCTAAATTGAGCCTGCAGATTCAACACATTGAAAAGACATTCCATCTGTTACAAAACTAGACAATTAAAGTCCCCGAAATGCAGTATGCAGTACTTTTTAAAAGAAAATCTGACAACAAAAAAAATCCTGGGGCCTAAAAACAAAAAAAAAAAAAGACAAAAGACAGGATTCCTTCCAAGATAATGGTCTGGGTATAATGTACAGTGGGCTGAATGCAGCCCTTTCAACAACCCCTGAACTGGTGTAATGGTGAGTCCCATTGGGCAGATGCCACACTGGAGAGGGGTTTAATGATTGGACTGAGGGATTAAGTCAGCCACATCTGTACTTATTTATATCCCTGCTGATTCCAGGCCTGCCCATAGACGTTGTATGTGGGCATCTGCCAGCCGTTGGGCATATACTGACCCATCTGCTGACCATTGCCGTATGACTGACCCCACTGTCCGTAAGGCTGGGCCGCATAGGTGGGTTTATTCTGCTGTGGAAAAGGAGAAACAGTAAGACTCGCGTTTGAAATAGTGCAGAGGAAATATTTCTGAGAGGTCAAGAAAAAGGTGAAGGGTTACCTGGGGCATTTGCATCTGTTGCATGGATCTCATATCAGCTGTTTCTTTGCCCCAGTAGCACTTCACAATGTGGCCCTCGATGCAGGTCCCATTTACAGACACTATGGCATGGGCGGCACCCTCATGAGAGTCGAACCTAAAAAAAAAAAAAAACACACACGTTAAATTCAAGTACATGCATAGGTGAATGATTTAGTCACAGAGAAGCAGTACGACATACATACCTCACAAATGAGTAGCCTTTCTCCGGGAAAACCCTGATCTCCATTATCTGCCCGAACGGAGAGAAAGTCTGTCTCATCAGCTGATCTACAGTGGATGAGGAAAAACACATTCAAACAGGATATTCATTTTAGATTTCATTTTAATTAACTCTGCTTGGTTTACTGACAGGATGTGCAAACCAGTTTTAAAATTCAACAAGATCTTACAAGATGACATTCTTCTCACTACATATGTACAATTTCAATATTTAGACAAACCTGAAAGGCCAGAAGCAATGCCGCCACAATACACGGTGCAGTTACTCGGACTCGACTGGTTCAGGACCTCCTCATAGGACAAGTGTTTGCTGCTGGCCGCTTTAGATCAAAAAGAAAGAACATTTTAGAGTAGTATAATACAAATAAATGACACATGAATAAAAGGAAAAAAATATCCAGTCCCATAGTAGGTGATTCACATAATAAAACACATGGCTACATAAAAGACGAGAAATGACAGACCAAAGAAACTGTCAAATTCTATTGTGTAAACTGACTTACCTTCATTGTTTGGTTTAGGAGCTGATGGCTTCCTTGTGGCCCAGTTTGTTCTGATCTGTCTGCCTCCTAGCCACTGGCCATTCATTTGCTGAATGGCATTTTCTGCATCCTAACAGTGGCAACAAAACCAATCAATAACAAAAAAGCTATATAGACAAAAAGTTACATTCTTGTTATCCTGCAGAGCATGACTATCACTTAACAACAAATAACATGCAAAATCTTACCCATTTATTAATAAAGGAGATGAAACCGTATCCTTTAGATTTGCCTGTGGCCAGATCCTTCACCACACGGGCGTCACTGCACCAAACACATGAAATCAGTAAGAATCCGAATGTTTAGACAATCCAGCTCAGATGAGGTTTAAATGGCACTTGAATTACACAATATTCCACTTACGATATCTTTCCAAACGGAGCAAAGGCTGCTCTGACATCATCGGTTGAGATTTCTGGGCTCAGGTCACCGACAAAGACGTGGAAATGATCTACAATAATGGTTTGAGGGGAAGCAAGTTAGATATTTCATGAACTATGAAGCAAAAGAGAAAAACTAGTATTCATGCTTTACAGTTTTGACCACACAGGCTCAATATAACACCACATGCATCCACTAGCAACACTGAAGAGGACACTTACTGCTTGTGTCTTTCTTTTGACTGCCTGGCATTGAGGCCCAGTTAACCTTCATATCCTAAGAGAGAAAGCAGAGCAGAGGCTGGAAGATTAAGACAAGCAGAGGATCTTCATCTTACTTAGCCGCAAAATATGGCGAGCCTCCAAACGCAGAAGAAATAAGCTGACAACAAAATAAAAACCCTGGTGATCATTCAGGTTCAAAGAAAAAGGGACAATTTATAAAAAAAAAAAAAAAAAACTCTGGAATTATTTTCTACATAGGAAAAGAGTCTAAATAGCAGACTTACAAAGAAGTGACATTATCAACTTGTATTACTCCTCAAATGGTCCTTCAATACCTGTTGAGGATAAAATATTTGCACTGAATATATTTATCCAAGGCTTTGCTCAATTTGAAGGCCTGGTACAGGTGTAGATGATGATAAAGCAAGGCAAGATGTTGACAAATGAAGGGGGTCAAAAATAAAAATGTTCAACCTGTACCCAAAAGATGCCTTAAAGAGGTCATATGATGTTGCTAAAAAGAACATTATTTTGTGTATTTGGTGTGATGAAATGTGTTTATGCAGTTTAAAGATAAAAAAAAAAAATTATTCTTTCTCCTCTATACCCTGCCTTTCTGAAACACGTTTTTTTTTTTTTTTTTTTTTTACAAAGCCTCGGTCTGAAAAACGAGGTGTGCTCTGATTGGCCAGCTATCCAGTGCGTTGTGATTGGCCGAATACCTCAAGCGTGTGACAGAAATGTTACGCCCCTTGCCATACTGTGATGCGTGTCCCGGTCAGAACACCGGCTCGACAAGACAAAAACAATAAAATCCATTACAAACGAGCCATTTGTTGCATCCAGTGGGGACATAATTATGGATTATAATGACTTGCACTGTGTTCTTACGCGTTGCATTGCGCCGCGTAAACATAAAACCATGCCTGCATTTATGATTGCCGAAACAACAAACGACAAGCACTACTCTACACCAGCGGTTATCAGTTCCAGTCCTCGCACGCCCCAGCTCTGCACATTTTGCATGTCTCTCTTTGTTAACACACCTAATTTAGATAATCAGCTCATTAGAAGTGAGTTCCATGCATGAACTATGTTCCCATTGACATGGTTGCTACACAGTGTCCATTGCTCCTTACTCCCTGAGCAGGGGAAATCTGTTGAAGTTACCTCACTTTGGAACAGTCATTCACGGATTTGTGCTGCGCAACATCTTCACACACGGACAAGTGTGTCATCATATACCTCTGTAAATAAATACAATTTAAATTCACGTCTCGCACACTTCAATGCACTTTGAATGGAACATATACGTTCGCTTCAAACTGGAATAATGGTGGAATATCCTGTGATGTCCAATTCGCAGGGCACTTACGTTCGAATAGAACAAATGTCTGAAGCGATAAGAAACATACAATATGTGCAGAGCAGGGGGGCGCGAGGAATGGAATTGAGAATGGCTGCTCAAAACTCGCGTTTGAATCATCAGTGGCAAATCGTTTACATATGTAAACGTACTTACAGACTGAGTCAGAACAGCCGGCATTGTAGTCTATACTCTCAGGATCAGGAAACAGTCCTCCATAAAATGTGCTGCACACATCTGAATATTTGGGTTGAATTGTTCTGGAACAGGGTCGTACATACAACTTGACCACTGATTTCTAGTCGTGTCTTCTTTTGGAAGGCCAAACAAAGTATTTTCGCTTTCACAATGAAACAGCATCTCCATGACATGACGCCAGTGGCAACAGCAAGAATAAAAGTCACGCTGCTCTTCTTTGCGTGGACATTTGCGCGGTGTTATGTAAATCTTCCCACATCATGACATAGACATGTGGGGGCGTGTTTAAACAAGGCGTTTTAGGGGGGTGTGGTTGACTCTTAACTTTTAGAATATCTCTATGAGTTTGAGACTTTAGTCTTTGCCACTTTACAGATCTTTATGCACCAAGAGCTTGTAACACTCCAAAGAGAAAATAAGACTTGAAATCGCATCATATGACCCCTTTAAATAAAAATGCTCACATGCTTTGTGGGGATTGAAATATAACAAAGTAATTAGGCACTCCAATGGACCAGTAAAGGATTCTAGTGTGTTGAAAGGACTTTCTGGATAAATATTTTGCTTATTTGATTACAATTCAAACTACCAATACAACTATAGTATTCTCAGATATATTTAAATATCACCATGTTAAAGCCATAAGCTAACGGTTTGAACATGTCTATTTTTGACTTGTTTACTGTGCATTGTCATATTGTGGCTTCTTTTTTTTTCAATTTGTAAAAGTGGCAATATGCCACAAATATAAAACAATGTTTTACAAAAAAAAAAAAAAAAAAAGGTTTAAACACCATAAATTAAGTAAATCCTTGGTCAATATACTTTGACTTGTATGTTGTAAATAGTTGAGATGAAGGGACTAAAAAGATTTGATGCACAGGTCAAAAGCAACTTACCTGTAAACACACTATAATTGTGCTAACTAAAGATATTCAGTGTGTCATCTTAGAATTTTGACAAGACATTTAAGGGGTGTAACTTCATTTCAAACCATATCCGATCTACTTTCGAGGGTGTGTTTGCAATATTTTACCTTTCCTAAGATCTTCCTGCCGTTCATGGCAGCCAAAGCTGCAGCAGCATGTCTGTTCTCATAGAACTCCACAAAGCAGTACGGGTCATTTCCAGCCGTCTGAAAAACAAAATCATCTGGGTCAAACACTGATCTTGGTAAAGATCCAGGGTTCCCAGATTTTTTGATCAATGGATTTTTTCCATGGCCTTTTAAAAGTCATCAGTTAGTAGTAGACAAGAATTTAAAGAATCATTTTGCTAACTGATTAAAAAGAATCAACTCAGTGACAATTTCAAACTCCCACTTGCAAGGAAATTGTATTCTACACAAAAGCAATAACAGCTAGAAACGTGTATTAACTACAGACATTTCCATGACGTTTGAGGTTCTACTAACTCCTATGACTTTTCCAGGCCTGTAAAATATTTCTCGGTTTTCAGATGTTTTTCAACTCACATCAAATATCATTTTACAGCTCTTGCAGGGGCCGATCTGGGAGAACACTTGCAGGATGAGGGCCTCCGTAACGTCCCTGGAGAGGTTCCCGACATACCTAAAAACAGAAGAGCACAGCAAAATGAGGAAGACGGTCAAATGCGTCGCGTTTTTCCTCCTTCTCTCACGCTAGCAGCACATTCCGCGAGGTTTCATTTCTGCCACGTTTTCAGCGCACGAGAGCCAACAGCTAACATGATCCAAAAGCTCTATTTATAAGAGAAACCACGCATAGTAAGCAGACTGTCCGTCTGATTCACGATTTTACACTAGAGGAAAGAGTAAGAAGGGCCATGTGGGGGATATAATAACATTTAAGCGCGTTTTGTTGGTTAGCTAATTACGGCTAACGCTACAAGCGGAACTTGTGTGCTGGCAAAAGCCTCTTCTGTGCCGTAATGTGGACAGATTAGTTCATCCATTTGGACATAGCCGGATAAATTAAAATAAGGTTAAGGGACACAGTGGATGGGTTCTTCACCGCTACCTCTGCTAGGCTCGGTTCCGCTGCCCCAGTTTGGTGTTTGTCTAGCCGGCTTCTGCTGTCGGGATTGAAAGCATGGACGCCCATATCACACTTCATATATAACAAAAAGAGTAATTAACGGAGTTATACCCTTGAGTTGATTATCTTCGTTCGGCGTGCTGCGCTTGCGACCGTGCGCCGCTTTACTAAACGTGTTTAAACACGAGCTTGGCTTCGGAAAGTGGCCGACTAAACTACAGCAGCACTTACAATGTCCTGGGCTGGTCCTCGTCCATCATCATCGTGCTGGTGGGAAAAGGTTGACGCTTTGTTTAAAAAACTGCTTTGTTTTTAACGTTCGAGTGGATAAAGCTTGTATGATTTTAACTTGTTAGTTAACGCGAATTTACTGGAATAACTTCCTCTGACGTTACTCGTGAAACGTCATCAAATGACGTTGCGAGCGCTCTTCTTTAGCTGCCGCTGCTCCTGGATAAAGAGAACGATTACTGCCCCCTATCAGGTCGTTCGCTGACTCTGTGACAGCAAGTTCGACTCATTTCGCCGAATCGGTTCTTTCGATTCAGTGATTCTTTTACGTTATGACTTTTTGACATGTTAACTGTTCTAAACGTTCCAATCCATCCAAATGGAGATCGATTGAACTTTATTTCAAAGGGCATTCATTATTATTTCACAGGTCACAGTTTAGTTTGCTGAAGGCATGGTTCTTCTTACAAAAATTAAGTCATTTAGAAAACCAGTTAAAATATTTCATTTGAATCTAAAACTACTAAAACTGATACTGATACTAAAGCTCATATACAGTTCTTGGTGTTCAGTCTTATTTGGAAACGAACTGTTCAATCAATAAAGCCATTCTGTGTAAAACAGAGAATGGTAATAGATTTTGGTAACCTGTTATGGTTGCATAAAAGCACAATTCTTTCTAGAATATAAAGTAAGAGGAGGCGATCTTGAATTTGGGTAATATGAAAGTGGGCTGCACTTTTTTTGTGTGTGAAATACAGAGAGGTAACAGATTTTGGTATTGTTATAGTGCCTTATCGGATTCTGCGTATCTCTGTGTCTGTTCACATAAAAGTGAACAGACACATTCTGTGTGAAATTCAGAGGGGCAACGGATTGTGGTAACGTTTTACTGGTTTATTGGATTATGTTTATCTCTGGGTCTATTCACATAAACAAATTGTTTTCTAGAATATAAAATAGAGGAGGTTAGACATCACCAGAATTAATTTGGGCAACATGAAAGTGGGCTGCACTTTTTTTGTGTAAAATGCAAAAGGGGTAACAGATTTTGGTAGCATGTTATACTGCTTTATCAGATTGTGTGTATCTGTCCACATAAAAGCAAATTGTTTTCTAGAATACAAAATAGAGGAGGCTAGACATCACCAGAGTTCATCTGGGTAACATTAACGTAAGCCACACACACTTTCAGTGTGAAATACAGAGGGGCAACAGATTTTTGGTAACCAGTTACACTTGTCAGATTCTGTTAATATCTGAGTCTATTCACATAAAAACAAATAGCTTTCTAGAATATAAAATAGAGGAGGCTAGACATCACAAGAGTGAATTTTGGTAACATTAATGCCATTCTGTATAAAATAGAGTAGGGTAACAGATTTCGGTAACCTTTTTAGGCAGCCATGTGGGATTCAGAGGGATAGTTCACCCAAAAATGAAAATTCTGTCATGAATTACTCACCCTCAAGTCGTTCCAAACCCATAAGGCCTTAGTTCATCTTCGGAACACAAATTAAGATATTTTTGATACATTCTAAAAGAGCTCTTTGACCCTCCCATAGACAGCAAGGGTACTACCACGGTTAAGGTCCAGAAACGTAGTAAGGACATAATTAAAATAGTCCATGTGACATCAGTAGTTCAATTGTAATTTTTACAAAGCTACAAGAATACTTTTTTTATGGATGCAAGCCACAGCAGACTGGATGAGGAGAAGAACTGCTGAACAAAGTTGTTATTTTTGTTTTCTTTGCGCACAAAAACTGTTCTTGCAGCTTTGTGAAATTACACGGTTGAACTACTAAATGTCACATGGACTATTTTACTGATGTCCTTACTATGTCTCTGGACCTTGATCGTGGTAGTAACCTTGCTGTCTATGGCCAAAAACATCTTAATTTGTGTTGGGAAGATAAATAAAGGTCTTACGGGTTTGGAACGACTAGAGGGTGAATAATTAATGACAGAATTTTCATTTTTGGGTGAACTATCCCTTTAAGCTGTTCACATTTAAGGGTCATGAAGTTGCATAAATTTAGCCACTACTAGTCTAAAATAATAGCAGTTAGCCAATTGGTAATTAGTCTAATTTTTAAGATTAAAGTTAAAAAGGAATTAGTTGTTGTTGTTGTTGTTGTTCAGGAGGGTAACATCATACAGCTCTGTCCCTGACTGTATAGTCATGCACTTATGTGATCACAACTAAATGTAGAATGCATGTCAGTGACATCAGAAGCTAGATTTATCGCACTCTGATATCTGATCGTGTCTGCTAATGATGTTGGCGTAGCATATTATTTAAGCATGCAAAAAATAAATTGCACACTATTTGCCACATCTGAAGTAAAAACTGAATGTCGGCCCAATCACATGAACGTAGACACCGGTTATTGAGAGGCGTGCCGCGTGTTCATTCAGATCCTCTGATGCTGCTCTGCAGTGAAGATGGCGGAGAGAGGAGACGGCCATCTGAAACCTATAAACGGAAAAATCCTTTGATTGCACGCGGTCTTCAGTAGAGCATTTGGGTATTAGGTAAGTTAAAGAGAATAGTGTGAAAAACTGCTCTGATTTTTACTCCTTTCGACATTTAGTTGGTTCACACATGGCTCAGTTGAAAAGGTTTGGTTGCCGCACACGGCTCCTTATTTACGGCTAACACGGGCGAACTAATCGAGGCATGGATCAGTTTCTGCCAAACAAACACGAAAGCGCGCACGTAACTGTGAAAAAAAAAAAAACAGCTGTGAGACACAAAGTTTCAGTTTTTAATATCTGCGTGATGAAATGTATTGTTAACCACTCCACATTGCCTTCCGGTTATCTTAGCCGACCAATTAGCAAAGGCCTTCAGGGCTTATGGTTCGTTATAATATAATACAAATAACGTTACAGTGTTTATTTGCTGACCTATTTATTGAGCAACAACACCCAATTTTAATCTCGACATGCAAACGAACAACTGTGAATCTTTTGAGTTAACGTTACTGATTCCTGGGGCATATATTCCTATACCTTGTGAGGTGAACGTTTTGGGAAATAAAAGGAGCATCTGAGAAGTTTTACCATTTAGATCCAGTTCTGTTGTGCTCTTTCAATCCCTCTTGATTTCCCCTTTTCTCTTTCTTTCAGCACTTGCAGAAGATCTGGCCTTCCAGGATGGACAGTGCTTAGATGTGGGCAACGTTTAAGCTGAATGCATTGTGATTTCCAATAATTGAGACAGTGATTTCTAAAAAGCTGTCTACATTAATGAAAAGAACAATGTAGTCAGCTTAGCATATTCAACCATGTACATGAATATTGTTAAATAGGTGTCTAGAGTTATATAATGTACTCGTGCATGTATTAGGGGCTGCATTTTTTAGCTAAATTAGGCAGATCCCTTCCCACTTTCATTCTCGTATAATTTTTAATAGTGTTGTTTTAAAAGAAATTAAACATGGATGTGAATGAGATTTTACCTCCCCTCCCATTGGAGCCACCAGACACTGTATTGGCAGGGAATGATTACAGTAAAGCACCTCCACCACCTCCGCTGCAAACGTCCAGTGACGCAGAGGAAATGGACGTTAGCTCTGGTGGTGATGGACACCAACACACCCCAGCAGTGGATAGGGATGAACAGCTCGTCTTCAACAAGCGCACATTGTCTGTTAGCAGTCACCCATCAGGTAGCCCTGACCCTATGGCCACGTGCCCTAGAACCGCTCGCCATGCTCCCCCAGTAACCAAGTTCTTACCTGATCTCAAACTCCTCAAAGATGTAAAGATCAGCGTCAGTTTCTCAGACAGCAGTAAGAGCAAAGACAGGAAAGTGTTGTACACTGGTTTGGGGCAGGATAGCGATGAAGAACATAGCCTAGAAGGACCGAATGGTGAATTGTATGATTCTTTAGAGCAGAGAAGTGTGCCGGGCAGCTCGACCATGACCACTGGTTTCTTAGGGTTAGTTAGAAACAGTGAAGAGCTGGAGACAGAGCAGGAGAACAAGGTTGAGTTTGCCGTGTTGGACGACCTGGAAGATTTCAGTGAGAACTTTCTGGAAGCGGAAGATGGGGAGCCGAGTGGTTTCAGTTCTCAGATGATAGTTCAGCAGGAGCAAGCGCATGAGGAGGACCTGAGTTACTCTTATGAGGTAAAATGCATGGTCTTATTATGCTTCCTTTAATTTTGGCAGTTTTATTTGCTCAGATTGAAACATTACATCGGCTAATTAAAGATAATATTATTTCCGTCTAAACCTGTAAATGCCAGCAATCAAAACATCTCCTGAAATGTGCATCTACCACAAATAGAGTGCATGTCTTTTATTCATCAGGAAGGATCCTGGACTGTAACAAGGTGGTCCATTTGAAGAAGATTTGAATTACAGCTCACAAAATGGGCTTGATTCAAATCTTGATGTACGTTTAGTTGATGACGTGTAAGTGGCTGCCAGTTACTAACCCACCTGTTCTTCCAGGAGGACTTTGACAATGATGTAGATGCCCTGCTGGAGGAAGGCATGCCCATGCCCAAGAAGAGACGTCTGGCTGGAGACAGTGATCACCATTCAGATGGGGAGGCCGGAGTTCAGCCCATGATGACCAAAATTAAGACTGTTCTTAAGAGTGAGCCTCAGAAACTCTTGGTTAAATTATAGATAGTTTGATTGGAAGTTCTAAACACTTTTGCTACACTGTTAAAACTTTTAGAGATTATTAAGGTGGATTATAGGTTATTATTAGAATGGAAGATTATTATATAACTATGTGAAGATGATATGTGTTTTCAAACCCCAAGGTTATTAGAGTTTTCTGTGGGTTTCACTGATTTTTTTTAAAAAAAATTTTTTATTGTGCTGCCAAAGTATTTTAACAAATTTTGTGTAAAAAAAAAAAATCTATAAAATTTGACAAACTGTATTAAAGTCTGTAAATTTGGTGTTTGTTTTTACACACCAAGGCTGTTTAATTACTTCAGTAAATATTTTATATTAATATTTCAAGTAACTCAAGTAATTGTATATTTAACTTTTTTAAAATTCTAGTTATTTAAAAAGTAATCATTCTAATATACTGATTTGGTGCTCAGGAAAAAATTCCTTTCAGTGTTGAACACTTGCTTCATATTTTTGTGGTAAATGATACATTTCCCAGGATGTGTTATTGAATAGAAAGTTGAAAAGTCCAGCATTTATTTGAAACAACACTTTTATAACAATGTGAAAGTCTTAACTGTCATTTTTGATCCTTGGTGAATGTGATAATTTCTGACTTTTGAAAAGTGTATATTCAGAGTCAGACTGTGTCATTTGTGCACATTTTTCTTTTTGATTTTATGTTGGTTCCATTAATGTTTTTTAGGTTTTCCTTTTATGCTATCTTTTTTTTTTAAAACATGTTTTCATTTAAATTTTTGTTAACACTAACACTGATTCAAACCAGATAAAAACCTACAGTATTCTAGGTGACTGTAGTTCTTGGTTGTTCTGACTAGTTTTTAATTTATTGGTCGCGGGCGTCCACCAACTGAGCCGTTACCCGATGGGTGGATCATGACATTCCATAACTCTGGCATTCCAGTCTACCTCCACCGGGAAACCAGAGTTGTCACCTGGTCTAGACCTTACTTCCTTGGAACAGGAAGCATTAGGGTAAATGGTTTGGGTCCCTTAAGATTTACAAATTGAGTGCTTTGCATTCTCATGCACCTCATCCCTGTATCCCCCAGAAACATGACCCACCAACCAGTAGCATTCCCTGCTTGCACTATAAGAAAATGAAGGATCTAGAAGAAAGGGAACAGAATGGAGAGGTGACTCCAACTGCAGAGGTGTCTCCAGTGAAATCTGGTGAGGAGGGCATCCCATTGGAGAGAGTGGATGAACCAGACTCTACTGCCACAGAAGAGCCGACCGGCAGACCAACATCAGAAGATCCAGATCTTGACCTCATGGAGCCAGGAGGATCTTCAGAAGTGAAGGAGACACAAGCCAATGATACTGCACAGGGAGCGCTGGGCCAGGTCAAAGCCAAGGTGGAGGTGTGCAAGGATGAGTCTGTTGGTAAGAGGATGAGGTTTCACTCTCTCCTGTGCATCGCTATATAAAATTCACATGGTTTGTAAACTCTCTTCTCCTGACTTGTATCCCAGACATTGAGGAGTTTAGAAGCTACCTAGAGAAGTGCTTTGATTTTGAGCAAGTGACGGTTAAGAAGTTTCGCACATGGGCTGAGCGCAGACAGTTCAACAGGGACATGAAGAGGAAGCAGGCCGAGTCTGAGAGGCCCATCCTACCAGCCAATCAAAAGCTCATCACACTGTCCGTACAAGACGCCCCCACAAAGAAAGGTACTTGTCTATGGGTCATTGCATTAGTGAATTGAGCAGTACACAACACATGGTGTTTTTTAACAACACTGACCATGTTTATATTTCAGAGTTTGTCATCAACCCCAACGGGAAGTCAGAAGTGTGCATTTTGCACGAGTATATGCAAAGAGTGCTCAAAGTGCGACCAGTTTACAACTTTTTTGAATGTGGTAAGTAGCATAATGCATAAGACTAAAATTGTAATTGAGAAGATGTTTGAAGCTGTTAAAAAATAATAGTAATAAGTAATAAGCACATGTGTTGAGTTATTGGTGTACTGAGTGCATATCTGCAGTATCATTTCAGTTGTGCTAATGAGCTCGCTCGGCAGAAAAATGTTTTTTAATATATATCAGTGTACTTACAATGTGTTATAATGCTGTTGTGAAAGCAATAAACCACTTAAGGCCATGCCGAATGGTTTGGTTAAAGACATTTTTGGCTTGATGTATCTAACAGCTCTCTCTAACCTTGTTAAAATCGCATTAATACATTGCCTGTTGTGGCATAACGATTTTACTTTGCGTGTGTGTTTGGTTTCTTTTTCTTTATATGTAATATTGTTTTTTTTTTTTGCCTAGAAAACCCAAGTGAACCCTTCGGAGCCTCAGTCATTATAGACGGTGTTACATATGGCACAGGAACAGCAAGTAGTAAAAAACTTGCCAAGAATAAAGCTGGTACCTTTTCCCCCATCTTCATCTGAGTCCTTAACCTTAGTAACCGTTTTATTAGGGAACATAAGTATTTATATTGTCATTCTTTTTCTGACAGCTCGAGCAACACTGGAGATCCTTATTCCTGACTTTGTGAAGCAGACGTCTGAGGAGAAGCCTATAGAGGGAGATGAACTGGAGGTGCTGCTCCTCTTTCTGAGTGATTTTTATCTTTGATCAGAGTTTTGTTCTTTGTTGTATTTATGGATGTTTATTTCTTTCTCCAACCCCACAGTATTTTAATCATATCAGTATTGAAGATTCAAGGGTGTATGAGCTGACCAACAAAGCAGGTTTACTCTCACCATATCAGATCCTTCATGAGTGCCTTAAGAGGTATGTTGTGATAGAGAGTCTGTCACTCCGTATTACAGGAAATGCATGTTAATATAACCACGGGTTCTGGAAATGTCATGTTTGATTGAAAAGCAACTGAAGATCTGCTGTCGTCTGTTCTATAGAAACCATGGCATGGGTGACACCAGCATCAAGTTTGAGGTGATTCCAGGAAAGAACCAAAAGAGTGAATATGTCATGACATGTGGGAAGCACACTGTACGTGGCTGGTGTGAGTATCCATGCTTAAGAGGTTTCATTCAGAGCATTTCACAATGTCATATGTTGGTCCATTCTGCAGGTTAATCTCAAGCTACATACCTAACACTGCTCTTGTTGACTGCAGGTAAAAATAAGAGGGTTGGAAAGCAGCTGGCATCACAGAAGATTCTTCAGATGCTTCATCCTCACGTGAAGAACTGGGGCTCACTGCTGCGCATGTACGGCAGAGAAAGCAACAAGATGGTTAAGAAGGTCAGAAAATAACCTGCATTTTAAAGGGATACTCCACCCCAAAATGAAAATTGTCATTAATCACTTATAGAGGTCTACAAGCCCGACGGGGCCCGACACGCTGAGTCCATTCGGGCTGGGCACGGGCCATTTAGTTTTGTTTTTGTTACACAGATCGGGCTCATTTAGCTTCTCTCCTTTTATTGTGCCCATATACTCGCAGAGCACACACAGGCTACTGTACGAAATACTGTTATAATGATTATAGGCTATTATAAATATTATACATTGCCTACGCAACGCATACGCACGCATTAGCATACAGGTGACAGTTGACCATGCAGAGCATCAGGGAGAAGTTGGAGCATGGGGAGTTATCAAAAGTTCCCAATGCTTGGGGAAAAAACTGCATTTTGAAAGTTTTGATTTGATTACCATGACAAACAACGAGCCAATTGGTCGTGCAGTGCTCACCATCTCCTCATTAGACGCGCCTTTAAGAAATGCATCTATACGGATTATAATAAGAGTTTTTGTTTTCGATATGTTTTATTTCGTTAAGTACTAATTTAAAGCTTTCTATAGATATATTTATTATGTCTGTGAGGCATGTATTCGCTGAGTTTCGGTTCATTTTTGTGAAGTGCTTTTATTCAAGACCAGATGGAAGAAAGCGCATCATGTTTGTTTTATTTTATGAAAGCACGTTTTGTTGATATTGTGAGTGAACAAAAATAAAATTACACCCTTTACAGTTATGAATAATCAATTACTCTTACCTTATGAGCAAAGATGATGGCGTATCCACGGAAAACATGCAAGTGATCACGCTGGTGCCTCCATGTCATGCAAAGCGCGCAGCTTCCACTCTCCGCACAAACAATAGCGCATATAGTGCACATTCTCAAGTCTCCAGGATTTCATCCAAAATATCTTAAATTGTGTTCCGAAGACAAACGGAGCTTTTACGGGTTTGGAACAACATGGGGGGGGAAGTGATTAATGACAAAATTTTCATTTTGGGGTGGAGTATCCCTTTAAGATATTAAACATGAGAGGAATGTTTCTTTTTGTTTGTGTGATCGAGAAGTTAATCTTGGATTCTTGTCATCTTCAGGAGAACTCGGATAAGAGCGTGATTGAGCTTCAGCAGTTTGCCAAAAAGAACAAGCCAAATCTTCACATCCTCAACAAACTAAGAGAAGAGATGATGAAGCTGGCTGGAGAAAGGGTACAGCTGCAAATATGACAAATCTTGCACTTTAGATAAATGGAGTTGTCTAAAGATTAAAAATCTAAATAAATTCCGTAACTTGAGAGCTAAAAAGCTTAAACCTTTCTAGTGTAAATTCATTTGTGTTTTGTTTTTTTCAGGAGGAGGCAAGAAAGAAGCCGAAGATGACTATAATGGAGTCCGCTCAACCTGGCAGTGAACCTCTGTGTACTGTTGACGTCTAGCAAACCCTCGTCCAGCATTTTGTGATAGCAGATAGCACTGACCAATGGTAATGGTTCTATAACAAAAGGTCATCGTACCATTACTGACTTATGCATTACTTTGCAGTGCAAAATGGCAATACTAGTTACATTTTTATCAGATTAATGAGCTGTGTTCCCAATCCAGTTATTGCACATAATGCATGGGTTCGGTAACAGTCATATACATGCATTAAGGCAGTGGTTCCCAATCCTGATCATGGAGAACCCCCAACAGTGCACATTTTAGATGTCTCCCTATTCAAACAAACCTGATTCAACTCATTAGCGAAGACTCCCAAGACATCAGATGTGTTTGTCAGATAAAAGAGACACCAAAAGCGTGCAGTGTTGGGGGTTCTCCAGGACCAGGATTGGGAACCACTGCACTAAGGGAAGTTAGAATGAGCATTAAATACCTCCAGATGCACTTCTGCACCTGAACATGCACAAATATAATGAAGGCTTTTGACAATAATATGACTGCATTAAGAAGAATCATACAAATTATGTATGTGAAGTATTACAGATGCTTTTAAGTGTGTGGCTTTTAGATGTTAATAAAATGTTGCTTTTTCCCTTCCTAAATGGCAAATTCATTTTATATTTACTGTGGAACCACAGATTGTACCTTGGTACTCATAACTGATGCGTTTGAACAGATACGCCAGGGATTTGTTCCTTTAATGTCTGCTTTTGTTCCATGCAGAGTTGTTCATTCAGTGCACGTGATCTTTTATCTGGAAAATAGGGTTTATAATGGCTTAAAGTGTGTTGGTTTTCTTAAGTGGCCATGTCTAGTTCTTATTGGCATGTGAAGCATTTAAATGTTGTCTTTCTAAAGCATTTCATGTGCACACTTCCAACTGCTGTTAAGAAATACACTTAGGAACTATTTGCTTGTGTGGAATGAACAACCTTTGGGTTTTTGTTTTAATTAAAGATTGATGCATACCTATGGTTACCTTGACCAGTTGCTCTACTTATTCAGAAAGCACAAGTGTTTGAGGTACTGTAGTTAGAGGAGCAAGACATCAGGGAGATGGGATGTTAGCGCGTGCTACTCAAGCTATGTTTTTTTTTTTTGGTATTGTTACATTTTGTTATGCTCTGATATAATCTAACTCTTGCATTAGAGGCTGTTTGGCAATCTTCGGTAGGAAAAAGTGGTATATGTTGCCTTAGTTTTTCCTCTTTTATTGATGGCACCTTATTTCAAAAGGGAAAAGCCTCACTTGAGTCTGCATTTGTGATGCTATACATTATGTATTTGCTGTGGAGTGATGCTTGCTTTCTTGCATTGATATTTTAGGAAAACAATGCCTTCTACGCATGTGCTTTTTTTCGGTATGGTTTTGTGGTCATTTGCTGCAGTGGGTGATTGTGTGCACATTTTGTTCAGATGTTATCACTGGTGTATTAAATAGTTTGAACCTTATTTGTTATTTCCTAAGGCAGTCTACCTAAAAACAAAGGTGGTAAGTCCATACCTCGTAATAATAATCTAATCAGACCATGTCATTATATTCAATAGCTTGAAGAACAGTGTGAACCAAAGCTTTAAGTCTTATGCATTTTTTTTATCATTAAATATATGTAAACATGTATAGAACAAAATATTTAAAAAAAAAATGCAATAACTGCTGGATTAAAATATGGTGCCTGTTTGAAGACAATCTCCACTTCCCTTCAAACTAAAATGGGAGAAGGGGGGGGGTGGGGATTCTGGCCTTCAGATATGACAGGAAGTCTGTTTAACACGGGGGGGTTTCTTGGGACAGCGACTAAAAAACTGCAGTGCACTGTCATTGAGTTTAATATTTAAGTTTGTGAGCTTCTGATTGAAGGCACCTTCCTGTTTTCCATGAGCACAAGGCTCCTGCCATACTAAGAGTGCATTGAGAATATGCTTTTCCAATACATGGCTGGAGTGTACAACTTGTCCTGTCAGTCATGCTAAGTGTGTATTAATTGTGTGAAGAAAAGCGTGCTTTTTAGTCGCTATCATTGAAGGGATCATGTTGGATTATTTAGCTTCAAGTAAAGCTGCCTAAAAAAAAAAAAATGTTCTTTTCATGTGACATGATTGCTGATACACAGTGATTTGTTTATGCAAATAAATTGATGACCAGAAACTGATGTCTTGTGCTGTTTTTAATGCAAACAAAAGAGAAAAGAAACCTTTACAAAAATGTGGTAATGTTTTGAGCACTTTGAAGTCAGTTGAACTCTTAAGAAAAAGTGAATATTTGAATTTCACTCAGTGTTTAAATGGAAGAGAGACAGCCGTGCTGGCACGATAGATGAAGATAACAGAGCTTCAGGTTTCTGTGGTCTGAGTTTCAGAGCTGTAGTCTACTCTTTCAAACAGCAGGATGGTTTCACAGTGCATGGTCTGGGGGAAGAGGTCAACAGCCATAGCTCTCACCGGACGGAAAGGGGCTCCTCGCACACGGTTCGAAACAGCTCTGCAGAGACTTCAAGACATAAATATACATTTTAGAATAAAAAAGTTAATTGGGAATATTTTATTTTCAGAAGAAAGTCAACCTGAAATAATTTGCCATGTATTTTTTGGTTTTGTCTTCATAATTTTTTATGAAAAATATAAGCCTTTGATGTTGCTATCCTGAATTTGATGTGTAATGTATTGTTCATTTTAAACAGAAAATAATAAACTTACTCAGTAAAATTGTTCATAGCTGCTTTGGCATTGCAGGCAACGTAGATGAGTCTCTTCAGATGCTCTGCTCTTCTAATTGCTAGAATAACTTTGGAATCTGAGAAGAGTGAGAATATTTGGGCAGAGAACTTAAAAACAAAACACCATGCCTGCAAGTTCTAAGTTACGTTCGGGAGTACTGTACATACGTAGCCCAGCTCTCGGAGGGTCAACGATTGCTGTGACGTTGGGGGACACGACAGCATTAAGAACAGTGGGAAACACATCTTCAGCCTTTCCACAGTGGAATTGCACATTGGTCAACCCTGAAAATGTACATTTAAAGTTTGAGTCTATCATGGGAGATAAAAACAAGGCAATGATGATTCCATTCTGGCCTACCATTAGCTTCAGCGTTAGCCTTAGCATCTTCCACTGCCTCCTGGCACAACTCTATGCCAATCACCTTCTTCACTCTCTGTTAACACAGAATTATTTTAGTTGTTGCTCTGTTCCTTCCTCATATTTTTTTAGAAGGAAGCGCCGCACCTTTGCCAGCGAGATGCCGATGGTCCCTGTTCCACAGCACACATCCAGCACAGTGCTGTCCTGGTCCAGCTGTGCCCATTCACCCACAGCAGAGTACAGAACCTCCGCTGCAGGGGTGTTTGTCTGGCAGTGTCAAAAATCAGAATATTATAAACATTTCAATAGCGCTAAAGTATGCTGTACCTAATATTCTGAATCAGCTGCCTGATGCCTTATCAAGCATCATAGTATTAATTTTCAAGAAATTCTATAACAGAAGGTTCACCTGAAAGAATGAGTGTGGAGAGATACGGAATTTAAGTCCGAGAAGCTCTTCGTGAATCCATTCTTCTCCAGTCACGTGTTCACATGGCAGGTCCTCTGTACCCGCAGATGTTCTGGGTTGATGCAGATTAATAAAAGAATGTGTAAAGTCATCTAAAATCTAAATGCATCTCATTTAAGGTTTCGGGGTCTTACCTCTGTCCCATTCTCACAAAATACAATGAAGTGATGGCACTTTCTTGTCCTTCTCCTTCAGTAAAATACTGACGCAGGTTTCGTTTGAGTTCCTCAATTTCTTCTTCTTGGAGTTTCTAGGTTGTTTAAACAAGTAAATAGTTCATGCAGCAGTAAGAATAGATCCACAACCAACATCTAAAGTGGACACAAAAACAACCACTGAATAAATCTCTTACCTGTGGATTGAAGAAAACAATGGCCATTGTTTGCTTTATCCTGCTTGTTCGGACTGTTAGCTGCCGCCAATGACCTTCATAAGTCTCTGGACTGTATACTGCATAGGGAGTTGTCCTGTTCAGAATATCAATACGAAATCATTTAATAAATAAAAAATAAATACCTATACAATGGCTGATGGATAATGCAGACGTATACTTTGTCTCTGGCATTAAAAAAACTAATTTGACTTAATAAATATGGTTAGATTTGGATGCACATTAAGCATAATCAGGAGTTAACAACAGAATGATTTCATTTACCTGATGAACTGCTGGAAGCCCTGCACAACCCTCTTGGCTTCAGAAGATACATGGCTGGTTTCTGCTGGACTCACTACTGCACAGGATCCTCCTTTATACTTGCCTAAACGAAAGCCCACTGTCTTATCCTCTCCATCTGCTCCCACTCCAATCACAAACTCACACTTATTCCTGTACTCCGTCTGCAAGGACAGATTAGACAATGTCAAATCACATTCAACCACAGACTGTATTTAACAAACTATTTATTATGCATCCATTTAATTCCCAAAATGTTGATTCAATGCTTCACATACTTCATGATATTTATTTTGTGAGTTCATTAAAGTGTGACTGTGATTAGAATAATGTATGCACAGATGATTTACCTGCACAGGTGATGGTCGTATGGCCTCGAGTGGGCAGCACAGTTTGTTGTACTTCTCTTTTTGAAGAAACAACCAGGGAAGCATGGCTTTGTTGTTGTTGCCAATTTCTCTGAGAACAAGCATCAAGGAGGCTGGTTATATTGAAGGAAAACTTTACTGACCAGCTTTTGTTATACTACTGGAAGCTCATGTATGAACTATATGTGTGACAATGTCATGCAATTTATCTATTTTTGCTGTTTATAAAAGAAACATCTGGAAACCATCCATGCATACGCATGCCACCGGACCCATCAGGAAATACCTGGTCAGTTTCTGGAGAACACCTTCAACTTCTTTCTCTTTCCTTTTCAGCTGTTCTTCATAAGGTACGTTCCACAAGGGTGTTACAGCATTGGCAATCTGGATATTGAGAGGCCCTTCTTCCTCCTCCTCTCCCTCCTGGCTACCGGCTGCACGTTTTGCACCAGGCTGTCCACCTTCCGCTTCCTCCTCTTGTTTCCTCTTCTTGAGGATGGGATCAGCTTTGGGCTTGGCCAGCCGTACGCTCAGCACTTTACTCTTCCACTGCATGCCGTGCACTGCCTTCATGGCCTTGTCCCTTTCCTCCTGATTCTTAAAAGTGACAAAGGCAAACATCTGTTTGCTAAACAGCTTGATTTTGTGAGGATTGACCCCATGCTTGTTGAGGAACTTCTTCAGGTCATTAAAACCAATGTACTTGGGCAAGTTTTGAATCTCAACTTTAAAGATCTCCGAGGTGAAGAGATCTCCTTTGATGTAACGGTACAGACCACCTGCTGCACCTTCTCCTTCTGCTGCTGTTGCTGGCGGATTCTCTTGGTTGTTCTCTTCTATTATGTCATCTGGTTCTTTCTCTGTGCTGGGTAATGAACCAGCTGGATCAGTCTTGTCAAGAGCAACATCTGTCATTTTGTCCTGCATCAAAGGCCAAAAGAACATATTATTAGATTTAAAAAAAAAATGTTTTATTCAAACAGGTGATCTTAATTTTCATTAAATCAGTTTCAACAGTGTTCTGCAGTGTGCCATGGTGTAATTGTGCTCTTCTAGTTTAATAATTAATTTCCCACAGAACAGGACCATTAAAAAACAAATAGTGACTAGTTACAGCATCTAAGATCCCTAATACATACGCATGTACAATTCATCTAAAAAAGTTAATTCACTTGTTTATGTCAACTAATGGACACTACAAATAAAAAAAACTAAATTTTTAAGACAATTAATTGGATGGCAAATATATCGCAAGGGGTTTTTTTTGTTATATATTTTTAGAGTGTGTGAAAAAATGTGATGTCAAATCTCCTTGTTGTTATTCAGTGTTCTTCACTATGAACCATTAAGGAGCTCTAAAAACACTGTGCTGTTATGCATGCATGCAAGCTGCCATCTTTAGAAACACGTGTCAAAAGCAGCGTATTCTGGGAACACCGGTTAAGGTCTATTCCTCTATTTAGTAAAATCTAGCTGTGTAAGATTAATTGTTTTGAATATACTACTTAAATTAAGACCACAAATAATATTCAAAATGCTTTGCGTTTAAACGTTTAATTTGATTTAATTCCAGGGCAGCGCTTAATTTTATCTAGAGCAAAAGAGCTGGGACTTTTATTTTGAAGTGTACCTCAACTGGCGAAAGTAAACGCTGAGTCTTTATTCTGACGGACCAAGAAGTTTTGGCTGGAAAGGTTCGTGTTCGGAAGAGAGAGAGAAAGAAGCGTAAACGACTAACAAGTGCTGTTAAACATTAAGTTATTGTCTTTAAAATTATCACCGGGGGATGAACTGACAGATTATTGAATGAGAGGCCAAGCACCTTCGATAGCAGCTGTCTAGCTCGCTGCTATCTGATACGAAGACAGCGCAAATTACTGAGGAAAGTCAGGCGGATTCAGACTCGTTTCTGAAGGACTTCAACCGAACTTTAACAAGGGATGGACGACACAGCAGTACTGGAGATTTGGATTTGATTAGAATAACGACTAACAGCGGGGTTTTCAGTGGTCAGATGTGGCTGCTGGGACTGGAGACGGGAGACGTGTCACTGATAAAGCGGCTGGAGTTAAGAGCCACAGCGCTGACATCCATCCATCGGTCCATTCAGCTCGGTCCGCCCCACAGAGGGAGTACATCCAGCCTCTAACCCGGACCTGTAGGATTTTATTTACCCTAAACATCACCGCCCGGTTAATTTAACCCTTCTTAACCCCACTCTGGTGTTGAAAGACGTGTTTTTGTCAGGATGGGTTCGTTGTTTCGGAGTGAAGAAATGTGTCTGGCCCAGATCTTTCTGCAGTCCGGATCCGCTTACGACTGCATCAGTGAACTCGGCGAACTCGGGCTGGTGGAGTTCAGAGACGTAAGTCGGTGTATAGCGTCTGGTTTATGTGTATTTCTTATTTGAAATAGTAACTTGGCTTGTGCTGAGCTGACAGCTTCACGCACGTTTTCTATCGATGTGATATGAAAGCTGTCGAGTTATACTCATCACACTAGACCACCCACACATTACTACATCTTTAATTGACGGCGTTCATTTGTTGGAATAACATAAGTGCTCCCACATAAACTGTTGGTATGCTTCAAAAATGCATTAATTTTTGGCACACTTTGCACCAGTGTTCTTTATTCTCATTTTAAAGTCATTGACAAACATAGTTTTATATAATGTTTAACTGTAAGTGTAAGAAATTCAATGAATTATTATTATTAAAATTATTATATTTTTATTACATTAAATGGTATTAAATGTATTGTTTTGAATTTATTAGTATAGAGTGTTTTGAATATGTGTAGAATATTGCATTCATGCTGGAACTGTTTTGATATATATTTTCTTTCTCTTTTTTTTTCCCCAGCTTAACCCAAGTGTGAACTCTTTTCAGCGGAAGTTTGTCAATGAAATCAAGAGATGTGAAGAAATGGAGAGGATTCTGGGTAAAAACTTAATATAAACTAGTGCTGTCGAACGATTAATCACGATTATTCGCATCCAAAATAAAAGGTTTTGTTTACATTATGTATGTGTACTGTGTATATTTATTGTATATATATAAATACACACACACACATACAGTATATATTTTGAAAATATTTACGTTTATATATTCCTATTCTTATATTTTAGAATATATATAAATATATTTTTCTTAAATGTATACATGCATGTGTTTGTATTTATATATACATAATAAATATACAAAGTATACACACATATTATGTAAACAAAAATTTATTTTGGATGCGATTAATCACGATTAATCATTTGACAGCACTAAATTAAACGTATTTGATTAACTTAAATTCATTAAATTCTTTAATAAGGGCATACTTCAAAATGAAGTACTTTTCTTAGTACTTTCTGAACACAAAGCATGTTCACAATGGTTGAGTTATTAGCAAAAACAGTTAGTTAGTAGTACAAATAGGAATATTTATTTAAAATATTTGTGAATGAGTGATGGGCAGGACCATTAGGTTATTTAATTTGATAGAGTTTATAAACAGTGCATTCAAGTTAATTCAGTAGATTAAGATTGGTATGTGATGGCCCTTCAGAGACAGACATTAAAGCTAATTAAAATCCCCCAAAGTAAATGAACAGAATGAACTCAAAGTGGACTTGTATAACAGGATATCTTCTGCGGGAAATCAAAAAAGAAGACATCCCACTGCCAGAAGGGGAGGTGAACCCAGCTGCACCATTACCCAAGCATGTGATGGTCATAATGGTGAGCTCAGTTCAGCGCTGTTCATTTGTTTAACTCTTGTGATTAGTTGGTCTTTCAGACACATTTCTCACAGCCAGTTGCCTAGTTTCTGCTTGTTTTTTTTTTCTTTTAAGGCTGCTTAGCTCAGTTCAAGACATTTTGTTCAATAATTTTAACAACACAGTGGAGCTATAAAGATAACTTAAAAAAAAAAAAAAAAAATCTAATTTGAAAATGTCTGCTGATAGAATGTTTGTCATTCAAAATGTAAATATAAAATATTTGCCTATTGGCTTTTTTTCTGAATATATTCATCAGTTGGTCATGCCTTTATTTAATCATTTAATCGCATGTATTGGATGCCGTTGAAATCCCTTTCTTCAGTTCCCTGCTAGGTCTCTCTCAGGAACACTTTCCTCAATGTCAGTGCACTGCTTACAACGCTGATATATGACGCTGATATTTAGTTATTACCGATTCCTGTGTGTTCTGTTTAGGAGCAGCTTCAGAGACTGGAACTGGAGCTGAGTGAGGTCACCAGGAACAAGGAGAAACTCCAGAAGAACCTTCTGGAACTGACTGAGTACACACACATGCTACGCATCACACGCAACTTTGTGCAATGCAGTGCAGAGGTAGGTCATGTGATTCCGTCAAATGTTAGGAACATATGTTTGAGCAAAAGAAACAGGAAAGTCTGATTGGTGGAAAGATTTAGCCTGCTTTTGTTCTTCGTAATATTGTTAAGCAAACAGCTCTTTATAAATCAAATATCTTTGAAACTCTTGCTCAGTTTACTGTCTGCAGTTTGGCTTTTGTTTCTCTGTGTCTGTTGATGTCTTTGGTATCATGTTCGACCTCTCTGGTGTAATTGAGAGGAATTCATCTCCAGAGAAAAGGACTGTGGGAATCCCGCAGGTGATTTGGAGTCACCTGATGTTCACTGACTGCCAGAACTTTGCGAGGAGCCAGCAGTGGCTTTACAAATAGGCTTAACCCTTGACTTCTTCTTCTTGATCACCGAGGTGTTGTGTGAATCTAATCTCTTGCTGGGTTTTTGCTTGTGTATGAGCAGAGGGAGCCGTCACAGGTTCAGTATGAAGAGTTTCCCTTCCTAGAGAAGGAACCCATGATGGACTACACCAGCATGCAGAGGCTTGGAGCCAAGCTTGGGTGAGCTGTGTTTAAAAATATCAAGCTGAAAGTGTACTGCTCTTGCCCATGTCCTGCTTTGGCTCACCAACAGTTAATGTGAAAGAATTTTCATCATCACCACAGTTTCCTGTTGCACATCTTCCATGCAAACGGATCTTTCTTTTAAAATCATCTTTTTTATCTAACATCCTGCTTCTTGTGTGCATGTTTAGAAGCACACAAAACCTGTGTTGTAAAGTGGAGCTCATATTCTTCTTGTCCTTCCTGCACAGGTTCATTTCTGGGCTCATCCAGAGCGTAAAAGTCGAGGCGTTTGAGCGAATGCTCTGGAGAGTGTGTAAGGGCTACACCATCCTCAGCTACTCAGAGGTAGATGGGCTTTTGGAGGACCCTGATACGGTGAGACTAGTTGGCATCACCAGCATAGTTTGATTTTATGTGTTGTTTTTGGTAACACAAATGTTTAGTTAAATTTTATTTTTTTTAATCATTTGTTTCTTTTCTTGTGGTCAGTTTGATCTAAGCCTTTACTGTAATGCTGGATGCTTGCTTCAATTAAAAATAATAATATTAATAAAAATCGTAATATCTAAGATGTTCGAGTTTGTCTGTTATGTCAGGGGGAGCCAACCAGGAGTGTGGTGTTTCTCATCTCCTACTGGGGAGATCAGATTGGACAGAAAGTTAAGAAGATTTGTGACTGGTAACTTAGCTCTTAAATCAACTTCCTATGTTCTACTTGAGACTATTCTGTTAATCAGTCTGGTTTAAATAACTTTGTGCTAAGCTGCCACATATCTGGGGCAGTTAACCACCATTGCGCTAAGTGATTGTGTCACAGTGACAAACAGGGAGCTGCTCCTTTTTCATAAAGATTATAAATAGCTTGTTTCCTGTTACATTTAGGGGAAGCTTCATGCTTTCATTTCATAATCTATTTGAATTCTTTCAGAGCTTTTTTGTTCTTAAGAGAAAGTAGAAGTGCTGGAGTTTTTAAAATATTGTTTTTGTTTCCATAGCTACCACTGTCATCTGTACCCATACCCCAACAGTAATGAGGAGAGGACAGATGTGGTGGAGGGGCTCCGCACACGCATTCAGGACTTGCACACGGTGAGTCCAGATGAGCTTGGTTTCACCTTGGGGTGTGTGATATGATGATTTTTGATTATGGATGATAAAAATATCTCCAGCATGTGCTTTTGAAGAAATATCATAGTATTGTGCTACAGCGCACATTCTATCAGCTGCAGTTCTGGAGCGTCCGTCTAAAGATACTATACGACGCGACATACATTCACATCAGTGTTGACTCAGCAATACAGTTACTCTTACAGGACACTGCACTTATTCACAGTCACAAAAGTACATTATTTTCATCTGCTTTAGAGTCATTAAACATTTAATTCATGCACTGTTCTAACGTGCACTTTTTCTGAGGGGGTAACGTTACAGCCGAAGCACGTGGACTAAAATCCCTGTCAAATAGATCTTGATTACTGGACTAAGTTAGCTTTTGCACTAATACTGTCAAAATACACAAGGTTTACATATAGACTCAATTGGTTATGTCTAAAATGGAAGCAAACAGTTGAGAGAAAGTCGGATACGTGCAGGTCTTAAAGGGACAGTACTAAACATGCTGCCGACTTTCATTAAAGGGATGGCTCACCCTAAAATGTCATTTCTGTTGTTATTTACTCACTCACATGTTGTGCCAAAACTGTATTTATTTCTTTATTGTGCTGAACACAAAAGAAGATATTTTGAAAAACGTGGGTAACCAAACAGTTGCTGGTCCCCATTAAATTTGATAGTAGGAAAAATACTATGAAAGACACTGTGCACCAGCAACTCTTTGTTTTTTCACGTTCTTCAAAATAACATTTATGTTCAGCAGAAGAAAGAAACTCATGCGGGTTTAAAACAACTTTGTAAATGATGGTATAAAAATAAAACACTATGACAGAATTGACAGACAGATGACACAATTTTTATTTTTGGGTGAACTATTCCTTTATTAATAAAACAACAAAACACAAAGAGAAAAATCACTCACTACTCTTGACTGAAGAACTTTAATATAGTTGCTTTGCTTTAATAATAATAATAATAATAAATCTATATAGTGTTTAATTTTATAATTTCTTGAATGCTCCTACTGAGTATTGTACCTAAAAAAAAAAGCAGTGTTTTATTTGTATATTATGTGTATTTGTAACGTGTATCTTTGTTCTTATTTTTTAAAAGCAGATAAAATAATTAAAGATTTTTATCTTCACCCACCTTAGTCAAAAAATCCGCCATTCTTTTTTTTTATATTTTTTTACCTTGAAATGCTTTGTCTTTATAATATGGAAATTAGTTTGGCTGTAATGCCCAGACAACTTGCAAAATAGTAAAACCAACATGATAAAGTATTGTGATAGAATCCTGATATATTTTTGCCATATCACCCCTAGTTTCATCCTTGTTACAGTTTGACACACACACTTTTTCTTGCTTTGACTGTGTGTAACATGATGAGGGTGAAAGTGAAAGTGACGTGACATACAGCCAAGTATGGTGACCCATACTCAGAATTCGTGCTCTGCATTTAAGTGCACACACACACACACACACACACACACACACACACACCGTGAACACACACCCGGAGCAGTGGGCAGCCATTTATGCTGTGGTGCCCGGGGAGCAGTTGGGGGTTCGGTGCCTTGCTCAAGGGCACCTCAGTAGTGCTTTAGCCGGCCCGAGACTCGAACCCACAACCTTAGGGTTAGGAGTCAAACTCTCTAACCATTAGGCCACGACTTCCACATGTATGATCTCTTTAGTGTGATTAGTCATTTACTGTTAGGGTTTTTTGAAACTGACTGATGAAATGGGGGACAGTGGAGGTTGACTCAAACCAACTTTGATGCGCAAAATGTTCAAGCATCCTGTATAACCACAGTTTTGTCCTTACCAGGGAAGGCTGTAAGACACATTAAACTGAAACCTCTGTCCTAGAAACTGTAACTTGACATTGTTAAATTCAGCAGCTAATTGTAATCAAGATTTTATTGCTTGTTTTCAATAAAAGTTTAATAAAATCCACCCAAACATTATCTCACTTGTTAGTTCAGAGAAACAAAATATCTATTTTCTTAACTGAATAAAAAGTGCAGATTTACTGTTTCAGTAGTGCTTGAGTAAAGTGAAAATTCCTGGATGTGACACTTTAACACTGGAATTATAGTAATGAAATGCACAGTAATATATGTTGGGCTGCAACTGTAGAAGGGTTTGATTGCGTTCTGTCTGTCTTTAGCAGATGATGGTACTTCAGATACTCCAACCAAAAGAGCAGAAAGTGTACATAATAGAATCTACATTAGAATCATTTGGGTTTAGTGTTGTAACTAATCTTTCTTACCAGTTCTAGACAGCCATGCAGTGGAGGAATGTAAGGGGGCAGGATAGGTTTGAGGGCATTTAAGTTTGCTTGTGACTGCTCTGTAAAAGAGTGAGAGAAAATTGTGTTAGTGGCCCAACTCAGCACATGATGTTCATGAGGTCTAGGCTGTGGACAAATTTCTCACAGACTACAAGCACCATTAAATTATTTTTTGATACTTTGTTCTTACTCACTGTTCCTCTCAAAACCTATGAAAAGATAAATGAAAAGTAAATTTGGTTGTTTCTGGGCCTAGAAAATCCTTTTCCTTGATTGATTGAAGATTTGTTTGTTGAAGAGCACAGCAAAATGCTTTTACTGCATGCTGATCTGAGAACACAGTTCAGAAACCAGAGCAACAAAATGCCATGTATGGTTGACCTTGGGGGAAAACACATTTATCTTTTAAGTTCCCCATACAGGCTAAAATATTTATGACAAAAAGCTTGTTTTCAAAATCTTATCCACACAATAACTGATAAATATATTACATTAATTTTGTGATTCCAGAAATTTCATAAACTGTATGTTCTTCAGTAAAGCATGTAATTAATATTATTACAGAGCTTTACATTAGTACACAATTTAAAAATAAATAAATGAATAGATAAGTAAATTCATTCATTTTAAGTCATCCTGCTGCCCACTTTGAAGTTTGCCGAAGCCCTCTGGTTGAATCACTCTCTGTTATGTTTAACACTTTACATGTGAAATGGTTTAGCCTGACATAGTTCTGAACATGCTCTTGAAACCATTGTTTCTTCGTAGGTTCTTCACCGGACTGAGGATTACCTGAGGCAGGTGTTGATCAAGGCTTCAGAGTCCGTGTTCGTTTGGGTGATCCAGGTTAAGAAAATGAAGGCCATATATCACATCCTTAACCTCTGCAGTTTTGATGTCACAAACAAGTGCCTCATAGCTGAGGTGTGGTGTCCCGTAAATGATCTGCCCGCTCTTCGGAGAGCTCTAGAGGATGGATCGGTGAGTACTTGACATTATTTCGAAGGTGCATGAATTCAGAAACATCTGATAAATAATTGTGCACATATCTCTTAAAGGGACAGTTCACCCAAAAATGAAAATTCTGTCTTATTCACCCTCATGTTGTTCCAAACCTGCAAGACCTTCATTCATCTTCAGAACACAAATTAAGATATTTTTGATGAAATACGAGAGTTTTCTGACCCTGCATAGACAGCAATGCAGCAGACACATTCAAGGCCCAGAAAGGTAGTAAGGACATTGATAAAATGGTCTGTCACATCAGTGGTTCAACCGCAATTTTACAAAGCTACAAGAATACTTTTTGTGCGAAAAGAAGAAAAATGACGCCTTTTATTCAATAATTTCTTCTCTTCCGTGTCAGTCTTCGATGCACAAATGTAAATTTTTGGGTGAACTATCCATTTAACTGTTGTTTTGTTCCTTCAGAGGAAGAGTGGAGCCACAGTTCCCTCATTTGTCAATCGTATCCCAAGCAATGACACTCCACCAACCCTCATACGCACCAACAAGTTTACCTCAGGCTTTCAGAATATAGTGGATGCCTACGGAGTAAGCAGCTACAGAGAGGTCAACCCAGGTGAGAGGATAGCGATTAACATTAAAATTAACTTAACGTTCGCAGCTTTAACATGCCCTCAATGCTTCATACATGAGATATGTAAGCTTCCTTCTTTATCACACCTCCTCGCAGCTCCATATACAATCATTACCTTTCCCTTCCTGTTTGCTGTGATGTTTGGAGACTTCGGGCATGGCATCATCATGGCGCTGTTTGCTCTGTGGATGGTTCTCTATGAGAATGACCGCAAATTGAAGAAAAGCAGAAATGAGGTACATGTAGCGTGCTGTGATGACAGTGTTAATTTTCTTCTGAAATTCATGTAGACATAGTTGTTAAAAGTTATTGAGTTTAGTATTAGTTTACTGTTTTTGTTAATTTTATTATGGTTTGATTAACATTTGTGGTTTTTTTAGATCTGGAACATTTTTTTCGAGGGCCGTTACATCATCCTGTTGATGGGTATATTTTCAGTCTACACTGGATTAATATACAATGACTGCTTCTCTAAATCACTCAACCTGTTCGGCTCGGGGTGGAACGTCAGCGCTATGTTTGTGTCCGGAGTCTGGAGGTGAGTGTCCAAAGCACAAAATATTGTGTACAGCATTATTTTGACCAACTGTTATTTCATGCTCTAAATGACAGTTTATTTTTATTTAAAATTTGAAAGAAATTTTATTTAGTAGTTTACAGAATTAAACAAAAATTGTTTTACTCAGACGCATACCTATAGATGGCAAATTCAGATGAATTCTATGAATTTTCAGTGGCCTCTCAATTTTTTCCATAGCTGTATCTAACAATTATTTTGAAATGTAGGTACAACCTTTGCTGTTTATTTCCATAGAGATGAAATCAAATAATAAATTATTTATTTACATAAAGAAATTTATTTACATAAAAATTTACAACCCAGTCCAAAATTCTGATGGGAAAAATTTGTGGAGATTATCACCGTAGGGAATTACAGCAGGCACAGAGATTTCTCATGTACAGTATATGACTCTAATGTGATCTTCATCTTCTCTTTCTCCCAACCAAGCACACTCCGCTCAAATAGCTTCCTTGCACTGGATCCAAACGTCACAGGAGTCTTTAAAGGGGCCTATCCTCTGGGCATTGACCCGGTAGGTCTCTGACTTGATTTTATTACTGTGTTATCAAATGAAACAAATTACCTTACTATCACATCACCATAAAAACTAGTAACAGTGGGTGAAAGGTTCCATGGGTGAAAGACAAGCTATGATTTTTTTTAATCGTTATAAAATATCTAATTATTTTTAAAATGAAGTTTAATAATATTTTATTTGCACTCTGTAGATCTGGAACCTGGCATCCAACCGTCTCACCTTCCTGAACTCGTATAAGATGAAGATGTCTGTGATCATAGGAATAATCCACATGACTTTTGGAGTCGTCCTTGGCGTTTTCAATCACCTGTGAGACATTTTAAAATATTTTTTGGATAGATCCATTTCAAATGAAATACTATGATCCGTCTAATACTTCATGTTCATCTGTTCAGGCACTTCAGACGGACATTCAATCTGTACCTGATATTTATTCCTGAGCTGCTTTTCCTGTTGTGCCTCTTCGGCTATCTGGTCTTCATGATCATTTATAAGTGGCTGTTTTTCACAGTCAGAGACTCTCAGACAGCTCCCAGCATTCTCATCCACTTCATCAACATGTTCCTGATGCAGGCGGACTCCAGTCAACCCCTCTACCCAGGACAGGTGGGACTGAAAGAACCGTACTTGCACCCATTCCACTTTACATGCACCTCTGTGTTTCTTTACATGTATTTTCGCTCTTTCCCACAGACTGGGTTTCAGGTGTTCCTGGTGATTGTGGCTGTGCTCTCTGTTCCTGTGTTACTCTTGGGCAAACCACTCTACCTCTACTGGCAACACAAGGGCAGAAATCACTTGAGCATGTACCGGGTGAGGATCTTTGTTTTGTCTGGGTGTGTGTTCTACAGTTGGCTGAAGGCCGTTGGCTGATCTTCTCTGTTTCTTTCTCTGTAGGGTTATCAGCGTGTACGGCGGAGCAGTGAGGAGGAGCTCTCTCTCATGCATGCTCATGATATGGAAGAGGGCACCAGTCTGGACAGCCACTCCTCCAGCTCTGACAGCCAATCAGAGGAGGTAAGACATTCAGAATAGGGGTGGGTTATATACCGGTCGAGATTTTGGACTATCATCTTTACTGCGGTTATGCACTCACATCAAGTTGTGGTGCACTGTGGTCACGAAATGTATCGTTTGCACGTTTTTAAACATTGAGGTTTAAAAATGAGTGATTTTAAGCTGTTTAAATGCAAAGAACAGCATTATATATGTATGCACTGTCTATGAGACCATTCATCTGCATAAATCCTGCATGAATCTGCTGGACATAGTGAATGCGAGTATTTTTGTTGCTTTATTGGCCTTGTACGGTTAAATACACATATGTATGAAAATGCCTGTCTTTGCAAGTGTTCTCATAAACACAGTAATTTAGGTCTTAAGTGAAAGCAAACAGCTGAAAGAAAACGTGTAACAGTATATTGGATCTGGGCAGCTCTTAAAGTGACAGCAGTCTAATATTCCTGCTGTCTGTCATTCATGTTACTCAAACAACAAAAGAGAGAAATTTCTCACTGCTCTTGACTAAATCACTTATGTAACTTAAATAATATGAAATTTAATTTATACAGTGGAAACTATGCAGTGTTTTTGATTAATTTCTACAATGTATGGAGCGTTTATTTATTGCAGTTTTTGTCCTGTTGCTTGAAATTAGTTATCTTCAGTGAGTTTGAGTTTTTCCTTTTTTAGGCTTGAATTAGTTTTTCTGTGATACTGACACAGGTGACAATTTATGAAAATTCTATGGCATCAAAAACTTTGATAACATAAAAACCATATTAAACGCAAAAATAACTATATTGTGATATACTGTAAATTGTTATCGTGATATAAAATGACTCATATCGTGCTATAGGATTTTGTTCATATTGCGCACCCCTAATTTCAAACTAATTCTGTGCATCATTTGGTGTGAATAAACTACTTTCCCTCTGAGCCTTACAAAGTTTCCTCTCTTCCCAGTTTGATTTTGCTGATGTCTTCCTCCATCAGTCCATCCACACTATAGAGTACTGCCTGGGCTGCATCTCTAACACTGCGTCTTACCTCCGTCTGTGGGCTCTCAGCCTGGCACATGCCCGTGAGTAACATACCCTTCAGTGCAGTAAATAATGATAGTTTATAAAACACACAGAAATCAAAGGTCTTCATTAAAACCTGCCAAAATAAAAGTTTGTCTAATAATTCAACAATAGAATGTTCTTTTAAAAGTAATTATGATAATGATAGTAATAATAATACTGAAAACATCATTTTTAAGAAATATCACTAAATTCATTTGATTAAATTTTTAAATATGAACTAAATTGTTTATAAATTTATTACCACAGTTTTTGATAGTAAATTTGTATTTACCGTTACAATATATATATATATATATATATATATATATATAGATATATATATATATATATATATATATATATATATATATATATATATATATATATATATATATATATATTTAAATGTAATCCTGACAGTAAAATATTCCACTATAAACCTATACAAAGGTCCAGGCATGCAAATTCAAAAATACACGGATATACCTTGAAACCAAATTCTTACAAATACTGTATTTCAATTTTTTTTGTAATACTGCCCCAGCATTACTTGAATGATTATCTAATCTATTTATTTATTTATTTATTTTTAAATAATCTATTACAAATAAAATGAAATGTTACACAAATGTAAACTGACATAATATTTCCCTTTTTTTTATTGACGACTATACAGTTTTATAGTTAAATTTGTGATTAATTTAATATATTCAGCACATCCAATGTGTGTTAATAAAAGAGTTTGAAACAAGCCGCTTTATCATAATTACAGCAGAAATACTGGGTGAAATTTTTTGCATATATAGGACCTGTAAATGATTGTTTTTGGAAAAACAAACGGCTTTATTTATAATAAAGGAATGCTGAACATGTTTTGTTGTGGTCCAGAGCTCTCTGAAGTGTTGTGGGCGATGGTGATGCGGCTCGGTCTGCGTGTGGACACCAGTGTGGGCATTGTGTTCCTGGTGCCTGTTTTTGGTCTGTTTGCTGTCCTCACTGTGTCCATCCTGCTGGTGATGGAGGGACTTTCAGCCTTCCTTCATGCCCTCAGACTCCACTGGTCAGTACAGTCCTCAGTATATATTCAAACAGTATGAATCTATACTGAATGATTCAAACTGAAATCATCTCTCTCTCCTCAGGGTGGAGTTCCAGAATAAGTTCTATAGCGGCGCTGGCATCAAGTTTGTACCATTTGCCTTCTCTCTCTTGCACACCAGCTTTGAAAACGAGGGGTTGTTGTGAACTATGGCACGCTAAACACCAGACCAGAGCAGATCTGTGAGCTTCATTTTAACAGATTCACATGTTGCACTACATGCCAAAGTGCTTCAACCAAATACTCTTTATATGGAGATACCAGATCAGCATTGACAAAACTGAGCCACATCAGATGCTTGAACACTTTGGGACAAGCGATCGTTACACAAACACGCTGAGATAAAGCAACAGCTCTGGACTGTAAATAGGACTCTTGAGTGCTTTTTTATGTGTTGAATGTATTAGCTCTTCACAAAAGTGCTCTTTGTGAATATCGTTTCTCTATCGTACCTGTTGACTCTCCATAGCTGAGCACATTCCATGAGTGACTTTAAGGTTTAACTTTTTTTGTTTATTGGCAGTCGAGCAAGTGATTTAACTGCTTGTTTAATTTCCAGCATTTTCATCCTCCACAGTGTTGAAACATGAGTATGGCTCATGTAGTTCATGCATAGTGTTGAATGGAACTGTGCTTGGATAACAACAGATATAACACAATCAGGAGTTTGTACATTTGGGCACAGTATTTCTCAGATGTTGGCAACCAGATGAAATGTGTTCATTCTTCATGTTGATTAGCTCAGATCTCGTTTCTGTTTGGCTGTATAGATCGAGCTTCACGAGGTTCTGTTTGTTTCAAATCCTCTTCTGTTTGAAAACTGTCCTCAAGAACCTCTACTAGCCCACAGGAGGCTCAGATATTTCTACGTGCCTAATATGCTGAATGTATTCTGATGGGTGGGTGGTGGATTTAATTTTTCAGATGAAGTCATTTGTGCATTGTATCATTGTGTTGCGGTTCAGGTCGAAACTCTCAAAGTCGTTTCTTTTTAATCGTATCATAAATGGAGATGTTTTTAGTGATTTTTTTTAACTTGCAGATCTGTTCAGTTACTCTGTTTTTGCACTCAAGAATGGTCCTTTTTTTAAACTCTTCAATTTAATGTGAGATTTTGGTGTGTGGATTGTGAGCCACTGAATTCATTCCAATTTTTATTTTATTTTTATTTATTAACAGTACTTTGATTTCTGTCTATCGTTTGACAAATCTGCATCGTTTAGGTAATTTACATTCCACATTTTGCATATGAGCTCTATATTAACATTACACAATAAAATAAAACCTGTGAAGCTGGATTAATAAAACTGTTTGATTAAATGACTCGATTTGATACCATTTTTAAGCAAAGGCTTTAATACAGCGTTTAATTTGTAAGACCTAATTGTTCCTTTTCTGAAATTGTAACAACTTTTATTTATTCCTAATTGAATTCACAAACAATTTATTTAGCTTATTTTTACAAAAATGTAAGACTTTATTTGTTTTTATAAATAATCTTAGGGAAAATGACATTTAAATGTACAGGTGGGGAATGTGTGAACAAACATAAACCCTAAATTGTTATATTGCGCATCATTCAATGCTTTAGGGCTGACATGGAAACGAAATAAGGATATGCCAGCATTATAACAAACTGTTTAAAATTAGTAACATATCTCTTCATAAAATCCTACAGAACAACCTTGCTGGTGATGAAAAAAAGCTCTTGTGGCCGCATTACCTTCCGACACACTGCTGAACCAGGGTTTACTTAAAATTCGACACAAATCATCACACCCCCCTTCAGTCATTCTGCATTCCTAACCAATGTATATAGACATGAAAAGTGCCTGCCAGTATCCAAGTCAGGGAGTTTTAATAGAAAATATGAACATTTATAATCATACATTGATAGCTTGTCAAAAATGAAACTTTGACTAGCTGGATCATTTGAAATTAAAATATCTGTTTACAAGTAAACCTATTGGTTAAAATTCAGGTTTTTACCAAAACAGCATTTATTAGGATGGCATGGCATCATTACTTCTGTTTTCTTCATAATAGTAATAATAATTATGGTTATCACAAAATACATACAGTGGCGTGAGCGCAAAGTAAGACCTTCAGCCTAATTCTACACAGCAATTCTGATCTCCAGTGATGTCAGGTCTGAATCCACTGCTTTAGAACTTGATAAACATAAAATAAATATTGTAGATTTGTTTCTGTTATACAACTTTGCAGTTTGGGGGCTACAGTTTCATAGTGCTCAGCAAAACAACAGAAATCCTTTTTTATCACTCCTGAGCAATGTTCCCTCTAAGCTGCGCGCGCGCGCGGCCGCGCACTTCTTCCACCGCTGCCGCGCAGAAGAAATAATGTGCCGCGCACACGCATAAATGAGTTGGGAAAGCTATTTGCGAAAGCGAATGAATTGCAATGCTCGGGTAAACCGCTATAGAGTTGATATCACGATAGAGTTAGAACCGGTGAATGCGGTTTACAGTTTCATAGAAAGGGAATGATGTGCGCCAAATGAGTCGCTGTTGAAACCGAATATTTTAATGGTTGCGTAGCCTACGAAATAGCTCAACTCGAGAGCCGACGCAAACGCAATGACATGTGAAATAAAACGTCATCATGTATTAAAGAAGAGTGGCTTGATTAAGTGCTGGAAACAGCGGATGATGGGCACAGAACGGTAACAAAACTCAGAGACATTTACAGTCACACAGGTGTAGTGTGCAAACTGTACATCCTAGGGATGTTTAGATAGCTATAGAAGAACTGACGCTCACGTTTTTTTTTTTTTTTTTTAGATTTAACTTACAGATCTCAGTTTAAATGCTTCAGTTTCTATTCTATTCTATTCTCTTCTATTCTATCAGTTTAAATGCTTCAGTTTGTTTTGATATTATATTATGTTAGGCCTACATTATTAACCTAATAAATAATTGACCTTGTTTTTTTAATGGAGTCTCTGCTCATCAAGGATGTATTTATTTTATCGAAAATACAGAAGAAAAAACAGTAATATTGTGAAACATTATTGCAATTTCTAATATTGGTTTCCTGTTTTAATATACTTTAAAATATAATTTATTCCCGTGGAGCAAAGCTGAATTTTCAGCATCATTACTCCAGCCTTCAGTGTTATATTATCCTTCAGAAATCATTCTGATATGCTGATTTATTATCAGTAATGAATCTGTTGTGCTGCTTAATATTTTTACTCTTTTGTTTTTTTATTTTTTTTTTGAACGTTTTACTTTTTTCTTTGATTCTTAGATTAATAAAAAAGTTTAAAAAGAACAGCATTTATTCAAAATAGAAATATTTTCTAAAAAATATGTCTATATTATCACTTTTTATCCATTTAACACATTCTTGCTGAATAAACGTATTAATTTCTTTTAAAAAAGAAAAAAAATATTGACCACAAACATTTTAGTAGTGTATATTGTAACACAAAATTTCTATTTTTGAATAAACACTGTCCTTTTTAAACTTTTTATTTATCAAAGAATCCCCGAAAAAATATCACAAGTCCCAAAAAAAATATTATGCAGCACAACTGTTTCCAACATTGATTATAAGTCAGCATATTAGAATGATTAGTGAAGGATCATGTGACACCGAAGACTGGAGAAATGATGCTGAAAATTGCTTTGCTTCATAGGAATAAATTGTATTTTAAAGTATATTAAAATAGAAAACTTTTATTTTAAATTGCAATAATATTTCACAATATTATTTTTGTGAAAAAATATTCAATAGTTTTATCAAATAGATACAGCCTTGATGAGCATAAGAAACTTATTTAATAAACATTATTGATCCCAAACTTTTGAATGGCAGTGTATTATACTGTGTACATATATATATATATATATAATATAAAGTTTTCTCAGGTAATCTAAAATGTACATCATTTAGTCACTGGTCAAATTAAATACAAATAGCACATTAAAGTTAAAAGTTACACACTTTTTTTTGTGCGCGCTGTACATGTCTGGTATAAAGAATGTTTTTGCACAGGTGGCCGAAATGTCCGCCCAATAGAGAAAAGTTTTGCTCAGCAAGAAAAAAAATTAGAGGGAACATTGCTCCTGAGTCCTGATGATTTATAACCTTAAAGGGATACTCCACCCCAAAATGAAAATGTTGTCATTAATCACTTACCCCCATGTCGTTCCAAACCCGTAAAAGCTCTGTTTGTCTTCAGAACACAATTTAAGATATTTTGGATGAAAACTGGTAGGCTTGAGACTGTCCCATAGACTGCCAAGTAAATAACAGTGTCAAGGTCCGGGAAAGTATGAAAAGCATCGTCAGAATAGTCCATCTTCCATCAGTGATTCAACTGTAACGTTACGAAGCGGTTGAATCACTGATGGCAGATGGACTATTCTGACGATGCTTTTCATACTTTTCTGGACCATGGCAGTGTATTTTACTTGGCAGTCTATGGGACAGTCTCAAGCCTACCGGTTTTCATTCAAAATATCTTAAATTGTTTTTCGAAGACAAACAAAGCTTTTACAGGTTTGGAACAACATAGGGGTAAGTGATTAATGACAACATTTTCATCAAGGAGTATCCCTTTAAGAAGAAATTTAAAATCTGTCTTTCTGTCACAAAGTACTGAAATGACCAGTTTAAAAAAAATGTACTACAATGTACTTCTCTATCACCATAATGTAATGTGAACTACAGCAATCCCCTTAATCTTGGGTGTTTTAAACCACGTTCTCTACTGCTAATAAATACAAGCATGCTTTGAACACAAAACAAGGTCAGCAAGCTGTTTGCTTGTGTTATCAGTATCACACTTTGTATTTTGATTGTTTGCTATGTCCTCTGAGTGAGTAAAGCAGGTGACTTGTTTACTTTTATTAGTTGATCGTTCATTCATTCATTCATTAATTAAGTATCCTGATTGTACAAAAAAGTTGTTTTTTTTTTTGTTTAATTGCATTGATATGCATTGTACTGTGGCAGTCACAGTATCAAGATAATGACCACTGGGGGCTCCACAGAGCCAATGCATGAAGCAGCTAATTAATGTGCATGACAATTCATGGGAGTAAAACATTTGTGTCCAAACACCTGCACTGTCCAATACAACAGACACAAGGGCTCTTTTAATGCTTGCCTGAAGCTCATTGGTTAACTGAAGTCATGAGATGTAACTTTACTGTCATTTGCTATGCAAAGTGGGCGGAGCCAGTGAGAAAGTCTTCAGCTGTGTGTCCAATAAAAGAGCCTGATTGTGCTCCTGGGATATACAAATGCAAGAACTTCCCTTGCCTAAATATGGTACTGTTGTTGATATGAAACTAAAAGTAGTACACAAGCTGAACAATCAGACAATTCTGTGTTGTGTTAAGTCGAGTGAGTCTCTCCTTCATATGTGAGTTTCTTCATGTGCTGTCCAGGCCAGCATGGGACGGGGAGGAGCATCTTTGATATGATCTCTTTATAAACAAGACTCAGTCCAGTGTACTTCACTGCTGGGAAGAGAGCAAAGTGCATTTGTGATGGGGTTGTACTCCAATAAAAAGAACCTGATTTGCTTTGGAAGATAAACTGGGGCGGCACTTGGCTAAGAGTTCAACTGCGCATTTCTCTCACACACTCGTCTTTGAGGTGAACTTCAGAGAGAACATTCTTCTGTTCTCCCATTTTAGTAGTCTGTTTAAGAGTTGGGCAAAGATATGTCATTGGGCTGCAAACACACACACACACACACACACACACACACACTCACAAGGCCCTGTTGAGTCCATGTAGAGGGTTTATTCCTCTTTTGTCTTTGTCTGTCTGCAGAGTTAGTCAATTGTTTTGCGTGTTCAGAAGATATCCGGACTCGTACTCCACTCTTGTCTTTCTTTGGCCTCCCAGTAACCCCCCTTATAAACGTAAATAGTCTCTCCCGTCAGTTCATCCGTCCTCTGGTGGAACCACAGCGGTATGTAGCCTTCAAAGTCCTGTCCTGTAACGCAAAACAACAACAACACCATCACCAGGAGAACAGCCTGAACTGTGGCACAGAAGTTGTGGTTAATAAATGGAATTTATAGTTTCATGTAGGGGTGTGCAATATATATAATCAACAATAATATCTTAATTGGTGTTTAAAAGAAATGCGATTTGACATTATCGAGTATATTATCGCAAAAACAAAACAAAAACACATCCACAGGGTGCACGCATACACTATAAGATGTAGGTTAGACTACTGCGCGGGCACATTTAGAGTTCATGATTGCGTGATTTAGTCTATTAAAATTTACCCAAAATTAAGATATGGGAATATGCCCCCGTATGTCTTTTATATTTATATCATGTGATATAGAGTACAGTTTTTTCTCCAAATATTAGTACGATTGCAAATGTGATATTGATTTTATAAAACAGTCCAACAGACTCAGTTTTTGCAGCAATGCAAATAATAACACCCCTAGTTTCATGGTTTTCATCTTGTGTGACCTTTGACCTCCGCTCACCCTCATCGATGGCCTTTGAGGCCTCAGCTTCTCTCCTCCTCCTCGTGGCTCTCTGTTTTTCCTCCAGCCTCTGCTTCTCTACGTTGGCCTCGTCCCAGCGTCCCGCTTCCATCAGCCGCTGGTCCGGCCTCAGCCTGCTGTCCGTCCAACACACACCCTCCTCTTCCTCATTCAGGGTCAAAGCCAGAGAGGAGAAACAGTACATGTTCTCTGCATTCTCTCTGAGAGATAGAGAGGAGAAGAGAAATGATCAGAGAATCTAAATTTATCATTTGTTCTGCAAGGCCACCTTTAGTTAAGTGTGTGAGTAGGAAGTGAAGAAGGTATTTCTGCAGGTGTGTAATTCTGGTCTGTCAGTAATGAGTCTGGTAGGTTGTTCAGTCTGCAAGTTGTTCGGCAGGTAAGTATCTACCAATGTACTGTAACTACCCCTTACCTGCAAAATGCAGTACCTACCTACTGAACAAACTACCTTTAGACTTAGTTTAGGTAGATATTTAGTTTGGTTTGGAGGTAGGCAGGTAGCTCTGTCTATAGAGAGTTAGTTAGTCGTTTTGGTAATTTGTTTGGTTGATTGGTAGGTTCAGTAGCCTGTGGGTAATTTGGTTTGGTTGGTCAGTAGGCAGGTGGTAAATTCATTTAGATATGTCAGTAGTTAGTTCACTTAGTATATGGAGGTAGGCCAGTACTTTATTGATTGACATTAATGCTGTGTCTTACGGTAGAGGGTATTTCTTCCATAGCAGTTTGGGTGTGAGCGTCTGATAGACAGTCTTCTGTTTGCCCTCAGAGCTGCTGCTTCCTCTGCTACTCTGCACGATCTTGGCACTCTCCATCTTGTCATCCCATGTACCTGACAGGATGTAGTGGGCCTGGCCTTCACTGTCCTTCACCACCCCTGTGACCACAGTGGAAGAACAAGGAGAACAAGGGTAACAAGCTCTGGGGTTGAACTATAGAAGCATGAAGAGACAGAGAGAGGGCAGAGCAGGATAGAAAGACGGTTTAGCCATGACAAACATCATTAAGGGCTCTTATCTGCTGTCAGTATAACTCACAGATGAATCACAGCGGGAGGGACAGGATTTAAGTCCAAAACATACCTTTCGTGGGACCTCCCTTGAAAAGTAACTGTACGGAGAGAACTTGAGCTGACAGGTCTCTTTGGTCCTGTGGTTGACTATGTCTATATCTCCAGACTGCAACAAAGAAAATATGAAATGAAAAGAGAGAAATACCTACAATTAATTAAATCAGTGGTCCTCAAAATCTGGGGGTCATGGAGGTATGATGTGTTTTTCTTCAATAAAGTCGTATTTGATATTGAATAGAAAACATGTCTTTAAAAACTTCAAGAAATATTCAACACAAAAGATGATATTTTAAAGAACCAAACAGTTATTGGTACCCACTGACTTCAATAGTAGGGAAAGAAATACTATGGAAGTCAATGGGGACCATCAACTGTTTGATTACCAGCATTCTTCAAAATATCTTCTTTTATGTTAAAAATATGAAAGAATACAGGTTTGGAATGACATGCGTGTGAGTAAAGGATGACAAAATTTTCCTTTTTGGGTGAACTATCCCATTAACAATACTGTTGGCTGCATAGTTCAATTGCCAAACTGTTTTTCATTTTTAGTCATTGTTATTCAGAAGAGGACATTAAAATTGATTAAAACTAGGTCCTTCAAAGAATATATTCTACAAGCATGGACCTACAAGAAATATATTCCCCTTGACATTTTCTAGGCTTTGAATATTTGACAAACTACTGCAAAACAATTCTGGTAATCACAGATATTGAATAATGTCAAAAGTTCAACCTGATCAATCCACAGTTTGCCCACAATGATGTTGTGCACGGTGGACGTGACTTTACGCCACACATAGTGGTTTCCACTCGCATGAAACTGTAGGTGGATCGCACCTGGTTAGACAGATTAAATCAGCATAAATAATGTTTATAGATTTTGTGTTACTTACAACCTAGTACATATGTGTACAATTGTTTATATGAAGAATAGTGAATAAGTGAGACAGTCAAGAGAGCAGAGGAGACTCACCCAGAGGCATGATGGAGAGGTATTTGCCACGGAACTTGCTAGCGATGGTGATTTCCTGCCACAGGGTCCAGCCTCGCTGTGACATCACATGATGAGCGGCTGCCGGCGGATGATGACTGACCTGAAAGATACAGGCAAGTATCAGTCAAGTGCTAAATATAAAATTCACCAGTAGGGGGTGCTGTGTCATTATTCATTCAAATGTTCAGACGTTCTGTGTGTGATTCCGGTATTCTCACAGTCACCTTCAACCATTACTCCTCCGATCACTGAACCGCGCATGAGAAGCATTTCCAGTAATGGCTGAAGGTGACTGAAAATAAATGTTGTGATGCTGCGTTATAATAAATTGCTTAATTTCTCATTTCCTCCCTTGTCGCTAAATTTATAAGCTGCTTTCGATGCAAAATGATTTCAGCAGCAAAACAAGTTTCTTCATCACCAAATCAGTATATTAGAATGATTTCTGAAAGATCGTGTGACACCAAAGACTGGAGTAATGGATGCTGAAAATTGAGCTTTACCATCACAGGAAAAAAAAACATATTGGGGTGCCCTGTTCTAGCTGAACAACCACTACTGAGGTGAATATAAATGCTAACGGATAGCTTTCCTCATATGTTACCGTAGACCTTTGGACTCTTAACACTGACCTGTTCACAGAGGGAACGATAGCCGAATTCTTCCAGGCGGTCCAGTTCGTAGGTCTCTCCCAGGAGAGGGTTGAAGGGTTTGGCCGTCCGGTGCACTGTGGTAGAGTATGAGGAGACGGAGAAGGCTGCGACTAGACACATCTGCTCCAGAGAGTTCTCACAGCGCGCGGCCTTATCCAGCAGCTCGTGGTACTCCAAATCCTCCGTCAAGCGCTGCAGCATGGACAGGGGCTCGTTGAAGTTCACCTGGACACAAGGAAAGAGGAAGAGACATTGTTGATAACATTGGTGCTGCTTAATATTTTTTGTGAGAATGGTGATATAGTCATTCAAATCTGTTAAAATAGAAATCTTTTTACAAATTTATAAATGTCTTTACTGTCATTTTTCTAAAGCATGAATGAAAAAAACTCACTGAACTCACACTTTTGACCAGTTTGAACATGCAAATGATATATAATCTGGGCACCTTTTGCTTACTGTTCTCAAAGACCAGCAATCAGACCACTGATTCTAATCTTGCATTTAGGACCATTTCCCCAATATGTGATATCACTTACAGGCATTGGGATCTTTGAGAGTTCTTTGCCAATGCAATTCTTCATGATGCTCCACAGATTGAGTGAATAGTTGGGCTTCTCTGGGATCTGGGTCCGCCTCTTCCTGTGAGGCTGCAGCTCTTTCCCTGAAAAATCATTACTGCTCACAGAACACTAAAAAGACACAGACAAGAGTGTTTGTATTAAAAAAAACATCTGAAATTTATGAAATGTTTTTGTGCTGAAAGACATTATTTGAAGGGCCTGAGTGCCCTTGAGGAACGTAATGCATAAACACTGACAGCTGACTGATGCTCCATCTGTCTCAGAAAGTGAGTCACCGAGAGAAAGATGAAACGAGGGGAGTAGATATCAGTTAATTAAGATTTGGTTAATTGAGATGAACAACAGCTGTGAGAGTCAATGATGAACACAGACCGCCTGAGGGAAGCATTCACAGTCACGCTGAGTCTACTGGATCTTTATGCCACAAGAAATACAGTGGGGTCCAAAAGTCTGAGGCCACTAATAAAAATGCTTCCACTTCACATTAGATCAATAAAAAATTTTTTTTAATATGAAGCGAGTTTCAGGCCCTTTTCAGAATGCCAGAATTAGATTTTAAATCTTAGATTTTCACTGTTGTTGTTTTTTTGGATGCTAGTGTATATAACCTTTGTTTTCAGCTCTTGTTTCATGTCACACTCACATTGTCTTCCTGGTTCCAGTCACTGGGCTGTCCTCCACTAGCTCCACTGAGATTACTCTGAGAACGTCTGCACAGACAAGACAGAGAGAGAGAGACAGTAAGAGGATGAGATGCAGGCAAACAAGCAGAATAAAGGTGTGACATTGTGTTTGACTGATGAAATAAAGGTTTCAGGAGTCAACCAGTGAACAAGAGCCTCTTACTAGGACCAGATTTAAAAAAAATAAATAAATGAATGAATAAATCACAAGCATTATCCTCCACTTATTCACAACCGTAATGAATGAATAGTGAATGCGTGAATATATCCACACAATACATTTGAATTAAAAGCATAGTTGTTTTTTTTTTTAGGGCTATTCAATATAAATACTTTTGTAATAATTTGATAAAATAATTATTTTCAGAATTATAAAATATTTTATAAATTATATAATAAATATTTTAATAAAATATTTTATAAATTATATTAAATTATAAAACAGTTATTTCAGACATAGTTATTCATAACCACTTCTTTTACCAAAATAGTATTAAAAGAATTATGTTTTAGTGTAAAATATTTGGTAATTTTCACCTCATGCTCATTCGGTCAAGTGGTCACATATGGATATGGAGTTCAAATATGTAAATGCAATCAAAGTATAAATCAGACCCAAAAAGTATGCATATTCATATCATCGAAACTCCATGCAGCTCCCATACCACTCTCCATTGGAAATGAATGACTTTTGTTCTACTGTTTATCAGTAGGTAGTAGAAATCGACTTAAGAAATGTGTTTTGAATTCATTATTAATAAATGTCTGCATTTAATTTTCGAAACTCTCCTAAAAAACGGAAATTCTGTCATAATTTATTTACCCTAATGTTGTTGAAAAATGTATGACCTTCATTTTTGGGTTAAGGTGGGGATGAAGCTGAACCTGTGGTGAGAGGGGTCCGTGGCAGTCACTGTTATAAAAGCCCGTGAGTCTTCCATGGCATCAAAATACTCTGTATCCTCATCTTCATCACTCGCTTCCTCTTTCCTGGGCCTTTCACTCACTCCTGTGCACACACAAGTAGTCAAAAACAGGCACAACAGTTTGCCATCATGCCATGTCTCTTAACTGAGCTCATTTACTTCTATAATATTCATATATGATTGATCACGCTGCGGTAGGGGTGGCGAGTCTCACCCGTGTCGGTGGTGGGCGTATCGGGCGTGTTGACAGCGTGCGTGGGGGCCTCTCTCCAGGCTCGTTCCAGGCTGTTGTGCTGCTTGGCTAGTTGCTCAAGGTCTCCTCCAGTGTGTGTGCGCTGCTCTCGCTCATGCTGAAGTACTCCGCTGCCCTCTGCGGCCTGTGGCTCTCTCCCAGGTGCCAAGAAATCTCGACACCGCCTGCGCAGGAAGGTATAAAACAGGGACTAAACTTCAACGCAAACACGGAAGCTTCAGGAACAATATAAAAGTGCTATATAGACCAGGGTGGCATGAGTTTCTGCTCCTAAAAGATCAACCTCCGTGAGAAATTTTGATGTTCAGTCACAGATGAAACAGAAGAGCATGGTGTTAGGTGATGGGTTTTTGATTCTCTGAGAGTGCATGAACTGAGATCATATGATTGAATCGCAATGCAAGTCGCATTAGATAAAACTGCCAAATGCATAAAACCCTAACTAGACAAACTCATTTTTTTTGTGAACACAAATTGTTTTACACTTGCAAATGAAATTAGTCTACATCTAACTTACCTAAGAGCAAGTTATTAGCAATTTTATTACAATATTATTCAAGCTGTTTTTTCAGTGAAAAACAGTCTATTTTATGTACTGATAATACATATTTCAGAGAGTGATCACTTAATCAAAAGCGACATCTTTTTTCAGAGAAATATATATTTTCAATTTGAACATGAACAACAAATGCAAACAGTGTAGCAAGCAGTGAAAAACAACTGTAAATTCTCACACGCAAACAAAAATACAAACAGTGTAAAATGATTTCACAAACTGCACTCAAAATGAGGGGGAAAAAAATATACTGAGTGCACTGAACGAATAGTGCAAATGATCTTTACAAACTATATAGAATTATTTATCCCTACTGTAGTTATAACACCCAAACAGATGGAGCGAGCCCTTGCTGTACTCCTCCTCAACTGGACCTGGTATCTCTCTGTCAGAATCGATGTTCTACTGGGATATCGCCTAAAATTCCAATGCTTTTATCTTATATGTAGTTGCTGTTTCTTCCTTGTTTTTTGGTTTTATTGTCATGCCAAAGTTCTCCGTCATGTGTTCTGCTGTACAAGGGTTATTTTCTGTTTGATTTTATGTACACAAATACTTTCACTTTGCATTCGAAGAACTTTGCTTTGTTCAAAGTTCAAAAGAAGCCCAAAAGCTTTTAATTGGTTGGGTAGATTGACAGTTTGAACCAATCTGGGCACAGGGTGGGACTAGCAATCACAACAGTTCCTGGTTTGGATCAGAGGAACCAAACTTGCATGGGTTTCTTTAATGAATCAAAACTTGATGATGTAACCACATTCACTACAGAGCTTCTGATATGAATCCCTCTTCATGTGACCTTTTTAACGCATACAGATCGGATTAGTGGTTCAAACAGTTACGTAAACGATTAAAAACAAGATGTTATTTTTTAGCCTGCCAGGCGACTGTCTCGGTCTTTAAAGGATTTTATATTTGTAATAAAATCATTCCAAAATAATTCCACATTTTCAAAAACCAACAACGTAAATATCTTCCGTCAGTTCATCCGTCCTCTGGTGGAACCACGCGTAATGTAGCCCTTCAAAGTCCTGTCCTGTAACGAAACAACACACCATCACCAGGAGAACAGCCTGAACTGTGGCACAGAAGTTGTGGTTATAAATGGAATTTATAGTTTCATTAGGGGTGTGCAATATATTATAACAACAATAATATCTTATTGGGTTTAAAAGAAATGCGATTTGAGACATTATCAGTAATTAATCGCAAAAACAAAACAAAAACACATCCACAGGGGTGCACGCATACACTACAGCTGGAGGGGTAGACTACTGCCGCGGAACACTTTAGAGTTCATGATTGCGTGATTTAGTCTATTAAAATTTACCCAAAATTCAAGATATGGAATATGCCCCCGTATGTCTTTATGTATTTATATTTTATCATGTGATATGAGTACAGTTTTTTCTCCAAATATTAGTATGATTGCAAATGTGATATTGATTTTATAAAAAAACAGTCCAACAGACTCAGTTTTTGCAGCAATGCAAATAATAACACCCCTAGTTTCATGTTTTTTTCATCTTGTGTGACCTTTGACCTCCGCTCACCCTCATCGATGGCCTTTGAGGCCTCAGCTTTCTCTCCTCCTCCTCGTGGCTCTCTGCTTCTCTTTTTTTCCTCCAGCCTCTGCGTCTCTCTACGTTGGCCTCGTCCCAGCGTCCCCGCTTCCATCAGCCGCTGGTCCGCCTCAGCCTGCTGTCCGTCCAACACACACCCTCCTCTCTTCCTCATTCAGGGTCAAAGCCAGAGAGGAGAAACAGTACATGTTTTTCTGCATTCTCTCTGAGAGATAGAGAGGAGAAGAGAAATGATCAGAGAATCTAAATTTATCATTTGTTCTGCAAGGCCACCTTTAGTTAAGTGTGTGAGTAGGAAGTGAAGAAGGTATTTCTGCAGGTGTGTAATTCTGGTCTGTCAGTAATGAGTCTGGTAGGTTGTTCAGTCTGCAAGTTTGTTCGGCAGGTAAGTATCTACCAATGTACTGTAACTACCCCTTACCTGCAAAATGCAGTACCTACCTACTGAACAAACTACCTTTTAGACTTAGTTTAGGTAGATATTTAGTTTGGTTTGGAGGTAGGCAGGTAGCTCTGTCTATAGAGAGTTAGTTAGTCATTTTGGTAATTTGTTTGGTTGATTGGTAGGTTCAGTAGCCTGTGGGTAATTTGGTTTGGTTGGTCAGTAGGCAGGTGGTAAAATCATTTAGATATGTCAGTAGTTAGTTCATCTTAGTATATGGAGGTAGGCCAGTACTTTTATTGATTGACATTAATGCTGTGTCTTACGGTAGAGGGTATTTTTTCTTCCATAGCAGTTTGGGTGTGAGCGTCTGATAGACAGTCTTCTGTTTGCCCTCAGAGATGCTGCTTCCTCTGCTACTCTGCACGATCTTGGCACTCTCCATCTTGATCCATGTACCTGACAGGATGTAGTGGGCCTGGCCTTCACTGTCCTTCACCACCCCTGTGACCTTACAGTGGGAAAGAACAAGGAGAACAAGGGTAAACAAGCTCTGGGGTTGAACTATAGAAGCATGAAGAGACAGAGAGAGGGCAGAGCAGGATAGAAAGACGGTTTAGCCATGACAAACATCATTAAGGGCTCTTATCTGCTGTCAGTATAACTCACAGATGAATCACAGCGGGAGGGACAGGATTTAAGTCCAAAACATACCTTTCGTGGGACCTCCCTTGAAAAGTAACTGTAACGGAGAGAACTTGAGCTGACAGGTCTCTTTGGTCCTGTGGTTGACTATGTCTATATCTCCAGACTGCAACAAAGAAAATATGAAATGAAAAGAGAGAAATACCTACAATTAATTAAATCAGTGGTCCTCAAAATCTGGGGGTCATGGAGGTATGATGTGTTTTTCTTCAATAAAGTCGTATTTGATATTGAATAGAAACCATGTCTTTAAAAAACTTCAAGAAATATTCAACACAAAAGATGATATTTTAAAGAACCAAACAGTTATTGGTCCCCATTGACTTAGTAGGGAAAGAAATACTATGGAAATCAATGGGGACCATCAACTGTTTGATTACCAGCATTCTTAAAAATATCTTATTTTATGTAAAGAAATTCAATGGGGACCATCATTGGAATGACATGCGTGTGAGTAAAGGATGACAAAATTTTCCGTTTTTGGGTGAACTATCCCATTAACAATACTGTTGGCTGCATAGTTCAATTGCCAAACTGTTTTTCATTTTTAGTCATTGTTATTCAGAAGAGGACATTAAAATTGATTAAAACTAGGTCCTTCAAAGAATATATTCTACAAGCATGGACCTACAAGAAATATATTCCCCTTGACATTTCTAGGCTTTGAATATTTGACAAACTACTGCAAAACAATTCTGGTAATCACAGATATTGAATAATGTCAAAAGTTCAACCTGATCAATCCACAGTTTGCCCACAATGATGTTGTGCACGGTGGACGTGACTTTACGCCACACATAGTGGTTTCCACTCGCATGAAACTGTAGGTGGATCGCACCTGGTTAGACAGATTAAATCAGCCATAAATAATGTTATAGATTTTGTGTTACTTACAACTAGTACATATGTGTACAATTGTTTATATGAAGAATAGTGAATAAGTGAGACAGTCAAGAGAGCAGAGGAGACTCACCCAGAGGCATGATGGAGAGGTATTTGCCACGGAACTTGCTAGCGATGGTGATTTCCTGCCACAGGGTCCAGCCTCGCTGTGACATCACATGATGAGCGGCTGCCGGCGGATGATGACTGACCTGAAAGATACAGGCAAGTATCAGTCAAGTGCTAAATATAAAATTCACCAGTAGGGGGTGCTGTGTCATTATTCATTCAAATGTTCAGACGTTCTGTGTGTGATTCCGGTATTCTCACAGTCACCTTCAACCATTACTCCTCCGATCACTGAACCGCGCATGAGAAGCATTTCCAGTAATGGCTGAAGGTGACTGAATGTTGTGATGCTGCGTTATAATAAATTGCTTAATTTCTCATTTCCTCCCTTGTTGCTAAATTTATAAGCTGCTTTCGATGCAAAATGATTTCAGCAGCAAAACAAGTTTCTTCATCACCAAATCAGTATATTAGAATGATTTCTGAAAGATCGTGTGACACCAAAGACTGGAGTAATGGATGCTGAAAATTCAGCTTTACCATCACAGGAAAAAAACATATTGGGGTGCCCTGTTCTAGCTGAACAACCACTACTGAGGTGAATATAAATGCTAACGGATAGCTTTCCTCATATGTTACCGTAGACCTTTGGACTCTTAACACTGACCTGTTCACAGAGGGAACGATAGCCGAATTCTTCCAGGCGGTCCAGTTCGTAGGTCTCTCCCAGGAGAGGGTTGAAGGGTTTGGCCGTCCGGTGCACTGTGGTAGAGTATGAGGAGACGGAGAAGGCTGCGACTAGACACATCTGCTCCAGAGAGTTCTCACAGCGCGCCGCCTTATCCAGCAGCTCGTGGTACTCCAAATCCTCCGTCAAGCGCTGCAGCATGGACAGGGGCTCGTTGAAGTTCACCTGGACACAAGGAAAGAGGAAGAGACATTGTTGATAACATTGGTGCTGCTTAATATTTTTGTGAGAATGGTGATATAGTCATTCAAATCTGTTAAAATAGAAATCTTTTTACAAATGTATAAATGTCTTCACTGTCATTTTTTAAAGCATGAATGAAAAAAACTCACTGAACTCACACTTTTGAACAGTTTGAACATGCAAATGATATATAATCTGGGCACCTTTTGCTTACTGTTCTCAAAGACCAGCAATGCACTGATTCTAATCTTGCATTTAGGACCATTTCCCCAATATGTGATATCACTTACAGGCATTGGGATCTTTGAGAGTTCTTTGCCAATGCAATTCTTCATGATGCTCCACAGATTGAGTGAATAGTTGGGCTTCTCTGGGATCTGGGTCCGCCTCTTCCTGTGAGGCTGCAGCTCTTTCCCTGAAAAAATCATTACTGCTCACAGAACACTAAAAAGACACAGACAAGAGTGTTTGTATTAAAAAAAACATCTGAAATTTATGAAATGTTTTTGTGCTGAAAGACATTATTTGAAGGGCCTGAGTGCCCCTTGAGGAACGTAATGCATAAAACACTGACAGCTGACTGATGCTCCATCTGTCTCAGAAAGTGAGTCACCGAGAGAAAGATGAAACGAGGGGAGCAGATATCAGTTAATTAAGATTTGGTTAATTGAGATGAACAACAGCTGTGAGAGTCAATGATGAACACAGACCGCCTGAGGAAGCATTCACAGTCACGCTGAGTCTACTGGATCTTTATGCCACAAGAAATACAGTGGGGTCCAAAAGTCTGAGGCCACTAATAAAAATGCTTCCACTTCACATTAGATCAATAAAAAATTTTTTTAATATGAAGCGAGTTTCAGGCCCTTTTCAGAATGCCAGAATTAGATTTTAAATCTGAGATTTTCACTGTTGTTGTTTTTTTGGATGCTAGTGTATATAACCTTTGTTTTCAGCTCTTATTTCATGTCACACTCACATTGTCTTCCTGGTTCCAGTCACTGGGCTGTCCTCCACTAGCTCCACTGAGATTACTCTGGAACGTCTGCACAGACAAGACAGAGAGAGAGACAGTAAGAGGATGAGATGCAGGCAAACAAGCAGAATAAATGTGTGACATTGTGTTTGACTGATGAAATAAAGGTTTCAGGAGTCAACCAGTGAACAAGAGCCTCTTACTAGGACCAGATTAGAAAAAAAATAAATAAATGAATGAATAAATCACAAGCATTATCCTCCACTTATTCACAATCGTAATGAATGAATAGTGAATGCGTGAATATATCCACACAATACATTTGAATTAAAAGCATAGTTGTTTTTTTTTTTAGGGCTATTCAATATAAATACTTGTGTAATAATTAATAAAATAATTATTTCAGAATTATAAAATATTTTATAAATTATATAATAAATATTTTAATAAATATTTTATAAATTATATTAAATTATAAAACAGTTATTTCAGACATAGTTATTCATAACTACTTCTTTTACCAAAATAGTATTAAAAGAATTATGTTTTAGTGTAAAACATTTGGTAATTTTCACCTCATACTCATTCGGTCAAGTGGTCACATATGGTTGAGTTCAAATATGTAAATGCAATCGAAGTATAAATCAGACCCAAAAAGTATGCATATTCATATCATCGAAACTCCATGCAGCTCCCATACTACTCTCCATTGGAAATTAATGACTTTTGGTCTACTGTTTATCAGCAGGTAGTAGAAATTAACTTAAGAAATGTGTTTTGAATTCATTATTCATAAATGTCTGCATTTAATTTTCGAACTCTCCTCAAAAACGGAAAATTCTGTCATAATTTATTTACCCTAATGTTGTTGAAAAATGACCTTCATTTTTGGGTTAAGTGGGGATGAAGCTAACCTGTGGTGAGAGGGGTCCGTGGCAGTCACTGTTATAAAAGCCCGTGAGTCTTCCATGGCATCAAAATACTCCGTATCCTCATCTTCATCACTCGCTTCCTCTTTCCTGGGCCCTTTCACTCAATCCTGTGCACACACAAGTAGTCAAAAACAGGCACAACAGTTTGCCATCATGCCATGTCTCTTAACTGAGCTCATTTACTTCTATAATATTCATATATGATTGATCACGCTGCGGTAGGGGTGGCGAGTCTCACCCGTGTCGGTGGTGGGCGTATCGGGCGTGTTGACAGCGTGCGTGGGGGCCTCTCTCCAGGCTCGTTCCAGGCTGTTGTGCTGCTTGGCTAGTTGCTCAATGGTCTCCTCCAGGTGTGTGCGCTGCTCTCGCTCATGCTGAAGTACTCGCTGCCATCTGCGGCTGTGGCTCTCTGCCAGGTCCAAGAAATCTCGACACGCCTGCGCAGGAAGGTATAAAACAGGGACTAAACTTCAACACAAACACGGAAGCTTCAGGAACAATATAAAAGTGCTATATAGACCAGGGTGGCATGATTCTGCTCCTAAAGATCAACCTCCGTGAAAAATTTTGATTCAATCACAGATGAAACAGAAGAGCATGGTGTTAGGTGATGGGTTTGATTCTCTGGGAGTGCATGAACTGAGATCATATGACTTGAATGCAATGCAAGTCGCATTAGATAAAACTGCCAAATGCATAAAACCCTAACTAGACAAACTCATTTTTTTTGTGAACACAAATTGTTTTACACTTGCAAATGAAATTAGTCTACATCTAACTTACCTAAGCAAGTTATAGCAATTTATTACAATATTATTCAAGCTGTTTTTCAGTGAAAAACAGGTCCATTTTATGTACTGATAATATATATTTCAGAGTGATCACTTAATCAAAAGCGACTTTTTTTCAGAGAAATATATTTTCAATCTGAACATGAACAACAAATGCAAACAGTGTAGCAAGCAGTGAAAACAACTGTAAATTCTCACACGCAACAAAAATACAAACAGTGTAAATGATTTTCACAAACTGCACTCAAAATGAGAAAGAATATACTGAGTACAACTGAACAAATAGTGCAAATGATCTTCACAAACTATATAAGAATTATTTACATACTGTAGTATAACACCCAAACAGATGGAGCGAGCCCTTGGCTGTACTCCTCCTCACTGGACCTGGTATCTCCGTCAGAATCGATTCTACTGGGATATCGCCTAAATTCCAATGCTTTATCTTATATGTAGTGCTGTTTCTTCCTTGTTTTTGGTTTTATGTCATGCCAAAGTTCTCCGTCATGTGTTCTGCTGTACAAGGGTTATTTTCACTTTGCATTTGAAGAACTTTGCTTTGTTCAAAGTTCAAAAGAAGCCCAAAAGCTTTTAATTGGTTGGGTAGATGACAGTTTGAACCAATCTGGGCACAGGGTGGGACTAAGCATCAACAATCATTCCTGTTTGGATCAGAGGAACAAACTGCATGGGTTTCTTTAATGAATCAAAACTTGATGATGTAACCACATTCACTACAGAGCTTCTGAATATGAATCCTCTTCATGTGACCTTTTTAAAGCATACAGATCGGATTAGTGGTTCAAAAGTTAGTAAACGATTAAAAACAATAGTTATTTTTAGCTGCAGGCGACTGTCTCGGTCTTTAAGGATTTTAAATATTTGAATAAAATAATTCCAAAATAATTCACATTTTCAAAAAACAACAGAAATAAATAGTCCTTTGAAATCTTTTATTATTGAATTAAAATGTTTTAAATAACTAAATAAATAAATGTTATGTAAAACAAGATTTACGACAAGAAATGAAACATTTATAATTTCTTGTAAAACTTTTAAATGACATTATTGTATTCCAAATTTTTAAAGATTATGTGATTTATGATGTGTGAGATTTACACCTATATACAGCATATTTTAGTCATTTAAAAAAAATTACAGTAATATACTGTATATGGAGGTTAACACCATATGTTAATACCATTTGTTTCATTTGAAAATATATTACCATAAGCTAGAAATATATTTAAAAATGTTATCAATTTCAGAGGTGTACAGCAAATGCTGCCTCCACATCCTCTTCGTCTCTGTTTTCCCTCGCTATCTCCATCACGATAATCCCAGCTCCCAATTCTCTAGGGATCTTATCTGTCCTCCTGCCGTAGGCACCACACATGAATTCGCCTGTTTCTACATAAAAATGGTCCCCACAGGAAGAGATCATGGAAATACCTTGCTCTCTGCCTTCCTCTTTCTCCACCTTTCTTCTAGTTATCTCTAGACTTTTGTTTATTGTTCTTATCGAAATGTCTGTGAACTGCTTCACAACATCAAGAAATTATATTTGACATGTCTATGACAGAAATGTTGAAAAGATCTGATGAAATTGATCATGGGTCATAGTGGTAACTCAAAGCAGAAGTGAAAGAGTAAATCTGATGGCCAGTGCACGTTCAGAAACACGCAAACATACAGACTGTCTATGAGCTGAGTCATGCTTTTTTTAGTTGAGTCTCGGATTAGAAGCATTGAGTAATATAAGCATCTAAGAGAGGTTACTCTTGGTCAATAACATGGACACAGAACAGTCACATGCTTGTACCCACAGGAAAATGTTATTTCTCTTTCAAACCTCATTAGACTTTTTTGAGTTCACAGTCATGGTTCAATATAAGATTTGGCTCAGATGATCACTTTTTTTTTCAGCAGAACTATATGTCTCCATTTGCTCTCTATTTAATTTTGTTATTGAGGAGAAAAAAGTGAGATTTTAAAGAGCTTTTTCCTTTCTATAGTCAAGTAACATTTATTTATATAGAGCTTTATACAATATAGATCGCTTCGAACCAGCATTTCAGTAATAAACAGGAGAAACTGCAGCCTCAATGCTGCAAAATTATTCAATTAGGTAAGAATAAATTCAGTTATTATTGCAGAAGACAATACAGTGTCATTATTCATCCCGATTCAATTATTCTGTTCTCACTCCATAGCATTGAAAACTGAAAACCTAGCAATTTCTTCACTACATATAGTGCAATGTATGCCAAATAGCATGTTTCTTGCTCATTATTAAGAATAATAACCCACACCACACATAGGTTTTACTAAAAATAACCACTGTGATCTAACACAGTGTCTCTCTCATCAGAGCTCATCAATCACGTTAATAACTGAGACTACAGTACAGCCACAAAATCACTAAGACAGCTCGCAGTCACAACCAATCACGTCTTTTACAGTGTCACTGCCTCTGGGTATCTGTACTTGATCAATGTTTCTTTGTCCATCTCCCTAGTCTCATATGGAGGCACAATGACACGACTCATCTGACTGACCCCAGTCTGCTGGATTTATCAGGAACCACACTGACAAAGATAACTGAGCTCAACTTCTAACAAAATGGGCATAGAATCACTGTCCAAAATGCACATTTTACCACAACATGGGTTCAATTCCCAGGGAATGATAAAAAAAATAAAAATAGTTTGAATGCAGTTGCTTTGGACAAAAAGACTGGCAAATCTATTTTTAAAAATTGAATGAATAAGATATTACATACTAAAAAATGAGAGAAAAAGTATACAATATATATCGCATTATATAGCTGTTTTTGTTGCATATTAATGATAGATCATTGCAGGTCACTGTAAGTACATACGAAAATTCTTACATTTTCATTTGGAGGCATTAATGCATGGATTAATGGGGAAAACAATTTAGGCCTCATATAAAAATTTCTGCTAATAAAATTGAGGCAAAACATTTTTTGTATATCTTTGTCTATATTTTTTATTATAACATCAATATATATTTTTATCATAACATCCATATATTTTAATCACTCACATCATTTACATCAGCAAGCATCAGAAAATCATTTTTCTTTTTGACTTTTGTGCCCTTAAAGTCTACACACAAAGCAACAAACTAGCCCTTACCTGACTCCTGTCAGCACTAAGTGTCCAGAGCTCTGCTGTGAGAGAGGATCCTCTGTGCTACGCTTAGCATGTGACTGTGGCTTCCTCACACATTCATGAAACTACAGCTCCTCACCTTTAACATATGCAAACTTCAACTTTTTTTTTGCTGAGTGAGGCCCTGGGCCCCAGACTGCTCGTGACTTCAGGAAGAGCTTAGAGGAAAGAGACGTGTGTCGTACATACACATATCCGAGAAATGCCATTTAAAATAGTGAGGGGGAGGAAGGGCCATGTGATTCAGTGTGTAAAATTTAAAGATGTGAAATTCAGTGAGATTCCCAGTAATATTTCAACATGTCCAGAATCTAGATAGAGTTTCACTTATAAATTTACTTTGGTTTTGTGAAACTCTTATGAAACAAACTCTTGTGAAAATCTTATATTGAACATAAATCTAAAGGCAGTTAATTAGGTGTACATGTTGAGATAGTTGCTCTATAACAGCCGCTTCTTATCTATGGCATTTGTGAAGCAACTTATCACTAGCTCACCTGAAAGTGGACATAATCACATTTTTAACATGAACTAAATGTGCATGGAAATGTCCAATTTCACTTTGTTTATCAGACACATTTTACTTAAAAATAATGACTATCTTAGCAGGTTTCAAAAATGTGGTTGACCATTTTTTGTCAAAGTGGTGACTGCTTTGCCAGAATGAGTTACCTGTAATGTACTCCTCGCTGTGAAGACTAGTGAGGTTTGTATTCAAGTTGTGTACCAACAATCCAAATTATGATGCATATGAAGCAGTCGATGCATATTCATATGCAGTCGATGCAAAATCCTCTCGAAATCCCAACAAATCCAAATAAACAGCATGAAATTGCATTTACCTAAGATAGATGAATTCAGTTTGTCAAAGTTGAAATGGAACACACACGACAAAATCACCTCTAATATTGACTTCCATGACTGTGAGCAGTGATACCTATCCAGAGTTTGATTTAGGAACTCAAAGACACAGAGGACATCCGCAAAACTGAGAGCTATTCCTAGACCTGTATTGATCATGTCAGTGGAGGCTCTACCTTCACTGATTACAGACAAAATAAGAAAAAGTATCTTTGATCCATCTATCAAAAACTATCTTTGTATCTGCAACAACATTTGCCTTTGGAACGACACTGAACATCAAATTTGAAAACAAAGACAGATGGGGATTTTCTGTGAAAAAGATTTAAAGTAAAGCTGCTGTTGTATTCTGTTCTGGAGCTGGTTTTAGAAATGAGTCTGTCTGATGAAGTATGGTTAGGTAAGATTCCACACTGTCCATTGTGATAAATGAACCACAATCTTTCCACCCATTATTTCTGAACATTGCTCATTCATATTGACCGTAGCACTAAGAACAGAGGAAAACACTGTCCAGATGACGAAAGACAATTCTTAATTTGAACAAAGTCAGACAGTGCTAAGACTCATTGTTTCATAAAAAGGGGACAGATTTCTCCAGCTCCAAGAATAAAATGTTTTTAAAATCAAAGCAATCTTATCGGTTGTTATATTGTCAGTACACACATTTTAATAACATATACAAAATTCCAAGCGTTTGTTCGTTTTTTTTACATTTTTAAAAAAAAGTCAGTTAAGTTCACCAAGGTTACAGTTGGATCCAAAACACTACAAATAGTAATATTGTGAAATATTATTACAAAAGAAAATAGAATTATTACAACAGTTTTATATTTGAATATATTTTAAAATTACATTTATTCCTGCAATGCCCATTACTCCAGTCTTCACATATGTCACATGATCCTTCAGAAACAATTGTAATATGCTGATTTGGAACTCAAGAAATATTGTTTTCAGGATACTCAAGCTCAACAGGAATTCCTGACAGCATTTGTTTGAAAAATAAATCTTTTTTTTCAGTGTAGGTCTTTAATGTCACTTGTTGATCAAAGCATCCCTGCTGAATAAGACTATTCGTTTCTTTAAAAAAAAACTTTCTGACCGCAAACTTTTAAACGGTATTTCATACAAAAAATATCTACTGTATTTTAGAATAACTGAAACCTGACCCAACTCAAATTGTGTAATAACAGAAAGTCAGTTCTCCTTACATTGATCATAGCATTGGAGGTGATGCGAAAGAGGGTGGCTCTCTCGTTGACAGCCTTGATTTTCTCTCCTCCCTCCAGAGGCACACGTAAGGTCTCGAGCTCACTCAGAGACCGCTGCAGCGCCGCTCCGTGCTTGGCTATCAGGTCATTGCACGTGCTCAAGTCATCCAACTTACTGGCCAGAGTCTTGAGAGTGCCCTGGATCTCACTTTGGTCTGACTGAGAGGTGGGCTCCTCGTCCGCAGAGTCATCTACAGAGAGAGAGATGGGAGGAAATTTCATTATTGTTTCAAAACAGGAAAAAAAAAAACATCCCATGTCCCCACAATGTGTTTTCCAGCTGTTTTTTAGATCACAGCTCCTCCTAATTTCCCTCATTAATTAATGCTGATTTTACAGGTGGCTGAGGCCCTAACAGCAGGCACCCAGTCAATATTACCACATATGCAAACAGAGCACAAACACCCAAATCAACACACACACAAACACACATAGATGGCGGACAGCTTTAAGAGAAAATGACTTCTCACAAAATATTACCTGTTAAAAGGATAGTTCACCCAAAAATGAAAATTTGATGTTTATCTGCTTATCCCCAGGGCATCCAAGATGTAGGAGACTTTGTTTCTTCAGTAGAACACAAAGATTTTTAACACAAACCATTGCAGTCTGTCAGTCTTATAATGGATGTGGATGGGAATCACGGCTAAAGCATACAATAAAAACAATAAAAAAAATAAAAAAAACATAAAACCATGATTCCCATCCACTTCCATTATAAGACTGACAGAGCGCAACGGTTTGTGTTAAAAATCTTTGTTTGTGTTCTACAGAAGAAACAAAGTCACCTACATCTTGGATGTCCTGGGTGTAAGCAGATAATCATCAAATTTTCATTTTTGGGTGAATTATCCCTTTAAGAAACCTGGAAGTCTCAGATAAAATTGTGTTTCCTAATTAAGTCATACTGGAGAACACACTGGCAGGGTGAGGACTGAAGAAGCAAAAACAAATATAATTTCAAGCAATTCAATAATGTTTTTTACACCAAAAGAAACAAGTATTTTGACAAAAAAAAAGTTTTGTCAATTGTCTTCTATGGAAAAAATAAGTAGGCTATAAGCACTTTGTTCTTAAAACCACCAAAATAAGTCAGCATTTGTGAACTTCTGGTTTCATTGCCCCCAATCAATGGGTTTTTGTTTAAATGCCTGAAGATCTGTGGTAAACACAAGCTCATTTTTTATATTTTAAAGTTTTCTATGACATAAAAGTTGACACTGAAGTCATGCAGTGATGTAGTTTGTTTATTGCTTAACTTTAGATTGTTACGTCTGCCGATTGTATTAGGGCTTCAATTTTTTGCAACATTTGCTAGTGGATAGGATGTGCTAAAAATAAAAGATAAATAATTTGGATGCCGAAATGTGTTCACTTTGCACAGTTCCACAGCTGCCATCATTTAAGTCCATTGATGTGTGGACACGCTCACACACACAATGGCTCCCTTCCAATGACACAGGTGGCATAAATATAGAGCAAATGGAGAAAACACATCAGGACAGAGCTGAGATCCTGAAGCTGAGTTGAGGCCATGATAGGATCAAGCAACATGGATGCAATGAGACAGCTACTCACAGACACGTTTATTACAAAACAATGTACTTAGAAAACAATTTCTGAAAGGAAGGACGCTGTTGCTCATCTCTAACAAAAAAAAAGACTATTTGGAAAAAAGACATAGTATGTGTGAGAAAAGAGGACATGGCAACCTCATTCAGAGCAGCAGAGCGGGGCATGGGTGAGATTGATTTGACTGTGTTTGTTCTTCCTCAGCAGAGAGAAGAGCAGCCATCAGCAAACTGTTCAGAGACTGAACACATTAACCTTCTCATGACTCGACAACAACATAGGCAGATAGAAAACATTGAGGAGGAGGAAGAGGGGTCACTTTAGGGCACTTCCTGTAGAAAGAAGTTAAGTTACATGCTAACTAAACGAGAGTCTTCTATGACTTAATACCAGATCATTATTATGCATTAAAAGGTCTCTCCTGCTTCTCAGTTCATTGTAGTTTTAATTTAAACAGCAACAGAATGACATCTTGAGGGTCTAAATGCCAACATGGGGAAAACGCTCAATCAAATCGTCCATTTCTAGAACTTCTTCTTTTCTCTCTTTCTATTAGCCACTAACACACAGACACACACACACACTGGCTGACTCTGCACATACATCACATATTTGTGAGCTGTGTGACTGCTGACAGAGGAATCTGTGGGTATGTTACTAACAGCATATGACCATACAAAGTACTTTCCATGCAGTACATAGGCCTATATTGTGCACAGTATAGATTAGATTAGAAAAAAATCTGGATTAAAATGTTCATTAATGTATGTTATTGTTGCATATTATTTCACATACTAATTATAAGTAATATAAATTATATACCGCACAGTATATAGCACACTAGTGTTTCATTCCAAACAGAACATCTCTTTCCCTTCCTCTTTTGGGTTTAATCTTGAGCACACATATAGCCAGAAAACAAAAAAGCAGACACACACAGCTTTACATTAAGAGTAGCTTTTACCCTGTCACCTTTCAGCTTTAGAAGAGCTGCTGATGAAGGTCTGAGGGTAATGTGCAGCTGGTATAGGGAGATTACAGCTCATTTCCACAGCAGCTCCTCAGTCTGGGAACTGTCCGACAGAAGGACAAAGTGGCTTGCTATTTTATAACACTTACAGGCCTTAAAGGAGTAGTTCACTTCCAGAATGACAATTCTGTCATCATTTACTCACCCTCCACTTGTCCCAAACCTATATGAGTTTCTTTCTTCTGTTGAACACAGAAGAAGATATTTCGAAAAATGTTTGTATCCGAACAGTTGATAGGCACCATTGACTTCCATAGTATTTTTTCCTACAATGGAAGTCAATGGTGCTCATCAATTGTTTGGATACTAACATTTTTCAAAATATATTCTTTTGTGTTCAACAGAAGAAAGAACTCATACAGGTTTGGGAGGGTGAGTAAATGATGACAGAATTGTCATTCTGGAAGTGAACTACTCTTTTAACCAGCTGCAAGGCACCAGTCAGTGTAGAGGTCTTATTCTAGACATATATCACAATCAGCAAACTGCGCACACAAATATCTACTTACAGAGTGACATTACAGAGAAAGTAGTAGTAAATATTAAATGCAAACACATACAAATCTTTCTGCCACCATCTGTCTTATTTACAATCTAAAATGTAGCTCAACATCAGATTACAGAATAACTATTACATCGAATGGTACTTTAGTAGAAACCCACTATGTATGTTTGCACTTCATATTTTTTTTACAACCTTTTGACCATTACATTTTTCTGAGCTCAGCTGTATGTCTGAAATAGGAACATTAAGCTAAGAATGATGTATGGTGAATATGTCAAGGAGCACAACCTACTAGCCTGCAATAATGTGGTAATAAATCTGACAAAGGAATTACTTCTAATAGATTTACTTAATAAATGTATAAGCTGGTTTCATACTTCCAAATTTACTGTAGTAATGCCACTGCCAGCAATAGTTCACATTCACATAGGATTTAAAACAGTTTTCAAGTTTTAGTTAAAAGATTAAAAAGAATTTATAAGAACTCATTTAAGAAGGTGGGATAAACTCTGTCAGCTTTCACTTTGAGGCCAGCAAACAGAATATGCCTAAAATGAGGAGAGTCTCCTTGCAAAGCTCACCTTGCAATTCATTTTTGTTTGTTTGTCTGCATTTTCTGTCATTACTGCAAAAGACAGTCAAGACTTCACAGTAAGTAATGTGGGAAAGACTGTACTTCTATATAATATAGATTATAATTTCACTATAGAAAATGCTTGAATGTCACTCCAATATGTAAAAAATTCCATACAAAGTGCATTTCAAAGGAGAATTTCCTAACTGTCAACCTCTTTTAGAAAGCACATCAAGTGTGCATCAACTTGTATGATTATTTATTTAGGATCTATGGATGCAATCTCACCAGCTTTCATCTATTTGAGGGATAAAAGTTGCAGAAGGCAGAAAACATCAACAAATGAACAGCCAGATCAGATGGACATGCTGCAGTTGAAACATGATGATGCAGATATAGATTATGTAGCACTGCAATGAGCAGATGGCAGTGTTTAATCTTCTCCAGCCAGAGTCTATCAAACATATAAAACTAATGTATATTACCTCCACACCAACTTTAATAACTTAGAAATCTACAGATTGTGCCTCCCTGCTGGAAATGAACATAAAAATGACAAAAAACAGTGTTAAATGGATAAACGAGTTATTAGGAGGTAACAGACAATGACTGAGGCAATATACAGTAGGTGCAATGTATATAAAAAAAATAAGTGTAATAAAAGTATAATACTATAAGCCAATAAGAATCAATAAGTGAATTTTATGAATATATAAAGAAGCAAGTAAAAAAAAGTTAACCTATTATGTGAATAATACTGTTGAACAGAATTAAAATAACAGCCATACAAGAACATTCAAAAACAGGGGTTTTGTAAAGTTAGTTGCTGTAATTAATTTACAGCAGTAAGGCTGAATTTTTATTGCCTGTGGGTGGAAACTGCGCAATAGCCATTTTGGTTTGTGCCCAGGCAATTCTGTTTCTCAGAATATAAACGACTGGGATGCCTGGGGTCTTTAAGAATGATCCGGTCATCTTAAGTCATCTATCTGAATATATGTCATGGATGCTGGGTGCTGTGATGGACTACATTGTCTTCACCACCCTCTGCAGTTCCAAGGCATTAAAATACAGAACAGTTTCTGTAGCAGGCAAGTGATGCAGTTGTTAGGAATTCTCTCAATCATGCATCTGGAGAGTTTGTCACAATCAGTGGTGACATGCCAATCTTTCCTCGCCTATGGACTCGTATCTTTCAGGGAGGCACACTGTAGTTCTAATGTAAGTAAGTGTTCGTTTGATAGACTCTGTAGTGGTTGGAACAGATAGAAAATGGCATTCTGCTCATTGCGGTGCTACGTAAACTACATAATTCTATTGTTTTGGATAAAAGCATCTGCTAAATGCATAAATGTGCATTTAAATGTACTGAGAAAAACAGGTGCTGGCGTGCCTTTTTCCTCACTGCTGTTTTGCAAGACTCAACATCCCTCAAGTAGCATCAGATCCATTAAGAATAATGAGAGAGTAACACTAGACAGTCTCAGCCATATCTTGATTGACAAATCGGTAAACCTGATTAAGGACTCTGAATAAGTCCTTCTACTTTCATTCAAACAGTATTATTTACAGATCAGGTCCTGTTAGGACAGAAATCAAGGGTTAGGCCCCAACTAATCTGCTTAATATAAAAAGTACTTTTTCTTAGGTTTCACACCAAGCTCTGTTAGAAGGTTCTGTAGCAGATGGTAAGAAGATAGTAAAAATCCTTCTAAAAGTGGTGCTGCTTCTCTCTGGAATGGAGATTTTTGAGAGCTTCTTATTATATCACTCAGAATGAATGAGAATAGAGGTGATGTACTGATTTCAAAGCGTGGTGATTAATCGATGTAATACTTTATATAAGGACTGGCACCACTGCTGGGGATCAACAGTACACTACTTACTGCTGGAAACAATATTTTCCCAACAAGAATGTGCAGTCGTATAATGACAAGACAACAATGAACTAAATCACAGGCATTCTCATTGTAAATTACTACTTTTGACTGTAAGATCTCTAAGCGGAGTATTAAGGTGTTAATGGTCACGAAAACAGCTACAATTAGAGCTGCAATGAACTTGCAGGGTTTAAAGACAAAACAGTGACAATGACATTACATCAAGTTTCTAATAGAATTTTGATACCCCATGAACTCATTTGCAGAGTAAAATGGTTTGGTTTTGGTTTGGTTGAACTTACTAAACTCATTGAATCACATGATGAAATCCCAGCTATCATGTTAAATTCCTGAACAGCCAAAGAAGTCATGCATATTAACTAGAAATGTGCTGTCTAATGAAGCAAAAAACATGGTTATTATTTAAATTGCAGAATAGAAACCAAATATAACACATACATGATTTGAGATATTTTTGTTACAGTATAGCTGAAATGACTCTCTTTTAAAGCAACTTTTGAAAATGTTTCTAAGATTTAAAATTGTCTGCCAACAGTAAGTGCAAATTATGTTTTGATTATTTACCTGAGATGCATCAATGCATTTATTTAATCCTAGCTAAACACAACTGTGTAACTGATTTGTCATACTGTAAAACTGTGAACATACTGCACACACCACCATAATTAACATCTTTCACCTTCATATCCAACAATAGACAGAGAAAAATTAGTATGTATTTATAGCTTAAAAAGCTGACAAGTGGTGTTTTCTAAAAACATATGAAGGTTATTGACTAAATAAACAGGCTGATGTATAAATACATTATTGATTTTTGCGTGGAGGACATGCAGGAGACAAGTGCTTCATTTTCAGTTTGTTGTTTTTTGCGTGGAGGACATGAATTAGTAATGTTGTTTTTTTTTAGTTCAAATTTTGAATGGGTAGTCATTAGAGAAACATGTTTTTTGGGTCCAGATGGTGCAGCTACAGCATCTACCAACAGGGGCTAACAGGCCATGCTAACCAGCTAACTAGACCATTTGGGTTTAACAGCAGACATATGAACAGCCAGGGAAATGTGTGAAGCAGCATCTTCACGAAGAGAGACATGCTGTAAACAAAACCACTAGGGCAAAAAGAGATTTCATTCATTTAGAAATCCTGCTGGTTTTGATCAGACATCTGTCTGCAGCGTGAGACAGAACCACAGGAGCACACGTCTGAGCATGGCTGGATCCTGCTGTAATCAAGAGTGGGTACGGCCCAAGACGACCCACCACAGAGACATAATTTCATATCGCAGTCCTTTCCTTCTGCAAACATTTAATATGCCATATGCTCTGCTTCTCTCTCTCTTCTTCCACCTATTCCAACTGCCACATACGTCCTCATCCAAACAGTGTTTACATAAGAAAAGGGTGAAATTTCTCTGTTCACACTTGTTTATTGGCACAACAGATCGTTTTTTGGATTACATGAGGCCAGCAGGCACAGGCGATCGCTGGACTGAGTGTTTTTCTGTTCGGGGTGAGATCAGTCCTGTGGGGAGAGGCGGCTAGACACCGGAGCCGTTCCTGTGGACCGTGAGTGTTTCCTACACATACAGACTCTCGCCCCGCAGCTTCATCTCCCTCTTGGTCTCTCACTTTCTCCCTCTACGCCTGCTATATTTCACACCAGGGAGCATTCAAGAGAGAAAGAGCTTCTAGAACTACATAGCTGGTTTATGTGTGCATTTGTGCACGACTGTAAATGTGAGAGAAACAGTGTGGGCAGGGATTTCTGGGAAATTCTTGATGTCTAGACTGGACTGTTCTAGATGTAGGAGGACTCTGGGGCTTTCAGGGTAGTCTGAAAAGGGTAAAGGCTGCAACACGAAGAGATGAAAGACCACAGAGGACATCTGTGCCAACTGCTCAACCATGTGGCAAGAGCAGAGGAAAAATTACTCTAAACAAGCAATAACTAAATAGCAAGGGAGTGGAACAGATTAAAATGCTCTGCAGAGAAACAATGTCACGGATCTTAAGATAAAAAATGCATGGATGAGAAAGATACAGATATGAGAGACATCAGGGAACATAAGAGAAGGCATCATGGCAGTGTTTCCTAAAGTTTTCAACTTTAAGGGGTCATATGATGCGATTTCAAATTTTCCTTTCTCTTTGGAGTGTTCCAAGCTCTTGGTGAATAAATAAGATATGTAAAGTTGCAAAGACTAGACTAAAGTCTCAGATCCAAAGAGATATTCTTTGTAAAAGTGACTGTTATAATGTTATGATCGAGACTCTGAGCATAAATAGTTTTTCTATAACAAACTATAAAATATTTTCTATTAAAAACGTTAATGCCCTGGCAGTGGCAAATAGCTTTGGTTTTATATTTAATTTGATTACATTAACGTTATAAGTTGAGATTTACAAAAAAGAATTTAACTGCTACTATGTAAAAGGAAATTTTACTGCTACTATGACAAACCAAATGTTATTGCACGTTTGTTCACATAGCAGTACTTTTAAATGAACACTAATTTTGAATGCATTATTGAATTTTGTGCATAACAATGCGATTAATCGCAATTTAAAAAAATGTACTCACTGCCCAGCACTAATATATTTAAGTTTAATACTTCATCTTTGAGATCTACAAACATTGCCTTGGTAACTGAAATAAAAGACATTTTTAAGTTGTTTTAAGTTTTAAGTTTTTCATGTAATATTTATATTTTATTTTATTTTATTTCAGCTTCATTTCAATGAATAATTTATTTTTTTTTCATTTTAGTTAATAATAGTTTTAACTAATAACAGCACTGGATAAACGACACAGGGAATAAAGCAACAGTTTTGACTGACACAAAACACTTGCCACCTCAATATCACAAGACACCGTTCAAAAAAGCTATAGATAGGGAGAGAATGCAGAAAAAAGAAGATAAGAGGAGGAATTAGACAGACAAGGAGAGACAGAGTGACAAAAGGCAAAAGAAAGAAAGGCAGGAAGTCCACAAAACCTTCAAGAAGTCCTCTGGCCAGAGGAGAACTGGCCCCCTGACTGAGCCTGGTTTCTCCCAAGGTTTTTTTCTCCATTCTTTCACCGATGGAGTTTTGGTTCCTTTGGCTTGCTTATTTGGGGACACTTAATTTCCAGCGATATCGTTGATTGCACAGATACTATTTGAACTGAACTGAGCTGGATGATGACATCACTGAATTCAGTGATGAACTGCTTTTAACTGAAAATTGAGTCTTTACTACAGTCCTTTTGCATTGACACTATTTTCCTATTTAATACTGTAAAGTTGCTTTGACACAATCTGTATTGTTAAAAGCACTATATAAATAAAGGCGACTTGACTTGACAAGACAAGATAAGAGAAAGTGTGGTAATCCCATCTGAGACTGTAGTGAATGACTGGACAGCTGGACAGATAAACAGCACAAGGATTCACGTCTCACATTATAAAATCACCAAAGCATGTCTCTCCTTCCTTTTCCCTTCTTTCTTATCCTTTCCAGCCAGTTTTATAATCAGTTACGACTGTTGTAGAAACCAGGCTGAGTGTGTATCCAAGCATACAGAGTCTCTCAACTGTACAGTGATCCCTATGGGCTAACACACACACACACACACACACACACACACACAGAGTCACAAACAAAACAAAAGGCAAAGACTAATAAACAACCACAATGCAGATCAAATCATGTACTTGAAAAAAAGGAGATTAGAACCCGCATACATGTTTCCAGTCTCTCTCTCATAAACACACACACACAAATCACATGCAAATCACACTGTAATGCCCAACGGACAGACATTAAAAAAGGAAGGAACGATGGATAGCAGGAGGAGAGATGGATGGAGGTATGAGGAAGAGAGAGATGCACCATCTGTCAGTGTGTAGTAAATCAGGTCAGGCTGGAGTGTGTGAGATTATAAAACACACACAGAGACATGGCACAGCAGTGAGACATACAACACACACCACACAAATAACACACACACACACATACACACCCGCCGTTTACAAACACACAAGAGAAACTTGCCATTAACCACTCAAAGTCCACTGAGCCACAGCAGAAAAATTCTTCACATATCTAAGAAGGTATTTAATTCAATATATAATACAGATATATCCAACGCACAGTGGCTATGACGATCTATCTAGGCAAAACCAACTCGCCTGGACACACGCTATTATATTACTTACACACAGGAGAGAGCCCTCCTCCTCTCTGCTGGCACAGAGATTCACTCTTCAGTTAAGAATCCAGCCAGAGCCGAACGAAAGAATGGTAGCGTGTGAGAGAGATAGTGAGCTTGTCTATGAGCTCACCCTTATAAAAAAGAAGAGGTCACTTGTGTCGGTTCTCTGCTCTGGTCTATACTTAGAGAAAATGAATGAGCTTACAGAGAAAGAGGAGAGGTAGAAAGACTAGGAGGGGGAGAGAGCAGCCAGTAAGATAGGTGGGAAAATAAGAGCAAGGAGAGAGAGAGAGAGAGAGAGAGAGAGAGAGAGAGAGAGAATACCAGGGAAACGGTCACCAATTAATCATTGACGCTTTGCTCAAAGAATAGACTTCAGCACCATGGACAGAGGAATGGAGAGTGAAATATGAAGAGCTAAACGACAACGTGTTGTCCACATGTCAGGCATGTTGCGGTGGGTGTGAAATGATGACAGGGACGCGAGGCGCTCCTTTCTTGCCTTGTGATGTGCCTGTTGAGGAATGCTGGGTAATGAGTGTACATACCAGAACTGATCGTTCAGCACCACACTCCCTGAGCGTGACAGACAGGAAGCTGAAAAACCACATGCATGTCTGTATACCTTCATTAGACTCTAAACAAGCCCAATGTCATGCTGTTAAACAGCTCATACTGGAAACAGAAGGAGAGCACAAGGAAGTAACAAAAACAGAGGGCAACTAAAAACAGAAGTGAATAAAAGGCCAAGGTGCGTCAGTGTCAACGCCTCTTGTTTACTTTGAATAGAGTGACGTCAAGTGTTGCCAAACTGAATTTTGGGTCCGTTGTGTAGTATCACTGGCATTGCTCGCGGCAGAAGTTTAAAACTTTTTTTAACTTTAAGCGCCAACGCAGGCGTCAGCCAATCAGATCTCCTTATGCAAATACCCTAGCACAGACGCTAGCCAATTTCGTTCATGCAACACTAGAAAAGTAATAATCACGAATATTGTGTTCAAAGTGGATGTCATGGCAAATGTCAGCAGACAGTCAAGATTTGAAAGTCCAAAAAAAAAAAAAAGTCTTTATTTCTGTGGTAGGTTGCAATATGTAGTCTGTCTCTTTGGATGCAAAATGCTTAGACTATTCAACTATGTCATCTAATAACTTCAGTTATATAGTAACACAGATTAGTCTAATTTAAATCTGAAAAGTGCAATTTCCTATTAAATATCTGCCAATTGATCAGTCGAGTTCTTAAGACACAGTCATAACATAATGACTAAGTTTTTTCAACCAGCCCTGGTCTCTAGTTAAGAGAAAAATGCAAAAGAAAATGTTTTAGTTGTGTGAATAACCAATAATAATAGGGATGCTGTCCACTAATGACCCACTAACTAAAATATCTAATACAAAGATGGGCAATTGTAGTCCTAAAGGATTTTTCAAGTGTGTTTGATAAGGGATAAAGCTAAACTCTCCAGAGCAGTGGCTCTCCAGGACCATAATTGCTTCTCCCTGGTCCAACAGCTATTGTGGTCATAGCATTGTGGTCAGGTATGGCCTGCCACCTGCTGGCTTTTTTATGATATTACACTATAAACCACATGTTTACATGAAGCAGGTGACTAACAGGTTTAGTTGGTGATGACTTATTAATCTTGCAGATGCTTGTATGCGAAGACACCTACAAAGCCTTCAAGCCACACATTTATCATATGTGTTCTCTAGGGATTAAATCCCATGACCTTGGCACTGGCGAATCTGTATTTCAGTCTATACAGGATCTCAGTGCAGGATCACATCACCATGACACCCACTCCCAGCATCCTGAAACCAGACACTGGAGCACAGGGATCAGCCGCTGTCAGAGTGACTCAGAGTTTGTGTGAAAACAAACAGAGTGAGGTGGGTCTTCTGGGATTCTGAGGCAGAGACAGAGAGAGACAGACAGGTGGGGATGCAGATAAAAATACTGATGCAAAAATAGACACTGTTCTGTGCGGTACTTTTAGATCTCATGGTGTTGATCTAAAAACTTGAGATCAATGATGTGAGTCTGACCCACTTCTCAAGAAAAAGAGTAATTATATTTTATTATGATAATACTAACAAAAACATGTATCATGGTTTCCACAAAAACATTAAGCAGAACAGCTGCTTTCAACATTGTTTGTAATAAGAAATGTTATCAGCATACTAGAAAGATTTCTGAAGGATTATGTGACACTGAAGACTGGAGTAATAGCTGCATATATATATATATATATATATATATATATGCAGCTGTGTGTTGCTCTTTTACTATACAGTATATATATATATATATATATATATATATATATATATATATATATATATATATATACTGTATAGTAAAATTGTAGTAACATTTCACAACATTACTGTTTTTTTTTCTGATCAAATAAATTTCAGACCCCAAACTTCTGAATGGTAGTATATGTACTGTTTATACACATTAATTCTGTATTATGGAATTATGCTAGCTATATGATCTGTATGTGGTCTTTAATGTAAAGGTCTACAGTTAATTTTGAAGATTGCCTAGCCATCGTACTTTGTACAAATTTAAATGTCTAAGTTATTTTCTTTTTTCCTTTGTATTTATCTATATAGCACATTTAATGCAACCACTGATTGCCCAAAGTGCTTTACTGTCACTAACACACATGCATAAATAACATACAACCACAGAATAAAAAAAAGAAATACAGAGAGCAACACACAGAGTCATAGACAAGGTAAACAATCAAAAACACCCCATCATGAAGATGCCCAGAAAATCTTTAAAAGATCTGCTTTTAACCTTAAATTTTGGTAGTGACTTTATTGACCTGACAGAAAAGGGGAGATCATTTCAAAGTTTGATGTCCGACACAAGAAAAGGCTCTGTCACCCTTTTGTTTGTATTTAGTTCTTACTAAGTTAGTGGGATCCTTGGAGTTGTCAGGGTGATTTTACTGGCCTTTAGTATTTAATGTTCTGAACATGATTCATTACAGACCATTTATGCATGGCACACAGACAAAGGGATTGAATCATTTTAGTTTGAGAGAGTTCAGGTGCACTGAGCACAAACACACACAACATCACATCATCAGCGTTCTGTCTGCCATTCAACTCTATAGAGGAATGAATCTGCCATTTATACTGACACACATACCGCTCGCATAGACAGAATACACAGAATGCGACAGCTCCGCAAAAATAGAAGGGTTTGTTTGTGTGTGAGAGGAAAGAGTGGGCAGCATCTGAAATGGAATGAAGAGAGGGGGCTGGAGCACAGCCAGGGTTTCATATGGATGAGAGTCTGACATACAAGAGAGATTAGAGAGAGAAATAAAAAAAGAGTGTCATGTGTTGTCATGTGAGTGCTGGCTAGGTTCTCATGAGAACTGAGATCACGTGCCAAAATAAACACACCGGCCCCCTAGTGGTGAAACTATTAAAAGCAGAAAACATTTTTTCTCCACTTATATGATGGTGAATACTAATTTGAGCAATATATCTTTGTGTAAAAAAAATTCTGGAAAAAAAAAATTCCTACCGATTTATCAAATATTTTAAGTTTCAGTTATAATTTTTCATTTAAACAAGCTAAGTACAATGGTACATACAATACATAACTGAATGAAAAGTTTCTACACTCATTCGTGTTTATAAAATACAGCTAAGTTAAAGTACGTGTAGGGTTAACGTCTGGAGTTACGCGTACATAAAACAAGTTCTATCCAAAAGCAAAAGCCATCTGCTTCAGGAGCTCACAGAGCAATGACAGCTGTGTGTGTCACAGGAGAGGAGCGCTTCAGGTCTCAAATATAGGACAGCGCTGGAACATGGCGAATGTGCTAACCCACTCTGACCCTGAGTACTGCCAAAGAACTAACAGACAACACACGGAGTGATTCATACAGCTTTGTATGATAACATTTAGAGCTTGACCCAAGAGTTCAATTAAAGTATTAGGAAGCCCTTGAAGGAACCTTAGATCCTCACGTACAAATTGTATGTGTTGTGTTTTTATTTTTTATGTTTTTTCTTATTCATTTACAATAATTTATTCACATAATCATTTTATAATGATTAGTCATTCATATGATGTATTTGATTATTTTTATTATTTGATTATTATCATTTGATTATTTTTAATATTTATCATTATATTAAGTATTTTTATTGTTTATTCATTTATTATGTTTCTTATGAATTTTCCCTAGCTTATGCATTTTCATTGTTGATGCTTGTGGGGTTTCATGAACTGTTTTGTCTGTATGAATAGAGATAGATAAGAGGGAATGTTTATGGAAACCCAAGGTTTATGGGATGTTGCGGTGAAGCAGTTTTGGTATATCAGTAGTTTGAACATTGAGACACACGCAACTAAGACTGTTAAATAAACTGTAACTTTTTACCATCATCACTTTGTCTCCTGCTTCTGCTTTTCTCTGGCTTTTCTCAGTTTTTTCTCTGGTTTTTGACAGAAGACTGTTAAACACTCGATACCAGACAAGACTTGCTGCATAACAGGGTTTGGGTATTAACTGCGCTGCTGACTAGCTGTTCTGTTACTGGACAAACTGATATTTTCTGACGGGATCTGGCATCCAGGGCTGGATCCTAATTATTATCTGGTGTGGAGAGCCGATCTAACATCCTGGAATGAGATTTTTAATTAAAAGGAAATTACCACATATCTTTAAACACATGCAGCAACAGCTTTGACCAAATAATGCCTTGTCTTTCAAGAAAAAAAGAGAGAGCTGCAAAATAGCAGGCACTGGCTATATTTACAATGACTGCAATAATATGAACAAGACCTAATATTCTCAAAATTATTCAATTCATATAGCCATTTGCATTTGAGGTTGTTGATTAATGAATGTTGTCTACACATTGTATATATCCAACTCTCAGTTCTAAAGTAGTAAATATCTGGAGTCTTGCAGTCCATGTAATCATGTCCTCTAAAGGTCCTAAAGTTTGAATAGCACTGTTACATAAACATAAGCAATAAAATCATGCTCCATGCAGTCCTGAAACCCAGAGGTACCATCTCATCTAGACTTGTTCAGAATTCAGTCAATGAGAAGCATGAACAGATCTATAGTATGTAGTGTTTCAAGCCAAAGCGTAATACAATCCGTGTGACAGCTTAATGTTCAGGTCAAAGATATCTTTAGTGGAAAGAGAGATTTGACGGATCTGAAGCAATGCAGTGACCCACAGCAGTTACCACAAACTAAACAATAATAAAAAAAAAAAAAACATCTTTGAGCCAGTCCAGTCCAAATGCAATCATTCCAGGGCTCAACAAAAAGGACTGCCTGAACCGTGTGAGATAGTCTCAAGTCTTAATTTAAAATTCTATTCATATTTAAATATTTGGTTTTCTATGATATATTGAACATTGTTGTTCAATTCTGATAATTTAAATGCATCATCAGGGTAATGTTAGCCAGCTGGCTGACGTGGCTGACACTTTGTCATGTCTTTTTTTTTCTTCCAGAATTTAAAATGGGTTGAAAATGATAAATACTCATGTCAATGTTTTTTCAGACAAAGTGCATCCATAAATTCATATATTATATCTGGTTAATTACCAGTTCTTAATTCCAAGTGGTCATAAACTGCCTTTGTTTTTTATTTTGTACTGTTCTCTGAGGTCCATGTATACTGTTATCAAGATTTTTACATCAAAAACATGATAATTCAGAAGCAATAGGCTATTTTCTGTCCTGTTTTGACCCCCCTCATCAGAACACTCTGTTTGAACAGACCTGGTGGATTGTAGACTTGGAAGTAAACGCCCACTGTCAGTTTTGGGTGTAATTAGTTACTGTACTTTAAAGGGATACTCCACCCTACATGTATTTAGCCTTTGATTTGAAAGAAAACAGTGCATACTTGTGGCCGGCTGATACAGAAGAGCATACGCAGCATACGGTGATATGGAGAGACACAGAGGAAACTGTTGACAAAGGAATTGTTGAATAAAGTCGGTATTTATGTTTTCTTGGCTTACAAAAAGTGTTCCCGTCGCTTCATATAACCCAGATTGCACGTCTGATGGCAGATGGAGTATTCTGACGACGACTTTTATACCTTTTCTGGACCTTGACACTGTTATTTACAAGGCAATCTATGGGACAGTCACAAGCCTCCCGGTTTTCATCCAAAATATCTTAAATTGTGTTCCGAAGATGAATGAAGCTTTTACAGGTTTGGAACGACATGGAGGTAAGTGATTAATGACAAAATTTTAATTTTGGGGTGGAGAATCCCTTTAATTACTTTTACCTTGAAAAAGTAAAGTAAGGTGTTACTCTTATTTTATTATGTAATTTAATTACAGTTACTTCTTATGTAATTGAACTTAATACTGTGTATAGACTGTAGAACATTTATATAGAATGCAATAGTGTACTTAACATCAAAATTTAAAGTCCAACCTTAAAATGCATGCTTTTTATGTACCCTTCTCACTTTAAATACTTTGGTGAGTTAATAAGAACATTGGTAACACTTAAGTGTCCAGTTCTCAATATTAACTAGTTAGTTATTAGCATGAATATTACTGGGATATTGGCTGTTATTATTACTTAAAAAGCACATATTAATGTCTTGTTCTTCAAGACCTTATTCTAAATCCTTAATTCTACCCAATTCTTAAACTTAACAACTACTTTACTAAGTATTAATAAGCAGTAAGTAGGTGTATATTGAGGCAAAAGTATAAGTTAATAGTTAGTTAATAGTGAGAATTGGACTCTAAAGTGTGACCTGAATAGTTTATGTAGTTATCTATTATTTATTTGAAAGAATTAAAAGAACAGTTTAATTTCTATCCTTATATGATTAACTTGTTGAGGTTGATAAAGGATTTAGAAAGTAATTAGTAATAATTAATTAAATACTTTTTGGAGAGGGTAATTTGTACAGTAATCTAATTACACTGTTGAAGATGTAATTAGTAAATAGTAATTAATTACTTTTTTAGAGTAACTTATCCAATACTGCCCAGTAAATATCAAACAATCTGTAATAACAGACAAAGCAATAGTGACCACATAATAAAAACAGTTACTCAAACTTGTGTAGTGCGACATTACTGTCGAATCCAATATAGTCGACTTGGCACAGTATCATCTTTTAGTTTTAAGCTTTCTGAAAATTCTGCACTTAATTGTGCATTGTTTGTAAAGTGTTGTGTGGTATAATGAAGTGAACAAAGGACCAAGTTCTTACTGATGTTAATTGAGAATAAAGTTCATCAAATAAAGTTTATCGCTTGATTGCTGTGTAGACCTGAATTTGCCTCTCTCATTATTTACACTACATGCGTGAATCAGTGGGCGGGGCTAAACAGGCAGTGATGTATAAGCAAGTGTTGATCTTCTGAGGAGACGGTGTTTACTGAGACACCAAAACAGTTGTTTTGGCAGACTGGCTTCAATATAATCTGTTTTTAGACTAATGAGAAAGTTTTGAGTTCTGAAACTCATAGGATGTTTTTAATAATACAATGACCTCACAAAACCTTAATTTTGTTTTTAGTTAATTTAGTTATATAATTTTAATTTTATATTTTATATAAAAATGTCATGGCCAGTGCAAATTTGATCTCCTGACTGGACCAGAAGAAGAAAATTCTTATTGTTGAGCCCTGCAATTTTCTGCAAACACTCTGAACTACACACCAACCCTGCAAACATGATGCAAAGCCTCTGTAAGAAGCCCAGTCACCTTACCAGACTGATAACAGTGTGATAGCGGGGCTGTGGGGCCATTGTCTAAAAGCACAGACATTTTCCATTTAAAACCTTTATGCAGCAACTCAATTAACACAATTAGTTCTAAGCAGAAAAAAAATAACATGGATCCAGATTTCTATACTGTTTCAATTACAAAGTAACACTTTCAACCATATGATTAGATGCCATCTTGCCAAAAAGGCAGATGAGTGTTCCACATTTGCTATAAAAGCAACTTCAAAGTGACCTATTGTTGCCAGGAAACTTCAGATAAATGTTTGTTAAAGACTTGAAGGACTGATGTGATGTGTTGAATATAGCTGAATCATTGTCCCAGTTTATTATATGGACAATCAATTTACAAGCCCAAATAAAATGTTGGCAAATAAGTGTGACAATTATCAATTTCAGCTTAAAAGCACAAGCTAAAAAACAAACAAACATCTATGTTCACCAGAATTTTCCCACTCTTACCGGACTGATCATTCATCATTCGGATGGCTTTGGCCTTGGCTAGCTCCAGTGCTGTGACCCATCTCTGCCTCTCCACCTCTGTGCTGGCTTTCAGATGGTACGTGCGCCCCCCACTGCTCAGAACAATATTGCAGGCGTCTTCGGTGTCGATGTGCGCCGTGGCCAGGTTGATGGTGCCGCGGCACGTATGGGCCATCTCTGCCTGCGTCCTATCAAGAGCGACGAAGACAGAAGGAGCAACCAAAACATGGAGTGCAGGAAATGAGAGGGAGGTGTTAGTACATGATGACAAAAAGACACCAAGAGAAAAAAAAAAAGAAAAAAAAAATTCACAGAAAGACAGACAGTGAACAATGAGGAGAAGAAGAGAGAGAAAAAGAAATTGATTAATTATATTGTTAATCCCAAATTTCCATTTTGTCAAATGCTGAAGAGAGTACCACAATGCATAACTCTTTGTTATGATGTAACTTGCAGGATAGCTGTACTGTGAATGAAATCATAAGTAGAGTGAATAATGCACCAGTCGTATGTAAGAGAGAAAAACACTGAGCACCTGTAAGCGTTACATTACTACACACAGCTGCATACTGAGTGGGCAGAGAATAGAAGTTAACATGGCTATTGTGTGTCAGCTGGCCAAACAACAACACTCAAACAAACCAGCCAGTGTCACAGCCAGAGAGACAGGGAACAGAGCGTGATGTAAACCCTGAAAGAGAGATCAGGAAGAGAACTTACAGTACCCACTATCAAACAGCAAAGAAACTACTGAGGCCTACACTAGTGAAAATACTTTATAGTAGTAATACGTTTATAATAATTTTATTTCATACTAAGTATAGTTCATATCTATTAACATTCACTGACATATTGCTCAAGATTTATATTTAAATTACACTAGCTAATTCAACTTTATTTGGAGTACTACTAGTGCACAATTCACATTTCTTAATAATAAGCCTAATAATAAGCCTGTGTTTTTTAATGTCACTATTGATAAGGATTGTGTGATCTTTGATAAATATCAGTCTTTGAATGCAATATATTTTTTTAATTGTACCTGAAGTATACTTGCAATAGTTTCACTTTAGCACAATCAAATATACTGTACTTCAGTATATCTTTAGTTGGACTTCAGCACTACTTTCACACAATTAAAGTGAATTAAGCACAAAATTAGTTGTTCCAATTTAGCAGACTTTAAGTATACCAGTTTCGTATACTAGAAGTACAACTGCAGGGTATTTTTATTAAGCACATATATATGCAAATGTATTTGTAGTATATTCACCATGAAATAAATGTATTTCAAATACATTTTAGTATATTTATTTTTCCGAAACATGACATTTCTCAAAAAAAAAAAAGAGAAAAGTACAGGGCTGCGTTCCTCAAAAGCATTGTGAGCTAAGTTGATCATAGAGACCATTGGTAGCAATGGTTCTACGATCTACAGCTGACAGACAGACAGACAGACAGACAGACAGACGAGGGTGGCTGGTTGTTTAGTGTGTGAAATATTTCAGGTCTAAAAGGATAGCAGAGCCTCTTGGTAGTCTGTCAGGCCATTCTAAGGAGCTCTAATTTAACCAAGCCTTGAGTAGAGGCCTAACAAAAGCCTTAATCCTCACAAAACACAGCCAAAGAAAGACAGACAGGGAATAAAGACAGATCCCTCATTCAGCTGCTTATGAAACACTGATTCAAACTCAGTCACGCCACTGAGGCTTTGCTGACTCAGAAAGAGAAAATGAAAAAGAGCTTCAGTGAAAGTGTAAAAGTGAGGGCAGTAAAAGGCATGAAGGGGTAGAGAGGAGGAGCCGAAAAGTGGGGAGACATACAGAGAGCCAGTACCCTATCTCTGTGTTACTGCTCTGGTTACCCAGTTTCTGTTGCACATCTCTAATGGAATGTCAAAGCTCTGACCTCTCAGAGAAACTGTGAGATGCATTCCACTCATTCAGAGCCAGTCAGACATCTCTGACACGGATATACACTGTGCTTGTGGAAATTAATGTGTCTGTATTTAATGTGAAACGTGTGTTATCTGTGTAACCGCTCTCTCCCGGGTCCTCACTGCCCACCTCGTTCTTGTTCCGGGTGGGCTCGAACCCGGGTCTCGCACTAACAAGGAGGTTAAAGACTGCAATCACTAGCGTCAGTCGCTAGTAGGGTTGGGAACCGAGAACCGGTTCTGTTTTTTGAAAAGAACCGGAACCTTGAGCAATTTCTAAGTTTCGGTTCCAAAAACGGTTCTGGTGCGAAATAACAGAAACGCCGCCCTGTTTCTTTAATTACTGAGCACATTGTTTCCAATGACGCGCACTCCACAGACTCGCCGTGCCGCATCGTGTCCCACGAGTGTACGCGCACTCGCGCCTCTGATAACTGTGCACGTCGTTTTGTCTGACTGTACATGTACCGGCAGCGCATAGCACCTGCTGTCACTAAATTACATTATATTCGTCCCATATTGTCATTAATATACATACTGACTTCAACTTGGACCACTAAATAAATAGACTGCTATTGTTATGCAAGTATGAGGGTTAGATTATTTAGTGTACAGGTCATTTCATGAGTGATAAACAGTGATAGAAAAAAAATATTTTCATGCATTTTAAATGTTTAAAAATGTGGAAACCACTCATTGCATCACAACATCTCCTTACTGCATTATTATTTGTAAAATAGGGGCTTTATGGAGTGTGTGTATACATGGTTATAAGTATAAGTTTATATTTCATTAATTTAGGGAAATGAACAGCTTATTCCTGCTCGAAAAGCAAAATGTTATTGATAGTGTAAAAAACATCAACTCTGAAGCACATGCTGATTGATGGACTAGCATTACTCAACAATACTTACTTCCTTTCAGGAACACTACATTCAATAAAGGTAAAATAGTAAAAGACAGAATAATAGTTCATTTAAATGGAACCAGAATCGGAACCTGAAAATTTTTATACTGTAATTTATGTTGAATTTTGACATTGCCAACCCTTAAATTAAGTTGACAATAAGTAATAAACAGTATTGAGCATTGAGTAGTTGTGCATTTTTCCTTACCACTATTTTTTTAATTGTTGTTTAATGATTTTAATGGAACCGGAATCTGAAAATTTCTAACGATTCCCAACCCTAGTCGCTAGTGCGTCTCTTGAGATCAGGGGAGTGAGGTTTACCTGCACAGCACCTACCCGCTGGTCTCCGTTACATATGGCGGGATGCTAGATACCAATAAAATGTTAAAAATGCAAACATTCCTTTCTTCTGAACTGTTCTCATGAGCTGCATGCAAAAGAAAACATACAGCACAACCAAGTTAGTCTGATTCACAAAAAATTATTCATATAAACCAGTTATTTATATTGTATCAAAAACATATTTACTATGATTTTTTTTTCTCAAACCAAATTCACCCAATGCCGATTTTAAAGATTTAATTGGTCACGTCAATTTAAAGTGCTAATTGCCTACACAACACTGAAACAAATACTCACCCCTAACCTTAACCTGCATCCTAACCTTAACCTAAGTGTTTGGTAGCATATACTGATAGATAGCATTACTGTTTGTCATGAGATCCATCTTTCTGAACTTTGAACTGAGTCCATAAAATTTAAACTGCACAAGTTGATCAATGAAATTGGCTGTGAGGTGGGATTTCTGCTCAACTAGTTTGGAAGAAAAGAAAAATCATGTACATTATCAGTGTAGTCCAGTTGAAGGGCAAATAAGGGAGTGTTTTTTAAGGAATAACTCAAAGACTCACGAGTTACCATTTTAATCAGTCTGATGAATCTATCAGTGATTGTGCCTGACTGAATCAGTCAGAGTGGTTACCGAATTAACATTGGACTCATTTAAACTTCAAGTTATCATTACTGTCAGTGACATCAATCTTAAAATAAACAAAGTTTTGTGTACTTTAGGTTTGTTAACTTTAAAAATGTAGCCTATGATCACTGACTGGATGTTCACATGACTGCAAAAACAGTTCATGTGTATTGTGTGTTAAATTATTGCCTGTGCATGAAACCATCATTTAAACCAAGTTTAAAAACCACAATTGTACAGTCTCTGTCATGTCTGCAGTTCATGTTAATACTAATAAATGTTAAGAGCATTTCTGTCTACATTTGCACCCAGCAAGTTGTTTCCATTTTGAATAATCATTTCAGTAAAGAAGTCTACTTGGAAACTGAACAATCTGTGTGAGAAAATGGATTAAAAAAATATACCAGCATAATAGGAAATCTGAATCAGAAAACAAGCGATTCTCTCTTTCCACATACGAGACACTATAGTCTCCCTACTGCGTCTGAGAGTGTTGAAAGTGTAGAGTCCAACGTCTGCTGGCTACATTTTTTTCAGGCCTTCTGGGGACTGATGGTCTGACAGTCAAGCAAACCAAGTAATTGGCTGAATCCAAACTCAGGTGACCGAGTCACTAGGGGGGAGGGAGAGATACACATTCAGCTCAGAGACCAACCATCAATTACCATATTCACTCCACCACACAAAAGAAAAAAACCCTCTAGAGCTTAGATTGAATACTCAAACCCTACCAAAGCAAATGCAGACAGGAGAAAGAAAGAGCAAGCTGGGGGAAGGAGGTGTGGAGGGGTAAAAGCAAAGATCTTAAATTAGCTTCACCCACCCTGCAGGGGACAGACTGGACGCAAATGGCTGTAAGTGGGTCAGAACTGAGAACATGAACCATGCCGAGCAAAAAGAGAGAGACAGAGATATGTCATTAAAACCTGCAGAAAGAGAGAGAGGTAGGGAAAGAGAGAAGAGAGAAGACTAAGAAAAGGGTAAAGGCCCCGATATACTCAAAACGAAGTTCTTTTTCATTCTTTGTTTAGGGGTAAAACGAAGTTCGAAATACATGAGCAGCGGTATACCATTATAGAACATCCTGACGCCACCCACCCTGGTGAAAGAAACGTTTAAATGAATATGTTATATTTGCTGCACACTTTCCTCTCGGTAACAAAATAAACACAATAAAAATGGAGAAAACAGTAAGAATTTTTTTTATAAAAAGCATCTGTTCATAGCGACATGGCTTTGCTCGCATAAGCTTTGCAAATTAGCACTCCCGTGAAGTCACGTCACGTGTGACTACATGGCATTTTAATCAATATATTGCTTAAAAGCAAGCAGCAGAATTAAATATGAAAACTGTCTTATTTCATCAAAAGCAAAATTTTATTTACCACTATAAAGCGGCTCTCCACTGCACGAACATCTCTCCTTCAAGGACTCTGTAGACGAGATTTACCGTGGGGAAGTCGTGGCCTAGTGGTTAGAGAGTTTGACTCCTAACCCTAAGGTTGTGGATTCGGGTCTCGGGCCGGCAATACCATGACTGAGGTGCCCTTGAGCAAGGCCCTGAACCCCCAACTGCTCCCGGGCGCCGCAGCATAAATGGCTGCCCACTGCTCCGGGTGTGTGTTCACGGTGTGTGTGTGTTCGCTGTTGTGTGTGTGCACTTTGGATGGGTTAAATGCAGAGCACAAATTCTGAGTATGGGTTTCAAATGAACCCAGAGCAGAGTTCCGCATGAAAGAATGCGGAGCCTCAGTGAACACCTCCTATGACGTAATCATCATGGAACAATTGTAGTACGAAGGTGTTTTGCAGCCAGAACAAACTTCTCCAGAAAGTTCGCTTTGGCAAACTGTTTCGAACTCCCAAAACTAACTCATTTCAATTTTGTTCGAAATGACATCACATCAGTTCATTCTTCGATTTCGCTTGAAGTATATCAGGGAAAGTGAGGCAATGACAAAAATAAATATCAGATGAGAGATTCTTTTTAGCAGCTGTTACTACAGTCTTCAGTGTCACATGATCCTGCAGAAATCATTCTAACACACTGAATTGCTGCTCAAGAAACATTTCTTATTTTATTATCAATATTTAAAACAGCTCAATGTTGAAAACAGTCATTCTGTGATGAATATACAATTCAAAAGAACAGCATTTACAGGTCCTTCTCAAAAAAATAGCATATTGTGAAAAAGTTCATTATTTTTCATAATGTAATGATAAAAATTAAACTTTCATATATTTTAGATTCATTGCACACCAACTGAAATATTTCAGGTCTTTTATTGTTTTAATACTGATGATTTTGGCATACAGCTCATGAAAACCCAAAATTCCTATCTCAAAAAATTAGCATATTTCATCCGACCAATAAAGAAAAGTGTTTTTAATACAAAAAAAAGTCAACCTTCAAATAATTATGTTCAGTTATGCACTCAATACTTGGTCGGGAATCCTTTTGCAGAAATGACTGCTTCAATGCGGCGTGGCATGGAGGCAATCAGCCTGTGGCACTGCTGAGGGGTTATGGAGGCCCAGGATGCTTGGATAGCGGCCTTAAGCTCATCCAGAGTGTTGGGTCTTGCGTCTCTCAACTTTCTCTTCACAATATCCCACAGATTCTCTATGGGGGGTTCAGGTCAGGAGAGTTGGCAGGCCAATTGAGCACAGTAATACCATGGTCAGTAAACCATTTACCAGTGGTTTTGGCACTGTGAGCAGGTGCCAGGTCGTGCTGAAAAACGAAATCTTCATCTCCATAAAGCTTTTCAGCAGATGGAAGCATGAAGTGCTCCAAAATCTCCTGATAGCTAGCTGCATTGACCCTGCCCTTGATAAAACATAGTGGACCAACACCAGCAGCTGACATGGCACCCCAGACCATCATTGACTGTGGGTACTTGACACTGGACTTCAGGCATTTTGGCTTTTCCTTCTCCCCAGTCTTCCTCCAGACTCTGGCACCTTGATTTCCGAATGACATGCAAAATTTGCTTTCATCCGAAAAAAGTACTTTGGACCACTGAGCAACAGTCCAGTGCTGCTTCTCTGTAGCCCAGGTCAGGCGCTTCTGCTGCTGTTTCTGGTTCAAAAGCACACGCCTGTGCACGATGGCTCTGGATGTTTCTACTCCAGACTCAGTCCACTGCTTCCGCAGGTCCCCCAAGGTCTGGAATCGGTCCTTCTCCACAATCTTCCTCAGGGTCCGGTCACTTCTTCTCGTTGTGCAGCGTTTTTTGCCACACTTTTTCCTTCCCACAGACTTCCCACTGAGGTGCCTTGATACAGCACTCTGGGAACAGCCTATTCGTTCAGAAATTTCTTTCTGTGTCTTACCCTCGTCGCTTGAGGGTGTCAATGATGGCCTTCTGGACAGAAGTCAGGTCGGCAGTCTTACCCATGATTGCCGTTTTGAGTAATGAACCAGGCTGGGAGTTTTTTAAAAGCCTCAGGAATCTTTTGCAGGTGTTTAGAGTTAATTAGTTGATTCAGATGATTAGGTTAATAGCTCGTTTAGAGAACCTTTTCATGATATGCTAATTTTTGAGATAGGAATTTTGGGTTTTCATGAGCTGTATGCCAAAATCATCAGTATTAAAACAATAAAAGACCTGAAATATTTCAGTTGGTGTGCAATGAATCTAAAATATATGAAAGTTACATTTTTATCATTACATTATGGAAAATAATGAACTTTTTCACAATATGCAAATTTTTTGAGAAGAACCTGTATTTGAAATACAAATATTTTGTAACTTTATAAATGTTTTACTGTCACTTTTGATCAATTTGATGCATACTTGCAGAATAAAATGTAAAAAAAGAGCAGCAACTCTGAGTGGCCAAAAGAGCAGCAACTCCTTCTTTTCTGTACCGTAACTTGGCTTGCTCAGGTGTCACATTATTTCATATATGTCACATTAGCACTATCACTTTGTATCATTTAGAAAAGTGAACTATTTTTATTTCTATATTCTGTTATCCCTCTATGTATGCATTTTTTTTTTACTTTTTCCAGTCCTAACACACTCCCAATCTCATACTAGCCCCTGGAGACTATTAAGAGAGGGCTTGCTCTGCAGTGCCCATAAATCATGCCTACTACTGCAAAAAAAAAAACTGCATATTATCACATGCAAGAGAAACACACTCAGCAATGACTGATGATTACTCAAACTGTGAAATTTACTTTATTTAGAGTCCAAAAATAATTATAGGAAGTGTGCAAAGTTTCAGTGAAAACATCATGCAAAGTATCAGAAAGGCATTCCAAAAAACCCTTCTCTCAGTTAACCTCCCATATACCCTTGAGGGACACACTCCTTTCGGATCATGTGACCACATTCTTCCCAGCAAAATGGAACGTTATCGCTCATTGCAAAAGAAGGTCAAGCATTGTCTTGGAGCGAATGAGTTAGAGATGCCCTGAAAACAGAACATTTGGCTAATAGTGATAATACTGATTATTATGTAATATGCAATAAGATGGGCAATTTGATTACGGTTTAATTTTCATCTCATGGCGTAAGTCAGCATAAAATTTGTTTTGCCTGTTTTTTAAGTGGGAATGTAATGGAAATTCACCCTATCTAAATGCATCTTAATGTCTTATTCTAAACAATTCATCCATGTGTTTTATATATATTTTTTAAATGCAATAACTCGATTTTCCAGTGAAATGTCAGACTTCTCCCTGGTGATGTATGCCGGACTCTCTAATTATTTAGTCCACTTAAACCCCGCTGCTTTATTACAATTGTGTTATTGAGTAAGTGTTTAAGAAGAAAAACACAGGAGGGGAAGATAGATGTGTGACTCATCGCAAGTAGAGGAAGGAGTGGGGGGGGTGCTGTGACCGAGTGCAATTTATGAAGGCCATTACACTTTTACGTGTTTTAGTGCTGCAGATGACAGGACTGTATGTGTGGTGATGGAGGTGGGGGTTCTATTGCTCTCAGTAAAACTAACACATCAGCAGAACACATCCAAGGCACATCCTAAAGAAGCCTCTGCATTTCCTTCAGAGTGTAGTGACAACACTACAGGGAGCTGAGTTCTTCAGAAGTGATTGATTAATGTGTCTCTTAGTAATAATGCACAAGTCTGCATGACAGCAAGATCAGTTCGATCCAGCCCAGAGAGATGAAGAGGTGTGCATGTGAGCAGCATCATCTCAACCCAAGGGACATCGACTTAGTGTGTCAGAAACAGACTCGCTGGACGCTTGGATGACTCACATAGATGTCAGCTCAGAGATCCTCGAGAAGGAGAAGTACAGGAAGGCTAGGCAAAACAGACTGAATGCATTGTGATGCACCAGAATATCTTAATTGGATAGTGATTGTTTCTGTTCAAAATGAGATCTGATATAACATTACTATTTTACTTTAATTAAAGAACAAATATGAATTGGCAGCTGACCCGCTTAAGGAAAAAAGCATGAGCCTTGTTACAGGAGTAGAAAATCTCCTCTGTACTGAGCATATTACAACAGGGCTTTATCTCCCAGTACTTTCTCTTCCCCCACTCAGATTATTATAACAACCTACTTCTTCACTAATTGAACCACAGGAAATGATATGAAGTCTAATGACGCACTGAAAAGAAAATCCTTGGCCAAAACCAAAAATTCTGAACATACTGGGGAGAAAACATACAGTACACCAAAAATGCAAATAATAAAAGTAGACTTTGTTTGGAATAAATAAAATATGATGAAAAAAAAAACAATGATACTTTTATTCAGCAATGATAATAATAAATTATGTTCTTTTAAACTTTCTGTTCATCAAAGATTCCTGAAAGAAAATCTATCAGTTTTCACAAAGGCAATAATAATAGTTTCATGAGAACGTAATTAGAATGTTTTCTGAAGGATCATGTGGCAATGAAGACTGAAGGAATGGCCGATGAAAATTCAGCCTTGTCATAAATTACATTTTAAAATGAATTTAAATAGAAAACAGTTATTTTACATTGCAATTATGTCACAACATTAAGTTTTTACTGTATTTTTAATTAAATAAATGGCCTTGATGAGCATCTTTCAAATCGTACAGGCCCCAATTGTTTTTTTTTTTATGATAAATTACAAATAAATAAAAATATTGATGCAATATTGTGCAAAACACTGTAGAATTGTGCATTATCAATATAATATTGTATTGGCTAATTGCACAATATTTTAATACAGTTTTTTTAATATATAAAATGACTCCAAGGGGATTGATTGTTAGACTGATATCAGCTGAAAATAAGAAAACGCTGATACAGAAGCCACCTAGAAAGTGTGAGTCAGCTGCTCTCTGCATTTAAGCGCTGTAGGATGTTGTAATTGTGCATATTTATTATAGCAGCATGCAGCAGATTTGCTTGAAAGATTGGTACAAATCTTTTAATTCACTCGAATATATTGACCACTAATGGTCTAATAAAAATGTAGGCATAAAATAAACACTTTAAGTAGGCTACATCTGTATTTGAGCAGTAGTGCTGTGTTGTGCACATGGTCAGGCCAGGAATACAGGTTCACGTCTAAATCACAGCCCATGCTATCTCATTCCCTATGCTGTCCAGTAAATAAGAGTCCAGAAGTCTCTCTACTACAACTTAAAAGGTTTTCCTTTCTTTTGTGAAACACAAAGGAAGATATTTTCTTTAAAAAAAAAATTGTCCAAATGAAAATATCTTACTTTGTGTATAACATAAGCCATACAGTCTGCAACAACATGAGGGTGAATAAATGATAACAGAAATTTAGTTTTCAGGTGAACAACACCTTTAACTAGACTTCACCAAAGAACAGTTAGGCTACATTCCTAAAAATACCAAGGAATTATCAAGAAGCCATTTCATTAGCTGCTTGACTACAGTTGTACTCCATGACGCTATCACGATGACCCTCGTGACCATCTGATAACCATTCATTCTAGATCACAGTTGGTGCACAATACAGCTCTGATAGCACAAAGGCTCTCAAATACACTCCTTGAATGTCTTCAGTATGCCTTGTTACATTCACGTACTGTATTACTAATAAAACATTTGGTTTGTATAATTTTGAAGATCGAATGTTTTAGGATATACCAAAATACTGCCTTCAAGTGCACCTTGGAAACTCATATCTCTGAGTGAGGCACTTGCTAAATGACATCATCCATTCAAGTCAGAGACATAACACAGAAGTAGCCTAAACAAAACAAAACATCTTCGAATTCAAAAATAATGAAAATTATTCCCATCTGTAACATATTTATATATAGTACACAGCATACATTATGCATATATGTTATTAACCCAATTAAAGATCAGTGTGTGATCTATTATGTTTTAAACTTGTAACTGGCTCAGAACTAATTGCGATATTTCCGACTCTACTTGTAGGGCACATAAAGCAAATAAGCTTACTTGGCGACTATTTTTGCAACATCCCGGGCAGCTATTTTTTCATAAATATTGTGACCTTCAAGTGGAGTTGAAAATATAATAATTATAAGTTCTGAGCACATGAATGACCAAGCAAAGATGTACTGTATTTACAATTGGAAAACTCAGAATTCAGTTGAGATGAGACATTGAGAGGGCCGTCCTTTGGGCAGTGCAAACTTTGAGGGGGCCCCACGGTGAACGGGCTTTCAAGGTTTGCTATACATTTATTTGTGATACCATGTATAAAGAAGTGATAGAAATTAATTCTGATGTAGTTATTTGGGTTTAATGTTCACAGTATATGGGTGAATGACGGATAAGGATTTAAAATGTGAAAAAAAATAAAACTGGCAAAAAAATTTAATTTTAGGACTTTCTATACTTATTAGAGTGTTGTGTATGTAATGCAATGATATTTACACATTTCAAGAATGTAATTAACCATTTTTTTTGGTGAAACAGATCTTTTTCCCCATGAAAATGTCATTCCTGGGTAACGTAATGAATTTTTAAATTCATTACATTTCTACCATTGTTGGCATATACAAATGTACTGATCTCCATATTTGGAGCTCAACAAACAATTAGTGCTCGGAAAACTACATTTTAATCACAATTAATATAATCAATTTGGGATTTCATATAGACACGGGCTCATTTTTGGCTGCTGCTAAGTCAAAATTCAGAACCAAATAAAAAAAAAAACCTGGAAAATGTTTACAAATGTTTTCCAATAAAGTAAATAAGACTTATTTTATCATTAACTCAACAAAAAAACTGAATTTGTGTAATTTAACACACAAATATGGGTTAAATGAATTGCCCATGTCATTGTTAGCCGGAATGACATACTTTTAGTTTGTATGAATTTATGATATATTTTTCATGGTTGAATTAAGGATAATGATTTGTATAATTTCTCTTTCCAACAGCTAAAACATTTAGGCTTATTTCAAATGAGTGTGAACCTATTTCGATTAATATTTCAAGTTTGCTTGTTACTGACACAATATTATTCCACTGAATCATCACCATAATACCTTGCTCTCTTTTTTGCAAGATACTCAGCCCTAGCTTCTGCATCTGTGTTTATCCTGGCTCTGAACCGTCTCTGCCTCTCTTTATTAGACAGAGGCATCTGGAAGAACAGAATTGACCTTAAAACACCAGAAGCTATACAAAAGTTTTAAAATGGGTAACACTTTATAATAAAGGCACACTATTAATCATTAGTTAAACATTAGTAAAGAGTTAATTCATCATTTATAAAAAAAAGCATTAATAGACATTAATAAGCAGTTTATAAATACAGCTATAAATGCTTTATTCTTGATTTAACTATAATGTGTTTAATAATTGTATTTTCATACTTTAATTTCATACTTATGGATAGGCTTATAAATCAAGCATTAAGCATGTATAGCTGCATTTATAAAATTCTTATTAATGTTTAGTAATGCTTTATAAATGAATTAACTGTTTAATGATGCTTTACTAATGATTAATAACGTGTAGTTAAGTATTACCAAATGTGGCTATATTAATAAAAATGATTACATTATTCATGATTTGACCATTAACATTACAAAAGTTCAATTCAATGATAATTGAATGTGAATCATATGAAATCAAGATGAATTACAGCAAAAATACGGCAAAAAACATACAATTATGTAAATAATGTTAATGTTAATAATGTAACTATAATAACTATACCTAAAAGTTTACAAATGTTAATTAAAAACTAGATTGTTATGCCTATGTCATTCTGGATAACGGATGACATGTCCTGGCTAACAGAGGTTTTTTGTTATCCAAGAATGACATGTTGTTATCCAGGAATGACAAAGTAAATATTTTTCTTTATAATCAGGCACTAATTTAACCACCTATGGAAAACTACAACTTAGCCATCATCGCTTTAAGTTAATCTTTTAGATCAAATAGATAGTTTTTTAATATAAAAACATCATAAATAGTTTATCAGTGTTATCCAAAAGGACACATGATATTGCTACAAAGTGCATCAGTGACCGAAAAGGTCAAAATATCAACATTTTAAGAGACGCTTACTCACATTTGCACATGTTCTGGTGCTCCTTCAGGGTCTTCTTTTTGATACAATATTATGTCACATGACATACCACAATGCATTATGGTCTAAAATGGTCATTGGTGTCTGTTATCCAGGAATGACATTACAGAAATCACAATTTGGGGACAAAAGTCTTTCTGTCTTTAAAATGTAATTAAGCTTAGTATTATAACCATATTTGCAGGTATCGTTTTAAAACATCAATACAATTATGCCCAAGTAGATTTTAAATATTTTTATTTTTTACATTTTTATTGTATTTTTGTATTAAGATTTTAAGCCGGGACAGTTACCCGGAATGACATTTTGGGACTTTTGAGCTCAGTAGATCCTTAAAGATTAATTATTTATAATGAATTCTCACATGAGTATTTAAAGAGGGGAAAGTTGAGTCATTTAATGAAATCCATTTAAAAATGTATACATTTTTAATATTATGAATAAGCTTTGGACACCAGAATTGACACGCCACGTCATTGACCCATATATGACTAGATGCATGTTATGTTTTTGACTTGAATGCATGATATGTCATAATAAGGAATGCCTGATTGGAAGGTACGAGCTTCCCAGATGCATTTGAAGGCACTGTATGTTCTGTGTATCAACCTGAACAGAAAATTATGAAAATGTTCAAAACTATTTGTTAAATGATGGTTCGATATTAAAATATATTACAAATAAGCAATAAAATCTAACAACAAAGCTATCCTACATTCTGCTTCTTTATCTTCTTTTTTCCCGGCTGTTAGACCTAACACGAATGCATATTCTAGAATAAACACAGCTGATTGGCTCTGAAAACTGCAAGGGCTGCAAGGTAATGGTGCGTTTCCACTGGCACGTAGCGAGCACTTCGGAGCAAGCGTTTTCAATTTATTCCTATGGAAATTGAGATTAAACGCTCACACAGTGCATTACGGGATTGAAAGCGATGCAGAGAAAGCGTTGAGAGTGGCCGAGTGTCAAAAAGTTTGGGCATTCCTCGACTTGATGCCAATTTTCAGCGAAAAATGCTGGGCGACAACCAATCGCTGTGAAAAGGAGATAAAAATTGTTTTTATAGGCGTGCTCTGCCCTAAATTTGACACGCACCAAAGCAATGGTGTTGTAGCATTGCAGATTTGACGCTGTAGTGGAAATGCACCATAAATGCAAGTCTTAACTTCCATAGGAATTAATTGAAAACAGCGGAAATGCACTGTGACAGTCTACAATTGTGATAATGACAATTAGGATTTTTCTTATACATGTTTCCAGGAAGTCCATTTACTCCTCCTTCAACTGGGAGAAAGTCCAACATGCACTTGTTGGAAACAATGTAGACTGGCAATATTTTAGAAACTGCAGAATCACCAGCAGTAGGATACTTTATGACAATTATAATCTTTATAGCTCAAAGAACATATATTAAATTTTCCTGTATCCATATCGTAACCCTAGTCACGTAATGAGCAATCACTTACACATTTCAATGGGAATATCTCTGCTTGACTAAATCATTAAATGTTTCTCTAAAGTCTCTGTCCCAGATGAAAGATTGGCATCGTGAAACAATCGTGGCGATTTCTGTGATCATGGCTCCTAATCGGTGGTCCTGTGTCATACAGTGAGAGAGGTTCAAAGAACCTTACCTCTAGCTTTTATTCCTTCCTCTTTCGCCGCTTCCACTTTTTTTCAGCACACACAAGAAATACAACAACTGAAGTGTGATTTATCATGCGTTTTGTTTTATTACTAGCAAATGCTGATGAGGTTTTATTCATCTTTAGGAACGTGAGTTGTAGTGTACAAGTCAACAGGTGTCAACATCGTATGGTCTACACACATGTCCTACCCAAGCTTATTAGATCCATGTTGCACAGTGTGACATGCAGTGATCTTATAGGATATTGCTAAAATCATGCAGTGTGTTTTGGGCTTTATGTGACAGACCTTGATGCGGTAATGAAGCAATTAAAAGACAGCAGTAATTAGGATTTTTTTGTGACAGTTACCTCATGTGATCCACCTGTCTTCCTGACACAAGGGGAGAAATGAAACATGATTACCCCTGCTGGCTCAAGTGCCTCTTGAACAACAGGTGTTAATGGCCAAGCTCACAGGTGACACGTGAAGGTGGTTTAAATTTTAAAAAGATACTGTAACACTGCATACATAAGCTTCACATCAGATATCTCAGACCCTGTCATTCGAGATGCTGTCACAAAAAAAAAAAAAAAAAGTGTGCTATGTGATGTGTGTGTGTGCATTACCGCGTCTGTCCCAAACACGCATTTGTATGCAGATAAAGCCACATACATATATAGAAAAAAAGAGTGTATTTTTCCGTGGCTCACACACACACACATATAAATTAATTCTTTATTAATATAAATTAATATGCGAAAAATTGGCTTTCTTTTTCAAATATTTAAGGGAAGCTGGTTACCATGGTGAATGTTTGTAAGGGATGTTTTAGTTTGTTGCGTGTACGCTGGCTAAAGCTAACGCTGGCTAACACATCTGTAGCTGGCCAGAGGCTGAATATGGACCAGAATAAATTAACGTTACAGTTGACCAAGTTCACCATAAAGACGAGCCATATATATGATCAAACCTAAAGTTGAAGGACACGCCCACACACACGCAAAAGTAGGTTGTCAGATATTAAAGTGCAGCGACTCTCATAAAGCGTCACAGCCTCGCTATACGAGAATATCAGTTGACGTTAGCATAAGCGCTAGCTGACGCGCTAATAAAAACAGCGTACTGTTGTCATTTAATAAGAGACAGGCTTTTATCCGCTAGTAATGACTTCAAGAACCTGGTTTAAAAAGAAACACATAGTGGTGGCGAGGCCGCGAGGGTTTATAAAGGCGGACTGGCATCTGTCCACATTAGAGACGCGCTCATAAAGTCCCGTGTGTGGTTTTGACAGCTCTTACGACCTGCTTTGACATGACAGATCCCTACACTGGTCGGCCACACAACAGCATACTAACACAGCCCAGTGTAGCCTACATATATTGCATTCTAAATGAATGACATCTACACGTGCATATGGAAGACGCATTATTTACCTGTAATAGGACAGCAGCCCGTTGCTGAGCACGAACCATCTGCGCTGGTAACCTTTGATGTAGTTAGTCCATTTAAAGAGCCAGCCTTTGTAGGTGTCCGAGCCCGGGGCTGGTGTCCCGCTCGCTGGCGTGGACGCGGCACTCTTGCCCTGCTCGCTCATGCTCCTCCTGCCCCGGTCCACTGCCACAGACTGATGATGTCGCCGCCGCCGCCGCTGTTTGCAGGATAAGCACGGAACTGCGGTGAGAAAGGACACGATCCTGCCGGGGCCACTGCAGGGAGCGGCCACTCTCCCCATAAAACTCACCGCCGATACTCTGAGATGGACGGGCTATCAGAGGAGGAGGAGGGTCTGGGGCAGGGAGAAAGAAACAGCACACTCCCCCCTCTTTCTCTCCCCAAAGACAGAGAGATGAAAAACAGCGAGTTGGAGAGCAGGAGCGACCACCACTGGCGCGAGAGGAGAGCGAAATCACCCGCGCACTTCATACGCTCATAGTTTGTCATCCAGTCGCTCACATTTTACTCTACATTATCCACGTGAATTACAAACATACTAGTAAATATTGAGCGATACAAAACATGGGCTCGATAATAAAGAGTATTTAAAATGCTTACTATTATTATAGACACTTCTATATGTTATACTTATAGAGAATTATATTATTTATTTTATGTGTTAATGTTATGTAAATTTACATTTAATCAATATCACGTGCTGTTGGACTCTAATTAACTTCACTGTTAATAGTTAAAAGTGAGTAACGCGTTTCAGACCATTTCTTCTGGTAAATTCTTGTCAGAGAATATATTCTATGAAACAGTAAGTGTATAGGCCTAAAGGCAATTCAGAGAATTGTTTCTAAACGCATAAATATTAAAACTGGATTGTTGAAAAACGTTACAAAGACTGAATTGCGGAGGTAGACCGTTAAACAGACGAGGTTTTTTTGTGTGTGTGTTCATGTTTTTTGGGCGGGCCTGACATCATGTCTCGATGATGCACTGGAGCCTCTGAGCATGGCATCTCCCCTAAAACTATAACTAGTCTAGACTAGAGTATGAGCAAGCATCAATGGTTTGGCCTACACGTGTCTACACCAAGCGGCAACCTCCTGCTCTCTCTCTGAAGCCAACAAGTGAGTTAAAGTGTAATTCATCGACTGGCCGCTAGAGGGATTCAATCCCATAGACACCCCATGTTAAAATACCAAACTTTACACAAAAAAAAAAAAACGTTTACAGCCAGGTTCAAAAAAAGATTTTGGTCTATATAGCTAATTTTGCCCTTCATGACCACTGTGGGGTTCTGCATAATTAAGGGAGTGGCCACTTGAGTGACAGGTGGATTGCTGCTGCTGATACTGCCGTAGAGCTAGGTGGGCGTGTCTTCAGCAACCAGCTCCCTCCTTTTTGCCCATTTTCGATTATCCGGGAGTGACGCGCGGTGACGTGCTGCCAAGATGGCGATGGCCTGCTCTGCCCACTTTGAGATTCAAAAACGCTCTTCAGGAATCTATGGGTGACGTCACGGACACTATGTCCATGTTTTTATACAGTCTATGATCTACACCAGCCGTGAGCGGCGCAACACAACAAAATAATTACCTATTTTATAATATGTCTACACTGGATGTGGCGCGGCGCTACAGACAAATACATTCGTTCTATTTATGAGATACTGACAGAAAGTTCAAATGATTTTCAATGGTCGCTTTGTCATGACGTTAGTTACACCAGCCTATAGTTTGCTAGCTAGCTATGCCTTCCTCACATTGATTCATATTACCTGTCCCTGTTGTATGGCTGTGTAAATCCAATTAAGCTGATAGAGGACGCATCCATTCAGGTTGTATCGGTGTGGACGGTTGAGAGAGGCGGCAGCTCTCCCTCGAGTGGGCGTGGTTTCAGTACAGACAGCGGACACGCACTTAATTTGACAACTTATTTTATTTACATGGCGGTTCTTTATATTAAAATTTGGGTGGTTTAATAACACATTTTTTTGTAGAGTGACAAACTCAGAAAACATGTTTAATATTAATATTGCTTTACACGGAAGTGACTTAAACTGTGTTTCGTCAACTGTGCCGCTAGAGGCTGGCTGCAAAAGGGATTCAATCCCATATACTCCCCATGTTAAAATTCAGAAAAAAAAAAAAAACGTTTACAGCCTGGTTCAAAAAATGATTTTGGTCTAAATAGCTAATTTTGCCCTTCATGACAACTCTGAGGGGGTGATTTTTTTTTATAACTCATCCATTTAAATTATATTAAGCCTTATAGTTCTGCATAATTAAGGGCGCGGCTACTTGAGTGGCAGGTGGATTGCCGCTGCTGTCACCACCATCAAGCTTTAGGGTTGGAGAACTCAATCCAATTGTAAGCTTCCGGATTTTGCTGCATCCCTTCTAGCCACAACTGCAAATTTCGCTCCACGCTTCACATTCACTCCGGATTGCTCACATTTTCTGGTGTCAACAAATCTGCCACCCTCTTATTGGAACGCTGCTTTTTTTTTTTTTTTTTTAGTTAGTTAAGAAAAAACTGTCTTCTTTAAATGCTGTCATCTTTTTCTGTTCACCAGTGCATTCATTGAACATAAATGTGTGTTGGAAGTGTGTGTAAACATCCATCCCATGATGATAAAAATCCACCCAGGGTTTTTTTTTTAAAATCCCTATTTTAAAATCCCCTTTCTCAAATCAGGCTGTTCTGAGATTCCTGTCAGAATGACGTAGTTCTGCACAGGCCCCTCCCATGATAGTTGATTGACAAGGCCGTCCTACCTTAGACCCGCCCTAATTGAGCTGTGTCCGCCATTGTGTCGACTCCGGTGCAGGGGAAGACAAGATTGTCTCCAATTGAGGTGTTTTGTTGTTGGATGTAATAATGAACATAGCAGTCATCATTTACTCCTGACATCTGAGCCACTGAAGAAGCAGAGGATTAAGGTTACTTTCGTTTTTTAAGGGAATGTGCCGATCCCCAATCTGCCTAAATGCGTCTATGTTCGTGCGAATCATTTGTGATCGAGCTTCATCTACAGAAGTAAAGGTTTTTTATGAATCTTTGCAAATCGCCTTTCCTAATATGTGCTAGTAAGCAAGTTTAGTTTTTCGGCTAAAGTAAACAGTACTGCTCGTCACCCCACAGAAGACAAGGGCAGGGTCAGCAGAGCTCATTAGCATTTAAAGCAAATTGGACTAGAATGGATTGCTAAAAAAAGAGCTCATTTTGACAGGGTAAAAAAGGTGTTTTTTACACTACCATTGAGAAATTTTAACCAAAGTATGTTATAGACTTTTCATTAAGACCCTAAAGAATCATATCAACTTATATCAAATGGGCATCCGATGACCCCTTTAAAGTATTGTGATAAGTTTGTGTTCAGGTACTTCATAGAATAGGACATGGAGACTGAGGTCATGTGATGTTTTGTGATCTTTCACCGGTTGATGGCGCCACAGCATTTCAAGCAGTTGGTTTGGGATGCCAGACACAAGTGAATGAAATATTAAACAAAAGAGAAGAATACCTCAGGCATCTTTTGAAAGGGTTTATTCATTTTTCATTGATGAAACATCACAACTACTAAAAAGAAAACAAATATTTTTTTCCATTACAAAAAAACAGGTAGCCCTTTAAAATCTAAAAAAAAAAAAAAAACAGGCAGTCCTACCAAGACAATCCATATTCAGCAAGTCTGAATGTTTAGTCTAAAAAGCCTTTAACATTACTAGCACAGGACATATTCCACAAGAACATGACATCTGCTACATTGTCTAGTCCTCAGTCCACAACCATAGCACAACACCGTGTGGCATGCAAATGTATGAGCCCCTCTCTGCTGTTTTATAACACAAGCCTGACTTTTTCTCCATCACATACATTTAAACTACATGCTAAGCTTATTTCGCACTAACATTATACAAAAAGTCAAAATCAATGCTCAAGTACTGTTACAAAGATCTGCTTGTACTCACTCATGTAGGTACATCAGTGCAATTAACCCCTGAATGATTCTGGTTTTGCCAATTAAAGCATGCAGCTCCATTAAACAGAAAACAGATTCTTTATGATAAAAAAGTCTGAAGGATGACCCAAGTTGCTAACTTATTTATGTTTCCATCTGCTGACAGAAGTTCTTAGCTCTTTTGAGTCATGTAAGATGTGTACAAGTGCATAGATGGCTGTCAGAGTTGCATTTGTGAGGAAGGATGTTGATTTTTCTCCTTTGCACACTCTGAGAATATTATGTCTTATGACCTTCTTCTGTCATGGGAAAGCATTTGGGCTGGGACCATCAATTTTCTCTGTCTGACGAATTTCCACCTGTGTGCCAATGCTCCACAGTTTATTCCACAGTTTATAACAGAATAGGTGTAGCAGTGCGACAGCACTAGCTGTGAATCAAGACTTCCGCACAGCCAGCCAATCAATCGTGTTGGCTATCCGTACATCTACAGGATGTTCTCTGTTAGTTAATTTGAAGCTTGGGCCAAACATCTACCTGTTCTCTACGCTAGCAGAGAAAAAACAGTAGCCCAATCTCACTGCAGACACTAAAGCACTTTAATTTTAATGTATTCTGCATTCAGAAATACTCCAGAGAGGATGTGCACTGTCATCCACTACCATACAGACTGCAGTCCACTGCAGTAAAGGATGTAAGCCTCTTCTGCATCCTGGTTCAGCAGAAATCTTCAGGTTTAGGGAAACCCCAGAGGACTTGTTTCCTTTATCATCACTTTTCACAGCTTCTAGAGTGCCAGTGTTAGTACATTCTTCTCATTTCTTCAGTGATCTATATTTAGGAGGTAGGATGTTTGCCATTTTACTTGATTTGGCAGGGCATATTGTGAGAAAATTGCAACGCAGTTATATATAGCATGCTGGGATATACCTATCTTGGCAAATGTGCTAAGAAGTTTGAAATAAAATAAGTCAGCATGATTTAATGAAGTCCGAGATAACAGTTAAGGATCTCCAGGTATCTCTTGCCCTTGTTCATACATCCACCATGGAATAAATCGATGAATGGAGAGGTGTACTCATCAGTATGAATGCTGGTGCCTATTTTAAGGACAAATTTCCTACATTTCTTAAAGGAGTTATATGATGTTGCTAAAAAGAACATTATTTTGTGTATTTGATGTTATGAAATGTGTTTATGTGGTCTAGGGTTTAAAAAACATTATTTTCCACATACTGTACATTATTGTTTTTCCTCTATGCCCCGCCTTTCTGAAACATTTTTTTTTTACAAAGCTCATCGGTCTGAAAAGCGAGGTGTGCTCTGATTGGCCAGCCATCCAGTGCGTTGTGTTTGGCTGAATGCCAAAAGCGGGTGACAGAAATGTTACGCCCCTTCCCATACTGTGATGTACAACACCGGCGCCACAAGACAAACACAATAAAACCCATTACAAAGAGCCATTTGTTGCATCCAGTGGAGACTTAATTACGGATTATAATAACTTACTGTATACTGTGTTTTTTTAAACATTAAACAATGTCTGCATTTGTGATCGAGAGACAATAAACAACAAGCACTACTCTACACCAGTGGTTCTCAATTCCAGTCCTCAGGTTACGCCTTCTTTCTTTGCGTGAACATTTGGGCAGCGTTATGCAAATCTTCCCACATCGTGACGTAGACATGTGGGGGCGTGTTTAAACGAGGCGTTTCAGGGGGCGTGGACAAATTTTTTTAACTTTTATAAAGAATATCTTGGATTTGAGACCTTATTCTTTGCAACTTTACAGATCTTCTTTATGCACCAAGAGCTTGTAACACTCCAAAGAGAAAGGAAAACTTGAAATCGCATCATATGACCCCTTAAAGGCAGTCGCACAGCAGAACAGGAGTGCAGTGCCACATTGTGTCTAGGACAACTCACTGGTAAACACTCAACCTAATCACCAAACAGGCAAAAATTCACTTCAAGAATGGTGGTCAACAAAGTGGCACCCTTGAGTTTAAAGTTTGGTTCTTGAAAAAAATAAAGCAAATGGAAAGAGAAAGGGCATGATATCTCTCTATATAAATCATACAGACTTTATCAAACTCACAGAAAGACAAACATTTGCTAAAAAATGCACAAAAGTCTTCCAGCATACACAGCCTCAGTCGTAGCTAGTTAATGCTGCTGGTGTGTGTACACTCATAGAAAACCATATGTTCAAATTTTAAAGACACGGTGTAGCGCTTCTTTTCTAGTGTGCAACCCCCTTTAGCCATTATGGACAAAACCATTTTGCTATTCAAAAAGCTGTTCCAACCACATTGTAGGAATATTATTTACACTTTTGCAGGGTCTGTGTAAAGTGGCCCAATGAATTACTACAAATGGAATTGGAGAATGGTGAGGTTTCGGTCTGTGAGCTGCAGCATATGGTTAATAAGGTTTATGAAGTGAAATGTTGTGGCAGGATTTGAAGCCTGCAGCTCCTTCAATATTAATGTCCTGAAGCAGTTTTGCAAAAAGGAAACTGGCCAATGAGTAACAGGACAGGAATTATTTTAAAGTCAGTGCTTCTGTGAAAGCGCAGATAAACTGTGCCTCCATTGTAGTTTTGTTTTGAATTTATACTATAACATGGAAAGATCATCTCATATTTAAGTTCAAATTTGATGAGCACTACAGATAATTCCAACGGGTTAATAAACTTTCACTCATCATTATTTCTAAATGATAAGTATAATAGCTGTTTCCAAGCAACAGTTAAAAACGTTCACACTTGCACCCACAGCATCTGAATTTAAATCTGAGCAAGAAGGGGAAACACATTATACTCTGTTTGAGTCAGATAAAATATCTTACTCCGACCCTGACAGACTTTGGTAAAATGAGAAAAAAAATCCTTATCTGCTTCCATTTTTCCTGTTTGTTAGAGTACACTGGAGAAAAGTGAAATCAGTAGTATCAAAGGTAATCCATCAGATGAATGCATCAGTTACAGAGGCCCCTAGGTGGTAATATTCCAGCCATTTTGATTAACAGTTTGTCCCCAAAGCTCCATCCTTGTGGTACAGCAAAGCTGGCGTTCAATATTGACTTAGGACCAGTTAAAATCAGATAATTAAGACACTGATAAGACAAACTGGTCCTAAATAAGCATAAATTCAAAAAAGGCTACATATCTCTCACATGACATTACAGCGGTTCCTCTGTAATGCCCCTTGGAGTCGGATAGAGGTGTGGTTCGGACGCAGTCCTCGTGCCACGGCTATTCCCAGGAGCTCTTTGAAGAGCAAAAGCACATGCCAGTTGTACTTAGCAGAGCACTCAACATAGCCACACTTCCAGGTTTTCTTCACCAGGACAGACACGGCCCTCCGCTGGGTGAACCGATGCCGCTGAAGGTCCCGCTTACTGCCCACCACCAGGATGGGCACCTCACTACTGCTGCCCACTTATGGAAAGACACAGAAAGATATGAGAGAGGGAAGGTAGGTGAGATGGCACAGGAGAAACGCAATAATAAAGAGGTTTAAGAGGGAATTAGCAAGTAAAACAAAGCGACCCCATGAGAATCAATCCATTTCTTAGGTGACATTTATGCTGGACATAATATTCATTCATGTTTGCACAATAATATCTTCCACAAACATGAAAAGCCCTTCAGCTCCTAGACACGCTCTAAAAAAATGGCACTGAGCTCATAATGTGTGCTGAAGACTGCATGATGCGTGTCCTTTCTCAGCGCTTGACTGTGCTTGAAGGTCACACACAGAGACACACACAGAGACACACACACACACACACAATGAAGAATGACAGTGTTTCATGTTCAGGGGGCTTCAGTGGCAAGTGTGTGTGCATTTTGCTAATCTGAAAAAAGTGCAACAAATTTAATTGCCAATTCACTGTTGCACAAGGAGCTCATTTATTTGCTTAGAAAATGTCAAGTGTAACAGCCTGGTTGAATATGTAGCTATTAAATAAATGTCTGGCCAATTAATATAGTACTGACTATCTTTATCTATGCATACACAAATTACACATCATAAATATTTAAAACCTTTCTTATAACACGTTAAATTTAACTGTGGACCCAAGAGTATTCCATATTATTCATTTTAATATTAAAAAGCATACTACTGCTATTATTCCGATTCTACTCATTTCAAATTCAGATATTGAGGATTTATGCTATTATATATGTTTGTTCAATATTTGCATAGAGACAGAGAGAAAGAAAAGAATGCACAAGTAATTTCAGCATAAAAGAGGTGAATAATCTGTCAAAGAGACCAATGTCATTGTGTTTAATAAGCCTACACCAATCCCTCATTCCTGTGTCTGGGTGCTTGTGTCAGGTTTTACACTGATTTATCCCCCTTTCATATAGTTTATCTGTGCTCTCTCAGTATGCCCCCCCAGACCCCCCTCTACCCTCTCACTATCTCTTAAACCTTTCAAGTCCATGTTTAGTCAAGGAACGTTTGTAATATTTTCTTCTACCACAGCCGCTTCTTTTATTATATGGTCTACATTCAATATTCCACCACATCAAACATCTCCATGCAATCTCTAAATATTTAACTGAATACAGTGATCATTAAAATCTTATTGTCTAAAGGATTTTTTGCACTAAGACTGAGGCGTCCTCAAAGCAGTGAAAACGTGAGCATAGTGATATTGTGGGCGGGGAAAAGGGTTTAAGGTGGAGACTGCAGATCATTCTCTGTCATTCATTCTGTTCACATAAGACCTTTATGCAAATACATGATGCTGCACGCAATCTGTGGTGCACAAGACCTGCATATGTAAAAGGATTTTCTCAGTGGCATCTATTATATTCTTATTAGCTGTAGTAAATGGTGACAGTGTCTATAATCTGTAACTGTCACTCATCCATATTCTCAAATGTCACCTCATTATTTCAGCATCAGCTGGGGAAATAAGGGCCAACTGTTATTAAAAACATCAAAACCATTTAGTAGTTTGTCGTTGCAGCTGATACAGTTACATTAATCAGTGCTGATGTGCTTCGTACTGCTGTTAAGCTAGGGAAACAACAGCTTCATGACCACAGTTTGTCCCATTCTAATAATAGAAGGAATGTCAAACATTTGCTTTTTTTGCATTTATTATAACATGATAATGATTCACTATTATTCTTTGAGGTGGGTCATTTCAGGTTCTGAATGAGCTCTTTCGTACCTGTTATCCACAATTTGCTGTCGGATCATCTTGACATACTCAAAGCTCTCCACACAGCAGATGTCATAGACCAGAATGTAGGCGTTTGCGCTGCGGACCCCTCTACACCGCGCATCCAGCCACTCCTGACAGAAACAAACAGAGAGACAGACAAAAACAGATGGCCACTGATTGATTGCTTGACAAAACCAATGCATAATTCATTTATGAAAATAACTTCCAATCAAATATAAAAACATTATTACAACATTGCACAGTGTTGCATTTTGGTTGTAGTTTAGGTCATGTGGTGGTACGAAAACATTTAAAGGTCAAGAAACCATGATTGTGATCAAACTAGTGCAGTCGACGATACTTTACATATTTAAATGATCACAAAAAGACCACATTACAACTCTGAGAAAATTTTTTTTAGTTGCAAACACTAAAATTTTCAGTTTTCTTTACATAGCCTAAAAATATCAGCATATTTTTGGGGTGATTTTTTTTTTAAATTTAGGTCTTTATATAAAAGTATTAATAAATTGTAAAAAAATTAAAAATAATAATAATAATAAAATAACTACTGATACTGAATTTCTGATAGGAGGTCAGAAAAAGAATTTCGTTTTTTAAAGCTTTAATTAATTAAGTACAAATTTTCCATTGGTGATCACAGGCCCCTAAACTGTATGTATCATTTTAATCACAGTAAAGACATAAGTAAAGAAAATAGCACAATATACTGTCTTGTTGCACAATTTTCTTTCTTCCTAATGTCATTTCTCTACTCCATCCAAGGTATTGAGTGCAAAACATGCACTCGGTGTGTGTGTGCCCATTGTTATTTGTATGCTGGTACATTATTAGCTAGTTCAATAGACTGGGGGAGAATATAAGGTTATACCCCACAAATAGTAATGATTTACATACAGTAATTACACAACAGCGCTGAATGGGGGAAATCTGAAAGAGGCAGCGAGCAAATTTCTTCAACCGTGACACACTGACCTCATCTCCCCTCCCCTCGGCTTTTCTTAGGAGAGCTCTTATGATATGAACTGAATATCAATTCAAGTATTAATTTACAACCTCAGATGTGGTATATCATGTCATACCAAGACATTAAATATTAATGTTTTATTTGATAAATTACATAGGTTGCATAAATGATTTGAGCAGACCTCTCAGGAAACATTTTGTCATTATGCTTCGAAAGTGATTTTTTATTAAATATTGTACAAAACAAATACTAATTCAAGCTGTTTTATTCTTCTCTCATTAAACTGTATTATGTATATATCAGCCTTCAGCTACTAAAATGTCACTGGATTTATTTACCTTATTCATATAGAAAATCTTTGAAAGATATTCAGAATTTGTGTGAGGCATTAAACAAGCAAACTAGATATTCACCATCAGAATTAGGCCTACATTCACTGACTCTGAAATAATCTACACAAATCCTTGAGCGTTTTTGATATTTTGATAGATTTTTTTTCAGTCTATTTTTGTAGTATCTATTTCAGAATATTCAGCACAGATATGTACATACATAAAAAATAAATACATACATACATACATACACACATTTGTTCATATATCAGCAACTCAAATATTGTTAACCTTTGAGACCATAGGAAAACTATTAACTAAATCAAGTCCCTCCTTACATTTTTTTCTCTCTCGAGAAGATGTTTCAGTCAGATAATACGGGAAGATGATCATAATTTCTATTTCATGCTGAATTTAAATAGTTTTCAATGACAAACACAGTGTGAAATGAACCTAAGCTTCAAAAAAGCTGCAAAAAAGTGTGGCCTCACCACAGCACACCCCTAATAACTAAGCTCTAAAGAATCAGTGATTGAACCGAATAGAGCTTGCATGTGGTGAAATTCCAGTAGACCTTGTTTAATTGCCACATTGATTGTGATCTGCATTTGTGTGTGTTGGGCACAGAAGAAAGATCAAATGAGAGAAGGAAGTCAAATTGAAGCCATTCGTCACAATCCGATCTTGCTTATAAAGAAAATCGATGTCAACTGTAGCAAAGACAGTGGTTGCACATTCATCTTGACAGAGGAATAATTACCTTCATCCTCTAGTGATGTTAGAAAAGCAGCCCGCTGCTAATATTTCACACTCAGAGATGACTACTGTGATTCCGCACTCGTGCACGCTCACACATTAGTGTAGGCCTAATAATAATGAAAGCAATCAGGTGTGCAGATAAACGCACTGACATATTGTAGATCATTATAGTGTAACAGACAAGGGAGGAAGGACATTTAAAGGGATAGCTGACTCAGAAATGAAATGTCATTCTAAACCTTGCTTCTTTGGAACACAAAAGAAGGTGTCTTGCATCATGGGTTCGAAACTGACTTTAAATATGTAGAAAGAAAAACACTAAGGCAAAATATAGCTTTCTGCATTCCCACCACACTCTCCAACTTATGACTGATCATCTATAAAACCAAGGAAAAGAACGGGATAGAGTCTGTGTGTTTGGGTTTAAAACAGTCCTTAGCTGCTGAATAGGAAGTCTTTGTCCTTTTTTTCCCCATCTCTCTTTTGCTTTTTTCCTTTTTCAATTTTCTGCACATCAAAAGCAGATGCCTTGCCCTCCGTCTCCACTGGGAATTTTGACGGTTCTCAGACCTTATTAAGCACAAACTCAACATTCTATGAGATTTTATGGAGTTCTAGCTGTGATCAGGGGTAGATTGAAGCAATTATCTGCAGAGGTTTTGAGCATTAACTTTAGTGCTAGAGCACAAGACAAATTTCTGTCAATTAAACATGAGCCTCAAAGCTTTCTGTCTTTTCTGCTGAGCACTGTTCTTACATAAACACTCCCTCAGTGTGCCTGTTAGATGTTTCAGATGCGCTGCCATCCTCGTGAAAGCTAAAAATAGAAGCTTCTCTCTCTCTCTCCTTGTCAAGTCCCAGCTCTGTTCTTTCCTGTGAGTGTGAGTTAGAGAGAGGACACGTTCAGATTCACTTTCATCATAATTCAACATTCTCCTCTGGGCAAGGAAGGTATCCACTTTAAGCAATTTTTTTTTTTTAGAAATTTGGAAGATGTCCACCAGAAATTGCCGAATGGGTAGCTGTGCTGCTGAAAGCTGCCAAGCTTGTTCACAAATAAATGTGATCTGATCCACGCGTAAGTTTGATGTTCTGCTGAATGGACAGCTTGGACAGACACTACTGTTAGGCTAAAATAGAGTCAGTTTGATAATTCATTGATAGTTGTTTCTCGAAATGTCTTTCTTTCTATTCTTAGTTTTCTCAAAATTTTTAAAGAATGTTCAATAACAAAAACTTGAATTCTATTAAATATGATTACAAATATATTTTAAATACTGAAATGTATTAAACTTATTATTAATATATTTTTCAATTTTAAAATAAAATATATGTATATTTGTACAATTATATATATAATTTAGAAATGTAAAATGTAATGAAATGTAAAAAATAATATAATAAACATTTTATAAAAATGTCCCTGATAATTACTAAATTATATTTCTTAATTTTATGCTAAGGTGTACAGCTAGATTTATTTAGTTGGTTTCTTTTTACTACTTGCTGACATTGTGATGTATGACAATGCATCCTAAATGAGAGATTACACTTTTCAGGCGTGAAAAACATATCTGTCTATCTGTCCTCGAGACAGCCCAGTTCTGAACGGCATTTGTTTTAAAGGCAGATTAATTTAATAGTGTCTCAAAAGCTTGAGAAGGGTCACTACGGAATATTTCATTCTAATTTTATGTAATGTTTTTTGTTTTACATTTTTGGAAAAGGGTTTTAAAAGCTGTTAAAGCTGTGCATGAGTGAGTGTATGTAGAAAATCTGTATGAATCTCCAGAAAAGAATGCAAGAATCAATGTCAATGAAAATAATTTTTTCATGAGTTAGCAGTGTGACATTGGTAAAAAGAACTGAGTGACAAACCAGTGCTAAATGCGAAGAGACGCTACAGCCAATGAGAGCACAGAGCAGAATAAACAAAACCCAAGTTAATATTCCTCAATTTTACTGGCTAAAAGAACAACCAAAATCTGCCACAAGCACATTTTCTCCTCAGCTAGTGGTGAGAAACAGTTCAGGAGGAAGTGCATGGCTCTGGGCAAAGTGAATTCTATCACATTTTGAGGACCATTACATGATCAAGCAACTGCTGTACACACGGGGAACGTGTCACTGAGCCCTCTGTTGTCATTATTGAGAGAGAACAAGAGAGAGAAAGAGAGGCTGGCAGTTACAGGAAATCCTGAATCATGCTGGCTTTTGATCTGCTCCATCTGCCATGGCATCATGTGAACAAACTGCGACATTCAGTCACCAAAGTTGCCAAGCAGTCAAAGATTATCATTCACAGTTGTCTATACGACGAAAATCAGCAGGAGCATTTTGCATTTCAATACACAGAGATACAGAAGATATTCCATGATGCATTATGGGGAGATGTGAGGATTAAGCAGTTTTAGCATGGAATATGAAAGTGTAAGCAAGCAATGTTGAATGTAGAATTTGAAATATCGTCTGGGTTAATTGTCATTGTTTTTTACACTGTAAAACAATTGTTGTAAAGTAATGAATAAAAAGATTATTGGAGTACGTTTTACAGGAAAACTTAAATTAAAAAGATAAAAAAATTAAATAAAAAAAAGAAAACAATATTTCAGTCTTTCAACTTCAAAAATCCATGCTTGATTTAATGTCACTGCCATTTCTTTGAAATTAATTGTGAAATTAATTTGCCACTGATGATTCAAATGTGAGTTTTGAGCAGTGTAGAGTAGCGCTTGTTGTTGGTTGTTTCTCCGATCACAAATCGCAAAATGCATAACATTTTGCGATTTGTGGCGTAACATTTCTGTCACACACTTGAGGTATTCGGCCAATCTCAACACACTGGATAGCTGGCCAATCAGAGCACACCTCGCTTTTCAGAACGATGAGCTTCGTAAAAAATCGACCTGTTTCAGAAAGGCGGGCCAAAGAGGAGCAACAATAATGTACAGTATGTGGAAAATAATGTTTTTTGAACCTTAAACCACATAAACACTGCATTATACCAAATACACAAAATAATGTTCTTTTTAGCAATGTCATATGACCTCTTTAAAATGTTCATCAGCCAATCAGATTCAAGCATTCAACAGCCCTATAGTACAATATAATATAATTTAATATAAAACAATATACATATATTTAATATATATTTATATATTGTTTTTTTTTTTTGTAATTTATACATTATGTTGCTTCGGGGAAAAAAAGTCAGAACACAACTTTTTGTCTGCAGAATGTTGTTGCAATGGTATCTACCATCAGGGACTAACCACTGAAGCAAAGCAGCCAAAAATGGTCCTAGATCAGAGGAAACTCCAATGTTACTAATTCAGCTGCTTTTTGTATCTATGAATTTGCTACACTTTCATCTCTACAGCCATTTAAAATCATGTTTGATTTCAATGACTTTGAACTTTTGGTTTGATTCCTTCTTTCATCAGAAACACCAGCACCTGTCAAAAGAAGCATTTTAATAAAGATGTATCTATCCACACACACCTTCTCCTCTATGTGCTCCAGCCTGCCATGCTCTAAAGGGAGCTAAATGGCATTTAGCTGGAACGTGCTCTGGCTCAATGTGCTCCGAGCGCTGAAAGCAATGCCCCCACCGCACCTCAGCACAGCATGTTCATCATTTTTACATTCCGTTTTGCTGACGTGACATCAGAACCACTAACACCTCTCTGATTCACTGTGGGGACGTCATGACACCAGCGTTACAAGCAACCCTTTTATGTCTTCATTCAGCATGCTCATCTCCATTTAATAACATTTCTTTCTCATTGTGTTTTCACTGGTGTCAACACTATGTTTGGTAATACAGAACCTGGCAACAATCAACACAATCACTTGTTGCTGAGGCGACCTTGGTGGTCTCTGTCTGGAGTGGTCACGATGCAGGGAATTTACTCTGAAATGCTGCCAGGGAAAATAAGGTGAGAAAATAGCTCCGTTGTTCACAGAACAAACAGGATTTTACATTCTGAAGACATCTCAGTCTTTCAGATGATGGCAGACCTAAAGGGAATTTGTGTCAGCCTTAAATCTTAAAAAGGTCAAAAGTGAATTATATCTCATTCCTTCGAAGGCAGTGTTCTGGGTTTTCAGCCGTTTGCTCTGAGGAGACCACAGATCCCTGCTTGGCCCTGTCTTGCATGCAAATGTTCTGAGTGTATTAGGAGGTGAGCTGAAATTATTTGTCTGGATTTGTGAGGATTTGTAAGGATCTCACATTGTGCTACTCTGGCATAGTAGCACTTCTTGGATTTATAATTAATCTGATTTATAAATGGCTTTGCTTAAATCAAAATGTCTGCAAAATGAATGCATTTAAATCTAATGTAATTCTTGAGAGCACAAATTGATTATGCTTACCTTGTTATAAAGATCTACCTTCCAGCAGACTTGATTTTCTGCACCAGTGAAACACATGAAAGAGCTAATAAAGCTTTTGTGTGAATATTACAGAGAGTTAATTACTAACTAAACAAACTAAACCTGTGACGGAGGCAGATCCCTGCGCAATACTCTGCAAGTATTTCATGTAGCAGTTGACTGACAGAATATGGTGGTGGTTTCGACAGAAAACTCATGTGATGCAAGAACACCTGGGGATGTTGTAGAATCTATTCCGCTTTCTTAACAAAACAGGTTTTTGGGGTCTTGGATTATTCCAAAACATTGGAAATTTGAGGAGCTTCCCACTAGAATAACTGGAGGGGTGCTTTAAATGCCAAGACTGTTAGACAAAATAAGAGGAAGAGTAATAGTGTGTGTGTGAGACAGAGAGAGAGAGATGAGGGGGAGATACACAGAAGCGAGTGAGAGGTGGGGGAGAGAAATAAATATTTGCCAGAGAGAGGATACAGAAAACAAGCTTACAGATGCTCAGTTCAAGCCATGTCGCCATAGCAACTACTCCAAATGAGATCTTTCTCTTTTTTTTTCTAGAGGAAAGCCCCTCTCTCCTAAAGCAATACACTATCATTCTTCAGGAATCTCAGTCTATTAATGAATCTTTTGAAGATTCAGTTCAACTGTACTGATGAAAAAGTTCACGAGAACAAAAGGACACTCCATTTTTACCAGGATTGGAAAAGTGTGTATTTGAATAATGACAGTTTGGATGTGCAAGGTCAAATCGATGGTTTTTACCACATAAAGTGCCTTATTTTTGACATTTTCAAAAATTAAACAATAGCCTATTATTACAAAAAAAAAAAAAATAGTTCACTATGCCTTAAAACTTACATTTCCCACATTTATACTGATTTTGAGACCGAGACAAACACACTTTTGACGTGTGAGCATTATAGTGACGCAAATTGTACGATTTAAATACGCAAAAACATTTAAAATGCTGCATTAAAACGTTTTCAATAAGCTTAGCATAAAAGGTGAATGCATTTAACGGGAAAATAGTCATTGAAAAATGCATTATAGTAGCATAAATACTGTAAATATGTATTTGTTTTGGGTATGAAAATTTGTAAAATTACCAACCAACTCAACAATAGGCTGTAGCCTACTTTTACAGTAAAATATTTCACTTGGTTCTTTATTGTCTCTTATATACTTTAGAGTGCTTTAACGTTTACTGCATTCTTTTTTATGTCGTCATGTGTTGAATTCTGATGCATTATCACACAAACTAATGCACGCACGAGCGCTTTACCGTAGCCTACCTGACTTGGGCTTGAAGGAAAGGAGGAAATTGGCGGGACATCCAAAATCTTCAGGTCATACATAACACCGTTAAGAATGACCGAGGGTCTGTACACGTATCGCGTTTGGGTGGGGGTGTAAGTCTCGGAGAAGTCATTGTAAATAAACTGACGGATGATGGAAGTTTTCCCGACTCCAGGCGCTCCGATGACGGCGATGCTCAGCGTCTCCACCATCCCGCGCCGCTCAGGACTGCTGACGAACACTAGCGATCAAGAAGACACTCGGAAAACTGCTCAACAAATCAAAACAATACCGTGAATTATGAGCGTGCGCCGTTTTGTGCTTAAATCACCCACCGACGACGAGAACGCACTTCGCGGATGTTCAGATAAATAAGAGTTTGTTTACAGATCTTGTCTTTTGATGCATGTCGTTATCTCTTTTGGTTAAGTATACTGTTAGTATCATGCGTTAATGAATGGATCAACAAACCAACCAACTTCATTCACTGCGGCAATTGCGCTGTCTTTTCTGCATTCCATTGGGGAACAGTCCTCGCCGCTCCACAGTATTCCTACACACACAGATCTGGAGCTCAAAACCCGTCATTTTTCAACAGCATCCATTTGGCAGCTCTCAGCATAACGTGTGCTCTTCGATCTCGAGGTTACCACTGACCCTTTCTCCTCGTAACCTCTCATAGCTCCCCTCATCATCTCGGCAGTGCGTGCTGCGCGCTCCTCACCGAAGGGCAAATGCAGTCTGCGCAGAGGTCCATCGTTACTCCGTGAGATTGTAGGTGGACTGTATCCGCACAGACCTCTCGGTGCTACACGTGAAGCGGTCTCCAGTCCTTGCTGTGCGGTTCTAAGAGCTGCTCCTCCGCGCGCACTCTTGTGGTTCAGCTCTCCGCGCGCGGATTCAAGACCGTTTTATTAGGCTCGCGCTGTTTACTGGCCATGAACAGTTCAAAAAGGTCACTCAGAAATTACTTAAATTATTGGAGGGATACAAGGTGAAAATATAAGGTAGCTGTCGACTGTCTAGCTCAAACAGCAATGATGATTACTGCTTAATAAACAAACGAATTTATGTACTGTTTATGATGCATAAAATTAAAGCACAAGATACAGAGTAAATAAAGTTTCAAAGAAGAAATTAAAGTTACCATAGTCAAGTTAATTCGTATATTTCTTATCCGCCAAAGAAAAAACAACAACAACAAAAACAAAACAAAACTGAAAGCCTGGAAAGGACTGGAATCTCTTACTTGAGTGGCGCGGAGCTGAAGAGATTTCCCATTCCATTATCACTATTCCCATTCCCATCACATACGATTTAATTCCATTCCGGGTTTTTCAATTGCAACTCCTCGCTTACTAGCCAGAGAAACCCGCTCCAATCCATCCTCGAGAGCTTCAAAAACCGCTTCTTACAAATCCACTAACGTTCACTAGAAGCAGAGGGTTAAAGAGTACAAAAATATTCTACTCAAGTAAAAGTACCATTACATTAATGAAATTTTACTTAAGTACAAGTAAGAGTACCAGTCTAAAACATTACATTATAACTGTGGGAGGGAGGCAAAAAGGGGACAGTGCAGGCCTATTAATCTCAAACTAGTTGTTTTAAATTAAAGGAATCAGTTATTTAGAATAATAAGACATTTGGGTGGTTACCAGGCAAATCAATGTCAACAAAATTCATCTTTTCAATGCAGAGGAAATGCAGAAGCTTCATCTAAAGTGGCATTTAGATGTATTTACACACTGTTTAATGCAGGACATGAATGCATTTAACCTGCAGTTACAAATGCATGAATAATGTTTTGATATACAAGACATAAAATGTTGAATACTCATTTGAAATTATAAGAAATTAATTATTAAAAAAATGGCCAGTATGTGTTAGCAAGTCACTGTTAATAATTGAGTCATTGCGATTGAAGCGAATCATTTGAACGGTTGATTCATTCAGGAACTAAGAGATTTTATAAGCTGCTAGTTTTGGTCTCCCTAGCCATGCACAGCTTACACTGCTTTACAGAGCATAAATATGGCCAGGGGTTCACTTTATTTCCTTCGAGTTCAACTTCAGAATATGAAGTTTCGTTTTCAGCGGTGTCTGCACCACTAACGCCTGTTTTGTCCGTCTGCATCATCTTTCTTGTGATTTTAGCGCCAGTTTGCCCTCCTGCCCATTATTTACTGCTGTAGTTTCCAGGGAGCGATTTTTTTTTTAACTCAGTAATTAATGTTTTAAAATGTAGCAAAGTACAATACTTCAAACAAAATATACTTAAGTAAAATTACAGATTTTAAAAATTACTTGAAAAAGTAGAAGTACACAAAAAATCATTTACAGTAATGCGAGTAAATGTAATTCGTTACTTTCCACCTCTGACTAGAAGAATGCATGGATCTAGACACAAAACAGGTAACACTGTTACTAACTTCTGCTTTTCAGATTGAATGGTCATCTGCAGGAATAGTCACAGTGTCTCTAATCCAGAGCTTTTAATTTCTCCAGTCTCATTTGGATAATAGAAGTGCATGGACTGTAATCTTATGTAATGATATCTGGACCTGAAATACATTCATCCATTCGTCCAATTTGATTTAAAAGAAATATTAATTGCTCTGGGTTTTTGTCCTCTCAGTCCACATCTAAAATGATGATTTTTCTCCCTCTATTTCTAATTTTTAAACCTGACAAGTAGTCGGGAGACGTGTCAGATTGTTAGTATGCGCACAACTCTAATGGCCATTAAACATCAACCATGAATGTTATAACATCTATATGTAGCTTTCAATTGCCAGGCCAAGTTCATTAGTATGAGAGATAGATTACAACCCAAGCCTCCTGTCTTCCTTGCTTAAATCGTTTGCCATCAGCTTCAAAACTGAGCTTCTGGCTTGGCATATGATTGCACTTCCACTGAATTATATGGTCTGAAACACAAATGCGGCACCAAGCTACCTTAATACTCTACAGTACACTGTAATTTAATTACCACAGGACAGTCAACACAACAAAGAGGAAATTGTGCTTAAACTTGAGCTCAGCAAGGATTCATACTGTACTGAATAAAAAGGGGATATGAACATGCCCATCATAGCTTCCAAAAAGAGCATGCAAAAAAAACTACCAAACAAAAATATTGCTAAAACTCTACAGAACTACTCTACACAACCAATTATGAGTAATCACAGACTTTACCTAATGTTTTAGTGAAGGACTTGATGATGCATGCATGCAAACCATAATAAATGGCATTTTAGAAACATTTGCGACCCCAGCTTAGATAAGACAGCCTATTAGTTTCACTCAAGAAAATGTCATTAGATGAGATACTGGTTAAACTTGTGCCCGCAAGGATTTCACATTTACTATAAGGTGATATTTGGAAGTCCAGTTTAAAGGAGTTAGTTTGCAGCATGGTGCCTGTTTGAGTCATATTGCCCAAGAGTATGAATGAATAAAACAATATACAAGGTGTTAGGACTGTAACTGAAGCGGTCAAGAGTGGTCAATAATAGTCATGAAGTATTAAATATAATGACTTGCATACATTTTGCTGAAGGATTACACATTTCTGAAGCACTTTTTGGACAGTCCATGTTATGTAAGCCAAGGGTTTAGGTTTAGTTTCAATGCTTATTTTATTTTTACGATCCAGGCCGGAATGATTACACTTTAAATCAATGGGTAATATACTTTAATTTCTATAACAGATGCATTCATGACAGAATCCAACAAAAAGTAAAGCAAATTTCTTTGCTGCACATCTCCTTGTAGTCACCCCTATGACTAAACCAACAGAGTAAAATGCATACAGAATCAGCAAACTATGATTAAAAGAAAAACAATAATCAATATTATTTGGGAACTTCTAAGTGTACACACAACATTGTGTGTGTTCCAGGTCAGCAGTTTTGCCTGGTTGCTATTTTACAGAGAGGTCTGTCCACCTTGTCAACATGGTTTAAAAGAACTAAACATCACATGGACATGTAAGATTAACTACATTTCCCTGTCCCGTAAATAATGAGAGAAGAAACATGTTCAGTGAACAAGTTGTTTTGCAAAGCAGGAGTCTTCAGGAGCATTGCATTCAGTGTGACTTATGAGATATTCATACCATAAAGAAGATCATTTTCTGCAGGATGATCTTTAGGAGTCAAGTCTCCCTCACAGATCCAACAGTTTATCAACACACACACACACACACACACACACACACACACACACACACACACACACTAACACTAAATTAACAACCCACTTAAATATATGGGTATGTACATAATCATTAGAGGGAATAAGGGAGGAGGAACAGAACATGCAGCATGTTACATCTCCAACTCGCACACACACACACACACACACACACACAACTGATACACAGCACACAAAAGACAGGAGTTACTAAAATTAAACCCAGCTTAATAGCAAAACATGACTGCAAACTTAGTCATCACCAAATACAGAGATATTTTGAAGACAGAGAAAAATTTACTCAGCAGTGTAGTGCTTCTGGATAAACACACAGCAGTCCCTTAAAAGAAATTGTGGGAGACCTAAATGACTGAGGAAAGACCAGGGAGAGCTTTAATAAAAAAGAACCAAAAATAAATAAAGATTTCTACTGTTTGTGTGTATACAAACCCAGCGACCCACTGTCTGATTATTAAGACTAAAAATTAAAAACAGCAGTATTGAAAGGTTTCTCTCAAATGTAGTAAACACACCCTTTCTACAACTGGATGGATGACGAATACAGGCTGGTCTACAACTCTGAGATCATCTATGTGTGATGCTTGATGTCCATGAGGGGGAAAAACAATCACCCAGGATAAACATCGAAGCAATCATGTAGTACAGGAATGAAATTTGCTGAGTAGAACACCTGCACATATGTGAATTAAAAATATCTTTATATTTTGTGTGTCGTATTTTACTGTAATATTTTAAAGACTGCAGGATGGAAACAGGTGGGATAAAGAATGGTGTTAGGAATGGACAAAATAATGAAGAAAAATTCCTTGGGATTCAGTCAATGCTGAAAGCACAGTCTGAGGGAAATTCAAGACAGCAGGGGTTCCTTCTCTGACTGGTCCAATCAAGTTTCAGTCACCCAAACGATGCCTGGGAACTGTAGTTTCCTGTTGGTTTCCCCCCACTTCAGTTCTTCAGCACCAACTCGTAGCACAGGAACACAAACTGACACACCTCTGGTGCTCTGCACTTTATAGACAGCTGAGGACAGAAACGGAGGAAGAGAGATTAGAATAAAATACAGACACACTGGCAAGTATCAATTTAAATGTCATTAAAAATTGTTAAGTGAAGATTTGAGGGCATGCTAAGAAAATTAAGACATTTCAAAATGGAGAAAAAAAGTGAGAGAAAATGAACACTAGTAATGCTGAAAGCCTGCCAACACACTAATACAATATAAATCTCCTTCACTGTACCAAGAGCACAAAATTACAAACACTGCCATGAAGAAGATCAAAACAAGCTTACACTTTATGACTCACACTTCCAATTTTTGCCTTATTATTAGCTGAAGAAAAGGTTCTTACATTCATTTCAAGTCTGAAAGCACAACATTACGTGCACCAGGCATATATAAAATAAATTCTATAAATGTATAGTACACCACTGTTCAAACGTTTGGGATCAAGAAAGAAATTTATACTTTCATGCATTAACTTAATCTTAAAAAACTTTGACAAAAAAAGTTACAAAAAATAATGTTATAATTTTTTATAATCAAATAAATGCTGTTCTTTTGAACTTCAAAGAAACCTTAAAAAATGCATCATGGTTTCCACAAAAATATTACAAAGGTCAACTGCTTACAATACTAATAATAAGAAATGTTTCTTGAGCAACAAATAAGCATATTAGACTGATTTTAGACAGATCATGTGACACTGAAGACTGGAATAATGGCTGCTGAAATAAATTACATTTTAAAATATGTTTAAATAGAAAACAGTTCACTTAAACTGTAATATTTCACCGGATTACTGTTTTATTATATGTGACCCTGGACCACAAAACCAGTCTCGAAACTGAATTAAAAAGCTTTGCATAGATGTATGGTTTGTTAGAATCAGACAACATTTGGCCAAGATACAACTATTTGAATATCTGGAATCTGAGGGTGCAAAAAAATCAAAACACTGAGAAAATCACCTTTAAAGTTGTCCAAATGAAGTTCTTAGCAATGCATATTATTAATCAAAAATTAGGTTTTGATATATTTATGGTAGGAAATTTACAAAATATCTTCATGGAACATGATCTTTACTTAATATCCTGATGATTTTTTGGCATAAAAGAAAAATCAATAATTTTGACCCATACAATGTTTTTTTGGCTATTTCTAAAAAAAATAAAAAAAACAGTGAATTAAGACAGGTTTTGTGGTCCAGGGTCACGTATTTTGGACTAAATACATGCAGCCTTGGTGAGCATTAGATACTTCTTTCAAAAACATTATAAAAACCATTATAAAATGTCTTGCCAACCCCAAACATCTGAATGGTGTTTCTGCTTTTACCCATTTTGAGAAACAATTTAAACTAACCACCTGTAGCAAATTCAAAAGCAAGCTGTGTTTACTTGCTGTGAGCCAGATAAAAAGCTGTTCCTCCTAAAAGGATCTCACATGGCACTAACAGAGTAATAGACAAACAAACACAGACTAATGCCAGAGGAGCAACAGCACTTGGAGAGGTCGACATGAGTAGAGACCTCCATCTACTGCAACACCTGCTTCCTCTTTTGTCAAGTGAGCGCTGCAGCAGATCCATACGGAGGATAATCAGAAAGCCTGTGGGTACTGCGTAACAGGACATCAGAAGTGCGAAAGGGAAAGAGATGAGCATGAGGGAGAGATCAATGGCACAATTTATCCCTCCCAAACCCAAGAGTTCTCTCTGGGCTTCTATGAGATCACCCTGCAGCGATTGTGAGGCTCCCACTAGTCAAAAAAAAGAACTCGGTGACTACACACTCTAAGTTAGAGATAACTAATACTGTGTTCACCAAGGATGATGGAACATGTTTCAAATAATGAGTATTTGCATCCGTTTGTTTCAAGGTAAAAATGCTTTATAATAGAATAGATTCACAGCCAATCAGATGCATACTGATTTATATATAGGCATATGATAATATATAATGAAATCATTAAAAGTAACGTATATTGCAGTTTATTACAAAATAAATTCTTCTTTAAAGTTTAGGGTGAGAAAGATTTCTAATGTTTTTGAAAAAAAAGTCTCTTATGCTCAAGCTAAGTCAGCATTTATACATATATACATTAACATTAATGCTGTGAATATTGCAATATATCATTGCAATGTATTTTAAAATGCAATATTCCTGTGATGGTAAAGCTGAATTTTTAGCACATAATCCTTCAGAAATCAATCTAATATGCTGATTTGCTGCACAATAAATATTTCTTACAGAATGATCAATGATGAAAACATTTGTGCTGCTTAATATTGTTTGTGGAAGCAGTGACTTTTTTCAGGGCTTTTTTTTACTAATTGAAAGTTGTACAGCATTTATTTGAAATAGAAAGCTTTTATACATTGTTTTGTACATCTGCTGAATGCATCCTTGATGAAAATTAAACTATCCACTTACATAAAAAAAATCAAAGTATTAAAAAAAAAAAAAAAAAAGTTGGGATCATAAAAAAAAAAAGTTACTGACCCCAAGGTCTTAATTAATGGTAGTATATATTTAAATTATATATATAAAAAATTCTAACAAAATAAAAATGTAATATACTGTACAAAGAATAGAAATAAAGATCAATACACAGCTTGGGGAACAGTGTAAAGATCATTAAACTCCTCACCAGTCAAATTTTGACAGGTAAATTAGTTGAATGAATTTGCTGAGAACATCTAAGAATGAGGTGGCATGTCCTTATCAATCAAACCCCAGCCTGCTCCCCTTCAAGATTTGGAGGATTTTGTCTCAGCTTCATGCAGAATGTAGTGGGTGCACAAATGCACATAGATGCAATGACACTGGTGCCGACTTGCTTTGTGGCATCAGTTTCCTGTACGCAGAGGCGTTTTATTAACAGTTACATTATTCTATAATTTGACTGGAGATACTGCAAAGGTGGGTGGTGGGCATGAACCACAGAAAGAAGGAAGAGTGGATGGTGTGACTCTAAGACTTCGATATAGATATAGAGGCAGGTTGCGACAATAGAGAAGAATGTAATCAAAGCACAAATGAAAACAGACGAGATGGTGGGATGACAGGAAGAGTGGGAGCAGCGGGGTGCTGCACGAAGGTTTGCAGAGGAATGCTTTAACAGATCTCTGCCATCAGACGCTCGCAGCATTTAAAGGGGAATCGGGCCGTGCCATTGGATGCCTGGTTGCCATAGGGACAACGAACAGTGACAAATTGTACAGCTTTGTAGCTAATGGAAACATTGCTAGATATTTAGAGAAAACAACATATCACACCATTTCACAGTATAGCCACACTGCCACATTTTTCTGTCCTTTGAGACAAATATTGTTTATATGCTACAACAAACAGCCAGGAACAAAACAACCATGATTCATGGAGCACGTGTCTGAGCTGTGAATAACAGTTCTGCCTCTTAAAGTGGCTGTTAGGATGTGAGAAGAGAGATGGAAGATTAGCAGACCCTTACAGATGTGTTGTGCATCAGTGTTTCCTTCAGAAAGTTGTGCCCCGTCCAGCCAATAACTTTCAGTTTAAGAGTGCAAATCTAATTTTTCGACAAATTTAGTTTATTCAATGAAAGATTTGTCAGAATGTTTGTAAAAATAGTTTTAAATGATTCTTGAAAAGAAGTGAGTCACATATTAGTGATTCAGACAACACTGGTCGAGTTTGTTTTTGCGTGCAGTCAGGAAAACAACTTGTTTTCTTGCTATAATTTTGCAGCTTATCTCATCACATTTAATTCAGACCACCAGCTCATATCTCAGATAAAATATCATTTTGTGGTGGCGGTGTAGATTTAACTGCGGATTTTTGGATTCAGCTTGAAAGCGCTGCAGGAAACACTGGTGTGTGTATAGGAGAGCGAGTCTTGTGCACATTAAAAGCACATGCCGTGAATCGACGGGTTCCTGCTGAAGAGCAACTGCTTTGATGAAGGCTATTCAATTTGTTTATTCCTGGAATGAAATCTGGAAAATAAATCTGTGCACACAACCTCAGTATCTTCCTATAATATCATGCTTTTCTATCATGACATATAACTAGAACTTCTACACATTTCCTTGTGTGGGTTGTTTGATCATTCAAAACAGTTGCTCTTATATGAAGTCACATAGCTGTGACATTCACTGTTATTACAGACATGCTTTGTTTCAGTGGACTGTTTACTGTAGATAGTAGGAAGTCAAAGAAAAAACCATGCTCATTTAAAGGCAGCAAGATGTAAAGATAAGCCGTTTAGTTTAAGTTAAGATTATTTTTTGGGGAAAAAACACCCAACCTCCATTTCCTGCATTGTGATGTCATCATCAAAGGTGAGTGCAGATATGAGCAAACACACAGGGGAAAAAATACAATAAAATCAAACATCATAAATAATAACATTTGTGACTTAGACAATAAGATGTAATAGAGGATACGTGGGCGATGGCACATATTTAACCTAATTTAAGCACTCAGTAGGGGCTAGATCCATTTGATGTGATTAATTTTATGTAAGATAATAGTTTATGTAACATAACTACTTCTGTAAAGAAGATGGGATTTGTGCATGATGTATTGCTTTACAGAAAAATAATGGTGCACCAATTTGTACACGACTCAAGAAAGGTGCCACATCGCTTCGGGAATAATATAATAAATGTGCATGCTATGATGAAAACAGCTGAATATGTTGATTAACTCTGATGAAAAATAATTACAATTGTATAATATATTAATAATTCAATTCTCTCTTGGATGCATATGCTGCTACACGGAATGAACCATGCTAGCGTACGCAATTCTAGGTGCACTTGAGATCTGAGAGAATAAATGGTGCCCTACAATTGTAAAGCATGATTCATGTGGGAAACGTGAAAGGTAACACGAGGGAGAAGAAACAAACACTCCGCATTGAGCTGAGTGATAATGGCAAATCCCACAAAACCAAAGGGAGAAAGGACTAACAGGAGGACTGACATCTTTTCTTGACAATCTTCTCTCCTTATCTTCACCCACCCAGGATTTACCAAATACTCTTTCTCTCTGAACACAATGGCTGGGTCTCCAACCTAACATGCAGCCTGACTAGACAGCATTTTTGGACTCTGAGGCAACTATAATGCCAGTAAAATGCTATCTAGGCATGCAGCTCAGTAGGCTTTAAGGAGGTGTTTGATCTACCCAGCAGACCTTTCCCCTTTTACCCGCTTCTTCTCTCATGCGTGCACACAAACACACAGATCTTGCTCCCGCATGACTCACTAGGAAATATCAGGAGAGCCGTACTCTCTCTCAGCAGAGAACACACTCTATGACGTGCGGCCGCTACGGTCTCCTCTAGCACATCCTCTTGTCTTTATTGATCTGTGTGTGTTTGAGTGGTACTTTGCTAGTCTCTTCACATCCACTACAACATCCTCCATGTCTCTTGGTTCTCATTTACCGTGTAGTTGGGGTTGCCGGTCTGTATGCGCATTTCTGCCAGCACCCAAATGCCGTTGGTGAGTTTGACAGACTGGTACAGCATGTCCTGCCCCTCCACTGTCCTCTTGGCTATGGTGAAGATATTACTGCCTTGCAGCTTGTTGCTGGCCGCGTCTGTGAGAGAGAAGTTACTCATTAACAAAACACAGACACACATAGCAGGTTTTCTGAAGACAAGTTGAACCTGAGTGAGTCTCTATGGCAACTCTGTGGCAAATGCGTATTTTTACTTACACGCTGACATATGAACCATTCAGTAATTAGTCTGATTTAAAAGAAAAGTTAGCTCAAAAATAACCAATTTTCAAATTCTTTGTCTAAGTTGCCTATTTTTTTCATAGAACAAAAGCGTTGATCTGCCTTTCAAAGAGTATATGAAATGTTAATTTGATATCCATTTATTTAAACGTTACATGGATTCACCAATTCACTAAAAAGAACCATCTCACAACATTATTTTGTGAATCAGATGTGACTAGTTGACTACTGTTGAAAAGATTTAATAATTAATTGCTCAAAACAGAAAGAAAAAAAAAAACTTATGAGTAACACACAATAAAGTTGAGTTGTTTCTGTACAATCTACTGTATATATGTTGTGCTTTCTCATCATAGCCATTTAACTGCAAGCTCAAATCTCTGCTAACATTAAAATATTTTGCTTTGGGACAGGAGATTTATATTTAACAATGCAGCAACACCTATATTAAATGCCAAGCCAAATGGAGAGGAGAGAGAGAGTCAAGTAAAAAAAACAAGAGCACTGAAGACACCCACAGTGCATTCATTAGCAATATCACTGAGAGTGTGTGCATGTTCATGCCAGTGTGATTCACAATTATTTTATGCAAACAGTCAGGCGGAAGAGGATTATTCCCCAAAAACCTGCCTCGAGTTAATTACACCCAGACAGGCCACCCGATCAGCACTCTTCAGAGACAGACCTCAACAGGACAGTGTGTTCTTTTAAAAGACAGAGCGTGTGACAGTCAGTATAATCCAAAGCACTGAGAAGAGCAAAGCACTTCCATCCTTCATATCATTGCTTATTTGTTTCATTTCCTCCATTTCATTTATTCTCATCTTCCTCCACACACTTCACCCAATTCACTTATGCACAGCTCACATTTTATTCCTGTTACCTGAGTTGAGATGGATGTCTTTGATTTGGAACTGTGCCTCGTTGTCATTTGGAATGTCCTTCCAGGTGGCCAGGAACACCTGACGTTCTGAGAAGCAGAGGGACAAAAGGAGTTCATGTGAGAGGACACCAGAGGAAAAAAAAAGGTAGAAAGCAAAAAAGAAGAATGCAGTTTGGCTGTATCTGACACTAAAGGCTGTTGTCTTGCTTTCAGTCAGATGTTTTTCTATAAAGGCACCCCACATCAAATATGCTTTTAGACTGTTTATTCAAGCACCATTTTGTTATGTCTAAAGATGTACAACACAATCTAGCAAGCTTTAGAGTTGACCAAGCAATATATATCCTTATTTCTTGGTAGAAATTATTAAAAAGGACCCATATTGATTTAATATTTTTCCAACTTGCATGGTGCCCCACTTTAGTCGTGTCCAAATGCCCATATGGCTTCTCTCAACATGATTTGAGCGTGCCTTGATGCCTTCCTACTTGCATTTTCTGCCCGCAAAGGCAGTATTTATTTATTTTTTTTCTGACACAGCTACTGTGCATTTGTATGATATCCTGCAGAGACTGAACTCCATTTAAGAGACTCCTGGAGAAACCATTTATGCACAAGCAGTCTCTCTCACACACACACACACACACGTCTCCACATAAACCCTAACATCTTTTCTTACACATTCATTTGGACACAGATCTGGCTCACACTGTCAAGCACAAGTCATGAGTCAAAACTTAAAAACAATACCCAAACAAAACCTAAGAGAACACACACACACACAAAAAAATAAAGAATTGACGTCACAATCACCTGAAGCACTTCTGCTTACGCAGGCAGTGATTAAGGGTGCACTGCACACAAACACACTCACCCATCTTTCCGTCCTCTACAAAGATCAGGCTGAGGGGATATTGGCAGCTGAAGTAGAACACGTCGATGTTATTCTTCACAGCTACCTGCAGCATCGACAAAGAGAGAGAGAAACACATTACGACTGTGATTTAAAACATTGTGGCTGTGGCCAAGGCTCTCAAACCCTGTTAAGAGCAGACAGAATTCAATTCATAAATGCAGCCAAAATAAATGGGCCTCTCTTTCTCCAGCACTTTCAAAGAATGGCATACACACACACACAGACCAAAGAATAGCAGGGAAATATGGTCCTTTGATCATCTCTTTCTTTGCCATTTTGCTTCTCTCTCTCTCTTTCTCGCTCTTCATTCTTTTGTTTAAGACCCTCTGTGGCTTTGCAAAGGTTGGGTTCAGCTCCTGTGTGTGGAGTTCATGTTTGCACGCCAGGATGTGAACTTCAAACATGCGTGAATGCCTCAAAGGCAAACTCACTAAGAGGACAGAAGATGGCAACTGACAGTTCGAGAAAACAGAGCGAGCGTATGTGTCCTGGACAAGCATACTCAAAAACACCTGTCCTAAAGAATCAGATATACAGTAAATATATTCTACGTGAGTTATTGTCTATATTATTTCTATTGTAAAATGTTACAAGCTGAGGTTTTTCTTGCCCTAAAAATCATCCTAATTCAGCTTTTATTTGCATGAATTTGAAAGAAATACAAAAAGTCAGTCAAAAAAGTGCTTAACAACTTCTTTGTTTTTCCATTTTTAGCATTAGTAAGTTTGCAGCTGAAAAAAAAAAAAACACCATACTTTCATCTGATTATGGCTGTAAATCTTCTGAGAGCATGAGGGATTGAAAGGCACCCAGGGGAGCTTTTATAAAAGCTGACAGCAGGTGCACAGCATCCATCAGAATAAAGACTACACAGCCTCAGAGAGGGACAGGCAGCCCCACATAGACATCCAGACCTGCTACACTCCACTTCTGAATAATTCATCCAGCAAAACCAGCTTCATCCCTCCCTCACTTGTCTAATTGTGGTTAGAAATACTATAGAACCATCAGGCAAAATAATATGAAGAATAACCAATGTACTAATTAATGTGAAATCAGAAATCAAACTTTTCATTTTGTGGAATTGTCAGGAATTGAACCAAACATGACGTATTAGAATTGGTTTCTCTTCTGTTCAGATTGATCTACAGTATTATTAGCCTTGCAAATAATGACAATGAGTCAAGCTACAGAAAAATAAATAAATATTGCCTTTCATTCAGTCTATGAGTAACATTCACTTCCTGTGATGCCACTGCAATGAATAACTGATCTATTATCGGCAGCCACGTGTGAAATTAATAATGCCACAAGCCTCTCTGGGAATGGAAGTAGTATCAGCTGTTGTAATCCATGCCTGCAAAGACTGGAAACGCATGGTAAGCCAAAACATGTCCAGATCAAATACACGTGCTGAAGCTGTGAGCTGCCTGATATCCAGACATATTGTTACATCAGTCCTAGCAAAATGGAGATAAAATTTCATGTTGCCTCCTATGATTCACAGCGACAAATCCCATAATTATTATCATCATACAGCTCTCTTAAACCCCTGCTGATGACTTCAACGATAAGCACAGAGCAGAAAGTGAAAGAGACATATTTATGATTAACCATTTAATGCAAGTCTAACATGTGCATCCTGAACACAACGCTCCCTAATCTCTCTCACATGCATTTCATTTGAAAATGGCATTAGATAAAGCCTGAAGGGCTCTATAAAATCTTCAGATTAAAACACTATCTTCTTTTAATCTCCTTTAGGGCTCTGAGAGAGAAGAAGTGAGATCCTATATTTTTGCATTTGCTTCACCCAACCAAAACAGTCCCTGAAGCTCAACACAATCTTTTCCTGGTTTAATTACTACCAATTAGTGATTGCACTGTTCCAAAATGCCTATGCCTTCCTATTGTAGTCTGTGGGATTTGTGGTTTATTTCCCAGTGCAGTCATTGGAGAGCACTGTGAATGATTCCAGTGAGAGAGATAATCAGGAACAGCTAATTCAGATCTATTGCTGTACTGCTGCAGACCTGATTAAAAGATGACAGAAATGGACATGCAGTGAGAGGAAGAGAAAGACAGAAAAGAGAGAGAGCAAACAGTCAAGGGAGAACCACTAATGATGATTTTTTTTTTTACTGAATCTCTTCTGAGAAGTTGCATCCCTTGGTAACCACCCACACTTAATGTCTATAGTACGGCCTCTGAAATGGCTTTTTTGGGCTGCAGCCTCTGCTAATAAATGCTCATTGGGGGCTTGCTTTATTGCTTAACAGCACATCACTCATTTCATACTGTACATGAATTATGATGCTGCAGAAATGCGATGGATACATTACCTGCAGATTGTTGAGAGGTTCCATCTTCATGACAGGGCCGCTCGTGCTGAGAGGGAGACTAACGTCAATGGTCTGATTGGGGCTCAGAGGAGTCAGAACCTGCAGAGGGCCAGCAGGGGCGAGACCGAAACTACAGAAAAATAGAAAAACACAGTTTAGACTAGTGATGCAACAAAAACTGATTTTTTTTTTTTTGTTACAGAAACTGAAATTAAAGTTTCATTTAGCTAAAACTAATGCAGTTAAATGTGGGTAATTTAATTTGCATACTTATTCATATGTCATATTCACAGTTCTGATGCTGCAAATATGTATGCAAATATTTGGTAAGGATTTGAAATTGTTTTATTGTCTGCAATCTGTAAATCTATTGCATGTTTACAGGTAGAGGGACCTTCTAGGAACAAGAACATCACAAAGACTTAGATGTGTGCACTTTTGAGAGGGCAAGTACATTGTGGCTTGAGATTAGTGTGAGAAAGCACCATTCTATAAATCTATACATATATAAGAATATGACCTTTTGTTGCCCATGTATTAGTCACAGATCTAAGTAGAACTTTACTATATAAGCAGTAATTTTCTAGACAGAAGTCCTCAATTTACATGAACACATTTAAGTCTTTTTAGAATATCAGCATGTCCTTGAATGATCCCACTGACAAAATGATATAAATGAATGAAAAGCCTTCCAGGCAGGCCTCCAAACTGATTAACAATCAGAGAAGATACCACAGAGAGAAGAGCAAAACCTTGAAGAGACCTCCAAAACAGTCTCCCGTTCTGCCACTGGACTCACCTGTTCCTGTTAAACTGAATGGCAAAATCAGTCATCACACTCATGGCTTTGTTGGTAAGAGTCAGATCCATCTGAATGATCCCACCGCGTCGGGCAAATGTCCCAGAAATCTCCAGCCCTTTAGCTTTCATTGCCGGTAACCACACCTGATCCCACGGATAAACAGGTTGAGAGTGTGGGAGAAAGAAAGAGAGTTAGGCGGACACACACAGGACGTCTGTTTCTGTCCAAATGCATCAAATAGATGTTTTTGGCCCCTGCATTGCACCTTACTGTTTTTTAAGCATATAATTCTATGAGAGTTGCATTTTAAAGCCTTTTTTAAGATCTGCATTCAGTTGGACTGTTATTGAGCACCACAGCACATGTGCACACCCACTAAGAGTCCAGGAAATGCTGCCGCATTACAAATTGACTTTAAAAAGCGGGGAAACTGCTTATAAAAGACTTCTAAAGTAATAACCAAAGTTATTGATTCAAAGTATTGATTGATTCTATACTTACAGTTTTAGGAGCAACGTAGGATCCTGTTGGCATGCCAACACCTCCACCGAGGTCAAAAAGGTCTCCTAATCCACCTCCAACAGCAGGAGCAATGCCGAGAGCAGTAGGCATGGCTGCTGGGGCCACCCCCAAACCGGCACCCATCTGAGCAGAGGGAGACAAGTATTACAACTTTTCTAGACTGCTACAAGACCATCAGGAAAAAGACAAATTAACTATGATAAAAGACGTGGAGAAGGAATTGAACAGCTCTTTGATTAATGAAGGCAAACCCCTCTGTTGATGCTAATACTCCTCCAATGAAGCGCATTCATCAAAGTCTAGATGAACTTTGCTTAAAATCTTACCGAAGGGCTTCCGCCGATGTCTCCTCCCAGCTGGGAACACAGAGGACAAAAAGTGAATGTTAGGATCAGTAGGCAGAAAAGATGCGGATAATTATGAAGAGGTTGATGAAGGGGGAACTAGCTCAGTGGGTGGAAGCAAGTCAATGAGCTGCTAAAGAAGCTGTGAGACATTCGATGGACAGTTTCTTTAAACTTTTTATTCTCAACTAGGGATGGGCAATATGAAATGTCAATCGATAAAGGTTTTGTTTATATCACAGCGTGTACATATATCTGCACAGCACAGAACTGCTTAAAGTTATTAAGATGTTAAAGTGATACAGAAAGATGTACATGGGTGACCCAAGTTAGCATCCATCCAGGGTCAGGAGGTGCTTTCCCAGTCCCATCCCCAACACTTCTCCTCTGTCATTTCCTGTCTCATCCCTATTGTCTGTTTCTAATAAAGCCAAAAAAAGGCCATAAAATGTCTGTCTTGGTGAGTATCCACAAAAACACAGTCAGTTATGTCCTAAATGATTGTAAACCACTGGGAAAGAAATCAGGCGCATGTCAACAAACTGGATCTTTATAATGAAGTTTTAGAGTGACAGCAGTCTAACATACCTGCATTTGTCTTGTTGTTTTATATTTGCGTACCTGTTCTTTATTTTAATAACAAATATATATATATATATATATATATATATATAATTGGGACAATAAATCACTTATGAAAGCAAATATAGTCATATCGCCCACCCCTACTTTCAACATATTAAACATTTTGTATGAGATGTGACTACTTGTGTGTGACTACAACTACTGCTACTAACTCAAACACTGAAACAAAAAGGTGGAAAGGTGCTCTTATGGTTCCTTCATACTGAACTCAGAGCAGTTTATGTTGGGCAACAGGGACTAGTCTAAGATCAGTACAGAGGAACACTTTAAGGATAAACTCAAAAGGTGAGAACACCCACACAGACCTCTCTCTCACTATAATCAGAAGATGGCTGGGGAGACTGCACCTCTGTCCTGTGGGAAACTCCCGGCTGATAGAGGAATTAGAAATGGATGAAATGTTTCCAATGGATGAAAGCAGAAGAAATGAGGGGAATGAGGCTGGGGATTTCTAAAACGCTACAAACATTCATGAACTTTACAGAGACTAAAAATACTGACATAACTTCCGGAAATATATCAAGCCCAGGACTGTTTATACAAGATGTGTTATTACAAAAAAAAAATATTGTAGGTATTTTACTTATATTGACACTAGTTTCAATGGGTTGTAAATAAAAATGTTGGGGCTGTAAATGTACATGGCCCTCTGCTGGTGTGATGAGTAAATTGGATACTCATACTAACAGATCCGCAATTTAGACTAATGAAATGGCATGATATGAAAGTGTCTGCTTCCTCTTTCACTTAGTTTAATTACCGTATCTGATTCATCGCCCATCTGCAAGTGTAGCGTAAGGATAAAAGAGAGAGGGAAAAAGAGTCAAAAAAAGAGAAAGAGAAGACCGGAGGGGAAATGCAGGCAAGGAGAGTTAACTGTAATTATGCAGGACCATCTGTGAGTTCTCAACAGACACAATTACACTGGTTAAGAGAGTTTGGATGTGTGTTTAAGGAGGAGGGGGCTGATTCGGGATTAGATGATCTCGATTTAGTAAAGTAGGTCTGGATCCTGCTGTTCAGGCCAACGCTAACTCAAAATACAATATAACATGTGTGAGCTGAACAACTGACAACGGCATTACCAAAAGCCTTGCAAGCCTCTGTATACACACACACACAGATTGTTAAAGGAACAGATGGGTATATTCATTCCAGTAATTACACTGTTTTTCCCTTTAAATTAATCTAATTTCACCACAAAGGGGTGATTATGTTTGTAGCAGAGCGAGAGGCGGCAGGAAATGAACATACCAGACTATCCAGACCTCCTCCCAGTAGGTCCATGGCTCCCATCTGCATCGAGGGCTGCACTGAAGGGACAGTGGCAGTGGGTGGGGCCAGATCCAGGTTCAGCAGGTCACCTAGGAGATCACCTTGTGATGGAATGACGGCAGGTGGAGCTTCAGAAGGTCCAGACTGGCCAACATCAGAGCTCTCAGCACTTTCCCCACTGACAGAGAGAAATTATCAAATTATAATATTTTTTTGTTGTTGTTTATGTTAATAAATAAAAAAAACACATTTAAACACTAACACATTTTTAAACAAGATACAAAATGTAAAATAATTTCATTATAAATATATTATTAAATATTAACAAATTAATAATCATTATAAATTCTTTTTTATATATATATATATATATATATATATATATATATATATATATATATATATATATATATATATATATATATAAATAATTATTTTTGCTATTCTATATATAAAGTAATATAAGAAAAGAAAAAATAATCCGAGACTCACGAGCCAGCGCGAGCAGGAATTCTCTTGTGCTGAACGCCACGGCTGCCCTCCACAAAAGCACTGGGAGGTTTGTGGTAGACTGAGGCCAGAGTACCAATGTGGCAGATAAGCTCCTCCAGCAGGGTGGGCTCAATCAGGTCCGTCTCCTCTGATATCAGAGGCTTCTCGGCCAGCACCACCTCTTTTGCTGCCACAGGGTCAGTGGAGAGTAGACGCCAGTAAATGTAGCCACGGTCACGCAGGTCAGGATTATCAGAATCCTGCAGAGTTACAGAGGAAAATGAAATTGACCAATAGTGAACCTAAGGGAATCATACACTGTTTATGATGTGAGAGGAAGGAAGAGAAAATGAGGTGACTGGTTCTTTCCACAAAACCTCAAGGACAGAGTCTTGTGTAAATAATGCAAAACTCCTTTAAGCACCAATTCATCTGTGTGATAAGATCAAGTGGTACGCCAGCAACACCGGGAGCAAAACAGCGGTGAGAGAATTAGATCTTGAGGCCATAAAACGGCACCTAGGATAAAGGAGGACATTTGGTATTCTGACAGAACCCTGGCGGCGAGTACAGCCTGTGGCACTGAACCTCAAAGTTAATAATGACAAGATTCAATCTCAGATCCTAGTCTGACAGCACAAGCTCGTGCCTTCTCTGAATATTAATGAGAACAACAGAGAGACTGTCTTTTACAGATGTAGATGCACAAAAATGATCTAATCATTTCTATGCATAACTACATATTACATATGTAACCCACACATTTGACTATCATGTCCTAATCACTCATTGTGTATGCCTTTCAAATAACTATTGAATAGTTTATAGGTTTATATTCATGTTGGGTATGTATGAGTTTTAAAGCTTTAAATGTTTCTATCAATCAATACTTTGTAAAATGTATTATATTCTTGTTACAGAAATCATGTCCAAATATAAGATAACATGTTGATTTATTTATTGGGAGGAGAAATATAGCAACAACCCGAACTAAGACAATGTCTAATTGGTCAAGACACCATTTGGGATGTGTGCAACAGCACAGTTTAAACTCACGACACCATCAAATTTAGCTTTTTGCATTAGGGCCCCATGTTTTTTGCGTTCTTTGAGCACCGTTCCAGTGTGTTTCAGCCTGCACGCTCGCTGCTACTTAACCATGATGAGAAGAAAAACCGTCTAGTCTCATTACATCCTTTTATTTTTTTTACTTCAGTTGCTTTTCTTTCCGTCGAGAGTTTCATGTTCTGAGTTCAATTTTGCTGCAAAGTCGAACTCCGACTGTGCCCACCTCAAAACTTCAACCAACCACTGACTCCACACCATTTGTCAGCCAATGCCCAAGACGTCACTTCAAACAACCACTGAACTTCCAGCCAATCAGCAACCTTGGGAAACCCCTTTCTGCAACGATGACAACAAAGGGAACCCCCTAAACAGGCAACGCAAGTACCTCCAGATTCTAGCTGAACTGGTGCATTTAATATAAATTTTAACCTCACTGAGGAACTCAATGTGAAGGTTTATTAAATGATTGATGGTTGTTTAGGTCTAAGTAATTGCACATTTTGCTATTAACTTGACATTCATATTTCACAGGATTTCACATGACATTCATTTGAGACATGTTTACTACTTAGAAGTCTTCCATTCTGTGGTTTGTTTATTGTCTTATTGTCTGCCTGCGATTTTCAAAAAGCAATTACAGAATTTCGTTAAAAAAAATAATTGTATCAGGGTGCCGAGTATCAGTTTTTTTTAATATCTCGTTTTCTTCAGAGTGAGTCAGAAAGCCAAACGGCCTTGCTTTAGAGATCTGCCATTTTAGAATGGCAACACCTACAGAGGGTGTCCTTCAAGGTGTGAGCAAGTATAAGTGCAGCTATTTTCTCACTGTAGTATGTGTGCTTTGATAAGCGCCCGTGTGGATATCTCACCTGTGTGGCGAGACTGAGCACTTGTTGCACCAGCTCCTGGGTCTCAGTGGGTTTCTTCAGGAACAACTTCACAATAGCCGTCAGCAACTGCAGTTGCACCTGAAAGAGAAGCGTGAAAAACATTAACACAGGGACAAATCCTGTATCACAATTTTCCAAGTGACAAGTTCATGCGAGTTCATTACAGTATTCACTAGGTTAGTATGGAATTATTGTTATAATTCCAAGAATTCAGTAGTAATTACCACTACCAGTGAGAGAGACCAATTTCGATACCACAGCAAAAAGTCATCCTGTTACACTGTTGTAGTTTTTCTTCATGCGCATTGAAGCAAAGTAACACAATGCATGCATATCACAAGTCTGCTGTACTTATTACAGCATATTTAATAAAGCAATTTGAAAGGTACTTCACCTGTGTGCTCTCATCATGGAAGCCTTCCAGGAAGCTCTCCAGCAGCTCATCTGCATTGTCAATCCTTTCTGCGTACTCTCCCACAATCCAGATCATGGCTGCCCGTGCCTCAGGCTCATCCAGAGAGTCCAAGTTCTCACACAGAGTGGCAATCACACTCTCATATCTGACAATAAATTCAGGAAAAAAGCAACAATGAAGCAGCGAAATGACAGTGGGGGGTGGGTGAAGGCTGGGTTCAGTGAATCTTTATTGAATTCTCCAACACATTTTACTATGAAAGGCATGGCTGAACAGAGACAATGAACCTCTAACACCTGTATAATGAACCTTAGCCAAACAGAAATAGGATGTAGTTTAGAGAGAGAGAGAGAGAGAAACAGCTTTAGTTACAAAGAGGTCAGGGACAGGGGAAACTGCACAAGCAGCACAGAAAAACCTACTTGTTGGGGTACTTGCGGAAGATGTCCTTGATGACCACAATGGCTTCCTGCACCACATAATTGACCTTGGTCTGAATGAGGTCAAGCAGTGTGCTGACACAACGCTCTGCTGATTGCTGTAACAAAGACAGGAGGGACAGAAAAACAGATAAGCTAATCTGCTAAAGCATAAATGGTATCATCAGTTAACCAATGAAGCAGTTGGCTTTTTTATACATCAGGTTGAATTCTTTCATTAGGAGTGGTGAACTTTACAATTAAAATTAACACTCATTAGACTGTCAGTGTTAATTAAGTCCTAATCAGGGTCAGGCCAGCTCACCTCCACTTTAATTGCACAGCGGCCAATGGCTCGTACAGCTTTACGCACAAAGTCCACGTCCACTTCAGTGGCATATTCCTTCAGCTCAGCCAGCACCTAACACCCAAACACACAGAAATTTAACACAGACTCTCATAAGCGTACATTTCAAATGTTAATGTGATCAGTGTGGTCCAAAAGTGAAATAACAGTTTCGGGATTTAAAAAAAAAAAGAAAAGGAAAAACAAAAACTACACAAACAACAAGAATAAAAATTACAAAGGATATTATAAAACACAAGTAGTAGTAGTAATAACATTTACGTTTTATTGCCATTTCAGCTTCATAGACAAAGGTTTAAAATCCAATTAACAAAACAATAAAATAATGATAAAAAGGCTAGAAAAAAAGAAGAAAGGCTGAACAAATTTGTAAGTACATGTAAGACATAATTTAATTATATTCCCTCTTTGTCATTACAAAAATCATTGTATCATTACATTAAAAATTGGGCAGACCATAAATATACATTGCTGCTATCATTAATGCAAAAGAGGAAAAAACAAATACTTAGACATTGTGAAACTCATGGTGATTTGTTATTAAATTTTTTTTTTTTTTTTTTTTTACAAAAATGCAAAACAGATGCATTTTTACTAGGTGTGTTTGGAAAGTTTCTTTTAAAATTTGTTGAGATTACTGATTACTCCTTTTAAAAGTAATCACGTTACTGTTCTGATTACTTTATTTCAAAAGTAATTAGTAGGCTAATTAGTTACATTATTAGTTACGTTACTTTTTTCTCCATGAAATTTATGAAATCTTAAATATTGTAATTACAAAATATATAAATATAAATATTACTTAAATATTTGTTATTACAAATATAAATATTTGTTATTAAAACGTCAACATTCACAGAACACTGTCATTTTTAACTAAAGCAGGCGAATTTTGAGTTAATGGTTTGGTATGGCATGCTGCGTGCATGGTTTGGCATGGCAGAATGCCAGCAAAGAGTGCTGCATTTATCGCAAACTCACAAATCTCTGTTACAACACAATAAATATATGCATAATTAATCTTTCATAATGTGTACAATTCATGTGTTATAATGAGAGGATTCGAGAGCACGCATATTTCAGCACTGCATTGCTCAACACTGCAAACACGTGTTATAGCCCTAAAAGAAACTCTGCATACGCTTGCACCTGATAATCATTTATATTAGTTCATGTAACTTTTCTGCAATAGATAGATATAGATATTTTATGTTTACATATATCCTGTGAATCATTTTATTACACTGCATCCCGCGAGACTCTGCATCAAGTATTGTCCTGCGCTGCACTCTGTTGCGTTGGGTCTCGTGGGAGCAGGTCTCTAATCCACTGAATGCACTTGACTCAACATCCTTTTTACAATCTCTAGATTATAAAACACTGCATTCTTTCAGCAATGTAACACGGCAGTAACGTATAAAGACCTCTGCTTGTAACTGTACTCTAATTACTTTTTTGAAAATTATAACGCGTTAAATAACTCCATTTATAAAAAAAATTATCAAATTACAGTAACGTGTTACTAAGTAATGCGTTACTGCCCAACACTGTTCACTAGAAGTCTTAGACCTTTGGACCCCACTGTATTCTGGGTGGAGTCACAGAAACATGTATGAACATAGATGATCAGGCAGAGATCATGTTTTACATTAGTGAAGTGTGGTGGTGCGGGTGCAGTTTCATTCACCTGAGCAATGTTGGCCTGAGATGCCAGACGGATCATGATATCCAGCTTCTCCAGCTTGACATAGATTGGGTCATTATATTTCACAAAGAAAACCTTCATCTCGTGTTTTAGAATTTCAGGACTGGTAAAAACATGAAAAAAAAAAAAAGAGAAATATATAATTAAGTTGATTTACAATATAATTATTTGTACATTAACTTTTGAAATACCCAAACCATCATCACTTTATATAAACTCATTTTCTTTTCCACAGCTCTGCACCTACCGTTTCTGTACGATGAGGTTAATGTTCCTTAAAGCAACATACTGCAGTTCAGGTTCAGCTGAGAGCAGCGTGACCAAAGGAGGAGCAAGTTTCTTCAGAAGAGTGCCGTAATAGTCCAGATCTTTAGGAAGCATTTCCATGAACTTCATCAGAACCTTCACGGCAGACAGAACCACGGCAGAGTTAGCGTGGGACAGCCGTGGAGTTACACGCTCACAGATGCTGTGGGAGGAGAGAGAGAAACATGCTTTAACAAGGCAGAGGAAAAAAGAAAAATCTTTAACGGCAAAAACACACTGTGCAGTTTAATAATGCCTGGATTATGGATGGTAGAAAATATAAACTAATTTTTCAAATTGCAATCCACATTTGAACAATCCGATACTGATTCTTAAAATGCGTAACTGAATCAACTGTGATTCAAAGCCAACTCTGATCTAATTACATTCAATTCAGGTAATCAATGCAGATACTAGGTGACACACTAGATACAGCTTTATTAGTGAAGCTAGCGTCTAGACTTCATTAGAGAAACTGTGTCCACCACACAGGAGTGATAAAATAACATTGCCCTCTGACCTCTGTGACTCGCGGTCATCACGGGGCATGTAGTTGGCCAGGCAGTCGAGGATGAAGATCTGACCCCACTCGGTGCACTCATTAAGGGCTGTCAGGAGCTTATTAATTGTCTGAGGGTTCAGGTCCAGGAGGTTGCTGTTAGGATGAGACTCTGCTATCTCAGACAGAGCCGCTACTGCATTTGCCACCACCTAATGGAGAAAAAAATAAAAATAAAAGAAGAAGCATTAAACTCAATACAGTGGTAGTGTGTGAGATGGGTCTCGAGTTTCGCACAACAATAGCATGTAATTACACACCATGGAGACTAAGAGAGAGCTGCATGGCACTGGCAAGCCCACGGATGCCCTTTAAACAAACATAAGTGTGTGGGCAAGTGAATTAGCGTGAGTACAGATGCACTCAGGGATATTTATCTAAGTTCAGAGATAATTTTTTTTGGAATACTGTCAGCATCTAACCAGGACTTGGATTTTATGTTCCTTTCACATATCAATTATATATCTTAGATCGGTTTTATCTTATTTGGCTATTTGGGTTATAATGCCTCACCATGGGGTTGGAGTCGGAGATCAGGTCTTTCAGAGTGTCCAGGAAGCCCTGGTCTTCCACCAGCTGGGCGTTAATGTCATGCAGCTTGGCGACACAAACAGCAGCAGTCTTCCTTACGTAAGGGTCTTCATCTTTCAGACACTTCCTTAGAGGTTCACACAGGTACTCGGTGATCTTGTCCACTCGGATGCAGCCCATGGTGCGCACAGCCAGTGCACGGATCAGAGGGTTTGGATCCTCACAGTCCTACAGGAGAGAACACATCACCAACACACATAAGCCCTAAAATACAGACATTATAAAAAAAAAAAAGAAAAAAAATTTTTTACATATAAACACATTTACTGCTAATTTGTATGATAAATGCAAAGTTTAAAATAACAGCATTTTTTTTTTAAATATAAACTTCTTTGTTACATTATAAATGTCTCTACTGCCACTTTTGATACATTTTTTATATTTATGTGTATTAAATATGAATGTGTACAAAAATATATACTAAGCTATCTCCTATTAGGCCTATACAAAACAATTAGCTAAGCTAAGTTACAAACATGGCAAAAATACCTTGCTACAAGCTTTTACATATTTTCATAAACCAGGTTTCTGTATGAAACAGCGAAATAAACATACCATATAATGTTTCTGTTAAAGTTATAGAAAATATAAATTTTCACAGAATAAAAGCAATGGGAGTCAATGGAAAAAGTCTCCACCATGAAAAAAAACTAATCAATTAAATTTGCTACTGAAAAGCATAATTTAAAAACTAGCAATGAAAAAGGTTAACTGAGAAAAGTAAATAAACTAACAGCTTTGCTGTTTGTAGCACCATTAAAGTCCAACACCGAGAGACCGATACAAAAGACAGAGATGTGTAATACAAGACAGAGACCCTGAAGGACCTGTAAACTTTTTGCTGTGTTTTCTAATTTGCTGTGATGGGCCTTATTGCCTACTTGCTTTAGTCTTCGTCTAGTTATTTGCTTCAGTAATCTGTCTCTCATTCCATTCTCAGGTGTGTGGGAAGCCAGCAAAAACTCATTAGTGCTGACGGAGTGACTGCCATGCAGACTGTACCATCCTATAAAGACCGACTATTCTAGCACTCATAGAGATGAGAGTTTCTCTGCTGCTGCCATACCTTTTAAGAACTTCACAGTCCAGAGTAGGAATTTCATCTGTCTAAACTTCAGAGTGTGTTTTATAATCCATAGGGTATTTTACAGTTGTTTTTCATAGAAAAGTACATTAACATTTCAATCTTTATCTACTGCCTGTGCAAATTGTATGATAAAATATTAAAAATACTATCAGTTGTTTTGTCTGAACTGTACCTTCACAAAGGTGTTGACTGCCATAATGGCCATGTCCGGCTGGCTCTTGGCATAATTCATCAAGTACAGATAGACCAGCTTCTTCAGCTCCAGATTATCTGTCTGCATGCAGTTCACAACATCAGGAAACAGAGCACTGGAAACAAAAATATTAAGATCAGAACTCCATAAACTCATACTGCACCGATGGAAACACAGGATGGATGACATGCAGAGTAGCATATAAAAAAGTGAGCCATTCATATTAGTGGTCGACCGATATATAGTCGACGCCGATATATCGGCTGATTTTTGGCATTTTTCAAATATCGGCATCGGCCGATAAGTTTTTCCCCTTGGCTGATGTGTTCGAGGCGGGACTTTTATTTTGATGGTGTTCCCATTCAAAATAATTCACAGTGCTCACATTCTCCCTCTTGTTCGCTGTCGTCGTTAACAGTTCTGTCTAATACGGATAGAAGTCTGTCTAATAATCAGATAGAATGGTCAAACAAAGGAATTAATGTATACAAAAATTAATATAATGATTGCTTTTATATTATTAGCAATAGAAAGGCAAACATTATAATACTTTCCCGTTTGCCATCAGCTTTAAGCAGATACGCATTTATATCATTTAAACAAATCTTTGAATGACTAATGAACATTTAATTTCACAAACCTTGCAAATTTAGTCGAATCCAGCTGTGAGATATTGTGAAGTGTGCATTTTTATCCAGAATGATCGCGTGTTCTCTGCGTGACGGTCAGTCCATGTGAATTTAATGGTTTAAACTTTCAACTTTAAAAGTCGTTATTTCAATTTATGCTGCGCTTTATGCATTTGCCAACTATCATATTCATGTCATTTTCACTGTGTGCTGTAGTTAAAATGAGTGTTAACCTGGCTTTATTTGAAAAATATGATTCCCAATGCACACAAACTTCCCAGAATACTGAGTGCCCTGCTAGTTACAGTGTTTTCTTCCTTTTTAATTATATTTTTATTAAATATTTATTTATTTGTGAAAAATACTTTGTCATCTAAAGTATAAGTATGTTTATTTTACACATTTATCCATTGTCAAATGATTTCAAATTTCTTAAAGATTAATAATAATTAATCGGCTGTCAAAAAAACAATATCGGTCGACCACTAATTCATATAAACGTTGCATACTTGACAGTGAAAAAACTTGTCTTACCTGACATCTTTTCCCACTGTCATAGACGCAATGACCTTCTTCACTGCCTCCTTCTTCTTCTCTTTCTTATCACTGTTGAGCTCTGCCTTCAGCTCAAAGATCTCCCCTAAACAGTCCAACACACAAGAATTTATTAATTTTAGATTACAACTAGAGCATGAAAATAATGTGCAAGTCCAGACAGCCAGTATTAGAGGAGTTGTTTACCCTAAAAGAGAAAATAATCATAATTCTGCGTAAAGTGTTTTTCTTGGCTTTGACCAAGTATTGTGTGCAGCTCTATTTGCAGTTAAAATACTCTGTTCTGGCACAACCATGTGCCTGCAAGTGCCTAATCCAAATAAAGCCAGAACTCAAAGTCTCATTTAGACTGCTGTTAAATAAGACTACACAATATTAGATTTTAGCTTACTGGGTTCTGCGGAAAAGAAACAGAGCAGGAATATCAAAGCACTAAATGTTGATTTATTTAACAGTATTTAAATGTGTAATGGTACACTTGATGATCTGCAATGACTAAATCTCTTTAACATTTTGTTATACTAATCCCAAAACAGAAAGCATCAGACCTTTCTTGGTAGTGGTGAAATATTTGGAGTCTGTCATCTTGGATCCCAAGCCGCGGTTCTCCTGCAGAAGAGAAGGAAAGCCCATAAGAAAAGTGTGGAAGAGAATAAAGGGAGGTAGGATACCGAAAAAGTGCAAGCGCAGGGGAATAAGAGGAAGTCAAGTCCCTGTCCTGCTGATACCTTCCTTGATGTTCCTTACAGATTGTGGAGTGGGGAAAAAGTTGTGCAAAAACACATTGTTAAAGCTTGATGTTCTCTTTCAGTCAGCAAATTATATTGTTTATGTGCAGTGACTGCCCTCTCATGCTCTCTAAATGTGCTGTGAAGAGCTTCCCATTTCCTGTTATTGAACATTAGACTCTCGCCATCACCTGAAAGGTCTTTTAAGAGGAAGAGAAACCTTGGGATACAACAGTATTTTATTTGATTCAGCTGACTTGATGACTAGTTTTTTATTTATATGCACTACCGTTCCAAAGTCTGGGGTCAGTAAGAATTTTTAATGCTTTTAAAAGAAGTCTCCTATGCCTAACAAAGATCCATTTATTTGGTTAAAAACAGTAAAAATGTTATAGTGTGAAATATTATTACAATTTTTTAATTATTCTACTGTTTTCTGTTGTAATTGTATGTAATTTATTTCTGTGATGCAAAGCGGAACTTTCAGCAGCCATTACTCCAGTCTTCAGTCTCAAATGATCCTTCAGAAATCTTTCTAAAATGCTGATTTGGTGCTTAAGAAACTTTTTTTTTTTTTTTTTATTATCAATGTTGGAAAAACCTGTCGCATTTACTGCATTTCGTCTTCCCCAATGACTAACAGCACGAGTCATTGTCATTCTTGCAGTTACAATAAAGAAGCTGCAGAATTATGATTTGTGCACCTGAATGCCTTGTGTAACCCTGCTGACCATTTCCATTCAAAAAACTGTATTATGACCATCCATGAAACAGCACCTGTCTGTTAATGTTCACACCTGTCTAAATGGCAAATGAATGACAATACTGACACAGTAAGTTAGTAAGGCAACACTACTAGTCCACTAACTCTCCAAATGCATAAATCATTGATCAAGGACTGCTGTGATATTTCATTACCAAACATACCATATTACTATATTATCATTACACCCCTTTAAAAAAAACAGCATCATATAAACTAGTGTTTGCAATAATAATTTATAATCATTAGCAATTTAGTAATTCAATAACAATATCAATTTGACATTTACAGTATAATGCTACAGAAGACTTCTATTTTAAACAAATACTGTTCATTTAAACGTTCTTCTAGTCACCAAACAACTCTGGCGGAATAAAAATCATCATGGTTTCAACCACATTATTAAGCAAATATTTTTTACATTATTAATAATAAGAAGAAAGGATCGTATGACACTGAAGCATGAAGTAAAGGCTGCTGAAAATTCTGCTTTGCCCTCACAGGAATACATTTTAAAACATATTAAATAACATTTTTTACTACATTTTTTATCAATCAAATGCACTTTTGAATGGTAGAGATAGATAGATAGATAGATAGATAGATAGATAGATAGATGTGTGTAATATTCTGAAAGCTTCTAACATATTCATTAATTCTGTTTTACAGAGATGTAAACTTTACAATAAATACAGCATTTTTGCAACAAAGTCTTACAAAGTTTAGCAGTGGTAAACTAAAGCCAAAGGCCGTAGTATTTCAAAGTTGATAACGCTGGCAGGCACTTAAAGTAATAAACAAGAATATACTGAACAGTGCACATCTTCCCATTCCAGACGGGTTTCTTTTCAAGAAGAATAATCTCTCTCGTCAGCCTGTGAGGCGGCGTCCCTGCTAATGTTAGTCAAGTACAGATAAAGTAACTGTCAACTGTCAGAGAGTCCACTGCACGACAGTTAACGTGATGCAGCGCTTGATCTTAAACGATTAACGTTACCAACACCCGTAACATCACAACAACTGGTTAAACATATACGTGGCGCAGCGGTGACTGCAGCAGGTGACAGTCGCACTAGGTAAACCCACAGAGCTAACTCGCAAAACCCTTTTATTACGCCCCGAATCCGACATTTTTAAACTCATTTTCAATTCAGAATAATCCACGGGTATTTCTTCTAATCCTAAGAGCAAACTGGACCTTCACTCACACACAGCTGACTTGCCCACTCCATTTTTGGCGGATGAATGAACCTGCTCGCGGAGACGTAGACAGTCGATGGTGTGCTAGCTGAATGCTAACGGCTAAAGCTTCATGACCTTCTTAATCAGGGCTTATGGGAGCGCAGTTAAGCCTTTAATCTAGCGGACTGTATTACTGTCCGAGCACGCAGCGCACAAAGCCATAGATACGTGTAAACGAGCCACCGTACCTCAGTCAAACCGAGAAATGCTCCTTACCGAAGTGAAGAGTGAGTGTGTACAGATCGGCCTTCTTCCTTCCCTCCCTCCTTACATGTTTTGTCATCATATGATTCACACTTCCGTCTTCCGCCTTCATTGAGGGACGTTTACAGTCTCATGTTACACACTGTTGAATGCCCTAATGTTACAGTAAAATAATCATTGGTTTTCAATTTGTATTCATTTAAACATACTAAGAGATTGTATGTTATAGTTATATCAGCATACATTACAGAATAACCTACCTAATTTGCAATTTATATTCTATTGAAAATAGCAACACGTTTTAAAGATTAAGTGTTGTATCCTCACATTACTATATCATAACAAAATCGTCAGTGAATGTCTTATTTAGTGACATTTCACGTAATTTCAAGTTTACAAAAGCATTTTTCAACTTATCATGATATCTTGAATATAACTTTTCAGATGTTGCCTATTTTTGTCATTAATTCTCTTCTACTAAATTTTGAATATTCTTTCAATTATTATATATTATTAAAACACTATTATAATAGGCCATTGTAGCCGTCATATGTTTATCTACCAAAGAAGAAATACAAAGCATGTCATCCAAAACATTTTTATTATAAGTATTAAATTAACAGCAATTGGTTTTCAAGGAACAGTGGAATGTCGGTCTTGCAATATTGCTATTCAACAGACAAATTCCACAATCAAGACCTTACATTTCATTGTCAACATTAAAGAAAAACAATCGGCCAAACAAACTGCAGAAATTCAAATTAAATCAAACAACATTCAGATTCCAAATCATCCAACAGCCTTTTCATTTACTGAAACCAGAGCATGACATAGATTCAACATGCATTTTGTAGATCACGTCTGAACATCACATTTGCATAATGCAAATCAGACGGGTTCGCACAAGTAAATAAAACATGTGAATCTACACTCTTGTAGTACTGATGTCAATAATGAATAAAGAAAAACAGAACCCATCCATGCAATAAATAATTTTTAAAAAATGCCTAAATGTGATTAGAAACATAATGAATGTCATCACAGAAAAGAAACATCTTTCTGCAATTTTTTTTTTTTTTTGGAAAGCATAACATAAATACAACTGGAGCTCAAAATGAGTTAACTGTACAAATGTACGGCAGTTAATAATTAGATACTGTAAAGATTACTGAATGTGTAGTGTGTGTAAATTTGTGTTTGACTAAAGTGAGGCAAAGCAACCATTAATATAATTTGAAAGACTACAGAGAACTCTACTGTCCTTATTTATACCTATTTGAGAAATTTAACATTGTCCTTAAGTGTCACAACAGATGTTTACATGGCATTGAACATAAAAGCAATTTGCAGTGATGCATTGTATTGCAGCTTTTATACAAGAGGTGTTATGGAGTGTCAATGGCCATGCAAACAGTAATATCATATGGTTGCAGTCCTTGAGGCAAAAAAAGAACACTGAAATCCATTTCCATAAAATCTCCAACACTTTTTCTGACCCTTTTTGATTCACTAAAACAGCAAACATCAGAACACCTCGCAATAAAACACTCACGCTCATAAATACATGGCAGTACTGTATAAAGCCTCCGAAGGAGAACATACCAAAAGTAAACAATTCATCCATTCATATAGAAACATACAACATTGTCCCTTTATGATAAAACAGTTCACCCACAACCAATCAACAAGGCTTATTAGCTTACTCATTTAATATAAATAAACAATCCAATGCCAAACCAATATGTGTGTAGTGTAATTTATTTAAGAGGAGTCGATGTTTTCTCCTATTTTATGCAATGGTGCCTACCAGTTCCAATTCAAGATCAGATGTGTTTGAAGGTTTAAAAAACTCGTTTTATAAGCACTCACTCAAGTCACACTTTCATATTATACTTTCAAGTCACACAAAATACCACCGGTAACAATCAGCTCAACGTTAAAAAAAAAACAAACAAAAAAAAAAAAACCACATGGTGGCGCCATAAAGCTTTAAAAGAAATGTTATGTCTGCCGATGATGACTGTGAAAAATATCTCTACTTCGTAAGCAGTTTTGGACTCAATATGGCTTTTCACAATAAAAGGGCCTTATTTCCTGAATGATTACCATTTCTATACATCGCCTGTAGTGATTTCCATATTTTGAAAACATCCTGTTGATGTTTAATATGACACTATCTTTAATTAAATGTCCTTCATTTCTCACTTGCAGATAAATCAAGCAATTTACTTTAAACTGAGGAATATTCATAAAGCAGGATATTGTTGTCACTGTGACCTTAAACGTGTGATTGTCTCACAGTTAACACTGGGCCAAAACACATAACAAACATTCTCTACCTCACATACTCAGACTTACCCACCCAGATACATACAAACACCATCTCTTCATCTCTACTTCACAAACACAGCTTCTCATCCTTACTTTAAGGCAAGAAAATTTGTCAAGGCAACATTCAATAGCAACTTTGCATAGCTAAGGCAGAATTACCATACTGAAATAAACAGCATACATTTTGTACATTAATATTAAATTCAATTAATAATAATTATATTTACATTACACTACCACACATCTAAGCAATGAACATATATTACATATAAACCTATACAGATATAACCTAACCGTATTAGTTTGTACAGAACATAAATGAAACGTTTGTCTGCCAAGGTGATTGTGCACAGATAATGTGTGGATTATGTTCTTTCATAAACCTTTATGTTAAACCTTTACCATAAGTTGATATGGGCTAAAACAGCAGTACAACCACTTAATTGTATCTCCAATTTGGATAATTTGGATTCCACATGGAAGTATGGTCAAAACGTCATAAAATTTGTCATAAAATTACACCATAACGATTCCACCATCTTATTCTCCAGTATACAGTATACTCTGTATATTACAATTCCCTGATTAAAATAAGATTTTTACACTTCTTTCCACCAAATGAAAACTTAACCAGCTAAAATTTGTCCTCACCGAATGAATTCAAAAACAGGTCATGAGGATATTAATAAGGAGCATTAAAAACTACAGATCCCCAAAGGGAAATTTTCTTCCTCAAACAGAACAAATCTAAGCAGGAAAAATGACTTGAATGAAATTAAACAGCTCAGATGGTGCATGTACAGTAGCTCAGCTCTCAGATTTACTTCAGAACAGGCTATGTTGGTCCAAGATGTCAAGAATAGTGTTGTTTGTTCTTAGCCACTTTAGAACACATCTATGCCTCCAGTGAAATGACAGTAAGGATTCCAGCATCCTGCTACATGTTGTACATAACAGTCAGATGTGCATTGTCTCTTAGTCTTACAAATGTGCTTTTTTCTGCTCTAATCTGACTATAAAGCTGTATATGATGAGCGTAGGTCAGTTGCCTGTGTACATCATCATCATTATCATTCACTACATCCAGGCCTCATTGTCTAGGCTGGACTCCGAAGAATAGGCACACTCTCTAGAGCCCATAGCTGGGGAACGCTGCTGGGGTTGGATGAGGTCAGCAAAGGCCTGATGCAGAGCTTTGTGTGAGGGTTGGTGATTGTTTAAACGTGGAGACTGTGGTGGGGTCTGGAGGGGAGATGAATTGGCAGGAGACTGCTGACAATGATTCCTGTATCGTACAGGTGTAGGGATGCGAGACGGGCTGTTCTCGGGTCTGTTGTCAGTGCGGGGTCTTATCCGCGGCCGCAGTTTGTTGTTGTTGTTGGTGGGGGGCACTCTCTGTGTTTTCTTTTGACCTTTCTTGGCACGGAGGATGACTGCGTCTTCTGTATTGGCCAGCGGTAGAGGAGGAGTGCAGGAACCTTCGGATGGAGGCTCACTCAGGCTCAAGCACATGGAGGAGCTCTCACTGGAAGAGTCCTGATAAGAACAGTCATCTAGAGGTGGTGGAGTGGAGGGAAATGTCTCAGGAAGTGGCAGGTCAGCATTGTCATATGGCAGGTCCGGGTGATGTTCGGTACTTTGTGGTACGTCGCCCTCCACCCCAGCCCATTCCTCCAGGTCCTGCTGACTCTCCATTGGCACCTCCGTTAAAGGGAGGCTCCCATTGATGTCTTTGGGGAGGCCCACTGAGAGATTTGAGGCCTCTCCTTCCTCTGTGGAGCTGGAGATTGCAGGGAGCTTACGAAGACCTCCTCCTTTGCCACCCCATCGCTCTCCCTCCAGGAGCCGTCCATTGGGGAGGCCTCCACGAATCTGGCTATGGAGAAGGGCAGGAGGGTCCTCGAGTGCACATGTGCGAGGATTAGTGCGTTTAGACTCTCGCAAATCAGGTAGGACTCCCACCTTACCTCCGACATTAAGAGAAGATGATGAAGAATTAGAAGAAGAATAAGCCGAGTCTGTAACATTAGTGTCACCCGAAGAGTTTGGGAGCACTCCTAAACCTTGTTGGGAGACAGGGAGCTGTAGTGACCTCATTTCCCTTCCAGTGGAAGCTTTACCCTGCACAGCCTTGGTTTGTTGCGTGTTGGCCAGGAGCTCGGCCTCAAAGCTGCGATATAAGTCTTGCTCCCTTTGAGGGTCCAGACTTGGCAGCAGGTGTAAACTAAAAATACCACTGTCCTTCTGGCTCTCCTGCTGCTGGTTGTGGGGATTTGCCCAACCTTTTTGGTCTCTTCCTGCGGATCGTGCATTGTGTGCTGATCGAGGGGATCGTGGTGGGTGGTGATGACTCGATCGTGGAGAAGAATGCGGAGAGCGCCGCCCTGGCTGTGTGACAGGGGGAAGCAACTTTCGACTCCCAGTGGAAGGTGACCACGGTGCAGGGGGTCGTGACGTTACCGTCCCCTTTTTCGCAGGACTTCCACTGGCACTGCTTTTCACAGGTGAGTTAGAGGTCGAGGAAGATGCTTGTCTCCTGGCCAAACTTCCACTTGTTCTTGAAGATGCTGCAGACATGTGCTTGGATCTCAGTTCCTCTCTCCGATCTACTGAAAGAGACTGAGGGTCTCTGCGGCGAGGTGATGATCCAGGGCTGACATCCCCCAATCGGGCTCTAGGAGTCTTGCCCTGGCTGAGGGAGCGTGGAGCCTGCAGCTTCCTTGGACCTTCGGGCCCCAGCGATCTGCCTCTCTCTGGGCGGGGTGTTCGATGTCCCTCTGCTGGGCCCTTTGGTGGACTAGGTTTCAGGACTGAGGTGGACTGTGATGCAGGGCGCTCTCTGGAAGCACTGCGGGCACGGGTCTGAGGGGTTCTCAGGGCTGGAATCTGCGCTCCTGCTCCAGGACGCTCAATAACGTGTTTCCCTTCCTTACGGTTCACCAGCAGAACCACCTCGTCTCCATGAGCATGCCGTGTACCCAGAGAGAAGCGTCCTCCTCCTGTGCTTCCTCCTCCACCTTTAGATGAGGCTGTGGAAGAATCACTATCTCCTGATAGCCTGCGAGTCGGAAGAAGAGATTCCTTATTCCTGTGTGTAAGGGTAAAGAGAGAAAGATTAAGATAGATATTGGGATGTATGAGACCTAATTCTCAAATATGTTACTGTCTGATATTTTTGACATATTTTGTGTCACATACACACCACCGTTCCAAATGTTTCTGAAAACGGTCTCTTATGCTCATCAAGGCTGCATTTATTTGATCAAAAATATAGTAAAAAGAGTAATAATGCAAAAACGATTTTTTTAAAAAATTCTTTTTTCCATTTTAATATGTTAAAATGTAATTTATTCCTTTGCACTGCTATTTTTACAGAGGTCTTCAATGTCACATGATCCTTCAGAAATCATAATAAGAATTCGGTTTGGTGCCCAAACAACATTTCATATTATCAATGTTAAAAATATTGCTAAATATTTTTTGGAAAAAGTAACAGACGTTTTGAGAATTCTTTCATGAATAGAACGTTAAAAAAAAAAGCATTTATTTAAAATAATTTTTTGGTCACTTTTGATCAATTTAATACTTTGATTTTGATCAATTAAAAATATTTCTTGGTTATCTTGGTTAGAATTACTAATCAACATCATTTCCATGATTTCCATTTTTCTCTATGATTTTATGTGACACTTTTCACTTTTGACAACAGGGAGAATCTGTACCAAGCATGCAGGGAACTGTATGCAAGGCTGTATCCTCATGAGCCATTTTTTGGGATTAAAGAAATCCATCAAATAGGAATGGAGAGAGAGAGATTACTCATCCTCTGGCATTATCAAACACGTGCAAACACAGACACACTTTCTTTACACACATTTTTGAACTACTACTACTAAGTTCAGAATAAAAGTGACATCACTCTTTCCTTTAACCTTTAAAGACTGCCTTGTGTTCACTGAGACAAAACACTGAAAACAGAGTGTGCATATGAGTAAAAACACTGTTTTAAAATCATTTCTTAAATGTAGAACTTCTGGATCCTAAGATACACTTAAGAACAAGTGAACGTGCTACCCTATTCTGCCCTCATTTGATTTTATTCAAATGCAAACTCTTATGTAGACAAGAAAGTGAAATATGCACACCCCGACAGTCTGGTTCTGTAATATAAGCTGCATAAACCATGTTCTGAGCAGTTTCTGAAGTGACAGACCTGGGGGTTGAGATTATCCTAATCTTTAGTAATCCAGTCTGCCTCACCTGCAGCTCTGGGAGTGCAAGTGTTAAAGTGTGCTGCTCTGACGCTTGGCCTGCATCATTAGTCAGCCTAAGGAAATTGAGGCACACAGCCAAGATAAACCAGCAAGCTGTTCATGGTCCAGTTATACAATGTCCTGGCTGCACATACTGACGTACAAGTATGCCATCTGATTGAAATAACGAAGCACCTTTTGAAACTTCAGGATGTTTAGGATTTATTTGTTCACCACTCTCTAAGTGTGCAGTAATGCATAACATGGAGTTTTTATAGTTGTGCTTAAACATTCATTTTCAGGTTAAAAATAAAAATAATAAATACAAATATGTATAATTGTACATGTGCTTTGGAAAAAAAAAAAAAAAGATTTATCCAAAACTTGTTATCACTTGCATAATTAGGTAGCGAAAACACTGTGGTTGTCGCCTTATAAAATTGTAATTATTACTTTCTAACACAAGGGGGAGTCACAAACTGGACAAAAAGAGGATAGATGTCAGGACAATGTCACCTGGGATTAGTTCAAATCTGCCTGCAATAATCTGTGTGTTTGTGTGTGTGTATTTGTTTGTGTGCATGTGCACGGTTGCCTTAAGATGCAGCTCATTGTGAAGGTACAGTGCACAAGCAGAGTGCTATAATTTGTGTTGAGTTAACTAGGTCAGTGTGAGCAAATGGCAGACACCCTGAGGGATCCACACAGACAAAACAACTGTACAAACACACAATCATGCATGTGTCCCAGTCACCCAATTCTTCTCATACAACGACTGCATTCTCTCCATATCCATGCATGCATACAGTGATCCTGTGATTTTTTCCCCCTCTCTTTTTATTACTATTCATATTTCTTTCTGTCTGGAGAAGGTATTGGCTTTTTCATGTCTTAAAAAAAAAAACTTTTATATTATTAATAAACATAATACATTATGAAATATATACTTTCTTTCAAAGTCCCTTCTCAAAATTTATATTTACAAAATGTATGAATTGTTTTAGGTAGTGTTTACAAGAGCAGACATGTTTTCACTTCTTATATCTTAAATAAGAATAAGTAGAACAAATAAACAAGAGCTGACTTTCACATTCATTTTCAAGGTGTCTTTGATTCCGGTGTGATTTTGGGTACTTTTCTATTTTAGGTACTTTCCAAGAAGCTGTAAACCTGCACACATGCATACATACACACACACACACACACACATCTTAACACCCAAACACACCTGCACTGACCTGAGAGGATTAAAGTGGCATGGTTCTGATCTGTCTCGTGGTGGTCGAGGCAGCAGTGCTGTGGGCCGCCCTGTGTTAGTCTCCATCTCCACAGGTACAGCTGCATGGTGCGACCTGCCAGGTCGTGATGGAGAGGAATGCACCGTAGCGCCCAACACAGGGTCCAAAGAGCGCCTGTCGGAGGTTTTGTAGGGTGCTATGCCCTCATTGCGCCAGTGAGGTCCTGGGCTTGTGGAGCGGGAGGAGTGAGCACTGGAGCTCTTACTGTGAGGACCCTGGCCACTCGCTTTAGCTTGCTGATACCGGTGAGCTGTTGAGGTCAAAGGAAGGCATCATTCAGCTCTTTTAATGTTCACAAGAAAAATGATGATGAACATCATAAGTGTTTTTTTAAACCTAATACACATCTAAATGGAAAAAAGTGAAAAAAAAAACCTTGTTAATGTGTCTTGTACTGTACACTAGGGTTAAAAAAGTTTTTTTTTTTTTTTATTAATACTTTTATTCTTAAGGATACATTACATGGCAGCAGTAATGACTGTTGGCAGATTTGCCATCAAAGGAATAAAATACATTTTAAAATATATTAAAGTGAAAAACAGTAATTTTAAATTGTAGTAATATTTCACATTAGTACTGTTTTACTCCATTTCCGATTAAATAAATCCAGCCATGGTCACCAAAGGTGTTTGTATATTTTTCAGTAAGTTGTATGGCAATATATGGATTATATAAGAATATGGCAATATATGAACATATGATCTGAGCTAGCTTTTACCAATCTGTTGTAAAAGCCCAAAGGCATATTGAATTACACTAACCCTCATTAAACACAGAACACTAGAAACAAAAACTAGTATAACTTGATTGTATGATACTGTGAGAAAGTAAACAATCAGACGTGAGAAACACATGTAGTATTGTTGAAAAATTCCAGTTGAGCTCAGAGACAGGAAGTGATACAAGTGGTGATCTCACCGAATGCAGCGCAGCGACAGGGATCGTGTTTGTCGAGGTAATGCTCAAGTGTGTCCCAACCTCCACCCACACGCACCATCACATGAGTCCGTAACACCTACACAGAGAGACATGTTAACACATTTCACACACACATTAACATGACCAACCAAAGTGAAACACTCAATATAGCTGTCATATGGTGCTTTTCCACTGCATATTTCAGCACAGTATGGCTCAGTACAGCTCACTTTTGGGGGGTTTCCCACTGGGTACAGTACCTAGTATTTTTTATAGTACCACCTCAGCTGAGGTTCCAAGTGAACCGTACCGTTACTAAAACGTGACGTGTAAACTCTGCTGATCACAGATTTGCTGGAGAGAATCGTCACTGAACTTGCGACACAAACACAAAAGAACCGCTAGATTTAAATCAGCACAGCCAGCCAACGATCGAATGCAACTGTTTTGAACTTGCACACCTTTTTTTAATAACCAAAAAGTTTTGTTGTCTGTTGCGGAAGTACAGATGTTCCTCTCACTGATAGTAGAGGAGCGGATCCAGCAAGAGCTTGATGGGGCGACGTGGAATGAAAAAGTCTTGGCAGTAGAGGTGGCGCAACTATAACGACATGTGAATAATCCCGCCCACTCTAAAGTGATACTAAACTGCAGTGGAAACACAAACCGTGCCGAGCCGAGTCGTACCACGCAGTGGAAAAGTGCCAATACACAGCAACAAATATCAAAATTGTGTTATAAACCTTTTAAGCAGCTGAGAAAAGCATAATAAAAAAAATTAAAAAAAGATTTTTCATAATTGCAGCATTAGAAATGTAAACAGCTGGTTAAAAAATCCAGACTGAAGTGTGATTCAGTGGTAGATAACAGAAGTTTTGCCAAATGAAAAAGTACAAAAGACAGTGGTAAAAGATTGAGTACAACAGGGTACACTTCAGAGGTAGGCCTACAGTTTGTTGTTCAGTACAATGAAAGGATTAGTAGAGGTTAGATCTGCAAGGAATTATTTTGTGTATTTGTAAATGTGTCAAACTGTGAAACTAATTAACAAATTACATTCTTCTGAAGAAGAATTAAGTAGCACTTGCCTATGAAAAAGAAGTAGGGTGATGCTAGTTTATGCCCATTGAGTTATGTGTGGTTTCTTACTGGCCCAAGTCAAAAGAAGCCCATCCCCAAGTCTATATACTATTTAACTCCCTAAGCACTCCCTCCTTCAATGCAATTCTATGGCACTTTTTTTTTTTTACCATTTTATTGTTCATCAGGTGAAAATCATAAGCCTGATCACTAAGCAAAACTGTAAAGTATGTGTTATTTTTCATGGCCTTGGCACAATCAGTAGGGTTAGTTTGTTTAAATCCCTAACCCTCAGTATGGGCAATAATAATAGTGATGCTTATCTTCAAACACCACTAATAATACAGGTGGAATATTCAGCTGATTATTATAAGCTCAAGCCCTCGTGTCGTATAACGCTATATAACAGATCTGGCCACCAACACTTCCTCCATCCACCTTCATTATCATGACAACACGCAATGACAGAGCTGGAGAGAGAACAAAAAACATCACACACCGACACATACTCTGCCTTATCCAACCCCGCTCAACTGGTATTCAGAGAGAAGGGAATGAAGGAGATTTAGCATAGAAACTGCCCTCCTTTTACTCCAAGCTCTGTTTCTTTAGCTCTTCTCTGAGAGAAATGCAGGATAAGACACTACACTACTATTGATTTCTTTATCAAAAAATAACTCAGTCAGGAAAACACTCTCTTTCACTTTTCACTGTTGTTGATTGCGTACTTCGAACCTGTTGCAACAAAGCTCTTTAGAGTTTTAGCATTGCTAAACTCCATCTGCTGAGCACATGGTAAGGAATAATCATGTGATGCGTGTCTGTGTGCTGTTGCCATGAAAAGAGAGCACATCTGCTGGCTGGCACAGTGCCCACCTGCACAAACTTACACAAGCCCTCATTTATACATAAACTGAAACACACATGCAAGCTAAACCGTACACTGAACTACATCTAGGGCTGTAATTCTGCTGCACAGTTCTCCGCTTGTTTTGGATGTCTTTCCCATATAAAGATAACAGGTAGCAGCCCTACACAAAATAATGTACATTCTAATAATCCGCATTACTAATCATAATTATAATACAAAGAGAAATAACTACAATAAACAGATAACAGAAACAGTTTATTTAAAAACTAATATTACGTAACAGACTTCTTTAAAAAAAACAACAACTTCAAACGTTTACACTGTGACTTTGAATCATCATCATCTGTGACCTAGTTGAAACCCCAAGTAAGTATTTAGGAAAATGTAACTGCGGGTAGATTTGTTGTTACACTAGGCCTTAACAACTGACTTTTATTGTACCTCTACTTTAGCCAATGGGAGCGCTGCTATCTTCGGCAGCCAAAATCATCTGCCCTTTAAAAAGCATTTGGGATTCATCACCATGGCAACAGGCGAAAACATGCTGAAACCATAATTATAATAAACAGTAAACAAAGCGAATGTTCTTTTGTGGCAAGGTCGTCATCGCCAGGGATTTCAGCAATTTTCGAGAGGTTTTCTTTCAGTTTACTAACATCAAATTGAGCACTGAGCTTCTAAACAAAGTGGCCATCCAGAAGATGACAGATGACATTTTTCTTTGCTTTTCACGTTCTGTCTTCTTCACTGATGTCAACACAGGGGTAGCTGAGCTGGGCATGTGAATGGCCTCTGCTTCACCTCACGCTGTGCTGCTAGTTTTCATTTGTTCTGGAGAAGGATGATGGGTCTATGTATAATTATAATATCAGTAAATAAAAGGGTTCAATCTAACAACACCAGCTAAGTTGCAGACACACATCTTGCAAAAAAAAAAAAAGGTACACACACACACAGTACAAAAACTGAGCAGATCAAGACAGATGAAGACAGAGAGAAAGATGGTATATAGGGTTGCAATGCGGAGGAGAATGAGGCTAAATCGAGTTCAACTGATTCAGCCCTGCTGCACTTGAGGAAGATAAAATTTCATCTAAAATTTCCTCCAGCTGAGAATAAAAATCTGTAGACCTAACAGCATATTAAAGAGACACAGATGCATGCATAAAGTGCATGTAAATACGCATACACCAAATCACACACACACTTGTATCCAGAGAGCTTGGAAGAGAACAGGAAATGACACAAGTCTCTATTTCTGTCTGCAGTATGAATGGGTGTGGGTGCTTTTAGATGAAGTTGGATAACAGGCTAAGTCTTGAATAGGTCAGCCTGGCAACTGTGTAAACACCATTCAGACCTCGGGATGACTTATTATGGAGCTATAATTATTATAGTTTGGCCTCTATTCTGGGAATGTTAAGGATTCCAATGATACAGCAGCGCAGATTCAAAAAGTAAATAACAGAATCGATGGCTTGATGTCTGTGGGTGTGACACCAGCATTTGTACAGAACTTTGTGATGAAAGAAAGTGAGGTGTATCATTCTGTGCCACTTACGTCACCAAATGACATAGCAAACATAATAATTGTTTTCAAACTGATTGGCATTGGTTGAGTCAACCTACAATTAACATTTAACTGAATTTAAATACTTAAATACTTCAGCTCAGAATTTTTTCAATCCGTTTTAAAGAGCAAAAGAGACAAACATCAGCTTTAAGTAATAAAAAGATAAAGAAAAAGACACTGCCTCAGCGTTTTGACAGAATAGACAGGTGAATGAGTAACTGGTGAGTCAATTAAAGATGTACCCTGATAAAGATGAGCGCACTGGAGTCTCCGACTTTGTACTTCCCTTCTGAGACTTTGGTCATGGGGAACTGTGACGGACAGGAGCACTGGCCCAGAATCTCCCGAACCTAAAAACACACAATATAAAATCTTATTACAAATAGCATAAAGTGTGTAGACAATCACGGTTAAACGTGTGCAATATTGAAACAAACAAACGTTTCGTCACATAACAAATAGACAAAAAAGATGAATATCAATGCTAAAAGTATATTTGTATATTCTGCCATACATTACAAAGCCAATTCTATAGTATGAAGCGTGCAAATTGTAAATACAGGCCTGTATGAATCATGACTACTTTAACCAATATTTAAGAAAAAGTAATCTATTATCCATCTATTATCTATTATAAGAAAAATAACTTACTTTCCATGTATTTTTACAGACAATATAGCTTTCTGTTTGATTCCACCAACAAAAAAGGACTAAAAATTAGCATGGTATAACTAAAGGATTTTTGGGCATGGAACCATGGTTCCTGAAAAAAAATTAAAAAAATACAATACAAATAAAATACAGTTGGGTCACTAATCACCAAAACATATTAGTCGAACAATAAATATATAAAAATATAAATGAATCAATAAATATTTTTGTATTATATTTATGTACATATCTCTTCCACATAGGAGGTGAGCTGAAATATATTCACAAACATGGAGTCATTCTTTTCAGCTGTTTGCTGGCTCACTGCAGACTATAAAAGACATTTAGTCACACTCAGAGACAAACAGTCCACTGAATGTCCAGCAGCACCTGAACAGAAGCAGTTTCCTGTGAGAAACACTGAGTCACATCCCTAACCTCGCTTCAAGGACGCTGGAAGCATGTGCAAGCTTGTGAACGGATAGAATGTAACTTATATGTGATGCATCATGGGATAGTCTGTTATTGACTCCTGAGCTCCTGAGGTGATTGACTCATCGAAAGAGCCCGACCTTTCCAATTCCTGTCACACCTTAACTGAATCACTCACTAGGGAAAACAAATAATCTCTCACTCTCTCTAAAGCACAATTAGTGAAACAAAGAGCCATTCCCTAAAGTTGCGTCATATCCTGATGAGATCTGGGACTTGCCCAATGATTAACTCAAAGGCACATGCCACATAGACATAAAAAATAATTATTGATGTGAAAGAGAGTGACGTAACAGTATGGAGGCATGCATGTGTTCTGCTTTAGAGTGAAAAGTCCAGAAGTTCAATCAAGCAGCAATGTTTATAGTTTAAACTTGTACGGCAAGACAAAACATTGTCTCCAACACACCTTAGCCATTTCAGAAAGGATGAATACGACAGACACTTATTCAGTAAAAAAAAGTAACAAATATCACAAATTAAATTGCAATGTGTATATGTGCAGATCTAATAAAAATTCATGTCAGTGTTGTAATTCAGGCCAAAATAAAAAGAAAAGGTTTAATTAATAATTAATTAAAATATGCTTTGCATAATTTTTTTCAATGCAACATTATTTTATTATTTATATTATGTTATGCACATTTATTTAGTATGCAGTATATTTTCTTTACCAGACTGTGCAGTTTCGTACATTGTAACAAGTGTGGGAAAGTTCAACCGTACACTTTAAGGCTCTGTGCTGTACTGCTTGTGCAAACACATGGAAAACTCATCCTTATTTCCTACACAGACAAAATTGAGTTTCCACAGATGAGAGACAGCAGACTTCTGCTGGCGTGATGGACAAGATTTATTGCCACACACTCAGTGAGACTTTATTAACTGTAGTTGAATTTGGAGGCTCTAGAATTGCCTAGAATATCTTTAATTTTCCACATTATTGGCCTGTTTGGAAGATTAGAGGGTTAAAGCTGGAATATTCTATAATTAGACCCATCGTCGTGTCTTTTTAGGCAGCATGTGTCTGACAGTTACCACAGAACCAGAAAGAGCTGTAATACAGACTCACTCTCTCTGCTGTTCTCTCTGAAGTAAGAAGTGCTCCCTTGCTGTGTTTTGCCTTTCTCATGCTTCGCTCTTTTTCTCTAGACATCTGTTCTGTAAAGTCTGTAAGCAGTGACCACCTTAAAGATTTCTGTGGTAATACAAAACTGTTAGGTCCTCTCTCTTGGTTTTTATGGGTTCTTTCCATTACATCATATATATACCAGTAACAAATGAGGTGACAAAACCAAAATGCTTCCAGTCATCAACACTGCATACAAATGTTCTTATTCATTTTAAATGTGAAGAGGTTAGCCAATCATAACAGAGCCCACTCACATATAATATTCTACAAGCATATTTGAGCAAACGCATGTTACCATGTTGAGTGTTTCTTTTAGCAACAGCTATAAATTTTTATATAGTTGTTGAAAGTCGGTTACTGAGTATTACTAGAAACACTGCAAAATTTTAAATGGACTTCAAACATTATAAATGGACATCAGGGAAAACAATTAAGCGCTAGAGAAGTATGGAGTCTTTATGCTAGATGCACTGTTTGAAGTCTCCTTCCATTAGACTGAAGGAGAATCAAGTTTACACAGAGCTTTTCCATTCAGTCTAGCAGAACCAGAGAGACTGCCTGTAACGTTCTCACAGCATTTCTTTGTTGATTTTAACTGAGAAACCACCCTTAACAAATGCAAGACATGGAGACGTTATTTAAATGTCTGTCTGCCCAGCAATGTCTACTGTCAGCGGCATATACTGTACGCAAACAAAGCAGATGATGAGATGTAGCTGTGATAGACCCAACTCTCAGAATGGGAAAATGCTGGTTCTGCACTGCTCTGGAAACAGCGATAAGAGACAACGGTCATATGACTGCAGTTATCAGAGCTCTCTCTGTTACGGATGCAGGCATCTCCTGGGAAAAACATGCTGGCAGACAGAAAGAGATGAACACCTGATGGAGGAGGAGTGAGACGGCAGGAGAGGAGACGCCTGCTGGGAGTGAATAAATATGATAATGAACAGGGCTGACGAAGTTGACATATTAACTTCAGCAGCAAATAAAATTAACTCTGTTAAAGTTATTAAGCACAGTTTATTTTTTTATCCATCTAATGTGATTCATTCTGTTCGGTGTGATTTCTAAAAGACAGGACCATGTTCAGAACACACACAAGCACTAACACTGTTGAGATATATAGATTCAGTTTTTGTATGGAATTTTATGGAAGAATATAATTATATGATTCAGAATGATTTTAGAAATCATGGCGCTGTGCAATATTAATTTTAAACTGTGAATTTTTATGTTTGCATTTTGTTTTATATGCAATTTAAAAGTGCTAAAATTAAATCGATGGACAATCACCAGTGTATACAGTACTTTAAAATAATACAAACAAAGTAACTACATCAAATGACAAATTGTGTACTTAAGAAGTTCTAAATAATTTTAAAAAGGCAAATCATGAATTGAATTGATTCCCTGTTACCTGAAAGATTCACCATCCTAATGTATAAGAAATAATTCATTTATGCATGACTGCCATTAAAAGTAAATGTTTTTTTTTTACATTTATATTACTGAATTAATGTTTTTCAATCCAATGCTTATACTTTAATTTATAATGAAAAGCAATTGGTTTAAACTGCAAAAATTTACATTCACACATAGTACGATTATTAACGGGGTGACTACCACATTCTGTAACTAAACTCACACTCATACATTTTCAGGATTCACAACCGCTTATTGATAACCCTAATAATACACAAATTCTGACTGAACACAACACTAAAAAAAAAGGGTGTTGTTTTTAAGAAAATGCACATGAACTCTGTGTGTGTTTTTGGTTGCCGAGTGCTGTTATCTGTGCTGCTTTTTTGGCTGAGCGTATGTCTGGAGGGAAAACTCTGTTTATCACCCTGCTTCCTTTACCACCAACACAGCAGCACTAAGGGACTGTGAGAGCCAGCATCAAAGTTACAGCGCTGGGCGAGGTCAGCCTGGAGATGCAGACGGGGAAATGGAGCATCTGAGAGATAGCGAGCTGTATCTGGGTCTCTGATAACTGCAGGCTACCTGATACACACACATACTGACACACGCTTTGACAGAGGTGACACAAAGAAGGCCGGATGGGTAAAAAGTGAAGGACCCTTCCGGCCGTGGGTGTGGATTGTTTAGGAATAGCCGATTCGTTTCTCAGCAACTGTGTGACTGAGCGTCTCAGAAGAGTTTAGTGTAAAAAGACACTCTCAAATGGTGAAAAATAGTGGTAGACTTGTATTCACACTTACAAAAGCAGCCCAATGAATGATCTTTTTCATGAAACAGTGATGACGGACACCAATAAATTGTAGTAGCTGTTATATTTTGGCAAAAATATTTTCAGGGCAGTTGTATCTCGAAATGTTTCATATCACTTTCAGCAGTAAAACTGTACTGAATAATAACAATATTTAAACAGTATTGTGCTTTTTGAGTAAAGTCTGAAAAAAAAAACTACCTTGCAGAAAAACATTTGTTGTTTCAGTTTTGCAAGAATGAGAAATCCGTTTGCTAAGAAGTTTATATCTGATTCATTCCACTACTAGGAGATAAAAACTGGGTGGGTTCCAACATAAGTATGATCATGCCTTGAATTTAACACACTGCTTCAGCGCTTCAGTGGGTGTCTGGCACAGAAGAAACATTTTTTGCATCTCTAGTGGGGAAACCAACCTAAGATCAACATCACACACAAAAAACAAACAATAACATACAGATAATCTGGGTCACTTACAGGTCTTACATATTCTAGACCAGTCTGGTTTCCAAACTTTTTGAAAGCATGGCATCCCTTTGTCCTAATTAAACATAATTTCATATATGTACATAGATATATGAAATTAAATCCAGATAAGCAAACAACAAATGAAGCATAAACAGCAACATGAATTTTATTATGAATGATCACAACAGACATAATATGAGGTGAAACAACCCATTCAAATGAACCATCTGTCTTTTGCAACTGGATGACACATCAACAGACTGATTTGAAACAAATCAAATTATTTTTTTTCTTTAGTTTCTCATTTGATTTGCTCAAACCTGACCTTATAACTAAAATGGCAATAGCACATTGACAGCGCATTCTGAGATAGGGTATAATTTAGGGTTGTGACAGTGAGGAAAAGAGGGGGGTAGTTTTCCCTCTTTTACTCACTTTCCTTCCATTTTAAATAGCTTGTAAAAGCACCCTATGCATTTTACTTTCATTTTCAAATTACCGCCAATTCCACGTCAAGCAGTTGTTTGTTTTTAGTTCGTTTGAGTTTTCCCTCTTTTCCTTAATTTCCTTCGCTTTTAAATAGCTTAAAAGCACCATGTGAATATATAAATTAACAAACAACTAACAAATTTAGGTAGCCTATACAAAACTAAAGATCAGTAAACACCGTAGAACCAAATAAATGAGAAACGCTACATTTATTAGCAAAACGAATCCAAACTATTTTTAAAACAGGCGCTTTTGCATGTCGTTTTGAAACTCTTCTGCCATCGTCTTGTCTGTCTCACTTCACTCTTCTTTGTCAGCTTCTCTTCACATGATAAATGAAATCTGATCTGTGATGCGAGTGTCATTCGGCACGCTGCATTGAGCAGCCGCGTTCAGTTTTAATTTTAAATGATTTTTATTACTATAAAAAATCAAAACGATAGTGGGGACGGTGCCGCGGTGGGCAAGTGACATAAACAGTATTGTAGCTTCACACCGGTAAAACCGTCAAAACCTTATATAGCAGCAACACGAATTTCGTGTCCTGTCAATCACTGCGTGAAATATAAAATTGAGCGTGCACCAGTACAAAGGGCGGAGCTGAGCGGCGCGGACGGGGCGATTCTCTCCTGAAAACAGTTCAATTGTTATTGGTTATTATATGGTACGATAGTATTTTAGGTTGTTTAAATTGGAAAAAAGCTAAGATTCTGCGGCACCCCTAGCCAGTTGTCACGGCACCCACTTTAGGAACCCCTGTTCTGAGAGACTTAATTTCACTTAAAGGCATAGTTAACTCAAAAATACAAATTATAAAATGAAATTCAGTGGGGTCCAATTGAACCCTACTGATTAACATTGTGTGCATAAAGAGGAAATAATGAGACCTATTTAAAAATATCTTCTTTTGTTACTGAAAGAAGAAAAAAGTCAGAATGACTACAGAAAAAAGGATTTTGAACAAGGACATTTTTGACATTTACAGTGTCAGCAAGCAGAGATCTGTGATCAAGTGTGTATCACAGTGTGCTTAGCCAGCATACTTTTACAAACAGAGGGAAAACATGTGGAGAACGCACACATGCATTCTCACAGATCAGACATCTTTTCTCTGATTTGTCATCCTTAATTAAAAGGACAGTCCTTCTGAACACCACTGAAATTTCCACACACACATGAACAGAGAGACCTAACCAGACAAACCAGCTACTTAGAATAATTGGGCTATAGGGCTTAAGATAAACTTAAGAAAAAAAACGAAGTTTCTATGACAGGATTGTTTCCTTTTAGTCAAGTAAGCCAGTTTGTAAACTCTGAAGGTTGGTCTCTCCAGTGTACTGAAGGCTTGTTGTGGCTCAAGGGCAAAGCAAAATATGTGTCTAGTCTAAAGAACTAAAGAATGAAAGCTCTCCTCACAAGCCTCAGCATAAGACTATCACACGCTTGTCCTTTTGTTTGAGGCCTTATTATGACAAAACTGAAGCTACGTTTAGTGAGATAAAACGAGCTATAACATCAGGTGACCTTCTGGTACATATAAAAATTCACATGACCTAAATTGTACCTGGCATAAGATCTTTCTAGCGACAGTATATAACTTTTGACACAGTCTTCCTCTCTCTGTTTTCCCACAATCTACTGCCAAAGATTTTATAATCAATTTTCATATCTCAGCCATAATAAAATTTGGCCACGGAAAAAAAATCAGGCCATGAAAGACAAAAACATACAGAGGTTGTTGATTTATTTAAATACTTAACTCAACTCTAGTGTCAATTGCAGTGGGAAATCAGTGGCAATGACCCCAAATGCTTTTGCTTAAAGTTTTTCTAATTTAATCTAATCTAATTTATTCATATGGGAAAATCTTTGGAAATATGGAAAAAGACAAAGAAACTAAAATGTAATTCTAGGCAACACTGAAGGAAAATAAAAATAAAACCACTGTAAATAACTTGCTTCATTTATGGTGTAATTAACAATTTTCAAGCATTTCTTTCACTTTGACAGGCACTTCACACATTAAATATAGATTAAAGATCATGGATTACTTGCGTCAGTGCTTCCCATTCATTCAGCTCACTCAACTCAAAAAAATGTTTCATTGTCTATTGAGTTATCACATTTAATATTTTGTCTTTCTCTTTATATCTTAAAATACAGTATATACAAAGAATGACAAAGAATGTATGCATTACCATTTTGCATGTCCAAAATACAACAATAACTCATATTACCAATTTTGCAGGTGATTCAAACACATACTGTAATAGGAAAGGCATCCATGCTGTGATTCCATCAACCACCAAGAGAGTTAAGAAAGCACTCAGCTTCCACACGCCGGAGCAGACACGGGTGCGCACACATTCATCTCCACATGCTCAGTTTCACATGAATGTATACACACATGCGTGCACACAAACAAAAGCTGAACATAGACAGGTGCTGTATGAAATGACACATATGGCCCAATCTGCTAGTTCTGTTAATAGAGGAGTACTGCAGCCCACCACAGAAAGATACATGACTTATGGCAGCATAAATCAGCATGACCATAAAAAGAGAAAAGACTACAGATGAGTTCATATGGGAAATACTCAGAGGCAGAGAGAGAGAGAGAGAGAGACATTCTCTCACAGTGAATTCTCAGCTTGTGTGATTCTGACCCAGCACAAACTGCCATGACCTACTTTTCCTGTCTCTCTCTCCCTCTCTGTCTATCTCTCTGGTGTAAAATCCATTAGAGGTGGGTGTAGCAGTATGTACAGTACAGGCACTTCTGGCAAACTGTCGCCTGATCTTCCCTGAATACAACATGCAGTAAAGCATAAGGCAGAGTTATTACTGCAAACTCAAACTAAGATGCAGAGTGAAGCTTAGTTTGATGGTGCAAGTAAGAAGGCTTGAGCAGGCTTTATTTTGCTAGAGCTCATTTTTTCCAATTAATACAATGACCTTAGATTTTCATAAATTACATTAACACCATTAATGCAAGTAAATGAAAACAGCAGTTTACTGTGTGATGCCAGTACAGTTACTAATACTGATATCAGAGATGAAACCGCAATGAATGGTAGAAAATAGCAGAGGACCCTTCATTCTCTTACAGATGTACTGTTTGTGCAATGTGCAATCTTGTTTGCAATCACTATGATAGCGTCTTTTCTTTTCTGTCAGTTGCTATATTTATTATAGTTTGCTAACTATAACTACTCAAATGGAGACTAATATATATATATATATATATATATATATATATATATATATATATATATATATATATATATATATATATATTAGGGCTGTCAAATGATTAATCACGATTAATCACATCCAAAATAAAAGTTTTGTTTACATAATATATTTGTCTATACAGGGTATATTTATTATGTATATATAAATACACACACATAAATTATATATTTAGAAAATATTTACATGTATATACATTTATATATTTATATTCTTATATTTTATATTATATATAAATATATTTAATATATAAACATAACATATTCTTCTTAAATATATACATGCATGTGTGTGTATTTATATATACATAATAAATATACCCTGTATACACACATATATTATGTAAACAAAACTTTTATTTTGGATGTGATTAATCGTGATTAATCATTTGACAGCCCTAATATATATATATATATATATATATATATATATATATATATATATATATATATATATATATATATATATATATATATATATATATATACATAGCTTTTTTTTTTTAGCAAGAATGCATATTAAGTAAATGCTGTTTTTCACACTTTCTATTCATCCTAAGTAAAAAGCGTCTACAAAAATATTAAACCACATTGTTTTCAACATTGACAATTCAAATAATACTTTACTCAAAAAAAAAAAAAAAAAAAAAACGACACCAAATCAGTATATTGGAATGATTTCTGAAGGATCATGTGAAATTGAAGACTGGAGTAATAGCTGCTAAAAATGTACCTTTGCTATATATATATATATATATATATATATATATATATATATATATATATATATATATATATATAAAGATTTTTAAATATATTAAAATAGATTTTTTTTAAATGTTGTATTTTACAATATTACAGTTTTATTGTATTTTACAAGTGTTACTTACAACATACAGTACAGTGTAGTTTAGACACTGCAAAATAAATCTGAAAGCAGTTTTAAAATTAAGCTAATTTGAAAATGCACAATGACGTCCTTGCCATGCGGTTCACTGAGCAACACATCACCCCAGCTGCCCTCACTCTTTCCGCTGCTCTCTTTATTCTCCATCCATCTTGTTCTCATTATTCTGTCCTCGTCTCACCTCTGTTCTGTTTCTCTCTCTGCTCTTATTTCTTCTCTCTCACCCCCACACATTTTTCATTTACTCTCTTCTCAACTGCATTTTTCATTTTTTTTTTTCATTTCTTTAGCTGCAGAGCTTTCTGTTTTCCTCGACCCCACCTCTCTGTGATATCAGCCTCTCTCCCGCTATCATTGTCCTTCAATTCACCTCTACCTCACGGCTATACCTCCCTCTCTCTTTCCCTGGCCTCATGTTCCCTTCAGCCTTTAGGGGATTGCAGATACCTCCATAAATCTCTCAATTTCGATCCATGAGCACAACGAACATGGGGCAGCATGTGTGTCAGCAAGATAATGATCATTTTATATTTTCTGCAGAATATCATCTTACCACATCATGACATCATGAAACCACATGATTTGAGCTATATTTTCATGTCTGGATTATAATGAGAAGGGCAGCCATACTGCACTGCACCATCAAGCAGTGTGTTCTCTCTATCCATTTCTCCTTAGCTCTGGGCAAAGACTGTGTGTGAGTGTGAGTGTGTGTACTGTACTCATGCATGTGCATGTCTGAGAAACAAAAAAGAGAGAGAATAACGGGGCTGTGCATTATTGACAAAACCATGGAGCAGAATGTCAAGGCCTCGGGGTGTGGGGAGAGAGAGGGGGAGAAAGAGAGAAAAGACAGTCTGTCAGATACAGTATAACGGCTCTGATGTCTTAGAAATTGTAGGGCATCCTTCTGGTCATGTGCCTTGATGTCATTCCATCGGGTATTTCTGTCTGCTGTCTGTCTCGCTGTGTTTTTGAGAGCATGTGCAAAAAATAGATAAAAATCAGTACACCAGTATTTTGTTCTCCTGTTTTCTAAATTGCCATCATAGGAATTTTAAATATATACAGGAAAAAAACTGTAATGATATTTCACAGTTTGTTTATTTGTCAATTTATTTTTGATCAAATAAATGCAGTCTTGGTGAGCATAAGAGACTTTAACATCCTACAGAAGTGTATGTTATATTACACTTCTATTTAAATCAATCTGAGTAGCCAACTGTATGTGTAACTACAGTATATGACGAGTGATGTAAAGCACTAAGACAGTGCGTCAACGACAGAAGTTACAAAAACAAATGACAAATGTGCTGAGAAAGCAGACAGAGCAAAACCGTCTCTCTCTCAACTTTGGGTTGGGTTCTACAGTATTAGAGTGACTATACGGATACATTTTTGTGACTAGACATTTTAGCAGGAATAGGCTGCACTAAATAACATTACACAGGGGAAGCAGTGGCCGTGTCTCCCCCATGCTGTCCAACAGTGGAAAATTCCAGCCAAAAAGGCATTAGAGGGAAAGGTGCAGAGGAGTATTTGTGTTTCTGTAACTAAGAAAATCAAGAGGAACTATAGCTGTGTAATTCAAAGACACTCATATCTCTGAGACACTTCTGCTTTTCCTCATGCAGCATGAATGTATTTCAGAATGAGGATGTGTGGGGAACTAATGGACGGTGAGGACCTTTCATATTCCACAGGGATGAATAGGATTACCAATACTAAATCCGAGCACATCCACAAAAGCCTTCTATCCTGTTTCCACGGAAATCTCTTTAAGAAATACAAGATCGAAGTAGAATAATCCTCATGGTCATCGTTCTACTTTACAATCATGAATCTTTCATTTGGACAGTGACTTTGATGTTTGTATGTATTAATAAAAACTAAAATAACCAAATGACCAAGCTAAGATCCTCAAACTAAATCCAAAACATAAAAATTAGTAGACTGGATTACACCACACATTCATATGGACAGCACTCACAAAAACAGAAAAAAACAACAACTTTATAATCAAGGCAAGAATGATAGAATTAGGGACCATAATGTGAGTTGGCAGTGTGTTGGAGATCATTTTACGTTATCTGACCATTAAAATGACATTTGCTGGTGTAATCTAATGTAGTCAAACAGATTTAGTTAAACAATATTATTAAAAGGATTGTTCGCCCAAAAATGAACGCATGAAAAATGAACATGCTAACAATTACATTTAACTGTGTTATTTAATATTAACTATAAATAAGTTTTACATGATGCAAAACATGAAACTAAATGTAAAGGAGAAGACAGAATTAAATATCAAATACTGGCTGATTTATATCCAATATGGACTACTACAAATAAAAGTTAAAAATCCATTACATCATCAGATAACTCATACACTACTGATATAATGAGCATCCCAATTTTTTAAGTTTACCTGACTTCTTTAACAGTGTTTTATTACACTAAATCAAGAAAGCACAAAAGCAAGTGTCATGATGAAAAGAAAAAAAGAAAGAAACGACAATCACACAGAACTTCCGTATTATCTAATTGCATGAAACAATGAAACAACAAGCTTTAAATATAGAAAGAGAGGAAGTCTGAATGTATTTGTGTGGAAGTATAATTTACCCACAAACCAGTCATAAGTGGCTGTATGACATTTTTCTAAAATATGGCAACACGGTTATGTCCAAACTTGCCTGTCAGAGAACAAACCCTGTGAGAAATCACATAATTACAAAGGGCAGTTAATCTCACAGAGCAATATATTAAAGCAGACAAGATGAGAGAGAGTGTTTGATTAGACAAATTCTGCTGAGTGCTTCAGCGTGATCTAATGTTTGGACTTGCTGCCTGTCACTGAATCCACCCTGTCTCTGCAGGACAAAACCAGCTGCTCTGTTCAGCAACATGGCTCGTGAGATAAGATGAGCAGCTGTGTTATATGATCCAGACACGGTCAACTGTTCAAGGGGACAAATCAAAGTGTCTACTGTGCCAGATAAATCGCTGCCCGTATACTTTAACATTCGGCTTACATTCAATAAAAAATGCTAAAAACCTGTATGGAATGAGTTCCTGATGTAACAGCACATGACGTTCACCGTTTCTTCACGCTGCCTCGACTCATGCTGATGCTAGCAGTTCACGCTCAAGGAAAGAAAAGGTGCTTACATGCTCACAAGGGCTGTTTCTATGATGGACCAACAATGGACTGACAACTTAATTCTTTAGATACTGATCTTTGGGATGATGTTGTTGACAGTTTGGTGGATTTAAGTGGTGAAATGGACATTGCTGATCAGAGCATAAGTGGAGTGAAGAGAGGGACTTTCAGAGGGAAATAACCACAGTGGCACACAGTAACTGTGCACCAGAGCTTGTGGGAGATTCCACATTTTCTCCTGTTGTTCCCTAAACATTATAATGTCAGAATAATTGGGTGAGAGCAGACTATCATAAGAAGCATCTTTCTGAAACAGCAATATCTGCGGCTGTGGCAAAGAAGCTAATAAATCAAATAAGACTCATGTGTTCATCAGTCACTCTGTATTTAAATATTCAGCTATCTCACTAACTTACCAACACAGACCAGAATCCAATATCTCTGGTCCTTAAGGAACAACCTTTAACCCTTAAGAACACACATATGCGAGATATGGCATGGATGGTCAGCATTCCTCATGACCAGCATTAAAAAAACTTGTGCAGACTCGATGTCACACACCAATACAAATCACACACTTTCTGACCTTTCATCCAGCACACACACAAACACAATGATCCACTCACAAGACCAGATAACGTCAATCACTGAATCAGTGGGATGAAACAGGTTACAAAACCGAACAAATAAAAGCAATCCAATCAGCAGGGTCAGAGGTATGTTTGGATGAAACCTCCTGCTTACATTTTCTCACAAAAGATGTTTTCACTCAATATGTTCTGAAAGAAAAATCATAATTACAAATTATAAAAATTTAACAAAACTGGCATTCACTTCAGTAAATTAAATTAGATTGTTTAATTAATGAATTTAGATGGTTTCAAACTAATTTTCTTCATTAGTTAGTTATAAGGGCTTTGACACATGGTTAATATTATTATTATTTTTTTTTTTATTTTATTTTTTTAACAAATCTGGCATTCACTTCAGCAATTTAGATGGTTTAATTCATGAATTTAGATGGTTTCAAACTAATTTTCTTAGTTATGGGGGATTTGAGACATGGTTAATATTTATATTTTCTTTACAAATCTGGCAAATCAATAAATTAATATATATGCTTTCAAACTAATTTTCTTCATTAGTTATGAATGCTTTGACACGTGGTTGTGACAAAAGAATTAAGTCACAACTGTACTTAAAACAACAAACTCATTGTTAAATGTTAAATAAGTGTCTAATTTATTTCTATATGACAAAGAAACAGCTAAGTTATCTAAATAGGGTAGCCATTTAAATAAAAAGAAGCTGAAAATAAATAGTACTTTGGTGTTCATTGTGCCAGAAGAACATTCTAGCAATCATTTCAAATCATAAATGTTGTTATTTTTATGCTAGGTGAAGCCATATTTGTCCCATGTTAAATGTATTAGTTTAATGAGATGCATTGGGTTGTTCTTCCAAGGCTGACATTTGAAATGTAGAGCCACTGAAGGTAAAATTCAAGATATGACAGAAAATCCACTTATATCTACTGTATGTAGAAGCACTTAACCTTTGTTAACCTGTAATTTCTGGTCCATATAAACACAGTGTAACACAAAAAACAACTGCCACCAGAACTTTCCATGACACATTACATCCATGTCTGGAATTCTGACATGTAGGTTTTTTTAACTATTGAAATGCATCAAGTTCTGAATATCTAACCAGATTATTAATAACCCACCAGCCTGTCTGAGACCCTACACCTGTCAAACTCACCAGCTCGTCCAGGTTGCGCATATCCAGCAGGACTCTCTTCTGCTGCTGCTGCCAGCGGGCCAGCAGCTCTGGGTCGGGCTCGCCGATGCTCTCCTTGCGGCTGTACGTCCTGCTCGGCGGGCTCTGCGACTCCCCCAGAGCCTCGGTCAGGTTCTCCTGGTCCCGTATCTCCTCCTCGATCTCCTCCTCGAGTTGAATCAACATGGGGGCCAGCATGCCAAATTTGGCTCCCCGGCGAGCCACCTCCAGCAGGCACAGCACGAGGTTCTTCTCGTTGCACCTCTCCACCAGGTCGTTGGTCTCGAACATGAGCACATCTTTGATCCAGAGCTCCTGCCTGCACCAGCCGATGAAGTTGGACACGTTGTCTCTGGCCAAAAACGAGCCCGGTATGACGTTCCTCGACTGGAAGACCACGTCCTTGCTGGGTATCCGCAGCGAAAGCGCCGCATCTGGATACTTGGTCTTGAATTCGTGGGCGGCGCGGTTCACGTTGTTTGCATGCCGGCAGAGCGCGCAGCCGGTCGCCAGACCCTCCATAAAAGTGTCCGCCGTGATGTCCAGATCGTAGAGCGTGTTCAGCCATTCAGCCAGATCCTCCTTCATGGCATACAGGTATTCCTCGCTGGATTTGAACGGCCTGATGCTTTTGGAGGCGGCGGATTGAATGTTGCTCTGATCGGCCATATTACGGGAAAACGCGTATCAATCAAGGCACGAAATGACGGACGACTGTCTCGTACAGCGATCCTCCATAAAAAGCGTTGGGAATGACATAACGACGCCCGGTAGGAGCTCCTAAAGCGGGCCGCTCTGCCTCGCAGCGCCGCGGTAACGTTACAGCTGTGGGATTCCGCGACGGATTCCGGATGTCGGTGAGATACCCGCCTCCTTCAATGACCACATAACGATTACTCATTCCCACTATGAAAGTCCGGAGCGAAACAGAAACCGGACGATTATCAGTACATGACAGCTCGACGCGCTATCGTTGTGCACGAGAAGCATCGCATCCACATTGTCTAACAGCGCTCCGCAACGCCTCGTTTATTCATTCGAAGGACGCATGGCCGATCGATTGAGGCAGGAAGGCAGCCCCGGTCCACTGGGGCACATTGATGATAATAATCTTCATCGGTTGGAAATGATGCGACCGTCCCATGCGCCGCCTCCTGCACAACGCGTCGAGCTGCAGTGGCTTATACATTGAGTAACATCTCATTAGAGGATCAACTGCAACTTTATCCCAGCGCATCCCCTTTCTTTCAGTTGCCCAGGCAGCTACCAACGGCCAAACCGTTCACATTTGCATCTGACATTCGGAGGATACCGATCAGTTTTATTCAAATACAGTTACTGTTATGCAGTCGAGCGAAAATAGAAACGAGGATGTTGATTTTGCTTATCATATCTTCAATTTGCATGTTCGTTGGTGGGGACAGGGATCCTGTGATTGCTTCAGTTGGAAAAAAATCAGGTTTAATCAGTGCGACTTTGATCATGTGATATGTTTGCACGCGCTGCCCGTCTGTTTAAACCAATCACTCAAATCAAATCAAACTGTGATGTAATTAAACAGTACCTTCATGTGATAAACTGTTGCAGGGTCAATATGTAACGTTACAGTCAGGCGACGCAAAGTGGAGGGTAACGTTAGGCCTATACCATGATGACCGATTGACTACGCTATCCCACTTATTTATACAACCATTTACCACAAATGCAATGTCATTAAATTATGATTTATTTATTTAATATTATTGTAATACATATTATGTTGTTTAAATTACCTTAAAGCGTCCGCTAAAAATAGTCCATCTACGTATTTGATATATTTCTATCTGCAATTCAAAGCCATTTGGTGACTTGTTAGGAAACATATTTAGATACAATTTCACCCAGTTCTTAGCTTTTACTACCTGTTTATTGTTGTTCCGACCGGTGTTTGTTGCACCACAAGCTTGTACTCGTGTAAAGACCAATGTAGAACTTTAAAGATAATCTCTCTTTGATCAGTGAGAAAACTTACTTTTTAACTTACTTTATCTGCTCCATTGCTCAGTAACGTCAATCTTTGTTTGATCCCCTTTCCCAAAAACTCTCATTACCAAACTTTAATCAAGTCTGTCAAATTAAATTAATGTGGTTATCCAACAGGCTCTGTTCCTGTTTGGCCTCCAAAACTTTAGTCCAGGCTCATTCGCACTACTCTGCCAATGGTCTTGGTCATCAGCAAATGAAAGGGACCATTCTGAATAGGCAGACAAAAGACAGACATGAGGACATCATCATGATGTTAATCAGTGCTCATTCGACTCCTTTAAACACTAAGTTCAATGGCTGTAGGACAACTGAAAGTCTGTCTTCAGAAACTCAATTCTTAACAATCATGGGTCAAAGCCACACTAGGGCACATGCTGTGAATGAGAAGACAAAATGATTGAAATAGCAATATCTAAATGCCATGGTTTAATACAATCCTTCCGAATGTGTCTCACTAATATATTGTAATGTTAATGCTAGTGGATCAGAAATTATCCTTATGAGGAAAACTCCTGAGCTTCCCTCCCTAATGTCATTCTATTTTAAGAGTCACTTTTGCTTGGATGTTTTTGCCATACATCACCAAACAAGCCAACTGCAGATTTAAATCACACCCACTCTCCTTTAAACACAACAGCAGACCAACCAGAAGACATTTTGATAGCTTTTGTGCATCACTGAGCTTTCATTCACACTTTCTTGTCTGCATGATACCCTAAAATGGGACCTGAGAGCATAATGGAAAAGTTTTTATTTTCTTTTGTTTTACTTTGTGCTCTGGCAGTGTGCACTTCAATAGCTCGGCCCGGACTACTGCAGCGTGTGATTCCAACAGCAGCCGTGCAGCCAAAGGGAGGCCCTTGTTTTGATTTGAAAAGCGTCGGTTGTTTCTTTAAGAGAGCTAGACAGAGGGGAGGACACACAGCGAGAGAAGGAATGAGATCATTCTTCGAGGCCTGGATGAATCAGCTTTTCTGCGAACACATACACAAAGCAGTTCATTCCACAGCTCTCCAGCAAGTGAGCATTTGGCTCCAAGATGTCCATTAAAAAGGCATCAGTCAGTGAAACTGAAATGAAACGATCCATTTTATGCTTTGAAATATTTTATGACTGAGAATTACCTTTGCTTAATTCAATTTCTGAGTGTAATTAGATACGAACTTAAGGGCTCATGGTGAACACATGCCAGATGCTTTTCAGATGAAGTAAAATGTTGATAACGGTCTCGAGTTTTATAGGAGACCACAGTTTCAACTTGTGCTGTTATAGAACAATTAAATGTCAGAGCAGAAAACACACGGCAGCATTTGTTTTAATAGAAACACTCTGCAAAGCTTTACATTTCCACCTCCAAAATTGGACTTAAAAATGACCCTACAGAAACTGAACTCTTGAAACGAAAAAAAATATAAAAATACATATACAACACTATTTACTTACAATCTATTCATAGTTTCAGATGCACCAATGTTCATCAAGAGGCTCTGATGGAGGCTTAGTCATGCTCTAACAACAGAGCTGATATAATTTTACTTTATTCAGCAGATAAATCTGTTCTATAGTGCACATGGCAGTAATCGAATCTAGAACTAGAACAAACAAGACACCTAATGGTTAAAGTCTGAATTGCACCTATTCACAAGGGTAGTGCATGTTATTAGATTTACACAGATAAATGTTGTCTTGCTGTTTTAAAACATCCTTTTGGAACCGATTTAAGAGCTTAAAGCATGAATTAACAGGAGGCTATAATCCCCTATTAACTAATAGACACATGAATAGATGGCATGTATGAATTAATAATTGCTGCCAACTTGAGTAAGCAAAAACCACAGTATGAAAAGGATCAAACAGCTAAATGATTGGAGGTGGAAAAGTTTATTTTTTAAAAACAGTTCAAAGTACATAGTTACATAGAGAGACATGTAAGACGGACATCCCCAAAAATGATGACTACAGGGCAACTGAGTATCTTTAAAAAGAAAAAAAAAAGGCAATTATTGCATACAAAAAAAATGCAACCTAAAGGTTTAACTAAAACCACGAAGTGGTACTGAAATTAAAAACAAAGCAAAAAAAAAGGATAACCATGTATAAATATGGAATCATAAATAAAAAGGACTTTAAAAATTTTCCTCTATGTAAATTTCCATTTGCTTGATGCATGATCTCAGTAGGGTCTGTCTCTGCGCTCCTGACGATGATCCCTGTTAAACAAAATAAAAAATATGCATCGTAAGTACATGAAGCATCACCCAGACTTCAGCATTTTGCATTTGTCTTGTTATACTCACAGTAAATGATGCTCACCTCATATCCATCTTGCCTGGGGGTCCCATGCCTCTCCTGCCACCTCGGTCCATGGGAGGACCACCCCTGCTACCTCCTCTGAATCCGCCCCTGTCCATTCCGCCACGGCCGCCTCTGAATCCACCACGATCCCCTCCCCAGCCTCCACGCATGCCCCCCGGACCACCACGATCCATTCCCCTGCCGCCCCTCATTCCACCCCTGCCACGATCACCGCCTGAAAATACAATTAAAACAAATCATGCTTTTTTCTGTTACACAACATAAATCTCCGTCACAGACACTTTGAGATCATCAGCTGATGAGGGAAGACTCAATATCTGCGTGTACCTGCAGGAGGGAAGGGAGGACCTCCTAGGCCTTCAGGTTTTGGAGCTTTACATTGGTTACACTCCGTTCTCCAGGAGAAGTTCTGATTTCCACACCCACTGTTTTTGAGATAAGTGTTAGATAGCCAGAAACATAGACGTTTAAGTTTTTATGCTTATTCAGCAGGCCTCGTGTAATGCAAAACAGATGCATCGTAATTTGGCTGCTTCAAAACGGTTTGTTTCACTCACGAGTTGGGACATTCCCAGTCTCCTGCTCTCTTCTGCACATTGCCTCCTGGAGGCCCATTCCAACCCATTCCACCTCGAGGGCCTCCACGAGGGGGGAATCCACCTCTCTCCCCTCCTCTTCCCATACCTGTTGGCATACAATACAAAGCCTCCATTACAATACAGAGAAACCCCCCACCTGACGGATTTCTACTGGCTTAAGGATTTATCATACCTCCACGGTCCATCCCAGGGCCACCTCTCATTGGCATGCCACCTCTCATACCCCCCATCATGGGCTTCCGGCGAGCCATAGAGACCTTTAACCTCCGGCCCTGGAACTCCTTACCTGAGGTATGAGCAACATGTTAATGTTTGAGAACATGTTTAAAAGTGAAAAGAGATCTTGAGTCGAACAGGCCAAATACATGTCAAGCAATTAACACAGCAGATGAAAATAATCAGAGAAACCAACCATCAAAGTGTTCAACAGCAGCTTTGGCAAAGGCAGGTTCCTCATAGGAGAGCGTGGCATCTCCCTTTGGTTTGCCAGTGTCTTTATCTGTGTAGATGTTTATGGCTGGTTGATTTAAACGTCGATTTATCTATGAGAAACAAAAATGGTCAAGATGGCTATGAAAAATGGAAACCGTCAAAGCAGCCACTACAACAGCTGAACTCGGATGATAAAAGGCTAATCTAGTTATGTAGCTCCTCACCCGTAACGCTCCACAGTGTTTGAAGAAGTCAGCCATCTCTGGTAGAGTAGCATTCTCCGTGAGGCCTGTGATGTAGATAGTGCTGTTCTCAGAGTCCTGCTCTCCTGGATGCCCTGGTGTTTGTGGGAGACAATCAAATTTACCATTTCATCCAAGGTGTATTTGTAATACATATTTTAACTACACTGTTAACAATTCTGAAAGAAGCTTCTTATGCTACTCAAGGATGCATTTTGATAAATTTTTTTTGTAAAAATAGTAAAAACTGAAATATTTGAAATTACAATTTAAAACACGAGTTTTCTATTTTAATGATCCTTCAAAAAATCATTTTAATATGCTGATTTGGTGCTCAAGAAACATTTATCAATGTTCAAAACAGTTGTTGCTGCTTAACATTTTTGTGGAAACTCTGCATTCATGATTTTCAAGCTAATTTGAATGAGCATTCAAAAAAACAGCATGTCTTTACTGTCACTTTACTGCATCCTTGTTTTAAAAGATTGAAAAGGCATCAAACTTTTTATCTGCAGTGAACATTAAAAGAGAGGGGGATCATTTACAGCACATACCCATGTCACGATCCATTCCACCCCTCATGCCTTGGGTTTCCATGGATCAAAGCAGAGAAAGACAAATTAGACAATGACATATCTTAAAAGCAAACCTGCCCATCTGCCAAGACAAAAAACCTGTGAGCAGTATTAAATACATTAAGATATGACCATTTTCAGGATTACCCTTGACCACAATAGAGTCTCAGAATGAAATGGAAAAAAAGACGCTTCTGTCAAAGGACACGTCTCAACTTTTGAAGAAATCCAAATATAAACCATTAGGACACTTTTTTTTTTTTTTGGTAAAAAGTGGCACACCAAATGAAATCTCTTAAGGACACATAGGCGTGAATGGCCTCTACATTAACTCGAGTGGACTAGCCAATGGAATACGCTTTAGGAACTTACCACCAGGCTTATTGAAGCCCCCTCTGTCTCCAGCGATGCTAAACATGAAGATATGAAGGCGATATTCCTTTTAGTCTCCAACCATAGGACTTCAATAGGAAATGAACACAATATCTCTCTCTAACCTTGCAAATGCCCCATGTGATAAATGTACAGTATTTTAGTAACTAATTGGGCTGCTTCATGACGTCTACAACAAGTTACATGGTCCTTAACAGTTTGGTTGCACAATATAAAAAGACATCCATTTAGGACCACAAATACAATTTCCTTTTGTAAACCCTTTTTTAAAATGGGATGAATTGCCAAGTTAGCTTGGTGCCTCATGCTTTGGGCTGCAACCAGTATAAAATGAATGAGGCAAATTGTAAATACAGCAATCCTGTTAGTTGGAAAAATCCCTTTAACTATTTAAATCCAAAAAAACAAAACAAAAACAATAAAACGTCAGCACTGAACAAAAGTACACGCTATAAAAATATATATTACAAATCACAAGATTTACAAAGTGTGATAAGTATATAAAAAGGAAATCACAAATATGCTGGTAAAAATTATCCAGATATTAGGCAAATAAAAACCAAATCAAGAAAATTCCCCATGGTTCTTTGAGTTGTCGCCTTTGAAATGGAAAAAGGTACTTAAAGAATAAGTACTGCTGTTCTTACATCGATCTCTGATACCTGCAGCGTATAAATGTGACAAAGAATGTTAAAACAAGGGCTTTGAAATGAGAACAGTACACAAATGCAAAAATATTCAAGTACATGAAAGTGTATAAAATGTAAATATTAGAAATGTTTAATAGCATGCTCACCATCCCTTGAAACAAGTTCAGTTGGACCAGAAATAACTTGATTTTCCTTTTTTGTTTGGAGTCAGTGAATACTTAGTTTCATTGGTTAACAAAAACCACCTACTAAAAAGTGTTTGAAGAACTGTTTATGCATAAAAGAACATTCTTACCTCTGGTTACCAAAGTGTTTCATTGTATGCTTGTCAATTAGACATTCAAGGTTACTCCAACCAATTTATATCAATGATCAATTTTTTCCCAACGCTGAACCATCCCTTCTGCTAGCATTCAGGATTTTGAAACCAGATTACTTTCTACATGCTCTCAATTGACAAACCTCCATTTAAAATTTAAAACCCAGTAAATAAGGACAAAACTTAAACACCCATCATCGTGTGCCACCATCTGCTCTGATAATTACAGTAAACTACTCATTTTTCCAAGACTCTATGCGTTTGCTAATTTTTCCATATCCCCATTCAAACTCAACAGCAGTACATCTCCTCATACAGCTTTTGAAAAACCAAAATGTTAATTTCGTAGGCAGCTTACTGCAACAATATAAATCGGTTGAATAAAAGACCTCAAAAAAAGAAAAAACTCAAATCTTCGATACGCTGCCACAATTGAAATAACCATGAGTAAAGAAAAGGCAAAGACCAGTAAGCTGTGAGAACAAATACATTAATTCCTCAGTCTTAGAATAAGAATTAAATGCCCCTCAAAATTGTAATCGTAAAAAAAAAAAACATTTGCAATATGTAAGACCAAAATAAAACATCCCAGCAACAATATCTTTTGTGGTTTAATAGAAACCTCTACAAATCATAGTGGTTGGATTAACTACACAAGAAACTCCACTCTTCTTAGACACCTGCGTGTGGTGAGTGATTCCGCTCAGAGAAATGAGCGAGCAGGAGAGCACTGAACAGTTAGTTACATTAAAGTCTGAACTTACCCCATGCCTCCGCGGCCCATACCCCCACGCCCACGAGGACCTCGATCATAACCATCTCTGCCAGAATCTCCTGGGTATCCACCCCGTTGCTGCGACCCTGGGTAGCCTCCGCTCACGCCACTCTGACTGTAACTGCCTACAGGAGAGATCACGCACTAAGCATATGGCCTTAACTTGATAAGAAACTTAAAATCACTGTAAAATTGTGAAAAACTTACTATAAGGGCTTCGCTGGTTGTAATCGTTTTGTGATGCACTCTGCTGGCCGTACTGAGGTTGTCCGTAAGAACTGTTCCCCTGAGGGGGGTAGGCAGCAGGTGGGCCTTGCTGGTGCTGCTGAGGTGGCTGTCCCTGCCCATAGCTGCTCTGCTGCTGTTGCCCATAGCCAGGCTGCTGAGCCTGGTACCCACCCTGAGGCTGAGAATAAGCTCCAGGCTGGGAATAGGCACCTTGGTTGTAGGCCGGCTGGCCACTTGCACTATAGCTGCAATACAGATAAATTAAAAACATCTGAAAGATGTGTGCACACTGTACATACTGTTTAAAAGGACATGTTAAATTGATCAAAACAAACAATTAAGAATTACCTCATTTCAATAAATGCTGTGCTTTTGAAATTTGTTCATGCAAAACTGTTCTCACAAAAGATATGGACAACTGTTTTCAACATTGATAATATTAAAAAATGTTACATATTAGAAATATCAGCATATTAACATAAACAGCCTCTTTGATCTTACACATTAACTACAGAAAGAAACAGGGGATTTGCATGCGAACTGTGCATTTCAAGTGCCATTCAGCATGAAGAATGAACAGCATATGGAAATACTGTGGGAGGCTCTATACAGCATCCTGTTAATGTGATGCTCTAGGAGACGGTCCAGTTACCTCTGAGGAGCGGAGGCAGCAGGCTGCTGGCTGTAGCCAGAGTAGGCCGGCTGGGTGGAGTATCCGGGCTGGGAGCCATAGGAAGCCTGGGTGGCAGGGGCCGCAGTTGAACTGGTGTAGCTGCTGGCCCCGTAACTCTGTGTAGGCTGACTATAAGCTCCTGGCTGTGCTGTTCCATATGCGGCTGAGAGGGAGAATAATGATTAAACATTAGTTGAGAATCATGTTCTATGTGCACCTGAATAAACACAGCATGATCATGTGTACAAGAGAACTACAATGGTGCAATTTAGAAAGCAGGAATTTCCAAGCCTAACAACTAAAAGGTGTGGGAAGTACCAAAGTCAAAAATGTCAACACACATTTGCTTTTTCAGATCCTTTTAACCGTAATACACTAAGACACTTTGCATTGCTTGCAAATTTCCCCACAAACCTTGTTGTGGTCTGTGCATTTCTTTAAAAAATAAATAAATAAAAAATAATCACACTAAATGAAGTATAGAAAATTGCACTTTAAATGAATTTTAAGAGAATATTGAGAAGTTTAAAAATCAATTACATCAACCAATGGATCCTCTGCACTGAAGAGGTGCCATTAAGAATGTGTTCAAACAGCTGATAAAAATCACAATCCATGCGATACCAATCCACCAAATAACGTTCTAGTGAAGTGAAAATCTGCATGTTTGTAAAAACCATTGAGATTAACTCCAAACCACTGCTTACTAGGGGTTGGAGAGGGAAAAGAAAAAAAAAACCTTTCACCGATGCATCACGATTCTCTCTTCAATGATTCTGAACATTTCAGAATCGATTCTGAGCTTGTTTATTTTTCCTGCATATGACACGCGTGCGGGCTAGAGACACAGCGGGATTCATTGCACAAAATTGGCACTGTGAGACATGTGCACATTGCTTGACAGTCTGTGCTTCCACCCGCCGTGTTTTACTTTAGATATGCTTTCATTTATGCCGTTTGGAATGCAGTACTATTAGATGCACGAAACTCGCACACTGACAGACTTTCACGGGCGCTTTGTTTTATATTGAAAATTGAGAATGTGATGCATCGTGATATTGAGTTGATAATGATAATCGTAATTGAACTGAATGGTGAAACCAGAGAAGATTCACACCCCTATTTTTAAGATGGAAGAACTGACATACAGAGATTCCAACTATAAACAAAAAGCATATAACTGAAATTTTGTTTAAGATGTAAAGTTGTAAAGATGTTTTTGCACAGCAGAAGAATTAATTGGGGGAAAAAAAATGTAGATCAAGAATCTTTTTGGAATCAGATCGTGACTCCCAGAATCGGATCATTAAGTGCCTGAAGATTCCCACCCCTAATAGATGTACAGGATGCATGACAACATGGTGATGCATCGTTAATCATAATCGAATCGTGGGCCTCTGAATTGTGAGATACCCATAGATTCCCACCCCTACTGCTTACAGCTAAAATACAGGTCCTCTTGTCATAATATGGCATGCTCCAATGAAAGAAAATAAATCAATCCTCCTCTATGTTTTAGGAGTGTGATTATGGAGAGATGTATGAACAGTTTAAAGTTAATGAGTTAAAAAATTGTTGAAAAGTTATATGTTGGTGGATTTTGATGCAAAAGGACAACAAGGGGCTGGACTTTTTCCACTGGAGGAAGCATTATTATGGATTACTTGTATTTCAGTCAAAAGCATCATAAGCTTTGCCTACAGACCTGGCGCTGCTGCTGCCGCTGCAGTTGTTGCTGCTTGTCCATATGAGGATCCATACTGCTGCTGTGCATACGCTCCAGCAGAGGGCGTTGCCTGACTGTAGGTGGACTCGGGTGCAGCGGCAGGTTGAGCATATGAGCCATAATCTTGCTGAGAATAACCCTGTTATAAAATAAGTTTTGTAGAATTAAATGCCACTGGATTCTCTTTAATAAAACATCAGATACAACAACCAGAATTGCTCAATTCATAGTTTCAGTATGACTGAAGACCTGGAGGGCAAAACATCCATTGAACTGCAGCACAAGCCTGTCAAGTTTCCAATCCACTAATATTTAAACCACCTCTCAAAAGAATAAAAAAATAAAATAAAATAAAAACGTAAACAAAATGCAAAGCACCCGCTGCAATATTTCAATTACTAAAAAGAGTAGGACAATATAAAACATTTAATGTAAAAAACACTTAAAGTGCCTTAATGAATTCAAACGATCGAAAAGAATTCAGTACACACTTCTCTGATGATGCATACTTTACACAAGCAAGCAGATGAGCCTGTATATATTTTTTTGTTAATGTTTGTGCATTGCGTTTATATTCTGGGTTTATACGCTTGCATGTAAAAAGTATGCATCATCAATAAGTTGTATACTGAATTTGGCCTTCTAATATTAGTTTCATGCTACTTGATTCAAACCTAAAAAAAAAAACTAAAAAAAAACAACTGTCAGTCAATGGAGGAAAGCCTTGTTTTGCCCTCCAGGTGGGCGTTCCTGTAAGGATGTGACGTTACCTGAAAACTATAAATTATTATCGAACAAATACACAGCATATGTGCAGAAATTTGTATGATTGATGAGTTTAGGTTTACCTGTGCAGTCTGTCCATAGCCCTGAGAAGGTGGGGTGGCGTATGAGGCATACCTGTTTAAGATGTGCATTTTATGCATGTTTTGTTATTTTTTTTAGATAATGAAAAGCATGCATTGTGTTAAGGTATATAGCATGTTAATGGAGGTGGACTTACGACTGCTGTGCACCAGCCTGGTTGTAGCTGCTATAATCTACAGGAAAGTAAACAATTACAAAAGATTAGAATTCCTGCAAACACAGTTAGAGCTGCGTAACATCAGGAAAATAAAGATGCATACTGACTGCACATATAACGTTAGCATTTTATTATATTCCAAAAACGAAGGGAGAAACATGCATGACTTGAGCAAACACCAGAACACAGACAATAAAGTGTAGCCCCTGCTGAATTCCAGCTATTCAGCTGGAACAAAGCATATATCAACAAGACAGGGCCAGTTGTTTAAAGTACTAAAGTATTCATAAGAAACAGGGGTCCGTGATATTGAATCACCACACTTATATTTTAGTTATTTAACTACATTTAGTTTAGTTAAGTACGATAAACTTAAGAAAACCATGCATTTGAACGTTTGCGTTTTCGCGTTATTTTAACTCTAAAACTGACGATGAAAAAAAACATCAAAAACAAGACTTGCAAGAAACCAAATCTCAGGTGCAAGTTTATTTCCCAACACTAAAGCAAGAGTGCAATACCAACACTAAACATTGCGTTCGTCGAGGTGGCTGCGTTCTTTATCCCGCTGTTTTTAAACCACGCCTGCTAGCCACTGTTTACTTGTTGAAACGAGCTCTGGATTTGCTATTTAGGCACTTAAAGAACATGAAAACACATTACAGTAAATTATTTTGATGGTGTGATGAATTTATGCTCTAAGTATAATATAAACTGATTTTAAAACCGGTTGGGCCGAGCTAACGATCCGCTAGCTTCAAACAACCACCTTGACCTAAAAACACAAATCTTAGGCCGCGTGCTCGAGGAATGTCGGTTATACAAAAACACCCAAATTCTTAACATTATTTAACAATTACCTCAACTGTGACAATGTCTAGCATTTGCAAAGTACTAAAATCCTAAAAATGAAAACGACATAAACGAGAGAAAGAAAAAAAACTCACTCGAAACTGACGCCATCTTTCCGTCGGAGAACGTACGCGATGTGAACGACTGTGCATGCGCGGCAAGTGCGCCTGCGTGAAGTCAATATGGAACATACCAACACACCGAGTGTAGAGGGTGGCGGATGTAAATCTCTGTTTGTAATTATTAACGTGTTAATGCCTGATTATCTATACAATTGCTTCCATCAATAACTAATCTGCATAAAACAGTTAGATATAGTTTAACAAATCCATAAATATGCGTATTAAAATTACGTTTTACTAAACATATTTGGATACTCCCCCAATGCGCTTGCCCGTAAGAGGAAGTTATTCGCTGTCAAAATAAAAAGGGTTGCAAATGACATTGTGGTTATTGGTGTAGCTTGGTCTTAGCCTACTTGTTTATTACTATTATTTTTTAAATTATTATAACACATTGGATATTTGTGCACTTTGTAGTAAGTACTCTCATGGTTAGATATATCTGTTAAAACAGACCGCAGATAGCCAGCGTCGAAACCTGGAGTGAAATGAAACTGGAAACATGAATACATACATTATGATATTCCTGCCTATTTAGATATATACTTGTAATGATAGCAACTGTCAGGTGATGCGTTTTTCATTTTACAATGCTTGATCATCTCTTTTCGGCATGGATGTGGTTTGGATCAAACCGTCCAGGTTATTGTAGTGGAACATTTTTAATACTCCTATTAATTTTGTCGACTTGGCTCTGTGGTATTCACGCCAGTCTAAGTTTAGGACCAGGCGGGGATTTTCCTGGATTTTATGGTAAGCAATGCACGAATATAACTTACAGGACTATGATTCCAGATTCTAAACATTCAGTTCCTGATGTCCCTTGTGTATTGCAGATTTCATCTTCTACGCCTTCAGTAATGAGGAGTTAACTTCATTTCTCTACAACATCACTCTGCTGCTGTGGCTCGGGCCCTGTCAGGAGAGAAGATGGGGCACTTTTGTCTTCCTAGCCCTCTCCTTCATCTCTACTGTGCTCCTTCCTCCTATTTATGCCCTCTTCCTCTTTGTTACCGGGGATGAAGCCAGCAGGGTCAGTGGTTACTCAGCCACCCACCTTGCCCTGCTCACAGCTCAGTGTCGGCAGGTGAAGCAGAAGAGAGTCTTGCGCTTTGTTCCTGTCTGGTCCTTGCCTTGGCTTTTCTTGATCCTCGACCTCTTCCTGCTTCCCAGTGCTCCTGGCCTGCTGCACTTTTATGCCATTTGCCTGGGTCTCAGCTGTATCCTTTCTCAACTTTTCTGACTTAAAGAATCCCCGATGTCCAACACAATATTCAAATGCCCCACATAGAGACTATTTTCGATATATTTCAAGTTTTCAAACTTTTTTATTAGCAGAAATTGTGGTTTAAGTGATAGTCCACCCAAAAACTCTTCATCACATACTCACCCTCGTGTCATTCCAAACCTGTTTGCTAAATATTTTGAAGAATGTTGATAACCAAACAGGTTTGGTTCCCATTGATTTGCATTGCATTTCTTGTCTATTCAACGAAAGTCAATGGGAACCAAAACTTGCCAACTAATTGCCAATATTCCACAAAAGAAAGTCATACAGGTTTGGAAGTACATGAGGTAGAGTAAATGATGACAGATTTTTAATTTGTGGGTCATTTTAATTAATTTAATATATATAGTATTTTATGTGATTTGTTTAGCGGAGTTAGAGTATGTAGAGTTCAATTATTGCTATATATATATATATATATATATATATATATATATATATATATATATATATATATATATATATATATATATATATATATATATATATATATATATATATAAATTAAAAATGTTAAGTCACCCCGCAGCCTCCTTAGATGTTTGCTGAGGCCCCTGGTTGAGAACCACTGCGGTACACTTTGTGGTATAAAATGATCTATTTATAAACTCATTAAAGTAATGCCCTTAATATATTATACAGACAATAATGAGTTTATTGAAATACTGGAGCAGATAGAGAAACTGGGTGCTTGTGCCTGCTTGCCAAAATGGGCTTACATCCCTGTTACCTCTCATCCACACCTGCCTGTTTACCACAACACCTCAATAAGGTTACTGTGAACTTTATGCTAATAATTCCTTTTTTTATTGCATAATCTAACTAGAATGATTGAGCTATATTATTGTTCTGTAATAGACCAGAGCCATCAACCAGTAGATCCCAGTTGGAAGATCATTCTGCATGGCAGCATTCTGTGTCTGAGTGGCGTCAGGAGCCTTTGATGGGAACCGATTCACAGCTGTTAGAGGAGGAGATGCTGAGAGCAGGGATACTAGCATCACTCCACGACGTGCCTGAAGGTCTTGTGGACAAAGTGGAAGTACCCAAGTCCTCAGTGTCCTCTATACGGTTAGTACATACTGTACATGACTGGTTCTTCTACAGTGAGCTCTTGAATGCTGTTCATCTATCTAAACTCCTGCACTTTCAGGCTGCAACAGCTAGAGAAGATGGGCTTCCCCACAGAGAAAGCTGTTGTGGCACTGGCCGCTACAGGGCAGCTGGATGGAGCAATCTCTCTGCTTATTGATGATCAGATTGGGGAGGAGGCTGTGGTCATCTCAAAAGGAAAGAAGTCATCATCAGCATCATAGCTCAGGGATACTTCTTCAAATTAAAGCTGTACTATAGGATTGCTCTATATCATTCCATTACTTAAGCATCAGTTCAGCCAAAAATGAAAATTTGCTGAAAATTCACACTCTCAGGGCATCCAAAATGAAGATTAGTTTGTTTCTTCATTGGAACGGATTTGGAGAAATTTAGTATTACATCCCTTGGGTGCCATCAGAATGAGAGTCCAAACAGCCAATAAAAACATCCATGTGTCTCCAGTCCAACAATTAACATCTTGTGAAGGGAAAGGTTGTGTGTTTGTAATAAACAAATCTATCATTAAGGCGCTTTAACATTAAACCATCACTTCTTGCCAAATTATGTGTCCATAATTTATAAGGACTTTTTTCACTTGTAAACTCTGCCAGATCTGTGCATATTTCTCTCCCGATTCAGAAAAGACTATGGATAGAGGATTCATTTGAAATGAAAAGGTCTTGATGGATTGGCGTTTTGCCTCACAAGACGTCAATGATGAACTGGGGGGCGTATGGATTACTTATGGATTAATGTGATGTTTTAATAGCTGTTTGAACTCTCATTCTGCCAGCACCCACTCACTCCATCACTGAGCTAGTGACATAACGCTAAATTTCTCCAAACCTGTTCCGAAGAAGAAATTCAGCTGTATTTTGGATAGCTTAAGGGTGAGTACACTTTAAGCAAATTTTAATTTTTTGTGAACTATTACTTTAAGCAAGGCAGCGATCTTCAAGGTGAACTGTTACTGTGTATTTACTACTTCATGATTTGCTGATGTGCAACAGAAAATCCAGTGGATTATGGGTGGTGTGGAAAATTAATATATTTATATTATGGTGTTGGCAGCTTTTATGATAAAAGTTTAAAGAATGGAAAAACGGTCCGAACAGCAACCAAACTGTCCCAGTGGATGAGACATGGACGTTCCAAGAAACTTCTCCACGGACATGCTATCATCAAATCCACATTAGCAGACTGTCAGGCCAGGAGAGTCATGTGCATATGTCAGTATTTTAGTCAAGGTTTCCTGGCTACAGAATCTTCATTAAAATATCACAAATTAAACATTCAGGTTGTATGAGTATTAATAAAAACATGGATTGTCTTAAAAATAGAAACACACAAAGTTTATTTTGTTTTAACATCAGTTGGTAAGACTCTGCACACTGGCAAGACAAATTCACACAAGAGGCTAGAAATGGAAAAATGCAGGCGACGTTACATGAATTGGTATACAGAGTAGAGAAAACATCAATTGCTAATAGTCATCTATAAATAATTAATACAACAATATTTATATAGGAATACAAAGACATGGAAAGGTATTGAGAAAGGAAACCAGTCCTGTGCATGTAACTGTGATGGAAAGACATGCATGAAACACGAAAACAGAATTCAAGTTATATGAGTAGTTTTCCCGCTTCCCCTTGTGCTCCAGTTGGATTTTGTGTGGTTTATGGTTCTGTCTCCTCTAGCTCACACAATTGCACATTTTTATTTTATTTATTTTAGGGTTACTTAATAATTGTTGTCCTGAACTAGAGGAGAATCCTGAAATTTTATCCAGAACCACTTAAAATCATGCTCAAAGCCATGTTTTAACAAAAGATAATAAAAAAAAAAAACATTGAAACAATTTGTTTTCACTAATTCAAATCTAGTTACAGCTTTAGTCTGTTTAAAAAGGAAGAGGGAACCCAAGCCCAAAGCCTATTACCACAGAACTGTCTATTAAAGTTTATACATGTTTGTCCTTCAGTTGTACTTTCTCTTAAAAAAGAAAAAAAAGGTGATTCTCTATCTACATAGTGCATTTAATCCAAGGAACGGAATATGAAATCAGTTTTTATCATTGGGGAAAGTGTGGAGTTTGGCAGAATAGCAGAATTGTTATGTGCATTTTGTCATACAGTACATTTGCTGAAGTTACTATGAGCTCCTAACAGCAGCTGGAAAGACTAATAATATGGTTTGATGCTCTCCTAAAAAAAAAAAAAAAAGTTCCTCATCTCCATCACATTTTGTACCCTTTTTTGCCCACAATTTTGTTAAACAATTACACAAGCACCAATACTGTTTCTGTATATCATATTTTAAAACATGTTTCCTTTTTCATGTGAAACAACGAATTGAAAAGTTGTTTTTGAGACTAATTCTGTTCATTTGGTTATGTCAAAAGAGTGACACAACATGATGGCAAACCACAATATTTTGCCAGAGGAGAGGTGCTAGGAACCTGTGAGTCCCATTAGAGGTGGTTAATTTATACAGCACCATTTGGTCTTCCCTGAGGTGTCTCCCCCTTCTTGACTAACTGAAATATTCCAAAGCAGTTGGACCTGTAGAATGTGTGTGTCTAAGGAGACTTGTGTAGTTGTCGCTAGGGTTGCAAAGGGGTGGAAAATTTCCCAAAATCCCTGGAATCCATGTGAAAAATCTGGAAAGTTTTTTCAAAATTTTCTGGAATATTTCAGAAATTTACTGGAAGATTTTCACCTTTTTGCAACCCTAGTTGTTGCCAGTTCAGGTGATTTATTGATGATGAAATTGAGATGGAAACGATGGCTTCGCTCTTTGGAATATGCAGATTACTTCCCTCGAACCTTGGTCTCAGCAGTGATTAAGGGAGAATTGACTCGGAAAGATGACATTCTTGCCCTCTTAATCCGGTAGACATCTGGAGACGGTGTGCCAAAGAGGCCATCTCCTGACCCTAGATCTGGTTCTGTTGAAGGAAGAGAGAGTTAAGGCTGCTAAGTGCTAATCTCTTACTCGAAATACTTTGTAAGTGGCAAGTCCATTCATTCAGTTCATTCTAAGGGATGTGGCATATGGAGGTATTATTGAGATCTTGTTATACCATATTGAGATGAAGAAGGGTGGTTACAGGGCCCCAGACTGACTAAAATTGTTGCAAAAAATAAATAAAAAATGTAGGAACTATTAGTGATAGTCATGAAAAGATCTGCAAGAAAAGCTGCATAAAAAGTTATGGTGATGTGAGGATGGATGCCCAAGACATGAACAAATTACTCTTATGAACCGATTGTTTTTAGCAGTTTGAATTAGATTTTTTTATATATATATATTTCAGATTTGGAAAATTGGAGACTTAAATCAGTCTATTTAATGACTGGTTGTTCATATGCAAATTATTAGAGATTATTGTAGTTCTAGATAAAGTCTCAAAACAGATTTTTTGTATAAATTAATAAATTATATTCTAAAAAATATTTATTTTATATATTTTTAAAAGTATTACTGATTATTGTTTAGCACAGTAAGGTCCATCTGTGAGGCAGAATCGACTGTAAAAAAAAAACTTGATAAAAACTAAATACTTCTTATTGTTAATATAAATAAAAAAAATTATACAAATTATTATTATTTTTAAATATTAGGTCCATTTAAAGGTTTTAATCAACTGTATGGTAAAATTTGTATGGGAATGTAAGACAATCAACATAATATTTTATTTTTTTCCCGAACAGGAATAAATATTCTTACAAAATGCATGAATATATGGCAAAAATACAATCATGATAACTAGAACACCCTGGTTTATACAACGTCTGAGCAAGAGTCTTTATCAAGCAGTTCAGAAACCTGACAAATAAGAATTCATTTGGCTCCTAAGTGCTGTCTTTTAGTAGCCAATTTCAACCTAGTGATTTCTGAGTCTGGAGCCCTGTGGTATGGCTGTGTTTCGGTGGGTAATGATGGCTCTCCAATCACAGGAAGAAATGGGTAAAATCTTTACTCGTAATTCAAGGGATGTTGGTTCAAACTTCAGAAGGGGTGATTCATGAATTACTGGGGTGATTTACTGTGGTTCCCATCATCACACTGCATGTTTGAGGGAGGCACTGAAACTGGGTTGTTGCAGCAGCTTTATCTCCATAGTAAATGTAGCCTACTGTAAGTCATTATAGATGGGAAAGCATCTACTAAATACCTAGTGGTTGCATATCAGCTTTATGAGAGGTAGTAACTGGGAAACACTGTCGGAGTCTGGCCCTGGATGGAGTCTTTTTTGGATTCATATAATCCTTCCTGTGTGCTCATCTTCTAACTGGCCAGGAGATGGCAGTAGATTGACTAGGGGAGGCGGACATTACCTGGCCAGATGATCGCCTCCAGCAGCTGCACCCTGCGAGCCAGCAGCTCTAAGTCAGCCTGCAAGTCTTGGAACTTCTTCAAATTAAAGTCCTATCAAAGATCAAGAGTTTTTGACAAGCATGGTGGGGGGTTGGGCTTGTTGATGGCAGGTTGAGTACTTGGCCCCTGTCCTCCGCCACACTTTGCTCTTCACTGGCTTTCCAAAGATGTTGTGGGGTAAAAGATGCACTGAAATCTCTGACCCCTGGTCCTAAGTCCTTTAAAATGGACCTAAATCTACCTCTGGCCTCCTACTCACCATGGATACCGATCATAGTCTCGAGGATTAAAACCCTCTCGGCTAAGATCTTCAGGGCCTCGCGGATTTGGTGTATCCCATCCCCCTGTGGAGATAGATACAGCCGTCAAGGTATTGGGCACAAGCCAAACAAAAGCGCTAGCCAAGATGCATAGTCATTCTGTTAATCATTTACATTAATCTCAATCCATTACCGTAGTTAGCAGGTTAAGTTCTCAGCTCCATTCACTACAGAACTCCAGTTAACTACACATCAGATTTAGTTCTGCCTGTCTTTTCTCATACTTTTCTTCTGTGGCCATGCTGTAAGTCTTGACTAAAGAGCATGCATTTTTTTTTTGCAGGCCAAAGGCTCCTTAGAGCAAATCAATACCAAATGTTCAATCATTTTAGATTTAAACATGCATTTAACATTCCCAGTACACTCAGACTATGTTACTGAAAGACCAAGAGGTGAGCAGCTTCCTTCAAACTAAAGAGATGTTAGAGTCATCTGGACTGCACTTAGTTGACTATGTATACATTTCTTTAGTCTTTAGTCTGCTCATCTCAAGGTAAAAGATGCTCTTACACCAAAGCCACCATAATTAGCTCACACTGAAGACATGTCTATCAAGTACTGGTGTCCAATCAGAGCCAGTTAATAATTTTTATATGATACATATTAAATGCCTGATGAATTCTGACAGTCCCTGTTGAAAAAAAAAAATGCATATGCTGGTTTTGTATGTTTTGAAGCATGGCAGCTGGTCTGAACTGGTTCTAAGCAACTAGCTCCTGCTCAGGACCAGCTTAAACCAGCTCAAACCAGCTGCCATACTTCAAAACATACTTTACCAGCATATGCTGTTTTTTTTTTCAACAGGGATTTTAAGTTCATGGCATTTTAATTGGGTATCAATAAAGATTTCCCAGTTCAGGTCAAATCGGATTCTCAAATTCTTGGTTTGATATTTCACTCAATCTGCATTCAAGAAATTCTCTCTCATGATTCATGGATTCATGGACATCAAAAACAAATCTAAATGAAAACCTTTGTGCCCTTTTACAAAAAATCTGCTGAAATACTCGGTTATGTGGCTTTGGTAGGCATTCCTTGAACAGTGTAAAGAAACTGTTCACATAACATACATCCTACACAACAGTCCCAAGCTCAAGCACACATTAGAAAAACGGCATTATTGATGAACTCAGGAAAGAGTTATGTATGTAAGGCTTATGTAAAAGTTAGTGCCTGTGAGAGCAGGAGGTAGTTCATCTAGCCAAATAAAACAGCAAACAATATATAATATCATTTCTTCCAAAAAATACCATATTCATTAAGGGACATAAGTATGGCTATGGTCCAGAATCTTTCTCCATGGTATTATATGAGCGCTTGGCCTCACGTTGATAAATGTGAAGAGATTAATCTTCAAATAATTGTATGGTCTTTATACATGTTATATATACATCTCTAAGGAGTCTAGAGAAGCTACACCTATAGAATTTAATGAAATTATCTGTCTTATGATTAATAACACAAATCTTCTGGGTTCGGCAGGCCATGCATGAAACCATACATCAATTTGCTATGAACTAAGAGGCTTTTCAAGCCTTTCACAATAGATTGAGTATGATAACATAATGCAATTAAACAGAACATTATTTGCCTAGTAATTGCTCAGTGCTACGAAACTCCAAACTGAATGGTTAGATGTAAGTTGAGGAGGCAAAAGGAAGATCACAAGCACCACAATGAGATGGGATCATGCAGCATAGCACTCTGGGACACTGAGGGATAGCTGTATCCATCCACACGTCCATCCACACACCAAATCCCTGCAAATACTAAATTGTAGCATATACACAACACACAATGCAAAGGGTCTTGCAAAGAAGATGTTTGTTCTTATTTCTCCCCCCCTGCAGTTTTGACCCAGCGGTTTGGTTGCTGGACTACCCACATTAATCAATTTACAATAGTGTACACAAAGAGGTTATATCAATAGTACAATGTTTCTTCTTTGTCGTAACAGCATGACAAAGCAAAGATTTAACTTCTCTGTGTGTTGGGTATATGCCAGAGTTGGTAGCTAAGAGACTGGTGGCTGTGAAAGGCAGCCATGGAGACAGTAACGAAAAGGAATCAGCTTTAGAGGACAGGGGAAACACTCAGAGACAGCCCCAACCACCAACCAATCAAAATCAACAACATTAACAACATCACTGCACATTTTAAATAGATTATGCCCTTGTATGCTAACATGAGACTAGTTTAGAATCCCCCTTTAGACAGTAAGAAGCCAAAAACCAGTCTCAGATCAGCCATAAAGGGCAACCTCTTGTTCAGAAACATATGGAAACAATACCAGTGCACAAAAAACCAAGACATATAATGTGCTAACAGTGAGTACTGTAAGTAAGCAATGAACAGCGTTTGTGGAGCAAATCCTTTCAGTGGAGTTTTCATTCGTTCTTTAATTTGGCTTATATTTTCCACAAATTGAAAATATGGAAATCAGTCTGCACCCATTTATCAAGATGAAAACTTCACTGATGGATTTAACGTGATTGTTGATGTTAAAACACAGATGGATGGCAGGATGAGCAATGAAAACCTAAAACCAAGAACAACAAAATCATCATGGCAAATGTCAAAATTATGATCTTACGTTCAATTCGCTCTAGAACAACGATATGCAGGTATAAGGAAAGAGATTGTTGCTGCATTAAAATCGATGCATTTAAACAGTGAATGACATTTTCCCTGCACTCGTGTGCTCAGGGACTGATCATTTCTCTCCCACGCTCTCTCCTGCAAAGGGAGTGAGTGTGCAACTAACAGGACTCCTGATGGGCTTGTCTTACCGGAAGACCTTTCTCCCCTGGCTCTCCTTTAGGTCCTGGTGCTCCCTAGGAAGAAAAGGTGTCAGTAATGATCTATTTCTTATACAAAGTTTCTGTATGGCTTCAGGAGTCTTACCGGCTCTCCTTTGAACCCTCTCTCTCCTGGATATCCAAGAGGTCCCTGTGGAGGTAAATTAAGGGTGAGAACTGCACAGTATGTTCAGGCAGTGTTGCACTCTGGGTAGCTTTATGCTTGTGCACTCACTCTTTCGCCTCGTTCGCCTTTTGGTCCCACAGGGCCTTGCAAACCAGGAGCTCCTGGCTTTCCCTGAGTACATGAGAAAAAGATGATGTGATTAGTACACATACATATTCACACGCTCACATAAGGAATAGCCTTTAACTTACAGTTTGTCCCATAGGGCCTGGTGGTCCACTGGGTCCTATCGGTCCTGGAGAACCTGCAAAAGACACATCTGAATAAACCCTTCATGATCTGACGTTATGGCATTGCACTGACTGTTTCATGATGCAGCTCGAAACAACATATGGAAAACATTATGATGTCCAGCGTGATACTTAAATGATAGAATAATGATTAAAACTGTCCATTTCAGGCTTACTTTCTTTTGTTAACCTGCAGAAACAAGTTCCTACAATTCAAATATCACATTTGAGTTTAAATATACCTGATGGATGCTGCTATGGGAAAACATCTTTTAACACAAAACAGCTAATAATTAAAAGTAACTCAAAGAAGTTATGGATATTATGGATATATAATGGTCTGAAATTATGCAGGAACTTCTAGGTGAAATTTATCAACCAGCAAGCATTATTTAACAATTAAAGGCTTTGTCTTTGAAATGTGTTTGATAAAACTGATAATTAATTCAGACAAAACAAAAGCTGCAAAAGCTGAAATTTAGTGACATATCAGAGAATGGCTCATTGTTTTAATACCTGCTGAGATAACATGCAAATAGTGTTACTCATGTTAAAGATGGTTGCTTGTGCTAAAGCTTTTAGAATGCTTTTCTGCATTAAACAGATGGCAGTTCACATCCAACACAGAGTCATATTTTATCTAGAGTAAGGTGAGTTTGAGTTTGAGTTTAGTGGCATTTTTGCTGTGTGATGTTTCAATATCCCATTTGAAGAACTAATGGCTGAAATTTTACAAATATTATGTAACAATGAGTTTGCAAATCTCATGTTGAGACATTATCAGGGGAAAAAAAACTGCCCAGTGACATTAAGGCAGATTCACTAAGGTTCTGTACATACTATGCCGATTTTATATAAATTCAACTGAATTTTTAGTAAATGTTTTTATCAATAAAATTACTTAGAAGTCTTAAATTACCTTCATATAATCACATATAACATTCCGTGAGTATGTGGCATAAATTCATCAGATGTTTATTCTTTGTTTTCAAATCAGGCTTTCAAAAGCTTAGTTTAAATTAGGTATAAATGTCCAATATAGACAAATACTGCAAAAAGCTAGCAAATAAACATAAAAACAAACTAGAAGAAAATCATTCTGATTCACTGACCAGTGGGTCCAGGTGGACCTGGTGGTCCGTTTGAAGGGGTCACTCGGAGGTCTGGGAAGTTGTTATGAAGCAGACTGTCTTTTTTCAGGCCTGTAACGAAAAATAAAAATCGATGTCCAGGATCTTAAGCAAAGTGTCATTATGGCTACTTGCCTGTAGACGGTGCTGTTTAAACAAGAATAACCAGTGATGTCATTTGTAGCAGGTTGTAAAATATTAGCGCACCATAAATTATAAAAGTGGCTGTGGCATTTTGATGTGCTGGCTTTTTATTTTCTGTCACGAAAGGCGAATTAAATCACAAAAATGACATAAAAATACAAGCCAGCGGTTTTCTTTTGTATCACAGCCTAATGGTTTTCTTTGTCCCTTTCTCTTGTGTGGTCTGTAATTTCCCCCTTTGTAACCCCTCTGCCCGAAACCCTGAAAATCAAAGCATATATTTTATACATTTATAAAATCAACCAATAAAAACATATTATAGAAACATGCCAAAAAATGTTCTCTTTTTTTTTACTGCTGAATTCCTATTTGTTGATATATTTTACTGGCAGCTTATTTTTGTATTAATACATTTTCTCCTATTTTTTGTCACTGCTTTTGTCGTGTGCATTGGTGCTTTGGAAATACTGTATGTACAATATCACAATCATGGCAATAAAGTACTCTGAAATTTACTGTTGCTACTCTACTCACAGTAGACATAATAGATGTTTTGTAACTGCTGGCAATGTTCTCAGAGAGGAAAGGCTAAGTACTGATTCAGCCTTTGAAATTGCAATGGCAGATTCCCATCTCCCTCTCTCTCTGTCTCTCTGTCTGTCTGTCTGTCTCCTCCCAGCAGGTGAGTTTGCTGCTGCAGTCTCAGTGGCTGCAGGGCATCCCTGAGCTTAGTCCCAGACAGGAAACTCCAATAAAGACAGTGTTTGTCTATAGAAGCCCCTTGCAGACCCTTTAATTGTCCTGATTACTTTGAAGGTAGAATCATGGGAATAACAGCCTTAACTGAGTTATAAAGTTCTAAGAACCCCAAAACTTAAAATTCTCAAACTTTATGAGGTCTGGGCTGTGTCCCCTTCAACAGAGAGCAGAAATAAAGCTGAGCTGAGGTGAAGAGTCAGTCCTCTACATGGGCCAGTCCTTTTCGAGAGTGACGACACACACACTAAAATATTATTGCTTCTATTCTAAAACACTCCCTTGTGCTTATAGTTTAACTGAGTGTAAGTCTCAAGACAGCACACATACACACACTTCTCCTGCTCTACCCTGCTGTTTTGGCTGTGCACATCTGGAAATGGTTGAGTGACATCAGCAGCAGACAGACAGGCCTTTTTCCCAGCATGTGACTATTGAGTCTAGCCTGCATTACCTCCTGAAACCTGCCATTTTAATCAACGGCGGGAAAGGAAAAAAGGGGGAATGAGAGAAGAGATGCCCCTAAGTTAGACTAATTCCTTAATCCATTCCTCTTTTTCTATTCACATTCATTTGAGACTCATTTGAAGTTTCCCATTGCACAATCAGGAAGTATCAGTGTAATACGTAGATGAATTTGAACTGACCGTCCCATGACTGGCTACTAATGAGGAGTAGACTTGCAGAACTGGCCTGCAATCACAGCTGAACCTATTCCATATTGAAAACAACTGACTACAATGTGTGTGTGTGTGTGTGTGTGTCCACATGCATCCATCTGGTTCTGCACTACAGCAATTTCCCTCACAACTCGATTCTAAAGGTGTGAAAAATCTGAAGAACCACATGGGAGAGTGCAGCACACACAGTTCCTGAAGCCAGACAGACAGAGAGAGCGAGTTAGTATGGGGTCCAAAAACAGCAAAGCGGGTAAAATGTAACAGCTCTCCAGAATACTTGATTCAGATTGGTCAGTTGTGGCATTCTGTGGTCAAATATTGTTGTATAATGACCACAAAACTCTATAACTGACTGCCTTTGCAGGGAAATGATTTCCTACATTTCTTCTATCGCATGCACCGTGGTCTGTTTCTTCTTACATAACAAAATAATTTCAATTTAAACCAACTTCATTCATATTTATTTTGTTATTTGATAAGCAGCCACAAAAATAGGATTGTCACATATAGTCCAAAGAAGATGAGGATGATTATAGAACAATACAAGAAGAGTAGAACACAAACAATAAACAAAGTCTGTGACAAGAATGAAAAATAAAAAAATTCTTACAGAACTCAAACGTTTGTATACTGCTCAAACTTGTGGGGTTGGAACAATTTTTTCATGGGTGTAAGAAGTCTCTTATACTCACCAAAGCTGCATTTATTTGGTCAAAAAATCAATGTAGAAAACAACTGAGATGCTACATTTTTTTCAGGACTCTTTGATGAAGAGAACCACATCTATTGTAATATTATAAATGGATTTACGGCCACTTCTTATCAATTTAATGCATTCTTGCCACATAAAAGTATTCATTTCTTTAAAAATAAATAAAATAAACATCTTTCTGACTCCAAACCTTTGAACGATGGTGTAGTAAGTGTAGAAAAGCACAATCAGTCAGTCATTATTGCAAAATAAACCCCTTTAGGGTTTATACAAGACATAATCACCCTGGGTTCTGGTTTTTATTTTGTGATAATGACTGGGTGATTGTACATTATAATTTAAGCTCCTTAAATGATTAGTAATCATACCATCTTGTTCAGGGACAGGGGCTGGTGGTCCAGGAGGACCTGGAGGGCCGGGTGGCCCAGGGAGGCCCCTCTCTCCTGGGAGGCCCGGTGGTCCCTGAGGACCTGAGGAGAAAGCAAAAAAAAAAAAAAAAAGTATGAGAAAGCTCAAAAAAAAAAAAAAAACACAAAGTGCTACCTTTCAAGCTATCTTTCCCCTGAGTAGTCAATTATAAGGCACTCTTGTCCTATTCAACAGAAAGCTAACAGGAAACAGGAGAACGTATAGAGTGTTTTCTCGCACACTATGTTGAGGAGCTACAGTATATGATAAAAGGATTCCAAAGAAGTTATGGGATGTTTAACATCTTAAAGAGAAGGAGAGGAAGTAAAAGAGAGCGCAGATTGAGGTACAATGAGGTATTTGGTTTCGATACATGGCTGTTCTAGGAAACAGGTTAATAAGAAGGGCAGGAGAGTGGTGTGTATTTGTGTGTTACTGTGTGTGTGGGCTGTAATTAACAAGAGGGGGTTCGTAATGGCCATGTGCTGGGTTCTAACAGGGAGAGCTGGGAAAACTCAAATAAACACTGCTAAATGCCGGAGCATATTAGTGACTCTGGTGTGTAATAAATTAAAAGCTGGCCAGTGACTGCGCTGATTCATACAGCTCTCTCTGTCTGGATGTGTTTGTGTGTGTGTGTGTGTGTGTGAACATGTGCATCTACATAAGATCCCTCCAGCTGGTTCCCTGTTGCCTGTTAGTTTTGATTAAGTGGGAACAAAATGAAGGAAAGAAAAGCTACGTCACGGATAGTGTGGCAGTGTGATTGCAAAACAAACAGAACAAGAGTTTCATCTGCCTGTCTTTGTTTTTTTCTCTGTTCCTGTTCCTGTCCCTTCTTTTCTTTTTCCTCTCCTCTGAAATCCCTGGGTACTTATCACCTAATTTCTCATCAGTCTCTCCTTTAGGTGTTTGACAAAGTGTTTACGAAAGTTATTTGGAAAAGAGGTTAGATGAGAAGTAGGATAAAATTCCTTTAATATGAGTTACCAGTTTTCATTTTCCAAGGGCTAAATTCACTAAACAACTGTCATTCTTGCAGTGTAAAACCTGTTTCTTATTATTCACTAACCATACACAATCCAGCTTAAACAGGTGCTATATGTACTGATGTAGTGCTATTCCATGAGACAGACATACCTCCTTTCTACATGAAATTGGATTTATTATTATCTCTGCTGCTTGATTTGCATAATACCTGCAGAGAATTGGTCACTGAAACAATGGCAACAGCATGTGTAAATAAACAGCCTTACCAGTGGACAAAATTTATTTAGAGAAGTGTCACAGCACAAGTCATGTGGAGTCTGCTGCTTTATGGAATGCTAATTGAGTGAATAACAGTTCATTGTGTGTCTGTAAGAGCATCATTGTAAAGAGGATGTCCTGTTTCCCTTTAACAGGATGTGCGTAGACTGGTTTTCTGCTGACTCAGACACAAAAGAATCTGATCACTGAATTTGCCCATACCATCCTTCACTTACAAATAAGTATGGCATTGTCATGTTTATGCATTTAAAAAAAAGTATAATGATTAAAATGCATTTTGCTCTTTCATGTAAATACAATTTAATGAATATCTATGAATATGGTATTCAGTAATTATCTTTCTCATACTGGCACTGTACCATTGTACCACCAATAATATTGCTCTGTTGGGATTGCTCCCATTTCCTCAAGATTTTAGGTTAAATTTACATGAATGTACAATTTATGTCATTTATTTGATTGATATTATTTCATTTTTTTCATCATTTTTAGAATCACTTTTCAGCTTAACTAGCTCATTTTAATAGTCCCGCAGTGTGAAATTTTAGAAGTACAAATAATTAAACATACAAATGTCTATGCAATCCCTCAGTTAATATAAAGTTGTAAAACTGCATATAAAACAATTATAGAAGGAATATTAAAAAGTTTTAGATGAAGTACAGCTTGTAACTATTCCAAACTGTGTCATGTCAGCTACCCATATGCCATGACGTCGTTTTCCTATAGATCTACTTTGCTTTATGTAAACATACCTATCTTGAGAGAATACAGCAATCAGATACAGTTCATTGTGCATGACATGAAGGCGTAAAGAAAAAGGCAAATCCAAGAAAAACAATACAATGGCAAACATATGGAAGAAATAAGAAGCAAGTATTGTATACATATTTCATGTTCAATTTAGATTGGATTCATATGGCTGAGGAGCCTGGGTAAAGACTTAAGGTCATCTGAAGCCCCTGTCAGTCAGTCATGGCTCTGGTAAAAGACCCTTCATACCTGTGGCCATGTTTCAAATATTATAACTAAATTCTATACTATCTTTGAGCCTCGCAGTAAGTGATACATATGTTAGTCGATGTGTGTGTGTTTTAGGCAAACCCCAGCGCAGCAGTACATGCTGTGAACAAAAAAAGATTTTTTATAGTGTGGTCCAAGCACAAATATTTTGGCAAGAGGACTTGGAGCTCTATGCTGACTCTGCAACGTCTCCATATACTGTCTCTTATGGCAGAAAAGTCAGCATGGTGAGAAACCACATTCTTGAAAGTCACATATCAGCACTCCACAAGAAAACAGTGCTCTGTTGTTAGTGGATACAATTATGTAAACTGATGTATGAAGACAACTTTTGGGAGTCTAAGACAAAGATGAAAGCAAAAATGAATAGTTCACCCAAAAGTTAAATTTTGCAGAAAATGTACCCACCCTCAAGCCATCCAAGATGTAGATGAGTTTGTTTCTTTATCAAAACAGATTGGGAGAAATTTAGCATTGCATCACTTACATCCTCTGCGGTGAATGGGTGCCGTCAGAATGGGAGTCTAAACAGCTGATGAAAACATCACTATAATCCACAAGTAATCCATGTGACTCCAGTCCATCAATTAATGTCTTGTGAAAAGCTGCATGTTTGTAATGACCAAATACATCACTTTAAACCATCACTTCTAGCAAAAACATCCGCTGGAAACTGATAATAACACTTCCTCCAGTGAAAAAGTTTTTCATATGTTCTACCTCTCACATCAAAATCCACTGACAGTTTTGGACATACTTTTTATTGGTGCTTTATCTGTGCATAATTATTTCCTGATTCAGATGACTTTTCCACTGGATAAAGCAATATAATGGATAGTGGACTCATATTTTAGCTGGAAACAACAGTTTGAAGGTGGTTTTAATGATGTTTTTGTCGGTTTAAAGGTGGTTTTGTTTCTTTTAAACATGCAGCTTTTCACTTCACAAGACGTTAACTGATGAACAGGAGTCATGTGGATTACTTGTGGATTATTGTAATATTTTTCATCAGCTGTTTGAACTCTCAATCTGACAGCACCCATTCACTGCAGAGGATCCATTGGTGAGAAAGTGATGCACTGCTAAAGTTCTCCAAATATGTTTCGATGAGGAAACAGCTACAGCTTGGAGGGCCTGAGGGTGAGTGAATTTTCAGCAAATTCTAATTTTTGGGTGAATTAGATCTTTAAGTGATCTACACATTAGACAGCAACATAAGATGTGTTAAGAGGACATAGCTAGCCTTCACAACGCTTGTCTTGAGTCACAGAGTGATTTTCAGCTCAGAATCTTGTGATAGTGTGGTGGGCTTGATTTGTTCAAAGTACCTGGAGGTCCAGCTGTTCCTTTAGATCCTGGAGCCCCAGATGGACCTCTGCTGCCCGCATCACCTTTGGGTCCTGGCAGACCTCGAGACCCTTGTTTACCTACAGAGACAGAGAACATGTAATGTATAAATTAGTGCTCTTCTTTTTCCCCTCTCAGAGTGAGAATGTTAATTTTGCCATGATTTATTCACCCTAATTTCGTTTCAAACCATACTTCTGCAGAACACAAAATAAGATTTTGAAAATATTTTAACTGTTTAAAGAGATATTTTGACAGTAAAACTCGAAAGTCATTCAAGTTTGGAAATTAGTTTAGAGCGATTAAATGGTGAATTTTCTTCTTTGGGTGAATCTTCATAATTTCTTGTTTTATGCATGCAGTGATCGTGGGAAACCTGCTGCTTTTAGAAAGGTTCTAGTCCTTACAAACTGTATGAATGAACCAAGGTTGGGCAACAGACCTCTAATGTGAGAGTGCAGAAGTGTGAATGTGTATATGTTAGATTGCAGTGAACAATGAAAAGACATGAAACAACTTACCGTCTTTACCGGGTAAGCCATCCTGGCCTCTCTCGCCCTGTGGACCTGGGACAAACACACACAAATTTACCGTTGTACAGGAAGTATAAGGATTCTCCATATCTTAAAGTGCTCTCTACACTAGTCTGTAAAAAAGTAAATCTTCCATAAAGTATCTTCCAGGCCTGCCACTGGAACCGTCCCACAGCCTGATAAAAATCAATGGATCAGTGGAGTGCCTGTTGGCAGACACAGTCTAAATAACACTGAGCTCATCATGTGAGATCATCAACTGTGACATCACTGCAGAGACAGGATTCCCTGAAGGAATAATTTATGAACTGATACATCGATATATTTACACAGTCACTCATGTTATTCTCCCCCTAAAAGACTTTATGATAAAATAAAATCTCCTCATGTTTCTCTCCCACCAAGCATCTGGCCATTAACACATCCACACAGTTTATGTTGCAGGAATATTGTGAATGAGTAATGCAAATTCAACAACCCTGTTGTGTTACAAAAATTACCCCCTTTGAGGATTACCTGAAGAGGGCCACAAAGGCTTTGTAGTTTAGATCTACATCAGCAACCAGGCAAGGAGAAAAAGGAGACTGTAATTTGAACAGTTTTCTTGCCTTTCTCATTTGGGATATCCTATGATAGACAAACCTTTCTCGACATGGAAAAAGTCCAACACAGAATAACATTCACCTTCCCTGGACTCCCGACTGAGCCGCAGAAGAGTTTTTGGGGTACGGCTTCATGCTCAGCTAATGTCTTGATCAAACTAACGCCCTGCGCCAAGCATCCTGCTTGCCAATGTCTGCTCACTTGAAAACAAGCTGGATGAGCTAAGAGCCAGGAACAAATCAGTGGGAAACCAGGCAGGGACTGCTGTACCTTCATTTTCACTGAAAACTGGTTGTCTAAAACACTGTTCTGGCACCGCACTACTTATAAATCTACAGCACCACTGCAAAAGAAATTACATTTTTGTGTTTATATATTTATTTATATTTTTTTAATAAGTTGTGAGTTTGCAGTATAAATTGAATGAAATGAAATAAAAGATACCCTGCAATTTGTTATACTAAATTGGTATACTTAAAGTCTGCTAAATTGGAACAACGAATTTTGTGTTTAATGCACTTTAATAGTGTGAAAGTAGTGCTGAAGTCCAACTAAAGATATACTGAAGTATATTTGATTGTGCTAAAGTGGAACTATTGAAAGTATACTTTAGGTACACTTTAAATATCTTGCATTTAAAGACCAGTATTTTTCAAAGATCATACAATCCTTATCAATAGTGGCATTAAAATACATTTTAGGCTTATTATTAAGAAATGTGCATTGTGCACTAGTAGTACTACATATAAAGTTTAATTTTAATTTCTATATTAGTAAATGTCGAGTGATATGTCAGTAAATGTTAATAGATTTGAACTATACTTAGTAATAAATATTCAAATTTAAATATATAACTTTTTTACTAGGGTATAAATAGTATATCAATTTTCATATTGCAAAAAATGTTCCTATCTCCGCGATAATTGATTACATTTTTATCATGATAATTGGATCATGTATGACTTACATTATATATGTGATATTTTACCATGGCATTTACTTACATTACAAAAGCAGGTCAAAAGACAAACAAACTTCACTGCTGTCCAGAAAATGTTATACTTATCAAATAACAAAAATAATAATCTTTAACATTTAAATACAACAAAATACAAATGTATAACGTAAATAAATGGATTAAACAAATTAGAATGCAAAAGAACACAATTAAAAATAATAATAAAAAATCTGAATAAGAATATCTAGATTTTTTCAGGGCTGGCATGTGTTAGTTCAGATTATAATGTAAAATATAGTGTAAAGTGTATGACTGTTTGAAAACAGTATATTTTGTGAAACAATTACATTAAATGTCACCTACTGTCAAAGAGTGAACTTGCATTTCAGTCAGCCTGTTCTGCAGCGTACATGACAAAAAAACTACTGTGCATTTAAAAAAAATTTAATCAATTTGGATAATAAGGTACCTAGACCTATTCAAAGTATTTTGAAATTCTGTAAATATCAATAGCGTACATGCACATTACCGAATATCTGTATATTTCTAATTTGCATCAACTTTTTCTATTTCAATCAGACTAAAACAATAACCGTGAGCCATTATAGTGAGCCCTGCACAGCATCACGCAGAGTTTAAGAGCTCCAAACAAATGCTCGTTCCTCCCACGAAAGCACCAGCTTAGCTTTCACGTTCTCCATCTGTGTGACCAGCACATGGAAATAATCCCCTCAAGGGTAATTTGTGCCTCATCCTTCCACCACAACCCTCCATGGATGTGGTATTTTGAATGGATAGAGGATTGATTTTGCACTGAGGTGGAGAACCTCTGGGCAGCAGATCTATTCAGTGTTCTGTGTGGAAGGAACTGAATTGCCCTGATTTGTTAAATAGATCTGCCAAGTCAGCACAGGGAGGAGGGACACTGGATGAGTGAGGGCGCTCAGGATTTTACTTAGTCTGGCTAGTCATTTCTGAAATCTTTGGACACACCTTTTAATCTCTTCCACACTTTAAGTGATGATAGGATTGAGCATTGACAGCGAGGGATACCTGTGGAGTGGGTAAGGGGAATTAAGGACTCGGTATTAACCACTAAAAAGGATGTGCTGACACACACAAACTGACGATGAGAGATGATTCGGCTCACTCTAGACCGCGACTCACTCTTGGCCTCCAGCCTCTGCTCACTCATGGCCGCGGTGTGTGACGCTGTTTCGTTTAGAAAGCAAAACTACTTTGTTTTTGCCTTCCAAAGGAAGACACAACTAGAAATCATGTTTATATCACATTTATAATGGGGTTTTATGTTAATGTCTTGTCCCTCCGGCCAGACAAGACATCAGAATATGTTAAGAGGAATAACATTTCCGTCACATGCTTGAGGCATTCAGCCAATCACAACGCACTGGATAGCTGGCCAATCACAGCACACCTCGCTTTTCAGAGAGATGAGCCTTGTAAAAATCGACACGTTTCAGAAGGGGGGGCATAGAGGAGAAACAATAATGTACAGTATGTGGAAAATAATGTTTTTTTTAACCTTAAACCGCATAAACACATTTCATTACACCAAATACACAACAATGTTCTTTTCAGCAGCATCATATGACCCCTTTAAATACAATATTTCCAGAACAAAGATTGCTTAAAAAGTCTGCGGTTACAGTTTGGCTGGTGGAAATTACATCTGTGACACAGTGTCAAGTGCAGTCCTACAGTTTTTACTATACAATTAGCCCCTTCAAATCCCCACAAGCCTCTTTAATGTCTCAGTTCTACATCTCTATGGCAACTGGCAATGAATTGGTGCAATTCAAAGTCACATACATCATGGCAATCACCCAAAAAACACCCACAACCGTCAGTTCTCACATCGTCCAACACACACACAACTTAAATCTACTCTAATCTCTCCACAGTGAAATCCCCAACAACTGTTTTGGGAGATAAATGAAAATGTGGGTGGGTTCTGGGATTATCATGATTGTTATAGAGAATGTGATTATCTCCACATGCTTTTGGCTAATAAAATTTTCTCCATATGGATCAAGTTCTAAATTGCTATTATGAATACACCACAAAATGATGTGATTTTAGCCGAGGCCAAATGCATTGCTTTGAACCACTGACTTTGGCACTGAAGGACAGGAACAGTGGCCTTTTGTCCAGTGAACATCAATCTTCGGTCCATTTGAATCAATGGTACAGGACAAACACCACTACTAAAACTGCTCTTTATTCTGTAACACAAAGTGATAAACATACCTGCGGGACCCTGAGCCCCAGGAGAACCTTTGGCAGGTGTAGCCCCCATCAGCAAGGAGGAGTCAGGTTCATTTTTTAACTGTGTCTGTTGATGAGAGGTGGAGGCAGGAGCAGTAAGAAGCTGAACCTGGGAGAAAGAGCAACAGGAAGGCAGAGAGACAGAGAAGACACAGAGGGTAATTGATTAAACTGTGTTAAATGGGGATTATTTGAGTGATAAAATAGTACTGGAGTGATGAGAACAGAGCATCATAAACACTGAGGTACAAATAAACAAAGCTATTAATGGATGCAAATCATTCTTAGTGAATTCCCCCATGAAAGAAGCTCAAAGTGAAAGATATGACTTTACCTTGGCCTCCAGAGAGCTCACACGATCTGTGAGGGCAGTGATACGACTGCAATTCAGACAGTCTGAGATATATAGGCGGGGGGAAAAGACAAATCATAATTAGATCAATAAAAGCTTTCACAGTGTTCTTTCCAAAGTGAGTTCTTTTTAAATATAGTGTTGTTGTTTACAAAGTTTCTGTGGTATGGATCTCTTAGCACTTTAATGAAGAATAAATTAAATGTTCAAGCCGGAAAGTTAAACAGGAATCAGTCTGAAAAGGTGCTGTTTAAAAGAACCAGGAAATGCGCATGCAAACTCAAAATGGCCAACACAAGTGGGCTGTTTACTGTTACAAGCCGGTTACATCATTAAGTCTTGCAACAAAAGGCCTTGGGTACAATTTATAACAGTTCCAGATGGACAAGTTCCTTCAGTGCTGTTTTATGGATGCTTTTGTCTTTATAGGGCCTTTTCATCGCTTAAGTGGAACATATTTTGAGTTGATAATGGAGATGAGAGGTTTGGTTCTTACTTGAGATATGTTCTCCTGCTTTAGAAGCAGGTTTCAGAAGTGTAGCCTGTTTTCTTACAGCCTCCTGGGCAACCAGGTTACTTGATGATCCTGCATACAGAGATTAATGTATGAATAAAAATATGAAAAATGTATGAGTATCACCGTTCAAATTTTGGGGGTTAAATTGGAAAAAAAAACAAGTAAATGCTGTTCTATCCATCAAACAATTCCTGGGGTTTTTATTTTTAATAGTTTCTGTTAAAATATTTCAGATATCATGCATTAAATATTTTCAAAAAATAGCCATAAATGTTAAAATAGTAAGAAATAAATTACCTTCAAAAAATGCAGCCTTGGTAAACATATAAGACTTTTTTTTTAAGATATGAGAAATTCTATACAACCCCTACATTTTTGAAAAGTACTATAAAAACAATAATACATATAAAAAGTATAGAAAGTTGTTTGGTTTCAAATTTTACAGTTAATCAATACATGTACTGTTCAAAAGGAAAACAAAAACATATCTGGACATGTTCTGGTTAACATTAGTGTAACATTTCCACAGGTAATTTGATGAACAACACCTGTGGTTACTTTGCTAAGATTGTGTGAACTTGGGTAGAAAAATGGGTAGAAAAGACAACATTTTTTTTTTGTTGTTGTTGCAGACATGACTATCTATTCATAACTATACATAAATAAGACATAACTCGATTTATCTATTCAATGAAATTCAATGCAAATGCAAATATTGTATTTTGAGGCAACTTTAGGTATGAAAATCATCATGAATAATCATGCAATATCCCAACATACAACTGACCACCAACAAACTATGTGCACTTTGTTAGAAACCAGCCTTTTTTTCAGAATCTATCTGTTCGGATCGAATTTGAACCCAAGCAGCAGTATATATTTAACTCCTGGCTTTTGCTCTGTATTGGGATAGTTACGCTCTGAAAAGCACTAATAATGCTGCTTCATATCTGCAGAGACAGGAAAGGCACAGAGGGGCCTCCCTGACAGGTAAGCTCACAGAACCCTGGCATGAGGAGAAGGGTCCACAGGGGTGGGCTGAACAGGATACAAATGTGGAGGGAGAAACCTGGATATGCTTTTCACAAGAGAAACGCACCTTTGGGTATTATATGTTTAATGTTGGCTTACATTAAATCATTTTATGACATTTTTTCTTCTATCTTCATAATGATCTTGAGGAGGAAGAGGTTACTTTTGGCAGACAACAGAAGATAGAGGCTCACATTTAAAAACAATGGTTTCCTTGTGCTGTTCAAATGGAGCCTGATTCACTTTCCCCCAACTCTTCTCTTTTTCTCTTCTTCTATCTCTTTTTTCCAAGGTAGTGAGAAGTTTTAATACTCCCTGGACTGACCTGTTTCAGATTACTTCAGCAAACGTCTGTGGCTAGCTCAGGTGCTCCAGACATAAACAACTGACCCAGTTCAGAGCTTCATTACCAGCTAGGGACAGGAAGTCTGCTTAGCCGCTCTGACGTAGATATACCACAGCAGTAACAGGACCAAAACCAATGAAGTGGCACCTGCCTTGTTCTCAGACTTAGTAAAGAAATAATGGTCTTGGAGTCTCGTTTTCGAGTGAAAATGTAATAGGATTGAATGAATAAGTCAAGATGTAAAAAATATACCGCAATAGAGAAAGAAATATCAGTGGGTAAATCAAAACAGAATTCAAAGAGAAAGACAAAATGTTTTGTGTTAAACAAACCTCACCAGCGGAGAAAATGGAATGGTAAGAGTTTTGCAGTTAAACCACGAAACCTGGGATGAATGTTCCCTTCAGGAACCTCTTTTGATTTACTTTTTGTGTGTGTGGAGGAGACAGAAAGGAAATTTCCCATAGTGCATTGCTCTTACTGATGGTTGTGTTTTGTTCCAATTGTCCCTGTGATTTTAAAATGTAGACCTTTCCACCTCTATGAAGTCTTTTTCCAAAAGCAACTCAAAAAGCGAAGCTAACCACACACAAATGCAAACAGCCTTCCATCTCCCAGCAATGGCAAAAGATGGATAGTTCACCCTAAAAAACAAAACACAAAGCGAGTCCATACTGCTTTTTTCTATACTACAAATGCATTTAGGGACCAGTCAAACATTTGTCCACAAAGAACAAAAAAAGCAGCCGTTTTGATTTACTTTATGGTGATTTACTGTTTTTGGTCATTTTGGTAACACTTTAGAATAGGGTCCAGTATTCACTTTTAACTAGTTGCTTATTAGCATGCCTATTATTTACATATTGGCTGTATATTAGTACTTATAAAGTTTTTATTCTACATTACCATATTCTACATCCCTAATCCTACCCAATACCTAAACTTAACAACTACCTGACTAACAATTAATAAGCAACAAATTAGGAGTTTATTGAGGGAAAGGTTGTAGTTAATGGCTTGTTAATAGCGAGAATTGGACCTTAAAATAAAGTGTGCCCATCATTTTTAGAACTTGCTGTTTATTTTCGTTTTATGGGAAAGAACAGCCAGATAGTCTACAAAATATCTTCTTTTGTGCTTGGATCAGCAAAGACACCGGAATGAGCAGATGATGAGAGCATTTTCATTATTGTGTGAACTATCCCTTTAACACATTCCTGTATCTCTATTTAAATGGAAATATTTGAGCTGAATATATCACATTCACATTCATCATAAGAATACCGGGATGAGAGCTCAACCACCCCCAGATTTGTAATATCCCTTCTTGGACTATTAATATATTTCCCCTTACGAGAGCCAAGGGTCACATCAACCTGCAAATGTATGTGAGATTAACCTCTCACCCCTGGGTGTGTGTGGATGTATACTGGTGGGAGCAGCCGTCGATTTTATCAGCAGGTTTTTAATAACCAAGTTCCTTCTGAGTCTTTAAGGAGCAGAGCGGATGGTGACATCAGAGCATGTAATAAAATCTAACTCTCTCAGCTCTGAGGGGTCAGAAGAGGCGCATGTGAATGTGTGTGTGTCTGTATAGTTCAAGGGTTGAGTGCTCTTAACACCATTGTGAGGTCACTTCCTGTTGAGATGCTTGGGAAAATGCTGGACAGGGTTATCGGCAAGTTCATTTGACTAAAATATCACATAGGGGAAAGCACTGAAAAAAGACAGTGGAGTCTCTTTTTGCTTTCAGGAACAGCATGAAGTGTGGGAGTATTTATCCTGAGAGGTTTTCCTGTTTATCAGCTTATATACAATTAGAGAAGTTGGTGGAAGGAAGCGCCTAGAGTTTGCGTGTGTTTGAGGCCTGAGTTATGATGCAGTGTGTGTGACTACACATGCGTTTAGTTAAGTGTGGGTGCACTTATTTTGACCAACCGTCCATTGCACATTAAACAAAATGTTGCACTAATCTCATACAGTTTTTACCTTTGTAAACAATGGACAGAAAGAGAGTTGTCATACAGAGATCAATCTCTTCAGGTTGGGGGCATTAGGACGATGACATTACTGATCTTTTACACAAGCAGCTGAGGAAATATAGGAGTGTGCCTAGAGAATTATAGGTATGCAGTGGGCCACTATAACTCACAGGAATATTGTTCCTTGTTTAGCCCTGAAATTATTAATGGCCCAAGGTCAGCCCTTAATTCCCCTCTCAAAATAAAAATAAACCTAGGCACACAGATGGCACAGAAAGTTCATCCTCTAGAGCAGTGATTGATTAACTACTAAAATAACAGGAAAATTATAGGTCGATAATAATGGGGAAAAATCTACTAAAATGTGCTCAAAAACAAGAATTTACCATTTTGCAAATAAAAGTGTTGAAGTTGTTACAAAATTATATTATTCAGTTTTTAAAGAAAATTGAAAATGAGTTAAATATTAAATAATACATTAAAAAGTATGTTAAAAAAAAAATTTATTATACATTTAAATTTTTTTTTTTTTTTCCTCTGGGTGGTTACGGTCTCATATTTAAAGAGTCAAGCTCCACTGTCTGCACTGCAAGGTAAATTCAGTAAGAAACAGATGATTATGGCAAGTCTAGATCCATTAGGCGATCTCAAACAAGACCACATCCAAATCCAGACTGTTCAAAAATACAGCACTTTCCTGTGTTGACTAAACATCTGAAGGTTATAGAGCACTATTATGGGTTTAGAGTCCAACTGGCTTCAAACTAAACAGAGGCTTTATTTAACCTGATTAAAATCTGAGTACAGTAGAGAGGAGAAAAGAACACACATCTGTAGATGAACAGGACAAAAAATGAAAAAATAAGTCTCCATCCATCTCTGTCAGCGAAGACTGCTGCCCTCAGCACCACAAGCTCATTAGAGACCAGGTGGTAGTGATGAAAGCAGGTGAGGTGGGTGTGTATGTCTGTGTGAGGGGGTGTGTGTGGGACGGAGAATTTTAAGTCATGCACGTTCTCTGAATGTCCTATAGAATGTCGAGTCTACAGGGAGTCGCTCGTGCTGAGAAAGCAGTCTCTGTGTTTTAAGAAGCAGTCTCTCTCTTTCTGTTCCACACAGACTACATTGTTTCTGACCTACTCAAAATAAGGTCCATAGCTCAAGGTCAAAACTGACTGCTGATATTCATATTCAACCTTGAGCAGTATGGACATTAACCCACATCTACATGAGGGTCCAACACAACAATAGACGCCATTGACTCTATTCTCTGTATAGACGAAAAAAATAAAAATAAATTAATTTTTTGTGTTCCACAGAGGAAAGAAAGAATGTAATATAGGTTTGGAATGACATGAGGTGAGTAAATGATAGATGACAGAATTTTCATTCTTGGGTGAACTCTCTCTTTATGACAGACATAGAGAAATAGCAGCACACACCTGACCCAAAAACATATGATGACAACTTTGGTGCAGCCCTGGAGGTCTTGGAACAGACCAAAGCCAAGCTAGAACAGACGGAGAGAGGGAGTGATGGAGGGAAATGAAGGAGAGGGGGGCAAACTCACCTCCTACATACATACATCTCACCTCATCAGTCAACATCGCACAAACACACACTTTAGTCTGGCTTCACACACACCCACACACTTCATATTAAATCACTCTCAACACCTTAGTCTGACTACACCTAATGGCATTTTAGAAAGACAAAAGTCAGTAAGCAATAACTTATTTTGTTGTTTATGGGATCCAGAAATCTGAAAGCATTAGTGAAAATACTTACATTTTTTTTTCAATACTAGCATAACTATTTGAATTAAAAATGTAATATAAAATAGAAGCAATATCACAAGAGTTGTACTCGCTGTTATCTCAGCTGCGCTGATATTAGTGAAATAGTGGATAATTATTAAATATTTCATTTTTATGTCATAGCATTTCTTTTTTATTAATTAAAAAACAATCAATCAATAAATAAATATTTTCAGGTTTAAAGACACCCAGATTTTGACTCCTGCAACTTTTTGGACCCTAATATGCCACCACAGCAGTAGGCTGGCTCCCCAGATTACCCATAATGCAAAGTGTGGGATAAGGATACTGCAATGTGCAGTCTTACTGATGAGATGACTTGAGCTGTCTAAAGAGACTTGAAGATTAGATCGGGACTGGAGCCCATCTTCACAATCAAGTACTATAAAGCTTGCAGACATGAGTGTTTCACAGTCTTCTGTGTGACGACTGTTACTCATCCCGCATCAGTCAATCACCCCTCGTCTAAATGTGTGCCTGTCATAAGCATCCAGATGTGCACTTGCAAACAGCCCTTCATCTTGTACAATATAATTACTCTAGTATCTCCCTTTTCTCACTCTTTGCTATACATTTGGCCTAGACAGTCCACCCTAGATGCAGTAGCAAGTTTATACACTAAAGGTAAATAAATTTTGAGTGTTTGTGAATGGTTTTGTTTTAGCCATTTTATTTCATTCCTGCTGTGTTGCTGGGACTGTGTTTCTGTGAAAATGTAAACCTTAAAATCGTTTCACACTAATCTCTCCGGCACCCATTTTAAACAAAGTGGACTTCATTTAAAATGAACTAACAACTGTGACTCAATGACGCAATGAAGACTGTAAACTTAGAAAACAAAAGGCTTTGTTTTCTTCTGAGTGCATGACCCTGTTATTCTGATTTTGTTTCTCTTACTTTTCCATACTAAAAATAATGAGCTCTCTTGCAGTATCTCCAATGAAAACCACAGTAAGAACTGCAATAAAAACAACATTTTATGTAGTTTTAATTATTTTCTATAATTATAAAAAGTGGTTTGAACTGCAGTTAAATTGTGGCAGCAAACAGCATGCAGAAATACAAATTTACACAATTAAAATCCACTGAAATTCTAATTAATTCATATACTATCCGGGTGTTTTCTAGACGGTTGCTAAAGTACTCTAGGATGTCACAATGATTCAGAAAAATCCTTGTCTTCTTGTTTTAGTAAACACCACTAATGAATGGTGTCTAAAAAGTGGTTTCCTGAATAACAGTGTCAGGTTTTGAAACCACTTAAGCCTCTTCTCTCAAAAAGGATTCTAAAGGAGAAGGCTGCCATCCATCTGCTTCGATATCCTCTGTGTGGAAACACATTTAAAGTGTACAAGATGGAAACACTTTTCTACAGGAGACAAACAGGCATGTGGTGCCTGTGGAAGATCTAAAATAAGCCCCAGGAACATGTGTAACCATGTAGGCCACAGACCAGCTGTACCATAAGCTCCTGAGATGAGACGTTCCACACCGCAGAACCGCCTTTTGGTTCTTTGACACTTCCTCCAACACTAAGAAAACAGATGTTGAACAGAAAGAAGACAGGCCCACTTGTCCTTCTTTATTAGGCTGAAACACAAAACATATAGATCTTCCACCCATCATAAAACACAATCCCCTTTCATGTCTTTGTCTTGTGACCTCAGCTGACCTCATGTCAGACATGTGCCCATGCCATCTCACTTGTGCCCTATATGACTCACACAGCTTTCTTAAACTCATTCACTTCCACGATTAAGTAGGTGACACCCCCTCTCCATCCAATTCTCTCCTTAAAAATACAACACTGGGTGCTACTGAAAATATGGTCTGTCTGAACCACAGAATGTTGTTTGCGAGGGAGACAGGCAGGGAGGGGATCATCTCGGCTACACACACCAACCACTCCAAACACTCTGCAGTCATTAAAAACCTCTCAGCTCAGTGGACACGCCACCGCAAGAGATTCACAAAACAAGCACAGGAAAACAACGCCTGCCACATATTGGACCTCACAAAATCAGCTCCTCAGCATGCAAGAAATGAAAACAGACATCAAGGAGAGAGCCTTAAAAAAGTAAATGAGGGCCTAAAAGTAGAAAGTACCACCAATAAAGACTTTAAATGAGAAGAAAGAGCTGTAGTTGTCCTGTAGTGCCAGAAATAGTAATCTTATTTAAGTTGCTTTGTTGCTTCACAACCAAAAACAGTCTGCAGTTTTATGAACTTAAGAACAGTTTTATGAACAGGCTATTACTTGGCAGAATAATTGTTTATTCTAAGGCTGAAATGATATTAAAATTCTGGCTGGTACTGACCTTTTCTCCTTCATTTTATGACTAATAAACAGGTAAGTGAATAATATTAGAAGTTAAAACTAAATTAAAAGTAAACACTACAAAATTATAATTTAGATAATCTAAATGTAATAATGATCTTGTCAATATCCAGTATCCAAAATAGGCGAATATATCCAACATAAATAAAAGGCAGCAAGGACAATTTGATAAAATGCACCTACAGTGACATGTATATCTGGAATAACCTAGGAATGCACAATATATTGATGCCATATCGGTTATATAAAAAGCAATAAGCCACGCACGGTTGTGTGAAATAGTTATTTAAACCACAGCTAAGGGACTCCTGCCAAAAAAAACACCCATTACATGTGGTAAAATCATTGTGACAGATAACCTCAAGTGGATTATTGTTATAACTGAGGAAGAGAAAAGAAAGAGACTTTGTGGTTTGTGTGAAGATCACGGTCAAAAGTATTATTCCAAGTGTGGCACATCCTTCTGAGCCAAAACAGACCATTAAAAATGACACAGTCTCAGATCTTCTGAGGAACCTGTTTGTTCCACAAGAAAAAAAAGATCTTTTACTAAATCTAGTGCCTGTGTTGTTAAATTCTGGATAGTTTTGATTGAGTTCGCTCACGGTGAGTTCAGACCAAATTCACAAAATATTTTTGGCCAACCGCTGCATTGTAAGTACAGCATGATTTTTTAACAAGACCTGCAGGCCGTATGAGATCAGCACAGATGGCCAAATCTCATCCTACCTTTAACCCCCCAAAAATAACAAAAACATTTTGAGGTCCACTACAAAAACATTGTTACAGTACCACGGCAAGGCCATAACTATTGCATCAAATCCAGGAACTATATCATTATAACATTACAGTTCTCCTGGCTAGCACTAAATGCATGTTCCAAAATTCCTTGCAGCATCTCCTGCCTTAATCGCAGATCATAAACCTGTATTAATGTGCTTATGAACGCACTCTCACTCATCAAACTGTGTGAAAAAAGAGCCTTATTCTGCCTCATTTCACTCTCTGAAAGAATACCTTCGCTTTAGGCCATGGAGCAGCATATGATCCAATTTTTGGCATCTACCTCTACTCCTCTACAAAACCTGTCTCACAATTTCAGATCATTTCCTTTACAAAAACAGTTGGATGCACAAGATGGAATTTCGACAATCTGCTTTGGAAGTGTTCAGAAAATCTGACTTTTACTCAGTAAGTTTGTGCTACAAAAGGCCTAAACGGGACAAAGAGGAGATTTTGGGTTTGTCTCCCAGAGGTCAAAAGGAATTTTAAAGCAAAGATAAAATAGCTGATCTTGAGAGTGAAAACACTCTTAAAACACAATCCCTGTAGAAAATAAGACGGGAAAACTGACTGGAAGTTTTGGAAAGCCTTCGGTTATTAGTCCCTCTGGATAATGATGGTGTGCAGATAGTATAAACACCCCAGTCTTTCATATTAAAAAAACCATATGCAACTAAACACTTTGAAACAGAACAGACATATACGCTGAGTGTAGCCCCAAAACTGATACTGCACAGACAACACGCCAGCTGCCCTGCAAACAGAAGATGCTTTTTGTTGTGGTGGCAGCTGAGACTAAAAAGGATGAATGTTTTTGAAAGCACTGATAATTAAGGCTTATATAATCTAATGACATAAACTTTCTGTAAATGCTTTAGAACGCATTTAACTTATTTTCTGTGATGTCAGTTATTCCAAAGATCTCTTTCTGCAAACGCCAGCTTAGTATTTCACTCAAGATGAGGTTAAGATCAGTATCACTGTACAAATGTGATATAATTTTTTTTGCAGTTTGGAAATGTTATATTATTCGGTCACTACCCTAGTGAAAAATAAATATACTAAAAATTGAAATACATTTATTTCATGCTAAGTGTACTACAAATATATTTACATATTTATGTACTTCATAAAAATACCATGCAATTGTAATTTTAGTAGACTAAACTGGTATATGTAAAGTCTGCTAAATTTTGTGCTTAATGCACTTTAATTGTACAGAAGTGAAACTATTGCAAGTATACTTTAGGAACACTTTAAATATCTTGCTTTTAAAGACCGATATTATTCAAAGATCTTACAATTCTTATCAATAGTATCATTAAAACACATCTTAGACTTAATATTAAGAAATATGCATTGTATACAAGCAGTACTCCTAATAATCAGTAAGTCTCCAGTGATATGTCAGTAAATATGTTAATAGATTTGAACTATACTTAGGATGAAATAAATGTATTTTAAACATACTACTTTTTTACTAGAGACAGACCAATCATTCTCACTTTGCCCCTTTTCTCAGACATCCACAAACCTCGCTTATTCATATTTTTCATAAAACGGAAACATACCCAGTCATGAATCACTATCACTCAATTTAAAATAAATTCTTTAAAAAAACACCTTTCACTATGTAATGCGTTAAATGCCAAAGCTAACTTCAACTATGGGCACGAAAAGAATTGTGAATTAAGAAGAAATGTTGTAATTACTTTCAAAGTCAGAGTTAAAGAGAGTGTAAGTGGTCGGTGAACTTCAGGATGGCCACAGACCATTATAGGAGCAGTTGCAGTGTCCTTTGTGGTTGTGGCTGCCCATAGTGAGTCACATGAGCAATCATACCTTACTGTTTCCTTGTGTTTAATTCAGTAAAAACCCAATTAAAAAACACTTACACACAAAGCCAAGACATTACAGGGCTTGAAACAAAGAGCTGCAGCTGCTTTTCTAATCATGTCCTGACTGGATTTCTGTATGCTGTGCATTCTGTGCATTTTTCTGGATTAGAAATGTCTTATTTCTGTAGATCAAAGGTCACAGTGAAAGCTTGTCTGAATTCGGACTTTATACAATGGAAATTGTTTGCCGAGTGTCAAGTCTTAAGTCATTTTCTAATTGTTTAATGTGTTTTGACACAAATTGTATTAGTCATGACATTAAATTGTGAGGAATTAGTGACTACAGCTACTTTTAGTTAGTTAGTTAGTTAGATAGATAATTCAGCAGATGGTTTTCACATGACAAAATGTACCATAACCATGATGTCCAGAAGATGTAGGATCATTTTGGATCTTATCCTGTCATCTTATTTGGAAGTGATTCTGAGATCTTTGTGTTTTCAGCACAGGATCTTAACCATCCAGCAACAATCATCCAGCTTGAACTGTTTAATATTTTTTTAACATCTCTAATGGCTAGTTCATGTGAAATGTCAAAACAAAGACTCTCAGAATCACATCCCGTGAAATGGCATACACATATGCACACACTCACACACAGGCATTCTTACAGAGCTTGATCTTTGCACACAGGAATTCTGATACCTCATCTGAACCGTGTGCTTGAACTCAGAGCTTCGAGCCTAACACTAAAATAACACCTGGCAGGAGCTTGATGAGCATAGACACCTGTATAGAAAAATTATAGAAGCATATGAAACACAAACTACAAAATGCAACATTCAAGAAAAACCTATATAACAAATTTCAGAATAAAATAAAAGCTATATTTTGTTAAATAATATGCAGTACGCAGCAATACATTTTCAAGGGTGTCACATGGCTTCAGTATGTTTTATCTAGCCACTGTTACCCAATAATCATCTCAGAAATAAAACCTATATTTTGAATTTTATTCATTTAATTGCGTAAAATAAGTCTATAATTCATAAAGAAGAAAAATAAGAAATGTTTTTCATTCTAGTTCCTGTAGAGGAGCTATGACACTAGCAGCACTAAGTTTCTGGTGAAACATGCTAAAACATGAAATGTATAACTAAAAATGCAATGCAAGATGCTTAAGATGCTTTCTTTAAAGTATCTGGCAAATGCATTGAATATAAATTTGTCATACAGTACATTGACAGTAAAGCATGTTGCATTGCAGAATGTAGCATTTCACGTGGAATGCCCTAATTCCTTTACTGCACAATTTGGCAAATATAGCAGTCATCTGTGTATTCTATGCATATAAAAAAATGCAAAGTACAAATACTACATACTGCAAAGGAAATACCATGACTTTACATTCTAAACTAGCCAAAGCATTTAAATAGCTGTAATAATAAACTTTACTATGAAAATAAAAACTTGAACATTTTAGCATTTTTGGGGAAATGTTAACAAACTGAAAAAAAAAGCCTTTTAAATCTTTTACAATATCAACCCTCATAAAAATCATAATCTAACACAGAACAGTCATTTTACATACAAAAAGCAATAGAATTACCAGTGCAGCGCTTAGCTATTTGTGCTGAATGAATGTGATTTGATGATGTTCAGGACTGAAAATTCTGAATCATTTTACAGAATAAAACATAGTCAATTTTCATAGATGAACTGAAGCCAGAAAAAAACACAGTCCACTTCTGAACTCTGCTGATGTTTTGTTAAATCAGATGTGTATCAAAATAGTGAGGGGTTAGATTTGGCTTATGGACCGCCAGCTGAACAGTAGTAGTGTGCATCACTTTGCTGAAGACTCATTATGCAAGAGCAGTGAGGTCCATCTGACCTAGCAGAATCCAGCTGTTTCTCTTCATATTAGTTTAACAGGAATCAAAACATAAGATGATACCCGAGTTCATATGGCTTCATACCTCTCCAGGCTACTGGCTTGACTGACAGACACTCAGAGATGAGTAGGAACAAGACAATACTGAGGTTGTAAGCGCTGGGAGCTGAATGAACTGCTGTGTGCCAAGAACTCTGTATGTGTGTGAGAAGAGCTCTTGTTATCACTGGGACAGGCTTCTTATCTCTTCCCCCTATTTCTGCCACCAGGACACACACATGCAGCCTCTTGTTCTCAGTGTTATCTAGACAGGTGTAATTATCTCTTATCTGACCTCATGTAACCTTGCTCTCCTTATCTTTGTCTTTCTCTTATTTTACTCCATGCCTGCATCTGGCCTGCATCTCAGGTCGACAGACATGATTAGTGTCAGATCTTCAGGAAAATAGGACACTCCTGCGGTGTCAACTTTTGTGGCTTACTTGAGTCTTTACAACTGGTATTGACCTGATCACAAGTGGTCAGCTGAGAGACATAACCATTTCAATGAAACACTCATAGTTTGAACTAGCTCGCATTAGTTCCAATTATTTATTTAGCAGACACTTTTATCCATGTGCAGACATAATTCTCTGTCAATACACATGGCATATTGAATATGTTCTGCAAGCTTGTTGACATCATTTCCTGATTCGGTCCCCCCACCTTTCCTGCCAGTCTCTTTATGTTTCCAATTAAATTTGACATACAAAGGCAAAATTACACATAAAGCATAAAGTATTTATATATACATAATAAATATATAATGTATATACACATTTATTATGTATTATGTAAATTTTTTTTTTTATTTTGTTAATCGTGATTAATCGTTTGACAGCACTATATTGTATTTCATTTTAATTTGTAAAAAATTTAATTTATTATTTCAGTTCAATTCATTTAATTATTTCCTAGTTATGGCAAAGCTGAATTTTCTGCATCATTGCAGTGTTCAGTGTCACATGATCCATCAGAAATCATTCTAACATGTTGATTTGATGCTTAGGAAAAATGATCATTTCTGTTCTAATCATTTCTAAAATTATGTTGAAAACAGCTGCCCCTGTATAATATTCATGTGTAAACTGTGATCTATTTTTTCAGGATTATTTGATGAATCAAAACTTCAAAAGAACAGACATCTTTTTTTAACTTTATAATAGTTAAATAAATCCTTACGAAATTAAAGCTTTCTTTCAACAAAAAAAAACAAAAACAAAAAAAAACAACAACAACAACTAATCCCTAACTTTTAAACATACAAAAACAGAAACATTCTTCAATGTTTCATCATTTTCATCATCAAAAAAAGTCAAATATCTACACACACATACTCCCTCACTTCAAGGAACTTTTTCTCTTTCTCTGAAGTTCAAGAGTCACTCACAAAGGCTGTTTATGGAGCGTGTGATAGCGCTACTGCAACAAAGAGTTCAGTTTCAGCCAGCAGAACTAAATCTTTCTGGCCTTCAGACCTTTAACATTCCTGCTAAAAGAAGCGTCATCCATTCAGACCTGACAGAGCAGCATATCACCACCTTGTCTCTCCTGTTTGCCCATCTGTCTGTCTGTTTCCATCTAATGAAAATAATTACACTCAATATTACCACTCAGCTGTCCCCACTACGACATAAGCACATACAAACCCTCTCCAAACACTCAATTTTACTGACAAGAAGCAGACCAGACCAGTGAGTGGTGGGTGAGAGAGACTTAAATGGATTCCCACACTCCCACCATCTCTCTTCCCACAGATCTGAGCTTTATCTTAAGCAGCCACTTCAGCAGAACATCCACACGGCCCTGTGTTTGTGTTAATATAGGGGTGGATGAAAGATCGGGTTGACTAGGATGAGAGAAACCCTGTGAGCGAAGCGATGAGGGGGTATTCAAATGCAAGAGAAGAAGAATGTCAAACGGCACTGATCTCACTATGAGAGAGTCCTGGATCAAAACACACCCAGATTCTCTATTACTAGCCAGTCAAAATACATGTGTGAGTCAAACCGGAGGGTCAGGTCACTGAGAAGTATGCTCTGGAGGGTTTAAAAAACATGGCAGACTATTATAAAACTACAAGACAGTGTGGTTAGCAGAGATTGACCATAAAGGTAAACAAAATGCAATAATTATAGGACATGGTTAACAGCTTCTGTCAAAAAACAAAAGTAGTATCTTTTAGCCTTTAATTTTGGACTTGAAAGGGTTTTTTGGTAGGTATGTTGTGACAAAAATGTTTTATTTCACAATAACTAAAATAATACAGTTTTGCCATGCCTAATAACCCACTTAAAAGCTGCAGTATTAATTAAGAAACATGACATCATAATACCAAATGACTGCAAAGAGGAAAATAATATCTCAGTCCTACTAAGCTAATTTCATTTTATCAGCTGCCTAGCAGCCAGTCTCTCGACTCATAAAGCTTTTAAGAAAACAGGGCGGTTAGGCCTTTCAAAGTAACTTATGGATGCTTTTAAGCTTTATGAATACAAATGACTTCACCCAGTGGCCAGATAATGAGACAGTTTGGGCACATGGAAAATGAAATCATGCTGTCTGTGCAGGAAAATGTCTTTTCCATATATTGTGTACAGGGTTGTTGGGTTATCATAATTAAGGAAGACTTGATATATGCCGCTCTAAGCTACTGGATGTCTGTGGGTGATGGAGCTTTTATCTGAAAATCTGACGTGACTCATTGAGGGTGTCAGACTTTGTGGTTCTAGTTTGATAGACTACTAGCCTATAAAAGCTCCAGAAAGAGCTGAACCAGACGACCTCCGAGAAAGAAGTTGCACAGTAAGGTTGGTGCTGTTCCTGACAGTTTCTGGTGAAATAATCTCTTCAAAAGGTCTAGCACTCAAGTGGACATTTCACAATACACTTTTCAGACCTTTTTGCACTTAACTAGCTCATTATTCTCTGCACAAGCAAGTCACGCACCTGTCCCTCTCTATTCTTCGCCTCCATGGTGGAATGACACAAGCAACCCTCTGCGGAGCTGAAAAAATAGATAAAAGGGACACCGTTTTGTGGAAGAAAAGCATCTTTAAAAGAAGAGCCGGGTGTGGTGCCAATGTGTGGGAGATGAGACTACAGGCTGGCACTAGTGCCATGTGAAAGAGATCAGCAGATTGATGTGGGAGAGGGAGATTACAGTCACCCTCACAAAACAAACACTGAAAGAGATCAGGAAAAGATTTTGGATTTGGATAAAGGAGGGCAGTGCAGTAAACTTGAACAAACATGCTATGCATGATAAAATATAAAGAAGAGAATGAAATCATGAATAAATGAGAATGTGCAGTCTAAGTTTGTCTGCTCAACTGAACACATGTAAATAAAATAAAGTCTAAAATAAAATGCAAATGTACAGAAAAAAACAAGGTACACCTTTATATACACTATCATTCCAAAGTTTGGAGTCAGTAAGATTTTTGTAAAGAAATTAATACTTTTATTCAGCAAGGACTAAATAAATTGATTGAAATTGACAGTATAGACTTTTAACTATTAACTTTATATTCATCAAAGAATCTTAAACAAATCTATCATGGTTTCCACAAAAATATTAACCAGCATAACTGTTTTCAACTGATAATATTAAGAATTTTTACTAAATCAGCATATTAGAATGATTTGTGAAGGCGACTGGAGTCATGGCTAAATCCAATGGCATGTACAATTGTAGAATTCCTAGAATCTAAAATCATTTCCCAAACCAACTAATCTACACTGCTCTAATGATAGTGTAAAAGCCACGTGGACTAGGCTCTATCATTCGGACACTCAGAGGTTCACCACTGACACTTTTACATTTTGAATCAAGTGGAAAAAAATGAGAAACACAGCCCCAAACAGCATAGCATTCTCATAACACTCAAACCTCTTACAGAAATATCTGCCATACAAACCACAACTATATATGTACTCTACATACACCAGAAAAAATAATTTCATTTTTTTTATGGAAGCTTCCACCAAACATAAAAACTGGTTTGCCTATCCCAAAAGAGCAAGTGGCTGTTATGACATTGTTCAGTTATATTTGGGCTTGTTTGGTCCACCTGTCGTAGTTACAAATAGCAGTTTGTGGCAAAAAAATAAAATAAAAAATCAATCAGGTTTACCCAGTCTCTGACCATAAATTTTTCCAATATTGTGCCTTTAAGACTACCATGTCGCAGTCGATATGAATTAAAACTCAATTATTTTTGAAGGATCATGGGACCTTGAAGACTGGAGTAATGATTGCTGAAATTTCTACTTTGCCATCAAAGATAAAAAAAAATGTATAAACATTAAACATCAAAAATAAAACAAAAAATAACAGTACATAATAGTTCTGCAGGCACAAATTCCATGTGGACCGGATTACATGCCAAGTGGAACGATAGCGTTGATGTAATAATAGACATTTAAATGTAGGTTGTCATATGTTAATGTTTTTGACTTTCTGACAGATTCAATGTTTTCGCAATGAGCTGTTTTTACAGCTTAGTTTCGTTTCATGGTCTTACTGCATTAGAGTTGTGGGTTCTAAAACATACATTATGTTTTTATAGTGAAAAATCAATTTTTTATCAAAATACCCTTCTAAATAATAGCATGGTGTCCGTTTACCCCTCGGTAATTTGGAGAAAATATGATCGCTGACGTGACTACACTAACCTCCCCTTCCTCACAACATACTAAAAGCTCCATCTTTCTTTATTGCTTTTCCTCTCTCTCCGCCTTTCTTTCACTCCAAGTGCCCTACAATCACCATTTTTCACCAGAGACTCAGAGGGAACTGCAATCTAAACCCTTTAGGAGCCTCTGCCAAAGTGAACACAATGTCAACCTTGACAATGAGTTAGAGTGTTAGGGAAAAAGAGAAAGTGAGAGAGCTGATTGACACTGATACCTGGCAGCAGTCGTAGGAAATGTGTATTTTTGGATTTCCCCACCCTTTCACTCGCTTATCCCTCATCATGCTCTTTCTCCATGATGACAGAGAGGGAAAAGATACCGTGATGCAGAGAAAAAGAGATGGGGAGCCTTTATCACACCGTCTTGCCATCTGGAACTAAAACCGATCGTTTATACGCCATTTACAGGACCTTGCGGCGTGTAACAAACTCATCTTTATAAAAACAATTTGAAAAGTCCTTTTGTTTATGCAGTTTTTAAACATTATAACTTGGCCTCTAGTAAATCTGATCTAGTGGTTTATCCAAAAGGATAAGTAGGAACAGAACTGCCATCAAATGAAGGATACTTTTGTCCGGCCAGCTTGATACTCCAAACTCTGGCATGGGAAAAGCTGAGCTGTTCAAAGCCTCAACATCAACTCTATAAATACAACAAGAGTTCAAGACCAGCATGTCACTGACTCCAGCTAGACTGATTAAGGTCCAGAAAGAGTTCGACTCTTCTGCAGCACACACTCACACTGCCTTCTACTTCAGGTGTGTGAGAGGCAGTTTTTAAGACAGACGAGGTGGAACACATCCAGCCCAAATAACAGACCCAGACATCAGTGCGGAATAGCACCGCCTCTACTCTCCTGTCCTATCCAGTGGCATCTCAGGCAAGCCTTCTCATTGGCTGGTGGGAGCCCAGATCCCTCTGCATACATTATGTCACAACACACAGTCTATTAAAGTGATTTACTACCATCATTCATTATCTGTCTTCAAAAAAGAATGGCAGCTGCATTAGGGATTGAGTGTGTGTTAAAAGGGAAGCTAATTTCAAACTGTAGCTTTTCAAGTAACTACTTTACTTCAAAGCAGTTAAACTACAGTCAAACTAAAAAGTAGTTAGGCTACTCCGTCCCCTAGAAAATAATATATTTAAAATACATTTATTTCATACTAAGTATAATTCAAATCTATTATTATATTTACTGACAAACCCACTCGAGACTTACTAATATAATTTTTTTAAATTAAACTTCATTTGTAGCACTACATGTTAGGGATGCTCCAATCAATCGGCCAGAGATCGGTATTGGCCAATAATCACATTTTATGACATCAACGCGTGATGACATACAATGTTTAAGTTACATCAGACTTCTCAATTTTAGAAGATTAAATGTTTATTTTGTCCTCCACAGTTTACTTTTGGATAATGTTTAAATAAATCTTGTAGGTTGCATCAGACTGCTCCATTTTGTATTTATTTTTATCTTATATTAAGTATCCTGATATACATAATTTTATGCATAAACCCCATTTTAAAGTCATATTAAAATGTTCACTGTATAAGGAATAATTTTTGTGATTATTTATAACATTATTACATTATGTTCATGGCTGTAGCCAAGGTTTGAAAATTAGTGAGGTCTGTGGTGGGTTAAGAATAGTGCTATAATAACCCCACATACTACTCTTTATATACACTAACACTTTAAAAGAGACAGACATGTAGATGTTTGTGAAAGATGTTTTCTCTGTTTTGAAGGAATGAGCATTGTTATATTATATCATTGCACCATCAGGGGTGTATAATTTTATCAGTTTTTTATCATTAATTCAACAATACATAGGCCCATTACAGTAATAAAACTATATTATACTGTTAATAATAGTATTACTGTTATAGTTTTCATTAATAACCATTGCTATATAGATCATAACTTTGTCTAGTGCTCTTAGGAACGTTGTTAGCATGATTTTGTGACTACTTATTCTACATATCTCCACACTAGTGTTATATGCTATTTTTGATAGCGTTGATAAAATTTCTGACAGGTATAATGTTCTTGTTGTTTTTTTGTGCATTTGCCTTACCGAATGTGATATCCTGTCAGCAATAACATGTCTGTGGGCTCTTTTGATTACTGTCAGTTTAAGTTATGGCGATCACTGCAGTGTTGCCAAATATTGCTATGAAAACAAATAAAAACCGAAAAATAAACAACAGCCTAAATAAATCAAAATGAGTTCAAATCTTTTTTTAAATAAGACAAGATAAAGACATCAGCAACCCTAAACTGCAACTTCCCGCTCTGTTAAAGGAGCATTGCGTAGGTTCTGAAATTTCTAACCGTTACTGACACCAGTGGCAGTTAGAGGAACTGCAGCCAGTCTCAGTGCGCACGCTCTCTCTATTTGCCACACTAGATACATTTTTTTTTTTTTTTTTTTAACTTACGAGGAGTGTCCGTGGGTGTCTGAATTGTGCTGCCAGAGGCTGGTCGCATCTTTCCATCCACAGAGTCCATCTGAAAACACTATTGCCGCTGCTTACTATAATGGCTGGCGTGCCGTACGGTTGTAAGCCCAAGTAGACGAGAACGCGCATGACGTCACATTTTGTGAATTTTCGCGCCAATTCGGGCCCGACTCCTCCACACACAATTGAGCCTACAGGCTGATAGAGGCAACCGTGGTGGACAGTCGAGGTGTCATTCTTTTTTTTACATCATGGTTGGCTCATACATGTACAAATGAAAACTCTATCTTAAAGATTTTTTTAAGTAAAAACCTCCACATAACTCCTTTAACTTTCTAAAGTGTCAAATTAAGTAGAAAAGACAAGTCCAAAGACGCTTATTATAGCTGGATCTGGCAACTGCGCCCGCGCACTCACTCACAATTCTCAAGCCTCGTTCACTCTGCCAGCGTCTCGCAGCGCTCATTTTCATATCACGAGCGCTAAACAGCAAACTGTCTTAACTTATACATGCATACACTCATATGATGAGCTTTAAACAGCAAATTAGTCATTTAGAGAACAAATTTTATTTTACCTCGGTGACCTCATAGCTATGTTATATATCCTGCATATGTTATATAATGCTTGAAGCATCAGAACCGGCATCGGTATCGGCCGATCACCATGACAAGAAATCAGAACTCGGTATCGGCTGCAAAAATCCTGATCGGAGCACATGTGCACAATACACATTTCTTAATATTAAGCCTAAAATGTTTTTTAATGTCACTGCTGATGAGGATTGTATGATCTTTGAATAATATCGGTCTTTAAAAGCAAGACATTTAAAGTGTACCTGAAGTACTTGCAATAGTTTTACTTTAGCACAATCAAATATACTTCAGTATATCTTTAGTTGGACTTCAGCACTACTTCCGCACAGTTAAAGTGAATTAAGTACAAAATTATTTGTTCCAGTTCAGAAAACTTTAGGTATACCAGTTTAATATACCAAAAGTACAATTGCAGAGTATTTTAATTAAGTATATAATATGTAAATGTATTTGTAAGCATTAAATACATGTGTTTCAAATTCATTTTAGTATATTTATTTTTCACTAGGGACAAGCTACTAACAAATGGCTATTTAAATATGCATTAGTATTCAAAATAAAAAAAAATTATGTTTATGCATGTCAAGTTAAAAGATAACATTAAAAATGTTTAGAATGATGGTGAAGGCAAGTACAGTAAATGGTAAACTACACCTTAATCCACCTTCTCAAATTATATTTTAAGATACTACTACTATGCAGGCACACATTTTAAATTAGTCACACACAAGATCAGCAAGCACATGCATGAAATCAGTTCACTTTAAATGTCCTGCTGCATTTCATAATGGATCTCTTTTCCGACATCGATTTGCTCTGTTAAGATGAAGTCAACACTGCACACTCCTGGCCAAAACCACAGGCAGAAAACTAATGCACACAGCATACTGCAACTCCATCATCCCTCTGTGAGCACCAGCACCTCCATCATCTCTTAATGCAATAATGCCATCGCTAAAACCCCAACACAACAGATTAACATTAACACAGTCACTTACGTCTGACTTTATCATTTGTACTGACACATATACTGTTTTACTATCCTGCTACTAAAAAAAAAATCACGCTGGGTTCTGAAAAAGTGCTTTTCTTAGTGCATTTCAAACTGTTCACTCAGGCATTTATATGTGATGTGCCAAGACACAAAAGCTTACTTTTAATAATGTACTCTATTAATTTAAGCATATAATGTCACTCAGCATACAATGTGTGAGGAGTGTAAATTTACTTTGAGAGCTCTGTCATGGATAGCTAATAAAATGTGTAGGAAAATATAACATTTCCTTCAATATACTATACTATGTGTGAATAAGGGTAAATTCAAACATAATCTTTAAGCAGAAAATAAAGATACAATCTGACAGCCCTCAATGCACAATTGGGAATTACTGCAGTTTATTGTAACAGAACACCCCCGCGGTCACCCGGTTTCTTCTTAATCCTTTTATCCTATAGGTTTCTACAGCACTGCTGCGGAGCGTGGCTCTAATAAGCATGCGTTTATGTAAAGCTCATCCAAAACCTTCCTCACTAATCACAACCATCTTTACACCACCACGTAAGCATACAAAGATCCAGACGCATACAGTATGTACACACCAACACACACTTACAAATGTTTGCAAATGACATCAAAGAAACACTGGTTTTTATGTCTTTGCTTAATCAGCGGGTCAGGATTAAATGAGCTCTTGGCAACCACAAAATAATTTGAATATGTGAATGACATCATAACCGCTCGCCACAGATGAAGACTTCTGTGGTTGTCTTTCAGTCTCAGACGACCACAGGAGTTAGAAAAGGAGGTGGGAAACAAGAGACAAAGAAACTGTTTTCCTCAGGTTTTCTAATCTTCTTTCTAATCTAAAACACTGCAGTGCCGTTTCATGTGGCAGATGCATAGTTAAGTTTTACAGGGCAATATAAAAATACAACAATAAAACCAAAACAAACAGCCCAAACAAGATGTGATGTATGCGTAGCAACAAACCTCTATTTCAATGCATTTAAAAATTGAAGAAAGGCAAGAAATACCAGGTAGAATGGCTGAGAATTGTTGCACGTGTTTTTTTATGATGCCAAGGCCCCCAATATATGATGATCCCTTTACGAGTGAGCCCCCTTAAAAGATAAAAGTCCTCCTATATTTATATTAAGATATTAAGCATGATATTACACAGTTGTTTTCGTGCCTTTCACAAGATGTACTATTTCATTCTTTTCATCTTTAGACAGATCTTTCTTCCTCATATTGCATGAAAACTGTGACTTGCTTAACAATGTGAAACAACCTCTTCAAGCAGGTTTTACATTTACCTAAGAAGACCTGGCAAATTACAAATTATCTAAAAAGAGAGTAAAATAAAAAATACTTTCTTTGAAAAACAAGAAATCTGAATATTATATTATATTATATTATATTATATTATATTATATTATATTATATTATATTATATATTATATTATATTTATATATTATATTATATTATATTATATTATATTATATTATATTATATTATATTATATTATATTATATTATATTATATTATATTATATTATATTATATTATATTATATTATATTATATACTTGAATAACAATTTGGAACAAAGATGCTTTCCGCTAAATTAAATTACTGGTTTCTACAGTGTCATTGTACCAAAGAAACTTTCTACCAAAAAGTACTGTTACGTTTATAAACCTTAATTCAGTTAAAAATGATTTGTGTAGCACTTTCACAACAAATAGTTCTAAAGCTGTTTTACAGGGAAAAAAAGCTTTAAATTCCATGTAATTGAGTTAAAGAAGACAGTTGTAATGAGAAAAAAGAAGGTCAATAATCTTCAAATTACTTTTCATTTCTAACTGCTAAAAACTAGAACTGTAAATAGAACAAAATAAACTGCATATAAAAATATTGTTAAAAAACGAATTAAATTAATATTAAGATTTTGTAAAATCTTTATTTTTTCCAATCTTCATTTCCCCATGTTTCTAGATTCCCCATTCGACCACTCCTAGAATGCAGATGTGTCTGCCATCTAAATAAATGGGAATCTACCTATACATCTCTATGGTTGTACCTGCATGAATGCTCATGTGACATGCATTTTCGGTTGTGTAGTGTGGACGGAGATCATTTCTGAAATGCAGTGAAAACGCCAGTGTAGACTAGGATCGTTTTCATTTTAAAACAAAAACGCACTAGTGTAAACAGGGCCTTAGAAAAAGTAGAGCGCTAATAAACTAAGACAACTATTTGAAATTGCAACCTCAGGGTGAAGAAAAATAGAATGTCTACTCTATAAATATGTACTTTCCTTCCTTATACTCAATTCATTTGTTTTTTTCCATCTCCAGACCTTCACTTCCTCCATTGGGGCCCTGTGCAATGCAACACTTCCTGTTTGAGTTTATGTGATGGGATGTAGAATGATGGGCCTGTTAAAGCTGAAGTTTCTTGGTTTATACAGAGAAGAACGAGCATACATAGATTTCACACTCATTTCAGCAGGTGGGTTATGTCGTCCTGCAGATTGATTGGGGCCTTGGGAAGAAATGGACAGCTCAGAGCAGAGAAAGGAAAACAAGGGAATAATTACAGTACAACACGAATATACAATATACAGAACAGGCAGCAAGAATTTAGAATAACAAACAGCTCACATAACTTACAAAGTTGTTTACAGTAACACAGATGGAAGATGTGGGGTGAAAGAGAGAATAAGACTTCATAGGCCACTGATGGGCAAATCACAATGTGAATTAAGAATGTGTTCATAATGTGGGTGCATCTCGGTTCTTGAGTTGTGTGAAAGGTGCTGAATACGTAAAATGTTTATGTTATTATTATTTGCGCAAAGTCAAAGTGTGTTTTCGGAATGTTTGTTCATAATGTGCTTAGAATGTTTGTTCAAAGTGTGTCTTTAGAATGTTCATTCACAGTATGTTCAGAATGTTTACTCAAACTGCGTTTTCAGATTGTTCATTCATATGTGCTTTCAAAATATTAATTCGAAGTGTGTTTGTTCAATGTTCGTTCAAAGTGTGTGTTCATAATGTTCGTTCAGAATGTTAGTTGATGCTCACAAAGTACAAATGCACACAGACACACAACAGCTGCACAATGCACTTCTTGGCACCTCATATCTCCCACACATGCTCACACACATGCAGTGCCTCGCTTGAGGAGCATAAACACAACGCAGCCACACAAAGCTGACTGGCAAAAACAAAGACAGGCAGGAGGCTCTGCTTGAGGGTTTGGCCCTTTCCCAAGTCATTAAGGACAACTTAAATCATCACAGAATGAAAAGTGCTCTTAAAAAAAGAGCCAAAAAACCGCTCCCAGCTGACTGCCTCCATAGTGAGTGTGTGTAACTAACTAATGTTTGAAGCATTAGAGCTTAGCGTGGAACCCCCCGATAAGCCGAACTGAGCTGTGAAAACACAGATTACATTTCTGTGGCTTTAAAGCGCCTGTCGCATGCCTGCGAGCCGAGCGGGTAATTAGTGCATCAAAAGCGCACAGCCTCACTTTGACCGAGGGGCGGAGTTTGATACAAGGCCCTTCGCACTTCTGAGACAAGCGTGTTAATTCAACACGTCCTCCCACACGACAAACACAAGCTGTTCACTTCCTCTCCATCACTCGCTGACTGTCAGTCAGTTTCTTTTACTTGCACACACACACACACACATATACACTTGAATAGAGTGAAAAGTTAGTGTGTTTAAATATAAACATCTCAAAATTAATCCTCATCATTTATTGAAATAAAACATTACAGGTCTGTGGAGAAATCTTCTTCTAAAAACACTGAGACACTGATGGGAGAAATAATGATTTAACAAGTGTTAGGACATTACATTTATCAACAACATAATCTGTGGAGCTCTGTTGAAATAATAAACTGAACTGAAAACAGATATGGCTGAACAATATGTTGACATAAAGCCTTGATAGACAGTATTTCATTTTTACAGGATAATACATGATGTAATGTGTTGAGTGCTTTTTAATCTTTGGGGTTTTAATCAAGGTTGTTGTTTTTTTTTTGCTTGCAATTCCAATTCATTCTTTACAGATGAGACATACATAACAGGAGATATCCATTAAGGCTTGTTTACGATTACAATTCAGTGTTATTTAACAAAAACATTTATCCAAAGAGACTATCAGATGAGAAAGTAGAAAGATTGGAAAAAAATTCAGCGGTAATGGAGCAGAAAAGTAGCAAGTGGTCTACAGTTGGATGTCAGTTGGATACAGTTTGTCTGTGACTGAATCCTGTGAACGCTTCGATCTGTGAGCACTTACAATAACTGCCTCATCTGAAATATTTACACAGAACACTGTATGTAAAAACAGACAGCAAAACTATATCACAACTGCTCATACAACAATGGACCTCAGGTGTTTACTAAATAGCTACATATCTATATTTTCAGTGTGTGTGTGTGTGTGAATGTGTAATTAAGGGTGGGACACTGATCTTAATGAAAAAGCTTGACATTTACTTCAAATATGTTTTTGTGTCTTATCGGTGATGTAATGTTTTTACTAGTTCAGACGACGCCGGTGAGAGAGGGAGAACTAATGAGCAAAGAACAAGAGATTACAAGTATGAAAGCAAAGAAGTGTTTGGGCTGAAACTGAATGAAAACAAGAGAAATCTTTGGTATCTCTAATCAACAATCAACTCTTTAAAGCAGGCCTGTTTAATTAATATCCCAAAGGAAAAGAAACTGCAGATCAAACAGAGCACTACCAAATCTTTTTTTTTTTTGGTCTGTATTTTGCCAGAATTTTCTGCGATATACATGTTTTTCATGACAAAAAAGAATAAAAAAGAATGCTATAACGCTGATGTTTTACACACCAATTACATATTATACAGTATCACAGAACTTCTATTTGCAGTTGTTCTGTTAAGCTTACATGAATAGCTCTGCTTTAAAGTGGAGATGATGTGTAAGAGATATTGTTTGACCGAAGCAGCATATTTCTCTTTTCTCATTCCACACATCAGAACACAACTAGCTGATCTTACAAAACACAAATATTCACTGCGCTGAGATGCTATTACACTTTACATTTCAAACTACAACCCATACTGTGTGCATGAAAATTATCTTGAGCCAGTCTAGACACAAACAGAGACAGAAGTCTTATAAAACAAGATGATGTGGGGGCTGTCTGGACAGTACATCTCACCATATATTAGAGAATAAAGCTCATTCTCCACGGTCTGATATGCCAGACACTAATAAATGTTCATGCACTGCACACAACATGCTTTCTAGATTCTGTTCCTCCCTACAGTGTATTTCATCAGTGACATGAGCATGTCTTGAGGGTGCTGAAGCCCACTGTAAACTGTGGTTTCAGAGACACAGAAAGAGACAGAACGGAGCTGTCAGTTCCACTCAGGGGTGTCTGTGATCAGAGTTTGTCTCACATGGTACTGATAAGACATGTTCACAGGCCTCACAGTGTACCACTTAAGGCGGTATCCTCTCTCCATTTCATCATCCCTCTCATATGATGAACAGCTTTAACTTAATTCACCCACTTTATCTCTCATTTCATGGATGTCTGCTGCCTTCGGGGTATGTAATTGTGTGAAAAGAGAACCGATTAGATTTCGGTTGGCGGTGTGGGTGTGGGTTTGCGGTGTGGTTTCATCTTTGGATAAAAGTAAACTCATTTTAAAAATAAGGTACTATTAATGCAATAATCAAGTTTGGATTTGCCCTCTTGGATCAAACCAATTCGCTAACCAGATCAACTCAGTTCACACAGTTACTTGTATAGACTGCATCTATGAGATAAACGGCACTACTAAATGGTCAGTGTTGTATTTTTTTATCAATCTGAAAGCAGAAATAGTTTAATCAAAATCTCTTAAGACTTTCAATTTAGTTACAGATGTAAAATTTGTGTCCTTGTTACAGAGTAATTATACATTTAAGTATTGAGTAATATTAATTAACTACATGTACTTACTATATGGTTAGGGTTTGGCTTAGGGTTACTTGCATGAAATTATGCAGCATTTATTGTTATTATAATAGTATGTACACATGTAACAAGGACACCTTAAAATAAAGTGTTACCAAATATTACATTTATTCATCCTATCAGCTTAAATGGAGGGGCAACAATAACTCAGGTAAAAATATCGGTAACACTTTACTTAAAGCCTTTATGTATAATGCATTATGAAGGGTTATTAAAGGGTATAATGCATCATTATTATTCATAATGTTCATTGTAATACATTATAACTTAAATAATTATAACAGAATTTAAAATGCATAGTGTAACAATGAATTGATAAGTGTTATGATGTATTAACTGTGGTTACAACTTACAATTATTTATGAGATTGTACAATGCATTACAAGACATAATTAATGCATGTGGGTAAGTAAATGATAACAATTTTCATTTTGGGTGAACTATTCATTTAATTAATCATTTAAAAAAAATGCATCTGAGCAGTCACTGAATAACCATCAATTCATCATTGCTTTCAAGGATGGAGTCTGCATTAAACAACATAAAAAAGAATATAAAACAATATTTGTATATTTCACAGGATTGGCTGAGAAGTTTTTTATATGCAAGCAAAATAGATATTATTACAGAAAAATGTACCTAAATGAATCAGAATAAAATCAAATTGAAGTTATGAAATGAACAAATTTATTTAAATCAAACCATTAAATACAGTCTAACTGAACTCTTGTGAATTGGAACCAAATTGGATTTAGCTTGGACACTGTGCAACACATGTCTTTTTGTTTTCCAAAGCAAAAATCATATATCATACGTGGAGCAACATAAGAGTGAGTAAATGATGCAGGAGTCATTTTTAAGTGAACTAAACTTCTGAAAATGTATTAAAGTGTACATGCTACTGTTATTACCTAAAGAAGAAAAAGAGCTCCAGATGGACCAAGCCTTTGGCTGTAGGCTAAAGAAACACCACTTTGGCTCACAGACAAGTAAGCTAGCATACAGTTACTACTTGAGATTTTAGCATACGCATACGCACACACACTCACAACCACATGACAGACACAGTACAGCATTAAGATCCCTCAAAGCAATTAACAAGACACATTAAAGCCAAACCTGTCTATAAAAGTAAATTAAAGTCCTTCAAATGAAGACTTGCCACCCTGGCAATGCCTGCCACATTAAATCATTTAGCGGTACTTAAAAGTGTCCATACCCAACTTACAAACTACTAGTGGGTCAGTGGGTACAGCTGGTTCAAACATCAGCTTAGAAAGCCCAATTCTGGCCAGATCACACAAGACCTGGTTCATCTGGGAGAGGATAGGAGACTCTCATGGCTGCTGGCTGGTCCTCACAGTTACTCCCAGCACGACTCACAATGAGGCTCTGGCTGACACTCAGAGAATGCAGCCAAACACACACACACACACCGTCACAGAGCAAAGCAGCCAGAAACAGCACACAAACACAGCTGAGACACGCGCTCACATTAATCACACACTCACTCTCACACACGCATGCTTTCACCGTCTCACAATAGCCATCCATCCTGTTTCTCTTCTTTTGTCTTCTCCACTATTTGCTCTCCTGACAGTGGGACATGATTTATAAACAGAGACATTGGAGCGAACGAGAAGAAGTCAAAGTCAAAGTGAGACGTGATCTGTGGCCAGGGCAGGACATTAGTTGTGCGGTGGTCTCCTTGTGCAAGCCTGTATAAACATTAAATAACAAATATGGCTACCTTGTAGACCCCAAACAATTGTGTATCATTTCCCATTCCTAGCTCATGTCTAGTTTTGTACTATAAGCATGCTGTGGAATATCTACTAGGAGTAGCGACGCTACAGTGTTTTTTTTTTTTTATTTGCCATGTGACAGCACTTCAGTCTTCTCCAAAATAGTGTAGCTTTTTCCAGCAACATTTTCCAACGAGTATCATGATGAAATGCTACATAGATGCTTTTTGTCACAGTGTGTCATGCATTCAGCCAAGTAAAAGAGGAAATATATTCTCTCTCAAGTAGCATTGGGAAATCAGATTCATTTTTCGTTCTATCAGGCAATTTATTTTAATAAACCTATTAAAAATACACAGTCCCTATGCAACATTTCATGTTTAAAAAATAATAGATATTAAAATATTTAGTCACATTTAGTCAAATGCTGCTTTCAAATTGGAATGTTTCTATTAGTTTGATATGTGTTTTATTCAGTATAAGTTAAATTTTGTCACCCAAATGAAGATTCATATCGTTTTGGGCCAGAAAGCCAAAAAAAACTAAAATTATTTCATAATCTGATAGTCAATTTTATAATCTAACCTTTTGAAAACATTTATTTTTTTTTTTTAAAGAGCAGCTTGACTATACTCTTGACTACTTAATAAGTTTTTATATTTGGCAGATTTCCCAACACTGACAAAAAGACACGCACAGTACACAGATTCCTTCTTCATAAATTAGTTCTGTTTTGGAATGCAACTAACGTCACCTGTCAGTCTTACCTTCCTCACACTGAGGTCCGCTGTATCCAGGACAACATTTCCATTCTAGAGAGGTGATGGTGCGGTACACGACTTTATAGGATGGCCGGACCACAGTGCGATAGCTGCAACAAACACACACACACACACACACACACACACACACACACACACACACACATATATATATAAAATGTAAGTATGTTTCAAAGTCTGTAATTATATTTTTACAGTAAAATCCAATTATAGAGATTTTTATCAAAGACTTTTGAATGGTAGCATATACTTATAGCATTTCGTGTATATTATGCAAAAAATTATGGGTTTACAAGATCCTGTAAAAAACTGCAAAATGGAATTATGAGATTATAACTTTACATGTGCAACATTTAATAGTTTTAGTTATGTTTTTGGGACTGTGTCCTATTAGCACATGACAACTGAACAGGAAAATACCATTACATTTATTGGACAGGCTGCAAAGGGAGCTCCCTAAAATGATATAAAACACTGAGTAAGTGTGTGTTGATAATAAACTCACCTTCCTCCACTGCATCCCTGAGGCCACCTGCAGGTCTGATAGATCCTCTGGAGAGTCGTGCCATTCTGCACCTGACAGGTCACTGTCTTAGTCACTGTCTGCGGACACCAGTTCCTAACAGAGAGACAAATATGAGAATCAGAGTAGAGCAATCCAACTGACCTCCATCCTGTACTGGATGGTTCTGATGACATAAGAATAATAACACCATAAAATGATCGAATCCAACTCCCACATACTGTAAAAGTGATCAATGTTTTGTTGGATGGACGCCCGTCCTTCAACAGTCTAACCATCTTCTTTGAAAACTCTTTATGATGTTTATGCAGGTTAAATGATCCGTACCACCAGCAGGAGAGCATTGTCAGCTCTGTTTACTTTGCGGTCTTTCGCTAGCAATACACATCCACCCATTTTTATTATTTCCGCAGCACTACAAGCAGGTCAAGTCACGGAGGGAGACGATGTCCTGCGCGTGTGAGCATATGGGCTGCTCATCCAGATTTAAGACAGCTTTTAGAAACTTGAGCCAAAAACCAGAGCAGAGGCAAAGTCCCCTGGAGAAAGACTGGTTCTTTTGTGCTGCTTTTATCAGGGCTTCACTTCACACAGCTGAAAAAGGCCAGAAACAAACCCGGCTTGACATGAGTGACTCCTGACAAAACCCCAAATCAGGTTTGACTAATTAAAAAAAAAGTAATAAAAGTCTATAGAGAAAAAGTGTGAGAAAGAGAGTATAGTGTCATTAATTGTGATATATTATTGTGAGCCTTGCCATTAAAAAATCCTTCAAAATATTTAAATTGGGATGCTAGATGGTGCTGTGTGGTTATTTTCGTTGTGCAATAGCCTAAACAATAATGCAAGACAGTTTGATTTTTACACTGATATTTTTTAAATAAATATTAAAATATTTTACATTATTTTACTACAATATTGTTGTATTACTGTTGTACATTGTTACATCTCAATAAACAGACTGTTCAAAAAAAAATGACAGTATTTTAATAAATACAGTAAATAATAAAAACTGTATTCCCTCAAGCTATTCGTCAAAATAAAATTTTCAAAGATTTCAAATCATTGATTTGATCTGTTTTCTAGCGGAATGAGGACATTATAAATTTCTGATCAATATCTGAGAAATTTCTGATCTATTATACACAGAATGAGAAAAACTATGTGCAATATCTGCAGTCCCAAACCGAAATTTAAACCCTGATTAAAAATCAGTACTTGGAATCCATTTCTCAATATAATATAACCATACAAATGTATCGATATTTCCCCCACCTCTGTACATACATATACATATGAAATCCTGACTGCCCTAAAGGCAGCTTTGTAACATAGAAACTCACTCAAGGTATGGTTTCAGTCATTATTTAGCAGAAAATGCCCAAAAGAGAAACAAGCCTGGGAGACAAAAGTCATCTGGAAAGTTTGCCACGGTATTTATTAAATGTGCCCTACATAATGTGGAACTTTCTAATTGGGAAGCCAGTGGCAAATCAAGCCCTGATGAGGACCAGAGGCAGGACAGAGGAGAGGAGAAGGGGAAAGTAACACAGAGAACCAAAACAAAGCTGTGCGGCCCAAGCCCAGACTCTCGGCACATGCCAGAAGTCACAAAAGAAAGGAATGAACGTGGGTTTGAAGAGAAACACCAATCAGATCTCTCTCCCCCTGAGCTCCCTCATGATTTTTACACAGAACGACTTGAAACAAAGAGCCATTGATAAGTTCACCTCAAACAGACCTTTGTATGAACCATTATGCCTCAAGTTGAGCAAACATAAGTCAAAGAGATGTGGAGCAGAATTCAAAGAGAGTTAATGCACGTGTAACATATGGAGGTCGTTATATCTACTATACTTCATTGGCTCAGCTTATGCACAGCTATGATCACACACACCAGGAAAACAGGCCAGAGGGCCGTTACATGCTCAATAATCAGCATCAATCTGCCTAGATTACTGTTGATTGTCTGCCTGTTGCATTGCGTGTGTGTAAAATTGTAGGGATACGGGTGTTTTCAAGAACACATGACATGGCATGCCACAACAGCCAAAGAAATTAATTTTAATGATGCAATTTAATACTAGGTGTAGGTTAGAGCTAGATGACTCTCTTAAATCTATAACACTTGAATATGATTATCTTTTACAAAATAAATATAGATTTCTTTTTATTTGAAATATAAATAATTCATAAAACTGCTTGTGTACAAATATAAAGCTTTATTATTATTATTATTATTATTATTATTATTATTATTATTATTATTATTATATAACAAATAGTTCCAATCCTTGTTCATGTTTGAAGCCATTATAAAAAGTCTGTAACCATTCTGCAAAACACTGATATAGAACTACATTTCTTGGCTTAGTGGAAGAATTGTTATTTGTTATCAATAAATTATAAATTTTTGTTGTTTATTTCATAAAACTTCTCATGTCTCATGTATCGTGGAATTAAGTTTTAACCAGAAGCAACATGGGGTCTACCATCTCGCACACATGCTGTTTCCCATCCCATTCCCAGAATCTGCTAAAACTGTGGCCCACAGAACCAGGCCTTAAATATTCCAAAAATTTCCAAAGTCTATGAATTTAAGGAGTTTTCCATGCCCTGCCTGAGATGAGGGCCCCGGGACTCAGAGTCTGGAACAGAACTGGAGTGACCACAGGCTTCTCCGGTCACTACCTGCCCAACTGCTCCGGCCCAGCCAACAAACACACACAGACTGGACACACAAACACACAGGCCTGTCTGGCCACAGCTGAAGATCGTGGAGCTATTTCTGTGATCTGCTTATTATTGACCCTAAAACCACAAATCATACCCTTGCCCTTCTCTAGGAAACACAGAAATGCACATCCAAACTCTACCATAAATACAACTATACAAAAAAAAAAAAAAAAAAAATCAATCCAAATAATTTACCCAAGCAGGCCATCTTCCTACATCAACATCATTTCTTGTAAACATTCAAATCATCCAAAACATACCCTTACAATCAGAGGGCAATGATTGGTTGAGAAAAATTAAATGTAATTCAATAAACCGCGATAAAATAAAATGCAGTAGAATGAAAATATATTTTAAAAATGCAAATCAATAAAATAAAATATGTATTTTATTATTGTAAAATAATGTTCTTCGAAGCTTGAAAACTCCATCCAACAAAAACATCATCTTTTGTTTTTCAAAGAAGTAAAGTCATATGGGTTTGCAATGACGAGATGAGCAAATGACACCAGAATTGTAATTTTGTGGTGAACTGCATTTGCACAGTCACATCACCTCTGTCAACACTTTAAATCATGTAAATTCACCTCAGCAAAACTATCATATATAATTGCTTCCATATTTCACAGTGATTTCAGTTGCACTGAAGCAATGGACAGATAGAGATCTAGAGCGGCACAGCCATCAGAACACAGTTCCCACACTGCCCCCAATCACAATGCCAGTCTGGTGAACAGGGTGATTTGTTCGAGTCCTTCACCCCCTCTCCTCTCATCTGATCTAGATTTCTTGTGGTACTTTCCCCAAGTGTAACTTCAATTAGATCCTCTACTCTAAAACACAAAACGACATAAAAACCATGCAAAATATCCTCTCAGCCTCAACTTTAAAACAGCACACAGTGCATAGCATTCTCTGGGCCTTAATGGAAACATTCTGGACACAGTCCAGCTCCATATGAACTAATGAGAGGATTTATAGGGAACACACAGCACAAAAGCCTTTCAATGGGAAATGACCCCTCGCCCGCTTTCTGAACAGAGAGATAGTGGCGAAGGCAGCTAAAGTCTGCTTTGATCCAGATTTAAACCTCGGGGCAGGGAGAGACACAGGGTTAAAAGAGGAGGAGCAGTACTTACAGACCATTATTCCTGTAATCTAACATCTCTCCATCACAGAGCATTTATGAGGGCTCATTATGCAACCCAGTTATCAACCCACATTCTAATTCTCTCTATGATAACAGTTCTACTTATCGTTGTGCCTTGAAAATATTTCAGTAATGTGAGATGTAAAGAACTATCAAAAACCATTTTTCGTTACAAATCATTTGACTGAAAGATTGATGGATCTTTAAGGTCCACAGTTCACACCACTTCAACACACACACACACACACACACACACACACACACACACAAACACACACACACACACACACACACAAACACACACACACACACACACAAACAAAAACACCTCCAGTATGTTTTCCAACATCCAAAATCCCAATCTAACACATTTATATAGTGCAGTTCTTAAATAAATAAATAACAGTACTAATAATTTAGCATATTAAGTACAAATTAAAAAATGGATGGATGGATGGATGGATGAATAGATATAGCAATTTAACATTTATTTAGTGCAATTTTAGAATGAATGAATGAATGAATGAATGAATAATTTAACATTAATTTAGAGAATTTCAGAATAAAAAACTTTGGTAAATAAATTAGTGCTGTCAAATGAGAAATCTTTATTAATCATTTGATAGCATTAAAAAATAAATAAATAAATAAATCAGGGCTAACAATTCAGAATCATTAATTTAAACTAAACATAATAAACCTAACTGATTATGGCCTGTATAGACAATTAAACTATTTAAAAAATGGTAGGGTCGTATATACCGTAATCTTTTCAAGGTTTTTGTTTCCTGTGCGCCTTTTTATTCATCTTTCGTGAAGAATGGAGGCTGGGTGCTGGGTCATATTGCTATACAGGGGCGGTTTAAGACTACATCCACAGGGGGTCTGAGCCCTCAGACAGACCACTAGATACAAAAATACAAATCACCCAAATTAATTGCAGTAAATATACACAAATATCCATTAAAGCTACAGAAGTTACTTAATTAAAAGCAGCCAGTGATTATCTCTTTTTCTTTTATTGTTTGATTAACATTATTAACATAATAAATGCATGGGTCTGTTATATTAATGCACATCCGATATTGTCTTTACTATTTACGTTCACTTAAGACGTAACCAACTGTTTTTACATTGATACTTGTCATGACAATTTTGTACAAATTTTCTCAATACGTGAAAAAGAACTTGGTTTGGTATTTGCTTTAAGTCTGAAAGAAGGCTTTCTGTGTGTGCTTGAATAGCTTAAAATCACTTAAATGTTTAAACTGACAAGCCTTAAAACTCATGAGAATTATAAACTTCCTTGAGGAAGCAGCAGGCTTGATCGTTCAGATAGTTTTAGGGGGACAGAGACGACAGATAGGGGGCTGAAGCCCACCTAAAAAGGGTTTAGAACTGCCCCAGTCTCTATACACCATACAACTATACAATTTGCAGAAAGAGAAATCTGAAAACCTTCAGAAGAGCGAAAACAAAAAGAATGATTAGATGGTGATAGATGACATAGCAGCATGCAGTAAGAAACATTTATATCTGGAAGTTAAGACTGTAAATTCAGGTGAAATCACAGGCTTTGCTTTTCGCGTGCGAATGCACATTCAGATGTGTGTGTGTGGGGGGGGGGGATAATTTCAAAATCACACAAGGTCCCCAGATAATACTAATCCCATGCGAATAGGGTTTAAGACAGGGTTCCTCAAATCTTGCCCTGGAGGGCCAATGCGCTGTAGTGTACTCTGAATTCAGCATCTGCTAAATGAGAACTTGCATACTTTTCTTTCTAAATGAAGGCAACTGAAGCACAAGCGATTACAGCATCATATTTATTGGCTTTTTCAAAACACATTGCACTGAAAGCTTCATTGACTTCAACACTGCTTCTAGCTTCATTGTGTCTCAGATGTGCGGTAGGTAATGCAAGTTCAAAGGTGTGAAAGCTTTCAACAGCCCAGCAATGCTACATTTCACTGGCATCAACATGCACTTGGCCAGCAGATCGAAAGACTGACTCTCTTCCTCACAAACACACATGGGACCAGAAACGTAATAAATAACTCTGCAATGCACGCAGATCATAGCACAGACTGTAAGGGGGAGATAACTAAAATCAGAAAGGGATGGCAGGAATCACACAGAGCTGGACTGAGTGCAACTCAGCACGCAGTGAGCAGCAAGCAAGCCAAGGCCATTAAATAAAACCAGCACAACACACGCATGCATACAAAACAGAGGAAAGATCATGAAACTGTCTCATTTTAGACAAAAGGAAAAGCAGTGCGCCTCATTTAAAGCATGAATGCTAGCTTTCAACACACAACGCGTGAGACAACGCTGAGACGCAAATGTTGACTCCCGCAATGTAGCACAGACTACAAAGATTATTGACTCTGGAGGCAAATAAATTAAGTTTGAACAAGAAGACAATGGAAAGCTGTGGCAGCTGGACAGAAGGGGAGGAAAGAGAGCATTTCATCATCGGGTCAGTAATGAAGCCCTCCTGGGATGCACTAGGGGGGTAAGATAACCCAATTAGGCCACGCTCATGACGTCCAATACTAGGCAAAACAGTGAGGGATGGATAAGATTAATGGGCTGCTGAAAGAAAGCATCAAAAAGTACTAAAAGAGAAAAAAGAAAGAAAGAACGGCAAAGCAAAGCAGAAATGAGTAGGGACCCCTTTTCTGAGATTTGCTCAAGAATGGTTCAAAGGACAGGTCAAAGGCCATGGTGGGAGACAGTCCTTCTCCAGGGTCGGATTTAAGGGCCGGCCTCACAGGATAAACAGCCCTGAAGCGGATGATATGGATGAGTGAGTACACACACAGAAACACCCCATAGATCATGAAGATGATCAGTGCATATTTTCCTTAGCATCTCTATCCCCACATTGAAACTGATTCCTTGATTGATTGATCTGAGTTTCATGGTCTTCACTCCACGTGACCATCTTGATTTATCTCTGACACCAAATGAGAGTGCTGCAGCATTTGTTTTCAGTTTAGAAGATCTTATTTTCCAGAACAGGGACTAAATTCATGAAACAATCTTAAGAATAAAATTCTTGTTAACTGTCATTTTCTCTTTACTTTGGAATAAAATCAAGAGTATTTTGTATTTCACAAACATTTCTTAAGAAGTTTATTTTTTCTTAAGATTATACTGAATACAAAACTTAGCAAGAACCTGAATTCCTGAAAAGAATCTTCAGTGAAAATAATTTTTATTGAGCTGAACAGTCTTCATACAATGATGTAACACCAAAGCCTGTCATTTTCTGCTTTTAAAAAGAACATAGCTTAATATCTGAGGAATGTTTTCAGGAATGATATTTAAAAACCTGATAGAATTTATCTTGACACATTTTTTACTTCTTTCTTAAGAAGATTTTTGTGAATCCACAGAACAATTAAATTAAATGTGTCAATTAAAGCAAGAATGAAAGTAATGAAAATTATAGCAATACATATAACAAATATTTCCTCCTCCTATTTTACAAGTATAGTTTACTGAAAATGCAGAGGAGAAAAACAAATACAGTTAACAAAATGCATCTTATTTGTATAACCCACAGAGCAATACTAAAGCATCAAAGAGTCCCTGCTTTCGTGGAGTCAGAATGAGGTAGAGGTGGAGGTATGTTGGCTGGTGCTGATGGGTCAGCAGTAAAAGGTCCCTCTGGGGCCCCAAGTCTCACACTCCCACCCTGAGCGCTGCTCTCCAGGGCAGTGAAGCCGATCAGAACAGGAAATAGCTGCTGACTTAACCCCCAACTGCGCTCAGCTTCACCGGCCCCTAATTAGACAGATATTATTAAGGGGCTTTTCTCAGGACATATACATTTCAGGCATTGTCTTGCCTATGTGCAAAATGGATTTGCTAAAGGTTAGGATGTGGATCAGGGTTAATTATGATTTATGGCAAAAGTTCATATGCCTGTTCAGCCTCTCTCTGTGATGCTTTAGAAAGCAGGATAAACAGTCTCTCTGTGCTCTAGCGTGGGAAACTAAATTATGCAGGTTTCTATACAGTACATTGCCATGCAGTTCTAACTGACTCACAGTGAGATTCTGTGTAGCAGAACTACAGCATAAAGTATACACAACATAATGTGTAATCGAATATTAAAAGGATTAAAAGCATGTTGTGCATCTTTCAAAACTAGTGCACAACGCTAAGACCAGTTGTATTCTGATTAACCTGTATAAATGCTGGACAAAAGCTACAAACAGATAGGTCTGTTAGTCAAGTTTATCAATTTTAGTCGAACTAAAGCATTTAAATATCATTTTAAAAAGGATAAATTATCATTTTAGTCATACTAAAGTACTATGTACATATACATGCACTATCTATAACACATTTGATATTATTTATTATGATTTACATATATTTGTTATATTTGTCCATTTTTACATGTATTTTTATTTGTTTTTCAATTTAATCCATCCATATATTTAATAAATGAATGTTCTAAATACAAATAATCAACATCATAGTAATTACTAAAATAATCTTATTTATTTATTTATTTACACAATCACTCAGCCCTAACACACAATGACATATGTTTTGCCAGGTAACCTAAATGACTAGTTTACGAAAAAAAGTTATTTTTATAAATGAGATTAGGAATAAATCACTGCTTAAATGTAAAAAATAAAGGCTGAACATGATTTACTATATAAACAAGTAAACTCAAAGCAGCTGTATCTTGAGTATTTCACACAGTTTAAAGTATAAACACAGACTGCGTTCTTTATATCTGAAGTTAAATTGCACCTCTCAGTAAACAGTGCTGGCTATCCAAGGCATCTCAAAGAAGTCTGTGACCTCTCCTCACTGCATCATCAGACAGCAGTGCAATAAACTTCCCTCTCAGTCTCACAGCATGTAGACGATGCAGCTGCATGTGTTTAGTAAACACCGTCTGTTTCATCAGTCTGTGATTGACGGGAGGAGGGGGTGAGAGATCAAACCATCAGCACAGAGAGCGAAGACGACTCAACACCTGCATACTTCAGAGACACCCCACATCCCACCCACAACAACTCTAAGCCATTTAACCAAACAGAGTAAATATTTACATGAAGATATGAGGGTCAGATCAAGGCCATAAGCTGTGGTCACAGGTCAGTCAAGGTGATGAGGTCTGAACAGAAGTGGAGGACTTACATGTTGGATGATGTTTTGCCTAATTTCTTGCCTTGTTATGTCTCAAAAAAGCTTAATCAACCACATGCAATGCTAGCACTAGAGGAGGGAAATGAAAAAGATGATATACTGATAAAAAAAAAAAAAAACTGTTGATTACATCTGATTTAGCATTTTAAAAAAACTTGCCTAAATATAAATCCTGAAAACAAGACTGCATAAATATGCAAATATTCAAAAGCTCTCTGTCCTAATGAATGAGTGAGTTGAAGTTTGAATAAGTGATGCCAATATATTTTACACATGTTTTAACTGGAATAAACCATGGACAAAGGTATAGACTGAAGAGATGGGTGTTCCCCCCATCTCAGGAAAGAGGAAACAGACTGTCAGACTCACAACAGGAGCATTAGGTGGAGAGCAGGGAAATCATCAGTGAATTTAGGTAGAAGCACAAACTGAATAGAATGAATAGTTTATTCTAACAATATATCAGTCTTTATTCATCTACAAAGCCACAGTTAATATAGCAAGTTACCAGTTATCTGTGTTCTCTTTTGGAAAACCCATCTTAAACTGCTATCTTATTTGGAACATGCTGGTTTCTAACTGGTCCAAACTGGTCATTAACTAATTGACCAGTTACAATATTTCAGAAACCACCTTAACCAGTGTTATTCTGGCCCATTAGTTACTGACCAGCTAGAACCTAGGTTTTCACACAGCTCAATTTTCCAACTGGGGATATAGCAAATTCAACAAACCCTGAAATATGAATTTACTTGTTGAAATAGGCCTATTTTAACGGTTGTCTGTTTTGTGTGAAAAAGAATGTAGGCTAGGCTACTTTCCCCCTTGGAAATCTTTTAAGTTTTTAACTGACTGCAAACAATCAATAAAAAGTAGTTGAAGTGGACATAAATGACAAACATTACTCAAAACACTGTAAACGTCAACTGACAGGTTACTTCTGTCATGTCATATAAACCTTACCTTTTCGACTGGTCTTTGTGGAGTGCTGTCCCGATCTGGTATTTGTAAACTCCGGGTCCCCACGTCCCCTGAACGCATGTCAGCCACAGTATCAGCAGCAGCAGCGTCCTCAGGAGGAAAGAGCTCCGGTGAACCGCAGACACCGAGCGCCAGTCACCCGCTCCCATTTCAACTATACGGAGACCCTAGTCAGTAAAATACCTCTTCTAATACTGTCCCGCTTGTGTTCAAACTGTCACTAGAGGACAGATATACGACTCGCAAAATTAATTTCTGAACTGCGTTTCTCTTACAAGAATTAAAATAATAAACGTCTTGTTTATGCGCAGTGTTGCGTCTCAAACACGAGAGTTAAAGTTTCAGAGGATTGTCATCGGCAGACCCCGCCACAAATAAATCTCCTCACAAAGTTTGCTCGCAAACCGCAAGACAAACGTTTCTTAGCAGCCACGCAACCGGTCCCGCCTCACTCCTCCATCTCCGTCTATGACTTTACGTTACGGTATATTTCTAGACTACATCAACACAATGGGCAAGAAAGCTGTTTTATAGTCGCCTTGAGTCCCACAGCCTGTGTAGTTATTTTTTTTTTTCACCCAGCCCAGCTCCCTCTCCCTCTGTCCTCTCACACATGCAGCACTCCCCCTTCCCTGCTCTTCCAGTGAAAACTTTTACACATGAAACAAACAGAATTACGCAAGTCTCATTTAAAAAATACAAAAAGAGCCACAAAGGCTAACAAGCACGACCACTACTACACTACTCACAGAAATGGCAACTGTTTCTCCAAGCAATACTTAATTGGAGTCATTTCTCCAGCAATCTCACCTGACTCTTATACAGAGGTCCAGAAGCGATCTGAGCAATGTGCTCAAAATGACCAAGATACCAAAATTTACAGTCAAAAGTCAACATGATCTCTATAAAATAATTCCAAGTCAAATGCTATCAATATTTAAAAAAAAGAACTCTACCTCACTTCTTTCATTTGTGTCTGTTTTTATATCTCCCAAGTAATATTAGGCAAAACATCTAAAACAAAGTTAATTGTTTAGGAATATTTGCATAATATTTATTGTTAATGCACTGATGCTAAAGCAAATTACACACACACACACACACACACACACACACACACACACACACACACACACACACACACATACACACACACACATATATATATATATATATAGGCTATATATATATATATATATATATATATATATATATATATATATATATATATATATATATGAATTAATGGTAGAAACATTTTAAATTTATATTTATTCATAAACTCTTAAAAATAAGTGCCAAACGTTTCCACAGCAAGTAAGTAGAACCATTTTGGGTTCCCCAAATATCCTTTTAGTAAACAGTTCAAAATAACTATTTTTTGTTTCAGTGAAAACATTTTAATAATCAAAAGAAACTTTTTCCATTATAAAGAACCTTTTGTGCAATGGAAGTATGTTAATGGTTCCTTGTGGAACCACACTGTCAAAAAATTTTCCCCTAAAGGTACAGCTTGTCACTAAGCCTTAAAGGGGCAACCTTGCCCTTATCCATCCCTAAAAGTTGCATATTAGTATCTTAGAGTAGTTCTTAAGGTACTACTTTTAATTTTTTAGGGGTAAATAAGGTACAAGTTAAGGGTACCGCCTATTGACAAGCTGTTGTACCCCTAAAGGTACATTTTAGGTAAATCCATGGGTGTCAAAATAATGAACCTTTATTTTTAAGACTGTATAATGCTTTTCAGATCATTCCAAATGCGTTTTACAGTTAATCTCGAAAACACATTTAATAAAAAATGTTTTTTTTCCCCCCTTAGTTATTTAATGGACCCCCATTATAAATGATAAATAAACATAAGAAGTGCTAAAGCACTCTTTTCAGCATCAGTCTCGCCTCTTCACATGCTTACAGTTCAGATGGCTTAATGAGTCATATGCCTGCCATAACATGAAAACCTCCTCTAGAAGACAAAGCACAGTCTAACGTCTGGATAGCATCCAGAATGGGGCAAGGGGAGAGAACTATACAGAACGAGAACCTCTGGAACACGGTTTACTCTAACCTCTCCTCTGCCCGGTGAAAAAGGAGAACTAAGGGGTTTCTGAAAACCACAAAACTGTGGTCCACGTCCAAGCTAAACACCTGGCTCAGCAGGGAGGACGGACTCCAGCCCACTCATCTATATCTGAGGTCGAGGTGACTACGCTCGCCGGACCCCCTGACAGCCAGAGAAATAAGCAAAGCATGGAGAAGGGGCATCAATCACACGGGCCGCCAAGATCTGCAGGTGTTGAGGGGATGCCACTTGTCATAGTTTGACATGTTTGACTACAGTTTGACTGAAATAAAGGTCAAACATGAACTAGCAGAATGTGAGGTACTGACAATGGAAGGATATTAGTGCAGTATATCTTGTGTTTGACTGAATAGGCTTTATTCCTGCTGCCAGATTTGTTAAAAAAGTAGCAAGTAGGAAAGTTACGATGAGGGGGTGTGCAACATTTCAGCACTTTAAGTTTGGTCCGTCCGTGGCATTTTAAAAAACAGCCATGCCAACCAGGCACTGAAGCATTTCAGGGTTAATATAAATCCCTGCTGTGGAAGAAAGCTGAAAATAATCTGGGCTTCAAAAGAAATAAAAAGGTAGGCCGGTAGTGGTAGGAGTCTTTGAATTAATAAACTCTGTTGATTCTCTGTCTTCATCGCTTCATACTGAGAAATTAAAGCTTGTTGCGGCATAATAATGTTGAAAACAAAATGCAAAATGTTAATCTGCTAAACTGTGACTATAAAAAAGTGAAGATATTAAGATATTACAATCATTAACATTGTGATTTTCTGCAGAGCTGCTTTGTGCTATAAAGTGGTATACAAATAAATTTGGCTTGACTTTGACGTGGCATAAAATTTTATAGCAATTTCAACATGGGTTATAGTTAGAGACTTACAATAAAAATTTAAAAGCACAGCCATGAGATGTAAACAAAGTGTTCACATGATTTTAGTGTAAAAAAACACAAATTACTGGTTAATTATTTCTGTGAAAAGCTCATCTAATTTTACAGCTTGTTGCCAAATCCGAGTTGTTAAACACACTCTTTATAGCCTTGAATTGATTGTGTAAACTTTTAAAAGTGCCCCCAATGAACGTTCCTTGTGGTCACCTCTATTGTTAAGGGACTTCCTGGTGCAAACATTGAGCACTTGTTGGCACTTTAAACATTCCGGATAAGGATTTGCTGAGAAGAGGGCACTATGTTCTATATTTAATGTTGGCAAAGCTATGTTCTCTACGCTGTGTTGGTATGACTTTGTCCCACTTCATTATAAAGAATCAGCTCACCTGGCCATAATTCATCTATTTTTAACAAAGAGAACAAAGAATCAGCCAGACTCAGAAAAAAAAGAGGAGAGGAAGGGAAAAAAGGTGGAGATATCCCAGGTGGAAAAGTTCCTTTCTGCTCTATTTGATACAGATACATTTTTCTCCACAAATGCGTGCTTTTTCTTGGGCAAACTTTGAGCTTTCAGAAGCAGGAAACATATATCAAGTTCTATAAGAATGGGTCAAATTCCTCTGGTGACCCACAGATTATGTATGAAAAATGTGACATATGCCAAATGAAGCATAAACATATGCAGATCGGACATGAAAAGACAAGCCTCTTAAATTTATGCTCTCATACCTATATCCTGTACGTATATACAGCACATAAGTTAGAATATGTCCGCCCTCAACCTGACTGATGTGCTTTTTTTCTTTGAGGTTTTGTTGGAGAATGTACCGTTGAACAGGACCATGAGTGAGGGGTCTGGGGGAAGCCTCAGATGGGAGCTGGTATGGATGCCTGGGTGAAACATAATCTTAGAGAAAGAAATGTTAGGACTGTAATTAAGTGAACACAAAGCAGTCCCTCTTTCTCCCACTAGTACCATCCCCCATGGTTCTGAAGGCCCATGGGTGTTAGAAATGTCATGTGGAATCATATAGACAGACGACTTAATAAAGAGATCTATCCTCTGAGATTACATATATCATGGCCTGGAGACGGATCAGGAGATCGGGGTGAGATGGGGTGCATGAGCGGTGCTGGCAGGAGTCCAGAAGCTAGACAAACAGAGAAGGAGAAAGTAGTTGCCTTCTGCTTCTCCTTGTGGCTCAATGGTACCACGTGACAAGACACTAGTTTGGCGTGTGCTGCCTCCTAGTGGTACACACACGCACACGCATGCACTCACACGTGTATATACAGAATAGAATAGAACAGAACAGAAAACCGTTATTTTAGATTTTTATAACATTTTACTGTTTTTTTTAAATAACTTTAAATTAATAACTTTAAATGCAGTGTTCATGAGCATAAGAGACTGATATAATCTGAATTATATTAAACTTTTGTTTAGTAGTGTATATAAAAATATAGAGTGGGACCCAAATGAGCTTAATAAGACCACAAACATTTTAACCTAGAAAATAAGTAAATTAGTGTAACTAACAATTAAGTAAATTTGTAAAACTAGTAAATCAAGTAAGTAAATCTTTGGAACATTCATTGAAATTCATTTATTTTCACTTACCTTTTTATGCAGGGCTATAATTTGCAATGGCAAACAAGACATATTACTATTAATTAGATGTTAAATAAGTGCAGTTTTGGCAAGTGATCTTAAACATTTTGTATATTTTAATCTTAAAATCTTGATTCTGAAAAATAAATGTTCATAGACATACAATATTTTTTAAGTACCCAGGCAGATTTGCAGTAAAAAGGTCTCACAATCCTTTGTAGAATATAAACTGCAGAGCTTAGAGAACTCCTGACCGAAAAGAATCAAAAATTATCATTGATGAAAAGACAGATATCGAGCAATGACACTTTAGTGCATTAAACAAACAAGGGTTTATAGAAGGGTCAAAAGTTCTGACTGCAGCCAGTAAACAGATCAGACTGGCCAGTTTGTGTCTAGACTGTCTCTAGCTCCTCTCGCAGAACTAAATTTTACAGGAGCACATAAAGACTCCAGAAGGCTGGGTAAGAACATCAGTTTATCATTACAGATCGTAAAATGTGTTTCCTTTATGCTCAGCTTCAGAACAACTGGAGAGTCTCTAACAACTTAAAGGTGAGGAGATGCACATTACAGTATATAATACAGTAAGTAAAAAACCTAAATCCCTTAAATAAATGTAAATCAGAGGAGTGTCACTTAAATTTTACTTCCATGCAGGTCTAAAGCAGTTAAGAGTGTTGTGGAAGTCTTTAATGAGTGAAGCGGTGAGCCACAGGCGAAGTCTGTGGGAGGTTTACTGATTATTTCCAGTGATTCCTCCAGCTCTTTTATTTTCACTAACAAGTTGAGAAGTATTCATCAAGTTTAGGTGAAACCTCCTTCCACTTTCTCCAATATGTGTTTACTGTTTGGGTCGACATTGTGAGTTTTATATATTTATTATATATTTCCTCATTTTGTGAGATACTAGATATCTAGTATTTAACAATCAACCAAATATTCAGACAACTATGAACTTTTAATAAGGCAAATAACATGAAAACATTGTCAACTGCTTCAATCAAGGCTTCACCCATAATCCACAATAAAAGGACTGTTTATATAGTGATTTTCCAACATATAAATGGCTACAAATACAGAAATCAGGATATCTCTCAGTTATGTTTACTAGTTCATCCTTCTCTTCTGGTTATAAACCAGTTAAGCTAGTGTTAACTTCACTAACAGGATAATATAGACACAAAACAGCTTATCATTTCACACAGTAAACTGTGTTGAGGTTGCATTGACAGCTTGCACGAAATTGAAATGTAATACTAAAAGTAAAGGCAAGAAAACCACTTTGTTTCAGAGTTTTAGCAATTGTTACTGGACTGCAGTGTTAGCCATCCTTCCTAATGTAGATGTACCATAATACTTTGCGTTTTTTTTTCCCTTAAGTACATTTAGTTTCTAACAATTCAAGTAAGTCAATTCCAGTACTGATAATCTTACTTATTAAAATCCTTAAAAACCCTTATAAAGGCTGATAATACTGTAAAGAATAAAAAAAAAATCTAAACATCTTGGAATAAAGTATTTGAGGTCAGATGGTATGATAGCTGTTGTGGTTGAGTGTTCAATGTCGCCTTGTCCTGATCTCCATTTCATCATCCTGTTTAAAAGTTCAAAATCGTAAGTATTAGCATTAACCATACAAAAAAATAACAGATGCATCCAGTTATCTTACTGTATCAGCCGTATCTGCTGTCTCATCCTCTTCATCTTCAGTATGCTCACTGTGTTCACTGTTGGGATTGGACAGATCAAAGTCTGATAGCACTGCATCTTCATCATAGTCTGTCTGGTACTCAGACTCCTCTGTGTGTGTGAGTGAATGTTAGAAACAAAACAAAGATGAGTGAATGGCATGGAGAAACGACATGAGTGAAGATCATCCATTTCTCACTGTCCACCACAGTCTGCTTCACTGGCTCTATTCTGGACACTATTTCAGCCAGATCAGTGAAAGAAGCATTGGGACAAGTTACCTGAATGACAGATAATCAGGGAATTAGTTTGTGAGGAAACAGCCTATTGCTGCAATAAGCAAAGCTTATTCGAACTCCCTTACATTAGTTTTCCTGGATTTGTGGAATTCCTCTTGATGCTGGTCTTTGAGCATTGTCTCCCTCACCCCGCTCCGACACCAGACGTCAAACACGGTCTTCCCATGCTGGTAGCCAACGTCCTGCGATATCAGAAAAAAAAGTCATTGCTGCAGTCAAGGCCAAGTCAACAGAAGTTTCTATGAGATGATGACAGCCTCCTCACAGCAATCTCATCAAATTTGCCAAAGTCCAGTGTGCCATAGCGATCTATGGGTGGTCGCAGGTACTCGCAGTAGTCACTGTCTTTTACCATCTCCAGCTGACGCACAGAACACACATAAGCCAGACGGGTTTGAATCTCTGCCATGTTCAACACCTAGAGGATATGAAGCCATAAAAATCTTATTGGAGCAGTGAATGCAAGGGAGTAAGGTAATGATGGGAAGCAGTTAGAGCTTGAAAATAAAAAAGTAAAATATTTTTTAATATATTGCTATGTACAAAGGTTTTAAAAAGAAAAGGAAAAAAAATGTATACAAGATAAATATATGATATAATTATTTCAGATAAATATTATATAAATATTTATATACAGTGAGTATATACAGTGCTGTTTGGGATCTGTAGGATTATTAATGTTTTTAAAGAAGTTTCTAAGGCTCATGAAAGCTGCATTTATTTGATCAAAAATACTGAAAAAAACTGTCATTTTGTGAATTATTAAATGTTCTATTTTAAAGTACTTTAAAATATAATTAATTCCTGTGAAGCTAAGCTGAATTTTCAGCATCATTATTCCAGTCTTCAGTGTCACATGATCCTTCAGAAAACATTCTGATATGCAGATTTATAATCAATGTTGGAAATGGTTGTGCTGCTTAATATTTTTTAGGACCTGTAATACTTTTTCCAGGATTCTTTGTTAAATAAATAGTTCAAAAGGACAGTGTTTATTCAAAATAGAAATTTTGAGTTTCAGTCGTTTTTTTTCTTTCTTTTTCTTTTTTTAAGAAATGTATACTTTTATTCAGCAAGGATGTGTTAAATGGTTAAAAAGTGATATTAAAGACTTCTATTTTGAATAAATGCTGTTCTTTTTAACTTCTTATCCATCAAAGAATCACAATATCACAGGTTCCAAAAAAAATATTACTCAGCACAACAGTTTCAACACCAGTAATAAATCAGCATATTAGAATGATTTCTGAAGGATCATGTGACACTGAAGACTGGAGTAATGGCTGATGAAAATTCACAACTGCATCACAGATTTAAATTATATTTTAAAGTATATTAAAATAGGAAACCAATATTAAAAAATGCAATACAACATTTCACAATATTACAGTTTTTTTCGGTATTTTTGATTAAATAAATACAGCCGTGATGAGCATAAGAGACATTAAAAACATTAAAAATCTTACCGATCCCAAACTTTTGAAAGGCAGTGTATATTATACATATTATTATGTCATATAGTAATTATATTTTTTGTAGAAATAGACACAAACAAATGTTTTGGGATTTGTAATTGAAATGGTATGTAATTGAATAACCCATAAAAATCCATTATATTCAACCATCACCATATATCTTCTGACCTTTACTTTTTCTGACAGAGGGTTCAAGCGTTTCCATAGCAGCCACCATCCAGATAAAGAGTCTCCATAATTAGTCAGATCAGTCTCATCCTGACTGCCCACATCAACGGCAATCACCAACTTGGCACCCATCGAGCGAGCCGTGTCAGCTTTACAGAAATGTAATGTTTAAAATACATCACAGCTAACATTTCACAATTAGCAGTTTAGAGCTGGGTGATAGCACATTCTACAATTGGTGAAAATATAAATGATTGCATGTAATACTTATAATAAACTTTAATTTTTGCAGCCTAAGAGTACAACAGGACACTTAACCAGGTAGGTTATTGATGTAGCCTCCATCCATGAGCAAGTGTCCATCTTTAGGGTCACACAGAGGGGGAAGGTACCCAGAGAGAGACATGCTGGCACGCACGTACCTCCACAGAGAACCTAAAAGAGAGCTTACATGTTAAGATCTGTGACAAAAGATGAGAAATAAAGATGACATGTTTTAGAGATAAAGAAGTCACCATAAGTGTGCACTCTCATTGAGGAGGCAGTGATGTCTGTGGTGATGTTGAAATAAGGGATCCAAAGGTCCTACCATATAAGACAGACATATGCTTTATAAGATTTAGACACTTTTACATAAGAATATGATGTTTATAATGGTCTGTTTTGTGCAGTGTCAACGACTGAACCTCAATTTGTTTGTCCTGGAAGATTCCACTAATGCTGGAGTTAAATGATGCCCCAGTAAACATGGATGTCACTGGGTACGTCAAGTCTGTGATCTTCTTAAATATGGATCCAAAATCCTGTTGTGCACAAAAAAGATAACTCAATGCATGGTTCTGCATGTACTATATGAATGTTAGTGCTCAGGTTAAAGGTCTCACCATGGCCCACTGGCGTGCCCTGACCGTCATACGACTGACGCTTCGCTCTTCAGCATAGAGCGCTCCTATCAAGGAACCAATGGAAGTGCCACCAATCAGATCCACAGGGATCCCTGCCTCACTCAACGCCCGAATAATGCCCACCTGAGAGCAGCCTCTGTGGGTATAGCGCGTTTTCATATTCACATATTGGTTTTCATTTTCACATTTTAGTACTTAGTTGAACATTGTGTAATATTAGTCTTTTTTAATAAAGCATTTTAAAGGTAAAGTGAGTATTTTTCTTTTTCAATTTCTCATGTTTAAAAACGAAGTCAGTCATCGAATGTGAACATCGATCCTGTTATGCTTTGAAAACACTAACATGTCAAAGACTGGATCAACCAATCACATGGCTTTGGGGGCGGGGCTACCAGTTTGACTGACAAAAGACAGAGTCTCTGTTCTGCTAGTCACACAAAAATTATACACTTCACCTTTAAACATACTTCATATGTAAGCAAAATCTGTATTAGAGATTTAAAAAGTCTAGATGACGAGCATATATGCCACAGAGACAATAACATGCTATTCATATCATTGCAATTACAGAATCACACAACAGAAAAATTGTCACCACTACGTGAAGTAGATTAGACATTTTATGCCCAGTTATATATCATGTTTGACCCACCTTTAACAAGTCGCTGATTACGACTGATAGCAGGCAGGGACAGAGAGTAGACAAAGAGTCGGTATCATCGAGAGAAACCACAGACATGCTGAGAATGTGAACCCCAAAATAACACTAATGAGTTAGAAATCGCTATATTAGGATTAGTTGATGAGCACAAAATTACAAAACTTAAGTAAATACAAACTTCTAATAATGCAAAAGATAAATAGCTCAAGAGACTACTGCACTACAGATGATTGAAGAAGTCAACATGCTTTTGTTAGATTATGTATATGAGAAATGTTGTTGGCAGCAGGCCACATGGATTGAGGTGGAACAGAATTACTGGTGATGAAGGAGAAGACAAATTCGTACCTGGCCCCCCCTCCTCCCAGCACCAGAGCAATAGCGTTGCCTGTCAGGATCCGAGCCAGACGCGAGAAGTCAGAATGGCGGTCGGGAGGCTTCTCAAATACCCGCTGATACATCTCCCTCTGACAGGAGAAGAGGAAATGGGAGTTTGCACGGATAAGAGATGATGAGTAGATTAGGTCACACAGAAAAAAAAAGGTTTTGAAGAATGTTCACTTAATAAAAGTGGATGGGGTCCAGCTGCATTACAGAAATTTCTTAATTGACTTAAGATTTGAAAAGTTCTGTTTCTTCAGTGAAATTACCATGGTTACTAAACAGATAGGATAGGATTCAGAGTTAGAATGTTTCTGTAATGCAGCCCAAGTGTTGTGCAACTCAAAAGAAAAAAAAGCACCATAAAAGGATCATAAATTAGTCACAGGAGTCTATACAACTCATACACTATGTTCCAAGTCTTCTGAAGCCATTCGATAACTTTGCTTGAACTGTGTGAAATGTCTCGCTATTCACTGCAAAACTTGTCTTAAAATTTTGTTTGACAGTCATAGTCCCCATTCCAAAGGTATGGGATTCATTACCTACTACATCAGCAATAAAAAAGTGTTTCAAACATACCTTTTTAGTAAATCTTTTAATAGTTATGGTAAGGTTAATTTGCTAAGGTATTTTCCTGCCTATGGCCCCAGACTCCGGCATCCCCATGACCCTACCAGAGATTAGTTTATATCACTGATGTTGATGTTTTTTTTTTTTTAGTTAATTGTTACGGAGCCCTGCACATAACATGCAGGAAAAAAAGTAAATCGTGCCCACAGTTTACAAATTCGCTCCCTCGATTTACTAAATTGTGCGCGCAATTTACTAATTCGTTCCCTCGATTTAAGTAAATCATGCGCTCGATATAATAATTCATTCCCTCCTTTTAAGCAAATCGTGTGCACAGAATAATAAGTCATTTCACTTCCTGTCTGCATTCTCATAAACCAATGTAGATGCCTCTTACTTAAAACGATTCCATGCAATGCTGCAAGGCTTTTGATAATGTGTATAGAACTCATTCCCAACTCAAAATAAAAGTTACAATTAAAGTGTCTCTGCCAATAACATAACAGCAGTAATGAGAATGCAGACAGGAAGTGGAACAAATTATTATTTCCTGAGCATGATTTACTTTAAACGAGGGAACAAATTATTATTTTGTGCACACAATTTTTATTTTGTGTGGGGAATTTATTATTATTTTGTGTACAGATTGTTGTATAAATATGTGGATGTGTTAGGAAGTCGTGATAAATATTTATTTTTTTTTCACTGTTTGTTTTGTGCGGGGGTATTTATATTTTCATTTTCTTTTAATTGAGTGACTATGGTTTTAGTTTTAGTAATATAAAATAAATCTGCATTGCATTTGTCGTTTGGAAAATATATGGATTTGTCTTAGGCTAAATAATAGCATTCACATTTGCAACAATAATATGTTAACACTGGTACCAGTTTAGGCAGACTCCTCCTGGAGAAGACCCTGTGGGGACATGACAGATGCAGATGTCTAGAGATCCAGCTGCGCATGTTGAGCCATTCTGCTGTTCCTCTTGGTGGAGGCCCGTCCTCACGGTGCAACAGGACCAGCTGCTTCTGAGCTCTCACAGCACTGCTCTCTAGCATTCGCTCTAGCTGATACCACAAACAGATCCAAAAAGCTCAGTTTACCAAACGATTTAACAGAAATGGATGTGCAGACATTAATTCAGTGAATTAGGCAACAATCCCAGTCCATGTAAAATAAATCAGTTTTTATTGGGCTATTGATATGACTTCATCTCATGTGAGTACATGCTTTTAAAAATACGCTTCAAAAGCAGTATTTACTTCTTTATAGGCAAAACCTTTTAATAACAATTCACCTCTCCCACAGTGGGCTCCTGTTCCCCCACACCCACTATGATGATGCAGTCCGCCTGTCTGATGCAACGTTGAGTCCAAGGAGTCAGAGAACGGTCAGACTGATACAAAACAATCCGGTGGATGTCCTCTTGTTGACCCAACCAGCTTGACAAACGATACTCATGAACACTGAAAACACAACATTTGACTGAAAAAATATACAATGCATCTCAATTTGCATACTACCCATCTTAAATGGTATGCGAGATTTGAATGAATGCTCCCCAAATCATAGTCATAGAAAATAGAATTTATGATATCCAATCCGTGGAAATTTTAGTCTCTTTCAGTTGCAGAAAAATGGTAAGGAATGCAAAAGTTGCTTTGGTGTTTTTGTTTGCATGAACGTAAAAGTTAAGTAGGCCATAAAGATTTTTAAGGTAATGAATTTAGTTAATAGTTGTTAACACCTACAGTACATGCGGATGCTAACGTTACAAAGGAAGTCTGTGAAATCAAGAACATTTATGATGTGGTAGTGTGTCCCAAATCTGGCATACATAGTGTCTTTATAAATACTATTAAATAATATAAGTATGTTTTTCCCATGCATTTCACATTGCGTAGTATGCAAGTATCCACTTTTTTCTTCCTGTAAAAATGGGCATGGTCTAGCTTCCGGTCTCATCCGTTAGCTGTATGAAAAAGTTCGTTTTGCTGGTTGATATTGAAGATTGGTGTGTCTTACCGTATTATCTGAATGTATTATTTAATTATGAACACACTGGTTTGTAGTGCAAAAAGTTTTACCATTTACTGCATGTTGTTATTTTTCTCGTTATTTCTTTATAGCGGCAAATTAACCGGAAGTATTGCCCATAGGCTTCCACGTTGAAGAAAAAGGTGGATACAACTCTCACCTGTCCAAGGCTGCAACACCCAGGTGCTGTTTGATGATGTCACTGGTTAGGAGCAAAGTGGGGCCTAATTAAAAAGTTAAGACAGTCAACTTAGTATTAGCTTTACTTTGAGGCAAATTAAGGAGGGAAAAGAGATCAATAGCTGACCGATAGCACTGAGAGCATGCTGCAGCTCCAGCGTGAAGGCAGTCAAAGGCACCTCCTCAGACACAGGCAGTATGGTGACCGTAGATAGATTGGCCGCTGGGTTACCTGCGTCCCACTTACTGCTTGGGGTGTGAAAACCCAGATTGCGCACTGCGAAGATCAATATTGTGCATTAGGGAAAATACAAAGCACAAACACACAAAAAATTTTCACAAACACACACCTGATAGTGGACCATTCACTTGCTGCATGTTGCCCAAAATTTTCTGCCCAAGAAGATGAATCAGGTGAGTCACAACCTATGAAGGAGTGTGATGTGTTAATGCACATGCAACACAACATCATGATATGCATTAATGATTGTCTTTTATATTCTCTAACCTGTGGGTATTTCCTCTTAATAGAGTTAAGAGCTCCTTCAGGCAGTTTGGCCAGCTCAGAGTCTCGGACTGCATGGACTGTAGTGGCTCTGTTTAAATGAGTCAAAGCTTCCACCTAATACCAGCAAACACACTTTTAAAAGATGGACACTGCAGCAGGATTTTTATTAAACACTCCACAACATGATCTAAAATGTTTCCTTTAATGTATTTCCTATTGAAACATTTTATATATATCGGTAACACTTAAAGTATTTATGTATAGTGCATTTTAAAGAGTTATTAACAGTGTTGGGGGTAATGCATTACAAGTAACGTGAGTTACGTAATCAGATTACTTTTTTCAAGTAACTAGTAAAGTAACGCATTACTTTTTAATTTACAAGAAAATATCTGAGTTACTTTTTCAAAAACGTAACGCCAGTTACTTTGTATTCCCATTTTTTGACTGACAAGCCTCCTGTTCCCATATTGGGAGAAATCGGAAGTATGGAGTCGTTGTGTGCGCTGTGTGAACATGATGTTACTGTAGTTCTAGACTAAATGTGAATGTGCATTAATTCATCCCACTCACAAAAAAAACAAAAAACAAAACAGATTTAGTATTCATCAAAATTAATCAAAACAGTGAAATGCAAACTCAGAATATGACGCAAACCTGCAATAACTAAATATATTTAATAACACAAATGTATCTATTCCCATTTTATTAACAGTGTCTTTGCTGCTGACCTTTAATGATCCAGTTCAACCATACTAATAATCAAAAATGACTTTAGATAAACTAACAATTGTGCTTCATTGTTTTGTTTTTTTATTGCTGAAGAGTGTTGAACCTTCTTCTCCTGTGTTCTACTGTACAGACGTGAATTTACTTTTCCTTCAGCCTGAGGTTTATTCATTACACTTTTTGGTGTGAAAGGGCTTTTACATTTGCTATAAATAGAACTTCTTATATTAAAAACAATCAAGCCCTGCTCATATTTAAAAAGTAATGCAAAAGTAATGTAACACATTACTTTCCATAAAAAGTAACTAAGTAACGTATTTAGTTACGTTTTTAGGGAGTAACGCAATATTGTAAGGCATTACTTTTAAAAGTAACTTTCCCCAACACTGGTTATTAAAGGGTATAATGCATTTAATTATTCATAATGTATGTTGTAATACATTATATCTTGTAAATAATTCATATCAAATTTAAAATGCATAGTGTAACAATGAATTGGTAAGTGTTATCATGTATAGTGGTAACAATTCTTCGTGAGATTGTACAATGCATTATAAGGTGCATTACAAGAAATAATTAATGCATTAAAACTACTTTTATAATGCATTATGCATAAAGGCTTTAAGTAAAGTGTTACCAATATATCTTCTAAAAATGCAGTCTGTCAACTTTTGAAAGTACACCAGTATAGGCAAACACACACACACACTCGCACACATCTCCACTTACTACACCAATGAGGTCTCCCCGCCCATACTCTCCTGCAAGCTCTTTTTTCCCATCATCCTTCATGATGACAGAACGCAGACGTCCACTCAGAACAATGAAAGTGCTGTCTGACTTATCACCTTGTCTGAGAAAGACAAAAGAGAAAAATGAAAGCATTACCTGAAATATATTTTACATGCACTTTCAAGTTCTTACAACAGCGGAAAGCAGAACAGTGACCTTAGACATAAAGATCTGGAACTGAGAGATTACATTGGAAAAGGGTGCTTACCTATACACAGCCCGTCCGGCCTCCAGTGCCATCCAGTCCAGGGCAAAGTCAATCTGTCGGACAAACGAGGAGACCCTCCGTACCACCGTGTGAGCTACATTTAACACCATTCGAGGCTCGGCACGCATTATCCTAGTGGATAAAACACAGTTGACATGGTAAGCAGTGTTCTTATACACTATACTTAATTTGATACCATTTCTAATTCTTTGCATAATTATTTTTGATTTAAATGTTTTTTGGATAATAATTTTTGTTGTTATTATTGATTTATGTCCTACAAAAAAGCCAAACAACATTTACATAAAAAAGCTGTCTACATAGGGTTTAATAAACCCAAAAAGGTCAGAAGCAGTTTAATCAGATTAAGTTGTTACTATAAATACTAGAAAGCATCAAATGATGAATGTTTCTCATCAAATGGATTTGTCCTTACAGCTGGTGGGGAGCACATTTGCTAGAATTTTCAATTGCCTTAAGTAAAAATTTGGTGCACATCACGTACTCATAGAAGTGTGTTTTGGAGATGGACAGGAAGCAGCAGTCACGGTGGGCGCGCACAGAAAAGATGAGAGGCTCTCCTGTGAGAACGGCCAGGTGGCCCACCATCTCTCCAGGGTGAGCCACAAAAAGACACGATTCTTCCTCTCTGTCAATCAGTCTCTGGTACACATGGAGAGTTCCTGAGATGACAAACTGCACGCTCACATCCTGTCACAGAAACAAAGAAGAAATGGATTCACATGTGACTTGAAATTGATAATTCAAATTCAAAGTCAAAGTCGCAGCTATCTTTCTACCTGATCTCCCTCGCTTGCAACAACAGAGCCCGCTTTAACTTGTCTCAAAGTCACCCTATCTTCAAGAAGACTGGGGTCCTGGTGCACAAAGTTACATTTTTATATTACATACAAGTCCAGGGCAAGCATTATAATTACATCAAACTTCTCACTTCAGTAGATCAATATAATTAATGCAGCCTGACCTGAAGCTGAATAATTTTAATCAAGTCCTTCTTGGCAGCTTGGAAAATGGCATTAACTTTACAATGGTGGATGTGGCTGGAGTGCCCCCCAGTGTCTGAGTAGTGAAACACGGCTGAAGGAGAATGTTGCATTGTCACAGACTTCTTCAGTATAGACTGGAGGAGAGACAAACGCACACGTGAGATATACAAAATGTAAACAAGTGTGAGGAAAAAGAACTACACTCTATGGCTTTTTATGTGTGTTATAAAATTACACCAAGGTACCTTATGAATGGCAATAGGACTTGTAGGGGCTTCCTCTTTTGTAATGCTTGCCCTGTCAAAGGCCATGTTGTGGTCAGGAGACCCAGCTGGAAGATAAGCACACATTAGCACACTCAAAAATGTGCATTATGAATGTATTCAAGCATTAAGTGCAATGTCAAAGTCAGTTTTGGGTATTTTGTAAAAGGTGCATGGTGAAGCACTACCATGGGTGCCATCAAAAGGTGCTGACAGTGAGCGAGACTTCCTGAATAAAGCGGTAGGACTTTCTGTACGATGCTTCCCACCATCTAAAAAAAAAACAAAAGAGCAAATAAGACCTAAAAGCTGTTTTGTAGCTCATAGTGATATTTGTAAAAATTAGGATAATATTAGGAAAGTCTGAACAAAATTCTACATTCACAGCAAATATTTAACTACATACACAGACATACCCTCTCCTCTGTACATCTGACTTGTGTCACTGTAACGGTCTGTTGACCTCTGCGGGAACTTTTCAGAAACTTCCTCAATTGTCTGTGAGTGTCTGCATAGTCCTTTGCCTGGACTGGCTTCTCCTACAACACTGGCCACCGAGACCAGTGGAACAGCTTGACTTTCCTACATGATATGACAGTGATGGTCTATTAAAAAATCATGTAATACTTTCAAATATTTTCCAAAAGTAGAGCATGTTTTTTAAACATCTAACCTTATTAAAAAGTTCTGTGGTCAGGCCTAGATAGTTGTGAAGGGCGAGAAAGGTAACTCTCTGAAGACGCACCATGATGATCTAAAAACAAGTAAGAAACAGCTGTATCATAAGCAAAACAAAACAGTCTCAAATTTGTATTACTAGAATTTAAAAAAAATAAAAATAAATGCTGTTTGTTTAAACTTTCTATTCAGCAAAGAATCCTGAACTGTCTTTAACATTGATAATAATAAGAAATGTTTCCTGAGCACCAAATCAGCATAATATAATTTTGGAATTTTGGAATCATGTTGCTGTTGAAAATTCAGCTTTGCTGTCACATAAATAAAGTACATTTTACAATATATTTATATAGAATTTTGAATCAAATAACTGCAGCCTTTGTGATCTAAGAGACAAAATCATAAAAAAACAATAATAATAATCTTACCAGCCCCATTTGATGTTAGTGTAGTTTAGGCTTTAGGTTATACCTGAATAACTCGGACTAGGGTCTCTGGGTATTTCTCAAAGACAGACTGGAAAGCCTGTGCAGGAAGGCGGAGAACAGTAGTTCGGGCTGCTGCCCTGGCTGAGACAGTTTTATAGGGAGCTGGATATCCCTGCAGAATAACAGGTTCAAATATGAGACACATTTTAAAACTCTGTGAGCATGAAAACAGGTCAGATGACAGACATTTGCATATCAGAGTGGGCAAAAAAAGAGGCCAGATGGGCTTTACAGTGATGACATCGAGGATGCTGAGAAGACTGTGAACACTGTCTCCAGGCAAAACGTGCTTCACCACGACCTCAGTCCCATCCTGAGCCAGGGAAACAAAAATACAAATCTATATAAAAAGCCATTTTCAGTAGGATAGATTAAAAACATGTATATTGTTTGGATCTTACATTCTCATGGATACACAGATCAAGACGCCCATCCTGCACTATAAAGATGCTGTCATCAGTGTCACCTGGGCGGAATAATCCTTCCCCTTGCTGCAGCTGCACAAACACCATATGCCGACACAGTTCCAGGAACAGAGGCTTCTCAAAATGACCCAGAACCCTGAGAGACAGACAGATCGCAACACATTAGCTGCTGAACTGCACAGCTAGACCATTGGAGCTTGGATTCCATGCACTGTTTATTATGGAAAAGAATCAATAGCTCTTGTAGGAGGGCATGGAAAGCTACAAACCTCACATTTTTCAGCATATACAGGACCTCAGAGGGCAGGTGAGAGTTCTGCATGTCAAACTCAGTCAGATCTGCTTCCAAGAGTGAAGGTGGAGGCTCTTTCGGCTGCAGGGCTGGTGGCTCCCTACGGATGCGCAGGATTCTGAAAAGGAGATGGATGGGATGTTTAGATGGTAATGGATTGGCTTTTAAATGCCTGATTTTTCTTGGTTTGTGACTTTCCACGTACTTGCGAGCTATTGATAGAACTTTTGTTCTTTTTCTGGATCGCTTTTGAGAAACCGGACCTGAGGTGGCTGGTGAGGATAAGGTCTGGACCTGAATGGCCACAAATAACCACACTGCGCTTTAAAATCAACTCATGAGCATCACATTAATCATAGTTTTGTTGAAAGCCAAGGCATTTTCCATCCCAAGTAAGAAGTTCTGGTACCTTTCTCATGATCTTCCTGCCATAAAACAACACTTTGTCTCTTTTTCTGAAACGATATTTAGGACCTTCAGCTTGTTCTTCTCCTGGAAAATCAAAGGAAAAATCCTCAAAACCTGGATATCAGGCATTTATACTTCACAAGTTTATCACAAAGCATCTACATGCTATCCCATCGATATATGTTGATTTAAGGAGCACTTGTGAAAATCATTAACAATCTCAAACTCACCAAACTTGTATCTTCTGTGCAGAAAAAAGGCAACAATACTGATAAATGAAATAGCAACAGCAGCTCCGATCAGCACACCAGTCCACTGTATATGAAATGACAATAAAGACAGTAATAAACTTTGTTTGCAAGACAAACAATACAGACTACTGAGTCACTAAAACATAAGCGGAACTGTCATATACCATGGTACTGTGTAACTGCTCCTCTATGAAGTGCTGCACTCGAGCCTTGATCTCAGTCCCAGACGGCAGCACTGCCTAGAATATACAAAATCATCATTATAAACCGTACCTTACTGCAGATTACTTTAGTAGAAAAGATGATTAATAGTAAACAGTAGCATGGCTTTATTTATGTATTTATTCATTTATTCATGATACACACGTTCAGAAAATTAAAAAGCATCTTACCGGAAATATACTGCATGTGTCATCTTGTTCTTTTTCTTCCATATCTTACAGTGAGGAGAAAGCAGAAATCAATACATCTGACACAAATCACAAAGCTAATTACCTACTTCAGGCTTATTATACCTATTAAAGAGGCATGAAACAGTTTCTATGTAAATTGTTTAACCCTCAGAGACCAACTGGTAATTATAACATTAAAATAGTTACAAGATACCTATTTCTACTAAATATAAGTTCTACTAAATACTTCGTATAACAACAACAGCTCACTTTCCAAAAAGTGTCATAGCAGCAAATTTGACAGGAATGTATTTGCAATATGAATCTCCCAGCACATGGTCATGGCCTTTTAACGCAATAACCATTAAATGTATCAAGTCCTGTCTTTCACTACTGTGTTTCTAAATATTTCTTCAGTTTCCAAAATAGCAACACCACTGTTTAAAACAACAAAAAAACAACAACAACAAGCACACTACACACGAAAGTGGCAGTGGGAGGGGTTCTGTCTGAATCACGTGACACTGCCTGTCTTCCCTCACTGCAATCTGACACCCTGTTGATGTGATTCATCATGAGACCCTCTGTTAGGGGGAAAAGTCAATTTATCACCACAGGGTAAAGGTGACGCTAAAACTTCAATTTTAAGTGTCTTGCACAGAATGGCAAACCACTGGCAATGAGAATTTGATTGGTTTAGGACGAGCTGCACGAGGCATGTGGCTCTGGGTCAGAGGTAAACGCGGTTCTGTTGTTTACGAACAAGCCGCGGCTTTAAACATGCACTTGTAATCAAATACCCCTACAATCACTGCAACTAACAAGACTGTAAAAACATTATGAAGTTGTATAAAGCGAAGATCCTGCATGCAAATAATGTCTATAGATAAATGGAAAATACCTTCGGAACGGCGTTTCCAAGCTGGTTTGGTCACCCTCAATGCACTTTGGAGTCTCCCAGGGATTCCATTCACAATGTCAGAACCCCCCACCGAATACATGAGTTGCCAGATCCTTCTAAAAAAAACGGTCCACACAGGCCCAGAATAAGTTTAAAGGGGTCCTATGACGTTGCTAAGAACATTATTTATTGTATTTGGTGTAATGCAATGTGTATATGTGGCTTCAAAAAAAAACAAAAACATTATTTTCCACATACTGTACATTATTGTTTCTCCTCTATGCCCCGCCTCTCTGATTTTTACAAAGCTCATTGTTCTAAAAAACGAGGTGTGCTTTGATTGGCCAGCTATCCAGTGCGTTGTGATTGGCTGAATTCCTCAAGTGTGTGATGAAAATGTTACGCCTCTTAACACTGTGATGCCGTGGGTCCCGGTGCGATGAGACAAAACCAATAAAACCCATTTCAAATGAGGCATTTTTTGCATCCAGTGGGGACATAATTACTGATTATAATGACTTATACTGTCTTTTTATGCGTTGGGTATCGTGGTGTTTAAACATAATATCATGTCTGCATTTGTGATCAGAGAAACGACACACAACAAGCACTACTCTACACTGCTTAAAACTTGTGTTTGAATCGTCAGTGGCAAATCCTTTACATATGAAAACGTACTTACAGGCTGTGAGTCAGAAGCGCCAGACTGTCCTTGCAAAGTTGGAATTGCCTCACTTTATAGAAACAGGCACCGACATTGTTTACATTACATTTACATTTACGCATTTAGCAGACGCTTTTATCCAAAGCGACTTACAGTGCATTCAGGCTATACATTGTAGGCTACTCTCACAGGAAACAGTCCTCTGCAAAATGCACTGCACACATCTGAATATTTGGGTTGAACTGTTCTGGAATAGTTATAACAGTGTTTAACAGTTATAAATACAATTTAACCACTGATTTCTAGTCGTGTCCTCTTTTGGAAGGCCAAACAAAGTAGCTTTGCTTTCACAATGAAACACACAGCGTCTCCATGACATGGCGCCGGCGGCAACAGTGTTTTGCAAATCTTCCCACATTGTGACGTAGAGATGTGGGGGCGTGTTTAAACAAGCTGTTTCAGGAGGGAGTGGTTGACTCTTAACTTTTTTAAAGAATATCTCTTTGGATTTGAGACTTTAGTCTTTGCAACTTTACAGATCTTCTTTATGCACCAAGAGCTTATAACACTCCAAAAAGAAAGGAAAAATTGAAATCGCATCATATGACCCCTTTAAATGTTTATTTCATTTGTGGATTTGGATTATGGAGGAAGGAGAATTGCTTAATTTTATTGATCGGATATACTCATTATAAACCATGTTTACTTTTTATTTATTAAAATATATATATCAACCCTCTAACACTAACGTTCCCTATTCTTTTTCTATTCTATCAACTTGTTTTCTTTTTATTTATTATCAAAAAAAATAAAAAACAAAATAAAAAGTACTTACTACATGTACTGCATTAGACTTACCGAGACTTGTCCCATCATGTACATATTATTGCTCTTTTGTTGGTTTGATTGCTTCTGTTCTCCTAATTTCAAGCATCTAGTAAATGTAAATGTGTGTATAAAATAAATAAAATGTACATAAAATGTATAAAATGTAACTTTCTGCAAAATGAATGTCTTTTTAATTAATATACACATATTTTAATGGCAATAATTAATATACTATATATTTTTATATATATATACTATATATTTTATACTATAAAATAATAATAATAATAATAATAATATATATATATATATATATATATATGTGTGTGTGTGTGTGTGTGTGTGTGTGTGTGTGTGTTCATTCATATATAATAAGAAATATAATTCATATATAATAATTCATATTTTTTATTAATAAACGTTTTTACAACTAAATACTAACATATAAACTAGCAAGTGTAAATACAGCAAGTGTGATTGCACAGCTGTGATCAGCCATTAGCAAGCTCAAAACTCGCATGCATTCTGATTACATAAAAAAAAAACTCTGGAACTCTATAATTTATGAGTTTATCAAAACAAACCCAAAGAAACTTATAACAAGCGGATATGGCAACACTGCTGAGAACCAACGCAAAGCCGCCATTCAGTATTCGCTGCTTCTATTGGCTATCTCCAGGCTGATCTGACCAATCGTAGTTGATTTCTTTATCACGCTAAACGTGGGAATACAGGGATCTTCTTGAAAGCACAGTAGCAGACTGTTCAAGGTTAGTGTGTGTCCTTTTTTCTTGATTTCTAGATGATATTTCATTAGCTTATACTTTAAATGTGCCCTGTTACTTTTTCATTATTTTATGGCGATGTGTAAAAGTGTTTGAAGTGAATGGTTTTGACAACACAGCTGTAATAGCTTTAGTGTTTCTAAAAACATTTATCTAGAATACAGTAAGACAACCTTTAAAAAGATGTCAAGATGTTAATTTTGTTGTCATTCTTGCATGATATACAAAATACATAATTTATTAATGATGATTGTTAATATTTACAATGTTCATGCTGATTACCAACCCACAACTGCACATGGAGCATCAGTTCAGTTGCTTCCTTCCTAATATACTATTTATATATATATTTTTTTTACTATTTTACTACTGTAAAATCGTAGTCAATTTACATGGTATCTCACTCAAACAATATGAAGAATGTGTAAATACTGTATATGTATACAATATACACACAGCACTATAATATAGTGTAAAATATAATTAGTTTCCAGAAGTAATGTTATGAAATTGTTTAAAACATAGTTAAATATAACTGATTTCTGAACAGGTTGTTGCAGCAGCTAAATCACTGTAAAATGGGGGTGCTGTCAGCACTGACGCGGGGGCTCGTGAGAGGAGCCGACAGAATGGCAGAGTTCACAAGCAAGCGTGGGCCCAGGACATTCTACAAGAGCAGAGGTGCGAGACCCACTGGAGTCCTCACCTCCAGCAGGAAGTTCATACCTGTACAGGCCATGATACCAGAGTTTGTGGTGCCCAATCTGGAAGGATTTAACCTGAAACCATATGTTTCGTACAAGACCCCTGCAGGGACGGAGCCGCCCATGACTCCAGAGATGTTCTTCAATGAGGTGGTGGCCCCACAGATCGAGAGAGACATTGAGGAAGGGGTTTTCAATGAGGACAATCTTGAGAAATATGGATTAGAGAAAACACAAGAGGGGAAGCAGTTCAAGCTACATCCCAGGAACTTTGTTCGTTAAGTGGACTTTGTGTTTCAGTGGTTTGCTGATGGACTGTAAACAAGTGTGTGATGTTTTCTTAAACTTCTGAACAGAAGTCATGAAAAATTTGTCTCTTCATCGGGAAATTATTAAAAACTACTGGAATGAAAAGTTTCAAACCCCTAGCAAAACTGATATATTGCCAGTGAATAATTTCCTAAAGCAGGGGTTTTCAAACGGGTTGGGGGGGGTCAATAAAGATTTAAATAAATAATTGAAAAATTAGATCTACATGAATAAACAAACTTTTGAATAAAAAGAGTAAATAAAACAGTATTACGATGATTAGGAAAAGAAAACATAACTGTGTACCTAAATAGAAACTTAATATCTTCCAAATATATTTTAGACGTATATACATTTTTCATTAAGTAAGTATAAACTATATGGATGCCTTATAAATTTTAGGATTTGGGTCCCTTGCACAAGAATGATCATATTTTGGGTTATTTAGAGAAACAATTTTACAAAAGAAATAAATGTAGACACTTGTGTTTATTAACAGGGTTATGGTTTATTTGTTACAAAAGCTCTGTCTGGCTCTCAGTGTAAAACTAGAAAACGTCCTTAATATTTTCTAGCTAAAATATATAGTCAGAAAATGACACCCAGTTGAAATAAAGATCTGTATCTCAAAATTGCATATACTGAATACTAAGCAATACTGGATATGTTACAGCAACACGATGCAGCGAAATGTGCAGGTCCACATAACCTCAATTTTTTGAAGCCCATCATATCAGCTGTGTTCAGGAAGAGGGGACGGGTTCAGACGGCTTCTGTTTGTCCTCTGGGCTCCAGTCCCATCTCCACACATGCATCATGTGGTCGTAGAAGGAGCAGGAAGCCATCAGGCAGGACAGAGACTGGGAGTCTCTAGCAGGGCTGGTGACGGGGTCTGGAACTGAACTTTTTTCTGGTAAAGAACACTGGTCAGGTATGTACCGCCCTGAATCATCCTCCAGAGAGGTGTCAAAGCTGGCAGTGGGCGATTCATACTGGATCCTGAGATGACCTCCAGACTCTGTGAGCCCAACGCTGATTTGGGGAGGTTCTTGGGGAGAGGGGGGTGTGGAGTTGCTTAGGGGGAGTCTGGACCAGTCTGCTCCATATGCCAAGGAGTTGTGTAGAATATAGGAGGCCAGAACTGGGCATGGGGCATCTTGTCCCTCTACAAATGTAAATATTAGGGATAAAAACAGCATAAAGAGTAGAATTCAAAATCAGGAACTGTTCAAAACTTAGAGATTGGTAAGATTTTTTATGTTTTTAAAAAGAAGTCTCTTATGCTCACCAAGGCTACATGTATTTGATCAAAAATACAGTAAAAATTTTGTCAAATGTTATTACAGTTTAAAATAATCTTTTCTATTTTAATATATTTTAAAATGTTTATTCATGTGGTGGTTAAACTGAATTTTCAGCTACTGGAATTATATTCCAGTCTTCAGTGTCACTTGATTCTTCAGAAATCATTTTAATATGCTGATTTGGTGCTCAAGGAAATTGTATTATTAATAATAATGACAAAATCTTACTGGTTAATATTTTTTTTCATGCAAACAATGATACATTTTAGTAAAATAAATAAATAACAGTATTTAATTAAAATAGAAATAACATAATAAATATGTTTCTTATGATAAATGTAATGCATTCTTGGTGAATAAAAGAACTAATTTCTTTAACAAAAAAATACATTGACCCCATACGTTTGATCAGTAGAGTACTTTTTATAATGGACATATATTAAGAGTAATTCTTACCCATAGCTTTCTGGCAGTGGAGAATATGGAAATCATTATGCATACATGCAGCTAGCAGCAGGTGCTCTTCACTGGGGTGCCACTTGAGTCTCCACACACCCCCACCCACTGCAGTCTCACTCAAGGGCTGCTTCATGTTCCTCCCGTCCCAGAGCAACACGTTCTCATCATAGCTGCAAGAGGAACAAACACATAAACCACTACACTGTTGACAGCAGTCAATGGACATTTTTTGCCCAAGACATTTCACAAATATGACCACAAATGTGTAAAAAGTCATGGAAATGCAAACATGGATTTTTTTCTTGCTGGAGCAAACTGGAATGAAAAAAAAAAAAAGATATTTGTTAAAGTCTCCCATGTACTCCATTCAAGTTTTTTTTGACTTACCTTCCTGTGGCTAGTATGTGCTCTCGATGGGGGTTACTGTGTATGCTGCATACTCCCATAGTGTGTCTGTGACAGGAGAGCAGTATTTACAATGACAGCATGAACATAATTAAGAAACAGTGACTCAATAAATGCTATAAGTAATAAGTAATAAGTTGCTGGCTGAAAAACCATAGCTTGTGTCTGACCTCTTGCTGGTGAAGGTAGGGGAAGAAGGACCCATTCTCAGATCCCAGCCCTTTAGTTTACAGTCATCACCACCTGGGACAGCAGTTACACAAAAAGTTATGAAGTTCAGATAAATACTTTTACATAAAAACATAAATCAATGCAGTGTTATTTTAGTATTGTATAAGATAATATTAATAATTTGAATTAGCTGTTATTTTATATTTTTAATTTTAATTTAGTATTTTTTGAGCTTGTAATATTTATTAATATTTCTATTTAGCTTTATTTTTTCCCGTTTATTCTAGTTAGTTGACAAGTTTTTTCCCCCCACATTTTTCATCTATTTTTTATATTTTATTGTGTTTTATTTCAGCTTTATATCAAAGTACAAAAATGTTTTTTAATAGTGTTTAAATTACCAATCCTGAATCAATGAGCATACATGCAACAGCACTTCTTTTGCTTGCTCTTGCTCTAATACCTGAATAAACAATCTGTGTATCCCAGTAACTAAATGCTGCGATCCAGGCTTCAAAGTCGTGAGCTTTCCACTGACACACAGCATTTAAACTGGCTTCCCCTAGAGACAGCGCTGTGAGAGAGCCGCTCGAGTCACTGGACACCACACGCACATCACTGCTACAAAAACACAACAGTAACCATTATTTACAGAGACAACGCAATGCCAAATCATCAGTCCATCAATGACGAGCGCACCTTACCTCTCACCTCTCCCTGTGGACCAGTCTAAAGACAAGGCCAGTCTGTCAGGACCCAACCCTGTGCTCAACTCGTGCTCCAGACCACATGTGCCCTGCTACTGGAGACACAGTCCAGACAGGCAGAAAACACTCAATGAAGTACAAATACAACAATAAAATACAGTGTCCAATGCCTACAGTGTTTACCTCAAAGGAATATGCAGTATGGTTTCAATCATAGATAGATAGATATCATTATTAACATATTTAAAAGGGATAGTTCACTCAAAATTCACCCAAAAAAATCATTGACTCGCCCTCAGTTTTCCAAGCTTGTATGAGTTTGTTGAGCATAAAAGAAGATATTTTGAAGAATTTGGGTAACCAAACAGCTGTTAGAAACAAAAACTCTTCGGATACATAATATTTAAAATATTTATTTTTTTGTTTTCAGTAAAAGAAATTAATTCATACAAGTTTGGTACAACTTGAGGTTGAGTAAATTATGACAATTTTCATTTCTGGGTGAACTATTAATATGATAATTAATTAATATAACTGAATGAATATAATGTAAATAATATATTCAATACTTATTAATAATTTTAATATGAAACGGAATTATCTAACCTAATTAAAAAGCTGTAAAAAAAATTACAAATCATATATAACCTTTCAAATCTAAATAACCAATTTTTTTTTTTTGTTTACTTTTTTCCTTCTTGTTTTAGACCAGTCTTTGAATGGGCATTTCACTTTGCAGCATGAGTGTGATTTGTCACCTGAGATCCCATAAGCTTGTACAACTGGATTTCTCCACTTGCAGTGGCCATACCCAACACTGGGCGCTCTGATATCGGCACGTGACACCTGAGAAATTAGAACAAATGAAACACTGTGCGTTGGGCAGTTACAAAAAGCGTTTGACTCCGCATCAACTCCATACTGACCATCTGTCAAGACAAGAGTGTTACACAGGACACGAGCGGTGAAAAATGGATGGATGCCATCACATACAATAAATAACGTACATAATATACACACAGACTGTACAAAATACAGTACAGTATACATATGGAGTGTGTAATGGTGTAGTGAGCAGAATACACAGTGAGATTCACCTACCATTTGAGGTCGAGTATAGCAGGAGTGTCTCTCCGCTGAGTCTCAGTCAGTGGAGGGATGAAAGATGTCTGCGGATTACACTCGAACAGATAAAGTCGACCGATTCTGTTCGGTGCAGGACAGTTTTCTGCGGTTTGCTGTTAACAGAGAACACCGTTTCAATTTAGGATTGACCAGTTAATACCACACAATACCACAAACTAAAGGCGAAAGATATTTAGCATTACCTTCTCATCGCCTTTTTGTAGCTGGTAAGTCCCACATGCCAGAACATGAGAGAACTGTGGTAACGGGCACCACTCCACAGTATCAGCGCTTAACTCCGTGTCAAACACCTGCAGGGTTCGGGTTCGAGACTGCCAACCCATTTAAGCGGCTCGGCATAATATGAAGCAACTTAGAATAGATAATCGAAGTCACTGACCAAGAGATGACTGCACGCGAAACTTACTGTCAGTCTGTGACCCCTACATACACGCAGCACTCTAGACCAGCTGTTTTATTTAAAATTGTAATTTTATATAATTTTTTATTAAAATGAATAGTATGTATTATAACTTCGTGTCAAATATTAGTTTCCAGGTCATAAACATTTTCGTGTAACTTCGCCTTTTATCGTTTTTGCGAGGTAAACAGGACGCGAATGGCACAACAACTTCCGGGTTTCTGAGCTCTGACTGGTTGAGCGTTTAAATCGCGCCCTTGTTGTTTACGAGGAGCAGTTCCTGGCTGAAGCATGTAGTTTTCCAGTTGTATTTTTTTATGTGATTTTATGTTAAATGAGTATGGAACAAAACTCCGAGTCAAAATCTGTCCTTTGCACATTGCTGGATAAAAACGATCAGTCCAAATATGTGTTTTTTACACAAAAACGATCAGCGGGTGACATAAACATAGGGTGAGTTGACATAAAGCAGTCACAGCAGTTTGATATGCTCTAATGTAATTTACATAATACATACATACATACATACATACATACATACATATATATATATATATATATATATATATATATATATATATATATATATATATATATATATATATATATATATATATATATATATTTGTGTGTGCAGTTATAAATTCAGGTTAAATAAACCAGTGTTGATTTAGTATTTTTAATATAGTATTATAGTATTTATTCATATTTTTAATTTGCTTTTGTTTTTATATTTTCAGATTTCATTTCAGATGTAGTATTTTGTCATCATCATCATCATTATTATTTAAATATTTCTATTTAGCTTTAATTGATTTATTTTTATTTTTAGGTGGTTGCTTTGTTCTTTCAAGCTTTTCATCTAACAGTTGTAATATTTCAGTTTTCTTTTTGGTATACAATTAATTCTATAAATTATATTCAGTATATATATATATATATATATATATATATATATATATAATTTTTTGTTAACAGTGACAACACTAAATTGCACACTCGTCAGTTGGCTACAACATTTGTCATAATAATAATACATAATATTACGAATTGTATATATTGCTTATAGTTGTATATATCATGATGTCCTGTTTCCCGTAGATTTACCAATGGTGAAGATGTTTGGAAAACACATCTTTCAGAGGAGATTCTGTCTCAGCTTGTAAGGATTTTTTTTTTTTTTTTTTTTCTACATGACAGATATTTGTTTCTTGTAACAATAACACAATGCTTTTATTTCTTTACAGTTCAAGACATTTTCATTGAAGTCCACAGAGGATTATACCTTCAAACTCAAGTGAGTTGCAACCTGAGGGCCAATTAATGAATCCATAATCTGATTTCTCGGTTGGCAAGATCTGAGAACCGTCTCTTGTGTATGTGGACAGATGTGCGTGTAAAGCTGGCAGAGCCTTTGTGAAGCTGCAGGAGGACAGTGCTGTGCTGCATTTAGGATCGGAGCCCAAAGACCTCAGTCTGTCCCTGTCCAAACTCAAAGACTCGGAGGGAAGGACAGAAGTCAAGGAACTGCTTTTTAAAATGGCTGACAGCTTGCAACAGCTAGAAAGTCAAGGCAAGTCAGGATATTTTCAATTATTATACTCACAAATTTTTCCATTCTAAATGTTTGCTGTTTCATCATTTGTAGGTTCTTCATCCTCATTCAGTCCAGTCAAGAGTCCTCAGAAATGGAGTGCTGGTAAGCATGTTAGTTGTAAACATCCAAGAGGCCTTATGAGTCTTAAAATGATTTTGTTATATTAACATAATCTTACTTAAAATGCTAAAAAGCCCAGACTTTACACTTTTGAGTGCTTTTTTAAAGTTTATTTTATTACAGTAGAAATACCAGAGGTACACTGTATATCAGCTTTACTTAATTATATCAGAATTATTTGTCTAATTGTCAAAGCTTTAAAACTAGTGATGACATGTTTCTGTTTTAGAATTTGAACCTAGGAAACAGCATAAGGGTCCAGTAGTAGCAGTCAAAAAACGTCTTCCTGGAGATTCTCTCATCAACCCAGGAACAAAAAGGTTAATATTCTCATTGACTTTATTCTCCAAACTGAACGAATTAACAATCTGTGAATATCTCCGCTCACTGAGCATTTCTGTTGATTTTACAGAAAGAAACCTGCAACAGGTGTGGCTTTTGATGACGAAGACGATGATTGAAGTCAGCACGACCACTGAGTTTTATAAAAAAATAAGAATTGTACCTTTTAACCAACTCAACACTATCTGTTTTTAAAATGTAACTTGGACAGAAATCAGTGTGAACTGTTTCAAGTCATCATGTACTGTTTAAGGTTTTATTAAATGACATTACTAAATGATTTCTTCATATTGTATCCTTTTTAAATGCGTTTCTAATAAAAATGGTATTTTTAAATAACTGTGTTCACTGAATGTTATTTTCAGCAAGTAGACAACAACAACAAAAAAAAAAGAGTCAGAAAATCAATTTAACAATTTATTGATTTAATTTTTAACTCTTCTCTCCCTGTTAATATTAAAAACATCAGTTCACCCCAGTTAGCACAAGATTATGGAAACAACAAAAGTAATTGAAAGCAAGCTGAAAAGGTCCAGTCACTCTTGTTACAAGGGAATCCACCTGAACATAGGTATTACTGGATGAAAAAAACGTTCATAAATATCGAATCATATTCACATGTACTGAATTTACATTCCAACAAGAAAGATCAAACTAAATCACCTCCTTAACCATTCTGCTATTTTATATGATACAGAACCACACTCATGTTTGCTGGTGTCTTAAATCACTGCACATGTTAATTTCCAAAGTGAAAAGCAGCTTGCGCTGATCTTTAGTTAGGCTGTTGAGGTTCTCCGTTAACAGGAAATATATTCTGAAGTGGCCCAGACGCCTGAACATTATGTAAATAAGTGTTCAATAGGTCAGTTTTCACAATTAATTTACACATTTCAAAAACTACGCTTCGTTTCCCTTTGGTCATCGTACATGAAAATGCAGACTAGGGCCTCATTATCGGTCTCTGCTTTCCTCTCTTTGAGGAGCTCCAAAATATCGATCATACTCTTTTACGCAGCAATGTCAGAAAAATAAGACACCATTATAGTACTAAGTGCCAACAACTGTGCAAGATTCAGAGATTAAGCACGGTTAGACTGTCACTGAGCGATAGGAACGAACCATCATGTACATCACTGACATGAAAGAGAAGCATCATTTCATTTCAAATGAACAATATGATCGACTGATTTCAGGTCAAAACGAAACATGTACACTTGTGTTACATTACAGTGCAAACGACAAAGTCTAACCCTCCTTCTATTCAATAAACACACATTTCAAGGGTTCTCATAAATACAATAATCAATAGCAATGACCTGATTTCTGTCTATCTGTAATAATAGTGACTAAGAGTTCACCTTTGGCTTCACAGTGATAGCGTGACAATGACTTTCTACTGACATCTGGTGTAGGAGCTCTTTCAACTGACATCTGGTATTACTCAGCTTTTAACCATAATGCAACGTAAATTTTCCACCGAGACAGACACAGGTATCAATTACAATTAATTTCAGAATTCATTCACAAAAAAAAAAAATAAAAAAGAGAGAAACCCCTGTACCCTACTAGTTTAGGAGACACAAAAGTCAGCACAAAACACATATGCCGTTTACATTCAATTACAAGACCACAAACATCTCCATAGTAGGGCTGGATCGACTAAAGGCCTTTGAATCGGTCACGAGTCATTCACTATTGAGTGTCCGATTTCAAAACTTCAATGAAGGTGCACAGGTACATTTGCATTCTTCAACAAGAACAACAGGTCTGTTCAAAACATTTAAGCATAGTAAAAGTTCTTCAACCCACAACACGACAGGCTTGTCTTTTATAGCATGCTCTCAATGCAGGTACAAATCAACAGAGTAGGTCCGAGTAATGAAAAAAGATTCGGTTCAACTCAATGTGAGGATAAACAGTCATTAAAAAACAAGTCGCTATTCCTTGAGGGATGATTATGTTATGACATCAACACTACAATTAAAATAATTTAACACGTGATCTGTTTAAAGATAGTACGATCATATTCAAATTGAAAGCAGTACCAAAATAAACCATAGGCTGGTTCATAGCCTGTCTAGGAAATACATTCTCTTTAGTTCCCATCCAGCACAGTTATACACGATTCCATAAACCATCGTCTCTGAAATGCAGGAGGGGAGGCCCGATCACGTCCAGGCACCGACTGTGTCTGCATCTCTGTTTAGAGTTCCCAGAAGAGCCGTTCTCTCGCTTCGCTACCCGAAGTGCAAATGGAAACAAGAACAACCCACTCACTGGGCCAGAGAGACAGATCCTCTCCAGCGAGAAAAAAAAACGCACAAATGTCTTTCACCATACAGACACGGGTCTGAACTTGAGGCTTATTTTTTAACATCTCTCCGTCTGCGAGAATAACAGCTGTTTCAGCACAGAGTGTCTGTATTAAATGACAACTGCACCTGTGAGAAGGCAAAATAAAAATGATTGAAATAATGTAGTTTAACAGTCTTGTATTAATTGCTCTTTTCTATTCATCAAAGAATCCGGAAAAAATAAGTCACACTTCCCACAAATATATTAAGCAGTAAAACATTTCAACTGTGATGATATAAAAATGCTTCTTGAGCACTAACTCAGAATACACTCTTAAAAAGGGATCAGTGGTTCCACAAAGAACCTTTACCATACATGGAAACTTTTTATTCCACAAAAGGTTCTTTACAGTGGAAAATGGTTCTTAAGATTATTAAGATGTTTTTCACACTAAGAAAAAAGGGTTCTTTTAAGAACTGTTCACTGAAAGATTCTTTGGGGAACCAAAACAGTTTTTTTTCTGTGGCATCGCTGTGAAAAATCAATTTCAAAATCTCCAAACTTTTGAACTGCAGTGTAATATTTTGTTTAGTATGTAGTACACTTTTTGAAATTGTTTAATAGTACTATCTTGCCTCATTTTTGTCTTCCATAGTTTTATTATAATCCATTTAATGTACTGTTTGTGACATTCCAACAGCCACAGCCTAATTCTGAATCCATAAGAAATGTGATTCGCTCCATCACTTTTTAATAGAATTAAGCTTTCTAATAACAAATGTCTTTATAAATCATAACCAAAGTCTTCTGCAGACTGTGCCAAGCAGATTTGATTGAATTATCTCATCAAGTGAATTATAGTTTTATAGTCTTACCCTTTCTTCCTCAAAGCTGATCAGTCCTTCATCATCCTCACTCTCAAGTTCTTCTGGCTCTTCACTTACGAGGGCGTTGAGTTCGGTGTTAGCGGGACGTGGACGGAGAATGCTGAGCAACCGCTGCAGTGGCGACTGACCAGCACTAGATGGGGAACTTTCTTGCTGTTCTAAGTTATCGCTTTGCTTTTTTGCAAAGTTGACAAAGACCTAAATAAAAAAAAGAATAGAAAAGAAGAAAATACTACTTTTCCTTGTTATAGTATGTCACTTCTGAATTCATATTTCACACATTTAGTTAATCTTTTGCATCAATAACTAATGTTTGTTCACTTTTAGGGATGTAACGATTCACTCAACTCACGATTCGATTCACAATTTTTTTTTACAGAATGAAATTTAAGAAAAATTATAAATTAAATGTGTTGTTTTATTATTGCTTGGACAAAATGCTGCACGTTTCTTTGCGAAATTAAAAAATAACACTAAAATAATGTACTAATATAGCACTTGCATATGATTGCTCTTTTGTTGGTTTTGATTGCTTCTATTATCCTCATTTGTAAGTTGCTTTGGATAAAAGCATCTGCTAAATAACAAAATTTAAATATGATGTAAATGTAAATAACAAAATTAAATTGAAATTTTAAAACAAGCCCCAAATCAAGTAACACAAATAAAAGAAATTTTTTCATACAAACAAAATAAGGCTTTGTCTGTGCTCTTTCCATTTAAATTAGAGGCAACCACTGCATTTTAATCAAGATCTAAACAAAGATGCCGCACACATGCAACATGAGCAGTTTTTAATCTAAATTAGATTGTATAATTTAAAAATTTACAAGCAAAAACAGAATGGTTTGACTTCAGTTTTGTGAAACTATACATAAAAACAAATATCTGCATGAAACAGAAACAGCGGACGAGCTGAACGAGACACAGTTTCACACTCCGCCAGCAGGTGGCGCTTAAAGCGTTTCCTTGGTTTCCGCTGTAAACAAAGCAAAGCTGCAATTATGAACTAAAATATGCATTATACAAAGGCAATTTGAAAAGAAAAAAAATATCATTTAAACTTTTCTAAAGACAGTAAGTTCCCCTCAGACATATATTCATATAAACTCCTACCCCTAAGTTAATCGTGATTTGTTTAGCATCTCAACCGATTTGAATCATCACATATTTTAACCGGCTTGTGGTTAATCGTTAAACTTTCAATATTGACATTTTTCTTTCATTATTAGTCACTGAGGTATACTCACGTTGTCCAAAGTTGTCTGGCTGACAGAATAATCTTCGATGCTCAGCACTTCGACCACCTGCTCCATTTTGCTGAAGACCTGAGCCAGAGAGATGTTCTCTGACTTCAGCTGGTACTGAATCTTTGTGTGGTGCCGCTCCTTATGTGAAAGAATACGCAGAAGTTTACACTATTTACTGCAAGCAAAGCAAGCTCAAAATATCCGCACATGTACACTTAGTTTTGTCAGCACTGCACAAAAACACCTTGTGAGAGCTTCTTGCGACTTTGAAAACTCATTTTTATATATTACAATCCAAACGGACAACATGGAGGTACCTGTATATCGGCCATCTGTTTGGAGAAATTTCAGCTGATGCACAGCAAATATGAAATGTTTGCATTCCCAGTCAAAGTCTTGTCCTTAAACTTACCTTTATATATGCATTTCCAGTCAAAATCACCCCAATCTCACCTTAAGGATGGCCTCCGGAAAATTCCTGTTGAAAAACCGGATCACTTCCTTGACGCTAGCTGTGGTCTTAGTTCGTACTGTTATCATGTATCCATCCCCAAATCTAAAATAAATAAATAAATAAAAGAACAGACAGTGAGTAGGCATTTTTAAGAAACCTGCACTCCTGTATCACACATTATAATGGCTGAGACTTTTCAGACCTGTTTTTGAGATGCTGGATGCTTCCTAGGCACTTGAACCTGCCGTTAACCATGATGCCCAGTCTTGTACACAAGGCTTCACATTCCTCCATACTGCAAACAAATACATCAGTACATTAGTGCTATAAAAACTAAATGTAAAACAAAAAATAAGATTTATATAGTTACCACACCTGTGTGATGTCAACACCACAGAGCGTCCAGTCTTAATGATGTCAAGAATCAGATTCCATAAGAAACGACGAGCCTTTGGGTCCATACCTGTGGTGGGCTCATCCTATAACGAAAAACAACAGATCATGAAAAAAATCATGTTTAGACCATTTACAGTAACAGCTCAGCTGGAAAAGTCTTGTTTTAAGGATGTTTTGATATTCCTTACAGGAAAACATATTCAATGAATGGAAAAAAAATATTATTAACAAGTTTGTTTATAATAATGGACTTGTGTTCAGATACTATATTATAGTTTTATTTTTCTTAGCCTGTTGGCAAATAGTTTTTTCTTGTTTTAAGAATAAATCCAACATAATTTTGTGACATATATGTTATTAAAATAGTGTAAAAATAGTTTTATGCTTAATAAATGACCAATAGAGTAAAATATTTTATTTTTAATACTGAAAATTAATCAGTAGTGTCGGTAGCATAGCAAAATTTTTGAAATAAAATAACGATTGTTTATTTATATATTTATTACACATACATTTACCAACATTTTTTGGAGGTTTATGCAAAGTATCACAAATAAAAACAATAAACTTATTTTGACATATACTCTACGTTCTGCCAAAAATACCTTGCTATATCAGCAATGTAAATTAAGCTATAGAGTCGTTAACATACCCTAGTGAAAAATAAATATACTAAAATGTATTTGAAATACATTTATTTCATGCTAAGTATAATACAAATACATTTACATATTTATGTCCTTAATAAAAATACACTTTTTTTTTTTTTTTTCATAAATCAAGACAAAAAACTGATTAAAAATTATTATTTTTTTTTTGCAGCAGAGTTTGGAACAAGATCAGAGAAAAGAATGATACAGAGATCTAACCAGAAAGATGAGTGAGGGATATCCAATCAGAGCAATAGCTGTGGAGAGTTTGCGTTTGTTGCCTCCACTGTAGGTGCCAGCAGGTTTGTCAGCATACTTGGACAACTCCAGCTTCTCCAGAGCCCACTGAACCACTTCAGGACACAAAGAGAGAGTGAATTAGAGAGCGAGATCTTTTATTCTTAACAGCAAGAACAATGAATTTCAAACTGCAGCTGACAATTATAGATTGCTAAGTGCTCTTGCACTTTTTAAAGTGATTTCAAGAGAGCTTTTAGGAGCTCTTATACACACTTGACTATCACTGATAAGTGCATGACAACCTTTTACAGAATGCCGTGTGACTACACAGGATGTGTGTGTGTGTCTGTGTACCCGTTCCTCATCTTTCCAGGGGATGCCGCGGAGGCGTGTGTACAGCTCCAGATGTTCTCGAGCAGTCAGGTCATCAAATAGAGCATCAAACTGAGGGCAGTAACCGATGCTCTGCTGCACACGTAAAAGCTCCCGCAAGATACTGCAGGGTAATGAGAGACTCATTCTCACCAAACCATTCACATTAATAGTACATATGCAAAATAAAGAAGAAAATGAAGCTTTGAAGGGGTCATATGATGCGATTTTTTTCTTTGTGCATAAAGAAGATCTGTAAAGTTGCAAAGACTAAAGTCTCAAACCCAAAGAGATATTCTTTATCAAAGTTAAGACTCTGTCACACTCCCCTAAAACGGCTCGTTCAAACACGCCCCCACATATCTACGTCACTATGTGGAAATATTTGCATAATGCCACCCAGATGTTCATGCAAAGAAAGAAGGCGTGGTTTCAGTGACCGCAGTTAGTGATGAAGCAGCCATGTCAGGAAGATGCTGTGTGTATCTAGGTGAAAGCAAAAGCACTTTGTTTGGCCATCTGAAATTAGATGCATTTAGGAATCTTTAAGATTACTTACAACAGAACAGCAACGCATTTTATGGTTCAATAACTATTGCAAGTATACTTTAGGTGCACTTAAAATATCTTGCATTTAAAGACAGATATTATTCAAAGATCATACAATCCTCATCAACAGGGACATTAAAACACATTTTTCATATTAAGAAATGTTCATTGTGCACAAGGAGTACTCCAAGTTATTTATGATTTTTATTTCAGTAAGTCTCAAGTGATATGTCAGTAAATATGTTAATAGATTTGAACTATACTTAGTATGCAAAAAATGTTTTTAAATATATTACTTTTTTACTAGCTAACATCAAAACCTTAAAAAAAGTCTATTAAAAATTATTTACTTGAGAAATAAAATCTTACAAGATGAGACTTTTTTTTTTTTTAAATATATACTAATTTGATATATATTCTATATATTATATGAATGATGAGGAAGAGAGGGAGAAACACATCAAAGCTGGTCTGAATGTAGCACCTCTGTCCCTGAATAAAGGCCTCTCCCCCTGTTGTGCTCTCATCTCCAGTCAACATTTTGAAGGTTGTGGTCTTTCCTGCCCCGTTCACTCCCAGCAGCCCAAAGCACTCCCCAGGACGAACCCCAAGACACAAACGGTCCACCGCCAGGATCCGGCCCATCTTGCGAGACTTGTACACCTGTGAGGAAACACCGGCTCTGAGGATATTTTGAGGGGTTCAGATCAAATGCACTGGGTTAAGGGAAAGTTTTTAAATGTCAAGGAGTGTCTGACCTTGGTTAGGTTGTCGATCTTCAGCATGTCATTGTCAGCATCTCCCCTCAGCACTCTGCGTCTCTCACAGGCCACATCAACATCATCGTCCTCAACTGGCTGACTGTTGACAGGCACTCTCTCAATGAGATGAAAACAGTGACCTTTAGAACATTTTCATTTTAAACTGTCAAAGGCACACACATGCTGTATACAAAATCACACTCACTGGGCTTTCCTGAGGAAGTTGTACTGGCACAGAATTGTAATGAGAAAGCCAACGAAACCCTCAATGGTCATTGCCACCAGTCCCCGTGTCACAATGTCCCATTCAAATGGAGACTTCACCTTATCAAACTGGCCTGCAGGGAAGAGAAGGCATTTTACCATCTGAAAAGAGCAAAGAACAGTCCTCAACGATGCTCTGAGATAAAGAATGCATAAACACACCTATCTTGGCGTAATACTCATTGATATACTCATTATAGGCCATCTCCATCAATCCATGACCCAGGTTATAGTTGGGAAAGATGAGAAAACAGGACTTCAGATAGCTGTTTACCAACTTTAAATCCTGTAAGGTAAAAAAAAAATCAAACAAATATATATTAGTGATAAAATGTTACATTGTTATGTGATTTTAATTTGATTTGGTTGAAAATGTTAAAGTGATAGTTCACCCAAAAAATTATTACTTTTACTAATTCTGTCATTGATTACTCACACATTCCAAACCTGTAAGACCTTCGTGTTATTTCTGATGAAATCCAAGAGCTTTCTGACCTTGCATAGACAGCAACACAACTACCAAGGCCCAAAAAGGTGGTAAGGACATTGTTAAAATAGTCCAGTCGAAGACTGACACAGAAGAGAAGAATTTTTTAAATAAAGTTATTATTTTTGTTTTCTTTGCGCACAAATAGTATTCTCGTAGCTTCATAAAATTACAGTTGGACCACCAATGTCAAATGGACAATTTCAACTATGTCTTTACTACCTTTCTGGGCCTTTATGTGATAGTTGTGTTGCTGTTTATGCAGGGTCAGAAAGCTCTCGGATTTCATCAAAAATATCTTAATTTCTTTTCCGAAGATAAATGAGGCCTTACAGGTTTGAAATGACAAGAGGGTAATTAATAACAGAATTTTCATTTTTGGGTGAACTAACCCTTGAAGGGGATGGGAGTGAGATACATAAAGACAATATTTTATTAAAATTATTTCTTCTATAGAGAATGAGCTCAAAAGAATGTTGTCATACAGCTTATACACACAATTTATATACAATTTCTCTGTCTGACCTACCTTGTCACGCTCAAACAGCTGTAGGAGGAAAGTGGCCACCGTGGCTGTGATGCCAATGAAGAGATTGATGACTATGAGGAAAACATAAGCTGTGCTGGGCACCTCAAACCAGAAAGAGGCTGGATACATGATGGGGGTTATAGACCAGCTAGAAAGAGAGAGCGAAATGTCACATTTTATGTGGCATTTTAAGACCTTAATAAAACTGATAAAAATAAAAAAAAACTGTATTTATTGTCTCTCCACGTCTGATTGAGTCTTCATACAGAAATAGCTTACCCATAAAGGAGGAAGAGAGAGAGCACTGCTGGGAAATTTGTAGGTGACGTGTACGCAGGAAGGTCAAACACAAACAGAATTAGGACACAGCACGTTGCTGGAACCAGGTAGTTCAGCTAAAGAAGAAAGAACAAAAGAAATCTTTGTAAACCAGTTAAGCCCTCAGGACTGTTCTTGTTTGTGAATAGACACCAAATCCCTCACAGTCTCTCCTTCCCCCTACCATGTCCCATATGTAGTTCGCTAGCCAGTAAGTGACAGGGTCACAGCCACTGACAAACTGTAGGTGTTTGGCCTTGGTGGATTTTTCTGCTACCAGGAAGACCACGAAGCTTGCTGGCACAAAGGACATGGCTACAATGATGAAGATGGCAATAACCACATCAGTGCCCTGGAGCCTAGAAGAGCGGATATGAAATCCGAAATAAGCAATGAGTGTTTTAGGGCTGCAACAGGAAGAACAGAGGAGAGTAAGACTTACAGATAATCCAGAGAAAGACTGGCACTGGTTCTGTTCATGGGATGATTGGTCACTGTGATGCCTGTGAACGTTTGCACATATAGAGTTTTCATTAGAATTCAGTAAAACATGCACAATTTAAATAGAAAAAAAAAAAAAAAACAATTGATGACTTCTAGATAGTTAGCTGAAGCTAATTCAGACTCACCGTATGCAGCAGGGTTTCCTTTACTACTGGGCAGATTGGCTCTGAGGATGGCATTGTTCAGAACATTTAGGTAGGTGGGCATACTATGATACCCTTTGTTATTGTAAAGCACCTGTAGAGTAAAACAAAAACATTCAAATTACAATGAAATACCAACTCAGAAATACATATCAGCTATAAAGGGTAAAGATGCTCTGACTTGCCTGTGAGGATCGCCTCACTGCTATTTTGCGCACCATAGGTGGTGTTTTTCTCCCAAAGGATGCTGAGACAGATTTCTGAATGTTTCCTACAGTAAAGCCTCCATATCTACAGGATAACACAAAAAACATGCAGTTTTTGAGTTCTTGTCAAAAGAAAGAGAGGTTTAAAAAAAAGTTTTAATTTAAAAATGTATGAGAATTTAAAGCTGGTATGAAATAGTAATTCACTCATTTTACCTATTTCATTTTATAAAAGCATTTTATTGATCTAATTGTTAATGTTCATTTCATTCATACATACGTTTTATTTTTAATACAAAAGTAGCATTGCCACCCTAGATTTATTTTTATTTTTCAATAATCAGTTTAACTCGACGTACACCACAAAATTAAAGAAAAGAACTGTTGCTACTTCAGTTACAAAGCAATTTTAAAACAGTTTTATATGCATGTTCAAAGCTCGAAATGTCCAGTCAGTCCAAAAAGCGCATTAATTAAAAAACTGCACTGCACAAACAGTTTGTTCAGAAATCATTGGTTTGTGGTGATGTCATAAGGATGAATACACGCGCACATTGCAAATGAGCAATGGTATTGTTCCATATTACAAAATATTCAGCATTCAGCAACTTGCCCTGCTCCATCACTTTGCTGGCATTGCAAAGATGCTCATTAAAAACTTTACCGGACCTGGCAGCAAACCCACAAATTCAGAGTAAGCATTTCAAATGCAATACTTTTTTGTATAAAGTCTGTAAGTGAACAACAGCAAAAAAAAGACATCTTGGAAATAAATTCAATCAATTAATAAATTAAGTAAAATATGACATTATCCCTTTGGCACCCTTTCAGAAGATTACCTGTGTAATCTGAGACGATCAGAGGTGTACAGGAGATATTCGGACACGTTGCGTCCTGTGATGTCCACCAAGATGTCTCCGGTTACTACTTTCATAAGGGGTGGTCGACCCCCGACTCCACTTGGGCAGGAGAAGCCCGTGCCCTGCATGGAGCAGATACAACGCACCGGCTCCCGGATGGTCAAGGGCAGTGTGGGGGGAGACGTTGCCATCTCTGTGGGAGCACAGCTGGGTGAGAGGAGCCTTATCAAATGAGTGGAAGAATTCATATTACACAGCTTCATGGAAAAAGACAGAGTCGGCACACAGGATGTTTTAGAATAATCTACATTATGCAAGGAAATACATTTTTTCACTTTTAGCAACAGTCAGCAGGTTTGTGGCAAAGGAGTTATTTTCAGTTTTCCCTAATATCATATCCAAAAGGTGCATACCTTTCAGTATCAATTACTATTTTTCATTCTTTTACATCTTTTGGCTGCCGGTGAGTGTTATTTAAATTTTTTAGCTTTTTGTTGTGGTCATAGTTTTTGTCTTCTTGATGAAACTATAATTTAGTATGAATTTTCTTCAGATGTCATATTCATTCAAATCAACTCACTCATTTCTAAAATTACATCTAATTCTAGTCCAGAAATATTAAAGTATATTTCATTAAAACAAAATGAAAAATTAAACCAAATATTCAATCATTTTTATATATATTAATTATGGTATTAGGTTTTTATAGTTCTTACACTACTGTAAGATGTTTTTTAAGGAAATTAATACCTTTCGTTCGACTAGGATGCTTTAAATTGATAATTTTTTTTTATAAAGTTACAAAAGACTTTACATTTCAAATAATAACTTTATATTCATCAAAGAATCCTGAAAAAAAAAACAGTACAATGGTTAAACATTTATAATACTAAGAAACATTTCTTGAACACTAACTCAGCTTATTGAGCTTAATAATGATTTCTGAAGGATCATGTGACATTTAAGACTGGAGTAAAATTTAGCTTTGCCATCACAGGAATAAATAAAATTTTAAAATGTATTAAAATAAAAGAAAAAAATTAAATTGTAATTGTAAAATTAAAGTGAAATTGCAGCAGTATCTACAGTACATTTCGTAATTTTACAATGTGCACAGCTTTGCTGAAAAAAAAAAACAAAAAAACATGCATATTTAACCATATACCAGTCTGTAAACTCTGACCTCGGACAGTCGTGGGAGGAGCGGCAGTGTAGTTCCAAAGGCCATCTTCAAAATGCACATCTGGGTCATCTGAGGGGGCGGGAGAGGGTGGCGGGGGCACAAAATTTGATAAAGGCACACCCTGTGTGAAGGAATCCAGGCACATAGAGTCAAAGTAGCGGGCTGCCAGGGTTTTGGAGTTGTTGGCATATGGATTCAGGGTTTGGGCCAGTTGGTCCAGAGTGCTGTTGAAGGGAGTTTTTAGTACACACGTCGCACCAACTCCAGAGGGTAGACGCAGGCTGTTAACAATCCTCTGTGGGCTGGCATCCGGAGAAAGTTTACTCCTGGAGCAAAGAAAGGTTTATAGGGATTGAGACAGAGATAATGACTGTGATTTCATAATGCAAAGAAGCCTGTAGATATTTGAAACAATATTTCTTGTGGCTGACCTGTACTGTAGCCTGTCTTCATTGGCATAAGGGATGAAGTTTCCACGAGGCTGTGTGTAGTTGTGATACTGAGATGGAGACAGAATCAACGGAGGAAGGTCACCTACAAAGCCAAAGAGAGACCAACAGAACAGTCTTCATTTAGGTCTATCATTTTTTTGTGCCAGATAAACTGCTCTGATTAAATTGCACAATCTCCATAATTATATTTTTAAAAAGGTATTGCCCCCTAAATTGGTTAAATTGAGATCTAGTGGTTCTTTGTTAGTAGCTTGTACTTTAGCTACTAGCAAAGCTTTCATTTTTAAAATATTTAATTCACTGTATTCTTTACATTTTAACTGATATCAATTATAATTAAATAATCATTTAATTATAAAAAATCAGAAATCATTCTAACATGCTGATTTCGAGTTCAAGAAACATTTCTTATTATCAGTGTTGACTATTTTTGCAGAAATCATGATACAAAAGAACAGCATTCATTTAAAATGTATAGATTATTATATAAATGTCTTTCTTGTCAATTTTTGATTTGTAGACAGAATTGTAAACAGTTGTATATATAACATGATATATATGCTTACAATAATATGTACCATTATATATCTTGATATAAAATTATTTATACTGTAATACAAGATTTTGGTCAACCTACATTCCCTAGAGAAACAGAACATACAAACAATCACAACACAAGTGCCCCGTGTCCTTACCAATCTCAGGCACGGATAGAGCTACAGTCATTGCTACACAGATGAAGAAAGCAGGCAGCAGGATCTGTGAGAAAATGCCCTTGGTGTTCCTCTTTGCACAGTGAAACCTTTTCACTATCAGCCCGTGAAACTGCCGGAGTTTCAGCCACCAGCCCTCAAGCTTAAATCCGCCCTGGCCCTCATGTATGGTCGGCTCCGGAGAGGACTCTTCATCTGGAGCACAGAGGGTATATAGTACACTGAGCGGTAGGTAATCTTTATCTGTTACCTACAGGCCATTCAGAGATACATTTGTCTCAGACAGACTTCCGCTTTGTGTCCAAAGGGTGCAAACAGCACCGGACACAATGTTCTTTCCAAAAGCCTTCAAGATATAACCAAAAAAAGAACTGGTTCCTAGTGAGTTCCTACTACAACTACCAACTGAGTTATTAATGAAGAAAAGAGTCTAAAATATCACTGCAATTAAACTGATAATAAAAAATAATTAAGTTAATAAATAATTATCAATAACTAGGGCTGTCATTTAAAAACAATAATACAAATGATCAGTGATAAATAATTTATGTAATTAATGCATTCAGTTTTTTTAAGAAACAATATGATAATGTGTATGTATTTTTGGTTCTAATCAGAAATGACACAGACCACAACAAAACAGTTACAATGGCAAATTGAATGAATAAATGTGTTATTTACCTACAATTATCCACTTTGAATAATAATAATAATAATAATAATAATTATAATAATAATAACAGATAGAAAGATTTACAAAGTATCTACAGATATAAAGTTCTGTATCTATAAAGCATTTTCAAATATTTAAAATGTGTTTAATACTTTTTTCTGTTGTTAATGCATTCAGTTTTTTTAAACAAGGAAATTTAATCTACATAATGTGTGTGATGTTAATAAATGTGTTTCTAATCACTTTTGGATGTTTGGTTTTTAGAAATCACACAATGTCAAATTGAATAAATGTGTTAATAACAAAATAATAATTAAATTAACTGGATTAAATAATAATAATAATAATAATAATAATAATAATAATAATAACAACTAAATAATTATTAATTATTATTATTATTATTATTATTATTATTATTTAATCCAATTTCCTCACCTCTGAGACTGGCTGAGTCAGGATCCTGGCCATTGTCAAATAATGGGCAGTAGTCTCCATAGAAGTCAGAATAAAGTCCCCCTTCATCCCCTCTCACTGAGCCGAGAGAGGAGCCGGACTGTAGGGATGCTTGGCTTGGGCTCAGCCTGGAGCACATCATCAGGTTACTGAGCTCCACCTCTGGCCGGATCACCTCTGCCCCCTCACACTGTGGTCCTCCTAACAGATTAGAGGGCTTTCCAGCTGATGGTCCACCGGGAGAGTCCTTCATATCTGAAGATAAACCACCATAAATAAAATCTCATGGCTTTAGATACATTGCTTTAATAGATCTCTCTGACCATCTAACCTGCATCACTGTTCTCCAGTGAAAGATCTTCTTCTGACACTTTCAGAAAGACCTCCTCCAGTGTGGTGTCCATCACACCAAAGCTGGTCAAGGCCAAGCTGTCCAAACTCTGCTCCAGAGCCTGAAGAAAATACCCCCAACACACGTGCCCATCAGTGAATGCTTCATATTCAGTTTAATAAAGATTTTATTTCTATCCAAAAAAATGTTTGTGTGTAGGGCCACCTGAAACAGCCTCTCGAAACAGCCTTTCTTGACAGCCTCAGACGGTAGCACATAAGAGAGCTCAGTGTTGGAGTCGGACACCAGCAGACAGGAGGCAAGGTACTGACGGATGAACTGTGTCACTCTGCTCTCTGAACATGGAGATATGGAAGAGGCGGGAGACTGGATTGACTGATCTGAGAACAAACAGAAACATGATGTTAGCTCATAGCAGATGAAAGAGCAGAAGGAAAACTAGGAGATTTTTCGTCTGCTCTTTTGATATTTGAAAGGAACAAACAAAGAAATGAGGAACAGAAGAACCATATAAAAATATGGCGATAAACAGAAAAACAAACAGTGTTTTATACTATAAAACAGATATTTACCAATAGATTTGATACATTTATAATAATTTTATTTGAGTTTGAATTAATATTTAAAAATTAGCTTTTAGTTTTATATTTTATTTATTTTCAATTTGAATTTTTACTACATTTTACTAATTATGTAATGTAATTTGCATTTGCTTTTTTAATATATAATTTTTAAATTTTATTTCAGTTTTATTTATTTTTTTCTATTAATTTTACTGCTTCAACTTATTTCATTTGGTGTCCAAGATGACATTTCTAATCATTTCATAGTTTTTCTCTAATACTTATATTTTATTTCTGAATTATTTCAATTCATATTTTTGATAGTGTTAGTTTAATAACCCTGATTTGTAATTTTTAAATACATTTTGGTACATTTACTGACAGGAAAGCACTAAAAAAAGGGAGAATCAAAGAGGGTAATTATGTAAGCTGGATACAATCTCACAATGCCACCTCAGACATGCATAATTAAAATTTTCGAAAATATCCAAAAATCACATAGTGACACATAGCTGCACATATACCTGCAGTGTGTGAGTCACTCTGTTTCTTGACAAGTGTAAGTTTGTAGCCGTCTCCATACGTGCTCTTGAGGAACAGGGGGGAACCGCAGCACTTGAGTTTGCCATGTGAGATGATGGCAATACGGTCTCCGAGCAAATCAGCCTCGTCCATGTGGTGAGTGGAGAGCAGGATGGTGCGACCTGCTCACACAGAGATTATAGTTTTGGACTAATCATATATTTGAAAACTGATGACCCACACCAGACTTTTAGACAGTACTGTATATATGATTAGTAATCATAGTATCACCTTGTTTATATTTAAGGATGAGGTCCCAGATTGCTCGACGGGCATACGGGTCCACTCCTGCCGTGGGTTCATCCAAAATCACCGCCCGGGACCCACCTACAAATGCAATCGCCACCGACAACTTCCTCTTCATCCCCCCAGAAAGAGTCTGAACCAGACTGTGACGTTTGTTGGACAATTCAAGATCCTCTATCATCCTGTGAATTCCGACACACAGCCTTAATGAACTCAGGAATGGGTGCGATTGAGTAAGTGTTATCAAAATGCGAGTGTGTTAACCCACTTGTCCATCTCCTTCCGGATATCTTCCTCGGCCATGCCCTTCAGACGCGAGTAGAACCACAGATGTTCCTCTACACTGAGCTTATCGAAGAGTACATTGTGCTGGGGACACATGCCCAAATTCTGCCTGATGCGCTCCATCTCTGTGCGGATGTCATGGCCGTATATGGTGGCAGAGCCAGAAGTAGGTGGAAACAATCCTGTGAGTATGGACCTACAAGAGATTCAATGGATACTAATTGAAGTTTCTGCAAGACAGTGCTATATGCTAGAGTGCTATCGTGAGCATAAATAAGCACAGCATGGGTCTAGAACCACCCTGATACACTACGAAACACCATATCCTAACACTCACATAGTGGTGGTCTTGCCAGCCCCATTGTGTCCCAAGAAGGAGACAACCTGGTTCTCATGCAGGTTTAGGCTCAGCTTGTTTAGGGCCAGTTTGCTGCCCGTCTTGTAGACTTTAGTTAATTTGTCTATGCACACCACCAGCGGCAAATGACTGGGTTCTTCTTCAATTCCACGAGTTTCCTCTGAGCAACAAACAATGATATATTTAGTAACATGCCTGAAAATCTGTACAAATTACATTATTCTTACACAAAACATTCTAGCTTTAACAAAGAAGTGAAAGCTGATAATATGATGGATAGATGGATGGATGGATGTGAAACGAAGTGTACCTGAGCGTCTGTGTTCCATAGCACAAGCCTGGTCCTCCTCCATCACGCTTAGCCTGGTGCTGCCACCCCACGGCCAATCCCACGTCTCTATGCGGCCACTTCCTGACCAATAGGATTTCTGCAGGGGAAAATACCATGGCCGGGGCAGTCCGTACATCCCTGGAAGATAAAAAAGAAACATTACAGAAACCAAGAAAAATATTTTAAATTTGCAGTGTTTGCACTGCACAATAATGACATCACTGCAGCTTACCTGGATGCACAGCTTCTATATACCAGGTCAACACACCATATACAATGGCATCAATGGTGAGCATAACCATAGACAGCAGAAGGTTAAAGTCATCGCCCTCTACAGGTGATTGGTTGATAGTACGCCACTGGATTCCAACCCCAGCAACTTCATACAGGGCAAAGTATTTAGATCCCAGACCAAACGCTGTGGTAGACATTAGAGACTGCAGAGAGAGAATCACTTGTTTACTGAAGATCAATAGACTATCAAAATGGAACATGAAAGGGATTCATGGGAAGCCTTCATACCGCTATGCACTTCTCAAAGGCAGTGATTTTGTCGTGAGCCACCTCTTCTCTTATGGCCACATACATGTATGGCACATAACTCAGAAAGTAGATGATTCCTCCACATGCTGAAGCCAGTTTGGCTTTGGAGTACAACACTGACACAAGGAACTTCCCGAAAAGGAAATGGAGAGAACTTTTACATAACATTAACAACTTTTGACTACTGTTTTTCATTGAAAAGCAATTAAATAGAAGGAAACGCCAAGTAAACATTAGAATATGGCTCCAGTACCAGAACATGATGGTGGCGACAGCGTAGACTGTGAGGAAGAGCCAGATGATAAAGGGATCGCTGTGGAGGAGGACTTTGCCGTATTTCAGTATGGCAGTGAGAGCCGTCACTGAGATCGAAAGCTGCACGAAGCCTGTGATGAACCAGGCCACCCAGTGCACTGCATTATTCAAGCCCATCATCTTCATCACCTGTGGAAAAACGACTTGCGTTAACCATGGCACCACTCACGCTGAAGTTTGTTAGTGACACCAGTTTGTTTTAAAAGAAAGTTCAGTCTATTCTCTCACCTCTTTCAGTCTTTGCTCCTTCTCTGCTACGATGTGCTGGATCATCATGGCCACAGAGTAGACCCAGGATATGACCATACACAGAGGCATCATGTGCTCAATAACAAACAGAAAACTGCAAATGGAAAAACCTGTTACAACTTCTCACCTCCACAAGCTGATACACCAGTACATCGCTATTATTACCTTAGAAAATGAAAAATTACATTTTATTCATCATGGATGTATTATATTGATCATATGTAACAGTAAAGACATTTATAATGTTACAAAACAGTGCTGGGCAGGTTCTAGCGGTTTGATGGTCACAGATCACGTTTTTTCTCTTACTGTGCCTTTATATTAATCAGAATGCATGAAACACTTGAAGAACCACTGCATTTTCACATTCCAAACAACCATCATACATATAGCATGAGCAGTTTTTGATGTAAATTGGATTGCATAATTTCAAAATTTATAGCAAAAACAGAATGGTCTGACCCTACCTTTGTGATATTTTGCTACATAAAACACATCTAAACGAAACAAAACCAGCAGACCAGCTATATGAGAATGCAAATTCACTCACTGACAGCAGGTGGCGCTTATGAAACAGCAGCTACGGCTGTAGCTGCGCTTTTAAATACTATATTAATATACATTGTATGGAGGTAAGATGAAAAGAAAATCTAAATCTAAACTTTTCTGAAGACAGTCAGTTCCCCTCAGAGATACATTCATAGAAACCCCTAACCCCCAGTTCAGTATTTCGAATTTTCTTCCTATATTTTGCACATCACGAACAGTGAGCTTGAGCTGCCTGCCACAGTATTTTTTTCTTCTTTGCGCTTCAGTGTCTCTGGCTTCTGTTAATGGTGGCTTTCATTGGGCTTATTTGGCCAGTTTAAGAATTAGTTGTGTGTTATTAATACTTCGAAAACATTTTCAACCATTATTCAGAAGTATATGCAGTTAACAGGGATCTCCTCTAAATTAACAACCCTATGTAGCGATGGTTTTTAGGCACTGTTATTTCTTAAAATTTATACCATTTGCGTAAATAAAATGGTTTACCATTTTAACCGGTATATTGCCCAGCACTATTACAAAGCCTATTTACTTCAAATAACTGCTGCTCTCTTAGCTTTATATTCTTCTTATTAAGCAGAACTGTGTTCAAAAAATTGTTCTTTCACACCAATTCAGAATTTTTGAATATTTTCTAAATGATAGTGACATTGAAGACTAGGGTGCTGCTGACTGAATTCTGCTTTGCCACCACACCACTTTTAAAATTATATCAAAATAGGCATTTCATTTCAAATTGTAATAATATTTTATAATATTACTGTAATGTTTATCAGATTATTGCAAATTTGGTGAGCATAAAATACTTTTCAAAAACATTACAAGAACCCAGTTTAAGTAAAAATTATTGTTTTAATAAATAATGGCAATCTAAACCTACAACCTGGAGGCAACATCCAATTCTTGGTAAAGTGGGTGCTTCTGATCTAGGAGAAATTTCTTACTGAGATACTTAGAATACCATTCTTGAGGATACCTAAAAGTTTGCTTGCAGTGGTTAGGATTCCCTTTAACTGCTTTTTTTCTCCACAGTATTGTCTCCAAAAGTGCAAATGACACAAAAGGTCATAACACCCAAGATGTTAACACTTTATGACTTTCTAAATTGGCTCTCCTTTAACAGCAGTAACACACATTAAGTTTGTTTTCTTTCCCAAAAATATACCCACATCTGTTTGGTCTTAAAGTTTTAAGTAGAACAGAAACATCACAGCACAAAGTAAACTGCCCTAAGATGAGTCTATGATTGTCCTCTTTCCCCTGAAGGAGACTGACTAATGCTGTGTCATCTGCAAATTTAATGTGGAGTGGAAGCGGAGCAGGCAGCTTGTGTGATTTTGCCTGGAGCAAGGGATGCTTTTTTTTTTTTAATATTAGCATCTGTGTACTTTCTGGCTCCGAGATCATTCAGATCCCACTCTATAATGTGTATAACACACATTAACGCAATGCAACTGATCATCAGTGATTAACCAGGTTTTAAACACAGCATTTTAGACTATGTATTTACAAAATATACAACAACTCACTCGTCTCTAGTGTAGCATGGATAGGGAAACATCTGCACGTAGTTTCCAGGCTCAACAACATCATGGCCCACAAACGTGTTGATGATTGCCCGCTCAATCATATCTAAGAGGAAGAAACATGAAAAATGTCAACACAGCATCAAGTAGACATGCTGAAGCTGAATTTGCACACTGCAGCTTTACGCTGTGGGACAGCTCTGATCCTCTTGGCTTTTCTGAGCTCTTAAATAAGTGCTTCCAGAAATGCCAAAGCAGCACTTTATTGACTGGTGCACCAAGCTTTACATAACCAGGTACACATTTTACCAGAAGAACTTTCATTTTGAATAAAACATCAAATCCATTCCACTTTTCCCATGCCAATTCAGGACTCTGTGGATGTTGTTTCAGAGCAAGCGATTTATTGCTTTGTCAACAGTTTTACAAAGAATTTTGCACAAATGGCAGAGCTAACGCTCATAAGTTTAGATTACCACTCTTCTAGATGAAAGATAGATCTTTCACTGCCAATAAGATCAAAACTTTAAAGTGCTCAAGCTAAAGTAATTTACAGTAAATGCAAAACAATATCTGCTTTTGGATATCCTATCCAAAATTTTATTCTAGGTGAAAGGACAAAGTCTCGCTAAATCTTCTTATCATACCTTGGATCCACACAAAGCCATAAAGGAAGTAAAATTTGCCGCCCGTGTTCGGCCCAGGGCGCCAATAAGCTCGACGGATTTCATTTGTTTTCTCTGTGAAGCTGGAGTTCTGTCGGATCTTATACATAACATGGGGTGGCAGAGATCCATCTTTATTGGTCTGAAAAATCACACCTAAAGAGGAGACACAGATTAAACATATGGCTACTGGCTACATTTAACAAGGTATGACTAAGGGCTAAATGAATCATGGAAATGTCGATTTAATGGGGAATGAATGGGTCAGTGTCTCAAACCTTGTTATGAAATAGCGGAGTCATATTACACTACAAAATCATTGACTTAAAAAAATTAAAAAGTCATTTACATTAAAAAAATAAATAAATGAAGCCTACATCGCATTGTGATATTATCTTCAGGACAATTTTATCTCCCCAAATTCTCATCACAATAAATGCACAAATATTTTTTTCAAAGGTGATTCTCATTATCATAGTGCATAATACTACATTTTAAAGTTATTAAAAAAACAAAGATGAACTTCTGTAAGATATGTTTGAAGGTGCTTTTTGGTAAGGAAAAATTACAATGCAAAAAACAATAAACCAATGCAAACTTCAAAAAAAATTATTCAACTGATAGAAAACTTTTGAAAAAAGTACAAATAGTGAACCCTGAGGAAACCATTTATGGCTGAAACTCGTTCTTTTTAAATGTTTAACGTCATGAAATAGTTGAATAATAGCTTTTCATTAATGTTTTGAAGTGCGCCTGGGATCGTTGTTTTTAAACTAATTTTTATACTTTTTGTGTTTCATTTTGAAATAACATGTCACAAATATTACCACAACATAAATAACTGACAGTTTTAATCATTTTTCTTTTTCACATGATAATAAGAATATGAGAACATTTTTGCATTATCTGTGAGAATTCAGAGAAAAACAACTTAATTGCTTTTTGAATTTCACAATGCAAAAAATCATAATGGTCGTAAAAATAGTTTTTTATAAGCAAATATAAGTTCTTATTTCTTTTTGATTTGGGAGTGAAAACTTTTATGAGATCCAGTGATTACTCACTTGCAAAGACTGAGACATTGTCCTGGTAGGCCTGGTTCAGTGTGTAATTGACAATGCTCTCTTCATCGGGGAAGCCTCTGAAGATATCCACACTGACCTGAGGCATTCACAACAGATTTGGTTTTTAGAAAATATATTTTTATATATATATCAAAACGAACAATGCAATTACATAAAAAAGGAAATAGTTGTATTCATGTTAATTATAATTCAACCTCAAGACAGACAACACAAGGTTTTTTTCCAACAGATATATAAGACCGGACAAGTTAAATCAAATTCTTCTCCAGACCTTTGACATGAAGTTTGTCCAACCACAGGCAGCATTATCAATGGTGTGCAGCTGCTCCAGTAGAGTGGTTGTGTTCGGCAGGGTGAAGTTCTCCTCCAGCAGACTGTTCATCAGCTCACTGTCTGAGACGTTCAACAGTTCATGGTGCTTCTTCAGGTCTGCAATGAACTACGACATACAGACAACAAAAGACATCAAGCACATGCACAACACAAAGTGCTATTCAAGCCAAAAATTCTTAAATTAGCAACTAAAAGACAGAATGTTACCTGCTGGAGCCACATCAGGTGATTGTGCAATTTACCCTCCTCTAGGAAGGCCCTTAATTCAGCTGAGATGTTGAGCCACACACGGGCATAATGAGTCACATTCCCCACAAAAGCAAACGTCTCGTTGGCCTACAGAGAGAGAATTAAAAAAAAAAAAACAATCTGGTAAAAAATTTTCAGCTATTCAAATGATTCTCTATTAATTGGGTAAAACTGAAATTAGATGAAAGAATTACCAGCAGAAAGTAAAAAGAAAAAAAGTCATTTGGATTCAGGAGTAATTCATTTGCTTATTTTTTTTTTTTTACATTGCAAACCCAGTTTCTACATTATAAATGCTCGCTGTAAGTCTTTTCCAGCCTTGAAACACCTTGGGAGTCTGGACTTGCCTTTTGTATGACCTTGTCCACCTCTGAGCCAATGGGAGAGTAGAGGATTTTGGGATTTGTAGTCATTAGATGGACAAGTAATCCCAAGTTTCTCTGTTCTTTGCTGGTAAAGCCCAGGGAACTCATATTGCCCTGTTTCAGAGCTTCTGGCTCAATAATCCTAATAAAACAATAAAGATTATATAAAAAAAAGACATTTCACATTCAGAAAGGTAACACACTGTGACACTCATATACACACCTGTTATTTCCACACAGAATGGGCTGAAGACCTGCCCACAGCTGAACAAAGGCAGAAAACTGTGATCTAGGGTTTTCAGTTTCTGCCTCGTTTCCTGCGGCTCCCTCTCCTTCCTCCACAGGGCTGTCTGTTGTGTTGGGACCCCATGTTGTTGTGTTGGAGCTCCAAGAGGTGGTGTTGGCTATAGGAGGAGGCTGGTGGCCTGCACAGGCCCCTTTAGGGAGCAGTCTGGCCAGACCTGACAGCAAATCCACATCCCTCAAGAGTCGTTCTACATCCGCCAGGTTCTTCAGTAGAGCGCCGAGATGGGATTGATCCAAAAGACCGGATATGTTGGACTGCTCCAGACGCAACTGGGGAAAGATGACAGGAGCGAGTGACATATGGAGAAAGGAAAGAGGAGTAATGCTTAATCCTAAGTAATATGTACAGTACAGTTTGAGAGTTTCTTCAACTAATGGCCACTTTTTTTTGACATGTACACTTTCTTAAACACTCTTTTTATACTCTTAATAGTTTAATTTGTCCACTAATAATGTCCAAGTATATGGGACTTTTTTATGGGACTTAATGTACCACAGTGTAATTTACAGCACATCTTAAATTCTGTATTGTGTTTAATAGCACTCTCTGCCCTTTTTAGTCAATTACGGTGATGGAAATGACATTTTTAGCAATAATGACTGGAATAAAATGACAGATTCCTGTGTCTTTCTAAAACTAGTTTCACAGTTAGCACTTATATATCCTTAAAACACAAAATAAATAAACAAATAAATGGCAAAATTGGGACTGTTGTAATTTTTGGAAAATTGATAAACAATTTTCACAAATGTATTAATATGTATTAATTTATTTATGTATATATATATATATATATATATATATATATATATATATATATGCATAGAAGTTATTTTGAATAAAAATGAACCCCTGGGACATTAAATGTAAATACCAAATTGTGTCTGTTTAAGAAGATTCTTGCATGTACCTGATTAAACACTCTCTGTGTATTAATCTGATCTCTCAATTCTTCACTCAACTCCCCGAACAGCTCTGCCCTCTGTTCCGCCCTTCCACCACAAACAGTCATTTGATAGGCCTGTAAAACTGCCTGTTGTTTCTCAGGGACCAATAGGATTTTGCTTATCTCACTGTTCCCTCCTTCCCCACAAGTGAGGGTTTCAAGCACTGCACCAGTCAACAGAATCCCCTAAAAACAGAAAAAAATGTAAGAGGTTTTGTGAGGTGTAGTTATTAAACTAAAGAGTATGATTTCTGCAGAACAAAATTACAAAAAAATTTTTTTTTTAACATTTAAACCACTTAAAAAGTGGAGTTGCAGGCCAACCTCCATCTCACGCAATGCTTGAGGATCAAATTTTTGGCCTCCTCCACCTTCAGCAATCCCGAGTGCCTGGGACAGGACTTTGAGCAGAGCTTGACGGTGAGCAGCTTTGGTTGGGTCTCTCAATGCCTTCTGAATCAGACCCCCCTCCAAACTACGCCAGCCTCCAAGTAACTGTTCTGAGCATGAATTAGGAGAGAGACATAAATATTGCCTACTCAAAACAGGGACAAAACACCCCTGCTATATTTATAGGTAGAAGTAGTTTGTCATTTGCTGTGAAGGGCTTTCTAATTGGGGCATGCAATTGCTTTTAACCTTGCAATTATAAAACAGTAAAACAATTTGGCACTAGATAATGATCAACAACAGTCTAAATGTCACATTTTTTTATTTAAAATGCTTTAACTTGATGAGACTAGTGTGACATTAATGTGCAAACATTATTTCAAGTGGCCCAGCAGCATGAAATGTAGCCGGAACTTAAGAATTTTTCAAAATATGAACGCACCCCACCCAAAAAAAAAAAAAAAAAAAACATATGTAGGGAAGGGACTTTGCCTCCTCATTTCAGTAGTCTGCTACATGGCGCTGATGCATAGTGAGATCACACCTACTGAATCCAAAAAAGACATTACAGTTTCAGTTTCGAAACGAATTTTTATGGCTGTCAAAATTAATATAGTTTAATGCATATACTATATTTTAAATTTTCCATCTATAAAGCATCCTAACAATCTGACATCATTTCAATCTGATATCTTAACCTCTCTCCAAAAGCCCTAACCCAAAGACATGCCAACAAATCAGCAAACATAGGAAATGTTGTAGAAAAAAAGGTGCTGCCTGCTTCCCTGTCTATTTTTTGCCGTTTACAGTCTCTAGGGCTGGGCCACAGACAGGTGATTTCTCAGGACTCTGTGATATCTGTCAAGTAGTAGGTACATTATGTGTGTAGTATTCAAAAAAAGTTGCTTACAGCAGCTCAACAAGTATGAAATATGAATGAGAAAGGCACTGCAGCAGCATTGGCACTGCATTAAGTTTGTAAAGTGTGGGACAATTATTATATTATTTAATTATTGCAGACTTGCATAACTGCGAGTTTAGTGTTTGCACTTCTTGTGCATTTTAATGGAGCCTAAGAAATATAGAGTCAGTATGTTATTTTTTAAAAAAAGGTATTTTTATATTTATTCAATTAGAAGTTGCTGTTTATATTGAGACATATAATAAAAATAAAATAGAGAATTGTATTTTTACAAAGATAAAAAGGTGTGAAAGAAAAATGCATTGCTTCATAAATGCACCTTTATACAATGTGTTTTATTTAGAATAGAGTGTCAACCACACAAAAACTGCAAAATCTAATAATTACATATACTACAATTCACAAGTTTGGGGTCAGTCATATAGCAGTAGTTTTAATATATTTTCTATGTCAACATACTTAATATAAATTATTCCAGTGATGCTAAAGCTAAATTTTCAGCATCATTACTCCAGTGTTCAGTGTCACGTGATCCTTCAGAAATCATTCTAAACTGCTGATTTGCTGCTCAAGAAAAATATATTTGATTATTATCAATGCTGAAAAGCAGTTGTTCTCTATTTTCACGACTCTGTGATGAACAGAAAGAAAATCATTTATTTGAAATGGATTTTTTGTAACAATGTCAAAGTTTCAATGTTGATTTAATTCACAATTTCTAAATAAATGTATTAAGTACTAAACTTGTGAAGAGCCGTGTACATACACATGCACGTGGGAATGTGTGTTTCATCATTCTGTACCTCAAGCTGTACAAGCTTCTCTCCAGGACTGCGGGGTTCATGCTGTCCTTCATCTATTTCTCCTACCTTTGATCCCACTTTAGGATATGTCCCAAAGATGAGATTATACACCTGAACAGAGTACACACACACACACACACACACACACACACACACACACACACACACACACACACACACACACACACACACACACACACACACACACACACACACGCACATGCACAGATTTAGAAACTCCTATCTCACACATACTTCAAATAGCCAGAGTAGAGAAGAAACGAAACTCCCTAAGGAAAATTAAGATTTCATTCGGAAGCTCACAAAAGCATATCTCCACACTTTTCCACCGACTACAGCACGTTAACCCAACACATTAAAGCGCGTTACGCTGGAGCTCCTCTGCCCTAAAGCATTAGATTCTATCGCACATCTTCTCTCTTTGTTGTCATGGAGCAGAATCGTTAATGGTGCTGCAAACCCGAGCTGAGACTCCAAAGAGGATGAAAGTGGAAGAAGGCTCAGAGGAGCATGATGCTGAGTCATGATTTGGACTTCAAAAGCACTGCTGTCTGACCTGGGTTGAAGGAAAAAGGAAGTTGAGGTGAGAAAACAGACCTCTTTCAGGTTGATGGGGGAGGAGAGCAGCAGGCTGGCGGTGTCGTTTGGCAGAGAAAGGTTTCTGATCAGGAACTGCTGGAACATCGACTGGTTCCTGAGGACACTTCCCACAGTAAAACCTGAAGCGGAGACATGCACAACGTTTTCATCAAAGAAGATTTGATTTGCTGCAGTTGACGTATATGTATACTACTGTTTAAACATTTGAGGTCAGCAATTATTATTGAAAGAAATTCATACTCGTTTTGAGAATTTCAATTATAGATGGTGGGGGGGGGGCACAATTTAAAATAATTTACCTCACAAACCTATATTTATATTTCACACCAAAATTAAACATTTTTACTTAGTCCAAAAAAGGAATCACAACATCATCATATCAAGATTTAGATGGTGTAATACTGTTTCCCCAGGTCCTTATAGTGTTAGTGTTACTAATATAATATTATATTAATATTTTAAATTTAGCTTTTACATTGTTACAAAAAATGTCTATTCCAAACAAATTGTTGCTGAACTCTTCTGAACTCGCTGTTCATTTATCCTGAAAAAAAAAAATAAAAAATTACAGCTTCAATTTAAATATTGATCAATAAGAAATATTTCCTGAGCACGTAATCAGCATATAAGAATAATTTTTGAAGGATAACTGAACATTCTGAAGGACATTAAAGACTGGAGTAATGGCTGCTGAAAATTTTCGCTTGCCATCACAGGAATAAATTACATTAAAACAGATTAAAATTAGAAATACATTAAAATAGTTATAATTGTAATAATATTTCAAAATATTGTTTTTTTTTTTTTTTTAATGAAATAAATGCCTTCTTGTTGAATATAAAAGACTTCTTTCAAAAACTTAAAAACATTATCAACCTCAAATTTTTTAATGGTAATTTAGATGCTTAATACAATTTAAGCAAGTACAGTATAAAGCAACTGATGTGATATTTAAAAAAAAATTCACATCAGCTTCATCTGCAGTCTTCCTCTTTCGCATTCATACATTATGAATAAAAGTGCATAGAGAACAAAATCCAGTATGACTGTGAGTTTAGCATCTGTTTACTTTATGTTACCTGTAAGAAATCAGTTCAATAGCCTTCAAAATGCCAGATGTCTGCCGCTTTGTGTATGTTTGTCTAAAATGTTCTGCTGCATTGATTATCATACAACTGCATGATTACAGTTGGAAATATACAAGGTAACTTTTTAATGCCAAAAGTATACATATAGTGTCAACAGAATATATGCGATCCACAGCTGAGCCACATAAAAGTGTGCATTTGAAACTGCATCTGAAATCTAACTGTGTTTGAAATGTAATAACAATGCGATTTAAAATAGTAAATCCAGCAGAAACTGTATAGCTATTTGAACAAAATAGTCATTTGCTTCTAATTTCTAATTTGCATGTATGGTTATGGTCAAGGTTGGTATATGTATGTGTTTTAACTTACCATGGCTGGTGTTGTAGTGGCTATCCAGAGGGCCTTGTGCTGAGCTCAGGCTTTCAAGGTGCTGCTGCAGTGACTCCAGCTCCTCTCCCAGACTGGGTCTGTCTGACGTAAACAAGTGGTTCTGCTCCACGACTTCACTGATCCTTTCTAACAACTGAGTCACACTGAGAAACAGGAGAAAAATAAAGGTCAAAGAAATTAATTAAAAAGAAAAGAAGAACAAGAAGGAGCATAATAAAAAGAAGAGAATGTCAAATCGTATAAGCAGAGTAACCAACTAAAAAAACAAACAAAAAAAAAACAGTGGTCCAGACTGGCCGATACTGCTTACAGAATTTAGATTATAGATAAGATGGGGGAAAAACAACATTTTAAAGTATTTTACCTAATAAACCTATGTTCACACCAAAATTAATACATTTTTTGTTATATTTTTTTAAATTTAATTCTAGCGCAAAACACCAAATTCCTAAAAAAGAATCACAACATCATCATAGCAAGACTTAGATGTTGGCATAATACTGTACCACCAGGTCCTTGCAGAGTTATTTTCGGATTACTTATATAATATTATAGTATATTAATCTTTTGAATGAGCTTCTTTATATTTTAAATTTTCCTTTTAATTTTAGTTTATATTTTAGTCCTTTTGTAATGGTTTTTTCTTTTTTAGATATTTCTATTTAGCATGAATTTATTATTTCAGCTTTAGTTTAATTAATTTTATAACTTATTTTATTTCAGTTAGTTGATTAGGCAACCTTTCCAATTTTTTTTTTTCCTTTTGGGTTTTTTAATTTAATTTTTTAAATAATATATATATATATATATATATGTATATGTATATGTATATATATATATATATATATATATATATATATATATATATATATATATATATATATATATATATATATATATATATATATATATATATATTAAAATACACACTCAATTTCACAAAAAACATACATAGTACATCATACACATACATATTTAAATACATACACAGCATTGATATATTTATATTATTGCTGTTAAATGTTTAATCGTGATTAATCGAATCCAAAATAAAAGTTTCTGTTTACATACTATACAGGTATGTGTGTATACTGTGTATATTTATTATGTATATATAAATACAAACACATGCATGTATATATTTGAAAAATATGTAATGTTTATATATTAAATATATTTATATATAATATAAAATATAAGAATATAAATATATAAATGTATATACAGGTAAATATTTTAAAAATATAAACTGTATGTGTGTATATTTATATATAGATAATACATATACACAGTACGGACATATTATGTAAACAAAAACTTTTATTTTGGATGCGATTAATTGTGATCAATCATTTGACAGGACAATATATATATTCAGCATTAATTCAGCATTTCAATTAATGAAATTTATTATTAAGAGATTTAGTTTTAATAACAATGGGTCCTTTGAGATGCATTAATACTGATTAGTAATATCACGGTTGATCAATGATTTTTCTAAGTGGTAAATAAAACCATATATAATTAAATACTGTTTCAGTCTTTCTACTTTAAAATTTCATGTTTAATTCTATGTGTTACTCGCTGTTTCTTTGTAATTTTTTTGTGAAATTACTAGAAAATTCTGAATTCCACACCATTTTTTTTTCAGTGTAGTTTTGTGCTGTTCTGGCTGGTGGATAAGAATAGCCATGATCTTTACCAGCAAAACTGAAAAACAACTGTAGTAAAACTGATCAAGACGGCAGTCTTGCTACTTAAGCTAGTGCACTCCTAAACCCAAGACATGCTGCTGACCAGTCATGCTGAGGTCATAGTTATGTAGTTCGATCACTACAATCCATTAAACGATCAAATCACATCTAAACACAAAGACAAGATCCATTACACAATCAAACAGCTCGTAAGATCACTATTACAGGGGTTGATGGTGACTGCTATTCACACAGTATAATGAAAATGAATCCATTAGAGCCCATCTTAGTCATCGAGAGAGGAAAAATCAGAAACAGAGTGTAGGTGGACTCACGTGGAGTTTTTATACTGCAGGAAGCCAAACTCATCCCGCTGACCATCCGGACACAAAGACTGCATGATGGGAATGATGCCTGCCGAGGTGAGAGGGGCCGCGCTGTAGAAGGCTGGACAGAACCGGGGAAAAACAGACCACCAGGGCGGAGGGACGGAGAGGATGGAGGTGAAAGAAAAGTGAAATCCAGTATTGCAATGAGGTTTAAATGGTTTTGACGAAGGTGCAGGTGTGTTCAGATGTAGAGGAGAGGAACATAAAACAGGGCAGTGTATGGATGGAGATATATATTTATGGCCGGGAATGTGAGTGAGTGAGTGAATGAATGAATGAGCGGGATCATAGGATGCGGGATAATAGAACAAACAAAGGCAATGATATTTTCCAAGGTCCACGGATCAAAGATTTGGGGAGAGATTAAAAGACAGGGAGAGAAAAAGAAGCAGCAGTCACATATCAGAGAGCAAACACAGAGTCAGGGAGGGTTTCAGATGTCAGATCACTGCGATAAACTCCAAGTGGCCTTCAAATGATTCACTTCATCACGCACGCAGAGGTCGACCGGACAAGCTGTCACTGAAGCAGAGAGAAACTAGCATCGCTGTGTAGCACGGCTCTTCTACACCCACATGCTGCCAGTCACGTCTAATAGAACACAGGAGTGGACAGACTTGTTTAGATGACTCACTTCCCCACTGCAACCTGCTCCTCTACACACTTGATATGGAGTCAAATCTCAGGGATGGGTAAATGATCATATTTGTCTCTCAAAGACCACAAACATCATAGGAGCGACAACCATGGATCAGGACTTGCTGCCTTCAAGTCCTCCTGGGAAATTCCAAGTTCAGAAATCATAATTTTGTCATGATATAAGTGATTCTGGTGAGAATAAGATGTAGGCTGGCAATTTTACAACAAAGGAAGGGAGGTTTTTAGCACTAAATAAACAAAAAAGCAAGGGCAAAAGGTGCACATTTACTGTGTAATTTTTGGATTCTCGTGCATTATGTAGTTTGGTCATGTAATCATGTCACCTAAATTACAGTGTTTTCAAGTAAGCTTTATTTATTATATTTAGTATACTTCTATATATATATATATATATATATATATATATATATATATATATATATATATATACAGATATATATATATATATATATATATATATATATTAGGGCTGTCAAATGATTAATCACGATTAATCACATCCAAAATAAAAGTTTTGTTTACATAATATATGTATGTGTACAGGGTATATTTATTATGTATATATAAATACACACACATAAATTATATATTTAGAAAATATTTACATGTATATACATTTATATATTTATATTCTTATATTTTATATTATATATAAATATATTTAATATATAAACATAACATATTCTTCTTAAATATATACATGCATGTGTGTGTATTTATATATACATAATAAATATACACAGTATACACACATATATTATGTAAACAAAACTTTTATTTTGGATGTGATTAATCGTGATTAATCATTTGACAGCCCTAATATATATATATATATATACACACACATATACATATATATATACACACACATATACATATACATATATACACACACATATACACACAGTCATGGCCAAAAGTATCGGCACCCTTGGTAAATATGATCAAAGAAGTCTGTGAAAATTTATCTGCATTGTTAATCCTTTTGATCTTTTATTTAACAAAATCACAAAAATCTAACCTCTCATTGGATAATAAGAATTTAAAATGGGGATAAATATCATTATGAAATAATTTTTTTTTTCTCAAATACACGTTGGACACAATTATTGGCCTACCTAGAAATTCTTATGAGTAAAATATCTCTGAAGTATATATTCCCATTCATATTCACAATTTTAAGCACTCTAGGGTGATTATGAATATGAAATTATTCAGCCATGGCTTCCTGTTTCACAGAAATATAAATAGGAGGGAAAACAAAGCCCAAATCCCCTTAATCATCCATTACACTGAGAAAAACCAAAGAATATCTGATGTGCAGCAAAAGATTATTGAGCTTAACAAATTAGTGAAGTGGCTTTAAGAAAAGAGCTAGAGCAATGAAAATTCCCATTTCCACCATCAGGGCAATAATTAAGAATTTACAATCAACAGAAAATGTTACGAAACTGCCTGGAAGAGGATGTGTGCCTATATTGTCCTAATGCACAGTGAAAAGGAGAGTTTGAGTGGCTAAAGACTCTACAAGGACCACAGCTGGAGAATTGGAGAAAATAGTCTTGGGGTCAGAAAACCTAACAAAAAAATTAATAAATTGTCAAACAGCACCTACATCACCACATGTTGTTTGGGAGGGTTTCAAGAAAAATTCTCCTCGCTCATCCAAAAACAAACTCCAGCAAACGGGACTGGCTTCTATGGTCAGATGAAACTTAAAAATTAGATTGTTAGCAGCAAACACTCAAGATGGATTTAATGAACACAGGGATAAAAAGTACCCCATGTGTACAATGAAATATACTGCTGTATTTTTGATGTTGTGGGCTTATATTTCTGATGGAGGTCCTGGACATCTTGTTTAGATACATGGCATCATTGATTCTATCAAACACCAACAGATAAAAAAAAAATCAATAAGTGACTGACTGTCTGACTCTGTTAGAAATCTTATAATGGGCCACGTTTGGATCTTCCAACCGGACAATAATCCAAATACAAACCTCAAAAACAACACAAAAATGGGTCACTAAGAACAAAACCAAGCTTCTGCAATAGCCATTCCAGTCCTCTGACCTGAACTCTATAGAAAATGAGTGTGGTGAACTGAAGAGCAGCACCACCAACATGGAGCTGGGAATCTGAAGGGTCTGGAGAGATTCTGGATAAAGGAATGGTCTCTGATCTCTTGTCAGGTGTTCTCTAATCTCATCAGGCATTATAGGAGAAAATTTAGAGCTGTTAAACTCGCAAATAAAGGTTTCAAAAAGTATTGAATAAAAGGGTGCCGTTAAATTGTGGCCAATGTGTATTAGAGAAAAACATTTATTTCATAATGATATTCCCCCCATTTTAAATTCTTATTATCCAATGAGAGGTTAGATTTTTGAGAATTTTTTAAATAAAAGATGCAACAAAGATTAACAATGCAAATTAATTTTCACAGCCTTCTTTGACCATATTTACCAAGGGTGCCAATATTTTTGGCCATGACTGTATGTGTGTGTGTGTGTGTGTGTGTGTGTGTGTGTGTGTGTGTGTGTGTGTGTATATATGTATATATATATATATATATATATATATATATATATATATATATATATATATATATATATATATATATATATATATAAATACATTTATTTCATACTAAGCATATTTACTGACATATCGCTCAAGACTTACTGATATAAAAATTATAATTAGCCTAAACTTTATTTGGCGTACTACTTGTGCACAATGCACATTTCGTAATATTAAGCCTAAAATCTAAGTTTTAATGTCATTGAGGATTGTATGATTTTTGAAAAATATCAGTCTTTAAATGCAAGATATTTAAAGTGTACCTAAAGTGTACTTGCAATAGTTTCACTTTAGCACAATCAAATATACTTCAGTATATCTTTAGGTGGACTTCAGCACCACTTCTGCACAATTTAAGTTTAGTTCCAATTTAGCAGACTTTAAGTATACCAGTTTAGTATACCAACAGTACAATTACAGGGCATTTTAATTAAGTACATAAATATGTAAATGTATGTATAACTTAGCATGAATTAAATGTATTTCAAATACATTTTAGTATATTTATTTTTTACTAGTGTACTTTCACAACTTCAGTTTAATTATGACCAATACCAACCTGCTTTCATTACGATTCTTTAACTGACAAATCATCGACAGCCGATAGTTAGTCCAATGATCACACAGGCTGTGACTTTTGTTCACTTCACAATTCACTTACTGAAATGCACCACTACCTTTCAGATGGCACTTCTCTCATACAACAATCCCTTTCTACGAATTTGCCCTACATTGATATACTAATGAGTACATTAGGCCTATAACTGCTGAGATTATTTAATGAAGCCTTAATTAATGAATGGCTCTGTGAGAAGTGATCCTCCATTAGAATATCAGTCAATTCAAATTCAGCTTTCGCCTCCCTTCACTTTGGCAGCCCTGACTGAAATGTAAACACGAGGCAGCTGGCACTGATGGAGGGATCTAAAAGGTTACTTAATGGTTAGTGCTGACTCTTTTTCCTTCCCTAAGTGTTTGTCACTGCAGTGTGTGGCCTGTAGAGTTGGCATCCTCAACATTGCCCTCATTAGCTAAACACCGCTCACCATCGGCACCTGATGACTCTGCGAAAAACGTCCCTCGATTGACGTTAACACTGAGGCGTGTTATATTTCTGCTTTTCCAGTGACAGGTTGTCTGCTCACAAGAGGAAGCTGTGTTTATTGCCTTGGTTTCCTAACTCTTATATCTGACATCTGCACCCACTCCGCAAACACAGCTGAGGTTTAAAAGAGCAAAGATCAGTCAGGGGAAATAACCTGATGGCTCAGTAAGTGGATGAATTCAGCATGTGTGTGTGACAGTTGTGACAATTAGAAACAGCTCATTGGTTGAAGAAAGCACAGATGTGTCATTATCAAGACAAGGTGTTTGAATAACGTGCCATCGTAAGAAAGATCCTTCGTTCACAGTGGGTTTGTGGGTTATGTTAGTGTTGTTCACAGAGACATATGGGAGCCCAACACCTAAACCTCTTACACCAGGCGTGATGAAATAAAATGGCAAGCGATAAAAGCTATGCTAATCCGAGTTTCTGAAATCAGCTGTAATAATGACTAGTTTCCATTTCTGCAGCATTGTGACTAGCCTTATATTTGAAAACACCCTAGGTGGAGTGAGGTTTTGGATTACATCATCATGGTATTGTGGAATATTATAACCATTTAACATGTTTTGTTGTTACAATGCTTTATATTGCATTATATTTTAAAATGTTATTTATTCCTGTAATGGCAAAGCTGAATTTTCAGCAGCCATAACTCCAGTCTTCAGTGTAACATGATCCTTCAAAAATATAAATCTTTTGTAACATTATAAATGTCTTTACTGTCAGTCTTGATCAGTTTAATGAGTCCTTGCTGAATAAAAATATTAATTTATTAAAAAAGTCTTACTGACCCTAAACTTTTCAACAGTAATGTAAAAATAATGTAATATAAAAGGGGCTTGTCTGACTTTAATGTGTACTGTATATTACCATTATTATGCAATGTAAAAAAAAAAAAAAAATTATTACTGGTCTTTAATGATAATAACAAGTTACTTGTAATGGAGGATTTATGCCAATTCTGTCTAAAACTCCAATGTAGGGCATTTCCAAACTTTTCATGGCCACAGTAGGAATATATTTAAAGTCAAACATGGATGGGTCTTTAGTGTGGACATGCAAATTTCATATAGCTGGATTCTTGATGCATCACACCTGGTTATGTCACATTGTTATTATTTATTTATTTTTAATTCATCATGTGCATGTGTATATGTTGACATATGGGCAGGCTCCAGTCTGCACATACTGCTGGAGTCATCTGTGCCCTTTTACCATTAGATTAATGCATAAGACAGTTGATATGACAAATACAAAATAGCAGCACAATAAACACGTCAAGAGTCCACGAACACAACACACAATTAGAGGACACACAGTGAAATGATCCCATATACTCAAAAGAGTTAAGAATTCAGCCACACAAAAAACAAACATTTTGACTTACACACTGGTCCAGCATGCAGTTAACATGCACGGTGAGGAAAAAATAAAAAATGAAAGACAAAGGCAGAGAGAGAGATACAAGTATTGAGGACAGATGACAGAAAGAAGCAAAAATGAAACAAAACATGGTGTGATTTCAGCATTGAAAATAACACTGTGATGACATACAAATGAGGGTGTTCTGTGAAAAAAAAATACTACATGGCTAAAGCTCTGTCTAACAGCCAAAAATCTTTGCAATCAATGACAGATTGGCAAAGTTGTATGAAGCAACCACATAGAAAAATGAATACATTATCATATGATTATAACGAACCACAAACAACACTTTTTTCCATCCCAAAAAATTTAAATTCTTTCATCATTTAACCACCTTCATATCATTCCAAACCTGCATGAATTTCTTTTCTTCAGTGGAACACAAAAAGTGATGTTAGGCAAAATGTTTTCCTTTTTTCATACAATGAAAGCTTAACATTCATTGTCGGCAAACCAGCGATTTGAATGTACACAAAAGAGAGAAATATTTAAGATCTAGAATAAGATTTAAGGACTGTTTGTCAACACAAATATATCTCGTAATTGGGTATAATCTCTATATATCAATATACGGGGGCAGTCGTGGCCTAAAGAGATAGAGAGTCGGACTTATAACCCGAAGGTTGCGGGTTCGAATCTTAGGTCCGGCAGGGATTGTAGGTGGGGGGAGTGAATAACCAGCTCTCTCTTTCACCCTCAATAAAACAAGTGAGGGGAGACCCTTGAGCAAGGCACAGAACCCCCAACTGCTCCCGGGTGCCGCAGCATTGGCTGCTCCATTCATGGTGTGTGTGCACTTGGATGGGTATATGTATACATATATATACATATCTATGTGACCTTGTACCACAAAACCAGTCTTAAGTCGCTGGGGTATATTTGTAGCAATAGCCAAAAATACATTGCATGGGTCAAAATTATAGATTTTTTTCTTATCAAAATCATTAGGATATTAAGTAAAGATCATGTTCCATGAAGATATTTTGTAAATTTCCTAACATAAATATTTTAAAAATTAATTTTTGATTAGAAATATGCATAGCTAAGAACTTCATTTGGACAACTTTAAAGGCGATTTTCTCAATATTTAGATTTTTTTGCACCCTCAGATTCCAAATCATATCATTGTATAGTCAGGACATTCTGCAGTGTAGTTCTTTTGGTGTTCTGCAGAAGAAAGAAACTCACACAGGTTTGAAACGACCTGAGAGTGTGTACTGTCTCTTTAATTACTGATAACGAATAAAGAGCCTAGTCTAATTAATTCAGACACACTTAGACTATTGTATTGCGAATGTGAACTTCATAAAAACCCAAGGAGCAACAAAAGTTATCTGACCAGTGGAGGGCAAGATTGAGCTGGGTTGGGGTAAGAATCACCTTACACTTCCTTCATCTTCTACTCCTAATCTTCTCTCGCTGTGCTGTCACTTAACTTACCTTCTTTCACAGGAATGGCCGGCTTCTTCTGCCGCAAGCCCAGAAGTATGAAGAAGAGCACCAGAGGGATGAATATCTCAAATGCAAGAACCCACTGCAGAGATAAACATACAGAAAAAACAGGTTATGAAAGCCACATTAGCCACTGTGGCTGCTGGTTATATACATATAGCCTAGTTGATTCACTACAGTTGGTGTGATCTATCCATCTGTTTTATTTCAAATAAATGCTGTTCTTTCAACTTTCCATCACAAAAAAATATTAAGCAGCACAACTGTTTTCAACAGTGATAATAATAATAAAAAAAGTCTCTTATGCAAAAACCAGCATATTAAAAAGATATCTGAAGGATCACGTGACACTGAAGACTAATTTATTTTTGATACAGCATTGGTGATTCATGAGCATAAGAGATGTATAAATATTGGTAGTAAATATAAAAATACATCACATTCTTTCATAATGGGGCCAGTGAAAATGTTGGCTGGCTCAAGTGGATAAGCAGGCAAAAAAAATCCCATTGTTGAGGCCTGCCAACCGATTGAGTCAAGTGTCAGAGATTGATCTGGTAAACACAGAATGGCCAATTGAAGAGTTTGCTTAACATGATGCAATATTTGCGAGCGGGTTGGCCAACACACCAGCTAGTGCTTCCAAACAGCCCGTTCCAACAATTATTAAAAGAGGTGGAAGAGAAACGAAAGATATCGCATACACATACACACTCCACAGCAGGTGGTTGGAAAGAGATGTCAAATGCTTTCAAGCACATTGTTTAAAGTGTGCAAAGTACAGCAGTAAAGCTGCATCTTCCAACATTTACCTCTGAATTATTTCCACTACTTCCTTATGTGCTCTCTCTCTCTCTCTCTGCAGGAGGCTCTTTTTGGACATATCTGAGCTGAAGTTACTGAGAAATAAGCCGTTGGTTGAAGTGCAGACTATGATTAGGAACTCACAGGGTTATAGCCAAGGATACTATTTATAGCTGAACTGAGATCAGCCTCTTATTCTTCCTGCTTTTTGAATGCGTGCGGCTGCCATCTGTGCTTGACAGAGAGAGGCTGATCTCAGATCAGTGTCTAAGGGCATCCTGTCCTGACCACAATGTGTCTTTCACTGCAGCACAGCATCACGCTGACCCCACATCCCGTCTCTGTTGACAAGCGACAAGAGAAGGTGCAGGGGTTTTTCTCTCGCTGTTAGACATTCTCCCCATCTCTGCCATTTCTGAAGGTCACAACAAACAAGAAGCTCCTTTTACATGCATCTCTCACAATACACAAAGCCGCATCTGACACGACACACAAAGCTTCGCTTACGAGACCCTCGGTGCTGAGCACGGGGGGTGTAAACACCAGCCAAAGAGTGCTTGTTTTTTTTTAAAAGGTCCTGTGGCTTATTTAACTTTTAAAGTGGCAAAGAAAAACATTGCTTCACTCACAGTCCGTTTTAAACTGTAATTTGTATGTGGAGGCTGTTCATCTATTATTTGTGGAGCTATTGTGTCTGCCTATGGGCACTGCTCTTATACTCAAGTTAAGTCAAGTCTATATGTACAGCACTTTTCTTTTTTTTTTTACAGTGCACATTGTTTCAAAACAACTCTACAGATTGGATTACTTTATTGTGATATATACCTTTTACTGTGACCCATCCCATGGTACAAGATTTTGGTCATACATCACCCACTGTTCTGCTAGAAAGTTATTACATAATTTAAATGTGGAAGACAGGCAGGGAATGCAAACAACAAATCATTCAGTTACGACAATATTTTGGCACTGGTTGCTATTGTAATCGTTGAATAGTGTCATATCGTAGGGAGAGTAGATCATCTGGCTTGGTGAAGCTGGATCTAGAAGGCCTTGATATACCAAAATTTTGTGACCTTTATGACTGTGATGGATTATAATGGTGGAGAAACCATAAATGTATTTTGCTTCGGTAATAATCTTATTTGTCTAATGTAAATATGCAACAACAGTTAAGGCTGGAATACTCTACACTACACAGACTTTTGCACCAATTTAGAGTCTAGAGGAGTTGATGCACAAAATTCAGAGCCAGTCTGCAGATTTGAGTTGACAGATTTAATAGAAAATCACATAGTGTATTATTGTCACTGTCTCTTTTTTTTTTAGCTTCAGACTATAACCGCTTTTCTATTGTCGGATTGAACAGTGGAATATCCAACGTTTTGATATCCATTGAGTCTGAGAATATGAAACATGCTTGATATTTTTTCTTCAGTGGAACACAAAAAGTGATGTTAGGCAAAATGTTTTCCTTTTTTCATACAATGAAAACTTAACATTCATTGTCGGCAAACCAGCGATTTGAATGTACACAAAAGAGAGAAATATTTAAGATCTAGAATAAGATTTAAGGACTGTTTGTCAACACAAATATATCTCGTAATTGGGTATAATCTCTATATATCAATATATCAATATACGGGGGCAGTCGTGGCCTAAAGAGATAGAGAGTCGGACTTATAACCCAAAGGTTGCGGGTTCGAATCTTAGGTCCGGCAGGGATTGTAGGTGGGGGGAGTGAATAACCAGCTCTCTCTTTTCACCCTCAATAAAAACAAGTGAGGGGAGACCCTTGAGCAAGGCACAGAACCCCCAACTGCTCCCGGGTGCCGCAGCATTGGCTGCTCCATTCATGGTGTGTGTGCACTTGGATGGGTATATGTATACATATATATATACATATCTATGTGACCGTGTACCACAAAACCAGTCTTAAGTCGCTGGGGTATATTTGTAGCAATAGCCAAAAATACATTGCATGGGTCAAAATTATCGTTTTTTCTTATCAAAATCATTAGGATATTAAGTAAAGATCATGTTCCATAAAGATATTTTGTAAATTTCCTAACATAAATATATTAAAACTTAATTTTTTATTAGTAATATGCATAGCTAAGAACTTCATTTGGACTACTTTAAAGGCGTTTTTCTCAATATTTAGATTTTTTTGCACCCTCAGATTCCAAATCATATCATATCACAAAGCTTCGCTTACGAGACCCTCGGTGCTGAGCACGGGGGGTGTAAACACCAGCCAAAGAGTGCTTGTTTTTTTTTAAAAGGTCCTGTGGCTTATTTAACTTTTAAAGTGGCAAAGAAAAACATTGCTTCACTCACAGTCCGTTTTAAACTGTAATTTGTATGTGGAGGCTGTTCATCTATTATTTGTGGAGCTATTGTGTCTGCCTATGAGCACTGCTCTTATACTCAAGTTAAGTCAAGTCTATATGTACAGCACTTTTCTTTTTTTTTTTTTACAGTGCACATTGTTTCAAAACAACTCTACAGATTGGATTACTTTATTGTGATATATACCTTTACCGTGACCCATCCCATGGTACAAGATTTTGGCCACACATCACCCACTGTTCTGCTAGAAAGTTATTACATCATTTAAATGTGGAAGACATGCAGGGAATGCAAACAACAAATCATTCAGTTACGACAATATTTTGGCACTGGTTGCTATTGTAATCGTTGAATAGTGTCATATCGTAGGGAGAGTAGATCATCTGGCTTGGTGAAGCTGGATCTAGAAGGCCTTGATATACCAAAATTTTGTGACCTTTATGATTGTGATGGTAAATGTCTTTTGCTTCGGTAATAATCTTATTTGTCTAATGTAAATATGCAACAACAGTTAAGGCTGGAATACTCTACACTACACAGAATTTTGCACCAATTTAGAGTCTAGAGGAGTTGACGCACAAAATTCAGAGCCAGTCTGCAGATTTGAGTTGACAGATTTAATAGAAAATCACATAGTGTATGATTGTCACTGTCTCTTTTTTTTTTAGCTTCAGACTATAACCGCTTTTCTATTGTCGGATTGAACAGTGGAATATCCAACGTTTTGATATCCATTCAGTCTGAGAATATGAAACATGCTTGATATTTTAAGGCAATTTTAGAACATATTGTTATAGCAACATGTAGTTTCTGCATAAAACAATGAAATATTTTTGTGCTGTTGGATTGCATTTCAACTGGAATCCTCAGCAATTAAATTTTAGTTCTACACTGTATAAAGAAAAGCCTGAACCTGTTAAATTTGTCTAACACATAAATTATGCAGATAATTTTAACTTACCAATAGAACTACTGTATAAGACTAATATCACCCTGGTGAAATATAAATAAGCTACAATGTATTTGAAATACATTTATTTCATGCTAAGTATACTATAAATACATTTATGGACTTAATCAAAATACCCTGCAATTGCACTCTTTGTATACTAAACTAGTACACTTAAAGTCTGCTAAATTGGAGCAACTTATTTTGTTCTTAATGCACTTTAATTTAATGCACTGAAATCCAACTATACTGAAGTATACTTGATTGTGCTAAAATGGAACTATTGCAGGTATACTTCAGGTACACTTTAAATATCTCACATTTAAAGGCAGATATTATTCAAAAATCATACAATCAATAGTGACATTAAAATACATTTTAGGCTTAATATTAAGAAATGTGCATTGTGCACAAGTAGTACTCCCACAGTAAAGCTGAATTATAATTTCTATATTAGTAAGTCTCGAGCGATGCCAGTAAATATGTTAATAGGTTTGAACTATACTTAGTATGAAATAAGTGCATTTATACTTTTTTACTAGGGCACCGTCACAGGTTGGTAATTTTTTTTAAATGTTTTTATCAATGTTCACCAAGGCTGCATTAATTTAATAAAAATACACAAACTATAATATTGTGAAATATTTTTCATTTAAAATAACTGTTTTCTATTTTAACACATTTTACAATGTAATTTACTCATGTGACAAACCTGAATTTTCAGCAGCCATTACTCCAGTCTTCAGTTGTGCTACTTTATATTTTTGTGGAAACATATTTTTGATAAACAGAAAATTCAAATGAACAGCATTTATCTTATAATGTAATATACACGTGTGTGAGCGTGTAGGTGGAACACACTCTCCCAACCTAACCCAGACACCATTATGCACTAGAATATTCTAGTTATTGTCTGTCCGCTCTTTAAACTTTATCTGCTAAAACATTTTCCATTCACCAAATGACTGAATTACATCTTTGTGCCACTGTCCATCGAGCAAAGCATCCATCACCAACCAATAGGCAAATAATGCGAGCTAAAACACTTATCCTCCAATAACAATGCATGCTGAAAGATATGAGGTTTTCTTCTGTCAAGAAAATTTGAGATAATGGAATTGCTTTTACTGTGCAAGAACTAGAGAAAGGCTCATATAAACTCATATAAACACCTCGGCCCGTCTCTCCCCAGACAGCTCATATGAACGAAGCCTGCATAATCAGATAAAACTCACATGCACAAAACATCATTTAGCATTCATAATTACATTCTAACCAACGAATGCAAACAGGCCCCACAGTCACCTGGGATCGAGACACCAAGCGATGTTTGTGTTTGTGTGAGCTGTGTTTTTGAAACAGGTATGTTTTGTAATTATTATACTGTGCGTGATCAGAAAGTCTGTATGTTTCAGTGATTTTTCCACTGGTATGAGCGCATTTATTGCTTAAAATGGCAGCAATAGCACCAATTTCCAATAAAATTTGTTACATTTATTACTGGAATAATTACTGATGCAGTAGTCTTTCGCTTTAGCAACATTTTTTATGGTTCATCCCATCAGAATTTAGATTCCATCCCTGTTTTTATATCTGTACCTGCTTGTAAGTGCAAGACTTGGATGTTAGGACTATGTAAAGCTGCTTGGCGAGACAAATGCGACTGTTAAAAGCCCAGTACAAATAAATCTAAACTGAACTAAAATGAGTAAGGTGTATTAATCGCAAGTGTATTGGATGTGCTTCATCTAAAAGGTGTAATGCAGTTACTTGTTACTCAACTCTAGCCTCGCACTCCAGGCAGCCGGGGCTTGAAGAATGGATTTGTGGTCATTCACACTGGATTGATTACCCATCTTCCCCTCTGTTAATACCCAGCAGCTCCAGGCTATAGACATATTTCTTCGGAGACTCACTGGGACATTGCTGCATTTCCATCCCATCAGGTTATACAAAAACAATTCCACCCAGGCAACAACAAAGCACAAGGGACCTCGATAGAACATGCAATGCTTTGTTTTCATATGAACAACTCAACTAGATGATATACCGATATAATATTTCAGGTGCTGAGAGCAGATCATTAAAGTTTATCTGAAAATGAAACCCATTTCACCAACAAAGAAAGCTGAATATATATTAGTGGATTAGTGGATCAAACTTCAATACAACAGCACATTGAAAAGTGATTAACAAGTGTATTAAGAAAGCTCTAAAGTTGAAATGGTTCTAACTTCTTGCTCACGTAACTTTTATTTTTTAATTACTAACAATGAGCTTTGTGCATTTCACAGTGCAGCTCCTTTGCAAAACTATCTCTGAAATTCGACACACCCAACCTTTGCACCAATGAATTTACATGATTTTCCCATTTGTTTATGATTACTGGATAGGGATTAAATAAAATACTTTATACATTTTATGTGTGGAATTGAGCTTAATATACAAAAAGATTGAGCTTAATATACAAAAAGATTATGTTTAATATACAAATGTCTCCAATAAATCTCTCCTAAAATATCATGAAGTTTGAAGGCTGTTACCCTCAATAAAGTGATGTTATCACCCTACCCAGCGCTCAAAACAACTAGTCAATTAAATATTTTAAAGCAGACTGAAAAAAAAATGAAATTATATATGTATATATATATTCACTACGTATGAATGACCATATCAGTTATTGGCTGATTTTACAGATTTTTTATTTATTTAGTAATGATATTGAAAACATAGAGATATTGGGTATTAATTGTGCATGCTAATTTCCACTATTTATACATTCAAATTACCTTCACATAACATTTGCTTAAAGGGTTAGTTCACCCAAAAATGAAAATTAGGCTGCGTTTTACTCACCCCCGAGGCATCCTAGGTGTATGACTTTCTTCTTTCAGACTAATACAGTCGGAGTTATATTAAAAATTGTCTTTGATCTTTCAAGCTCTATCATTGCAGTCAGCAGGTGTTGCATTGCTTCAGTCCAAAAGACATGAAATAAAAAGCGCCCTTCCATAAAAAAAAGTGTCTCACATGGCTCTGGGAGGTTTAACAAAGGCCTCCTGTAGCGACTCGATGAGTTTTTGCAAGAAAAATATCCATATTCAAAATGTAATAATCACTTTAATCTAGCTTGCGCCAACAGTTGTACACAGAAGCAGTTCCGGGAGCATGACGTATGGAGATCAGCATTGCGCATGCGCCGGTGAGTCTCGTGAAAACCAACATTTGTTTACAGGATCAAAAGAAGCAAGGTTTCCTTACTTTAGCAAAGGGAAACCAGTCTCCTCTGAGATTTTTCTTTATAAATCCTCATTTTGTACTTCTAATTAGTGACCGTTGTTTTGTTTTGATCTGTTCCTTGTGTTTCCGCATGAGTAACTTCTGAGCGGCGCATGCGCAAAGCTGACCTCATACGTAATTCCCCTGGAACTGCTTCCGTTTACAACAGTGAGCGCAAGCTAGATTCAAGTGATTATTACATTTTGAAAACGAATATTTTTCTTACAAAAATGCATCGATTCGCTACAGCTGTGTGAGACACTTTTTTTTTAATGAAAGGGCACTTTTTATTTCACGTCTTTTGGACTGAACACATGCTGACTGCAATGATAGAGCTTGAAAGATCAAAGACAGTTTTTTTATATAACTCCAACTGGATTCGTCTGAAAGAAAGACATATACACCTAGGATGCCTCAGGGGTGAGTAAAACGCAGCCGAATTTTAATTTTTGGGTGAACTAACCCTTTAATCTATAAAAACTATTTAATAGCACTGGTAAATGTAATCATTGCCAAATCTATTTTTCTATACACAATGTTGTGATGTGTAATTTGCTTTGTAGCATGACTGGTTTTAGTTATCGTTGATTTATTTTTATTAATTTGTCAAAAAAAAGTAAACTATATTATCGCTCCGTGATATATAAAAATTAGAATATATCCGACTTTACCCGAATACAGTACATACAGTATTCGCATGTAAAGTAATATAGGAAATCTCGGCTACCTGATTTTTTTTATTTCACTGCAAAATGTAACTATATCACCGAGTTCTTTATATAAAGTTGGGTATATACAGTAAATATATTTAACTTTATCCATGCATTTAGTATACTTGCATTGGGCTGCTTTGAAACAACGGGTATTACCAAAAGTGCTATATAAATACATTTGACTTAATTTACTTTACTTAAATTATTTAGACAAAAACAGTTCAGAATTGTAATATTTTCCATTTATTGGTATGCCCTAGATTTGTAGTATTGGTGTGTCTCAAATATTAATGATATCCATGAACTCAGCATACACTGGAGTGATGTACTGAGTGTTTTTTCTCAAGGACGATCCTCTTGACCCTGTGATCCTAATCACCTCTCACACAGCAATACTTAAGGTTTCACTCTCAAAAGACTCTGTTCTCCATCTACTATGACGTTAGGCTCTATTCAGAGATCCTGTTTCTGTTACTCACAAAGGCAGGACTGTGCTTCTCCTGTCCTTATTGAGCTGGAAGGGTTTCTGAGGGAAATTTGTAACAGCTAATTTTGACAGACCCGCTTAGAATTAATTAATCTAAGAAAACTTTAAATCTTACAGAAAAGTGGAAATAAAATGTATGTTAGTTTCACACACTGTATATGTGAAAATGCACTGGCCCTGTGTCTAGAGGCCAGTTACACAGATGGCAGCATTACAGAAAACTGCTCACCTAATTTAAAGGTTAATTAACCTCTGTGTTCTTTCAGTTGCTAATTCATCTCAGTGTAATGACTGAAGAGAGAGTCATTACAGATGAACCCATTAACTATAAAAAGCTTCTGAAAACAGTCAGAAAAGAGGTGGAATGAGACAAGACATTTACATGCATGTGTTTAAAATTTTATCTAGTCTTCCCTTTCTGTGGGATCACTGTGCATGTGAATTAAACAGAGTGGGAGTCAACATGATTTAAGAAGAAGGAGACTGAGAGAGAGAGAGAGAGAGAGAGAGAGAGAGAGAGAGAGAGAGAGAGAGAGAGAGAGAGAGAGAGGAGAGAGAGAGAGAGAGAGAGAGAGAGAGAGAGAGAGAGAGAGAGAGAGAGAGAGAGAGAGAGAGAGAGAGAGAGAGAGAGAGAGAGAGAGAGAGAGAGAGAGAGAGAGAAGAGGAAGGATTAAGTACAGGTCAGTGGTGGGTGGCATTTTTTATATTTGTTGACTAGCTTTATAACAGCTTTCCATCTCTCAGCATGACCATAAAACAAGTTAATACACCATAATACAAATAAGAGTTTAATGAACATCTAAGACATTTAGTATAGAATGAATATACTGTAAGTATGAATATTGTAGCCTTTAATTTACTGTGCATCTTGTCTGGAGGGATCTGCATGCACAGATTCTATATACTGTAAGTAAACTAAAATCACTACACTCAGTAATATGTACCATATTTAGTAATATTTAGTATATTTCTACAGGGATATGAAGGATTAGACATACCTAATAAAATTACTTTCAATAAACCAAATTCTGGCCAAAAAAAAAAACTTTTTTCTTTTCTTTTACAAATAAAGAGATAAGTTAATAATTTTCAGAAATAATATTCAATTCACACTGTTGTTGAACCACACTGAATTGAACATTGAGCTAAACAGGGATTAATAATGACACTACAGTCTTTTTAAAGCTGCTTTACACCTGCAAACAAAAAACTGCATCCAAATATCAGGTTTCTCCAAATAAGAAAAAAAAAAAATACATGTGCGAATTGTAAGAGTTTCTTTAAAAACACATGGTTTACATAAAATCTTTTATGCATTTACATTTGAAAGCAAACAAATAACCCTGTTTAGGAAAGGGACATCATACCTTTCAGAAAATATAATTTGTATCTTAATTTTGCAATGAAAACGTATTTAACTGTATATGTCTATGACAGGGTGGACATATCTTATGGTTTATGCTTTGAATAATGGCCCATAATTATCTAAAAAATGTGTGGGAGCTCAGCTAATACTGTATGTCTCTATAGTACTTGAGTGTCTACGATTTATGAAATGACATGAAGCGAATGGGAAACTAAAACCAAAATTTTTGAGTATTGCGAGGGTTTAAAGGCACTCTATGGTGATATTGACCTGCGACCATTCAGAAATTCCAGTGGGCATTCAGGGTTTTGTACCAAGACAGGTGTAAGGTTGAGAAAGGGCATAAAAAACGAAATACGGAACCTGACTGTGTTTCATTTAAGGTAGAGAGCGATAAAGGGTGAAGGACAGCATGTCAATCCAACCATGAATTATGCACGGCCTGGAGAAGATGAATAGCCATGTAGCGCTTACCGGAGCTCAAGGCCCAAAGCCCACAGATGACACAGCAGCTGTAATCTACTGCAGACCTGACAGAGAATCAACCTCCTAACCTAAATACACTCATCTGCTGAAATGACTCCACACTTTCTCGGCTTCCTGTGTTTAGTGCAATTCAATCAAATTTGACTCATAAAAAGAATTGGAGAGAACGCAAACAAGATGGAGAAAAAACAAATAGAGGACAGTGATGTAAAAGAGGAAAAAACATTTAAATAATAGAAGACTGAAAAACATAATATTTAGATATATGAAATATTCAAATTTAAAAACAATTTAAACATACAAGGAATTCATACAGAAAATCAGCATGTTTTTGAAAAATATGTTTGAAACAGAAGGAACGAGAAAGAGTGCTACTGCTCTCTAATTGGGAATGAACAAAAGCACTTATATTTCTAACATTATTACATTTTTCATTAGCGTGAACATAATTGTCTGTTTTCAATATAGTGTATAATAGCTTATTTCAGAAACGAGACATTTTTCCAAGAAGTAACGGTAGCAAAAATGAGCTGAGGCAATAATTTAACACACTGGGAAATCCAGCTCATTTTAGCAAACTGGTTCATTGGGACTGTTCATTTCAATAAACCAGTTTAAAAAGCCAATTTACTGATTCATTCTAGTTGCTCCCAATCCCCACACTGCATTCTTAAAACACTCCCCTCTTAAAGAGATAGTTCACCCAAAAATTATAACTCTGCAATTATTTACTCCCTAATGTTGTTCCAAAACTCCATGACAAAAAGAGATATTTTAAAGGGGTCATATGATGCGATTTCAATTTTTACTTTCTGTTTGGAGTGTTACAAGCTCTTGGTGCATAAAGAAGAGCTGTAACTTTTTGAACCTTAAAGGGTTACTCCACTGCAAAATGAAAATGTTGTCATTAATCACTTACCCCCATGTCGTTCCAAACCCGTAAAAGCTTCTTTCGTCTTCGGAACACAATTAAAGATATTTTGGATGAAAACTGGTAGGCTTGAGACTGTCCCATAGACTGCCAAGTAAATAACAGTGTCAAGGTCCAGGAAATTATGAAAAGCATTGTCAGAATAGTCCATCTTCCATCACTGATTCAACCGTAACATTATGAAGCGACGAGAATACTTCCTGGACCTTGACACTGTTATTTATTTGGCAGTCTATGGGACAGTCTCAAGCCTACCACTTTTCATCCAAAATATCTTAAATTGTGTTCCGAAGATGAATGAAGCTTTTACGGGTTTGGAACGACATAGGGGTAAGTGAATAATGAATGAAAACAAAATTCTTCAAAGTATCTGCAGAAGAATGTCATACTGGTTAGGAAAGACCCAAGATGACAAGATTTTCATTTTGGGGTGAACTATCCCTTTAAATATCTTTAATGTAGTTTACTACTTCTAAAGAAACGTGTTGTGTTAAACGGCTTTTTACTTCAGTTCTTTGAATAATAAGTAGCTAAGCAAGCTACAGTTTCAAAGTAGCTTCCACAACACTGATAAGCACTATACACAAAGACATAGAAAGAAGGGGAAATCTCAGTGGAATCTCATGCCCATCTCTCTGCCACAGATCCCTTTCGTTTCCTCATCTTATTCTGTCACAGTTATTCTATACAAGCAATTCTCAGTTCTTTTCTTTCTCCTTCTCCAATTCAAGGCCTCATTTCTGTGTAAAACAAAAGTCTGTCCTAGTCTCTCCCACACGGCATTCTTGAGATTGCAGACTGCTTCGTATAATCACATTCTTTCTTTCTCCATCCTTCAACGCCACTGAGGGAGCGAGATAATCCCTCTATCAGGCAGAATTTAAGATCGCCTCATGCAGAATAGGAGTCTCTTGGAGGGCAGAAGAGTTTCAAAAACTCCTTTCCCTTCAGTAAATGGAGTAGTTAACATTTTTATGCTAACGGCTCTACGCCTCACAGAGCATAGGCTGCACTGTAATAATGTGCGCAATCGTACAATCTGTCTTCACAATGAGAACAGGATTTTGGATGTGAGAGCGATTCACCACATCTTATTTCCATTTTGAAACAAGTAAAGATCAACGGCAAAAGTAAAGATAGATTCTTAACAATACTTTGTTGAAATGGAGTTTTAACTTCTGATTTTGATTCTGTGTTGCTCCATGTAGGATACATTTCTTACACAGAATGACCGATCTACTCACAAAAATTAACAATGTCCAGGACATCTCTGTAGGCTGCTGACAGCAGAATAAAAATCTAACTATCATTCTTTGCCCATGGGAAGTCAACTGCATTGTTTCCCACTCTGTAAGCGCATGAAGGATACAGGAGTGAAGACAGCAGCTGTCATAGGCACAAATTAGACTTCATGCCACAGAAAGGTAAGCCTAATTAGAGGAGTATCTCACTTTATGCAGCATTGTTTCTTTGAATGGTGGCATATGAGATACAGCTGACCTGGAATACCAGAATAGAGCACAACAGTCAGGTTTTGGAAGTAAAAATCCTGCTCATTTTATCATTAGAGAAACTGTTGACAATGAACTTCTCAATATGAACCTACCATGAGCTTTGAGAGTAAAGAAGACAAGGTGATATATATTATTTATATATATATATATATATATATATATATATATATATATATATATATATATATATATATATATATATATATATATATATATATAGATAGATATATATATATAGATATATATATATATATATATATATATATATATCTATATATATATATATATACAGTACAGGTCAAAAGTTTGGAAACATTACTATTTTTAATGTTTTTCAAGAAGTTTCTTCTGCTCATCAAGCCTGCATTTATTTGATCAGATTAAAGAGTATGTTTAATGTTGTGATATATTATTACAATTTAAAATAATTGTTTTTAAATGTATTATACTTTAAATTATCATTTATTTCTGTGATGCAAAGCTGAATTTTTATGATCATTATCACATGATCCTTTAGAAATCATTCTAATATGATGATTCATTATCAAAGTTGGAAACAGTTCTGCTGCTTAATATTTTTTCAGAACATGTGATACTTTTTTAGGATACTTTGATGAATAAAAAAAAAAAAAAAAAAAAAAAAAAAAGAAGCTATGTTTTTAAAATATAAATATTTTGTAATAACAATATACACTACTGGTCAGTAATTTGGGGTCAGTAATTTTTTTTTCTTTCTTTTTTGTTTTTTAAATAAAATCAATATTTTTATTCAGCAAGGATGTGTTAAATTGATAAAAAGTGATAGTAAAGAAAATATATTATTAGAATATATATTATTAGAAATTTTTTTTTTTTTTTTGAATAAATGCAGTTCTTTTTTAACCTTTTATTCATCAAATATATTAGACAGCAGAACTGTTTCCAACACTCATAATAAATCAGAATATTAGAATGATTTCTAAATGATCATGTGATAGACTGGATGTTACATGTGACACTGAAGGCTGGAGTAATGATGCTGAAAATTCAGCTTTGCATCACAGGAATAATTTTTTTTTTTAAAGTATATTCAAATAGAAAACTATTATTTTAAGTTGTAATAATATATCACAATATTACTGTTTTTTCTGTATTTTTGATCAAATAAATGCAGGCTTGATGAGCAGAAGAGACTTCTTTCAAAAACATTAAAAATAGTAATGTTTCCAAACTTTTGACCTGTACTGTATATATATATAAAGGACTTCATTCTTTAAAAAAGCATGTTTATATTGCCAAATTCCTAATGAGGAACTACACTATACCCATAATCATAAAGTTGCTGTTACCATAGAAACTTGCCAAAAGAGTTCAGGAGCAACCTCACACCCCCATGAACTGCACATGACATAATCTAATTTAATCAACCTAATTGTTTGTACGCATACTGTTAAAAGGCTTGAGGTCAGTTTTTTTTTTTTTTTTTTTAAGAAATAATTATTTTATTCAGCAAGGATGCATTAAACTGTTTAAAAGTGACAGTAAATAATGTTACAAAAACCTTCTGTTTAAATAAATTCCATTTAATATTGAACTGAAATGTTTCTTGAGCACCAAATCAGCATATTAAAATAATTTCTAATGGATCATGATACTGAAGACTGGAGTAATGATGCTGAAAATTCAGTTTAGTTATCACAGGAATAAATTACATTTTAAAATATATTAAAATAGAATACAGACAGTTATTTTAAATTGTAATAAAATTTGTACAATATTACTATTTTTACTATATTTTTAATGATGCAGCCTTGGAGTCCTTAGGCTTTTACCATTGTTCTCCCATTACACCTGCACCAACATGACTCTCCTGAGAAAATGTATCATCTTACAACCAGGATACTGAATGTGAATCGAAGATGACAGGATCAGTTACAAACCCTTGAAATTAGACTGTCCTCCATATAACATTTCTCTCTTTTCTGACTCTGTAATCTCCCTCCTTCAGCTTTTCTCTCTCTCTCCCTCCACTAATTCCATTCAGTGTTCACTTTGCATCAGGCTTAGTTAAAGGGAAACTGCAGTCTTCTTTTCCTCTGTTCTCCCTATTTCTTAGTGCTGGGCTGTGAAAGGAGAACATCTTGGCACATAAATACCCTCTGCAGAGAAAAGCACAGAAAAAAAATGGATACTTAAGTAGCCAGTAGAGTGTGAATGAGCCAGGAATATCATGATTCATTGGCTCAAGTTTTGATGCGAGATGCCTGGGAAAAATAATACTAGCCTTAACACTTTCAAGCCTACAAGATCTCCTAAGGTTCGGATAAGACTATGTTTTAACAATTACTATGATTTTTCAAAATCATTTTGATTAAATATTGTGCATATCACATTTTCTAATAATAAATTGTACTATGTATATCATTCAAATGCACATTTGTGAAATATCAACCATAAGTCACCCTGCTGTCTATCGACAGTAGAAAAGATTATTATTATTATTATTTTTAAAAAGCCTATTATAATGCATAAATAGCATGAATAATCAAAGCATCAGAGAAACATTTGATTGGTCAAGACTGTGAAGCACAATTCTGTCTTTCTAATGATGTAATTATCTTATTGTCTCAGAGGTCTTTGCATGACAAATCACAAAATGAAGGTGAAAAGGAACATTTATAATAGATGAATATTTCATGTTTATCAAAGTGGTAAATATTTCATGAAATGCTTTATACATGAGGACAAAATTAGCTCAGGCTGAGAGCACTTGCACCTCATTTCAATAAGAACACACGCTATCATTCCTCCTGAGGAGGGCAAGGAGGAGACAGACAGAATGTAAGAGCAGGAAGAAGAAAGGAAGAAAAGAGTTGAAAGAGCAGTTGAGCTGTGGGAAAAGAGAAACTGAGAGCAAGTGTTCTTGAGAATGAGTGGAGAGGGCAGTCGCAGAGTTCACAGTCCCCATGGTGGATACAACAGGGCAAGTTAAAGGAATAATGATGCGGTTTTCTCTTTGATATCAGCAAAAATTTTATTATGATTAAGATAAGAATTCATTCGATTATAGTTTTAGAAAAGTTTAGATCTTAAACTGTTAAGGAAAAAAGCAGTCTGGTTTTTTATTATTTTTTATTAAATACATTCCCATACTTACACAACAAAAGTAAACAGAACCACACTTTAAGAACCGATAACAGGTGACTCACACAACAGGACTAGGAGAAGAGCCATATATGGAAAGAACATGTAGGCTTACACACACACACACACACACACACACACACACACACACACACACACACACACAGATAAACTCATGATATCCATCATAAAAATCTCACATACACAAAAACAGATCAATAACACGCTTCCCTGACAGTGTTTGATGGACGGCTTCAATTAATTTCTCTCATTTTCCAGGAACTGGGGCGGGTGACTGTTAGAAAAGTAACATTTTAGAAGCTTTTAAAAGATAAATGAAGCAAATGGAAAAAGGGTAGGGACTCTACATTGTTGCTGAAACTGTGTTTCTCATCAATTTTGGGGGGCTATGATTATACAAGATAACTGTGATTATCTATGATATATATATGAGTGTGTGTGTGTGTGTGTGTGTGTGTGTGTGTGTGTGTGTGTGTGTGTGTGTGTGTGTGTGTGTGTGTGTGTGTGTTGTATATATATATACAAAATTTAACATAACAGAATAACAGAATTTTAACTCAGCAGACACGTTCATAAACCTTTCAAAGGGAAACATATTTAAAAGGTTTTATTTTATAAGATATTTCATATTTAGTATGTTTAGTATATAAAACAATTGTCCATTTTCACAAGTTCAAGGTTATTTCCGATTATTTCTGTAATCCTGAAGTAATTGTACTTCCTAAAAAAGTCTTAATATTACCAAAATTATAGAGGTGTGGTAGTTCATGTGACAGAAAAAAAATATCTTCCTTTTTATTTTTACTTCTTTTTACTGTAACTAGTGCATCATAGATTTAAACGTCTACAAAATTACATTTGAAACTTTGGTGCATAACTTCCTTAAACTTCCTGTAACGGTTGAGCTAAGGTCATACATATCACCTAAAATCAACCTGTTTAGTTGTGCTAATTACCTTCATAACTAACACAAAGTCGACATGTCTGATTATGGAATCCTTCTATATGTTCAGAATTCAGAAAAGGCAATTACAAGCCAGAAATATTCTGCACTGAACCACTGAAGTCACAAGCCTGAGGGATTAGACTGAGACAAAACAAACTAGAACATGCAAAACTTAAATTGAAATGAAAGATCTCTGTATGTAGTGACAGTCAGTTAAGTTATGGTTCAGCTCTTAGTGGAAATACAGGCTGGTTCTGAATTAAGTTCACAGACACTCAGTTCTGAGAATCAGAACTATTTTGGTGGAAAACTTAAATCTATCTCCAAAACTAACCCGGTTCTCTCCATCTCTCTCTCTCTGCCCCAATTTATGGCTCCCTGCCTGAGCTTGGTTTTACAAGGTGAACACTGCTGCAATAATTATCATTTAAGAGGGACCGTCCCTGACTCTGGACACATATTGCCATTCATTTAAGGCAGGCACACAACGAGAGGCTTAAAGGTCAGGGTTTTATAGCTGTTCTTGTTGCTGAAATAAAGGATAACTCATTGCCTCTCGAGTTCTGTACTCCACAATCCCTCTTTCCTGTCCCACTTCATTTACTTTCTGTCTTGTCTCATGCCTCCTTCACCTTTGCCTAAAACAATCTTTCTAACACCTCTACTGTCTCACTGGATCCTCATTTAACACACTGCCCTACCTGTCCTCATTACAGTCCTCTCTCGCTCCAGCACTCACGTCATTGACTCTCGCTTGTCAGCACTGCATTGACAAAAGACGTTTCCGTTCATCAACTTTCTCCTACCTAAATCTTGCTCCTCCAGAACGGCTGACCATTACAGTACTTTCCATCTGTCACTCTATCCCTCATTCCCTTTCTCCTCTATCTCATGTTTATTTCATCCAATCTTCCTTTAGGGCTGCTTTTCTCCCAGTAGTACGGTAGAGATCTCAATAATTCAGGAGGCTGCCTGAGCTATGCTGGGCTAGCAGGACAACCATCACTGGACACGGGGAACTTTCAGTGCCCCACTTACTCCAGAAGCAGACAGATAGTCATCAATACTCCAAATGCTCCAAAGCACTGCTTTCTAACGACGAGATCACTATGATCTACAGTACACTGTCCATGAACATCATACTATCCTTAATACCGCTTTTTCTTTATGCAACTGGTGAATGAGACACAAAGCTCCATAAGCACACAAAATGTTCACAGCATTCATGTCACACAATCATCCTAGTGTAGTAAATGTTACTGTGCACATCTGTTTCCTGTACTGGTCTGCCGCACTCCCGCACAAACCATTTAATCACATTAATCTTCTTGCAAATGTATAACTAATACATTTGCACATATCAGTGCTCAGAAGTCATCATCAAAAATCACCATGCTAAAGTTTTAGGGAAGGTGGGAGGCTTTGGTTCTGCATAAATTTTGCTCCATATAATAGTCTTCAATGGGTTGAAGGTCCAAACTGCAATTTTAGTGCAGCTTCAAACGGCTCTACATGATCCCAACTGAGGAATAAGGGTCTTATCTAGTGAAACGATCTGTCATTTTCTTAAAAAAAAAAATAAAAAATTATATACTTTTTAGCCACAAATACTCATCTCCCATTAACTCTGCAATGCACATGTGCAGCTTCACGCATTACATAATCACATTGGTAAGGTCACACATGGTTAGTTCTTCGCCTGTGTACTTTGGTTTAAAAAGGAAGGGTAGGGCGAAAAACTCCATCTCATTTTCTCCTTCAATTTCAAATGTATCCAACAACATAGTTTTACCTTTTTTGAAAAGGGCATTTGACTTTCTTTGCACGTTCGTTTTGTAAATACCGGGTCGGTTCTTCCGCCTACGTCACACGTGACCTTTCCAACATGATAACGTAATGCATTAGGTAAAGTTAGTGCAAGACAGTTAAAAAGTATATATATATTTATTTATTTAATTTTTTTTTCTTTCTTCTTTTTTTTATTCACTAGATAAGACCCTTATTCCTTGACTGGTATTGTGTAGAGCCCTTTGAAGTGGCATTGAAACAGCAATGAACCTACAATGTTTTCCTCACAAACCTGAAGAAAGAAAGACATTAACATTTTGGATGACATGGGGGGTGAGTAAATTATCAGGAAATTTTTATTCTGGAAGTGAACTAATCCTTTAAAATGATGTACAAACCAAAGTTAGAATGGAGTTGTGGACAAATTATTAGAGAAGAAAAGAAAGAATTAAAAGGATTTAAAAAAATCCATACAAGGACCATAATTACTCTGCTGCCATATCGCTGTATTACAACACATTCCACAAAGTCATTTCTAATTACAATCCAATGGATCTCAAAAACATACTGCTTCTCAATTAACTTCCTTTTAAAGTAATTGAATCATTTTGTGCTTGCATATATGATTGGTCTTTCACTGACGCAGGCTAAATCTCAAAAGGGGCTCGCTAGTGCAGCATAACTTTATTGCTTGCTGAATCAACAATCTTTGAACACTTAATACTTCTCATGGATCTTCCAATTTAATTTTCATCACAAAAATGGAATCCTGTAGTTAGCCAAACTCAGATTACATGTCTGCCAAACTAGAGGACCACTGATGTCCTCTGTTATTTCTCAAAGCACTGAAAGGAAGCTAAAGCAACTAATGTAAAAAAAACCACAGTGTTAGTACTTTTAGTGTTTCTGTATTGCTACTCAGTAAATGGCATATTTACATTGTTTTAAAATACTTAATGTTAATATATCTGGCATATAGGCTAAACAGTTAGCACTAATCTATGATGTCATCGAAAATTTGAGCTTACATTTAGACTGCATTTTAGTAGCTGTTCTTAATGGAAAGAAATGGGCAATACCATCATCCCTAAATACACAAACGGAATTTTTAACAATGAAATGGTAGCTTATCTGCATTTCTACTAGTGAGATCACAGCATAAAACCAGCTCACAGAACACATACTGTGATTCCATTAACATACAATCAGCATGCATAATTCAGACAGCTGCCATTACAATAACTCGCTCTGTTGATGACTGTCCGGTTATCAGTCTGCTGTCTGTGTCTTGACTCTTTCTCTTACTCGCTTTATCCATCTATCTCTCTCTCTTTCTATCCCTGTCTCCATAGATACGCAGACAGTTTCGCCCTTCCCTGCTTCAACCAATTGTTCAGGGATTGAAGCACGCAGGAAGTAGGTCAGCCTGTGTTGCACTTGTCATAAGGTAAAGGCAACCAGTGCATTAAAAGACCAATTTTGGGTTAATGTTCATCTAAACTTCAAACAGGGACTGTAACACAGTCCATAACACAGACTATGAAATGTGGATTTTTTTTTTATTATAGGGCAGGAGGTAGAAATATTGCTTTGTTAAAAAAGAAAAAGAGGCACCCAGTCTAGTGGGGAAGAGGGTTTAAGCAGGGCTCCAGACTGCCGCACATGTAGCAAAAATAAATAATAATAATAAAAATTGTAACAGCAATTTAAAATCTTACTGGCATTACACAACACAGAACAAACCATGATTCATGAAAACATGGCCTTGATGAGTGGATTCTTATTAATGAAACAGTCTTTATCTCATTCAGAATAAAATGTTTTCCAATTAAAAAAAAAATACTATTTATAGTTTATAGTTTTAGCAGGCGGAAATACATTACAAAACAGAGTTACAAAACACACATATATAATCATAATCACCGTGACATCATCAAATTGGAATACAAGTTTAAACTAAACCAAAGTCCCTTTAAGACTAGTCATGTGACTTGGCGGCCATCTTTGAATCGCCTCTCGGTCATGCAAGTCCAACTCCTATCTCTTTGAATGTGGAAATATCAAATTCTACAAAACTGTTCACTATGCTTGCACTTAAATTTGATATTTGAAATCAGATAGCATTATAAAAAGCTTATTAGTCAGGCTAGATCAGCCAGTGCGCATTCGCAGTCCTTAGCGCATGTAACAGAACGCTGACTGTTTCTATACCAACCGGGACTTCTAATGGCAGCTGCAGTGATGCACTGACTTTACCGATTAGCAATTGGCTCCTTCATTCAGAAGGTGGGGCTTCCTGCGATTGAGCTGAGCGGCCATATTGAGCGTTGCATTTTTCCCCATTCAAAACTATAAGAGTGACACGTCTTGGGTATTCAATAGTCTTTGACTAAACATAATTAGGAAGACATGCTAGTCTAAATAACCAAACATAGTGATAAAAATATGCATTTCAATTTAGATTTAATTCATTGGGAACATGTAAAGTCAAAGCACTACTTTATCTAAGAGAAGCGATTCTGGAAAATGGCCATTTAGTCTTAATTTTAAGAGCCAGGTTTTTAATATGGAGAGCCATCTATGCTTGATCAAAAATTGTGACTGGGTTAGGGCTGTCAAAAAAAAATCGAATTTAGAATATTCATCGAATTTAACATAAAAATCCACATTCGAATGCAAAAACGTTGCATTCGAATTTTAGGTGTGCGTCAGGCAGCCTTATCAGTGGCGCACGAGATGCGATGACGATGTAATGTTTTTGTTATCCTATCCAGTTGAACCTTCTAGATGCTGCGCTGCTACGTTGTTCATACAAAATATTGCAGAAAAAGAGAACAATCAATGCGGGGAAGATGTTGTTTACATCAAAACTGAAACCAATCTGTTCACACAAAACGCATATTCATCCCATTTTGTAGAGGGACATCTATCACTGTTGCACTCGCGTCTCGCCCGAGAGAGCTGCATGTTTAGAAAGCTATGTAAAATTAATGTAAGTTCAACTTTTAATAAACGTCTCGAATTTAGTTTTTCAGCCATTTTGACAGCCCTAGACTGGGTAATACAGACATGTCTGTGGGATTCAGACAGCTGAGACAAACAAGCTATCAAGCTATTAGCTGCTGTGAGGGATTTTATGACAGTGCTTTGAATATAACTGCATCCTCACCATTAAATCAACATATCAGTTTGCAAACATTAGGGGAAAGCTGTTAACCACCAACTGAATCTCCATCAACCCATTAAATCAGAACTACGTCATCAAATCAGCAAAAATATCTCCATCTCTGACAAACATCTGAACAGACCTGCACTGCAACACCATCAAACCACACACACTCTTGATAAAGAGCTGACAGCATTCACCACTGACATATCAGCAGTGAGTAACCAATAAAGGCAGGCAGCCAGTGGAGAGTTGAACTCACTAGACCTCATTCATTTACCATCCACAGGACAGAGCAGGATAAACCTTTTGCTGACTAGCCACTTCCCAGGGTCCCATCAATGTACAAAGCCTTCGAACAGCCTCTGAAATGGACCTATCAAACTGGCCCAGTGACGTAACTGTTACTATTCTTAATGGGGTGATCCTTACCTTCAGGGAGCCTGACGTCTGCTGCAAACGTGAGCTATTGTAAAATGCTACTGCTTCTAAAAATAACATAATGGAGCAGCGAGGCTCATAAAGATAGGAACAATGCTTAGTGATTAAGTATCTTCCCAAGGTCAAAACGCTGCTCAAAGTAGTGTGGCTTATTTCCTAATTGAGTGTTAGGACAGGGCTCTTGAGAGCCCACTTCTGTTCAATAGCAGATTTGGTTTCACAGTAACAGAAAGCTGATATGATAAAGATAAGGATTAAAGGGGTGGGTGATGCGATTTCCCTTTTTTTAACATTAGTGTGTAATGTTGCTGTTTGAGTATAAACAATATCTGCAAAGTTGCAGCGCTAAAAGTTCAGTGCAAACAGAGATACTGTCTTTTAAAATTCTGGCAGTTTAATGCCTACAAAAATGGCTCGTAGGGACTACAACGAGTTACTTCCCGGGTTTGTGACATCACAAACCCAGACGAACCCTGCCCCCAGGAACATGCTACTAAGTGGGCGAGGCCATGCTGCGCTGCTTTAGAGAAGAGGAAGAAAAATAGGGGTGCACGTAAAACTCTATTCATATGTTAATCGTAAATCTGTCTTCTGACGATTCTAATGCATTCACAAGTTTCAAAATCAGTGTTCTAAAGCAGCGGTTCTCAATCCTGTTTCTCACGTTGCCCTGCTCTGCACACGCTCTGAATCTCTCTCTCTCAATCTTTCATTCAGATCACCAGCTCAGCTCAAACAATGAACGGTTTCATTTACACATTTTCACATAGCTATGAGAAGCGTTATATACGGACGCACGTGCGGTTGCCATTAAAGCTTTAATCAGGATAAAACCGTATATTAAAAGCTAACAGATGCAGTATCATTTACAAATAACAGCATATCTAAAAGTATAAGACAACAACAAACAAAAAACATACCATAATTTAAGAGCCGTGCCTGCAAAGGTTCTGCTCAATCCTCTTCATGAATATCCTCTGCGTCTCAATCGGTCTCAAATTGATAAGCAATATAGATGACGCCATTGTTTACAATACAACCGGAGCACATTGTGCTGAGGTGAGGGGCGGGACGTTTAGACACGCACTAGAGGCAGTTTAGACAATCACAACACACTGAACTAGCTAACCAATCAGAGTCCATCGCGTATTTCTGAGGGAGGGGCTTCATAAAAGCAGGAAATGATCAGCGCATTTATAGGAGAAGGGACAGAGCGGTGTGGAATAAAGGTAAATTATGTGAAAAATAATGCGTTTCCTTTTTAAACTAAGCATTAACACATGTTAGACTGCACCCCATAAACACAATCAAGCTTAAAAAAAAAAAAAAGCAGTCAACCTTCCCTTTAACTTACAAGCATTCTTAAAATGCTGCTACATTTAGTCATACAATAAAAAAATGGCCTGGCCTTTATATAAATATTTAGAGTGCTATATTTCGCCCAGAAACTCCAAGTTATGAGCCTGTTTGCTTTAAAGGTCCGTTCACAACAAAAACGATAACTATAAAGATAACTAATGATAACCATATTTGCATTCACCCCAATGCACAATTATATTCTGTTCATAACACTATAAGCGCAAACTGCAGTTTTGTCAAGCTCTTTGAAGCAGGATAGATTCTGATTGGCTGTCAATTTTCTGTTGTTCATAAATAATCAATTATTGTAAAAAATAATTTTTTAAAAGTGATTCCAACGTTGCTGTTCGTCCATTATCGTTACAGTTGTGGTGTGGTCGTGTAGACTCTGCTATTCTTTTACATTTAGAATGATTTTTTATCTCTTTATCATTATCATTATGGCCTTGGTGTGAATGGGCCTTAAGATAGCTTTCAAAAATGAATGCTATTATTCATATTTAAAATGAAACATCTAAATGAATGTTGCAAATATACACAATGTATACTTTTCAGTTCTATATTTTCATATAGGCAATATTTTTATTACATTGTAATGTTTCCTCTAATGAAAATGTATCAATTTTGCTTTTTTTTTTTAAATCATTACAAATTATATAACAAGCATTCTAATTAGCTAGGGAAAAGAGAATAAAGAGACTTTTGGATCGCACTGTATACTGAAAATGTCCTTTTCTCCTGCAGCCAGATGCAAATAGGTAAAAAATACCCAATACATTTGGGTATTTTCATAAAGGTTTTCTTAACTTATTTTGATGCTGCAACATTGCATTTCCCCTCCCACAAGGATAAAAAATAAAAATGACTCTTCTCCTACAAACATACCACAATTAGCCCTGTGGAGGTAAAAATTACAGAAATAAAAGATAACACTTTCATTCATTAAGAATAATAATTTGTCATCTGGTATAAGGCTGCTGTAGCATGCACATACATGGAAAACAAATAGCATGCCCTGTGCATAAATTTTTGGAGTGCTCTATCACCCAAAAGGTCCAATCACTCACAAACCTAGTTACCGGTTTGCTTTAAGATTAATGCTATAATGTAACATCTAAATTAACATGCTGCCTATATTCTAGCTCATTTTGTATTTTGTGAATATTTATTTAGGCACAATGTATATTTTCACAGTACACTGTATATTGTGTGTGCAATGGGGTCCAAAGGTCTGCGACCACAAATGAAACGTTATTTTAATTAGAGTGCGAAAAGAAAGAATGGAAAAATCGAAATTCTAAATACTACATTTTTAAGGTGGTTTCAGACTTTTGGACACCACTGTATACTGAAACTGCTTTTTGCTATGTAGCTCTTTGTAATAAAACCCATCACATTTTGGATTTTACATAAAGGTTTTCTAAACTTAGGGAGTTTGTTGCAACTGGGCCCAGATTCAGTATTTTGGTCCTGCAACACTGCATTTTCTCCTCCCACAAGGATAAAAATAAAGGTTACTCTACTCCTACAGACAAGCCAAAATTAGCCATGTGGAGTTAAAAATGACAGAACTACCTTGTTTCAATAAGAATAGTCTTTTGTAGTCTAGTATAAGACTGCTGTACAGTACTTCAGTCCTTGAAGCACCAGGATCATATTTTCTTACAGTTAAAGGCCAGTGACATGTCATAAACCATAGGTTTTGCATATGCCATATTTGTTTAAATGCATCTGTTTAAATGATATTTTTTTTTCCATCAACGTCAGCAGCAGGTTGTTTAGCGGCACCTCAACTTGCTTGAGATGCGTGATCATATTCGAACCAACAGATTGTTCAGACAACAACCTGTTAGTTTCCTAAACAACCTGTTAGTAGGTGATCGACTGTCAACACGACACCGCCCGCCCACTTTGTTTAGTAGATGTGAAAACTGTAAAACATTTAGAAGGCCAGATCGTGATGAAATTGTAACACCAAAGCCACGAGTAACATATTATTTTGTCTGTATGCTCAATGATTTGCAATACCTCAACGTGACTGAATGACGCCCGTCTGCTCAAAACAAAAACCCATCAAGGCCTAAATTAAAATATATAACGTTAAAAAAAAAAAAAAATACTCGCGACACATGTAAACAAAAACACTCTTACCGGTCCTCTCCGCTTTAAAGTCACGTTTTTCCACAGGAGAAGGTGCAGCTGGTGAAGAAATCCCATTTTCGATGAGTTGGAGATTGAAGTCGCAAATTATAATATTTTCATCACAGTGTTGTTGTTGTTCTGAGATTCCGCTCCGTCTGCATTTTGTCCTCCCCGGCGTGTGATAAAGCCAAACATCCTAAATTACGAGGGTTGGGTTTGTGAACAAAATGATCTTTTGGTAGCAGCAGATGTAGATATTTGCATCTCATTGAGCAGTGGGCGGAGATACTCCCTTCAGCTTCAGCCAAACGTAGCGAGCGAACATTTCTTATTGCTATAGTAACTTGAGCGCATTGAGCGAGCGACTGATGTATCCGGTAGATCAGATGTGATTTTTATAGTAATCTAGCGGCTGCCTCAGCTGGATTACTGATGCGCTGCTGAATCCTCATCATTCTGCGACGCCTGGCTATTTTTAGAAACTCCATCGATGTGAGAACATTTTAATCTCAGCATCTTTAGCTTTACTTCTTGGACTGAGGTTATCCCTCCTGGCTGGACAGACTTCGCTGAGATCACATTTTATTTTGAGGCTGTCGTGGATTGCACGATGTCTGTGATCTTTGATCAGAGTACTGTATGTTATTATAGCGAGTTACCCTTGAAAAGAATTGAGAGTGAGAAAAGCGAATAGCACCCTCTGCAGCATGGCACTGGTCTAAATAGTACGGAAAGAAATGGAAAGAAAAACAATTGCTCGAGTAATCAGTTCCCTCAAAACATGGCCTAACTTATAATAAACACGTTCGTAGTAACTAACAACCATTAGACACGCACCAAGGCCAGATGTTGTGGGGCACCTCTGTGGGAGACCATTAACTGAAGGATTATACATATTTTAGAGCAGTGGTTCTAACCCTTCCTCTCCAAATCAATAATCCAAGCCCCTCCAACCTCTTCTATTCACAAAAAACTTTGTATTCTAGTGTTATTACTTTTCAATTTTAATTTTAAACAAAACAAATTCAAGATAGATTTCAACATTCATTGTTCTTTTTTTGCATACTTTGCCAAAATTTCACTGCAGATATTCTTTACAACTTTCTTTGCACTATTTTAAAATTAGGAATTAGTGAATTGAATATATCTACTTTTATTTTAAGTTACTTCAAACGAATTAAATGAATGAATCATTCATGTTAACTTCCATGTACTGACTTGGCTTTGGAATAACAGATTTTTTTGTAGATTATTTTTTCTTTTTTTTTGGATGAATTATTAATGTTTAATGCATATAAGGCTTTTTTTATATTGTTTTATCATCTTATTGTTGTTGTTGGTGATGGTGATGTTACTGTCCACTGACTGGAAGCATCTTTTCACCAAGACAAATTCCTTCTGTGTGTGCACATTTGGCAATAAAGCCAAATATATATATATATATATATATATATATATACACACACATACATACAATATACATGACTGAACACAATTTTGCTGTGTATATTGTGCTGATGATTTTATTGATTTGTTGGGGATACATGATCAATGGCTTGTTTCCCTCCAAATATTTGGTAAACACCTTGTGTAGTGGCTAGAAGTACAGTATTACGTGCCATTAGGGGAGACTGGGATGAAAGTAACACTTTTTGTTTGAGCATCAGTAACTCAGTTGTTGTTTGTGTAGATCTTTCAAACTTTGATAAAAAGCTACATTTGTCTATTACAAATAAAGCTCACATGGACTTGTTCTACTACACAATCATAGATTATGAGTTACAAAGAGTGTAATGACCTACCCCACTATACTAGTGTGAGTTGTAACATAGGCCGGAGATAGATGTAACAGTGTGAGGCAATTTGCAGAAATTGCCACACTATCCAATTTTTTTTACAAGAACATCACTGAAGAACAATGAATAATCAGTTCTGAATAAAGTTAACAATTTAAAGTGACAAACATCATCTTGTATTTTTTAAGGATTTATATTTAGCATAATTTCCATGTTTGTATGAGTGTGCATGTGTGTAATGTATTCCTGTCACATAAGAGTTCAGTCACTGAATGATTAGTATAAGTCTGCACACAGCATTTTAAAAGTAAAGCGCTGATTTGAGAGCAGATTGTGGTTTTTGCACTCTCCAGTCCAGAACAGGATAAGGAAATAAAAAAAGGTGCAATTTCGAAATCTTTTCTTCCCCCCACCAAGATCTTTCACTTTATGACAATGAAGGCTCAAAGTATTTGAAAAACTTAGTGAATCACAAACGTTCAGTGCTTTTTGTCGAATGTTTTTAAATGTAAATGGAATCTATACAGTCTATATAATATAACATAATTGTTAAATTACAAAGTATTAGAATGATCCCGTTCTATCTCGTGGCCACCAAAGTTTTCTCAGTCCTCCAGAAGTGTTCACGGCCATGGGAAGAAAAGGCACAACAGACACAAAATCTGAGTATACCTTCACTTCAAATCTTTATTGTCTTACACTGGGTATATATAAGGATACAATAAGGGTGGTACAGTCCTTTCAACCAATAAGATATAGATTACATATGTGTTGAGTACAAGCCAAAACAACAAGTTATATAAGGCATATATATGATCAGGAAATACTGGACATAGAAGGAACAATACTGTCAGTGGGACTCTTCAACTTTCAGTAAAGGGCAAACTAAACCCAGTAACCTGGGCCTACAAAGGTCCCCCACCATTCTTCACCGACTGAGAGAACCGATTGAGAATAGAGAGACAGAGAACATAGGAGGGCGAAAAACAAGGGGAAAGAAAGGAAGGGCAGGAGTAAGATAGAAATTGAGATCACTCACATTGAAACAATAAAAGGAAACATCTGGAAGGGAGTGCACTTCTTCTAACAATAATATGAACATTGAATTTTGCCTTAAAAATGTAAATCCTCCTTGCATTATCTGTAAAATATTATCTGAACTACATGTACTGTCAGTGCGTAGTATTGTGCAATATTACTGAGGCAATCTGGCTTGCTCTGTGCTGAAAGAGGTGTGGCTCTAAACGTGCATGGTGAATCTTTGCACCACAGTTGATTTCATGTGTCCAAATGTATGCATTGCGAAGTTGTCTGCCAACAGGCGGGGCAAAACCGGATACACACTCTTGGTTTATATGTCGTTTACCCACTAAGCAGTGATGCTTTTGGTTTATATGGTACTGACACTCAAAGCAGTGGCTTTCATACAAACAAACCGCTTACATCGATTTTCATGTTGTTCCTGGATTCTCAACTCTAGGCAAGTACATGTTTTGATTGTGCAGGTTATTATGTTAGAAAATACAATTACAAAAATGACTAAAATAATAAAGAGAAATATATTTTTATATACATTTGGATAGATGTAACTTATTGACCTTTACTGGGAATAATAAATATATTATTTGACTATTAAAATGGCAGTGTGTGGTATATTGATTCCAGCCTGCTTTAGAATTTATGCGTTTTTTTTTTAAACTAACCAATGAAAAGCTGCGTGCAATAAATGCAATGTGATGATTAAGTGTTATAAACTCAGTTTTAGTCGCTACTCTCAAAAGGAAATGACAGAGTTGATTTTATTCTGTTATTTTACTCTTTATATATATATATATATATATATATATATATATTTTTGTTTTTATTTTTATATTTTCTGTTTTTATTTTACATTTAAATAAGTTTTAGTACTTTTGTTTTTGGGTTGTCTATATAGTTTTTATTTATTTAGTCCATCAAATATGAAACAAAAAGCATTTACTTGTCCACTACCTAAAATAAGTATACATGCTTCAGTTAATGTTGATTTTATTTCAATTTTAGTTATCTACAATAACCCTGCTGTGACCACCTCACCACTTTGTCTTTACAATATTTGTGCCATGCGATTAATGAAAAAACTTAACCGTGCCCTCTGTTGTCTGTTTGGCTTGGTACTGCTCTACAATTTCTTATCCTGGAGTAAAACCATGCTACTCTTGAGTCAGATTGAGACCAGTGCACCTAAAAGCTCAGAGAACAACATCACCATCCTCCTGTGGCACTGGCCTTTCAGAGTTCACTACAGACTGGAGAGAGGTGTCTGTATGGATAAATATGAAATTCCCAGATGCTTTCTGGAGGATAACCGATCTCTTTTCGCTCAGGCAGATGTTGTAGTCTTCCATCACTATGAGCTCTGGACTGGCTACTCCAAACTGCCTCTCCACCTTACGCGTCCACCAATGCAAAAGTGGCTTTGGTTATCGCTGGAACCTCCTATGAACAACCACAATCTCAGCAACTACAACAGTTTTTTCAACTGGACAATGAGTTATCGTCGTGACGCTGACATCTTCATGCCATACGGAGAGCTTGTTCCTAAAAGGACTAATGCCACATATGCTATTCCGAAGAAGAGCGAATGCCTAGTTTGCTGGGTGGTCAGCAAATACACAGCCAATCAGAGTCGCTCTCTAGTTTTCAATCAGCTGAAGAAACACATTCCATCAAAACTAATAGAAGTATACGGTCGGTGGTCCAAGCGGCTGCTCTCAAACAAAAAGCTGCTTTCCACAATATCTCGATGTTATTTCTACCTTGCCTTTGAAAACTCTGTATCCACAGACTATATCACAGAGAAGCTTTGGAGAAACTCGCTTCAGGCGGGGAGTGTGCCAGTGGTGCTCGGCCCACCCAGGAACATTTATGAACTATCAATTCCACCAGAGTCATTCATCCATGTAAATGACTTCAGCAGCATTAAGGCCCTAGCTAATTTCTTAAGTCAAGTGGCTGCTGATAGAAAGCATTATGAATCTTATTTTAGATGGCACAATTACTATGATGTTAGAATGTACACAGACTGGAGAGAGAGACTATGTAATATTTGCATGCGTTATGACCAGCTCTCTAAGCATAAAAAAGTGTACAATGATCTGTACAGCTGGGTCAACAGGTAACTTACCTTTTCAAGGAAGTTGTTTTATTTGAAAGTGTGGATTTTCAAATTATATGTTCACCTTATCTGTTCTTTGCAAGAACTGTCAAATGTATTTGAAACCCGTCCAGGGACATCAATAAGTGCTAGTAAATCATAACTGATATTTCACAGTGTTGCTTTATTAATACTTAAGCAATAGCATTTTGCTTCTCATTCCAACCCTGTTTTTTTATCATCAGATGCCATTATGCTACTGAATATAGTTGTGTGCACTCAGTGTGTGAGAACGCCCTTCCGCTTCAGTATTCACAGGTTCCTACTGAGTTTCATCAATAAAGTTTTAAGGCCAGCAATTCATGCTTCCATGTATTTAACCATTTCTTTTTCAAATGAACTAATTTCTAAAAATTTCACTTCACATTTACATGCTTTTCTGTGGTAAACTAGCCACACCAGAAAATCCCCAGAATACTTCACACAGAAAGCTAAAATGAGTCAGAGAAGCATGCCAGCTCACCTTTGAACCACTGGGTGTTAATTATATGCATGCCAGGCTAAAAATCAGTTAAAAACTGTTATGCCTTTGTTTGTGGCCTTGTGGTTCTGCTTCTTTATTGCCAGATATTGCACATCAGTCTCAGAGGCCTGTAAACTTTACAGGCATTTTAAAAAAAATGCCTGTAATTTTTAAAAAAATTACATATATATACATATACATATATATTCATAACTTCCTGTGCTAAATATTGCTTTTGGTGCATATAAGTACTAAGCTATTCTACAAAGTTGTTCTGGTGCATAAAGCTAAGAGCCCGATTCAAGAAAGCTTCTGGATATTTCAGTATGATTTTTATGTATTTTCCAGAGGTGGTTCTGTGAAACGGGGACAGACTGGTAAAAAAAAAAAAAAAAGCAGTGCACTGTATAGTTATTCCAACCATTGAACTTTTTTTTTCTTTTTTTTTTCATTTAAATAAAGCACGTTTTTAGTCACACCATCACATCAGATCAGAATTAGTCATGTCTCTAAAGACTACTTTGATTTTATGCTGTCTAAGATCTGTGATCACAGCCTTCTGTGCTTTTCTGAGAACTACTGAAATTGTTTTAATTTGGACTGATGCAAAATCAAGACAGTATTTAACAGTCAGTGCTCTGAACAACTTCTCTTCTCTTTTTAGTGTGTTGATTTGAAAACACTGATGACATAACCGATGTTACAGAGCAAAAGCTTGATGTGGCAAATGCTATTTGTAACCAATGAACGGAAAAAGCTGACAGTGGACAAAGTCTCACATCCTTTTTTACAAGGGGTATATTCAAATGGCTGTTTCTGTGGTTTCCTTTTTATGCACCTTGTAGAAACAAAGGGAAGTTTTAAATAAATCTTTTTGGCATGTAAAAATTTATTGTAGAGATTGTGTATTAATATTTAAAAAGAGTATATTTTGTTTATCATATTTCTGATAAATCCATATTTCAACAAGTTTTAAAAACCCATCAAAATTTTGTCCCGAGCCCTGGGTAGAGGATCTCATGTTACGTTCATCACTTAGTAATTAGTAAACTGTTAACTGGATCGTTAATTCCATCCTACCACATACGCTCAGAGCAAAATACCATACTGTATATAATCTGATGTTTCCCTTCTTTTCCCTTCTTTTTTAATTTGTTGCATTTAAATGGCTTGCAAATATAACATGCTAAATTAAACATTTATCTGCTGATTGTCATTGAATCTACTGTCATGAAATTTAATGACACAAAAAGACAGACACTTGTCGCTACCTATTGACATCATAGATTGGTACTTTTGATTCACTTAAAAGCACTGTAGTCTTACAAAACAGAAGCACAAGCCAATAATATAGAATGTTTCTAGAATGTTTGGATTTTGCAGCATCAGTAATTTTTTTTTTTTTTTAAAGTTAGCCTTTAATACAATAGAGTAAAATGATGTGAACAAAGAGAAATACACATATAAGACTTTATAACCTTATAAGGTATTTGACATTTGATCTTATACATTTACAAAATTATTATTTTAAGAATAATAATAATTTTTATTATTACAAGGAGAAACTCTGTAGAAAGATACTGCACAAGATACTGCACAAAAAAGTACAAAGTACCATTGAAAGGTGTGTTGCAAGGACAATATAGACACTTCATTTATTTTCAAACGCTGCGCTTAAACTTAAAATTAAGAAATTGAAATTTAGTATGGTACCACTTCTATGAGGTTAATCGCTAAGGCTTGAATTGTTCTCATTTGTAAGTCACTTTGTATAAAAGCTTCTGTCTAAATGAATAAATGTAAATGTTCAGGGACAAACCCTCTGGTGTGACCTGGGTTTGGTGCCTTAGATATCAGCCACTTTTTTCGATATATTGTAATTTCTTAAGGTCAACTCAGTGTTGTTCCTGTTTCCAACTGTGTCATTCCTGTTGTTGTCTGAAAATGTGCATGAGTAAGAAACAGAGAAAACATTGTAAAAAATTTAGATCACATGAAAAACTAATTTCTCAATTAAATAATAAATACCAATACAAATGACAATACTACTAAATGGTTAATGTAGCAATGTTCAATGAAAACTGTGATGTAGAAATATAGTGTAAGATTGTCATGTAATAAAAATGAGGATTCACTAGTTTTGTATTTCCTACAGTTTTTAATGACTACAAATACAATCACACTAATGAGAATAATTAAAATAATGGTGCTCAAAATTCCAAGCACTACTCCAAGGATGTTTGATTCTGTATAAAACACACATACAAACACATACAGAAAAAAATAACAGAATTTTGCTATAATTAATTAACAGAAATTCACAAATGTGGCTGATCCTATAACTAAATTTTATCCAGTTTTTTTTTGTTTTTTTTGTAGACCTACATTGTTTGGAAAGGAATGTTGAGTATGGTCTATTTCACTTACTGTGGTTGCTAATGATCTCATCATCTGTTAGAATCGTCTGAATGTCTTTTTCAAACTCTTGTGTGGTGCAACAGTTCCTCTTCCACTCTTCTTTCTTCACTCTGAGATTATTGCGCTTCTGGAAGGTTTCATCCATATTTTAAGTTTCTCTTGTCTCCATATTTCCATGGTGCTCCTGTCAATTTTTCCTCCAGGTAATATGCACTATTGCTATTGCTGGTTAGAAACCTGTTGCAAGGCACACCACTGGAGAGGAGTTCTTTTGCAGCAGATACACTTTGGGAGGGACTAAAAAGTATAATTTTCATTAATTTTCCTACTTGGTGCATACTACCTAAGTGCATTGATGTTACAATTACAAAGCAAAGACTTAAGTATCTATTGTGATGTTAGCAAAATGAAGATATATTAATATAGTTCTCTCATACTGATTACATTGTATAGAAAGAAAATACAGTCATCTGTGATTCATTGTAGAAAATGTTGAAGCAGATCTGTTTTATTACTCCAACTGTCTGCATCGTTGGCTGCCTCCTATATTTGTGGGATATACACTGAACAAAATTATAAACGCAACACTTTTGTTTTTGCCCCCATTTTTCATGACTTGACCTCAAAGATCTAAGACTTTTTCTATGTACACAAAAGGTCTTTTTCTCTCAAATATTGTTCACAAATCTGTCTAAATTTGTGTTAGTGAGCACTTCTCCTTTGCCGAGATAATCAATCCACCTCACAGGTGTGGCATATCAAGATGCTGATTAGACAGCATGATTATTGCACAGGTGTGCCTTAGGCTGGCCTCAATAAAAGGCCACTCTAAAATGTGCAGTTATATCACACCGCACAATGCCACAGATGTTGCATGTTTTGAGCGAGCGTGAAATTGGCATGTTGACTGCAGGAATGTCCACCAGAGCTGTTGCCCATGAATTGAATGTTAATTTCTCTACCATAAGCCGTCTCCAAAGACGTTTCAGAGAATTTGTCAGTACAACCGCAGACCATGTGGAACCACACCAGCCCAGGACCACCACATCCAACATCTTCACCTCCAAGATTGTCTGAGACCAGCCACCCATATAGCTGCTGCAACAGTCAGTTTGCATAACCAAAGAATTTCTGCACAAACTGTCAGAAACCGTCTCAGGGAAGCTCAATTGCATGCTTGTTGTCTTCATCGGGGTCTCGACCTGACTGCAGTTCGTCATCGCAACCGACTTGACTTGGCAAATGCTCACATTCGATGGTGTCTGGCACTTTGGAGAGGTGTTCTCTTCATGGATGAATTCCGTTTTTCACTGTACAGGGCAGATGGCAGACAGCGTGTATGGCGTTGTGTGGGTGAGCGGTTTGCTGATGTCAACGTTGTGGATCGAGTGGCCCATGGTGGCGGTGGGGTTATGGTATGGGCAGGTGTATGTTATGGACAACGAACACAGGTACATTTTATTGATGGCATTTTGAATGCACAGAGTTACTGTGATGAGATCCTGAGGCCCATTGTTGTGCCATTCATACACAACCATCACCTCATGTTGCAGCATGATAATGCACGGCCCCATGTTGCAAGGATCTGTACACAATTCCTGGAAGCTGAAAACAGTTCTTGCATGGCCAGCATACTCACCAGACATGTCACCCATTGAGCATGTTTGGGATGCTCTGGATCGGTGTATACGATAGCATGTTCCAGTTCCTTCCAATATCTGCACAGCCATTGAAGAGGAGTGGACCAACATTCCACAGGCCACAATCAACAACCTGATCAACTCTATGTGAAGGAGATGTGTTGCACTGCGTGAGGCAAAGGGTGGTCACACCAGATACTGTTTAGTTTTCGGACCCCCCCCCAATACAGTAAAACTGCACATTTTAGAGTGGCCTTTTATTGTGGCCAGCCTAAAGCACAGCTGTCTAATAATCATGCTGTCTAATCAGCATCTTGATATGCCGCACCTGTGAGGTGGATGGATTATCTCGGTAAAGGAGAAGTGCTCACTAACACAGATTTAGACAGATTTGTGAACAATATTTGAGAGAAATAGGCCTTTTGTGTACATAGAAAAAGTCTTAGATCTTTGAGTTCAGGTCATGAAAAAACAAAAGTGTTGTGTTTATAATTTTGTTCAGTGTATGTGTGAAATAGGACTTTTGTGTACATAGAAAAAGTCTTAGATCTCGATCAAAACTAAGATGATTATACCTATATCTATCTATCTATCTATATCTATATATATATATATATATATGTATATATGTATATATATGTATATATGTGTATGTCCAGTTTCATCTTCCAACTGACAGTGGCATATGCACAGGTATATATATTTGATACAGAATTAATGGGTGTGAAGGGGTGAATGTTTTAAAGGGACCTGTGAAAACACTTTGTGATGTGTTTGTATATTTCTGTTATCAGTAAATTTTATACTAAAAAAGACATACAAAGTATAATACGTTTTAAAAAAAAGAAAGAAAAAGAAAACACTCACCTGTTTTATTGTAACTTTTCTTTTTAACATCAAAAGTCTTTTTCAATTGCCTGTACACTTTCATCATGATAAGCACTAATTTCTTTCCAGACGTGTTTAAATTCAACAGTATTTATCCAGTTTTGCTTGGAAATATGTTCATTTTTAGTACTGTCATCGTAATGAACCTCCAGGCCATCCATTTGGGTAACAGCAGTAAAAACAGAAAGTTTCAGAATACCTGCTAATCCAGTATAAGTGCTGATGCAGGAGTGGAACTCTTAAAAACATAACATTGACAATAATTGAAATATTGCGAAATTAAATTGGCAGCATATGCCAAAATTATTGTTCAATGCCATCTGTATACATGACGCCAAACAAAATATTAGCATAAAAAATATGATAAATTAAATAATAGCATCAAAATCATATATGACTCTTCTTAGCCAGTCAGCTGTCAAGTAATGAACCCACGAATCGACTGTGCGGGTTCCATTATCTTCCCTGTATTCTGTTTCGTTGTCGATTATCGATTACTTACGCCTGCAGCGCACGGCAATGGCTGACATCACGAATGAAACAGTAGCAGCGTCTAAACCAGAGATATTTTATAACTATCGGGAGAGGAATAAATGTTCCCCCGAGGAAGGTGCGCGATTAGAGAGACAACATTTCTGGAACGTCATCAACGCGTTTAAATACTACAGGTAAACACTTGATTGCTGGAGCAGCAAAGAGCCATCTGCTCCACACCAACACAAGCTGAGCAACTGTTCTTTTTGAACTTTAATATTTAAAATGAAAATATCCTTATGGAATTCTGTTTATCAACCCCTCTGCTTATAAATTCTCCATATTATCGATATTCTCTCTCTCTCTCTCTCCTCAATTTTGTTTTGTCTTCCATGTGTTCAGAATTCATGTTCATGAACGAGTGAATCGAGCCGAGCGGCAGTTCCGATGCCTTCCAGATCACCACCAGCAGCTTCTGACAAACTTCATTCCCAATCTGACCAAGATTCGCTACTGTATCGACCGAAACCAAGAGGTGCTGCAGGCCATAGTGCACAACTGCCTCCATATGTTTGAGAACATGGAATATGGACAGGATGTAGGTGGCAATCAGTGGCTGTAGGTCTTACAATTAATAATAATGTCATATTTTTTATTTGGTTGTTGTGATGACAGAAGTGTGACTTTTTTTTTTCTTTAGTTAGTCCATGATTCTATAATGTTTTCCTTGCATTTTAAAGTGTGACCCAAAGAAAGTACGGCCTTCCTCGACTTTTGACATGGACAAGCTGAAGTCAACCTTAAAGCAGTTTGTCCGTGACTGGAGTGAAGCAGGAAAAGCGGAGAGGGACAGCTGCTATAAACCTATTGTAGAAGAGATCCAGAGATTATTTCCTCCTGACCAGTGGTAAATATAATAAACATTCTATGAAATTCTTCTCATTGGTACATGGCTTTAACTTAACTGGCTAAGTGTAAGATGCATGTATAGTATCCCTGTTTATTACCATTTTGGGGAAGTCTTGGCCTAATGGTTAGAGAGTTTGACTCCTAACCCTAAGGTTGTGGGTTCGAGTCTCGGGCCGGCAATACCACGACTGAGGCACCGAACCCCCAACTGCTTCCCGGGTGCCGCAGCATAAATGACTGCCCACTGCTCCGGGTGTGTGTTCACAGTGTGTGTGCACTTTGGATGAGTTAAATGCAGAGCAGTAAAATTGTTATATTATTAAATAATATTTTGATGATAAAAAATAAAATTATATTTAAATATATTTCAAAATGTGGTTTATACACATGATGGCAAAGCTGAATTTTCAGCAACCTTTACCCCAGTCTTTATAGTCACACAATCTTTCAGAAATCATTCTAATTTGTTGATCTGGTGCTCAAGAAACCTTTCTTATTATCAGTGTTGAACACCGTTTTTGCAGAAACTGTGATATACTCATTATTTAAATATAAAGGACTTTTAAACAAATAACCATTTACATGCTTAGGACATTTGACTTTTAAGAATCTGCAGTGGGACTTCAGATATAAATACAGTGACTCGTTAGGTAATGTTTTCTAATTATAATTGTACAATTTCCTATGAATTTTATAGAATATATGGGAATACTAGGGAATAGCAATATGATGGTGCAGTAGCTTCACTTTTTATGATGTCCATTTCTCTATTATAGATCAGTGGATAGGTTTTTTTTTCCTTAAATATTCAGCAAGGACACATTAAATTGATCAAAAGTGACTAAATATATTTATAATGTAACAAAATATACAAAAGATTTCTATTTCAAATAATTGTATATGTGACCCTGGACCACAAAAGCAGTCTTAAGTCGCTGGGGTGTATTTGTAGCAATAGGCAAAAAAACATAGTGTGGGTCAAAATTATCGATTTTTCTTTTATGCCAAAAATCATTAGGATATTAAGATCATGTTCCATGAAGATATTTTGTAATTTTCCAGCTGTAAATATATCAAAACTTAATTCTTGATTAGTTATATGCATTGCTAAGAATTCTTTTGGACAACTTTAAAGGCGATTTTCTCAGTATTTTTATTGTTTTGCACCCTCAGATTCCAGATTTTCAAATAGTTGTATTTTGTCCAAATATTGTCCGATCCTAATAATCCATACATCAATGAAAAGCTAATTACTCAGCTTTCAGAGGATGTATAAATCTCAATTTCGAAAAATTGACACTTAAGACTGGTTTTGTGGTCCAGGGTCACATATGTTATATATTATAAATAAATGTGTAAATCTTGTAATATTTCTCTCTTCAGTGATGTGTCTCAGGTCAAAGTGTTAGTGCCGGGGGCAGGTCTGGGTCGGCTTGCATGGGAAATCGCTCACCTGGGCTATTCGTGCCAAGGCAACGAGTGGAGTTTCTTCATGCTCTTCTCCTCTAATTTTGTTCTGAACAGGTAACCCACATTCTAGGACAGAAGTATCTATCTAGGATAGAGCACATGATGCTGACAGCAAATGTGAATTATGAAGTCGGAACGTTTATTGCATTTGTATTTATGAGGACACTAACTAATATTTTGTCTCTCAGGTGTGATAAGGAAAATGCACTGACACTGTATCCCTGGATTCACCAGTTCAGTAATAACAAAATGTCCTCAGATCAGACGAGACCCGTGTCCTTTCCCGATGTCAATCCACAGAGTCTCCCAGCAGACTCAGACTTCTCTATGGTCGCTGGAGACTTCCAGGAAGTATACAGTGACCCTGGTGAGTTTTTGTGTTTATTTGAATAAACATGAACATAATTATAATTTGCACTTAAATAGCATTAACACACAATAACATTTCAAGTTGTATCCTCCATACAGAACTGTGGGATTGTGTTGCTACTTGTTTCTTCATTGACACTGCCCACAATGTTCTTGATTACATTGAAACCATCTGGAATATTCTAAAACCTGGTGGTGTCTGGATGAACTTGGGTAAGTCACAGACTCTGCATAATCACTTTCAGTCAAATGTTATCTGCAAATGAATGCCTGAAAACACACATGTGACTGAAAGCTTTTTGTATTTGTTCTCAAAGGTCCACTTCTTTACCATTATGAGAATATGGCCAATGAATTGTCCATTGAGCTGAGCTATGAGGAAATAAAGGCTGTCATTTTAAAATATGGATTCGTCCTGGAGGTAAATTTGTTTATTTAAAAAAAAAAAAAAAAAAATAATGTAATCAGAATAAATTATTATAAATTATATTACTGTATTTTTTTCAACAGTTGGAGAGAGAGTCTGTTCCCAGCACGTACACTGAGAACGATCATTCCATGCTCAAGTACCTTTATGACTGTGTCTTTTTTATCGTACGGAAACCTGCAGAACAGTTGATCAACGGAGATCAGACACCTAAAGATGGCCAGATTAAAGATTCTTTACAGACAAAAAAGTCAACATGACGTTTAGAAGTGTGAAGCTCTGGATGAATTCACAGAATAATAAACTGATGTTTTTAATCATGAATGCCAGCATTATAGCATATTCCTGATAATACAACAAGATTGGAGATTTATTCTGTGCTAATTGTCTCAGATGTTTACCTGAAATGTATGTTATGTTTTGGTGCTTCGCTTTGCATTCATATTCCTCAGGTTTTGGGTGCTGCTTCACTACTTACTAATTGCCACATGTCACTCCACACATACATTTCAGTTTTTTCTTGCAATTGTTTACATTATCAGGCTTTATGATCAAAATCATATTCACAGTCTGCTCTGGATCTCGCACAAATACTCCAGTGTCCCCTAGGAAATATGTTGACCATCACAATTGTACTAGTTGGCAGCATTAAAATAAAGTTGTTTTAAACTTTTAAAAGATTTTTCATGATCTTGTACATATACTGTAATAAACCTTTTACAATCAAGAACAATTGAAACTGTGTTTCGTACTCATGACTGTGTGTTCTAAGCATTTGAATCTATTTATTATTCACTCCCGCAAAATCCACAATAATTGTTTGGAAGATAGTGAATAAATTGACACTTATCCTAACAATCGTTGTTGTTGTTTGACCTCTCTGGCCACAGAGGGCGCTGTATTCAACTTCAACTGTCGTAAACAGCCGAGAATCTGAATCTCTGCGCACTAAAAAAAAAAAAAAAAAAGTCTTGCCGCTCTTTTATAGAAGCTAAGTTTTGGTCGCACACATGACCAAACGGAGAGCAGAGAACATTTTGCATCCCGAAATCACTCATAAAAGATGTTTTCGTTCTCTCTCCGACAACGACAAACCGGTAGGAGGCGTGAACGTGATCCAAAACGTATTTCCATCCTCGTTATTAACGCTGGCTGGACAACGCTGCAGGAAAAGACCGAGCTATCTCGAAGATTCACTGGATGCAGATAACCTACCGAGAAAGGTGGCCGCAAACGGGATTAATTTCGTGCTGGCAGTCAGGAACACATGCAAGTCCAGAACATTAGAGGATGGTGCTGGGAGACCTGGCACGCGACGGTCATCTCGCGCGCTTCAGACGCAATCAAATAAACAGACAGACGAAGGAAATAGCATAACTACAGGAGACAAGGTAAAGTTTCATCACCTGAGAGCAAACTCTCGTGTTAAGGCTGTGTTTCAGTGTGTGTGGCGTCAGGTGGAACAATGTGCAATGCTTGCAGATGAACATAAGGTGGCAGTACATGACCAATATGTTATCAGTATAACGTAACATATTTCAATCTATTTGTTGTTTTATCTGTCATTCTGTCTGGCCTTTTAAACATGTTTATTATTTTATTAATTTTGTGAAGACTATGAAACTTTAAGCAGAGCTGGGTAGTAACCGATTACATGCAATCTGGATTATCAGATTCCAAAAATTAAGTAACGTTACTTGTACTTAGATTAAATTAACGTTACATTTTAGAATGCTTGTAATCAGAATACAGTTACTTTTTTTATGGATTGCTTGATTACATATTATTTACACAAGGGCAATAAATTAATCTTGATTTTCCCTAACTCATCATTTTCATCTTTTAAAATTTCTTTGCAAAAAAATAGCCTAACGTTACTGCCTATATAACGTTACTCAAAGTCTGCAGCATTTGATTACCGGATTTAGAAAAATCATTTCAGGTTTAAGAAGTGTTTCAATATTGCATCAACTACTGATGAACATGTTACTTTTTTATTTGAATTATCACTTTAACCATGAATTTCTATGTCTTTGGGAAGTTTTTGTCTTTCATACACATTAAAATGCACAAATTCTGCACATCTGATCCTCTTTCACATAATTTAGTTACTTAAATTACCCTTGAGATTTCAAAATAAAAGTTTTCATAATATCACATTTGCATCTTCATGGTTCTCTGATGTTGGTTAATGGTCACATGATGTGCAGGTGAACAAATAAATTATTTCAAGTTTTAGTAAGTGTTTTATTTATTGATTTTAAAATTTAACATTTTATGATTTAATTAATTATTAGCATTTCATTAAACTCACAAACCCTCTGCAGTTCCTTCACAAAACCCAGTTTGGGAAACATTAACATAATGTAATGTTTTAAGCACTTATGTTGTTAATAACAGTGAATGGAATCTATTTTCTTATCCTAATTAAATCAATGTGATAAACAAAGTAATCTAAAAGTAGAAAGATTATATTACCTAAAATGTGTAATGAATTTCATTACCAACTACAATTTTTGTCATGTAATTTGGAATCAGTATTGGATTACAATTTGCAAGTCATTTACCCAGCTCTGACTTTAAGGTACTTCAGGTGTAATTAGGATTTTCTACTAAACATCACCCGTCTTGGTGCAGGTTGTTGCTGTACTGTAGTAAACACTTTGGAAATTCAGCTCTGCTTGTATCCCACTAGGTGATGCACACAGATGAGGACCTCTCTCCATTCAATTCCTTCCAGTTCTGGCGGGTTCCACTGCCTGAGTTGGATCTCGCTCTCCTGGAGACTGAACCCTCAGCTGGGTCCCACATAACTTCTTCCACCAAAGACTTAGAGGCGATGGAAACATGAGGAGATCCCTAATGCACAGTGACATTCTTGTTAAGATGTTGTCTTAATTACAAAAGTGTTGCCAAATTACCTGACTGGATATGATGAGATGATTCCTCCTGGTCTGCACTAGATGAACATATAAACAAAGCATTGTGCTGTGAACAGCATGAAGGCCTCCAGAAGCTTCCATTCTGGTAGAAACACATGATGGTTACATGACCTCATATTCCTGTCCTACAGAGGTCAACTGTTCAGAACTGTGAAAGCATATTGGACTAATCATGAGTGTTTTTTTCCCTTCTTTTTTTCCAGTATAGCTGTGAAAGCAAGTGTACAGGTGCTTCTCAGTAAATTATTGAGCTAGTGAATTGGTGGGTTTTTGTTAAATGTGAGCCAAAATCATCACAATTAAAAGAACCAAGGACTTAAACTGCTTCAGTCTGTGTGCATTGAATTTATTTAATACACAAGTTTCACAATTTGAGTTGAATTACTGAAATAAATGAACTTTTCCACGACATTCTAATTTATTGAGAAGCACCTGTATGTCAACCGAATGTTCTTTTGTTACGACTGAGCCTGTGTTTGTTTTTTTATGTCTATGGTGTTCTGTAGGTTTAAGCCACTTTTATTCTTTAGGTGTTTCAATTTTTGTAAACTTTAGGGCCTTGGGGACTTCTGGGGGACTTCTGATCTTAGTAGATACAGCAAGTGCTTTGAACGTTCCAGTGGCGTAATTGCAGTGTTTTTGAAATTGCTCAACAGCAATAAAATCTTTTTTTTATACTGATAATGGCTTGCAATATCCTTGGTGAACTGTCTGATTTTTAAGAGGTAAAGAACTACTGTGAAACACGGTGTGTTTTCTCTCCCCATTCCTCACCCAAAGGAAATGAAACATACCTGTTTCCACGCTGTTGTGTCAGGTGCTCATGACCTTTGGTCTAGGAGGGAATAAGGGCTGAGAAAATGCCATCTTTATCAGGAGATTACATCGCCAGTGATCAGTATATCGAGATAGTCCTGCTCATCTGCTAAGCTAAAGTAAGCATGAAAGTAATATGCTGCATTGGTAAGCCAAGTTTTAATACTTTGTCCTATTTGGGTTCTCCTCTGGGAATATGTGGAACTGGGATGTACATGAAAAAAGAAAATAACGTGCAGTCTTGTTAGTACTTAATCTAATGAAACAACTCGGCACTTCAGAGACGTGCTTTAACCTCAAGTACAACGAAGACAAAATGTATTTATTTTTTTTTTTTTTGGGTGAAATGGAAGCATGTGAGAATCAAGCTCCACATCTCTGATGACAAGCTAGAATTTTTGTTTATATTATTAAATATTTTAATGTAATTCGTATATTTGCCATTATAGAAGGTTACTGATATATAAAGTGGATAAACTGATAGTTTTTTTTTTTTATGCATTACTTTTGAGTGAAAATCTGTTTGAGGTATGGCAAACTATTTTTGTTACAATTCTTGAATGGGATAAGTAAATAAAAATGTAAATATGTTGGCAACTATTGGCATAATAGACGTACTGCAAATATATTTTTTTTAATGCCACGTGTTTGATGTAAACTGATACATGAGGACAACTACATATTTAAAAGTAATGTCAGCCATCAGCCAATCCAATTTCATAAGATATTAGATAAGATTAACAACATCAAATTGTCAGTAAACAAGGTGGGCCTGTCGCAAGCATGTAATGTTACATCCGGTTTTTGACTGAAGGAGGCGATATAACAAACTAATGCATCTCGAAATATAAATGCCTCGAAATGGTGTTAACAGTACATTACCAGTTGCAGTTTTATTTTAAATGCGAGGAATCGTGAGCTTATGTGCAAATAAACCCATCAACTGCTATTTGCAGCTATGTTTTCTGATTTTTATGCAGCAATTAAAATTTTTCATAACTAAACATTGTTTGTTTGTAGAGATGGGATCTCGTGATTGAGGTCTGACTGAACGTCAGTCTTTTCATTATTTGCGCTCCTCCTTAACCTCCTTTAACCGCACGCGCTCATTAAGTTAGTCATTTACGAACATTATTTTCCCCTTTCGCTTCGCTGCTTTTGAAACCAAGTCAAATAACACTTTAAGCTAGAAAAAATACACTTGAATCTCATAGCATCTTAGAAACATTTCGAAATGAACACAGGAAGAATGTGAAGAATGAAGTTACATGTGTTATGCAACTACTATTGGTCTCTTGAATAAGCACGAGCTTCCCAGAACGAAACAAGTTCGCATCAAAGTTCCAGTTGCGTGTCCACACTCGACACTTTACAGCCCTTGGAAGAGACCACCCACTTCCTAGCTGATCGCATCTATTCTATTATGCGCGTTTAATTCTTAAGGAATAAGAATCCGCTGAATTTTTGGAAAACATGACTGGGAAAACAACGCTATTTCACAGGTAATTAAACAGCTATGCAGAGCGTCAGCGTATGGTATAAGTTAGTAGCTGCCTTGCTGTATGAAACGGAAAGTTGTATCCTACAGGGCTTTACTCCAAGACATGTTAAAACTTGTGTTTGAGTTATCTCATTCCCCATTCCACACAGCACTGTTGTTTTAAATGCGTGGTTATAGCAGTTTGCTTTCTTCAAATGCACTTATCTACTATTTCTGGACAGATGTGGCTCTTCAGGTTATAATACAGTAAGTGAAAGTACTGTATGTTTCAGTCTCTATTTTGGGTGAGGACGCCCTCCACCCTTTTATTTGTTTGGTCGGCTAGATGTCGTTATTTTAAGTTAGGAATATTGTTTCTCATCCGTGTCTTGTATTTCACCTAATAATTCCCGGAAAAGGATGTATATAGACGTAATTTTCCACCTCACACCAATGCATTGTATTTTTTTTTTTTAATCTGCAAAATCTGCAAGGCTAAAAAGGCTCTCTGAAAGTATTCATGACTGACTCACTCAGCTGTGAAGGAGATTTGAGGAGAAATGGTATGTTGCATTACACACACACACACACACACACACACACACACACACACACACACACACACACACACACACACACACACAATAGGAGTGTATGTAGGCTGTAAAAAGGTGGCATATAGGTGCTTCTGAATTGGCTTCTATTTAGATGTCTTTACATAAACTGTTTAATGCTGCTTATAGGTGTCATAAATGCACTTACACAGCAGTTATAACTGTATATGTTGATATTATAAGCTAAAGTGGGTCATAATTTAATCTGGCTTTTATGGCATTACCTCTTTACATATTTTGAGCAGGCACAGATGCACACATTCATGGCAGCCTTAACTCAAATGTGTAAAAGATGCCCTAAGAAAGTTTATGTGTATCTGTAATTCTTTATGACCACATCTGGGTTATTTTAGCATTATTTATATAATAATATTGTATTTATTAAAATTATCTATATATCTATAAATCTATATACCAATTAACAAAAAAGACATTTAGTTTTAAGTAACAATAACAGCAGTGCTTCTAATGTGGTAGTTATCTCGGCTCATTAAAGTAGGCCTATAGTAAAACAAAGCTTATACTACAGCTGTTTTCCCTTCAGTCTAGACGCAGTTGGATCCAGGCCACTTTTTCCAAGAGAGAATGTGTGAAATTTCTGCCAGCCTCACGTGATCATCACAGGTGTGCTTAATAATCTTGGTCGTCATATCTGCATATAATCTTTTAGCAATGATAATGTGAGTTTATCAGGCGCTTCTGAGGTTATTCATTTTGTCTTAAAGCACCCATATGAATTGCAGCTTTTGCTTATTTGCAGGTGTTATCCAGTGTGTCAAGTGTGCCAAAGCTTAGTAAGGTATTATGTTTTGATCATCAGTACATTCATCCTCTATTTATTACTATGAATATGTTTTCTCATTTTAATCATTTTTGTATATAAAGCTCACAGTCATGGAAATTTTTAAACTGTGGTATTCTAGTCTTTAAAAGTCATGGGAATTCTAGGTAAAATCTGAGGATTTGATTATCAGTTAAATAGTTAAATGTCTTCTAGTCAGTCACTCGGACATAAAATATTTCATTGCATAGATGTTGCTCTTTGTGAGTGTGATCTCTATAAAATAATTTTTAACTCCATATTGAGTAATCGTGACTGAAAAAAAGAGGTTTAAAAAGTTTGTATCTCATAATTCTTGCAATTCTGAAAAAAAAAAAAGAAATCAGACTTGTTGCAGTTACCTTTTTTACTTTTTTAACCATCGTGGGGGAAAAAACAGAATTGCAATATGTAAACTCAGAATTCTGAGAAAAAAGTCAGAATTGCAAGAATCTGAGTCTTAATTGTGTCATAAAAAAGTCACAATTACCTCATTTTTTTAAAATTCCGTGATGGAAAAAATTTCCATACCTTTTATCTCTCTTCTATTCTCATTCAGCTTTGCTCATTTCATCTCTTTCCTCAGATGTTGCTGTGGGAGGCTGATCGCGGAGCATGTGGGTCCGTACTCTGGCTTGCTGGGACATGGCCCTGGTCCTGATGAGGAGGAGTGGTCAGTGCTGCAACACACCAGCGTCAGCCCAACTGATGCTTTCGGATCACTGGACTTTCAGGGCAGCACAAAGCGCACAAGTCATGCCAAGGTTGGTGCTTACAAGGAGGAAAAACTTATCAGGTTATTTATAATATATAGAATTGTGCATAGTTCATACAGTAAAGTGCTGTTTTCTCTATAGTATGTGCGTCTTTCCTGTGACACTCCACCAGAGCTCCTGCTCCAACTGATGCTGAGAGAATGGCACATGGAGATGCCCAAGTTGGTGATCTCTGTGCATGGAGGGACAGACAACTTCAATCTGTCTCCACGGGTGTGCCAGGCTTTCAGCACAGGGCTCATCATAGCTGCAGAGAGCACTGGAGCATGGATACTGACTGACGGGATCAATACGGGTTTGTGTTTGTGGCTGGATACATATACAGTACATTAAAAGTCTTGTTTTTGCTATCACACTGTTTTCTAGTGAAGCACAGTACACATCATATCATTATGACATTATCAATGTTATTTAAGTATTATTTATATCCTATTGTAGTATTTATTCATATTTTAAATTGGCTTTTGTTTTTATATTTTAAGTTTTCGTTTTTTTCATTTTTATTATTATTATTATTATTTTTTTTTAAATATATCTATATTTCAGTATTTTTGCTACTTAAAAAAAATTATTGATTTCACTTACTTGCCAAGGCAGTATTTTTTTCATTTCAGTTAAGTATCTTAAGTTAAAGTTTTCATCTTATATTTAGATTTTATTTTATTTCAGCTTTATATTTCAATTACCAAAAACATTTTTACTTTTAGTTACAGTAACAACACTGGATCTTCTTTCTCATTGTATTCAGGGGTGTCTAAGTATGTTGGTGATGCTGTAAAAGTGTATGGGTCACATGACCTGAGGAAGAGGAATGTTGTCGGGATCACACCCTGGGGCATTATTGAGAATAACAGTGACCTTATTGGCCGGGATGTGAGTTCTACATTTCAACACTACGCTATTGAATTATTTTGAAATGTACAGTAGGATCTGAGATAAAGGGGAATTCAAAATCAAAATTCAAAATCATTTAAACCTAGATTTTGAGAAATTCAAAACAAAGAAATGTAATGATATAAAACAAATAATGCATTTAAGATTATGCATTTCTGGACCACTGCAGTAAATCTGTGACATTGACAATTTGTAATTGTTAATTTGTTCAATTATTATTTGTACTGGTTTATTTTGTGCGTTATGTTATTTTATTTTGTTTCGGTTCTGCTATACTGATTTTGGGGTTTATTATCCTAGGTTTTGAGGCACTACCAGGCTCTAGGTAATCCTCTGAGTAAACGTGCCAGTCTGAACAGCATGCATTCACACTTCCTGTTAGCTGATGATGGAACCATGGGCAAATCAGGTTGTCAAATAGACTTGAGGAAAAAGCTAGAAAGGCATATACACTTTCAGAAAATCCACCCTAGTAAGTGATTTCTTACCAATGTCAAATATCTTTTGAGTTAAAATATATGTGCATGTCTGATGTGTATATATCTATATGCATGTGTATTGATTTTAGGGCTGCCTCAGCATGTGCCTTTAGTGTGTGTCGTAGTAGAAGGGGGTCCTGCCGTCCTCTCAGTGGTGCTGGAGTATGTGCGCAGAAGTTCACCTGTGCCTGTGCTGGTGTTTGAGGGAACAGGCAGAGCTGCAGACCTGCTGGCTTTAATACACAAACAAACGGCTGTAGAAAGGCATGTCTCACATAAGTGTATACGAATTTAAATAAAGTTTGGGTTCTGTTACATTGAATAGTCTGACCTGTTTCTGTATGTATGTCACAGAAAGTTGGACTCGGATATTAAGGAGGATGTCCTGCTGAGGATTCAGGAAATGTTTGTTATGGACAAACAAGAGGCCTCTGAACTTCTCAGCATACTCATGGAATGCATGGAATATAGAGAGCTTGTAAGTTAAATAACCTTATGTTACATCTCATTGGAACACATGACCCTGATTGGTCAATTATGATACATTTTTGTATAATGGCTGCTAAACAGTGTCATTGACCATTGTCACAAACAACTGGTTTCCTACATAGCTCTGCTAGTTTCATGTCTCTTGTATCACTCTACAAACAAAAATAATTATTAATTTAATTTAATTTTATTTTTGGTGCCTAGCCATATACTTAAGAAGATTCATATCAAAGTCATTTCAAATGTCAGTGTTTATTTATTTATTATGAGTGACTGAACATTTTCTGGATAGATGATGACGAATGACTTGATCTCTTTAATCATGTGCTCACCAGGGTTATTATAATTTACTAAAACCAAAACGGAAACTAATATTAAAATGGTTAAAAGACATTTCCACTCTCTTGGTTTCAGGAGATACAGATCAGCTTGCAGATTCTAATTGTCAGTTCAGGAAATACCAGTCAGTCCTAACTTAATCTCAAACTCCTCACTCATCAGCGAAGTTCTTGTCCTCTAAGCTGTGAACCTAGTGCAACATATTCAAATCCCCTTCTGAATTTCTCTGGCTGTTTCCTCTTCTTCCTCTCTCCTCCTACTTGGCGGTAAACACTGGTTGTTTTGTGTGATAAGATGCCTGCTGTGTATCGGTCTCTGTCACTACGCCGAAAAGCTCTGATGCTAAGCCTCCATCAAACGGAATGTTGTAGTTTACCACACCCATCCCACATCTCTGAGCTTCTAAATTGAGAGAGAACAGAATAATTGGAATGATGGCGCATGAAACGTATTTCCATATTAATCGAGTAGAAGGGATTAATTTGGTCCCCAGGCATACAGATTCTTTGATTGGGTATGAATCACTCGTGTGAAGACGAAATGCCAAAGGCATGTTAAGAGAAGAACATCTCCTCTGGGTGTCTTGTAGAGTTACATGCATTTATATATTGGCACGGGATGCTGGTGGTTTCATACTAATACCAAACAAAATAAATAACGGCTGGCTATATTGAACATGACACCACAGCAGTGCCACTAGTTTACAAATCTGTTTTAATGCTGGCCATCTGTGTTGGTTAAAATTAATTTTCCTTTTTAAATGAGGTCATACTTCGACGATTTTTCATTTTAGATCACCATTTTTGACTCTGAATCTGAGGACCTTCAAGAGGCAGATGTTGCGATCCTGACTACATCACTGAGAGGTATGTAATATTGTTATCATACTAATTAAACATTGGATTAGTGTGGATGTTCATCCATAAATGAAAATACAGGTACCAGAGCTTCCCCTGAGGGGCAGCTAAATATCACATTGGCCTGGGACAGAGCTGATGTGGCAAAGGACAGCATTCTGGTGTACGGACAACAATGGCAGGTACAGTTATGATTTTACAGCCAGGATTTTATGAGTTAGAGCAGATGTGTATAATCCAGTGCTGGATTTGGTAGGTGGGATCTCTGGAGCAGACCATGTTGGATGCATTGATAATGGATCGTGTCAGTTTTGTGAAGCTTCTGATTGAGAACGGCATGACCATGAGACGCTTCTTGACCATTTCTCGCCTGGAACAGCTCTACAATATAGTAATGCCCATTTACCACTTTTGTCTCTGAAATAAGCGAATATCTCTGATCCTTCTCATGATAAATCATTTGTATTTTTCAGCATAAAGGCTCCTCTGATCATTTTCTTCGACACATCATTGAGGATGCCAAACAGGTTTGTGTGAAGTGCAACCTTGAAGTTATTTCGGTTCTTCGTTGTGTTGGTTGTCAACAGCAAGTCAGACAATTATTGTTTGAATTTTTGTGGATCCATTAAACAGAAATACAGTATTGACATTAATTAATTAATTTAATTCACTGAGCACCAAATAAGCATTTTCAAATGATTTCTAAAGGATCACCTGACACTAGAGTAAAGACTAGAGTAATTCTCTTACAATTTCAAATATGTTAAAATAGGAAACAGTTATTTATAATTGTAACAATATTACAAGTTTACTGTATTTACAACGTTACTCTTTTTGCTTTTTTTTAAAAAAAAATACAAAATACAGCCTTTGTGAGCATTGGCGACTTATTTAAAAAAAAAAAAAATTAAAATAATCTTACTCTGACTCCAAACTAAAACTTAACTGACCCCAAAATGTATTCTATATTATAAATCCTTATTATAGGTCAGGTTTAAAATGCTCAGTTTATCAATCCACCAAGGGGTCCTTGACCTGAAATACTGTTTCCATAAGCATTTTCTGTGTTTTTGTAGACTCGTCTGCCTGCTGTTTATAGGATATCTTTAATCGACATTGGAATGGTGATTGAATACCTAATTGGCGGAGCTTATCGAAGCACATATACACGCAAGAGCTTCAGAGCCATGTACAGTCGCATTCATAACCCAGCTAAGGTCTGCTTTCTTTTCCAATAATCCATGCATTTCAGTGTTTTGAAAGTGAGTTTCCATTTCTTGTAGACATTATTGAACTTAAATTTAATTAGCTTTTTTGATCTGGGATAGGAGGGTGGTAAGGAGACATCCAGCCCTTTCAGCAAAGTCAGGAAAGCAGCTCCAGAGACCACCTCATCTCGCTCCCATTTCCACAGAACTGCTCAGCCATGCAGACACCAGGTTCTCTCAACATCTCCATTCTGTTCACAGCTGCAATATTGAGTCATATGCTTATGAATACATTCACAATCATTCCGTTTATTAAAAACACACAGAATTGTGTCTTTGCAGGAGGTTGCGCCTCAGGACGTGAAGACATCCTCAAGTCCCGAGTTTTTATGCACTTTTAACGACCTGTTTGTGTGGGCAGTGCTCAAGCATCGGCAAGAGATGGCGATGTTTCTGTGGCAGCATGGAGAGCAGGCTATGGCCAGGGCGGTTGTGGCCTGCAAGCTTTACCGTGCTATGGTGGTGGAAGCCAGAGAGAGCAATATGGGTGACAGTGTGGCCGAGGAACTGAAGAAGAACTCTCTGTCAGTTTGTGTTTTTCCTCACTCTAAAGTTTTCAATATAGACAACATCTGCTAAATACGGTGGCCCAATAGTGCACAGCACAATAAAATCTCCACAACTCAATGGAAACTACACGCAACACAACAGAAACGTGCCGAAACACAATGGAAACCAGTCAAAACACAATGGATACAAACCACGACACAATGAAAAATTTGCACAACACAATGAAAACAAGCCGCAACACAACAGAAACAAGACGCAACAAAACAGAAATACAATGGAAACAACAAAACAAGTCATAACACAACAGAAACAAGCCACAACACAATGGAAACAAGTCACAAAACAACAGAAACAAGCCGCAACACAATGGAATCAAGTCGCAACACAACAAAATTAGCATAACAGAATGGAAACAAGCCACAACACATTGGAAACAATTTGCAAAACAACAGAAGCAAGCCGCAACACAACAAAAACAAGCCACAATACAATAGAAACAAGTCACGACACAACGAAATTAGCACAACACAACTGAAACAAGCCACAAGACAACAAAATTAGCACAGCACAATGGAAACAAGCCACAACACAATGGAAACAAGTCGCAAAACAACGGAAACAAGTCGCAAAACAACAGAAACAAGTCGCAACACAATGGAAACAAGTCACAACACAACGAAATTAGCACAACACAATGGAAACAAGTCACAACAAAATTAGCACAACACAACGGAAACAAACCGCAACACAGTGGAAACAAGCCACAACGCAATGGAAACAAGCCACAATGTAATAAAATTAGCACAACAAAATGAAAACAAGCCACAAGACAATGAAATTAGCACAGCATAATAGAAACAAGCTGCAACACAATAGAAGCAAGTAGTGCTGTCAAACGATTAATCACGATTAATCGCATCCAAAATAAAAGTTTTTGTTCACATAATATATGTATCTGTACTGTGTATATTTATTATGTATATATAAATACACACACATGCATGTATATTTAAGAAAAAATATGTTTATATATTTATATATAATATATGAATGTTAATATATTCAGGTAAATACATGTAAATATTTTCAAAACATATACAGTATATGTGTGTATTTTGGATGCGATTAATTCCAATTAATTGTTTGACAGCACTAGAAACAAGCCACAACACAACGGAAACAAGCCACAACACAACGGAAACAAGTCGCAACACAATGGAAGCAAGCCACAACACAACAAAATTGGCACAACATAATGGAAACAAGCCTCAACACAACAGAAAATAGTCGCAACAACTAAGTTAGCACAACACAATAGAAATTAGCATCAACACAACAATATTAGTGCAACACAAACAAAATTACCACAACACAGCAAAATTAGCACAATGAAATTAGTTTTATGTGTTGTGTTGTGTCAAATTTGTTGTGTTGTGGAGATTTCGTTGTGTTGTGCTCGATTGGGCCTCCGTAGCTAAATGTTGCTAAAGATTGTAAACTGGGCACTACTGTGCACTACAGGGCCTCCATAGCTAAATGTTGCTAAAGATTGTAAACTGGGCACTACTGTGCACTACTGGGCCTCCGTAGCTAAATGTTGCTAAAGGTGTAAAGATTTCATTGGATTAGAAGTAACTGAAACTTGAAAGAAATTGGAACTTGTCTAGTGCTAAAAAAAAAGTTGGTAAAACAATGCAATGTATTGCATTGCATTGATCTTTCAGAGAGTTCGGACAGTTGGCTGTGGATCTCTTGGATCAGGCTTTCAGAGAGAACGAACGCATGGCGATGAAGCTGCTGACCTGGGAGATGAAGGACTGGAGTAACTTCACCTGTCTGCAAATGGCCGTCTCCTCAAGACTCAGGCCCTTTGTGGCTCACAACTGCACTCAGATGCTCCTCACAGACCTGTGGATGGGCCGCCTCAACTTTAAAATACATAGCAGATTTATTTGATCAGGAATATAATCATATTTTTAAAATATGAATGCGTAAATTACTTATGCATAGTGTGACCATATGTGCCGTTCATACGGGACACGTCCCGGCCAGGATTTTAATATTGCCTAAAACATCCAAAGCAGTTTGACCAATAACATGCAGGTATTATACATAATCGACCAATCGTGGGGCTGCACGTGAGAAGGTGAGATCTACAGGGAACAATCAAAGCGATGCAAATATGCGCACGTGTCCGTTCATTCGTTTGACTTGAAGTGTCACTGCTCCAAAAAAGACAGCAAAGTAGGTGCGAGAGCGATCCGAAAGCATAAGGAGCCGTCTGCTCTGCTCTCTAGCTCTCATGAATGTCGCACAACGATTGACCTGCAAACAGCCAAAACCTGGATATTTTAGGCAATATTAAAATCCTGGCCGGGACATGTCCCATATGAACGGTGCATATGGTCACCCTACTTATGCATGCTATCATTAGCACAGTTGCATCCAGACACATTGGACTGTGGTGCTTACATGAAAAATCCAGGTTTAAGTCTTACCTGCAGCATGTTCCGATCCCATTCTCCTCTTTCACTGCAGAAATTCCTTGTCATTCTCTGCTGTAAATACAGTACATAACAAAGAGGTAAAAATAAAAATAAGAAATGACTCATCCTTCAACTTTCCCAGAAGTAAAACAGAAATTACACAAATATCTTATATTTCAAACATATTTTTGAAGCTGACAGCCGTGTGATTTAACTCTTTTCATGTTTTTGTTTTGACATTTAATATAGTTAATTCTTTATTATTTTTCTTATTTATTTTTAGTACTCAAATTATTTTTATTGTATTTTGCTACTGCTCAAATAAATCAGTTATAAGATGTCTAAGATTCTGTCTATTGTTTTATAATTGAAAAACTATGAGGTGGTATGTTTAATGACTAAAATATTTTGTAGAACCCTTCAATACATTTGGTAAATATTTTTATATTGGGGGGGGGGTGCACTAGAGATAGTATCAGAAAAATGGTTGCAGAATTTCATTTTTCATGGTATCTTCTTCAGATTTGAAATAGAAACTCATGAGACATGTGTCTTTCAACCCATTACTTTTCTAGATAGCTCCAGGACTGATTTCATGTATTTTTATATGAAATACAAAATTCAGTGTGGTACAATTGTTTTCAAGGCATCTATAAATTTTAACCTTTTTGAGCATTATTAACTCTGGATGATGAAAAGTAAAGCCCAAATGGTATTCTTTCCAAAGACACCAAAATGTGTGTGAAACACACCGAAGTAAGGAACTGTTGCAATTTTAAGTTAGGTAGGGTACTTTCAGCTGTGAGTCCCATAATGCGGGGTGCTGGCTAACAGGTTAACAGGACATTTGTGACCCAGATTTGTGTTTTTTTGTTGTTGTCCAAAACCATATCCTTTCTCCCCAGATTATTGCCAGTATCCTGATGCCTGTGGCCATTCAGATGCTAGAGTTTAAGAGTCAGGCAGAGATGTCCCATGTTCCTCAGCCCCAGGAAGCCTTGCAGTTTGGGTGGGACCCAGGAAGCCCTGGGGCATCAGAGCAAGAAGGGGCAGCAAATACAGTAAGGAATTTAGACAGACACTACACACACAGTAACAAACATTCACTGCTCTGCTAACACACTACACTATAATTATGTGTTTGTAGCATGTAAGCCCATTTAGTTTGTTGGACTGATTCAAACTGACCACAGTCCTTTGTTTATGGCTAGTAGCTACAATAGGCAGCTATCAATAGAGCCCCACTGGACATGGTGATGGAAAAATATGAGATTGGAGGAAAAATGCTTTTGTGTTGTCTTGGAAAAGTATTGCCTCCCCCCAAAAAGCATTGCTTTCCTTTAAGAAATTGTGCATTCGTTGGCTAAACATTTGCATTTTCACGCAAAAGCATTGCATTTTCCTGGGAAACTTTGTATATGTTGTTATATGTATATTTTATATATATTTTATTTAAAGGTGCTGTATGTAGGATTGACACTGATTGGTTGAACTAGGTATTGCAGTCCAAATTCAAAATTTTGGAGAGGGCAGGAACGCACATTTTCAAAGGAGAATAACTGACTGTAGCTTTGTTTTTCAGATAAACAAGTATGTTAACTTAGCATGTTTCTATAATACCTGCAAACATATTATGGTATTTTTATGCTTTAGAAGAGTCAAAATCTTACATACAGCACCTTTAAGTATATACGTATTTTATATTCTTTTCTATATTCTATATAGATATTCTATAAGGCATAAAATGGACAGCAAGGATTTCTGTGCAGGGACACGAATTGGTGAATCAATTGCCTGTCTAAATAGACTGAACCAATTCACCAGAGGGCCATTCACACCAAGAATGATAAATACAAAGATAACTACATTAGTATCTGCATCAACAGATGAAAACTTTCTCTTTTAAACATGTGATGCAATTTTGTCATCTGATGCTTTAAATGCTGACTCTGTAAAGTCGGGTCGATTCCAAATATATTATTTATCTGTGTTGTAGTTGTTGAGTGGACTTCTATTCTAACAAAATTATAATGATTAATTAAAAAATTAATAATTTACTTTTTTAGATTCAGGGTGATGAGGAGAGAGGGAGCAGGTGTCTTTGTCCCTGGACCAGAAAGGTGTATGACTTCTATACGGCTCCAGTGGTCAAATTCTGGTTTCACACAGTAGGTTTCCCCTTAAGATTTCCCCTTCTCTCTCACCTTCCGATTCTTTTACACCCTCTCGCTCCAGCTGCCTCTCTTTTCAACCTTGCATCTCTGAAGATTTGATTTGTCCACACAGATGGCGTTTTTGGGTTTCCTCATGCTGTTCTCTTATACTGTGCTGGTGAGGCTGGATGAGAAACCCAACATTCAGGAGTGCTTGGTCATAACTTACATCCTGACCATGGCAGTGGAGAAAGCTCGAGAGGTGAGTGCCCTTGAAACCACACCCCTCTCCAGCAGTTACAAGAAATATACAGTATGAGATCATCAATGTCTCCTTTTGTCTGTGAAAAGTTGGCTCAGTGCCCTTTGAAGCTGTTCAGGGCAATTAAAGGAAGCATGTCTTTGAAAAGTCTTATCTTTACCAAGCTGGATTCCAAAGGTCTTCAGTAAGGTGCTATCGCTTTCTGATTAGGCTATTCTCAAGCTTGACCCTGAGAAGGCCACTGTTTGACTCCCCATCTTCTGTTATCTATGAACCCAGCAGCAGTGCATTTGTGGGAATTATTAACAGACTTCTGCCATTGAATAAATGTTTGAGTGATTGTTTATTGGTTTAAAAATCTCTAAATAACAGTATAAATTTTTTTTAGAACAATTAAGTGTAACACTTAAAACAAAAAGCATTTTTGTCCTCTCCTTTAAACCAGCAACAAGATATTGCTAATATTTAAAAGCAGTCTAATGCATAAGTGACTACATACAACTCATAATGATTCAAGACATAAAATAACATAAAATACATTTGTTTGAACAGCCTTTATTTATTTATTTGGTGTTCCATAGTAACAGAATTTACTTAGAATATTGTTGTAAATTACAATCCAATTATTTCAATATACAATATTTTCAACATACTTTGGAGTATAATATATTATTTTCATTTACATATAAATTTTGGTTCCTGATGTTCAAGTATGTATTCTATCCTTTCCTACAGTATCTCTAATTTAACTAGGTTTTAACAAGTGACAGATGAATTTGTTCCACAGTACTATACTTTTTAATTTCATGTATCGTATTTGTCCTAAATGACAACAGATATGGGAAGTGTTTAATCTTTTAAATAGTTAGCTACATTTTATTATTTGCATTTAACATTTTTCTCTGCTGTTCATGAGCCTTTCAGAACAAGCCTGCTACTTAATTCTGGTTCACAACCCACTAGTTCAGAGCCACTGATTGCTTTATTAAAGTCTGCATGAAATCAAAATTGACTTTTTTTTACTTTATTAGTGCATATTGCTAGTCTTGATGTGAACAATTAATCCATGCAAGTTAATCCGCTGAAAAAAACTGTTTTGGTAATCTTTAGACACAGAGACAGAGAGGAGGATTGCCACGCCCTCTATTAAATAAAGTCGGCAGCAACTTCTAGTTCACGGGGGCTTTAAAAATATTGTATTGAGAGTGCTGGGTACACATGGGTACCATGTGTTTTCTAGGTGTTGGTTTTAGAGCCCAGGAAGTTCACTAAGAAGTTGAAGGTGTGGTTCAGTGAGTACTGGAATATCAATGACTTCATGGGCATCCTCCTGTTCCTGGTCGGGGTCTCCCTGCGGTGGCATCAAGAAACACGCTTAGCCAGTCACATTGTCTACTCTTTGGATTTCATATTCTGGTCTGTCAGGCTTCTGGACCTTTTTGCTGTCAATCAGCATGCAGGACCCTACCTGACCATGATCACCAAAATGGTGTGTATTTGAAATGCATCAATACATAATTACTGTCTACATGCAGCATTTGCTGTTGTTAGGTTTTTCATAAGATCAGTTGGTTTTTAATAATGTGATACATTTCACAAAAATATATAATATAATTTAAAATGTGTACATATTCTCCCACAGATGAGCAACATGTTCTATATCGTAGTTATTATGGCAATTGTGTTGGTCAGTTTCGGCACGTCCAGGAAGTCCATTCTGTCTCCTAATGAGGATCCGTCCTGGAATCTCCTCAGAGATGTAGTTTTTCAGCCCTACTGGATGATCTTTGGGGAGGTGTATGCTGGAGAGATTGATGGTGAGTACAACAAAAGGACACCGTTCAGTCTGGTCAGTTCATCTGATGTGAACAAACCTCATCTCTTAATATTTGGTTTTCAGGTTTTTGGTTCACTCTTCACATCTTGTATATGATCTACTCTATCATATATTATCTATGATATTGTAAATAACATTTTTGTTATAACAACTATTTGTGATCATCCCTTCTTGTTTTGACAGCATGTAGTAATCCTGAAACCTGTGTCTCTGGAGCTTTCCTCACCCCCTTCCTGCAGGCCGTCTACCTTTTTGTTCAGTACATTATCATGGTTAATGTACTTATTGCATTCTTCAAGTATGCATATTATCTTTGTTTTTATGACTTGGCATAAGTGTCATTCGCGCACATGTTTTCATTTGTTTACTGGCGTGATGATAGTTTGGTCTGAGTTGTTGGACTAATATGTCCCTTGACATCCAGAGTGGAAGATTGTTGCAGATTGTTGATGTATTGTTGAGTCTTGGTTGCTCTGTGATGGTTTAACCTACTTTGCATTATTATTTACTTCACAGCAATGTTTACTTTGACATGAGCTCCATATCCCGTAAGCTGTGGAAATACAACCGCTATCGTTACATCATGACATATCAGGAGAAGCCATGGCTGCCGCCCCCTCTCATCCTTCTCAGTCATGTAACATTGTGTCTCAGCTCAATGTGGCAAAAGCACAGAAAGGCATCCAAACGGGGAAGAACTGGTCTGAGTAAGTGTGTGAATTGTTTATGAACCATCATAGCTCTCTGTCTTATGTCTTACAAAACTGACATGTCTTACATAATTGACTCGGCAGGATTGTTACAATACAAAAAAAGGATACCAATACCAGTTTATAGTTCTTTATGAGTTTAAGTTTCTTCAAAAAAAGTAAGAAACATCTTTATTTCAAAAGATTTAAAAAATATTCATGTAAATGTGAACCGATTAAATTTAAACAGTGACATGTAGTGTTCAGTTATTTTGTACGATAAGTGTTGCAACATGCCTTTTATATTATCTAACAGCTAAAATCTAAAATCAAATATTCAATAAACATTAAAAATATTAAATTATTATACTATTAAATTAAAATATTAATATTATTAGCTTAGTATTAGCTTAGTATTCTTCACTGCATGATTATTGTGATCCTGTCTGAATTTGACTGAGAAACAGATCTGTTTACTAGTGGTGTACATGGCTGGTTAGAAATTATGTTTGATTCTATTTGCACACATTTTACACACAAGCTAAATTTTCACAATTCAGTCCAATTCAATTGCAATTAGCGATTTGCACTATTGTTGAATACTGACAAAATGTGACAACATTAATGTTTTACATTTACAGTTTCGAAAAAAATTATTGTATAAAAATTAATGTACATTTATGATTGATCCAATAAAAAAAAAGCGCATACTGCTGTTTCTTAAATTCCTTTTTTATACACAGTATTATTATATATTTAAGTGTATTGCTGGTGTGCGTACAGAATTACTCCTGGCCCCTGATGATCTGAAGAAGTTGCATGAGTTTGAAGAAAAGTGTGTCGCTGGATATTTCAGAGACAAAAAGGAGAGTCAACAAGGGAGTCAAATCAACCAGATTCGCTCTGCAGCTGACAAGTGAGTGCATCTCCCAAATCTCATTTGGATGCCGCAGGAAATTGCATCATTTGTTTTTAGTTCATCTATCAGTTGATTGAACTTTGTAAATAAAGCTATACATCTGAATTTCCATTTAAAATGATTTGGTTTACCTGAAATAAATGGAATGAACTCAAGTTTGTCTGTGGTGTTTGTTTCTAGGGCTGAAGAGATGGCCGGGATATTAGTTGAGGTTGCTGAGAAGATCAGTATCATCCAGGACAATATGCGCACTTTAGACAGTCACTTGGGTCAGTTGCAGGACTTGTCTGCTTTAGCAGTGGACACTCTAAACTTCCTCTTAGCCACAGACAACCAGCAGCAAGAGGTGGCCCGTCTTGGTCAGAGCCAGCCAATTGCATGCCGCCATGAGCAAGTGTCCCATAGCTGCTGTCTCCGCATTGGTGGAAGTGTCGCCCCCAGCCAAGCACTTCCGTCTCCAAAGCACTACCGCAGTATGCCACCTTCCTTACTCAGAGGCTTGGGGCCTGGCCGGCAGCGTCCTTCCCTGGAGCTGCCACCGGGGACGAGTGTTGGACCCTTTGAGAACAGGAGCAAATTCATGTCGGCAAGCCCAGAAGAAGAAGATTGTAGTTTTAGGTGGCCCCTACAGCGTGGCGATTCAAGAGAAGGTGTATGCCATCTCTCTTTACCTCACCTATACGTTGGACGGAGGGAGAAGGGAATGTATGGATCTGGGGAACCATCACGTGCCAGTTCTCCCACCATGTCTCTGATGAGAGACTTACAGCTTCAACCCAACCATGAGGAGTCTATGGAGGAAGAGGATGATGAGGACAACTTGCATGCAATGTCCAGATCCTCCAGCCATACATTCCTGCTTACAGATTCCCACAGTGATGGGGATCGATCAGTGGGGATCAGAAATCCGGCATTCTACAGGCTTGATGATGCTGGACACGTCACAAGACCTCAAGGACTTTTAGGCAGGAAATGGGCCTTTGATTTGGAGCAGAGCCACTCGCTCTCAGCCAGCATGGAGACTATGGCCATGCCTGATGCCTCGACATCAGAGCACGGCAGACAGACATTTCTGGTGCCTCCCCAACACAGCCATGACCAGAGAGGTATTATGGATGCAAGCCATAAAAACCACACACTATATGTCAATCTCAGTTTGTGTTAATTAATCCATTAATGTATGTGACTCTAGGGTTATCTAAGATCTTTAAGAGACAAAGGTCATTTGGGAGAAAGTCCATAAAGACCAGAGCAGGAACCCCTGAGAATGTAAGCCAACCTGCTATGTCTGTTTCATTTCAAGCAGTCAGACCTAGTCATAAACATATGGTTAAGTAATGCCACTGTCTCTTAGGTAAAACTTGACGAAACACGGGGATGCATGCATGAGCATGACCCACGCAGAAAAATGAGGAGGAAAGTAAAAGGCCTGTTTGACCGGCGATTCAGAACCTCAGTCAGTCTTACCCAGCTGAGTATGTTTAAAATTTTTTGATGCCAAAATGTACAGTTACTGCGTGTCTAAAAAAGGTCTTAAACAGTTTTAATGTGCCCCCTCCAGGGCCTCCACTATTTAAGGGCTAAAAAGGCTCTTAAATTGGAGCAGAAAGTCTTAAATTAACACAGTCACGCTAGTGAATTTTGCATGCGCTGCAAAAAATTTGTATCTTCCTCATTTTTGTTTTGTTTTCCAAAACAAATATCTTAATGTCCTTGAATCAAGATTCATTTACTTGAGATGGAAAATGAAATGAGATCAGATCAATTAAGTGAGGTTATGTTTAAAACAAGAACAAATATCTGTTAATGGGGTATGGAAACTTGTTTTCCCTTTGAATTAAGTTGATATTTCTGAGCTCATTGCCATATATTTGTGCTTGTTTTAATCATAAACTTGCTTCATTTTGATCAGTTTCTTATAAAACAAGACTTTTTATGTAATCTCATTTTGCATTGCAAGCAAATGTATCTGATATATATATATATATATATATATATATATATATATAGTAGTTAAGTATTGCTAAATATTAAGCCATTGAGCAATCTACTTAAGAATTTGTGTCTAAATTAGTTACATTAGATACAGTTTAGCTTATTTCTGGAATTGTTACCTGAAATGAAATCACACCAACCTGCAAAATGACACTGGGATAATTTTTCATTCTATTTATTAGATGTTGACCAAGTGGATTTCACGAAATTGGCCCCATCATGGCTGGTAAGGCCTATCATAGTTCACCTGTAGTGCTCACATCATGAAGGTGATTTCTTTCCTGTTTGTGACACATTTGATGGGCTAAATGTTATGACCTCTGAACTCAGAACACTGTGACCCCCGGGCAGCCACTTCTACGCAGCTGGGCCAAGTCTATCAGTCAAAGACCCTCGTAAGTTCAGTTTTTGATTTGATGAGACATGTTAATTATTAAGAAGAAATATTTCTAACTGTTCACCTAATTTTTCTACTTCTTGTAGGGTAAGCAGCATGACACAAGAAGGTAAGTTACTTGTACTTTTATGGGAATTCTGTTTATGTTGTGAGTAAATTGCATGGGATTGATTTTGGTGTGCTCTGTCTATGTGTAATGTTAGTAAAGAGCTCTACATTTAAGTTGACTGAAGATTTAGGCCAGCATTACTCAGGTGAGTAATTATTGACTTTATAACCTCAAATATTTTGTTTTATTATTCTGTGGATATGATGGATCACTTTTGGTCTTTGGTGTTTTTTTTCTTTCAGCAATGGAGAGGAACAACCTTATGAGACTTGCTCACTCTATACCATTCACCCCTGTGTCATTATTGGGTAAACAATCAAACCATAGTTTTTTTAAACCAGCGTTAGCCAGATTTATTTATTTACATTAATGTCATCTGGTCTGTGCAGGTGGTGTTGAGGTCTGTATTTATACACTTGAGGAGACAGAAGCAGGGTCTTCACTTAAAGATCAGTCCTCTAAAATATCCACCTGGATTCAGCACGGACGCACAGCTGTTCTTCAGCCTTTAGCCCACCAGGAGGTGCTGGATGGGGGTCTGCGCAGGGCCACCAAGGTGGTGTGTACCTGGGCTGAGGGTGATGTGTTAAAGCTGGGATCAGTATATGTGGTGAAAGCCTTCAGGCCAGAGGTAGTTCGCATCTGGCAGAAAGTGTTCCCAATCAGCACTTCACTTCATCTCTGTCTGCGGGTACAGTTTTTACATTTTAAATAAATTAACTGTACATTTCTTCAATTGATGCATGTAAATTTAGTTATTTACATTTTTACACTTATTATATACAGCAGATGTTTTAATTAGGTGTGTATATATATATATATCTATATATATATATATATATATATATATATATATATATAGATATATATATATATATATATATATATATATATATATTATATATATATATATATATATATATATATATATATATATATATATACACACACACTCACACACACACACACACACACAAACAATTAAAACTGGTCAAACTTTTCTAAAGTCTCATATGCTCACCAAAGATGGTCAAATAGTAATATAAATATTATTACAATTTAAAAGAACTGAATTTTCATTTATGCCTGTGATGGAAGAGAGTGTCACATGATCATTCAGAAATAATTCTAATAAGCTACTTTAAGAAATCGATAATAACCAAGCATCAAATCAGCACATTTGAAAGATCTCTGAAAGATCATGCGACATCACTGCAATTCAGAAGGCAAATTGTTATGCCAGTTACATTTTAAAATATATTAAAATGGAAATCAATTCTTTTAAACTGTAGTAATATTTCACAATAATACTATTTTTACTGTATTGTTTGATCAAATTCCAAACTTTTGACAGTAGTTTTATATATATGTATTTATTATTATACATCACTTTGCAGGTTTTATTATTCATTATTATTCTCTCTGCTTCTCTGTTGACTAATTTCTTTTCACCTTGCAGGAAATCCAACAACAGAGAGCAGCACAGAAACTCATGCAGCGATTCAATCAAATCAAACCCAGCAGTGTGCCCTACAGTCCTAGGTCAGCATTATCAATCCTTTCTGTGTTATTATGATGGCAAGAAGTTGATGACTAAGCATACTTAAATCGAAGCACGTGTATGTGTGCAGGTTTCTGGATGTCTCCTTGCTGCACTGGCGCTCTGACGGCCAGTGGTTGACTGTTGAGAAGAACATGAGCGGTCATTTCAGGAAATACAACAATAATACAGGAGAGGAGATCCTGCCCTCCTCTGGTCTGGAAGAAGCAATACTAGCGTTCTCTCACTGGACGTACGAGTACACCAACAGGGAACTGCTAGTGCTGGATCTACAAGGTATAAGATAGGCTTACTCTAAGAGCCTGTATTTATTATAATTGTTTGAAAGGTGATGAATTGATTTTTTATTTTTGGCTGAAGGTGTGGGAGCGGACCTCACAGACCCCTCTCTGATCAGAGTTGATGATAAAAGGTAAATAGGCACAACAAATGTGTAGCATCCAAAACTATTCAATGTATTTGCTAAGATTTTTACTTCTCAACACGCTTGTTTACGCTGCTTCTAAGTAAAGTTTGCTCCTGTTGTAGCTCCTCCGGAGAGATGGCGTTTGGACCTGCCAATTTGGGTGATGATGCAATCCAGAGCTTTGTTCTCAAGCACACCTGCAACTCCTGCTGCAAGAAGCTCGGTCTCTCAGGTGAGGTAACACTCATGTCCCAGGCTGAGGGTTGAACTTTCAGTACTCTTCTATTTTTCATTCCCTGCAGTGGCAGCTCTCGCAAATACGTCCACATGGCATACCTCCATGTTTCCAACTTTAGAAGTGATTTGATAGTTCGTTTGAAAAGAGCAAACTTCAAAATGAACAGGAAAAGCCCTCTAATTAAGCCTGAAGGTTTAGAAAAAAATTCTAATGAGGCAGAAATGATTTCATTTCCATGACAGCAAAGGCATGCAGAAGAGGGGCGTGGTTTCCTTTGTGGCATGTGGAGTGTTCTCTTTGATTACATATTTAATAGTTCTTTGTGCGTTAGAGAGTGTTGTCTTTGATTAGATATTAATTACTGTCTCATGGAAGACATATGAGATGCCTGTTGTTTGTATCAAGAGGGAGGCTTTGCTTCAGAAGTACAGGGATAAAAAATAAACAAACAAACGAAAACCACTCCGCCACATTTGTTTGATATTTCAAAGGTGCTTTTTTTTTATTCGTCTTCGTCCTCTCCAAGAACCACATCAAATCAAAACAAATTATTCATGTGCAATCCACAAATTTCATTTCGGATCTTAAGAAAAGCATCTCTCTGTGATAAATTATGAATATGCATCACAATTGAGTATATTATGTTTGGCTTTTCAGATTTGAGGAGTTGCAGCAGCCGAAGGAAGTCAGTTCCTGCCTTTGATGAGACGAGCAGCACAGTTTAACCTCTAACCTGGAAGTAGACTCAGTTTCCAGGGAGCTCGTCTTGTTCACATCCTGTTTCGTTCTCTAATCTCTATTTGCAGTTTTTACTGACTGAATATATATATATATATATAGTAAAGAGCTGCTCAAGGTGAAACAACATTTACTTTTGCGATAAGGGAAGTCAGTTTTCCATTTCAAATTTTATATTCTTTTATTACTTCATGTGTGTACCTATACTAATAGTGTAAACATTGTTCAACATATATTTTTATGTTTAAATATAAAAAATAAAAATATTATAGTATGCGAGGCCCTGAAACTCTGCATGAGTGCAAAATCTAATTTAGTATTTTTGTCTTCAAGTCTTCGTTTTGTGTTTTTTTAAGTAACAAACAAAACAAAACTAAACTAAGCATCCTATCCATTTATTTTAATTGTTTTTGTAAGATAATAAGAGAATGTATCTTGAAGCATGTTCTTCTTACTTCACTGGCAAAAGTCTTATACAATTCTGCTGCCAAAGTCAATTTATTTCATAAGATTACTGCGTAAGATAATAAGACTTGCTCTCATGAAATATATTATTTTTTTTTATTCATTGGCAATTTTTAAAATGATTTAAGCGTAAATCTAAACAAATGTATTGAGGTTTATGTTTATAATTAGAACAGTTGCAAAAGGGTTAAATAAAACTATTTTCTAATCTTACACACTTTTGTTTCTAAAATAATTTTACCTGTTTTAAGGAAGTTTTGATATTTTTACTGGAACACAAGACTGATTAATAATCAAATGAAATGAAGACGAGATTGCATCCATAAAATTTTCTTTATTTTTTTTTTATCCCACAAAGAAATGTCTACAAAAGCCATAAAATATAGAATTTAACAAAAATCACTTAAGTCCTTCGCTTAATATATACAACATGGAGGAGACACTTTAAGGTCTCGATTAATCAGTACCTTTACATGTCCATTTCACAATGCTCGCACATCAAACTCAACCCCTCCCCGACTCAAACAAGCACATGCGCACATATTCAGTCCATCACACAAAGTGCTATTCACCATTCACTTATACTGTCTTAAAGCCCAACTCACATACACAGTACATACAACACACATACACACACTCAGACTGTTGGCAAGTTAACAGAAGCCCCCACCCTCCCTTGCTACATGTGCTTTACTTGTATTGTGGACATGCGCTAAAGTTCTGTCAATCAGAGCCCGTTCTCCATGAACAACAAACAGTTGGTTGTTTGAATATTCACACTTGCATCTGAATTCCACTTTTTGATTGCTTCTCAAGTAAACAACTTATACAGTAAAGCATCTACCCCGTAATGCCATTCAGCTTCACTTCACACTAGCTATGGCACTTGAAAACAAAAATGTTTACATATTTAGTACATAAAAAGATGCTGCACGCTAAGTACAGTCTTAAGGGTTTTGGTAACAGATGCTACCTTTGTTTGTTTTGCTGTTGTTGTTGTTGTTGTTTTTCTTCGAGGGAGACAGACACATTCTGATTCATAAATTAACAAAAATATTTAAGAAAAGGAAAAAAAAGTGAAATGTGTAGAATGCATCAGTAGTGTTCAGCAGAATAGCTGTCTGTGGTCACATAAAGGTATACACTCAAAATCACACACAGACATGTTGTTTCCTTCATTTCAAGTGTAGGACTGGTGTATGCCTATAGTTGATATATTCATCCTCGATTAGTGGAGGTATAGGAGACTTGAATTGGCAAGTTTGTGACCCTGGACCACAAAACCAGTCATAAGTAGCACAGGTATATTATAAAAATCATTAGGATATTAAGTAAAGATCATGGTCCATTAAGATATTTAGTACATTTTCTACTGTAAATATATCAAAACCTATTTTTTTTTTATTAGTAATAGGCTATGCATTGCTAAGAACTTCTTTTGGTTTTCAAGATTTTCAAATAGTTGTATATCGGCCAAATCTTGTCCTAATATATCCTAACAAACCATACATCAATGGACAGTTTATTTATTCAGCTTTAACCAAGATGTATAAATCTCAATTAAAAAATAAAATAAAAAATAGAAATTAAATTACCCTTATGGCCGGTTTTGTGGTCCAGGGTCACATTTGTAAGGGCCAAAACATACTCAAAGTACGCATGCGCAGACGCATACTTGCGCAAAGTATGTTTTGACCTTCAGTGTCCTTATATTATTTTATTTCTACACAGTAAGAAATACTTTGTGCTTATGTCTGTGTGCGCGAACAGAATGAACAGGGTGTGTTGTGTTCCGTCAACACCAACCCAGAAACATTCAGAATAAAACGAGCCCGAGCCCAACTCCACCCCCTCCCCATTGCCCACCCTTCATCAGCAACACATAAAAAACACAAAAGCCCAAAGGTTTCATTATTATGAACCGGCATGCAAGAATAACTGAACAATAGGCTAATAATAATAATAGAATTATAATAAAATTAAAATAATCTTAGAATGCAAAGATGACTGTAGTAAATGCTTCCAGTTATTGCTACAGTACCTAACAGTGTTGAACCTCTCATATAGATACAAATTCCTCTCGCCCTCAATTCACAGTCTAATACAAAAAACAAAAAAAAGCCTTCATCATAAGTTTAAAATGATTTCTGACTGAATCCATTTTCTGTAATGAGCATAGAAATAGATAGAGAGCAGCTTATTCATGCTCAGTATAAATAATCTAACTTACATAAAATCCATTTCATTTCAGGAGATGCTTAATAATTACAACGTTTTAATTTGGAGCACAGGCACCGTTGCTAGTACACTGCTGCACATCGATATTTACAGAGAGAGAGAGAGAGAGAGAGAGAGAGAGCTGTTTGCTGGGACGTGCAACAAGCAACGCAGTGCAACGAGGCCTGTTCTGCAGTCGAGCTTGTTTCACCTCTCAACGATGTGTATACGCTTTACACACACACACACACACACCAAAGCCTTGTCTGGGTTGGTTTTGTATGTGAAGAAACCGCTGTGATTGTATTTTATTCCCTAAAAATGTCCATTTTTTTTTTAAATAGTACTCTCTTTTTATTGAAAACATTAAAAGAGAAGTCCCTGAGATGGGTGCCGGGAAAAAAATGCACCCAGAAATGATTGTCTTGAACAGGAAACTGACACTGAAGGACTTGGAAACATCCCCTAAAATTGGGCTGAGAGCGTTTGGTTCAGTAAGAGGACTTGAACAGGTGGTGTGATTGCTTCTCAGCAGACTACATTTGTGCATGTATTAAATACCAATACCATCTGTAGTTATTAATCATTCATTGTTAAGTGCTTTCAAGTGCATTTCACAATATAAATGCATCAAGACGTACTAAAAATTCACCGATCAGTATAACCACATGTCAACTCCTAGCTTGTGTGTTTGTGTTCTTTCCTTCATAAGAAACTGACATATGGCTTTACATCCTGTGAGTACAGGTCAAGAGAAGAGGAAAAAGCGCTCTCAGTATCTCCACCTGGTGGTATGAGGTGGTACTTTACAAGATTTACCTAGGACTGGAAGGGTCCAAACCCAAACTGCCCTCAAAGAACTACTAGTCTTCCTACAGTAGCTGCATTTTGTTGTTCTATACTGCAATATGAATAGTTAAGATGATTGTCAAACAGTGGATTACAGCCAGTTAAGGATGCTCAGCAATATTGATTCACAGGAAACTTATATGTGGTTACTTAAGAATGACTGTCTAAGAGTGTCGTATTTAAATCTGCTTTGCTAAAATAGTTTCGTAATCAGGTAAACTCCAAGACAATCTCCTAATCAGAATATTCCTTTTTTATTTCTAAATGTAGCACTTTGTGTTGAAAAAGTTAATAAATAAATTAAAGAATAAATACATAAATAAGAACATGAAAAATAGAAATTTCCGTTTATTCACTAGGAACTTAATTTATAGGAATTGCGATTTGATTGTGATCTTTCAGGACTCATGATTTAAAAAATGGAATGTCTGAAATCTATACATATATATTTTTTTTAAGTACGTCAGTGTTCCGATTGATCGCTTAAATTCCATGACTGTTTTCTTTGAAAAACATCATTTTTAGTTTTGACTGATTTTTTATCTTGAATTATGCATTGCCAAAAACACAGACAGCATTAATGAAATGATGTTAAAAATAAGAATGAGTGCTTTACATTTAGCATAAGGTTAAGAATAAGGTCAGAGAATAGTCTATGAATGTGGCAGAAAAGAGTTTAGTTTTGACTTCTTATCAGTGGCAGTAAATGATCATGTACTAGAGATTTATGTCTTCCCAGACAGATGGCTGCAGCTCAGCTACACTAGTGCTATATTAGTTCTGGCAGTAAAAACAGCATTTTGAGGCATTTAGAGCAAACAGGATAATAGATTCGAAGCAGTTCTGAGGGCTTTCCATAAAGTCACATTTGACCGGATTGTTTCTCAGCAGTTACAGAAACTGTTATTGCAGCTATGACTAACAAGATGGTAATCGGCCATACAATTTTTTTGCAAAATATATATCTCTCTACTTTTGTATGGAAAAGTATCCATTATCAATTATTTTTCCACTTCAAAAATCCTTAGTTGTAGGATTAATGCTGTGGTGCCGTTTATACATATCTACATAGCCCAGACAAGGCTTTTAAACGTGGCCAAACAAAGTTAGTCCCCCGTTAACCTTATACCAGTTTCAACTTCACATATTCTGTACAGGTAAAACTACAAAACAAATACGAGAGAATTACATAGACAAGGTACGGGCCTTTCAGACCACTGTTGTTTTTAAATTATGACTAACAGAACAAGATTTAATACTGGAATACCGCTTTGTACTAGAGAAAGACTACATTATCATTTTGAATGCACTTCCCACCTTCTCATTTCAATATAACAATATTTTGTAAAAAAAAAAAAAAAAAAGAGAGAGAGAGAGAGCGAGAAAAGTCAAACAAACAAATTAACTTACCCAATTTAAAGACAGCTTAAATTGTCCTAAAGTCTGTACATTTCTGGTCAAATGGAAGGCGCCTTTTGCTGCTGGCGCATATATACATTCTTATGACTGTACCGGTGAAACTGAATTGGATTTTTGAAGTGCAGGACATTCCTAGAGTTTCTTTTTTGTTGTGGCTGCAAAATCTGCGGATGCTGCGACACAGTGCTCATCCTCTGCAACACCTCTGGTTGTTGAATGAAAGACTTTGTGAAGTGTGTGTGTGAACGTGTGCGGTCATTTGGGCATGATGCCAGCGGCATCAGGATTGAAAAGCTCCTTATAGAGGGGGGGAAACAGCATGTTAACCGTCTCTGGGTGGAGCTGCTGGAAGGCCTGAAGCTCCTCTGTGTGGAGAGTGCACAGAGCCGACAGCGTGGGGATCCGGCTAATCAGCTGCAGAACGGGGTACAGAGGAATAAGGGGCACATGATAAAACAGCAATCTATTTGAGTTACATCAGTCATGTGATCAGTCCCTGTTTGAACTGTGTCACGGTCAGTTGAGACGTCCTACCTTGGCCAGCGCGTCCTCGTCCAGATGGTTCTTTTGCATGATGTGCTGCAGGGCAAAGTAGATTTTCTCTTGTAGCTTCTGCACTTTCCTGGGCTCCATTAACCACGGCCGATCTAGAAATGCAAGAGAATCATCTTTTAATATCTGCTGGTGTGAAAACACTGCAGGAATGCTGAGAAATCTGCTATTATGTGTGGGACTCAGACGATAGTTTCATTAAATAAACATACTAAATGTTGATCTGGTCACATTAATACTCATGATACACATGAACACATCTTTATGTACTAACTAAGATACTGTTGAGGCCTGACCTGTAGAAATGAGCACTGCAGCAGAAAACAGGGCAATCTCCTCTTCCGTTAACTGCAGTGAACACAGACTCTTGGCAAAGTCAAACACTGCACTGACCAGGTCGTCACAGCCTGCAGGAGGTAAATACAGTATATAAGATTGCATGCTTAAATTATCACTAATAATTTACAATTAATGCAGTTTTATTAAAAGGTTAGTTCACCCAAAAAATATTAAATTCTGTAATTAATTACTCACCTGCACTACCATGTTTAAGGCCCAGAAAGGTAGTAAGGACATCATTAAAAAAGTCCATGTGACACTAGTGGTTTAACCTTAATTTTATGAAGCTATGAAAATACTTTTTGTGTGCAAAAGAATACAAAAATAATGACTTTATTTAACAATTTATTTTCTTCTGTGTCAGTCTTTGACATGCATTCAATAAAGTACCACGGCGCATTCGTGATGTCACATGGACTATTTTAACAATGTCCTTACTACCTTTCTGGGCCTTTAACATGTAAGTTGCGTTGCTGTCTATGCAGGGTCAGAAAGCTCTTGGAAAAATATCTTAATATGTGTTCCGAAGAAGAACGAAGGTCTAACTAGTTTGGAACGACATGCGGGCGAGTAATTAATGACAGAATTTACATTTTTGGGTGAACTAACCCTTTAACATGATGTTCTACTATTTTTACTTCATGTACATTTTGTAAATGATGCAGAAAATATAATATAAATGAGACAACAGGAAGTAGTTGTACCTAGAGTTTTAAATATCTGCATGCCTCCATATTTCCCCTCAAACAGAACTGTGTTGTTGAGAGGGTTGAATGCCCGGCACATTCTGACCAGCACTACTTCCAGACAACCTGAGAATGTGAGAAAAGTGTTAAGCAGGCCAATCGTAATCAGTATCAGTGTGGTGTGTTTTGGCAGAGGCTATTCCTCACCTGATTTGAGAAGTAATATCTGGTCATTCTGGCAAAGCTCCATGAAGCCAGTGATGCGCTTTGCAAACTCTACCACATACTGAATGGCATGAGTTATCTGTATAGCACACTGCTGCCACAACACGTCCCGTGTCTGAAACACACACACATAAGCCTCATGAATAAGCTTGTCATCTGTGACGTGTTCAGGATAAATTCTTGCATGCTTCTGGGAAACATTTCTTTCAGTAATTGCCCTTTTTTTTGATGCATTGAAAATATTTGAATTATTATCATTGTTGATAATTGTTATTGTCTAATCACATCCAAAAATATTTAAAGAAATCACAAATATCACTAGGGATCAAAAGTTTGAAGTCAGGACGTATTGTTTTTTAAGAAGTCTTCTATGCTCACCAAGGCTGCAATTATTTGATAAAAAACACAGTAAAACTAGTAATACTGTATAATATTGTGAAATATAATTACAATTTAAAACAACCTTAACTTTTTTAAATATATTTTAAAATGTAATTTATTCCTGGAATGAAAAAGCTGAATTTTCTGTAGCCAGTAGATTTTTTTAGATTTCAGTAGATTTCTGATCCTTCAGGAATCATTCTAATCATTCTGTTATTCTGCTGATTTGGTGCTCATGAAACATTTTTTTATTATTATTATCAGTGTATCAATGAAAACTTTGATACATTTTTCCAGGATTTTTTGATGAACTATTTATTTAATAGGGTTTTTTTTGTCATTACTAGGACTTTTGATCAGTTTAATGCAACTTTGCTGAATAAAAAGTGTTAATATATAAAAAAAAATTAATGTAGACCTATCTCTTCTGTAGAGTACACTCTGACTCTTTAATTTACTTTTAAAAAGTAATGATTGAAATTTTCAGTACTCATGAAAAACCGACAAAAAAGGCAGAATTTGTAGTTTCCCATTTATGAAACATCCTTTCAGAGCACACAGAATACTGAAAATGTGATATCAGCAAATTGCTTTTGTGAGCTCTGCAATTCTCTCCCTGTATAGCGAATCTTCATAGGCACTATTTCAAAGGGCTTCTCGGTAATTACCCATAATCCATTTGACACAGGGAAATGAAGAGGGCTTGTAGTACGTCTGGCACCCTCCCCTATTGTGCTTTGAGTGTTCGTTAGCTAAATCCGTTAGCTCTCTGGCTTTCATTTTTTCTCCGTATCAGTGCGAAAGTGGGATAGGATCAGCTCCAGGGGGCTGAGATACTCTAATGAACTCTGATCTCAAGCGTGCAATCTGGCTATGAAGAGGGAACGAAGTACGGAGTTAAAGGGTGAGAGATGAGAGAGTCAGCAGCAGGTGTAAAAGCATGTAAATGAATGTACGACTTGGCGCTGTGAGTGAGATTCAGGGACAGAGAAAGTGTTTAAGCATATAAACTGAGCTCTTTGCTCGTTAAGGGAGTGACCTCACACCTTGCTTTGGTACATCTTGACCTCTTCATAGGAGTGCGTCTGCCAGGCTAGCTGCTGAAGCTCCTCCGCTGTGTACTGACACGTCTCCAGGTGGGACTTTATGATGTTCTGTGCAATTCGGTCTGTAAAGAGAAAATCAGAATATAGGACCACTGTTTCTAGCAACCAAGGTAAATATGTAAAACCCATGAACCATGAACTTAATTCTGTACCTAATTCCCCCATAGACACTCCTGGTGCTAGTTGGCTGTCTTGATAGGAGCCGTAGGTGAAAAGGTTGGGAACAGGGGTGAGATCGTAAATGGGTTCCTGTTTGATCTGCTTCATTCCAGTCATGTCCAGTCCTGACTGATCTGGGCTGGCCTGCGTGGAGTCCATGCCGTAGTAGCCACCGGGAGCACCGTTCGGCTGACCCTTGGGCATGTCTATGACGTGACCATTGGCATATGTCCCCCCAATCTCGTGGTTGAGGGTGCTGAGGCCGTTGGTGAGGCTGGAGGAGTAAACGCGGGCGAGGGCTTCCGCTTCGCCCGTCTGTTGCTGCCGCTGCTCCTGCAGCCTCTGCTGGTGTTTCTGAACCTCTGCGTACAAAGAGTCCCTCTGCTTCTTGGACATACGGCCAAACTTAACAGCTGATATGGGGGAGGGCGAAAGAAAATGCATAAGATTAGTGCAGGTTTAAAGTGATCAATAAGATCAATCCAGCTTGTCGACAAGCAGCTATTCGTTTGTAAGAAAGAATAAGATATCGCTTACCATCCCGGGACATGCCCAGAGCCAGGCACTTTTGGAGCCGACAGTGCTGGCAGCGGTTGCGGTTTGTTCGGTCAATCAAGCAGTTGCGCTGACGGGGACAGGAGTAGGACGCGTTGTTCTGTTGACTGCGCCTGAAGAACCCCTACAGTGGACACCAACAGAAAATTTAGATAACGTGACATTCAGAAAAATCAGTCAATAAAAAACTGTCACTGGGGTGGGTACTTGTGTATGTACTTTTAAAAGTACATATTAGTACCTTATTAAGGTAAAAATGTACCATCTAGGACTAAATCAGGTACAAATATGTACCTTTTGGCTTATGTACCTTAGGGTACTGCCCCAGTGACAGCTTTGCACTGTTTTTCTGAGAATTAACCTACAGTATACTGTCTAGAATGAAAACAGTATATAGTCTTTAGTCTTTGGAATACCTTACCTCAAGTCATTTGTAATAGTTCTAGTCAAAACTAAGATTAGCTTATTTTGATTGATAAAGTTTTGTCTATTATTGTGTATTGTTTTCTTTTCATTTGTTGTTTATGTATTTTATTATGTGTCCTAGAGTGATTTGAAAGGTGTCCATAAATAAAATGAATTATTATTATTATTATAAATGAAAAAATAATATGAATATAATCTGTCATTGTTAATCATTCATTCTCTGAAATCAGGTCGTAATATTGAACAGTTAAACTGCATTAGATAACTTTATCTTGTTTTAAGAATGCTTAGATAGCTTTCCTCCAAAACAAAGTATTGATTTTTTATTTTTGTTCTAAAGTCCATGAATGGCTGGAACACCTGGATGATGACTTACAATTGCACTGAATAAATGGCACATCTTTCACTGACCTTACAGCCTTCACATGTGATGACTCCATAGTGGATGCCTGATGACTTGTCTCCACAGATTTTGCATGGTATGACTTCAATTTGGGCTGAAAACAGACAGAAATGAACAAAAATACAGTTATGCAACCATATGACTTTATTTGCCCGATGCAGACTGTGGGATGCACATCAGGACTCCTCTCAGGTGACACAATGGCCACCTTGACTCTAAGAGTGATGTCGCTTTTAGAGTGGACCGTGATGTACCCTTTAAATTTGTGTCGAGACACTTTGACATTTTGTAATGTACGTTTCTTTCAAGACAGAAAGAGAAACATTAGACCAGCCGAGAGATGTGAGTCAAGGTCCAAACCCCTTGATGCATTTCTCTCAGGTTCACCAAAATGGATTCTCATCTGTGCTTTTGTCCAAATTTTCTTCTTCCATTATCCATTTGAAGCATAATGCTTGAGAGATTTCCTTGATGAAAATAACCTCGCACATGTACAAGGCAAGCTACACACTGAATTACGTAACCAGAATATGGCAAGTTGTTTAATGAGGAACCAAATACAAACACATGGCCGTGAGGCTCAGCTCCAACCTTCCCTTCTCTTGCACGTGTCACTAGGAAATGTAAAAGAAATGATAAAAGGAGACGGAAAACCTTTGAGAGAGAGAGAGAAAGAGAGCAAGGGAGAGGAAGACTGAGAGAGAAACCCATCTCCCTGCTGAGACGGCATACTCACAATAAAGAGATTAGCCACCCAATCTAATCCTAAATTATTTCTACACATGCTTGTTCCCCTGCTCTCAACTGGCTTATCTGATGCAGCAATTCTCAATTAATCTTTCCTCACTCAAACGCAAATTCACATCTGCCTATAATCGCATAAAAATGTACATAAAAGAACAAATGCTATATTTCTTACTGTTATGAGTAATTTTATTCTTGTACATTTGCATGTAGATTTTGTTTTCTTTAGGACCACAGGAACACACAATTAGTCCAAGCAGCTCGCTAATGAAACAAATACAAATGCAACAGCAGTCTCAGAAGCAATTTCAATATAGTTTAGATGCAGAAGAACTGCTAAGTGAGTTTCATGCAAGTTCCATCACTCACAATACAATTTACCAAAACTGACGTCATATAATGTCAATCATGAGTTTCATGATCTAAGATTTAAATGCAATATTAGTTTATACGCATTTATGCTTTAAATTAAATCAATTAAACATACAAAATACGCATCTGAGCTAGATCAAAGCCAGATCAAAATGGTTAAATTTTTTCATAGTAATATATATGTACAATAATTTGACATAATGTTTACACAATTTGACATTTATGAGTTGAGTATATTTCCATCTCTGCACAGTTTACAGGAAATTGACTTAAAGAATAAGATAATACATAAAAACAAAAGAAATCAAGCAATAAATGAATATTTGTAAAAATGACATAAAATGCATAAAGCACAACTACTATTTTTATCAGCCAGATTTATGATTAAGAAGAGCAGTTCTTCATAAAAGAGCTAAATGAAATTATATTGTACTTGCTTGAAAGTGAAGTGATATTTTAACTGCAAAACAAACTAAGACCTCTTTAAACCAGAAATGTCCTCTTACCTACAACGTCTGTCTTCATTTTCAGACAGAAGCACTGTAGATGCAAACACACACCTGACTCGAGACCGCAGTGTGAAGCTCAGAGGTTTGGAAGTGTGAGTGCATCTCTAGTTATGTGTGTGCGCTGCTAATCTGACTGTGAGAATAGAAACTCAGACAGGCTGACTAGAGTATATATTATACGCTGACCAGTATTTATCTTATATTCATACTGTGAATATGCATACACATGATTTCTGAATGATATGTGAATATTTGCTTTTGTGAAATATGTGCAACATTTATTGATATATGAAAAATTAAATGTACACACATAAACATACACACACACTGTGGGCAGTATAATGGGATTAACACACACACACACACACACACACACATACTCACTCACACACACACACACACACACACACACACACACACACACACACACACACACATATACATTAACTGGTGCTGCTTGGTTAAGCTGTGGCTGGTCTCTTCCTGTCTCTGTCTAACACAGACTTAAGCCACAGTGTCTGTGGGTTTGGTGGTTATGGGGGTGGGTGTCTGCCCTCAATGACCCTCAGCTACAGGGACCACAAGCAAGGTCGTTCCCATGATAATGTCACCTTGAATTGACTCCCCTGTTTGAAATGTGAAGCAGGATTGGCAATAGGGATTATGCGCAACAGACTTCCATATTCTGTTAAATGAGTCTCATCGCTTCCAGTTCAAGCATTTTTTTATATGCTTTGTTAAATATGAAGCTATCTTACTCAAGATGCCTTCAAAGTAGATACAAAAAAGATTCTTTTCACTAACATTTACATATAAAAATGTAATAAAACATCAACAATAAGAACAGCTTGCTAGTTTAACTGATTACCTTAAAAGTCCACAGATATTGGCGTTATTTAATACGTTCTCCGACAAGCGGAAGCGATGAGACCTGTTTTCCGGGTCTGGTCAGGTGACGTTCTACACTCAACATTGTAGCAAATTTTTTTACCAGGAGAAAAAAAAATCTAGAAAGAACATTTTAGTGTTCTAATGGGATAGGTTAATTGTGCAGTGCAGCCGTAGAACAATGGTGGGAAATGATAAAACAACTACAAAAAATACCTCAGTAAATATAATATTTTTAATACATTATAATGTCTTTTTGGCAAATTGATTTAGTATCTTTTACATTTGCGTTAGGCTAACCGAGACTTATCATAGCACTTGCATATTATTGCTCTTTTGTTGGTTTTGATTGCTTCTATTGTCCTCATTGTTGCTTTAGATAAAAGCATCTGCTAAATGACTAAACGTACTATTTTTAATGATAGATAGATGAATGGATGTGGTTACTGACAGCATGCCATAAAAATATTCCTATATGGATAACTGTGCCTTTACCTGTTTTGCATCAAAACTGAAACTATTCTGCTTAACAGTAACTTATGAATGCTCCTGAGTGTTTTCATTTTACTTCATTAGAATGAGTTATGAACACTTTTAGGGCTCCTCAGAACAATTAATTACTCTGTAATCACTGCATTTCTTTTTGAGACATTAATATTATCATCTGCAGGGACACAGTAAGACATGTGAAAATAGTTATTTAAAAAGAAAAACTAGCACACCCTGTGCTTGCTTTTAAGGCCAAATAATACAGAATGGTGTTTTCAGCAGTGTAAAATGCTCTGGTACTTAAATGTTCAGGCTTTGTGTGTGGTAAAAAGCCATTGGCCCCAGACTCCGAACACTGGACCGGTTCCTCTCGTGACCCACTTTGACCAGTGCCAGAGCCAAACTGGGTCAAATGAGCATAGAAACCTGAACACATTCATACAAAAAAACAGTGCTGTAAATAACTCTTTTAACCTTAAACTGCACACAAAAGCTGTGAAGTTATTTATAGCCCTCTAAAAGCAGGGCGCTGGATCGCTAGGACACAGCAGTATTGACCATCGATAAAATATGCAATGCTGCACGTGTTTATATCGTGTTAGAATTCGTTTAGTTACTGTTATCAAATCCAAATTTGAATCGGCGAATGCATTACAGAAGTTGAGAAATATATTCAGCTCACGCGTGTTTAATAAATGGTTTGTGTGTTGAGTATGAGTGTGTTTGGGTCTGAATTAATATATTGGAAGTGTCTGTTTGTGTGAGAATGGCCACAGGGCCTGTGTGTGTAGACCTGTCATATGAAATAAGGAGACGTCCGTGTCTGTGTCACTGTTGCCAGGACGACCACAGCCTCCCTGGGTTTGTGGGTAGGAGGCCTGTATAGTCTGCCTGTCAGAGCAATCATCCACACCACCATGACATTCCAACAGGACATGATGTCATCACCATCCCTACCAATACAACGATGCTGCACATTTGTCATTGTGGCACCTATACTGATTTGACTTCCTTAAGAGATTAAAAACCTAAAAGGATGAGATGAAATATGTAAATAGAAAAACCTAGAGGGATGTTAGCGACGGATTTAACTACCTCTTTAGATTTTTAACATCTTAGTGTTGCTAAAACCATTAGAGATTTACAAATTTGTTTTCTGTTTAACTACACCAAGACATGTGCATTTTGCATCTGTCGAAAAGCATCAGAACCAAGGAATAAGAATTAGCGTGAATGTTATACATTCATAAACGACGCTATTATTGCACAAAAATGAGCATGTGTTTGTTCTCGCAGGCTCCGTGCCCCTGTCCGCTGTTACGCATAAGGGTTAGGCCTATCAGAGGGTTACGTAAGAGAGGGAGTGCAGTGCTGGCGATTCCATGGTTAAGAGGAGCTCAGCCCTGCAGGCTTAGCCGAGGACAGACAGGAGCGGCGGAATACCGCACATGCTAGCCTCACAGTTTAGCTGCACACAAGTTAACTGAGTGGAAACTAAACACATAAATATTGCATAAATTATGTTTATACTGCACATATGAGAGAGTGTGTGATTTAAGGAGTAGTTTACCCAAAAAATGAAAGTTCTGCCATTATTAAACCCTCATTATCCAAAACATACCATGTTTTTATATACATATATGTGAAATAACATAAAAGCACTATAAGAGTAGCATAAATGTAGTCCATATGGGATGCAATGAATTAATGATCAATTAATTGCCATTATTCATTTAAACAACAGTGCTTTTGAGAAACATGTGGCTCATGCACAAAACACAAGTTTCTAAGCTTTAAATTGACACCTATCTTGTGTTGGTAAAGCAAGTGGTTGTCAAGTAACTTAGCAGCGGCCCACATTGGGTTTAAGAGGTTAAGGTTTACAATTAAATGATAAGTGGAAAATAAATATACTAAAATGTATTTGAAATACATTTATTTCATGCTAAGTACACTACAAATACAATTAAATGTTTATGTGCTTAATAAAAATACCCTGCAATTGTACCGTTGTTATACTAACCTTGTATACTTAATGTTTGCAAAACTGGAACAACTAATTTTTGTACTTAATGCACTTTAATTGTGAGGAAGTGGTGCTGAAGTCCAACTAAAGATATAGTGAAGTATATTTGATTGTGCTAAAATGGAACTATTGCAAGTATACTTCAGGTACAATCATACATTAATAGTAACATTAAAACATATTTTAGGCTTAATATTAAGAAATGTACATTGTGCACAAGTAGTACTCCAAATAAAGTTTAATTATAATTTTAATATTAGTAAGTCTCAAGTGATATGTCAGTAAATATGTTAATAGATTTGAACTTAGTATGAAGTAAATGTATTTTTAAATCTATAACTTTTTTACTAGGGTATATTCAAGGACATATGATGATAACAAAAGTCTTTATTCATGGATAATTTCCTGTCTTATACCTGTCTTTACAATTTTGTATGGCTTCAGTTTCAAATGTAGTGTATGAATTATACAGAGCATTTTTATGATATTTTGGTGATTTTACGGTGATTGTGGAGCCGGACACTTATTCACTTTCATTATATGAAGAAGATGTTATTCAAATATTACATTTTTAGTCTATGTTCAACAGAAGAAAGTAAGTCATATGGGGAGTAAATAAGGTCTTTTGAATTTATTTTTTAGGAAATTTAAAGGAATTTAGTCCTTTAATTTGTGTGTGGGTGAAAAAAGAGCCACCCACACACACACACACACACACACACACACACACACACACACACACACACACACACACACACACACACACACACACACACACACACACACACACACGTGGATTGTATAATTGATTCCTAATGATATTAAGCTCTTTTCTGTCCCAGGAGTAGTTCCCTCTCTCTCTAAATAGTTCTTTAATTAGCTTCATTAAAGTGGATATGAGCACCCCTGCAACTTAATTTATTATAACGCATACACACCCGTACATGCTGGAGAACACCAATAAATATTTGGTGTTGATAGCAGCTGTCTGGGTGACAGATGTGTACCAACGCGACCTACAATGCAATAATATTGTAATTCATAATTTAAATGATAACATCATCACATGTGCTTTCTCCTAAAAATGTGATGGATATATAACTTCAGAGTAATGCACCAACAGCTTCCTTCTGATTTCTACCCATGTGTGGTACTATTTTATATGTATTAGTTTGATGTGATGATGATGATGATATTTGGCAGTTGCCTCAATGATACCCACAAACCTTGTTTGCAGCATTCCTTCAGGTGAATATACTGATAATGTCGCCGTCTTTTAATTTTAGCCTGCAGATGGAAGGCCATTTGAAGTCTTTGTTGTAAATCTTGCCTGTATGGATATGATAAGATGTTGTTTTGTCATCTGGCATCAGGCCCAATGATATTCCAAAGCCTTGTTGGGATATGCTAAACAGTGATACTAATACATCGTGTAGGTGGGAGATTATCTTCAGCACTCACACTTGTGAGCATGTCGACAATCCATGTTTCTTTCATACAGACAAACATTAGAGGACGCGATCGCACTCGAAATGTTTGAGATTGTCCATCACAGACAAATGTGCATGTGTTTTTGAAGGTCTAGGAGTGAGCTGGGGTGAGAGGGTCAGTGTAATGGCAGCTTGTCAACATTAGGTGGCACATTGTCCAGATTGACAGTGGCCTAAGGGGTAGTGGTTGCAGAGGGGCAGCCTGCGACAGCATGTGGTGTTCATCCATGTTTTACATCATTTCCTTCAGGGAATGACTCTGAGATGAAGGCCCTGGGCACTTACTCACTGTCAGCAACATTAGCATTCTGATTCAACATTGATCCCACTGTGTATTGCTATGAAAATAATTAGGACAATTCCACAGGGAAATCAACTTTTATTCCACTTTTTCACCAATCGGTCCTTTAAAATATTTAGATGTAAGTATCTGACCACCTGCATTATCTTTAACTAAAAAGCACTATAAAGTCTTCAAGTTATCAAGAGACCAGCTTGTCTATGTTTAGCCAAACAGCCAATCCACCCACTCCATCCATATAAAACTCCTACAGCATAACTAATCTTCCGGACAGTCTCTTGGCTCATTGATATAATCCTTGACATAAAATCCTTAGCATTTGGGTTCTAGTAAGTCATGTAAATGAGCTAATTATTATTAGCAATATATTGTTTTGAAACCCAGGTTTTTTAAATGATCCATTCAATGCATTTGCTCTGCATGTCCTTGTCTATAGAATAACATACAGTAGTAATTGGGTTTTGCGGTACACTTCAGGTCATTTTGGTGAAGCCTTCTGTGCCACCTGCTCACACTGTAGACTTTTTTAGTCCGCTCTGTGTAACGCTGTGCTTTCTGTGCTTGTATAGGCTAATTTTATCACTGACCTTCAGATGCCTCTTTGACAGCCTCTTTTATGTTATGTCAAAAAAAGACGGTTGCAATGATAAAAATAATAATAATAATAATACCCTTACCCCACTTAGAGTTAACAGAAACTAAACATAAAACCATATATATATTTTTTTTTACTTGAAATAAAATACACATTGAACTAAGATAAAACATATAAGTATTTATTTTTTTAAGTTTAACTTCATGTACTAAAATAGCTAATTAAATAATTAAATAGCAAAAACACAAAACAAAATTAGTAAACCAAAAAATGAAAATGGAAAATATAAAAAATGTATTCAAATTATTTTAAAATATTAAATATTAATAAAAACTATAATAGTATCTCAATCATACCAAAATAATACTAACCCCACTACGTTGGCTGTCTGTGCATCTCTATACCTGTTTTAGAAAGTGCTCTCTACTGTATGTGCCACAGTTTGCAGGGCTTTTATCTCTAATGCAGAATATGTATTTGTTGATGAGGCTGCAGGCATTTCCCCATTGGCTTGTCATCAGCTGTGCCAGACTCAAGCATCTTTGATCTGAGATGTGATTGGCCGCCTCAATGAGGCTACAGAAGGGGACACGCTGGCACAAATCCAACATCTGAAGAATATAAAACAACATATATCTGACATTACAGAATAAATGTGCTGTGTGTTCAACCAGTCACTGTATACTGCAATACTGAAGCTCATTATTGCAAATCATTATTGTTTAAGAGTAGTTAATAGGGGAATGTACAAGTAAACCATTTACCCTATCATTCAAAAGTTTTTTTTTTTAATGTTTTTAAAAGTCTCTCTCTTGTCCTCAATAAGGCTGCATTTATAAGATACAATAATATAGAACATTATTACAATATAAAGTAATTACTCCGTTACTCCAGTCTTCAGCATCACATGATCCTTCAGAAATTATTCTCATATGCTGAACGGTAAAAACAGCCTTGGTAGACATCAAGTAATATGAGGCTTTTTTTTTTCATTCACAAATTAAATTTTTAGCTTTCCTTAACAAATTACACTCTGTAGCAACCATGAAATAAACAAGATGTTGAATTAGAGGTGCTTGTACTGTACTTAAAATACATTTAATTCAAAATGTAATCAAAATTGATGCATTTTGTCATCTCAGCTTCCACTAAACATGCACAAACCAAGAAACCAACTTTCCACACAGGTTCTCAAACATGACAAAAAAATAAAGATTTATTTAAATATTTAATTTTTGATTCTTTCTTACACATTGTGTGTAAACATAAGTAAAACAAACAAAAAGCACTCTGTTCCCAGTATTTCATATACTAATATTTCATGTTTTGGGGACAATTTGTAATTAAAAAAAGGGTAATTGTGCAATAACTTGGCAGGGTTTCATAGCAACGTGTCAAATTTTATTGGAATATTATTTTGTTTTTAGCCTATTCACCTGTTTTGTCTAATATAGTGACATAAAGCAAAGAACACCTTACTAGCAAACACAGAGACTCATGACTACCCATGATTTAATCCTTGTCATTGTGAACAGTTGCATGTTTTACCTCAAAGACATTCACAAACCTGAATTGCTGGAACCCAGACAAAAAGAAACAGTATCAAGAAACTGTGTGGAAGTCAATGGACTCGTGCTCTATCAGTCTGACCTTCATGACCTGCCTGCCCTCCACCAACACAGCCTATTTGACCTCATGAACCTTTGAACTTTCTTTAATTCACTGACTGTGTGTATGTCTGCGTGTGCAAAGCTGGAATGAATGAGTGTTTTCACTCTGATAAGCCATCAGCAAAACATGACACAAAATACTTTAGTTTCAGACAATATATATATATATATATATATATACTGTATATATATATATATATATATATATATATATATATATATATATAAAGTCATGTGTAGGCCTAGTGAGCTACAGTATACGGTGAGGCATGGAGAGAGGGGCTAGTGAGCTACAGTATACAGTGAGGCATGCAGAGGCTTCATAGAGCAAGGTTTGTCACTGTGACCCAATGGGTTAAAGTGGGTTAGTAAGTCACTCATCCTAAGGGGCAGCAAAGCCGCGTCATATCTGGGTGTGGACAGTGTCCTCTCTCACTCTTTCCCTCTTCAGAATTGCATAATCCAACATGATTGGTCAAATGGATAAATATGGATATATATATATAAGGGCATATATATATATATATATGTCAATAAAGTCATGTGTGGCCTAGTGAGCTACAGTATAACGGTGAGCATGGAGAGAGGGGCTAGTGAGCTACAGTATACAGTGAGGCATGCAGAGGCTTCGTAGAGCAAGGTTTGTCACTGTGACCCAATGGGTTAAAGTGGGTTAGTAAGTCACTCATCCTAAGGGCAGCAAAGCCGTGTCATATCTGGGTGTTTGGACAGTGTCCTCTCTCACTCTTCCCTCTTCAGAATTGCATAATCCAACATGATTGGTCAAAGGAAGTAAATATGGATGTATTGTAATGCTGAAGAAACAAATTTAGACAAATTTATAAAGGAGATTATCAAATTGAATGCATTCAATTCAGGTGTTATTCAGAAATAGCACAAGTGATATTCTCTTTCGAATTAGAATATATATATATATATATATATATATATATATATTTTTTTTTTTTTTAATAAAAACCCATGGTAATAATTTGAATGCCTCCCACATCTAACATGCATCTGTACTTATATATTTATATATTATATATATAACTTTATATATATATTTATTGGTTTGGGACATCACCATTTTTTGTAACACATTACATGTGTATGGAAACATCTGGTCCTTTCAACAGCTAAATATAGATTTATATTTATAGTTATAAATTGGCCTGATATTCATCAAAATGCCTGTTCTCTAAATTTTGGTATATCGTAGTGTGTGTGTGTGTGTGTGTGTGTGTGTGTGTGTGTGTGTGTGTGTGTGTGTGTGTGTGTTCCGTATGCCTCTTTACAGCTTTCCTCTCAGGACGGGATGGTGATAGCTCGCCTTAGGCCACAATTTAATTCCATGTAACGAGGTCCTTCCCCAAAGTGGCCCCAGGAGCCCCTCTCTGAAAGAAGCAAATTGATCACAATCTAAAGGCCTCTCTTCACCTGAGAGCACAGTGTCTCTCTCTCTCTCTGTCTCGCTCATCTCCCTTGATCACTCCATCTCAGTATCCTTATCTGTCTTAAGCTTTCTCTAAGATCATTCTTGCTCTTCATCTAAATCTCTTTTAAGGGCCTCTGTTTCAAAAGCTCGCACAAATAGTACTTCTGTTACGCACCTTTTGTTCGACATTTCCTCTCAATGCCGTTCCTAAAGTAATTTTCCTAGAGGATTCCTAAAACAGACGAATGAGATTTATGTGCATATAAACTGAAGTTTAAAAGTTGCTGGAAATACTAGATTTAAAAAAATGGAAATGAATAAGAAATATTTAAGACTTTGTACAGATTGTTAATTAAATAAGTAAATTTGATTGGCATTGATCAAGAGACTCTTTGAGCAGATGGTCAAATGTTCTTGCTTCCACTGAAGCACATTCGGATCATTTCAGAAATCATGTTAGAAAACATGATCTTCAGGTTTTATACAAACTTTAGAAGTTTAGAAGTACTTTTTAAAATTGAATTTATCACACAAATTATGCCGATAACAATAAGTAATTAAATATTTTGTATTAAATAAGGGGGATAAAGCATTTGCACTAGTAGTCTCTGACTTTTGGACCCCACTATATTTGTGTTTTTATTTTGGACCCTGTTGTGGACATGTCAGTATTTTCTGATGCAGCTGAAACTGAAAGAAGTGGAAACTAACTGTGAGCAGTGGGCACACGACCCATACACCACACAGGAGAAAGAGAGAGAGAGAGAGAGCTATACTCTAGATCCGATTTCAGTGTTACATAACTATGTGTTTTAATTCTTTCTAAAGCATAAGACAAAGTTTCTCTTTCCTCCGGGCCTGAGGTGGAACAGTAAGCCTATTAATCCTCGTAAGTTATTTTCTGGCCACTATATATCGCACCGAATCTGACTTTTGGACAAAACCATCATGATTTTAAAAAACTTCAAGACAAAAAAGACCATGAAATTCATACCGTAAGTTCAGCATGCAACATCATTGTCATGTTGGAGAATGATCTCCAGTGATGTCAGCTCCCCTCCTGCACCATATCAAAAGCCCCAGGTGCCACTTTCCAAAGCGCACATTACTGAATGAATGAACACCTAGCGAAGGGTGAGACCAGTCGAAGAGAACTAATAAATCCGACACGCAGCAAAGCAGAGAAAACATGCAGAAATGCCACTGCTGCAGTACCGCAGGGAGGGCAAAATGCAAACATTAAACGGACATGTTTAGTCTTACAGTTCAGCCTCTCGCAGATCTGCTCTCTCATGCACACTCAACCATCTCAAACAAGGGCTCAGCAAACAGATGACACACTCTAGTCCACACATTCTCAGTCGATACTCAAGAAAGGTGCGTTCACAAAAACACCACAGGGGACAAAAGCCGACACGCTCACTCAGAAATAGATGCCAAGACATCTGGTTGACATTATGTAGTCAGCTAGAAGGAAAACTCAGATCTACAATTACGCTGCATCCAGAATTCTTTATTTAATGTGTAAAGGCCCATAAAACTGAGTGGAGAATAAAGAACGCAACATACTAAATGGATTAGGTTTTGTGCTGGCTGTGCAACTCCGTTTCTGCCTCACTTTAGGGGATTACATCTCTTGGTTTTCTTTGTGTAATCTTTCACAGGTTACGTAAGCACAAGCCATTAGTCAGCAAAGCAAAAAGAAAAAAAAAACTAGCAGCTACAACAAACAACTGACCAGATGATGAAACCTAGGCTTCAAAGTGAACGATCGGATAGACTCTGCCTTGCAGTTTCACGGTTATATGTATATCAAGTCTTTTTAATTCATTGAAAACACTGGATGTAGCAGCAGCGGCTGGTTATTGCTAGTTTTACCTAGTTATTGTTGGCCTACTGCCTGGTTAGAGATTTGCAATGCGTAATCCATGTCTGTGATGTGGTCATGTGTATGGTGTCAGTCAAACAAACAATGCTGTGTTTATTGATCCGCCGCCGAACTGTAATATAAAAAACACATTTAAAACACACTTTGGTAAGCAATATATACATACACTAATGGGATTTATCAAGTGGATCCTCTGCTTTACACAACTACAATATCTATATACACGGTTTATGTTAGATTACAGTTGGAATACAACTCTCATGGTTGAGCAGGCCATGCATATTGATCCTGCTCTTCTGCAAGCTGAGCCACGCAACGCCAAGCAGGTCGATGAAGAGACGGCCTCTCACTCTGGAACCCAATGTGATGCTAAAAGCTATTGGCATTGGGAGTTCATGCGTATCTTTGTGTCTGTGGCTCAGAGTTTTAGGGGTGCAGCAAGGACTGAAATGAGCATGGACAAAGCAATGCAGCTCAGAGACATTTGTGGAAATTATGGCCAAATGTGAAGTAAACACAGGCCAGATATGTTTCTTTGCTGTTCTTTAAAGACAAACAACGAAAACAGGGGTCAAGCAATCAAGACGTGTTGTGTATGTATGTATGTGTGCGTACGAATGCAGTTTGAACGTAATCTGCGTGTGACAGAGTTGTGGGAAAACTAACACCAGCCCTGAAGCAGCACTGTGCACTGTAATGGAGAAGACAAGGTTTGAAGCGGATGTAGAGCTAGAGTTACTAGATTGGGTACCACAGTCCATCAGATATATGCACTGGAAGACACTGCAAGTCCATCTCTGATCAATGAAGCAACCTGATAAATGTTTTGACCAATCTATGTGTACACAAATGACACCCTGTAACACAAAAACAACAAACTAACTAGTGCACTAGTGAAGCCAGTCGACAAAAACTTTTTAGTATAATTTTCTACCTCTTATAAATATATTTTAGTGCAATTAATATTTAATATCACAAACCCAGCAATCAGTAAATATGAAACAAAATAGATTAATTGAATATTTAAAAAAAAATCATAGCTGTTCCCAACACTTAAATGGGTTGTTCCTCTAAAATCATATTTTTATCATAGCATATGACTTTATTAATTCCATGAAAGATGATGTTGGGTAGAATAACAGCCTCGATCACCATACTTGGTCTTGATTAAAAAGATGCAATGAAACTGAATGGTGACTAAGACTGTCATAACATCTCTTTTTTGTGAACCACCAGAGAAAAAAAAGTCATTTAGATTTGAAACTACATAAACTTGAGTAAATTATGACAATTTCTATTTGATTTGGTGAACTGGACCTTTAAGAAAAACTTTCTGTTGTGCATTCTCATTATCAGCTTAAAAGTGTAATCGACAAACACATACATTAATTATAAACATGAATGTGTTGTATTTAACACCCACCATTAGTAATTATTAATAACTATATTTCATTTTTACTAGCCTATCTAAATCAACAACTGGTGAAAGATTTAGGCTATTTTCTTTTTCTCAATACTGTATATCGAGTAAAGTGTTTCTCTGCCGTTGAACCACACAAAATATAGAGTAAATATAAAAAGCAAAATTTATAATAATTAAAAAACCTTTAAACGGATTATCTCCGTAATTATATAAAACAAATAATAGCAATTGCTTCCGTCATGTCGATGACATTAAAAAGACAAGTAGGCTGTAACCTAGTGTAAAAATTCTATATCTGGAACGTGTTGCTAAAAATGATGTCCATGCAAACTTCAAAAGTAATTGGACATTTTACAAGACTGTAAGCAGATTGCATTTCTAGATCTGATTAGCTCACGAAGTTTGATTTTTATTTGAAAAGGCCCGCGCTATAGGCTGAGGTCAGTGTCGGAGAGTCGGGGTCGGTAAGAGGCCCCTGATACTGATGGGATTCTTTCTGACACGGTCCTCTGGGGCACAGAAAGAGAAGCAGAGAGGTGCTCTGGGGGCGTGACACAGAGATGGAGAACTGAGTTTTTGGTGTTTCCCATGCAGGCATCCGCACTAAACTTAATTCTTTCAAACGAAAAGGCGAAAAAGACAGCTGCCTAGACCCTTAAAAGTCGACATATGAAAAATCTGAAGGTTTTTTTTTTTCGTGTAATGTCATGCGCGTGCATTGTATGCTGTATTTGTTTACATATTTTACTATGAAACGAAAATTACTTAAAAAAAAACGAAAACAGCAGAAGATTGCTTACAATATAAATACCTATATTTTAAACAATCAGTTGTCTGTCAAAAGATTACTTTAATCCACATTTTAATTAACAGTTCAACATCTTTATTTATTTTTTTATTTTTTGTCTAATAATCTAATTTCAATGCCATTATAAAGATCTGGCCGTGAACTGTAAATTTTATACATGAACATGATTTTAAAGATTTTTAAATGTAACTTAGAAGAGGTAGCTTGTATATATATATATATATATATATATATATATATATATATATATATATATATATATATATATATATATATATATATATCAAATTATCATCCACAAACTGAAAAGAGGACTTAAAACATCTTTATAGCATAATTCTATAGCAAATAAAACAGCAATATGTTACACTTTAAAACATGAACTCCGACATAAACTAAAGCGTTCTGACTGATACAAGCCACGTTCTTTTTTACACTTTTATTATTAAAACATATTTGCATTTTTAAATAAAAAGTCTACAAACACTTCTGCTTTTGTTAGTACCATATTATCACAGGTGTAACTGGAAAGAGTCCGAGAAGAACTGCTCCACTGGACTCGCGCGGACATTGCTGCTGCACTTCGACGCTTTCAGCGCGCAGCGGCGCCTGACTGACGGAAATGGGTCAGTAGAACGCACACTAACTCCACTTTACCCACACCGTGGTGGTCTGATTTAAAACACTACCCACATTACTTAAATAACTAAATGAATAAAAATAACATGGGTAAGTTTGGTGCAACTGTTTCCCTTGCTAATCTTCTAATCTGTAAAAGTCTAAAAAGAAGCTGTATTTTCTCACATGCACGTAAATTAAGCCCAAGACTCAAAGGAAGATACTCAGTGCTGAGTCTTCATAGGCTCATAAATAAAATCCACTGTTTAGGAAAGTTGGAGTAAAGTTGTCTCTGTCTGATGAAGTCTCCATAAACACGAGACTGGGAATGATGTGCGGTTTATTTCTCTTTTATGGCCTGCTGCTCCCGGGAATATGAAACACAGCTGACCAAAAACAGCGTATTTTTTTTTATCCACATACAGATTAATCTGACGAATTTAAGTATCATAGACCGCGTATGAACCACTTGACGTCGTTATGACTTTAAACAGACAGTACTAGGGATGATGGACAAACTGTGGGGACTGGACTGTGGGATGAGGATGAAAAAACACCCTATACTTGATTATTTAAATGAGCTGTCACAAACAGTTGTAGTCCTACCTCGCATAGTGGTGGCGACTCGCTCCCGAACGCGTCAGTCATGAAGAAACAAACATAAACCAGAGTAAAAAAAACAAAATCCTCGGTGGTGAAGTTTGGTCTCGTCAAAGCGGGAGACTACTGTGCAAAACCATTCCAGAGGTGCGTTAAGCGGTGCTCGGACTCTTCAGTTGTGCGGTAAGGCCAGCATGCGGGGTTTCACATGACATCTGCGAGCGCATATACCCACCGGAGGTTTTCACTGCCTCCTCGAGCGCACGGGAGAGCACGCAGCAGGCTACGGCAGCCCGGATTGGACCGACACTTTCCGCTCCGCCCACTTTCTAGCGTCTTCAGATGGATTAAGCAGAGACGGACACTGTGCGGTCTGCGCGCACACCAGCGCAACGCGCACAGACAGTTTTATCCATTTTCTAAAGAAAATATTCTTCTTCTCGTACCTATCATATTATTAACTTTTATGTTTTTTTTTCTCCTTTAATATATTGCTTTTACAATTAGTAGCAGAAGTTATTATTATTATTGGTAGCCTAGTTTGTCTGAATGTTCCACATTGAGTTGCACTGCATGGATGATCATAACGGAGTAAAAATGTTTGGATACTTTTTAAAGTTTATGTATTTTAGTTTTAAACATACTTTCAAAATCTCTAGAAATGTTACTTATATAGAGCAAAACACCTTTAAAGACAAAACATATATATGTATATATATATATATATATATATATTATATATATATATATATATATATATATATATATATATATAATTGCAAACTGTTGGACCTCAAATATAGCTATAATAGAATATATAGCTACTATATTTATCAATGACCCAATGTTTGATTAATGTGCAGTAACTGAGAGTTTTTTTCAGTGTGTGATATATCAGGTGAAAATTAAACAACAGCAGTAGTATTAATGTAGGGAAGAAAAACTTTTATTAATTATAGTTTTCTCTAAGTAAAAATAAAATAATAAAAAAAAATTGCATAATATGGTTTCATATTTCTTTTACATTTGGCTAATGAAGCAATAATTATATATATATATATATATATATATATATATATATATATATATATATATATATATATATATATATATATATATATATATATATATATATTTTAATCACCTTCATCTACTAGGCATCAGATTAAACAGCAAATAGCTAGGAGAGTGTGAAATTGCCCACTGCCCGTGTGTGTATGGGGGAAGGTGGAGACAGAGACTGAGCTACAGACCCATCCAGGGAAAGGCAGAGACTAGCTGCCCAGAGCACATCACCACTGACCTACATTCCCCCCCAAAACCCCCACCCACCCCCTCCTTTTTTATTTTCCATTTCCCCTGTATGAACAAACTCATAATTGTGATGTAATGACAAAAAGCAAGCGTGACAATAAAGCCAGACCAGTCCATTGGAGATTGTAAAGCACTGTCCTGGAGTGACAGCACTGTTGTTGAACAAAAAGCTTTTTCTGGCTATTCAGGAAAGGCCTGAGTGTTGCAAAAAGAAATACATGTAACCTGTGAAGTGGAATAGATAGGCTATAGTGCGTGCAACCTTTGTGATATCAACATGCAATATTTTGCAATATTTTTATTTGATAAAGTTAATCACAAACAGAATTAAAAGTCATTCTGATTCACAATCAAAATTTGAACCTTACCTGTTTTTTTTTTCAGGGCTGCAGATTTACAGCAGACCTACAGGAAAAAATGAATGATCCAAAGACAGATGCAGCCATATGGTGCCTGAAAACTAGTCAGAGTAAAGGTAAACATATTTGGCAACATACAAAGGCTTAAGGAAAGAGTTTGTTATGCAAAGCTTGTGTATTCTCTTCTGTTGCTTTGCCTTGATCTACACTACATACTGCTGTCAAACAGAATAGCAGTAGCAGAATAGAAAGTCTAAATTGTGATGTTATTTCCCATAAGTACGTAGTTTTCTTCACAGATGACTAACTGGACTGTTGGTCAGACCACCTCACTGTTAGTCATTATTTTTGAGAGAAGACAGGGCTGAGGTCTAAAGATAGAAGCATTAAATGAGTTGATAGATCTCCCTGATTTTAAGGTTTAAGCATATTTGTGCAACTCTTTTGTCCTTGAATCGACCATCAGGAAGTTAACTTAAATATAATTGGATAACTTTCCATTGAAAATAAAAATTAGGGCACTATTTCTCAAAGGGATTCCCCTTAACTCTCAAATGACACATGCCTTTTATATTGTACTCTGGAAACAAGCAGGTGTTTTTGAAAAAGAGAACATTTTACTGGGAAATTGATTGAATACCATATAGGCCCTACGGAACACAACGCCGCTTTTTTCTTATATATACATGTGTAAGGTGAGTTCGTGTAAGAATCTCTTTCCTATCACTGTTCAACACGATATTTTTGTATGTAGATCAGAGTTCACCCGATAATTGTCTCCCCTTGCAAATCTACATGTCAAATGTCAACATGCTGAATCTCAGACAAAATCCTTGTTGTAATGAGTCGGATGAGAGAATGACATTGGCTTTCAGAGAGAGAGAGAGAGACAGAGGGGAAAAATACACTTGAGAAATTTACAGAAAGATACCACAAGTGACAGAGGCAATTTTCTGGGAAAAAATTACTTCATCATAATTTCAATCCCAAAAAGAATTGGAAAGAAAGCCCTGAAGGAGCAGAGCCGTGTCACCTTGAAAAATGGCAGTGGAAAAGATCACTAAACTTCTCCACACACACACACACACACACACACACAAATGCTCTGACACACATATACAGATGTACACAAACACAATCAAACTAAATATTAAATCTATACTGTTTCTTTATACCCAGTTTTGTTCTTGTGCTAAACTGCTTTGCCACTTTTACAGGGATGCTGCAATTTCTTCAAACAGTTTTTTCATACACTATTACATTATAAACCTTGACAGATCACTTATCAAAAGTATGGTTAAAATGTAATATAATTAGATGGCCTAAGTTTTGCACACTAGTAAATGATCAGAACTAGTATATGGAATAATTTTAGCTGGATGTCAAAATGGCCTAAATAAAGCCAAAGGGACTGTATTATAATTTTATTGCAAGACTAATAAAGTTGGAGCCCATCTCATCTGTATCAGCAAGTTATAAGCAGATTTCTCATCAAAGCTCTTAATAAGACCAATCGTTCAAAATATAACTGCCTTCCCATCAACATAGTACAGAAGCCTGCCAATCAGTTGATTTTAATTGGATTTTTTTCTTAATCCATGATTTTTTTTTCTCCTTCACTCTCTCTTAACAAAGCTATTAAGATATTAAAACTAATTTTACATTGAGTGTGTAGTTTTTTTGTATGACACATTAGAATATGCACATATGCCCTGAGGCAAACTCTCAAAATAATTTCTCCTGCTGATTTCGTTTTCAGAGCCTAATAAATGTTGATGTCAGTTACGTTGAGAGAGACTTTTGTACAGAAACACTGCACAATTCTTGCTTTTGAAAATGATCAGCGCGTAAAGCAACATAAAGACCGTCTACTATATCATCTGTTTATTACAGTGATAAACGTCAGATTAACTTCTGGTAGACTATCAGTAGCTGGACAAGACAGAGCTGCTTTATACGGCTCTCTGTAATACTTAATGCTGATTGGTCAGTCGTGCCACCTAGAAATTAGCCGTCATCCATCGCAATCTATTAGACCATTTATTATATACTGTAGTAGCTTTGCTTAGTGTGAGTATAGCCATGAAATATGTGGTATACTGTACAGTCAGCCAGTCATTATTGCAAAATAAACCTCAACAAGGCGATAAGAAGCCCAACGTGGAACATGATTTAGTTGTGCATTAAAAATCCCAATCCAATTCAAATCCTCATTTGTTGCAGTTCGAATTACCCGAAGCGACCGGATTCTGTGTCAAAGTGTGACCTCTGTGCCCTACATAAGCCAAGTTCAAACAAATCGACACTTCTCAGAACTTCTTAGTCTACCACAGATATACACCATTCACTTAACATTCCTTATTCATCCACGGACATAACTCGCAGTTAATAATTCACACCTACATACTTGATTCGTGCAATCATTTTTAAGGGACCATTATCGCAAATTGGCCTTTCCAATTTGTGAATCTAAAGGGACGGATCTAATGGGGGAGACCTTCACCTCTCTACACCCCCAAAGAAGAAGTGTCTGATGAAGAAAGGCTAATGGCTGCAGTACAGCCACCTCAGGGGCTGAAGACTGGAGTCAGAGGGGTTGAGGTAATGGAACATACGCCAGCAGTAGCTGAATTATTCACTCGATCCACTGATGCAATATACACTAACACGCAAAACACACTCACACACACACACACACTACTGGCTGTCTGGAGTGAGACTAAGTTTCTCTCTTCTCTGATGAGCAACTTGCTGTCGTGTGCACATTTTCAAAGAGTCTCCCCGTGTTTTAACATCCCATTCTTCTCTTTGATGTCTGCCATTTATCTCCCATTTGTTAGTTCCACAGATCGTCCCTGTTAAACTCAACCCATCCCGACTACGTTTGGCCGCTGACCAATCCCAGTCTTCTGGCATGATTTTAAACAAAACACAACACCGTTACGGATTCCAGCACTCCTTTCCTCCCGCCTTCCGTCTCTCGCTCATGAAAAACAGATTAAGTTAATGAATTGATGCAATCGCAAGCTGAGAGTTAGGCTACGCGGACAAATAAAGTAGCATTACAATACAAGAGCACAGACAGACACAAAGGAGATCGAGGCTGCATAGCTTCCCTATTGTTCGGCTGGGAGAGTACAGAAAGGCTTACAGACTGCTTGTCTCACGAGCCAACAGGAAACAAAGGGGAACTTGTTGCCAGAGTTGAGGAGAAATTAAAGTAGTGTCAGGATGCTTGTTGGGATATGCGGGGGACCAGACTCATAAACGCACAAACAGAGACATATTTACTGTAGCAAACATCCGACAGCTTGGGCTGCTGGAGGATTATGGGGCTTCTCAAGGGAGTCTGAGTCTCTGAGAGCCATAGGAAGAGGATGATGATGCCTTTCTTTTATCATCCTTGATATAGATACCATAAAAGCGAGGAATATGTTAGTGATGCAACCGTGGTACAACGTTTGCGCTCTCTGAAGACAGTGACTGAAGAACTGATATCGTGTCATAGTTTATCATCTCCATACAGAAACTCATTGACCTTTGCCCTCTGACTATTGGCATCATGTTTGAACCCCATCAGAAATCACGTGGGCACCCACCAGAGCCGGGGTCTCACTACATCCTCTTAGTGTCTGCCCAGTCAACGTGTCACAATTTAATCTTCTCTGGAACTGTAGTGTGGAAGTGTACGCTGGGGAGTTTGAGGGGGACTGGTGTGTGCTTCTAATGACAATGATGGGGGGTGATGAGACCTTCTGTTTTGAACTCCTCCCTCCCTCCCTTTCAGCCCTGGCCGGCTTAATCCTGAGTCTAGGAGAGGGATTAGAGGGCACTCGACCATACCAACATCTCACAACGGGCATCAAATCTTAGCGCACACATCCAAGATTATGTATATAAGCAGTTTAGCGTATGATGGCTGTAGGAATATTATAATCTGCTGGGTGATAATGATCTTTTATACAATTAGATGATGCTGAAAACATCCAAGCATGTCAACACAAAGGCAAACACATATAACACACATACTTTTTTCCTGATCATTTCAGTCTTTTCACTGTTTCTGGTAAATTCGGCTGGTTTATAAAGCAATGGCAGAGGTTATATTTGGACACTTAATCCAGACTTAAAATGTCTGGATTTCATTGAATTAAATGCTGAATATCAAATCAAGTAGCTGCAAACAAATAATGCCAAAGCTTCTCTCAGAATTAACTTTTTAGAGCATTTTCGCAATTATTTTTAACCTGCTGTGTCTTTAGTGCATGTAGAGTCTTATTTACGCAGATTTTTAACAGTTTGTCCAAAAACAGTTTGGAGTCTGTAAACAGAGAAGACACATTAAATGGATTAGAAGTGTCAATAAAGACTTTTCAAGTAAAGGCAGTCATTAAAAAAACGTACTGACCCCAAACTTTTGAATGGTAGAGTATGTCATTAATTTTGTGTTTTTGTGTTATTTCTACATGTATTTCTGCCTTTACCTGATTCCTCCTTCCTCTGTGTAACACTGACTGCCAGGCAGATCATTTGTCATCTCAATTTGTCTTTGTTTCAGCTGAGGTACAATCGTTAATCTTGAGGATTAAGTAGTTGCAACAACTCGAACAACTTGGTGTGTGTTTGGTGGGGGGGGGGGGGGGGGGTAGAGAGATAATAAAGGGATGGAAAAATTTACTCAGCTTTCTTATTGAAACAAACTACACACGCACATGTTTATTATGTATATAGCTGATTCACTAGAACAAAAACAGCAAATTTGACATTTTTGATATTGCAAACATGACAAATGGTGTGATAACAGAAATAAACAAATTTACGACATCATACAGAATTATTTTTCAAGTGCAAATGCTCTCATAATCTTGCAATGTCTCTTGCGGTAGATATTTTCTTGAGCGTTTGTATTTGTGAGTGGAGGAAATAGGAGGGTGGGGGGTTGGGGGCTACACAGCTCCATATGTAGAGGATGTAAGCCTTTACTTCTTTGGTATTATGTCTGCTTTAACGTATGACTTAAAACCGCACACACTTTTGTCTGATTCTGCATGCTCGAAAACATCTTTTTACACACACACACACACACACACACACACACACACACACACACACACACACACACACACACACACACACACACACACACACACACACACACACAAACGCAAACACACACAGACACAGACACAGACAAATACACATTAGCACAGTCCAACTGACTCATTCAATACGTAAAGAAACTGAATGCAGAAAAGCAAAATCTCTTTGACAGTCTCAGTCTGGCTCCTTTATCCTCGTATGAAAAACATGGGTGAAATATGTGCTCTTTAGACTATATGTTTGAACTTAATAGGTCACGTGACTTGAACTGAAGTGCATTTTCCCCTTCATCATTTTGCTTCCTACAAACAAGAGTTAAGCTGATGTGTTTTTGCTGCCTCCAATTGTGTCATGTTTCATATTCTGTGCCATGTCTTCTGTCTGGATGCTTCATTCTTAAAGGGACAGTTCATCTAAACAATCATGAATAAATGATGAAATTTTTTTTGTCATCATTTACTCACACTTTGCATGGTCATTGCAAACCCATATGACTTTCTTTCTGTGGAAAAAAGTGAAAGGTCTTGTAGGATGTTCATCACACTCTCTCTTTCTTACAGTGAAAGTGGATGGAGACTGGGGCTGTTAAGCTCCAAAAAGGACAAAAACAATAAATCCACCATAAAATTAGTCTAAACAACTTACGGTATTCTAAGTAATCTTTATGTGAGGAACAGCTTTTCACTGAATGCCATATACAACAGCTGTAATCTCCGTTCACTTTCATTTTATGGAAAAGAGCGATTTTTTATATATAAAAAAATTAATTCTAGACATAACAGTAAAATTGTATATCCATTTATTACATTTTATTTTATGTAATGTAATGTAATGTAAACTATTCTTTTAACTGTTATTGCATTTATCTTTCCTGGCTAATACTACCGTAAACCATCCATCTCACCTCCTCATCTGTGGATAAGCTCTACATTTCTCTGTTTTGGTTTCTCTCTCTCTCTTTTTTAAATTCCACATTATTGTTATACTTCACTTATGTTCTGTTTTTACTAGCCACCTCACTCTGTCCTTTCTCCCTCCACTCTCTCACATTTTCCCCATCCCTTCTCCCCCTGCGCTCTCTCTCTCTCTCTCTCTCTCTCTCTCTCTCTGTGTGAATGGAATGATGGCTGTAATAGTGGGATGTAGGTCATCAGGGCAGCTTGGCTGGCTCGTGTCTAGACTCAGTCTTCAGGGCATGAAGTCACAGAAATGTGCACATTGACCAGCACAGTCAAAACTATGCTGCTAACAGTGCCCGCACACGTGCACACACACACAGTAGCACACAAAAGAGTAAATTATCTGATGAGACTTCACACAAACTGCTTGCATTGTCTGATTTGCCAAAATGTCATTAAAATGCCATGCGATATTTACATTTGGGCGGGGCATCATGGGGTCTTAATCATTTACAGCTTAGAAAACAGCCATTGAAATTTGCTATTCAGTCAAATATGCATACCAAATTTGGTGATGGTTTCTGTGCAGTTTTGCTTGCACACACCCTCCTCTGATGCCCCAGGTGAGACGCATATGAGCATTTGCACTATGCTAATGTATCTGTCAAACTCACTCAACACTCACACCAGCCTTCTCTCTATATGCTATGGAAGCTAACACAGGATATAAAAGATAAAAAAGGTAATTGCAACTTTTTGACTCATAATTCATGTATTTCCCCTTTGCGATTCTGAGAAAAAAGTCAGAATTGTGAGATATAAAATCAGAATTGCGAGATATAAAAAAAGTCTAAAATGTGAGATAAAAAGTCACAATAGCCTTTATTATTACTATTATTTGTTCCGTGGCAGAAATAAAATTTAAAAATCTGAATTACGAGAAGAAAGTCATAATTGTCAGAACAAAAAAAGTCACAATTACAAGCTTCCATAATATACTTATTGACAGCCCAGAAGAAATGTACCTAAACGATTTTGGGCTGGGAAAACTATTCACTTTATTTTGCAACACAGAAGTATTTTCTGTGAATATGCCAAATAAAACAATGTGTTTATAATTAAAATAACAATAACAAATACCAGTTTGCAACATCATGCAGCATAACAGACTATTACGGTATAGCTGAAATAACTGGAAGCAGATGACAAGGGAAGCCTTGCACATTGAGTGTACAAATGGCTGCACCTGTTCTTATGTTAAAAATAAGGTGGATAGGCAAAGTACTTGTAACAGAGCTGCCATAAATGAGGTAAATGAAGTAGGTTAAGCCCATCCTGAATTAGCATAAATATCTAACTGACTGATTTGTTTAAATGCATCATCACTGTAGCTCAGATGTAGCTCCATCCATTATTGTCATCACACACTATCCATCATTGCTTGTCACACCTAATATCAGTCTATAAACTCAGTCGGTGCAGTTAGTGCATGCAACATGTATTCTCTTCACCCACAAAATGATCTGTGGACAGTGATGTACAATAGCGCTCATATTCACAGCTAATATTCAGTGAGTGGAGGTGAAATCTGGTGGCCCAATCTGCCTAGCAACGTAGGCTAGTTTCTAACTATAATGCTGAAATATTCATTTATGCAAAGTATAAAACAGTATATTACTTTAAGCATGTCTGTGGGGGCCAGGTTTTGCATACATTCTGGGGACCAAATGTTTTCACAAGGATACTAAAACCTACAATAATCTAAATGTCTGTACCAGTCAAAAGTTTCCACAAGGAAAACAGTTTCACGTTCATGCAAAATGGTTTCATTCTTTTAAAAAAATGTTAATTATGAAATAGCCAGATTTTTTGTGAGGGTTAGAAATTATACGAACTGTTATGGAAAAACAAATGCGTTTGTTCTAATATGTGATGACTAAAATGTGATCGAAAGCCTTCAAAAATGGATTTTTATGTGTTATCCACCATTCCTCTCTCGCTTTCTCACTTGCTCTCTCACTCTTTCTCGTCTCTCATGGGTTGCGATGGTAAAAGCTACAGTCTGGCATACTTTACGATATTTTATTCATGGCTATCAGACACTGCTTTTTCCCACTAATGGAAAAACCTTAAGTGACCTTTCACCCTCTTACTGCAGCATAACTAAGAAGTTATAAAAAGTCCAACATCCATCAGCTATATTCAAAGGTGTTGATTGTCCATATATATATACGTATATGGACACTTTGGATATATATTACACATTCAGAAGAGCTATTCAGGCAACAATTCACCTAATGTCCCATGATTTGCCCTTTGTAGCCTGGTGGTGCCCACATTGTTAAGGGAACATCTGAATACACTTGGCACAGTGCCGAAACCATGACTCAAATGCAAATGTTAGAGAGAAACAGCTGAAGGGAAAAAAAGCCCTCCACGATCTGTCAAAGCACATTAACGCACGTAGACTGCACGCTGCATGTGTCTGTGAGACTTTATTCTCCTGTAATATTCTGTCTGTTTGTTGATTACATTTAATTTAATTCCATCTGAGTGCATACATCAGTAATATAATCATGCATATGCATGTTACAACATTTTCACATGACTGTGTGAAATGTTTTTTTTTTTTCAAATCCATATGTACAGTTTGATTTGCAATCAAATCAAGAATTCCTCACACAGTCGTATTCTTTAACAGGAAGCCTGGCTGCTCGTCTCAAACGCAGTGCCCCTCCCTGCTGCCACCTTGGTAGGCTCCACCCTCTCTGGGGAACCCCCGGGCGGTGCTGTCAGGTCCCATCATGCAACTCCTATGGTAGCGCAGTTGCCAGGGTAGCTAGCCGTTAGCAGAACTGTGTGTAGGTTTAGAGCTTAGCTGTTAGCGCCAGGTTTAATTATAGATTACAATGAGCTACGAGCATCCATTCTCTTTTACAGCAGGCATGCTTGGTCATGCATGCAAAGCCTAGAGCGAAAATGACACTGTGTTGTAAAATTCGTAAGGAGGCGGAAGTATAAAAACTAGAACCTTCCATGTCCAGTCTGATTAATACCCACATGAATGACTTTACCTGACCGTGTGCCTCATTTGTCCAAAATATAACTATAATTATATAACAGGTTGCATTAAAACTTTCACATTATCACCAGATAGCATTAGCAAGACCAAATCCAGGACTAGGCCAGCTGATATCTTCACAAATCACCCTTCAAAAGATCCTAAAGGGATAGAGATAGAAACTTCTGTTATCATTTACTCACCCACACACTTAAAAATAAAGGTTATTTTTGGCATCAATGGTTCCATGAAGAATTGTTAACATTTTGTTGACAGAACATTTTCATTGCACAAAAGGTCCTTAATAGTGGAAAAGAGCTCTTTATATTATTAACATGTTGACACACTAATAAAAAAAGGTTCTTTTAAGAACTGATCACTGAAAGGTTATTTGGGGAACCCAAAATAGTTCTTCTGTGTCAGAAACATGACCCTCTTTCTTTTGTGGAACTCAAAAGAAGATATTTTGAAGTTGTTGTTGTTGTTTTTTTTTTTTGGTATGGATAAAGTTCTCCAAAAATTTTGTTCCACAGAAGAATCAAAGTAATACAGGTTTGGAATGACATGAGGGTGAATAATAACATCTTCAACTACCACACTCTCACAATTCATGCGGCTACAGGATATTCATCCATCTCTGTCCTGCCCCTCTCTTTTTTCTCTCCTTGTATCTATAAAACGCTGTTCCATCATTCTCATGTTTGCCCACATTTGAGTTGCCCTCTTGCTCAAACCCCCACCCCAAATCCACCATTAAACTTTAAGATGTCAAGCAAACTATGCATATTTCATTTGGCATTTTGCAAACAAAGTCTAAATAAAATATAGATAAAAACAAAGGTTTGAGACCCTGCATGTGCAAGTGCATCCCTCGTCTCTCCCTGTCTTCTCTCTATCCCCATATCTTTATCAGCAGATGAGTAATGTGGGTTCAGAGGTAGTCGTCCGGTGTTGTTCAAGCTGAGGAACATTGTATTGCTCCCTCACAACAAGCCGCTGGGCTGCAACACTGACGGCTATTACATGCATCAGCCATTGTGCACCATTATTTCTGAGATGCATTTATATAATTTGTCTGTCCATTAATAGACAATAACACACAGGCCTTAGCAGAGCAAATCATATAATCACTGTGTAGAAAAGAGTTTCCATTATGTTTCAGAGAGATGAAAAACAGAAAAAGAGACAAACCTGGGGGGGGGGGTTCATATTGCTCTCACCTTCCATCGAGTATAAAACAGCTACTGTATTTACAAAACTAACAGTTAATAATTGAGGTCATGATGTTCTAATTATAAAAAACTTCAGTGGTCGAGAAATAAAGCATGCCATGGACTTTATCCTCATATTTGCGCACACAGTTAAATACAGAAGAGATTTAACTTAATTTCTTTTCGATCTACTAAGTACTATGATAGCCATATACATACAATTTTAGCCTTTAAACATTAAAAAGACATGACTGACATTAAATAGGCATAAACAGCAAATTAACAGTCCATTTATGTTTTCCATTAACCACAATTACAAAACATGATCAGCTATTTTTCCACTTAAAACCCCTACATTCCACAAAAACCTACTGCTCATTGGTGCACTTCTGCTCCTATTCAGAATAGTATAAGAAAAATAGTTAGAGAAGGTGAAAAAGATGCATCTAGAAAATAATTATTTTTCTAGTGAAAATGAGAAATGTTGTAGCTGAAATGAAAAATGTTTAACAATTAACAAGTACAAACTTAAAAAAAAAGATTAACTAAATGATAATATACTTATATGATAACAACATGATAATAACCCTGAGAAGAGCTGAATACCAGTGACTGAACCACTTAACTACTAAATTAAAAACTTACCACATTTTAGTGTAAATCAAATGGATTAATGAAAATGGCATAGATAGATAGATAGATAGATAGATAGATAGATAGATAGATAGATAGATAGATAGATAGATAGATGGATAGATGGATAGATGGATAGATGGATAGATGGATAGATGGATAGATACTCATCAACTTCATACCAAAGGCAGCACAAAAACATGCCCATTCTGAGGAAGGTCTGCAGTGATGCTAATACTACAGTCTGTGTGTGACTCAGATTCCAAACTGATCCGACTCTGTCAGAATCATGAATGACCTTCAGTTCTTTTATCTGATGGACAAGACTGAACATGCCAAAGAGGCCTACAGCAAAGACACACGGACAATAAACAACACCAATTCAGCCATCTTTCTCCAGGCCAATGTGTGTTCTCATGTGATTTTTGTTACTGTAACAATAGTGTGTCCGCTCAATAATTAATAGCTGATGTCAAATGTTAAAGACCAAGCATTTCATTTGTTTTGCAGACTGATGCTCTCCTTGTTGAACCCACAGGGGACCTTCCAGCTATGAGATGTCTTTATTAGAAATTACCACACAAATGATGAAAGCCAAATCTCTGACATAATGGTCGACAGTAGTGCTTCCTTCTGATTGTGACAACAAGAGAAAAACTTGGATTAAACCTTTTTAAACCAATCAGCACTCGACCAGACAAACTCTTCAATCAGAAGGGAATATACAGTATTGTGAGTAAAAGCATTAATGCGGTTGAAGGCTGTACTGTTTTTCTTTTACAAAATAATAAATTTTTCTTGCCCTCTTTGTTGACACACAAAAGTAAGGCTGCTCTGTTAAAGGTATGCCATTGTTTCATTTTGGTATCAAATATCTATCAGAAGTTTCTCCTATTAAAAGTAGCAGTTAATTTGCTCTAGGGAAAAAATATACTGGTGAGTTCGCACTGAAATCACTCACTTTATTTAGTCTTCTGAAACTTCCGTAACTGGTCTTTTTTTTTTCTTCAGGAGAATAATCTGGGAAGCAGGAGAATGAGCAAAATCTCATTTCTGCTCAGGAGAAACAGCTCATTTGTGATTTTCTTTCCTATGGCACAGTCGTGATACATTTTCTGGATGAGCTAAGTTTATTTAAAAGTCATTGTGCAAATGACTCATTAGAGCGTGCTCCAAACTCCAGTGCAGAGCAAGCGCAGAGATGAGTGTTAGTTTAAACAAAAACACTGCAAACGGTTAATGCTGCAGGACATTTGTGCAGCTAATGTAGAGTGAAGTGTTCATTGATTTTACTAGAAATGTGTAGCATTTGCAGTCCTCTGTTTTTAACAGAGCAAAGCTTGTGTTTTAACGGAGAGGCTTTGATGGAGGAGTGTGTGTGTGTGTGTGTGTGTTTGTTGTGGGGGTGAGGGGAGGAAGTGGGTGTGGCTCTGCCTCTCACTGTCATCCAGATCTTGATTATTATGTTGGCAGGATCTAAAAGATTAGACACATCAATAGTTTATGACTCTGTAGAGAGTCTCACTCAATTCCCACATCTATAAATTACTAAACAGGGGCATTTACATCTCTGTTTCTCAACAAACTTCTCTCTCCTTCTTTCCCTCTGTTCTTTTTCTCTTTTCTTCTCTGTTCTTTTGCTTTTGCACTGTTACTTTTTAAAACTAATGTCCCAATGAACTACTGAAACTTTTAAAGTGATATTTAACCTTATTGCAGGGCAACCTCCAATGTAGTTATTGGTCCTCTTTTAAGCAGAAAAAAAACTAAACATATCATTGTAAAAAAAATGTAAGCACCTAAAAAGAAAGACATAATTAATAGATGTGGTCTGCCGATACACATGAATAATGCAGCTTTTATATTCAAGAAAATTACGAACTATACCCATCGGGAGAGAATGGAGGGGGATCATTAACTGCAAACTAGAACCTTTGCAAAAAATCCAGCAAATTTTAAATAATTTATCCACATAAACAAATAACACATGAATAAAGAATATTTTTAAAAGAAAATTATTCTGCCACCCAAGCCACAGGAGCTGCGCTCACTTCACTTTCTGTGCAACTTTTTTGCATCTAGGGGAAAAAAGGTGGAAATAAATAAATTAATAAAAAACAAAGTTTAGATTGAGCATTATTCAAATGATTTTCAGATAACTTTGCCTTGCGTAGTTTGCTAGAGTTTTTTCCCCATTGTGCATCAGATCTCTTTTGTTAGAGATCTTCTATATCGACTTGCAGAAGCCTTCTAAACCAGAGGTATTATTATTGTAAACTTTAGTGTTCTGTATGTGGGAAAGTTTCATTCAACTCATATCTGAACATTTAGAAGAGATCATTTTAGCTTCGGAATTGACATTACAGGAACTGAGCGAGTACATAAACATGAACAGGAGCCCGGGAAAACATCTGCTTATTGGATTTTTCAAACCTCTAGAAGAATAGCAATCTGAAAATGATGGGATTTTATGATAAGGAATACAAGTCTGAGATCGACGGTAATCCATCACTTTGAAGCTGGATCCATTAGTACAAATAACTGGATGAGATATGCAATACAAGACAATATAGTCTTACTCTAATATCTAGCATCAAAAACAACACTGATTTGGTGAGATTTTGATGGAAAGCTAATATAGTAAACTTACTTTGAGGGACTATTCCTCAAGAATTTCACTCTAATTTATTCATTTCGCCTGGGTGAAGTGTGCGTGATGGGTCTGGTACAGGTTGGGTCATCCCCCCGTCACATCCTCCTGGTTGTGATGAATGGCGGTTACATTCGAGTCAGCCTCACACAACCTTGATTTCCTGCTGTGTTTCGGACACACGGGAAATCAAGGGCATTCATCAGCTGCGGTTAAATACACTGTCAATTATGTGCAGCAGTATGTGGGTGTGTGTTTGTGAGGGCGGGGGAAGGGTGTGGAAAGACACCCCTTGGCACTGACACCGGAACGCCCATGGAGATGTGGTTACTAACTGGAAATGACCAACCGAGTTGTAACACACATTACACTTGATTTAATTCATGCCAAATTACAATTATTTTCCAATGCAAGTGGTTTTGGTGTAAGTTCGGCTTCGTCAAATACTCTTGTAAATAAAATAAAATAAAATAAAATAAAATAAAATAAAATAAAATATAAAGATACATACCTACACCTGCAGTTCCAGTATGAACAATGATGGCAGCTACTTTGAGTGTTCTGCCTTATCTAACCCTAAATTTAGTTTTGTTGGTTTAATCCAATGAATCTTCTGTAGGTTGATTCAGTGATTTTAAATATTATTTTTGACTTAGATGTTACCACATGAGATACCTTTTTTTTAGTTTAACATTTTTAAAAGATAAAAGCTAATTTTGACAACCCTTTTCTTTTCGATCATCTTTACCTCCTCAAAACTTGCACTTGTACTGTACAAGGTTTTGTACTAAATATTGATGTACTAGAACGGTGATACTAAAACAATAATTCAGTATACACTTCATTGATTACTATATACTGTACAGGCAAGTAGATGTGCCCAGAATATGAACACAAATCCCAAATTTTTAAACAGGAACCCATTATAAGGTAAACATTTGCAATTTAGCACATTGCGTTGATATTCTGGGCTCACCTGCTTATCTGTGTATAAGATCCTTTAATATAACTAAATGCATTAATCCATGTGCAGTTTACAACGTCCCTCATATTTAGGGATTGATGTACTTCGGAGAGTGCTGTGTAAGGGTCACAAGGGGCCAAAGCTTGCAGTTTATTCACATATCTTTTTTTATCTTCTTTTGAGAGGTGAGCTAAATATTCGTGACTTGAAACAGATGGAAAACTGACTGGCCTGTGCTGCAGTTCTATGGATGTTTTGCCTTCCAGGTCTCCTCACCAGTCACGTGACTGAAAACTATGAATTGCAGCAGGACAGAAGACATAACGTCACTGTGTGGCATCATATGGCAGCGTTAAACAAGACCTTCTATCAGTTCAATCCTAAAACAGACACACACACACACTATTTGTAGCTATATATGTCTTGATATAATTGAGCATATAATGGATCCTCAGAGCTTTCCTACAGCCAGAGGCCTTTCTATTAAACTCCAAAGATTCACACTTATCAGTATCACTGCTTTGTTTGCACCCGGCCATCATTTCATCCATTCCTCCACCTTTTTCTCTGCTTCTCTCCATCTATCCTCTTTTTTTTCCCTGAGCCTCTCCAGTGTAAACACTCACTTCTCTTTTCACAGGAGCACAGTCATTACAACGTTTATAATTTTTTCATTATACCACCATTTACCAATTACCCACAGCACATGTTCTTTGCTCTAGATGTCATTAACCTCTCCCGAAACTCTCTTTTCGCCCCGTTCCTCAGACTCTCGCTCCGTAAGGGGAAGGCTGAGTGTGCCGATCTGCTGGACTGATACGGGAAGAGTGCTCCTCGGGTCTACGGCTCCTAATTGCTGTGTGCCACAGGGTCCTTATGAAGCAATCAAGCAGGCAATCTCAGAAGACGCCTGTGCCGTAACACGTTAACAATCCTTCCCCCTCCTCACTCGCACTCTCTTTCTCTCTCGTTCTCTCACCTCTTAGTGGAGTTGGGCTACCCCAGGTCCCAGCTGCAATTAATGACCTTGCTTGGGACCGAGCTAATAAAATACAGGCATGTTTAATGACAGAAAGAGACAATGGAGAACACCAGAAATCTTCAATTTCCCTTTATGGACAATCAAATAAACCAACAAGGTAATAAATGTGATCGCATCAACATACACACACACTCTGGGGTGAATTCACTAAAGAAGCTTGCCACTTTTGTGTGAGGTATTTTAACAAAAAAGGCACAGAGAGCCGGTGGTAAATGGATTTTCTTTTTAAAAAGACAACTGTGTATATATTTTCTTTTAATCATGGCAGCAGCAATTCATCAAACAACGATCAAATGATGGAGGATAGTGCTTTAACTGGGCATATATCCAGGCATGTGTTGTATATGAGCACACTTTTTGCATTTTAAAGAGCCAGTTCAGGTGTTCACAGTGGTGGAGTAATGATGTGCAGTCAAAGCCAGAGACTGACACTTCAGTCTGAGTGTTACACCTACAGTGACAGTTCACCCAAAAATGACCCTGTGACTTTCACTGAATGAATCTAAAACATTTCGATTATTGATAAAAATGTATTTGGTAACACTTTAGAATAGGGACCAATTTTCACTATTAACTAGTTGCTTATTAGCATGCCTATTATAAACAATTTGGCTGTTTATTAGCACTAACAAAGTGCTGTATTTGTTAGTGATCACAAATGTTTTATTTGATCTTGGTTGTAACAAGTAATCCTCTACCTGCAGTGAGTGTTCTGCACTTGCATGATTAAAAACATATCTTTTTGGACAAGCTTTTAATTAACAATATGGTTTGGTTTTTATTGAATTTCTGTGGTATTTGGTGGTAATTGTACAGCTGGTATTTAATCTATTTTGATTATTTTTTTTAAAGCACTTTGTGACTCCTCCATGTCTGTGAAAGATTCTTCTTTTTTTACTTACTTATTAAGCACATATTGTGCATGACCATATTCTACATCCCTAATCCAATACATAAACTTAACAACTACCTTCATAACTACTAACAAGCAGTGTGACCATGTATGCTTATGTGTTCTGCAGAAGAAAAACTATTGGAATGGGTTTGGAATGAGTAAATGGCAGTGATTTCATTTTTGGCTGAACTATCACTTTAAGTCACACACACACACACACACACACACACACACACACACACACACACAAACACACAAAATTCAAATTAGACCCATAAACAATCGACTTGAGACTAAATTCAGACTAGATACTTGAGATATAAATAATAAAAAACATATATAATTAATAATAAATAAATAAATAACATGCAATATTAATTTAAGTTATATTTATATGATGTTATTATGTGAGAAGGAAGAGAACAGTTTTCAGGCACACTAAACTCAATCACAGCTAAATAGTAATAAAGATTAAACTTTTTATACTTTTTTTAGATAATCAATGAAATTCTTGCAAATATTTGTGATATATATTGTTCAAAATTATTTTTAGAATAGTCATGCTCACTTAAGATAATTTCTTCAAAAAATATTGCAGAATATTATTGCAATTTAATAGTTGCTACTTAATATTTTGTGAAATATGTATTTTAGGATTATTAAGTTTGATAAATAGGATTTTTATTAAATGTTTCAACAATATAAAAGTCTTTACCGTCCCTTTTGATCAATTTAATGCATCCTTGCTATATACTGAATAGTGTGTGTGTGACAGAAGAAGAGACTTCCATTGAGAGATTTGGCCTCAAAAGACTTTGGACTTGACTTAGATTTGTGACCAGAGCCTTAAGAATCGACTTAGACTCTGTATGAAAGTGTGTAAATAAATAACACTATCAGCAAATACATTCCCCCCACCCTCAGTCTGTCAAAAGCTAATGAGTTTTGTTTCACAATCATTTTGTTTGTGCCAGACAGCAAAGATGAGCCCTGAATGACATTAAACTATCAGTTATAATCCAACAAGAGTCTCTGAAATCAAATAAAAAACTAAACACCTGCAATGACCCCGAATCGCACACATTGTCTCCCTCGTCTTGTGTGTGAAATTGGCTCCGTCTGTGAGACAGGTAACTCAGAGTTCAGAGCTGTGTTAGGTGTCGGACAGCCACTCCCTCAGCCGCTAGACACACCCGGCGGGGCGTGAGAACAGACCAGCTGCACTCCACACCGGACCCAATCAAACCCAAACACCAGCCTAGAATTTCATCTGCCTCTTGTTTTGGACCATAAATTTGGCAGCGCCGGCGTCTCTGTGAGGGAAAACCACTCTTTTGTTCGCTCCTATCACTCACATTGTGCTTTTCTCGTCTCATTGTCAGCTGAAAATGTAGACTAGAGAAGTTCTGTTTCGCTCGCTATTCCGTTTATGAAGTGCCTGTTTTAAAAGATTCCCTCACATGCAGCACAAAGGCGGCTTTGTGGCATCTGTGTGAAGACACGTCTTTTTACTGCCAACATGTTTTGATGGTGGCGTACGCATGAGCCAGAGTCAGACGACACCCCTGGGAGTCCCCAAACTGAATTGATTTCCTTTCATTTGAGTTAATCCAAACTTGCACCTAGAGCGAGGAGAGTTACAGACAGTCTGCTCCAAATAATCACACTCATGATATTACACACTCATTCCTCATCACATCTTTTTTTGGACTGTGGAGTAAATTCATGAGATTAAATCTAACAATCTATCATATCATAATAAAAACAACTTGAATGTATTGTAAGGTGTGAGGATATAAACTTACATAGTACATCAAATTTTTTGTGATATGGTATAACACTTTTTCCTTAAAGGCTCATGTGAATGAAGAGCAGTTCAAGTATCTTACATACGTACATATAAATTATTATTATTTTTTTTTTACAAGCTGAGAGTCTCTTTCATTAAAGTCAAACTGGTAGGAATGTACTGTGATATTCTATTATAAACATTTATAAAGCCTGACTTGGCATGACTTTCTGTCCATTCTCTTAGTATTCGATCAGGTGATTCCAGGAAGCCATTTACCACCTGACGTGAGAACAGCTGATAGATACATTTTAAATGCAGGATGTGATTTAATTTGTAATAATCAACATCATGGGGCAGAAAAATTATAAATGGTGATTATGGGGAGAATATCTTAGATCTCTGGTCAAAGCATCAAATTAGCAATATGATCAGCAGCTTTTATAGGGCAAATATTATAGCCATGATTATGCCACAAGTTATATGCATTATCATCATGAATTAAAACATACAACAGCATCTGCATGTACACCATTTTAGGTAATAAATTAATTTCTGTAAATTAAATTCCCTTAACAAAGACACATTCTACAAAAAATCCTATATAAAAATAAAATAAAATAAAATAATCTCACAGTCTCTACTAACATTTATTTAACTACTCTAGCTCAAACTTGGCATTGTGTAGAGCAAATATTGTTGCCTTTTATGATAAATGCTTATAATGTTCCTTTTCTGATTTAGAATAACACCTGGAAAACAAATAAATGCAACATGTGGATGAAAAAGGTTAAATAAACATCTCTGAATATTCGTAATAAATGTGTGGCCTTTTTTAAATTCTGGGTATTTTAATGTACAAATTCAACATTTAAATATGATTCATTCTGATACGAGAACTTTGACGGTGACTGGGTGGACATCAACCAAAGCCAAAGAGAGGGGAAAAAGTGGTTATCATTATAATGATTCAGCTGAGTAGTCTTGCAAGGTTAAACCAACAGCACTCAGTATCGCACCGCACTGCTGCCTTAATGAGAACTTTCACCACTTAAGAATAAAGCTTAGGGTGCGGTGACTTCCAACAGGGGACAACAGAGCGATAATTAAGCGGGACTAGACCAGGTTTGGATAGGACACGCTAGTCTGCTAGCGGACTGTGGGATTTTCTAGAAAATCACCCCGGGCCCCCCTCAGGACCTCCAGAGCCCAGTGTCCCACGCTGACCGAGGGGTCTCTTCTGATGGAGAAGCAGACCGCGGTTTCCCAGGATGTGCATGCACTTGTCATGTAAATGAAGAAGTCACAACCAATTAAAATAATTGCACCGCATCGCCTTGTCTTCACTCGGTGAGTCCAAGAAAGAGGGAGGGATGCGGCGATGGGACCTCCACTCTCTCCTCTCTGTCTCAGTCTACTCATTTCCTTCTAAAGAAGATGGAAATCCTGTACATAAGTGCTCAGAGAGGAGATATACTTGAAAATATGAAAGGACAAAAACAAGAGAGAGAGAGAAACCATATGGACGGTTCACTTTGAGACCCTTTAAAAAATAAAAAGAGTGACTGTGTGTGTTTGGGGGGGCCGTGGCACAGCAGGTGGTGGGACTAATGGAAGCCCCTGGCAGTGTAGCTACAGAGTGAGTGAGTGAGTGTGTGTTTAGTAAAGAGAGGGGGGTAATGGGTGGATCCTCTATGGGCTAGAACCGCTGATGTATCCTTATTGACAGAGCTGCTTCTCGGCCGAATAAGGGGATCTGCGGCTCACAGCCACAGTGCCGTGGACAAATGCATAAGAGAGAAAGAGAGTGACAGAAGCACCGATGGAGACTAAAGAAAGCCAGGAGGCAGATCTTTAACACACCATGTCCGGCAATGGCTCTCATCTAATCCATTTCCCTCCCCCTCTGTACCCCCTACCTAGAACACACTGGTTATTACACACTGCTGCAGGGGATCCATTCACCTTCCATAGCCAAACACACAAACATAGACACACAGACATGCACTGAACAAATTGTTGGGGCAGAGGGGTCCAGCATCAGACCTTTTGTGTTTCCTGTTAGCCAAGAAAAACTTTCATCGACATCATTCATCTTACACAAACACACTCACACACTGACTTCCGTAGTATTTTGGCCCATACCAACATTACTCAAAATAGCTCTTTTTGTGTTTCACAGAAGAAAGTAAGTCATATACAGGTTTGGAATGACATGAGTGAGTAAACCATGACAGAATTTAACATTTTTGGTGAACTATCCCTTTAAGGTAAGCAAATCATTAACCTACTGACTACAGCGTTCTCTTTGTTCCCTTTTTTCCTGACTCTAGACGTGGATGTGAGTACTATATATGCAAAATATTTTTATTTGATGTGCTCTAATATTGCATCTGCATTTTGCATTTAAATATGTGCGTAAAGAGACACTGCAGGCTAACAGAGACCTTTCCCTGGTCACCACGTCAACAAATGTCTTACTCTCCTCAACTCCTAGAGGCTGTTTTTTTAATATGCATTAGTGCATTACATTCTTTATCTCATAATGTTGACCATAACATGGTTTCAAAAACATTGTGAACTTGTGAAAATATAAATGAATCCTAATGCACCCATTTTTGAATGGTTTCATTAACATTTCTTTTAATAAGTATTTTGGGGGAAAAGCACTTACATTGGCAAATAATAAGCCAATGTCAATAATAAATTTAAAACTTTTTTGAAAAATTTGTACACAGCCTTTTTAATGACCTTTTAATATTTTACTTTGTTTTGTAGAATTAAATTGGCCTCAAAATCTTAAAACTACACATTATACAATACTAAAACTTTTTTCTCATTTTGCTTTATAGTTACAAATAAAATGAATACACTGTAAATCTACTGAATATGTTTGTCATCCTGCTTAGCTTGTGAATGAACTGATAAGGAATTCTGAGAAGAGTTTTTAATGGCTGAGGGAGCTATACAGAACTGCATGAAAAAACATGCCTGTCTAAATCAATAATTCACACAACCAAGTGCTTCTGCAATAGTTAGGTCTAGCTTACTTGGAAAGACTGGAAGACAGAAGCTTCCAGCCCTGATCAAAAATAACATTAACTGAGGATAAATGTGGATGCATTCGCATGTATTTTAATGACATGCAGGCTCTTTATTTCTGTCTTTTATGAAATGAAAGCGGAAGCTTATGCAATTGATGTGTTTGGACAGCATGTATAGTTATGAGAAGCTATTTTTGTGAAATGATATTTATGAGCATGTGGTTGCTGCTGTGTCAAAACAGAAAGATGTATCATATTTGAGTAAGCAAAGAACTCAAACAGATACAGTATAATCTGACAATCAGTAACACACAGATTCATTCAAGAATGAAAGAACGTGCGCATTAAAACACGCATCTACATGTGGTATATCATTCAGAAACATACACTTTCAATAATAATATAACTAAATCAAATAAAACCCTGATACATGAAAGAACAAAACAAAAACAGAAAGGTCATGAATATGGAACGCATCATTTTCCATTGGATATAAATATTCATTACACAGCGATTAGGATGTCATGACGCTGTTATTGGTTTCAACATGATTCTGGTTTTTAAAAAAAAAATAGAAAAGAGGAAGAAAAAGACTCTCAAGCTTGATTAATCTCATCAGGACATCATCAATAATGGATGTCTCCAATCATGAGAGTGGGAACTTACTCTCCTGCTGTGTCAAGGACTCACCACTCAGAAGGGGTCTCTACCTTATAGATCTGCACCCCATAATATTCAACAGCCTGTCACGCTGGGCAGCGGCAGAGTGTGCTGATGTGTGCCCAGAAAGGCCCTCTAGTGCAAAAGTTACAGAATAACGGTATAGCCATTCAATGCAGCCCTGGTTCAGGTTTTTGCCTTTTTTTTTTTTTTCAAATAGGAAATTACAATAAAAACATTTGCTGAGATGAATCACAACATTGCAAGCTTTGATTTAAAGAAAAAATATATATTAAAATTAGTACTTAGTAGCATTTTCTGAATATAAGTATTAATTTTTAAAAAAAAAAATCTTACTGGCCTTAAAATGTTTGAATGGTAGCTGTATCATGGTAGAACCCCCGCCCCCCCAAACATTATGGGCTCCAACTTGGTTGACTTAACTTAGACTATATTGTTGAATTTTCTGAAGTAATAAACGTCATGTGACTATGCACAATCTGCTTTATTTATGGTATAAATGCTTGGAAATAATATTTAACGTTTACAAGTCCATTCATCATTCGAAACACTCAAGACACACAATAATTGCAATAAGCTTTGTGCTTTGTTACTTATGTTAAAACAAAAGTCTCAGCCTTCTGTCAACTTTATGATCAAATAAAAACAATAAATGTGTTTTTCCTCTTTAATATTTGCAGCACAAAATAAACATGAATATTTGAATGCATGTTGAAGAATTTAATACAAACAAATGTCTCATGAAATCGATCAATTAGAGTTTCAAAAACGTCTATAAGCATAAGTTTTATTGCTGTTTTTCATGTTAAATGTGAAGAATGACGGGTTGGATACCACAGACTTTTTTTTGGTTGTTTTTTCTTTTTTTGGCAGAGCATAGGTGGAATTTTCACATTAACTTGATTTTATTATAGTAATATTGACTTTATTCTTAAGATATTATGACGTTAATCTTATTTAATTAGTTATTTTTAAACGTGGCACTAAAATGCCGCTGTAAGATATTTGTACTGCATGCAAACACAATCTTGGCACAAAAGCCCCAATAAATAAATAAACAAAAAAAATTAAGGAGATATTTCATTTATTTATCAATGAACCAGTGTTTTCTGAGTCAGTGTCGCAAAGATGACTCACCATCTCCTCAGGACACGCCTTCAGAGAAATACATGTTTACGGATTACATAACGAAAGAGTTTTTGTTTTCAATTTGAATTATTTTGTTGTAAAGTTATAATTTAAAGCATTCTGTTAGATACATTTATCATGTCTGTGAGGAGGCAAGTAGCCTATTCGTTGAGTTTCGGTTCAAGACCAAGACGACAGAAAGCGCATCCTTTTTATTTTATTCTTATTTTACAAAAGCACAAGGTTTTGTTGATATTGTGAGTGCACACAAATAAAAGTAGACCCTTTACAGTTCCGAATATATAATTTTTGAGTCCAGATGAATGAGTGAACCAAGAGCGCTGAGGCCTTCCAAAGGTTTAGAGGTCAACTGTAATAGCCATGCTCTGGCTGGTCCAGCCCACCCCCACCTAGCGTGCGCAGAGTTTGCCCAGCGGCCTCGGCTGACAGACAGATAATGCAGAAATCCTGCATTGAAAGGACTGAGCTGAAAGAGGCAGAACGGGGTTTCACTGCTGGATTGTTGGAGTGAGGAGCGCATCACTCTCCTGAGCGTCTAGACATTCCTCCACATAAAGCTCACTCTGTTCAACTTAAAAGCTTTCCACGCTTGTTTCTCTTTGTATCTTCTGCTTGGTTGTTTTGCCCTGCAGGTCCAACATGTTCCCATAAGCCACGTTGTATATGAATCTCTGTTTTATCCCCCTTAAGTATGTGCATGTGACAATCTGTAAAAGAAAGCAAGTTGCAAACCCACATTGTTTGTATAAACACATTTAAACACATATATATGATTATTATTTGCACCGTGATTTATGACTTTTAAGTGCCTCAATCATGTCTGTTGTCTTTTTCTACAAGTAGAACATAAATGAAAAGGAGTCAGGAACTGAGCAACGTATTCATTGACTGTATATTTGCCTTAAAGCTGACAGAGACACAGGCTAGTCACAAAATTCCTCCCTCATCTAGACACTAGTGAAAATGGTGGCCTGGGACAGATGCAGTGAGAAGAAACAGTTCAGTCTTGCAACATCATCACAACACTGCTTCTAGAAGGTGATTTACCAAATTATTAACTTATCAACAAACTAAGGGGTTAAAAAAAACTTTGAGAATGATCCAGAGTAATTTCTACCTTTTAGTTGGTCACTTTAAGTGAACTTTGCAATCAAATGCAAGAGATTCCACATCATTGGCTTGATTGAGAAACTGGAAAATTGATTGTTTGTGATCCAAGAATGCATGTGGCAATGAAGCTATTTCAGCCTAAAAATAATAGAAGAGAAATCTCAAAGAAACCTTTGTGTTGGGATTTTTCAATCCAACAATTGACCGAATAATTCTCCAAAATGCATTTTTTTATTAAAAGAAGTTCAGAATTTATTAAATCTGCCAAAACAATCAAATTTGCGGTTTACATTCCATTTCCATTTTATGCTCCTGTTGTGGCTCCTAGAAAGTTTGCTTAACTGTCTAGAAATGTAGATAAATACTTGGAATGGAAAAAAAATGTTTACTCTTACAAGAAAAATAAAGATAAGAAACAAGTAAACTATCAATAAATCAATAAACAATAGAAATTTTTATAACAAATATCCGAAAAACCCAGAAACATACTAAAAACATTGCTTATTTGTTTTACCTCTGTCTCATATTTCTTTGCCTAAAGCACAGCATAAGCAAAAACTACCACATCTTACCCCACTAAATAAGGGGACTTACCACAGAACATTAAGTGTGTGCTCTAAAATCCCCCCTGAATAGATCTTTATTTGTAGCCTAACATGACAGGTCTCAGATCTTGCTTGGTTACAGACACATTTCAGCTTTTTATTTTACTTTGTATAAACCGTGAAACTGTCATCGCAGCAATGCAATAGTGACATATGTCTATTCTGTTTTTTGCTTGGTTTAAATTTCACATGACAGATTCAGATGCTAATAAGATCAAGAAAAAACATCACACCTTCCTCAGCCTACGGACTCCTTCAGAGGCATACAAAAGTGTTGTCTGTGGTCTGATATCCATTTAAATATGAACAAAGACAGCAAAACCCTCTGCTGTAAGTATATGCAGTGTTAAAGCTCCAAATGCCAGCACGCTCTCTTCAATGGGGCATATTTAGCATTTCTGTGTCTCAGACCAGGAGCACTAACATTTATGTTCAGAAAAGGACACGTGGAACCACATTCCTACAAGCCCCCAGGAACCGCCAAAGGGAAGCTTTAATTCCCGCCATTATGGTTCATTTGTTTATTTGTCTATTCCCAAGTTGAATTTCTATAATGGGCTTTCATGTGTGGTCATTCTCAGAAGTCAAAAGTTGGAGAGAGTAGAAAAGGAAAGAAAAAAAGAGATATATGTTATATGTAATAATATTAAGAAAATTTACTTGAGCACCAAATCAGCATGATTTCTGAAGGATCATGTGACACACACTGAAGGTTGGAGTAATTGGCTGCTAAAAGTTCAGTTTTGCCATTACAAATATAATTACATTTGAAAATATATTAAAATGGAAAACTTATTGTAATGGCACATCATGAGTTTACTGTAATTTTGATCAAATAAATGCAGCATTCGTGAACATGAGATGTTTTTCAAAAGCATTTAAAAAATCTTACTGACTGGTAGTGCATACATATATGTATAACCTAAACAGCTGTTTAAGAATTACACTTATTAATATCTCAGGTTGGATCCAAGTATCTTTTTTTAAACACTTATGTCATTTGACAGAGGTAATTGCAAGGCAGTTAGATTTAGCATAATTTAATAAATATAGCCCTCAGGCTCTCAGTATATATAAAGCATATTGAGCGGACAGTTCACTTGAAGTTCAAAGATCATACAAACATTACTTTTATCAGATCTTTCCATAGAAAAAAACTAGCTAAATGTATGAGTCCCATGTAACATGTACTGTAGCAGGTGGCAAAGTAATGAAGTTGAGAGGTGGACGGTGATATCAGATTTGTTGGGCAGCGTTACACGCAGGCTCTCGGTGTATTGAGCAGTAATTAGGTTAGAGTGACACAACGAGAGTATATAGGTTACCTCATTATTCTGCTACAATATATTCGTGCTCTATACTGTCCCAGGGTGAGAGGGGACCCACCCTTGCTCTCCGGGATCATTGTTTCAGCTTTGCAACCTAGTAACATTTCTGTGTCCTGCTGAGCCAATCGTTGAGGGTGTATCCGAGCTCACACCTGTGCTCCATCACCTGTAAATATATTCCAAGAAACCGCATGAGAAAAATTAACTGAGCTGGATTCCAACTCCACTCAGATTTCCATAAAAGCACATGCTCTATTTACCAGGCACACTTATAACGACTGCCCATCACTAATTATGCCCAGATCTCACAAAGATCATTACATCACGCACCAGCGACAGACGAAACACCAGCAAGGGGGACGTCGGAGATTAAAATTCAGCCAATTCAATTGGTATACATGCACACGCTAGGCAGACTAGGCTGACCAGATTAAAGACTTGCCACAGATAAAGCACCAGGAAAGGCTAGATTACCAATCAACTCATCACTAATTACAAGCGGCCTACAGGCAGAGAGCACAGTAGATTAACCAGCCCTGCTGGCACCAGCTCCACACTCTCTCCTCAGACTGGATTTAATTAACGTACACACCAACACCAGCCAGAAAGATTATTTACTGTACTGTCTACCTTACTTTCTACTCCACTGTAATATCAAAGGAAAGTACAGATGTACACAGTCTTACACAATTTAACTGTCATTCCAGAATATATTGCATCATGTATTAGTCCTATTGTATTGATTTTGACAGCATCATAAATTGTTTGTTCTCTAGGAATCGATTAAATATTTATTTAATGGCATGTAAATATTCCCACATATTTTCCTCAAGAGTAATAAATCTAAAGAACTAAAGTAGAATGTAAGTAATAAAACCTTAAAACCTATGAAATCAGACTCTGAATGTTTTTATTTCTGTAAAATCTTACCAATTTCCAGATTTGCACACATACAAAGACTCAAGCATTTTGGAGAGCCTGACAAAGAAATATAGAATGAGACCCATTCATTTAAATGATTTGATCCCTTTAAAGAACATGCACAAGGCACACCCATTGTGAAAATAATGCACCAATCATTTGCATTACAAATCATACTCATTTGTTTTGCTATTTGATGCTGCTTGAATTACAAGAAATGTATAATTTTATTTAGCAAGGATGCATTAAATCAATAGTGACAGTAAAGACATTTAAATTGTAATGAAAGATTGCAAAATGTTTCTGTTTTTATTGATAATAATAAATGTTTCATGAGCACCAAATCAGAATATTTGAACAATTTCTGATACGTGTGAAAAATGTGACACTGAAGACTGGAGAAATAGCTGCTGAACATTTAGCTTTGCCATCACAGGAATAAATTATATTTTAAAACATATTAACATAGGAACAGCTATTTTAAAGTGTAATCACACATTTCACAACATAACTACCTTTTTTTTTATCTAAAAAAATTAAAATGCATCCTTGGTGAGCCTAAGAGACTTGTGTGTGTGTATATATATATATATATATATATATATATATATATATATATATATATATATATATATATATATCAAAACAGCCCTTTGGCAATAAAGTCAACATTATGAGAATAACACACACACACACACACACACACACACACACACACACACACACACACACATATATATATATATATATATATATATATAAACAAGGAATGGTATGTTTTTGCTATGATAAAGTAGTGAATAGAGCAATAATTTGATTAGTGAAGTACTAACATAGCAAACACAGTGGATACACACATACAGAGTAACATGTTTGCACAGTACCAAAATAACTTCCATCCTAATTTTCTCTGAGTATCACTGAACCCTTGCAGTGAATAGACTCAGTCCAGACAGGACCAAACAAAACAAAAGCTTTCAATGATGCTTCTGCAGAGCAGAAGATACTTCCACAACCTCCTGATCCGATGAAAGAAGGTGTTTGTGATTGTGTATAGTGTATATCAGTACAGAACCAGCAGTGGTGATTTAGTAGGCAAGCCAGGGGCTGATTAATTAAGCATGTGTACAATATGGACTCTTTTTGAAATTAGTACCTTTAATGATGGCTACATGCTTCCAATCAGGCAGTTTAAAGGCAAACCATCTGCCTGAACTTGGCTGTTGGATGGGATCCCCTCCCCCACTCACTCCGGCAATACGATCTAACGTGATTCTGACATTACAAAGACTTACAGGAAGAGTTGAGCACATAATACATAACTGCACAAACAACTACAATCTGAAACAAACCGAGCACTGAGCTGTAATCTTTACAAACTCTCACGTGTTGTCTTGCACTTAATGTTGACATAAACACATGCGGGTGCACATTTGGGAAAGAAGAGACTGTGGTGTGATCTTTGGAAAGAATCCATGCACATGTAACATGTTAATGAAAAGGAAATATTCATATTAGGGGAAAACAAACTATTGAGAAAGTGCTCATTAGACCTTATTAATAAATGCAAGTGCTGGTAATTAGCGAAAGGACCTTGGAGCCTCTGTTTCTTCTTTCCTTTTTACTGCTTCTTTTTGTGTTTGTTTATTTGTTGTTTTTTTCTTGTTGTTTTTTTGAAGTTGATTCTGCGCTGTTCCCTCGTTTTGAGTGCTGACCTGATCTCTCCGCCCCTCCACTTCCTCTATGGATGCAGCCCCATCCTTTCATCAGCACACTGCCGACCTACTCTTCCCGAATCCCCGTGCCCAGAGGAGGGCCGCTGGTCCAGTCGCTCTCCTTCTGCAAAGACTCCTGGCTCTGTCTCTCGTCTATCTTTTTCTACCCATGATTCTCTCCATCCACCCTTCTCAATCAAAGGCCCAAAGGCTTAGACCCACTTCCTCCTAAACTTATGCCCTCAGTTTTTAGCTGACTGACATGCTCCATATGCATGGAAACTTCTGCAGGCTTATAAAGCTTCATAAACAATTCACGTTTGGTGAGATTATTTAATTTGTGCTTTGTAAACAAATTGGAATTTTGTATTTTTTTTCTTGATGAAATGATCCTTAATGAAATTGGATAATAAAATTTTGAAGAATTAATTAAGTGGTGATATTGTTATATAAACACTTAATTATAAATTATATTGTTTTATTAAATGAAGATAAATTATTATTGTTGTTGTTGTTAATAACAGTAAGCAACTGTAATACAAGGAATAATGCAAAATGTAAAAGTAAAAAGTAATAATAATAATAAAAGAAATAATGCAAAATGTAAAAGCAAGAAGTATTAATAATAAACAATAAATTGTAATAACAGTAACAACAATAATAGTGGTAATAATAATTTAATAAATATAATAATAATAATTAAATGTACTTACTATAAAATAAATGGACTTAGTCACAAATTTGACAACTAATGTTTAGTTATATAGTTTTATAATTTAAAGAATTTTACTATAATTCTGATGCTCTGATTGCACAATGATTTCAAAAAGATGATTACAACTCTGATTTCTATGCTTTATAATACTGTTTATTTATCTGTTTATTTTTGCTATGGCTCTTTTAAAGCGTCACCTTGTGCATATCTTTTTAATGAAATTTTCTTTTTTGTTCAGGTGGTATTAAAATAAGTTTACAAGTGATAAACGAGCAACATAAACACTGAATCAATGCAGTAGCAAATATTAATCCAACCCAGAATATGCCTATGATTATTTCAATGCTGCAAAATACCCTCTGGTTGACCAGTTAAGATAATCGACAAATAAAATGAATTCAAAATGATCCTTGGTTTATGTCCACAAACAAGGATTTATTGGCTCAAACTTCACTTGTATTTCTTCCTTACATCTCTGGCCATTTAATTATTCACTATATGCCTGAATAAATGAACATGAAAAACACTCTCAGATGACTTTAAAAAAGTAATAGCTAATTGCAGCTTAAAGAAAGTTTTTTCTTCCCTTTCTACTTTTTTTATTTTTTGCATTGTACCATCTGACTTGTTCTGCTTTCATGTCACTTCATTATATTTAATTTATTAATGTCCAATACTTAATGTGCCAAAAATGTCAGATTCAAAGCTGTGAAAATGGGGCACTTTTTTCTGCTGATAAGGAGAGGCTCAAGCTGTTTGGAGCCTGTTGTTTTGGCTCATGGGGCTGAGAGAGAGAGGAGAGGGGAACAGAGGAGGGTGCAGTATCTGTCGCACACACACACACACACACACACACACACACACACACACACACACACACACACACACACACACACACACACAAACAGGCAGAATGGCAAACCCATCACACCAAAGGACACAACTTTAGACCAACTCACTTAAAAACACAACACATCTCTGGCTCCAGATGCTCGGCCGAATGTTTCAGAGTGGCCAGACCGAGGCCTCGCTGGTCACAGGTCAGTCGATTTCTAATGAGAACTCACTAATGTACAAAAGAGCTAAAATGTAAATAAAACTGAAAAGTGAATTGTGAAGGAGGCTTGGGTACATTTCCACTAACACACATTCAGGGTGACGGCAGTCATTATGCAATAAATCAACACTAACAAACACCCTCCATGGAACCCAGCTGAAACTCCCCCTCATTAATCGATTGGCTCTCAGGGTTTGTCCTTGACATCTGTCCATCTCTCATCGCCACTAATTGATCTCCTATCGATTATCTTTTGTTACTAACACATTGCAAAATGAGAGTTTCTCCACTACGACTGAGATAATAACATGCAACAGCTTAGATATTGCGGCTCTTTTCAGGTATTGTAAAAATATTCTTTTTTTTTGTTGTTGTTGCTTGGTTGACTCATGGAGTAGTTAATTAAAAGCCTGCTTTACATCCTTTTGATGTTGTCCTCTAAAACCCATTTACGCACATCTACAGGCATCAGATGAGAAGAGCTCCTCTGTATAAATGAACGTTATCTAATTCATTTAACGTGCGCAGAGACACCGAGCACATAAAACCCTCAGCAACAAACTTTTGATGTTTTTGTTTTCTTGTACAGTTCAATCCTTTTCTTTATGTGTGCTTTGAGCCCAATGTTATGTCATTAAAATTAATTAAACTACAAATTAAAATCTTCAGTGCGCTAGCAATATGAAGTGAAGAGGCTATAATCATTGTTAATCGCAGGGCAAAGAGCTCTCTCAGGGACATTGTGAACACAATGTTGAGCTCTCAGCTCCAGATATGAAGCATTTCAGGTGATAAAGAAGTGTGTGTATGAGTGAGAACAAGAGTGTGTCAAATTTTCAGTAAGACAATAGCATAGGCTACATATAATTGAAATAGCAGTACTCGGGTGAGAACTCTATGTTAGATCTTATTTCTGTATCTGTTAAATTTAGTTTTCACTTGTTCTATAATTAGCTATTTTTGTAGGGGTTCATTTAACTAGTTACTTGTATATTGCAATTTTATATTAAAAAATAAATTATTTAAAAACTTTGAAATACTCCAAAGTTTAATCACAATACCCTTTAGCTCAATTACAATTATGAATGTAGTACTAAAACCCACTGAAAAAGCTTTAACCTCAACTGAACAAAAACTTGACAACTTGCCATCCAAGTGGTCAAAACTGCAAAAATTACTTTTTCAATAATAGAAGCATTTTTAAGAATGTGCTGTGGAATGCGGAAACTGAAAACCAGTCAGTAATGTCCATCACTGCTTTGCAACAAAAGTATATATGAATAGTTAATTAATTTCCAGAAAAAAGTGAACAAAATTTTGTAAAGTGGATTTTTTATTATTATTATTATTTTTGCAGGACAAGTAAAATTGGAATGACTTGGCACAACAGGACAAATATAAATGTAATTTCTATTAATTCTGATATCTCCTAATATCTACATACCACAAAACATCTAGTTTGAAATTATATAATATCTATAAAAACTTTTGTAGTACATGTAGTATGACCTGTAAAATTCTGTTTTCATATTTTCCTTCCTTCATCCACAGACTAGAGTTGCCTGTCTCTGTAAAGATAAATACTTATAAAAACACAGTCACTCTGCCATCTCTAACATCTCACACACATAGACAAACACAAAAACTATCGTTTCTATAGTAACACCAGTGAAGCACTGAATGTTCAAGAGCCAATTTTTCGTACCATTTGCCCATTTCATTAATTATATCTTTGTGCAGGAGAGTACAGAACAGCCCCCTAAACACACACATACACACTCCCCTTCCCCCCAACACTCCCCCTTTCCTCCGACCAAATCCTCAGCTATGGATGTAAGGCCGTCCTGTCGTGGACAAACAGTAGCATTGTTTGGGGCAGCCGGTCCCAGCCTCCCCCCTCCCTTCAGCAGTGTCCCAGGGCGCTGGCGGACAGAGAAACAAAATGAGCGTCTTCTCTAATGAGCTGCTGCCTGTCAGCTACAGTTAGGCACTCAGCACAGAAACACACAGAGAGAGAAAGAGAGAGGCGGGTAAGGCCTCTTGTTAGGGGATGTTACACTGGCACACGTGTTGATACGTAGGCATGCTTTCTCATGAATTTTGCATCAGCCTATTTGAAGACAATTACACATACTGAAGGTCCAAAATTAGCTTTTTGTTATACCTGCCAAAGGTAAATGAGAAGATGTACCAGCCATGAATCTGTCTATGTATGTAAATGCAAAAAGAAACCGTGAACGTCAGTCTATTATGCTTGCAATTAAAACTATTCAATATGTTGTGGTTTCAGTTTATTACTAGCTTATTTGGTGCCTGGTGAGTTAATTTTGGACCCTGCACATTGCTGTTGTGTTTTTTAGTTAGTTAAGTTATTTTTATGGGCTGTTTTCATATCTTTGATAAATAAAAAGTTAAAAAGAATAGTGTTTATTCAAAATAGGAATGTTTTGTTACAAAATACACTACTATTCAAAAGTTTGGAGTCAGTACATAAAAAAAAAAAAAGTATAAGAGGTTCCAAAAAATATTAAGCAGCACAACAGTTTCAACACTGATAATAAATCAGCATATTAGAATGATTCCTGATGGATCATGTGACATTGAAGACTGGAGTAATGGCTGATGAAAATTCAGCACTGCATCACAGTAATAAATTATATTTTAAAGTATATTAAAACAGGAATCCCATATTGGAAATTGCAATAATATTTCACAAAATTACAGTTTTTCTTCTGTATGTTTGATCAAATAAATACAGCCTTGATGAGCATAAGAGACTCCATTAAAAAAAATAAAAAAATTGTACTGATCCCAAATTTTTGAACAGCAGTGTAGGTATCATACACTTGCTTACTTTGGAAATGGTTACAGAAAAAACTGTGCATTTTACATTAAACAACAGAGGATCACATGATACCAGACTTTCAAATTGCTCAGAACACAAAATATTAGTACAGAAACTATAATGTAAGGAGATGCATAACAATTTGTTCAAAAATTGGCTCAAAACATCAAAAAATACATATGTTTGATATCCTCTGAATTGATAGAATCATAGTCCAACTTTGAAGCCTAACAAATCAGAGTCTGTGCCCTTCATACACTACACAATTTTCTTTGTATTTCGGCAAACAGCATTGACTCCTTCAGACTGAAAACTGGGGCAAAAATCATGTAAGTTTAAATTGTTTAAGTAAGTCCTTTTTGTCATACACAATTTCACATGTTAAGATCTTTCATATTCGGGCTGATCAATTCTGGCACATTCAGTTTGTTAATGGTTACCTTTACTCAAATTACAACTAAGAAACTCAAATACACCCTATATTTATGATTTACTACTAAATTAAATGCTGTGCAGGGCCTTGAACCTGTAATTTTCATGAATTATTTGAAACAAACCGCTTCACTATAATGAGTCAAGTTTCAACAATGAATCAACACTACAATTGCAAAAGAGTAAAAAGTATGTGGTTTAAAGAGCTTTTTTTTTTTAAGTAAGACTGTTACTGGAAAAGCTAAATTGTTTTGAAAGCAAATGAACTACTGTACAGTCATGAAAAATGTATTAAAGCAACAGCGTCACTCCTTTTAGTTAGTTTCTCCCTAACAATGCTAACACTACTAAACATTGTATTGTTGGACCATATGTGAAATATTGCAAAATTGTTGCATCAGAAAAACTGTTGCATGACTGAAGTTCACGTGTTTTCAGTGGCGAAACTATAAAAGATATCAGATTCTGACATACAACCTGCTTCTTCATTTACATGTGAGTAGACGTTGTAATCCTAGGGGAGCATTTAACTGATGCACTATAGGCTTCATAAATATCTTATGAAGGAAACTTTAATGCCAGCAAGCTCAAGGTACTGTAGGAGAAAATCAGTTTCAGCATCACAGTCAGAGGAACTAACGAATACAAATGTGCCTGAAATAAAAGCTGCGGCTTTCATCATCAGTGTCTGCAAATGTTAAAGATCTGCCGCGTCTCAGAAACTGAGATGTGCAGATCAAGGCTGTGTCAGTCTTTACATATTCAACCAGGAAAAGCATATGCTCTATATATGCAAAGACTAAGCAATTAATGTTGAGTTAAAAATGTCATCCGCCAAATCAGAATCCAAACACATCTGAGGCTGTATAATGTGTACAGTATGTCACGTGTGTGTCCTCATACATGTGTGTGTGTGTGTGTGCATGTGTGTGCGGGGGGTTCATATGTATGGACATTATTTACAGTGGCTGGGTCCTGCTGGGCAGTGCATATGTTTAGTACGTTTGATTCCCGCCATTATGAGAATCTGCAAAACAGCGCTCACACAATGAAAGCCATCTGTCTGTCTTTCCTCTCAGTTAACAAGAGATGGTCAGTCACTGAAACAATCCATCTTTAAACAGATCAATAATCCAAATGTCATGACAAATAAAGCATGCTTTGACCAATGATCTCTCCAACTGATAACTTTCACATATATTGCTCAGCCATACAGAATAACCTTAAACATTAGCTGCTGCAGCAAAACCCTGTTCAGACCACATTAAGAGTGTTAAAGGCTGACCAGCCATTTTTTAGTCATTGTGTTAAATAAATCTGAGGCCAGATGATAAAAGAGCTTTCAATCGGCAGGAATATGAGCACAGATGTTTCATTAAAAAAGGCTGCCAGTAATACCGTAGAACACTCATCTTCCGCAATACACACCCAGAATTACATCTAAACCTTCTGTTCTCATACTGGAGGTTAGACATTATCTTTTGAAGAAGGCTTATGCAAACAGAGGAGGCTGAGGATGGTTATAACATAGGGTGAACTGTAACATTTTAAGTTTAACCACTCAGAAATATGTTTTGCCGTGTACAGGGATGAAATCTACTTTATACACGGGTGCCACCCTAGAAGACTCTGCGTACAGATATAAAGAATTTACAGGAAAATCTAAACATCACAATCAACATTTTTTTTTTCACATCTGGGTTATGATGACCTAACAAACGGACAAATAAAAGCAAGTCAAAGGTTTGGAGACAATAAATTAAAAAAAAACAAAACAAAAAAAAAACAACAAAAAATTTTTTTTTTATATATATACATATATATATATATTACTTTTATTTAGTGTGGATCTAAAGTGACATTAAATACATTTAGAATGTTACAAAAAAAATATATACTTCAAATAAATGCTTTTCTTTTGAACTTTTTCTTCAAAAGAAAAAAAATTAATAAATAATAATAATAGTTTCATGGTTTACAAACAAAATTGAAACAGCACTGTTTTCAACAGTGATCACTATAAGACTCATGCACCAAATCATCATATTCGAATGGTTTCTGAACACAGGAGTAATAGCTCCTGAAAATTCAGCTTTGCCCGTTATTGAACAGTCATTTAAAATTGTAATTCTATTTCACAATATTAGGGGAAACCAGGGGCACACTCAATTCCTCCAATCAAAAACAAGCTAGAGTGATGACATTAAATCTGCACATGTTCAGTATGATTCTCTTTCTGCCTGAAAGAGAAAAACAAAACAAAAAAACTTAAGTAACATTTTAGATACTACAGCGGTAAAGTGATTACTTTGAGGTAGGCTTTTATTTGAGATACAGTGGGTTAAAATAACTTATTTTTCAGTGTTACAATCAGTGTTACGGGTTAATTCTCTGACTTCTTTAATTTAATATTACAGTCTTGTTCTTACTATTGAAAATATACCAGTTGTATTATTAATTAGTGTGCCTATATTTGTTTCTTGTATCAAAAGGTGACTAGTGTATTTCAATTAGTCTGTGAGTTATGAAGGAAAATGTAAAAAAAAAAAAAAAAAAAAAAAAATACAATCACCCCCGGTTTCCTCTGCTATAATTTTACTGTATTTTCCATCAAATGAATCTTTAAAAAACATTGAAACATTTTAGATACAAATAAAACATATGTAAGTATAATATTTAATTATATAAGTTAAATAGCACAGAAAACCAGAAAGAATTCAAATAAAAAGTATTACAACCATTCTCTGCTCCCTGGTGATTAGTGTAAAAGTTTCTCGGTTGGTTCATTAATGAAGCATTTGTGTGGCAGGAGGCTTTGGACAGACACATACATCTCAATCCCAACCTTTAACATTTCACAACCCCTTCATCAATATCAGACCGCTCGGTAAAGAAGAGTTGCAGCTAGCTCTGGTTTGCGATCACTTCAGTCACGATCAGTAGAAGTACTCAGTCTTATTTATCTTGAGTTATCAGAAGTAAAAAGTGCATATAGTGTATATGAAGTGAAAGCTGTCTGTATGAAAAGCTCTATCAAAGAGACAGAGGCAGATGATGGACAGAGAGATAGTCTCTAATGGCTTGTGGATCATTGTTGAGTACAAAGAGAAAATATAGTGAAACCTGAGAGTGATAGACAGGTTGCCAAAGAAAGACCAGATGATGCTGTCACATCCTCCTCTCACATTTGAGGGATATGCAGTATTAGTTGTGTCACAGTGGCAGACTGAAAAAGAGAAAGGGCAAAGTTCAGAGTAATTAAAAGAGCATGCTGTTGTTGTTTTGACTAATAGATTTACTAGTTATGTTTCTGAAGCATCACGGGTAATGTTTGTGGATCCAAACTAATTCATCCTAATGGTTTTTTTAATAACAAACCAGACAGAAATACAGACTGAAATAACAAACTGAAAATTGCTGCATAATGTTCACAACTGCCATAACTGGGCATTTTAAATCATAAAGAAGTTTTTCTGCAGTTTGTGTGCGTTCGGAAAACACTCTAGCAAACAAAGGTTTATCAACATTCATTTGCATTTTGTCTAGACGCGACATCACATTTATCCTTTTGTTTTACATTAACAATGTATTGACCCAGTATCAGCAGGGGTAACATCCCCAACTACAGTGCAAGTACATGAAACACTCTTTTGTCTTTTGTCGACACATGGGAATCTTAAAAAAGAAAAGAAAAAAAAAAGCTTCCTGCACCTTTCACATTTGAAACCACAAAAGGTGTAGAAATTGTGTGTTGGTGCAATGTTGCTGTCCACCAAGACTGCTGCATTGACCAGAGAAGTCACCAAGCTAATGATATCAACAAGGGGAGGTGACATGCCAAATAAATTTATTCTTAATTCACAATTTTTAATTAACAAACAGCCACTGCATTGTTAGCGACACAATAGAGCAGAGTTATATACACTTCATACAGCAAAAACAAAATCGTACTTATTACGTATTTATTTGGTAACATTCTTTTTTCTAAAAGTTAGCATAAAATACAATACTTTTCCATCATTTATTAATCTTAGTGAATGTAAATTTGTACATATACTTATATGTTAATAAATGCTGTTTTAAAAAAAAAAACTTTTTTCATCATACATAATGCAATTAACTGCATAAATTAAAACTTGCTGTAAAATTCATATTTTCTATTTTTCACAATATCATATTCAGACTTTGTAAAAATGAATACTAATGGACCGGGCAACCAGTCCAAGCACTGCCACACACTTATTGTTTATTTGGCATCTCTTCAGCCAATAGTCCACTCTACAGTTAGAGCTTTTTAAACTCAACACTTTACACAAATACAGAGCAATTAGGGCCCTAATGAGAGTGGGTAGATGGGGGGGGGGGGTGGTATTGGTGAAGGGATGGAGGGGAAGGGAGGACAGAGAGGCAGAAATCTCTAGATGCACTTTCTCTCTCATTACCAGATAAAAGGGCCGTCTTATTCAACACCAATAGCCCATTGCATCATAACAATGCTCACATGACGATTCACTGGTACTCTTAAACACTTTACGGTGTGCTAATGCACTTTTATTTTCCTCACAGTTACCTGGAGTAACTGCGCTGAATTTTGGGAAAAATCTGTGGAATGGATTCAAACATGGCAAAATTATGTAAACAAAGCTGAGATTATTATTATAGCTAAAGTGAAAATTAGCCAAAGTATTTAATTAATAAACATGTACAGTGCAGGGCATGTGTAAAACACTGAACGGATATATATTTCAAATAAATGGGTAAGACTTTAGTATAGGGACCAATTCTCACTTTTAACTAGATGTTTATTAGCATGCCTATTATTAACATACTGGCTGTTTATAAAGCACATATGGTCATCTGCAGTGATGCAGTTGAGTGATTCTCGTTATAGTTTTGGCAGGCTATTCATTGCCATTAGGAGCAGGAAAGCACCCTCTCTTAACGAACGGGTCACAGAAAACCCACTGATTAGCCCAATTAAGGCTCCTTCCCATCACTGAGAAGCACCACTGTCTAAATCAGTTTAGGCAGGACATTTCTTCAATACCAGCCCCTATCATATTCAACATGGTAATTAAATTAATAATATGGTCAAATCATTTTGTTTTACTCGGCATCGTTCAGCTGGAACTTCAGTTAGTTAGAAATGTATTAGACGCATATAGAGAGAGATGTTTCTCTCCTCATCTGGGTGAGTGGCCATGGTTTGTTGTTTCACAGAGACCTTCACTCCTCACACCTCCAGTAACAGTGAGACAGTTCTCTGTGTTCTTGCTGCCTGACTGTATTAGTGAGACAACACTGACAGAGATCTGAGCTACTTCACAATTTAAGCCATGTTTTGCCCAATAATGTTTCAATGTGAAGAAGCAAAGCCCTGTGTCTAGTCTTAACCTGAACTGGATGAGCCTAAAAATGCGCATCACAGAAATAAACTTTGTATTCACCCAGAAAATACTTGACAAAATTACTGTACTTCAATCAAATATGCACAACAGTTTTGTCAAGCATAAAAGACTTATTATATAAGATATATATATAATAAGTAAAATAAAATAAAAATAAATAAATACCGGCTGTGTCATAAGAGTGGTCTGCAATATTCAAAGACCTTTTAAGTCATATGATATAGAATGGGCTAAAATGAAAGTCATTATTCATTAAAATATCTCATTGACATGTTTACAAGAAAGTTGGAGGATACAAGAAAAAATTTTTTCTAAATGGTAAAAAAAAAAAAAAATAATTCAGTCTTTCTATTTAAAAAAAAATCATGTTTATTTTAATGTTACTTGCAATTAATTTGTGAAATATAGCAAATTCTGGGTGAAAATGGTTTCAAAGCCTTTTTTTAGGTGTATGACTGAATATAGTACATGAGTATTTGCCTGACTATTTGTACATAAAATGCTAATTTTGCATCCTCTCTGATGCTTGAAACCCCCCATTACTTGTAACTGTGAGGAAAAAGAAGTCAGGATTTGTCCTTTCCTGCTCCACAGAAGAGGGAAAATTATATGGGTTTAAACCAACACAAGGATGTGTAAATGATTGTCATTAAAGAGTGAGCTGTGCCTTTAAGGGACATTAACTGTCAAGGTCTCCTTTGACCCTTAAATTTTTTATTTTCATACTTAGTATGCAGATGACAAGATACAACCCAAACATCTTCATGAATATACAATCATAAATTTTTAAGTATGGAACAAATTAGAATTCATAAATCCATGTTTTGATTTATCATCGCCTTTCGACTTTGGAGGGAATTATGTCAATGAAATAAAACCAGCGACTTTGGCAAGGCCATCCCATAATCACTGAGACACAGCTCATGATTCCTCTATCTCATCTTTCTAACACGTCTGTGGATCAGTATCCAATTATATCCCAGGATGCACTGACATCTCCACATTCATTGGTATGTCCTTTGGCTTATCACTTAAGAAAGTCAAGCACAGCATTCCTCTCTCATACCCACTATCTGGCTGTTAAAGAAACAGACAATCCATTTATGTCTTCAGAAAAGGGCAGTGTAGCAGGACAATGTTAGAAAGATCAATCGCTTTATAAAAAATTTAGGAATAAACCATTTCTAAATACTATTTTAAACTTGCAGTAATCTATATGTAGCGATTTATGATAGAAGATAAAATCCAGGCCATTCACTGATTCAGTTCTCAATAATACAGGGTGACACTTGACACATTATACAGACTAATTGAGCTGTATTGTCAAACAGGTCATCCTTAACCTTTTCTACAGCTGTTATTGTGAGATTAGAAGAAACTTGAGCAGCTATAGCCCACTAGCAGAGCAATCACTACAGCCCAATGGAAAACCACATTCTCTGTGTCACAACACTGAATATGACCACAAATTACATTACTTTAAGGGACAGTTTAACCAATAATTTATCATTTATCATTCACTCTATTCACAATTAGGTTATTCAAAACCTATATGGATTTCGGTAAAACTTTACTTAAAGCCTTTATGTGTAATGTATTATAAGCAGTTTTAATGTGTATTTATTATGCCTTGTAATGCACCTTATAATACATTGTACAATCTCATGATTGTAACCACAGTTTACACACTTATCAATTCATTGTCACACTATGCATTTTAAATTCGGTTATAATTTTCGGCAAGATATAATGCATTACAATGCACATTATAAATAATTATAATGCATCATACACTGTAAAACCGAACAGTGAAATTAATTAAAAAATGAAAGTTAATTTCACTCAAATAATAATGAAAGTTCATTGGACTTAATTTAAATAAGTTTTGTAAACTCAAAATGCTGTGGTAGTGAGGTGAACTTAAAATTATTGCATTTTCAAGTTCCCAGCATGCATTGCATCAGCCAACAAGGAAAATAAATGTAGAAGTTAGGTGCTATTTTGTGTGTTTTTACACAAGAATAACATAGAGAGACATAAGTTAGTACTTAAATGTTGTGTTATGTTAGGATTTACATATGTTTCTGTTATGTTAGTTTTGTAGTGTTACCGTTGTGGTGAAGAGTAGAGCCTGTGGTTAGGTTGAGGATGGAAAGCAAAACTTATAGGCTCTATATACTGCAAGTGCAAGAATTGTGAGTCTTTTTGATAACTACATTAGTAGTTACATTTAAGTGTATTTCCCACATTATAAGGGTTGAAAAATAGTTAAAATTTTTAGTGAATTACTCCCTAATTATAAGTTGAGAAATATCAATATTTATAAGATAATATTTAGATAATTTAAGGCAACTGGAAATATAATTTTTATTTTATATAAACTTAAAACATTTAAAAACATCACTTAAATGTTTTTGTGTAATCTGTTACAAAATATTTTTTGAGTTCTGAGAACTTATTAGGGTTTATATTGTACCTTTTAATATCCCTTTATAATGCATTACACATAAAGGCTTTAAAAAAATGTTACCTGAATTTCTTCCTCATGTGCTACACAAAAGTGAACTGGTTCAGTTTGATGTGAATAAACTGAAAAGATTAGACTTAAAAGAATTATTTGTTCCCAAATTGGACATCACTACTTGTTATGAGCTTGGGCAAATATCAAGATTTGAAGTAAATGACAGCTTTAGCACATAAAGTTACTATTTGTATTAAAATACAGCACTTTAGCTGTATTGAGTACTGCATTGAGAAAATAAGTTTTGGCACTGTTTGGCTTGAAAGCTTCAGTACCTATTCACTATAAACAAATAAAATTAAAATAAATATTTTCACTGAAATTAACAACAATTAAATCTCTCAAATTTCTGTTAAATGTCACATCTAGTTTGCAGCAGTTACTTTTAATGAACACACTATTGAAAAGCACCCTTTGGCCTGTCATTTCCCGAGCACCAATGTCACAATGGCCGGCCCGATGAAGCGAACAGAAATAGTATTTTGAATCACGCTGCTGTGGTCTGATGAACATCCCCGCTCCACACTCTGAGCAAAGAATGCGCAATGATGTCACCGGGAGGCAGGGGTAAGTGAGAAATGCTGTGATTTAAGGACAGGACATGGCGGAGGGAGGGAGGGGATGAACAGTGGGAGCAGTGAGGGGGAAAGAGAGGGGGATGAGATGGGGATGAGAGAGGTCTGCGGGCTTCTGCTGCCACCACCATAATGGCCCAAACGAGGTAGAGGGGAGAGCAGTGGAGTGAAGCCAGGGGTGAGGCGGTGGTGACTCTGCTTCAACGCCATATGAGCTGGCAGCTTGTCACAACCCAAGCCATCACACAAACACAGACACATTCCCATTATCCTACACATCAGATCAGACCTGCTTCTGCAGCCCCTTCACGTTACCAGCACAAGTGTGATAAACACATCAGAATCGACCAGCACTCCTTGTCCACACCAAGCGCCATCATCAGGCCAATGATAATCAGTTTTATGCTCTCGAAAATGCTTGTTATAGCAATAATCATCATTGACATTATCTTCTCTTACAATCAGTGAAGCTTCTGAAACTGTCCATCAGTCCATCCATCCTTCTTCTAAACCTTAAAGTCAAGATTCATAGTTTGTCAAGACCAACTTTGCACTTTTAGTTAAAATTATAGTTAGATACATTAGTATGAATTTCAATTCATTTTAATTATATGTCAAGGTTAATATATTAACATTCTAATTGCTGTTTCTGAATTCTGATTTGAAATTGAAAAGAAATTCTCAACTCTGTTTTGAATGGAGCATAACCCTGGTTGACAGACCGAGCCTTAATGCATGTATTTCCCTTGTCTTTCCTATGAATATTTATGCAGATTAAAGTCAGGTTGGTAAAAATAGCTGAATGTGATTATTGTGTGGGCACGTGGTTAAAGAAGGAAGACAAAAAAAATCTCTCCTTTTGCCAGGGAAATAATTATAACTAATAATAATTAAGAAGTGATTATTTCATCTTTTTAAGCACATACATATTTAAACCACTTTTGAAGGATAATTTGAAATATCGAATATATACAAATGACAAACCATTTCAAGAAAACAACAGTCCAAGACAGTGAAATAATTGTAACTGGTGTACAAAACCAAGTCACTGAAGCTTTTTCTAGTAAAATGAGCTAGCTATAGAAAACCTAGTGAACATAATTCTCAGGCTTTTGGACCACGCTGTACTGCATCATTCTGTTAGCAGTGAAGAAATATTTTGGGAATTCAGTACAGATCTGTCTCATGTACTGAACAGCGATAACATGACCTTTAGGTCATCTCAAGCTTACCCATCTCTCTTCATCACAAACAAATAACAACACCTTTTCTACAATGTTGGCACACAAATGCAAGTGTTTCTACCTCCTAAATAATAGACAGCATTATGTAAATGATATCTGAACAGTTCTTAGAGGGTTATCAAATTCAGTCAGAAATATTCCTGAACATGCGCACAGACTTTTGACAGCACGTGAAGAGTTTGCAAAGGCAGAGGAGAAAGAGGAGGAGAAGAGGAGGAGGATGATGAATAAAAAACGAAACAAAGAGAGGGGGCAACGTGTGGAAAGCAGATCTGATCTGGCGACATGTATATATTTCGCATTCGGCAAACAAACAAAAGGCCGGTAAATAGCAGGAGAGGAAATGCGTGGTTATTCGATGCCGCTGCTCTGCGCTCAGTCCGCACCTCCCGGCTAGGGTTTCCCTGGCAGACAAAGAGCCACCAGCGCATTCTGCCGGCCTGCCCATAAAAAGCTGTGCTGAAAAAGCCAACACCTCTTCCCTTTGGGGGCTCCACAAAACACTTTTGTTAGTCGGTATTAAAACATGTTGCAATATCAGCCCTTGTTTCACAAAGGAAACTTTATCACACGCATGATGAGGTTGCTAGTTGGCTGGTTTTTAATATAGGGACTAAGCACTTCACTGGGGGAGAAGGCTGGTCAGTTTGTGACTGTATGGTTAGTTAGAGTTAACTTAGAAGAAGCTCAGCTGTAAGGAGACTGTTAAAGGAACCATTCACCCAAAAAAAAAAAAATTCTGTCATTATTTGCTCACCTTCATGGTGTTCCAAACCTGTACAACTTATTTTCTTCTTTGGAACACAGAAGGTATTTTAAAAGTCAGTGGGGTTCAAACAACATTGGTCCTCACTGACTTTCATATTGTGGACAAAAACCCTGCCAGAATGAATGAATGAATGAATGAATGAATCAATCACTCGTTTTCTCACAGAAGAAAAAATGTCTCAGGTTTGGAAAGACATGAGGGTGAGTAAATGATAATGGCATTTTAATTTAACACATCTTAAGTCACAAACAGTGTAATGTAAATATGTAAAAAATAAAAAAATAAACATTAAATATATATATATACATATACACACATAGTTGCCAAATAATAAGAAAGTGACGTGACATACAGCCAAGTATGGTGACCCATACTCAGAATTCGTGCTCTGCATTTAACCCATCCAAAGAGCACACACACCTGGAGCAGTGGGCAGCCATTTATGCTGCGGCGCCCGGGGTGCAGTTGGGGTTTCAGTGCCTTGCTCAAGAGCACCTCAGTCGTGGTATTGCCGGCCCGAGACTCAAACCCACATCCTTAGGGTTAGGAGTCAAACTCTCTAACCACTAGGCCACGACTTCCAATGATAATAATAATAGAAATAATAAAAACTACACATCATATTCTTAGTAAAAGACAAAAACAAAACAGATTTATTTAAATTTTAACTACAATATAATGTAAGTAAACATGGAACATATAAAAATAAAAACTAATTCAAGATTTTAATAAAACCTGTAATAGCATCTCGATGATAAAATAACACTGGTCACAAAATAGACATGTATGGATCCAGAAGGGTCATGTTTCAAGTTAAAAATACTGTGCAAGGATTGGATTGAGACATGCAAAGACAGGCTGAAACAGAAAGCCGCAGAATGGTCTCTGGACTCACTCACTCAGCTGGACAACTCCTCCCAATTTCTCGGACCCAGTCGGGGGTCTGTCTCCAATCGACACCACGAGACAAACTGTCCCTTTACTTCTCACTCTACACTGTGTCCTTTCTTCTCTTCTCAGCTTATTTCCCAAAGACCTAAGGCTCTAATGCTTCTTTCTGCTCCCAGAAAATGGAAACTCAATGCCTGGGAAAAGCACAAGAAACAACTTCAGGTCTGTTTCATGTCATACCTATTGTTTGTCGCTATTAGGTAAGACAAGTCAATTTACTACAGCTTTGCTACCTTAAAAAAAGTTGATAGCCACGTTCAGCTGTCTGTAGACGAGAATCCTGGCCACATTTCATGCTCAAAGCTAATTGGAGGTTAACTGGCTATTTGACTGTGGTCCAAGGAGAAAACAGCAAAAAAAATAAAAATAAAAAAAAAAAACACTCTGTATGCCGATAACAGCTAAAGAAACAGTTAGCAGTATTCAGTGAAATAATTGATACTTCTTTTTGTACAAACAGAAATTCTGACCATATTCAGGTAGAGATGGATTCAGCAGGTGGATTCAAGTATTTTTTGACCCTTTTCACATTTATAGGGTTCTCAGAAGCAGAAGTGGTTGTAGTTGGGCAAACTGCATTAGTGGAGAATGGAAACTACAACTTTTTTTTTAGCATATAGCAATAAAAAAAAAAAAAAAAAAAAAAAATATTAATATATATATATATATATATATATATATATATATATATATATATATATAAATATATATATATTGCAAAGCATTCTATGACTTTACAAAAGAGGGAAAAAATATCAAGAGATATTTTTGGTCAAATTGGTCAAAGAAAACAAAGACACCAAATTTGCTGTCACTCCCTCAGCTATTGTATTAGAAAAACTCACACAGCAGCATTGTATTGCTGCAACTATTTTTCTATTTTTCACAGCAACTATTTTTCTGTAATTTAATGCCACGGTAATATAACACAAAATATAGTGTTCTAAATGTTCATTACATTCGTCCATCCATACATACAGTATAATGTATATATAAACTCTTAATATCTGTGGAAATGAGTCATCAGTCTGTGAAAATGGTCCATAGATTTACAGTATACATTTTGAAAACATTAAATAGAGCTGAAAAATCTATTTTTCAAAGCTGAAAGCATGGCCAAATTTCCCAGAATATTTAATATACAAACACACACAGTGCAGGGGATGTACTATATACCTGAATACTTGCATTTATATATATATATGAATGACATGTGCTTCAATCTTGGTAAAAATTTGTGCGCCCAGATCTTCCATCACAATGTACTTCATACTGTAGCAAACAGCAGCCCGTATCTGGCTCAAAACTGAAGAAACTATAAACTACATCTTATGAAAATGTATACTTATATCTATATTTCTGAATCTACTTTTGACGACTCTGCAAAAACCCACTGTAGCTAGTATATGTAAACATACACACTCTCTGTTTAACCAGTTTTTGGTCTCTTGCGGTTTTGTGAAAGTGGAGTGTGAAGAAGACTTTCCCTTCCTTTCTTCCTTGTGTTTTCTCCCCGGCTAAACCACCCAGGAAATAATGTCACAGTGAAAGGGTGAAGTGCAGGTCTATTCATGAATTACGTAAGGATTCCTAATCCCTCTGACAGATCGGGAAGAATCATCTCTCTGTCATGGTGAGGGAGAGTATACAGTGTCATGGTATAACTGGGGATACGGTTCAGTCCCATCAACAGCATACGATTCTACAGCTATTGCGTCATCTTATGGGGAAAGTCTCCAGGCTCCATCTGGGGGAAACACTTGAAAGTTGTTAGATCTAGAGATCTGTGTATAAAACATAAATGTACACAAGACAATATTGGATTTTCTAAAGACTAAGGGTAAGTGGTATGGCCCAGAATCTCTTAATAACACAGACTAATGGCTTTGAATTTTTGTCTGATAAACTCATAAATGCGCAGACACTCGGGGTTCAGTAATAGCTTTTATTTTTGAGTCTCTTTTAGTCCAAGCTAAAATGACAAAAATGGCTTGTTTGGTAAGGGCTTTGCTTAGTAGAGGATTTAATGACAAAATAACCATCAATTGGCCATAGCTTTTCCACTTATTTCATAAAGTGTTATGACCTCGTAACCATTTTTAAAATGTAGCATTTAATTGGGACTGACTGTTTCTATTTCTCCAAGAAAACAAATGCAAAAAAGAAGATTAGATAGATTATACTATAGTACTATACTATATTGTTGTGCTTTCAACAGGAATGGAAAACATATACTGTAACTGCACTATATACATGAACAGCTGCAGTTTCATTTGATGATCTTTTCCGCAACTGAAATTGAACTCCCCTCCAAAACTGACATCCCACACATATCCCTACATAGTCTCAACAATAGCTCCACATGTTTTGGCTTTGTAGTAAATCTTTAAAATAATAATAATAATAATAATAAAAATAATAAGGCAATTTAATAATTTTTTTTTTTTCATGTGCGAGAAGCAAAGTTGTATGTAATAACCATGAATAATTTTGTGCTATTGCATAGGAAATGCAGACAACTCATACAAAAACAAACATTTCAAAAAAACATGTATCGGCTCAAAAAAATGAGCTTGATGAGTTTAACTGTTACAGTGTACCGTATTTAAAGTCATTAAAGGGGTCACATCATACTTTTTCGAATCAATTTTTCCCTGAGGTCCACTTACAATGTTAGTCAAGTTTTCTGCATCGAAAAAGTCCCAATTAAGTTGGTCATGACCATTTTCGACCATTGATTTTTGCTGGTGTGCCTTTAAGATGTTCAGACACCATCTTGATATCACATTTGCTGCTGGTCCACTTTTTCCTTACATTTCCTAATAATCCTAGGAAGGATAAGGATTTTCAGGTGCTCCACAATGTATGTATAATACTGTAAAAAGGTACAGTGCTTTTTCATCATACACAACTTAAATTTAACGCAATATTAATTTTCAATGATATGACCCTTTTAATTTAAGTATTGCATTGAGAATACAAAAATGCACTCCACTAAGCATAGTACCATAATTCAGTGTTCATACTGTTCCCAATGTGTTGCTGAATGGTCAATAAGCCGATGGAATTGTATCTAAGGTGTCAGAGGGCATCAGACACCTTAGGCATCATCGAACTAAAGGCATTTCTAAAGCGAATGCATGCTGTATATAATGAAATGTATAAATGACGAGGGTGATTAACTAAACCAAACTTGACTAGACCCTGATATAGATCTTTTATAACCAGTAAAATTGTATAGAATAAATGTGTCATTGTCTGTTTACAAACTTAATAGATTAACCACATTGTTGTGATATATTAGTAGGCTTGTTGTTATGGATGAGTTTTTTTTGAATTGAGGATGGCTTGTTGAAAAGCAAGTACCTTTAAAGCTAGTGTAAATGAGATTTTGCAGAGGTACTGGCTTTCAGTGAGAGTGCTTGTGCGGCTCTTGTCACATCAGTGCTGGCTGAGTTATAAATAAATACAAATAAAAACAACAGATTCATTTCACTGGCTATTTGGTCACCAGTATCTTATGTGAAACATAAGATTGGACTTCACTCTCTCTCACCCAGACATACACTCTCTCTCATAGGCTAACTCTGGTCACTGCGGCTGCTCTTTGAGTTGCTCCTTCAGGACGCCAGTCTCTGTGGCTCTCCACACATGCAGGGCACTGCTGGAGGTGAGGAAGAGGAAGACGACGAAAGCTATGGGAAAGCCCACAGTGTCCACCATACCTCCAGCCAGGGCACTAAAACTCAGTTTCCCCAGGACCTCCAGTGTAGCCAGAAAACTGTAGTGGGTGGCCTGAACATAGACAAAGAGAGAGAGGAAAATACAGAAAGTCTTTTAGCATTAACTTTTGACAATTTGTGGGATTTTCTCAAGAACAATGAAAAAGGGATAGTAAATTATAAAGGAAGAAAGGGACATGTGTTTTGCTGTAAGGCTAGATTCAGATGTTACCCGTGTATGAAACTAGCCATTCATTCACTGATTTATGAAATATTTTCAAATCCTGCAAAGGTCCTGCATTATGCAAGTGATATTTATATTAAGATATATTAAAAATCTGCCCAAAAACCCAATGTTTCTCATGCTACGGCTGATAAAGAACTCAACAATTCCATAGTATTTTGCTTAAATAATTTAAAAAGAAAACATAAAAAAATCATTCATGTTAAATAATACAAGCAAATGTAGACATCACAACATAATGATGTTACGTTTTGTTAAACTTGAAACTAAAACACTGACTGAAATTAATTTTAAAATAAAAAAAGCAATTTGATGAAAAACTTCAAAATTTAAAAATAATGCCTTAGTAACTAAACAAACTAAAATTTTATAATTTAGAATTATAAATAAAACATATCAAAGCTAAATACAAATACATGAATTTCAAGTAAGCATTAGATGATGGCAAAGATAACCATGTAAAAATAGGGAAAATTATCAAGCACAATAAAATATGCTAATTCAATTCAAATAAACATACAAAATTTCAAGAAGCTACAAATTTCTCTACTATTGTCCGATAACCAATATACACTGTGCTTCCCTAATTTAAATATCATTGCCCTTTTTTGTCTTCATAGGACAGAACGATCAGAGATAGTAAAGGAAACAATAGAGAGAAGAACATAAGAAAAAACTCAGGTTGATGCCATAAGTGACGTGAGCATGCATACAACTAAAATGTTTGCTTTTGACCTTTCACATGTGTTACTTTTCAAAGCAACTGATGACTTTTTAACATGATACTTATTTATCAATTTTTAACTTTGCCTCACATCAAAACAATTCCAACAGGAGGATCAAAGAGCAGTCTGAATCCCTAGTCTCTCCTGTCTAGACGCCAGAGACTGTCTCCATACTCTTAGCACACAAGCTGGGAAAGCAAAGCCAAGTCCGTTCCTTCACATGGCCCCAGCACTAAAGTTAAGTGAAGTACCTTTATTCCTACAAACTTGTTTAAGGTGTTCAGTTTCTCCCTCCAGGGCCTTTTCCCAAACATTCACAGTATCGGTTTTCGGTCGGCTAAAACCACCTTAAAACAAACACACACAAACACACACAAGCTGCTCTCGCTACGGTATGTATGTCATAGGAACATCTGAATTAACCTACAGTTTACAATCCTCCTCCTGGTTATTTTCCTCAGAATGTGAATCTGAAGTTTTTAATTGCTTAGAGACCGAGGGAAAACATACACTTCTCTTATTGTTTAATGAGTTTCGTTAGTGCCATTAATTCAGCACGTATTGAGCTGATGGAGTGACAAATAGCTGAGAGAGCAGTGAAAGATCACATGCAAGCAGTGCAGGCCCATTTAAACAGGACAATACAATCATGTCAAAGATGAACGAGGGGCTGAAACGAGAGAACATGGGAGGGGAGAGATATCTATGAACAGTGAGAACTACAGTTTATCATCTATGGGACATGTAAATAAACAAATAGAAAGAATGAACAAATGAACTAACAAGGAGAAAAATTAGGCAACACAAGATTAGTGGGACAAAACAGGGGGCTGATTGTTGTGAAGAATAGAGCTGGTATGGATGGACTGTTTAATGATAGACAGATAAGATGTCTTTACACTGTAAAAGTGACACAGAAGCAGCAGCTGACATAAGATACACACCTAATGCACCTTGCATAAGGTTTGCTTTGAAACTATATGAATTATAAGAAGCACAAATGCAAAATGCATCTGCTACTTTATTCCCATGCACTTATAAGACACAAGACATTGATTAGGCTACTTTTTGCACTGCAAACATTTGCACTGTAAGTCATCTTTGTTTATACAGTAGATTTGCAGCATGGTAGTCATAAACACTGTATCTGTATAAAAAGTTGTACAATTCTCAGATATTACTGTAAATATTAAAAACTTTTTTTATATTTTATTTTTTAGGAAAAGGATAACATTAAAATAACAATTTCTGAATATCTATTTCTAAATAACTATATATTTCAGACACATTAAAATAAAATAAATAAAATGCATAATTTTCTGGTGCTGGCCTGACTGGCCAACAGATTTTTTATTTATTTTTTGGAATGAAATTATTTTATTTTACAAGGATGCATGAAGTTGAAAAAAAAAAAGGGTGTTTAAAAGGATTCCATTTCAAATAATACTCTTCTTTTTTATTTTTACTTTCTCTTTATTAAAAATCCTGGGGAAAAGTCTGACTGTTTCCACAAAAATATTAAGCAGCACAACTGTTTTCAAGATTGAAAATAAGAAGAAATGTCCCTTGAGCCCCATTTCTACACATTAGAATTTCTGAAGGCCGATGGATCACATGACTCTTGGAGTAATCTCAAATTTAAAATATATTGAAAAAAGTTATTTTAAATTGTAATAACATTTCACAATATTACTGTTTTACTGCACTTTAGATCAAATAAATGCAGCCTTAAGTGAGCTTAAGAAAACTCTTTCAAATATCTTTAAAATAAATCTTACTAACAACAAACTTTCGGACGGTAGTGTTACTGAAAGTTGTTACTGTTAAGACCTTCTTGAGAAGAAAATGTAGAAGATTTGGGAACAGGGTCAGGGAAATAACACAAATCAGTTTCAAACTTGCACTGCCCACATGAGCACCATAACTGAATGTGTCAGAGCATGTGAACTAACCAATGGGCTACTTTACAACCAAATATATAATCTTGACAAAATAAAAAAAAGGAAGATTAAAATAAAAAAAAATGTCAAATCTGTGATTGTGAATATACTTTCTGATGCATATGCTTTGTAGGTGATTGATGAGTTGAAATGGGTTGGCGTGTAGAGCTAAAGAGATTGTGAAAACTGCTCAGATCTTTGAGTGAAGCTATTGACTGACAGATAAATGAGCTTTTGACTGCTGTGATGTGCTCACGTATGTGGCAGACAGGAAACACTCTCAGGCTTTCTGCAGCTCACGGCCTGTTGTGAGACTCTACCTGTCAACAACTAGCAAAAACTGTAAGATGCATGTTTTGTTGTCTTCAGAGTTTGACTGTTGAAACTGAAGAGAAACACAAAACATTTGTCACGCTGTTGACCTTAGGTGAACATGTGTGATGCCATTAAGCAGTTTGCTCTTATTTGTCAGGAAGCATGAAGAGCTGTGGTCAGCTGAAGAGGGTAACGTGTGATACCTGTATGCTCTCCTCGGCTCTCTGTGTGCAGTTCATCATTGTGGTGAACGTCAGAGTGGTGATGAGACCTGCTATGAAATGCTGCAAACTCAGACTCAGCACTGCCATACCTGAGGGAGAAAGAGGACACAATCCAAATTAATACAGTACTGCCCATTGCAGCGTGTTCTTGTCTTCTTGTCAAGTTTGAATTTGTGTCTTCAAATTTACATACTGCAATTAAAAATGCACAATGTCTCTGAAATATCGCACTGAAGATTTGATGGTGTTAGCTGTTCACAAGAAATAGGGCCTGTGGGAAGAGGCTGCTCTTGTGGCTGGATGTTCTGGTGCTCAATCTAAAGTCACAATCATCTAAATGCTCAAACAGGGTCCAAAATTATTTTTCCTACCCATTTCTGAAATCTGGAAGTGTAAAAGACCTGAAGGATGGGCTGGGGGCACCAATAATCCTCTGACAGCCAAATGTATCTTTCTTTTGTCCAATTTGGTAGCTAAACTAAAGCAGACAGTTACTGAAATGCATATGAATTATATATGCACGCTGCACTGAGCAATAAAATTGTGAAAGGTAACAAAACAGTCGGAATCAGGAGACCCAAACAAAAAAACAAAACAAAGGAGTCCAAAAATAAAAGTAAAATATAAAATTAAAGACCTGTCGCCCACATCATCTCCAAGTTTTTTTTTTTTCTTACGTTTTTTAACTGTTCTGTGCAAATCAGTGCAAAATGACCACAAGCCTTTCCTTCATGTTGTTTGTTATGTCTGTGTGAAAACTGAATTTTGCGAACAGTCGGAAAGTATGCACCAACATGACGGAAAACAAGAAACTTTGAGAATCTCTGTAGACCTACAGACAGGAAAACAATGCACCAACATGACAGAAAACAAGAAATTGGGAGAATTTTTAAACGTATTAAGAGTGATGGTCTTACAGTGTCTGCTTACTCATACTCAACACTGTCATACCCATGTTAGAAGAAACAGGACTTGCTAGTTATCAAACTGAGCTCTCCCAGATTATTATTTATGCAGACAGAACCATGTCAAACGACTAGTAGTTAAACTTAACAGACACTCAAATCTGACTCTACATGATGACACTTAGGATCTAGTGTCTTTTCTGGCCTTTTTGAAGCTGATTATTTCATTCACAGTAACGTCCACCCAGGGCATGAGACAGACAGTCTACCATTAATGCCTCTAAAAATCATGAATCTCAAATCAATCATTACCAGAAGCCCATTTGCTGAAAAAAAAAAAAAAAAAAAAAAAAATCATGAAGCTTTCACATCCAGCTCCATCTGAATTATTCACTGGAAATGTTTAGTTCTGCCTAACAAGACTTCTCCATTACTTACCCAGGAACCACAGGAAGGAAAATCAGCTCTTCTGAGGCATCCAGTCTCATACAATATTGAAAAATATTTTCTGCAGAACTTTATCTTTTTTTTTTTTAAGGGGGGTTAGATGGGGTACAGAGAGCTTTGTTCCATTTCGTTTGGGAGAGCGGCAGAAAGAGAGATGGGGAGAGAGAGAATAAGAAAGACAGAGAGATGAGGGAGTTGTCAAACAGAAGCTCGCTGACAAAAACATCTTGACTAAAAAGCCACGACATCCTAGGGAAGAAGTAATACAGTGGCAAAAAATACTGAGTAAAACAGCTAAAACGCAAGAGTTTCCCCCATTTCCTTTTTTTCATTTTCATTAAATAAACATTCAAAGCACCTGTGAGAGAAAGAGACGGCACAAAGAAAAAAAGAGAAACAGGCAGAGGGTTTGAATATGGGTTTATTCATTTATCAAAGCGAGCTGTGAGAATACTCAAGGTAAAATAGAGTTGGCTTCTGCAGACAGAAACAGAAACGCAAATCCACTTAAGCAAGTTGAACCGGGAGAGAGTATGTTTGACATAACTTCTGTATGATCACTTCTATACTGCTCATGAATAAAATTTTGCACAAACTGTGCTGAATCCAAGCACTAGGACTATGATGACGGTTAACAGAACAGATCTACAGGAGTCTTACAGAAGATTCATTGAATACAAGTTCAAGATAATTTTTCAGAAAAGAGAGAATGTTGATCTAAGGTTGGATCAATACTGAAAGTTCGGCTTTGATTAGATATCAGCCTCTGGTACTTGGTTTTTATATTAAAACAGACACCTAAGGCAACAAATAAAGAGCCTTAAGCAACTGTTGAAATTAATCTGTCTATGAACAGACTCAACAATTGTCAATTTCCGATTAACCTGACCATTTTTTCCCCTTTTTAATGATAATTAAAAAATATATATGAATATATGTATATAGAAAACATTCTCCAATTGTCATGTAAGTACCAAAAAAGTTTTTGCCATTGTCATTTGATGATCTCATTGTTTGCAAAAAAATATTGAGCTTTGATGATAATTAAATTCTGTCGTAAAAATATTGCAAATGTCTTATCCTACCCATCTGGATTTTATTTATAGTTAAATTACCAAACAAAAAACACTTAAATAATCTCAAACATTAACTTTTGATTTTCACTTTTCTATTCTGATCTCACTACAGCGAGATGAGCTCTATACTGGTCTGAATGACATTCATTTTAATACTCTCCCTTTTTATCACATGCTGTTGTTTAATGCAGCATTGTGAGTTTTATTCACACCTGTTTACTCTGTGCAAGGTGCTGAAATGGACACTTTAGCCTGTCAGTGGAAAACACTGGAAACCAGAGACGGCCCCATGGATGCTTAAATGCAGGAGAACAGTAGAAAGCTCAGAAGAGAACAGGTCAGTTTCACACACACACACACATATATATATATATACGTACAAGTGAGCTATCTGGCTCTTACGAACAAACTGTACCCACAAGACAAACAATAATAAACACATTAAAGCATAAAGATGAGCAGCATCTTATTGAATTGCAAAATAAAATAAGTCTGCACTAATACCAATGCTGGTAAAATACCATGTTTGTATACTTTAGTGTGTACATGTATGTGCATTTCTCACCTTTCATCAAGGGCGAGGGCTCCAGCACTACGAGAAGTGAGCTCTGGAAGACCATGCTGACAGTCCGCATCATAAACACACGTCTCATTAGCATGCCAATACTGAGGACATAAAAGACAGAAAGTTCAGTTATGTTATCTCAAACTCCACAAATATGCAATATAATGTAATATCATGTAATATACACCACAGTTCAATTTTGTTTTAAGAAATTAATACTATTATTTGTTGGGGACACGTTAAATTAATCCAAAGTGAGAGGGAAAGACATAATTTTGAAAAAAAAAAAACTATTTTCTACTCAGTTTTATTGTATAAATTAGAGTATCTATTTTTTATTTATTAAGAATTCTGAAAAAAAATATGTACTACAAATATATGAAGCAATTCTCAACAATGATAATAATAAGAAACATTTCTTAAGCTCCAAATCAGCACTGAAGACTGTAGTAATGCCTACTGAAAATTCAGCCTTGCCAGCACAGAAATAAAGTACATTTTAAAATATATTAAAATAATAATTAAACATTGTAATAAAGTTTCCTTAACATTACTGCTTTTAATTGATTTTTGCACAAATAAATACAGTCTTGGTGAGCATTACTTCTTACCAACCCCAACATTTTTAATGGTAGTGCAATGTAATTGAACATCAACAAGACAAAATACATTTTATTACAGCAAACTAAAGGCTACTCCTTTACAGATCAGTCATTGTAGGACATTAATGAGGGTCAAACACACAGGACTGCCACACTGAGACAGAAAAACACTCCTGTACACATGCTTACATGCAGTGCGTTTGCTTATACACTCTAATTGATTCTCTATTAACAGTTAAGTATCCCTCAGGGGAACTTCCTTCACGACATAATCAATAGCGCGCCAAGATCCACAGCCACGGGCTGATTAACCCCCCGCTAATTAGTGACCATCACACACCTCAATTTCTTCCAGCTCCAATCAGAACACCCGGAGGGCTCTGTCAATCAAACACAGAGTCTGGAATATCACATCTTATATTTTTAATCAGTAATGCATAACTGTTGTATGAATATTACTTTGACTCTTCCTTAATGTTGTAAAAACTGTGTCTTTATATAAACGTCCTTTCCATGCAAGTAGACCCTGAGGCCTCTGACAGAGAAAACGAGTCGAGAAAGAGAGAAGGAGATGCGGGTAAAGGTCAACTGGACTTTAAGAGAAGAGTAAGGAATCGTCTGTCATCTTAAACCAGCCTTTCAGATCTAGATGAACCCAGTCAACAACAGCAGCCGGTCAGACAGAAAGCCAATCTGCCATCATTCTCATGCAAACACCCTCCCTGTATCCACTCAATAACACTCTTTCATATTTCACTCAGATGAGAGGAGAGAGAGAGAAAGAGAGCTGTAAGAAAGACAGACAGTCTTAAAGAGGAAAATGAGCAAGTCAGAGAGCGAGAGAGAAGGGTGCGAGAGATCGAAAACGAGTCTAAAACAGGCGTATCACACGAGCAGTTTGCCCGATAAGATTCGTACTCTCAGATTGCTGATGGCGATCATTGTATGGGGGTCAGTTTTCGGCCACTCAAGCATTTCAGATGGGGCCGGGATAAGTGTCCAAATTAGCTTTTAGTGGCCCTGAACAGACAACGGCAGAAACCCGATCTGTGGGAAGCAAGGCCTGAATGCACGACTGTGTCGAATGAACGAGCTCCCTGCGTGTGAAACTTTACATTCCTCCCCATTCACCGACACTGCCTTTAGCATAGAGAGGGAGAGAGAGAGACCAAAAGAAGGAAAAAAAGGATGAAGGTACCAAAGAGAGAGGGAGAGGTTACAGAGAAAGGGAAAGAAAGAGAGGCAAGACAATATGAGCAAATATTTAACTCTGATTGTGATTTTATCACGTTTTAGAACTGCACATATGTGCCACTCACCTGGTATTTTGAAGGCATGTTCATTTATGCAAGATTTTATGCACTGCTTAAACAGTGCAAGTTGTGATTGTTTGGATATTTGCTCGGATGTAAATTTAGAAACTGGACAACTCAATTAAATTCTGAGTTAGAAAAGTTTGTTCGTATTCAAATTATCTTTAAAATTAAATATCTTTATCAAAAATATCTTTAAAAATGCCTTATTACAGAAAATGCAAAATGTTTAGTTTCCTAAATAATTCTAATAAATTGATTTGATGCTCAATAAATATTTCTTGTTAGACAGCGGCTATTTGCACTAAGTGTAAATAGAGATAGAGGCAATGGATTCTATTTACACTAAGTGAAAATAGCAGTATTTTCTTAGTAATATGCTATTTACACTAAGGGCCAGATTTTCTAACAGCTTGCGTCAGTGCAAACCATCTTATGGCGTCAAAATAATACAGTCAGGATTTACTAAAGACGCGCAGTGAAGAATTATCATGGAAAAGGCATGGACACAGTTATTTTTGTGCCTGACCTTCCTGAATATGCATTTGTGGGAGTTTCCCTTTTAGACGCAAAATTTATGGGAGGAGAGTATTAAAATGGATCACGCAACACGATTTACTAACATTTGCACTTGACAAATTACTGGTATTTGCGCCATTATTTAACAGCCAAAAAAGCATGTAATTTGGTAGATTGCGCTGGTCATTATGGAAATTATCTGGATGTGTCCGTGTTCTTTAATGTGCACATAATAAAGCTAATTTGCGCTGTTTAGTAAATCTGGCCCTAAGGGCAAATATATAAATTCTATTTACAGTATGTTAAAATAGCAGGATTTTCTACTAACTGCAAATAGTGGCACTTATCTGCACCTCAGTATTGTAGTGAATTATAAAACAATATGCAATAATGACGTATTGAGTGTAGATTATAATTTTAATTCAAATTATTAAATGGATGCCACCTTATTGGGACACCCACCCTATACCCGAAACTCTTTTCGAACTTTTCAATTATTTCCTTAATTTTTATTGAAAATAAATGCCTTTCTGATGTGATATGAGATTTGAAAAGGGAGGTGAAAAAAAAATAACTTTGGCAAAAGGTGGATTCGAACTTGGGTGGATTGCACTTAGTTTAAACAGACACTCAATTCTTGTTATTACAAATGTTAAAAATATTTGTGCTGCTTAATATAAACGCAAATCTTTTTTATCATGATAAATGTCTTTACTGTCTCTTTTGATCAATTCAATACATATTTGCTGAATAGAAGTATTAATTTCTTAAAAAAAAATAAAAATAAACTTTTGAACAGTAGTATATATAAATGAAAGAAAAATGATTTGTTGTCCAAATGAAATCAATCTGCGGTCCTGTATCACCTCACTAATACTTGTTTAGCTAGCTAGAGAACTGTAGTTCACAGAGACAGTAGACTAAAGGTGACGTTACTCTCAGTCTTTTAATAGACCAACATTACATCGTTTTAACTAAAGTATACATCAACGTAAGCATCAAGAGCAGAAGCTCATGTAATGCATTCCAGTGGTTTGTAAAACTGCGTTACAATGCATGTTGTTTCATGGTGGCATAAGGTAAAGCAAATGGCAAATGTCCAGTATGAAGAGTTTCATTTCACTTTAAACTCTGATACATGACTGGATGTCTGCCCTCAAGTCTGGATTGAAATAAAGACAGAACCACTGCACATGTCTTTCTCCAATATCCTCTTCCTCGTGCCTTTCTCTGAGCACACTAACAAGTGTGTGGGCCTATGAGTCAATACCGCTTGAGGAAGATAAGCGACTCGGGCTGCTCTTGGAACTGTTAGGCAACCAAACTCCTATCTTAACTATTACAAGACATAACTGGTAAAAACCGGTCTCAGGTCAGTAGACAAGGGCAACGTATCAGCAACAAGTATATCTCTATTCAACCTTATGCATCCTGGAGGCCTTTCAGCTCACACCTGAGCCTGTTTTACTCTCAGCTCCCACAAAAGGCTGTGTTTACTTCCATTACTATCTCTCTTTCTATCTCTCACACACACACTCTCTATCGCTTTCTCTCTCCTTCTTTTGCGCCTGGGGCCGAGATGGATGGAGAGATGTAGTGAGAAAACACTGAGAAAAAGAAAAGGGACGCGTTTCTTTCACAGAGAGATGGTGGGCTACAGAAACCGATAAAGCGAGAGGGGGCATAGAAAAAGGTGTAAGGAGAAATCCAAAGAACAAAGTCTTCCAACACCATTCCTGCAACATTAATGGCAAAGCGTGACTTGGCTGGAAACGGTGTTGCAGCTAGAACGGACTCAGTTTCACCATCGTTTTATTATTGAAAAAACAAAACAAAACACACTCCCTACCTGTACTGAGAGAGCAAGAAACCCCCGACTGATGAGCCGCAGATGGAAAAAGCCATGGCAACCACACCGTTCCACACCCCGAGCTCTCTGGCCGTCATGTGGTGGTCCAGCAGGAAGAGAGGAAACATGGTGATAGCCCCCTGTTCACCTGTTCAGAAAATATAAGATTACATCAGCACATACACACAGTTCAACGATTGTAAACGCTCTTTCAGATAAAGAGAACAAGAAGAACAAGAAATCTGAGCAGATTATTGAAAAAGCGCTGGATTCTTATCACATTGCATCAGACTTTTCTAAAAAAATAGTGTTAAACTCCCGATAATATCCACAGATCACAACACAAACTTAGTCAAAACACTTGTTATCTGAGAATGGAAAAAAGTAATAACCCGAGCAGAGGCCACGTTTTTTCACAGACCTTACCTTCCAGAGCGTTTGTCACTTAAACCCAGACAAATGTGACAAAAACAAAAGCTGCCAGTGAAAATGCTGCGCAGAGTCCTGCGTCGCTGCATGATAGCAGGTGCACAGAGGCCTTGGTAACCCACCGCCGTGTATTATTTAACGACACTGTCATTATTTATGGATTCTGCCTTCAGTTCGACAGTGAGACAGCCCGCTGACTGACAGCTCTGAGACCGCCGTCAAAAAGAAACTGCGCTTCCGGGGTCCCCGGGATGAAACCGGTGAGAAACAAAAACAGAAAATCAAATCAAAAATCAGACGCTTCTGTCAGAGTTCTGCTACGGTCGCTGACAGTGCCACGTGAGCGCTTTGACATCGCTTTCTTTGTGGGGGATTGAGTCTGACAGTAGAACTAAATTTGTAAAAGTCTGTAATGTGGTGGCAACAACGAACAATGGGACTCGTTTTTCACATTCAGCGCATCTTTTCCTCCTATAAGGCAGCTATGCCACTTAGGTCCAGTGTGTTTAAGAAGGATGCTGTTTTATATAAGGATGAACACATACGAGCCAGTCACTTTTACTTTGCAGTTTGTACAAAGAGCATTAAAAACTGATTTAACTAATATCAAATAGCTTAATCCTTGAGAAAATCTGACACAGTTCCAGCATAACCATAATTTACTTGAAGACCATAGAAACCAGAACCACAGAGGCCACACATTACCATATTAAAATCACAGTAACAAAGGCTTATAAACTACACTTAACTGTTATATTAATAATACTTTTATTTAAAAAAAATTATTTAAAAAATAAAAATGTCCTTATAATTATTCTTTTTTATTATAGAAAGACAGTATATGGATTTCCACTAAAATATCACAATACATACAGTTGAAAATGTATGTAAAGGGAACACTGCAGAATAAATAGTGTACATTGTGTCAACATGGAATTGTAAATGTATACAAAACACCAAAGATGATCACTGAACGGCTCAGAAGCTTCTGATTGTCTCATATGCGCAGCTTGACATGCGCTTCAGCATTCTGCTTCAGTCTTTTTTTTTCTTCTACACTGCTTCAAACTAATTATTTTTTAAGCAGGGATTGAAAACAAACAACAAGGCTGCTTATTTATGTCTATAAATAATCTCAGAGCAACAATTGTCCATTTCACATGGGATTTCATTAGACATCCACAAAAACACAGTGAAGGAAAGCAGGAAAGGGGAGGCACTGGGAGGAGAAAGGGGGGAGTGAGAGAAAGAGAGAGAGAAGAGATGCTGTATCAGTTCACCTCGGTTAACAACGATAGATAATAGGGAACAGATGAAGACAAAAATGGACAACAGATTCAGGATGAGATGGAACGGTACATATTATTTACATGCAATTACAATGCATGAGGACTGGAGCTTTAAATTCTCAAAAAGGAAGCACAAGCACCATAAATTATCAGTAGCTCACATGATTTATAATAGTTTGGTGTGATGGACAGACTAAAATGTAAGTGATTTACTGGGATCTTCCCTTTCAGTAGGGTGTTAACGGTCAGTGAATTGAGAATCAACCTGATCCATGAGCCCGATCCTGATCCAGTGAAGCAACTGATTCACTGGAAATATCTAACTCTAAATTTCACTCAAAATATAGCAAATAACGCCATACTCATGAACACCACAGTTCTCAAAGAAGAATTTCAGTGAATAATGATTTACATTTCAGTCTGCACAATACAATGGATAAATCAAATGGACTACTTAAAAAATAATAATAATCATTTTTTATTGCATTAAAAAAAGTCCGGAATATTCTCCAAATATTCATGTTTTGTGTTCCACAGAAAATAGAAAGCCATACAGCTTTGGAGCAACATGAGGATGCAATTCAATGAAACATCACCTCAACTAAACTTCAAAAGTGTTAGAGATGCTGACTAAAACCAGCACTGCGATACATCTCAAAGTCTCGAGTCTTCATCATGGGAACAGCCTGAGGAACCTGGGCCCCTCCCAGTTCATGTAGGTCACTATGCCGTGTGTATCTGCATCTGTGTGTACTTGAGCAGGTCACACAACTCCATTGTAAATGCTCCTCAACCACCGACAAGCCCCATACCAAGTCTCTACGGACCTCTGAGGTTAGAATCCGCAAAGGTCTAGGTTATTCCCTTTACATTCTGGGACACAATGACATAATTGTTTGGACGAAACAAAAGCATCGAGAACTATCACTTGCACCGTTAACTATGTGAATGCGAGCGAAGATACAGTGGTATGGATAGGGAAAGGAGATGCATCCTATTCAAAGTGTGATGTACTGTAAGCTCACATATCTAAACAGAATGCGTTTTAATGTTCACACCCGAGTTACACAATGGTTCAGACAATGGGGAAACAATGTAGGTCAACTAAAAGACATCACATACTTTACTCATCTTCTTTCTTGGAATTCTGTATTCTCCATCACTCTCTACTCACGCCTTTTCTCGTCATAACCGATGCCCCCTTCACCCCACCATCTCTCTCTCTCTCTCTCTTTCACTCTCTCTCATAGCTGACCATGTGGTGGGTGTTCATTAATTCATCCCCCCTGCAGTCCTCTGCGTTCCCTCTGGAAAATATTGGCCTCCTGCTCGCATACCCCTCCGTTCCCTGGCCCCTGCTGTGCGGGACAGAGGGAGGGCAGCATCAGGCGATATACATGTGTGTATGAGTGTGTGTTATGTATATATACAGTTGGAGAAGGAGAGTGAAAGACAGAGAGACAGAGCAAAAGTGGCTTTCTACTTCCATAGAGAATCCAACTTTAACCCCCATGAGAACACTCCCGCCTCCAGCTGGACTCTTCCCAGGGAAGCTCCACGTCTGGCCCAATCCCAGCCCCCTCCATCCCACCACTGTCCCCCCATCACCATTTATCAACGCTTGAGCTGATAGAACCTATATATATAACACATTTTGGTAACAACCTGCGATGCGATAGAGGGACTAGATGGCATGCAACGTTGTGATTGATTTGTCATCTTAGAAGGACACATTATTCTACAATTCAATAAACCTTGTAATAAAACTGTAGTAAATAACAGGGAACTTTAGTTTGTAAATTCCTATGTAATATTTATGATCACATAAAACAATGACCATATAAAGGCATGGTGGATTCTAAGAACGGACTAAATATTCAATATTTACTATAACCGTGCGTTAATAGTTTTAAAGTGATTTTATTGTTTTATATGAATATTTATTGATAAATGCAGCAAAATCAATACATTTGTTTTGTTTTTTTCAGAAAAAAATACACTCTCCTTAAAAAAAAAAAAAAAAAAAAAAAAAAAAAAACTTACTTAAATGACAAACAAAACAGCATAAAATATTCGCTAGACTTTTTTTCACTAGATTTTGAATTTTTCTTGAGAGTTTATGCTCTTATCCCACTGGCAAATAGTTTGTTGTTGTTTTTGGCTTTAAGCATAAACTGCACAAAGTATTGTCAGATTCATGCAAAAAAGTTTAATGAGATTAAAGAAAAAAAAACTTTGATTTTTGTCAATGGAAAAAGAAAAGGAAACTTAATACAGGACGTATTCTCTGAAATATTCTGATGTACATATTCTCTAATATCTTATGCAAATTAGTTTCAAGTAAATTAATATTATTTTAAAAATGTTTATATATCTTTACTGAAAAGACACAAATACTGTTTAAAAAAAATGTTTTGCATTGTACACTTTTAAGATGTTAGTGCATTAGTAAACTAGTTTGTGTGATCCGAAGTGTTGTTTAATAGTGATTATAATGACACTCGGGGGAGAAACCTTATAAGACAGATTAAGAGGGGTGCTGCCGCTTGTCCTGTCTGCCGAAGCTCATCCGATTACAGTGCCACCTCTCTCGCATTTGCCAGAGACACATACACATAACACACAAAGTTTGGTTTCTTGATTAAATTGTTTTGAACAAAATATTACACTCAAATGAAGCACAGACTAAATACTCTGACATAAGCAGTGCAGCACAAATTTCTAAATTCAGTTTTCAATGAAAATACCACAGACACAAAGAGACTCTAATCCAGACATAATCCCCTTCTGGTGCCAAACACAACATTCAGCTCATTGAAAGTGATTTATTAGCTGCTATTTATGTACATATTCCTGATTCAGGTCATGTCACAGAAGTGAGGTTTGTGGTCAAACGCTGGTGCAAAGTTAAATGAAAGATTTCAATATCAGTTCCAGTCAGTACATAAACTCTGAACTGAACTGGGTAACCAAACTGTGTATAATTTCCTGATGTTTAGAGACTTCAGAGCCATTGAGAATAAGGTGACAATAAGCATGGAAAAGGCCAAGACTGCCATCTTGTGGACAAACAACACACTACCATGACTTCGTTTCAAGTTCATGGTCAGTCATGATAATGAATAATAACATTAATTTGTGATATTGTGATAAAAAAATTGTGATATTGTATAAAAATGTCTCTTTCCTGGTAAATAACATAAGGAATTACTGTATACTTGCTTATAGTTGTCAGAGCACAGAAATAATTTTTAACATTTAATTTTTTTATTATATACAATTAAATATATTCTGTACACATATATACTATTTTTAAAATAATAATACATTTAAAAGAATTACACATTTTCATAAAGAAAGTGACTCATTTATTTGTACAATCAGAATAGTGGGGCTGAGAGAAAGTTATATATTTTGGAAAAACTTGCATTGTGAATTTATAAATTTTGCTGTTCTGTCTGGTGATGTAGAAATGACACTTCATGTTTTTTTTTACTGTATGAATATAGTCAGTTCAGTACTCTACAATAGGTGTGTTTCAACTTATTCAGCGAATTGTAAATGTACTTTAAGATCTCCAAATCATTTAACTCAATCTATCTGATGTTGAATTACGACAAATATCTTACCTAGCTTGTATGTGAGAACGTAGAACATCATCCATGGCGTTCCTGGCACAGACAAGAGCTTCCTCCACACCTTCCAGGGTTGCATCACATCCTTTGACCCTCTCCGTCCCTCTCCCTGTCCCCACGCCGACTCTCCATCCAACACCGGGGCGCCCCATACGAACAGAGCAACACCACCGTAAACACAGGCCAGCAGTGCGAACATCCAGCCCCAGCCTGCAACGTCAATCACAGCCAGGAGCCCCCCTCCAGCAAACACAGAGCCAGCTTTATACCCCACAACCTGCACAGTGTTTCCCAGACCCAGCTCCCCCTGCCCCCTGAGCAGCCGCACGGCCGCTCCGTCCGCCGCAATGTCCTGCACTGATGCCAGGACGTTCATGGCGAGCAGAGAGCCTGCTACACCTATGTACTGAACATCAGGTGAGATGGTAGCACTCACCAAACAGGTGAGAGCCAGACCAGCCACTGTGCCCACTAACCAGTAGCGCTTGGTGCCAGTCCGGTCCACCAGAGGAGCCCAGAGTACCTTGAGCACCCAGGGAAAATAGAGGATTTTGGTGAGGCTGATGCGGGTGAGAGAGTGGCCAGCACCACGCAGGTACACCGGGAGAAGAGAAGACTGCAGGCCATACGGAATGCCCTGGATGAAGTAAAGGAGACCCAGGAACACCAGTTTGTCGTTCATCATTGAGAAAGGCGGGTTTGGGGAGCCTCAGCTCATGGCTGTACTCTGCAACACAAGTATAGAGTTTGACATGGACTTGTCAACATAAGTTAACATAATGGTTTCTATTTAAGACAAGACAACACAACTAAATACAGTGATATTTTTAACTATTATATAACATCATACTTTCTCAGTTGATTGATTATGGTACAATAAAACAACTGTATTACAAGATTTCTAAAATGTTATGATGTTTAAACAATCTACATTTCTAGAACAGAATAAAGCCAGGTTTTCAAAAGTCCTCCTTTCATTTTGTTGACATATCAGAGTTCAGGGTTTTTATAGAGGATATGTGTTGGGGTGTCTTTTTTATAATCGCTCCATGAATCAGGAGATATTGTCAACACCCAGAAACAAATAAGATCATTTTAAAAAAAATGATAGGAATAAAACTGGAAAGTGTGATTTATGGAAGTGCTATTGAATGGAATATGTCTTACAATTTCTTTCTCTTATTTCTGCATGAAAAAAAAAAAACTAATTTTGATCAAATCCCTTTTAAAGATATTGTATTTGAAATTAGATGCAAATAGATGTGTAATAAAATAAAAAATGTAAAAAAAAAAAAAGAGTTATAATATAAACACATATCTATCTGGTATATTTACTTTCCACTAGTTTGAAAAAAGACATGTTATGAAATCAAAATAGACCAAAATCTTTAATTAAAGTGCATGAATAAACAATGTTTTTGCCCGTAACGTGTCTTAACGTTAGCTAAAAACACAAACTAGCATTGCAAAGAGTGCTGAGTCGAGTGGTCATTCATGACAGCTGGATATAACTGATATAACTAATGCAAGTCTAATTAGATAAGTTTCATATACATTCTGCAAACCGCTAGACACTAAAATATAAATATTAGAGAATTAAATATTCAAGAACGATTATTTTTGTTTTCTTTGTGTACAAAAAGTATTCTCGTCGCTGTTTACAGTCATAAACAGTCCATTCTGTCACAACATGTTCTACTTGAGGGATACTAACAATTAGAATTAAGAACAACATAAACTATATATTGAAATGCACATATAACACAATTCAAGTACAGCAAATACCTTACTGTATTTACAGGTAACGTTAAATGTCTCCTTCTCCCGCTGTGCTCTATGCAGCATAACCTCTATTTTCCAATCCTCGGTACTTCCGCGCGAGCGCTTGACGTAACGCACTCTTTCAACCAATCACTACACAGTCCTCTTCTTCTTCTCCTTCTTCCTTCCGTTTTATGGCCGTTCACTCCTTAGGAGAATTACCGCCACCTACTGTATACCTTGCCCACATGAATAATGGATCTGAATTGCAAAAAAAAAAAAAAAAAAAAAAAAATTTTAAATCCCTTTAACATCCCAGAGGATCAGATACCAAGCTTCAGCTGACGCTGCGTGTTCAGCTCCTCCAGCTTCCACACTGATCTCCTCAACCTCCAGGATGATCAGAGCTACTTGCTCCTTCTCCTCAGGCTCTAGATCCGGTGATCTAGTCCTGTAAGCTCTAAAAATGTTATCACGTCCTTAAACCTCTGTCTATCACTCAAACCCTTTCCCAATAAATCCATTATACTCACTGACCTGTTCTTTATATTTTTAAAAAGATCACTACGCTGTTCTTCATATTTACTACACTTAAAAAACACATGTTCTACTGTTTCAACCACACCACATTCATCACACATACCATTTCCATGTTTTCCCATTAATGCCAGTGTTGAGTTTAATCCTGTATGCCCCATCCTTAGTCTAGAAATCATTACTTCTTCTTTTCTATGCCTTCCATAGCACGATTCTTTTTTCTCTACTGACTTAACAATACTATAATACCACCTACCTGTACTGCTACTATCCCATCTTTGTTGCCATATTTTTGTTATTTCTCTGTTAATTATTGATCTAACTTCATTTCTTCCTAAAGGTATCTTAATATCTATCAATTCTTTCCTTAACGCTTCTTTTGCTAACTTATCCGCTATTTCGTTTCCTACTATCCCAATATGTGCCGGCACCCAACAAAAGTATACAATTAAACCCTCTATGTTCAACCTATATAATAATGTATAAATTTCTACTAGCAGATCTTCTCTGTCAGTTTTTGTTGACAATATACTTTTAAGTGCTGATGCAGAATCTGAGCAAATTACAGTTGGCATCCTATTTGGTTTAGTCTCCTCTAACCACTGCAACCCTACTATTATAGCAGTTAGTTCTGTTGAATATACAGACATTTTATCACTCAACCTTAAACTTATTTTTGTCTCAAATTTTGGAATATATACTCCTACTCCCACTTTTTGTTCAACTGGGTCTTTAGATCCATCTGTATAAATCTGTATACAAGAATAAAAATTTTCTCTCATAAAACCATTAATTTCATAACTATTAGAATATCTATCTTCTGCTTTCTCCCGATCCTCCAGCAATCTCATTTCAACATTAGGTTCAGGAATATTCCACACCGATACCCCTTTTAATGGCATATTGGAACAAATATCTACATTTTCCAGACCACATTCCTTAACCCATTGTTTATACTTCCATCCAAAACTATTCCCATTATTCTTTTTATATTCCCAACAGTCATTTAAAATTTCTCGTGTGCGATGACTCTTATTGCAACCCTGTAAATTAACCCAGTACATCATTGTAAGCTTTTTCCTTCTTAAGTCTAGTGGCATCTCTCCCATTTCAACCCTAATGGCATCTAAAGGGGTTGATCTTATTGCTCCACAACAAAATTCTAAGTGCCCTAGCCTGTACGTTATCCAACTTCTTTAGCTCTGATTTTGCTGCAGCACCATACACTACACATCCGTAATCTAAACTTGACCGTATTAAGGCTTGATATACATTTAGTAGTTTGCTTTTCCTTGCTCCCCACTCATATTTGGCTATTGATGTCATGCAATTTATTACTCCTTTACATTTATTCTCAATTTTCTTAATATGTCTATTCCATATTAGTTTTCCATCAAATATTAACCCAAGGTATTTAAATTCTGTCACTCTTTCTAATAATTGACCGTACAATTTCAAAGTAATTTGCTCCACTTTCCTTTTCTTTGTGAAAACCATATATTGGGTCTTTAATACTGAAAACTTCAGTCCCCATTCCACTGACCACCTTTCAACTTCATTTATTGATTCTTGTATTCCTTTGACTACATTCCCTAAGTTCCTACCTCTTTTCCACACTGCACCATCATCTGCATATAGTGCCTTCCCCATACTTGGTTTAACTCTTTCATAAATATCATTAATCATTATATTGAATAAAATTGGACTAATTACACTTCCTTGTGGAGTCCCATTCAGAATATCATGCAGTGTTGACATTTCTTCTCCTATTCTACACAGTCCTCGAGAGCGCTCACAGCCAATAAATCAACAGCGCCACCCGTCATAACAACGGTACTCTCTCTTAAAGAGTTACTCCACCGCAAAATGAAAATGTTGTCATTAATCACTTACCCCCATGTCGTTCCAAACCCGTAAAAGCTTCGTTCGTCTTCAGAACACAATTTAAGATATTTTGGATGAAAACCAGTAGGCTTGTGACTGTCCCATAGACTGCCAAACAGAGCCGGCCAAGCCACTAAGCGACCTTTGCAATTGCAAAGGGCCCCGTGGCCAGCAGAGGGCCCCCTAGAGTCACTGCCAGCTAGTGGGTAAAAAAAATCATACATCAAAAGTAACATAAAATAGATAAATAAAAAAAAAAGGGCCTACAGCGTTCTTTATCAGGCATCATGATAAGCACAGTTGTTATTTATTTAGTTCTTTATTATGGCGAGTTCCCCGCGAATCTTGACCCTGACTGACCCCTATGATGTCACTCGTCACCTGGTCAGTGTCTGTCAGTCAGTTACTCCGACGTCGACGATGTCTGACAAGAAATGAAAATATCTTTCTGGCCATGAAAAACGACAAGAGAAGTGGCTAGAAGAAGAGAAGAAGCAAGAAGATAAAGGCATGTAAACCTGTAGGCTTAATTTCCCGATACCTGTATGGAGAATCTGCAGTCTAAAAGTCTTATATTGGGATGCAAACACTTACAGGGGGAGGGTGTTGTGAGGTTTTGCGCTTGTGTTCTCCGACTTCGCGTGCTGCCGTGCACGAGCGCAAAACCTCATAACACCCTCCCCTGTCGGTGATTGGTTGGAACACTATTTGTTTTGGTTTTGAGTGGTTGGTGAAACCAATTGTTTTTGTGTACAGATCTCAGAGCCTAGGCTGCCTACAGAGACGCGTTTTTTTGACGGCATGCTTATGAGGCAGGCAGCTAGCGGATCGTTAGGAAAGATTAGATGAATGTGATCATTTGTGGTTGGGCCTTTTTTGGGCCTGATATCGCTGAAACAACCTTTAATTCATTTTTTTTGTTTTTTAGCAAATTACTTTTTTCCAAGGAGACCATGTATGCATGTGCGCGCACACAAATACACAAGATTGGATTTTAATAGTTCTATTGAAATGTTACCTTATTCTTATTATTGTTACTAGTAATCTTGTTTGTGGTGTTTTAGATGTTATTGTTAATTTTGTTTATTTGAAAAATTCAAACATTTAAATGTTCTATTTATTATTTATTTTATATAATATTTTATTTAAATGTTATTCTATTTGCTCTATTTCATTTAAATTATATATAGGCTGTTGTTTGTGCCTCTTACACTCTGGTGTCAATTAAAAATGTTTTCTTTGATTGTCAGTGAAAATCACTTTATCAGTCTTTTTATTTAGCAAGTTAGCAAGCATCAGTGTGTGTTCATTGCACTTCACTGCCATTCAGCTCAGTGGTGTCATAATTTTCCTGTTAGACATCAAACATGGAACTCAACTCAAGAACTCAAGGTCTTTTATTGTCATTCTGTACATGTTGCCACATAAGAATGAAATACTTACTCAGGACCAGCAGCGTAAAAAAGATAATTAACATACAGCATACATAGAATAATTAAAACATAATTTAATAGACTAAAAATTTAAAAATAACATAGTAGATATAATATGTACAGTATAGTAATAAGGTAGTCATTGCTTTTCTTTAGGCTTTACTTAAAACGGTCAAAGGGGCCTCCAACCAAATTTCGCTTAGGGCCCCCAAAGGTCTAGGGCCGGCTCTGGTGCCAAATAAATATCAGTGTCAAGGTCCAGGAAAGTATGAAAAGCATCGTCAGAATAGTCCATCTGCCATCAGTGGTTCAACTGCAACGTTATGAAGCGACGAGAATACTTTTTGTACACAAAGAAAACAAAAATAACCTACTGGTTTTCATCCAAAATATCTTAAAGAGCAGGTCATATGGGTTTTTGAAAAAAAGTTTTTTGTATATTTTTTTATGTCATGTTTTTTGCAGTTTATAATGTAGCTATCCTTAAATGAAAACAATCTGCAGTTGTTAATCCAAAAAAGTGCATGATAAATAGAGACGGTATGACAAAAGAGAGACGGTTCTGAATCACCTTAACGAGTCGTCATATTTTCGAATCTTTTGCCTGTTACCAGTACACGTCACTGGGTAGCACATTTGCATAATCCCGCCTGCCCACGAAATACAAACTGAGTCTGACCTGCCCACAAACACTTCCGCTAGTTAGTGTGTTTACATGATGTTGAGAAGACGCTGTGTTCAAGGATACCACAGAAATACAATTCGAACATTTTGTTGTGTGCATGTCATTTTACCAAGGACTTCTTCTCTAATCTTGGCTTTTATCTTCATTGGTTTCTAATCTTCTTAATTTGGACTAACAAGCTCTCCGAACCACAACCTGTAAGTACAATTTATAATTTATACGTTGTATACATTTTCAGTTGAGTGCTCAAAATATCAAGTTTTTGTGCTAATATGTGATGTATACAGCTTTAGGTTTGGAGGTAAAGCACAATATTACTGTCTTACTAAAGTAGTTCTGATAATTCGCTGTGAACCCACTATTTCCTAAGAATGTGTCGATTATTGTATTCTGTTGTTCTCATTACTTTATTTAATAATTAAAGAATGTAGTGTAGCAAACAGACTTTATAATCATTGTGAAATTGCTGATTATTTTGCTGCACGCAGTTATAGGGTTAATGTGGGAGAGCTGCTGCTCCTGTGATACTGTTCTGCATTCTGATTAAAAATTAAGACGGAGCGTATTTTGTCTGTCGTTCTTCAAACATTACAGCAGACATATCTTGGTTTACAAACTGTATTGTTTCATCAGTTAGTCACGTTAGCACTTGGCTAACGTATCCACCAAGTGTTCACAGTTTAGCAGCTTAACTTTAGCTGTGGGCATGATTCGCTTGCATAAGTGTTTTTGTATTTTATGTCATCATTATAAGAACGGATTGGAGCACTACACTGTTTTATGTAAAGGTGCTTTGTCAATGGTAGCTCTGGCTAACTGGCTCAATGACTCCTCTCTGTGACAATCACAACAGGCTTGTCCAGCTGACAAATCAGAGCAGAGTAGGCTTATGGAAGGGAGGGGTTTGCTCCGAACTTGCTTGGAACGAATCGTTTCGAAATCATTGGCAAATGACTCTAATATTAAATGTATATTTTGAGAAACTTACAATGTTTTCTAACCTTAGATGCATTTAAACCTGTTATAGGGGACTCCAACACAATATTAGGACACTTTAAAATACCATATGACCTGCTCTTACGGGTTTGGAACTACATGGGGGTAAGTGAATAATGACAAAATTTTCATTTTGGGATGGAGTATCCCTTTAAGTCTCAAACTTCATCGCTTTTCCTACCACTCCCATTGTTCCAGTCAAACATGTTTCTGACACACCATCCATGTCGTAATTTGTCTTCTGTCATCCTGAATCTTTTGTGGTAAATGTTTGCATACACTGCAGGTAAGTGTATAAACCCTGTTACAGGTTAATTTTTTTTAAATTAGTTATCAATGGATTTCCTTTATAAAAATTAAGGCTTCTTTATCCAAAAGAAATATAGCTTTTACTTGAATCAAATGGTCATTATGATATGATTTACTTTTGCAATCAATCGTTTTTCATAATTCATATTTATTATAAGCCAGCTAACAGGTGAATGTTCACCTAAAAACCAAGAACTTTTATGCGGTTTACCTTTAATACTTACTCAACAGGTGCACAGTATTTATGACAGAGTAATCTCATCACTCTCCAATATAAAAGCCATATAAAATATAAAAATTATAAGATTTTTGAGGACCTATTGGGGTTCCTTAGATTGCCACACTTTGCAGAACCTGCTGGATCATCCTTTAAAGGCAAAAAGTCCTTCTTTTGTGACTTGAGTTTCCATCCCTAATTCCAACCAGTAAAACTCTTAGTGATTATTTGTGCTTATGTGATCCCCTTCATATATATATAGACCACAGAGTCATTAAACTTCCATTTTGTGCATGTTTTTGTTTGTTTTTCAGAGTCCACATGACTTTAAAATGAATAGATACACCATTCATAACACCACTTTAGAAGCTTTGCATGAATTTACACAGACATATACAGTACATTTAGTCAAGTTTTTATTTATCAAAAAATGTTTCTCATTCTACTACAGTTGTTTATATGGGGTGTTTAATTCGTATATTGAAAGCTGGTGGTATGCTGGTGGGTCTTCATCTGTATACATTCATTAGTGACACCAATTAATTGCCACACAGGGCTAGCAGGATTGTCTCGTAGTCTCCTTTGGTGTCATCCTAAAACAAACAAAACACAATCTTTAACAACTGAATCTATACAGTATAACATTTATTAATTTTTGTTTATGTATTGAATAGTGTAATGATGACCATATTTAAAATTTGCTAAATGAGATTTATTTACCTGGATGTCCTGGTAGAGACTCTTGCCAAACTTACTCTGGTACTCTTGCTTGATTTTGGCCAAGTCAGTCTCAGAGCGGCTCACTATTATTCTGGTCAAGATCTTGCCTTTATAACCAGAGCCCTGTGAAAACACAAAAATCAAACTCGAGTGGTTCTTTTAGTTTTTTATTGCGCTATATTTAAAACAGCTGTAATGTCATTTTAAATAGATGCATTAGATTGCCAGTTACACTTGCCTTCATTGCCTGGTTTAGTTTTTCAGCAAAGAAAGCAGGTTTGTTTCCAATACATTTCACTGTTGAAAAGATGAGTCACAATAAGAAAAGAGGAAAATATTTATTTTGAAAATGGCATTCAAAGACCAGCTTCTGTTTCATTGCTCAAATGAAGCTTAAAAAACATTCTTTACTGCATACAGTAAAAAGACATTAAAATAGCATTCTTGTCATACTATAAGAAAGTAATTCAAGTCTTAAAAGGTATGGTACATCTAAGAGAGCATCTGCGGCAATTCAAATAAAAAAAAGTTTGCAGTGAACATATTGCATGTCATACCATTTTAAAATGCAGCATGTAATGCAATAGACAGATAAAAAGGTTTCAGTGTCTCACCAACAGAAATCAAGCAGTTCTCAATATCACCCTTCAGCTCCAGATCAAGGGCTTTTGCGATATCCACCTTACTGTACTTGGAGTACAGCTGAAAAACTAAATATAAAGAAAAGGTTATGAATAAAACTGGATAAGAAGAAAGTTCACTACTTATTTTGAAAACATGGAGGTGGAGGAAGTCAACCGTACCTCTCTTCAGGTGACAAGCATTCCTTGAAGTGAGGATGTCAATGAACACGCCGCAGTCTGTGCCTTTTCTTTTCTCTCCTGCCTCATACATGGCCTACAGGCAGAATCAGAGGTCAAAGAGACATGTACACACAATGACCAACCACATACTTGCAATACACAGTTAATTACCCTGGCATCTTTGTCAGCCAAGTCTTCTTGCACAAAACTGTCTTCACTTCTGGTAGCCTGTGAATTCAGATAAAAAGTTTAACAATGAGCAAAAACATGTTGTGCCAGTTCAAGTCACAAATCACTCTCCTTGTAAGTAGAATCAGATGTGTTAGATGAGATATCTAAAAAATCCAATACTGGGAGGGGCAGAATTGAGAAACACTATATGAGCAAACCCAACCTTGCAGAGAGAAAGCAGGGCATTCCTGAAATCTCCACTTGTCTCAGACTTGATCTCCGCCTCTAGATCCTTCTTATATTCTGTAAATACAAGTCATACATTCAGTTTTTATAAATACTGCATTTACATACCATAAACCATGAGTGTCAGTGTCCTGCAGAGTTTAGCTCAAACCCTAATTAAACACACCTAAACCAGCCAAGCAAGGTCTTCAGGATTACTTGAAACTTCCATGCAGGTGTGTTAAAGCATGTCAGGGCTAAACTCTGCAGGCTGTTAGCCCTACAGAAGCAAGACTGGACACTCATGTAAGAATTAAGGTTACCTTGTTTGAAAACCTGTTTAATCTCTTGGATCTCTTTATTGGTCCTGGAGGCCAAAATCTCGACAAGCGTATCTTCATCTGTGCCCAAACCCTAAAGAGAAAAGGCCTTTAAGTTATGCAGCCCATGTAAAATCTTATGTGGAGTAAAGTTTATCTATATCAGCAGTCTGAAAATAATCTTACCTTCATGGCACTTTTGAGCAGAAAAGAATCATATTGAGCTGGAGTCATCAACAAGCTCAGAACCACTTCTTCCAGTTCACCTTTAAGAGCAGCTTTCAGCGCTACATCCAGAGGCTGCACAGAGGAGAACAATGATTTAGGTGAGGGAGGATACAGACAGTAAGACTGTGTTGATATCAGGTCCAGTGAATGTGATACCTTGCCATTTGCTTGCTGGTAAGCTGCCTTGATTTGCTGGCGCTGGGCATTGCTCCTGCGGACCAGCGTTTCAATGATTGTGACCTCATCCACACCTAAGAACAGAAACTTCTTTCAACAGAGCAAACAGATGCGGAATGCAAAGATGTAGATGTATTTTATTCATCTTCACTTTTCAGAATTCATATACCTACCTTTTGTCTTGATAGCCTTGTCCAAGACACCTGCATCGGTAGCTGCATTAAACTGAGCAAAAGGCCTCACTGTGCCCTGCCCCCCCTAAAGACACCAGAGAGCTTATTAAAATCCTTTAAAAATAGCCTATGTATAATCATAAACTGCCTTACAGCAGACCAGTGTAAGAAGTCTGTTCAATAAAAAAATTCAAGAAGCAAATTTTAGGAAGGAAACAGAAATACTAAAGCTCTTGCCCTTTAACAGGATGAAAGTGACTAGAATAGGGAGTGGAGTACATTCCTATAGCTGACTCATTTAGTCTGGCTCTGCTCAAATTTTCCAGAAAGCTAAATAAACTTACTGTGTTGTCTTGCATTCCCTGATAGGAAAGCTGCTCAAGATAATAACCGAGTTTGTACATTTTGGCACTTGGAACTCAACAGCTCAACCTACAATACATGTTAGAATATATTAAAATACACACAGTATATCAAAAAGCAGAATATTTTCAGGAATGAATCATCCAAGTTTTCTAGCAGTTTTACAGGAAACACATGATTTACCAAAGAACTGAACGTTAAACTCACAAAACCAGGATGTGGATTTTTATAGCCCAGAGTGTGCCAAGTTTTCTATAACTTCAAGCAATACTATTGCATAACTGTCATTAGCAACTTTTACATTTTTTATTCTCATTTGCATTTTTTTCAGTAAACAAAAACAACGCTTTCATAAATATTCAACAATAATATATTTAACAAAAAAAACTGACAGCACTGTCGATAGTTGGACAACGTGTAAGAAGTAAAGAAAATCCCAGTTTCCCACTTACCAAGACCGAATCCACAGCAAGCGAGCAGGAGGAGAGTGTTAGCTGTATTTATACTCAGAGAACCCCACCTAGCAACATCAGTTTAACTTGCGCTACAGCAGGGCGTTGACTCCTTCCCCTATTAAACACCCGCTCCCATGGTACGCTAAAAGAAAAACCGTGGGCTGCCTGGTTTTTTCTTTTAAAGGTGCAGTATCAGTAATTTATTTACTTAACTTAATTTAAATAACTAACATAAAGAAATTCATGGGTTTTTTTGTGTTTTCATTTTTTTTAATCCTCTGGTGCTTTTCATCAGAATGGTATGAATTTTGGTTACTTTTATGCCATTTGGAATGTGAACACACAAACAAATTGTGGTCATGAAAGGCCAACTCACTTCAAATGTATTATTTAGGGAACTCAGGAGGCATAGGCCTATAATGTTTTCCACTGGTATGGCAGCCAGCTTGGATAGTAACAACAGACAGAGATTGTCTTAGCTCATGCAACACTTGAACCTGAAATTAGGTGCAGAGAGTCGTCTTCTTCACAAATTAAAGGAATGTCTGTTGAGTTTGTTTTCTAAGCTGTTTTATAGCAGGCTAGTTAAAAATAGTGCAACCTTGAGTAAAACCACAATTAAACATTTCTGTGTGCATACATGTATGCAATGAACAAAGGTTACAGCTGAGTCAGGTGTTTTTTTTTTTTTTTAAAAGCAAGCTTTATCCCAATGCACTGGAGTGAGTAATACAAAATAAAGTTAAATAAATATAGTTAATAATGAACTTTAAGAATAAATAGAGAAAATAATAAATAAAGAAAAAAAAATAATTTAGGTCCCAGTTTAATTAAAAATATATTATATTTGGTTTTTCATTTAATTTATTCCTTTATTTATTTAACTATTAATATATTTATTTATTAATAAAAAAAATAAAAAATTGGGCCTCCATGTTAAACACACATATAAATGTATTTGTTCCCAGGATGAGATGCTGTTGCCAAAAGTACGCAATGTGAATACTCTGGCTGCTGGCTACACGCCGTCAAGCATGCAAGATGTAGACAGTTTTACGCAATTTTTGCAAGCAATTTATGTGAAGCTTTTTATGGAATTCATTCACTAGCATTGTGTTGAGAAATTTTTATTTTATTATTATTTTTTTTTTTTTTTTTACCATGGTTCAGTGGATATTATAGCACATTATGTACTGTATCAGATTAAACAACTGGTTAATTAACAGAATTCGTTAGAAAAGGCCACAGAAGAACAAAATGAGACAAGCAATGTTTCCAGTTCTACTTCATTCTTCTATATACACCAACCAAATTATGGCAACGACAAGACTACTTACCTATCAATTCACATTCCTTGGACAAAAGATTGACTGGTCTGTCTAGATTGACTGTCTACGATACAGCCAGTCATTGCTGTTTTTTGAATGTAGCTGTTGGGACACGCATTTAGAAACAGGATTGACCTACTACTGTTTTTCCAGTATTTCCTAACACCCTATACTTGATCATGTAAACCTCTAGTCTAAACTAGCCTGTTTCTTTATTTGACATATGAATATGCATCTACTATATGGAATTTGTGATGTTCAAACATTTCTGCCTAACATCCACTAGCACAACCAGGTATGTTGGTTTACTATAGTTGCTCAATGTAATCTCCATATGTATTAAATTAAGATTTTCAACATTTGCGCAACTCAACTGGGGTTTTTCCAACAAGTGTAACTCACTTGACAGCTTTAATTATATAATTTATATTGCAAAGTTTTTTTTTTATTCTACTGAGTAAGCATATTAAAACGCTGTAATAATTGACAGAAGGATGAACTATAGTTTATTACATTTATTTTGCCTTCAATAGGACAGGAATGTTACATATATATATATATATATATATATATATATGTATATATATATATATATGTACCTTTCCATATAGAAACAGTCTGTACTATATAAAGAACTATATGTATATATATAAATTGACTTTAATGTAGAATGATTTAATATTATAAAATGCACACAATTTGACTTAAAAAAAGTAAGTTAAGCAAGTTAAAAGCACAAATTAGGCTACTTGATTATTTATGGAAAAAATTGATATTAAGTTTAACAAGGCAATTGTATTTATATAGTAAAAAGAGGCATTTTTAGAATAATTCAGATCTTTATTATAATTTATGGAAATATAATATTAGTATACTATATTTCAGCTGTTATTCTTTTACTATATTTTTTCTTTTTTTACAGTGCAGGTGCATGGAGACAGATACCAGGCAGGTCATGAGAACATGATGTCCGATCATATGGTTCTCAATTCATTAATTATTGTTTTTAAGGGAAGACAGTAATTCACAAACCTGATGGATGATCACAATGCAGGTTTTCAATTAGCATTGTACTAGAGAGATAGACCTGTCTAGATCTAGTTACAATCTCTATCTCACACATTGGAAACCTGATGACAGTCTGCAGCTTGTGTCGGCCATTCAAGCAAACTAATCCCACCTGAAACCTCATCCACTGAGGTTAATATTTAACAAGCGTTGAGAGTTTGGTTCCTCACAAAAACAAGCATCTTTCCAGTTTTTCTCTATTATGTTTGCAAGCCAGGTCTTCCTACAACTAACCACAGTCAAGTGTCATCCTGAATCCAGGTAATGCCTCTGATTTACTGATTCCTTTAATCTGATTCGTAAAGTCGATAGTAATGATTTCACTGATTATGTTAATGTTTATCTGACAGATTCACCAAAATGTATTCAATGTAATTTTTTTTCTGTCTATAGCCAGAGGTAGCTTTTGTTTATATAGCGAAAAGAGTGTTCACACCCTCACTCCTTAATCCTGGTTAGCAAAATGCTATGAAGGTTGATTTGACTGTTCTATTAAATATATATTCAGATGGATGGAGAATATAGAGACTATTTCTAAAATTTGTTGTGAAAAGGCTGTTGTTTAAGTTGCATGTACCTTATTGAACAGCATTGCTCAGTTTGCATGTTTGTGAAGGAATTCTGCTTTTGTCGTGTACAGCCACGGCTGAGTGTAACTTGCAAACAGTGTTGCAATGTATCATTGTGACATGTGTGCTTTGTATCATTTCCAAACAAAACAGAGATACGAACACTCTGGCACCATGTATGTCAATTCTGGAGCAGAAAATGTGTCTATGTCTTTGAACTTTATGGGCAGGAAGTTACGTAACCATACTGTTGCCCCAGCAGCAAAACAATGTAAGTAAATATCACATTCACATAAGTGCCTACTCCTTCCGTTCATCTTAATACATCACTTAAATTTTTGTTATCAGACTCTCTCTCTTTCTCTCTCTCTCTCTCTCTCTCTCTCTATATATACCAGTGGTGTGCAGCAGTTTTCTGAAATAAGGAGGCAAAGCCCTCACAGGATTTTTTTTTTCTTTTTCAAAATAATAACTCAAGGCAGTAACAATTTAAAATATATATTTTATTAAGAACTTATGTTCAGCTATTCTTTTTAATAGTTAACTTTTAACTATTTTTTAATTTTTCGAATCATCAGTCATCAAAGCTTGGTAGATACTGGTCACAGGCACAGAGATTTACTTTAAAGCCAGTTACTCACTAAAAACACTAAAAAGGCCATTTCAAGTCTTATTTAGATGTAACAAAGTGGTTATATCTACATGTAAGTGTGTGAGTTGTTTACCAACTTTTTTTTAATTAGTCTTCCCATTAAGACTATTATATTGATCATTCAGACTGATTTGCAAATGCAGAACATGCACAAACACAAGAGGTGGAATTTATTGCATGAACCAATCACAGCCGATCATAAATAGTCATATTCAATCATATCACGTTAGAGGCAATGAGTCCTCTCACATGACCTTTTCCCATTCAGTTGCAATTACACTCTACTAAACCACCGCACGGGGGGTCTGTTAAGGTTTTAACTAATTTTGCCCTTCATGACAGCTGTGAGGGGTGAACTTTTTATAACTCATCCGTTTAAATTATATTAAGCCTTAAAGTTCTGCATAATTAAGGGCATGGCCACTTGAGTGACAGGAGGATTGCCGCTGCTGTCACCACCGTCGAGATAGGTGGGTGTGGTTTCAGCAACCAACTCCGGCCTTTTTGCACATTTTCGATTATCCGGGAGTGACGCGCGGCCAAGATGGCACAGTCAGCTCCACCTACTTTAGGCTTCAAAAATGCTCTTCGGAAACCTACGGGTAACGTCACGGACACTACGTCCATGTTTTTTACATTCTATACTTAAAACCTGATAGGCTCAGTGGAGCCATAACAGACGCAGACTCCCACTGTAACTTTACCCCACTGATGTCGCTGTTGGACAGTGTTTCTTTAGAAAACCAAGTGATTTATACACTTTATTGTTATATTTTGTAATATTTGTTGTGGTGGGTTTGTACTTCAAATTTTCTTTCATATCCAATTTTTTGAGGAGGCACTCTCTTGCCTCTTCGGAGGATATGCCTGATAGGCTCAGTGGAGACATAATAGACGCAGACTCCCACTGTAACTTTACCCACTGATGTCGCTGTTAGACAGTGTTTCTTTAGAAAACCAAGTGATTTATACACTTTATTGTTATATTTTGTAATATTTATTAAAATATGATAGGCTCATATTAAAACCTGATAGGCTCAGTGGAGACATAACAGACGCAGACTCCCACTGTAACTTTAATCCACTGATGCCGCTGTTGGACAGTGTTTCTTTAGAAAACCAAGTGATTTATACACTTTATTGTTATATTTTGTAATATTTGTTGGGGTGGGTTTGTATTTCAAATTTTCTTTCATATCCAATTTTTTGAGGAGGCACTCTCTTGCCTCTTCGGAGGATACGCCTCTGATATATAGGCCTATTTATCCTTACTCAGTAGTGTTTATCAATGGGCTGTTGTCCCTGTTATTGGGGTGATTTTAGACTGTATAAAATATTACTTCATGAGAGGATTCAAAACCAAACCATGATGGCTATGAACATCTAATTTTCTTATATCAGGCTAAAACACAGTGTTTTCTTTACCTACATCTAGGTGCCTGGGAGACCACTGACCTTTCTCGATATCAGGATGATCCAGTGGTCTCCACACGAGCGGTACTTTCTCATCCCACTGGGTCATCAGAGGAACTGCCAGGCAGTGTTCCTGATCTGAGAGAAGATGTCCAGTGGCGTAGACCATATAACATCCATAATACACTCCTAGACCAGGATAAAGATAGAGGTGGGTCGAAAGTTCCTGTCACCTCCCAGAATCTAAATATAGCTCTAAATTTTGTCTAATATTTGCTTAACATTTAAACTGACACCTAATTAATCTTTAAGACATCTTACTGTACCTATCTAAAATAACTTTATCTAATTAAATTTTTAACCTAATTTTATAAACTTGATTTTAAAACATTAAAAAGGCACATTAACCATCTTCCTTAAAAAATGTTTGATTTATTTACATTTATGTTTTTTTGTCTTTTAAGCGAGCACATCTGGAACAAGCGTTTCAACATGATGTTTATGCCACTGAAAATGTTACAAGAAGAAACTGCATAAAAAAGAAGTGAAAATAATCTCTGTATTTGAGTACTTAAAGGGAAGGTCAACCGAAAAATCAAATGTCTGTCATCATTTACTCCAAGCCTTCTTTTTTTGTGTGTGTAACACAAAAGGAGATACTTTGTATAATGTTGGCAACCAAACACTTTTAAGTCCTGCTGACTTCAATAGTGGACAATAAACTGCTTGGTTACCAACATTCTTCAAAATATTTTCCTTTGTGTTCCACAGACAAAAGGAAAATTTATACAGGTTTGGAATGACAGAAGGGTGAGTAGTTGATGACAGAATTTTTGGGTTTTTCCATTTTTGGGTGGACAAACCCAAGGTACAAATATGAATGTGTTTTGTCATGTACAGACATGTTTAGGTAATTTAAAACGTTTATTCATTGGTATTGTGGAAATATTACGATAGTTATGTAATTGTTTATTTAATAAAGTGCATACAGTAATTATTTTGTGCTCAACTCTCACTTAATTGCATATTTAATTAAACCTTAAATCTGTTCATTTAGTTTTAAATAAAGAAATAAATAATAATTAAAAACTGAAATAATGTATATGTATTTGTAAACCGATTTTAATCACAGCACCCAATGTGTCTTCTGTAAGCGCAAGTGTAAAACATCCTGAAGATGAGGCTCCAATGGATGTCAAGAAGTTTATGTTTAACCCAAGTAGATATCACTATTGTGCACTCTACATTGTTTTCTGATTTATCCATCAGATGTAACCTAAGCCATAATGTTTTGGTTCAAGAATGCATTATTTTTGTTATCCAAGAGTTTTTGTTTTCTTCTTGCACTAGTCACATGTCCGTCATTCCCTCTGTTGTCCTGGGGCCGTAGGGTGGGGATGAGATGCCTCATCTGATGCCACGTGTTGTTGGTTCTTCAAGGGCCATTCATTACCACACATTCTTGACAAAACCCAGAATTTATACTAGTTCTCAAAAAGACAAATCTCAACAGGTTCCAGTACACACCTTGAGTCATTTTGGTTTTGTTTGCCCAATGCAGAGGTGTTAGCATTAAAGAAGGTACTCATTTAAGAAATTTTGTATGCAGGCAACTAAAACAGCGTTTTGCGACTTTTTGACGTAGGTACCTTCATTAGTAAGGCTCAAGTATACCTCTTCATCAACACCAAACCATACAAGTCTTACTTTAATATTATACTAGACATAATTCAGTACTATAATTGAATTTATTAAAGTGGCCATAATGATTCACTTTTACACAAGTGATATTGTGGTTTAAAAAGACTCACTAAGTGTTTTTTTTTTCTCAATAAAAGCTTTAATGGTAAACTATTTAATATAAAATGTTAACAGTTCTAGGGACTATCATGAAGAAACTTAAAAAAATAAAATGGCCACTATGTATTTTAGTTGTCTATATGACTGTTACTATACCAACAGATGTATGATCGCAATGAAGAGCAGACATCAGGAGATGATTCAAGAACTGGAGGAGAACTTTCTCATAGCATCACGAGAGAATCAGGTGATATGCTTGTTTACTGATCATTCAGTCAGACGAACAACAACTATATTGTGATTTTATGCACACTGAAGTATATTAATGTGTGTGTAGGAAAAAACAGCTCTTAGAATGAGGACGCATTATCAAAATAAGCTTAACACCCTGAAGAGAATCCTACAAATTTACCAGGAAATAGTGGCCAGAAAAAACGCATACTGGGAGGAGACGGTCAAGATGAGTCACAAGCACCATCAGATTGGTTTTACTTCCTTTATTTCCCAAATTATCATTGACTTGAACACAGTGCATGTATTTACTAATTCAGGGCTAAATGGAAACACATGATGTAATCTTAGTGACATGTATAGTAGCTATAACATTTTAGTCTATCGCCTTAAAGGGATAGTTTACCCCAAAATGAAAATTCTTTTATTTAATTATGCTTATGTCTTTTTTAATAATTTTGAACCTTTATTCAGCTTCGAAACACAAATTAAGATATTTTTGATGAAATCCAAGAGCTCTCTGACCCTCTATGGACAGCAAGAGTAACGTTACTACCACTTTCAAGGCACAGAAAGGTAATAGTTAAATAAACATTTCAATAAGCAAGTACAATTATATTAGGTCACTATTTCAGGCGAAACCACAGTGTATCGCACAGAAACCAGCTGATTCATTGCTGAATGATTCCGTGTTTTGAACGAATCTGTTGAGTCAAAGTTTCAATAGCCCGTGCATAAGCAGCTGATGAATCAGCCGTTTGAACGAATCGCTTGAATGAACAACTCAGTGACTCACTCATTAATCGCGCACTACTGGCACCTACTGGCGTTTTAATTTAGTTAAACTTCCACCATCATTTCTTGTTTGTATATTCCAAAAAAATATTTACAATATTTAAAACAATCTCATAACATAATTCAATGCAATTGTATTTTTTTTTTTCAGTGAAAATGATTTAATTTGATAACGTAGACATAACAATAATCACATTATTATAATTGAATTTATAGATTAAATGTAAGAATTTGAAATCACATTATTATAATTGAATTTATAGATTAAATGTAAGAATTTGAAAGTGAAAGTTCTATAAAGGTAAAAAATGCCCTTGGATTAAATATAAAAAACATGCAGATTTATGTGTCACAGCTGATAGAAAACTGATAAGAATATTGCTTCAGAATAAATCATATATATATATTTTAAGTTTTATATATATTAGTGGTGTCTAATGATTAATAATCGCCTCCAAAATAATTTTTTTTTGTTTATGTAATAAACAAATTATGCAATGTGTGTGTACTTTGTATATTTATTATGTAGATATAAATAAACACAAATGCATGAATATATTTAAGAAAAATATGTTATATTTCTATATTAAATATATTTATATATAATATAAATTATATAAATATATACATGTAAATATACATCTGAAGAAAAGGTAGGAGAATCAATACAAACATCACTTCCAGCAGTGAAGAATATCTTCATTCTAAAAGATTCCCTGTAAGCAGGACATGTTGTAATATTTACCAGGCATTGATTTTTATCGATGCGAGACAATGCGAAACTGAACTCTGCTCTGCTAACAGGAAAGCAGTGACCCAGATGTACCACTAGATAGAGCTCAAGCTCAGCTGGAGATTTTGAAGGATAACCTCTTGAAGAGGGAGCGAGAGATCTCAATGCTCAGGAAAGGACAAGAGCGTGTGTCAGCATATGCTCGCCTCCTCAGTGCTGTTATTCAACAGGTTTACCATTAACATTACTTAAAGACACTTCTGTTTTTTGTTCCACAACATGAACTCCACACAGCCATCACTGACACAGTCATATTTCAAAAATTAAACATGAATTGCTAACAAAATCTTACTTTTAGCCTTGAAATCTGGCCTACAAATTTATAATGACTGAACAAGCTTTCTTGCATTATTTATTCCAGGCTCATCATGTTTATGCTAAGCTAACAGAGGCTAAACAGCAGTTTGAACAAATGGCAGAAGACAACCAAAAAATTCTGGCAGAGTTTAAAGAAAGTCTTGACCAAACCGTGGAAGGGTCCAGGCAGAAGAGCCACGAGGAACAAGAGGATGCACAGCAGAAAATGTGGGAGCATGGCATGGTTTCTAAAGAGTCAGAATATAGTTTAAAACTATCAAAATAGCAACATAAGCATCTGCTAACTAATTTGCACATGATAACTCAGAGTGGAGCCACAGGTGGAGCCAAGTTCACAAGCCAGATTACTCCATCATGAGGTCATGCAGGTGGCTTTGGAGTGCATCAGAGCAGGGGCTAAATCCACTATCATTGGTAAATATAATAAATTAATTACTGTGTAAATGCATAGTAGTCTCTTTATGAATGCTTATATATTAAATTCTTTCTTTGTTATTCTTTGAGACTGACACAACTGAGGCATGGACAGCAGAGCTGAATGAAAGAGTCAGAGTATGGCACACAAACTTTTATTCTGCACACATTCTCACTCAATACTGATGATTACTCTCTCTTTTTAGGAATTCGAGAAGGATTTCCAAAAAAATGGATTCTTAAATTCTGAAACTGATAAAAGTGTGGGGCAGCAGCTATTGTTACTGCAAGCTGAGGTGACGATAGCCAAGAAAAACATATCTTTCAGTGTATAGTCTAAACTAATATTAAATGTCATAGCGATTGAATTGCTTGGAATCAGTTTTTCTTGTTTTGCCATTTATGGCTTCATATTCCTTGCCTGTGTGGAACTGAAAGAACCTTGAGGAAAAATTACTACAACATTGGTGGAGGACATGAAAGGCATAGTACTGTATATGACATCATACAGTTTGACTGAAGACATAAAAATGTTTCTTAAATAGGAATTGTTGCCAGACAGTTATGACCACAAAAGGGAAAATCCCTTTTGTGAGTATATTATTTATTCTGTGGCTTTGGGCCAAATATCTCCAAGACCCTTGACTGCTTTCCCAGACATTGTTTTTTATATTTTATGGTTGTATTCAAACATATATGAATGCCAAAAAAAAAAAAAAAAAAAAAAACAAAAAAAAAAGAACTGAAAACTAGCTACATGCACTTTCTGCCCATGTAAGGTTTTTAATGATTTGCCAGGCTTAAATGAAGAATATTCTTGATATGCACACTACCATTCAAAATTTGGGTCGAAAGACATTTTTAATGTTTGTGTTGAAACCAGTGTACAGTACTGAACTGAATGCAATTTAATGCATTTTTGCTGAATAAAAGCAGTCCATTTAAAAAAAAAAAAAAAAATCTGAAAGTGCACCATGTATAAAGTTGTCTCTCAAAAGAAAGGGTCGACTCTGAATCATTGAAACAAGTACTTACAAAACCAAAATATGAACCTTTCATAACCCATAATAGGGGCACTTTAAAGGAATAGCTCACTCAAAAATTCAAATCTGTCTGCTATATTCTTAGTTTCAGAGGCTAAAAAAGAGCGAAGAACTACATTATTTAGAATTTTCCCTTCAGTATTCCACAGAAGAAATAAACTTGTTAAATGACAAACAAAATGTAATTTTTTTAGAGAACTATTTATTTTAAATATATACAAAATGTGGCATTTGGGCAGATTTCCCAAAGAAGTTAAGATACAAATTTTTCCTTGGCTAATATAGTGTGCGATCGATGGATTTAACGTATGCATTTATGTGTATGGCCATACGGGTTCAGCGAAAACCTTCACAATGGTTGGAGACCGAGATCGAAGCAACCCAATCATTCCAAGAACATTCACCAAGATCTCTGAGATCATCCAGGATAATGAGTCTAAATTTGAGTTTAAGGTACACTTAGTATGTGTTTCTTGAGCTGTGCTGATGATGTACAATAGTCATTAAACCTCCTTCTTTTGCCCATTCTCAGGTTTCAGCCTGCATGCTGGAGCTGTACAATGACCGCCTACAGGATCTCTTTGTGAGCCCCGCTGAAGCTTTCAGCAAGCGAGTTGAAATTGAGAGGGACAGAAAGGGGCTTGTGTTCGCCCAGGGAGCAGAAACAAAAGAGGACACCAGCGCTGGCGAACTCTTTGCATTATTTGAGTAGGGCTGTGCAAACCACCACATTGCGGCCACAAGTATGTAACTTTAAAAGACTCCGGCTAAAGGGTTTGGATTAATTGCTTTAATAACAAAGAAGGAGGCCCTTGAGTTTAACTGTATAATGTGTCTGAGAACAGGCCTGAATGAAAGATTTAGGGTTGTTATTATATATAAGAGAGACACGTGTCTTGCCTCAAACAATGCAGATTTAGAGCAAATTGTAAATTTTACATAGAATTATTTTGAGATATTTGTTTTTTTATTATATCCCTTTGTAGAGATGAATGTAGAGAGCTCCCGCTCTCACCTAATCATTGGCATCATGTTTGAGAGCCGGAATCTGACCAATGGGAGCATGAGTTTCAGGAAGCTTAGTCTAGTGGACCTGGCAGGAAGTGAATGAGCAGCAAAAACTAGAGCCAAAGAAGACCAGCTGAAGGTTGTTTGGACCAAATAAAATATAAAAGCTAATTTCAAGTGGTCCCAGAAAGTCATGCTGGCTTCAAGTGCACCTGAGCATCAAAATGCTCTTGCATCACTTTTGCAAAGATTATAAAAATGTTCAAAAAATGTTTACAATAAGAAAGTATCCAAATACTTCTCGTCTTCTTGACTGTTGTTTTAAAATTTAAAATGTTTACTTTGAAAATTGTTCCCCCACTTTTAGTCCAGAATTTTTCACCCCCAACTTTTGTCTTAGATTTTTTCTAACACCTCTCACAATCTGTTTGCCACCATGTTTTTCCCCAGGAGGCAAACTCTATTAACAAATCACTGAGTGCCCTCGGAGATGTAATTTCAGCTTTGTCAATGGAGCAGCCTCATGTGCCCTACCATAACAACAAGCTTCAATTTAACTGCACTGACATCAGATGAAAACAATATCCGAGAGAAACACTTTTCAACTCTGACACTGTTAATGACCTAAACCGAGCTGAATAATGGCGCTATTGCCTTCTGTAGAGCTGAACTGAGCTTGTTTCATATACAGTATAATTGATGAACCTTGCAATATTTACAGTTACTGAATTGAACTAAAACTGAGCTGAAAAAATGATTTTTGACATTTTCCAAATTGTGTAAAATCTGTATTTTATGAAGTGCTAAATAAATAAATGTGACTTGACTGTTGAAAAGAGTCCTTAATTCCTTTAAATATTAATTTTCTACTGAAACATGACAGGTTTGAGGACAATGGCAATCTCCATGAATTTAGAGTCCTGTTTTACAGCCTGTAAACAGGGGAAATATGAAGCAATACAAGTGCACAAAGTGCCAGAATAACTGGAGAGCGCTATATAGGGATACTTAAAATTGACTTTAAAATTTAAGCTTTAAAGTAAATTGCATGCATAATTACTGTATTTTAGTTTATTTAATGCTCATACACTACAATTCAAACCTATGTGGTCAATGTTTTTTTTAAAGAAGTCTGCATTAATTTGATCATAATACAATAAAAGTAGTAATATTGTAAAATATTATCATTTAAAATAACTGTTTTCTATTTTAATATATTTTAAAATGTAATTTATTTATGTGAAGGCAAAGCTGAATTTTCTTCAGTGTCACATGATCCTTCAGAAATCGTTCTAATATGCTGATTTGCTGCTGAAGAATTTTTTTTATTATTATCAATGTTAAAACAGTTGCATTTATTTGAAATAGCTTTTTCTAACAATGTACAAATCTTGACTGTCCCTTTTTGAGCAATCTAATGCATTATTGCTAAATAAAAATAATACATTTCTTTAAAAACCCCAAACCTTTAAATGTTCCTTCATCAATACCAGCTTATGCATTATTGTAAGAAACAAACAGATCTGAAACAGTCCGCTCTCTTCACAAACTTGAAAAATGAAACAAGTGTTAAATGCAAATTTTGTCCTATATTCTATTACATTCCTTGATGTTACAAATAAGACAGTTAACAGAGTTCAGTAATATGACAACTTCACAGTAAATATAATTTGAGACTATAATATTTTATAGTAAATTGATATTAAACTGAATTTTATTAATTATTAAAAAGATTTGTTCATTAATGCAAAATCACCAACACCATTAATTCTGATTCTCTCACACTGATGATTCAGTTTAACACAAAGCAGCTTTTCAACAGAAAGGCCTCTTCAAACCTTCAGTGTCATTTAAATGATGCCTTCAAATATCTGTGCTAGTAACTTAAATGCTTAGCTATAATGTATTATCACAAATAATGCAAGGACATGCTTAAAATACACAATTGTGTGCAATAGCAAATATTCAAGTAACAGTTGAGCTGAATAGACCACATGAGAAATAAAGACTAGTGGTTAATTAGCTTTGTGGTTCAGTGATGCCCAACATTAGCTTCGTTCTATGATTTTGGCAATCATTCTGAGGTGCAATAGCTTAGTTACGAGTTGAGATTTTTATTCGGAAGGGCCTGGGCTTCATGGTGAGGGCAAATGTAGAGCTCAGGTCAAGCTCCTGCCCTGGAACATTCTGAATGTGCAGCCGATGCAGCAGGGTGGTTAAGAACACAAACATCTCCAGACGGGCAAAGCTGTCACCAAGGCAGCGGCGTATTCCAATACCAAATATCATTACCTTCTCAGTCAGGTTTTTGTTTAGATGGCCAGACAGGGTAAGGAAACGTTCAGGTCGGAAAGCCTCAGCATCACCCCAAATATCTCTTTTTAGTAAATAAAGACAAAAAATATTGTATGTATATAAAATATAAAATTCATTTAATAAGGAGAGAGCCTTACAAATACAAAAAAGAATGTGGCCGGATACTTACATGTCATGATTGACTTGATATTGGTTGATGAACACACATGTGTCTTTGGGAATGAAGTATCCATTTAGTGTAACGTTATCAGTTGTACTAGATAACATGATGGAGAACAAAAAAAGGAATGTGGGTATCTGTTTATCAATACAGTCATATGGTTAAAGTGATAACATCAACATAAAGAGAGAAACATGGACTCACCAGTGAGGTATGGTGAAAGGCATATAGGATGCATGACGGAACACTTCATATATGAAAGCTTCTGTGTACGGCATGTTTGGCTTGTCTTTAAACTGTGGTAGCCTGTTCATACCAACCTGGTTTTCTAGGAAAGTGCATGCAACAAATAATAAATGACCAGAACAGAAGATGAAGAAATACCATATGAACTTTAAACTGGATTTGCCAGTATTATTTTGGACCTCATAAACTGTTTTAGCACTGAAATGCTCCCATTACACAACTCAGAGGCAGTCTGGCATCAACACATTACTGTGACCAATCATGTGAGAACCGAGTGGACTAAGCCCTGAGGGTATGAAGGCCAGAAATATGAGCTCTTTGCGTGTAGATGTGTAGTTGACCCCTGCAATTTATTTACAAGATACCACCCACCCACTGCAAAAGAGACTTCATTTTAGGACAAAAAGTACACAAGCTTGTAAACTATAGCTTGCAAACTGCAAATTTGATCTACTATATTTAATCTGAAAAGAAAAAAGAAATAGCATGCAGTTCATCTTACTACATTTCTTTCAGATTTCTCCAGTTGCAGTCACTCAATAACCCTGTAGATAACATTTCATTTAAACAAAATAATTTCCTGTTTATGGCAAGTTCCTGATTTTCTAAAAGACCAAATTAAAAAGAGGCCACAGGAAGAAAACATTTACTTTTTTCACTATCAGTCTTGCATCTTTTAAGGTATGCGTCCAAATTACTGAATCAAATTGTATATTATTTTCGGTTTCCTGTATCTGTCTGAATAAAAACCACAAACCACAGCTAATGCAGCCCAAGATGTCGCAGAACAGCTAAAGAAAGGGATATGCATGATGGGAAATTGTTTTGTTTTGTTTTCTAGTAATCACAATGTTGTCCTGATTGCCCCTTTTGAGACTTCACCTATCTCCTGAAGGATTTTAGCCTGGATGTCTGGAAACTTGATCAGGTATAAAAGGCTCCACTGCAAACCGGTGATGATAGTGTCAAAACCTATGAGAAAAAAAAGCATCGGTTATGATCAAAATCTGTAAACAGCCTCAAGAGACATGTCACAATTAGCAAGTGAGCAACCAAATTGGCAGAAGATGTGGTGTGTGGTGAAAAACCACAACATTCTCAGGCTGAAAGAATGAAAATGAGCAGTTTGAGCTCCTCATGGGTGTTTGTTTAACATTCTTTAATGAACTAGAACTACCAAGATGCATAAACTGAAACAGGAATGAATAGAATGAGCCAAGAGCAGACAAATTTAAACCAAATTCTCAGAAGAACTCTAGGTCTTATCAGTCTCAAGTGCCTCCCCTGTAACAACAACACAGAGCCAAGAAAAACATCTGGTTCTGGAAGTGAATGCATGTTTTAACAAGCAAAGCTATTAGCACAATATTATCTCATGGAGGACTGCAGTTCTGGAAGGCATGTGATTATGTCAGGCAGTGTCTCAAAGTTCTATGAAACATGTCGACACAGTTTATGAATTATTATTACCTAATGTAATCTGCATTCATGCTTCTAGATCCATTCGCACATGCTCATAATTCAGGATATGCAGAGAGAAAACCATTTTTCTGTTCTACTTCTAAAAGTATAATGTTGTGCACATTCATTCTCTTGACTGTGGGTCTCTTACCCGCTCCGAAGATGTCAATGACACTGTGGATGATCTGCGAGTTGCTGAGCATGGCTGTTTCCTCGTCCTCCTGCCTGTCCTCACACATTGCTATTAGGGCATCAGTAATGTCCCGGATACAGTTCTGTACAAAAACATTGAGAAAGAGACTGGCAAAATATTTTAAATGTGGAAAAATAAACTGTTGACCTATACTCATTTTTACATCACATCTATATCCATCTTGTTCCTGGCAATGCACAGTATGCATGTGTGCTTTCCTCAAGGCCGTTTACATCAAATTCAACTATGCGTGTGAATATTTTAGTTTGTATAAACTGAAACTCACTTCAAAGGAACAGAGTATACTTTGGATGAAATTGTTACTGAGTTACTGACCACAATGTGTAAAAAGTACCATGATAGCATACTGTCATCTATTTTAAATAGATAAGCTTTTTAATGATTTTAATCCATTTTTAATAATTATTGAAAATTATTTATTTCAAAAACACAGAGTGATTATAGAAATTAATACCTTTCTTTAGCAAGAATGCTTAAAATTGATAAAAAGTGGCGATAAAGACATTTATAATGTTACAAAAATTATTTCAGATAAATGCTGTTCTTCTGAACTTTCTATTCATTAGCTGTTTTCAACATAACAATAATAATAATAAATGTTTTTTTTTTTTGAGCAGCAAATCAGAATATTACAATGATTTCTGAATGATCATGTGACTGGAGTAATGATGCTAAAAATTCAGCTTTGAAATCAGAGGAATAAATCACATTTTCAAATATATTCAAATTGAAAACAGTTCTTTCTAAATAGTAAAAATATTTCAAAATTTGACTGTTCTTGCTTTACTTTGGATCAAATAAATGCAGGATTGGTGAGCATATATTACAGTATGTAGCATACTAATCCTTTCTCTTTTTGCTAGAAATATAATTTTTTCTTTAAGTTAACCATCTGAAATAGATATTGTATGTTAAGACTTCTACAGGAATGCATTTGTCTTCTCATCGGTTTATTTTAACATTATTACCCTATCAAAGGTGATGAGATGTTCACTGATGTTGCGCTCCATGAAGTTGTTCATTCTGTCAATGTACTGGAGCAGCTTTCTCAGAGACGGACTGGGCAGGTAGCGGAAAATGGGGAAAAAGTCCGCCAGATTCCCTGCAGCAAAGAGGCGCAGCACTTCATTATTGATGTTGACGATGGTGAGGAACTCTTTATCGTCATGGGCGTACCGCTTCCCAAAACACAGAGTGCAAACCACATTGGCAACTGAAGTCACTAGCAACTTAACTGGGTCGAGCCCTGAATCTCCAACCTCATCTGCTTGTTTCTTCAGAGCCTCCATCATATCTACGGCCTCCGCACAGATACGTTCCTCCAAAAGACAAGAAGCGCTTGAGTCTCGCGACTCAGCTTGGGAGAAGGTCTTCAGGGCGTTTCTGCAGATCTTTTTGTGAAGCACCCAAGCTTCTCCATACTTCTCACTAAACGTCATACTGGTGCCATTAGCAACTGCAGAAAAGGTAAAGAAGTCAGGACGTCCAGCAAACACCTCTCCTTTACGTACCAAAGCCTCCTTGATGGTAGAATAGCCGCTCAAAACGACCACTACAAGAGAACCCAGTTTCATCTGGAACACATCTCCATACTGAACCCTCAGGTTTGTTAATGACAAATGGATCTGTTCCCCCATCTGGAAAAGGTTTCCCACTAGAGGCCAAGGTGTGGGACCTGGGGGCAAGGAACAGCCTGGTTCTCTCCGTCGACCGTGGAGAAGCAGCAAAAGCAGAGCGAAGGCACAGAGGAACAAAGTCACTCCAGTCGTGTGGGAGATCTCCTCAAGATACATGGCAGACACTGCAAATGACTGTGATATAATGAAAATTGTTTAAAGATATTGTTTTGACGCATAAAGCATAATACACCATTCTATTCTTAACTCTCAATCTCTAAATAGCTTTGAAGAAGATGGTTTAAGGAAATGAAAACTTTACAATAGCAGCTTATTATTGTATGTATATTGTTTACGTTAATGTAATGCGATATAAACTGCACACAGAAGATAGAACTGAACCGAAAAGGCCAAACAGGTAAACTAAATAAAGTAATAGGTCCTATGCATATCTTACCTTTGAGACCACTACTGACAGATCCCGTGTTCGCAATAAAATACTTGAGAAAAAGTTTCACCAGCTGAAAAATGGCTGCGAGCCTCAATGACTGCAACCACAGACTGAATCTCAGAAGCAGAAGAGAACACGAGGGGCGTCGAGACGACCGATTTACGATTCTACTGATGAGATAATATTTAAAAAAAAAATAATAATAATACAACGTGTTTCCACACGATGGCAGTGTCCTAAAGCTTACACTTCTACACTCATAGTATAGGCTACTGTACAGTATTACAAATCTAGGAAAAATGATAGTTGCTTATGATAGTCTGTGACGAAACAGTGCTGGTAACTGTGCATGACTGGGATACACTTTATTTTTAGGTGTCCTTGTTACAGTGTAATTATACATTTAAGTACTGCGTAATATTAATTAACTACATGTACTCTATGGTTAGGATTAGGGTTTGGCTTAGGGTTAATTGCATGTAATTATGCATAATTTAGTGTTATTATAATAGTAAGTAGCCTATGTGTAACAAGGACAGCTTAAAATGACTTCCTATGAGGGTTTTATAATTAGATAATAAAATGTCGATCTGACGTTTGGTTTTCATTTGCGCTGTAAAATCTAATATTGGTGGACATTATATGTCGTAACGACAATAATAATAAAAACACGCAAATCATTAAACTTTAAAAAACGTACATAGCTACTTATTTTTCAGTACAGTGGACCAACAGTAATTTTATCCTTGTGGAAGTACATTTGTCATAGACGAAACTCCTGTAATATAAGTAGGCTACTGTCCTACTTAATTATTTAATATGTGGTATAAGGGAAAAGGGGAAATAGTGACTGAACTCTGGGTCATCTTTCCTTACATAAACCTTCATTTAACAGTACACATTAAAAATACATAAAATAAGCTAATTTCAAATTCCTGTTTGTATATATGTACAATGTTGCATTTAAATGTCTTTTGTTCAGTGAAACTGAAAGTATAGGTTATAAATAAAGGTTTAAATAATGTTTTCTGGTTTCATCTTGATCCTTAAAAAAAAATTTTTTTTTTTTTAAATGTGTACTGTTAAATGAAGTATATATACTTCTTACAATACCAGAGAAATGTTTTTTTTTTTTTTTTTTTTTTTTTTTTTTAACAAACTTTTTCTTTAAGTCATTTTGGAATTTTTTTTTGTCCAGCACAAAAGGGCGATCTTAATGAGGGAATCCCATTGGGAAAACTTAGATATTTATTTAATCCTAGAATCCTGATCTGTTTGCAACAATAATGGAATTTATTTGATGAATAAACCACCACAGACATGTACAGCCATAAACCTTTTATTGCACATATTAAAATCGCATACAAATACATTTTACACAAAAATATTTACATTGTACATACAAATATTAACTACAGGTCATCCTCATTGTGTAATAGTATTCAAATTTGATTTGGTTCCAAATTTAGTTTCTAGTACAAAATGAAACCGTGTTAGTGCATTCATCATGCGCTATCTTCGTGGTGGTGGTCCACCTCTCCCTCTTCCCATCCCTTGACCTGGTGGAGGTCCGCGGGCATTACCTGGCAGAGGCCCGGGTGGCCTGGGACCTGGTGGACGAGTCACTGGAGCTCGGGGATTTGCAGCCGCCAAAGACACATCCTTCTGAACATGTACCCCTTTCCCAGTGGCTGCAGCACCTGGTTTGCCCGTCACCTTTGGTGACTTCCTGAGCTGGTCCGCTGGTATCTCTGTAATAAAAATGGCAAGTTTATCACAGCAACAGGAACTTCATTGTGAATGAAGACACTGACACACTCAAATTTGAAGATGTCAAGAGTCTGGAGATGTCTCCTGCAATGTCTGTAAAAACGCAGCTAAAAAAACAAGTCATGACTAGTTGAACAGGTTGTTCAGCCCACTGACCAGTCTCTTCAGCAGATGGCGGGGGAATCAGGGACTTGTTGGGCATAAGATCCTCCAGGTCTTTCATCACCTGGTTGGTGCTGTCCTTGTTGTTCCTCCTATTCTTCTCCTCATCTCTTTGCAAAGTTTGAGTAGAAAATAACAACCAATTGCTGACACTTCTGATGTCAGACAACTTTGCCATCATTTACAAAAAATATTTACCAACCATTTGCATCTTGCGTTTTAAGTCCAAGTTAGCGTTCTGATATGCTTTGGACACAGCATTCAGATAATAAATAGCCAATCTGTCAGAGACAAGACAGACAGATAGTTTTATTAAAAGCTAAATAATATAACATTTATCTTTATACTTTAGGTGATTAGGTGAGTACTCACACCATGAGCAAAACTGCAGGAATGATGAGGCCTGGGTTGGATGCATAACTGAAGATGTCAGCCATAAAAGGTGGCAAGTCCTTCTCTATAGTCTCCATGATCACATCATACATCTTATCTTTACCACTGTGGAGAGACATGGATCTCATATTGCTCAGGACATTCATTATTCAACAGAAAAATTCTTATATTTCACAGTTTAGGCCTTTTAGAAAAATAAGATTTTTTTTTTTTTTTGCTGATCCAAAAAAAAAAAGTATGGCAATTTTAAAAAATAATTATTTCGATGCCATATTGAGGGAGTAACATGAAACAATCTTGTTATACTGTAGCAATATGATTTTGTAACATTTTAAGACACATTTGTTCCAAATAACCTGCAAACGACACACTTTATTATTATTATTATTATTATTATTATTATTATTATTATTATTATTATTATTATTATTATTATTATTTAATTACTTTTGGATTTATAGTACAAGTATTTTATAAGATTTCCTGTATTATTTTGCCTTTAATTATGGAAGCCTCATGAAAAAAAAATCATGCTTTGGGTAAATCATAGTTGAGATAAAGAAATAAATATGAGATACAATGTCCTAATTATGAAATAAAAAGTTAAAATCAGGATATACCAAGTCCTAATTATAAGCTAAAAAGTCACAATTTTTGTCATAATTTGACAGTGTCAACTTTTTATGTTATGATCTAAAATGCCATACTTTTCACTTTTTATCTTATAGTTATGACTTTAGTATGTAGTCTTTAGTTGACCTAGTTTGACATAATTTCGACATTTTATCTTATGATTTTGACTTTTTATTTCATAATTATGACTTTATTTCTCATAATTTCAACATTTAATGTAACAATTATGATATACCAAAGACCAACTTTTATTAATGTGGTGAAAATGGGCTTCCATATTTAATAAATAAATAAACAGAATAAATCTATTCTTCCTGACTTAAGGAATAATTTATTGCAGTTGAGGCATTCTGTACTTTTTCACTTATTTGGCTTATTTACCACAGTGTGTCTTTTCAAGGATTAGCAACATGAATGAAGGAGCTACCTGAAGGGTCCACAGTCAAAGGACGGTGGCAGGGTCATAATGGAGTAGATCACAGGCATGAGACTGAGGAAGAGGACGAGGAGGAGCAGTCCCATGTAGAAGTTATTAGAGCGTGAGGCTTTGAACACTCTCTCGTGGGGAACATTACAAGCCATCACAGCCCAGCACTGATAATACATGGAGCTCAGCAGACGCAACACATTTATGCCCACCAGCCCAGGTGCGTAGAATGCCCCCATCCTAAAAACAGACATATGTGAAATCATCACACTGCCCATCACAGAGATGATGTGTTTTCACTCTTACTCACCAAATCATTCCCTGATTAAAGATGAGGCCAAGCACATTACCACTGATGTCAAATTCTGCATAAGACGGCTGCAGAAACACAAACGCACACAGATATGCGTAAATATCTGTGTAGACGACAAGACAGAAATAAATGTCACAGTAAAAGATACCTCTCCCTGTAATTAAGTGCCCTGAATGGTGTAGTGTGTCTCTGTGTGACTTTGGTTGTAAAGCAGCCCTATCACCTATCCTGCCACCTTCTCATGGTGTTCAGTTGACCTCGGATGAGTGAGTAGTATGTTACCTATATCGAGTGACAGGAAAGTGAGGGCGACAGGGCAAAGCCATATAGAGCATATACTAAACGTGACATAACAAACGCAGTCAGGTTGTATCCACGTTGTTCATCTACCCTGTATCGCAAAAAAGGCCAAGAACTAATCTACATAATCTGCGTCCGACAGAGGTCATCCTGTTTTATGGACTAAGGCTTGTTTACACAGTGTAATGTGAGTAACTTGAATAACAGCAGGGTGTAAGGATGAACTTACAAAGCCAGCTTCCAGATCCCAACACCAGCAATAGTTGAGGAATCTCACAATCACGGCTCGTAAGAAGTCCCCTATCAGAATGGTCAGGTATGTCACCTGTATATCGGATACGGTGAGCTTCACAAACTCCTGTGAAGAAAGGAAATGGTACATTTTAAGCCTATAAAGCCTAGAGTATCATATCTGATACATGAATTTCTAAGCCAAAGTACTGTCAGCCAATTATGATCAGAGCTGGATAGTAACTGATTACATGTAATCTGGATTACAGAATCAGATTCCAAAAATTAAGTACTTGTAATTAGATTAAATTACAATTTAAAATACTTGTAATCAGACTACAGTTGCTTTTTTATTGATTATATGATTACATATTATTCACACAATATGACATAATTTATTGATTCTCCCTAATTTTTAATTTTTAAAATCCTTTTTAAAATAGCCTACGACTTTCACCTGATATATTTACTTGAAGTACCCCTGAGATTTTAAAATAATTATTTGCATATTCACGGTTCTCTGGCATTGGTTATGTTCACATGACATGCAGGTAAACAAATAAAATAATTCATTTTTTTTAAGTGTTTTACATTTTTATAATTTAATTCATTATTAGCTTTTCATTAAGCTCACAAACCCCCTGCAGTACCTTTATGAACTCCAGTTTGGGGAACCTTGACGTAATGTTTAATGCACTTTATGTTATTAATTACAATGAATGGAATACATTTTCTTACTCTTTATATTTTTATATCAGCATGGTACAAGATTATCCTATTTAAGTCAATGTGATAAACAAGTTAGGTCAAAAGTAATCAAAAAGTTGTCTGATTATATTACCTGAAATGTGTAATGTAATGGATTATGTTATTTGGAATCAGTAATGGATTAAAATTTGTAAGTAATCTACCCAGCTCTGATTATGACAGTTTGGTGATGGTGATGCTGGTTTCTGATGGTACCTACAATGCCAACTTCTGTCTCCCAGCAAGGACCCCTGATGACATCAGCTGGGGAGATGTTTGGAGGGGGAATGTTTTCTGTAACATTATTGTATAAGGTGTAGTTGGCATAGTATTCTTTAAGAGCCCAGATGGTTGCATTTTTTATCTCTTTCTCATTTTCAAGCTGTGAACATACAATACCAGAGAAATGATTCACGTAAAATGTTACAGGATTGGTAAGTAACCATTTTGGTTCATCCCAAATCTCTTAAATAGAGTTCTATGTTTATGGTTACTAGACCATCTATTTAAGCCCATACCTTTGAATTGACTTCATCAAACAGAGCAAACAGAAAAGTGTACAAGTTGCCCAGAAAGAGGGCGAAGATTCTGGCCAGCTGCCACTTTAGGGCGATTCGAGGGTGATAGTCCTCCAGCTCAGCTATAACCTCAAACAGAGGTGGACACACCAAGCCCAACAGTGACATCACAATTTCAACCTGAGCAAAGACAAAACAGAGTTTCAGAATTATTATTTTTTTAAAGGCAATTAAAAGGCAAAAGAAAAGGGGTACCTCATTTTTTTGAAGCCATGTCAATTCATTCCTGTCCTTTTTGGCAAACCCCTGAGATCTTTTGACCACATAGTAGATGAGGTATCCACTCCCGCCCAAGCAGCACAGGATGAGAAGGTTTGCCAGGATACGCAGAAAACGGCGAAGGTGAATGTTCTCATCCTTTAGGTTCTCCTGCTCATCCACTATAGATTCCTGATGGAATAAGACATGGTTTTAGATCAGTCTACACAGACCCAACAATACGTTTTTGTCTTAGCATAGTGCACCATTCTTTGATACTATTACTGTCATTAACCTTGAAGCTTGTGGTGGTGGAGGCAAACTTGTTGTCAGCTGTCTCTGGATTTCCTATAAGGTAATCCCAGCTAGTGAACAGCTTCCAGCAAAAGGTGAAGGTACCTTCCTCTGCTCCATCTCCTCCTTCATTGGCATTTCTTGCCATTCTAGAAGAAGGTAGGTGATTTTAAAAAAGAAAGAAAAAGGGGTCCTCATTTCAGCCGATTATCAGAGCATTATCAGTGAGTAAGATGCTTCACAGAACTGCAAATGTAGTCATTAGACCTACGTTCTGATAACCACCATTAGACTGTAGCCAAATATCCCAACTCCAACTAAAAGATATGACAGGGGTAACCGGAACTGCAGCAATCCAATACTTCGCTGATTATTGTAATAACCATAAAACATAATGGAGTACTTGCAATAACCCTGTAAAAAAAGCAAAAGGTATAATCCAAATAAGACAACAGCAACCTTACAAGCTCTTTTACACAGAATCCGAAAGTAAAAAACCCTTACCCCAAACTCAAACAGGACAGAGAAGTCCATGGCACTGTCCTGCTCCTCTCTGGGAACTGTTTTTCTGGCAAGAGAGCCATAAGGCATGCCCATCAGTACCTACAGAGAGAAAGACACAGATTGCATCCGTGTAGCTTTTTTATTTGGCAAGGACGCATTAAATTGCATGTGACAGTAAAAAGACATTAATGTTGTTATAAAAGATTTAGTATTTCATATTAAATGCTGTGTGTTCGACCTTTCATCAAAGAAACCTGGAAAACTGTTTCACGGTTTACACAAAAATATTAAGCAGCACAACTGTTTTCAACACTGATAATAATAATAAACGGTGCTTGAGCACCAAAACAGTATATAAGAATGATTTCTGAAGTATCGTGTAACACCAAAGACTGGCTTGATGATGCTGAAACTTCAGGTTTGCCATCACATGAATAAATTATATTTTTAAAACATAGGTAGTGTACATTGTATAAAAGGTGTACTAACAAAGACATTAGCATCACATCTCACCTCTGGAATAACAACAAGTCCAAACACAAAACCAAAAAGAACAAGGTTCAGTCCATACATCCAGCGCAGGAAAATGAAGTAGGAGGCAACAGATGACCCAAAGTGACCTGTGAGAATGAAACAGATGAGAAAAGGTTAAGAAACATACTGAAAATACTGATTTCACTAAAACAGAAGATTAAACAGAGATGAACTGACTTTCCACTTCTTTTATCCGACTTTCCCAGGGAATGCAGGCAGTCTTAAAGTTTTCAAAGTCTCTATTGAATTTTATTATTTTCTGAAAAAAAAAGAAAGAAAGAAAAGGTTTTTGGAAAATTGCATTTAAAATAAAACACTTCGAAATGGAATATGTAGTGCTGTACCTTGGTCATCATGACTTTGAATGCATAGAGTCTCCTCCCTTTTCCTTTGCCCAAAGCCCCTTCAAACTTCTCCACAAATGCCTGGGCTTCTCTGTCAGGTGATATAAACAGTAATTTGCATTGGAATGAAATTAAAACACAAAAAGTTATATTTCAATTCAAAGTGACTCTGTGTTTCGACTTTTATTACCAAAACAACCATTCTGTTTTAATTTCAGTTTTCAACATGGCATGAGTATTTCTCCCTGTGTTTGAGTCACATCACATCACATACATACATACATACATGTGGTTCTGCTTGTATTACGCAGCATGGCCATTCAGCATTGTGCAGTAAGCACCAGATACAACACCAGAAAAAATATCATGTTTCACTCACAACCTTTACATACTGTAACTTGAGCATACAGCCAATTAACTCATCAATGCATAATGAATGGGAATAGTGCAGATGGGATGGACACAATAATGAATACATTCACTAACTGAGATATGTGAGAACAAAAGCAGGCCAAATGGATAAACGGACTTTCTTCATTATTATTATTCTTTTTTATTTTTTGTCCATAAAATGAAAGTCAATGGGGTTCAGTGTTTTTTTTTAGACCCGTATGACTTTCACTGTATGGGGAAAAAAACAATTATTAAAAATATGTCCTTTTCTGTTCCACAGAAGCATAAAACTTTCACTTTTGAGTGAACTAACCCTTTCAGAAATAGTATGGAGACCAAGGTTATTATAGCTAACTAAAAGTAAAACCATTTATGTTACTGAAAATAAAGTAAATGTTAAATGAAATGAAATATCTATTAAACTTGTTTTATTTCAGCTAGCTGCCAAGGAAACATTTCTCATTTTCAATCAGTTTAACTTTAATTCAAATAACAAAAATGGAAAAAAATTATATAGACATATTTAAAAATAAAATAATAAATTGACAAAAAAAAACTATTAAAAAAAAAAACTATTCAAAATATTAATAAAAATTACAGTAGTATGTCAATGATACTGAACACTGATGTGTGAAAAAAACTTGTTGTCCAAAGCACCTCATTATGACCTGTGGTGTACCATATCAACATCTGTTTAGTGTTTGGGTATGACCTTATGGCACTTTGTACAAGGAATCACTGAAACACATGCAAAGACTGCCCTCAAGAAACATCAGCATGCATAAAACAGCATCAAGCTCATGAAAGTGTAACATACCTCTCACCTAGCAGAAGTTACCTATCTAGAAGCTTTGCCAAGTGAGTGTCTCCTTATGGCACAGTTTCTTTCCCTACTGCTCTCAGGGCCCATGTTACTGATGCTTTCTTGGGCAGTGTGTCAGTCTCTACTAACTTTGGTGGGCACTTGTCCAAACTCTCACTTGTCACCCACACTGGTCATTTCCACTGGGCAGTCTGAGGTAAAGGTTCAGACAGAGGCCACTAGATAATGAATTCACTGGCGTAGACACTGAGTCAAGCGTTTTATCGCAAAGTACAATCGAGAGCGTTTTGGATAAAGCTGATTATTTACCGAAGCTTTTTGTCACCTTTTAAAAGTGCCATGCCATACTAATATTAATTTAAATGACTTTCATGCTTCCTAAAACCTTTTTTTCAAAGCCAGCAAGAATATAAAGCGAAAAAGAGCTCCTTTAAACATCAGCTTAAAGTGCATCAAGAGACATGAAGATGCAAGAAAGCAGAAGCACAGCAACTTGTAAGCTTTAATGAAGCACATAAACAAACATGAAACTCATGCTAGATAAATGAACTTCAGTTGAGGTAGTGATAACGGACATGAGAGCCAATAGGATCACAGCACAAACAATGAGAAGGAAATCCATTTTACTTCAGGCACTTGAGTCTCCTCTTCATGCGCCAGGGTTTGTTCCGAAGTGTCGCTATCAGCTTTTTCTTCTCCTCGACTTCCTCTTTTAGTCGGGCCATCTCTCCCTCAGACATAGACTCGTCTTCTGAATTGTCATCTGAGGATGAACTGCTGCAAAACAAACCCCAAAATCAGCAGTCAGTCCTTAAAGTCCAGTTTAGCAGTGTATTCCACAAGGATAGTGTTGTTTTGGAGGATAAAATGAGTTCTAGTCAAGTCAGGTCAAGAGTTCTAGTGGCAGGATAGCCATGAAAAGCACTTCCAGATCATCAGTTGGAAGGCAAAAGATAAAAAAGAGTGAAAATGTCTAGCTGAAATCAAAAATGGACAGTTGATGACAACAATACTGAATTACATTGGTTACTAAAAGGAATTAAAATGTCCAGTTTTAATAAATAATACACTTTTTTTTTTAAAGATTCAATTATAAAAATTATAAATTCGTCAGATATATATCTGACAAATGTACTACATACATTTTTTGTTTCATAACAATCACTAAATTAGGATAACAATACTTTTTCGGATTTTTAGAGGTTTTAGTTCCATGGCTGAATTTTACTGCTTTATAATCACATATTACATAAAAAGAATAAATGAGAACATTCAAAAGTTCTTTTATGGCGATAGATGTGTATGGCTGTGTTTCTGTTCAAACTGGAGGTAATGAGGAGTGTTGAGTCTGTGTGTGTATGGCGTGGAGATGAAGGCTAGAGAATACTGCACCTGCTGTTTTTGCCTTTGTTCTTTTTCTCATCCTGTTTATCTTTCCCTCCTTTTCCTGCTGCTTTGCCATTCCCCTTCTTCTCCTTGCTATTCTCCTCCTCTTTCTCCTTCTTAGTTGCTCCTTTTTTCCCTCCCCTTCTTTTATTTCCCTTCTCTTCTTCGCTCTCCTCTTCGGAGTCATCTTTCGCAGCAGCCTTCTTCTTTGAACCTGCTGCTTTCTTTCTTCTTCCTCTCTGCTCTTCCTCACTCTCCTCCTCACTTTCTACCTTCTTCTTTCGGCCTTTTCTCTTACGCGGAGCCTCCTCCTCTTCCTCACTCTCCTCTGCGCTATCTGCTGGCTTGGCTTTCTTTCCTCGAGCTGCAGGCTTCGGTTTATTCCTGCCTTTTGCTCTTCTTCTTGAATCCACTGAAAATATAGTTTTCATGTTGTCAATATATTTTAAAATAGAAACTATTAAACACATAATATTTCATATCCTATAATGTGAAATATAAATAATAATGCTCTTGTTAATAAATTTTTAAATAAATTACTTACCGTCACTTCCACTATCATATTCTGCATCGATTTCCATCCCAACTGTAACACACACTCTGAATTATTAATCAGGTTTTAAATATGTCTTTTATTTTGAATACTTTCACAATAACGATATATTGTGTTAATCATTAAAACAATTACCATATATTATTAAAAAAATGCAAAATAAGGGTCATCATTCAAGCCCTGACTCACAAAAGCATAAAAGCATAACAGTACTACAAATTTTCAGCTGCGTTATATATCAGTATATAAACAATCATTAGTTATTCAGCCTATTCAAATGTAGATCGGTGCATCTGAAACTAGTTTAAACAATCCACTACTACACACTGAACCAAAATTTTTCTGGTATTAAAATCTACTTACCATCATCCACAGTTATCGCAACATCATTTTTTCTTCGGGGCATCTTGCCGGTTTGAGTTTAAGTCCTTCTATTCAGACTTGCGAGGCATCTAGAGCAGATGACACACCTGACTGTCAGGTGGGTCTCTCTTAACAGCTGCTCACTCCTAAAAAAGGAATCAAATGACTCCTTGACTACAGTAAATGGTAGCTAAGATCTAAAGCTGTGCTTCGAGAGCCAGGAAACAAAATGCCAGTATACGGGCAGATCAAAGATTAAAATAATCAGAGAGTAGAGTAAAAATGATGTCTCATGATGATGATGATGATATGTAAACACAAAAAGGTTGCCTAAAAAAAAACTGCTGAATGTACCTGAATTCATGATGAATTCCTGCTAATATATATATATTTTAGATGCTAAAATAACAGAATTCTAAACAAACATGAATCTAAAAGGTATTTTAATAACAATATTTTTGAAAACAGGTTGAACTCAGAGTCTCAGAAATAATGTGAAGTACTGATTAAATTGTTCCTCTTTCAGAAAAATGCAAACTTCTTTATTAAATAACTCCTTATGGATCTTAGTACAAGAGGTAACTGTTTTTCAATTTTTTATTCTCTTAACACCCTTTTTGCTTGGTTCTATATCAGTTCATATACTGAACTATGGTTTAGCTATGGTTAAATGTGTCTTTATTCTTCAGTTTGTGTAAATAAAGCATTATGTCGACAGGAAATTCGGGCACTTTAAAGGAAACTAACCTTCTTGCTCAGACACAGCAGCCGAATACCAGTAATTGTTTTGAGTTAATTATGCACAAGAGGTCTACTACTATAACGTCCGGTAACAGAACTACAATCACACAGATCAGATGTCCCGTATATAAAAGAAGTTTCTCAGTGGTGGCTTGTGAAGACCTCATCAAGGTTCACAAGCAGGTACACAACACAAAAAGTTGTTATTTGGTCTTACAAGTTGTTCAGTTTTCACTTATCTTGATTTCCTAGCATTTTCCGGACCATATAAAATGAATTCAAAAAGAGCTGTATCTTCAAATGAACAATGGCTCCCTAAATGAACAAATAAACAAAATCTCAAATGACTCCTGTTAATACTTAATGAAGTCTGCTCATGAATTATGGATGAGCATTTGCAATGTTAATGAAACTTATGCGCCAATTCTCTTATAAGTAATCGTCAAGATTTGATACAGAGATATACATTTCTTGGGATTGTAAGATCTTTTCAGTCTAGCGTCAAAGAAGGTGCTCAGATGATATTCTCAATGTTTTTACTATCCTCTAGTAGTGGGTTGGGAACAAATGCCCTCACATAAATGGAACACAGTGTAACCCCAAACAGAACAGTGTGGGCCGTGGCATGACAAATGAGCCACATGCATCTTCACTGCCAAATCTGTGGCTGCAGGAAAATAATCCGAGACATCAGACACGCCTAGAGCTGAGAGCAGATTTGAGAATACAGTAATGTACATGGAAATGTTGTGGGGCACCTGACACGCTGATCAAGATAAAGCTGCATGGATTGGAGAGTGGGGAAACAATGAAATGGAAAGAAGAGGCATAATGGTGGGCAGGGCCAAACTGTCAATCTTAAGTGTTGAAAAATGAGAATATTTTGTGCTTTTTTTCTATCAGCTTTTTAGAATCAGAACTAATGATCTCAGATTCGCGAACTAATCACTCTTTTGATCTAATGAGTCAAACAGGTTTGCATAAAGGTCTTAAATTGTTTGTGATTCAGTTTGATTCATTAAGACTGTTCACTCACTGAATTGTCCGCACCGGTTTTATCACACCACAATAGTAACCAGACAATTTATAAAACAAAAAAGAGCTCTGGATGAAGTGGATTTCTACCCACTATCCATTGTAGAAAACCGTCACACTTTATTTTAAGGTCCACTTCTCGCTATTGACAAAAATCATTAACTACAACTTTTGCCTCAATAAACTCCTAATTTGCTGCTTATTAATAGTTAATAAGATAGTTGTTCAGTTTAGTTATCGGGTAGGATTTTGGGATGTAGAATATGGTCATGTAGAATAAATGCTTTATAAATACTAATAAACAGCTAATATGTTGATAATAGGCATGCTAATGAGCAACTGGTCAATAGTAAGAATTGATCCCTATACTAAAGTTTTACCTAGAAAACAAAGCTAGCAAATGTGCTCTATCGTTTGTGTAATGACAAAGCAGCTCTTTATTGCATGTGCAGCTTGTGTGAACAACTCTGTACTACAGGTAAAAGTGATTTTGAAAAAGGGTATCAAAATATGAGCACACTTTTTTGAAAGGGGAGCCTGTGCCCCAGTACTAATGAAAGGTTGGAAACGCCCCTGAACTTCAGCTGTAGTTTAATAAGTAGTTGCAACTGGCAAGTAAACCAACAATCCAGCAAATATTTCTAAAACTAAATATAAAAAAAAACAAATGAAGAAATAGTTTGACCCTAGTTTGGCCTGCGTGTAACAAGAGCAGTCATTTCTCTTTCACAGAGATAAGACTTATCATTCTAGAATTACATAGCCACCAAGTCCTTGAGCTCCACTGAGACATTCATGATATGTGCTGCATGCCTGGGCACAGGATTTATACTGTATCAAGTTCAACAAGAAATAAAAACGGTCATATAGGTGGCAAATGTCGTGCATGCAACATAGAGATTCATCTATTTATCTATTTACATCTGTGCTGTTTATTTTCTGTTTGAGTGAGCGTTTTTCTGTGGGTGACCTGGAAGATGTCCAGAAGCCGTGTGGCCCCGGGATGCAGGGGGTCTGGTAGTTGTGTGGGTTGAGGAGACGGGAGGTTCAGAGTTTTGAGTATCCTGACACTGTGAAGGGTGAATTAAGCGACCGTTCTGTCCAGCTTGTCTGTGATGCCCTGCTTCATCTATGCTGCTGCTTTCTTCATTCACTCCTGAGAAAGAAAAGGCAGATAGACCTTTAAACTGCTGTCTCACAGCAACACTGATATACAGAAACAAGGGCATGTTGTTTTAAGACTGTGGCCACCTGCTGTTCAAACACAGCACACATTAACTCTTCAACATTAATAGAAAGTTTCTTTGCATTTGTTCCAAGTTGCTGTATTGTGCACTGACTCATGGAAGCTGTGACACATTCTGTGTGCTCTCACCCAAATCGGAGGCACTGTTGCTGCATTGTTCTCCTGCTTTCTTCGCCTGCTCCAGTTCATTAGCTGCTTTTAAGGCTGCGAGTTTGTTCTTTCTCTTGTTTTCCTCATTTTGCTGTAAACACAAATTGGAGAATTCAGTGACATGAATATAAATAACCAATGGATTTTGTAACATTAGCAGAGAGCAGATCTATGTCTAGTGATTAAATTACTAATAGCCTATAAAATATATGTTGGTCAATTTATTATTCATTTACCTTTAAAAAAATAAATAAAAACAATTTAGCTTAATGTTACTGCTTCCATCTAGTGGTGAGTTTACGTAATGTAATCTGCCCATATAACCCTGTATAAAATTAAACATTTAAAACTAACAGACATTTACACTGCCTAACTTACAGTTTGAAGTTTCTTTTTCAGCTCCATGTTTACCCTTTTGTACGTTTTAGAAGTGGACTGCAGATAATATATTGCAAGACTAAAACAAACAGAAAAATATGTACCATTATAATTGCACATCCTCACAGAAGTACAGGAAACTCATATGGATGTATTTAGACATTCCAACTTACACCAGGAGCAGAAGAAAGGACAGCACCAGCCCGGGGTTCGAGGCGTAACTGAATACTTTACTGAACCAGGCAGGAAAGTCTGTCTCCAGGGTCTCCTGAATTACATCAAACATGCGGTTTTTCCCACTGCAGGAAAAATAAACAAACAAAAAATAATAATAAATGGAAAATAACAAAGAAACTTTCTTCAAGTGCTGATTTTGATGAGAAAAATAATGTCAGAAAATTGTGGACTTGCATTCTGATGCACTCTAGTGCTAAAGATCTGCCATTGCAAGACTTGGCTCGTAACACATCCCTCCTCCACTTATTCAGTGTTCATTTATACATACGTATAAATATATACATACACACAGCTTGTTACTCTAAAGACTAATTTGTATTAAAATTAATTTAAGAGATTAAAAGTTTTCACCACACCAACCAATTTCTAAAACAGTTCTTATGCTAAACAGACCGGCTTCATACTCCACACCATTTCTAATCCATACAGAAACTTGCAGAACCTGAAAGGTCCACAGTCAAAGGAGGGAGGAATGGAGACAATGGTGTATATAGCTGGCAGTGTAGAGAGGAAGAGGATGACGAGCAGCATGGCCATGTAGAAGTTACTGGAGCCTGAAGCTTTGAAGACCCGTTCCTGAGGCACATTGCAACACATCACCGCCCAACACTGCAGGTACATGGACACGTGAAGCCGGAGAAGATTTAACGCTGGAAGACATGGAGCGTAGAATGCCCCCATCCTGATGACATACACAATACACAATGACAGAGATTTGATGGTGTACTGGTTTCATATGAAAACACGCGACATAAAATGGAGATAGTTCTCACCAGATCATCCCCTGATTGAAGATCAGCCCCAGAACATTCCCACTGACGTCAAACTCTGAATAGGATGGCTATTGAAGAAAGCGCACTTCAGTTATTATAAATGATACTGATACTGACCACCGTCAGTTGTGTGGATACTCACAAACCCATACTCCAGATCCCAGCACCAGCAGTTGTTTAGGAATCGCACCAGTACAGCACGGAGGAAATCCCCAATTAGCAGAGTGATGTAAGTCGTCATTGTATCAGAAATAATGAGACGAACAAACTCCTGTAGACACAGAGGATGCTGACAAATCTCAGAAGATGTGATGTAATTCATCATAATATTAATTTAAAACTTGATCTTTAAAGTTATCATCGTCAAATTTTCCACCTTGTATTATTTAAATGTTTGTTTGATATACAAATGCTTTACATTAGATTTATTTAAATATGCATAACTTTGCTTAGTATAATATCAAATTAATGCCAAAGCAGATTTGCTTTGCCATTTACCAAATCGCATTAAGTCAGAAAAAAAAAAAAAAAAATACACTTTTAATTAATTGCAATGGCATATATTTGCAAATATAATACACAACCATTCGAATACTTGAGGTCCTTAAGAATTGATTTTTTTTAAAGTCTCATGGTCACAATTTATCTGATCAAAAAATACAGTAAAACAATAATATTGTGAAATATTACAATGTAAACTATTTTAATATATTTTTTCAAATTGTAATTTATTCATATGATAGCAAAGCTGAGTTTTCAACAGCCATTACTCGAGTTTTCAATGTCACATAACCTTTCAGAAATCATACTAATATGCTGATTTGTTTGCTGATTTGCTTTGATAATAGAAAGATTGTTTTTAACAGTTGTTGTTGTTCTTTTGTTATTTTTGAAATATTTTTGTTTTGTTCCCGTTTTGATCAAGCTGCTGAATATAAAAAAGTCAAATTTAATTTGATTACTCAGTTCAAATTTGTCATATAACTTAAATGCATAACTGATTTTTACCAGTTAAAAAAGGGTTAACACTGTTACTCTGTATCACTATAACAGGCCAAAATAGTCACATTGGCTCAACTAGTGGTTATTTGGGGTCAGGACTACCTGCTTGATTAAACAATTCGGGGCAGTGTTTGGGAAAACTCTTTGTAATGTCAGTATATTTGCAATCCCATTCGGTGCCACTAGAGGCACAGTAAGTACACCCTGCAGCATACTCCAGTATTCGTGTATAAATACAGTACCATAAGTGTATAGCATTATCCTGAAGCCTCCCATCTCAAGGAGACTGTTCCTCCTACAGTTTCTTTGTTATCCTATACCTAAATCTCTTAGAGTTTCCCCTTTGCCACATTTTGCTCACTGGACTTGTGTTAGGTGTAATTCAATACTGCTTTGGGACATATTGAGTTCCAATTGTACTGGATTTGTATTGTGAAAAGAACTATACAATTAAATTCAAACTGAACTCAATTGAAGCACTCTTCCCCAGTACCTGTCCAACCATTGTCTCCCAGCAAGGCCCTCTGGGAACATCAGCAGGGTGCACTGTGATCGGAAGAGCAGTTGAGTTGTCTGGCACAGTCCCGTTGTACAGGTTAGCTTGCCAAATTGTCATATTCTTCTTCACAATCTCCTCTTCTGCCCTTTCAAAATATGTGACAGTTAGGAGGATAAATGACCTTCATAAGGAGATGATTCATTTAACACAGATTCTGTGGCCCAAGGGAGCTAAAATGATGGAAGTTATTACTATTCTGCACTTCAGAAAGACTGAAGATGGGACTGTGAGCATTTTAGTCTTTGTTAAATGAAGCTGTACCTTTAGCTGGATGGCATCCATGAGAGCGATGATGAACGTGTAGAGGTTCCCGAGGAAAAGGGCAAAAATGCGTCCCAGCTGCCACTGGAGGGCAATGCGTGGATGATAGTTCTCTAAAGTGCTGATCACGTCGAACAGCATCGGACAGAACATTCCCAACAGAGACATCACCATGTTCACCTGAGGGTTTGTGAAGTCATGCAAAATTCATTTTTATTGATTGACAAAAGGATTACCATTGCACCATGTTACATGAGTCTGACCTCATTCCTCTCCCACCAGCCGTAGTTCTCCAGTCCCTCCAGAGCAAACTTCTGAGACCTGCGTACTACAAAGTAGATCAAGTACCCACTCCCTGCCAGACAGCAGAGTACCAGGAAGTTGGCCAGCACTCTAAGGAACCTCGTCAGGTGGATGTTGTCATCTTTTCTGCTCTCTTGCTCCTCCACAATGGCCTCCTGTTAATGTGCTGAATTTATTATGAAGCCGGGAGAGGCCAGATTAAAGGGATCATGTCATTCTTTTTTATTATTATTTATCGTTTCACCTGAAGAATACATTTTTCCCTTACTTGAGATGTTATTTGATGCTTTATCATGGCAAAAATAAGCATAATTTAGTCTTTCATTAACATTTTCCACACCTGTTCTGACTCTTCTGAATGAATTGGGCTGTTCTGATGCTGTGCTCTTAAGATTTCTGTTTCTTTTATTTATTTATTTTTTGTTTGTGTGTGAAGGTGTAGAAATCAGGTGTCTGTCTAATTTCTGACACATAACAACAACAACAAAAATTATTCTTTGGAAAATCATAATTATGCAAAAATATGATGATATGGAATAAAGAAGAAAATTATTTGACAAATGTCATAATTATATGGCAAAAAGTCTAAATTATGAGACACAAAATTATCAATATGATATAAATATGTTATCATTATGACATAAAGAGTTGATTGTTTTGTCATAATTATGACTTTTATCTCACAATTTTGACTTTTTGTCATAATGTCAACTTTTTATGTCATTATTATGTCTTTTATGTATATTTATTTTTTTCTTATGTGGCAGAATTGAATTTTTTGCAGCTCCATGTGAGCACATGGTCTTTTGTTACTCAATAGGTCATTTTCAGCAGAATATTTTTATAGCAAATCAGAAATATCACATAAAAGCATATCAATATCACATTCTGTTTCAGAGAATTTCATTTCGCATTATAAGACTTCTTTATTATCCACAAAGTGGATGTGGGCCCAGCACAAGGAATTTGAAGAGAAACAAACCTTAAAACTAGTGGTGATGGAAGCAAACTTGTTGTCTGCTGTCTCAGGATTTCCAATGAGGTAATCCCAACTAGTGAATGTCTTCCAACTGAAATTGAAACTGGTGTCATCTCCGCCACCTTCTTCATTGGCATTGCGGGCCATACTGTTGAGTAAGAGTGAGGAAATCAGTAAAGTATGTTTTGTCTATGGACACACTCAAAAATGGTTTCTGATATAGACTGCCATCACTCACGTCCTGATTACCACCATGTAGCTGTACGCCACTGTACCCACTCCCACCAGGAAGTAGGACAGGGGCATGCGGAATTTGAGCCACCCAATGGCCCGCTGGTTATTGTAGTAGCCATAGAAGAGGACGGAGTACTTAGCATAACCCTGAAATAGACAAAAACAAGTTTCGGACTAGGATGCAATGTAAAATATGTGTGAGTACATATACAGTTACAGTATTGTTCAAAAGTTTGAGTTGGTAATATTTTGTAATACCTCTGAAAGAAATGCCTCTTTTGCTCACCATAGCTGCATTTATTTAATCAAACAAAAGTAATATTGTGAATTATTATCCCAATTTACTAGAAATGTTTTCTTTTTGAGATGGCAAAGTTGAGTTTTCAGCATCATTCAGTGTCACATGGTCCTTCAGAAATTATTCTTATATGTTTGGTGGTTACATTTCTACACTTTTTATAAGATAAATTTCTTAAAATAATCAGTGTTGAAGAACAGTTGTGTTTAATATTTTTGTGGAAGCCATGATACATTTTTGTCAGGATTCTTTAATGAATAGAGAGTTCAAAAGAACAGCATCTATTTGAATTTTTTTTGTAACATCGAAGTCTGTAATGTAACTTTTGATCAATTTAATGTGTGCTTATCATACTGACCTCAAAGTTTTGAATGGTAGTGTATAATCATATAGATTTACCCCAAAATCCCATAAGACTGCAAAATTCATAGCACTGGCCTCTTCCACTCTGGGCACTGTCTTCCTGGGCATACTACCATATGGTTTTCCCATGAGAGCCTCCAAGGAGAATGAGAATGGACTGGTTACATTTAAGGAAATAAATTTTCATGTGGTATTCATTATTAAAATGTTATTTTACTAATATGTAACTTTCTCACCTCTGGAACCATTACTAACCCAAATGTCAGTCCAAATAAAATCATATTGATGCCATACATCCACCTCAGAAATATAAAGTAAGATGCAACTGATGAACCAAAATGACCTATAAGAATATAAAAATAGAGTTTGTTCAGAGATGAGAAAATCAGCAATAATGAATAAAAATTTAATTTTTTCAGTAATGAAAGGAGAGAGAAGGAAGCTTAAACTGAGAAGCGTCACACTTTCTATTTCCTTTATCTTCATCTCCCATGGGATGCAGGCAGTTTTGAAGTTCTCAAGATCACGTTGAAACTTCATCCATTTCTGACAATTACAGTAATAAAGGAAAATAAAGATGACTCTGAAGCTGCAGAAGGATATATTCATATCCTATCAGTTTTACAATGATCATCTCCTCACCTTCATCATCAGGACCTTGTAGGCGTACAGTTTCCTGCCTTTGCCTTTTCCCAAAGCCCCTTCATATTTCTCCACAAACTCCTGTGACTCCCTGAGACAGAACACAGCTCACTGGCATTATGACAGTTGGCGTACACATGTGCAAAAACAGCAGTGACAGGACATACCTAAGGATAACTAGTTTTTTCTTCATGGGCCAGGGTTTTCCTTTTAGTGTGGTGATCAACTTTTTCCTTTCATCCACCGCTTCTTTTAACTGTTCTAGCTCCTCTGGGGTCAGAGAGCCCAAAACTCCCACTGCCTGATTGTCTTTTGACTCGGCGTCAGAGTTCGATTCAGAATGTGACTCCGATTCTGAGCTGGGAGGGAGAAATAAATGCACAAATGGGAATTCTTCTGCTTTGCATTTTTCTAATTTAATACAACATTTCCATTACTAATTATACTGATAGTAAAACAATTTGATAGAAAAGCTGAAATGTAAACTGTAGATACATTAAAAAAATTCCTAAATGTATTTACTCTAATGCAAAATGTTTAATAATAAGGTACGATTAAAAAAATTATATTGATAATGTTCCTTATTTAACGTCATAAAAATGTAATGTCATAAAAAGGTTTTAAGGTTTTTTTTTTTAATGTGATCTCAGATTTTTAGACTCCGTCTAGTCCATATTATGTTTATAGTTTGATACATTTATTAATTTACTGTTATGAGTGGGAGTGAAAAATACAAACTTACGTAGTCTCTGGCTTCCTTCTTTTCTTTTTCTTTTCCTTCAAGGCAACCTCTTGACAATCTTTCTGTTTTGTCTTTCCAGGATTTGCATCGTCCTCATCATTTTTAACATGCTTCTTTCTCTTTTTCTTCACATCTTTTTCCTTCTCATCTTCCAGTTTTACTGTCTTGGTTCTTTCATTTTTAATGTTCTTTTTCTCTTTGCTGGATTCTTCCTCAGCCTCCTCTTCGTCTGCATTCCTTCTTCTTGGCCTTTTTCTGTCTTTCTCACCCTCTTTCCTTGTTGTTTTGTGGTGTTTGTCATGTTTCTTCTCTGCTCTTTTATTACCCATCTCAGTTGATCTTTTCTCTGAAGCTCTTCTCCTGCTAACTTCCCCATTTCTCTCTCTTCTCCGTTTGCCATCTCGCGTCGCCTGCTTCTCCTTACCTCCCTTGGAGTTTTCCTCCACTTCCACGTAGTAAAGGCTGAATTCATTATCCTTCCCTACATTTTTTTTTTTTTTTTTACATAAATTACCATAGAGTTCAAAATAAAAAACATATTAAATGTAAAATGTGTGCAGAAATCAGTCAACATTCTTACCTTCATCCACCTCAATGCTCACTGTAAAAGGCAAACCAAACAGAAAATAAGACAAAAAAGGACGACGTGAGTTCTGGACATTATTAAGAAGACATTGTTAAGTCCTGAAAGGTCAGACACGTAGGGTTCCCAGCAGCTGTTTAGCGTCTCTTGTATTGTTTGTGACCACAGTGTAACCAGACCGGTAAGTGCTGACCGGGTCATTACATGCTTAGTTGTGTTGTACAATAGACACAATAGTGCTTTTCATCTTCAGTGTCAGTGTCCTCTCACAGGGGTCAAAGGGCAATTGAATGAAAGTAATGTTCATAAGTTCACACTTAAAGTTCATATTAGCTGCATGACCACCCTGGCATTCTGAAATCAATAGGTTTAGGTTTGCATCAAAATGAAATTACCTAGAGAATTATAATTCACATTCAAGCATAAAATATAAATTGCCTTTTAAGTTGCTAAACTATTTTATTTAAATCAAAAATCATCAGATTTTTAAATATTGAGGCAGAATGTAGAATGTAAAAGTACAGTTGTCTTCGCTATGCTGCTAATCTAAATAATGTTACATTATTATTTTATTTTTATTATTAATAAAAAAACAAATACATTTAATTTCAAATGCTAAAATAAAAAAAAACAGTTGTCATGAACACATTATCAAAGTATCCTTTTGATAAGAAAAAAAAAGTAACAATCATCTTTACCGTCACTTTCAGATGCGATGAGTTTATGCCGTGGCATCCTCCTCCCGAGTGGCCTTCACTCTGTGCATGTGGTTGACCTCATGTGTGTGTCCATGCATACATGAGTGTGTGTGTGTGCGATGATGTTGTAGCAGTGGACCATGCCCTGACTGAACCGAACCTGGCGGTGATGAGTACCCTGCATGTAGAGTTCACTTTTTACTAGCATTCAGCGACCTTGCCCAGGAACAATAACCGGTCGAAACTCTAGAGCCTCTCAATTTCACCCCTTTGAATTATTCAACAGAATTATGACTCTTTTTTTCAAAAAGAAAGGGGGCCACACAGTACCAAGCCAAAATAGAGGATGATGGTCTAATGACTGACTATAGAAAGCGCAAAGAGGGATATAATAGACGATTAGTGCCGCAGGGTAACCAGAGTCATTGTGAGCTGTACTTTCAATTATAGTGCAAAAGTTAGTCTTAATACTGTTTCAGTTAGCAGGAAATGGTGCAATCATTGTAAAATTGCAAGATTAAGATTAGATATTAAGACTGTAAAAAAATACATAGATAAAATACAAAGTGGCATGCAAAACTTATACAGAGCAAACAGTGTACAGTATCTGGCACATGAGAGCCAAAGCTGCCATAAAATAAAGACTTAAAACAGAAAGTCTGAAAGTGTCTCCGGAGAATTTAATAGGAAAAAAGATTTTACTCATATATGCCTGAGGTGTCCTGTGGGATGGTGCTTCACAGAACAGTAGAAGTATAGAAATAGAGATATTAGATATATGGAAAAGGAGAGAAAAAGAGGATTCTAGGTTCTTTAAATAGATCTTCATATGCTATTATATTTATAGGTAACTGAATCTTATTAAACTTTGTCATTATGGTTCTAAATGCTCCCAACAATATTTCATAATAGGAATAAGATAATCGTAGAGCATGGTGCTAGTAACGTCAGGGTCATGGGTTTGATAAGGAATGCATGAAAGAAAAAAAACTTGAATGCAATATGTCACTTTGGATAAAAGGGTAGGACAAATATTTTAAAGTGAATTTAAAGAAAATGCCAAAATACCAAAAATGCTACTGAGAACAAAAGTTATTGGTGACCCTTGTGGGTCAGGCTTTAAGACTTTAGTACTATTCCCTTGATTCAATCATCCATTAATTTATAGAGGAACTAAGCTTGTTATTATTACATCCTTATTTAACCTCAGCTTTCTCCAGGGATTTCTCCTAATTTTTTTAAAATGAATGTAAGGAAGATGCTCAGTGCATGTGATAGCATTGAATCCAACAACAAAAACAGTATTTGTGGATTCCTTCATTGTTGTTACACATCCTGACCACCTGATGTCACTAAAACCTTTTTAAGCTGTCTGGTGAAATAAATGAGAAAGCTAGGGGAATTCAGATGATGTTAGGCTACATTGCATTTTCAATGTTTGACCCATTTTTGTGCACATTACTCTCCCAATCAGCAGGTACTTGTATTCATAAAGTGTATTTGTGCATACTGTGTCAATGTCTCTCTCTGTGTGTGTGTGTGTGTGTGTGTGTGTGTGTGATCCCATGAGCTTGAGTGTCTATCTCTGTACTTGTATTCTTCGCCCTGCAGAGAGCAGGATTGTTTTCCTTGGCTAAGTTTAGCAGCACCGTTTGGGATTCCATCTTCGGAGAACTGACACAGGCAGTAACTGTATTCTGAGCATGTCTTCTTCTCTCTGCCTCATTCTCTCAGCCACTGGCACACCTTTGATCACAGGAACACAAAATGTTCCATAGAGGTTGCTGTTTTTTCCAACTCAAGTCTTAAAGAAAAAGGTTTTTCAGATATGTTAACAGTATCAGAACTGTAGAATCAAACATTCCTGACCGTTACAATCAAATTTACTCTACATGTACAGTATACATATAATGACAACATAAAGAGCTATTTAGTATCAATAGACATGACTAAAACAATGAGCTGGCAGCTTTCATTTGTAAAAAAAAAAAAAAATCTGAGTCAGTCTAACAGTGTCTCATCTTTACTGTTGTCATCAGATTAAACTGCCTTCAGGTAATCATGTGAGTCAATGAGCTGCATTCCATTCCTCTGAAGAATCCTATAGTCAGGATATTTAATACACACTGGGTGGATGAAGGTTTATATTTATAGAAGGGCTGGTGCTCTGTTACTCTCATGTTTTCATTCAGCCCGTATTCTCGGTACTACCTGTGCAGGAAAAGAAAAGAGAGGTTTGTCTGGAAAGTATTTTAGCATGATTCATTTCTATTTTACACTCTCCTATATCCATTTGCTCATAGCAGGAACAAAACACTTATGACAGGGACATTATAGTACTGTGCCTGTGATTAAATCTGGATTTACTAGTGCTGCATGCTTTGTTTGTTTACATCTCATTGGTGATAAAGGACTAAATATTTTCACACTCACGCCTGCTGACTGGATTATACTGCACGCTCAGCCAATTTTCATCTAAATGTTTGTTCATTCAGTTTTGTTTTGTTATTGAACTTGGTTATAAATTATTTTAAACCGAATCAGGACATGAATAAAGGTGTAGAGTTCATAATTATAACAGGATTCTGTAGCCTTTGACTGAAGACAGATCAACAAAACCATTTTGCTGAAGTGGAAAATGCATAGATGTAATTGCTAAAGCCGTTTTTGGAAATGTCTGTAGCTACAAGCAGGATTTCTTTTATGTAAAAGCAGAATGAAAACACTGATACTATGAAAAATTGCCAGAATACTGGGTACTTTTGAGCAAATGAAGAAAATTTCCCTTAAGAAGAAGGTAGGCGGTAGAGAGGGAGGGCAATGACAGAAAGTGAAAGCATACTTGAAACAACTACAAGGTCAGGAAGAAGCTGTCAAAATAAAGAGGGATAGCTGACAGATGAATCAAGACTGGGTTTTTAAAAGCGCATCTTATGGATTTAAATACATTCCATCACTCTAGAATACTAGCAATGTGATATTACCTGGTATTATATGTGATTATACTGGTATTACCTCACTGCAGTGTTGTTTTAAAATATCATTATCAGTTTTGACTAACACTGATATTAATGCCAATATTTATTGAATTAGTTTTATATATTTTCATTTTAATTTGTTAAAGTTTTAGCAATTTTGAGTTTTGTCAAATTGTTTTATGATCCTACGTAGATCGTTTTTTACTTTATTTATTTTAGTATCAAGTTAAACTAAATGAAAATGGGAAATGTTGCACTGGCAGCTGATTTAAATTAATTTTTTTTTTTTGGTTAGCTGCCTCACTGATGGTTTTCTGTCATTTAAAGCAGTTTGATTAACAAATGACTATATTGCCTAGTCTAACAGGTTTCCTTCATGTCACCTCATGAAAAATAAGATGAGTATTTGTGTATGGGTGTTTCTGTGGAGATAAAGCAATGTAAGCTTATTAGGTCATCACTGTCGTAAGGTGAAAACTCACTTGAGTGTTAGTGTTTATGTGCTTCTGATGCTGTTATGGGTCAAAACACATGAGGGACAATGGCACCAACAACTGATACTCTAATTAATACAACTTTATGTTCTATCAAACACTTTATGGCCCAGGAGCATACATACAACTACAAAAACCCACTACAACACTAAGGATAAGGATTTTTGCGTTTTAACTCTGTATTAAGTACACTGGGAGCTTACACTTGTAAAAGCATAAATGTAAGGAAGGAAATCCACCTTGCTATACACCACAGTCCTGGTTTAATTATATATCTATTTGTCAATTATGTTTAAAGAATGATGAAAAATATGCATCCATTTCTGATGGTATCCAAATCACATGCAAAACTACTTCTTGACTTAACTGATCCATAAAGAGCAGATGTATGTATATAAGGAAAACATATTTTTACATATACACAAATGGATATTTGAAAGCTGCATGCATAATGTAAATGCAATGAAGTTCTGTATGCTCAGGAATGCATGCAGATAAGGCAACATCTTTTGCACACATTTCCTTTGCCTGAATAGGGTGGCCTACTGTTATCTATGCATTGTAATAAAAATGCAAAAATCACACAGTGCTTGTTTGCTTGTTCTCATGTTTGGCATGGGCTAGGATCTCTACTTAAAGGGATACTCCACCTCAAAATGAAAATTTTGTCATTAATCACTTACCCCCATGTCGTTCCAAACCTGTAAAAGCTTTGTTTGTCTTCTGAACACAATTTAAGATATTTTGGATGAAAACCAGGATGAAAACCCATTTTGTGGTGGAGTATCCCTTTAAGCAATGACACACCAAAAACATCATATTAAATGTGAAGCATGCAAGAAAACTTAAGCCATTCTCTTGTACAGCATGTAAGCACACACAACACATGCATGCAAACAACACATACAGTGTGACTAACCAATCTCAAACTAGTTCGGACAGGTTTATTTTCCCTAAATTTGCAGTTTTTAAACTCGTCCCCCTCCTTCACTTCAAACTCTTTTTCTCAGAAACAACTAGGCGGCTTCTGCCTTTGCTTATCTGCGAAGCCACCCTCAGGATACACTGAGTTGGGTTACACTACTAAAAGGAATCTCTCTCACACCAGCTCGTGGGTTTGTATAGTTCATGTGAGAGTTTGCTGACTGACACTAAGAAATGTATATAGTGTAAAAACAAATGAGAGCTGTCAACGTTTATGAGCACAGAGGTGAGAAAATTAATGACATTTTTGGAAATCTCAAGAATTCTTCAGTGGACCATGTACGCAATACATCTTTTTACACAGGCTGTTCTCATATTTCCATTAATCCTTTATCTATCAACATTTATATTTTTCATATTTTGCAATTTGGAATTCCTATGCAAATGCATTTTTGACACCTCTGTGCAACATTATACAGGCTGTGTAATGCACCACTTCAGAAGCGGTTCCTGTGCTTCCTTTGAAGTGTAACGATGGCATCAGAGTGTCAACACATGCCAAAAGTTGCAGTGCCAATAACAAAAAGAGCTGTGATACAACAGAGTGGGACAGAAAACACAAACTAATGAATGGTAAATGTTGAAAGTTCCTAGTAAAAGTGAAAATATAATCGATATAACACAATAAATACCTACTAAATGTTCAAGACCCCATTTTATGAGCCTGTTGTTGACTTTGTTGTTGTCTTCAGGCTTGGGAGACTTTCATCAGGAAGGTATGATTTCATCATCAGTGTGTAGATGGCAAACCTTACAGTGGATTGTGCCTCTCTTTGACTACCACGCCCCGCCCACGAGCGTCGAATGACCAATGAATGCCTGGCTATCTGCGATGACGCTATCAGTCACGCCCCTTTACTAAAGAAGGAAACAAACAGTGAAAGAGGGGAGAGCTCAGGGGAAGACGGGAGAGGAATTTACTTATTTACATCACCGACAGAACCTCGGGAGGAAGACAAACTCCTTTTCGAAGAGTTCCTGTTCCTTAACCGACATTCATCGACCGATTAGGTTTTAAAAGCCTTCAAGGTAAGCGCTAAAACGTTTATATGTATATGTTTAATTTCATTTAGGCGATAATCGCGAAGGTTTGACGATGTGATCACGGAAAGACTGGCTGACCCCGAAAAAGGGAGCGATTAACGATTACCGATTCAGGACGAGTAGCACACCGTGTTAAACCGCTAGCACGGATCTATAAACGCCAGGGTTATTCGAGGTATCGAGCTTTTTTTGTTCGACGGGTGGGTCCCTAAAAAAACAAAGTGTCCCAAGTTGTCAGCAGCACCTTCATGAACATCACAAGCCCCAGAACGTGACTCGCCTGGCAACAAAAAAATAAAAAAAATAACCGACACAGCCAGTCGCTAACTTTTCTTCACCTTGTACATAAAATTATAAATCGATTTGCGATGTCTGTTCTTATTTCCCTGTTTAATTTTCTGTTTTTTTCAGTAATGGCTTTTGAAACAGACACACAACCCCAACGGTTTATCTTCATTGTGCTGTGGCTTGTTTATTGTTCGACCGTGCCGTATAAATTCAAGGAAATCTCCTTTAGTTGTTCGCGTTTTTGTGCTGTATGTTACTAGTTACTCAGACAAACAGCTGGCTAAGCCAGTTAGCTTTTTTGTTTTAGGCTTGTTCAAAGGACAGATTGTCTGTCTAGGGAGGAAATCCTGGAGCAAAAGGACAAAGAAGGAAGAATTAACAAAGCCAGTGCTGCTCTGTAATCGGATGTGTCATGATATTTTACGTCTTGCTATTTTTGGCGTTTACTCGCCGTTCTGGTTCACTCTGTTCTCTCAAATCCACCCAGTTTATTCATCTGTGAAATTCGACATAAGTAAGCTGACTACCTAGAAAGCCACGCGCTAATGATGCTGTCTAGACAGAAAGCTCGTCTGGTTTTGAGAGAGAGCCACTCTTTTACATCCCGGACACGACTGTACCTTCATGTAGACGGATAAATGACCTGTAATTCTCGCTTGAGTGGTGGTTTGGAGTTGTGCTAACCGCCAGCATCGACTGGCACTAGTTCTGGTATTGATCCGTGGTGTCTGTCAGCTGGTGTCGGTGCCTTGACTCGCATGGTTGAACACGTGAACAGCTTATGTGCCTCTTTTGCCTAAAATGACATATTAGAGATGTAGGCTTAGTGTCTCACCTTTATTACCTCCTGAAATTGCAGATCACGCTTGACTCCCACTCGTTTGGTTAGTCATGGTTAGGTGGGAGAGCTTGTGTCGTGCTGTTTAATGCGTAGACTTTATTTACAGACACAGACAGACGGGTTAGAAGCGAGTTCAGTTTGGATCTGGTTAGGAATAAAAACAGCAGAACTGTTAGTCCGGTGTTCTGAAATATTCGGTGTCTGAGATTTTCGGTGACGCTGGGCGGAGCTTACATGAATATTCACGAGTTTCCTGTTTCGCGTTAAAGCGTCTCTGAAAATATTAGTACGTTGTCACTGAAACATAAACGATTTTCAAAAAGGGTATGTTTTAGCGTAGAATGACATTATGCTTAGTGTATTGTTGTTTTTATTACTATTGTTAATATGCAAAATAATTTAAAGATTGTGATTGTCGTAATGATTTACCTGATGTAGGCTATGCTCCAAATGAGCCTACAACAATTAAGCATTTTTATAATATTAAGAGTCCTTAAAATGTGTCGCTTAATAACTGTTCCAAAATGTATCTGTTGTGCCATAATAAAATGTATGATGATTATTCTGTGTCATTCCTAATCGTTTGCTCAATCATTCAAAAAAATGTTTTTAATAACAAAGCAAAAGATGAATTTTTTTTAATGCACACATGAACTGGAATATAAACATTCTTAATCTCTGTATTTATTTATTTATTTGTCTAAAAAAAATATACATTTAGTAGATAAAATGCACTATATAGTTAAACAAAAATGTACAAATGTCTTTTATACACTTTATTATTGTATTTAATCATATACACATTGTGGTGCACTTGAAAATCATTTTGACTCAAATGTGTATTGGTCAAATTTTGAAATCCACAACCTTGCAGTACTTTAACAATTTTTTTGCTTATTTTCTACAAACTTATAACAATTAAAATGTTTTGTAGTTTAATAGAAAGTGGCTATATCAAAACATACAGTAATTTGTATATTTTCATTTCAAAGATAAAAGTAGATTGCTTTTGCTGAATAAAGACTTCAACTGATTCGGTGTTAAAAGTTTTATTAACCGATGTGGTGAAGACATTACATAAATGACATTTACTACACACCTGTATAAATATAAAATACATGGTCATGTTTTGAGAAAAAAAATAAAAAAATAAACCGGTGAAAGCTACACGAGGATGTAACAACTTGTATATGTGTTCAGGGATAGGCCTACTGATCAACATAAGCAAGCACATGTTATATGACTTCTGTTTTAAGTAAATTATTAAATACATTATTAAAGTAAATTCCTTTATGAACAAGAAATGGCAAACAGAAATTTATGCACCATGAACAAACTCAATGAAATCAGTCTAAATGTTGGGAGAAGAAACATGCTTCCAAATCAATGGGATCATATTGTTTATACCACTGCAGAATAAGCCATTCAAGAATGACCCACATGTTTTTAATATTAGTGGAATATCCACCAACATTAACTTTTTTACAAAACCCTTTATCCATGAAACATGTTTTATTAGGTTGTGCTTGGTTTGATTACCTTTGATTATCTTGATTCCAAAAGTGTGGATTTCAGGAACAAAATGTAGTAAAACTTTAAAACTGGTTAAATAATACAACATTTGTATCAAATACTAGGCTATACAAGTTTTTTTTTTCTTTGCATATGATGTTTAACTATTACACTGATAAAGATCCACCATCCACCGCATCAGATAAAAAAACCAAAAGTTAATTCTGAGAATGTTTACATGTCATCATGTATGTGTGCAATAGTGGCTCATATATAACTTGACAAAAATATAAGTCTCCCCCATTAGAAGAGCTTCTGTAAGCTATAGGAAAAAAATAACAGGCAGAAGTGCAAGTATCAAACTCTGCTGATTTGTAACAGATATATTAATTACAAACAAACAGCTTCTCCACATGAACTGTAGGCTGTCATGCACTTCCATGTGACACCTTTTTTAAGGAGAAAAAAAAAGTTAAATAGTTGTTACTACACGAGAGTCTTTATATCGTTCTTCATTTCTCACCTTACAGTCTTACAATACAGTGAGCAAGTTTGTGCCACCATATGCTACACAACTTCAAATGACATACTTTTAATAGCAAAACAGAGGAATATGAGAAAATATTTAACAGCTACTGGCCCATTTACTTGTAGCGTATTCTAACGATAGGCTGCTTCTGGCAAATCAGTGGCTGTAATCGTTGAGTAAACATTTAAAACAGCAAACAATAACATTTTGTGCACAAACGAACAATTATATTCAACATTTGCTTATCTTCGTTAGAAGCTGAAACGTAATTAACCTACCTTGTTGAACAGTTTTTGTGATCCGGTGAAAACGTACTAATATTATCAGAGACGCTTTAACGCGAAACAGGAAACTCATGAATATTCATGTAAGCTCCGCCCAGCGTCACCGAAAATCTCAGACACCGAATATTTCAGAACTCCGGTCAATCGGTTGACTTGACTGTAATTACTCTGTCCTGATGAGGGCGGTTGAGGAGCTTGTGTCTTATTTTTGGCTGAGATAAAACAAGGACTTTTAATTATAGCGGGGTTTCCGGTGTATCCACGCTTAGAAAAGACTTAGAAAAGTTTAAACCCTTGAGCTGTAAAGGTGCACAAGGTAACTTTTTGCTAATTAAACATTTAACACTTGAAGAAATGAATCACAGTTTTGTGAAATGTCATTGCAATGATGTACGTTTATATAAGATAAAGACAGTTTTATAGAAAAATATATTTTATTCTATGTGGAGCGGGTCTCCCTCATGGGTACCGAAATATTGAGGTCACATGATTATACAGCGTCATTACTAATAATATTATGCATTTTTTTAAGAAACAGTAAGAATTCTTTATTTCTTTATAGAATGTTAATTTAGTATGTTAGTGTTGTTTAGTAGTTTCAACTTGTTTGTTGTTAACTGTCTATATTTTAAGCTAATAGAACTTGATTTGTTAATTTTTTTATTATTATTATAATTTATATAGCAACATTAGCCAGTGCTTTACCAAAAATAAACATAAAAATACATCTAAACAAAAGAATATAATAATGCACACATTATACATACTAATAATAGTTCAATACTGCTTTTTCATGTCCAATACTGATGCCGCAGCCTTGAGTATCTGTCCACAACAGTGCCAATCTGATACCAATAGCTTGGAATATCTATACCTTATTAACTACTGAGTGCACCTTTAAAACAATGACATCCGCTACTCAATGCATGTGCGTGTAAGCCAAACACAATGCTGTCATTGTTAACAAGACCACTCTTGTTCTGTCTCCATTTTCTTTTGTGATATATTAGCAATGGCCCAAGAGACAAACCAGAGTCCCATGCCTATACTATGTACCACAGGCTGTGGTTTCTATGGCAACCCCAGGACCAATGGCATGTGCTCAGTGTGCTATAAGGAGCACCTGAACAGACAGCAAAGCAGCGATCGTAGTCCCATGAGCCCCCTGGGTAAGTCACACTGAAACATTAACCTGTTTGTCTAACCTCCTAGTTAGAGCTCTCTATGGTTACAGACCGCACAAACAATGTAGTTATACTATGGTATAAGAGCTCTCATTCATTGCACCTCTTGGAGACGGTGATATTATAGTTGTTACAGCAATAACAGACCACGGTTACTGCTTGTAAAGCATTTCTGACACATCAGCACCCAGTGATAGCATGTTATTCTAAGCTGTTTTAGAACTTAATCATTTCTTGTTCTTTAGCACAATGTTGGGTCTTCCCTGAGAAGTTGTAAATAAGCTGCACTTGTTGTATATCACAGGCCTTTAGTGTATAGTGTAGCACAGCTGCACCTGTGCACTGTTTGTGATATGTGTCTTTGTGTTCTGTTGGAGCAGCTGGCAGCCCCTCAGCAGAGGCCTCTGCCATACAGAGACTAGAAGCCAGCATAAACAAAGCAGAGCCTTCACCTGCACCCAGCACAGATACCATGAGAGAGTGAGTACTTCATGTGTGTGTTTGTTGTTCAACCTCAGAATGGAAAAGAATGCATTTTACGTTCAGCTGCTTGACATTTGAATAATCTCCTGTGTTTCAAGAAAAGCTGGTGCGCGCTAAAACCCTCACCTGTTTGTTTTTGCAGAAGCATTCCTTCCACCTCCTTACCAGTCACACAACAGATGACGGAAATGAGCATCTCTAGAAAAGAAAAGGCCCTGTCTCCGAAAGCTGAGTCTGCTGAACCAGGTAATTGGAATGAAATATGATCAAATAAATATTAAAGTAGACACACAAAGCTGCTTGTTTAGTCTAAGACAGAATGTTTCAAACTATTTTTATGTCAAGGACCATGAAACATGATGATCCCCTCAAATTCTGAAAAATATAGGCAGAAAAATATAGGCAAAATATATATATTCATGTATAAAGTTGATTTGTGGAAAAAATGGCAATGACAACTAAATTAAATCATAATTTCCAAAATCATTAATTCAATTATAAAAAGCAACAACAAAGCAACTTGTAAATTGTTAAAATATTATCACCAGTCTCTAGAATGCAAAATTAAATAGGAAACTTATTAAACTTGGTGAATAATCATTGTTAAACATATTTCATTAAAGTGTACAACCCTAAATAATTCTGTTAAACAAATGAACAACCAATATTTGTGTATTTGATTGCAGGGGGGATTTTATCATGTGTATGATGGAATCTTTCAAAAATGCCTGTCAAATGTCAATAAACCAACACTGTGCTGTCTAAATATATATTCAAATGTCTGCAGCTACAGCAGTGCGCAAGATGATGAGCAAGATGACGTGCAAGATGAAACAAGATCTGTTTTATTACTTATTATCAATGTTCAAGTATGCAAGGAATGTTTATTTAAAAGTCTACAGTGTGAATGTCAAAGGAAGCATTGTCAAGTTTGTGGTAGTTAGGCTCTGTTTTCTCAGTTCTTCTTTGTACTAAAATGGACTTTACTGCAAGCAGAGCAGAACAGAGTCTTTGGGCCTGCTCCAGTTTTAGTGTGAGCTGTTTAGTGATGACAGTCTTAAGTTCATGCAGTGCTAAGAACTTCGATTTGACAGAAACTGGGACTTTGGGGTTTGTGGCAGAGCCTATTTTAGGGTACAGCCCTACAAAATTGCGACCATACTCAGAAATCGGTCTCAGGCTGCTTTCAGAATCCACCCATGCCACATTGCAACGGTTTCATTTCTAAAAGTTTTTCTCTTTCCATTCTTCCCACAGTCATAACACAGCCCACCTCCTCTTACTCCCCCATCCCTGTGGCTCAGGGCAGCGACGAGGGCAAGAGCCCAGATTCCTCCAAACCTAAGAAAAATAGATGCTTTACCTGCCGTAAAAGGGTCGGTTTAACAGGTGAGACTCATTGATTGGTCATTCTGATATTGGTGTGATATCTGTGATCGGAGGTCTTACGTCTTCTTTGGTTTTACAGGTTTCAACTGTCGATGTGGTAATCTGTTCTGTGGAATTCATCGGTACTCAGACAAGCACAACTGCACGTACGACTACAAGGCGGAAGCCGCTGCTAAGATCCGTAAGGAGAATCCCGTAGTGGTGGCCGATAAGATCCAGAGAATATAAGCTTTACCCTCTTTCTCCGAGAACACTGGTGGATAAAATGGACGACTTGAAAAACGGACTTGTGTTTTTCTATCACCTTAAGAAGAAAACGAGAGAACTGTACCGTCTGAGGCTCATGCATGAACAATCTTGACAGATTTTGGTTTTCTAATAGGTATTAATTTCTTTCCGTTTTGTTTCCTTTTCTCTCTGTGGTCTTTTATGCTTGGTATTCTTGCATATTCTTTTGTTTCCTAAAGCATAGGACACCTTTCAGGAAATTTGAGCTTTTATTATTGTTTTTTGATTTGCCTGTTCCCGCCCTCAAGCAATGGGAGTGGCAGATACTCTGTGCCAAAACGTGGCCGTGTAGTTTCTGAGTAAGTAGTGTTCAGCTTTTGACTTGTGACGCCAGATTTTTAAGAGGTGTGTCAAAGCTCTACTCGATGATGTGTGCAGCATGTATTGATCTGTTAAACTGCAGTTTGTCATTACAGTCTGTTCTAGCAAATCAGTTGGAATGTGAGGCCGCCCAGTCGTTAAAACCATTTATTTAGCATTATTTTAGAATGTGAACTTGCTACTGTGACATCATGTTTTTGAATGAAAGGTTGAGATTCATCAGAAGACGTGGAACAGTTCATCAACTCTTTTCCCACATTCTAGAACCAATAACCTTTAGAGTTAAACCGCATTTTAGAGTGTCAGATGTCTGGGAGTTTTATTTTTTTGTTAATTATTGTGTGACTTTTTGATAAGACTGTAAGGTGGTACAGTCTGTTTCCGTGTGAGCATATTTGTGCGCACTGGGGAAATTTGCGCACAAGACCTTCTTCCTGTTGTCGAAGCGAGATGAGCTAACTCTACTTAGACAGCGCATTCATAACACCGCAATAGTGTACACATAAATCAGACCTGAGTCTGTGAAACATTGCTCTTCTTGTTTGTTTTAAAATGCACCTACAATGCACCTGTCATTTTTGTGTGTCGGCATTAATGTAAGCGAGTCCGAGTGCATGTATTGTGTATACAAACGTCTTTTCTTCTGTAAGGAGTGAGGTTTCCTTATAAAAAAAAAAAAAAGATGTATCTGTTGAGAGTATGTATCTGTTTGATTTCAGCCTTTAGTTATATGCAAATTTGTATGGAAAAAAAACTCCTTACTATGTTCATATTTATGTATTGCATTTAATCCTTTTACCTGGCATTAAAGAAAAAAGTATTGTAAATAAAAATATACAGAGAAAATATATAGTCATGCTGTTCTGTTGTCATTTTGGGGAAAATTCCAGAATAATATACAGAATAATTCCAGATAATGGTTTTCAAGTGAGTAGTTTCCAGGCATTTTTTTTTCTACTGAATAACACGTGGAAGAAAACCCAAATTGTAGATTCCCTGACAGCCGAAGGATTTTTCAGATGGTGCTTGTTTCGCACACCTGTCCCGCCTGCTGACGCCAAGACATCCTGTTTTCACGACAGCTGTCCTTACAACCTTTAGCACTTCTGTACTCACAACCAAAGCAGATTTGACAATCCTGCCTGACCTAGTAACAGCTGGAGAGGTGTGTGTCAACAGCTGGTGTGAACCCTCAATGTCACCCTCAATCAAACATGGAGGATATTCACATATACTTTTACTGTCTTGTCTTCAAAGTACATCTCTGTCCCTTAAAGGAAAATCTTTTGGTCCAGTCATTGGGTGTTATTGTCATACTGTGACTAGTCGGCGTCTGTGGCTCGCTCTCTGTATCTGTAGAGAGGGGGCTGGGCGTTAAGCCGGTCTGGGTGGATGACATCACAGTGACGGGTGGTGACAGATGTTGAGGGCAGATGCCTACGCCACAGTGTGGAGACATGCATCATGGGGAGGGGCTAACTAAGGATACAAAGAGATGTACTGAGGCACAGTGTGGCTTAGGACTCTGTATCGTGAGTGAAAGTAAATGACCTGCAGGACGTAGGAATTGTTCAGCGGGGAAACAGATGGGTTCTCACACAGAGTTCCGCGTGTTCTTCCCACGTTAATTCTTGTGCCAGTCAGAGGCTGTAAATTCAGTCGTGAGTTTAGCTGAGGAGAAGAGGGCAAGGCTCAGAACCACGAGACAGATTAGTTTCATATTAAAGCAATTATGCAGCTAGCGCTGGGAGGAATGTAACGTGAACGTGCATCATGGTCATAACAAGAAAAATTTAGGTTTTGGTAAAAGTCTGGAATAGTGGAAAAGGGAAGGAAATGTACTAAGTATTTATTTTTCTAAATAGTTTTAAATAATTTATATCAGAGTTTACTAAACTGGGGGGTGTTGAAAAGCTTTAAACTGACTAATAATTCATGCAATTAAAAATTTTAATTAAATTTAAAAAATGTTTACCTCTATGTCATGTGACCACTAACAGATATCAGAGAATCGTGAACATATGAATGAAAGGTTAAATTATTTAAATATTTACTTAAAATCTCTCTACTTCAAGAAAATATTTTAGGCTAAAAGGAGTTCAGATGACAAAAAAATTAATAAAAGTTTAGGAATCCCTGATTTAAATGGTCCTGTAAATGTCAATGACAAATTAAAAAATATTTTAAGGAATAAAAATATAGCAAATATTACAAAACATGTCATCAACAATTACAAATAAATGAAAAGGGATATTGATGGCTAGTAAAAAAATGCAAAAAGTGATTTTCTTAGTATTTTTGTCTTGTTTTCCAGTATAAATATCTAAACATTCTTAAATCAACAAACATTTGTGAAGAAAAATGGCATGATATTAAGTCTTGCTTTCTGGAAAAATGTATCAAATGTTTATGCTTAACCCCTTAACTGTCACCCCCCATTTTTTAAAATAGGCATTAAAGTGCACTATCCAAACTTAAATTGTTGTATTTTATGAACACTTTGGAATATAGACCTTAGATATAAGGTTGGTCTCTTTTTAAAGAAGAAAATTAGCAGATTTTGGCAAAAGTGGAATTTTTTCTAACTAGATTATGGCGGATGGTTAGTGAGTTCAGCCTGTGAACTCACACAATCTCTCTCAACCTAACAATACCACGCACAAGTAAACACTCTAATCCGACACAATTCTCACTTCACAGGAAACTCCAAACTTAAATGCTCTCTCTTTCTGAACCCCTGCTGTTCCCTGCTGTTTTGCTGTGTACCGACCGAGTTTTTGCTCCTTGAGGCGTAGTCAGGACGATGGTAATCAGTTAAAAGTACAGAGTAAAACCACCCTTTAATTTCTGAGTCTGGGTGTGGCTGACAACGCTGCTTGTGTTCCTCAGGGTAGATCACACAGGAAGTTCATTCAGCCAGACGGTCAGATTACATGAAGAGAGATGATTATGACAGATATGGAAACATCTTTGACTCACTGAGTCAATCAGCTTCATACACAATATTAAACTATTTTATGGCCAAAAGTCAGTTTTTTTTTTATGCCATTTCAGTAAAGTTGTGTTATTAAAGTGCTTATATATGCCTGTCTGTCACAACTATTTAATGTACATTGTGTGGTCTAGCCAGGAAACTCCCATCCAGACAGATCCAGCTCTGACTGATTCAGCACTTCTGTAACAGAGAGAGGCGGAAGGAAGAGGGCGGGGCTTTAGATGGGGACTATGACGTCACTGCATATGACACAGGCTCGCCTCATTCTTCATTCACATGCTCCCACCGCGTCTGCGTGCGAAGCCCCGCCCCCTCACATGCGCTTTACTCATGCCTCCGTCTCATTCTCTGTCTCTCTCCCATCTGTGTGCCTCTTTGTCTTTCACTCCCATGTTTATACACTCTCCCTCACTTCTGCTTCTCTCTCGCTCTGGGACACTCACTTTATGTTATTTGCTAGATGTCTGTGGTTCAAGCCCTTGGCCAAAAGCCAAAATATCTTCATGGAACATGATTTTGGGCAAAAAAGAAAAATCAATCATTTTGACCATACAATGTACTACTTATGACTGGTTTTGTTTTGTGGTCACATATGTCCCTTACATTTTCTTCTGTGAAAGCAGTTGTTTAAGTTTGTAAACATTTCTGTAAATGACATCTAAATATATACGATATAATATATATATGAAGATTCATCATGATGAAGTAGTCATTATGAAAGCAAGATTTGCTTGCTGAGCAATGTGTTTAGATATTATTTTTCCAAACACACAGGACAGACCTGACTGACCGAGAGTTCAGAACTGGAATGTTGGCATTGTGGTGCAACAAAGTTCAGCTGAAAAAGACACAAACGTGCATGGCAGAAAATAATATTGTGTATAAAAATGTTTCAATGTTTGATCATTAAAAATCAGCATAATTTACAATACTAACAGAAAATGATATAAAATCATGTTTACTGATATTTGAATATAAAATCTGACTCAAATATGAGCATACTGTGAAAAAATTAGTCAAATTTGACTCATACCCACTAAAGCACATCGTATTTTTTTCTTTGCTCATATCAATCGCTGCAGAGGAGTTAGAGCTGCGGTGTAAAACACAGTCTCTTAGCGCCTCCATGTGGTTATCAAATAATTTTTAATAATTAATCAACAGATAAACAAACTTTTCAAAATAATTTTAAAATGTATATGAATAATGGAAAGTGCATATTTATTTATGTAATTTTACCGCAATACACAGTCTCTTAGCGCCTCCATGTGGTTATCAAATAATTTTTAACAATTAATCAACAGATAAACAAACTTTTCAAAATAATTTTAAAATGTATATGAATAATGGAAAGTGCATATTTATTTATGTAATTTTACCGCAATACATTTCTAGTACTGTTGTAAAAAAAAAAAAAACACTATTTTTGAATTTTCTAAATTACACATAGTCTCTTAACTCCATGTTTACAAATTACTGAATAATTAAAAAATGCTGTTTACAATCATTTTTGATGTAAAGCATGTCATACAGCAAGACAATGCTGTCATTGCTTGAAATGATGACCACTCAATTTCAGTTCAAATACATTACATTGTAAGCACTGTACGTAGGGCATGAAGCAAATGTAATCAAAAGCACTGTTCCTACTTGAGAACTGTTATAAACAGTGAAAGGACAGGTGAGACAGACAGCTAAGAGCTTCTGATGAGAGCTGTGTGCATGAGAGTGTCACAAATACTTGTTTTTGCAGTGTATTATCATTAATCAGTGATAATACAAGCAATCAATAAATAAATATACCTAAATAACATACATTTAAAAAAGGGGGACAATAACATAAAGCACTTTTATTGTCAATTTGTCATTGATAAAAATAAAATATATTCTGTCACATTTTTTCCATAATCAACACGACTAGTAAATAGAAGACTACAATTTAATACAAATTAAAGAAAATCTATTTAATTATTGGGCAAATCTTTAAATCATGCGGTAAAATTTAAATAAAAAATATTTCCTTAATAAAGACATTTAACAATTTGTTGACTAAATAATATACAGCTATAAAAAGATGCCGTTCTTTAAAGAAACAAAAAACAAACAAACAAACAAACCAAAAAAAACACTTCTACTAAACAGATGTGTTATATTTCTGGTAAAAACAACTAGAGAGTTATTTTGTATCTGGAAATGGAACCACTTGTCTTCCAGCCACGTAGACTTCAGTAATATTTCGATCATCACCTTTCAGAGCAAAAATGGATTTAGATAAGACAAGAATATCTGAATTAAAGGGATATTTTAAGCATTTCAATATTTTTTAAACCAACTTACCTAAGTTTAAAAACTTCTCTAAAATGACCTGTATGGGGAAAAAAAGCACATTAAATGGGGCGTTCTTTATAATTTGTACACATTAAAGAATTTGTAATGTATGCAAAGGATATTCATTGATATTGATTGTTTTTGGAACAAGATCAGTGTGTTTGCATATGACCACACAATAAAAAACATTTAACCAGTTGATGTTTTCTCAGTATGAGGGCAGAAAAGGTCAGTAGAAGATCTGTCGAACCTTGGGGCATTCACCAGGAAACAAATCGATCGGTCCATCAGGAACGCAAACATTCACTCGCAGGGCATCAAACTCCTTGCCTACCACAAAGTTGCCGATCTGATCATCCAGTGAGAGGGCTGTAGGGAGTGTGGAGAACAACCAGGCATGTTTAGAAAGTGTTCTTTGCTAGTATTAAATAACATGTTTGTCGATGAGAGCTGGAAACTTACCTTCGCTGCCTCCAAGTGTAGCCAATCTGAAAACCTCCTCAAAGCTCAGGGTCTTATGCTGAGGGTCCTGGATGGTCAGGGCTTTTGATGTGTCGATGGTTCTTCTCATAGCATCTAGCATGGATGGGGAGTAGCCTCCTGCTACATCTATAGAAGGCACAGACAAAACCATAAAATGCAGAATACTGGACCTGACATGAAATTGGCAACTGACATGTATAGCTTATTATATTTAAAGCTTTCACTAAGAAAGAATTTTACCACTATAATGCACAAAATGGCCTGGCAAACAGCCTTACCTGTCCCCAAACCCAATTTCACTTTGTGGTTCAAGACATTGCGTACATTTAGCATCCCACTGCAAATCCTGGGATGGTAAAAGAGACAATAAATGCATTAGAATATATTAAAGTGATCTGGAAATGAATAATAATAGTAAAAGGCTTGAGGTGCTTACGAGATGTTACTGTTAGGACAGTGAGAGATTGCAGATCCTGTTTCACGAAAGATCTCCAGTTCTTCGTCAGTTAGGTGACAGCCATGGGCCATTACAGTCTGCAAAAGTCATTTACATAATTTAATTCCAAACCAATTTCAATTCTCAAACCTAAACTTTTACGCAAAGGTTTAATTTAACAACTGGAACTGTTTTAAAAGGGTGCTTTATAATCAAAATAACTTTTCCATACATTTCAGAATAGCAATGAATTGAAGCCAGTTCATTGAAAATTAAACTCAGTTATCCAAAACCTAAAACTGAAATAATCTGATTTGGTTAAAATCCTCAAAGTCAGAAATAATCAGAAAGTGCACTTGGTCCCAGATCAGTGAGGAAGAGTGTCAGCTCTTCAGAGCAGGGAGTTTGTATGCTTAAACAAATGACAATGCACTCCAGTGTACTGAACTCTTGATCATAAACTCATATTACAAAGCACATGATTCAGAACCCCTCATGCAAGCCCTTCAAATCCACAGGGCTAATGACAACAAACCAAAATACTTAAAAAAGAAACCTTCAATAAAAACATATTGGTTCATCAAATATGTGCAGTTTTATATTAATTTATTTTGTGTATATATCTTTTTAATAAACTCACAGAACTGTATATTGGCCAACAACTGCATATATTTTAAAGACTCAGTAAACCCATTTTACACCAGGAGCTTCTCCCTATTTATTCTTAAGGGCAAAGGTGGTTTAAAAAATTACTACACCTTTTAAAAAGATAAAAATAATAATAAATGCAAGTAACAATTTCATACACCCCATTACAGATGCATAGTACCTTAGAGTAAAGCAGTTTTCCAATAACCACTGTAATAGAAGACTGACATTTGTTTATGTAATGCATAGACTTCAGACTTTCACATTTGGACTCTGTTGCAACACAATTCAGAAAATAAAATCTACAAAATTACACAATGAATCAGTAACAAATGTGTCTATGTAGAACAATATATACAAAGTAATATATTAGATAAAAAAAAATATATTTCACCAGGTCTTTACAGTATAATGACAATCACTGAATACCACTCACCTTATCTGTAAGCAGGTTGTGCTTGAGGTAAACGTCAGTGTAGGATTTGCAGTCTGGGAACAATGTCTTCACAAGCTCCACTTCCTCTTTGTTCTCACTGATGTGACTCTATAGGTTTAATGATTGCAGAAAAACAGGTGTTAATCATTTTACTTAGTGTCTATTAGTGTTTATCTTATTATTTACAGCATCTGAACTGCTATTAGTTTAGAATGTCAGTTTATAATATTTACCCCATTTATTTATAATATTAATATTATTTATAATATTAATATTATAATATTAATATTGCTTCCGGCTTTGCTACCGTTCGGACGTTCAAGCTTACTGCTCTGTGCTTTGCTTCTTATTTCTGTACTTTTCTCAGATTTTTTTAAGATTTTTACTTCAGCAGATCAGCACAGTGCTCAAACAACAGATTTTTGGCACAAACACTAAAACTAAAAACTATACTATACTACAATTATACTACAAAAAGAAGACTTTGCCTCCCACTGCCAGCAGCTTACATTCCGGAGACGGGAAAACAACTGACTACATTCAGACAGAAGAGAGAGAAAATGCGTCCTGTTGAATATACTTGTTGCATGAACTGCTGCAAACTTCTACAAAGGATTGTGGTTCTTGAAACAAAGTTACTTGCTGGACTTCCAAAACAGGCGGAACACTCAGCAGACCGTCGTCATGGACCCTCTCAGCATACAGCCGGTGAGTCCCATGAATCTTCTGAATCTCAACAGTTTTATACCAAGTGTAGAGGAACAAGCCGAAACTGATCGCCACACTAATCGATGGCACAAACAGGGAGCGAGACCCAAAGGAACACGAGACATCAGATTGTCATGAGTTTCTCGTATTGCTGCTGTAGCATCCTCTACCCCAGATTCGACTATGACAAGGCTTGTGAATACTGGTATTCTGCCACCCCCTTTACATCTTGAGAACAGATTTGAAGCATTAATGAATATGGGGGGGGGGAAACCCAATTGTGATTATACATGTATCGGATCCTTAGGAAGGACTTCAGTGAACTCTTTGAAACACTTCGAAGACTCAAAGTTCAGTCGTTCATCAGTGGACCACTTCCAGCAAGAGGAACAATATGTTTTCATGGTTGCTTGGGCTGAACACATGGCTACAAAGATCTTGCAATATAAAAGGAGTGAATTTCATCGATAACTTCAATCTGTTCTGGGGCCATAGACAACTGTTTAAACCGGATGGCCTCCACCCTAACAAACTTGGAGCTAGAGTGCTTAAGGACAATATCTACTTCTCCTTACGCCATCCTTCAGCAGAGTATGTCAGTTCATTCAGCACACACACACCAGGTCTGAGTCATCATGTGGTTGACATATCCCACAAGGACACTGATAACACCATCCAGCCACAACAAGCACTGCTGATGGACACTATCCCGGCTGAGCCCTGCCCACAGAGCTCCTCACAGACAGACTGTGATGTATCAAAACAGATACAAGACTCAGCACCCAAGGACGACCTTCTGGAAAACAGCCAGGGAAGCCAGGGAAGCCAGGACAAACATATCACAGTCACTGGAAAACCCCAGAGACACAGCCCCTCTCACCAGACACATTATCCCTCTCTCCAGCATCTCCACTTCTGTGCTTCTCACAGAAAATGGAGGAATTGGTGTATGCTGGGACTAAACTCTCTCTCTCACCCCCAACCACCAAAGCCTGTGGGCCCTGCTCCTGTGAGAGCTCTCCGACCGCTGCCACAACGCCAGGGCCCAAACCCTCCATCTGCTGTAGGTGAACCAAAAACAACTGATAGCAGCTCTCAGTGATATGTGTCGGGTCCCCGCCATAATAGCAGCAACATTCACAAATGTTTACAGAACAAGCGGGAACCCAGTGTGCCTGTAGCTTTCTCTATTTCAGTTTTATCACGTGATAGAAAGTCTAAGGTCTTTTCAAGCTCAAGGGCAAACTCATCTAATCTGCGGCCTATAATGCATCAAACTAAGATTGATGTAAAGACACAAAGTACTGCCATCAAGTTAGCATTTTTAAACATTCACTCACTAAAAAATAAATCATTTCTAATCAATGACTTTATAACCACAAACAATCTGGATTTTATGTTTCTAAATGAAACATGGCTAGAAGACAGCTGCAGTGCAACAGTCCTCAATTAAGCAGCCCCTTCTAACTTTACAGAGTGTCTGCAGGACTGAAAGTGAAGGAGGTGTAGCTGCTCTATTTAAAGATGTCTATCAATGCAAGCAAATGTCATTTGGTCAGTACTTGTCTTTTGAATATCTAGGGATTGTGCTGAAAGGTGAAGTTATTGCATTTGGAAACAAAGATGAAGTTTTCAAGGTGAATGCGTAGCTTGACTCAAGGGGACAAACAACTAAAAATCAAGTCAGGAATCTTGGTGTGATTCTGGAGACAGACCTTAGTTTCAGTAGTCATGTCAAAGCAGTAACTAAATCAGCATACTATCATCTAAAAAAACATTGCAAGAATTAGATGTTTTTTTTCCAGTGGAGACTTAGAGAAACTTGTTCATGCCTTTATCACCAGCAGGGTGGACTACTGTAATGGTCTCCTCACCGGCCTTCCCAGAAAGACAATTAGACAGCTGCAGCTCATCCAGAACGCTGCTGCCAGGATTCTGACTAGAACCAGAAAATCTGAGCATATCACACCAGTCCTCAGGTCCTTACACTGGCTTCCAGTTACATTTAGGATTGATTTTAAAGTACTTTTACTCGTTTATAAATCACTCAATGACCTAGGACCAAAATATATTGCAGATATGTTCACTGAATATAAACCTAACAGACCACTCAGATCATTAGGATCGAGTCAGTTAGAAATACCAAGGGTTCACACAAAACAAGGAGAGTCCGCCTTTAGTTACTATGCCGCCCGCAGTTGGAATCAGCTTCCAGAAGAGATCAGATGTGCTAAAACATTAGTCACATTTAAATCTAGACTCAAAACTCATCTGTTTAGCTGTGCATTTGTTGAATGAGCATTGTGCGATGTCCGAATTGATTGCACTGTATTTTACATATTCACTGTATTCTATGTAAAAATCATTTTCTTTTATTAACTGTTTTAAATTCATTTTAAATAAGTCAATTTTTAAATCATTTCCAATGTTTTAAAATTGCTTGTTTTCTGTTTTTAAAATTGCTTGTTTTATTTTTGTTATTATTTTTCATCATGATTATTTTACCTTCTTTTATGTAAAGCACTTTGAATTACCATTGTGTACGAAATGTGCTATATAAATAAACTTGCCTTGCCTACAGTTACAGTTTATATATTGCACAGAATCTCTATTATAAATGCTGATAGAGCATGGAGTACATAAAGCTAACCACACCCATCATTCACCTCATTATCACCTTTTACAAGAATTATGAGCATAACACCATAAGGGTATGTGTCAATCATCATACCATGTTTCAAACTTCTACCATGTGAACAATGCCCTAATCCACTTCAGTGTTAATTGTATGTTCTTTAACCTTTGTAAATCACTGTTTATCAAGTAGATGTTAATGTGTGAAAGGAGGACAAACCTGAATGTGAAGCTTGTTGTTATTGGCGATCTCACCTAATTCACTGAGCAGTGAGGAGGAACAGGACGGGGCGAATCGAGGAGTGACCACAGGCTTAACATTCGGGTACTAAAACAGTCAGATAATATATTTTTATTTTCAAATTTACAGAGCCTGAAATCATTTATGCACAACTACTTACTGTGACACCGACTCTGACTAGAGTTACATAATAAATCAAATGAATGAGAATGAACCCATTATTTACCTCCTTTTTTAGAAGCTCTTTGATGAAACTGCAAAAAAACAAGAGGATGTCTTAACTCTTCAAGTTAATTTGATCAGACTGGGGTTTAGATTATGTTTATAACCAAAATTCTGTCATTTTGAACATTGTACATGAGGTTACTAACACTATTGGGTCAGTACAGTCACACAGTCCTCCAAAACTCACCGATCTGTCTCCTCTTTACATTCGCTTGGACTTTCTTTGTACTGTGGAACTGCAGAATTGCAGTCCATGCAAACTTTACCCACTAAAGCTCTTTGTCCAAAGCTATCTAGTGGAAAAGATGGAAAATGTTGTATATCAAAATCTAAAGTCAATGATTGATTTATTATCTTGTGAGATAATGATACAGTAAAATAGTGGACATTGGATTTTAAAGTAATATTAAAGTTGAGACATAACAAGTTATAACAGGTCACAGGGCACCTCTTCTTACATAATATGAAAAAGCAAACATAGATGCAGTTACTTAACAGACTGTCAGGAACAAGAATGAAGACAAGATAGGACAAAACAAGACAAATTCCAAAGGTTAGAGAAAGGATGTGTTTGTGTTTGCCATAACAGACACAGTCACAGGAGACATTCATTCAACATGTGTGTATCCTTGGTTGCGTGTGTTTTACCTGCAAGCTCTCCAAGGAGAAGAGAGGCATCAGTGTGTATAGTGGCAAAATAACAGGCAGTCGTGGTGCCGTTCTTTAATGTTCTTCTCTACAATGCCAAACAATCAACAAAAAGGTTCAAACGAAATTTGCAACATGCATTCTACATCCATATCAGTTCCATCAATTTAGGAGCTATTCTTTATATTTATTATAGTTTCTATTTAATCCATTTCAATGAGCTTACCACAACTTTAGTGTAGACATTATTGGCAAAATCCAAGTCTTTATACTTGGCTTCCACAGGAAAAGTGTAAGTGTTGAGCCACTCCAGCAGAGGAAGGTCTAAGGCAGTTCCAGTATAGCTATACTGAGACGCATGGATGTGTGTATCAACCATTCCGGGCATAAGAAACTCACTGTGGAGCCAAAGTAAAAATTAGCATTGACACTGCAAAAAGATTTCAAGTTTGAACATGCTCATTATTACACAATTTAACCACAAAGCTGGTTTACACAAAGGTTCTTGCTCTATTTTGTTACCTGCTGAGTGGTTGTTCTGAATGCAAAACCAGTATGCAGTTCTTACATATGTTAGACAACAGAATATATGCAATTAATTTAGATGATGTACTTACTATTGCCCAAGCTGTTTTATGTCTGAAGTTTCAAAGCCCCATATTTCTGAAAGACTAACCACATCTTGATGATTTTCAATAAATGCAATCTGCTCAAAAAGAAGGGAAAAAATAGCATTATGGCAATGGCAAATGACATAATTTATTATATCCAGTATAATACATTATGCGGTTAGGACATTTATCTTCGAAAGTAAATCAAAAAGAGATGACACAAATTGTAATTAAGTATTAAACAAACCTTGCCCTTATCGTCGACTCCTAAGACACAATTCTGCAGTATTTCCACCGCGGCTCGTAGTGTGGAGTGCACAAATGTTCCACTGAAGACGTGCGCAATGCGCGCGGTTTTGTCGTTCCGATTCATTATTGGTACAGATCTTCAAATGTCATTTCAAATGAATTCTCTGAACTTTTATATACGACACGAGGCATTGCAGAATTCATGGGAGGTGGATATTGCAAACCGGTAATCATTACAGCAGATCTAAGCGCGTCATAGCGTACATCCAATCAAACTCTCATGCGCCATTGGGACGTTCTGTAATTAATGACAGCACACCACCGCCCGTTTTCTTTATTACTCGCTAATACAAATAATAGGCTAATAATAATAATAATAATAATCATAATAATAATAATGATAATAATAATAATAATAAGAAGAAGAAGAAGAAGAAATACAAATAAGAAAAAAATTAACGTTTTCTAGTGTATATCATTAGTTCAGTATACACTCTCATGGGGCGTGTGGTAGCAGGTGTCCAAGCCCGGAGTATTTTGTCAGAATCATAAGAAACTAAGAAAGTGGGATAAAGGAATACTGAAGCAATAATAACTTATACATAGAACATATCCATCAGTTAATAATTTAGGGCTATAATTAATAACAACTGGTATTAACTGAGATTCTAATTCATTAGGGTTAAGTTATAGCTTAGGTTTTATTTTCTATTTGAATTTATAACAAATAAATTGAACTGAAAGTATTTGTGAAATGTTTTATTTAGCTGTGCTAATTCATAAGAATGAAGGTAGAAGGGCCTGCTGTTTTGTATATTTGTAGAGGCTATGAAAGAGCACATGACAACACCACGGATGAACAATAGTTACCTTAGCTACCTCTTTGAAACGTTTCACATTACACTCTTGCAGTGCAAATGGCCTGTGCAATGTTTTATATTCTGTTGACGTTTGCTGGAGGAATTATTATTGTAAAAGACAATTCTTGTGCAACACTTGAATACACACGACACATGACATTCACGCAATATCAGGACATTGCAGTCTCACCTGACTCCTTCAACAAACATTACAGCAACACAGACAAACACTACATATAGACAAAAATAAAGGGCATTGTAATGAAACAGAGCAAAAATGGTCTGCATTGTCTACTGCACAGAAAAATTGCACTGAAATTACGTTACACATAATTATATTTTGTATACATATCTTAGAACTAACTGCCATTGATGAGTAAAAGAAAGTGAAAATGCCATCAATAGCTGTATTCTATATATAGAAGCTACAGCCATTTATTCAATATAAAGAATACAGCCACTGAAAGCATTTTCACAATAGCATTCTGACACAATAATTTTGATGTGTTTGGTAAAGGAGATGGTAAAGCAGTCAGACATGTGATACAGGTCTCACCTCTTGCTTCATAACTGTTGCTAAATCTCATGACATAAATCCAGGATTAAAGTTACAGTTCCTCAAATCGTTCACAAAACAGTTTATATTAGGTTTTTGTTTTAGCAATCATGTATAGTATTAACTTCTCCAGAAGGGCGTAACAGGCTATTCTTGTTTAAGTTCCTTAAACATCACGAGAGATTTCTCTGGAAATTTTGAAATAGTTGGCTATGAACTCATAGTGTTACTGCGATCACATGATGATTTAACATGTTACTGGACCCTTTTTCATTCAAAAAATGTATTCTGTTATTCTAGACCTGTGATGGTTCTACTTTATATTAATTATCTTTAAATGCACTAATGTACTTTCATTAGAAAAGATTACTTGTTACAAATGTGCTTACTGTGTTAATGTTGTATTGCCAAACCCTTTTGCTGCTATTGATGTGGGATATGTTTAAGGTTAGGGATACGTTTAGTGATATGGGTAGGTTTGTAATTAAGCTGTATTTACTAAAACAATTATATGGATGTATATTTAAAAAAAATAAATAAATACACGTACAAATTATTTTTGAATTTAAATGTTACTACATAGTAGTTAATGCTTAGTTAATATAAAGTGGGTCCCCTGTGTTTTTGCAGCCACTTATATGCAAAGAGGACGTTTCTAACAAAATCTATGTTAAAAAAAAAATTCTGTCACAATTAGCAGAACAGAAAACACGACAGTGAAGGTGTAGATTTAACATTCAGTGTAATTCATTATTTTCTAAACAGACAGCACAACATTTGCTTGTAGGTCATTTATTCAGTGGACGTTTCATCAGTACTTTCTGTTTTTTTTATTTACAAAAAGACTTATGCAACATTTTATTCACACAGTTTCTCAATATGAATCAGTCATTAATAAATAATATGAATGCTATCAAAATGTTTGTGTGATTTTAAAAACAAGACTGTTTTGGCATATGACTGTGTCAGTTCCTGCAAAATCACAGTAACTGAAACAGTCAATCACCACAGGGAACAGGAAAACACCTCTTGTGAGTCTTTCCCAATTAACATCAGGGGAGCAGGTGAGTATATGTCTAGTATCCAGCCAAATTACTCATTTAGCAGATGCTTTTAACAATACAAGCAATCAAAACTAACAAAAGAGCAACAATATGTAAGTGCAAATGACAAGTCTCAGTTAACCTAATGCAGTACACATAGCAAGGTATTTTTTATGACATATATATATATATATATATATATATATATATATATATATATATAACACACACACAAAGACAAACAAGTAGATAGAATAGGAAAAAATGGAAAGCTAGTGTTAGTTTTTTTAAAAAAAGGAAAATAGATAAAAGTAGAATTAAAATAGAATAGAAAGTGATAGAGTTAGAGGGTCAAATAAAGACAGAACAGATGTGTTTTTAGTCATTTCTTGAAGATGGCTAAGGACTCAAATTGGGCAGGTCATTCTACCAGGAGGGAACAGTTAATGAAAAAGTCTGTGAAAGTGATTTTATGCCTCTTTGAGATGGCATAATAATGTGTCGTTCACTTGCAGAACGACACATGCTTCTAAAGGGCACATAACTTTGAAGTAATTAATTTAGGTAAAGGGGTGCAGAGCCAATGGTGGTTTTGTAGCCAAACATCAATGCCTTGAATTTTATGCGAGCAGCTACTGGTAGCCAGTGCAAATTGATAAACAGACTTTTCAGATTTTGGATTAATTGTAGAGGTTTGATAGAAGTGCCTGGAAGATCTGCCAAGAAAGCACTGCAATAGTCCAGCCTGAATAGGACAAGAGCTTGAACAAGGAGTTCTTTCGCATGTTCTAAAAGAAAGGGCCTGATCTTCCTAATGTTGCATAAAGTAAATCTGCAGGACCGGGCAGTTTTAGCAATGTGGTCTGAGTTCTCTAAAAGAGTTCTCTAAAAGAGTTATCTTAAAGAGTTCTCTAAAAGAGTTCTCTAAAAGAGTTGGGTTTCGATTGGGTTTCTTAGGGTTATACAAGGATAGGAGATAAGATGGAATAGGATCAAGCAGACAAGTAGTAGGATGATTGGAAAGGATGAGTTTAGAGACTACTGCCTCAGAGAGTGGAGAGAAGGATGAAAACGAGTGTATGTTTGATGGTAAGATGTGCTTGACAGTTTGTGGTGTGGCAAACTGTGCACTGAGGTTTGTAATTTTTTAATGTAGTCAGCTGTTAGAGTTGATGAAGGAGGACAAAGGAGGGAGGAAAATGTTTTAAAGAGCATGCGAGAGTTCGGCGAATTGTTAATTTTGTTGTGATAGTATGTTCTTTTAGCAGATGAGACATTAGTAGAGAATGAAGAGAGGAGTGATCGATATACTTTAAGGTCAGTAGGATTTTGTGATTTAAAAAAAAGAGAAATTATTGGAGAGTAGCAGTGTCCTCTGGTTTGATCCAGGTCTCTGTTAGGGCCATGAGGTTTAGTCTTGAATGACTAGTAATAGAAGTAATAAAATCTGTTTTGTTTACAGCAGACAGGCAATTCCAGAGACCAATAGAAAAAGAAAGTATCAAGAGATCAAAACGCAATTTCTGCACATCTCCACACAGTAAACAAAACAAGCGTTTCCTTGCAACGATAACTGCGCTAAACATTGAGACAAGAAATAGATACACTTATGATCTGCTTTTAACTTCTGCTGATTGACTGCTTCTCCGACAGAGTTCATCTTTACACTGTGTTTTGCTGGCGTTTGGACACACTTTCCTGTTTATCACAACAAATGGCCAAGCAAGCGCACAACACAGGTACGCGATACAGTACGAGACCAAATGCGATTTCAGCTATCACAGATTCACAAAATCACAGTCAAGAATCACTATCACCATCATCATTGCTAAAGCCCAGGTCATCAAAATCTTCGTCATCATCCTCCTCCTTGTCTTTTTTTTTCTGTCTCTTCCCTTTATTTGGCTGGCTGCTATCCTCTACCTCTTCTTCTTCCTTCTTGTCAAGTCTGAAAAACAAAAAGCATACAGATACATAAAAACTGTCACAGTTAATAGTAATACACCTCAGCATACAGTATATATGTGACCCTGGACCACAAAACCAGAATTGAGATCTACACATCATCTCAAAACTGAATAAATAAGCTTTCCATTGATGTATGGTTTGTTGGGATAGGACAATATTTGGCCGAGATGCAACTATTTGAAAATCTGGAATCTGAGGGTGCAAGAAAAATATAAATACTGAGAAAATCGCCTTTAAAGTTGTCCAAATGAAGTTCTTAGCAATGCATGTTACTAATCGAAAATTAGGTTTGGATATATTTACAGTAGGAAATTTACAAAATATCTTCATGGAACACAATCTTTACTTAATATCCTAATGATTTTTGGCATAAAAGAAAAATCGATTATTTTGACCCATACAATGTTTTTTGGTTATTGCTAAAAATATACCCCAGCGACTTAAGACTGGTTTTTTGGTCCAGGGTAACATATGACAGTTATAAGTTTAATTAATCTTATTAAAGAAGTGTCCCTAATAATGCACAGCTAATAGAATATCAGAGCAGTGAAAGCAGCCTAAATGTAAATATACAATATCTTGAGGCCACAATTAAATTTACCATTATTTTGTATGTCCACAAGATGGCACATGTGCTGCAATGATATACTACCGCTACTACTTTAAGACACTGTTCCATTGTTACAAAAGATGTATATTTCAAGTAGGCTAAACGCTCTTTACTAATCTTTCTATTCATCAAAGAATCCTGAAGAAGTCTCATGGCATTCACAAAAATATTAAGCATCATATTGTGTGTTGTGTAGAATTGTCTTCTACATTGCTAATAAAAAGAATTATTATTAATAATTGAGCATCTATAATAACTGAGCACCAAATCAGCATATCAGAATGATTTTTGAAGGATCATGTAACACTACATACTGAAGTAACGGCTGCTGAAGATTCAGCTTTGTCATTACAGGAAAAAAATACAATATATTAAAACAGAAAACAGTTTGATGCTGTACACCAGTTAAATATTTCAGGGCATGTTTTCAACATCCTCTCATTATGTAAATATATATTTATATTAAAGTAGTGCATTGTTTCTAATTTGCACATATCTGAACAAACATGTTCAATCGGAAGAAGCCTGAATCTACTTACGGAATGACAATCTCTTCCTTCTTCCCACATTTTGCACAAAGCTCCAGCTTTAGTGCACATGGCTTGCATATGATATGATAGGCATCCTTCACTGTTTTCTGAAGACACTTTACACTAGAAGAGGCACAGACACATCATTTCAGAAATGGGTTCATTGTGGAGGAGTATATTTGCCGTTCATCTGTTGCTATGCAGTAAATCCCCCCTCATCTCACCATTTTCGTGGCTGTGTAAGGGGCTTGTATTTGTTGTACTTGACTTTCCACTCCAGCACATCTTTGCAATGCTGGCACAGACCATCATGAGCCTTTGATTTGGCTTTCTGGTGGCGTCATAAGGAAAGAATGCAAACAAATTCACACACACACACACACACACACACACACACACACACACACACACACACACACACACACACACACACACACACACACAAGCAATAAACAGCGTAAAGGATATATAAACTCCGAGACAACAAAACTGACATAAAATGTAAGTCTTATTCTACACGGTTTTAGCAGTTTAGCAGACGCTTACCTTAACTTGTTCGCTTGCTCCGTACTTGTCATTTTTGAAGGCAGTTACATTCTGGTGTTTTTGGCCTCGCGATCGGGAAACATTTCCTGTTTGAGAACTCATTTTAACGCTAAAATATACGTAACATATACACAGTGATAGTTTAACACCTAAATAAGAAACCGCGTGGCTTCTTCTTCTTTTTCTTCTTCTTCTGTTTTTTTGGCGCGTTGCATCCTGTGTGTATATCGCCACCTAGTTTTGCTGTTATGCAGTCATGGTTTATTTATAATCGATTTCTTCCTTGTTTTTGCTTTCCCTATTCTTACACATGTATCCACACAAATATTCCTACTTAAATAATTATTCGATGCTCCATCCCATTCCTTCTCTCTATGATCCACCTGGCGCTGTGTGTTCAGCTCCTCCAGACTAAATCCATGGTCTCCTAAAGATCCAGAATAGAATAGAGCATCCGCATTCTATGCTTAAATCCTTTCACTTAACCCAGTAGTATATATGCATTGAAGGAGTGGATGTCGATCTACCATGACCTTCATAATAAATCAATTATATTATCTCTTGTGTGATTATTAATTGAGTTATTTAACCTCCTAGATTGTTTGATGATTAATCAGTATTTAACATCCTAGATTGTTTGATAATTAAATTAAGTTAGTAGTTGCCAACTATATTAATAAATATAGATTCCATTGTAGCAAGAATGGAATGTGCGACAGAATTCTTTACATGCTGAGATCTATTCTTTTCCTAGTCACAGGGCCATGTCAGGAGGTCAGGGTGATCTCCAATCTACATGAACGACGAGTGATCAAGACAGCTGTGATATTGATGTATCTGCATAATATACATTAAAGAATCCTGCTTTATTCTGTATTTCTACTCTCTAAGATGAGGACTGCATATTGTGTAACGAACCATACTGATAAGATTTTTCCCAGAGCTAGTTAACCTTGAAGTACAGATAAGTGCTCCGGGTGTGTGTATGTGTGTGTGAGAAGACTGTCCTGGAGAAGTTTGTCAGTGGTCGCCATCCTGGTCAGGAATAGGTCTCCAGAGAGCCTGTTACGTCTGACCTATGATCTCTGTCTCCTAAATAATCACTTATTAGAGATATGCTTGAAGTGCTTCCATATGTGGATATGGGTTTAGAACCAATCAGAATCTTGCTAACATGTGTATTGGTGTAATTAGTGAGTATAATTACTGGTGTTTTTAACATGTAAGCAGAGCAGCCTTCGAGCTCCATCGCGAGTAACGAAGTTGATTTCTGCGAATGAAACTGCAAACTATTTTCTTCGGTAAATATTTCTTTAATTGATTGCATCTCTGACTCCTGGTCTTCTTTCAACACCTGGTCCTTGGGTTTTAACTGTAAATTCCCCTACAGTATTTTATTAATATCCTGTATCCTACTGTATCTCTATTAAAATCATATCCTAACAAATATTCCAAATCCTTAATTACCTTGCATTTTTGTTTAAATATGATATTAATTCCTTTCTTTCTTCATCATAACTTGTACAATTATATATTACAGGCTCCAGTTTCTTTCTTCACACAGTTCCCACATAGTCTGATGTATTCCAGTTATGAACAGTGAAGCGTTCAATCCCGAGTGTCCAAGTCTCATCCTAGTTATAATAACCTCTTATTTTGTATTTCTACCACTTATACTTCTTTTAGTATTAACCTTTTTTTTTTTTAGCTGCGTGGCCTTACACGTTAAAGTGGCTATTGACGCAATGCGAAAATAGCAGAAATAAATAGCAATTGGCTAATGCTTTTCAACTTCAAACGAATGATTTGCAACTTAAGAAAACACAGCTAAGGTTAAAAATGTTGAGCTCTTATATTTAATTCTTGGAAGCTCAAGAAATGCATAATTATCTGTTTACAATCAACGACGGTAAAATCATTAATCACACCGTCCGTGTATAGCGAGGACGCGTGTGATTGGTCGAGCATATCTATCCTTTTAATCTGATTGGTCATTAGAACGTTCATCGTTGACGTTGATATCCGGCATTCCACAAGAAAATCAGAAGAAAGCCAGCTTTGGGCACGCGTTGGTGTGAGATGATCTCACTCGTACCGGACGGATTAGATTAGAAATTCTGGTCCATTTAATAACGTCACGCTTATATTAACACCGCCAGCCGTTGATCTCGTTGGATCATGAAACACTGACCACATGTTGACAAGATCGGACGGACCAGAGGCAGCTTTTGAGGGACTCTTGATCTGGCTAAGTGGACTGAGTGATCGGTTAAAGCGAATCTCATATTTGACTCATCTTTAATACAGTGACTTCACCAGATCAAAGCGTTTCTGCCTTCACCAACGTCTCCAGCATCTACAGGTAGAGTAAGGTTTTAATTAGCTAATTAGCTGACCGTGCTAATCAAATACCATGCTTCAGCCTTTTCAATTAAACTGTTACACTCCTTAGAAAATAGAATTAAAATGTTAACTAAGCTTATTTCAGTTAGCAAACACTTTTGATTCAATTGAGGTGAGTGTCGTTCTCTGATACCTTAATAACTAAGTTATGTTATGTAGAATAGATCATGCTGTCAAATTCTTAAATGTTTTATAGATATAGATTTTAAATTATAGATTTTTATAGATTCTATTATAATAAACAAGTCTCTAATATTTATTTGAATGTTTATGTATTTATGTGGACCAAGTGTTTGATTAATACTTTAGTGAGAAAGAATCTTTAATAAAAAAAAAAAAATTAAAAAAACCTTATAGTGAGTGAAATAACCATTTCTTTTTGATTTCCCCCATTCTGATCTTTAATAGACAAAAATATTAACCTTAGCCAAACATTTTGGATGTCGTGTATTATATGAAATATTGTAAGGATGCTTTTTAGCTTTTGCTTTTCCTTCAGTGTGATGAAGTCCAAAACACCCAAACAACAAGATGGTTTCCTGCTTAATAAAACTGAGGGTGGGGATTTGATTATCATGGGTCAGATCTGGGTCATATTCACATTGTTTTTTTTTCTCTCTGCTAGTTGAATTAAGGTGAAGTGTTTTCCAGACCATTTTTTGGGGGATATTTGGAAGCAGCAATGTGGATTACTGATACGTTTTCCAGATTTGTAAAACACTGGATATTTCTAAGTCTTCTTCTCAGAAACCAAAACATGAGGGTGATTTCAGCTGTCATGACTCAAAGATAAAGTGATCTGATCAATGATAGCACACACGTCAAGGCTATCCTAAGGGTGAAGTCTGAGAGTCATTATTAATGACATCAGATTAGCACTAAGATAGAAACTATTGCCTGCGCTGCAGAACTGGAGTGAATATTGAACATTTTTGTTGATGAAATCTGTTTAGTTTCACCTTAGATGCTGTTTCGATTTGTATTTCATATCCTAACAAAATGCACATTTAAAATTGAGTTATTTGAAAAGAAATGGTGTAAACAATTCAAGGACATATGTAACCATTGTATTGGACCACTAGATATTACTGTCTAGTTCAGTGGAGAATAACTAATAGGTCTAATCTTTAAGTAAACTATTATAGTCTTCTTTGGGTAAATATTGTTTGCATGGTGAGTGTGCTTACTGAGATGATAAAGGTGATATGTGTAATTTAGTTAAGTTTATATTCTTCCTCCTATCTCCTCTTACTATGCAGATTACACTCTTGATGCTTCACCTTTAAAAATGTAGTTTGCCCAAAAATGGAAATTAATTTTCATTTACTCCTTTGTCATCAAGCTGTATGATAATCATAATTCTGTGGAACACGTTTTATGCTTTAGTTGTTAGTAAAAACATTGAAAATCAGAGCGGTTCCTTAGAATAAAGTCATACAGGTTTGAAATGACACAAGGGTGAGTAATTGGCAGAATTTCAATTTTTGAACTGTCCTTTTAAGACGCATCTGTTTTGTTTGTATTGTACTATGTGTTTCCACCCCTCTCATTTTCCAATCTGCTGTGTTCTTCTTCTCAAGTGAAGGATGAATCACCTGTCTTTGAGTGAGCTATGTTGCCTTTTCTGCTGTCCACCGTGCCCGAGCAGAATAGCGTCCAAGCTGGCCTTCCTTCCACCGGAGCCCACTTACACCATGATGTGCGATGAAAGCGGCAGCCACTGGACTCTCCATCTTTCTGAGCGTGCAGATTGGCAGTACTCTGCCCGGGAGAAGGACGCCATTGAGTGCTTCATGACCCGGACATCTAGAGGGAACCGAATCGCTTGTATGTTTGTGCGATGTTCTCCAAACGCTCGCTACACCTTGTTGTTTTCCCACGGTAACGCTGTAGACTTGGGTCAGATGAGTAGCTTCTACATCGGCCTTGGCTCCCGCATCAACTGTAACGTGTTCTCCTATGACTACTCGGGTTACGGGGCAAGCTCAGGGAAGCCTTCGGAGAAGAATTTGTATGCTGATGTGGATGCTGCATGGCACGCACTACGAACAAGGTGAGTTAGTGCATGACATTTTCATCTAAAATAACATTGGCCTCTGTCCACACTTCCTAAGAGTGATTCTGTTCGGTATTTAGATTTTTTTTTTATATATATTTGTAAATATTTTTACAATTCAAAATAAATGTTCTAATTTAATATTTCAAAAAAAAAAAAAAAAAGTTCCTGCTGAATTTTCAGCAGCCATTACTCCAGTCTTCAGTATCATATGATCCTTCAGAAATTCTAATATGCTTAGTTAGTGCTCAAGAAATTTTTCTTATTATAAATGTTAAAACACTTTTGCTGGTTTTTATGGAAACCATGATACTTTTTTCAGGATTTTTCAGGATGAATGAAAAGTTTAAAAAGAACACCAATTATTTGAAGTTGAATTTTCTTTGTAACAAATGTTTTTTACTGTCACTCGTGATCAGTTTAATGCATCCTTCCTGAATAACTCAGTATGTTTAGCTCTTATTGTTTTTATATTTTTAACTCTGTGCTTTTTTGCTGCTAGACAGCTGTGTGCTAAAGATAACCAATTCTTAAAGCACTTGTTCCATGTCTCGCATTGTTTTTTAAGCATATTGTTTTTAAGATGCTGTGTTAAGTTAAATATAGTTCAGCTTTTAAAAACTTACATTGACAGACTGTGTTCTGTTCCGTTGCATACCGTCTAGCTGTGTTTGAACACAAGAACGTGCTCCTTAGGGGTTGGTTCTCACAGAACGCACTTTTATGTTCCACTGTATGTTTTTTAGTTGTTTGTCTATGTAAAGATGTTCTTCATGGGCATCTTTGAGAGCAGCGCCACGTCTCGCTGCTTTTTTCAATGAAGGTTGACTTTTTAAAACGCTTCTCGAGATCCTGTGTTCTTTTCCTTACTCGGGTCTGCATCTTTTTAAGCGCAAGAAAATATTTTGTGTAAATTACACTTTGAAACATGTCAAGTGAACCTAAAACTATCTGAAATATACTGCAAATCACCAACTAGTCGGTTTTGAAAATGTATAGTTTTCACATCCCATATACTACCCATCCGTTTTTCTATGGATCTGTGAAATAGATTAGTATGCTTCTGGTCTAGTCAGTGTTTCGGTTTGGTTTTCGGGGCAGGCCTCAAATGTTTTTGTATGGTCTCTGGTATCTGATGTGTCTTTGTCCTTGTGGATCCCAAGGGCTTGGGGGATATATTTGATATTGCCTCCTAGACCCCATCCCCCATCCAAATGTCCTGTGCATCTTTTAAATGCTTATGAAAAATGTGCCTCTGAGAAAGTCAAGATTCATGTTTTGATTCAGACTGCGGTTGTTTAGATTTCTGAAGTGTGCAGCAAAGGAAAGTTTCATTTCCTCGTAGTTAACAGAAGCACACATACTTGGACTGAAATGTTTTTTTTTTTTCCAGTGTCAGCTGGGTATTTGACTCTGTGGACATAGAGAGCCTATCTCAAGGCCATTCACTTTATCATGTGCCCCAAATTCTTATGTCTTTCTATGTATGCGTGTCTTTTGTGGTTGCTGGTCATGAGAACTTAGTTCCGTTAATCGTGTGCACTTCGATGTAGCAGCATCCTCGTTCATGCAAGAGAGAAAAACCTACAAAGAAGCTTTGTGCTTGTAACCACTTTAATGTTTTGGGTACATTTGTGAATCAGCCACGTGCCTGTGCTGCTGCTGCACCCGTATATGTGTGCCTTCATGCATGTGGTGTCAGAAAGCACAGCTGATGCTCTTGAACACAGTCCAAGCTGTTTGACAAGTCATATCCCGGGGGGTTGGGTTGTACCTCATGAAGCAGTCCCACGCTGTTCTTCTGGTCACTTTTAATGTTCCCACGCATTGCCATATCAAGCTGGATCATCCCACTCAAGCACATGATTCAGATTAACTTGTAGATAAACCAGTCTGACTGCCACTCTGAAGAATTTAACTTTTACTGTTTTCACTTCTAATCCTTTGTGTGGTTACGTATGTTTGTGTGAGGTGTTCAGCGTGTTTTGAGAGAGGAGTAGGAGTAAGTAGGCCAGTCCGTCCAAATCTTCTGTGTATCCTGCTGGGATTTTTTTATTTTTATTCATTAAAACACATTTTTTGTCCTTTTCAAGAAAAAGCTTGATAGTCCCCCAGTTGTATGCTTTCTCCACCATTTCTGGAGGATAATTGGCATTTCAATCTCATTCTGTCAGAGATGGCCAGCATGCCTGCTTTTTTGTATTAAAGGGGTCATATGATTTCAAGTTTTCCTTTCTCTTTGGAGTGTTACAAGCTATTTGTGAATAGATAAGATCCGTAAAGTTGCAAAGACTAAAGTCTCAAACCCAAAGAGATATTCTTTATAAAAGTTAAGACTCATCCACGCCTTCCTAAAACGCCTTGTTTAAACACGCCCCCACATGTCTACGTCACTGTGTGGGAAGATTTGCATAACACCGCCCAAATGTTCACGCAAAGAAAGAAGGCTTAACTTTGATTCACACTGTAGTATTGTTGCTGTCGCCATGTCGTGGAAATGCTGTGTGTTTCGTTGTGAAAACGAAACTACTTTGTTTGGTCTTCCAAACGAGGACACAACTAGAAATCAGTGGTTAAGTTTTGCAGCGCATTTTACAGACGACGGTTTCCTGATCCTGGGAGAGTAGCCTATAATGCCGTCTACACACAAAGGCTGTTTCTATAAAGAATTTGCTACTGACAATTCAAATGCGAGTTTTGAGCAGTGTAGAGTTAACCTTAAACTGCATAAACACATTGCATTACACCAAATACACAAAATGTTGTTCTTTTTAGCAACGTCATATGACCCCTTTAAATTATGCTCAAATAGAAGATTGCAGGATCTTGAGAATCCAGATGAAAGGAGGAAAAAAATGCTTTTATAGCTAACCTATGAAATATCTTAACAATCAAATATGATACCATGTCTCCAAACCTCTTAATTGATACTTAGCAGTGGTGTGAAAGAATTTATTTAAAAACAAAAAAAAAGTAAAATGAATGCTGCAGTATAGCATTTTTACAGGCACACATTTCTGTTTGATTTTTGTGAGGGCTTTGGGTTTTCATATGGTCTTCAGGTTTTGGTGGATTGAACATCACTATAAATGCACACATAAAGAGCACCTGCCTTTAGATGTCTGTTGAATACATTTGCCTTGGAAATTCTCTATCTGATCTCAATAGACAAGAGTGCTTATCAGACCATGCTGAATGACAAAATTCGTTTTTTTGCTCTTCCCTTTGTTGAGTGGCCAGTGATATATGATTTGCAATCACAAAAAGCAGCTCTTACGTTGAGTACAATGATCACAGTTTTGATTGTCCCATGTCTGTTTACTTCAAGACCTGACCCCTCTGCCTGTGACTATTTTATGGTGATGTACGACTAACTGTATGATTATTCTGCTACTTTATAAATAAATTAACATTAAATATTAATTGGACTCATGTGAGAAGAAACTCATAGACCGTACAGCAGGTGTGCCCAATCCTGGAGATCTACCTTACTGAAAAAAAGTTTAGCTCCAACCCCGATCAAACGCATCTCAGCCATTTATTAAGATCTCCAGGAGGACTTAATAATTACACACAGGTGTGTTGGAGCAGGGCTGGAACTGAACTCTTCCAGTAGGTAGATCTTGGAACCGGATTGGGCATCCATCCCTACTGTACAGTACAGAAAATTAGTTGTCACAATGATCAGTTACAGCTTAGGGGACATTTATTTGACTGAGACTTTGTGAATATTGTTCTTCTTATTAGTGTTTTTTTTATCTATCTAATCTATTATTTTTGCCCCTTGACCTGGTTAATAATTTTTAACAAAACATTCTGGCTGATGAAAATAAACCAACAAGTGTTCAGTGTTCAGTAAGCATAGTATGTCATTCCAACGTGTTTTAAAGGTCAAAACACAGATCTTTTCTTTCATATTGTGATGTCATAAGTCGCAACACAATGGAAACAAGTCGCAAAACAACAGAAACAAGCCGTAACACAACAAAATTAGCTCAAACCAATGGAAATAAGCCACAACACAATGAAATTAGCTCAACGCAACGGAAACAAGATGCAACACAACAGAAACAAGCCGTAACACAACAAAATTAGCTCAACACAATGGAAATAAGCCACAACACAATGAAATTAGCTCAACGCAACGGAAACAAGATGCAACACAACGAGAAACAGATCTTTTCTTTCATATTGTGATGTACATTTACATATATTTGATTATTGAAAAAGGAAAAAATATCAGAGGGCATGTTATGTTGGCCCACAACACAATGAAATTAGCTCCACGTAACGGAAACAAGCCGCATCACCATGAAATTAGCTCAACACAACAGAAACAAGCCATAACACAATGAAATTAGCTCAACGCAACGGAAACAAGATGCAACACAACGGAAACAAGCCGCAACACAACGAAATTAGCAAAACACAATGGAAACAAACCACAACACAACAGAATTAGCTCAACACAACAGAAACAAGCCGCAACATGATGAAATCCTATGCGTTATGTTGTGGCGATTTCGTTGTGTTGTGCACCACTGGGCCACCGTAGGACGTGGTTCTATCCATCAGTTGTTGAATGGATTTTGAAGTGTGGGCATTGCACGCAAGCTTGCAGTAAATTTTGGAGGAGCTAAATGATTGGAGATTTCCCGGAATACATCTCCAGAAAGAAGTCAGGAAGATGAGGTATATGACATTTTAATTGAAAGATTATAAAGTAAAAAAAACCCCTCAAACTCATGTGTGAATCACAATAAATCTAAAACGTGCATTTTCAAAATTGTAAAAACAATTAAATATTAAATTCCATTACACTTTTTAGAGAATTTACTCTATTGGCTGATAACCAATATGGTACCAATACATTGTAAACTCATAGTAATTTCCCAGTCAAGCTTCTTGCTTTTGTAGGTCCTCAGTCAGTGTAGTCCCTGCTACAGGGAAAATGCCATTCCAAACCACACTTATCAAGATCAGGATGGTTTGTACTGTGTTATGTCAGTGTAGCACAGCCACACCTTTCTGTCTGCTGAGTCAGGTGAGTCCATGTTGAAACATCTGACGCACACACACACACACACGCACAGATCTGTTAAGCATTTACAAGAAAAAGGATGGCACAGGGAACTCCATTGCAATGTTTTGGCGCCGCCTGAATGACTTTACTTGGGCCAGGTTCATATCCTCGGATTTCTGTCCGGATACGACCGTCTGTTATCACAGCTAGCCACTGCAGTAAGCTAGTTTGTGTGCATTTCCGTATAGGTATTTGCAACCAGACTTGGTAGTATACGTGAACTTCTACCAAACAGATCCATATAGTTTTGTCTGCAAAACGAAGGTGACGTGTATTATCTTCCACATCCAAAAGTCCGGTTGAAGGAAGAAGCAAAGGAAATGGCTTTTGTCTTCCTCCTCCAAAAACGATGACTTTGATGTCATAAAGGAAAGGCCACGGAAGCCAGCAGTAGCAGCTGTACTGAATGAGACCCCTGTGCCCCCCTTCCTCCTGAAGTAACATAATGACCATTTTGCTTGTGAGTATTTTTGAGCTGAGCTTAGTCAAGAAGCCTGCGAGAATTCGCTGTCAGTCTTTCACGGAGCACAGCTCCCTCTGAGAGGTGAGGGGGGAGGTGCCAGCAGCCAGTTCTCCAAGTCAAATATTGATTGGTTGCCTAGCAACTGATTCCCAGTGAGCCCTGGAAAGACAGGCCCCCCATTGTAGTCATTGCAACATTGTCTACCCAGGAAGTAAAAATGACTTCCTGATGCTGTCACACAGCAGGTTTTTTATCACTTTAGAGTTGCTGTCAGCCAGCTGCGTTATTAACGTGTTAAAGGTGATTTGCTACATGTTAATTTTTTTTTTATCAGCGCAGTAGTCATTTTATGATTTGTTGCCATGGGGATAAATAGTCTTGATTTGATTCCCTTATCTTTATAGCCTACGTACTGAAATGGCAGCTTGAAATGAATTAAAAAAAAATTGTGACGGGAGAAACTATTCGTTAGGTTTTTGATGAGGCCCTACTAACCCCTTCTAACACTGACTGAATGAAAAGTCATTCCACAGAACATCAGAGTTCTGCTGAATCTGAAAGCACGTGACCCTATTTGATCCCTGAAGATTTACTTTAAAGGAAAAGTTAGGACTTTTTCGGTCATTACTGACTCAACAGTTTGTAATTACTATGCCCGACAAGCCCTGAAAAAAAAGAGTAAAAAACAATACTATTATAAATGTATCTTCTGAAGTCATACAATAGGTTTGTGTGAGGAACAGTCCAAATTAAAAGGTGTGTGTGTGTACACTTGTAGTAAATGTACCAAATGTACCGAACTAAAAAGGTAAATTATATATTTAGTTCTGGTTTACTTGGCAGTCATCCATTCATTTTTAACACCAAATCTAAAGATGCAAAACAAAAGGCGTAAGGCAAAGTTAAACTGGTTCAGAGCAATCGCACCAGAGTTAATTTTTAATCCAAACCAAACCTGTCATCTGTAAATGCATCCTAAGGCATCGTTCACTGGTGGTCTAACTCTCCCAAAGCTCATGTCTAACCCCTGTGCAAAATTCCAGAGCAGGTTGAATTTTGGTCTTTTCCTCACCTGATTAGTTTTATGGCTTCAGAAGGCTTAAAAATAATGCTATAGAACTTAATTAATTAATTTTAATTTATTTGATTTAAACTTGATTTATTTAAGCTGGATCACTATTAACTGCCAAAGCCAAGAGCTCTTCTGAAATTTGTCTTGTTCAATGAAAAATATGTCAGGCTGTCATCTTTTTTCTCCTATCCTTGAACATCCATTCTGCCGTTCTCCAGAACACATTCCAGCTTCTCTCACATGACCTCATGGAGTAATGTAGAATCATGTGATTTTATTTTTCCCATCCCTGAGAACAAAATTGATGACTGTATTGGTCTCAAAGGCTCACTGTGTGGATGAACTGTAATTTATAATGTTACATGTGAGGTCTGCTTGTGCGCAGAAGTAAATATTTATATTGGTTTTGATCACACAGTTCCAATTTTCAGTTTGAACTTCAAGCCTGTTCTGTGACCTTTTGTTTGCCACCAAGGCACCAGTCAAGTGTGCGCTAGCTAGAGAACTGAAAGCAACATTCTTAGCGCATCACAATGCTGTGTATTTCATATTTGTATAATGTGTTTCTATAGGATTATCAGTATATGTCCTACTTTTAGTGCAGTCAGCTGAATAAGTGATCATGCGCTTGAATTAAGCATAGAATGCGTACACAGCACTCCCTAGGATTACCAGCGTTCTGTTAGATAGTCATGTTGTCATTTGCTGATTTAAGTACAAATGTTCCTGCTAGTATCACTGTACAAGAGAAATGAAACTGAGAAACTTCGTTTCTTGCATCTTACTGGATTCCTTGAAAGCAACTGCGCTTATTATATTTTAATACAGACAGTAATCAGGTCATCACTGTTATGCGGTGAACTAAAATGCTTCTGTCATTAAGTTCATTATTCTTTAGTCACTGCTATGAATGCATATTTTATATATAAAAATTGCATTCATTTGTTAAAAATTGTATTTATTTACATTTTCTTAATGCACACACACACACACACACACACACACACACATATATATATATACACACATTTTATTTCATTTATATTATAATTTTTATACAGTATATAAAATAATTCACTTGTAGCATAATTGGTTTTAAAAAATGTATTAGACATCATGTGAAAACAATTTTCTACAGAAAATCAACTAGAATTTTTCTTGAATCTGTATTGTCTAAAAATACATGAGAATTTTCTTTTTTTCCCCTTTTTTTTTAAGGTGAACTTCCCCTTTAAGCAATCACTTGATGAAATGTAATGAAATAGAGACTGTTGAGACTGCGAGCAGCTTGACTCGCAGGAAAGGTTTGATTAATGACTCCCTGTTCTAGTATCAGCTATTAAATTTTGGCTCACGCCTGTGCTTTTTGTAAAAGCAATAACACTTAAGTTGGGCATGTCAGTTAAGGTTACATAATGTATATAAACAGTGTTTCAAAAGATTCAGTGATTCACGTGAACACCCAACACAAAGGCCTCTTCCCAGTTTGTCTGGTTCTGAAAGTCGGTTAAACCACCTGTACCTTTGATTCATGATAATTGTGTTCTGATCGCAGCATCATCAGAGAGTGTAGGTGTGTATGAACTCATCAGTTTGAATGTGGTGTTCTAGGTACGGGATCAGGCCAGAGAATGTGATCATATATGGCCAGAGCATTGGTACAGTCCCTTCGGTGGATCTGGCCTCTCGGTACGAGAGCGCTGCCGTCATCCTCCACTCCCCTCTGACCTCAGGCATGCGGGTGGCTTTTCCTGACACCAAGAAGACGTACTGCTTCGACGCATTCCCCAAGTGAGTCTCTGTTATTTTTTACTTTAGACTTGCCTGCTTTTCCTTTTTTCTCATGTTTACAACAGTCACATTTTTCCCTAATTTGTGTAGTACCTCATACCAATTAGACACATACTGTTTATTTACACATGTTTTGCTTTGAGCAGCCATGTTGTGAAGAAGGCGCCTGGTTCATCTGTTTTCTGCCCCATAGACATTGTTGTTATCGTGTGCCCTCTAGTGACAAATATTTTCCAACAAGTAGTTCAGTGTTGGTTTATTTTATACATGCACTACCATAAAGGAAATACTTTGATTCAACAATATGCATTAAAAAGTGATAAAATCAAAAGTAACAAAGACTTTTATATTATTATATTACTTTTTATATTGTTATTATTATTGTAAAATATACTAAAATAGAAAAAAATTAGTTAAATAATAGTTTTACAGTATTATTATTTTACTGTGTTTTCAGTCTACAACAATAATTTGAAAGACCTCAAACTTTTGAACTGTACTGTTTTATTTTTTTATTTTTCAGACTGCTGTAAATCTACAGTGCATTTTAAAAGCAGATATCTGCAATTAGTACAATGAAATAATTTTATAATTATTTGAAATGAGCTCAAATATTTTTACCAATGTGTGTTGACCAGCCGGTAAGTCAGGAACAAATTTCAGATAGATACTTGTCTTTTAAAAAAAACAAACAGTGTGCATTTAAGTTTTTGTTGTTGTCGTTGTTTTATTTTGTCTTCAATTGAAAAAAAGTGATACAGCTGAAAAAAATTACTGGATATCCAAAAAAGCACTTTCATACCTCAAAATCTCTTTTTTTCGTTACTCTTTGTCTCATGTAGAAATTACTTTACACTGTACTAAAGAACACTAATAATTTGTTTATCTATTTTTTATTTTTTCCCTCAGCATTGATAAAATCTCTAAAGTCACCTCTCCGGTGCTGGTGATCCATGGTACGGAGGACGAGGTGATTGATTTTTCCCATGGACTGGCCCTTTACGAGCGCTGCCAACGGCCCGTGGAGCCGCTGTGGGTGGAGGGTGCGGGACACAATGACGTAGAGCTGTATGGACAGTACCTGGAGCGCTTGAAACAGTTTGTGGCTCACGAACTTGTAAACTTATAGATGGACCTCAAGATCAGGACTCACCATACTTGATGAACATGCCCCTGGTGCCCAGCAGGTGACTGTGAACATGACAACGGTTTTCTCACCTGTGCTTTTACTGCCTTTCTTTGGGGTGTGTTTGTGTAACTGTACTTCTACCGGTGTGAGCGGAGGAGTCGGATGTTTCGGTTACTAAAGAATCAAGCCCATCCATAAATCCAGGTTTTGTTTTGCTGTCTGCATGTAATCATGTACACAATAGAGTACTGTACACATGCAGCATTCTGACACAAATAATTAATTGCCATACAGGTGATGCCAAATAATATATTAAACTCTGATACATTACTTTGTATGTACATGTTTCTAAAACATAGCTGCAATGTGTTCAATTTATATGAAGTTTCAGTATGTTTTTTTTTTTTTTTTTTTTTTTTCTCCATGTACTCGCACTTGTCTGTGTTTTGCCCTTAAGTGTATTCGCTGTCCTAGACCTTTAAAACAATGCTGGACAATATGACAGTAATATCTGTTTTAACTTTCAAATAAACAAATAAAGAGACACGTGTGTGGCTTACAATAGCCCAAAGCAACACACACCTGCCCAAACAGCATTAGTGATATTAGTAACAATCCAGTTATCTACTTTTGCACTTTTTTTAATGGAAATAATCCATTAGACCTCTTGGTTACACACACTGAACTTAACACTTGATTCTGTTTGGAGTCATTGATTTGACTTTTATTCAAATGTACACAACTTTTATAGTTGTTGTTTTGCGCCATGATAAGGCTGTTACTTTGGACACTGCTGCTGAATTTAGGCAGTGACATTACGTTTCTCTTTAGAGAAGCACTGGACGCGGTGATAAGAGTTTGGAAGGATGTGATTTAATGTCTGTACATGGAAATTGAACAATGCTCTAAAGTAGATCTTATTCTCAAATGTAAAAGAGGACTGTAACCCTGTTCCACTTTGTAAATAACCTTCGTTTTTTTTAATTTTCTGAATGACTGTACTATAAAACTAGTGATAATGTTATTACCAATGTAAATTGATTTATTATTATATTATGTATGGCACAGAATTGATTTCAACTGGTCAGACTGAAGCACCAACTGACATGCTTCAATTTTTCCAGACGTGTTGTTTTTCTGTTTTTGTAAGCACCAGTTGTAAAAGAAAATTGCTATACTGTATGTAATTATGATCTTGAATAGTTATAATACAAAATTGGAAGTAAACATGTATTTCAGAGACTAAAGAGCTAAAAGAAATAAAATCAAGTTGTGGTAGTATTGAGTAGTTGTTATGTGTGCTGATCTGCAACATGTTGCTGATAGCTTTAGTATTTTAAAGCGACCTCTTGTGGTGACAAATCAGCTACATTTTCTTTTAGAAAAAGACGACCAACTAAATTCACAGTCGTATCTCTTTAGTAACCATTGTGGTTTCCATTAGGATTATAAGGGCATAGTCAGACCTTAAGTGAAGATGGAATTTATAATAAATTTATAATAAAGCTCTTTATCTTACTAAATTGCAAACAGAACTAGAGCTATATTTTGTCTCATCTTTCTGAGAGGCATGCATTTAATTAACTCAACAGCTAAAGTGAATTGCTTTTAACAATGATCCTAACCTCTCATATGTATTCACTTTTCAAGACCATTTTACTAGCCCAGAGGTCATCCGCACCTCTTGGGTTCAGTGACCTTTGAAGCCCAGGGCCTTGAACATGGAAGTTAAGAACACATGTGACCCCATTCTTTTTAGGGTGAGTCAACAAGGTACTTAAATGGGTTCAAAGGATGAGGACCGAAAACAGGACAAGACATTAAAGATGTTTCTATATAGAGACTTATTATAAAATACTATTGTTTTATTTATTAGACATTGATGTTTCTTACAATATGTCACCAAATAATTTAAAATAAATAATCTCGTTTAATTGTTATGGTGTTATGATGAGAATTGGGCTTCATATTGTCATCATGTAGTAAAAACCATTTCCTTCTCTCTTTATGAATGTTAATTCATAAACCAGTACAGAATCCAACAACGTTAGATGTTTTTTTTATAACCTCCCCAGCCTGCGTGAAATGTGCACACCATATGATTCCTATTGGGCTGCAGCGATGCTCACTCATAAGTTTTCTATGAAGCAGTGCATCGTGGCTCAGGAAGACGAATCCTCCATTGAGCCTCATTTAACATCTCAGGACGAGTTAAATCGTGTCCGAGACACTTGTACAATAAAAAGTGAAATATTTCAATGTTTTAAATTCAAAGATTTGGTCAGTTCTTGCCAGCGTTGAGAAAAGAAGCAAGGGAAGAATGATTCATTTCTCCGAATCGATTCTTTCGAACAGTTAATTTTTTAAAAGAACTGAATGATTCCGTGATTCCTTACGTCAGAACGTGATTACGTAATAACGTGGTCTCTGAATTCTTAGCATGGCATAGTACTTGCTCTATGCTCTGGAGATGTGGTTGTTAATTGGGGGTTTGTGGTGTGTGTAGCGGTCATTGATGCCCCTCCTACAGGCCATGGCCCCAAAAAAATATCCCTTTTAGTTATTATTTTAATATTAAATGTTCAAACTGTAACTTAAATAAAATAAAATAAAAAGAATGGGGAAAATGCATAATTTTGGTTGTTCATGGCACGTTACTAGGCTTCGTCATGGTGAATGCTTATTGGTCGCCGAGTAAACTTGTTACATTTGATTTGCAGCACGCGCGCAAAATCCATTTCAAGTTGAAGAACAGTTTGTCCGTCTATATTATAGACAGTTGTTAGCAGCTAATTTAAAAAAAATTTCTAAAAAAAAAAAAAAATGGATTTACGAAAATGGTTTAGACCTCCGCAGACTCGTCAATCAGCAGACTTAGATACTCCGGCCACGACCACCAGTACCACGGTCTATGAGAGCCGAGCTGGCGCTTCTTCTGCAAATGCTAGCTCCGGACAACCGCCAAAAGATTTAATACGCAGACATTTGTGTGATGATGTCCAACTCGTTTTATGAAGAAAAAAGCCTTAAGTTTTCAGAAACATCGATACGAAAAAACTGATGGGGACATTTTTTTGCCGGTTTTTCAAAGCTTCAAACTGATTCAGTGTTTTATTTTTGTCGTCGTAATTTGTTAATTATTTAAGTATAAAAAATAAATTGCTATTTATTGTAGGCCTATTTTATGTTTTTTATTTAGCCTATATTATATTTATATTATTATTTTCTGTCCTGTTCTGTTGTTTAGGCTACAAACATTAGCCGCAATTCCTCGCGCGTTTTCCCAAAAATGTAGGCTACATGAACTCGTAGAACTCGAGAATAGGCTACGTGCTACTTGAGTCGCTGTCCATTCGCAAAGTGCTGAACTAGGCTATACTAACCTTATATGGAATCGTATTCTGAACGCTTTAACTAACAATCGTCATCTGTTGTGTATTAGGAATCAAGACAGGTAAAAAAAAAAAAAAAAAAAAAAAAAATATTTAATGACATTCTTGTAATAATAAAAAAACTCCATAGTCACGGGAAGAAGGAGGCGGGAACCGGCGAACATTCAAATAAAACTTTAATAACCAAATAAAGATAAAACAGCGCGACAGCCCCTCACGGTCGACTGCCACGCACAAACAAAAACCAAACACAAAATAAAGCACAGGCCTGGTCCTCTCTCGTCCTTCACTGTCGTCGCTCCTCTTTTGTATCCTCCCAATCTTCTCCGTGGGACTCCAGACCGGTGAGTGGAGCAGGTACCGCTCATTTCCCAATCACTCCACCGGCTTCGCTCCGTTCCCACGGCTCTCGGCCCCGCCCCACTCGTCACAATTCTATATAGATAGATCATTGGAGCTAACATTCTAGGGTAGAATGTCATTCTATAGATCATTGGAGCTAACTGACTCTTGCCTTATCCGGTCGGCAAAACAACAAATTTCAGCGCTGTCTTCTGTTCCTCTTTTAGATAAAACCCAAGTCTAAATCGTTCATTGTCATTCTATATAGATCTTTCAGATTTAGGTCTGGATTTCCATGCTACTATGATGTTGCCAATGCGTCAAAAAATATTTATCAAACGACAGTGCCCCCCCGCCGATGATCCAATGCCCCTCCAGTAGATCTGCTCTGACGCCGACTCTGCTTGCTCTAAAGCAGCCAAAAAATATAGACAGACATATATTGCTATTTATTATGGGTTTTTCGATTATGAGCCAGATTCAAATTATAATGTATATTTACATGAACAATATTAAACTTATTTTACATTTCTCAGCATGCTGTTATTTACTAATACCAACTGTTCCGATAAATATTACTACATTACCCCCATCAATCTTCTTTTCTTTGCTCACTTCTCGGTTTCATTGTGCATCCAAGCTGAATCAGTTCACGTCCAGATTGTCACTCGGTTCATTTAAAAGATTCGACTCACAAGAACGATTCGTTCACGAATTGGAAATCACTTGACAAAAGTAATACTTTTCACACGACACAAGACCCTCTATGGGCTTCTTCAGCTGCTGATTGTACTGTATGCGTCGGCTTCACAATAAACTGAATTCATAGTTTCAAAAGCCGGTGAGCTCCGCCCACCAGAGAACTCCGTTCATGCTAATGGCTCTTCCACGCGTTTTTCTAAGACGCTCCCTCATCTTCAGTACACGCCTCTAATTTCACTTCCTCCGCGAGCCGCGCCTGGGACGGGGCTGGCTGACTTCAGCCAAGGAATGAAAACACCATGTAAAAGAAGATTAAAACACATTTAGTGCGGTCTCCCTGTCAAATAGTTGCCTGAGTTGCGTGCGGCTCTCTACGGTTGATAGAGAAAATAGCGGACGAGCCAAGCAAGTGACAGTGAAAAGAGATCGAAGGTAAGAGATCTTCACCCCTGTTTCCTTGTTGGGACCCCCAGTTTAGACCTCTACTGCAGGAAGGTCTTTCAACAGATTTTCAGTCGTGCATTATGCGTTTACGGCATCTTTTGTGAGATCCGAGTCATGACTGAAAGCAGGAATGAAGTTACGCATGCATCTGAAGTTGATGGAACTTTGTGGCATTGTGTAAACTTTAGAGGGGGCCGATGTAGCGAGCCAGTCTCGGTGCCAGCATGTTTCTATTCAAACAGTTCAGGCAGAACAAATCCATTTTTTTTTTTTTTTTTTTTTTTTTTTTTTCTCTGAGCGAAGCAATGCAATTGCTGCATTTAAATTTAAATATGGTCATTAAAAAATTAATAGTATTCTTATATATATATATATATATATATATATATATATATATATATATATATATATATATATATATATATATATATACAGTAAACCAGCCTAAGCTTGTTTGCCAGTCTCCCAACCTCAGACTTGGCTTTAAACACTTGTCAGCTGGTCACACTGGGAGAACAACTGGCTGGCTATCTAAACCAGCCAGGTCTGGAGACCATCTTAGTCTGGTTTTAACAAGGTTTTTGCATTCATCTGCATCTTCTGTTTCTGCATTTACAATGTAGGTCATCATAAGAAAGTAATTTTATTTTGGTAATTAAGTTTTCGTATCTATGAAAACTTTTCCTGAATAATCATCTGAGCATGTTTTAAAAGACTCCTATTTATTTATACTTTCACTAGTAGACTACACAACCTTTCTGGGTGACCACAGATGGCCTGTAAGTTTCTGTCCATAGGCTGGCTGCCATTGTCCACTCACCCCCTCAGACTAGGGAGATTCATTGCTCATCCCCCTTTAAAATGTGATTTCATTTGTTCAGGGGAGAAAAACTGTTTGAAAAGTGGGGGATGGGACACATTAAAGCACGGACCTGTATTGATTATATCCCAAAAGAAGGGGGGTGGTGAATGTCCTCCTCAGTTATAGTGATTTCTGTGCCCCTGCGTTTATGACTGAGGAGCTGCAGATGGCCAGATCAGGATCTGGTGATAGTGCGATCTTTGTGTTGATCAAAGCTACGATGAAATTAGTTTAATAGTGCAATAATAAATGAGCTACGGTTCAACAGATGTTGGGGTCAGTGTGGTTGTTCTAATCTACCCTAATGTTTAAAAGATTAGAAAAGTTTTTGTGATTGATTTTTGCCCTGAAGAATCTAACTTAAAGGGATACTCCACCCCAAAATGAAAATGTTGTCATTAATCACTTAACCCCATGTCGTTCCAAACCTGTAAAAGCTTCGTTCGTCTTCGGGAACACAATTTAAGATATTTTGGATGAAAACCGGGAGGCTTGTGACTGTCCCATAGACTGCCAAGTAAATAGTAGTGTCAAGGTCCAGAAAAGTATGAAAGACATCGTCAGAATACTCCATCTGCCATCAGTGATTCAACTGTAACTTTATGAAGCGTCAAGAATACTTTTTGTAAGCGAAGAAAACAAAAAATAATGACTTTATTCAAAGAGGAGACTGTTGACAAAGGAATTGTTGACTAAAGTTGTAATTTTTGTTTTCTTCGCTTGCATTAGTAACTGTTTGGTACAACTGAAGCCAAATTGTTTAGACTCTCTGTTTGACATTTTTAAGTCTCTTTGAATGTTAATTAAGGAATTTGGCCTGGGTGGTTATTGGTAAGCAAATATTTGTGTGACAGGCTTTTTTTCATGGGGGAGTCGTGGCCTAATGGTTAGAGAGTCGGACTCCCAATCGAAGGGTTGTGAGTTCGAGTCTCGGGCCGGCAGGAATTGTGGGTGGGGGGAGTGCATGTACAGTTCTCTCTCCACCTTCAATACCACGACTTAGGTGCCCTTGAGCAAGGCATCGAACCCCCAACTGCTCCCCGGGCGCCGCAGCATAAAATGGCTGCCCACTGCTCCGGGTGTGTGTTCACAGTGTGTGTGTGTGTTCACTGCTCTGTGTGTGTGCACTTCGGATGGGTTAAATGCAGAGCACTAATTCTGAGTATGGGTCACCATACTTGGCTGAATGTCACGTCACTTTCACTTTCACTTTTTTTTATATGGAGAGTTCTTTACAGGGCCCGTGCCTGTTGTTTTGTGGCATGAAGGGGCCACGGGTTGCACTGAGCACGACTGAGCACTTTTTTTCTTGTAATTGGTGCCATGTGTTTTGTAAATAACTTGAAAACGTGAAAACCCACAGAAAGCTTGCACTTCAAAGTATGTTGTCATGCCACTATGAAATTGAGACCCGATCGAAATTAAGTCGGAACAGTTTTATGCCAGCTTAGTTGGCCCACAATACTTTGAGCTTGATTCTTAATGCCTGTCAAGGTGGTGTAGTGTAGTTTTTGTAATATCAAATATATTTGTTCGTATTTTTTCAAAAACAAATTTTGCATACTCTCTCATTGAAAAGGTTGGTGTCTTTTTTATTTTTCAAAGAAGTCAATACTTTTATTTAGCTATGGTGCATTAAATCAATCAAAAGTAATAAATAAATTCCAATAAATTCTCTTCTTTTGAACTTCCTGTTCATCAAAGGTTTCTAGCATATTACAATGATTTCTGAAAGATAATGTGAAAGTGAAGACTGAAATGATGGCTGCCAAAAACATCTTAAAATATATTATAATAGAAAGCTGTTATTTGAAATTCTAATAATATTATAGTGTATTGTATTTTGATTAAATAAATGCAGCCTTGCTCCTTTCAAAAACATTAAATACAGACCCCAAACATTTAAATGATATCTTATCTTTTATGGTTTTCTCTCTTTTTTTTCTCTCTCACAGGACGTGGCAGACAGTTATACCATGCAGGTGAATGATGGCCCCAGCAGTCACCCCATTTTTGTGGCTCCTGTCAACGGAAATGCTCAGTGGTCGTCAGGATATGTTCCAGGCAGGATTGTTCCAGTTCGTTCTCCACCCCCAGCCAAGTCTCCTCCACCACCCCCACTGAAGCCCCCGGTCCCGCCCCCTGCACGACCTTCGGTTTTTAATCTCTCAGGAGATGAGAGCAGAAGAGAACATGCCCAAAACCAGCAGAGGAAGAACACTTATATTTGTGTTGGCGTCTTCTTCTGTGTTTTCCTAGTGATTCTCATAGTCGTCCTCAGTCTTGCCTCTAAAGATGTGTTGGATGGTAAGACACGATCACCTTGAATGTGTGAGAAACACACTGTCATTAAAAGGTTTAGAGTCAGTAAGACATTTTTCATGTTTTTTTTAGGCTTTAAACAAGTCTCGTATGCTCAACAACGCTGCATTTGTTTCATCAAAAATACTGTAAAAACAGTATATTGTGAAATATTATTACAGTTTAACTGTTTTCTATTTTAATATATTTTAAATCTAAATTATAAATTAATTCCTGCAATATCAAAGCTGAATTTTCAACAGTCATTACTCCAGTTGTCATTATCACACAATCCTTCAAAAAAACAAAAAATCATTCTAATATGCTGATTTAGTTGCTAAAGAACAATATTGAAAATATTTGTGCTGCTTAATATTTTGTTGAAATGGTGATACATTGTTTTTTGCAGAATAGATGTAAAAAAGAAAAAAGAAGGGAAAAAAAGCAGCATTAATAAAAAAATGTGTAACATTTTGAGCTGTATAAAGATGTCTAACATGGATGAGTTTTTGCTGAAATTTCAAGAATGGTATCAGTAAAAGTGTGTGGAAAACTACAGGCCACTCACTAACTTGCACTGACGGTCATAGTTTCTTGCTAAATTAATTTATGGAATTATATGATATTTTATAATAAAATTTGTAATGGAAAATGTTTGTTTGATGTAAAGAAAACTTTACATTTAATGTTTATTATTACTAAAATATAATTTCTAGCAAAGCAAATATTAAAATACAATAATAAATATTTTGATCAATGTTTTGTGGTGGGAAAAGTAAAAATTTGAACTACTGGCTTAGCATAATAGAAAAGAAAACGTTATCATTGATCCTTATTGTCAATATCAAAACTGTACTCAATCATCTTGTACTCAGACTCTGAAATGCCCTGCTACATCTTTTTGTAGATAACTGCCCTCATCACAACCCTGTGCTGCGCTCCTGGAAACCTGGCCATGATCTTAAAAAGGTGGTGGTGGTACGCAGTGGTGAGCATTATCGCCTAGATTCATCTGCCACCCTGTACTCTATCACTATCCAGGCTGGAGGTAAGAGCATTTGAGGAATGTGTAAAAAATACCTTTGCAAAACACTGTGGCTTGTTAATTCTTGTACATTTCTGTATTACGCTAGTCAACAAGTAATACATTTAAAATACATGTATTTCATATTACTAAGTATAGTTCAAAGCTATTAACATATGTACCGACATTTTGCTCAAGACTTACTGATATAAAAATTATAATTAAAATTTATTTGGAATACTACTTGTGCACAAAGTACATTTCTTAATATTAAGCCTAAAATGTGTTTTAATGCCACTATTGATACAAGATATTTAAAGTGTACCTGAAGTATACTTGCAATAGTTCCACTTTAGCACAATCAGATATACTTCAGTATATCTTTGGTTGGACTTCAGCACCACTTCTGCACAATAAGTACAAAATTAGTTGTTCCAATTCAGCAGAATTTAAGTATATTAAAAGAACTATTGCAGGCTATTTTTTATTAGGTATTTAAATATGTAAATGTATTTGTGGTATTCTTAGCATAAAATAAATGCATTTCAAATACATTTTAGTATATTTATTTTTATATTATTCTTGAACATTTATTTGGGTTTTAGGTATCATCTTTGTGCTGATGTCATTAATTTTATTATAGGCTCAGTTGTGTTTGCCGATGATAAAAAAGGCTCCAAAAACATCACATTACGAACACGCCACATTTTGATAGAAGATGGTGGTGCTCTCCATATCGGTGCTCCAAAATGCCGATATCGGTCCCTGGCTACCATCACCTTGGTCGGCAGATCAGATGAAACCGCCGTGACTGAGGTTCCTGGGATGGGACACAAGTTTTTGGGTGTGAATGCCGGAGGAACTCTCGAGCTCCATGGGTCAGAGAGACTGTCCTGGACCTTCCTCACTCGCACTGTACCTGCTTCAGGTTTGGCTACCGGTGACCACGGCTTCCAGAAGAACTTCAGCCGCGGAATTAACCTGCGGGTGGTTGATCAGGACACGGCGGAGGTGGTGTGTAACGAGCGTTTCGACACGCACGATTCTCGGAATGACAGTAAGAGGCTTAGTCAGCTGCTGAAGTCTCTACCTGCAGGACGCATTGTTGCACTGGCCACTGGAGATTCTGCAGTTAAGAGCTTGCTGGAGGAGACCAAAAGAACAATCCAGGATCTTCTAGGCAGCAACCATGTCATTAATCTCAAATACAGGTGAATAAAGCTTCCCTACTGAAAAAAAAAAAAACATTTAAAACCAGCTAAAGCTGGTTTGCTAGTCTCACAGTTTGGTCAGGCTGGTCTCCTGGCTGGTTTAAGAGAGGTTTTGAGCACTTTTCGTCTGTTAGGTTAGGTTGGGAGACCAGCTTAAACCATTTTTTTTAAACCAGGGACAGGGATGTAGGGATGCCATAAACTCTGTGAGAGATTTCCTATAAATGTGCTTCAAACGTCATTGAATCTCTGGAGAGTGGAAGCAGGAAAGAAGCTTTTTTAAATCTAATGTGTTTTAGCTTTGATAATGATGAGCACAGCTTTGAAGTTGGTGTGGTTAGGAACAGCAAGTGTCCTGTTGTTCCATAAACCATATCCTAAATTCAGACTCACCCAGCTATTGAATCCCAAAGGCGGCGTGTATTGTGCAGACATTATTAGTTTTATTCATGCAGTCATGCAGTCTGTTTGGATGGTGGCTGCACACTTAAATATGCAGGATTGTCTTTGCATTACATAATTTAAAAAAAAAAAAATGTGGCATGCACTTTCTGGTCTTGAGACCAAAAATAGCTCAAAAAGTTAGTTCTGAGGAAGGGATGTCTCTTGGTTTCATATTCAATGTTATTTTTGGATTGAATTTAATGTTGTCTAATGCAGTTGCATTCAGACATTTTAAAGTGTGACTTAGGTGTCCAAAACACTCTAAATACACTTCAGGGCCACTGTACATCCAGCACATTAATATAAACGAAAAATTTAAAGCAAATATAGAAGTGCTTAGTTATTCAGTTGGCATGTTGACTTTTGCCCCTGTATGTATGAGCAGTCGAATGTAAGCCAACTGTTTGTAGCTAATAGTCCTTAGCACTCTTGGGCTTAACCTAACTGGTTGGTTGTTTCACAGAAATGTATCTATAGAAGACACCCAGTGTTTGACATGGCAGTATTCTGAAGGAAACCCCGGTGAAAGGTTAAACAGTCATATTTCCAGGATTTGTTTGAGAAGTGCTGACGTGTGTATCTGTCTATATCTCAATGCAAGGATTTTTAAAGAGCTCAAAGCCAGAAGAACCAGGTGTGGAGTCTCTTCTAGTTACATTGCAGAGTATAGATTTTCAGTGAGGGATGTAGTTTACTACCGTGCAACTAAATTATAGTGCAACTGCCATTTAGTTTTTTTTTTAGGGGTTTATTGTGAAATATAGAATTTTTTTAAGGTATAATGCTTTGTAGTTTCTGTGTAACATTCTCTTACTACTTCAAGAAATGTGGAAAATAATATGCATGCTTATTTTAATGTTTAAGCTACAGACTGCGTCTCTAGACACATTAGTTTGGTCAAAGGTCTTGGGCATGAAAACTCATTTTTCTGTGTTCTGTTACATAACTAGAACTCCAAGGCAAAGAAAAAGTGTGTCATATGAGGAAATATTATCTGTCTGCTGACTACTGACTTTGTGCCATTGCTGTTATGTGGTTTTCAGTGAATCTGTTGGGGCAGGATTTGGTTAGTAGTAAGTGTGACAGAAAAACCAACTTAAATGTACTCATTTGGAGACTTCAGTTTGACACATTGCGCGTACAGAAACCCTTTCCTTTACCCTTGCTTTCCAGCCGTTACCATTCAAACTCACCACATCTCTGATGAAAACATGCAAACTTGGCAGCTCCCTTTCACAATCTGGCACAATCTAACTAAAAACTTGCGCAACATAAACCAGCCTGTCCAAGTCTAACCCCCTGCTCCCCATAGGTACTCATGAGGGGGTGCATTGGAGCTCACATTTTTTTGGTATAAATTAATTGATAAGCCTGTTATTGGATAGTGATAAATCTAACATATGGGCACTGCCAATCTCAGACTAACTAGGAGGTAAATTGCTAAGAGTTGAGGTATGAAAGAAAGTTGCTTATTGTAAAGTTTGTTTGTGTTGTTAAGAGAGCACTTAACCTCATTGCTCAGGGAGGATTGTCTCAGTGGAAAGAGGTGTATGTTTGGGTACAAAACATGTGTTAATTGAGGGGCAAGGGGACCTCCAGAGGTTGCAAGAGGGTCAGTGGAAAATTTCTGTGCAAAAAAGTGTAAAACAATAAGTATAATAAAAAAAACAATGCAAATTTTATACAAATTAAAGTTCTAAATCTATTCTAATAGTGTATAAACTATTAATTTAATACAAATATTTTTTATAATTTTGGTTATAATAGAAATAAGGCCATGACTTAATTTTGCAAGTTCTTAAAGGGGTCATATGATGTTGCTAAAAATAACATTATTTTGTGTATTTGGTGTAATGAAATGTGTTTATGCGGTTTAAGGTTCAAAAAACATTATTTTCCACATACTGTACATTATTCTTTCTCCTCTATGCCCCACCTTTCTGAAACACGTCGTTTTTTACAAAGCTCATTGTTCTGGAAAGCGAGATGTGCTCTGATTGGCCAGCTCTCCAGTGTGTTGTGATTGGCCGAATGCCTCAAGCGTGTGACGGAAATGTTACACCCCTTACTATACTGTGATGTGTGTCCCGGTCAGAACACCGGCGCCACAAGACAAAAACAATAAAACCCATTACAAACGAGCCATTTGTTGAATCCAGTGGGGACATAATCACGGATTATAATGACTTATACTGTGTTTTGCATTTGTCTGCATTTGTGATCGGAGAAACTCACATTTGAATCATCAGTGGCAAATCCTTTAAATAAGTAAACGTACTTACGTTTACTTATTTAAGTCAGAACAGCTGGCATTGTAGGCTTCTCTCCCAGGATCAGGAAACCGTCCTCCATAAAATGTGCTGCACACATCTGAATATTTGGGTTGAATTGTTCTGGAACAATACAACTGTAAATACAACTTAACCACTGATTTCTAGTTGTGTTCTCTTTTGGAAGGCCAAACAAAGTATTTTCGCTTTCACAATGAAACAGCGTCTCCATGACATGCCGCCGGCGGCAATAGTGAGAATAAAAGTTACAGCTTCTTTCTTTGTGTTAACATTTGGGCAGCATTATGCAAATCTTCCCACATCGTGATGTAGACACGTAAAATGTTGTGTTTAAACTAGCTGTTTTAGGAGTGCGTGGACGAGTCTTAACTTTTATAAAGGATATCTAGTTGGGTTTGAGACTTTAGTCTTTGCAACTTTACAGATATTCTTTATGCACCAAGAGCTTGTAACACTGCAAAGAGAAAGGAAAACTTGAAATCGCATGATATGACAATTTAATTTAACAAGATGTTGTCTTTGTTATAGCATTTTTAGTGTATTTCTCACACTGTAAAAATTGGCCATTTTTCATTAGAGTAGATTTTAGATTTTTTTTATTTTGCAAAAAGGATTCCTTTTGCAAGGTGATCATCATATTTAGGCATATCAAACGAGTTAAATGACAAAAGGATTTCAGAGTCACTGATAAGATCCCTGGTGTGTCTGTATCTGTGTTGAAGAAAGAGTTTGTTTTGTTATTGTGGAAAATGGTTTATTCCCACAAATTTCATGCAGGTTTTGACATCATAGAATCATGGAAATGATTGCTGCCTGTTTTTTAACTTTGGAAAAACATTCCATGATTGTTAAACAAAGACTTTTAAGTTTTAGTGCCACACAAAAAATATGGAAGTACTATTGTTTCAAATGTTCAAGGTGTTAATGTGCAGGAAATATTGTCACAATTCTTCTTTAATGATTTTAGACATTCTTCTCCCCTTTGAGGGTAGGGAATTGCCAGGAACGAGATGGAAAGACAGGAAAGATTCCTGTGTTAGTAAGGCATAATAGTTATTCTGAGAGATGAGTTAATATTGTTGCATTTTTTGCTGATAGATGATGAAATGATGAGATATAAAATTTTTATATGTTTTTTTTTTGTGGATATTATAGATCTCACATCTCAGAGGATATTTTGGTCTTATTGGTCTCAAATGTGGGTAGTTAGTCACTCTGTTTATCCACAAAGATTTTATTAACTTGTTGTAAACTGCAGTGAACCACACTTCTTAATGGGCGAAAGTTCAATGAGACACTATTTTCCAAACCTCTGGAGGGTTTCATGTTTGAGGCTTGGCCTTTTGAGCTCATATGCGTCAGTATAACAAATAGCATTTCTGACCTAGTTGCTGTGAAGAAGTAACTGCAGTTTCATCATGGTGGAAGTATTAATGCTACTACAGAAGCTGACACCAGTAGCTCCAGGGCCTGTTGAGCCATAATAGTTTTATTTTTGGGGTATTCTTTACCCCCCCTTTCCCCCCCACTCATTTTAGTTCCATCCTTTCCAAAGCTGAATTAAACAATATAAGGAGGGAGGAAGTAGGATTGGACATATCCAGTGGGGGAATCATTTATGAATTAATTAGGTAAAAAAGGTCAAGAAATTTATTATCCTTCTTTTTTTCATTTTTTAAAGGGATAGTTTACATATTCTTTCATTAGTTATCACTCTCTTGTCATTTCAATCCCACATGACATCTGGAGACCACAAAAAGACATGTTCAGTAGTGTGTTCACACTCCTCTTGTCAATCCAAATCCAAGTGAATGGTGACATGGGGTTGTTGAGCATCAAAAATGACAGAAAGCATCATTAAAGTGGTCCAAATGCATATTAGCCTATATTAATGCATATTCAGAGTCGTCTTAAGTAATATGACAGCTTTATGTGAGAAACAGACTGAAATTTAAGGATAGTTCATCCAAAACTGAAAAATCTTCAAAAAGGAAAAATACTAATTTTGGTGTTATTTCAAATCTGTATGACTTTGTTCTGTGGAACATAAAAAAAAAAAATATTTAGAAGATTATTCCATTGTATGGACCAAAAACACCAAGGCATTTGTCAGAATACATTTATTTGTGCTTTGCAGAAGAAATAAAGTCATTCTGGTTTGGAACGACAAGAGGATGTAAATGATGACAGAATTTTCATTTCTCTTTAAATTGAATCATACAGTAATGATATTGAGGATGAGTAAATGAAATTTTTTCGAATCCTTGAACATTATGAATATTCAGATGGTGTTCTTTCATAAAAGCAATGACTTTCTTCAAACAATTCACATTTTGGTTTATATTATCATCATAGACTGATGACAGAAATTCAATTGCCTTCAGTTGAGTGACAACTGCTCTTTTCACTGTACTAATGGGCTGACTAGAAAAATAATAGGAAGGAAGGACTCAATTAGCCATTCTCATTCATCCTTGACAGTGTTTGGCTTTTTCACCCAAGAGTTTTGGCTGCTCTTCCATTAAATGATGTGCAATAACTGATTATCACTTCCACATGGAAGTGCATTGACAAGTCTTAATGGAGAAGCCATTTATCCTAATTTGGATTTTAAATGTTGTAGTCATTGAAGTGATTGATTTTAGCCAGTTTATATGCTAAAAATACACCATTCCTCCAACTCTGCATCACGTTTTCTCTTGAATGTTTTTGTCCATTTTTTAAATAGCTCTATCTCTCTATCTCTATTTTAGGCAGGCATGGGCCTTGGTCTCAGTAATTGGTGGAGGAAATGGTTCTTGCACGGAAGACGTACGCGAACATGAGAACCATGACACAGGTGGCAAGGCGCTGGCCCGCCGAGATTTTGTCACTGTGGATGGTGTTGGTTTCACTGTTACTGCTTACAGCGAGTGGAAAAATGGTATGTCTTTGACAGCATAGAGTAAAATCTACAATACAAGAATGTATTAAAAGATTACCCTTTTAAAACCTACAATGGTTTTTGTTCTACTATAAAGGTTACCCGACAACAGGCTTCCAGGTGGATGCAGTTGATAAAGTGGTTCTGAACCTGATGGATGACGTTAGCAGCTGGAAACCAGGCGATCGGATTGTGGTGGCCAGCACTGATTACTCCATGCATCAGGCAGAGGAATTCACCCTGCTCCCATGTCCCCACTGTAACAGGAAACAGGTTCGAATTCAAGGTGAGGTAAACAGCATGCATTTCCCCTGGTTTCTTGTGGTGACACAGTGTATCTGTCCGGAATCTTGCTGTGAATCTGTATACAGCCGAGCTCAAGTAATGACTGTGTCCTTGTGTTTGAGGCAGGAAAAGGGTGAGGACTGTTTACCAGAATCACATAAACAAACTGTCATTTCTGACCAGAAGCCAGCAGAGGCCATATAGATAATGTGCTCCACCCTGTTAAAACATTTTCAGTAATTGCTTTCCAGTGCTAATGTCCCAGCTGGTCTTTATTAAGGATAGGAATTTGGACACTTAAAGGGTTAGCTCACCCAAAAATTAAAATTCTGTAATTAATTACTAACCCTCATGTCATTCCAAATCCGTAAGACCTTTGTTTATCTTCAGAACACAAATAAAGATATTTTTGATGAAATCCGAGATCTTTCTGACCCTCCATAGACAGCAACAGAACTACCACTCTTAAGTCCCTGAAATTTAGTGAGGACATCAATACAATAGTCCATGTGACATCAGTGGTACAACTGTAATGTTATGAAGCTACGAGAATACTTTTCGTGCACAAAGAAAAGAATCACTTTGTTTATAAGCAGAGGAATGCACACACATGCATCATGGTACACTTGTGAATGTGCATTGAAGACTGACACAGAGGAGAAGAAATTGTTGAATAAAAGTCATGATTTTTGTTTTCTTTGCGCACAAAAAGTATTCTCGTAGCTTCATAACATTATGGTTGAACCACTGATGTCACATGGACTATTTTAATGATGTCCTTACTACCTTTCTGTGCCTTGAACGTGGTAGTTGCATTGCTGTCTATGCAGGGTCAGAAAGCTCTCAGATTTCATCAAAAATGTCTTAATTTGTGTTCTGAAGATGAACAAAGGTTTTACAAGTTTGGAACGACATGAGGGTGAATAATTAATAATGGAATTTTCATTTTTGGGTACACTGTCCCTTTAAGTCAAACAAATGTTTGAACGTTATTTGTGTGGATACTTTTTGTTTTTTTCAGTGTTTCTTAATAATAGAAACCTTTTGTAACATTTTAAATGTCTTTACTGTCACTTATGATCAATTTAATGCATTGTTTCTGAATAAAAGCCTTAATTTCTTTCCAAAAAAACCCCAAAAACAAACAAACTTACTGACCCCAAACTTTTAAATGGTATATTATATTTTTAAAATAAATGTCACTTGAGTTGATATTGTAGTATAATGCTAAAACATTCATGCATTATTAAGTATCCAGATAGTTTATGGGGTGTATTGTGTATGTATTACAATATATTCATTATTCCCAGCACATATGTTAATTCCTTGGAGAATTGGAAATGTCTTCAGTATATGGCCTTTATTAAAAGGATGTAGTTTAAATGTCACCGTGTGCATTGCGTCCTGTTGGCAAAGCTTTTGCCAGGCCTTTTCCCTCCGGAAGGATACTGTGTGCACTCTGGGTGTGCGTAAAGGGCAGTCTGAATGTGTGGACATGTTGCTTTCCTTCCTGGATCCATTATTTATTTAATTTTTTTTACTTTTCTTTTTAAGTTTATCCACTCATTTTTTCCAGTTCTTCCTATTTCATCTAATTAATTGATAAAAATCTTTAAACAGAAATCGCATTTTGTTTTATTGGAGTTGGTTTCATTATTTAAGGTAAATCTTTCATATTTTGTAAGTCTGTCATCAGTCATTGAGCTTTATGGTGTGTGTTTATGTGTTGGAATTTTTCAGGAAAGCCTCAGTTCACCCATGTGGGAGAGATACTGGACGGTGTGGACATGCGTGCAGAGGTGGCTCTCCTCTCAAGGAATATCCTCATTCATGGAGAAATGGAAAACTCCTGCTACGGAAAAAATTGGTGCCAGTACTTCAGCTATGACACCTTCGGGGGACACATCAAGGTCTGTTTGAAACTCTGTGTGTGTGTGGTTGTGTGTTTATTTAACACTAAGCTGTCTGGTGCTGTCATGTGGAGAAATCACTGGCTGTTGTATGTTGGGGTTTGCACCAGATAACTGAGTACAGTTTTTTTTTTTTTTTTTTGAATGGAAAAAACTGAAAGCATAATCTTATTATTGTGTTATTTTTGGCAGCAGAATGAAAAACCACAACACAAGTAGCGCTTATACGACTTACTAATTTTTTCACTAGTAGACTAGTTGACGGTTCAATGTTTACATCATGTAAATTACCAAACATATATTATGCAGCAGTCTTTACTGTTTCTGGCAAGATCAGCGCTGTGCTAATATAGAGTGTGTTAGTGGAGAAAATGTCAGAATTATTTGTTTAATTTTTAAAAAAATATTTTTTTATGTACATTTGTTTCATTATATTTGATTATATTTATGATTAGAATTAATATTTTTAACAGTTTTGTATAATTAACAATGGATATTATTTGTTGTGTTTTTGATCTTGTTTAGATTTTGGGGAACTTCTCGTCGGTCCACTTGTCTCAGGTGGAGCTGAAACACATGGGTCAGCAGCAGAAGAAGGGTAGATACCCTGTGAACTTTCATAGGTGTGGAGATGTGGACCAGCGCGGGGGATACAGTGACCCAACATATTTAAACTCCCTCTCCATCCATCACTCCTTCTCCCGATGCGTTGGCATACATGCCACTAACGGCCTGCTGGTGAGAGAAATATATACATCTTTATAATAATGTATTTCTTTACATTGATCTTTTCATTTTGATTTACCACAATGTCTTTCTTTTATTATAGGTTAGGGACACAGTTGGCTATGTTACGCTTGGACATTGTTTTTTCCTGGAGGACGGGATTGAACAAAGGAACATATTTTTCCATAACCTTGGCTTGTTGACCAGGCCAGGGACCATTCTCCCTACCGACCGCAACGATAGCATGTGCACAGAAATTACAGGCAGGGTTCACAAAGGATATGTACCATTGCCTGCTAACGAGTGCAAGTAAGACACCATAAACTCTCACATATTTATTTAATATTGCTGGATAGACCTGTAACTTAAACTAAGGCCAGTATTCACTATGCTTGAAGCCTCTCAGCTTGAAATTGTGCATTCTGTTATCTGAAAGTCTCCTGATGCTTGTTCTGCTCTGGGAGACTGACCTTGACAGTGTGACCTGCTGTATTGTTTGGTCAAATAACAGGAGAAAGAACAGAGCTTTCATTTCCTGAGGCTCAGCGATAGTCTTTTTCTCTTATCCGGGCAATAAAACACCCAGCATTCCAGGCAGAGGATAGCTGAGGAGGTGCTGTTTTCAAAAGGATAACAAATGTTTTGGGAGTGTGTGTGTGTATAGAGCTGTAGATGTTCAGGATGAAGATAGATGATGGAATATGTTTCAGAGTTGTAGATCTGATCAAACAGTGAGGTAGGCTGTGGGTCAGGTTAGTAAACGTATGCACTTTTGTGCCAGGGTTATTACAGTCTTTTTTTTAAATTTAGGTTCCCTTGCTTTTTTTTTAATTAGTTTTCCTTTATCTTTGTTGGTTTTATTTTTGTTTTTTTACCTAAATAATTTTAGAATGTTAGTGCTGCCCAACATATTTTATATATTTTGTAATCTATATTAAAGACTAAGACTAAAGACTAAAAATAATTTATGGCTATTTTTATTTAGTTTTGGGTAAAATAAAAAAGAAAGATAAAATATAAGATTTATTTCATGCCAATTTATTGTAGTTTGGTTTCAGTTTCTCAGTATTTAATTATTTAACAAATATATTTATTAGTATTTATGCTAAGTTTTACTTAAGTTTTTGTTTGCAAGATTGTTTTACTTAAGTTTTTGTTTGCAAGATTATTTTCACATGCTGTATTTCAGAATAAAAAACCCTGTGTGTTCTTCACTAACCACCTGCAATCCAGGCTAACCAAACACTAAATGCATTTAAATACTGCATAGTACAATATGAGTAATATTGACTGTGATGTGTTATGTACATACATATACACAACATGCTTTAATGTATTTTAAGATCACACATTTACATGACCTTGTCTGACCTGTGTATTCTAGGGCAGTATCTACATTTTGGATTGCACACCCCAATAATCATTTGATCAGTAACTCAGCAGCTGGATCACAGGTATGCACAATCCTTGACATAGCCTAGCTAAATGATTCATTTTCACTGTGATCTGTAACGGTTAGGAAAATGTTTGTTTGCAGCATTTTCACAGTATATTATCATAAACTGATTATTCTGTGACTTTCTCTGATTGAATTTGAGCTCTTTGAAATGATGCCCACAGCTCTGTGATATTGATGAGAACATCAAGGGGGTTATGTAATCACAGAGAGCATCTCCTCATTCCATTCCTTTATTAAAGATGCATTTGCCAATATAAATCTCTTTGGTCTGGTGGTATTGTCGTGCTTTGTTTGAGGTTTTGTATATAAAAGGATGTACCCTCCGCCCTTTTTATTAAAAGAAGACTTCAGCGGACCATGCTAAGAAAGTCTCAATCTTCTTTCTGTGATAGAAAACAGGACTCAAGAATAAATATTATTCACCACACTTTCCACTAGTACAAAATAGGGCATTTGTACCTTCAGAAAATACTGAGGAGATGTACCATATTTATGAAAATACCTGGTACATGAATTTCCCCTTGTTTTTTTCTCTCAGGATGCAGGAATTTGGTACGTTTTCCACAATTCTTCTACAGGTGATTCTCATGGACTGATTCCAGAGACTAAAGCTGAGCTCACGCCTCTGGGCATCTTCTTTAACAACCGTGTTCATTCCAACTTTAAGGTAATCGAATACCTCATCTATGTATGTAATGCCAAATTCACAAACCAGTGGGCAAGACTTTCAAATAAAAATAACAATGCTTCAGGATAATTAGACTTTATGATTTATAAATGCATTCTGAATCTGTTTTTGTAAATTATCTTCAGGTGATTTATCAAACAATATCAAGGCTAATGCTATTTCTCCATCTTCATTTAATACCCAGCTCCCTGTGACTCATAATAGTGCAGTTCATAAATCATTTGGGATTTGTAACATTTTATTAAATGTGGCTGCAGGAAAGACTCATGCAATCAATTACGAGTTCAGGTTTTTATTGCACATACACAAGGCATCTTCGTTCTTTCTCTGAAATGCCTCATTGTTCAAGGTCCCGCACAATGTGCTTGTGTGACGCTGTGCTCACACATACGTTTTCCTATACAATAGTTCTCTGTTATCCGCTTGTTTATGTTGGCCTGCTCGAGCTGTGCGCTTAGTATCGTGAAACGTGACTGTCCAGGTGCAGAGAAACTACAGGCTACACTTTCACTGGCACTGTATCACTCACATGATACTAGACACTGAACATACAATTTCGAAGTGAAGAGTGATTGCTTCTTTCATCCTGTGTCAGGCTGGCCTCTTTATTGATAGAAAAGTCAAGAGCACCAACGCCACTGCAACAGACCCACGTGAATACCTCTGTCTGGACAACAGCGCTAGGTGAGTGAACATGGTGAGCATTTCTTTGCATCCAGGGTCAGTTGATTCAGCTTATAAAGAAAACACGTCTGCCCAGATAGAGTTTCTGCACTAGTCAGAGGGATTCAGTATATCTGGAGTTCTCTTCTTAAGAAGAATTTGTGTGGAAGTCGTGGCCTAGTGGTTAGAGAGTTTGACTCCTAACCCTAAGGTTGTGGGTTCGAGTCTCGGGACGGCAATACCACGAATGAGGCGCCGCAGCATAAATGGCTGCCCACTGCACCGGGTGTGTGTTCACTGCTGTGTGTGAGTTCACGGTGTGTGTGTGCACTTTGTCACAGCTTTTAAAATATTTCCCATTGTTTTAAGTGGTGGTTCTTAATTTATAGTCACGATAAAACAAAGTAGTGACAGATCATTTCTGTAGACTGTACTTTTCACTGGAAGATCCGGTTATGATATTTTGATTTAAAGATGTACATAGATAAATAGTTCACAATAAGATCTATATATAATATAATTTAAGGCCAACTTTAATATAAATCAGCATACATTAAAAGGAGTATAATAAACACTAATACTGTGAATGCATAAATATATATATATTCATATTACAGTGGCAAACTAACAAACATATAGAAATCAACTCACAATTCTAGCATTAAAGGGATAGTTCACCCAAAAATGAAAATTTTGTCATTTACTCACCCTCATGTCGTTCCAAACCTGTGTAAGTTTCTTTCTTATGTTGAACACAAAAGCAGGTATTTTGAAGAATGTTTGTAATCAAACAGTTGATGATCCCCATTGACTTCCATAGTATTTCTTTCACTTCTATGAAACCAACAACTGTTTGATTACAAACATTCTTCAAAATACCTGCTTTTGTGATCAACATAAGAAAGAAACTTATACAGGTTTGGAACAACATGAGAGTGAGTAAATGATGACAGAATTTTCATTTTGCGGTGAACTATTCCTTTAAAGGTGCTGTTTGTAGGATTGACACAGAGTAGTTGAACTAAGTATTGTAGTCCAAATTCAAAATATTGGAGAGGGTTTTTTTCACCCAGCCCCTCCTCCTCAGACTTGACGCACACGTAAATTGTCAGATTGACGACACCAACAGAAACGAGAGCACTTGACAATGAATGAAATGGAATACGCTGTGTTTTCTGCCAACTGGCAACCCAGGTGCCGAAATACAATTGGGTAAACTGGCAGTGGGCGGGTTTCAGAAACCAAAACACAGACAGACATTCCGTCCCGGAACACACATTTTCAAAGTAGAATAACTGACTGTAGCATTGTTTTTCAGATAAACAAGTATGTTAACTTAGCATGTTTCTTAAATATCTGCAAACATAGTCAAAAACGTACATACAGCACATTTAACACTGTTGCTCGGGCAAGCAGCACTTACATTTTCCTCTAAAGGAAAGATTGCATTTCTCATTGGTGACATTTCTTTCTCAGGTTCAGGCCTCATGAGAACTCTGCTCCAAGCAGGCCACGGGTGGCCGCACTCATCGACACTCTCATCTCCTTTAAAAACAACGATCTGGGGGCCTGGATCCGCGGAGGTGACATCATCATACGAAACTCAGGGTAGGGGGCAAAACCTCTTAGTTGTAAACCTCTTAAAAAGCTCAGCACTTAAGAGAAGCTCATTGCATCAATAAAATATAGCAATCTTCTGATTATTGTTTTGTTTTCCTGATAGATTTGCAGACAATGGTGTAGGACTGTCATTTGCAAGGTATCGTGTCATTTTTTTTGTTTTTTTTTGTTAGAGCTGCCAATTAGCTACTTTATGATCTAATTAATCGCATATGTGAAATGCATTAAACGTTTTACAGTGACAATAATAGTGTTTATATGTGAGTGCATGTCTATATGAGGAAATGTTCTTGCTGTATGTGTGGCTGGCTGCAGGCATAGTAATTTAAAGGAACATTTTGTAATTTTTTATTTTGCTAAAACAGTCACAGTCGGATTGGCAAATGTGTGCAAGTGTGTGAATTTGTCTGGGTTAGTGTTTTAGATCAACCACCTAAGGCAAGCAGTTAATGAATCAGTGTTTCCCTCCCCTCCTCCTCTTTCTCACTGCAGTGATGGAAGCTACCCTAAAGATGAGGGCTCCAGTCAGGAGGTCTCTCAGTCTCTGTTTGTTGGTGAGAGCAGAAATCGTGGCACCAACGGGGGGCAAAATAAATACTGGGGAATTGGTGGAGTAGACGGAAAGATGCGAACTCTACCAAGAAACAAGTACGTGAGAGAAGAAATAAAGGGAGATTAGTATTAATAAACTTTTGTCTGGTTTCGTGAAATACAAATTCATTGTTTAATTGGAATGCTGTTTGCGCTGTTCTTGCCAGGACGTTTCCTATCCGAGGTTTTCAGATAAATGATGGTCCAGTGAGAATCTTAAACAGCACATTTCGTGCCTTCAGTCCCACGACCGAGCGCTTCACCATGGCTGTGGGATTCAGCCTGAAAAACATCTGGCAGCTGACACCCAGAAATAACCTGTCGTCTCTCGCCTTCCAGCCTAGTGTGAGTGCACATACACATTTAGGACCTGGACACTGTTCAAATGCTCACTGACACTACTATACTTTGACTGCTAACCCACTTAACAAACAAACAAACAAACATAAAAGTTACTCAGTTTAACTGCTTCTGTGATGAGATATTCAGTACTACAGAATAAAAACATTTTTGTTTATTTTTATTTTATTTGAGTATATTATTTCAGTCATGTTTATTACTCACTAATTTTATTTTAGATTTTTTTTTTTTACATATATAATTTAATTTCCCTTGTTGTAGCAACCATTGTCATTTAGTTTTTACTCTATATATTTTCAGAGCTTATAGTTTCTGTTTATTTATTAAATGATTTTATGTTGATTTTAGTTACGTGATTTTGGGACTGCCCAAGTTTATTACCATTAAATCAAACAAAAACCATAAAAAATAAAATAAAATAAATGTTACTTGATTAAAGTAAAATACATTAAAACAACTTGCCATAATGAACTAAAACCTAAATAAAATGAATACGAACTATATACAACTTTGACTAAAATTAAAATAAAAATGAAAAATTTAAAAACAAATACTAATTCAAAATATTAGTAACTTGGTGGTACTAAAAAAACCACTGTTGATAATTTTTGAGTTTTGTTGTATTTCAAAAACAAATTTGTCATTTTATATTTTGTTTTAATTATTTTTTGCAGTTTTTTTAATTATAAATATAGAGATTACAGGGTAAGAAAGAGAATAAGTGTAATCAGAAAATGGACAGAATCGAAGCTATGTTTCCTAAAAAAAAAAAGGTTTTGACATTTTTACCTATAATTATTTTTTATGACGATTAGGTTTTTTTTTTGTCAGAGTCAACTATAGACTAATTACAGGGACTGGCCCCCTGGGGCAACCTGAACATAATCACATTACTAAAAGGTCATAGAGACCATTTCTTTAGAAACCCAGATCTCCCAGTCTGTCTAGTCTATAATAAGGGTTATTTATCTTAAGTGTTACTAATGCTTGTACTTATTGCTTGTTTCTCACTGTGAGAGACGACACATCTGGTTGTTCTCTGTTGATTGATCACCATCTGCTCTGGTGCAGAGCAATTAAATAGTAAGACCCTGTTCTGGCAGCTGGTATTTAGCATGCTAAAAAAGAGCCCTTGGAAAGATCTTTAAATGTGGTTATATTTTGCTTCACTTGTGTCTATATGGTACCACATTAATTCTACGTCTGTCCGGTTGTTTTTATTAACATTTATCATGACCAGTGATCCCCTTTTAATCATCCAGGTGACTCTAAGAGCATTTTTTGGCCGACCAGGCGAGTGGTTTGAACAGAATGATCTGGACGGTGATAAAAATTCCATCTTTCATGACTTGGATGGTTCGATCAGCAGTTACACAGATACGTATGTGGCAAGGGCTGACAACTTCCTGATCCGCCACCCACAATGTGTGGATGTTCCTCATTGGAATGGGGTTGTGTGCAGTGGCAAGTACTCTCAGGTAAAGAAATAGGTGTCTCATTACACCATTGTTCAAAAGCTGTGGTCTGTAAAAAAAATTGTCTCAACAAGAATGCATTTATGTAATGATAAAATATAGTAAAAAAGCTTTCTTTTTTTTTTCATTTAGTTTATAGCCAAACCTGAATTTTCAGCAGCTATTTCTTCAGTCTTTAGTGTCACATGATCCTTCAGAATTTATTCTAATATGCTGGTTTGCTGCTCAAGAAATATTTATTAATATTGCTTTTGAAAACAGGTGTGCTGCTTCATAATTTTGTTTTGATGAGTAGAAAGCTCAAAAGAACAGCATATAGATTAGTATTGTAAATAGATTGTGTTTTTATTTTTTTTAACAATTTAATGCTTCCTTGCTGAATAAGAGTATTAATTTTATTGAAAAAAATAAAATAAAAATCTTACTGACCCCAAACTGTTGAACAGTATTGTATATCTTCTTGACTGTTTTTACGTTTTAAACAATGTTACTTATGTTCTCCATAGGTGTATATACAGACGCAGGGTGCATCTAATCTGAGCCTGTCTATCAGTAGAGATGAATACCCTGATAAGCCGATGGTTCTCAGAGGCATCAGAAGCCAGACAGCTCCTTCTCAGCAGTACCAACCTGTACTGATGATGGGCAAGAGCTACACGGTGCACTGGAATGGACCTGCACCCAGAGAAACAGTCCTGTCACTGATTAATTTTGACCAGTAAGTTAAAAAGGAGGAATGTGATACCCCCCCATATCTGAAACAGAACATTAGTTGCTAAACTATAATATATTGTCGTAGTAATTGCTCATGCCTGATGTGATTATTGACTGTGTTGCTCCTGTAGGGGTGATTGGGCTCTTCTCGGCTTCTGCTACCCCAATGAAACAGTCTTCCAGATCACATCAGACATCTACAACAAGCAGAACAACACCTTCGATGGCATAGAGGACTATGGCCCTGTATCATCCATTTCAGACCTAGAGAAACGACAGCAGGGGAGGAAGTACTTTTTCGACAAATCTGTTGGGTAGGAAAAAATGTATTTGAAATGTTAAGAAGCCTTTATCAACATATTGATTTCACAAAAATGCTGTAGGAATCAAATAAGGGCTATGCATTTGATTGAATTTTGATTAGTTTTAAAGGTATTAATATCCCTTTTAATAGAATGTTAAAATTCTAAAACATAAAACACTAAAAACGAAGGCCCTGTTTACACTAGTGCGTTTTCGTTTTAAAACGGCGTTTTAGAATGAAAACGATCCTGGTCTACACTGGCGTTTTAGATTTTTTTTATAAATGGTATGAGTGGGAGAAAGTGAAAAGTGAACGCATGTCACTTGACCATTAATGCATGTAAACCATAGATATGTATAGGTAGATGCTTCATTATTTAGATGGCGGATGCTTCTACATGCTTGGAGCGGTCGGATGGGGACTCTGCCTATACATATCTATGGGTACAACTATGAGCATGATGTTATTGTTTACACGGTCATCAAGGATACGCAGAACCAATGTGGACAGCCATGCCATAATTTTCAAAAGTCTCCAGTTTGGTCCATTTACGCTGAAAATGCAACCCCAGAGTTTTCAAACTAAAAGGGGGTCTGCAGCTTTTTCAAATGTCTCCATTTTTCGAGGGTCGAAAACATCAGAGTAGTGTAAATGACAGGCGCAACCGTAGCAGAAGTTGTGTGTTTTAAAATGAAAACGCATTAGTGTAAACATAGCCTAAAATCTGTAGTTTTAAATGGTCCAAGGGAATTTAGACATCACAGCTTTATAATATAAAGTGTTCATTTTCAGATCGGCTAAAGATTTAAGTGTTTATTAATCATTAGGTGAGTGTAACATGATCCTTCGTAAATCATTCTAATATGCTGATTTGTTGCTTAAGAAACATTTCTTATTATCACGCCATTGAATGAGACAATGTTGTTCTGTCAGGCTCATCCTGATGCTCAAACAATCAGAGCAATGTTTTGATAGTGACACAGAGCCACATTGTTAACACTTTTCGTTGGAATTGACCCATGAATGGCTTAGTTATATTTGTCTCTACGAGTTAATTCTCTTACATATCACCTTTAATTTGATGTATACTCGTATTTTAGTTTTCAGAAAAGAGGACAGTGGGGGCAGGATGCAGATGGGTTGTTGTGTTTGAGGGAGGTTAAAGTAGCCCCCAAAAGTAGCGAAATGAACATATCCCATATCAAAACTGAAAACATGTCTTTTCTATAACTAAAATACATAGGGTCTATTTTACAGTCACCGTTTTGCAGATTGATTTTAAACACAGCTAAAAGGCTTCCTACCAGTGGTCATCCTTCACAAAACTTAACATCTACAACAGTTTTATTATTGGTAGAATGCAAAATGTTTCAGTTGAAGCATTTCAATCAAATTTAATTTATGCAATAATTCAAACCTTCAACCCACGGTAGAAAATTAATCTGCCGCAACAGTTTAAAATGAACCCAATTCTGTGGAAAAAAAATGCATATTTGGCAACTCTGCATCCAAAGTGATTTAAATACTCCGAATATTGATAGCGGCTCCCAGATGCGCAAAAATAATATTTAACATTAGAATGTTTGCGGGAGCAGGCGGTGATGGTCAGAAATTGGGAGTGGGTTTAAGAAAACAGTCCTGTGCTGGGCTTTAATACAAAAATGCACACAATGAATGGCAACTGTAGAAAGCAAAAGCTGAATTCCGGACATTTTGGGTGATTTAGAAATCCCGACCGGATTTTTTTGGTCCAGGTCCAAAAAGAGGACATGTCCAGGGAAAAGAGGACGTATGGTTACCCTAATGTATAGCATTTTGTTTGCTAATTTTCTCACAATGCCTCTGGGTTTTACTTGTGTTGTCCTACTTCTCTTTAAATTATATGGTCAAATCCAGATAAATTATTGTTTACAGTGCAGCCTGATCAGTCTGAGACAGTAAGCCTGTGTTTAACCTCCAGTTTGTTATGGCTGTACGCACGAGCTTGGAACAGACGAGATGGCCATAGCTACTGCTCCACCGCAGGCTGTGAGAGAGTGAAGATCATCGCCACCATACGTGCCAACCAAAAGACTCAGACCTGCAACTGCACCGCCAATGCCTACCCCAAATACAGAAAGCCTGCCAGCAACATAGTGCCTATGCCAAAGCCGAACACAGAGCCCTGCAGAGCCTGTGGGGCCTCACAGGTAAGTACGGTCCAAACTCCATATGAACGGGCAGGACAGGCTTTGAACTATGTGCTAGATAGACAGAGTGTCCATCTGCCGTCCTGTCCGAGAGCCTTACCTTGCGTTTTCTGGGTAATTGTATCTGTGAGCCATTAAGCTGTCAACCCTGAGTGACTTTTATTTTCCTCCCTGTAGTTTTTCTTCTCCAGTGATCCATGGAACAGCTACCTCCAAACCCAGATCAAATCCCTCAGTGTTAAAGAAGAACAGAGTAATGACACACAAGCCTTTATCACTGTGAGTGTGATCATTCAGAGCATTCATGTATTCTTGGGAAAATCAATGTTAGAAAAGAATAAATGTTTAGATTTATTTCCCTTTTTTAAGTATTTTGAGACTGCCAAAGTTAGTGTTAACTATTATATTTCAAATCACTTTTAATTAGTAAAACAAATTTTCCAAGGATGTCTAATGTTATCACTCGTATTACGTTTATTTTCATGTTTACTGATAACTTTCTCAATTGACTGTTTTTAAAAACTAAAATTAATTTGTGGCCATTTCTACTTTTGTTTTCAGTCATAATGTATTTTACTTTTCGTTTCAGTTTTTTTTATTTTTTTTATCATGTTTTATATGATGATAAAGCTGATTTGAATAAGTGCTTTTGGCCAATTTTGCTGTGATGCTGGGGAGAGGTTGCCGCTTTTAATTTACAAAGAATAGAGGAAAGAAAATTAGAATATGTATTAATCTTCATTTATCTTGCTTTTGTGGTGCATGCAGAAATTAATGCTGTTAACATTTAGAAATTGTTTACGGGACCTGTTTTCTCTTTTTCCTGTCTTATAGGTGAATGCAGAGAGGTTTGACCTCAACCAGTCAGGGTTCCTCATAGTTACTGTGGATGCATGCTCTGGAAAAGTTACAAAGAGCTCATTGTTTACGACGCTGGACACTAAAATGGAACAGTATTTTAAATCTGAAATTATGAAGAGGTGAGGGGTGAAAATTTTGGTTTGGGGTTTTAAACTGTTTGTCTAGAGGTTGGGAAAAGTTGGCACTGCAATAGTTGTCTGGTTGAGAGGTGGCCTAAAGTGTTTATTGAGGTAACTGGTGATGAGTGTAAGGATTTGTGCAGTGCCAATTTTATTTAGTATATACACTACTGTTCATAAGTTTGGGCTCAGTAAGTAAATGCAGCCCTGGTGAGGATAAGAGACTTAAAAGATTAACATTAAAAGATTTATCAACCCCAAACTTTAGAACAGTATTGCATTTTCACAATTTTATTTTAATAGCCCTTTTATTTTTAAAGGGGTCATGAACTGCTTGTTTATTATTTTCTGTACTGTTCTCTAGGGTCAACTTATAATGTTATCAAGATTCGCCATAATTAACAACTAATAGGGTATTTTCTGTTCTGAAAATTACAGAATGTTTTTATAGCACAGTGACCTCTTATGTCAAAAGATCAGGGGAGTTTTGATTTTTCTCAGTTCATGACCCCTTTAAGGTAAGTGATTTCCATATTTCACTGTTTAGACTAAATCAGGTTGGTTCTGTGTAGGTCGATAGTTCTTCTTGCAACAAGAGGTCAGCCTGCTGGCATTGCTGGTGCTGCACAATTTCTGGTCCCTTTGGGATTTGCTAAAACACCAGATCTCCAGAAGAAAGGTAAGGTATTTCTAAAACAAACAAACAAAAAAAAAACTGCTGTCAGGATCTGTCTTTCCTTGATGAGGATCACTCTGTTTGCTGATTCCTATGAATGTCTTTTTATAGACTCCATTGCTTTCTTTGGGTTCCTCGGCCAGGGAGGTCCTTCACCACAGCCATGGTCTGCTCTGTTGGCCTCCCAAGATACCAAGGTGCTGGGATTACAGGAAAGGTTCATTCCCCTGGCCCTAGAGGAATACTCTTGTCCACCACAAAAAGACCCTCCCACACGGATGGATCTTGAACTCCTGAGAAAATCTCTTAGCCAAAAGTGAGCCTTTACTAGATGTGAACAAACAACACAACCAGCAAATGAATGTGAACTTGTGAACGTAATTTATTTCGGCAAAGGAAAGCGCTAGTGGACTTTGAACAAGTATTTTGTTAAGCGAGTGAATGTATTTGTTTGTTTGTTTTTGTCCTGCGTGGTTGCATTTTGTCATAAATGTTCCAGCACAAAGTGATGCACTTTTTTCAATACTCACCAAACAACTTTATTTCAAACTGGATAACAAAAGGATGGGACAAGCTAGCAGTTCCGTACCAACTGTGCAGAAGTACAGCACAACACAATTGGTTATTTGGTGGCCTCTTTTCCTTCTCCAACCATCTGCAGGTGTAAATGACTCTCAGACTTTCCTTTTCTGTTATTTATTCCTCTTGATTTAATGGGACGTGTCATTATTCAGTTGCGTCATTTTGGGTTTCACTGCTGCTGGCACATCAATGACTATAGTTTCACTGTTACGTATTTGACAGTATTCATGTTTCATTTCAACACGAACATTATCTACAGCTAAATTATTTTGCAAAAAACATTGTTTACTGTTATGTACGTGTATGTGGGAAAAGGTGTTTAACCAGTGAAATTTTGTTCATTATCGGGTCTGTTGCCATTCAGCGCACCAAAGATTTGTATGACGGATATTAACAGAATGGTTAAACTTAAAATTAAACATCCTGTTATCATTTATTCACTTTCATGTTTTTCCAAACCTGTATTTCTGTATAAAGACTGAAAGCGAATGGTGACTGAGCCTGTGATCTAATTTCATTTTTTGTTAAAAAGACATATTGGTTTGGAACAACATGAGTAAAAAAGACAAAACTTTAATTTTGTGTGAACTGTCCCTTTAAGATAATGTCCTTTATCTGCCTTTATAGTGCCATCACTTCATTTGAGAGACAACATCCCATATGAAATGTATTGTCATTATTGTGATTGAAATGGAAGCCTGAATTGCCTATACGTGACGATTTGGGTTGAATTAGTTAGGCTACTTGTTAATCACTGTCTGAAACAGAGATGAGTTTTGTAAAGTGTTTCTTAAAGGTGCAAAAAGTTTTTCCTCAGTATATAGGTGTTATATCCTCCAGAATTTTTTCATTTGTAAAATGCTCTCTTTTTAAATAGTTATGCTTTCGTGCTGTAATTCGATGTTCTGATTCAGATACAATATTACCAAGCTTATAAAACAAAAATGCGTATTTGTAAATCATGTGTTGGCTTTTGTATTCGTGACATTGAAAGTGAGGCACAAGCTACTTGGAGGTAATTCTGTGACCACTAGGGGTCAGGGTTGCTTTACAGGTATGTTTTAGTGGACTGCAACTATTTCCACCAGTGTCTTCACGGTTAACTGGCGACTATCAAACCTGATCCAGGACATCGAGCTGGTGCCATAACGAGAATGAGATTTCAGGTATTACCTGTCATATCAGAGGGAGTGTGAAATATGAAGTGAGCCACAGACCCGGATGTTAGAGCTCATTCATCACGTAGGCTGAAACAACACGCATCATAACATCAAATTCCTATTTACTACCTTTCTTAGCTTCTTCATCTTTCTTTTTGAAAGATTATAAATGTATGTTACATGATACGTGCTAAATGACTTAATTCAAATGGCTTAGAAGCGAATCTCTTGTTTACAGACTCTTTCTGTGGCTTCGTTTGACACTTAAATGTGTAACGTTATATTTAAATAATATAGATACGACTATATTTTGTTACTAAAAATATTTTAGCTTTGCAATGTGACAGATTCTGTCAGATCACATGCATATTGACTGTGTTGTATACGTTAGATGTTTTTCGACAGGCGTGCGAGGGCTCTCAATAAATGTTCCCGCCGAAATCTTCCGCGTGCGGGCATATTATTGTCATCACGATTAACTTCTGTCACGCTGCAGCCTCGCAGTGTTCACACAGAACTCAGCAGGGCTTGTTTAGCGGTGGGCTGACAGAACCAGAACAATAAAAGCAGCTCACTCCTACGCAAATGCTACCGTATTCAACACTCTGATAGTCGGTTTCATCGAAGTCGGAGAAGGTGAGGCAGCTAATTGGAATTTGCGCAGTGAATCTGGGCAGATTTCTTGTGTTCTAAATTAGATGACTGGCAAACAAACAACATCCGTGTGATCTTTTTATGTGAAGGTAAAGGTCTTATGTATTTCCCAAGCTCGCATACTGAAGCTATAATGTTGTAATACTGCCAATTATTAGTATTCATTTATTCATTAAAGCCGTTATTGGCAGCAAATGAATTGGCCTGTTGGATTATGATCCATATAGACACACGAATGTACTATGTATATCAGGATTGTGCAGAATTGGTCATTCATTTCACTGAACAATTCTATTTGATCCGAAAAAGTAGGTGAAAAATACACAGAACATAAGGTTTTTCCCAGAAGTATAATGTCAATTGGTGAGTCGCACTTGTCTGTTCTGATATTATCTTGCATAGCCAAATACACTCACGTGTGTGTGTGTGTGTGTGTGTGTTCTGGTATTTATGGTTTATGAGGACACAAATGTGTAAACCAAAAAGAAATTGAAAAATTGCCAATAGTTTTCTGTGAGGGGTAGGTTTTAGGTGTAGGGTTGGTGTAGGGCGATATAACATTTGGTTTATACAAAACCATTATGCCTATGGAGAGTCACCATAAACTACATATGCAAGAATGTGCGTGTGTGTGTGTATGTGTTTTCAATTTCAAAATTCCCTACTTTTACAGACTCAAATTTCCAGACTTCTCTGAAGATTTTTCCAACCATAAGTTTTTTTTTTTTTTTTTTTTGTGAAAAACAAATTATTTAATATTTAATGATTGAAGGTTTAAATTCGTAATTATGAATTCACATTTTGATACTCTCACAAATGTTGTCACTGTACCAAAATTTCAGTAGTCTGTACCAATACTAGAAAACAACTGAACTGAAATATTAAGTAATTTGTTAATTATTAATGTATTATTAGTCTGCACTTACACACCAAAATCAATTTTGATTTCAGATTTATCATAACAAAAGATGGGATAATCATTGGAATTTTTGATTCAGTCCTGCATTTAAATATTTTGCATTCTTGCAAATATTCCAGTTATAATCAATGAAGATGTCCACATTTTACAGTAAATCTCTTATTTACATTTTGGTTACATTTTGTTGGTTATAATGAAAGGATTCTTGAGGGTGAAGAACATTCAAAGCATGTTGAATAAAAAATCCTGCATTTTGAGTGGTGTTGAGCAGATTGATCTGACTGGCCATAGCGTTAACACTATTACAAAATACAAACAAGCCTCAATGAAGAAAAGTTTGTTTTGAATATTTGTTTTAATTATAAGTATAAGACATACACATTTGTTTATTTATAAAATAAAAAAATAAAAAAAATGCTAATTGCTAAATTATCCATCAGGAACAGAGCGAGACTAAAAATATTTATAAGTATAATTATTATAATTTTATTTTGATTATAAACCAGATTAGAAATATTCTGCTCAACTGAAAATATATTAAAAGATTGTTTGATATGCTTCCACACTTTTTCATGAAAAATACTTGTATGTATGATACATTTATTTTTAGAAATTACCAATGTTATATTTTACAAAATATAATGGGGGCCATAGTCTGGAAGCAAACATTTTTCCATACTGTTTTCCAGACCTGGATAATACTAAAATCAAATCCCATACTTTTCCACACTGTGTAGAAACCGTTATTGGCAAAATGGTGTAAATGCAACAGAAATATGCAGAAATACACTGTTTACAAACCAATTGAATGTTTTTTTAAAAAAAAGTTTAATCTATTAAATGGTATCTACAAATAATTAAATACCAATAGTGCTAGCTTTGTGTGTTATTAGACAAGCAATAAAATATCATTCTCCATTTGATATTACACATAAGTAATAACATTCATTAAGTTAATTAGAAAGTGTAAAATATAACCATTACACACATCTTCATAGGTCTACCAGATCAGTGCCATGTAGTGATGAACAATCTGAATTTTCTGAATCTGAAATGTTTCAAGACCAAACCAAGGTTTGAAACAATATGACATGACATAAACCTCATTTGCAGAAATCACATGACTTCGGTAACAATCTTTGAACCACTGATTCGAAACAAAAGATTTGTAGATGTTTCAAAGCTTTATGAAGCAGTGTTTCAAATGTGCCCATCAATAGCGACATGTGTAATTAGTTTAAAGTGCCGGGATTATGGGAATACAATGACACAATTCGTCCAAAATATATAATAATTAATTGTTATATATTTATAATTATCATAATAATAATTTTCATTTTTTTCTCAAAACTTATGTTGGACGAAGGAAATTCTCATTTGAATTGTCCAATTCTGATTTCTATTGCACATCAGGGGAGTCAAAAAACTTCAATTCAAAATTCGCAAATTGAACTGAGACCTTCTTATGCTCAGAAGGCTGTTGTATGCTGTATATGTTTGCACCAGACTGTGTGTATCACACATTGTGGTGCAACAGACTAGGATATTCCTACACAGTTCAGGCATGGGGTTGTTAATAATTAAATGACTCAGAAAGTGACATAGGGGTGTGCTACTATGGCAACATCCTCCCCCCGCGGAGGTGCCACTTAGTGGGGTAGTGTAAATGTCGACTCCGTCTAATGTCAGTGGGGTTTGTCAAGTACACCAAACTGCCCTTTTTTGCAGGCTCCTTCACTTGTGTAAGGTCAGTCTGCTGGTTTTTATTCAGTAGGCTGGAGATAGTTCTGCAAGGCTTTTGAGTGTGAATTCAGTGATCCTGCTAAAGGCTGTTGAGATTTCAAATCCCCCAAATAGAGAGTGATTTCTCTAGGCACTCTGCACCTTTTACAATGCATGTCAGGAACTGCTCAAAGGAGTGTTATAATCTTCTTTCTTTCCTTCCTAGGTTGGCATGTTCACAACTTTTCCTAGGCTTAGGACTGATATCTTGATGCATTATTACAGTGGTTTCTTGAGTAAATGGCTTGCATTTTTAGGGTGAGTGTTTCTGATTAAGACAGTTGTTCAATATATCATCTTGTTTATTGCTAAGTGAATAAAGTAATGAGTATATTCAAAGTAATCATGCTGACAATTCTAAAATATGTAAATGATTTGCTTAGTCTTATGGCCACTTGGAATATTTTAAAAACATATTTAGTATTCATGATGTGATTTTAGAAAGCTATCAAGCTGTATTGGTTCTACTGATCAACTGTGCAGTCATGCGATGTAAGCACTGGACCTCTGCGCAGTGTCTGGTTGCCATGGAGCTTTTTAGGATTATTTGGATCGCTGATGGTCCATTTAGACCTGATGGTTTCAAACATATGGGGCCTCTTCTCTGTATCGTCACATCCCTCATATGTGCTAGAGATTTTAAATGGATATAAACAGCCACACTCACAGTGCTGATTGGGTTTTAGGTACTTAAATGAGAATATGAAACCATCCCATGGGAACCAATCACATCTCTCCTTCTATCTCTCTGTCGCTTGCTCACTCTGGCACCGTTGCTAATTGACTCATCACATTATGGTTATTATAGAGCATGCTCATGGCTGGTGGAACTCTTTACTCATGATAACCCCTTAGAAATGGCCCATCTTTTTTGACGGACTGTGTTTGAGAGAATAAAAGCACAAAAGAGAGTTCAGCTTGCCTCTGGGCAATTTTAAAAGGCTCAGTTCACTGCTGTATAATACAGCAATATTGCAAATTTCCTAAACCTCCAGTTGGATTTAATTGTGACCCAGTTGTGACTTTTTAAAATAGTACACCCACAAATGAAACTTCTGCCATCATTTACTAACCCTCATGTCATTCCAAACACATTGCTTTTAAAACTTGATTGATTTTCAGTCAATAATGACAAATTTCATCCTGATCATCCCACAAATCTATTATATGACTTCGCATGACTTGATACTTTTTCTTTTATTGTTGCTTTTTTTGGTCCTATTGGTAACATAACAGCCCATGGTCTCTGTATGTCTTCATTGAAAAATGTTTGAAAAAAGTTATCAAAAGCAGTATTAAAATTCAACAAAAGATTTACTTTAGTGGTACAGCAAAGAAAGAAAGTCTTAAAACATGGAATGGTGAGTAAATCTTTTTAGCTATTCCTGTAAGATTTTAATATGTATTTTCCCATAAGAAACTCAATTACATAACATTACTTTATGTAAATGCATAATATTTTGTGGCTTACTACACATTTCATCAGTGAGTTTCTTTTTGGTTATCTATCAAATATTCATACCAGTCTGCCAGTTTCAGAGACTTCCTCTATTCAGCTGAAGCTGAAGATTTCTTACTCGCATGAGATCCCTTTGATGGAGGAGCATGGAAGCGAATGTGTTTTGCTCATCCGGCTCCTTCTAGCCATGACAACTTCGGAGACAAGCCAAATCAAACCAGACCACCTCAATCCAAACAGCAGACAAACCATGAAAATGAGAAAGATTAGAGAGACAGAGAAAGGGAGGCATTACGACGATAGACATGAGAACTGCTCTGCTTTTATTTCTAGTACTTCAAACTAGAAATAAACTAGAGGAAGGAAGGCTGGAAATACGAAGAAGAGCAGAACTGTCAGTGAAATCTGTAGATTCGTGGCCCCCTGATCTGTGTGGTGGAGTCCACAGTCTCCTGCCATTTCTTGCACTCACCATTTGTATCAGTAGGGTGCTCGTCATTAATTCATTACATAGAGCACACTAAATTAGCCCTCGTTAGCCACCGACTGTTTGCTTTATTTTATTTGAAATCATTAGCCCCTCAAAAAGAGAGTGTTTATAGCCCTCTCCCCTAGCAACCTGCATCTGTGAGCAAGCAGGCAGGTAATGCTACCCCAGCCCCCCTCGCTTACCCTTGGCCCACAGGGCTTCCCAGACCCCCCTGCAACCCTCTGGTCCCCACACCTCCCGTGTTGCGTTCAGAGAGTCAAACGGATGTCTGTGGCCCAGGTGCCTCCCCTGATGACGTGTGTCATGCGTTGGTGACAGGGCATACACTCTCTCCTTCCTGCGCTCTCTGTCTAAGTAGACACTTTTAAGTTCGGACACTTTTTTCCAATGAGCCATCTTGATTACAGATCAGTTTGTGAAACTCAACTTAAAATGGATGCTGAATGACTTTGCAGACACCATTGAAGTAGACAGTGCTCATAGTTGTGTTAGGGTCTGACGCAAGGACGACGCATGGGAAATCTGGGCTGCCTGTTTCCGCTGGATACCATGAATGCAGGGAACAGACCCAAGGGAGAGCCATTGCTGTCAAATGAGTCACAAGATCAATGAGGGATTTGTCTCTCAGAGACTCACCTGTGAATTTTGAATAAAAACCACAATTTTGTTTCTAAAAACTCTTATTAGGGGCCTTTTGGTTTTTTGTGGCCTTACTGCCTCCTTGAGACTCTGAACATTAAATCTTCTTGGGGTAACAGGAGAGACCTCCTTGAGGAAAAGGAAAACTTGGAGAGAAATCATTAAACTGGTAAGAGATATACACCGTTGTCTTTTAAAACAAACTGTGTTTTGCACGTTTATGTTTTTATGCTGCTGTGAAAATTTTACTTAACCTGTAACCCCAGGTTGGTCTTCACTCATTTCTAATTAGTGTTTTTGCAGTTTGGAAAAATGGCTACTTCTTTTTAACTTCAAGCTGATTAATAATGAGGCCAATTGGTCATCGTGGTATGCATTTGACTAGGGCTATGGTAAATAAATGATAGCTGTTACTCATTCACCATCTGTTGGAAATTGCAGTGAGCACAGAGCAAAAAGGCTTTCTACCATATGCTCTCAAAGGAGAAATCACTCATGCTCCGCTTTTGTTTCACTCACTTGCACAGATTTTTCCTAAGGTAGACTATTGCATGATTTGAAACGTATTATATATTTTTTATCTAGTCATTTTTATTTATTAATTTAAACAAATATTTTATGCAAATTGTCACTGCATGGGAATTTTAAAAAAAGGGATTATACTGTGAACTGCAGTCACTGGATATTTTGTCAAACATTTGGCCTGACACTCTCCCTAACTTATTAGTTTGAGGATTTATTTTCATGCCATAAAGTTTTTAGTTAGTTATAAATGATAATCTAAGAGAAAATGACTAACATTTTAAGTAAAATGTCTGGCATGCTGTGACATTTGAGAGCACTGGATTTCTTGCATCTGCAGTAATCTGCTTATTCTGATCTGGAGTAGAATAACTCGGGCAAATATTACTAAAAGAAGATGTATTAAAAATGCATTAGAAGCTATAGCAGATCTAGCTGTTTATGTTTATTTGCATTGACTCTGAACCAATTAGAATGAATGCTGACATTTGACATTTTTATATATATATTTTTTGTCCAAATATCTTGTAGCTAATAGCTGTCTTATGCAAACATCCCTGCATACACACATACATGCACACACACCCACCTACTGACTTTGCTGTTGTGAAGCTTGAATTATTGATGGCTCCAGACTGCTAAAAAATGCATCCACAACCTTTTTATCATTCAACAATCAGTTAGTTGACCAATTAGTAGAGCAATCTGAAGTCGTCTTTAATTTTGACCGAGAGAGTGAACCACGTGTAATGAAGCTTGAAAAATAGACACTATGCTATGATAATCAGTTTTAGCAGGGAACAAGACTTCGCATACATTACAGAAATTCTGTTTCAATGTTTTTTGAGCTTCAAATCATGGGGCCTGACAGATAACAAATTAGTGCACTTAAAAGAATGCACAAGCTGGATATGAGAGAGAGGAGAACATGATGATTGATGACACTATCACAGGTGTGGCCAAACTTTTGACCAACAGCTAATGTCTGGTCCACGCTTATTTGTTCTAGTTAAGAGCTTTTCTCCCTCTGAAAAGACCAATCAAACAAAAATGTATTTTGTTTATGAACTACATCATAAGGTTCTTAATTTATTTTCTTAATGAGAAATTAATTTTAAACCATAAATTGTAAACTTTTAAAAATGGGAACACTGTAAGCTTCACAGGTTGTTAATCAGTGGTACTTGTGTTAAAGCCTCCAGTACATGTTATTTCAACTTAATTTTTTTGAGGATATTTAGTATCCTGGTAAAAATTATCTTTGGACAAAAACACTTTATTTTTGTATGTACAGAATCAGAATATTTTGCAATATATTTAAATATATTGTTTCATCAGCTTATTTTATATAATTTAAAATTGGGGTTGCACTATTTGCAGTGCCTTATAAGAAATTAAGTAATTAATTCTTTGCTTAGTAATTTGCATATTGGAAGGGAACAAAACTGAAATTAGCTGGTTGACAACGCTGTTGTCTTAAGTATACTATTATCCCAAAGCTTATTGCTGTAATGACACTAATGCTACAGCTGCTTTTAGGGGAAGTCGTGGTCTAATGGTTGGAGAGTTTGACTCCTAACCATAAGGTTGTGGGTTCGAGTCTCGGGCCGGCAATACCACAACTTAGATGCCCTTTAGCAAGGCACTGAACCCCCAACTGCTCCCCAGGCGCCACAGCATATAATGGCTGCCCACTGCTCCAGGTGTGCTCTTTGGATGGGTTAAATGCAGAGCACAAATTCTGAGTATGGGTCTCCATACTTGGCTCTATGTCATGTCACTTTACAGTACATATTATGCTTGCCTCGGTTTTAAAGTTTGCATCATTACAAAAAAAGTTATTTTATGTGCATAAAAGTAGCATAAAACCCAGCCAATCAGTCTGAACCTCTTTCTAGTTTTCTGTGCTATATGTGACCCTGGGGCACAAAACCAGTCATAAGGGTAAGTTTTTTTGTTTTTTTTTAAAAAAAGCATCATCTGAAAGCTGAATAAATAAGCTTTCCATTGATGTATGTATTAGGATAGAACAATATTTGGCTGAGATACAAGTATTTGAAAATCTGGAATCTGAGGTTGCAAGAAAATCTAAATATTGAGGAAAATTGCCTTTAAAGCTGTCCAAATTAAGTCCTTAGCAATGCATATTACTAATCAAAAATTAAGTTTTTATATATTTAAAGTAGGAAATTTACAAAGTATCTTCATGGAACATGAACTTTACTTAATATCCAAATGATTTTTGGCATAAAAGAAAAATCGATAATTTTGACCCATACAATGTATTTTTAGCTTTTGCTACAAATTTACCCATGCTACTTTCAAGATTCAAGATTTTTATGTGTCACATACATGGTTATATAGAGAATATATAACCAGCAGTGAAATGTAAGTCAGGTCCGCTCCATGGACAGTGCAATTATTATAGAATATAAACACAAAGAAAATTATATATAAACAGGTATGGGGGGAAAAAACTACTTCCAGGATCCAGGGTCACAAATGTTTAGGACAGTCAGTGAGCAAACTGTGTGGTCCATTGGAAGTGCTGTTTGAGGCTGAGACTGTCCCAGGTGTCACCCACTTATTGAAATATGGAACTGTAATAAAATCAGTCACACACTATTCACACATTTCGTATAAGTTTCCACTGCTCCACATTATTTAGGATGGAAATCCATTCTCTCTCTTTTTCATCTTTGACTTGAGTGGCTTTCAATTTTTATTTTTTTTTTTAATAAGAGCCCATTGTTGCCTCAGAGAAATTGCCACTGTGATTTAATCAGTAGTTTATGTCTACCAGTTAACCCATGATACCCCAGAGGTTTCTGTCATTATAATTTAATCATTTAACTTGAACTTTAACTATTGAAATTTAAATATCTTACCATTATAAATATATTTTCCTGCATTTATGTGTCTCTCCAAAGTCACTGCAGACTTAGACATGCTGACAGATAAAGATGGTAACAGGTTTTTATTGTTCTATAACTGCAAAATATTCATTACTTCCTCTCACATTTAATAATAAACTAAGCTTCACATACTCACCCTTGCCTTGTGTGACGTTATTTAGCTACTCAATCACTTGGATTATGTCTGTCTTCATAAAGGTATTTTTTAAAAATATTTTATTTTATTTTAGTTTTTTTGTTTTGGTAAGGTTCGTGCATTTGTCTGAAGCTGATGTGAAGTGATTATTCTCCAGGCAGACATCCTTTGGAGGCATGAATTATTCAGAATACAAAAAAAGAGAGTTAATTTACTTATCTGAAAAAAACGTTTACATTTTTCAAAAGTATGCATTAATAACATTAAAAATCTTTATAAAAAATATAAAGTGAAAGCTCTGTGTTGCTCATTGAACAGGACTTCATGACAAGAAAAATCCAGTCCAGGAGAGTTTTGCAACCTCTTTGCACAGAAATGAAGGTAAGACTACAGTTTCCTAAAGCATTCAAGTTTTTTTTTTTTATTTATTTATTTTTTTTTTTGGTCTGTTTTGTTTTTTTAGTTCTACAAATATTTGAAGAAGTAAATGTTTTAAAAATTTATTTTTCCTATATTCTGCCTTGTGTGAACGTTGGACGTTCTTGTTACAGAAAACTCTGGAAAACAGTCTCTGACTGATTTAATTTATCTCAAAATTGCTGGTCAGAGTAAGGGCATAATGGATGAAATGGCCACAGTGAATAATGGCAAATGATTGGCCCCTATAAATCAGATGTTGCAAGGATGGAGTCAAATTTTCTGTTTTATCAAAGTCAATTTGACTAAAAATTTGAGAAAATTTGACAAGCTCTTCTGAATTTTGTTAAGAGGAAAAGTAAATCTGTAAATGGTTCCTGAGAATTATATACAAATCATAACTGTATGCTATAAGTTATTTCTTTTGTATTATTAGTCATGCACAGTCAAAGCTAAATATAACTCTAAATTAGATTAGCTTGCTATTTCCTTTTTAATTGTTTCTAGGACCATTTTTATCTGTGATTAAAAAAAGAACTAGTGATGTTTTTTGGCTGTTCTGGTCAGAAAATATGTTGGTCTTATTTTTTTTTTTTTTGCTATGATCTAACAAGCAGCCTTTTTAATAACATACCATGCTTACTTCCAGGGGTGATGACTCAGTATGCTGTGGGCTTTACACAAGGTTACATGCCGAGATTTTTCTTTCAGTTCCTTAGAGTCTGCTCACTTAAACTTTTAATTAAACTTGTTGAAAATCCTTTAGAAATGTTACTTTCTTACTGCTAATCAGATCAGAAGTCCGTCAGATTATCCTTAAGCCATCACAGCTCTAAATTGAATGATATATATATTTTTAATTGTTTATGTAAACTGGAATGCTAATGAACTTCCAGCTGTGCTGGTATAGTGTTTTCTTGTGGTAACCTTGGAAACTATGAGTGGGTGGGTCTTACGCAGGGTTTATCATACTGTACAATATATCAGAGGTGTAAATTGGATGAAAGGTTTTTGATCACAAATTAGTTTATCTTCCAGTTAATTTATATCACTATATCATAATAGTACATAGTATAAAGCCTGTGTTATACTTTCCACGTACGTGAGTCTGCTAGTGCCTGCTATGGTATGCATGACGTAAAAATTGTCATTGGAGAGTGTGCGCAGAGGCGTGGACATCCACGTGCCTCCCATTTTTTGTGAACGTGTGGACAAGTACGCGTGGTCAATAGCCTTCAAAAGCATCAACTGCACATGCGCAGGCTGTGTGAAGAAGCCTGTTACTACTCGAACCTGTACAATCCTTCGATAAAACAATATAAAGACAGCCAGATGTGCAATAATTCTGGGCAATTGTTTGTTCACGTGTTTGTTGCAGAGCTGACCATCAGCATACACTGATGTATAATCAGTAGTAGTATAAATACAAGTAGTCTGCGTCCGCGCTGTCCGTGTAAGCGTCCGGATTGCTCATACGGAAAGTATAACACAGGCTTTTTTTTTCACATGGTTTTGTGTGGTTGCATTTGTAGGCCTGGATCTGATTCATTGCTTTGGTCTGTATTTTTATCTGCTCAGCAGGAGGAAGTTCATCATTTTCCATGTAAAATAGGTCTGTTTTCTGCCAGTCGTGAAACACATGACAGTGCAGAAAGGGTAGTTGTGCAGATCTTGGTGAATCGCCTTTAATGTTAGCCTTCATAAATGTTCTTAGGTTTTAAAAATCCTACAGTGGTAAGTGTTTTGTACTGGAGAGCATGTGGGACTAACATGAGTCTTGCATTCTTGTGTCGATTAAAACCAGTGTGGGACCACAGGGGAAAAAGAGAGGGGGAACCTGTAGAAACCCTCAGCTTCTGTTCTGAAAAACACTTTAATCTCCGCGAACGGTGAACGGCGAGAGCGGGCGACACGTGAGCTGTGAACTCTGCTAGTGAAGCAGATGAGAGAGGGAGATATAACAAGTGGAGAGGGAGGGAGAGAAGGAGAAAGGGAGGGAGAGTGTGAATGAGGGTGGGGAGAGAGCGTGAGAATGAGAGCTCAGTTCCAGGGTGACTCGCTTTGCCTTTGCCCGCTCAGTTTGAAGACATCAGGAGACTAAGACCAGGAGAGGAACCTTGCAGGCGGGGCTGTGCCGACCGCAGTTTTTTTCTGTCTCTCTCCTTCTGTTTTGTTCCTTCTACGGGTGAAGCCTCCTACATTAACTGAAGCAGCAGGACCACATGCAACAGGGTATAGAAGCCAAACTCCTTCCATTTCTTTCACTTCTCTGTTCAAGAAAAGAGCAGGAAAGAGATGCCCTGACACTCGGGAAGAGTTTTAGAAGGAAACGAAACATCACAGTGTAGGGTTCCTTGTTTCCGTGGCTTTCAGTCTACATTTGTTAAGGAAACCTTCAAAGTTATGACCAAAAGAAAGTGGGAGGGGAGGAGAGAAGGCTTCAAAGTCAGCTCCACAAGGGAGGAGGCACAGGGGCCCGGGCGCCCCTCCACCAGAGGGCGCTTCTCCGAATCGTGGAAGAGACTGAGCTCCAGACAAGGGTCTACCAAGAGGTCAGGACTGGCCTCACAGCAAGTAGCGGTAAGAATCCGAACAGCATCTGTGTGTGCTCTGTTCTTCCCAGTTTGTTGAATTTGGAGCGAGGGGGGTGGGTGCAGTGGAGGGACTGCTGATGGAAGGGAGGAAGAGAACGAGGGCATGAGATCACACAGAAATAGAAAGGGGTGCACAAAAGAGTCTGGCTTAAGCAGGTGGGAATCTAAGGGTCCCCTTCTGCCTCGAAAGATGTTAGTGAAAAATTTCAGCATGTTGTGACTGCTAAAGGGATTTTATTATGAATGATGCTTTAGTATGCACAGAACAGAAGCAAAGAGTGAGATAAGATGGGCTGAGAAAGAGTGAGAAACTTTTATTTTGCATAGATATGTACCACAATCAGGTGCTCTGCCAAGACCATGTGCCATATGGAAAAAAAATTATAGTTGTTGTCTGATATAAAGTCCTTTGTTGCGCCAGGCCATAGAATACTCTGTGTGCTAAGTGGGGGTAAATCACATTTTGGTTCACATATCTGTAGTCAAAAATTTCAGGCATGTTGCATTTCCAGCTAGTAGACTCCAACCCCCTGATGTTTTGATCTCATTTTGGCTGATTTAAAGTCTATAGCAGTAGATTAGAACAGAATGAGGGGAAACTCAGTGGGTCAGTTGTTGCTAAGCGCACGAGCGTGCCCTGAAGCATGATCTAAACCATCTGTCACACACCGAAGACAGTTTCTTTCCGCACTTTTATGCAAATTCAGTTTCACAGTTTGAATGACTTAGCTAGAGGGATAGATACTGTATTTTTTAGGATTATATGTATTTTTGCAGAAAAATGCAGAAAGTTTTCTGTTAGGTTATTGAAATTAAATAGAAGTCTATGGTGTATCCCCATTTAGATATCTAAGTAAACGTGTTTAGTGTTTTTGAACTTACAGTCCAAAGTTACTTAAGATACCACATAGTTGAGGTCGGCTGATCAAACACACTGCATGTCCTAACAATGAGGATGGCAGTGTAAGGAAGTCCATGTAAGGGAGTTTTGTGCTAGTTGACAATTTGTCACAAATTTTTACATTCACTGATGTACATCCAAAATGTTTGGATTTCTGTCATCATTGCAGATCCAGCCGAATTGACACCAAAATAATGTTATATAACTGGCCAAATGGCAAATCCCATGAATGACAGGCGATAGTCTAGAAAGCATCAGTACAAATGTATATAAAACTAGTAATATTTTGCATAGTGTAAATACTTTTTCAGCACAAAGTGTGAAAAATACTACTAATCAGTCAGTAGTTGCATTCTGGTAAAAATCTAAACTACTGGCCTGACTGGTCAAAAATAAATAAAAATAATTTTTATTGAGCCCTGCATTACACATCAAAGCATGTATGCATTGACATAAACAGAATCTGCGATCATAGAGATGGAAGTCATTAACTAGCTACTTAGTCTTAAGTGCAGTTGCAATTAGGCTACTGAAATGTAGCAGAGCAGCATTTTTAAGTAGCCTATATGCAATATTTTATGCAAAGTGAAAATATTTTCTCCACCATTAAAAAATACTCTAAAATAACTCTAAGGCTTCTGTCACACACAACATGCCATTCAGTACTGTTCTGAATGTTAAAAAAAAAGTATGCAGTTTATACATGGAAATACACTACTGGGGAAATTTACTTAACATCATGAGGAATATCTAAAGTCTTGATGCATGTCTGAAAAAGCTCTAATTTAAGGACAAAGTGATGTAAGTGTATATCAATGCCTTCTGAAGTACAAAAAACCGTTTGGCAAGTTCACTCTCATCCACGATGTATTTAAATCCATACAGTAAGTGTTTACTTGCCGTTTCATGCCTAAGCTCTGTTGTTAAATACTACATTTGTATTAACAGTATTGTCTTTATGTGGGTGGGTGTGATATTTTTTTGTCATGTTGCTATAGAAACGTCTCCGTTTGTTTATCATATAGATCTTTTGAATCGCATCTTCATCAACTTTGTCACATCTAGACTGCCCATAAATCCACTAGTTCACTGTTGATTTGAACAATGTACATGTTTGTAAACCATAAATCCATTTGTCGTCTAGTGTAAATTTCTTCTGGAATGTTTAGATGAGTTTAATAGAGAGAATTTTGTCACAAGGCACCTGCTGGGGAACCATGATAAAAAAAATTAATAAAAAAAGATAACAAATGTGTCACCAAATGGTGTTAGGGAGACATTAAGGCGAGAAATACTGAGAAGTTCTGAGAATGTACCATGCACTTGTGTTGCATTATGAATTATGATGAGTGAAATTTAACTTGTGTAGTTAAAAGTGTCTTTGTTAATGTACATGTACTCCAACAGTCACCTTGAGGAGTTTTACAGTTTTATATCCCAACTCAGAGGAAGTTTGCTTTCATGCTCGGCAGGCCGGATATTAGGCACTAAGTGGCAGTGCAAACAGTGAGGAGTATGTGCGTGCCAACACTACTGCTCAAACAGGCTAATTGTTCTGTAACATGGTTTTGAATCAAAGGAGGCTGATGAGAACCTTGGTAACTGTATCTTGGAAACAGAGTCATTTATATATCTTTGTTTCTTTATATGGGTTTATCAGTGGGAGGTGTTAAGAGGGATAGTGCTATAGTATATTAAACTATAGAAATTCCCAATCAATATTCTGTACTTCAGTGTTTACATGCTGTTTAAATCCCGATGAAATCCATATGGACTTCAGGTTTAAAAATTAAGCGTAAAGTCTGCACCTTGTCATATTACACCCCTGTTCATTCACAGTCTGAAGTTATTCTACCCTGGAGTCACCAGATACAAGTCCCTTTGTGTTTGACTACAAAGACTGGTTTACGACTTTCTTGTTCTTAAACATTCAGAAAATCCATCTTGTGCTTGGTTGGTGTTAAGGCAGTCTTAAACAGCATTACACTGGGCAACTGAAATAGGAGCGGATCAGAGTTTGGAATGAGCCGTTGCAACCTCCGGGGGATGATTTTGTGCTGCTACCACAGGGCTTTAAGCCTGGTGGATGTGGCTTAGTTTGGTTGTTATAGCAACAGTCACACATATCGCTCGGCACATTTACAGTCCACTTCTCACTACAGTTACAGATATGTCACTAGAGTTCACATACTTTGTAAATTACTCTAAATTTTCGAATAACGCTAAATAGCAAAAAACGCTAAACTTGTCACCTCAGAAAAACTGAATCTATGCTTTTGTTGGGCAAGGTCGCAACCCTAATTAGCTTTAAAGGAATGTTCGGGGTCCAATACAAGATAGGCTCAATCAACAACATTTGTGGCATAATGTTGATTACCACAAAAAATTATTTAGACTCGTGCTTTGAATTTTATGAATTAACTCTTCTGTTCAAATTTGTGTATAATTTGTGCCATTATGTTGTTCTTAATATTTTTACGGTTGTTTTAGGTGTAACTTTGTCTTTGCGTTTGAATTTAACTATACACAGAAAAGGTTAATAAGTGATTTTATTTCTCGAAAGTCATGTTTACACACATACTATTTTTGTCTCGTGAAACAGTGAGTATTTAACAGTTTGCTGACTGACCCAATTCACTTCCATTGTAAGCATTTCACTGTAACCCAGATGTTTTGCCCTTACAGAAAAAGAGAGAAAAGCAAAAAGCAATTTTTTGTGTAACAAATGTTGTTGCTTGAGCTTAACTTGTATTGATTGTGCACACGTAAGTCCTGTAAAAGTTTATTTTCCATCTTTAACACAAGATTTCATTTTTCTGCTATTCCATGACTGATCATGCCACTGCAGAATAACCCAGGTGCCTAGGTCTCAAATCACCGTCCCTCAGCATTAGATGAAATAACAGGCGTGAATTGGAAAGCTCCTCCCTCTGGTAAAGCCGAATGGCCTCTGGAGAGAGTAGTCTCTGACAGCTGAAAAAGCCTAACAGAACCCAGCATTCCTCTCAGAGGATTAATGAGCTCACACTCTTGCCTGTGTGCGTTTCTGATAAAAGCTTTTTTCTCGAAAGCCAGTCACCGCAGGGACCTAGGGAGCCTGTTGCTAGGATGGCCTCAGTAACAACATAATTTTTATTTAAAAATACACACAGTTAACATAATCGGAATTTTGCACAATTTGTGCATTTGATTGACATAAACTAAAAACATGCTTTTAGCTCAACCGTCTGCACCCTCTGTGATTGTGATTTCTCTTTACAGTCTGAAAACAGTGGCTGCTTTAAAAAGCTATTTAATACTAAGTTCTCTCTTTAACTGCTGTTAAATACTTTGTTAAAAGTACAGTTCACCCAAAAATGAAGGTTTTGTCATAACTTACTCATTCTCATGTTGCTTCAAACCGGTATTTCTTTCTGATACCCACTCCATTTTTTGTCAACAGAAACATAATTATTTAAAAGAAAAACATCAAATGTGAAGTGTCACACAAGGAATTCTGGTAATGTCACTGTAAATTATAAGATGACTTGTTCTTTTCACTTCCAAAGACTGTACATTTAAATGTATTGACTGTACTGTAAAATTACATGAAATCATGAAGTCATGTTAGATTTATATGGCCCTATGAAATTCCGTTTTTTTCCCATTTTAAATTTTCAATTAAAAATGTTCAAGACTCTGTTTTAATGGTTAAATTAAATTTGAAAGCATGCCTAATTAATTGCAATCCGGAAACTTACAATATTAAACAGCAATTTTTAATTGATTTTTAATTGTAAATCAAGTGGGATTGTGAGGGCTGGAGGAAATTTGATCTTCTACCATCTGTTACAGGCAACAGTTCATTTGAATCACATGCAATTACTATTACCCACCCTGTAAAAATCCACTTTGTAGTTGTTTATTGTCCCCCAGGTCAACTGGGTAACTTTTTGAAGGAGTTGGATGTGTTACTATCAAACTTTCCTGAGGACAGTACTCCTCTGGTACTGCTTGGTGACTTCAACATCCACCTAGAAAAACCCCAGGCTGCTGACTTCAACACTCTGCTCGCTTCCTTTGATCTCAAGTGAGTGTCTACTATGGCTACTCACAGATCAGGTAACCAACTGGACCTTATCTACACATGCTATTTCTTCACTGACAACACTTTATTTACTCCATTACACACCTCAGACCACTTCCTTATCACTTCTAACCTCACACTAACTCGTGACATAGCACACACTCCTCCGCAGGTCACCTTTTGGCGTAACCTAAGCTCACTCTCTACCTCTCGCCTATACTCTATGGTTTCATCCTCACTTCCTTCACCCTCTCAGTTTTCAGCACTGGACACAAACAGTGCTACTGACACTCTCTGCTCCACTCTAAAATCTTGCTTAGACAACTTTTGCCCCCTTTCATCCAGACCAGCACCTACTACCCTCTGCCCCTTGGCTGTCTGATGTTCTCTGTGAACATCGCTCTAAGCTCAGGGCTGCAGAGAGGAAATAGCGCAAATTAAAAAACTCAAACCGACCTTAGTGTGTATCAGCCATCCTCTCTTCCTATTCTGCAAATGTCTCCACTGCTAAAGCGACATACTACCACAACAAAATTAACAACTGTTCTCTCGCACACTTTACAAAACGAACAACTGTTCTCTCGCACACTTTGAAACTTTCTCTTCTCTGTCGTCCTCCAACTCTTACAGCTGATAACTTTGCAACATTCTTCATAAATAAAACAAGAAACATCAATGACCAATTCTCCATACCGACAAATACACACTCTCTCTCCTCCTTCTCTCTACTCTCGGAGACGGACATTTCCAAACTTATCCTTTCAAATCATCCTACCTCCTGTCCACCTGATCCTATCCTCATTTACATAATTCAGGCCATTTCTTCTTCAGTCATACAGTACCTGCGCTTACTCACATTATCAACACCTCTCTTCACACTGGTACATTTCCCAAAGCATTTAAGCAGGCTCTGGTAACCCCACTGCTTAAGAAACCCTCTCTGAATCAATCACTTTTAGAAAACTACAGACCAGTATCCCTTCTTCCGTTCATGGCAAAGACACTTCAGTGAGTTGTGTTCAACCAACTCTCTATGTTCCTTGCACAGAACAACCTCCTGGACAACAACCAGTCTGGCTAAAAAGTGGCCACTCAACTTAGGCCCAATCCCAATTCAATTTTATACCCCGTCCCCTACCCCTCCGCCTAGCCCTTCCCCTTGTCCCTTGAAACAGAGTGTCAAGGGGTAGGGGTGAAAATATTCCCTTTAGAATTGGGACACCACTACTATGCTGTCACAGGTCATCAAACATCGTCTAGCTCCTACAATGCACACATATACTGTGCTGGTGTGCATTAGAGACTTTAATTACCGGTCTATATTAATGCGTTGCTTACTGACACACACACACCATATATATATATATATATATATATATATATATATTGGAGATCACGCAGCTCACCCAACCAGGAAAAAAGAAACTTGTCAACGCTGCCCCACAACTTTTATTAAATACAGTTTAAATATTGAATTGCTACATTATATTTTCTAGCAACGAGAGGATAAAATCGCTGTTTTTTTAAGTAAACTCACTTTAAAAAGAGAAACGCACAGACGCGCATACACACAAATTCCATCTATCTCTCTCTCTCTCTCTCTCTCTCTCTCTCTCTCTCTCTCTCTCTCTCTCTCTCTCTCTCTCTCTCTTGAATTGGCAATATTTGAGAAAAGGGTTTAGCGAGTTCAAATTATTGGGGGGACTAGCTCCACTCAATGTCTACGGTGGTTATCGCCCCCATCAGACATGAAAATATGTTGTGCTACTATCGTGCAGTTTATAATGATATGACGTTAAAAAATATTCACGATTTTTTGCAAACATTTCTTTGAGTAACATAACCATTAATATGGTCCCAAAAAATCTTCGTTTGAAGGGCTGTCTGGCCCTTCCCCTACCCCTACCCCTCCAACCAAAAGAGAATCAAGACACCCCTACTGCTTCACCTGAACACGCGAAACAGAGGGTTAGGGGAAATGGGAAGGGCTAAGGGGTAGAATTGGGATTGGGCCTTAGACAGCCCTGGTCTTGGTTACTGAAGCCCTGAGACTGGAAGGAGCAGCTTCCAAATCCTTAGTACTCATCTTGCTAGATCTATCTGCTGCTTTTGACACAGTTAACCACCAGATCCTTCTATCCACCATCATAAAGATGGGCATCTCAGGAACCGCACTCCAATGGTTCAAGTCTTACCTCTCAGTTAAGTCTTGGTCAGTCAGGGTGTCTTGGAGGGGTGAGGTTTCCAAGTCACAACTTCTTGCTGATGGGGTTCCTCAAGGCTCAGTGCTTGGACCTCTTCTCTTCTCCATCTACGTGTCATCATTAGGATCTGTCATTCAGAAGCATGGCTTTTCTTATCACTGCTATGCTGATGACACTCAACTTATTCCAATCAGATGATCTGACAGTAGCTGTTCGCATTGCAGCCTGTCTGAGAGACATTTTTAGCTGGATGAAAGACCATGACCTTAAACTCAACTTTGCTAAGACAGAACTGCTCATGGTCTCAGCCAACCCAGCACTTCATCACGACTTCTCTATACAGCTGGGTTCATCAACCATAACCTCTTCCAGGATAGCCAGGAACCTTAGAGTTGTGATTGATGATCCGTTAAGCTTCACGGACCATATTGCTACAACAGCCCGGGCCTGCAGATTTATACAACATTAGGAAGACTAGACCCTTCCTATCAGAGCAAGCTGCACAACTCCTTGTCCCAGCTCTTGTTCTCTCCAGACTGGACTATTGTAATGCTCTCTTAGCGGACCTTCCTGCATGTACTATCAAGCCTCTGCAATGCAGCAGGGAAAGTGGTCTTTAAAGAGCTGAAGAAAGCTCACATTACACCTCTCTTCATTGGTTTACACTGGCTACCAGTAGCTGCTTGCATCAAATTCAAGGTACTGATGTTTGCCTACAAGACAACAACTGGCGCTGCACCAATATACCTAAACTTGCCAGTTCAAACTTATGCGCCCTCCAGAAGCTTGCATTCTGCAAGTGAACGACGCCATGTGGTGCCATCCCAAAGAGATGCAAAATCACTATCACGGACCTTTTCCTAGACTGTGCCCATCTGGTGGAATGACCTCCCTGTCTCAATTCGAACAGTTGAGTCTTTGGCCATTTTCAAAAAACGTCTAAAAGACATCTTTTTCGCCAGCACCTGATGAACTAATACTAGCACTTACCTATTCTATTCTGTTCGGTTCTGTTCTGTTCTATTCAGTTCTATTCAGTTCAGTTCAGTTCTATTCTATTCCATTCTGTAAAAAAAAGCAAAACTCTAGCTGTGTAGACTAACTGAGACTTGTCACAGCACTTGTATACTGTTGCTCTCTCGTTCATCTGATTTCTTCTATTGTTCTCCTCATTTGTAGGTCGCTTTGGATAAAAGCATCTGCTAAATGATTAAATGTAAACCAGTCTTTTACCATACATAATTTCGCTCTCTCTTTCTCTCTCTTTCTCATATCTATCTATAAATGTTTATATATGTAATAAGCTTTTTTAGAGTCAGTCTCTACCCTTAAAACAACCCATTTATCCCATAACACACTGGCACAACAGACTGTCTTTAAAGAGATGATGGTGCATCAGTAACAGCCAACAAACCAACTAATCAGTGTACTTGTGGCAGATTAATTTTATCTTGGCAGTATTTACCCCCAGATCGCACACATCTTGCCCAGACCATTTCATTGCATCACTCTTGTTGAGATGACAGAAAAATGCAAAGCATGTGACTCCAGCCTCTACCAGCCCTCCACATTAGCATTTTCCTTCTCAGAACGGCTGGAGTGCTCCAGGGTTGATGGATCTATTAATTTCAGTGTGGATAGCCCCTTTATAGTGGTCAAAGGGAGAAAGACTGTAATAAACACCATTATATTTATACTGTGCTGCTTTTATTGGCTATTCCTATTAGCTGCTAATTGCCAGGTTGCCTTGGTAACACACTTGGCACAGGGAACTAATGTAAAATTTATGTCAAGCGAGTGTGGCATTTCCTCCTCTGCTCTGTTAGCATAGTTGCACTCAGCTCAGGGATCAGGGGTGCCATACTGGAAATACATGAAAATAGATCCATCCTGTAATCTGTGCCAATATACAGATATTTATTGTTATTAAATGTTAATTTATAGCTCTGTCAGCTTACCTCTATCGAATTACCTTACCCTCTTATATTTGGCCATAGCTAAAAGGTTTGGTAACACTTTATTTTAAGGGCCAAATTCTCACAATTAACTAGTTGCTTATTAAGCAAGCATATTTCTATCATATTGGCTATTTTTCGTACTTGTAAAGCACATATTAATGCCCTATTCTGTATTACCATATTTAGATCGCTTAATGCACCCCATACCTAAACTTAAAAACTATCTTACTAACTATTAATAATCAGCAAATTGGGAGTTTGTTCAGGGAAAACTCTAAGTTAATAGTGAAAAAGCATTCCCTATTCTAAAGTGTTACCAAAACTTACCAAAAGTATTTTCCAAGACTTTAGAGGTTCTTTATCAGTTAAAGGTGTTTTTCTTATTTCTTATGTAGTGGTTAATTATGACAATAAACTTAAATCCAGGCCCATGCCTACTTGCCCCAATTTGTTATTTGTTATTGAATTCATATGCATGACTTTATGGTAGATATTTTGGATATTTGATTGTTCTTTTTCTGTATGCTTTATATTTTGATTATATCTGCCATTTCTTAAAGTTAACCTTGGTGAAAATCCTGAACTGAATATGATTTTTTTTCATACTGTATATTATAATATGCTGCATAACTGTATAATTGTAGCATTTAAAGGGATTTTAGTTTAGCGTTTTTATTTAGACAGTGTAGTTCAGAATTTTATTGGTTATAGGATAGGCATTAATAATATTTATTGCATATTCATTTGTAGCATTTAAAGTGAGTTTTATTTATTTATTTTTATTATTATTATTTATACAATGTAGTTCAGAATTTTTTGGTTATTGGCATTAACAAAGAATTTTTAGCTTTTCACTAATTGTTAGGGATGCAAGTTGCAACAATACAATTTTTTTCACATCCAGTCTGATCCGATAATGAAAATTCTGAGTATCGGATGATAACTATATGATACCGATACCAGCACAGGTTTTATTTTAAAGCCATTGTAGAATTTCTATACCGCTGTGTTGACCTGTTGATCACTTTTTTTTGGTGTGTTAAACACAATCTACTAAATATAGACAACTTCATTTAAATAAAAATATATAATCATAGTCTATGACACAAATACTATTATAAACTAGGTTAGTGGATAATTCAGCAGCAAATGTTATTCTAGAAAAATCATGAATGCACAATAATTTTATAAAATATGAACATTTAGTGAAATAACATTATTTAGAGGGGAACAAATAAAAGTGAATAAGTATAGGATAAAATCTGGTAAAATGTTACAGATTGCTCTTTATATTGTAAAATACATTCATGAAAAATAAGTAAATATATTTATAAATGTATACTATAAAATTAAAAGATATTTTCTTTGTTTAGCAGAGTAATGGAGCCAGGAACATATGATAGATAGAAGAACAAGAAAGGCTATTAATAATTTTTCATTGCACAAAAGTATTAATACCAAAAGCTCCAATACAGAGCAGCACAAATCGCATATGCGCAGAATGATGCACTTGAAGCAACACGTAGTCACAGCGCGCAGCACTCCGCATAGAAAAATTCAAAGCATAAAGGAAAGAGTAGTGTATGGGTGATGTGTAGTGTATTAAATCTGTTCGATAGTTGATGAAGTCTTTTCTTTTAACAGTTTTAAATTGCAGTTACTGTGCACTCTTGGAAGGAGTTTCATCGTCTTGACTGTCGTAACCGAATGTGACACGCAGTTTGAAGGCTGAATGGAGGATGAAAGAAAGACGCAGCGGAAAGAACTTGACTTAAATATTCATCTGTACCTCACATTAAACTATAGAATGGCTTCAGAACACTTGAAATATAGTGGCATAAAGCTTTATGGTGCTTTATAATGTTTTTGTTCCTTTCGTAGGGCTTAACAGTAACACAGAATAGTATACACACAATTTGAGGAACCTGCTCTATCGGAATCGGCTCCGATACTGACATTCTCTGCTGGATCGGGTATCGGTCAGACAAGACCAATCCAGCAGAGAATGTCAGTATCGGAGCCGATTCCGATAGAGCAGGTTCCTCAAATCTAACCCTGGAGGTCCAGTGCGCTGCAGAGTTTAGCTCCAACCCTGATGAACCTCACCTACCTGTGATTTTCTAATGATCCCGAAAACACTGATTAGCTTGCTCAGGTGTGTTTGATAAGGGTTAGAGCTAAACTCTGCTGGAAAGTGGATCTTGAGGTCCAGATTTTAGGATCCCTGCGATAGAGTATCAAATCGATGCATGCCTACTAATTGCCATTTTAATGTACATGCATCCCTTGTTTTGATAGTAAATACTACACTTGTGTTTTTACCTACTTTACCCTCTGAGGTCTAGGGGGTTTTGGGGGCCTGGAGAAGTGTTGACATGCCCTGACTTTTGTGCTTTTTTCAGTTGCTTCTAAACATACATGGTTAAAGTCTGAAACACTATTCAGTACAAACTGGGCTACAATAATATGTAAATAGCATGTATTTACATGATTGTTTTTGAGAAAACAATGTTTATGCGTGGTTAGTGAAAAACTAAAATTTGGAAATCACTGAAATAAGGTCATAAAACAAATACACAACATTTATTCACAAGACTGTCAAACCTGGAGCATGTAGCCTAGAATTTTTGCTTCAAAATGATGTGAAAATCATCTTGTTTACTCACTCACAGAAAACAATAGATTGATTTAAATTTAAGACACTTTTTGTTTCTAAAGGGCATATGCGAGTAGGCGTCAACTATCGTGAATATTTGTGTGATTCACACCTGAGAAGAAAAAGGCCCGCATAATGAGCCTTTCAACCAGGTGTGTGACTGAGAGGGATGAGTTACAAGAAAGGATGTGAGGACAAAATAAATGTATATATTTTTTTTGTTTGTAGTTTTAGAATATATTTAATTATCCCACAAAATAATTTGAGATTCACTTGCAAGTGCAGTTAAACAGTTTATTAGGAACAATCAAAGCTGACTTTCAAAGCTGAATTTTTAGCATCATTATTCCAGTCACACGATCCTTCAGAAATCCTTCTAATATTCAGATTTTTCTACTCAAAAAAAAAAAAAAAAAAAAAAAAATTATTGTTATATTATTATTATTATTATTATTATTATTATTATTATTATTATTAATGTTGAAAAGAGCTGAGAATTTTTTTTCAGGTCTTTTGATAAATTGAAAGAACAGCAAGACTGAATGCTGAAAATTTTGCTTTGATCACAGGAATAAATTAAACTGTAAAATATATTAGAATAGAAAGCAGTTATTTTAAATAGTAAAAATATTGAACAATATTACTGCTTTAGCAAACTGGTATTGACTGGTATTGTGTAATGTTGAAATATATAAATGAACATCACATAACTAGCATTTCCATATTGTTTATGAGCTCTTAAATAAACTAAATGATAAACTGCATTATTAACATTATTGTGATGGTCACTGATACTTATAGTTCAGTAGAACATTTAGATGATGTAAATAAAACTAAATAAAGTTTCACTTGATTATACATTTAGTCAGGAATTATAGTTTGGAAAAAGTCTAACTAGTAAAATGTGTACACGTTATGTGAAACCTAATACAAGTGTATATATAAATAAAAAAAAAAAAGTTAGTTCATTTTAATGACGCATTTCTAAATGAAGATCACCGGAGACCAAGGTTGCAGACAGAGCACCTTGTTTGTTATCTTTATTTTATAAATGCACAAAGTTTTGTTGTTATTATGTGTGGATACAAATAACAGTAGACCCATTACATATTCATTTGATGCATCGCTCTTATCTGTATAATCAAAACTGAAAGTGTAATTTAAGTTCTTTTCGGGGTTATCAGGAGAAAATGCCTCGACACACATATATGCACGGATCGACTCCAAAGGGTTAACCATATATCAGGGACAAATTTGTACTCTGAAGTAAATCTGGCAAAACCTCTTTGGAGATGTTCTCATTTGTAAAAATGGTATAAAAATAAAGTAAATAAAGTTGTTGTTTTTTATTGTAAAAGTGCAGAAAGTTTTTTTTTTTTGTATTTTTTTTTAATTTATCGGGGTTAAGTTATAGTATTTATAACTAGCTTCATATAAAAACAGCAAAGGTCTATGGAATGTCCCAATTTAGATGGCTAAGTAAATGTGTTTGGGTGTGTTTTGATCTACATTAACTGGCCATTGGCAGAGGTTTGTAACTATGGCAAATAATTGTCAGAAATGAGATATATTTGCATATTTGTAGGAAGTCATTTGCGAAGCACTGCAATTTTCATAATTAAGGAAAAAGGAATGTCACCACATTTAAATAACAATTGTACCAGTCATTTTACATTTCTTAATCAACTCATCTGTTCCAACAGGACAGAAAGTCTTTATTCAAAGAAGCCAATTAATGGTCTTCATATCCTGCCACAGCCCTTATTAGTCTGACAAAAAAAATCATGCAGAGGAAGATTGGAGCAAGAAACGCTCAGGCCTCACAGTGAAATCCTGTTGGAGAGATTCCTCAACGCAGGATCACATAAAACCGCCTCTGCATCCCCTGTTAAGATGAGCAACGCTGTTTAGTATAAAGCAAAGCAATAACTAAATCAGTTCATTTTATGTGAATGCTCTTTTATGGGGCTGTAACATTTACATAAAATATTTACCTCAAAGTTTTGTAGCTCTGAACAAACACAACATTCATATTCTGGGGCTTTAAATGTCATTGAGTTGACACTTAATATGACAGAACTTTCTCAAAGTGTTAAAGAGATTAAATGTGCATAGTCATGGTATTTATTAAATTATTTTTCTCTTCTTTCATTAGCTTTATACTGTAAGATGAGTGGGAATTGCTCTGGTCCAGACCTACTAGTGTTTGTCTTCTAGTCATTTGTTCCTGTGGGGGCTCACACATCTGCACGTCATTTTTAGGATTTTCCTTTCCACAATTCAGATGACACTCACAAAATGGTCCTGTCCTTTTTTTGCCAACGTTTGTTTCATTAACCTCTTTGTCTGTCTTAGTTCTTTGTTGTGTCTTTGAGCTCATTGAATTGCTTCTAGGGATTATTAAATTCCGCATTTCTCTTTTTATCACTTTCTCTTTATAAAAAGCTGTTTTGATCTCAAAAAGCAACATCACCATTTAATAATGGAGCCTTTAATGATGGCACCTTTGACTGGCAGCTGCTATAGTCTGAAAACCTGTGTGGGATGCTGTGATGCTGATTGGACGGTCTGTGATAAATTGCCCTCAGACTGAGACTCAAACCTGTTGAGTTATTGAGAATCTAATTAGAGTGTTCTCCAGCAGCGACACAGTCTTTACTAACTGCGTTGCAACCTTACAGTTTATTTAATTTTTAATTGTAATATATTTTTTTTCTTTAGTCTACTTTTGAAAGGTATTAGTTGAGACTTTAATTGGCTGCTAAAGGCTGAAAATCTTGTTCCTTAGCTCGACAGATTGCCACTTTCAGGTCATGTATGTGTGTCATTGTAGTGCCATCAGAGACTTGCTATCCTGTCTGAGCTGAGACAGAAATTAAATGGATTACAGTTACATAGAAAGAATGTTGCTCTTTTTACAGACACATTCAGCTAATGACTACATGCCAGAAAAAAAGTACTGACAGACATAAAGAGTCTATTTTTCTTTTAAGAGTAAAGTAAGTCTTATAAAGTTTTCTGATATTTTTTCCCCCAGTTTTGTATCGACCTGCAGCGTGACTATTGCTGGTCTCCAGCACCCTTTAATTATGGTGAAATGTCAAGCCTGCTGATTAAGTCATACTAACTAGCATAGGGTGAATTTGGACCTTTCTCAAAAATAAAATAAGTTAAGTATTATATACGAGTTATTTAATTTCTCTTAAAACAGCCTTTTCTTTTTAAAGTAAAAAAAAAAAATGCTCAAATAGGCCAGGGCCCGTATTCACAAAATATTTTATCTTACCACTAAGAGTTCTCTTAAATAGCAGTAAACGTTTTTAGCTAAGAGTTTTTCCTTAAAAACTATTCACAAAGCTGAGACAAACTTTTACTAAGGAATAAAAGTCTTAAGCTAAGAGTAAGGGCAGGGTTGACCTTGTTGCTATGGATGATGTCGGCAAACTTACTAACTACAATATGCACACAGTGATAGTCTCTGTCAGATATATATATATATTCATAGAAATATTGTAGAGCGCAATATTATGTTGCTATATTCAAATAAAGGTTTTAAAATAAAAGTTAATTGCCACATTCGAATAAAGATTTTAAAATGCAGGCTAAGTGTCACTAATTAAACAAGTAGGCTATATATTCAGCTAATTGTCAGCCTCTTATATGTATGCTTCTCATAAACAATTAGTAAATATGCATTAGGGCTGCCATCAACTAAAGATTTTTCTGGTCGACTAGAAGTCGTTAATTTTAAGCATTAGTCGACTATTAGTTGCACTTTTATAAATAAACCATATAAATCATAATAATGAGTATTTAAATGCCTACATAACCTAATAAGCTCTAATTTTTTTTTTCTGCGACTAATAAAATTTTGGTAATATGCATATAAACAGCCTTTTAATTAGCAGAATAATCATGGCTGATAGTAAGACATTCAAACAAAAGAAAACCAAACTGGACACGAGAACAGTTATATATTAAGGATGTAATCAAACATTTGGAGTTGGGATAACATCCAAACCAAACCAATTAGAAAAAATGTTTCTAAAATGTTTATATTCCGAGGTAGATTGCTGGCAACAGCCATTTTAGGATAGTTCAAATTGGGCTTAGTGACTTAGGAGTCCTCTTCACTTCTCCTAACGTTTCACAGATTTAGGAGCTAATTTTAGCACTAAAACGCTTTGTGAAATACTCTCAGAGCAAAAATTTAGGAGTCCTAAATTTAGGACTGACGCGACCACTATTTCTAAGATTTTCTCCTAAATCGGCAAGTTAGGGAGCTACTTTTAGCCTTAAAATGTTTTGTGAATACGGGCCCAGGTGTATTTGAGTAGTTATGGAGCTTTAGGCAGAGTTTCAGGGCCAGAAAGATTGATTGAAGATGTATACAGTACAATTTACATACTTGACAGTGAAATATTGCTTTTCTTGTTTAAAACAACTCCTCCCCTCAGGCACAACAAATTTGTATCCAGTGTATGAAGGCAGGAAGCTGGAAAGCAAAGGTAAAATATGAAACTAAAATCAGGGAAAAGAAATGAAAGAAAGGGAAGAAGTGAAGGAAAGAAATAAAAAAATAAATGGAGTCCACAGAAAAGGAATTAGATATATAAATAAAAGTAAAGAAAGAAAGGAAAAAAATTAGCGAATTTACAAAAGAATATTGAGTGGTAGGCTACAGAAAAGAGAAGTAGCAATGTTGCCACCATGGAGAAAATTTAATTTATTTAAAGTTTATGAAAGTTTTTGACTGGCAGGACAGTGTAAACTTTTAATTAATGCAATAGAACTTCAAAGTGGAGTTAAACAGTGTAATCTGTTGCTATAGTGACCCCAGATCCACTAACACTGTGCTGCTTAAAAATGAATTGTGTAATTCGAGTGTGTGCATGTCTGTCTGTATTAAGTAACTTTGTACAGGTTTGACTATACTTCCAAAATGCCCTTACTTTTCAGAAATCTCCTCACTAATTTAGTGAAACCTGTTGAACATTGACTAGGGAGACTTAAGCCCTGTTCACAACAAGAACGATAACTATAAAGATAACGATATTAGCATCCACACCAGCAAGCGATACCGTCTGTTTATTCTAAGAGCACGCTCATCTGCCGCTTTAAATTCTCCAGCTCATTACAGCAGGATGGATTCTGATTGTCTGTCAGGTTTTTTTAGCGTTCATCAGGTGTAAAAAAAATCGTTTTGAAAGTGATTCCAACGATATTGTTTCTCTTTGTCTTTATCGTTATAGTTGTGGTGTGGACTCTGCTATTCTTTAATATTGAGAACGATTTTTAGAACTTTAACTTTATTGTTATCTTTATAGTTATCGTCCTAAGTGTGAATGGACCTTTACACTGACTAGTAAGGCTTATAAATCAGCAAAATCATGCTTATATTTCAATCTAATTATTTGCACAGGTGTTTAGGGGTAGGGGTTCCGGTTAGGTGATCGAAATATATCATTATCCTGGTATAAAAACAGTGGATGACTGAGAAATAATGAAACAAATGTGTGTGCATCTGTTTTGTAGGTCATATAGATGCGATTAAAAAGACATAAACAAAGCATTTGTGGCATCATGTATATTATATGTAACGATTTATTTTCCTCCATTAATGGCTTTACTCTTTAAGAATGACACTGGAGATTTCAGACACACATGTCCAAACACGTCCTAAAGATAAAAGCTTTTTCATTTCAAGCTTGAGTCCTCTTTACAGTCCACATTATATGATAAAGTACCGTAAACATAGTCAGTGTATTAATGATGTGTGACTGGTTTTGCCTGATGTGTTGAGGCTGTTTTTTTGATGGCGGCTCACTGGGCCCTATGGGTTTGATGGCTCCAGATGGAGCATTGAGCAGGGAGAGATCAGCCGGTGGAGGTCTTCCTGAGAGAGGGAGGAGACCCAGCAGGAGACGCATCCCTTCCTCTGACTCCACCACAGCCCCACAGAGCTGCTATTATCCTCTTGCCTCCAGGGCTAGGCTCGGCATCACAGGCTTAGAAGAGCACCAGTGACAGTGCGGTATTGTAAAGAGACACACACACTTATACGCACATCTCAAATATTCATACCAAATGCACACTCACATCCTCCAGAACAAAAGCATGCTAATACAACGCATGCACTTATAATACCCGTTACACCTGCAATTAAATATGCCTTCCTGCATTCAAATGCACATATGCACAAATAATTGCTTCTATTCACAGCAGCGTACACAATTATAATAGAGAATACTGTTAGTCTTTGGATAGTAAAGAGCATCTACTGTAATGTTAGCAGCATTTTTACATGCAATTTTAATGAATTCATATTTTTCAGAACCATTTCGCAGTGGGCAATATAATGTAATTTGCTGACTGGCAGGTGGGAATTGGTTTCATATTCACACTCATCTGTTCGCAAATCAGATCTGGCACAGGCGCAGTGGAGGAAAATAGCTTGAACCTGCAATGCTTCTCAGCTTCCTGCTGCTTCTTAACTTATTAAGCAGCAGCAGCTTTGAATTACCATTGTGCAGAAATGTGCTATGTAAATAAACTTACCTTGCCTTATCTATTATTTTTAATACTTAATTTAAACTAGCTAAAGTGATTCTGTAGTTCCGCAGATGAAGATAATTATTTGTCCTGGCAAATGATTTTTTTGGATTGGCGTTTTGTAAATGAACTGGGTTACATGATCGAAGTTGGTATGTTGAATGTTTCCTTTGTGAATTATAGCTACTTTACGTTGCTTTCTGATTAAGAATAATATAAAGCTGCTCCACAATGGGAGAAATTCTGATGTAATTCACTGTAAATTGCCTTTCGCTGTCTTAAATGTAAATTTCAGTCATTAACATGCAAGCCATTTAGCAGGCACTCTTATCTAGAGTGACTTACTGAACATACTTAAAGCATCTCAAATTTGCTAACTTAAAAACCTCTGCATCTGTTTTTGTCAGAAGTACATTCTGCTTGATGTATCGTTTTTTTTTTTTATATACTATTTTCAGTCCTAGCTGTCTTTGTCCTAGTAATGCACATTTTCAATTGCAAATGGCATGTCAAAATCTAATTCAGTAATTATTCCCAGTAGACTGAATGTCTGATTAATGTGCTATCTTAATGATACTGGCAAAAAAGCATGCTTTCCTGAGCATCCAAAGCATATGGCTCTAAACAGTCTGGCTATTAATTTTTTTGCTCTACAGAATGAGGGTCAGGGTACTAAACATACATTATTTTCTATGTAAATGCTCATAATTATTGTTTTGTCACTGTATTTCTAACATCCCTTATGTTTTTTGTGCCTGATTTAAAACATTTTTTAACAAATTCCTAATGTTTTTTTATGCATTTAAGTAGTCTGTTTTACAGACAGACATTTCGGACACATCATCACCTCTGTAACTGAACTGGGAACAAGATGGTTCACAAAATACTTGGTCCCTCTAGTGATTAGGTCTAGAAATGTAGGCTACTCTAAATGCAAAGTATTGGATGCTTTAAAATAATGTTTATTTATTCCACATTCCCTCAAACAAATGCAATCTTGTGTAATTATGGAGAAGTATTTTTTGTATGTTATGAAGTATGTTAATGTACTGTAAATTTTAATATTAAATGTACATTTGTGGACTTTTTTTGAGCCATTTAATAAAACACAGCATGACCTTGCATCATGTGGTACAAATGTGGTTAAAATGAAGGAAAAATACAAATGAAACCTGACAGAGTTGCTGCCATTGTCTGAGAAATTCTTTAAAGAATTGACAGCACTGCAGAAGATTTATAACAATCCGCATAACATTAGACCTAGTACAGTCTGTTCTGCACAAGATGTTTGAAAATGATTTCCTGTCTCATTGTGATGCCTCTGATTTGTAGACTGCAGAGGTGAATGAGCATTGTCTTGCAACAGGGAGTTTAGATGAAAGCTTGAAGATGCAATGACTGTTCTGTCTAAAAGTGACAGGGCAGCTACTAGCAACTAGTGAAGCGGCCGCCTTAGGTTGATTGAAGATCAGAAGCCACAATCTGGATCATCTGCAGTTTAATTGTGCATGCAGGAGGGTCAGCCCAGGTCAAACTCACTTGTAACAACATGTTGTGCTGAATCCATGGGCTTGCTGGGATGACAAGGAGCTCTGACCGTGATGTAGCAGAATGAGAACCAGGGTCGTTAATCATTTGGACTTTAAATGAGAATGCCTTTTAAATTCCAGTTCAGTTTCTGAATTTGAATTTAGGTAGCAAACAGGATGCAAAATTTAAATTCTAGTTTGCATTTTTTACTTAATTTCCATGTGTTGAATTTCTTTTTGTATTTCATTCTTATTCAGTAAAGCCCACTTCTTGTCATTACAACTCAACTTCATGCGTGTTGTGGCCAATTCCATTCAAATTCACACTGAAAAGACCATTTCTTCAGTGTTAAATGAGTCTTTGAAAAGAGCAGATGATCTGGAGGCAACTCTCATCAGCCACAGGTTGTTAGTGACAGACAGCCGGTCAGTCCTCAAGAAGTGGACACTTCAGAAGCTTGATTGGCGTTGATAGGTTGTTCTAAAAATGACCTGATTAGTAACAGCTCATTCAAGTATGTTGTGAAGAACATGAGGAAAATGGTTAATCTGTTTTTCGCTTTCATTTTTAACAGTGAGGTGATTAAAGGCCTCTTTTATATGATCAGAAGGGTGTCTGTAACAAGTGATGTATTGATGATTTCTTCAAGTGCAGATTGAGAGGCTGAATTATTGGAGAAAATTATTCTCAGTTGGAAACGGAGAGATCTGTTGATGGCTAGCACCCTTTCAGGTTAAAAGCAGCGATAGCAGTGAGAAAAGTGATGGGGGAAGAGAGAGGTGAATGACATCAACAGTCTGCAGGTGTATGAACTGATGATCATGGCATGGAGGTATAAGTGGCTTCGACCACCTCTATTAAAATGGAAAAAGGCTCTTTTGAAAAACCGAACTGCTGTTCTAGGGTCATGTGATCTCTTCTGGACTTCATACAGACTCTGATCATGTGGCTTCAGCCACATTTTCCTTTTCTTCAACATAAGCATTAAGTTGTTAAGGTTTCTGAAAGGTTTTCTTTTTTTATTTTTTTTTAGTTATCACATAATGGTTAGTATTAGTTGACTAAGTCTTTTTTTTAAATTTTTTTATACTGGTCCTTTTTGGTTTGTCTTCTTGTCAGCTCTTTTAAGAGCTCAATTCATCTGCAAATTGCCCATTTCATCAGGTTCAGCTTGACTCCATCCAGTCCAGTTTTCATAATAGTTAAAAAAATATATATAGATTTAGCATTGTTTAGTGATTATGCTTTAAACAGTTTCATAAAAAAAAAACTTGAATGTAAAAAAAGAGATGACATACTTTTTAATAAAAACATTTTGAGTTTTATTTCACCATATTTTACAGCCAAAGCTCTATAATATGCCACTGTGAATTTACACTGAATACATTTTGTATGTATATATTATACATATATATATATATATATATATATATATATATATATATATATATATATATATATATATATATATATTAGGGCTGTCAAATGAGTAATCACGATTAATCACATCCAAAATAAAAGTTTTGTTTACATAATATATGTGTGTATACTGTGTATATTTATTATGTATATATAAATACACACACATGCATGTATATATTTAAGAAGAATATGTTGTGTTTATATATTAAATATATTTATATATAATATAAAATATAAGAATATAAATATATAAATGTATATACATGTAAATATTTTCTAAATATATAATTTATGTGTGTGTATTTTATATATACATAATAAATATACCCTGTACACACACATATATTATGTAAACAAAACTTTTATTTTGGATGTGATTAATCGTGATTAATCATTTGACAGCCCTAATATATATATATATTTTGTATATATATTATACATATATATGTATGTGTGTATTTATTATTTCAAATGTTGAAATAAGCTAATTGTGCTTAGAATATAGGATATATTATAGTGATTTGGGGAAATTTATGCAATGCATTTTACTTAGCTTCAGGTGTGCTTAGATTTTGCAAATATACATGCTGTTCTGAATCTTTATATTCCTGTTTCCCCTTCTATATCAAGGACTTATGCGTAATAAAAAAATAAAAAAAAATTTGATAAGCAACAGCTAGATCAATACCATATTTCCTTATATTCACCAGCTCATCTCAGGTGCATGGATTTGTTTTATGTGATGGCCATCTAGTGTTTGAATAGATGTATCACACACAGATTTTTATTTGTGTGTATGTGTGTGATTGAAGTTATTTAAAATCTAGAAAAAATATGAGAAGGTAGAAAAGGGAGAAATCAGAACATGGAGTAAGAACGAGCCTATCAAAGAAAATATGAGGATGTTTAAATGATAGTAGTAATGACATGACTACAGGAGAAATATAACAAAAATGTATAGATATCAGACAAGGAAGAAATAAGGAGAGTCTAATGATCAAAAGACTTCTGTGGCAGTGAACACCGTTGATATTAGAGTAACTAAATTATTTTGAAACAAGCACACAGCCTCTGCAGTCCCAAAAACAAGCAAGCGACACACATTCCCATAATGTCTTCCATTGCCGGGTTCAGAATGGCAACAAAAACTATTCTGGTGCACATTTAACCTGTGTCCATAATTCAAAGTGACATTAAGTAGCACAGTGCATGTATCTCTAAGGTTACATTCTTCCATGAATTTTCACGTAAATGGGCCAATGTTACTATAAAGCCAGACAACATCAGTAATCATTTTACAGAGTGCGACATTACATAAATAGGTAATGTGAGTTCCACAACCGGACAGAAAAGCCTGAAGTTGTATAATACATCAAGAAGAATATCTTCAGCCCTTGCTAAATGGAGCCTTGACAATAGAGCACACAAACACCCTGTCAGATACCCTCGGTACATGACGCAGATCACATATAATCACCAGCGCTTTTTGAAACTAAAGAAAGCAAATGGCTCATTATCGTGATGACCAAGAAGAGTTTGATTTTCACTGCCCACAACCGCACAGCATCCATCACAATAAACACAATCTCTGCGGCTCTAACAAGCATACACTTTTTACATAATTAGACCTTCTGGTGGGGATGTAAGAGATACAAGTGCAGTGTAGCTCTATTAGTGATTGTTATAATGTGTTCTAAGAGAGTCTATATAATGAAATATGGTATAGAAAGATAGTGCTCATGCAAAATGGGTTGCATATAATGTCTTCGACAATGAAACAGCATGGGTGCAAAATCACAATGTTCTGCGGAGATTAAAGGATGATATAGTGTGCTAGGAATGTTCACCTCTGTGACTGTTTCAAATTGGCTGGGACTGTCATGCTCCCAAACTAATACTGCTTGCAACCAGAGCTCATTAAAGAGACAGTTCTCACTCCATCATCCCTTCTGAATAATGATAAGGGTGCTTTGCTATATTCTTTACTGATTTCATCACAAATGCATCGCCCTGTTGGATGTAGACCCTATTGGTTGTGTAGTAAATCTTCATTATTGTGACCTGATAAGTGAACAGTTTTGATGGCACTTTGGTGTTTGTTAAAGTCTGTTTTCAGGGGAGATTTTTGTATTATTTCAAACTTTTTGAAAATCCATTTGTTTTGGTTAAAATAGTGCAAACGATTTTATAAAAAAAAAAATATTCAGAGCAATATTGCAATGCACAATGACAGTCTCATGAATGTCTGAGGATTGTGGGAATCACCATCATGCTGATGATGAGTGAAAGAGAGAGACAGAATCCTAAAGCATCACATTTTCTGTCCATTTTCCAGAGAGGCTATTGTTACTGCACAAAAAAAAAAGATTGGGGTGCTTTTGTTGGGTTTTTTCCTCCTCATTTTTGTATGTTGGCGTATACATATTTCAACAAGCATTTTCTTCATTTTGACTATACTGAATCAGTGCTCATAATGGGATCTGTCCTGAAACTGGCATTTGAATCAATACTTGTGGGTGTATGTCTGACAATATTCATTCCAAATATATTTGTGTGCACACACATAAACAGATTGAAATACACAAACATACTGTGGAACATATTTTTTCACACCACTGTTTTGCGTTGACGAGGTAGTGACATGTAAACAGTGTGTGATTGCTTTCGTGTAGGTCAAGAAGTAATTAGATGCTGCTGTGAATTGCTTGTTTGTGCGCATGTGTATAATGAAGACCTGATCCTGATTGTGTTGTGCAGATGTTGTGTGATGCATGCTGAAGTTAGAATAAATGCTTCTGGTTAAGTGGTTGACTTTTACCCTAAGCTACACTCACTTATCACCAGTCTGAAAGAGGCTGGGGGTTTGGCGTGTGAATTAATAAATAGTTTGTTGGGGCTTGTCTGATCACATCCATGAATGTGTCAATGTTTTTTTCCCAAGTATTTTTAGTATGTGCAGGCACAATAATTGAATCCTAAATTTCAGATGCTGTGACTGTTTTGTTTAATGTTTGGCAAAAATGAGAGAGAGCAATTTTTTACATCTAAATTTAAACCCAATATCTTTTTTTTTTCCTTATTTTTTGTTATTAGAACAGGGTCGCTCCTGTTGTGCAGTGCCTTTTAAATCTGTGTGTGTTATAAGGAAGTATGTCTGAAATATCCTTTAAGTGATGTTCAGAAAAATGCTCTTGTCAGGCTCAAGCACTTAAGGCAAGGTAGGTTTATTTATAGCATATTTCATATACAATTCGAAAAGTAAAATGAAAGATTTCAAACAATTTTTAAAATAATAAAGAAATTAAATAGAATAATGACTTATTTCAATTTATATTTGATTGATTATATCCTGATTTATTACACAATCAACTGGATGGAACCTGACAGAATGAAAATAAAAACAGTATTCTGTAAAGTACAGCTTGAATAAATTATATATTTTTGAATACTGGATTAAAAATGTATTTTATATAATATAATATATTAAATTTATTTAATAAATGAAAATTAATAAAATCACCCCATTGTTTACTTAATTGTGACATTATGATAAATCTAACTCATCTGATTTTCATCTTTCATATTTTTTTCTTATATATTAAGACGTATTTGTTGGGGACGTCAAAATATACTGCATAGTAGAATGACCTTCCACATGGTTATTGCTGTCACATAAACATGGTAAGCATGTGTACAGTGTCTTCATGCTCTCTCTGTTGAAATCCCATTCACTAAACCTCTGTATCTCTGGGAGCTTCTCTCCTGTGATGTCAGATCTGACTGGAGGACAATCCTCTTTCCACATACCTGCACATTAAACCCAGTCTCACATTAACACTGGTAAACGGAGGTTGCTATGGATACACACCTTGCCTTGAACAGTTGCGTAATCTTCTCGCCATCTCAAGATACCTTGAGTGACTGGAGAACCCCGCATCCAAGGAGGAAGCAGGAAGAGGAGGAGCTTCCCACTCAGTGCGCTACTTAGTATTCCATCCAGGTCTCTGTGGCATCTCTCACATCTGCATGGCCAGGTGATGCCTGTGGAGAGTGGGGATTGATTGTTGAGATTCATTATTACGATCAGATCCTCAGGGATACCGACCTAGTGACTGCAGTGCATGATGGCCAACTCTTCCACCACATTCTCTCCATTTCTGCCGTTCCATTTATTTGTTTTAACACTTCTCCCTCAGGGAGATATTTTTCCTAACATGTTTTCAGGAACAATGGCGGACCGTATAACAACCACTATATTATTAAATCCATCCAATGGAGGGGAGCATTTCAATCCAGTACACCGAAGAGACATTTTTTTTTTGTTGTTGTTGTAGTTCTCTCTCTCTCTCTCTCTCTCTCTCTCTCTCGCTACTCCATTATCCTTTCGTTGGTCAATGCGTCATATTTTTGGAATGAATGGAGTGTGCGGGAATGGAGGAGGAGGAGGCAAAGAGAGGGAATAGAGGAGAACAGGTCAGAGAAGTACAAACAGAAGACATTGGGAGGGTATCAGGGGAATCTTTCCTCTCAGTTTTTTCATTTGTGACCTGAAAGACCTAAAACAAGACAAAGGTTTGGTATTAAAATGAAAAGAACATAATTCGTCATTCCTTTCCATCTGCTTTCTAATATTCCTCATCAATTCCAGTGCTTTGCCTTCACAGCAACTCTCAACCTCATTTTACAGCATGATCTCTTGCATATTTTTCTTTCTGTTTCTTTGTTAATGCATGCTATCATTCATGTGGCTTCCTTCCCTCAATCTCTTTCTTGCCTCTCTCTCTTTCTCTCTCTCTCTCTCTCCTGGGTTTTTCAAGACAGTGCCGCTCTGCTGCTATACATCACAGCTACTGTTTCCCACTCTCCTCTCTTCCACTCAGCTTCGCTCCTCTTCTCTTCTCTCTGCTCCTCTCCACTCATTCAGACCGCATGCTCCCAGTCATCTCTGGCACTGTTGGGTCTGTGTGGCCAGTGGAAGTGGACCCGGACACCCTGAAGGTGTTTTCCCGTTCCAGTGGATCTGTGGGGAGGGGAGGGAGGGCAGGGAGGGGGTGCAGGTGAAGAACTCCGTGTCGGGGGGGTAACAGGTTGCGTGGCTTTGCGGCAGGAGCTGAGGAGGGTCATGCTTCATGAGTTAAGTGGATTTCGGACAGAGACTCGTCGCGCATCGCCGACCCAATGTGGGGCCCTTTTCCGGATGGCGGGAATGTCCGGCCGGGAGCGATGAACCAGCTGGATGCTCCTCGGCCACTCAACTGGACCATACGGAAACTGTGCCATGCAGCCTTCCTTCCATCTGTGCGCCTGCTTAAGGTACCCTTGGGATGGGCATATACAGGGGGAGGAAAGAGACAGTGAGGTCGTTTGAAAGAAAAATGTTTAGGAAATATTTGTTTTGACTTGCACTGATTGAATGAGTTGCTAAGAATCAGAAAAATAGACCGGACATAAGAAGAAAGCTCTTTTTAACGCTGATTTCCAGGTTAACTGATACATAAACCCTCATCATATGAGTACAATGACCTATGGGATTGATTCTCTCTAAAGGATTTTCATCCGCTCAGAAATTCAGTGCTTCTTAAGAGCTTTTTCTTGCAGTGTGCTGAAGCAGCTAACTTCTCCGTCTTATTTGATAATGACAGGTACTCTGCTCATGTGGAAGTGTATTGTCAGAGTATGGAGTGTCGAGGTCTTGTAGCTAAATTAAAAATTGCATTGCATGGTGTGCAATAAGCGCTGTCAGCTTCTCAAGAGTAATGCTTTATTGCTTACCCACAAATCACTTACAACGTGTATATCCTTTACATTACAAGTATAGCATTTCATGTGAATCAGAAAGTTTGTTTCTGAAGCCATTGTAAGCAGGAAAAGATTACATTTGTTGTGATATTTTGCACAGAGGTGATAGCTAATAGGTATTAATAAAGCTTTACCGCACACTTGGGACCATGATAGTTGTTTTACCAGAAGGAAATCTCCAGAGAGATCTCTGCTGGCAATATAGTAATGTATCCCAGTTTGTAATGCAATTTCTTCTTGTATTATAGTCAGTGGTGTTCTATTATCAATGTTCTGCTTGTGTTATAGTAATAGTACAGTGTGGATCTGTCACAGACAGTGCTTATATTCGTTTAGCACTCCCAGGAGTGAAATCCTCCCCAGGTCATGACTCACAGTGTTATGAGCGGATCATTATGTTCTTGGTTCAGTGTTTCGGCTCTGAAGGTGTAGTATTACAGAGAGCTGTTACAGCGTGTTGTGAGCTGCTTTTCGCATTGGCTGTGAAATGCAGAGAACTGGATCTTTTTCGCACTTCCAGACAGAAGAAATGACTAGTGAGTCACTGGCTCCTAAAATGGAACATTAAGGAGCCAAATGACTTTCCATTGAAAATGTAGTGATCTCATAATAAAGATGGTTATTCTGAAATGCTTTAGTTCACAGAGTGAGTTTCTTACTTCAGTTACAGTCACTGCTTTGTGATGTGATGGAGGGTTGTTTTAGTAGGTAGACTATAATGATTTAGGTTTTATAGACTACTAGGATGTTTTCTATTTGTATGTACTGTAGTAAAAATTTGTGCAAATTTAATGGCATCACTCTAATGACCCTTATTGTTTTGTGTCTTAATAAAAGTAAAAGTGTGAGTTCCTGTGTAGGTTTGTCAAGTCAAGTCAAGTCTGCTTTATTGTCAAGTCTTCCACATGTACAGCCCATACATACAGAGAATTGAAATTGCGTTACTCTCAGACCCATGGTGCATACAGATAACACTAACAGTAGAGCCTAAAAATCCAGTTTGCCCACACGGGTTTAAAGTTCCAGTCTGTTTAACGTCACAATTGGGCCTCATATTTAAAAAAAATTAATTTTTTAATTTAAATGCATTTTTAGTTGTTAAGAATAGCATTAATAGTTGAGTACAACATTTGTGAATATGTTGTGAATAATATCTTTAATTTGTCATATGGATGGTAGTAGGCCACATGACAATGTAAAGTATAGTACGTGTGGATAACATTCATGCTATAAAACATTCTTTTTAACCGTTGTGAAGTAATTACTTATGCAAAAGAATTACCTACTACGAGTATGTGATTTCTGATTCAAACCAACGCCTACATTGCAGATTTCCAGTTCACCAGCCAAAAATTACATGTTTTTAAACAATTCACTAAGTGTGTCTAATTCAACCTGCTAACTCACAAGCGAGTTCGATGTTGTTTCGTGAATCTTTTGTGATTCATTCATTAAAAAAAGAACCTCTTCATTCAAAAGAACCATAGCGGGTGATGTCTGAATGTTCGCAAATATTATACTGTTGCGAGCTGTTTGGAATTAGCTTCTACTCCTGATTGATGTGAGTATATCTGTAATTTGTTCATGAATCAGACATAACAAATATATAGTTCAGTCATGAAACTCTAGATGGCGCTGGCTGATGGGGTGTTAATGTAACTGATGATATTCAGAGAGTTAAATGACTTGGCACAAGCTGATTGGTTCATGCTGCATATGCAGCCAATGAGCTTACTGCCTTGCATTTAAATGGCTGGCTAGCATTCACTTGAGATTCCTGCAGCATGCTTTCAGAGTTCTCTAAAACCCTCCACCTTCCCCAGCTCCACCTGTATAGATCTGCTATGGGGTTATTTTATATGCTATTTGTGCAGCAGCAGAATGTCTTAAATACTCACGGCACGCTATCGCTATATGCATTGGCAGTAGCAAGTTCCTGTACTTGCTTGCAGCAGCAGCAATAATCTACAACTACAGCAATAACCAACAGCAGCAGCAATTAAACAGCAGCTTAGCAGATTTGTTCTGCCAAGACCAATTACATTAACATTGTCATATCCATCACCTGCTAAAAGTTGTCATGATTGAACTTGTCCTGTGTTAATTTTTGCAGGAAACACTCGCATACTGATGTGTGACGCAACTGCATATGCAATTGTAATATCCAGTCCAGTTGTACTGTATGGATTAAAAATAAATAATTGTCGCATATTTTTTATTACTGTTTAAGTTGCGTTTGGATCTTTGCTGTTTTCATAGCTGTAAGTGTATTTTGTAGTAAACATAGTCTCTTTGCTTGTGAATTTATATCATAAGAGTATGAGCTGTGCTTGTGTTTTGCATAATACATTCTATTGTTGAGTTACATAATAATGGTGGGCGGGAATTTAGATTGATTACGGTATACCAGTGCAGCATATTTGACCTATAAGTTAACTTTAAGGTGAATGTTACTGATTAGGGTTAGAGAGCAGATGTAGTTTCAGCTGCAGCTGTTCTGTGTAGGTGCCTGACTAGAGGAGTTGAAGATTACAGGTCAGAAAGACTGATGCCCTACATATGAGATTATCTCAGAGACGAGTAAACAGCTGTGTGTTTGTCCAGCTATGCTGAAGTGTAGTTTGTCAACAGAGCACCAAGGAGGTGGTTGGGTATTTCACTATTTTTGCATGTAATCCTATGCTTGTGAATATATGTGTATGTGTGTGTGTGTGTGTGTGTGTGTCTGATGTCCAACAGCATTGCAAACCTCCAACCTTCCAGATATAATGAAAAAACCTCAGAGCAAATGAAGGTTTGTGACCGATGTGGCTGTATCTGTCATCGCACTGGAGCTAATCTAATTTGCTGATGCCTTTGTCGGTTATCAGGGAACACTGGTAAGGAATCAGATGCTTTGGCAGGATGCACTAATTTCACATGGTTTGTATTCCCAAGTGTCTATAGAAGTGGATATGTACAAATAGTTTCCCTTTGTAGAGCTAAATTAAATTTTTTTACTCTCACTTATGGCAGTCCAAATCTATATGCTGTAATTTATTTCATGTAACTCAATAGAAGGACTTCTTAGTGTGTTCATACTTTTCTATTCATTGACAGTTTTTAGTATTGTCAAGCTCCAAAAAATTTCAGAAATTTTAGTGCATATAACTACAGTATATAACACGATTTCAGATGCCATACAATAGCTTTGTGTGAAGAACAAATGAAATGTAGCATTATTTAATAGAAAATATTGTCCTTCACTGCAGTTTTCCACTTCCATTTCCAGCTTGCATAATGTGTTCTTATGCAACACATTCAAAAACGAGTGTCAATGATGTAAGACCTGTCACAGTGTGGCATCATTTTTAACCCAAGCAAGATCAGCAGTGAGGTTTTATCATATAGCTTCGGAAGACTTGGAATACAACGCATAATACTTTATATAGTGTTTATATGGTTTATGCAGTAGAAAAGTGTATGTAGCATACATACTCATTTTTAGGTGAACTGTTCCTGGTTGTGTGTAGGACTCTTTCGATTATGGGGAGAAAAAGAGTGTCTATTATGTATCTTATTTGCTGTTTTTGCAAATAACACCAATGTGCTGGATTTTTTTTCCTCTGAGCATATGATATTGGACATTATCCAGACAGTAAAGTTGTTTGCTGATGTGTCTATTGAGATGCAAATTAATGTAGCGATGTAACGCTTCCTCCCCAAACAAGCTTTTCTGTGTGTCTGCAGGTGTCTGTGTTCTCAGCAGGTGAAAGATACAGTGATCTATGAGCTGTAGAGCAAGGAGAGAAATTTGATCATATTTTGTGTGTGTGTGTTTTCATGTTTAATCTAAGTGTGTTTTTTGGTCTAACAACTGTTGCATAATTTGCACAAAATGTTTATGTAAAGTTTTAGAACAAATTTCATGATTCATTTAGCAATTGACAGAAAGGGATGTGTGCAATTGGATTAGATTGTCCTCGGTGGCTTAGTGTTTTGTTTAAAGACATCTGTCAATTATGTGATAATTAAGATGATTAGATATGTGGGCATGCTCGATGCTACAGTGAAAGTGAGAGAGTAAATACTGAGTGGAAACATGCATGAATGCATACATATATATAATTCATGTGTATCATGTTAACTCATGGCTACCCCTGTGAAAGTGAGGCAGATGTTTTTGTGTGTGAATTAAATATTTCCTTAAATTTTGCGCCAAAACCAATTCCACTTATTTGCAATGCTTCATGAAGGAAGTTTCATATGTCCTACATATTTCTTATATCTACTAGCCTGAGTACACTCATTATGTCAAATAAGATATTCAGTCTGCATAGCACTGAATATTTAATTGTCACGTTCAAATATTTATTGTCAGTTTATTTTAAATGAATGTATTTCCATTTGCATTAATATTTAAGATTACAAGAGTTGCATACTATCAGTATACAGAAAAATATTTAATCCAAAAACAAATACAGTGCTGCTTTCCACATGGTGCGTTAGAAGAGTGAAACCACATATCTCTACAGCAAATATCTTCAGGGTTGGTGGCAGGTGTTGGGACTATATACTGTATATTGAATATCATCTCAGTGACACACTCTGACAATCTCATCTCTCTCATTCTATCTCTCTGTGGCACACTCATGTTTCTTTTTTCTCCTTTCATTCTGTACTAAAGCGTATTTACTTTAATATACTTACTGTATGGAAAGGGATTGATGTAGGGATGAAAAAGACCATTTTTTAAATTCAGCTGTGGACTGAAATTCAGAGAAACAGCGACCACACAAATAGCTACCAAAAGAAAAACTCAAAAGGATTAAGCCACACAAACACATTTTTCATGCACTGACATCTCAGCAACTTGGATTTAGAGATGTATTGCTCAATTAAATCAGTTTATTCCTGTACAAGACATGGTAATAAATGCATTAGCTCCTTAACAAGCCGAATCCAAGTAAACCTTTGTCAAGATTCCATTTTTCATTTCACTCAAGGATAAGTCAATTGCACATGTACTTTGTCTTGTAGCTAATGTGAATTTTATTCAAAGACTTATATCTTAATTTTTCTTTTTGGTTATGAGTGAGTGGTGAATTGAAAAATACACCTTTCACTTTCTCCTTTCTCCACCTTATTCTTCATACAGTTAGTCAGACAGTGAGGAATTAAATCGTTTTGGGGATTTGTGTGTGTGTGTGTGTGTTTGACAGAATTAATGTAAAATGCTGATTGCAGCAAACTCTTGTAAATGGAAAAGTTGACATCCCTTCCTTTGTGATTGTAATGGCAGGAAGACCGATGCCTTGTAATAAGAAAATGTTGAAAACTATATAATGGTTATGCATCTAGGCTTATGCAGAGTTTGCAGCTGTAATTTTGGTATGTCTGACCTAGATATTAGAGTTATTGAGCTTCTGTTCTGGCCTCTGCTGTTAGTGTACTCAGGGCTTTTTTGGTAGTGTACCATCTCATGAGGTGTTCAATAAATTTATTATAAATAATTCACAGGGTCCTTAATGAGCTCAGGTAGGACTGCTGCTCTGATTTCAGTTACATTATTATATTCAGTTAAAAGTTAATTGTATGAGAACGTGGGCAGCTCATCCCTGCAAGCATTGCATTTATCATTATTCATTCAATCAACATAAAAGACCGCCTGGTAAATCTTCTTATAAAGATACTCGAAGAGTGACTTTCTGAATCACCGGTCTTTGATCACAGAGACCTTGGACAACAAAAGACTGAGCTTCATTTGATAAATGATGCATGGGGTTTAAATGCAAGTCCAAGAAAACATCTTCATGTCTAAATAAATACAATTTACATCGCTTGAATTAACCGTGATTCTGGATATCTGAGTAGAAAAATAGTACTAACATCTTCAGAAAATGTCTATTAAAGCTTAGACAATCCTTGTTCTTTATTCTTTTGAATATTACTATCAAAACATAGGGATAGTTTGCTCAAATAATGTATTTTTCTTAGCTTTAAGTAATTTCAATCATGTGTGACTTGTTTTCTTCTGTGGCACATAAAAATGTAACATTTAGAAATATGTTTTGACCATTGACCATTTATTTATTTTGGTGTTACCTTTCCCTGAATTCTTTAAAAAGAAAAAAAAAAGTTCGGAATTAATATTTCATGATTTCCCTTGAGATTATTCTGTGATCTCCCCACAAAGATAGAAGACAGGAACTTACTCTCCATATGTTAGTCTTTGTGCAGTATATTGGTTCGTCTCTGGGCTTTCAAAGTTTTCAGAGCCAATAGTATTCTTTTCAGAGTTTTCCTTTTAAACTAATTTTGATTTGAAATAAATGAGCAGCATGTGCTTTTATTTACATAGTCTTGAACAGAGGACAAAAAAAAAAGCATTGCATCACCAAGCAGCTCCTCCTGATTTCCTGCCATTTCCCTGGAAACATTCACGGTTTCAGTGATGAGGTGAAACGGGACAGTCTTCCCTCCCTCTTTCTAAATGGAGGATTTGGAATTAGCTTCCCTCAATGGGCAAGTCATGAATGGGCTCTGAACAGGACCGGCCCTTTGAAGTTGGCCAGTAGTAATAAGCTTCCCTCGTCTTTAAAATGGGCTGCATAGCCATGTCAAAGACGTATGCAATGAGATTCTCAGGAATGGAAATCACTTTTAATCTTTTTTCCTTTGCTCTTGTCTTTGCGCTTGCAAATTGTCTCAGGGCGCCTGATCCGATCAAGTATATCCTCCTCATGCTTGCTTTAAGATGCCCTGTCAGCACGTTTGATAGGTGTGAGGCAGTCTTACACGCTTAGTGTGTGTGTCTGTCCATTTACACTGTACCATTTGTGTGGCCAGAATAAATTGAATGTGTGAACACACAAAATGAGAGTGGAACCAAGGGCTATTTTCAGGAACCCCTCTGTTTCTTATATCTCTATATTGGATGTTTGTGTGTGTGTATGTGTGTGTATGTGTGTTCACACAGTCCCCACATTTCAGATTTAATGGATATTGGACCTGTGCTCCAGTTTCTTTCTCATTCCTTAAAGTGAGCTATTTCTGTCTCCTCACCCCTGAGTCCCAGATCCAGCCCTCCACCACAGCTGTCCCTGGCTCACCACACCTCTTTTTCACTCAATCATTCCCTCATGTTCTCACACGATCATCCCTATCCTTCCATGTCCTTGATTTATTCATTCATTTCCCTTCCTTATGGAGCTGGACAGTGTGTTATCTCATTTTTCTGAAGTGTGAATGACATGACGTGTCTGCATATGTCCTGGCCCAGCTTAGAATAACTTCCACTCTTTCAGGAATAGAAACACATGGGGCTTCACCCTGTCTGCTAACAAATACCTCCTTCACACCTCATGGAACAGCAGTTCCCATCTGAACTGTAAAGCTACTGTGAAGGTGAGCAAAGGGCATGATTGGATTGTTTTCCAATCTATCTATCTATCTATCTATCTATCTGTCTATATTAATATTTATATATATATCTATCTATCTATCTATCTATCTATCTATCTATCTGTCTATCTGTCTATCTGTCTATCTGTCTGTCCGTCTGTCTGTCTGTCTGTCTGTCTAATGTATCTGTCTATCTCTATTCATTCTCTTGAATAGTCTTCATCTAACATATTAGATCTTCCCCTTCTACATTTATGTAAGTTTTTAATGATGCTGAAATGTACAATTTGGATGTATTACAACATTTAAAACAAAAATCTCAATGAATTTTTAGCTAAAAAAAAAGTAAAATATTTATGGATCATCTATACAATTGAGATATTTGTATCAATGCATTTTAATAATTTTATTGATCAGCGATTTAGATCCTCAAACTCCTACCTCTAAACCTAATCATAACTATTACAGCACAAGAATAAAATGGATACTTTTGTAATTGTTGCATTTTTGGTGAATTTTATGGCTCTATTATCAGTCATAGCATGCTATAGAAAACGTCTTTTGTGTCCTATGGCAAACAAAGTAAATATTGTCACTTTTAGTGTGAAAACCTAAGTAAATGTACATTTTGTAGAGCCACATTTTATGACATCAAGTTCTCTATTTCTATGTATAGATTCTTTTTGAAGACCCATTTTTATTCTTTGTTTTACAGGGGGGTAATTCTTTTTGAGGGGTTCAAATTTAATTTTCATATTGTTCTGTCTGTCTATCTATTAATCTGTCTGTCTTTCTATCTATCTATCTTTCTTTCTGCCTTTTTGACATTTAATTCACTTCTTGGCATTTACAACCATCTTTTATACAATATCTTGCATAATCATATATGGATGGAAACCCGGCTTGTGACAGCTTTGTAGTGTAAAATCAGCTCTAAAACAACAGTCCTTGAAAATTAGATGACTGTGTGTATTTGTGCATTTATAGCCCATGGCTATATGTGAATGTATATATTATTTTTTATGTGTAGGCTAGATGTGTGTCCATCATGGTACTCCTCTGTTTTGGGGCATTAAGTTGAACCTGGAAGCAGAATCTTCCCACTCAGTGCAGAGCTAGTGGCACTGAACCATTAAATCCAATGACACAAGAGCGAAAAACAGCTGACAATGAAGGCATTTCCTAGATTAACTGTAATGGGGTGTTGGCATAAAGAGTTTATTTGGCATATACACAACAGCCTGATTGTTTTTCAGTTGGTGTCTTCATTATAATTCATAAAGATAGAAAATGAGCTTATTGAGAGCATGTACAAATGTAGAATCGTATGGTGAATAATTTTGTTTAAGTTATTAGATTCTAAATATTATATTCAACAAAAAATACCATATATTATGATATTTCATATGTTTCATTTTTATAAAACATTGCTCAGAGAAGATGGGTGGATAGTTTTGTTCGTTGTTGGATGACTTCAGAAAAGGTGAAGTTTATTATTATTTAAAACTTGAATTATTTGAAGGCATGATTATAAATAACTCATTTGTAGTATGATCCCCTGTGTGCTTTTTGAGCATCCAAAACAGCAACATTACTGGCAGTGTTATTTTGGTGTGGGACCATCTCTTTTTGCCAACCAATGATAAATAAAAGGGAATTTTTGAGAAACCAGAAACACTATTTTTGCTCTTCTGTTTATTTAGGTACAGAAATGTCACACTTCACCTTTAAATGTGTATTTAGTCATTTTTAGCAGAGCATGAAGGGAAATCATAAGGAACAAACATTAAAATCTGTGTCAGGAGGCAGCAACTTTAATAATGAATGCACCAATTGAGGTCAAATGTTCTTAATTTGCATCAAGATTGTGATGTCAACCTGTAAGGAAACCTGTGTATGTATCTGATCAATTAAAATATATGATATGGTTTTTCAGGACATGTTTCTCATACACTCCTCTATCATCATACCTCCTCATCATTCATCACCACATTCATATCAGCTGCTTAGTACATACATACTGCTCGAGTAATACATCAAACAAGCTTGCCGCAGGCCTGCAAAATCTGCATGTATTATTCATTAGTGATGCATAACGGGAATCCACGGCTATCACAGGAGCTATTGCACTTATCTAACATATCACAGAAAGAGTGGCCCGTTTGTGAGAAATACTGGAGTTCCATTTGTGTGGCACACTAGCAAAGAAGGGAATGTTTTCAGAGAATGCTGTGACAGTCGTGCTCCGTAGGAATTGCATCTAAATTTGAGCACAGAGATGCCATCTCCTCCCCTTGGAGAGCGAAGACACGCTGACATTGGGTAATGACCCTGAGGGTTTCGATAATTCAGAGTGCGGTACATGGGAAAATCATCTGTGTGATGAAAAAGTTTCAAGCTGTAATGACTTAGCATTTTTCATGAATTTATCATGGATGTGAAGTACAATTTGTTCAGATATCTGTAAACAGTACTTGTTTGTTTCAGGTAAACAAGTAATTTGTGAAACATAACGCGTATTGGTTGTGAGGCTAAAGCATAATGAGGATTAGATGTTATTTGGTGATAAGGCAAAAACATAACACAGCAATCTTTCACACAAGCGGTATTCCAACACAGACACATTTCATGGAAGAGCAGTCCCTAAAAAAACATTCTATCAAATACCTTTGGTTAAATTGATAGTTCACAAAAAAAAAAAAAAAAAAATCTGTCATTGTTTAGTAACAATTATATAATTTCAAACTTGTTTTCTTCTGTGTTTTCTTCATCTAGCGTAACGTCTGAGCTGCTGGTTTCCATTTAATTAGAGTCATATGGATTTGGAATGTCATTAGGTTGAATAAACAATGACAAGATTGTTTTTGGGTAAACCATCTCTTTAAGAAACTATATATATATATATATATATATATATATATATATATATATATATATATATATATATATATATTATTTATCTTTAGAAGGTCCAGTATGGGTAGGTCAGTTTGTACCCAAAGCCGGTTTGCCTTTTTCTGCCCTGATCTGTTTTGTTCAAGGTTTTAAAGCCTTTGCCTCAGTCTTTCTCCCCTGAATTTAAGTTGGATGGTTGGAGGCAGTTTTTGTGTTTGCTCTGCTGGGTTTCAGTGCTGGTGGTCAGTTGGTGTGTGTGTGGTCACAGTAGTGAGCCCCGAATTTCTGGCAGTGAGTCTCTTCTGTTAATCCTTCCTCACCGCTCAGGACTGAATGTTCCACATGCTGCCACACACACATAAGCCCCGTTCACACCGCATAGTTCTAGGAACTAAGTTATAGAAACTAGGCATTCGGGTAGTTCCCTGGGAACTTTAGGTTCCTGCGGGCCATTTTCCTGGTTGCATTCGCACCGCCAATATGAACGTAAGCCGGCGAACAGCAATGTCATTTAAGCGCAGCATTCTACAACCTAAACAACAAAAGGATAGAGGACACCGTGATCAGAGCTGTGTTTTTGATGTATATACTGGGTTTCATGATAATGGAGATAGAATGTAGACGTAGGACTTATGCGATAGAGCAAATCAGAGGACTAAGAGACGAAATCTACTATGGCAACTTGCATTTCTACATACGATCGAGTCTGAGAAAAGAGCACAACGCTGCAGACAAAGATGACAGGTAAATGCTGTTAACATTAACTTTCTTTTTATATTTATGTCTTGTAACACTTTAGAATATTGTATCATGTTTAATGAATAACTACACAGTAAGAAATGAGTAATGCATTATTAATATTCTAGTGATTACTAGAACGTTATCATGATCTTCACTTTAGAATTAGCCCTCACGAAAATTAGCCATGGAGAGTTGTTTTTTATTTATTTTTGTGTTGGTTACCAATTGTATAACTACACAAATACCATAGTTAAGCTGGAAATTCTAAAGATTATTGCAGCTTACAAAATGTACTGATTGTGTTTCAGACGTTGCTGTGGGTCATTGCTCAACGCTCTTCACTTGTGGAAAAATGTCGTACCTGGTTTTACAGATGATCAATGGATCCAAAACTTCCTTATGTCCAGAGAGACTTTTCAGTACATCTGTCACTGTCTGAAGCCAGCCCTGGATAAAATGGACACGAACTATCATCTGTCTGTGCCTCTCCAAAAGGGAGTTGCTGTTGCCGTGTGGAAACTCACAACTAACGCCGAGTACAGAAGTGTTGCACACCTCTTCGGAGTTGGCATTTCAACTGCCTGTGTTAAAGACTTCTGCTCCTCTGTTGAAACCATCCTGTTGCCTGAAGTCATTCAGAGTCCAAATGCAGAAAAGCTGAACGAACTGTTCCTTTACTTCAAGCAAAGATTGGGGTTAACCCAGTGTGTGGGGGCTATTGATGACTCCCACATCCCTATTCTGGCTCCCAAGGAATACCACACAGAATATTTCAATCGAAAGGGGTGGTATTCCGTAGTCTTGCTGGCAGTTGTTGATGGAAAAGGTTTATTCTAGAATGTTTTTGCTTGGCTACCCAGCAGTTTGCATGATGCTAGGGCTCTGCGTCTGTCTGCATTATGGGAGGTGGATGAAAGAGGAAAGTTACACTCGTAGTAATTTAGGAATGTCAGTGGACAAGACGTTGGCCATTACATCATTGGTGATGCAGCGTATCCACTGACAAGCTGGCTTTCTGACAATGGTGTCCTGCAACAGCAAGAGGTATTTAACCACAAAACAAACAAAGCAAGAGTTGTGGTTGAAAATGCATTTGGCCGACTGAAAGGAAGGTGGAGATGTTTGCTGAAATGCAATGACTGCAACCTGGAATGGGTCAAGTCAGTGCTCACCTGCTGTGTACTTCACAACCTCTGTGAGAGCCATGGCTAAGAGTTTAGAGAGGAGTGAGGTGTTCCTGCCCCTTTCCTCCAGCCAGATGTGCAACAGGCACCTGTTGCAGATACTGAAGTGGTTAGAGTGTGTGCTGCCTTGATGCCAGATACAAATATATACATTAAACTGATTTTCTGCTTTGTTACTTAAGATGATAATTTTTTTTTTAACATTAGCGTTTTCATGATGATGACAATTTTTTTGTAACATATTTTGGCCTTTTATTGTTCTTTCATGACTTCTTTCATAGCTATTTGGTCTGATAACTTTTGGTTGTTATAATTTGTTCCTCTTAAGATGTTACTTGATTGCCTGCCCCCACTAACACAAGTAATTGGATTGCTTTGTCATGATAACCAATCATTTTTAGCCTAGGCTGAAGTTTTCTCATTGGTATGTTTTGTGGCAGGACATACTTTAATCTTCTACATCCTAATTCCTAAACAAATAACTCCAATAAGTAAACCGCATAACAAACTTGTATTTAAGATATTTTATTTTAAAAAATGTATGTAAAATACACATCTTCTGGAATAAAACAATGTCTTTGTCTCTAAACACATGGTCACCGTGATTTTGCCAAGTAAGACATGTTCCTGAATCAACATCTTTTGATGATCCTGGATCAACATTATTGTCCAAAAATATAGACTTCACCCAATCCCTAAATTCCTAAAATCAGTGGGAAAGGATAGCTAAAAAGTTATATCTCAGTTCTGATTGGTTGATTGGAATGTTGTTCCAGGATCAACAAGGATGTTGATCCAGGAACATGATGTCCTTGGTGAAATCACGCTTATCCTACACACACAGATGGACTTAAACGTGAAAGTGCAGTCCATAATGCAAAACAATGTGCAAAGAGCAAAAAAAGAGGTTAGGTTGGTTCAGTCCAAATCAGGGTGACGCAGGCTTTGTGTCCCTGCTACAAGTCTGTTCATGGTGATCAGAAGGCCCTCCATTAAGGCCTGTTGGCGACTTGCCTCTGCCACCTCTGCCCGCAGCTGCTCTTGCTCTCATGTCACCCAATTTTCTCTTTCCTGGCAGGAGAGAAGACATTTAGTACATTGTTATACATTCTGTGAATATACTTCAACATATATACATACACTTCAACATGAATTCAATTTCATTACCTAGTCGGACAGGTGAAGGACAGCTAGGGCGGCTGGGGGTGCTGGATGCAGTGGGACGTCTAGGGATGCATGGAGTAGCAGAGAGGTCCAATATATAGGCATCTGCAGTGATATTTGCCTCAGCCACCAAAGAGCACTCTGGTGTGATCTCTTTAAAACAAACAAACAAAAAAACATGATAGGCTCAGAATCACAAAGATTTGTAGAAAAAATTGTAGATTTGAGCTTTCGGTGCCTTGAACTTGGTAGTTGCATTGATGTTTATGCAGGGTCAGAAAGCACCCAGATTTCATCAAAAATATCTTAGTTTGTGTTTGGAAGATGACGAAGGGTCTTGTGGGTTTGGAATGACATGAGGATGAGCAATTAATAACATAATGTTCATTTTTAGGTGATCTCTTTAATTTAATGTCACACATAAAACCGTGTACTGTTTTTACAAAAAAATAAAAAATAAATTTAAAACGGCCAAAAGTGAAAAGTATTAATTGAATCAGAGCTTCTAAGCTTGTTTTGCATCAGAATAGCATAAAACACTGACAAATTTGTATTAGTATTGGACCCCAACCGCCCACCCCCCCCAAAAAAGAGCATACAAGAGCTCTTTTTAAAATCAATTTATTAATTAGCCACCTATTTATTTTCTATAATAATAGAACAATTTTGTGGTTGATTTTTTTTTTTTTTTTTTTTTTTTTGTATTATTTGCATTTAGCTGCTATTTAAGACCTCACAGAGCACCTCACTCCTGGTGCTGGAGAGCCACCTTCCTGCAGACTCAACATAAACACACCTGATTCAACTGATCAGCGTTTTTGGCCTGGAACTAAACTTTGCTGGAAAGTGGCTCTGCAGGACCAGCAATGAGGAATCCTGCCTTATTAGAACAGACCTGTGAAGCAATTTCAGGTTGTGAGTCTGCGATTAAGAGCCACTGCCTCAAGATAGACCTTAAATAAAATTACACCTTTGCACCTTATCTAGCCCTAAAGGTACAAATATGCACCCTTAAGGTTCTTAAGTGCAGCCTTTAGGGATAGATAAGGTACAGAGGTGTGCTTTTGAAGCCACTGCTCCAGTGACAAGCTGCATTTTTTTGACTGTATAATCCAGGTTCCATATATTCTGCTACCACCCAATGCTGCACACATAGATAAACGCTGTGACACTGCAAGCAGCTGCCACCAGGCTTGACTTTATCAGAGAAAGGAGAGAGATAAAGACAAAGGACTTGAGGTGGAGGTAATGGGAGAAAGATGGAATGAAAGAGTTAGTGTTAGATAGTTTGAACCACGGCCAAAGCGTGCAAAAGGAAAGGGGATGTGTCGGATGTACCGTGGCTTTCGCTGGGGCCGTGTCTTATCTGCTTTTCCAGACTCTCCCAAAATCACATGTCCTAGTGATTCAGTGAAGCGTCAGTCTCTCTGGTTGCTGGATGGCTCTTAACCCTGAAACCACTGATCCATGATCACTGCCAAGCCGGAGGTCACATGATCTGCAGCAATCACTCACGCCGCCTTACAGGCCTGTAATACTGCTGTCTCTGAGGACTACTGTCAAAGCTCCCTCCGGTGCATTCTGACATCCTTCATACGGATACCTTCGAGCCATGCCATTTCAACACTGAGCTCAGTGCCCATTTTTATGACATACATGCAATAGGCACAGTGTAAGAAGAACAATTCAGTGTCAGTCAAACACCATTGTTCTTTTTCATGACACCGTTTCAAGCTTTGGCGAGGGCACTCTTGTGAACAGAAATTTGCAAGTGGGTGGATCGCTATCCTGTGCCTGCTCTCTAATTTCTTCCTGATAATTATAAAGTTTACTTTTTGGGGCCTTAATGAGACAATAGCTCTGTTCCAAAACCTAGTGAGCTGCCTCCACAGGCATTTTCAGGCATTAGATGCTAAAGCTGTTCCAAATAGTAGGCAACTTAATTATGCTGCCTCCTTGCTTGCTTTATTGGTATTCTTGATACTTTTTTTGGTCCAAATTCAAAGGCAAGGGCAACTGTATCCATTGTGGGAAAGGCAATAGTGTTTTGATGCCGAGGAACCCCAAATATGATGATGCCTTCTAAATGTAAAGGGAGCTATATATTTTTATAACAGTTTTCTGTTTGAGTGTTTATAAAAATATAATTTATTGCTGTGATGGCACAGCTACATTTTTAGCAGCTATTACTTCAGTCTTCAGTGTCACATGATCCTTCAGAAATCATTCTAATATGCCGATTTGGTTCTGAAGAAACTTTTTTTTTATCACAGTTGAAAGCAGTTATGCTGCTTGATGTTTTTTGGAAGTGATAATTATATATAAGATTTTTAATAAACAGAAAGTTGAAAAACCATAATTTATTTTAAAAGACAATTTCTGTAACCCTATAAATGTCTTTACTGTACATTTAATGCATCCTTGCTGAATAAAAGTATTAATATAAAACTTAAACTGGCCCCAAACTTATGTTTCTTATGTTTATACTATTCTGTAAAAATGGCAAGCATTATAATATATAGGCTACATGTGTTCTAAATTTAATGATCAGCTTTTATATAGTCAGCTTATATATTGTAGTAAATCCAAAAGAAATTTTATCTGGAAAATATACTGTAAGTTGATAATGTATAATTTTTCTGTCCACTGTAAGAGTAATTCTAGATATAAGTATACTGTATACTTGCAGAGAAGAATTCTGATGTGTTTTTATAGCACTAATCACACCAAGTGTTTTTCTGTAGCCTTTTCCAGAGGATATTAGGAGGCAGTGGCAAGGAAAAATGATTTTTCCCTCCCTACAAAACAGTTTACAGATTTACATACTGTTTGCTTACTGAGGTTTAGTTTCATTTAGGATGCTGCCAATGTAGACAGTGGGCAGAAAGCCATGAGGCAGCTCACTAGGCTTTGGATCACATCCAATGTTTGCTAATTTTTCAATAGCTTAATGTATAGCTTCACAATTAACTGTACAACTACAATGACAGCACAATCAAGTTGTATATTTATATTATGCTGTAGGTAATAATGAGATGTCTGTGGTGAGGCAGAACTGTGGTTCCAAACATTCCCACGGCATGAATAATTCATGCAAAGTACTTGCAGTACAGTATATGCAAATAACTGAAATGCATGTACAGTATATCCCATGTGAGCTATGCTCATTTTGTGTGCAATGCAAGTTATATTTCTTAATAACTAGTTGTATATTCCAGCAGCATTTTTGATTGGGTGGACCAGCTGACCCTTACCCTTATGTGACCTTGATTGTTAAAATTAATGAGGTATTTTTCTGACAGAAACCTCAAAAAGTGCATCGTATTACCTCAACTTTTTGATGCATGGCCAGTGCTGCTGCTTCATATTGATACATGCTAGTACACAAGAGCATGGTCAGTCAGATGTCCTACGACAGAGGCAATGCAGCACAAATCAATGTCAAGAACAGATTGTAATATCACAGCTTTTCCATCAAAAGGTCACATCGTGTCACACTGGGACATTTATCCTATCACATTCAGTAATGAATCTGCCTGCCAATCTCCCTTTTGGGGCATCAAATGCATCCAAGTGTGCAAATGCAATTTAGCATGCACAAGAATGAAGAAAATCACATGCATAGAGGAAGAGATTTCTACTGTCATTTTTTTTTTTGTGGGTAAACTTTAAAGGATTTCACATGACAACAGTGGGACACTTTGGTAAGTACAACTAAATTTTAGAATTATGAACTTTTTAAAATAGCTCAAGCAGCTTGTTCTGCAAACTACAAAAAACTGGATGTTTATCCCCAGATATTGAATAAAACAGAGAAATTCTCTCTTTACTGAGAATTCGCTTATATGTAGCTGTTATATAATGCAAGGTTATGAGCTGCAATATTCATGCCAATAAATAGGTTTCACTTAGGTTGATGTTCAATGACTGAAACAATCAACATCATTAAGTAATCAAACAAATATGTTATTCCTCATAGCAACAAACCACAGCCCTTGAATTTCTCTTTATTCATGTACAGTTGTTTTACAGCAAATAACAAATCGGGTACATACTGCAATTAATTTGCTTAGTTATTTACATACTGTTTGCTTACTGAGGTTTAGTTTCATTTAGGATGCTGCCAATGTAGACAGTGGGCAGAAAGCCATGAGGCAGCTCACTAGGCATCCAATGTTTGCTAATTTTTCAATAGCTTAATGTATAGCTTCACAATTAACTGTACAACTACAATGACAGCACAATCAAGTTGTATATTTATATTATGCTGTAGGTAATAATGAGATGTCTGTGGTGAGGCAGAACTGTGGTTCCAAACATTCCCCACGGCATGAATAATTCATGCAAAGTACTGCAGTACAGTATATGCAAAATAACTGAAATGCATGTACAGTATATCCATGTGAGCTATGCTCATTTTGTGTGCAATGCAAGTTATATTTCTTAATAACTAGTTGTATATTCCAGCAGTTTTGATTGGGTGGACCAGCTGACCCTTACCCTTATGTGACCTTGATTGTTAAAATTAATGAGGTATTTTTCTGACAGAAACCTCAAAAAGTGCATCGTATTACCTCAACTTTTTGATGCATGGCCAGTGCTGCTGCTTCATATTGATACATGCTAGTACACAAGAGCATGGTCAGTCAGATGTCCTACTAACAGAGGCAATGCAGCACAAATCAATGTCAAGAACAGATTGTAATATCACAGCTTTTCCATCAAAAGGTCACATCGTGTCACACTGGGACATTTATCCTATCACATTCAGTAATGAATCTGCCTGCCAATCTCCCTTTTGGGGCATCAAATGCATCCAAGTGTGCAAATGCAATTTAGCATGCACAAGAATGAAGAAAATCACATGCATAGAGGAAGAGATTTCTACTGTCATTTTTTTTTGTGGGTAAACTTTAAAGGATTTCACATGACAACAGTGGGACACTTTGGTAAGTAACTAAATTTAGAATTATGAATTTTTAAAATAGCTCAAGCAGCTTGTTCTGCAAACTACAAAAACTGGATGTTTATCCCCAGATTATGAATAAAACAGAGAAATTCTCTCTTTACTGAGAATTCGCTTATATGTAGCTGTTATATAATGCAAGGTTATGAGCTGCAATATTCATGCCAATAAATAGGTTTCACTTAGGTTGATGTTCAATGACTGAAACAATCAACATCATTAAGTAATCAAACAAATATTTATTCTCATAGCAACAAACCACAGCCCTTGAATTTCTCTTTATTCATGTACAGTTGTTTAAGCAATAACAAATGGTACATACTGCAATTAATTGCTTAGTTTTTCTCCAGACTTTAAGGGTATGTTACAATTTTCTGCCATTTAATATTTATTTAGAGTCTGAATGTTAAATCTGAATCTAAATGTTTAGTAAATGTTAAAATCTAAAGCAAAAGATTACATTGGTAATGCTTGAAGTTGAGCTGCTGCAAAGAGCCTGTGCAACAAGCAGCAGAGGCATCTGCAATCAGATCTGATTTATTAAATATCTTCACTTAAATTATTATTAATAAGTGACTAAAGCTGGGGAAAATATTGGTAATAAATGGAAAAGATGATTAAAACACGTCTATTTTAAAACCCTCATAAGCTAAATCTGGAAAATCAAATTCAAAACCTATTGCAGTCGTTTGCAACACACTTGGCACCCTATAGGTATTCCCTGCTTCATCAGTGAGTCATTTAGCATCCAACAGGGGAATAGGCTGGCAGAGAAGTCTTAAGTGTTCATGCTTGAAGTTATCGGATTGGCTTAGCATTTGATTTCTGCCACTAGTGAGTCATAAGTGTAGAGATATGTAAGATTTACCACAACTTTTTGTGTTGCTCTCTCTATTACATGTTTTCCTGTGAGGTCAGTAGCTTTAGAGATGTGATGATTTAAGTGCGGAGCTACGAAATAAAAGCTTGCTGTACACTAAATAATAAAAGTTTATTTGTTATAATTTTGTGTACCATATTAATCATGATATTGTTTGAAGCACATCGCAGTACCATGAAATGATATGAATATAGTGATCATTCAGTGTCTTGGCATGCAGTATTACACGCTGATTCAGACTCTGTTTCACAGTACGGCCACAGTACTTTTTTGTAAGAATAGAGAAGAGTTAAATATTGAATATGAGATGATTCAGGATAGCCCTTTCTCCATTAGTGAGGTGAGGATTTTCTGTTTGTAGGAGGTGTTATTTTAGCGTTTTAGCACTGGTGACACCCACTCTGCACCAGCCTGTCTCTTTTTAAGCCTTTATGACTCTGACACTTCATTATCAGCCTTTCGGCTGACAGCATGACAGGACCAATCTGAGCCAATCAGTGCAGCTGCTGATTTGTGACCAGTGGGCAGAAAACAGGAAGTCGATAGATAGATACACTCTTATCTGCTGTCCTTTATGCACACCGCTTAATTGTAATGTGACATGTTATTTTCCCCTAAGCTTATTATTACTATGCAAAAATGTGCACCAAATGCAAAAGCCTGTTTCAATAGCACTGGTGCTGTAAGTTTGTACTTTTAAGTTCCAGACTGAACAGTTTACTTACTAATGAGCAAATGGTTTTGGCTGAATGAACAATGTGAGGTGTAATGCCAAGTTTAATCATTAGCAGTAGACTGGTATGATTTATTTATTTTTTTTAAAGAGTCTTGAACAAATGTCACAGTCATTGCACATTGTGACATCAGGTGAGGAAATCACAAGTGAAAATGCCAGCTTTGACAGGAGTTACATTTGGAGCATAGAAGCACAAAAACAAAGACAAAAGGCAGTAGTGGGTAATGGAGCTCAAAAACTCTGCAAAGCAGCCTGCAGAGTATTCTAGCAAATGTCCACCTGCAAAGAGAAGTACAAGTCATTTCAGGATGTCTAAGAGTGATCTATGGCAATGACAATGATATATACTAGAAATATGTTTTTTGTTCTTTTTGGCCATATAATTAAAAAAAAATGAGCATTGAGCTGTGTTTCTTATGTGCCTTGAGCTTGAAACAGGTGGTGACTGCTATTGAGAAAATGTGGACTTATCAGCCAAAGCTCTCAGGGCAGAGGCTATTGATTGAAATGCAGTGTGAGGATCATGATATGTGTTTGAAAGTTATACAGTACTGTAACTGTGGCGCTATCTTAAAACAAAGCACATACTTTGGCTTTTTAGGTTTTAAAGATTAATGGAAGCTGACTTTGACTTCTTTCAAATTTGCACAAGGAGAAATTATGGTAATGTGTTTAGCCTAAATGCCATCAGAGAAAGTATTGCAATACTGAATCAATTAATGACGAGAATCTTTCAGCTCGTAGGGAAGATGAGCTCCAGCTATTCCCTCTGGATCGAGTCAGCACATTTAGTTGCACGGAGAGCTGATTTATCACAAATAAAATAATTGTGAATTTCGGCTGCCAGCACGAAGAGCTTGGAATATGTTTGAGGATTTTTACTGCCTTCGACTAATGGAGTGTCAAGGCAAGTTTGTTTTTAATTCAGAGCTGTGCAATTACATCAGAAGTATAAAAGTGATTTGATTTGACTGATTTGGATGTAAATGCTCATCCACACTATAACTGCGTCTCTAATTTTAATGTGTCAGAAGGGATTGCTTGGTATTTTATTTTATTTTATTTTATTTTATTTTATTTTATTTTATTTTATTTTATTTTATTTCAGACCACATGTAGTTGTAGTTGTTATTTATAATTTGTGAAGCAACTATTTTGTTGGCTAAAAAGGTTTTAAATTTAATTTTATCAATCCTGCAGATACCTTGCTAGTGCTAAATGTCCTAGAAAATCAAACATGATGCTACTGTCTTTCAAAATACACAGCGTGCTTTAGATCGCATTAGTGAATCAGTCTGTGTCACTTAACAAAGATACTGTTATTTCATCTGACTAATTAATGATCACTGTAGACATAACAGGTGCTTTCAAGCATTTTGTGGGATGTATATGGAGTAACAGCTGTCCGCTAATCGGAACAAGAGCGGGAGGAATACTAATAAATCAGAAATATTGATGAATAAAACATTAACTTGAGGAGGTGGATACTCTATTGTAATTTAAGAAGACTTACATAATTCCATCATTGATCTGTATGGATCATGCTGTAAAACTGAACAACACCAAAATGAGAGAACTGAAAGGCACAGCGCTCAGCTCGGGTGAATCACCTCCTGAACCACCTCATTAACCTCATCTAGTGATGACAGTTCTGCTCTTCAGCTCACAGAAGAACCCACACACAGTATCTGTACCTCCAATTCTAAAAGCTAAATCTGCTTAGATGAACACACTCAGGTCTACACCAATGGTGTCTGCAGTCAGTATATGATTTGTGCTAAATCGACATGTTTCAATGAGTTTAGTCACGAAGACCGAGTTATTATCACCTACTCCTTTCACGCTTTTCCTTTTCTTTTCCTCCCACAGCTGCCTGCCTTCACATGTAATTAATTTGAGAAAGTAGCTCTGTTCACTCAGGCATATTTTAGCGACGTGAATGAACCAGTGACCCTACAGCGTATACACTGGCTGTTTCCTACCATTTTAGACTCGCTGAAAAATAGTTTCCTTATAAGTGGAGAGAGAGTCATTAAATAAAGTGCTTGTAATGTTAACTTTGCCTTTGGAGAGTTACATTGTGTAAGTTCACGCAAGTACCTTGTAACGTTGATAAACTGAAAGGTCAACAATAATTTTTATTGTACAGAGAGATGTCTGTCGTGTACTGTATACATATGTTCTTGTTGTTCGCTGCATGACAGTTTAACAAGGTTGCTCTTTGAAAGCATGATGTCTCCCTTGCTGAAAAGGCCACCTTAGACAGGCTGGTTTTGTGCTGGTCTAGTTTGGTCGACCAGCATCCAAAATATGCATGTGACTGGAAATGTTAGTCTATGCAAAAAGGTAATGTGCTGTATTATAGTAAGTTTTGTAAAATAATGAGGTGTAAAATAGATGTGTCAGGAATTTCATTATTTTTTGTCACCCTGAATTCAGTCTGTTGTGCAGAATACATCTGTTATAACTTAATGGAGTCATCACACCTCTGATGTGCAAAGACATTAAGTCATTGTTGAGTTTCCAAAATCAATGACCAGCGCAAAGGGGGAAGGCACAGGGACAGGTGAACCTGAACCTGCCATGTAACGGCCAATCAATAAGCGGCATTGTGTTTGAGAAAGAAAAAGAGGACATGGCTGTTGTGAGATGCACAAAGGCCAGTTTAATATTGATTTCTTTTAAAATGCACTTTTTCTTTCAAGCTATGCTCTTTAAAGCCAGTATGTGTCCTTAAATCTTAAACAAAGAGAACTCTTGTAGTTGAAATCTTTTGTCAGGCTGAATCAGTATTTAGTTGGATTAATTTTAGCAATGGCTTTGTTAAAGCACATGCCCCAAATCCATTTTCATGAATTTCACATCAAATATGTCTTGATTGGCTGTTATTTTGTAACATCACACAGCATTTTAATTTTTGGTGTGGATATACGTATCCCTTGTAGTTGGACATTGCATCACAGCACCATGTGATGCAGGTCTAGAATTTTCATAATATTTAGCTCACAGAATAAAATATCAGTGAGGCAGTGCAATTTTTCCTAGGAAATGGCTTTTTGGAATTTCCAGGCTCAGGTGGACAGGAATGCAGTTGTAATGAGGTGCCAGAAATGGCAAAAGAACATATAGTGTACTGTTTCCCTACCAAGAGAAGGGTTTTTTTTTTTTTTTTTTTGTCCTGTCTTATTTTGTCTTGTTGAATATTCACTTAATTGATTGGGACCGGCAAAGCTAATTAAACATCCATTATTGTCTGCTTAATTTAAAAATAAACAAAGAGTTTTGAAACTCTTAGCAACTCAAAATGTCACTCTGAATGAACTGAGATTTTGTGAGCCCTAATGGTTTGTGATGGAATAGTTGGGCGATCATGAAATTGTCAAATAATATTTTTTACTAGATTCCGGTTAACTTTTTAAAAGTCATCAAAATTTGCCTCAATTCACCCTGTGTAACATTTATATATAAAACATTTACATATAAAAAGGTTAACTTTAAAATATGGAAATATAGCTTGGACTCAAAATAACGTTGAATAAGTTGTTTATGTGACTCACACCATTTGCACAGCACGACTATTTATTGCTGCTTAGACAAACCTCATTTGTCACAAAAACTCTTTGTAAGTCCTCAAGCATTATTATCTCCAATAGGCATAAAATTGCGTTTGAGTGATTGATGAAAGTTTTGTAAAAAGCTTTTGATATCCTACAGCTGTTTACAAGAAGAAATTGATGTTTTTGCTTGTAAAAACAAAAAAAAATCTATGCATTGAAAACAGTGTACTGGGAATTGAATTTATTGTTTACCCTTTAGCTTTGTTTCTAGGCACATGGTATTTAATATATTAATATTTATAATATAAGTATTTATTAGTGATATACTTACATAGTTTTGTAATAACTTTTGTAAAGTGTCTTGTGACTCCAATGAACAGAGAAAACCTGATAGTTTGTTGCTGATATTATGGCTATCTCCATGTAAATTTTGAATAAATCAAATGTTTGTGAAACTCGACTGGTTATGAGAGCGAAGCTCAGATTTCGCTTCCCCTGTGACTTAAAAAGCTCACAGAAAACCATATATCAGAAGTTTAAACTGATATGGCTTTAAAATGCATGATTCCAGTGCGATAGTCATAATAATCAAAACTAAACAGATGTTTTTGGCAGAATATCTAAGGTAGGAGCTGTAAAGGGACAGCCCTATTCTGGAAAAGGAGGCGGGAAGCAGCAGCTCATTTGCATTTAAAGAGACATGCGGGAAAACAGCGCGTTTCTGCTTCCACTCAAAATAGGCATTTTTAAAATTATTAAATAATTGATCTGTGGGGTATTTTGAGCTGAAACTTCACAGACAAATTCAGGGGACACCTGAGACTAATATTACAAAAAGGGGCATAACAGGCCTTTAAATGTTAAAAATGTACATGTTTAAATGATGTTTTAAGAGAAAAAAATCTTAAACATTAAAAACGTCTTACATCCCAAATTCTGTTACAATTCCCAATTAGTCTAAGGTTAGAGGAACAGGTAACAGAATAAAAAGGTGATGTGTGGAGGCAGCACGGTTCAATTCCCAACCCCAGAGCTTTAACAAAGGCCAAAATCAACTCAATATCAAAAACAAGTTCTTTTATTTTAAAGATATGGCAGGATGTCAAAACTTAAAGAAGGGGCAAGGCCAAAATAACAAAATAAACCCAACTATTTGGGAGAAACTAACTAAGCTAGAACAAAGAAAAGAAAACAAAAATACAATAATCTACCTCCCTAACTAGCATAAACAGGAGAAAAACAAGATAAAGAAAATGGCACCCACCTCTCTACTAACACATCCCCAATAAAATAACAATATAAGCTTAATAGGTAACAAACAATACCATAAGTAGGGACAAACAAATAATAACTTCCAAAACAAACCAGATTTCTTGTCTTAGGCATCAGTTACCACAAGAGTGTTAACACAATAACACTGTAAAGAAATCAGTCAACAAAGTATCAATCAAAACTTTTTGGGTTGGGAATAGAAGCCTCACGACACAGCCTCCACACACACTTTTAGAGCTGTGCAGTGGTGCAGCTTAAATCCTCACAGCTTTATTTAGTTAATTGGAAGGAGAATTTTAGAAAATCATTATACTGATATGTACTGACAGAACTTTCAGTTTCCATAGCAATTTAAGATTTTTTTACACAAAAATTGCAGCCCGTCTCTTCATCTCACATTTGGATAAAAGAAACACAAGGTACTGGTTTTACTAAGGAAGCACACACTCAAAAAAGCATGAATTTCATTGCATTAAAAACAAAATGTCAAACCAATTGGTATTTGCAAACCAATGAGACTATGGGCCGTATTTTAATGATCTTAACGCATGGTCTGAAGCGCATGCTGCAGATGCACTTAGGGCGTGTCCAAATCCACTTTTGCTAGTTTAACGATGGAAAAGACAGTTGGCGTGCCAGGCGCATGGTCCAAAAGTTGTACCCATTCTCTTAATAAACCAAACTGCGTCACATTCCCTTTAAGAGCCTGTTACGCTTGCACCATGGCTAATTCGCTATTTACATGGTGGAATTTGCAAGAGCATATACTGAACACTTCTCCAGAGAGGAAACGGATCTGCTCGTGTTAGGCTAAAGTATGCAAGCAGACCATCTACGGGACAAGCTGGATTCCACCAAATCCCCCTGAAAATAATACATAATTATCTTTTACATTGTAATCCTTTCATTTTTAAAATTTGGCATGTTTGTGTGCTGCTGCGAGTCCCTGTTTGTGTAATAAGCAGAGTGTATGCATGTTGTGGACCTGCCTATATGTGCATATTACTAACGTGCTGTTTAAATAACAACAAAAAAAATATGGCGCCATTGACTTTAGACCAGGTTTCAGTTGGTCAGTGGCTCAGTTTATTTCAGTTGCCTCAAAATAGCAATGCACCTGAACACACTTCATTTCAGGCCAGCACACCCATGAACGCAAATGCATTTGCTAAACAACGTAGCGCAGGACATGAAAATGATAACTGCGTCAGGCTGAAACTAGCGAAAACGCTTGCTTCACGCTTGGCGCTGCATTGCACCAGGTGTATGATAGGGCCGTAGATGTTTTCATAGAACTTTTTTGATTTTTGCAGTTATTTTCAACCAGCTGGTCTCATGGCTGTACTGTATGAAGTCAATTCCTCAAGTTTACCAAAGGTGTTCTAACAGAAGACACATTAATAATGAACATGTTACAATCTGACAATCAGATAGTGTCCAAAAGCTTTTTTTGTATTTCAAATATTATATCTATTTCATAATTTAAAATCCAAGTGACTAGTTTTAATGTTTTTTTTTTATATATATATATAAAGCAAAGCTTTTAAACTGCCATTAATACAGTTTAAGTGTGACGTAAGTGTCCACTTACAGTACATATGCTGATCTGATGTTTTCATATGGACCGGTCAGCTTGGTTATTCTGTCTGTCATGTTCTATGCACTGTCAAGTCTTTCCAGGTCAATGTGAGGAGATGTTTGGAGGAGGACAGCAGCCCTAGAGCTTCTCTGACAGTGTGATCTGTTCAGCAAAGAGTGTGTGACCGAAGCCAGTCTGAGCTGTTTTTATCCAGACCTCTGTCTCACTGCATTTCAGTCATTACATACATCATCATGAAGAGGCTCTCAGCTGGAGGCTTAGGTCTATCCCAAAGTCTCCTGTCTCTTTTCTTTCTTTCCCTTGGCATGTGACAGAAGCTGGGTTCAAAGGAAACAGACTGGGCACAGTGGAGAACTAGGGCGGCTGGCACAAGTATAGTGGGTAGAGAGAGAGGGTTACGTAACACAATCCTCTCTCTCTGTTCCTGTGCCCAGAGGATGTGCTCTTTGCCAGCCTTACCAACAATTTCCCTCCTAAAACCCTTGTGATTGCATTGGTCCATTACTGCATTATCATAGCAGTGACACGTGGTACAGTGCTTGAAATACACTTGAGTGATAAAGCTGGGAAATAGGTTTGGCAGCGGTGCTGTGACGTCTTTGTGAGGGCAGAACAGGAAGCTGGGTGATTTTGAATTAGCATTTTCATGCGTCTGTGACACCTTCAAAATGGGTTGTCCCAGTTTTAACTAGTGATGTTTTTTACTCTGTTTTATAGGGTTTTCCTGCAGACTTTTGTATTACATTGATCAAGTGAAGTCAGTTTTATTTGTATAGCGCCTTCCACATAGTTTTAAAGGGACAACTCACCCAAAAATTTTAATTATGTAATCATTTACTCACCCTAATGTTGTTCCAGACCTCCAATGTAACAAAAAGAAGATATTTAAAAAAAAATTACATTACAAATTTTTTTATTGGGGTTGGCGCTGATAGCCTTGTGGGCACAATGTGGGTAACAATGCTACACAGCTCTGATCTGTCCTATCGTAATAAAAGCAAAAATGGCAAAAAGAAAATCGAATAAATAAATCTATGGGGAACAATTTTGGTTGACTTTCAAAATATCTGTTGTGTGTAAAGTCATACAGCTTTGGTTGGGGAAATACTGAAATCTCAAAAATTGCTTACCAAACTCACATTTAAATAACGTATTTCAAATCAGCAAAAAAATAAAAGAAAAGGAAAAAAATTAACTGTCCTAAAAATGTTGTTTCTTGTGTTGAAATAGCATAAAAACCCATATATGAGGTTGGTTTAGGGTTTAGCCAATTCGCATGCGCACGTCTCTTGACACTGACTGTTTTTATGTAAACCAGAGCTTCTAACAGCAGCTGCAGTGACACAAGAACTTTAGCAACTGGCTCTGTTGTTTAGAAGGTGGCACTTATTCCATTATATTGCATTTGCACTTTCTTCCATTCATAGTAGTGCATAATCTCTGTATACAGTCTTTCATACTAGTCCCATGTTTATTTAATAAAACATTTTTGTAAACAACCCTTTTTTATTTTAAACAAAACAAATTATAAAAACTACTTGCAAATAAGCAGCATTCTAAGCTTGAGGAAAATTGAATTCATATCATATTGGTAGATTTTGGTTTTGCCAATGTGCCTAACAGTACTTGATTATTCTTTGACTTTGGCATTGTAACAATGCCCTGTGTGGCAGAAGCACTGCGGCTTAGATGAAATTACAGGGTTGAAATCCGAATCACAGCACACTGGTAGTTAGGCTGATTACTGAGATGTTGAAAAATAAGAATGCCTGTAATTTGAATCCAATATGTCATTTTGTGTATGTCATTAAAAAAAGTCCTCTTATTATAAATGTTACAAAGCCAAATACTATTGTGCTGATGTCTCAACTTGTTCTTTTAATTTGGATGTAACAATTTAATGGCAGCTTTTATAGAATTGCTGTCTTGAGTGGGCAGTATCGTTCTGCTTCACTGTTTAGCATTTTCAAATACTGTACTGTAGATTCAGACCCTAAAGGCTCTTATAAAAGATGTTAAAGCTGCAGCATAAATACATAATACTAAAGTAAAAGCATGCATCCTTTTGTATGAGTGTGTGCGTCAGTGGGGAGATGGGGGAGGAATGGGTTTTTCTCTGCACTAGCACTTTTGCTCACCCTCTATTACAGACTCCAAATTGAAACTGCAGTCTCACTTTATCCTCCGAATGTGGTCAGATGAAAAACCATGGTGCTGCGAATTGAGGGAAACATTTCTGTTGTGTGTGTTGGTATGGGGTTTTTCTGCTTCCTTGCTTCTGTTTTTCGAGTTTCTCAACAGAACAGCTGCATCCCATGTGTAGCCTACCTCTACAATGTGATAACCTTCAAAAGCATGTCTGTTGACTCTGAAAGTGTTTCAGGGTTGACCAAAAAATCCTGGCTAATGATTTCCCATGGAGAAAACAGCAGTTCGTAACGTTTGAGGGCGCGAAACCAAAGTGTGTAAGCTGTTTTCGCACTGTCCCTCATATTACAGCTGAAATACTTTTAATGCAGTATATTTAATCTCCTTTAGTGTGGATTAGTGTTCTCAGGAACAGCAACGGTAATGAGATTAAGGTTGAAGGAATGAAAGTCACTTATACCAGGGGATGGAATGAGCTAAGGGGGGTTAGGGTATCTTTTTTTCCTTTAAAATGTGAAAAGTGAGACCTTCTCCTTTGCCTGAAATCAAGGTTTCCATTAGGGGTAATATCATTGATGAAAGGATAGTTATAATAATTTTTTCTTTTGACTTTAAGACAAAAGGTTGGTGAAAAGGATAACGAGATGCCACAAGATACTGTTAGTAATTTCATACTCGATGCTGTTTAATTGAATGTTTCTCATTGATTTATAACAGCAGCCAAGTAGATGGTTTTCATGGTAGAGTGCCTCCTTGATTAATGCTTCGTTCAGAGATTATTCTTCCTTGACCTCCATTTAAGGTTACAGAGGACAACTATGGATCCACAATAATGACAGGTAGCTAAGGCAATGCCAATCACCATCCACGAAATGTGGTGATGTTATGTACAGTAAATCATTGAGGAGAAATACTCCTTCAATGAAAATTGTGGCATTATTTTCTCAGCGAAATGTTGTTCCAAACCTGTATGATTAAAGCTAGGGATGTCCTGATGAGGTTTTTTTTTTTCAGAATATTAAGTATCTGCCGATACTGAGTCCCGATCCGATACTTGTATTTTCATAGTGCTTTGTGCAAAACACTTCAAATACGTTAAAGTTATTAAAATCAATCCAATTTATACACTGATGTGCAGAGAGTTCCTCAGGGAAATGTATATACTTTGTGTCAGTGGCGGAGCTAGAGTTTTATAAATGGGGTGGCCAAGGCTAATTCGGGGGGTCCATAGAACGTGACAGAAAAACAGTGTATTACCCCAACCTGGCATAAAAACACATGAATAAATCCTACGATTGCATATGTTACATTACCCCACATTAGTTAAACATACTGTAACTTCAAATGTTAGGTTGATGATACACAGGGCGACTTTTGGAGCAATTTTGCCAGGCAACATTTTTGAGCAGTGTTGCCTGCGCACTTTCCCATTGAAAATAGGAAACAAATTTCTATCTGGATAATTTAGATCGGTCATGGGCTTCTCACCTGGTTGCCCATTGACAGCAACATTGCCCAAAGTTGCCCGGCAACATTGCTTATTTCTCTTATTTAACCAGTGGTTGGAGCAAAAGATCTAACGTTACCTTGTGAGCAGTGAATTTTGTACATGTTTAGGAAACCTAAAACTTCAGCTTACTTCAGACAGGGCTGACAACTTTTGAGTTCAGCCTGGAGTGAGAATTATTCAGGATTAAGTAACAATCTTTCGATTAAGTATGTTATTTTTTTCTCAATTTTTCTAAACTTAACTATACAGGGAACCATATTGTTGAGGTTAAAATTAACAGCTGATTTGTATACAACTATTATACCTTTTTTTTTTTTACAATAACGTTATATCTTTATATTATTTATTATAAAAAGAGCAGTTACATGAGTAAATATATAATAAACAAATTTTTTGCAAAATTCTCTACTGTACATTTTTTTTTATAGTTTTTTGTTGCTTTTATGGTGGATTTTTTGATTTTATGTGGTTGTTTTATAGTTTTTTTTTTGTGGTGTATTAAAGAATATTTGAGTGATTACATGAGACACTATACATTAAGCTGTAGTGTATCTTTTAACATGGATCGGATGTGCATTCGATGAACCGAGGCAATGCATGAGCGCATGTGAACCGCCATACCAATAAAGAGCTCCAAAACTGTATTTATTGTGAAATTCTTAATAAAACTAACAGAATTTGAATGATGAGACTTTTTTTGTTTCCTATTATCAAAAGTGACCTGCTCTGTTGTGTCTGTCAGCTCGTTGTCTGTGTCCTGTCTGTTCTGCGATGTTTTTCACTCCGTAAGAAAATGAACGTGTGGCGCAAGAGCGCATACATGAGAGGCTGGAAATGGGCGAGATGAAGCACGATGCAGAACACCAGATGCATCACATCCTTGAGTTCGAGGCTAAAATAAACAGTGCCTGAGATACAATTATTTGAAAATCTGGAATCTGAGGATGCAAAAAAAAAAATCTAAATATTGAGAAAATTGCCTTTAAAGCTGTCCATGTACAGTTATTTGCAATGCATATTACTAATCAAAAATTAAGTTTTAATATATTCAAGGTAGGAAATTGACAAAATATCTTCATGGAACATTATCTTATTAGCATATCCTAATGATTTTTGGCATAAAAGAAAAATGGATACTTTTGACCCATACGAATTATTGCTGGCTATTGCTACAAATATACCCGTGCTACTCATGTCTGGTTTTATGGTCCAGGGTCACATTTGTTATGCATAATAACAGAGGGAGTGACCACAAATGCACCTAAAAAGCCATAAATATGGCAATATTTTGATGTGTTGTGACTTGCATTTGATCAATATGACTTCACACTCCGCTAAGTGTCTGTCTTCTGTAGACCTCCAGCATTTCATATTTAATAATCGCTGCTGAGTGAGAACACTTCCATTCACAGAACAGAGGGTGAGAAGAGGGGAGGGGAGAGGAGAGGAGTGGCTCGTTATTACCGAGGAAGCGGAGGGTGACTTTGACAGGGAGAAAGGTAATTTCACACCTTTCACCTCCTGACATGAAAATACAGACCAATACTCGCTCAATTAAAAGAAGCAGGACCGGGCAGAATGGAAACAACACAAAAAAGACCCACTCATCCTGGATGGTCAAGCTGGTGCAAAATAATAATCTTTAGTCAACCGTTGCAATGTATAATTGACAAGAAATGATGACAATAATCTGTCTGAAGCTGTTTGAGTTTTGTGTGCATATGTAGGAGAATATCAGCATCATAAGGGTTGTATCCAGTGGTATAGTTTATGCTATTTTTACACGTCTACGAAGGCATGTGGGTGTGTTGTAGAATGCCACTCATAGCTTTGTATGCATGTGAGATAGGGTGGCTGGGTTCACACAAATAGTCACACTTTAACACAATTATGTATGCATTGTAAGCATTCTGAACAAAGCATAACCCTACACATACAGTTCATAATAAATGCATAATCCTGCAGGTGAAAATGTATTGTGAATGGATGTTAGATGTTTATCCAAGTCCTTCTTGTTTAAATCAAGTTAAGTGATGTACCTGACAAAAAATGCAGGTAGAATATACAATCTCTGCAGTAACGAGTCCATGTAGAGCAGTGCTTCTAAATGACATGGCCTGTCAGTCATGTACAGTATGTCACTTTTTCAATAATTGGCTGTCCCATTTTAAAGCTTTTCCAGTCATTAGATAGAGAAGCTGATCTTCCAAGCAGGATGGGAATTTAAGAATTGGCTCCTTTTGACTTCATGTGAATGAATTTGAATTATCTATCTATCTATCTATCTATCTATCTATCTATCTATCTATCTATCTATCTATCTATCTATCTATCTATCTATCTATCTATCTATCTATCTATCTATCTCTGTCTGTCTGTCTGTCTGTCTGTCTGTCTGTCTGTCTGTCTGTCTGTCTGTCTATCTATCTATGTCTGTCTGTCTGTCTGTCTGTCTGTCTATCAGTCATTTTGTCTGTTGTTTGATCCATCTGTCATTTTATCATTCATCCATCCATCTCTATTTACATTTGTTAGTTCTATTGATTGGTCATTCTATCTATTGTTCTGCCATTGTGTAATTCCTTCCGTCCGTCCGTCCGTCCATCCATCCATATTGTTCTGTTTGTAGTTCTCTAGTTTTATAAATAACTCTGTCTGTAAGGCATGCAATTCTTTAAACTTAAAGGGGTTTCTGCACAAGTTGATTCTTTAAGGTCTTAATGAAAAGTCTATAACATACTTTGGTTGAAATTTCTCAATGGTACTGTAAAATAACACCCTTTTTACCTTGCTAAAAACAGCTCTTTTCAGAGCAAGCTGTTTTGTTGCATGCCGCTTTAAATGCTAATGAGCTCTGCTGACCCCGCCCCTCTCTTCTGTGGGGTGACGAGCAGTACTCTGAGAGACTGTTTACTTTAGCCGCAGAACTTGCTAACTAGCACATTATTAGGAAAGGTGATTTGCAAAGATTCATCAACAAAAATAATCCACTGCGTCTTCAGCGGCTCATATGTCGGGAGTAAATGACGACTGCTATGTTCATTATAACATCCAACAACAAAACACTTCAATCGCTTAGGAGACATTCTGGTCTATATCTGCTCTGGCGGTGAAAAACAATGGTGGACTGATGACAGCTCAGTACAATCATATGAGTTTTTTAAATTTCAATTCATTTTAATTCTATTATTTTCATTACATTTCAATTTTATTTGGACTTACACACAGAATCCTACTCAGATTCATGTTGATTAAAGTGGATCACGAACAACACAGTTATGCTTTTATGATATTACGATAGTTTGATGATGCTTTTTTTCGAGTGACCTGTAATAAATGTACAGTATATAATTTATACATAGCCACATTTTAGATGAAATTATATGGGGCGTCGGGCTTCCTATGCTGTCATAAAGCAGTTGCGACTGCTGTTATTTGGAGCAACATGCATTATAAGCAATAATGTCTCTAAGAGTCCAAGAAAATGTCATATAATATAGTAAGAAATCAGTATGTGTGTTTTATAAAAATAGGTCTACTTTACTCAAGGCACCGATAAGCAGGTACCAAACAACATATGCTGTAATCATCAATCATCTTTTCCTGCCAGGCTAAACAATGTTCTACATTTTGGTCGACTTAGATCCCATCATACGGCTTTGCCAATCTGTTCGCTGCTGAAAGATTAATATTTCATCTTTCTGCCAAGAAGAGAGAGCGTTTCTGACAACCTTCATTTACTGTAACACTTATCATTTTGTAGCAATGCTGCGATAATGGCAGTACTGAAGTGTAGCTGTTCTCTCTCTCCATCTCTGTCTGGGATAGGCAGGGAGAATTAGGTCCTCATGTAGTCATTGCAGAGAGGCAGAATGGTCATGCCACAAGTGATTATGAGCTGGTTGAGGTGGCGCATTCTGGGACCGGGGAGGCCTATGGGAAGCGGAGCCCATGCTTATTCTGCAGGTCTACAGATGGATTGTCCTCGACGTTGCTAAAACAAGCTCTGTCTCCCTGCTTTAGTCACTCAATTACTGCTTATGTGTGCCTATCGCTTTCCCTGCACAACACACACACACACACACAGAGTAGCTTCTATGCATTCACACACATTTGCTCATAGTCTGCAACTTCTTTTTGTTTATCTACCTTTCCCTCCATATCCTGTGACATTCTTCTATTATTGCATGAAAGGATTCTGCCAAGTTATGGTCATTATTTTATACAGGCTAATCCTATTCTGCCAACAGGGATTTGCATTTCTCAGGAACTAGCAGGATTTTATACCAGCTTATGTTAGTTAGCCTTTGTTTGATAGAGGTTGCTGGGGTTTCTCAAGTAATAAAGCACTTCTTTGTGAGCCAAAGGGGACTTTACGTATGAAATCAAATGCTGATTGAATTGGCTTCAGAGCATTGCTGTGGTTGTGGAACGTGAGCGCATCCATAAATAAATGTTTAGAGCTTCTTAAAGCTTTGAACTGAAACATACTTGGATGTTATGGCAAAACATTAAAAATAAGCACAGAATTGCTTTTTTTTAAAGGCATCTGTTATGTGAAATATATTCATTGGCATTGGTCTGTGAATAGATACATCTAAGACCTGACATTAAAATGCTTTTTTGATGATTGTAATCACTGAAACTACATTTGGAGATCGTCTGGGATTGATTTTTCCCACACAGTTTAATCAATGATATTGAATTATTTCACTAGATTGGAATCTCATTTCTGTTCAGTGCTTTAATACTTTTCTTGTGTTTTCTTCACTTCGAATTGTTATTAATATCCTATATGTAATTCAATTCAATTAAATTCAAGTTTATTTGTATAGTGTTTTTCACAATGCAAATCGTTGCAAAGCAGCTTTACAAAAATTAAAGTTTCTACATTATATTTAGTAATAGCTTATTAGTGGTGACTATCTCAAATTGATGTCCATATGGGAGAAATGTACGGTAAAAATCAAGCAGTTAGTTAATGTCATGTAATCAAACAGACAGTGAACACTATTAACAGCAATGATTATATGTTGCTATACAAACTTATAGCAAAATTTGGTAGTTTTCTGTCACGCTGGTAAATGAAAGATCCAAATGCAGAGATAACAGGAATAACAGTCTTTAATGAAATTATATATAACAAAGGCAGTCCGTCTTTTCAGCACACAGAACTGGTAAATAGAAACTTGAACAAACGGAAAGACTCCTGTCTTGATGAGTAACAGAACAGGACTCCCTTGTAGCAGACTTGAAGCTCAGGAGTAGATAACTCAGGCAGGGTGAGAGAACCACATTGGTCTACAATCAGCAGCAACAGCAGCAGAATACAGCAAAAACTTTGGGGCTAGACTGTTCCAGGCAGACAAGACAAGAATAGGTGAGTACCTCTCAATACAGACACTGATGTAACTGCTGACAAAACGCATGACATGTAACAATAATCCAACAAAGAATCTACCAGAGCAAACACCAGATAAAGGGTGAACACTTAGGGCAAAGTAGAAACAGGTGTCTTAGCAAATCAGCGCGAGCGCTGATTGCAATGACAAACAGGTGCATGAAGAGAGAGAGGTCAGCGGGACAGAGAAAGAGTAATATAATAAGCTAATAAGGTGTGTGGTGGGTGTGTGTGTCAAATCCAAGTCAGAGTGTGTAACTGATCTTATACAAGTTGTATAAATTATTACATTATTGTGACTGCATGGCCAAGAGAGATGTGTTTTTTAAAGTTAGGAGTTTAGACAGAGCGCGTATGTGCTGTAACCACGACTATTATCTTAGGTAAGGTCTATTGTGGAGTACTGGGAGCCCAATTGTCAAATAAAGCTACTACCATCCTGTTAGGTGGAACTTTTGCTATGCTAGGAGGAACCTACTAACAAGCCTGTGAGTGTTTGCAACCGTTAGGGAGATCGGGATGGATCCTGTAGCGTGATAGAAGATTAGCTTAACGCTTAGTCAAGAGCTAAATTAGGGCCTTATAGTAAGTAGTAATATGTTTTGTAATCTGTAAGATTTAACTATGGTGAGCCAGTAGCAGCGAGAGATGATGTAATAGCATGGTGTAATCATGAACTCATCTGGTAATTGACTCTGCATCAGGCCGTGCAGTAGAATATGCATCGTCCATAACTTGGCTATGCAGATTTCTAATGATGGAAGATATGTGTGGATTTTTGTGAGCATGAGGTAAAATATGGTCGGTATTCAAGAGAGATAATCGTTAGCTGTATATGTAACTGTCTAAGATTTTTAGACTGTAGAGTGTAATATGAACAGTATGATCACGTATATAATGCAAGTTTGGAAGATTAAAGATTCGTGAGATTGTTTTCTCTGGTCCTAATAATAATTATCTCTGTCTTAAATCGAATCGACTAATAGAGTTCCGAGAAAAATTAGTGGACCATCAGTCTTTTACCCCCCATTATTTACACTCACTCTGTTAGGTTAGTAGTAATTAGAATGTGTCAGTTGTGTATACTGTTTTCTTGTTGCATAATCACAATGTGTAGAGATCTGTCTTGATCAATCTAATATTAATGGAACGATACTCATTGGACATCTAATAGTATTCACAAGGTGCAGCATGTATATTAGATAAATACTCATGATAGTTTATGATAACAGCTTGATCCTTGTAGGCACTCCAACTCTTACTATGATTCTATCTCTAGATGTCATTGCCACCGTTTGTCAATATGTCTAACACAGTAGAAAACTGATCGAGATTATGGTGGATATGTATTTATCCATACTTAAGTCACCTGCCCATTTGAATACCTGTATAGTTTTGTAGTCGAGATAGTATGAGATATGTATGATCTAAGGTGAATCGCAGCTATGTAATGTCATATGTGGTATAATGTAGCATGAGATGCCCGCCTTGCAGTACGGAGCATTCCCCGTTTGAAGTAATTTGTAATTTTAACCAAAAAGTGATAGTGATATTGAAGTGTAGTGTCCTTGAACCGTGAACATCTTGAAAAGCCTGTAAATTCCTTCAGATATACTTTATTTTTGTGTTTTTTGGCAGGTTGTGTAGCACATATTGAGGGTGATGAACAAACTTGTCCATGAATTGACCTGTCTGTTGTTGATGTACCGCATCTACAGCTCAAGGTAATACTAGGAAATATGACATTGCAGCCTTGAGTTCCTGATGCTTTACGTTTTAAGTACCATTTTTAAGAGAGGTTGATTCTGAATGTTCATAACTATCTTATGTAAAAAATGAAACCTGCACTTGGTGAGTTGAAATTCTTCATAAGATATGCCAATAACTTTCCTTTTGTGAATGGAAGGTCTGCAATGAGGGGACACAAACTTGGGAGAAATTGAATGACCACAAAAAGATGCAATGTTTTGAAATGACCAGATGACCAGTTTATTACATACACATGTCACAGACACACATACCTCTCAGGGTTGGCCTGATCCCCTGCTTGTTTTCATGCCAAACTGAGCAGCTAAGCCACAGGATGCTGAAAAGGAAAAGAACAGGGGAGAATTGTGTAGAACCTGAGTAGATTATAAAGACAGATATTGAGTGTGCGTGTGAAAGAGAGAATGTGTGTTTGTTTATGTAGCCAGTTGTGCTTGTAAAGTCAATGTAGGTAAAGAATGTAGGGCTTTTTCACAATAGAGGTTTTATTAAGGATCAGAATCTGTTTGAAAGTGGTTTTAGCCAGTTTCATCATGCTGGTCCAAGCTGGTTTTTGCTGATTAATGCAAGTTTGATGCTTGTCTAGCTGGTGGACTACCATAGCCATGATGTTCACCGTCAAAACTAGGCTGTTAAAACTGGTTGGCCAACATGGTTGATTTAGGTGGTTATTCCTGCTGGTGAAGTTAGTTTAGTTGATGTCAAAGCAGTTTTTCTGAACTCTGCTGTGCAAAAGTGGCGGTATCTGGGGGGGCAAATACGTCAATAGTCTTTACCTCTGGTTTTTGAATTTTCCAAGTATGCATCAAAATCATGAAAGTAAACATGGAAAGCCATCTTATGTGTTCATATAGGGCATTTGCATGGGGGAAGGAATCTGTGTACATATGCATCTGATAGTAGAGATCAAGCAATCAGTTTCTTATAGGGGTGCTCCGATTGATCGGCTACCAACACACTATCGGCCGATAATTGCTTTGGGATGTTTGATTGACGGTCTTTAAGAAAATGACTGATCTCATTATTTGATAAATCTGGTTTATGGCTTGTGTTGTGTGTGGTTTGAGATGTTTTGCTGAGGATGCGTTTGAGTCTTTTTAGTGTGTGTGTGGAATAGTTGTAATGCTTTAGGTGAGGTACAATTCATATTTCTTCATTAAATAACTTATAAAGTAATTTGAAAAAGTTTCTGTGAGACAAAATTTCACAAACAGCTTGAGTGAATCACCGCCCCCACTCTCTTTCCCTCTCAAAATGTGCAAATGGCTTCAAAACACATTGTGTCTGCATTATAAGCGATCTGCACTCTGCACATTTGACACAGGAATTGTCACTTGCACAATTGAGGAAGTGTCGCATCGTCACTAAAGTTTATAAATTGCATTTTTTCTTTTTAATTCTTGCCAGTGTTTAAACCATTTAGGGCTCGCGCGCTCTCCTGGAGACGTGCGCTCATGCACACATGCAGCGCAAACACATAACGGCAGGTTCACATTACTCTGTTTGCAGTGCATATGCGGTGCAAAATCCACGCTCATGTCAATTAAAATTAAAGCGTTCAATGCACACAGTTGCGGTCCGCTTAATTAAAGTAACAGCACATTGTTTCAGTAAATATGAACATGCATTAACACAAAAATGTTGTAATTACACCATAAATGCATATAATTAAAGTCTACTGCGTTTCACAGTCAACACATAGGCTATGGCTTTTTACCTAGGTTTAAAGGAAAAGAGCACTTTTAGATAAACAGGGCAATCATTTTAAAGTTCTTAATTAAAGTCCTTTATGAACGGCAGGATTGCCTGTAATAGAGATTTAAATGCAAAAGAAAAGGCAGTAGAGCTGACTGTTTCTGTCAATGATTAGTTTTAATTTAGAATGTTTGTGATAATGTAAGAAAAGTAGTTTAAATGTTTGCTTGAGCAACTTAATATATAAATCTAGAAGTAAAGGCAAAAGTAAAAAGCATTCAATAATCTGTTTCTTAAATTTATTGCGTTTAAACATGTCTATGAAAGATTGTATTACTATACCATGTAAAAGAATCACAATGTTGAAAAAGCATTTTAAGTAACAATGTTTGGATTTAAAATCAAAATAATGGATAAATATTGTGTTTGTAGTAAACAGCCACAGATCAGGTACAGACTCCTGTGTGAAAGCACACTCTCAGAAGAAAAGGTACAAAAGCTGTCACTGGGGCAGTACCTTTTCAAAAGGCACACCTTTGTACCTAAGGAGTCCATACTGGTACCTTAAAGATACATATAAGTACCTAAAGTGTACATATTAGTACCTAAAATGTACAAAAGTGTCCCTTTTAAAAAGGTACCACCTCAGTGACAGCTTTTGTACCTTTTTTCTTAGAGTGCACAGCGAGCACCTGCTTCTTCTGCACCACTCATATACCGCACATAGACTGCATACGCACTGCAAACAGAGTATGTGTGAACCTCACATACAGCTCACGAGATCAGGCTTGTGCTGTGTGTAAGCTATTGTGCAACAATTGCACAATTGTAAAAGCAAAAATGCAGTGCATGATCAAACATTTAGGTGAGATAAATATATATTTTTGAAAAATGTAAAAAAAAAAATGCCCACTCCACCCCTCAAATGAAAAAAAAAAACCTCTCACAAGAGTCACCTAAGAGGGGAATTAGTAAATGCCCCTGAATAAATGTCTAAAAATCTTGATTGGATCATCACTATATATAATTCTATATGATAAAAAGAAGGCTTTAAAAAGATCAGTATCAGTGATCGTATCGGCAGATACTGCTTTTTGTGATCGGCGATCGCCCTAAAAAATCCTGATCGGAGCACCCCTAGTTTCTTATGCAAATTTCAGCAATGAAATGAGTAAATTCATGCTACCTCTAGGTGACCTTGCAGCTGCTAAAAGCTTTCAGCTGATTCCAGAACTAATGGAATGGAAAAGCATTTTCTTGTGCCTTCTCTTTTTTACCTGTGAAAATGTCTTGATCTGTCCTCCAAGGAGGCTCCAAAATCCATTTAGAAGATTGTCATGATCTCATCCATACTAAACTCAGGCCTATGAGCCAGGGAGGGATACACATGTCAAATACAATGGCTGTACAACGTGCGTGAGAATTTGTCATTTTCCCATGGAATATAAAGTACAACTGAGGTAAAGTTCCCTTAAGATTTTTTTTTCTGGTGTTTTTGCATTATATACACAAGTCTGCATCATTGTAAAAAATTATAAATTGTTATATAAAGAAATATTAAATGTTAGATTATTTGTACCCAGTGTGCGGCATATAATTTAGATGTTTATAGTTTTAGATAACTGAAGTTAAACAAACACTACTATTTGGTGTCAGTAAGATTTTTTATTACTTAAATATTAATACAAAAAAAAAAAAAACAGATGCTATGCATTATATTGTTAGTGACAAAAAAGACATTTATAGTGTTACAGACTTTATATTTCTAAGAAATTATGTACTTTTGAACAGAGTATTTACCAGAGAATCCTGGACAAAAAAAAATGTATTACGGTTTCCACAAAAACATTAGGCAACACTGTTTTCAACCTTGATAATAAGAAATGCTTCTTGAGCACCAAATCAGTATATTATAATGATTTCTGAAGTATAATGTGACATCAAGACTGGAGTAATGATGCTGAAAATTCAGCTTTGCCATTGCAGGAATAAAATACATTTTAACATTTAAACAGAAAACACAATTCTTAAATTTTTTTTATAACTTTTCATAATATTACTGTATTTTTATACAATGGCAGTGTTTCTAGATCAGTTAATATTTTATGAACAGTGATGATCTATGATGCATATGTAGCTTGCCAGTGTGCCATTTATTTTTGCAAAGATCACTGGCATACTGAACATTACCTGGAAAAATAGCTTCTGCTCACATGGGGTATGCTGATGCCAATTATCCTTAAATTCAATTATTAATCTTACACCGCTTAACCTGAGTAGCTCTCTCCATTCTCTGTCCAAAAGCACTGCTCTCTCATGTACCCATGGAGAGATCTTCTGTGATGTTATAGGTGTTGCCAGTACTCTATCCTGCAATGCCCCTGTATAAACAGTCTTTAACTAATCTACAGAGGCTTTAATTAGGCTAAACAGTGGGGAAAAAAAAAGATCTAATCTACATTAAATGAACTCTCAGTGGAGTGTCTTTATTAAGATCCCAACACCTCAGTAGTGGTCAGGGCAGGGAACTGGGGGATATTAGAGACAGGCGTCACCAATGACAGTTGTCAGCTTTTTAAAAAATAATAGAGCAAGATAGTTAGGATTCCTTAAAGGAGCTGTGTACATTTTTATGATAAAATATTATCAAAACTTAATGTACACTCTTAAAACAGCCCAATTTAGTTTATTTTTAGCCCAAGAGCTATGTAAATATAGAACAGAACAGAACACATTTTTGGTTAATTTTACCCTGCATAATGGGTGGATTCATCTTTACAGTTTAACTTAAATCCTCTAACCTTTTGTAAAATACAACACACAATCACTGGTTTGCATGATAACTTCCTTTATTTATATCATATTTACTGCGTAACAAATTTAAAACCTTTTTTAATATGTAGGCAATACATATGGACAATACATATTAACTTAAGTAGTTATATTCTGTATCTTTGTGAATAAAACAATTTATTTTAATGCGAAGTATCAGGCTTTTCCATCACGCGAAAAGGCCTGAAAATCATGGCTCTTTGGTTTTTTGAAAACATCGCTCTTTACCTTTACATTTATAAATATATTTATATATATACACACTGACAATTTAAATTAATATTATTTCATAATATTTCATATTTTTGTTTATTTTATATTTATTGATTTACCATAAATAAATATATAAATAATTTATATTATCATTAATATGTGAACATTACATATTGTATTAGTTAACTTTTTTTATTATTTATACTTGTATTGTAGTGTTTAGTCAAAGTGTATTTGCTCACGTTTACAGTAATATTTATTCTGTTAACATATAATATTAATACAGTATATTACTAACATATTCTTTTATTCTGACCTGTGAAGCACCTGCGACCTGCATTTTATGAATAAAAAGTGGTATACAAATAAATTCTATAAATGTGCAAAAAATAAAAGATATTATTAGTCATTGTTTCAACCCATACATTGATGTGGTCAAATAAAAGTGACACAGTTTTATGGTTTTGTGTGTTTTTGTTTTGTTTTTTAGTATATATTAGAGGTGGGAATCTCTAGGCACCTCACGATTTGATTAGATTACGATACAGAGGGCTGCGATGCGATGATAAAACAAATTTTATAAAAATATTTTCTGACTCACTGTTATAAGAAGCAACATGGAATCACAAAAGTTAACTGTTCAAAAAATGCCTGATGTTATACAGTGATTTTCGAGCTAAACATGATATTAGTATCATAAATTGTCATGCTTGACGCTATGTTAAGCAAACATATTAAATATACATGTTGTCAGGAGAAGATGTTTTATAGCTAATTTTGAAAAGTACATTCACGTATAAGATTATGTGGTTGTTTTTAAGAAGGGCAAAGCAAAGAAGGTTAAAGGACGGGTTTAAAAGAAAAGAAAGGGTTTAAAACAGTGTGAATAGAAAGGTGCCAGTAAAAAATAACGTGGTGTATGGGTAAGGTTGGGTATCGTTTAAATTTGAATGATTCCAGTTCTTGTCAATTCCTAATTTCGATTCCAATAAGGTAAATAATAGTAGTTAATAAATAAAAAATTAAAAAATCTTAGATATCATTCACATCTATTCTAACTTTTACCCTTACCCATATAACACGTTATTTTTTGGGGGGAAGTCATGGCCTAGTGGTTAGAGAGTTTAACTCCTAATCCTAAGGTTGTGGGTTCGAGTCTTGGGCTGGCAATACCACGACTGAAGTACCCCCAACTGCTCCCCGGGCGCCACAGCATAAATGGCTGCCCACTGCTCCGGGTGTGTGTTCATGGTGTGTGTGTGTTCACTGCTGTGTGTGTGCACTTTGGATGGGTTAAATGCAGAGCACGAATTCTGAGTATGGGTCACCATACTTGGCTGTATGTCACGTTACTTTTACTTTTTCCTTTTTTTTTATTGCAGAATATTTCCTTGTTAGCTGAATACTATGAATAAAAATCAACAGGCTAAAGAACACTTACACAAGGATGTGTGTGCAGCAGAGAAAAAACAGTCCGTGAGTCTTCTTGATTTGAATGGTTGAAAATCAAATTGAAAGTGTAGTTTGTAATAATAAAGGTGGATTCCTGACACATGTTCAGTAGGACAATAAAAAAAGAGCATTTTATTTCTTGGTGTGCATTTTAATATGACTTTAAACCATTCAAGCACAAGAAGACTCGTGCACTGTTTTCTGTACTGGAAACATAGGGGCATAGCCATCATTTCAGAAATCAGGGGGACAGAAATGTAAAAAAACCAAAAAACTTTTGTCTAATTGGCAGGCTTTATTTTTTCTTATGTGTTTTAATTGGATAAGAAATCAAATACACTGCTGGATGTTAACCAATAATTTGTATTCTATAATATTTTTTTATTATAGCGCCCTCCGGCCTCGAGTATGAATGAAACATACACTGCATGAAAGTGTTTAGCGCTCAGTAATGTTCACATCGTCTTGTTTTGGATATGAATAAATTGTCCGGTCATACATAGACTATCTTGTTTCTTCCATGTTTACACACATCCAAAGCACGCATGCAGAAAAGGTGATTTTAAATGCATCTGACTGACAGATAAATCATGGGTGATCTATCAGCCAGATGCAGGTAAAAATGCATGCGCTCTTATATCAGTGTTGTTAATGTTGAGGTTATTTTAGCTTTGTACATTTAGTTTACCTGTACTGTTAAAGAGGACGATTTTTACCATTCAACTGTGTGCATGTATTTTAGACACTTTGTTCTTACTCCATCCATGAAATAATTAAATCAGCCGATTTTCTATTTACTTATACTGCTGTGTGCTCTGGTAATATCAACGGTATGACCCATTTCAGGAGCTGACAAAATTATGATTTAAAATCAGAGCGTAGCTCACATTTACTAAAATACTGAAACGCTAATGATGCTAATTTAAAACGCCAGTGATAGACAGTCAAAGCAAAGGCAAAGTGCGGTTTGAATGCCCCCGCCCGCCCTCGCAGATCATGCCCGTCAAATGCCGGCTCACTCTGTTTCTCCATCGGCGCCTTCTTTGTCTATAGATGGGTTCATCGGGCGCATGTGCCTGGCCCTAAGTTAACTTCCGGTCTGTGTTTGTTTATCAGTCTGGCTATGGCGCCGGCTACAAACGCAAGAGTTAAAGTTAAGGTGATGAGTAGACTGATGTTGGGCTCAGGTGGTTGTGCTGTGTGATGTGTTTCCCATACATTTATTTATTTGTGGCGCTTCGTTGAATAAACATACTAAACGTTTAAAAATCAAAACGAGGCGTGGGTGTTTTTATATCACTGTATTCCTGAAGGAAGTCTATCTTTAGAAAATTTTCAGTGTCATTTTCATTTCATCTTGCATGTAATATCTGATAAAGCAGCATTTGTCTCTGCTTTGTGTACAGCTGTTACTGGGGAAACCTCTGTTTCTCCCGCTTTAAAGCACCTCCTGCTGGCAGAGAATGACTTTGCATTTTCAATAAGTCCATCTGATTTACGCAGTAAAAATATCTAGCTTGTTATCAAAAATAATCTACACTAGAGGGACTATTTAGCTGTTGTTATTGATTCTATTTGGAAGTCTACCAGAAGTTAAGTTAGGGCCACAAAAGCGTGCATGCACAGGAACATTTGTTTATGTTGTCGTTGAAACCGTCTATATATATCACAATATTACATTTTTTTTTCTGTATTTTTGATCAAATAAATGCAGGCTTGATGAGGAGAAGAAACTTCTTTCAAAAACATTAAAAATAGTAATGTTTCCAAACTTTTGGTCTGTACTGTATATATATATATATATCTATATATATATATATATCTATATATATATATATATATATATATATATATATATATATATATATATATATATATATATATATATATAATATTTTTTTTTCTTTTGTACTTTTGGTGAAAAACAAATGTAGTGAAATTGCATACTTTAGTTTTATTTCTACTCAAGTAAAAGTAAAAAATACCACAATTTAATAATACTCAAGATAGTAGAAAACTTTTCTGAAGCACGTTTCTGAAGCACTGCCTGCAACTGCACGAAACACTTTCACTACGAGAGAAAGCGGCAGCCGCACAACGAATCCACCACTTGCCGCATCCCGAGTGAAAGGGCCTTAACACTGAGTTGGCAACGCGTAGAGAATGGAACAAAACCTTGTAAGAGCCATAATGCACCACAGACGTGTACAGTGTAAATAAGAGGTAATTTATGCCATTGTGTCTATTGCCTTCTGAACTACCAGTGTAAAATGAGCATTTTATATGTGCTGTGCTAAAATGAGCTTATATAGCACATACGTATCTGAGGTCTCACCCTCACCACAGGCTTCCGTCCTGTCAGTCTTTGAACTCCTCAACCGAGAGGAGAAACATGATGGACAGCTTAGAGGATTCCATCTGTCTCTGACTGCTTTGCTCAGACTGACACCTTTTCACACAGGTGACAGGTGGTGTATCAGCACTGTGGTGGTGTGTGTGTTTGTGTGTGCGTTATTTCAGTAAATACGGTGGGGGTGTTATGTAATTTCGGCAGGGCTGTTTTAATTACCATATGTCAAAAAAAGAATGTGACGGCCATTGTGAATCTCCGTTCGACTGGGCGATACTTTGATCCTCCCCCGTATAATTCAGTGATTGTGAGGATTTTGCTGATGCGCAGAAGTGTGAGCTGATTCTGACAGGCCCTGGGGTGATGGGACAGACAATAACCACAAGTGCAGTTTGAGTCAGAATGACCAAGATTTTCTAGACAACAATGCTAAAGAAAAGTGGGTTCGAATGTGTCACAGTGTGTGTATGATTGTGAGAAAAGGAAACATGGATGTTCCCTGTAGGGAGTTTGTTATTGTAGGAGTTAGCGGAACAGGATTTGAGAGGGGCGTCCCAACATTTTTTTTTTTTGTCTGTGAGTCTTTCAGAGGGGATTAATCCTGAAGTCCCAACACATTCGAGTTCAGATAACAAGGCCAAAAGCATGCATGTTTGGCCTCTAAAGTCCCCAGCCTTTCAACAGAACAGAAGCTATAACTGTGAATATTTGGATTGCAAAATGATGGGTTTCTGACTTCTGGATTTAGTTATGAACATGAAGAAAAAGAACAGGTAATTTCTAATGATTCAATATTTTTATTTTTTATTAAAATTAGAAAAATGTTTATAAAAAATAATACATTTTAATAATAATAAAAAATGTTTTATGAATTGAAGTTAATGTAAGTCATTAAAATGCTTATTTTAAAGTAATCATAAAAAAGAGCACTAGCCTTGATGGGCCATTTAGCTTCTGAAACATTTGAATCTACTGTTAAATATCGTGCCTGCAAAATAATAATAATAATAAATACAATTAAATCCTTTCCTAGAAAACCTTTGATTTTTCTCTAATAATAGTTTGAGAAGTTAATGTTATTGGATGTTCCCGTTTTTGTTTTTTTATTTATTTATTTTCCCTTTGGGCTTTTGTTGTCTACATGCCCAGATGCTCCACCTTCCATAACATTATCTGTTGGCACAGATCCCCTATAGACGGTGAGATATTTCCAACAAGGAGCAAAGCTGTTCTTTGCTTCTCAGGGGGCAAATCCTGAGGACAAATCTTAATTACACCACAAGCTTTTGGCAGCTCTCTGCTGTGACTGGAGATCCCTATGAATCATGTCAGCACTCACAAACAAGATGAGAAAGAAAAAAACAAGTGTATGAAAAGTTTATGGAAGGGGTCTCTTCAGCTACTAATTGTTTTTAAATGTGTGCTGCATTTTATGATATCTTATATAGCTTACCTGGTTCTTTATCACATTAAAAACACACACACCGGAATACACTAGAGACTAAACCGATTACGTTCTTCAAACGTAAGCAGAATTACTGAGGTATCACGTCTAGGGATCCCAGCTCGGTTTGATATAATTTGGCTGGTACTTCCCAAACTATTTTACTCTCTCTTTTACTTGACAATTAATATTAGCACATTTGGCTCTGTTAACCCTTATGTTCTTTTGATTGTGTGTTGTTAACATGGGGGTTTAAGAGACCCCAATGCTGTATGTATGGAAAAATAGTAATTTTGCAATTAACTGTTATTTCTCCTTTAAATTCCTCTCCTTTCCTCTGACCAGGGCTATTATAAGGTTTTTATATACTAAAAGCAAACAAAAATGTTACTTTAAATTAAATCAACATTAAGTGAAATAAAATAACATTTTTAAATTTCATGTAGTTTAATAATGTACTCAAATAACTGAAACTGAATTAAAAATGTATTAAAAACTATACATATTTAAAAAGAAAGACATTAAAAAAGCGGAATAAAATGTGAAAAAAAATTACTATGTAACTGAAATGAAAAATAGAGACTGTAAAAAATTAAAAAAAAATAATGCAAAGTATCAATAAAAACTATAATAGTATCTCAATCACTCAAAATAACATCCTCTGTCTAATCAAACCAAGTAGCAGATATTATTGAAGATTTAACTTTTCTGTTGTAGTAGGTTTGTAATATGACCTTATTGGTACCAATGAGTGAATATTAGCATGTGAACAATTGTTGCATTTATTAGAGATGCATGAAATATTGCCACTATTTATCGTCTACATGCCCAGATGCTCCACCTTCCATAACATTATCTGTTGGCACAGATCCCCTATAGACGGTGAGATATTTCCAAACAAGGAGCAAAGCTGTTCTTTGCTTCTCAGGGGGCAAATCCTGAGGACAAATCTTAAATTACACCACAAGCTTTTGGCAGCTCTCTGCTGTGACTGGAGATCCCTACGAATCATGTCAGCACTCACAAACAAGATGAGAAAGAAAAAAACAAGTGTATGAAAAGTTTATGGAAGGGGTCTCTTCAGCTACTAATTGTTTTAAATGTGTGCTGCATTTTATGATATCTTATATAGCTTACCTGGTTCTTTATCACATTAAAAACACACACACCGGAATACACTAGAGACTAAACCGATTACGTTCTTCAAACGTAAGCAGAATTACTGAGGTATCACGTCTAGGGATCCCAGCTCGGTGTTTGATATAATTTGGCTGGTACTTCCCAAACTATTTTACTCTCTCTTTTGCTTGACAATTAATATTAGCACATTTGGCTCTGTTAACCCTTATGTTCTTTTGATTGTGTGTTGTTAACATGGGGGTTTAAGAGACCCCAATGCTGTATGTATGGAAAAATAGTAATTTTGCAATTAACTGTTATTTCTCCTTTTAAATTCCTCTCCTTTCCTCTGACCAGGGCTATTATAAGGTTTTTATATACTAAAAGCAAACAAAAATGTTACTTTAAATTAAATCAACATTAAGTGAAATAAAAAATAACATTTTTAAATTTCATGTAGTTTAATAATGTACTCAAATAACTGAAACTGAATTAAAAATGTATTAAAAACTATACATATTTAAAAAGAAAGACATTAAAAAAGCGAATAAAATGTGAAAAAAAATTACTATGTAACTGAAATGAAAATAGAGACTGTAAAAATTAAAAAAAATAATGCAAAGTATCAATAAAAACTATAATAGTATCTCAATCACTCAAAATAACATCCTCTGTCTAATCAAACCAAGTAGCAGATATTATTGAAGATTTAACTTTTCTGTTGTAGTAGGTTTGTAATATGACCTTATTGGTACCAATGAGTGAATATTAGCATGTGAACAATTGTTGCATTTATTAGAGATGCATGAAATATTGCCACTATTTATCTATATATGTCTATATTGCATATCATTTTGCATGCTTCATACTGCCTATTTTTACATTTATCTAATGCTCATGTATTGTTTTAAAATATTTATTTAAATGTAATCTCAGTGTAATTTCCAAATGAAAAAATTACATACAGTACTTATTATTATTATTATTTTTAATACTTCTTTATAATTTTGTGATGCCATTCTAAAAAAGTACAATTTAAAACTATTGGTAAATGTTTTGTTGTTGTTGTTGTTTTTGTTTTTTTACGTTTTGATGTTAGCACATCCCATATTTGTTCATGTGTGATAACTGAGATCTCTGAAACTGATCTTTGAAAATTAGTAATGTAGCATTGCAATTTAGTTGATTAGTTTTCATAAGATTAGAAAGGGTTGGGAAGCGTCAATCCTATTCTTAAATGTTAAGTATGTTTTTTGAGCAATTAAAATGGCCTTAGGTTCTCTTAGTCCTCAAACAGAAAAGGTTAATGCATTGTTTTTTGACCAACACCAGAGCAGAGAGCTGTTCTCACAGCAGTTCTGTCAGAATGCATTGAGTCAGATCTACATTATCCATGTTCATGTTGGCGTAATGATGTGTGAATGTGGGTGATCAGTGATGCACATTCATGGGGTTTTCCCTGTTAAAGCTAAACCACGGTATCACCTCCCTCTCTCCCTCAGGCTAGCTTTTTGTAAGAGTAATGGTCTACCGTAGGAAGTCTGGTTGTGGGGTAAATGCCTGTGTAACCACTCGCTGTTTTTGAGGTGTGTTCACAGATGGTGCTGCTATTGTGTTGAATTAAAGCAAGCAAACAGACAGTGTGTTCATTTGGTAAATGCTGGACCTGTAAAACCCCTGTATAAAAGAGAAAAGTAAAAAAAAAGTCCTTAATGGCATGTTTCTCAAAGTATTGCTAAAGCATCAATGCACATGACAAAAGCACTGACAAGAATAGAAAAATAAAAGAATAATATCAGTGACTAGAAATAAGATGCCAATAATACATAATAATGATAATTTATTTAGAATATTTAAAAGGTAAAACTTAAACCAAAGGACCAGTTCATAAAGCTCTGATTGAACAACACTTGGTGAATAGGTAATCCTGTAAAAACAGGACTGAAGTATGATAAAGCACTACTTCCTGGTGCTGCAATGTATAAAAAAGACTGGTCAAATGTGTACTTTGGTTATTTGTAGTTTGGGATTTACTGGTCTCTTAAGTGGATGCATGAAGCTGACATTTCTACCTCTAGTGATTTCTGCAACTTACACCTATTGTGTTTCTCCCCAGGCACAGAAATCATGGATAGAAAGAGCTTTCAGCAAGAGAGAATGTGTGCACATTATTGTAAGCACCAAAGACCCCCATAGGTGAGTATCACCACTACTGCTGTAGTCTTTGCAAAATATGCATTTTAATCACACACGTTTAAACCATATTTAGATGCGTTTGTACTATTAATGAAAGAGAAATTATTCTATAAATTATTATAGAGCATCTAAAGATAGCCACACTGAGTGAAGAAGTGAACACTTGTAAAAGATATCTTGCTTCTTTTACATACAATTTTTAAGAATTTGTTAGTTTTACTGTAATTAATCTGGCACTGAAATATAAATCTCAAAGCCTCTCTAAAACTTGAAATCCTCAAATAATGTCTATTTTACACTCTTAAAAATAAAGGTTCCAAAAGGGGGTTTTCACAGCGATGCCATGAAAGAACCAGTTTTGGTTCCCCAAAGAACCTTTCAGCGAACAGTTCTTAAAATAACCATTTTTTCTGATTACAAATATTATTTTAATATTTTTATGAAGTTTTTGTTTATTTAAATGTTTCCATGGATGGTAAAGGTTCTTTGTGGAACCATTGATGCCAATTAAGAACCTTTATTTTTAAGAGTATAGATCACTTGCTGACAGTTTTGACTTCTGATTTAAGGGTCATGCACGTAATTTCACAATGGTTGTGTCTTCTGTCGCAGGTGCTGTTGTGGCCGTCTAATTGGTCAACATATTGGCCTGCCCCCCAGCATTTCATCCAATCAGAATGAGAAGTCAGAGCGTGTGCCAAAGAATGACAGCTTGTCAGAGAAGTGGTCCATCAGCAAGCACACCCAGCTCAGTCCCACTGACGCCTTTGGAACCATTGAGTTCCAGGGAGGTGGACACTCCAACAAAGCAATGGTACAGCTATTCAATCTCTTAATAACAACCGTATGATTCTGATGATAACTACAAAATATTATAATATTTGAACTCTGATCAAATATTCATGAACCTTTTTAGAATTAAATTCCTTTTGTAAGGCATTTATTAATATCTGTAGATCATGCAAGCTTTGAAATATTATCCATTTTACTGCCGTAAAGTGATGTATGATATTTTATAGGATGTGCAGTAAGACAAAATGTAGGGTGGGAACTGATTTTATTCATTGGGAATTTATTGGATAATAATAAGTGGACATTGCATCCCAGACATTTGGCTGTTATTTAACATAACACAAGTGACATCAGTGGTTTAAAAGGAAGAGCAAGTCTGACTTTATGTTGACTGATTCCAAAGCCTGTTCCAAAGAAAAAAAATCTCAAAAACACCAAGTAAGTTTTGATTTCATGTTGACCTTTATCACATTAATAAATGCCAGTTCAGTCTTGCTGGCTGTGTTATTTGCGATTACAGCTTGAATCCTGAAAATAAAATCATGGTTTCCACAAGGATGATAATAAGAAATATTTCTTGTTGCAACAAATCAGCATATTAAATAATTTAGTAATGGCTGCTACTGCAGAAAATTCAGCTTTACCATCACAGGAATAAATGACATTTTAAAATATATTAAAATAAGAAACATGTTTTAAATTGTAATAATAGTTCACAATATTACTGCTTCACTGTATTTTTGATGAAATAAATGCAGCCTTGTTAAGCGTAAAAGACTTCTGTCAAACTCCAAACTACTGAATGGTATTGCAAGAGTCTTGTTTATCAATTTTGTTTTTATGTTTTGTCAGTATGTACGAGTGTCTTACGACACTAAGCCAGACTTACTGCTGCATCTAATGACAAAAGAGTGGCAACTGGAGCTTCCCAAACTGCTCATCTCTGTTCATGGAGGACTTCAGAACTTCGAGCTGCAGCCCAAACTCAAGCAAGTCTTCGGCAAGGGTCTCATCAAGGCGGCCATGACCACTGGAGCCTGGATCTTCACTGGAGGAGTTAATACTGGTGTGTATTAATGTATTTTTCAGTTTAATTAAGATTCTAATTAGATTACTCTTATTAAGAGGTTGAGCAAAGCTAGTGAAGGCTGATGCTATCTAAACTTCTACAGAAGATCAAGTGTAACTGTGTGCTATCTCAGTGTCCTTGATGCATTGTGTGAAACTGTATCCCTCACACTGAAAATCTGTTATCTGTTCCATTATACTCCCTTCTGCCACCCCAGGAGTCATAAGGCATGTTGGTGATGCTCTAAAAGACCACGCTTCCAAATCGAGAGGGAAGATCTGTACTATTGGCATTGCCCCCTGGGGGATTGTGGAGAACCAGGAAGACCTGGTGGGCAAAGATGTAAGTGACTTGACTGTTACTATTTAAAAACTAGAGCTCTTTTAGTATAGTTTGTTTTTTAAAAATCACCAATAAGACCTTGTTTGGCTCAAGTCAGGGCATATTTCACAAAATGTAGTTTCGTTAAATAATGATATATTAAAATTGATATATTTATTGAATTCCTTATTTACAAGTGTGAATCTCCAGATCACAGTGGAATGATTTTCATGTTGTCTCTGCATGAATTCTGTGTCATGTAGAAATCTATAAATAATGTATATGTGAGCCACTACATACATCTACTCAGTTTCACCTCAGCTTGTCTGTGTGTCTCTGGGGCCTGGTGCACAACCGAGACACAGGGATAGAATCATTCTTTATTTATAACCACTGATTTCTATCCCCCCCTCGTTCATACAAGATTTTGGTTCTGTCTCTCTCGCTTCCGGGAAACCCCACTCACCCCCACCCCTCTCTAGTCTGGTCTGGTCTGGTGAATGTTTTAAAGAAATGACTCTTTGTACAGACGATCTGATACCATAAGACATTCTCTGGGTCATTCTCAAATCATGCTGGAGAACATAACTGTCAGGTTTTACACGAACTTGTAGAGTTTCGGTGCTTTTATTTATTTATCTGCATTTTAAATGCAAAATAAAGCTTTTTTGTTACCAGTGATCTATGATTACTGAATGCGCTTTTTGTAGCACGTCACTTTCAACTTTATTGAATTTTTCTTGTCCTGAACATCCATTTTACTTTTATTCAGGTGGTCCGGCCATACCAGACGATGTCTAACCCTCTTAGTAAGCTAACGGTACTCAACAGCCTACATTCCCACTTCATTTTGGCTGATAATGGCACCACCGGAAAGTATGGAGCAGAAGTCAAATTGCGCAGACAGCTAGAGAAGCACATCTCTCTGCAAAAGATCAACACACGTGAGTACATTCGCGGGTAATTAGAGATGCTAATGTTAATATGATTACTCCAAACTGCAAATTCAATGGTGCTTTTAAATTCTTTTCAAGAGAGGTTATAATAGTCTTCTATCCTCAGTCATTATTTCTAAAGTCTGTTGTGCTGATCTTCAGAAGCCCACAGAGGAGTTTCTCTGTAGATTCCTGTCAGAAATGCCCAGATCAGTTTGTGGCCCAACGTCAAAAATGCTACACGAGTTGCAAGATTCAGAGTTGACTGCACTGAGAGCACAAAGCCCTCTTCAACTCCACTCCACCAGATAATATCCATACAGTCCATTTACTCGCATAAAGATATCAAATAAACATCATTCAGCTGAAAGAACACATTCAGATTAGAGCCAGTGAAAATGCAGTAAATCATGAACACACTCAAAAACGAATGCCCCCGTTTTGTTTGTTCTCATGTGGATCATTTAGGGTCATTGAAAAGTGCATTTATATACAGACTGCTTGTGGCCTGCTCATGCATACTTTGATTAGTTGTTATAAGATTTTTCTCCTGTGTCTGTATATATGCTTGATTATAACATTATCTGTCATTTGAGAATTGCTGTCATTATCAATGGCAAATGCACAGAAACATCTCTTTGAAAATGAAATTGCCGTTTCGGCTTGCTTTCCGTGGGCAATAATAATGCAACATTAATTATGACAGCCTAATAGTGTTGAGTTTTGTGAATAAGGTGCAATCTTTATTGAGCCTAATTCAGATTACATAGAAAGCGTAACATAAAAACTGAAAAGAACAAAAATGAGTTAATCACAGCATGACAGTGTTTCAGCACATAAAGCAAATGGTTAAAGTGGATTGTGGCAGAAATGCAGGGATTTATGAAACCAAATTATAGTAAATATAGTGACATGTAATCTGGATTACGTAATCAGATTTCAAAAATGTACTTGTAATTAGATTAAAATTACATTTTAGAATACTCAGAATCAGACTACTGTTATTTTTTTATTGATTACATGATAACATATTATTCATTCAATAGCAATAAATTACTTATAATTTATTGATTCTCCCTAATTATTATTTTTCATGTTTTTAATGTTCCTTTCTGAAATTGCCTACCGCTTATATATATTCAGAAAATCTTTCAGGTTTGTGGACATTCACACAAAGATCAGTCACTAGTTAGGTAGCTAAAATTACTGAGAGGCCACTGGATTTACAAATATTATTTCAGTTTTAAACAGTTTTTCTTAGTATTTAAACATTACATCAATTACTGATAAACAAGTTCATTTTTTTTAACAAACACCCAGATAATTATTTAATCATGCAATGTATAACTGTCTTTGCAAGGCTTTTGTTTTTCAAACAATCCAGTTTTATCCAGTTTAATACATAAACACAGTAACACTTTTCCACAGCATCAAATGAGCCATTTCATAAACCTGCCACATACAGCTCAATGTCAACAGGAAGTGAGCCAGAGTTTGACCTCCCTCCCTTGTCATGTGACCTGTGGACTTCCCTTTGTCATCCTATGCCTGGAGTAATAGAGGGGGCTGGGAAGTCAAAGGGACGCTCAGGCGTCATCATTCACATCAAAAATGACACCAGCCTCACCCACGTTGATTCATCCATAGGAAGCTGCACGTAAACGGATCACTGAAAATAATCAACATTTAAAGCGGCAAGTGCCTTGACATTTAAACAGGCAAAATGTACTCTTGGAGAAAACACATCCAACCCTCTAGCATGTGGAAATTTCAGACTTCAAACATGTTTGAGCCCTGTATGTCGAACAGATGAAACATGTTTAAGCTCATTAAATCATCCCCAGACACATTCACAACACATATTCTGACTGTGATAAGACCAGTTTACTCTGACATCACACTCATGACAGGAGCTTCATATATCTGAGCCGTATCTCAGCCTGCAGCTCTCTCTCTCTCACTCTCTGTTGCATCAGCTGTGTGATGGTGGTGTTTGCTCTGGCTTTGGGCAGAGCTCATTTCTTTATTTTATTACCTGTCCTTTCTAACACTAGAAAAACATCAATAACACTCTGAGCCATCACCATGAGGCTCACAGAGCTACAGAGACCCTCAAACATGGAATCAAATCTCTTTGTTTTGGAAGAATTGCTGCAGGCTGCGGGCCGGCTTACATATTCACAGTCTGACAAGCACTGCTGCGGTACTGGATTAAAATGAATTACGGAGCTGTGCTTGCTGTTGTTGGGCTAATGAGGAGGGCTTTTTAAGTGTTTCACAGATGAGGGAAAGACTAGCGTGCACAAGATGCAATGAAGATTTCCTTGCAGGATAAGATGAGATGTGAGAATCAATTCAATTGTGCACAATTAGGTGCAGTTTGATTGGAATCAGCGCTTAATCCCCAGTTCACATGGGGAATAGAGTAAAGCATCCATTGTGATTTAGGATGGATGTTGAGAAATTGCAGACTGCTGAACAGGGATGAATTCAGTAATATTGATTTGCGGCCACTGATGGTGTTGTTTATTGGAATAGCAACTAATTTAGCAACTGATTCACTCAAGGGTTTATGCAAATAAAGTAGCAATACGCAAACCATATAACACCATTCCCCATCTTGCAGGCTGGTTCTTGCTGATTTTAATTTTAAAAGTTAAAGATAGTTGCTTTAAGAAACCCCCTCAAAATTATTTCAGAATTCTGTGAATTAGATATATTTCAAGCATGTCCATTATTCATCATAACCTGTTGGCTGTAATATAATTTCTTGAAATAAAAATGTATATCAAATAAATAATTCATAGAGTATACATAAAATGTCAGATGCAATTCAGATGCATCTCTTTGACTGGGATTTTATTTAATATTTGTATTTGAGTAAATATTTAAAATTTGATTCCTTTAATTTTCCAAAAAATAATTAGATGCATTTTATATATTCTGCAAACCTCAGGTGACAGCTGGGATAAGTTTAGCCTTGGGGCTTCCTGCCCCAAGTTGGCGGTCATCTTATCCTATATCTTTTCAAAATATAAAATTTTATTCCAGAAGAACTAAATTTGCAATTATGTGCCTTAATAATATATTGATTGATGCGTCATCATCCTACACTCATCCTTGATGAATTTTTCCCTTCATGTTCTGTGCATAGCCATAATTGCATGAACGTGAATTAATATTCTAAATCTTTTTTATTCATTTTGAATGAATTTCACCTTATATTTCAACGCTTTAGCCAGTCATATTCACACCCTGATTAAAAGTCACGTCAAACTGTGCGGCTGATGGTGTTTCTAGCCTAGAAACCTGTTTTAGCTTTCCCTTGTACTAACTGGGTCTCCAAGTGATGAGATGATGAGCTGGTCTTTTTACTTTGCTGGTTTATTTCTGGATTTTGTTCCATGCTGCTGGTCTCTGCGGGTCTCATCACATTAGCATAATGGAGCAGTAGCTGCTGTATTGACCAGACAGCAAGGGTGCTGAGGGAGTTTTTTTCCACCCTCTTAAAGGTTTATACGATTGGAGTGTTTTTACTCTCTTAAAGAAAAATTCCAGGAAGCTGTTGATACAAATCTTGTTGATTTGCACAAGATATTTTCAACCAGTTTGTAAAAACAGGAAAATGCATTTACAATAGCCGTTGCGCTTATAATGGAAGCCTGTGGGGCAAGTATACAGAAAATATATAACTAGTTTGAAACTATACAGTAACTTTTAGCATTAGTGTAATAGATTCAGTAACCTTTTCATAGAATCTGTTTACATGGAGTAAACTCCACTCACAAGAATTATATTAATAATGCATAACCAGAGGTTCATCCTCATAAAAACAAAATGACTATTTAAACAATAGCAGAAATAAAACAAACTTTTTAAGCTGAATAATTAATGTTATTGCTTTTACAAAAATACAAGTTTTCACATTTCTGTTTTAAACCCTCTGATGTACAGTACTTCCTCCTTTTCATCGTGCATCACTTTATTATTTTTTTCTTGGTATGTTTTTACCAACTAAGGGACAAGAAAATATTGTCTGTCAATGCCACAAACTTTTATAAATCTAGAATATGCCTTTAAATATTTATCAGCAAATAAAAGGAAAAGTCAGTACTCACCCACGTCATTCCAAACATGCATTTTTAAAAAATATTTTCCATAACAACAGTCTATAAAAAGAAAAAAGAAACATCATGTTTTGATCCATATGACATGCATTTAAAAGTTTGGGACAGTAAGTTTTTTTTTTTTTTTTGAAAGAAAGAAAGAAAGACTTTTATTCAGCAAGGAGAGATTCAGCTGATCAAAAGTGATAGTTAAGACATTAATAATGTTACCAGATATTTCTATTTTAAATAAATTATGAACTTATATATTATTAATATACTTATATATTAAATTTGAACTTACATATTAATCCAAAAAATCTAGTAAAATGTATCACAATTTCCACAAAAATATTAAGCAGCACAACTGTTTTCAGTATTGATGATGATGATGATAATAATAATAATGTTTCTTGAGCAGCAAATCAGTATGTTAGAATGATTTCTAAAGGATCATCACAGGAATAAATTAAATAAAAATATTTTAAAATAAATTAAAATAGAAGACAGATATATTCAATTGTAATAATATTTGACAATGATATTTTTGATCCAGTAAGTGCAGCCTTGGTGAGCATAAAGTTTTCTAAAGCCATATATATTTGTGTAACAAACACATTGATATTTAAGTCATTATTCAATATGATTGACGTGAGGGTGAGTAAATAATGGTAGCATTCTCATTTTCAAATGCTTGAATTTTTTATACTCTGCCTGACTTTTTCTGCAAGGACTATGATGATATACGGTCTAACAGGCTTGTAATGTGAGCATTTTCAGTTATTGGAGTTGTGGAAGGATAGAAAACTCTGAACCAAATCAAAGTTTAGCCCACACAATGAATATAATTTTTTTTTTCCTCACTTTGAGATCTTGTTCATTGTGTGTTTGGCAGTTATATTCACAATCACACATCATTCCAGTTCTGAACATGGATCTTGTGTCTAGCTGTTGTGTTTAATCTATTGAATAAATAAATAAACCGCATTTGTCACTGCCAGGCAAGGGATAGGATTGTTCACACAAGGTGTAAATGAAATAGATTGAGAGTGACAGAATAAACTGTTCGTTTTTTCCATGGGTCTAAAAAAATTGAGATTCATCTTCCATCTACATGCTTGGCAGGGGGCATACAAATCAACCTGTCCCTGTCTCCGTAACACCCGTCACCTCCTCACCTCCTCTCCCGGAACACAGGGGCTCGTGTTCTATTAATGCCGGGCCTGCCGTCCTCTCGTGGTGGTGCCATAGGTCCATTGGTAAATGTGAAGAGGTTATGGAGTTCGCTGGAGGCGCAGGACTCATCACTGTGGGTGTCTGAAACATAGCAGGGGAACCATCAAATGCCTGGCAGGGGGATCAGTACAGAAAGCAGTTTCTCAAACTGAACAAGTCTAACTTTTAAAATCTTGTTTACAGTCTTTTGTGTTTTGTTTGTGTTTAACTAATAAAACCCTCCAGTTATTTCCAGCATCATCATTATCATGCTTCTGAATGGATCTGATCTTAATGAGAGATGACAAACTTTATTATTTCTTCCTTTTTAATAGATGATCTGCTAAAGAAAATGAGGTTTTTGATAATGTTAATATAAGCTTTAAGAAGCTATTTGACTTGCTGCTGGGTACACGTCTGACATTCTCTGATTAAATGGCAAATGACTATACTGAGATTCAAAAAATGACTTTCCTTTGAGTTGTTTACTTTCTCTGGCCACCGATGTAGTTGGCAGATGAAGATATCAGCCGTTAGAACAAACACTGTCACCCCTGCCCACCTAAATTGTTTTCAAAGGCTCTTTGGAACCTGCTGAGGCTTGTTGGAAAGAAAGGTTAGGTTTGAATGAGATTATAATTAAATAGCACAAGCAAACACTCATCTTCTTTTTAATCTTTTAATTTTCTCTTCTGCCTGGTCTTTCTTAGACTTGTGACAGCATGTTTTATTGGTCTTCACACCCAAATTGGAAACCTTTGGCCCATATTACTTTTGTCTCCCAGTGAAGTTGTCCTAGCATCTGCTACAGTGCCTGTGGTTACAGTGTATCCCTGCTGAAAAGACTAGCATATGTTATGTTTTGGATATTGGTTTTCCCACCAGGCTTTTTAACTGGTTTAAGATTTTCTTGGACAACCAGTATCATCATAAAGATTAGGGCTGTGGAATGAAGACTGTATGTGTATATCTGTATGTGTTGCACTGACTAAATGATCCATTTCTGTATTCTGTATCTGTATTCAGATGTGGGCGGGGCTTGAACCTTGATAGATTCATTTAGATTAGATTAGAATGGAATATTTTTTTAATAGATCTCAGTTAAATTTATATCAGTGTTATTTTAGTATTTTTACTGTTATAATATTTTATATATTTTATCAATTATGATATTAATATTTTGATGTCTGAATAGTTTAGGTTGTTCATCTAGTATTTATATTTTATTTCAGCTTTGTCTATTAACAAAACCATTTTTAAATAGTTTTAGTTTATATTAATAACAATGATTTATATTTTTCATATAGAAATTTTAAACTAAAACTAAGAAAATGTGAATTTGAATATATTGACAACAATGTGGCTGTTCACTGTGCAGGTGTTCGCTTTGATTTTCAAAGGAATTGCTCTCAGTGGTCTTTGAAGTCATTATTTGTGTTGTTCTGAATCAGATATTTGGCTCCCGGCGCATCCCAATAAAGATGGCCAGCGTTGTTCTGGTAAACAACATGACTATGTTAGTCCACTAGTTAGACCACCACCAAACCAACATAACCTGCCTGGACCAGCATCACAATCCATGCTGCATGGTCTGAGCTGGTGTTTACAGCAGGAATATCACAGAATATATTAACACAAGGTTTCTAGAATAAAAATGCCATAAGTGCTGTGCAAATACATAAATTCATGGTTTAAAATGCCATGTAGTGAATAGTACAACTAAGAAATATCATGAAAGATATTATGTATCAAAAAACATTTTTAAGAAGAAAAAGACCTTGTCCATAACTTTTAAATTTTTGAGAACATAAATAGATGGCAGATGAATAATATATCTTATCCTGTTGTAACATAAGTCTAGACAGAGTGCCAGCCATGCTGAATGTGAGCAAACTGCCTGTGTGTTTGTACGTTAGAGAAATCAACCAAGCATTCCTGGAAGCCCACAAATATCATGGCAGAAGGGCTCGCTGATCAATAAATATTGCCTCAATAAAACAGAAAATGATAAAGAGAGAAAACAAGAGATGTGGAGAGATCCCAGTGGGAGGAAGAGGTTTGGAGTGAAGACGTAAATCCCACTGTTTCTGATTTCTATACCAGCTGAGCAGCAGTTTCTTTTGAAGTCAGTGTGCTGCTAAAAATAGACACTTTATGTAACTGTACCCATTTTAGGCACAATGATGACAGCACATGTGGCTCTGGTGTTCCTCTCTGTCTGTCTCTCTCTCTTTCTTTCATTTTCCCTCCTTCCCTCTTTCTTTATCTCACTTTGCATAATTTAAGCACTGGTAGGAGGATCTGGGTACAACATGCTTTTTGAATTATAGTCACAACATCATAACTTGTACTCATCAAGTTGTAGGAAAGAGTCAGAGTGCAGACGTAGGACTGATCTGTCTTTGTCCTGTTCAGCTGCTCTCTCACAGGTCCTCTCCCACTGCATGCACACCTGTTAATTAAACCAAGAGCTGAAAATTGCAGCTGATTAATGAATGCAGAAATGATCTGATTGTTCAGTGTGTACTTACACAGCAGAATAAAATTTGCATTTCAATGTGCACTAAAAACACTGTACTCTGAAATAATGGCAAGAACAGTCTCAGGTGAAGTGACCAAGTATGGTGACCCATACTTGGAATTCAACCCATCCAAGTGCACACACACAGTAGTAAACACACACCCGGAGCAGTGGGCAGCTAATGCTGTGGCGCCCGGGGAGCAGTAGGGGCTTCGTTGCCTTGCTCAAGGGTCTCCCCTCAGTCTTGGTATTGTGGGTGGAAGAGAGCGCTGGTCATTCACTCCCCCCACATACAATCCCTGCTGGACCTGAGACTCAAACCCGCAACCTTCGGGTTACAAGTTCAACTCTCTATCCATTAGGCCATGAATGCCCATGAACAGTTTCTATAGTGGATCAAAAGAATAAAGCAAGACCAGTGTAGATTGATTCCGAAAATTAAACTTATGAGTAGTTCAGAAAAATAAGTTATCAATTGGATGTCTAAAAGGTCAGTCACAACAGCCATTCAGTAGAATAACCTGTTCCTCTGAATGTCGAAATGACTCTAACTTCTATTTTATATGCTTTTCCTTTTGCTTTACCTTTAGTTCATGCAGAAATTACTACTTTACCTACATATACATACTTTCTTTGCCCCAACCCCCCACCCCCCCCCCCTCCCCCCCCAAATGAAAGATCCCGCTAGCTTGCATTACAAAAACAAAAACAGTTGAAATATTCTTCACAATAACTTCTTTTGTGTTCCACAGAAAAAGAAGAAAGTCTTAAAGGTTTGGAATAACATAATGCAGAATTTTCCTTTTTGGGTGAACTAACCCTTTAAATGTGAAGTGTGTAATAATTGTTTTTCCAAACACTCCCAGCACCCCTTTTGCTCTTTACATTGCTTGTCTTCAAACCAATAAATTCCTTGTAAATAGCATATTATAGGTAGGGCTGAGCAAAATGCTCACCACTGGTTAAGTCAGACACAAATATCAGACTGCTCAAACAAACAAAACTCCACATAAGCACAGTGTTTACACTCTGTATGAATTGCTTACCTTTAGTTGTCTCTGCACATTAAACTGGGAGAGGAGAAAAAAAGCGCACACTTCACCTTTAATCTTTTTGATTGGTTTTCCTTGTAACAAGCAGCCCCCCGGCCGCACACATACACCCTTTCTCGCTCACGTTTCTGTTTTCTCCGCAGGGATTGGACAGGGTGTTCCAGTGGTGGCTCTGATAGTGGAGGGGGGTCCTAATGTGATCTCTATTGTGCTTGAGTACCTGAGAGACACTCCTCCTGTGCCCGTGGTGGTGTGTGACGGCAGCGGTCGTGCCTCTGACATCCTGGCCTTTGGGCATAAGTACTCAGAGGAGGGCGGGTATGTAAGCTTTATCTCTCTCCACTGTAACAGTACAAGAAGATATGAAATTTAATTTTACATATAGATGAAGATTGAACTGTAGCAAAGAATAGAGTGCAACAGTAAGCACCCACTTTTTCAGCAGTATTTTCCCCTTTTATTTTCTCCATAAGCACTTCTAAGACATGAACCAAACCAACCAGCTCTGAGATGAATCACAAATCTTACAAACAGTTATAATAAGGAATGTGGAATTGGAGATATATACACACACACAGTTACTGTAAAACATTTAAACGGAGACAAAATATATATGAAAATATACAAAAAGGCCAACCTATGACATTTGCAGCATATCGTGAGGTTACAGCTGAGCTATTTTGCTGCTCTTCTCATTTCAAGGATCTCCAAGGACAATTTCTCTTCAGAATTAAGGGTAGCATAGTTATTTATAGAGAATTTAGAAACATTTTATTTATTTATTTTAGATGTTTTATAAAAAAAGAAAAAAAAGAAAAAAGAAGTTCAATGTGAGCTGTGGTGGGTCTTTTGTGATTTTGTTCTAATTGTGATTTTAATGTTATCATTAAAAAGCAGTTTGTATGGAGGAAACGAATGGGATTTTTCCTTCCGGAGACCTGCTGTTGCGCTCTGTTGGAATGTTTTCATCGCATAAATGATTTGCTGTGATATCCTAGTCTCATCTTTCTCTCTGACTACGTTAGAATCATAAACGAATCTTTGAGAGACCAGTTACTAGTCACCATTCAGAAGACCTTTACATACAGCCGGACGCAGGCCCAGCATCTCTTCATCATTCTGATGGAGTGCATGAAGAAGAAAGAACTGGTGAGTGTATGCAGTGTGACTGAAAGTCCTAATGAATTAACCTCCCCGATCTGACAGATTTAAAGACATTCCTCTAGAGCCTTTTTGCCATAGTGCTTTGTACAAGGGTGAACCCTCAATAAAGCCAAGAGATTTTTCTGCTGCACAGTTCCTCTCCATGTCAGCATACCGTTATTCTAACGGACAGTCAGAGATGCGTGTAAAGTGGCCCCTTCAGCTCAGGGCTGATAAATGTCACTACCTCTGCAGCCCGCATGAAGTACATTTCCTCAGGCCCTGACACCATCTCTTCACATCAGCTTCTCACACACATACACTTTCTTCATCTTCCTGATGCATGGAATGTAAAACTATTCTTACATACTACTGATATTATCATCAAAAACTTGTCTTCTTTTTGAATCCACTACTCTTCTGTTAAATTATTCACCAGACTGACGACACCATAATCTGTATGACTTTTCAATTAGAGTGCACTTTCCAGTTAGCTCATCTAAAAGCTTTCAGTTCACATTTATCCTTCTCCTGTTGGCCATTACTTCAAGAATGACCTGAAATACCCCAATAAAGAGTTTTAACAGTCAGCTTAAGTGTTGCCAGGAGAAACATATCCTAATTTAATCTCAGCATGCTTTCATATTTTTTAACTCTATCGAGTAGAAACTATATAGGCTCGCAGAGCCATGATTTGCATGTTAAATACTTTTCTACTTGTCATTGTAATTTAAAATAAATTTCAATGTTGTGTGTGTATATTCAGATATTGTTTTTTTTAGTCATTAAATCATACATCCTCAAAGTGATTTTTGTGTTTGTTCTTTTATTATGAATGCTTTCATTCTTCTTTTAGTCATTGTAGTGGTTTCACTCATTGTCTGTGCATGTGCACTTTTGTGTATGTGCACACCATATGTTTTATTTTTTAATAAACTGATTGTATAACTGTTTTTCAGTGTTATTTATGCATGCATTTCCACTGTGAAGTATGATCTGTAGATGTGTTAATCCTCATTATTACGATGACCTTCTCAAACGTAGATATGAATCTTTGTACCCACACACCATATGACCATTTACTTAAGCCTGTGTATTTATATGCTGGATTGACTTCAATGCAATTGTGTTCAGATGCAAACTTTTTTGTTGAAGGTGAGAGCTTGGTTTTGAGTACAGCACATTGGCTTTAGTTTATATGCCACCCACTTGAGTATGTTTTATTGATGACTCAAAAATGAGATCACAAAGCCTTTGAGACGCAGCTAAATCTGAAAGGGAAGCAAATTAAAAAAAAAAAAAGGTTACATAAAAGAGCTAATTTTTTTCAGCACAGTTTAAAGATTTAGCATTAAATCAGTGTGAATATACCAATAATACCAATAAACACACATACTCTCTCAGCAAAAACTGTCAGAGGAGCGGTACCATCTCAAAAGTTCTAATATGTACACTTCAGGTGGTGATATGTACTTTAAAAGTACTCATATGTGCCTTTTTATGTGCTAGAATGTACTATTTAGGGGTAAATAATATACCAAGATGTTCCTTTTAGCTTTTGCACTTAAGGTACTACCCCTTTCTTCTGAGGGTGTGCATCATAATCTGTCACTGATTTACACAAATATGTACGTTTATGCTCAGTGGGTGTCTGATGTGTTGGCAGATGAGTGCAACGTGTTTGGGAGCTAGACATCTTTAGTCCACAGCACTCATCTCGCATTCATCATACATGCACACAGTTGAGCTCAGCGCTTGATCTCCTCTTTTGCTCTCTGCTGCTGTACTTTCCACTAAGGACAAGCCAATGGGAGAATTTCCATGCTTGATGATTGGAACAAATGCTTACAATTTACAACTCTGATTAGAAAGATGGAGTGAATGTGTGTTAGAGGTGCCTTTGGCAGTCTTTGAAGACAGTCTTTGCCAAACATTTTTCAGAGTAATTATCATATAGCAGTTTTATTTGAAGACAGCAACCTAAAAAAATACTGTAGCAGTATATAAAATGCATGAGAGTACCCAAGTTTTGTTGCTGTGTTCATAATTGTGTACTATTATGATATTTCTATTGGCAAAATGTGCATTATAGAACAGTTTATAGTTTGGAATGATATGTCCCATAATGCAATGTGGCTGACTTGATTTTCCATTTCCAGTTTGATGGACAAACTGGATCTTAGTGTTAACCTCACTTTTTTGTGACTCATTAGTGTATCCTATTGAGAAATGCTTGACAGAATTTTATGAGAAATGCATTTAGGTGCAAAATATGCCTTGAGGAACATTTAAATTTCATTAATTTGTAGTATATAGCATTTAAGTTCTCAAGTTGAGGACATGCTCCATAACTTTATGAATGTTTCATATAATAGATTTGAGAAATATTATAATATATATTTTTTGCATCTAAACCACTTTCTCAAAGGGAAAAAAAATTGCTCACCCTCTTGTCATTCCAAATATTTTCTCAAAAGCATTTAAATATAATTAACAAAAGCTGAACCCTGATAATTTTGCTCCTGATTAGCAAAACAAACAAAAATGTCAGGTAAGAAAAAGAAAAAAGTGCTGAGATATGAGAATAAGCGAATAATGCTGTCACTCGGACGAGCTTGTGTTCTGTGGCTAATCAAGAGCGGGATAATGAGACCTGTAGGGAGGTGTCTTCATTCAACTCTGTTACTAGAAGTACCTGAGCAGATGTTTAACCTGAACCCGACAGGACATGCTTCCATAACCCCCTGCCTCTCAGTACATGACTTGACTACACCTCTCCAGATTTGGCAAACTACAATTAATTACAACTGTATTAGATTAGATTAGGTTACTTTTAGGAATTCAGTATTTCTGTTCTGTGTGAGATTAATTGGTACTTGACACATAAAAGAAGCATTATGTCAGTCTTTTGCTCTTCTCTGCAGTAGGCATTCCATCTCTTATTCAGGACTGAACTCCATTCTTAATCTCTTTCCTACTGTGGAGGTCTTTGTTCCTGCAACCAAGGGAGGGATGGTTCAATTAACCAGACTGACAGCCTTTCTGTCTATTTATCGCTCTCATTCTATTTTCCTTGAGCATCTTCCTTGTTTTTTATGTTTCCGATGGCTCGGAGAAGAGTTAGCACTGCTAGTTTTCCCTCCAGCCAAAGCATTTCAATAGCCTCTTCTAGGAAACATCGCTGTTTTAGCTCTTGCTGAGGTGTGTAAAAAGGTTTTTAAATGTCAAAATATGTTATCCTAATAGCTATGTAAGGGCCTTCTATTAGGCTATGCTGAAATAGTTTGTTTTGCCATAATGATTAGCTACTCACTAATAAGTACGTGGAAATGCAATATTGATTTGAGTTGGAATTATTTATTTATTTTTTTTAATTTTGAATTTTGTATACACTAAATAAAAAAAGTTACAATGTATTCAATTAGCAAATATTACAATATTAAAGGTGCTGTATGTAGGATTGACACCGAGTTGTTGAACTAGGTATTGCAGTCCAAATTCAAAATATTGGAGAGGGTTTTTTCACCCGGCACCTCCTCCTCAGGTTGCCAGATTGACGACACAAACAGGAACGAGCGCACTTGACAATGAACAAAATTAAATACAGCTGTGTTTTCCGCCAACTGGCAACCCGGGGTGCCGAAATACAACTGGGTAAACTGGCAGTGGGCGGGTTTCACAAACCAAAACAAACAGACATTCAGGCCGGAAAGTGGATTTTGGTGGGTTCCAAAACGTTTGTAGCATTGTTTTTCAGATGAACATGTATGTTAACTAGCATGTTTCTTAAATATCTGTGAACATATGGTATTTTTATGCTTTAGTAGAGTCAAAATCTTACATACAGCACCTTTAATACTAAAGTCCTCTGAAGGTTACGTGCTTTTGACAAATCAGAACCAAGTATTCCAGGGGACTGTGTGAAAGTAAGTTAAGCCTTTCATTGGTTGATTTTTCTGTTTGGTTTTAGCATCCCATGGCAATAACCAAAGGAGGGACTGTTTGGGGAAACTTGCTTGACAACAGTAATTATTTTTCATGGTTTGAAAGAAAGTAGAGTGATGTTTCAAGGGATGATATATTTCTCAGCTGATGTTGATGGAGTCACATCCGGCAACATGTCGAACGGGTCAGTGACTATTATGGGTGAACAAGTGGATGGACAGCTGACAGACAGAGGAACCCCCGGCAGATGTGAGGAACAGTGAGTAGTGCTCTGCAGTAGGATCTAACATGATGTGAAAGCACTGGGCTAGTGGAGTGGAGGGAGGGCACGGAAGGAAATTTCGCCCCTTATAAATGAAGATGAATGTTTGCCCATGGGCCTGGGTCACTGATGCATGAAGCAATCCACCGTACAGCATGAACAGCATTCGCCAGCTCTCCAATGAGCGTTAGATACAGACTTACAGTACACGCCATCTCGTCCTTAACATTCAAATGAATTGCTTCCATCAATTTTACGCAGATAAATCATATTTCAATTTGATTTTAATTAAAAACCAATCCTTGCAGATGTTTTGACTGATTAATAAAACAGGGGTTGCTGAAGTATCAAACCAGATATTTAGATGAGGTTTAGTATTGACTTGAACTGAGTGTGACCTGAACATTTCCGGGAAGGTTTGAAGCCACATGGGAAAAGGTGCTCTTTTTTAATCTCTGTAAATGTAAATATAGTGTAGAGTTATAAATAGTGCATAACAGGAGAGAAACCCCCAACCCTCCCAGAAGTTCCCGCTGGCCATATTTTCACACTTCTCAATGTAACTTAAGACCTTTAACAAAGAAGACAAGCGTATGTGATGGACAGGGCTATTTTAACTAAGGGGTTTTTTTTCTGAATGAGGTGATTTGCCATAACAGACATGCAGCAGGTCAGTATGCTTTCTTTGATGAACCTGTAGAGGCTGGTGATTAATGGGGATGGAGAGATCTTAAAGGAATATTCTGGAATATATTTACAATTCTATCGACAAAATGTTGTTGTTGATACCACAGAAAATATTTTCAACTCAAGGGAAAACGTGTGTACATGTATAAAATCAGTGAATAATTTATATAAGTCCCACACAGTTCCGTTTTAAACCCTCCAATCAACAAGAACTATATAAACTTATATAGTATAAAATAATCACATTTTGCAAACTGAGGGACAAGTTGGTGTTATTTTCTATAGTAATGTGACATTGCTGCTAATAAATATAATGTCAATACATATAGTTGTATTTAAAACAAAATATGTCCTTTTAATATTCCTTAAAGTTTATGTGTACAGCGACAAAACAACCTGATTTGTTTACAATCTTTTTCAGCTGAAAGTTTTTGTTATCCCCCACCTAAAAATTTTACTGAACCAGTCCTATTGGAATTTCTCAGATGAGCTCTTGGTCATTTCTAATGCAAGTCAAAGGAAGTTCTGTGTGTTTTGATAGTTTTAAATGCAATTTTATAGAAATTATCCTATAGTACAATTAAAAAAAAATGTTGACTGGCCACATAAATGCCACTGGTACCCAGAGGTATTTTTGCCAAATCAGTCTCATTCCCAAATAAACTTGTTTTTCATCAATAAGAGCACTGATTTAAGACAGAAATACACTGTTTGCAGTTGATGCCAAAAGTCAGAGCCAGTTCAGATTTTGGGCATATTTGGCAGAAAATCATGTTGTTTATTTTGGGCACAGACACAGATTTATTTTTTTAGCTTCAGACTATCAAAGTTAAATTGCTATCAAAGTAATCATTTTAAGCACATCCCTTGGCAGTGGATAAAAATAAACACAGTTCCTTTAGGAAACAACAGTGACATATATAACTGATAGTTCCTCACTCGGTTGTTTAGTGAATGATTATCATATATAAAGATATATAAAGTCTATAAAGTGTATGGTTCCTAGTTTTTGAAAATCTGTTCAGATTTTAAAAGTAATTTTCATTTGAAAAGAAATGTATTCTACCTGTAACTTACCATTGTTTCATTTACACATTGATCTAGATCACTCTTTGACTGTGTTCAAATAGAACAGATCTGTTCACTTATAATAATTGAATCACTAATTGAGGCTTACTGCAAATGAAACTTTTCAGTTAACTGTGAGAAAGCATTTGCCTTGATTTAGCCTCGAACACGTTGTGTGATTTACCAATGGAAATAAAGACTCCATCCGTCACGTCTTACAGTAACCATTACGAAGAAATGCTATTACATAGCAACAGTCAGCTGAAAGACGCTGTGACCTCCAGCGATTTAATCAATGTCATTGTGAACACCCCTTCACAGGATGTTGAGGTGCCATTGTGTTGTTTTCAACAAAGAAGAGGCATTCAGGGCCAATGATAATTTGTTGGTGATGGCGAACACCCATTAACCTAAGGCTGCTGTTATCTCCACCGCCACATTGTTGATGCGCTGTGAGTAATGAACTGCTCTGGACCATCTGAAGTAAACAATCATCTCTTTTTTTACTAGCATTAATAGAGAGGTTGTTGTTCCAGCACCAGGTTGCAAGCTGTCTCACCTCTTCCCTAGGCTGTCTCGTCATTAATGATGCTAATGAGCCCCTCAACAGGGGCGTTGAATGCAGACTTAATGATTGCTCTGATATTTGGTGATACACTCGTGGTATTACGAACGACTGTGGATCGTTACTGCCTCAAGGCTGTTGCTCCTGATGTCTAGGAGGACAGAGTTATTTGCTTAGTCTAACTGCTGCAAGTTTGTTAGGGTCTGGGGAAAGACTGTGATCAATGCCAAGATGATGTAAACATCAGCCGTTTGACATATGAGATTTTGTTGTCTAGGTAACAAAGTGCAATAAGGATGACAAATGAAATGCCATCATTCATGGAGCAATTGCGCTTGCAGGTGTGTGCTTAGAGGTCCATTGCAAAAAGGTGGTCTTAATGTTTGTGATGCCCAGTCTCTCAAAACACTAGAATCACACAATAACTGGAGTAAATGCAGTGGGGCGAAAGTCACCGAAGTCATTGTGGCACTCAGATGAGATGGAGGTTGATTTGAAACATGACAGCCTGGCCAAGGTGGATTTCTAGATCTCTGTAATGCCTGCAGAATATTACCCATCTTTCAAATATAGCTTAATAGTAGAGGAATAACCTGGTTAAAGTTTCAGCAGTGAATGGGTGCTTTAGTTGTTAAAACGTCCTCTGAGACACACAGAGATAATTTAAATATCCATTATTGATCTGTCCTATTCAGCTACTACATGCTCATAAATCACAGACATGTCCCATAGGTCAGCTGTGTACTCAATATGGATATGAAATTTTGAAAAGTGTCTGATTCTCTCTCCTGCTGTGTTTGAGTGATGTGTGTTGAATTTAAAAGCATTGTTCATCCAAAAAAGTGAATTCTGTCATGATTTATTTAACCCACACCCCCAAGCCCCCCCCACCCCCCCACCCCCAGGTTTTTTTTTATAATTTTTTTTTTTACTTTTTTCTCTTGAATTTTCCTCCTTTTGGGCTTTATTTCTTTATTTATTTTCCAATGGGGTACATTGTTGTTGTGGACCCCATTGACTTTCATTGTTTGGAAACATGAAACTTTTTAATTGTATTCATTTATTTATTTATTGGATTAACTAAGGTTGATTGTTTGGAGTTTACACACACACATGAAAAAAGAAAATGCATTTCATTTATAATAAAAAGTATTAATATTATAGAAGAAAATTAATACATTAATATCATAGTATTTTGGTCTCTATAGGATAAACAGTAAGGGTTATATTGACATGTACTGTACAGGGACATATTGTAAAGGTCAGTATCACTCATGCCTCAATCACACACACACACACAAAGAGAGTTGGGTCACCTCCATAGTCACAGGGTCATCAATAACTGTCACTTCAGTAATTGGCCGTCACCATACTCTTTGTAGAGGAGATGAAGTGCTTGTTTGATACGATTACATTCACTCTTCAATTTCAGCAGCAAAAAGATTTCACAGTGCACATAGAACCTCACCACACAAGACCTCAGCATAGAACCATTACTTTTATGCATTAGTTCTGAACTATAAGACATTTTGAAGGATTATATGTTCTGATATTTAGGCTCGCTGAAGTGCTCCAATTCTTTATTCCACTGCCACCCCTCCTCAAGCTCACACACACCCTAAATGTGCCATCATTTCATGGTGGCTTGAGGGGATGAAAATGAAAACACCATTGACATTAGGCTGAACCAATCCTCCCACTTCCACACATAAGTTCATTAGTCCATACCAGACACAGATGGAAAATGGCTACTGAAAGAAAGGTGGATTGGTTAAATGACAGGCATTAGATTAATGGCCTGTACGCTATATGTTCTGGAATTCTGAACACGCACGATGCATATGGTGCTGCAAGGTGCCCTTCATATGTGACATTGCAGTGATTACAAAACTGCAATTCCAGTTATGGCGGTGCTTGCAGTGTATTTCTGTAAATTCATCTAGCTCTATTCTTGTCATTTCTCTTTGCTATTGTCAAGATGTTTTTTTTATTTGCTTTTATCATGTTATCATACTCAAACAGTTGTGACCATAGACTGTAAAAAAATATGGACGTAGTGTCCGTGACGTCATCCATAGACTCCTCAATAGCGGTTTTGAAGCTCAAAGTGTGCAGAGCGGGCCGTCGCCATCTTGGCAGCGCGTCACCGCGCGACTCTCCCGTAAAATCGAAAATGGGCAAAAAGGCGGGAGCTGGTTGCTGAAGCCACGCCCACCTAGCGCGACGGCATTTGTCAGCAGCGGCAATCCACCTGTCACTAAAGTGGCCACGCCCTTAATTATGCAGAACCTTAAGGCTTAATATAATTTAAACAGATGAATTATGAAAAAATTCACCCCCCTCACAGTTGTCACAAAGGGCAAAATTAGCAATATAGACCAAAATCATTTTTTGAACCAGGCTGTAAACATGTTTTTTTCTGCTGTAAAGTTGGGCATTTTAACATGGGGTTTTTTTGGGACTGACTCCCTTTTGCAGCCATCCTCAAGCGGCCAGTCGATGAATTGCAGTTTTAGTCACTTCCTTATTGGCTTCACGAGAGAGAGCGCTCGGTTGCCGCTCGGTTGTGACGAACATGTGATGCCAGCAATAATGCAATATCCCTCTTCCTCAGATAACAGTGTTTCGGATGGGATCAGAGGGACACCAGGACATTGATCTGGCCATTCTAACAGCACTTCTGAAAGGTAATATTTGTACATTTGTGGATACTTATATGTATCTATGAACTTGTTGGTTTAAATCAGGGTTTTCAACAGGGGGTCTGCACTGGGGATCCGCTCATATATTATTTAATTTTCCACCAAAGCTGAAATTCATAAAGTTTAAATAAATGTTTGATTGTTTCCACTGTATTCATTGAAGTACATACCTCTTACAAATTGATATGTACCTCTGGTATTTCTTTTGTAAAACCATATTAAAGGTGATTTCAGTTTAATGTTGTACATCTTTGTTTTTTTGTGTTTTTATTACTTTAATTATGATTATTTTAACATAACCCTATTTTAATATAAACCAAAAGTGATCAATGGCCTAAAAATGTTTGAAGACCCCTGGTTTAAATAGTGATACCTGGTTGCAAAATAATGACGAGGGCTATCTCAAACATCTTTATGAGAGTTTCCAAGTGATTCACAGAAGTGTCCTCCAGGTTCTGCCCTTCAAAACATTCATAAAACTATAAGTACTATTCCCCATCTTACTTGTAATGTTATATCTTTCATAAATCGATTGCATCCAAAGAATAGAGATATTTCTGATAACACACTAACCATTTTACTGCCCACCAACTTTTAAGTGCCTGCAATTGTCAGGTTAACATTACATTTAACACTGAAAGGAGTGAGTAAAATGCAAGCTCTACTGGCTGTGCTTCTAAAGACCCACTTTTAAATCTATATCAAATGATGGGATCCCAGTGAAGCCTTTTCTTCAAGAGCTCCATGAGTAGCTCTGAAACCAGCAGCATGGCTTTTGCATAATTCATAGTACTGTGCAGCGCATCTAAAGAATGATTTACTCATGCAGTTCCTAGCTCTCTTCTCTTTCCTAAATTAATGTATAAGGGATGTATATCAGTTGGTATATAGTCAAAAAAACTGATATTTGTATTGTATTTTTGATTCATTTAGACCATATTTATATCACTAGTGCTTGCATGTACTTTAAAATGCAAGCTTGTTTTTATCTTAAATGTCTTTATAGCAAACTAAGTGAATCATTTGATTGCTAATTTAGAGAGTAAATGATATGCTAATGACTGGAAACATGGAATATTAGATCTCGTTTTTATCACTAGCTCAGTCTTATCCCTTTTTTCATTGAACACACTTGTGAATATCTGACAAATACAGAAACTGTCAGGATTTATTATGATGTAGTGTGAAATCAAAGCGAGAACATAAAGCTAACCTCTGCTAGAGTTCATAGCAACAGAAAACAGCAATTAAAGCTCATCCTCAGAGACTTAATTATACATAATTATGTGACCAATCTTTGCTGATACAGTGCCTTCCTGTTGCTGAGGACTTGTTTCATCTGGCATCAATATAGTTACTAAATACATCATGAACTTCAAAAGCGCAAGGTGCCCCTCATGGCCATTTCCGAGTATTACAGACCTCCATGTCCGTATTTTAGGTTTAAAAGCCCATAAACGGAGTCGGGTAGGATATTTTCGAGCACTTAACTGAGATTATGCAAATATGGTTTAATACATAGCGACACCTACACAAGCCATGGAGGTGTCTATTTAATAGACTGTGTCTGGAAAGATTACCCTCATAAAAGTAAATGTAGAAGCAGCAGGCCAGAGTAAGTAAAGACAAATGTCCTGCTGCTCAGGGGGAAGGTTTATTAGCTTGAAGCAGAAGCGGAGCAAAGAGACAGAGACCCTGGAGAGTGCTTTTCTCTATGATTTATCTTTAGAATCGTTTTTTTAAACAGGCATGACGCTATGCATTATAATGATGCGAGAGCTGGGGATTCCTTAGGATTCTCTGCTGTGAGAGGCGCTTGTCAATCAATGGGAGTTAAGGGGGTTTAAGCATGCAAATGATTTTGAAGACATCAGACTGTAAGATTAGTAATGTTTAATAGGCAGTTAGTTACACACTGCATCCATCATTGTATACTGTATGCTCTCGTTAACATATTCCCCAGGGCTTTTAAAGATGGTTTTGTTAAAGCAAATGAACTAACCTTAATTATGTGCCCTTTTGCTTCTCTGTCCAGGGGCCAATGCATCAGCTCCAGATCAACTGAGCCTGGCTTTGGCCTGGAACAGAGTTGACATCGCTCGAAGCCAGATCTTTATTTATGGACAGCAGTGGCCTGTAGGCAATATCCACTCACTCCGACTCTGTAATTCATTTAGATAAAGATACAGAGATATTGATTAAAGATGGGACTCAGACTCTTAATTATACACAGTAGATGCTAATGATGGTGATCATGATTAAAGTTCATGAAACTGATTCACTGCTGTTCACCTGTATGTCTGTTTTATTTTGTGCCGGTGGTGTGGGTTCTGGACCTGTAAGCTTTGTTTATGTGTGGTTAGGTGGGCTCTCTAGAGCAGTCTATGCTGGATGCACTGGTGCTGGACAGAGTGGACTTTGTGAAGCTGTTGATTGAGAATGGAGTGAGCATGCACCGCTTCCTGACGCTGTCCAGACTTGAAGAGCTCTATAATACGGTAATGTAGCTATGTCTGATTTGAAGGAGATTTTTTCAGTGTGGTCTCAGACTTTTGGATCTTACTGTACTGTCTGTTTACCCATATATACACTACCATTTAAAAGTAAAAAAAAAAAAAAAATTATTCATCAAAGTAAATTAAAAAAATATACAGTTTCCACAAAAATATTACGCAGCACTACTGTTTTCAACATTGATTATAATAAGGAATATTTTTTTTAACATCAAAATAGCACATTATAATGATTTCTTTCATCATGTGGGACTGCAGACTGCAGTAATGCGACTTTGCAATTACAGGAATATATATATATATATATATATATATATATATATATATATCTATATATATATATATATAAAATAGATTGAAAAAGAAAGTGATAAAATATACATATGCACTGAAAAAAAACAAAAATATAGCGTTTAACATATAACTACATGGATAGTATTTTTAAAGGTGATAGCAGGTAGATTTAGCTTCATAAAGGGGCAGTTCAGTGGTATCATCTACACATCCTTCTTATTTGTTTTTCAAGTACTATTTGTGGTTGGATGTAACTGATTGTTAAAGGCTATATTTGTTTCTGTATGGCTTAAATAGAGGCATGGTCCATCCAACACCTTGTTCCACCTTGTCAGAGATGTGAAAAAGGTAAGAATCACTGTGCATGCAGCTGAGTGTGTGTGTATGTGTGTGTGTGTGTGTGTGTGTGTGTGTTGTATGCGTGTGTGTGGATGTCATGAGTGTAATAGTTTGATGTGCAGAATGTGAGTGATACAATGTAGATCTGATTATAGATTTGTATTAGCGTTTAACATTAACTACATGGATAGTTTTTTAAAGGTGATAGCAGGTAGATTTAGCTTCATAAAGGGGCAGTTCAGTGGTATCATCTACACATCCTTCTTATTTGTTTTTCAAGTACTATTTGTGGTTGGATGTAACTGATTGTTAAAGGCTATATTTGTTTCTGTATGGCTTAAATAGAGGCATGGTCCATCCAACACCTTGTTCCACCTTGTCAGAGATGTGAAAAAGGTAAGAACTCACTGTGCATGCAGCTGAGTGTGTGTGTGTGTGTGTGTGTGTGTGTGTGTGTGTGTGTATGCATGTGTGTGAGTGGATGTCAGAATGTGAGTGTAAGTGGTAGATTAGTATTAGATTTCTGTTGCACATTTAGCAAAGGTGTCGTTCTTGCTTCTTAGCCCGACAGAGAGATTTGGCCAATTAGTTTTTTTTTTTTCTGTCTGTGTCCTCTCTTGCTCGTTTCAGTGATTTTCAGATTATAAAACAGTCAGAACAATGGGTTTGTTGCTTCTTAGGGCACTCGTGTGTAGTTAGTGTTTCTTAATTACTATTCCTTAGTGCATTTTCAAGGCATAATGGGGCACACGGTTGCCTTCTTTTTGCACTCTGGTGATTTCTTTATGTGGTGACATTTGTGCATGAACTGCAATTTCGACTCAGTGCAGGTACACCTCAGTGCAGGTTTTTGGTCTAGTCTTCTCTTTGTCCAAAAAAGCCTTTTTTTGTACTTTGACTTCTCTGTGTCCCTAGATATTAACATGATGTATAGCATAAAATGGGTGTCGCATCAACTGATTCTAGCACAGCATTTCTTGCACAAATGAAATGTAGCTTCACCTGTGATTCTGATCAGCCAGTTGAAGCATTTTGTGGCATTTGCTGAGGTTGAAGTATTTAGCCCAGCTTAGAAGATCTGTGGTCGCTCTGCGTTGGTAATTACAGAACCAGAGCAGAGTCTAGTTATCATAGTCTGAAGGCAGGATGTGGGATGTAATTTTGCTGAAAGGGATTTGGCCCGTAGATCTAATGAAAGGAGGAATCTTAGGTCTTCATGTTCGCTTCATGTTGTTAAGTCTTACAATTTAAAATTTCAACACCCTGATAAGGATTCTCTAATTAGAAAAGCTCACTAATATCGACATGAACGTAAAGATGTGTCAAATCATTAAATTAGCAACTGAGGCATCACTCCTTATCACTTCCCTCTGCTCTTTCTTTGTCCTGCCCATTATTGGACTCCATTCTGCTCCTTTCTCTCTCCTACACTCCAACTCTTTGTTTTTGTAGAGAGGCTCATTGTTTTTTTATGATCAGTTCAATATGGCACCAAACCCTGATTCTAGACTTGCTTGGTCATAGTGGGATATCTGTCCCTTTAATATGATTCTGTCTCACTGACCTTGTGTGTTCTTTCCACAAGAATATCCAGGGTTCAGTTGGATCTACCTCAAGGTGAATCAGAAAATCTTCTTCAATTATCTTGATTCCTTTTAGCAATCTATTGGTGTGTTTGTGGAGTGAGAATGTATGGGTGTGTATGAAGTTGAGTGCATGGGTCGTTTCTGACCTTACCGTTTGTTTGTATTTTCATAACCAGAACTGTTGGCACAGGTACAGTGTTGCCATGAGTAACCTTCTTGTCTTCAGGGTAATCTGCCCCCTGACTACCGCATCAGCCTGATTGACATCGGATTGGTAATGGAATACCTCATGGGCGGAGCCTATCGCTGCAATTACACCAGGAAGAGATTTCGCACCCTCTATCACAACCTTTTTGGACCCAAAAGAGTATGTTATTAAACAAAATGGCATGTAGCTCTAAAAGGGCATTGTACTGGGATTTCAAGAATGAAGTTGTAACATTACAAGAAAAAAGATGTCACGTTAGCACCATCCACTCCAGGAACATTGGTTGAAAATCAGTTTCAGAAGTTTGGTGTCAGAAAGGTTTTTTATTTTTATTTTGTTCTGCTTTGCTTTGTTTTGTTTTGAAAAAAAAAATATATATATATTTAGCCAGGATAGATTAAAAGTAACAGTAAATACCTACATACCAAAAATATTCTTTCATAAAAATGCTGTTCGTTCTTTCTATTTTCTTAAAAACTTTCTGTTCCTAAAAAATGTAAAGCAGGAAAAACAATTAAGCAGCACAGCTGTTTTGAACTGTGACGATAATAAGGAATGTTTCTTGAGCGCCAAATCAGCATGACTGGAATAGCCATGTTACGAGAATATAGTCGTAACATTTTAAGCATGAGTTTGAAAGGTATAGAGAATAAAGTAGTCATAAAATATGTGCACATATATATATATATATATATATATGTGTGTGTGTGTGTGTGTGTGTGTGTATATATATATATATATATATAGTGACGGGACGAGCCAACGACAGACACAGTGGGCGTGGCGTCAGGCCTCGGAGAGGTTTTTTATTTAACAGAAAAACCAAAAAGAGGGGGAATAAAGTGTCCAAAAGGGGAACAGTGTCCAAAACAACAGGGAATCTGGTGTCCTCGTCGTGCTGCGGGGTTCGTGGGGGTCTGGCAGTGTTCATGGAGGAAGGGTCCAGGTAAGGGGCGGAGTCCGGCGGCCGCACGCGCTCCCCTCTTCGGTCCGGGGAGCGAGGGGGCGGCGGCTTCTTCTAGCGGCTTCATCCTCCTCGCTGGCCGCGGCGCTTGCAGGGGATGGACGGCCCGGCATCCTGGCCCGACGGCCGTGTAGACGGGTGCGGTTCTCGACCGGACCGCGGGTCCGGCAGCTCACGTCTCTGGTGGCGCGGGAGTCCCTCAACGCACCCTTCCTGGACCCACGAGGACACCAGTGTGCATGCACGGGGAAAGAGACCGGTCTCCCGAGGAGAGGCGCGTTGGGCTTTTAAACAGCGGCGGTGATGAGGCTCCATTTCCTTCAGGTGTGCCCCATCACACGCCGCCAGCCCTGACTCGTCCAGCGCCCCTCCTCTCTCCCACACCCACTCCTATCGGGAGCCTGGTGAAGGGCGGCGATTTAGGACGGGGTGCCGGTGATTATCAGGGAGGAGGCAGCTGACTCGTCACAATATATATATGTATATATATGTGTGTGTGTGTGTGTGTATATATATATATATATATATATACATCCATCCAATTTTCGTGAAAGGCCTATTAATAGAATTTCAAAATATTATGAATATTATAAAACTCTTGTATTATTTAAATATGCCATTAAAACATTTTTGTAGCTGGGTGATGACCCATAAAAATATACATTCACTTTTAAATGCAATAAAAATATGCTTTTTTATACTTGCAGTTTATATTCCCTCAGTTTTCCATAATTTTTTTTTTTTTTTTTTTTTTATCAGCATTACCCACCTGGGAATAAAATATTTCACATCAGAGTTGCCACGTAGAGATGGCACATAACAAACTAGATACTCCATGCAGAGCAAATTTCTATATAGCGGCACTTCAGCAGTGCAGAGTAAACAGGAGTCAAGACAGATTCTCAAGCCACTGACACCTGGATGATATCTAATTTTCTCACACATTTTAAACACTTCTGAAGGCTCAAGCATCTACTGTAAGTCACAAATCTCGACCCTCTGTCACAGAACGGATTTCAGGTGTGAGGACATTAAACATTGCTGCTCCGTCACACCAATGTCACATGAGCATTTTATCTGTACTAGTAGATTTCTAGTAAACGATGTGTGTCTGAGAGTGTGTAATCATAAATCTATTTGTGCACTTCAATATTGTGAGTACATTTTATCTCACATGCACATTCGCACATACATAGTTCTACATATGCTGCCATATAGGCTTGAAATAGATCAGACATCTGCGGTGCCACCAGAGAGATGCTCTAAATTTATCATTGCATCGCATGAAGAATCCTATCTACTCATTAAACATGCCATGTTTTACATGTGCACCAGAAGGATGGTGAAACGATTTGGAAAATGCATAAATCAAATCTAACGTGTCTTGTTATTTTTGTGTGTGTTGTAGCCAAAAGCCCTGAAGCTGCTTGGAATGGAGGTGAGATTTATTTCTTAATTTCATGTATCCCACTGCTTCCCAATAAAATCCCCACTGAGTTTCATTGAAATGCTTTCTTTAAGCTCTCCTTTGATTTAGAGGTTTAGATTCAAGTAATGAAGGTTCACAATGAAAATGCCCCTTGTATTGCATGTTCAGAGGTTTTCACAAAAACAATTGAAATACTATAACTACCTATAATTATCTTACATTTGTGTTTAATGGTCCTCTTACTATTAGTAACCAGATTAAGGATATAAATTATAGGTCATTTATTGTCCTATTTTGCTATTTTAATATGAATATATTTTTATAATAATAAGTATATATAATATTTAATAGCTAGGTACAAAAGATAATAATTATTCATATTAATTATAAATAAATAAATAATAATAATGTTGTAGCTGTTACATATAATCAATAAATACTGCTGAAAAGAGCAAACCAGGATGATAAATGACCTACAATTTAAATTTTCAGTGGTTATTTTTATTATTTTTATAAGGAAAAAAATTAATTACTTTAAAAATCTCTATCATACAGGATGACATGCCCATTAGGCGAGGACGTCAGAAGACCACAAAGAAGCGAGAGGAGGAAGTAGACATTGACCTGGATGACCCAGAAATCAATCACTTCCCTTTCCCTTTCCATGAGCTGATGGTTTGGGCAGTGCTGATGAAGCGGCAGAAGATGGCCCTGTTTTTCTGGCAGCATGGCGAGGAGGCCATGGCTAAAGCGCTGGTGGCTTGTAAACTTTGTAAAGCAATGGCCCACGAAGCGTCAGAGAACGACATGGTAGATGACATTTCACAGGAGCTCAATCAAAACTCAAGGTATGAATGTAAAGATGTGTTATGATGACCTAGTAACCTCAAGGATGAGCATTTAGATGAGGATTTGGGGAGACCATCTGTTATGTTCCAAACTGGCATCCCATCAAAGGCACAGTGACTGACCACAAAGAATTCTCTAAAATTCATAAAAGCCTAATGTAAATGTTCTTATAGTAATGGTGTTTGAGACTAGCTTATCCTGCTTCTACACCTAAAACAAGCTGTTTTTTTGTGTGTGTGTGTGTGTGTGTGTGTATGTGTGTGTGTAGAGGTAATCTTATGTGTTTATGTGCATATAAATGTGTATGTGGCACAGAAATTCCATCTTTTTTTCTTTTTTATCCGTAAGGAGTTTGGTCAGCTGGCTGTTGAGCTGCTCGATCAGTCGTATAAGCAGGATGAACAGATGGCCATGAAGCTGTTAACCTACGAGCTGAAGAACTGGAGTAATGCCACCTGTCTGCAGCTGGCAGTGGCTGCCAAGCACAGGGACTTCATCGCCCACACCTGTAGCCAGATGCTTCTCACCGACATGTGGATGGGACGTCTGCGTATGCGCAAGAACTCTGGCCTAAAGGTCAGATTCGGGAGAAAGGTTTCTGAGACTGTAATCTTAATGATTTACATACAGTAATATCAGTTATTGAAGAGAGCTTACTCTGGGTTCGTATTTTTTTATATAGTATTTGGTATTCATTCAACATATATATTTGGCATATATATGGTGACACGGTCTACCAAAGTGAGTCTTTTCATAGCTGAATCTGAAGTCCTCATCAATATGAGACCTGCAACTGATGTTTTAATACACTAATAGATTGCTTAATCACTAGTCTAATTATCATTCTTACTCGAGAGACACCAAAATGACAGTAACGTTTTGCGTTACGAGATGTGCAAATTAAACTGGTTGGCTATGTACAGAAATGAAATTCACAAAGTTATGGAAAAATACCTTGTTTTCAGTATTCAGATCTCTACAAATTTCTTCCAGAAAACAACATACAAATGGGAAATGGTGGCATATACAATAGTAGAAAAATACAAAGGGATATGGACCACAAAGTGAACTGACTAGTGGAACCATATCATTCTTGGGACTTTTTAAAAAAGGACAGTTGGCATACTGCTACTTCAGGATGTGAAAGGACAAAATTGACATGATCGCCTTAGACTAGTCAATCAAAATTTTCGGAAACCATCCAATACCTATTAGGAAGAATATACAGTGTTGTTCTTGTTGCAGCTCCTGATTAAATGTTTTCAACTGGGATAATAATAAGAAATGTTTCTTGAACATCAAGTCAGCACAGAAATCAAGAATAAAGGCTGCTGAAAATTCAGCTTTGCAATTACAGGAATAAATGACCTTTTAAAACACTTTAAAATAGAAAACAGTTATTTTAAATTGTGATAATATTCCTGTTTTTACTGTATGTTTTAGCAAATAAATGCAGCCGACCCCAATCTTTTACATATGAACAGTCAAAGCTTCAACCTTATGCTGTATACTCTATAGCAGTCCCTAAAAACAAGCTGTGCAGGGCTTCTCCTTGCGTTTCTCTTGCTTTCTGCATGAATTATTTCTGCCTTTGGTCAATATCACCACTGAGCTCTGAATGTTTCATGTCTCACAGGTGCTATTGTATCAAGAAAGGGTGAGACCGGTATTACATCACCACAAGCATTGTGTGACTGCAGGAATCGGTCTACTGAGTACTAAATAATGAAAATAACAGTGGATTTTTCTCTTAAGCTCTGTGTTTGCTTGTTTCGTCCACCAGGTCATCTTAGGCCTTCTTCTGCCCCCCTCCATATTGAGTCTTGAGTTTAAAAATAAGGACGAGATGTCATATATGCCTCAGGATCAGGACACCTACCTGCAGGAGAAGGATGTGGATGAACCTGAGAAACAAGCTAAGGAGAAAGAGGAGGAGGACATGGAGTTCACAGTAAGATCTTACTGTGAGACGCAGTACAACTCCGTGGTGAGAGCATCCACCTTAGCCTCGTTTCTTAGCTTGTAGTCTTAACACGCACACACACGTACACACACATTTAGGCACATCTGCTCTGCTCTGTGAAAGTCCTACCCCCAATTTGGCCTCTCAAATATGCTTCCGGCTTTATTTTGTCGTGGTACCTCTTCTAAGCGATCCGTACCAACCCTGCCGTTTTTCTGACTTCCCCACCCTACACCCTTTTTTTCCGTTCCTCGTTGTCAAAGCGAAGACGCGTGGTTGTGGAGTTGTAGCGTGTCTCCGTCTGCCTCTGTCCTTGTCTCCTCTCTGTTTCTTTTCTTTTAGCGAGGGTCTCGTCTGAAGTACGGTACTGTGACTGAATGCTGCTTGTGTTTTTATCATCCACGCATCTACGACACCATTGTGCATGTTGAAGGCTTGTTTTGCATTATGTTAGCAGCCTTGATCTGACATCTCCATGACGACAACCTTCACTTTTAAGTTGAACCAGAAGTGCCTTCTTTCTTTCACAATAAAACTGCACGGATACTGTAGTTCAATCTTCCATTGTGAACCATCAAGTGTTGCTCTAAAGCAGTGGCTCTTGAACTGTTTCAGGCAGTGGACCACTTAAACAGCCCCAGATCTGGTGGAGAAATACAACTAATGTACAAATTAGCCTTATCTTTTACCCTTTATCTTGAAATCTTAGTCTCAATTTTACAGATCCATAATTTTGTTGAAATTACCCATACTGCTATGTTTAGCTAATAAGCCCAAATGAGCCGTGTTTGCTCACAAAAAGTTAGACTGAACAATTACACTACTATATTACAAACGTTTTTGTGTTCACCAATGAACAGTAAAATTAATTTTATCAAGGTACATAAACATTGTAAAATATTACAGTTATTTGAAATGGTTTCTTTTTTTAGATATATTTTAAAATAAAAATGTTACCTGCAATTGCAAATCCCTGTTTTCAGCCATTACTCCATTTTCTGATGTGTAAATTTGGTAATTGAAAAACTTTTCTTATTAATAGTACAGTCTAAAATGATTGTGCTGCTTAATGAAGTGTTTAAATGCCAGTCTCTTTTTTTCAGTTGCTGAAGTATTGAGTACACCTGAATTTCTTGCATGTCACTGTACATTTTGAAGTCAAACTTCATTTTGAAAAATAGCCAAACTCAAAAATGTCTTTCCAGAAACACACCAGTTTGTTGTTCTTTTGAGAGATGAAGGTTTTTCTGTACACTGACTAAACAACACAGAGAGACGTGGATGGCCCAGATGAACAAAATGAGGAGTACATCAGAGTTTCAGAAAAACAGACTGGTATTATACCGGTGCAGTCTTATAAATATCTCATAAACTGTGAACAGTGCTGCACAGGACTAACAGAGAGTTTGAATAATAAAGAAGTCATATTTAATTAGATTGGTCATTTGTGACATTTAAATATCAGTATTTTTTTTATCAATTTAATACATCGCAAGTGTCGATTTCTTTCAAAAACATTGAAATGTATTAGTCTTTTGATTCCTTTGAATAATAGTGCACATTACTCTTCAAAAGTTTGGGGTCAGTAACGTTTATTTCTAAGAAATTGATACTTTTATTTAGCAAGGAAGCATTAAATTGATCATTTGTAATGTCATTAATAATAAGTTCAAAATAGTAGCATTTATTTAAAGTAGAAATCTTCTAGGAAAAAAAAAAGTATCATTGTTTGCACAAAAATATCAAGCTTCACAACTGTTTTCGACATAAAATATTTGATGATAATAATAAGAAATGTTTCTTGAGCACCAGATCTCAGTATATAAGAATGATTTCTGAAGGATAATGTGTCACTGAAGACTGGAGTAATGCCATCACATGATTAAATGACATTTTACAATATATCGAAATAGAAAACCGTTACATTAAAATTTCACAATATTACTTTTACTTAGTTGCTTTTACAAAATTACTTATGTTCAACTTTTATTCAAACATACTTAAAAATCTTATTAAACCTCTGAACAGTAGTTTAACATTATTAAAGAAAGACAACAACAACAACAAAAAACTTTACAGATAAATTTGAACCCAATTCATTGTTTTGAGTTTATTAATAAGTCAGTTAATTCAGTTTTGGTGCATTCTGTCAGCTACATAGTTATTTATTTAGTTGTGTTTTTTTAAATCAGCCAATCAACTCGTGGACCACTTGGAATACTCTACAGTTTGAGAACTACTGCTCTAAAGAAACAGGTCAGCCCAAGACACTAGTTTAGAAATGTAGTTCAAGAGTCAAAACAACTGAGAAGGACTACAGTTCCCAAAACGTGACTGGGCTGGCCTGAACTTACACAACACGGTTCCAGAAACTAAAGCTTTACCCCTCACTTCACTATGAATATACTGTAGATATGTGAGGTTACAACACAAAATGACAATTGTATTGCAATTTATCTGAATGCTCTTCCGGAAAGTGCACTGTATTTGCAAGAATTTTTCTCTGATGCAACATTTAAACGCCTGTGTCAAAATTAGATCTTCCTGTGCATAACATAAGCTGTGAAATATACTGTTCTCATTGCATTTAGATTGACAGTGTGTAGTCTGTAAGACTGTAGCTCAACCAAATACCTTCGACAGCAGAAAAGTTGTTGCAATACAATTCTGCCATGATGTCCAAGAGTGCACCATATTTTTCCATTTACGGGATAAGCTCCCCACTCTTGGATTAAGGATGAGTGCAAATAACCCATGACACTGGGCATTTTCATTCCTCTTTTCTTTCTTCCTCTCTCTCTCTTTGGCACACACTCTCTCTCTCTTTCTCTTTTTCTACACGACCATTCCCAGCAGAATCATCAATGCCCAGTTCATAGTGAATATCTCACCTTCCTCGGCGGAAGTATTGCTTTGCAGTGTTTGAAACAGCTGCATGCAATTCTGGGTGAGAAGTCACATTATGTAAATGGTGTGTAAAAGTAATGTTTTCTATCTTTTTCCTCTTTCTATCCTCTATACTTTTCCCAGGCTATGCTGGGAAATGTCAGTTCAGAAGCATCGCGTAAGAAACGGGTGGAAGAGGTTCAGAACCGTCATCGGCTGATTCCAGTGGGTCGCAAAATTTACGAGTTTTACAACGCCCCTATCGTCAAGTTCTGGTTTCACACGGTAAACCCCCAGATGTGCCCTTATTTAGTATAAAAAGGCATACAGTATTATTCAGTGTGTTTAGAATATCAAATCTATACGAACATCAAAATACCTTGTGTGTGAATTCTTCAGAGAAATGTCCTCTGAAATCTTTCACTTGCAAAGACATTCATATCAATAGATTCCGCATCAAGTCCAGGGGGAAAAATGTTCAAATGCAGGCAAGTAGAGATCAAAACAGCTGAGATTTTTTTCTTATTTAGCCTCATCTATGTTTTAAATATAGGCCATGAATCTGACAAATCTCCAGGCTCCTAAAGATGAAAAATTCTGCTCTGTGTGCTGTCTTCATTATTTACTCACTCTTTTTTTCTCTCGTTGCTCGTACTCTCTCTCTCCCATCACACTGTAACGTTGTAGTGTTTACACTGAACAGTATTTCTGTTCTCTGCTGGTGAGAGTGTGTCAATCTTTCTACCAGTTGCACCAAAAAAAACAAAACATAAAAAAAATTGTTGCAAAAGAAAGAAAGAGCATTACCCTAAGACACCAGTGAGAACTCGGTGCTATGTTTTTTTGTTGATCCAACTAAACATCTTCTGTAGCTACTGCTTCTTTCTCTGTGCAGTACAGTAGAGAAAGTATAAAGAAGATACATTACAAGCATAAATGCTTCTTGCTATTGTCCCTAAAATTTAAACCATGGGTCCTTGAAAATATCAGCCTGACAGTGTTTTCATGACTGATTTTGAAAGACAACATGCATGTGTAAATTGAGAAAGAAAAAAAGTTATTTTATTAATATAAAATCGAATCAAATTCTAACGGGGAAACACTAAAAATACATTTTCATGATTGAAACTAAAATAAAATAAAAATGACCAATAATTAATTATAGTTTAATTTTTTTGATACATACAGGTCCTTCTCAAAAAATTAGCATATTGTGAAAAAGTTCATTATTTTCCATAATGTAATGATAAAAATTAAACTTTCATATATTTTAGATTCATTGCACACCAAATGAAATATTTCAGGTCTTTTATTGTTTTAATACTGATGATTTTGGCATGCAGCTCATGAAAACCCAAAATTCCTATCTCAAAAAATTAGCATATTTCATCCGACCAATAAAAGAAAAGTGTTTTTAATACAAAAAAAGTCAACCTTCAAATAATTATGTTCAGTTATGCACTCAATACTTGGTCGGGAATCCTTTTGCAGAAATGACTGCTTCAATGCGGCGTGGCATGGAGGCAATCAGCCTGTGGCCCTGCTGAGGTGTTATGGGAGGCCCAGGATGCTTCGATAGCGGCCTTAAGCTCATCCAGAGTGTTGGGTCTTGCGTCTCTCAACTTTCTCTTCACAATATCCCACAGATTCTCTATGGGGTTCAGGTCAGGAGAGTTGGCAGGCCAATTGAGCACAGTAATACCATGGTCAGTAAACCATTTACCAGTGGTTTTGGCACTGTGAGCAGGTGCCAGGACCGTGCTGAAAAACGAAATCTTCATCTCCATAAAGCTTTTCAGCAGATGGAAGCATGAAGTGCTCCAAAATCTCCTGATAGCTAGCTGCATTGACGCTGCCCTTGATTAAACACAGTGGACCAACACCAGCAGCTGACATGGCACCCCAGACCATCACTGACTGTGGGTACTTGACACTGGACTTCAGGCATTTTGGCATTTCCGTCTCCCCAGTCTTCCTCCAGACTCTGGCACCTTGATTTCCGAATGACATGCAAAATTTGCTTTCATCCGAAAAAAAAGTACTTTGGACCACTGAGCAACAGTCCAGTGCTGCTTCTCTGTAGCCCAGGTCAGGCGCTTCTGCCGCTGTTTCTGGTTCAAAAGCACACGCCTGTGCACGGTGGCTCTGGATGTTTCTACTCCAGACTCAGTCCACTGCTTCCGCAGGTCCCCCAAGGTCTGGAATCGGTCCTTCTCCACGATCTTCCTCAGGGTCCGGTCACCTCTTCTCGTTGTGCAGCGTTTTTTGCCACACTTTTTCCTTCCCACAGACTTCCCACTGAGGTGCCTTGATACAGCACTCTGGGAACAGCCTATTCGTTCAGAAATTTCTTTCTGTGTCTTACCCTCTCGCTTGAGGGTGTCAATGATGGCCTTCTGGACAGCAGTCAGGTCGGCAGTCTTACCCATGATTGCGGTTTTGAGTAATGAACCAGACTGGGAGTTTTTAAAAGCCTCAGGAATCTTTTGCAGGTGTTTAGAGTTAATTAGTTGATTCAGATGATTAGGTTAATAGCTCGTTTAGAGAACCTTTTCATGATAGGCTAATTTTTTGAGATAGGAATTTTGGGTTTTCATGAGCTGTATACCAAAATCATCAGTATTAAAACAATAAAAGACCTGAAATATTTCAGTTGGTGTGCAATGAATCTAAAATATATGAAAGTTTAATTTTTATCATTACATTATGGAAAATAATGAACTTTTTCACTATATGCTAATTTTTTGAGAAGGACCTCTAGTGTATTATATAATTTAAAACCTTTACAACCTGCCGCATTAAACATGAACATGTTACCAGAGGGCAATATTGCTAAAACTGTGTTAAGAAATATAATGCTGTTAAACATTTATAAATAATACCAGTAAGCACATTAACTTTGGTAGCCCAAAAACATTAGAAAAATTAAGATACTGAAACTAGAAACTGAAAAACTAAACAAATTCTAAAAATGATAATGTGAAAACTAATACGATTTATTGATACAATCAGGGTTGGGCAAAGATACATGAAAATGTATTTTAAAATAAAATACCAAATACGTTCATTTTAAGTGTATCAAAATAAACTACAAAATACAGCAGCCACACTACTGTATAAACTACTGTATTTTTGTATTTTAAAAATACTAAAAAAAACTTTTAAAAGGGAGCATGAAATTTCTTTGCAAACCTTAAGCCTATTTGATCTATCCCTTCACCATTACAGTGACTCAGTTAAGTAAACAATATTTGATAGCAACAGCTCTTCTCTGCCCAAGTCATGAAATAAATCTGACATATGCAACCAGTTAACAGATCAAATATTCACATATCCCTGTGATCTCCAAGATGAAGCTTAGTTTTAAAGTGACCAACAGTTTAATGTTTAACAGTTTGCAAATGACTCATAATTGTAGCCTAATTTAGTTACTGACTCAATGACAAACAATGATGGCAAACTGAACAAAGTGATGGCACCTAAATTCATAGCTACAAGTTTCTAACTAATTAATCATTTGAATGTTTAATCATTTTAATGTTAATCATAAATATTATAATATATTATGTGTCAGGTATGCAAAATCATGATCCTACTAAACAGCTACTTCAATTAGGGTACAATATTCAGCAATCAAACATTTATTTATCAATCATTGGACACCTATTTGGAAGTTGAAAACAAACATATTAGCTTTTCAACAATTATTAAATGATCAATATGTTTTGTTTTTAAATGTAGCCAGAAACGTAATCAGAAAGTAGCAACAGAACTTGTCAAGGATTATTACAGGTATACTCCACCCCAAAATGAAAATTTTGTCATTAATCACTTCCAAAACCTGTAAAAGCTTTGTTCGTGCCATCAGACATGCAATCTGGGTTATATGAAGTGACTGGAACACTTTTTGTAAGCGAAGAAAACAAAAATAACGACTTTATTCAACATTTCCTTTGTCAACAGTCTCCTGTGTCTCTTCATATCACTTTATGCTGCGTATGCTCTTTGAAGGAATTGTTGAATAAAGTCATTATTTTAGTTTTCTTCGCTTACAAAAAAGTGATCCCGTCCCTTCATATAACCCAGATTGCACATCTGATGGCAGATGGAGTATTCTGACGATGACTTTCATACCTTTTCTGGACCTTGACACTGCTATTTACTTGGCAGTCTATGGCACAGTCACAGGCCTCCCGGTTTTCATCCAAAATATCTTAAATTGTGTTCCGAAGACGAATTAAGCTTTTACGGGTTCGTAATGTCATGGGGGTAAGTGATTAAGGACAAAATTTTCATTTTGGGGTGGAGTATCCCTTTAACCCAATTCCAACCACTGAATCTATTGAAAGACATAGTATAGAGTATATAGGACACATACACATTAATAGTGTAGTAAGAACATTTACTTGTAATCCAGAAGTGAATACTAGAGAGCAGGTATTCCAAAACATTTGAAACATTCTAACAGAAACAGTCAAACTGAAGTGTGAATGTGGGTGAGAATGTAAGTTTTTGTGTGTGTGTGTGTGTGTGTGTGTGTGTGTGTGTGTGTGTGTGTGTGTGTGTGTGTGTGTGTGAGGGAGTGTATTGAATGAGTGTGTGTAGCCTGTGGACTACATTGAAGAGGTATCTTTAGCTACTGATGCCTTTAAGCAAAACAAGTTTCTCAGAGCGGCTGAGAGTAAATGCTGCTGCTCCACGCAAGTTTACCATTACATCAGTATCGTGGCATTAAAATATAATGTTGTACAACAATGAAACACTGTATTATTTATTTATTTATTTTTTTGTGTACAACTGCCGAACTTAACATGGGCTGAAAGTAGCAAGCTAACATTAATTGTGGGGCTGCTGCTCGGTATAATAGTTTTCAAGAACATTGTTAATTGGTAAACTATTTAGCCTAGGCTACTAAAACGAACACCAAAACTTAACATGAACTGTTAAAAATTAAAATAATTTATGCAAAAAAATTGATGGAGAGCTGGCAGCCTGCACATTTTTTTACCTTGACCACCTTCTTCCATACGCATTATTTTTCTGTTCTGAACTCAACATGTCTGAGCAAACTAGCCTATTGTGTAGGCACCAATCAGAGGCCACATTTTTATGATGTCATCATGTAGACTTCTTACAAAGTATTTTACAGTATTTTAAAACTACAAAAATACAAAACACTGAAGTATTTTGATACAAAATATGAAGCCATTTTCATCAACCCTATCAAATACAAATTACAAAATACTATTTTGTATTTGAAATACGTATTTGAAATACATGTATCATAAATACTGTCCATCCCTGGATACAATACCATTCAAAGGTTTTGGGTTTTTTAATGTTTTTGAAAGAAATGTCTTGTGCTTAGAAATCCTTTTATTGGGTCAAAAATACATTAAAAACAATAATATTGTGAAATATTTTTACAAAATATGTGATTGCAAAGCTGAATCTGCAGCAGTTATTACTTCAGTCTTCAGTGTCACATGATCCTTCAGAAATAATTTGAAATATGCTAATTTACTGAAAAAAGTATTAATTTAAAAAATCTTACTGAACCCAACATTTGAACAGTAGATTACATTGAAAATTTGATAGAAATAGAAATCAACTTAATTTAATTTTTTTTTTATCAATTTAAAGAATTAAATTCAGAAGTATAATAACCTTGGTGTAAATTAAACTTAATCACAGTTGGAATGATGATGTATTCTCACTGTTTCACTTCTTCACTGAGCTTTTCCCCCTAATCATGATGCTGTGTCTTCCCACAGTTGGCTTATGTAGCATACTTGATGCTCTTCAACTATATTGTTCTGGTGAAGATGGACCTGTGGCCCTCTCCTCAGGAGTGGATTGTTATTGCCTACATTTTCACCAATGGTATCGAGAAGATGAGAGAGGTGAGACTTAATTAGAACTCAGTGAGCAAAGAAAATTGTTTCCTTCGATCCCTGAAAGGTGGGAAAAGTCTAATAATTAAATTAACATATAACCACACAGCTGCTATTCAGTTAGAAACTCCAAAATTTGAACTATATACAGTCTATTACTGCCCTCTTGTGGAAATCAGTAATTGCAAATACTTTTGCTTTGTGGAGTTATGTCCCCGGTTGTTTTGAAAAGTTAATTTGCCCAATATATCCACCTTGAAGTATCACCATTGTCAACTGCATTTTTAAATATGTTCAAACAGAAAACAGTGATTTTAAATTGTAAAAATATTTCAGAACATTATTGTTTTACTTATTTATTTTTGGTTAACCATTTTGAAAAGGTGATTTGTCCAACATGAAGGCTTTGACTTCTCCTGTCTCTCAGATCCTCATGTCAGAGCCGGGGAAGCTCATGCAGAAGGTGAAAGTGTGGTTGCAGGAGTACTGGAACGTCACTGACCTCATGGCCATCCTCATCTTCTCCATCGGGATGGTGCTTCGCCTGCAAGACCCGCCCCTGATGAGCTACGGGAGGGTCATTTACTGTGTCAATATCATTTATTGGTACATAAGACTGCTTGACATCTTTGGAGTGAATAAATACCTGGGTCCATACGTCATGATGATCGGCAAGATGGTGAGGGAGACTGATAGAGCAGTGCTTTAATAATTGCAAAATAACTTATGGATAAAATGGTTTCTAATGCTCTTGATCTGTCTTATTCCCTTCCTTTCCACCTTCCTCGGGTGAACGTAGATGATTGACATGATGTATTTTGTGATCATCATGTTGGTGGTGCTGATGAGTTTCGGAGTGGCGCGGCAGGCTATCCTCAATCCCAATGAGGACCCGTCCTGGATGCTGGCACGCAACATCTTCTTCATGCCATACTGGATGATCTACGGAGAGGTGTTTGCTGACCAAATCGACCGTAAGGCTGGCTTATTGCTAACATTTACCTTGGGTACAGGCATGGGCATTTTGGGTATACTCGATTTCTCACTCAAGCACAGCACCTCAGGCTTTATGTCTCATTACTGGTCAGCTTGTATGAACAAATGTGGCGAGCTGGTCTCTGATAGAATAAAGGTTCCCAAAGATATGATGAATGATAGTTGTGCTTGTGTGTGTGTGCTTTTAAATGGTCTCATATTCTGTAAATGGCTACACTTATATTGTCATTACAGGATGATATGGATCAATGCTGCTGTTTCAAAATGGTCTTATGTGTTCATTGTAAGACTGGAGATGGAGAAGAATCAGCAACAGACTGAATGAGAAAAACACTCCCAACATACAACATTTCATTAAAAAAAATTATCAGTATATTTTAATGAGATATTTACATTTTAGAATTTGTGATATATCAAAGCATAATGATAGTAGAATTGAATCAGGTTGTATTATTCATGCCCAGGGCAGATGAAACTGAGCTCTAACTGAACTATATTTAACCATATGAACTTAACTTTTGATTTTGTTTTTAATGATTCTGTGGGTGCACAAAGAAAATTGCCTAAATAAATGTTAACCTTTTTGTTCGGTAAAGACAGGAATATAACATTTTGCCATTTTATGTGTTAATCTATTTTAATATTAAAGCTAATAAAAAAATAAAATAAAAAAAGAATCTTGCAGCCCTGGTGGAAGTTAAGCAGTTGAGAATAAAGAGCATCGAAGTAAGTTGGAGTATTACCTTGGGATGAATAATGTACTTCTGATGTCATTTTTGATACTAACAGTCAAAAGTTTCAATAAGATGTTTTGTTTTTTATTAACTTTTTTTTTTTTTTTTATTATTTATTTGGGTGGTGAAAAATGCAGTAAAACAGTATTGTTATTTTACTATATTTTAAAATGTAATTTCTTCATGTTATGTCAAAGCCGAATCTTCCTGCCATTACTCCAGTCTTCAGTGTTACATAATCCTTCAGAAATCATTCTAATATGCTGATTTGGTGAATAAAAAACATTTATTTTTATTAACAATGTTGAAACCCCTGATAATAATGCTTAATGCTTAATTAAGCAATATTATCAACGTTTTAACATTACAGGTGCATCTCAATAAATTAGAATGTTGTGGAAAAGTTCATTTATTTCAGTAATTCAACTCAAATTGTGAAACTCTGTGTGTATTAAATAAATTCAATGCACACAGACTGAAGTAGTTTAAGTTTTTGGTTATTTTAATTGTGATGATTTTGGCTCACATTTAACAAAAACCCACCAATTCAATCTCAACAAATTAGAATATGCCAATCAGCTAATCAACTCAAAACACCTGCAAAGGTTTCCTGAGCCTTCAAAATGGTCTTTCAGTTTGGTTCACAAGGCTACACAATCATGGGGAAGACTGCTGATCTGACAGTTGTCCATAAGGCAATCATGGACACCCTTCACAAGGAGGGTAAGATACAAAAATTCATTGCCAAAGAAGCTGGCTGTTCACAGAGTGCTGTATCCAACCATGTTAACAGTAAGTTGAGTGGAAGGAAAAAGTATGGAAGAAAAAGATGCACAACAAACTGAGAGAACCACAGCCTTCTGAGGATTGTCAAGCAAAATCGGTTCGAGAATTTGAGTGAACTTCACAAGGAATGGACTGAGGCTGGGGTCAAGGCATCAAGAGCCACCACACACAGACGTGTAAAGGAATTTGGCTACAGTTGTCGTATTCCTCTTGTTAAGCCACTCCTGAACCACAGACAACGTCAGAAGCGTCTTACCTGGGCTAAGGAGAAGAAGAACTGGACTGTTGCCCAGTGGTCCAAAGTCCTCTTTTCAGATGAGAGCAAGTTTTGTATTTCATTTGGAAACCAAGGTCCTAAAGTCTGGAAGAATGGTGGAGAAGCTCATAGCCCAAGTTGCTTGAAGTCCAGTGTTAAGTTTCCACAATCTGTGATGATTTGGGGTGCAATGTCATAATATGCTGGTGTAGGTCCATTGTGTTTTTTGAAAACCAAAGTCACTGCATCCGTTTACCAAGAAATTGTGGAGCACTTCATGCTTTCTTCTGCTGACCAGCTTTTTGAAGATGTTGATTTCACTTTCCAGCAGGATTTGTCACCTGTCCACACTGCCAAAAGCACCAAAAGTTGGTTAAATGACCATGGTGTTGGTGTGCTTGACTGGCTAGCACACTCACCAGACCTGAACCCCATAGAGAATCGATGGGGTATTGTCAAGAGGAAAATGAGAAACAAGAGACCAAAAGGTGCAGATGAGCTGAAGGCCACTGTCAAAGAAACCTGGGCTTCCATACCACCTCAGCAGTTCCACAAAATGATCACCTCCATGCCACACCGAATTGAGGCAGTAATTAAAGCAAAATGAGCCCCTACCAAGTATTAAGTACATGTACAGTAAATGAACATACTTCCCAGAAGGCCAACAATTTACTAAAACTTTTTTTTTTTGTTTTATTGGTTTTATGAAGTATTCTAATTTGTTGAGATAGTGAATTGGTGGGTTTTTGTCAAGGAGAGTCAAATGACAGTCAGAAAGATACATACAAAGGGTGAGCCTATTTTGGCAGTTATGATCAGAATGAATGGTTCTAGGTTATTATGAATAATAAAGATGTTTCACCTGTATATTACCCTGTGACCTATCAGGTTTCGAAGCAGTAATGTTATTTTCTTTTGTCAGATTTCTGATAATTACATCTTGTGCCTGAAATAAATCAGTACACTCATAGTAATGCAGTGCATTAGTCACAAGGATTTGTGTATGAAGTGAATGCTGTAGCGTGTCTTTATGTTTTCTCATTAAGTAGTGTGTTTGCTTGTTGTCTGCATACTGTTGAATGTTTGTTTGTATGCTGAGAGATGGATGGCCCAAAGATAAGAGAGCTGAAATAACGCTTTCATTCTTTGTTTCAGATGTGAATAGTAGGAAGCTACAGCACAAAGTGAATGACAAACTCTGGCTGGTCGAAAATTACATTCGCACTCAAGGAACTGGGCGTAGCAGTGGTCCATCCCATATAGGCAATTTCCAATATATAAATTCTGCTAGATTTATCTCAGTTACAGAACCATTATACGTTCACAGTCATATCATCACCTCATCTCCACCCCCCGGTGGTCGTTGAGTGTGTGACACCCCTGCACGGCACTGCAAGGCTAATGGCCAGGTTTCCGTGGTGGGGCAAATGTTCAAGGTGCTATGCCAGCTAAATTGTCTAGGTCCCATTGCAGCTTCTTAAAAACCCTATCATGGAAACTGGAAACTTGGTTAATGCTAAAGTCACCATCATGAACCTCCCACAGCCAGCTAGCACTGACTGAGGTCCCATTACTCTGGTGGTACTTCAGAGTCAGTGTAATTTCCTTCTCATTTCACAATGTAAACTGAACTTACTGGTGGAAAACCTACTGGTTTTATATTACGTGTTATGCATATCTAATAGAGCATGAGCATCCGTGCCCATTTGCGTGTCCTAGAATAAGCTCCAAATACTCAATGCTTCTGGAAAGACCATCTCATATGTCCACTGTACATCCTTTAACAACAAGATGCATTTGCCTCCTCTCATCAATATGAAAGTTTTTTCACGTGGTTCAGTTGTCAAGAGTTTTTGGCAGAATAAATTTGGAATTAAAAACAAATTCATTCAATTGAAACCAATTGCGAATTTAAGATAACCCATGTTACTTCAGTTCTCTCACTTTGGGCTTCTGAGTGTGATTTTAAATATTGAAACTATTAAATGTACTAATATGTAAATTAATATGAACCTGACTGACTTTCCTCTCCTTGAAAGCTACAGCAACTGAACCATCCCATTTGGAAAAAACGTATGATGTATTGTCAATACATTTTAACCTGCACTACAAGCAACCATCAAAAAGACTGCTGTACATTCAGTGTCAATATATTTTAAACATTGCATATGTTTAAATATATTGGGGATGCAATTTGACATAAGGAATATATTTTTAATATATTTGAATTCCACAACTTGGTGCATATAGTCTTTCCATTCAGTTTTTATCCACAACCCACTTTTGACTGGTTCTTTGATTTTGGTGCTTTTGCGCATGTGTCAGAGAGAGAGTGAGAGATCGTCTGTTTTCTAAAGTGACCGTAATTGCTACTGTAGTTGTTTGTTCATTTAAATTTCAGCAACACTCAGTTGTATGCTTATTTTAACAGCTCCATGTGGCCAGAACATCACCACAGAGGAAGGAGTCATCGTGTCTCTCCCACCCTGCAAAACTGGAGCTTGGATTATTCCCGCCATCATGGCCTGCTACTTGCTGGTGGCCAACATCCTTCTGGTTAATTTGCTCATTGCTGTCTTTAAGTAAGTTGAATTAATATTTATATCGTGTGTGGTTTTCTAAACAATGTACAAACCTTTTAATGACAAAATATTACTTATTTTACTTAAAAATACCAGCCTTTTGACTTATGGTGCAATGAAGTCAGGCAATCTAACTGCAGGTTTTTCCAGTGCTTTGCAGATTTGTTTGCACCATGCATCAGGTAGTCAGCGAACAGACTGTGGGTGGTTAATGAGCGCACCTTTTGAAGCTGAGCTAACTAAAACAATGTTGTATACTGCTAATGTTGTCTTTTATTCTCACAGTAACACATTCTTTGAAGTGAAGTCCATCTCCAACCAGGTGTGGAAGTTCCAGAGGTACCAGCTGATCATGACCTTCCATGAACGTCCTGTCCTTCCTCCTCCTCTCATCATTTTCAGCCACATAACTATGGTCCTCAAACACCTTTGCTGTCGCTGGAGGAAACATGATGAGGATGAGCGGGACTATGGGCTGAGTGAGTGATAAAATGCTGTTGCAATATACTGAAAGCCTCAAAATGACAGCAGGAGTCATTTTGTTTTCTCAGATCATACAGCTAATGAGAGTGAAACCTACTCATGTCGACTTAAATATTCTCTTTGATACCATCTTTTGCCAAACATGATTATTTTGTAATAGTGCGACATTTCTGTTAGAAATCATTAACTTTTGTGCCTCTTATTGCCGTGCAAAAGTTACATACAGTATATGTTGCACAGCATGCATACTGCATATTAATAAGGTATGGAAACTAATATACTAGATTACAGTGTGCTGAAGACACGGTTTACACATGTTAAAATAAAAATAAAAGTTAAATGAAACAGAAAACAATTGGACTTCACTGTTATGCTATGAAAACTGACTGACAAAAACACCCTCCACAGAGCTCTTCATTACTGAAGATGAACTGAAGAAGGTACATGACTTTGAAGAGCAGTGCATGGAGGAGTATTTCAGAGAGAAGGATGACCGCTTCAATTCCTCCAATGATGAGAGGATACGTGTGACATCTGAAAGGTTACAACACTACAGAACGTTAACACTTTAAACTGTATTTCAAACCAGATGTATTCAGGCATTTTATGGCAAGGGCCCTCAAATATGACCCCGCCCCCCTGCAAAGTATCCCCCTTCCTAAAATATAAAGGCAGCTATATATGTTTTTTATGCATACATCATCAATCATTTTGCATACATTAAGTTGTGTTCAAAATTATTTAACTGGCTTTTACATGGTCACTAAAGCCAAAGCCAATTAAAATTATGATTACTTTTTATTCACATTTAGTCATTTAGCAGATGCTTTTATCCAAAGCGATTACAAATGAGGACAATGGAAGCAATCAAAATCAACAAAAGAGCAATGATATGCAAGTGCTATAATATCATTATAATATAACCATAATATGGTTATATTATTCTAACCATCATTGGAGTGATTTTAAATAAACCTGAAGAGAAACTTTTTAGTGCAGTTCAGATTAATTTTTAAAGCTTTTTTCACAAATATATATCATTCCATGCATTAAATATATCTAATAAATATTTAAGCGTAAAATGTTAACTTTGAGAACCCTGAAAATTAATTTTGTAAACCCATTTTATTTTCTCTCAAAGTTTCTACAAGCCCTTTAGCACCCTCTTGTGGCCCCCAGGGGTCACTGTACCCCAGTTTTCATTCAAATGTACACACATACAAATAATATTTAATTATAAATAAAATACAAATAAAATAAATTAATGTTCATCACTATTAATAAGCACTTAATTATGTACAAAAGTTTGGGGTTGGTCAGACTTTCATGCTCACCAGGGCTACATTTACAGTATTTGAACAAAAATACAGTAAAAACAGTAATATTGTGGAATTTTATTTCCATTGAATCAGTTGAACACATTCTAACTGAATAAAAGTATTCATTATTTAAAAAATACTGATTCCAAACTTTTGAACAGTAGTGTATTTAGTGTAACATAAACACTGTAATGTGACGTTAATAGTTGTAGATTTTGGGAAATGGCCTCAGGAATACTCATGAAATTGTCTAATCTCTGATCACTCAGGGTGGAGAACATGGCGATGCGTCTGGAGGAAGTGAACGAGAGGGAACATTTCATGAAAGCGTCCCTGCAGACTGTAGATATCCGGCTCGCCCAGATGGAGGAGATGATCGGCCGTATTGCTGTGGCACTGGAGCGAGTTGCTGGTATGGATCGAGGCGAAGTCAACAAAGCCCGGTCCAGAACATCATCTGACTGCACAGATACAAATTACATCCTGCGCCAGAGCAGTTTCAACAGCCAAGAAGGCAATTCCTACAGGCTACAAGAGTCTCTGGAGCAGGGTGGTGAGGAATCCATTTCCCCTACATCTCCGACCGCTCTGGCCCCACGTGTCCGCAGTCACTCTTTCTACGTAAGCCACTCCTCCAAGGATAGGAGCGGAGCAGATCGAGGAGAAGGCTTCTTTAAAGATAGACTGTTCAGCCTCCATCGGGCCAACAGCTCACAGTCTGTGTCCTCAGGAGCAGGTCCCAAAGAGTCCAAACCCACACCTTTGAATACTTTATCTGTGCAGCAGCAGCTTCGCCCTTCTTCCTGCATAGATATCTATGTTTCTGCCTCTGAGGACGTCCAGCCCACTGAGAGCTTCTTGGAGCCGGTCCGGACAGTTCCATCTCTCGCTCGAGACTCATCTCTCCATTCTGAGATCATGGAGGTGGTGCTCTCAGGGGGGCGGGACTGCAGCGGAAGGGCAGGTGGCAGCGAAAGACAGTCGGATGGTACGGTCCTGTTTGAGGACAGTGCCGCCGCTGACCTATCACTCTGCTCTGCCCACCTGCTGCCGGATACCTTGCCCCCCTGGGACCTGGACCCCTCGCCACCACCATCGGCTGGCATTCTTGAGAGGTCCAAGAGCAGCCGCTTCCTGTCTGCAACAGGGCCTCTGTTTCTAGACGAGCCGCCATTGGTTAAGTCGCACAGCCTGATGTTCACGTCACGTGGCTACTATGGCGGTATGGGCGTGCAGGTGAAGGCGGCCGAATATACCAGCATAACAGATTGCATCGACACCCGTTGCGTCTCTACCCCTTACCCTGTCCCAGAGAGGTCTGACTCCCCTGGTGGCTCTTTCACATTCGATAAGCCCCAGGATCTGGGTGTCTCACACCCCGAGAGAGACGCCGAGCTCAGTCACACAGAATCTGATCTGGAGGAAACCGCAGAGGGGTCAGCAGACACAGGTAAGGGGGGTCAAAGCAGCAGTGGTGGAACAGGCGCAGACCTGGGCTTGGGCCTCGCGCTGGGCCCATTTTGTTCGCCGATCTCTAGACTAGAGCGAGCAAACAGCTGCTCCTCTTCAGAGGAGTCCCACTCCAACATCTACTCCCAAAAGAGCTTCTCCATTAGTGAGAGAATGGACAAGGGTCGTGGAAGCTCAAGGAATCCTTTCCAGAAGGCCAGAGCCGGGGCAAGGCTGGAGGGTAAGACAGACTCGCTGTCTATGAGGAAACTGGCCAAACCCTCGGCGTTCCAAAGTTTTGACAGCAGACACAATTACACGTGATGATGGCATACCAGTAGTGATGCCACTGTAGATCTAGTTCCTGTAGGATGGCTCTACCTCGTTTAAAATCCAAGGGCCAGTCCGTTAATTAGTACTGTCTGAGTGAGTAATTAGCTGTACACTGGAATGTTTTATTATGGGTGTCAACTTTTCTGTTATAACACTGCAATGCAAAGTGTTCTTTAGAATTCCTAGACCACTGCCCTTAGGCCAACAATAGTTCCCAGCTGAGATGAAAACCTTAAGATGAAGGGCCCGTTAACACTAAGATGAATGTTCAGTATGAAAAAAAAAAAAAATAATAATTTAAGTGAATGGCTGTTAATGCAGAATTTTATTTTTGGAGAGGTTTCCAATATCTTTTTCATTGCACAGCAAAAAATTAATAAATTAATAAAAAACTGGCCAACCAATAAGCTTTTTGGACACATGCCCACAGCCACTGCTGTTACATAAACTACAACTTAAAGGGGCGGTCACAATACACTTTTCATTCCACTGACTTCCATTCAAACGCAAGCGAATGAACACGCAAAAAAATTGCTGCCTTTCAAAGTTCAAGTTTGGTTAACTCTGATATGCAACCAATAGAAGATCGGAACATAATGACATGACCTTGTAGCTGAATTAAAAGAACAGATTTTAAGTGTTGAATTTAAGATTTTTAAAAGACACTTCAGAGTGTAACATCATATCACGACAGTTGTAGTGTCTGAAGAAATTTTATATGCTCAAAGTGAGACCTCGGATTTAGTGGCGCTCAGCAACAGACTATTTTGCAGATCATTCCTCTGATATTTACTGTTGCGTTGGAACCAGCTTTTGGCTATACTCCTGTATTTGGTGTTGTTTGATAAACACCATAGCAAATTAAAAAAAAAAATTAATGGCTGTTTGAAAACATGTAAATATAAATACGAAAATTTAACTCTGTGTGACAGGTGAGCTTCAGAAATGAGAAGTATTCATTAAAAAAGCATTTTATGTACCAGCGTAACATTTCTCCTTGTGTATAAGCACCACCTACTGTCAGGGAGTGATTTTGTATTTTCATTCAGCCTGTCTGCCATTTTTTGCATTGGTCTGAAAAGACAAATTTCACTTGGAACAGAATTTTTGTGCTGAACATTTGTGTTGGTGTGAACAGGCCTAAACACAAACTTGCAATGCAACTTACTGTTTTAGCTTAGATGAGTCACCCTCGACACAGCATGAATCATGCACTCTCTTCGAGACGTATCTCCTTCAAACATTTGAAGCGTAAATGAAAACAGGACTTTGACAGTTACAAAAATGTAATGCTCAAGTTTGTTGTGTATACAAAGATTTGTTCTGTCAAGCCACACAGTAGATAAGTTGAACATACACATCTCTTCCCTAAGATGTTGAATGTAGAGTATAATTGGTTTTGACAAGATTAACCTTTTGGAGCCTTGAAATACTTCTTGGCCCATGTGGGTGTATACATCTACACTCAAAAAGCTTCATAATCATACGGCAGACAGTAACGTTATATGAGGTGTCTGAATACAGCATAAGTTTGTGCACAATTTCCACTCTCACTATTAAACAAATAACTTTTAAACTTTTTTTAAACTTATTTTAAAGCATTAAATGATTATGTTTTGTCTTTTGTAGTTTGTATTGTTCCAAATATATCACAGCAGGGCACCCATTTGAGTGTATCTAAATAAAAGTAACCAGCTGAACCCTACACTAACAGCATGTTTGGTATGGAATGCTAGTTTACTGCTAACTGCGCTGTATAAACTGTATACTGCATACTATTTAATAATAGTATGTGGAAGAAGTAAACAGTATATGAAGATAAATGTTTCAAACAGTAGTATGCTGCATTGTTGTCACATAACATGTCTGTATCGCAAGTTCCATTTGGAAATACCTGTTTAACTCAATTTTAAGTCAAAATGTTCAACTCCAATTGAACAGTCAAGCACATTGAATTGTTGTCTACAGTATTACGCAGTGTGTTCAGGTTGTATCCTGCAGGTAGCAGGTCATTTAAGTATTCCCATTCATATGAAAAAGTGCTGCAGTGGCAAAATATATAGTAGTGTGATAGTATGCCATTCCAAACATACTTTTCAGACTGTTGCAAATGCATAGAGAACCTTTCAAAGATGGATTTAAAAGCAAAAAGCCTGGTTGTCTTCATATAAGTGTATGTTGTAACAGGTAATATATGTTGACTTGCTATGCAAGACGCCAACAGAGAGTCAGTCGGTCGGTCAGTAAGAAGTGTTATGCACTTTAAAGCAGGAGTTCATTATGCACACGTCTCATCGCTAATCAACCTGATAGTGCAGTGTTTAATTTGGAAAGATATTAAAAGCACATCAGCACAGTTGAGACAGGGACCCCTTCAATGTTCAATATGTCTTTCTCTGTTAACATTATGGAAGGACATAATAAACACTAGTACATAATATTCTCTTCTATTTTAAGCAAGTTATATGCCTTGGCAATTTTCTTCCTCTTTTATGGTTAATCAAGATATATATTTATGTTTGGTTTATTGTTTATAATGAAATTTTTTTTTTTATCATAGTGGGCATTCAGAAGAGTAAGGACATCTGACTTGTCCATTTTTAAAAATTGCATATAAATCAATCAATAATTTTAATTAAAATAGAAGATATACTACTCGACAATACACTGTTTTAAATTGCTGTTTAACTTAAATCAAATGAAACGGTGCAGTTTAAAGCAATACACAAATGTGCTTTGTATCTCTGGCATAAATCCAGTGTACTATTCAATGTAGTCACTTTTTAGTAAATGAATTACTCCTGCCATTCCATTTCCACCACATGGATCACTCATACGATGTATTTTATTTGCCTTACCGATGTGCAATACTGCTAAGAGATTTGAAAACATTTATTACAGTCACAGTGTTCTGAGATGTATAAATGTACACTTGGTGTTAGAGCTTGTACTGTATGTGAACCAAAAGTAAAACACTAAAAGACATTATTTTATTTTTTTGTGCAGTAATTTTAATCACTGTGGTTTTCAAATATCCAATGATCTTGATATCAATAACAGTATGACATTCATGTTAATCAGATTTGCTTAATTTTGTATGATTTTAAACTTGATTTCCTATTTGGGCCTGTTGTCCTTCACAGGGAAGGAGATAACACTTCTAAAAAGTGATTATACTGCAATGAGCCTTAAATTGGAGGTGAAATGAACACGTGAACATTACTTGGCCCCTTAAAACATGCTGTATTATTTTGGATAATGTCTTTTAACAAACCCTCTTGTTGGACTGGTTCCAGCATAAGAAGATGAAGAGGGCATTTGATCTTCTAAGTTACTGAATGCAAGTTTATCTCTATTTTGCTCTCTTGTTAAGAGTTTTTGTTTGGGATACAAGAGCGAGCATATTTATGACACTTGTTTTTCCACATGTAAATGTTCTGTATATGATCTGTAAATCTTTCTGTGGATGTAAAAAACAAGTTTAATATAATGATAGCATTTTACGAGAACGTTTCTGTGTCTGATAGAAGACATTACACTGACAACCTACCCAGTGTGCCAAAATGACATGATATGACTTATAACTTCATGTACAGTATTTTCTTAATATTTTCCTATACTGTAGCATAAAAGGTTGTGAATTGTATACCCCTTTAGTCAAGTTTCCCCCTCCACTTCTTTTTAAACTTACTGGTGAGCACTTGTCTGCTAACAAGTCCAAGCACATGTTTTCTGCAATAATGCTGTAGTTTGAACGGAAAGGTCTTAGTTTACTATAGTGTCTTTAAAATGCATGTTGTTCTTCCAAAAGATAAGAGCTGAGAGATGAGTGAACAGAGAGCGGGATCCGAGGACTCTTGTCCTACAGTAGAAGGCCAAGTATTTGGATGCAAATACAAATGTGTATACTGTATTCCTCAATGTGAATAAGATGTTTGGCATGTATTAACAAATAAAAGAATATATATATATAATTCAAAACATAATTGTGGTTCATTTTTATTATTGTTCACTTTAGTTCCAGTGTAATTATTACCAGTTTGTCATATCATTCCCAGAGAATGGCACCTGGTTTATTATGTTGAAAGATAGAAGCATGTTTAAAGTTTCACAGTTCCCAATTATCTACTTCATTTTACATGGTTTCCCTCATTTACATTACAAAAACATTTATAATATGAATTTGGAACTTCATTTTGTATATGGTGGTGTTGACCCATATTGAGTGATAGCGTGGAGAGACGCATTTTTTGATAAAATAGAAACAGGAGGATGCACCCAAACACAGGCGAACATATTGAACAAGTGATTCCAAAATAATTCTTTGATTTTTATTTACTTGGCCTATTTAGTCCCACATCTCGAGAATTGCCTGTCTACAGAACTTATGCCTTGTGCATCTTTACTAGCGCTTTCTACCAGCTTTGGTACTGTGCATCCCGATATTCCACAGAACAGATCCTTGTTGGGATCGGAAACGGACAGCGTAGTTCTGCTGAAACATAAGCGTGACTCTGCATTAGAGCGGAAGTGTTGCTTGCACTGTGCTTTCTGCATCGTAGGGAGGCGTTCAAGTTCACTTCTAGTTCACGGTACATTCTGTTCCACAAAAACAGACACGTGTATGTGGAGCTGGTTAGAGCGCAATAACAACAACAACGTGACCCACCTCGTATTGACAGCGTTGTTAGAAACGAGATGATTTATTACACGACTTAACATGTCGAAGGTTGTTTACATGTGTCGTCTTTCAAATAGTACAACAAAAACAACACCTGGATTTCATTATCCTGCGATAATGAAACATCATTCCCATGACTGGCAACACTTACCAAGAAAAGTAAATAGACCTAGGCTTTGTCAAGATCGTACCATCAAGTGTTGTTAATTATAATAGCTATAAACAAGTTTTATGGTACGAAATGTGTAGAAATATCAGATATATGAAATGCTAAATATTTAGATGATTATAGAGTATAGCTGCTTAAGTGTGTGTTACTCGGATTGTTGATAGTCTCGTGTTGTCCTCTCTACTGTAGCAATATTGGCTACGCTTTTAGGTCTCAACAGTATCATAATACGTTCATGCCGGATAAACTCTTGAAATGGGGTCGCAAGTGTTGTTCCCATTTTTTCCTAGAACTGTCTCTCAGTGTGAACCTCCGTGAGTCCGGAGAGTACTCCGAAAAGAGTCGTGTTACTTTTGCTCTCATTGGCTACCAGCTTCCCTGAAAGCTGAGAGATAAAAGAATGCATTTGAGGTCGAAGGCAGATAGGGGTCCCTTTTCGAGGAAATGGATATTACTGTTTCCATTTAAAGTGGTCGTGACCTTGTGAGTTCAATCATTTGAGCACAGTCTATATATATATATATAACTGAAAAAGCTCATTTGGGTGAAATGTCTACCTCTGCTATATGATTTATTTACTGAATTCTATATTTTATGCTTATGTTAATATATTTTCACTGCATGGTGTCTGTTAATACAATGTGAAACTGACTCACAGTTTTTGTTGTTGTTGTTGTTGTTTTACATCCAGTGACTGTACATAAATCTGTAAATGCTTAATCTTATCAATGCAAACGTCTACTACTTTTTTTAGAAACAACTATTTCAGCCAGTGCATTGAGTGCACCGGTGCTGGAGGAGGGTATGCTACTACTCGTAGTTCCTGTTATGTTAGCACGCCCTCATCTGATACTCAGAAGCCTATTGGATCCATGACCCCTCAATCTCATGCTGCCTAGGTGATTCCTGGTACTGCATTCAAAGCGTCGCACTTGGACCCTCGTGTCCAATCAGCGACGAGTTTTATGATGACGCCTTGGGATTCCGCGAAGTAGTTTCTTTCAGAACAGAAGAGATGACAGCGGCACAGAGTTGACGCACTTAAGAGGATAGAAGTACGCAAAGTTCCACGCTTTCTGATGTGGTTGAAATAATATTGGGAATAGGCACCTGGATGTTTATTCGATAACTTGTGCGTGTAGACGCAAGCGACACACGCTTTTATCCTTCGCTTGGAACCATTAATCATCCCAGTCACATTGGGAAAGACACGTGTAGGCGTGAAGCCACGTTTTCCGGAGTCATCCGTATCCCGATGCGCATATGATGAGAATCCCGCTCCCTAAGTTTTAGTGTGTTTAAGTTACAGTAGCAGCTGATTTCTCCATTTACAGGACATTTTGGGTAGGCTAACTACAATGACGGAGGCTGATACTGCAGCAAGGTCCTTGGGGCCGGTCTCAGACAAACTAGCCGGCGAGGAGGGATCTGAAGAAAGTCAAGAGAGCCGGACTCTGTTAATGGTCGCAAAGATTCTGCTGGACTTAAATCAGTGTATCCCGAGCGGCATCAGCGGCAAATGCATAGTGAACAGTGATGCGGACAGTCCACCCGGCGTGAAGGAAAACCGGGAGAAATGCAGACAGAGCGCGAGCAGGGGGAAAAGGACACGGAACCGCGACAGACTGCGTGTATCCGCTGAGAAGAGACACTGCTGTCCCTATGCTGGCTGTGGGAAAATATACGGCAAATCGTCCCATCTTAAGGCGCACTTCAGAGTACACACCGGTAAGAAAAATGAAAAATGCTTATGTGTACAGTAAACCAACTAACACCGGTGATTCGAATCGTATTGTTCGTGTATCTGGCACGCAGTCTGTTATTTCGCCCCACGCCCGCGTGTTCTGGGGAAAGGTTCGGCTTTGTGAACTGCCACTCATGTAAAGGTGGGTGTAACCGCAGGCGGAGCGCTCATGGGTACAGACGAGGGCGGAACAGTACACACTGTTACTAATCAAAGTGTGAGCAAACATGTTGCTTAGTCCACACTGTTACGCAGAACACTGTGTGATCAAAAAATTGCGTAATCGTGTGGGGGGAAAAAAAGCCAGAATCATTTCAAACTGTTTCAAACTCATTTTTAAACCGTCTTCTGGTTTATGCATCATGAATTAAATGTCTGTTCTATACTTTCTCATTCTATTCTATTGTATAAATAGTCTAATCTCAGTGTGTCATGGCCGCTGGTCCTTGATGATCCGCATACTTCAATGCGACACGCACTAAAATAACGCACATAACCTAACAACGCAACGATGACGCGATGCACACACCTCCTTGATTCCACACTTGTAAACATTGGGCACGTGGTGCAGCACTGAAGCCAGGCGCTGCCCCGCCCCGCCCAGTGAGTACGTTCACATCCACCGCCAACTAACTTAGACCTATAAAAAAAACAGCGTTTTCTTCTGTTTTGACGGCACAGACGAACACCGAACAAGTATCCAAAACGCCGGTAAAGGCGCTTACATGCATGGAAAAAATCTAGATGTGGCGATTGTTTTTTTTTTTTTTTTTTTCTTAGTTGGGGATGAAATAACAACAGTCTTAAATTTCTCGCTCCGTTGTGTGTTTTGTTTAGGTGAGAGGCCCTTTCATTGTACCTGGCCAGGCTGCGCAAAGAAATTCTCACGGTCGGATGAACTGACGCGACATTTTCGCACGCACACCGGCGAGAAGCGCTTCACGTGCCCGCTCTGCGACAAATGCTTCATGCGAAGCGATCACCTCACCAAGCACGCCCGCAGACACGTCGGCTTCCACCCCAGCATGCTCCAGGGTCCCACCGGGCGAAGACGACACTCTTCAACGTCCACATCGTCCTCTGGCTCCAGCGATCACGTGTCTGCTGGTGTTTGAGCAACCACGTGACCCCCACTCCACATTTTGGATGTCTCTCGTTCCTGAGGCTCATATCTCGGAGCTTCTGTTATTGAGCTGATGATATAAGATAACAGAGGTGTTACATAATGGAGACGTACAAAATATGCTGTGCTGGAGTTCTCCATGGACTTCTCAATGGAATGGACAGAAATCATTAGGCAGAAACAATGTAATGAACGAGGATTATTTCAAATATGTAGGGGTATTTATATCACATGTCACAAATATGACATTGATTTCAATACAGAGGAGCCAGGGGATTTATTAGACACTCACTGTGACAAGGGAAGTGAACATATTCTGAATAAAACTATATTATGCGTGCTGAAACCAAGACACATTTTATTGATCATATTTGGCAGTGGTCCAGTTATTAGAAGTGGGTTTTAAAATAATCACTATGAATGTTTTTCGGTTCTTTTGTGTTATTTACGGGGACAGCGGTTGACTTCAGTGTTGAAGATGGTATTTGTATGATATTAAAATAGATGGGTACTTGTGAGATTGACTTTGCATAGTGTGAGGTTTTACGCACACAAACAAGCTTTTGTGTGTGTTTTTAAACAACCGTAATTATTTGCATATTCTAATCAGTTATGCAGAAGAATGTAACTTATTTAATGTACAGCATTGAAAATACTCTTTATTCAGAACACTATTATAATTTCTTTTTGAAACTTTTTTTTTTATCAGCTTTCACAAGTGATGTAGTGAGACTTAACAAAGTTGACTCATTAATAGTTTAACACCGCCATCTATAGGTTTGTTATGGGAAAACACAAACTAAAAGCTGTGAAAACGACAGAACAAAGATTGTATATTTCTCCCACTACCTTTGGTTTTATTAGCAGCCTATAGTATTTACAATCAGTCAATGAACTTGAGTAACATAATCTTTTATTAGTTTTGTGAATGGGTTTTTTATTTTCATACAAGTCCCACTTGACTTCAGAAGTCTTTCCACTGTTCAGCTGTTTACTTGAAATACTTAATGAAATTTGAATCTAGATTGAGTTTGAATCTACCGTAATGATCAGCCATTGTGCTTTGAAAGACACAAGCACAAACTGAATTGTACATGTGAATCAACAATCAGTGCATCTATTTGATCTTTATTCAATAACAGTTATATAGATTTTTATATTTTATGTTATGATAACAGATGTTTGTCTTTTATTGTCACATAGTATCTGTGCTAATTTATTTGTTTAGTAGGTTGTGAGCCTGAATTCAAGAAGCAGGTTATTTGAAACATACTGTCATTGTAAAAATGCTCAACCTGTGCCTTGTTTTGAGCTTAAGAACTCTTAGATTGAAGAATGTAATTAGCAAGTTACTGAGAAGTACTTAATTTACAAAACTCTTCTCAGTTGTTTAGTGTGAATGCAAGTGTTGTGATGTGTAGATCTGTGTCTTACAGACCTTGAGCCACTACCGTTGTACATACAGTACATGTGCTGTACTTTTCCATCAGTATCATTTATGCAACATTCAACTGCTTTCATAACCTGTAAATGATGTACGGTATATAGAGGATTAATTAAAACAAAGAAAGGTGTAATTCAGGTCTGCTTTTATTGATATCACTGAAACCAGTAACAACATTGTTAATACATAAATGGACTTTCTCACATAATTAACATATTTATAACATAAAAACACAGCTTTTGTCCAACAAACGCTCACCTTTGATTACGCTTTGAGTTGAATACATCAGGTCATTACACTATTTTAGTCATAGTTAAAACGCACTAAAAAGTGAATATGAGTAGTTTGAATGAAAACAGTTTCTTGATCAAGACAGTAGAGTGTAAAGATAACACATAAATGTGTTTGGCTTTCAAAGCTGAATGGAAGGGGAAATTCTGTAAAAGGATTTGATGTGTAGATGAACAGTGCCGGTTCATCATTGACAGCTTGAATCATTTTTAATAATAACAATTATGAATGTCAAGATAGGCCGGGGATTTGATCAATTTAGCAACATTAACATTCTAGGTTTAGTTCCAAAGACCAGCAGAAAACAGTGCTTTTAAACAGCCCACAACAGATTTTCATGAAATTCAGTGACATATCCTGATCGGTGGTATGCATACAAAATGCTAAATTAAAATGGACATAGATTCCAACAAGAAGCATAAACATTCTTTGGTGCCTTCAAGTCTTTGAAATCTGAACATCTTCCAGAATAAAACAATAAGAAAGCTTACAGGGAATTTAAATATCTAATATGTTTGGACGTTTCGTCCAAGAAATGAAACGGCATTTTCAAAATGTCATAACAGTTATTAAATCATACCCAGTGATTTCTGACCTTTTTGAAAAACTGCTTTGAGACAGAAAGGTCTTCATGTAATCATTTTATCATCTGCGGTCTGTTGTGAGAGGTTACTGTGAAAATAACAAATATCTAGACCTTGACCAATCAAATAAAAAGGGTTGCTGTTTTTCCTTTTCATTCATGACTCATTCGCATCTCAAATCCAGCATAGCTTCAAACCTGATTCAATTAAATACACGTTTGTGAGATATCAAGAGTAAACAAAAGGTGTGATGCCCAGGTGCATGCCAGACAAGGCTACTGTTAGCACTGCAGTACGAATGCACCAACATGCAAAATGTTCAACAGAAACGAATCCAAGTATAGCCTCAATAGCAGCCACGAACAATAAACATCCAACCAGATCCGTACGGAAATCAAATCTTACCATAAAGACAACGTTAATGCAATGAGTGCAACATGAAAGCAGAGAATTCAGTGGATAAGCTATTTCAAACTCTCTGTAACATCAAGTTGTTTTAATTCACAACTAAAGCCATCCAAATGCTTTATTTGTTCTACTTTTCACTTATACAGTATAACACAATGCAGCTAGGAGCTAGGTGAAAGTGAGCAGACTCTCCTAGCATATTAGCAAACAGTGCATATCCTGCCATAGGAGGAATCAACCAATAATAGTCATGTTAATAATCATATGTTAAGAGTAAATGTGTCTATATGTGTGTATTAGCACATGTAATGTGTTTTTTGTGTGTGTGTGTGCGTGTGATCACATTTTCCTGTACACCACGTTCATCCTAACGTTTACTGTACATTTCCCTCTGTAATATTGATTAGATGTCTTATCTGAGGTTATGAAAGGAAACGAGGGAGGGGATGAGAAAGAGGGAGCACAGGGAGGGGAAAAGGTGACAGATTTACTGGATTTGACAAGCAGTGGAGGAGGTGGCTTGGCAGCACATGCAGGTTGAGTTAACAGATTTGGGTGGAATGAGGTCCAGGTCTTCATCATCAGGGATCTCATCCAGCCTGTAGCCATCTTTCAGTAGCTGGATGTTCAGATCCTGGTTTATCTGCTGCAGGAAGCAATGGACAGCATGTCAGGCCGGGCTGCATAACCGCCACTAATTAAATCATATGAATGAATTCAATACTCCTGGCAGCAGTTATTTAATGGATTAATAAGACAACAGGGTTGGTTCAATAGCTTGATTGGGACATTTACTGGTTTAATGAATCAATGACGCAAACAAAAACATGAAGATAATTAGCAATAACAAATGAGCAATGGTGACCTTTAAAGGAATAATTCACCCAAAATTAAAATTTGCTGAAAATTTACTCATCCTTAGGCCATCCAAGACGTAGATGAGTTTGTTTCTTCATTGGAACAGATTTGGAGAAATTTAGCATTACATCACTTGCTCACTAATGGATCCTCTGCAGTGAATGGGTGCTGCTGGAATGAGAGTCCAAACGGCTAATAAATAAAATCATAATCACATGCAGTCCACAAATTAAAGTTTTGTGAAGTAAAAAGCTACATGTCTGTAATAAACAAATTCATTATTTAAACCATAGTTTATAGCCAAAATATTGTTATAATATTTGTTTGGAATTGTTTTGGACTGTTTTGCTTGCAAATGGTGCTTTATGTGTGCAAACGTTTTCCTACTTCAGACAAGATGACTTTTCACTAGACAAAGCAATATTAATGATAGAGGACTTGTATTTTAGCTGGAAGCAATGGTTTGACATTAAAAACATCTTAATGATGAGTTTGTGTATTAAAAACATGCAGCTTTTCACAAGATCTTAATGGATTACTTGTGATGTTTTCATCACACCCGTTCACTGCAGAGGATCCATTAGTAAGCAAGTGATATAATACCAAATTTCACAGATGAAGAAACAAACTCATCTACATCTTGGGTGACCTGAGGGCAAGTAAATGTTTAGAAATGTTTGTTTTGGGTGACCTATTCCTTAAAAAGGAAAACAAAAGAGAGACATTTAAGACAAAAGGGAATTTAGAGCGTACAAGATTGTGAGTGACATTTGAGAAGGAAATCCACTGTCATGATGCTAGTGGTATGGGGCTTAGGACATTAACCAGAGTTTATAGATACCTGTTCCCTTAGAGACCTCACCTCGGCTGACGAGTATCCTGATGAGGAATATCTAGACATGTCAAAGTCGTCATCGCTGCAAAGCAAATGAAGACAGTGAGGCCTGTGGCCAATGGGGGCGTGAATAAATCAGTAAAGGGTGAGTGAAGAGCGTACCTGTCTGTGTCTAGAGCAACTAAAGGTTTCTCATCTGGACTCTGGTCTAAAGAAGAGTAGCCTTTATTGGGAACCACTAGCCTGGATGGTAAGAGAAATAGAGTTAGGTTTTTCAATGAATGTGAAATAAAACAGACTATGTATACAGTGAAGCCTGTGATCATTTTCGCTTGTTTGTACCTTGTTCTGGCCATCACATTATTCTTCTTGGGTTGCTGATTGACAGGGCTTCCAGCATTGCCATTTTTCAGTGATCCTTTCCTAACCAACTCTCTCTGTTTGTCTTTACAGAGCAAACAAACAAAAAACAATATTAGACATGTTTAGATTTTAATCATGTCATATAGAAGCAACACACAATTGCAAAAATTGCTTTAAATAAAAGCATAGCACTGGCATTCGGCGATATAAACAATCCCACAACTCACCTATCTTCATATGGAGAGGAGAAGGTTTATAGTTGAGGGTGGCAGGTTCACTCTCCCTGGTATCTGAGTCTGCCTCTGATGTAGTCGATGATGCTGGATCCTGCTGGGAAAGGGGGAAAAAGAAAGAAGTGTCAAGGCAGTCTAGTTTTATCGATAAAGTCAGTTTTATTTGATGTCTGTTCTTCTTGACAAGAGCCTTGCTCTGTCCATTTTGATCAATGTGGATGAACTAAGCTTTACTTTATTTCTACTGTTTGATTTCTCCCAGCTCATTATGACACCCTGGGATTGATGTGAAAGGAAACACAACATTTTCAGAAGCAAAGAGAGCAATCTGCCAACTTCAAATAAGGAACAGGCCAAGAATTGTGGCAAATCATTTCACAATTTCAAAAACCTAAATCTATTAAAAGTGGAAATAGGATGAAAAAATATAGGTCCAATGCAACACATTTTGATACACTGAGCGCAAAAACAGTACATATTGTATTGTTCATCATAATATATAATATAATATAATATAATATAATATAATATAATATAATATAATATAGTATAATATAATATAATATAATAAATATTCAAAATTAATAATGAAAATTCTGTCATTAATTACTCACCCTCATGTCGTTCCAAACCCGTAAGACCTTCGTTCATCTTCGGAACACAAATTAAGATATTTTTGATGGAAACGGACAGCTCTCTCACCCTCCATAGACACCAACGATATTACCACGATCAACGCACAGAAACGTAGCAAGGACATCGGTAAAATAGACCATGTGACATCAGGGGTTCAACCGTAAATTTACAAAGCTACAAGAATACTTTTTGTGCGCAAAGAAAAAAAATAATAACATAATTGATTCAGCAATTCTTCTACCCAAGTTACCGTATGATGTTCAAGATAAAGCGTGTGCATGCTGAACGTAAACAACACTGATTACGTTGATTGTGTTCTGGGGTACTTTCCAAAATTCGGAATTCGGGGAGAAGAATTGCTGAATAAAATATGTTATTGTTGTTTTCTTTGCGCACATATAGTATTCTCGTAGCTTCGTAAAATTAAGGTTAAACCCCTAACGTCACATGGACTGTTTTACCAATGTCCCTGCTACCTTTCTGTGCGTTGATCGTGGTAATATCGTTGGTCTTTAGTGGGGTCAGAAAGCTTTCAGATTCCATCAAAAATATCTTAATTTGTGTTCCGAAGATGAATGAAGGTCTTACTGGTTTGGAATGACATGAGGGTGAGTAGATAATGACAGAATTTTGATTTTTGGGTGAACTAACCCTATAAACATTTAGTGCAGTCCATTCAGATCTCTTTCCAGTTCAACTAATAGCCAGAGTTTGGGACGTGGCTACTGTAGCAGGCTGAGCCAGAGGGTGTTTAGCCGTGTTAAGCCATAATATATTTTATGTGGTGAATAGAGAAACCGTGACAAAACTGACTTTTTACATTTAGAATTTTACTATTTAGTCTGTTGCATGAATACATAATGCATATTATTAGGCCTATGCAGTTAATATAAATAATTTTAATTTCCGGTCTGAAGTACAGTTGTTTACGTTTCTATGATAAACAGTTTGGGTATTGTGTTGGAGAATGTAAAATCTGGGTCCTGAAGCACAAACAGATGAGAGCTACTGATCTATAACTAACCAGAGGTACACTGACAGCTGCTCTGCAGGTCATGGGTTAAATATGGGCCATCCAGATGTCTCTTCGAGCAGAGCTGGTTATTTTCCTGAGAATTATTGATGAATTTGTCATGGGTGGGAGGGGGATGGATATTATTCAGGTACCTTAGCACGTATTCTGCATGATGAAGCAATCTAAGGCGGTACGGCCTCTACGAGATTGATGAAACATCACATAATATTAACAGTATTTAAAATGAACGTTACAGACAGCGTTACGATGGAAGTTCGAATAAATATAAGAACAAGTTGAGCTGAAGTTATAAAATAAAACGAAGCAGATGTTGTTTTCGCTGCAGGGAGACACACACAGTCTCAGTGCGCAGCATCATAGTAGCATCCTTATATTAGCTAGCAAAAAAATACATCAGACATAGAACCGCCATCATCGAGCTCTCTTAATATAAGATATTTGCCATTTTAATAAAAAATAACGGTTTGTGGTGACACAACACGAGACTAATGAAATACTCCATGTGTCTTTGGTTCATATTGAGCTACCGTTCGCTCATCAAAACGTTATTAAAACCGCATACAGACAACATTTGTGATTTAATCGGTTGTTAAAGAGTCAGTTTAGTTTAACTTACAAAAGGCTGCATCTCTGCCTCGGTCGGCACTTGAAATCTGTCAATTTCTTCCATCATCTTGGCGGCGGGGTGTCTGAGCCTTTTTGTGAGCGTTTGTGGTGGATTTCTGCGGATATACCGCAACTAATTGATTGAAAAAATGAAATTTCACAGCTGTGTCGTCGGATATTTGTCAGCCCCAAGAATGTCCCCGACTCTCCTTCATCCCAGCGATCGCTCGTTAGCCAGCAGTGATTTAACCACCCACTTCCGGGAGAACGAGTCTGGAGACGCGAGCAGCACCACGGATTCCGCCCCACTCAACGCCATCGAGCGATGTCTGCTCCACCCAAGACTAGCATCAGACACAGACATCGTGTAGGGTTTTCTCGGTGTGTGTATAACCTCGAGATGGCAAGATTTTGTGTGGGATGTTGTTATTTTGCAGTCAAACCTGTGATCAGGGATGGCGGTTAGGGATTGGAATCTAGTGAATGCAAACAAAGATGTTTTTATTAACGTGATTTGAGGAACAGTGTGTGTTTGCGTGTTTTCACAGTATTGAAAGAGGTAAGTTAGGCTGTTCTTTATGCACCTGTCCAATACCAAGCATAGGGCAAATGACTTCAGGACCCTGGACAGCTTCTGGATAGTAACCTTAATAAAACTGCCATAAGGCCTGTATGGGAGCAAGCTGAAAAACAGACAGTGTTAGAATATATTTATTTATTTATTTATTTTATTTTTATTATTTTTTTCTTGTGGAAATTTCTGTTGCCCTGCCCTTTTTAACTCCCCTAGGTTTCTCAGGTCAGGGCACCCCCTCATCTTAGACTGGGTTTGTTCTCCTCTTTAGTTTTTTCTCATAACAAGGTAGCCTACATTAAAATTACAATATCCAGTGATAAAGGCACTCCCGAATTAATTATTTTTTTCCTCTTTTCTAACAATTATTTTTAATCCCAACTCAGCATAAACTGGCTACTTTTAAACGAGCACTTACTAGAAATTAAATTAATTTAAATGTTAACAAACCAAGCAAACTAAATAAATAAAAGCAGAGCTTATGTAATGTCCATAAAAGTCTTTACATTCCCTTGTATTTTAATGCTGAACTGTATTTTCCCATTATATTCCTGAACATAATCGTGGAAATAAACGTATTGGCAAGTAGATGGCGCTAACCAACAAAACATAAAAAACAATCAAACATTATTTTACTGAAGATTATTTCAGAAATTAGTTAAATTACCAGCCTGGCAAAGTTTATGAGCAATATGAAAAGGATCACTCCGCTGTGGCATTAATGTCGGACTCAGCATTATATAGGCCTACTGATATATTACTGACTAACATCAAGTCATGTAAAAATACAAAATTACAGTAAATGTTGCATCTTCATGCAGAAGGATTAAATGTACGTTTTAAAAGCATTCCTGAATATATAAAACAGTGTTATCAAATGTTTCATATTACAGTTATTCAATATAATAATGGAGGCATAGGTTAGATTGGCTTAACTAAATTTTATGATAAATGTGATGATGGAGTTCCCTGATTGTTATTGAACTTACAAAATGAGATCATTGATTGCAATTGTTGAGCTAGCTGTAGAAATATTATAGGTTAAGAAAAGATGCAATAACTGAGATAAGAACATTACACACATTACTGGAAAAAGGAAATGAGCAATGGTTGCTGTTGTGAGAATTCATATTTGGATTTTATGATCTCTTTAATAACCTGTCTAAGGGGTTAAGAGGATACCCATACAAATAGTCCATGTGAAACCCCATATAAACAGCTGTGTATAAAAATAAATCTCAGCCTTAGTGTTTGCTTCAATCATAGCTATATACCCTTTGCAGTCAGATGTACAAATATACACATAGACACTTGCTTTCATATACTGTATATGAGGGGACACATAAAGACCTACTCTAATTCTGAGGGGAACGTACGTGTGTTTCACTGGTCTTCAACAAAATATATGCAACCGTGACATCCTCACAGATGGGAATGCAGATTATGATTTATTAGTAATCTGGATTTTATACCAGTGGCCCGTAATGTTATGTAATTCTCCACCTCAGGGCAAAGCAATTCTAAAGCTACTATGTATGTGTAATTACTACAGTTTTTTTCCCTCCAACAAATCTTTCTGTAACAACAAAAAGTTGTAGATAGAAAACAACTCCATTTCATGTTGAAATCATAAAAATACATTGAGAATGTTTGTTAAACAACTTGGAAAAAAAACATTAAAGCTACTACATAATAAAATTGATTAGATTTCTATTTCTGTTTCGCTAAGTAAGTGTGCATTGCAAACAAAACATTGAGACTTGAACATCATTCCCTCAGGTTATAGTTTTGAATAGGTAATGAATAGTTATTGTACATTACATATTATGTTAAGTGCAACAACTCAATTTTGCTTTTAAATCATGCATTTAAACTTGTATTTTTATATAGGATCTGCAGTCATATCAAACTATTTACAGTGAAGATATCCAAGGACAAAAATATAAAAATGTAAAAAACCATTTGGTAACCTTTTATTATCACCAAATAGGCTGTTGCTGACAGACACTATAGACATATCTATAGACAAATATTAAACAGTTAAACTGACACTATTTGATACCTCTTAAAGGTGCATAAGCACGAAGTTGCACTTTTGAGGGCATTGCTTCACTGACAAGCTAAACATACAAGATTTCCCAAGTTTTATTCTGACAATGTGACAGAGTAAAAAACACTTGGTGTGCTGTGCTTGTTATAATCATGGTAAATTTTACCAGTAACCTTTCACATGGCTGAGCTCTTATGCCCTCCTGAAATGTCTCATAATCCTATCAGGACTGAGATGTAATGCTGTAGAGTCTTAGAGGATAGAAAACCTTCCTTAACACCTGCATGCTAAAGCCTGTATGTACAGTTCATTATTTTCACCCTGCTGACCTTAAACAATAGCGTAATCCCAATGTCAGTGATCACTATTGATGCCCTGTGGGGTTTCAGGCAACATTCAGTAAACATGCTCAAATTACACTTTAATATTTTCCCTTTCCTCACAGTCTCTTCCTCTCAATCTCCTACTTTTGCCACTCTATTTCTTCAAACAAAACTTTCCTTGTTTGCTTGGTAAATTATGTATCTTTGATGAGAGCTTTAACTTGAACTGGAGATGAGCAGCACACGTGAAAAAAATTTGAACTTTTTGTTAGTTAAGGTTGGGCACGAGAACAAGGTACAAGACCAGCGCAAAGTGACTAGATGTCCAATGAAGAGCAATAAATAGACTAACAGATGGACTGTGTCCAACCACAGTAAATTAGATAAGAGGCTTTGGTGTCTTTACGTAATGATCCTCCAGTTGCAAATCATCAACAAACACACAAGTCCAAGGCTAGTGCAAGATACAAGCTTAAACAAAGAAAAGTTGGTGTTAAATGGATTTTGTTTTTAAAATATCTCATGCATTATCCATTTATTTCAATGTGCATGATCTATAACTTATAGAATAATAAGTAATAATTCAAAACTCAAACAAAAATAAATTAGGAATGAGTTTCCATTTTTTCTATTTTGTATTAGTATAAAATGTTAAAATAGTGAGATGCATTGCATTCTTCTAAACACAAACTCTGCATTAACAAAAACATGGCTCTAGCACCAAATGACAATAGCGTGATTTATGACAGATTTGCCATAGAGTCAGCTAAGAGAATTCTATATTTAATGCTGAACAAACATCACAGGCTACTAAAGTGTGATCCTCTTAAAAAATAATAATAATAATAAATATATACATATATATATATATATATATATATATATATATATATATATATATATATATATATATATATAATATATATATATATATATATATATATATATATATATATATATATATATATATATATATAGTTAGGTAAATTCCATAGTCCTGCCAATGATGTGATTTTCCAAAAAATTCATGTAAGAACTTGTCCGTTATATGTGCATTTCACATTTACACAGGGCCATCCTCAAATGTGACTATTAAAATGTTCCTCCAGCAGCCCCTGTGAATATATTCATTTTATTATTATTATTATTTTTTTTTTTTTTTTTTTTTTTTATTTATTATTGCAGTTAATAAGTAATTTTTGTTGTCTCTGTGGCTCTTGAGTTCTGCCAGCACTGGGGCCCTCTCGCGGAGAGGAGGGAATTTTGCAGGCCTTGTAGAGTATGACAAAGAGAATGAGAATAAGCACGGAGAGGAGGGAATTTTGCAGGCCTTGTAGAGTATGACAAAGAGAATGAGAATAAGCACAGCTACTACTGAGTTACACACAATGGCCACTATGGCAGCTGCGGACAGTCCAGCTCTTAGTTCTGTCTCCATGGTGAGTTGACCTCAAGAATCTGATGTCCAAGTTTAGGGAAGACGCATGAAATCACAGTTCATTACAATAGGTTACCATGCTTCCATTTCTGCTGCCATTTTTCATGATTCTTGACAGAGCCAGCAACACCATCTGGTCCTTCAGTGAGTAAGAGTGATCTACTGATCAAAGGTTTGCATCTCTACAAAGGCTGACTGTCTTGTTTATGTAGCCAGATCCAAAAGGAAACGTCTTCAGCCTCTGAATGATTCCTGAAAAACAAATACAACAATATTTTCTTAACGCAACAATGTATATTTATTTTAGATTTAAAGGTCATTCATTTACTCATGTCTGATGAAAACATATACATACAGTGGGATCCAAAGGTCATGAGACTTCTAGTGAAAATGTTTTGCATTCTTTTCTAAATGAATACAACATATTTATTACAAATTATATTGTCAGCATTTCAGTTTTAATGAAAACTTGTCATAGTATTTTGTTTCTCTCTTTGCTTTAATGATATGACAAAACATTGACATTTTGCAGTGCTGCCAGGTACATTTTTAAATAAAAATGTGATGAATGATGTGCAACTCACAAATGCCCTCAAACCCATTTCCTCTCACAGACACATTTTTCGGAAAAGATATGTTTGGCACCCAGAGTGATTGACCAATTTTGAGAGTTTGTCCTCTACCTAAAGTCTGTGTATCTACAGCAAGACTGTTCATCATGGTGAATCAGTTTCTAACCTCATCTCCACTTGTGTTCTCTACCATAAGGTCAGTTCTCTTTTCAGAGCCCAAACTACTGTTGGAGGGTCAGTCCAGAGCAAATCATCCTCAAGTTAAGAGCCGAGCTTGAAGTGAGACAACACATGGGTAAGACCAATGAGCATCAATCTCTTTCTCTCTCTTTCACTGCCACAGTAGGGAGCACAGGCTTCACGTTATGAGAAAAACAAATGAACCGAAGACTAATGATTGCACCGAAAATTTTAAGACCATTGATGCCTCTTGTTCACTCTTTGTGAAATTCTTTCTATTTCTTTGGCTGAGAAAGAAAGATTCTGCTCAATATTAGAATGCAAGTTTAGGCCAATGTTACTCTACTAAACAAAATGGAGAATTTAACCCAGTCTTGCACTTTAAATGGAGAGAACACCTCACACAGTCTTCAAGGGTTCAGAGTAACGAGGGCACTTAGGGTACAATATCATTTTACTAGCAATATGCTTTGAGTGCCTCTCCAGAAACAAACCCCCTCCCTTGCATCAGTCCTTTTATCACAGCTCCATGTGCTGTCGAATAATGCAGACCTAATACTATAGCAGTGCTTCTATAAAAACTCTTTACAAATCAGAGGACATAATGTAAGATCTCTGCTCTCATCTTGGGAAAAGGGTCCCATTGGTGTTATATATATATATATATATATATATATTTATATATATATATATAGGTCTGAAAATGTAAACTGCAATTTGATTTACATGTATTTGTTTTAATATAGGGCTATAAATAAAGAATAAGAAAGTAAATTGCTAATTTTCCCAGCAACCCTACATAGAAAAGAAAGTTTGGAGAATAGATGGATGCTAAGTTTTATTGATGATTTTACTGTTGACAGTTATGAGAGAGGTGAAAAGTTAACATAAACCGCTTAAATAAAACCACCCACAAATACAAAAGGTTTTGTCAGTTTGCTTTGAAAGGCAAACAAAGAAAGATACATGGAACGTATCTTATTGTGGGCAGTATTAGTATATATACAGTATGCCTGTGCTTTTGTTCCAGATGGCCAAGATATCTTTGAGCATCTGATCTACAGCTATTTGGAGGGCAAATGCAAAGTTGTTGCCAAGTGTTCAAAGCATTACAGTAATCATGATACACACAAAATAGCTGCTTAGTGACAATAAGTTGTAACAATGCAGTCTGAGACAACTTCTGAGAATGTCTTTTTAATATACATCTATTAGGTCTACTCAAATTGTGCTAATACGTTCATTAAAATAAATAGTTTACATTATTGTTGTTTTTCTTTTCAGAAATAGGACATATTTCAAAAACTAGTTGAAGTAGTCTACTAGTACTTGAGAAAAACAGCCCTACCCCCCCGAAATGAAACATGAGGGGAACAATGAAACACTTGTCTGTCCCACACAGCTGCTCAATACTAAATACAGCAGACAAGACTACATTCAATTTATTGAGAAAATCTAAGTATTTACATCATATTTAAGCAATAAACACTACGAAACGATGAACTTGCCTGTCAATAAGATGTGAATATGATGCTCTCCATTCAAAACAATACGATGCGAGCCGCCTCGCGTCAAGCTGCAGTCATTATTTTCATCCCGAGCGTAAACTCTGCTGTTATGGCGATGCTGCTTTTGCAAAGTGAACTTACATATTTGCAAGCACTTCTGATGCCGACCGATTAAATGAATCAAGTTGAGGTCGGATGTGCAGTCGGATCAAAAAGTTTTCGCCAGAGACGTAGATACAGACGGGTCCGTGACTGCGCGCGTTCAGCATCCAATGAATCAGATTGATTTGAAGCGTCAGCTACTTGGAGATCTCATCAGTGACATTTGCTTACGTAATATTTACTTTTCGAGTGTAGCTAATATGCAGATGTTATGGCGTTATTCGGACGCTAGAGCTCAGTGAGTCTCCCCGCAGTCAGCGACTGTAGGCGTGGTTGTCATTGTGTTGTCCTGAGAACGAAAACAAACGTTCAACTCTGTAAACCAATAGCAACACGAGCGTCCCATGCGACGTGAATGTCCCCGCACTGTCTGGAGGGCAGGCGCAGGCTGTGCCACAGTGTCTGGAAGACAACTGCTTTAAAGATAATACATTTTTGCCAGCTTTACAAATGTGCCTGTGTGTAGTTAAGGTTAAAAGATGCAACCAACTATTCTAATCAAATAAATTCAAAGTCCCCATAGACAGGATATAACTTTATACAGTGGCCTATAGCTACTACTTGCGTTGTTGATTCAAATAATTATGTATGGTTAATGAAGAAAGTAAAAATGCATTGATAGAGTAATTATTTTAAAAGAAGGAAAACAACCATTTCGTGTTTCAGATGAGTCTAGAGTGCAAATAGCACTTAAGTTATTTTTTTTTATTTTTTTTTATTTTTTTAAAGTATTGATTTAAAAAACTTTTTTCAAAGGTCCCCTTGAAAGTTTATTGATTGGGTCTTGTCCCCCAGTTTAGAGCCATGGGTTATATGGAGGACTAAGTAAATGTAAGCTGAGGAATAAGACACTGAAAAACCCATATTGATGGAGAACTAATCTGAATTTTTGGGGAATGTATATCTATGGTGGGTACAGTCCTGTGTGTATGTAATATTGTGGAAGATTTTATATAAGTACATATATTTTATTTATTATGACACCATAAATATGAACCATAAATATGTTTGGGTGCTCCTTTAAAGATATAACATGGTATTAAATGCATTTGTGCTGAAGAATGCAGTTTAGAACAGCTATTAAATGTTTTTTTATGGTTTACCACTAACAAGTCAGGAGCCATCAGGAGTCCCTGTGGAGCCATTAGGAGTACAGAAAGCGCAGAGAGAGAGAGAGCGATCCTTCACCCTCAGAATGTCAGGCTCTTTGAGAAGCAAAGAGTTTCCTGTAATTTGCCTTGTAGAAAAACCAGGGATGAGAAATAACACACTCTCAAAAGCAATAATCTGATCAGTTTCCCTCAACATCTGTGGTTCTAAATTTTACCGCTGACAGTCACTTAACATTCACTTGAAATTATGTTTGAGAATTTGGCAATGATAAACACACATCTTCACTTAAAACCAGATCCCTCATCATCCATGTGCTGTTTTCACATGATATTGTTGCTGTCAGCAGGTCATGATTATCATCCCTTCCTCCTACACTTGAGTGGGAAGCGATCATAGATAGCCTCACCTCCTTTGGCCAAATGATCTATTGTTCTCTGAGGTACTGCAATCTTTTACCATATCATACCATGTCTGACATTCAGATCTGCTGCATTCATTATGTTTGACATATAGGTGCAACATAGAAACTCTCAGGTATTTCATCATTCGTTCAATTAATTGGTGTTAAGATTAATATTCTGGCAAAAATTTGCCATTTTGTATTGCAGTAGTGTGGGAGAGTGAGAAAGGAAAAAAATGATGGAAGTAGTTGATCCCTTGTTGAGCCAGTATGTTTTTATTTACTTTTTCTTGGAGAGTTGGTTTTCTGGTATTAAAAAAAGGTTGGCATCCTTGGTTCATCTTAATTGTTCATCATGACCTTAAATAAACAAAGAGAAAAAGGAATGAAAAATCTATTCTGCATATGTAATTAATTATTCATATGTATAATTCATCGCATGCCAGTATCTATAATATTCCTTAGGTCATTTCCAAAGCTCAGGGATTTGTTAAACAGAATGGCCTTAGAACTTAAAGAACTGTATTAGTATCTAAACTCTATGTGTTGTGAAAACATTACTTTTGTTAAAGCATCAGTGCTGTACCTTGTCGATCCAGTCATTGAAAGCGGACACACGGGTGAAAACAGTAGGCTTCTTCACAGTGTCACAGCCAAAACCAGAAACGAAGCTGGCAATACCATGCACCTCCCAGACACCGGCAGAGTTCTTACAGTTCAGGGGACCGCCAGAGTCACCCTGTGGGATGTTAACAAAAAACAGTTTATTTACCAATTGTCATATATTGTCCTCAAAAGTGTTGAGTATATTTTATTATTTTATATGTAGTCCACACACAAAAGTGTGTAAAAAAAAATTTTTCATACAATAATTCGTTTCAGTAGGATTTGACTTGCTTTGTGCGTGATGTATCAAGACCATTTTAGTGACACTTAAATGGTTTAAATTAGCCAATAGGCAAGTGATTACATTTTATAGGAGTGAGTCATTGTCAACCGATTTGTTCAAAAACCCAGATTCATTCAGGAGCAAAACAATATGCAGATGCTTTCTTTTGTTGTTTGGTTTGGAATGATATTCGTTGGCAGAGCTGAAACAGAAAGGTTACTGGCAACATTGTGTCTAAAATGTAAGTTGCGCAATATTAACTGTTCATTTATTATGCTGGCACTGTTGTATGAAATCATTATTACACTCGCAATCGCCTGAAATTTTGGGAAAGTTTTTTCCTGAAATCAAAGTTACGCTGTAAATATAAGCTAATAGATGCTTAAAAAATGATGTGGCACAAGATAATTTATAAATGAACGCAGACAGAATAACTTTACTCACATTGCAGCCAGCGACAATGCCATCTCCACCAGCGCAGACCATGGTTTCTTTGACACTGGAACCCCACCAGTCAGACCTGGAGCAGGTGGCGTGATCCACAGCGGGCATCAGTGCTTGCTGTAGTTTCTCAGGAAGAGGGCCTCCAGCTGGGACACAACCACAGTATGGTTTATACAAACTTCTGTACAGTTTACTTCATGTAAGTAATAAAACATGTAGAAAAATCAGGTTTCTTATACGCTAAAAAAGGTTATAAATATGTTTGCATGTATGTCAGGTGTTGTGTGCACAAGCACTTACTGGAGAGTCTTCCCCAGCCTGTAATATAGCAGGGGTAGTTGTTTTCAAGGATGGAGCCAGCAGGAGGAACGCAGCCCAGCTGAACAGTGTCACTCAGTGTCACAGGCTCGGACAGCTTGATCAGGGCAATGTCGTTTCTGAATGAGCACAAGAATCACAAGTGACAGCTGTTGTTTACACTTACTGTGTTTATGCCCACAAAATAAACCTGACATGGTGAAAATGACAAACTGACTGTACAATATATATAAAGTAAAACTGATTTGAGTTTATATAAAATCACATTGTTTTATAATCCACCTTATTTTTCAAGTTATTTACTGTGAATGAGTGAGACTTAAAATCCATTATTGCTACAGGCAAATAACTAGAAGAATAATAATGTGCAGTAAATGGTAGTATAATTTGCTCAACAAACCATTATGTTTTTGATTATTATAATAAATGAAAATATGAAAACAAACAACAGTTTGCAATGTCAAGCAGCATAATGGGCTCTATTTGTCCAGCTACAGTAACTGGAAGCAACAAACACTCTGAAAGCTTTTCACATTCAAGTTAAAAATGGCTGTGCCAACATTATGTGAAAAATATGGTGAAAAAAAAATATTTTATTAAAGTTTCACAATAATTGGTCTGCAAAAATTGATCATACATAAATTGGTCAATTTTACAGTACAGTGGTCCAAAATACTTGATACAAAATACAAAATACTTGACACAGAATTCCACAATAGCCTAATTAATTATTTCAAATTTAAAATGTATTAATTTAACCAATGTATATTGACAAGACATGTTTCCCTTCCTGTTAACTGTTAGTTAGGTCTAAAATGAAATGTGACATAATTATGTGAAGTTCCCCAAAGTAGAATACTCACCCAAGAGCCACAAATAAGGAGTTCCATTTCTCATGCACAATGATCTTCTGTGCACTGATAGTCTTTGAGCCGTCCTCAGATACTGACAGGTCATGCTTACCAACATGCACCCTGTAGTTGCGCCCAGAACTACAGGAGAGAAAATGCATGATGGTTAAACTTTAAAATCCAGTTGAAATCTACTAATGTCCTCAAGTTCACAACATTGAACACAATTAAAAATGAGTTCATGTTGTTAGTTCTGCTTAATTGACCTCTGTACCAACCAAAGATTAATATATTAGATAAACAATGGATTGGACACTTATACCTGATGCAGTGAGCAGCAGTCATCACCCAGTTTTCAGCAATGATAGATCCTCCACAAGTGTGACGCCATGAGCTACCGCTCTGATACTGCAGAGAGATCTAATCATGGGACACATAAAAAGTTCATTACATACAGATACATGCTGAATTTAGAGACTGCTCAAATAGAAGAGCATTTCACTTGCAACACTTAGATCATGACTTTGATCATGGGTTTGAGTGCCATGGAATGCATTAACATATGAAATATAAACTTTGAATGATGTAAACTGCTGTGAATAAAAGTGTTTGCCAAATGCATAAATGTCATGAAGAGAGGTAAAGGGTGAAATTACAAAGTTTGGAAAGCATAAATGTGACAGAAAGGGTGGCAGGGTTTTCAAGGGATGAGAAATAAAGGCAGCCAAAAAGGTGCCACAGTACATACCTGCCAGGGCCAGCTGTGGGGCCTGGCTTCCTCTCCATTGACCACACGAGAGCTGAGAGGCTCAATGGGTGGTTTTCCACACCCAAAGGCTGCAGAAGAAATTCAGAATAAAACCTTTACATCAGGTGCATATATAATAGACAGTATCTGAAATCGTTATTTTGCAGGCTTCTGAGTCTAAGTCTCCTGAGCACTTCTGTTCAGGTGTGCAGATTTCTTACCGCTAGCGATGAGCACTGATGCTAAGATGAGAGTGAACATGTTGACTCGGGTCAGCTGCTGAACACTTGTCCGCTTTTAAACCTTCTCTATTAGTGATGTCACCTTGGCCACACAAAATTATGAAATACGTGCTGCATGAAGTGTTCCACCTGTTTTGCCTGGAAAAAAATTATCGGCATTTGAACAGCTGCTTTCTCTGAATCCTTTCACACAGCCTTCATGCACAAACCTCTGTCTTCACTAATATCTACTAATTTATACATATTAACATACACTCCTTAACAATTTAGCAATCGGTTAAAAAAAAAGATCTTCCTTTGGAGGGAAAAAATGTTTTCAATTTATATTTGTTATTTGATCAACTTAGTTTCAAGTGAGTGGGTGTGAGTCTCCTGCCTTTAGGCCGACAGCTTTTTCTTCTGGGAAATAATATTTGAAATTGTTAATAAATATTTAAAAAAATGAAATAAATAACAACTAGATAGCTAGCTGCATTTACAAGATTTTTAAATGTTTTTGAAGTAAGCCTTTTATGTTCATGCAAGCTGCATTTATTTGATCATAAGTGAAAACAGTGATTTTGTAAAAAATTATTACTATTTAAAATAAATGTTTTCTCTTTCATTGTATTTTAGAATGTCATTTATTCTTGTAGTGGAATTACTCCAGTTTTCTCTATCACATGATCCTTCAGAAATCATTCTAAAATGCTGATTAGGTGCTCAAGAAACATTTCTTGGTATCAAGGCTTAAGATAGTTGCGCTGCATTAGATATTTTAAGTGTGTTGATGTTAAACATGTTGATAGTGATTTTTTTGTTCTCTTAGTTATTTAAATGTACTGTAAGTAAAACCTTTGGTCAAGTTTGAATGAGGTCAGCAGATGGTAAGTTCTCATGGAAATTAGTTTAACATTGACCTACAGTATGTCTGCATTTACTTTTGCTTTTTTTGGGTCAGAAAATTAGGCAAAAGGATATTGCATTATTGAATCCACTTAGCACACCTTCGATTTCATATACTGTATGTACTTTTTATGACATAAAAGTAGTATAGTTTGATGGTTTGTCATTCATTGTCAGACTGAAAATCAAGATATCATAAAAACGCATTTTGATCCCAGCCTGCATTTTATGACAACTCTCTACTGAATAATAGAATTGATTAAAAATTTGCATTTTATGTAAAAATGCATTAAAGCAAAACATTTCAGTCTTTAAACACATTACCATTGTCAACAGGTTTTGTTTTAAATTTAGAGCTGATTACAGCTGAACAAAGATACCTGAATATTCACATACACAAACTCTGAGTTTATCTGTTGTCCAAAGACAAAGCAGTTACAACAGTTTAGTCATGTATAGTTCTACATTGACATGAGGATTAAAAAAGCAGACACAAGTGTACTTATAGTGTTTACTTATAAACATCAAACTCAGGATTCAACCTCACAGAACCTATTGCATTAGATGCCCTCTTCTTATTCAAAGGATAATGCAGAAAACCCACTATCCTGCATGGAGAAGCTTCAGTCTCATTTAGATAACAGGGTATCCTGAAGTCTCTCAAACAGAGGATAAGATTGTCATGCTGTGGTTGCATCACCCTGCTGCTGATGAGGTTACGCTATCGCACGTAAAATATCTTATAAAAATGATTAAAAAGGAAATTTGTAACTTAAGGTTATATGTTGTCATTTCCATCTGTTTTCCCTAAAATATATTTCCTATATATACACTGCCGTTCAAAAGCTTGGGATCAGTAAGAGTCTCTTATGCTTGTCAAGGCTGCATTTTATTGATCAAAAATACAGAAAAAAAAAAAACGTTTTGTTAAATATTACTGCAATTTCTAATGTTGGTTACCTATTTTAATAGACTTTATAATATAATTTATTTTTTTTGAGGCAGCTATGAATTTTCATCAGCCATTACTCCAGTCTTCAGTTTCACATGATCCTTCAGAAGTCATTTTAATATGCTGATTTATTATCAGTGTTGAAACTGTTGTGCTGCTTTATTTATTTATTCATTCTGTGATACTTTATTTCTTTGATAAATAAAATGTTAAAAAAGAACAGCATTTATTCAAAATATAAATATTTTCTAACAATGTAAGTCTCTATAAATTTTTATCCATTTAACACATCCTTGCTGAATAAAAGTATTAATTTCTTAAAAAAGAAAGAAAGAAAAAAATGACTGACACCAAACTTTTGAATAGTGTATATTGTGAAACAAAATTTCTATTTTGAATAAACACTGTTCTTTTTAACTTTCTATTTATCAAATAATCGTGAAAAATTAAGCAGCACAACTGTTTCCAACTTTGATTATAAATCTGCCTATTAGAATGATTTCTGAAGGATCATGTGACACTAAAGACTGGAGTAACGAGTAATAAAAATTCAGTTTTGCTTCACAGGAATAAGTTATATTTTAAAGCGAATTAAAATAGAAAACTGTTACATTTAAATAGCAATAATATTTCACAAAATGACACCTTTTCTCTATTTTTGATTAAATAAATGCAGCCTTGATGAACATAAGAAACTTCTTTAAAAAACATTAAAAATCTTACTGATCCCAAACTTTTGAATGGCACTGTTATTGTATCTATAGAAAGGTATTTTATTTCTCTATTTCTCTTTCTATTCTGGTGTTTAAATAGTATTTGATGTTTTGTAAATTTTTACAAGGAATAAATTAATATTCTAGGTATTTACAGTATATGACTACAAGACTATAAACTTCTGCCATCACTTTAGAGAAAAGAAGAGAAAAGCTTGACTTTAGATATTAATAATCTACCTGACTAAATAATGAAACAGTTAAGCATTTAATGTGTTCACTCTGAACAGTGGCACTCTGTATATTGCTTTGGCTCTGTACAAGGTCCATTTTGCTTTAGATTTGGCCCATCCCAACCTGTCATGTGTTTATGGGACGGTCTAATATTGCTGGTCTTACTGTTATTCTTCTTCTGTTTCTACCTTTTTTTGTGTAGTGTTTCATATGTTATTAAGATTGAGAACCTTAACAGCCAAAGTCATGTCTAAACCTATGCAGGATTCAGTGTATAAAGTGTCAGGTAAGCGTTTCTGTGCTCTATTACAGCCTTATCTCCGTGTTATGTAATCATCTCTAAGGCCTTTATGTTTCGCCACATGGATGATCATAGTATTTTGTCAAGCCATAACCTCTGGTGATATACATGACACATATGCAAAAAGTTTACACCATCTGTTGTATGATCTACTGTATGATTAGCTATCAATGACAATCAACAATCAGTTTTATATTGCATTGCCTTAGCTATCTTAAGTTCTTCTTCTTAAGTTCCTCATTAACTCTGATGTCCTCCAGAACACTGTACAGACTAATCATCCGTCACATTGTCTGTGTCACACCTCACACCATGATTTGATTTGTTATGGTGTGATTTCTTCTCAGCTAACAAAAAACGGCCATCTGCCAGTGGTCTGGAGTCCATTGGTCCTCTTGTGAGCTCTGTGGAGGAGACCCCAGACCCCATTAGTACAGTTATTAAAGGTGAAATTCCCTCCTGGATCACTGGCAGCTTCCTAAGAAATGGACCTGGAAGATTTGAATTTGGTGAAAGCAAGTAAGAGGGCAAAATATTGCTATAATTGCAGCAAGATCTGTTCATTTTTATCTGGATGGTTTTTTTTGCTCATTTGGCTTCATCTGTTCCTCCTCAGATTCAACCACTGGTTTGACGGCATGGCCTTGATGCATCGTTTCCACATTAAAGATGGTCAGGTGACCTACAGCAGCTGTTTTTTGCGCAGTGACTCTTATGTGCAAAATTCAGAGAAGAATCGAATTGTGGTGTCTGAATTTGGCACCCTGGCAACACCTGACCCATGCAAAAACATTTTTGCCCGGTTCTTTTCACGTTTTCAGATTCCAAGTAAGCATCAGTTGGAGGTGACATCATTCAGACAAAATGCTCTGACGAATCTATAAAGATTAGATCAGAATGGACAAGTATAATGATTGTCAAAGTTAATGCAATTACTACAAAACCTTCATTTGAACCCATTCTAATCCTCAGTTGTGTTTGATTACCAGAGGCGACTGATAATGCAGGAGTGAGCTTTGTTAAGTACAAGGGAGATTTCTATGTAAGCACAGAAACCAACTTCATGCGCAGAATTGACCCTGTTAGCCTGGAAACCAAAGAAAAGGTAAATATGACTGTTTCACAGACACAGTAATAAAAATATAGTATTTTCCTAAAATGAACAGTTATCTCTATGTGACGTTGTTTTTTTTAAAGGTGGATTGGTCAGAATATATTGCAATAAATGCAGCAACAGCTCATCCACATTATGACCGCAACGGAGCAACTTACAACTTGGGAAACTCACATGGCCGAAATGGTGGGATGCCTCACTTATTCTTTTTATAACACAGCTAAATTCTAATGCCTTCTTTTTGTTAATCAAACCAAACATGACTGCAAAAATAATAACTCTTTCAAAACCAAACCAACCTACATATATCTGCAATTGGTCAAACAAACACATATTCCTGCCTCCAAACACATGAACCTATGTTTTGAAAGCATGCACCACAGAGCCAAACATTTGGGAAAATCAATATTGGCATGCCTTTTTTTTTTTTTTTTACATTAGTCTGGGATATAAGAAAATATTTTAACAACAACAACGAAAAACACTTCACCTATTCTGTTTCTCAAAGGCTTCTTCTACCATATCCTCCGAGTACCGCCAGGTGATGGAAAGAATGATGTTGCTGATCTCTCAGGCGCAGAGATTCTTTGCTCTATTCCTGCTTCTGACCCCAGGAAACCATCATACTACCACAGTTTTGGTGAATTTGCCTTCCATGTTTGCAGTTTTAGATTTTTTTCTGCTTCTTTATCGTTCTGTAATATTATAAGAAATATTTTCCATCTATTTAAATAGAATTTCACATGGTTGGAAATGTGGGCCACACACTTTGTCCAATTTATTATAATCTTCACCAACAGGCAAATGGAAAATAATGAATTTTTTCTCTTTTTCTTTAAAAGTGTTTGTTCATTTTTTTTTATTTTTTTTTACATTATGTTTGCAGTCATGTCAGAGAATTACATAGTCTTCATTGAGCAGCCAATCAAACTCGACCTGCTGAAATTCATGTTGTACAGAGTTGCTGGAAAGAGCTTTCATAAAGTCATGTCCTGGAACCCGGAACTGGAAACCATCTTCCATGTGGCAGACAGACACACTGGCCAGGCAAGGCAGAATCACATCATCATCACTGTGTATTTCTCTCACTTCATGTCTAACATCCATGTTTTCATCCACACAGCTCATCAAGACAAAATACTACAGCAGTGCTATGTTCACACTGCACCAGATTAATGCATATGAGGATAATGGATATTTGATTATGGACATGTGCTGTGGAGATGATGGCAATGTGATTGGTGACTTCACAATAGAGAACCTTCAGGCGTCTGGAGAAGAACTTGACAAGGTAACACCTTCACAGTCCAAAGCATGTCAAATGTCGATAATGCTGACCTCTCTTTCAGTTTCATAAAAATGTAATTTTAATGCAATGTTTATCTGTTGGCTTTCCCAGTTCTTCAATTCACTGTGTACAAACTTACCACGGAGATATGTACTGCCTCTGGACGTAAAGGAAAACGAGCCTAATGACCACAACCTCATCAATTTGCCGTACACCACTGCCACTGCTGTGAAGACTGTAACTGGGGTATGTGAGCAACAAAGAGGTCGCCTGGAAAAAACATTTATGGATATCAATAACAGTCATTTCTCTTTGGAAATAATAGGTGTTCCTGAGCCATGAAGATCTTTACAATGATGACCTGCTGCAGTACGGTGGTCTTGAGTTCCCACAGATTAACTACACGTATTACAATGCTCGTCCTTATCGGTACTTCTACGCCTGTGGCTTTGGACACGTATTTGCTGACTCTCTGCTTAAGATGGATTTAGAAGGAAAGAAGCTAAAGGTACCTTTTTAAATTAAAATAGAATTTTGTGAGATGAGTTTGAGAGTTCAGTATAACTGAACATATAATGTTTGGCCTGTCTTGTTGTCTGTAGGTGTGGCGCCACGCTGGTTTGTTCCCATCAGAGCCGGTGTTTGTTCCAGCACCTGATGCTAAGGATGAGGATGATGGTGTGGTCATGTCTGTTGTCATTACACCAAGAGAGGTGAGGTTCATGGTGTCATCATAGCTCAACTGGCCTGATTTTATGACATATGAACACATTATATGAGTAATTTGGTCAATCTAAGAATTCAGTCTTGACAGGTTTGATAATGTTGTGTAACTTTGTCTAGAAAAAGAGCAGTTTCCTCCTTGTCCTTGATGCCAAGACCTTCACAGAGCTTGGGCGAGCAGAAGTTCCAGTGGACATCCCGTGTGGCACTCATGGACTCTTCAATGAGATGAGCTAAAAAGAAAAAAAAAAATCAACTCATAAACGTAAAACCAGCTATGTAATCTTTAGAATAAGCTTTATTTTGTTATATATTTTGTATATGGCTAAGTGACATTAAATATTTTGGAAAAACTGGCATGCTTGTTTTTTGATTAACTATATTTGCTGTATTTTATCCTTAACCCAGAGATCAAATTGAATATTTAATGCTGCAGGACCATCCAGATACACCAAGTTAAGGTTACACAGGAACATTTTATGCATCAACTGTAGCTATAATAAAGTAAATAAAGTGTGCAACAGACATCGGCAGAGTATCTAGAGGTGGAGAAAAAAAACATAATGTTTTTGTCATAACTGAATAGACAATAAATACGGTGTCTAAGCTTGATCCCAATAACTTGCTTATCCTCCTACTTTTGTGTATTTCATCAAACGATTAGTGCATTGATCTCCAAATCACTAGGTGGATCTCGTGCTATACGGAAGCGGTAGTGTACACTTCAACTGTATTTTTTTTTCTTTACTTCAAATGTATTTGACTCTTTTCAATCAATTCAGTGATTTCTCATTACAACAGCCTCAACGGTAAATTTATGGAAATAAGGTAATGTCTTTGCAAAAAAGCACAAATCAGCTCTTCAAACTGTTGCTATGAGCTATTTTTTAGTAGACTTAGAAACCCATGAATACACTGTGGAGAAGTGGAAACTGTAGAACATGTACTCTTGATATGTAGAAAATACTCTGAGAAAAGGAAAGAACTAGAGAGGGCATCTAATAATGGAATGATTTAAAAAAATTCACATTCTGTAATTAAGGCAATCATGACATTTCTGAAAGAAACTCATCTTGTAAACAGGATTTAGTTTTTTTTTTTTTAACACAGTAATGTTATGTAATGCAATTACAGTAATGTAACACATAAATTCTTAGTTATCTGAAGATAACAGGATTAGAAAGTAGAATTTTAATTTCATATTAATACTACCCTTTTTTTCTCCCTCTTTCCCGTTAATGCTTCACACTCCAGTCCAGTTGGCGGCGGTTATACACCATAAGTTTGCTTGTCAGCCGCAATTAAATCGTAAAAGAAGAATAAGAAGAAGACAAATATAAGTTGTATACTGTCTGCTAATAACCCTGAAGTCTTGTACAAAACTGCTGAATCCGACAAACCTGTAAAAATACACGCTGTAGCTGGAGCGAGGAAAGTGTTTGGGCGTTTAGAGCAAAGGTGTCGCGTTCCAGTAATTCATTTGTAAGTGACACTGCACATTCAGTCATTTCAGCCTCAATAATACATTTATGAATCGATCAAACGTATGGACTTGTGTTTAGACTGAAAATACGGTAATGTCTTTACAAAGAAGCACAAAACGGATGTTCAGACGGTTAAGATCTGTTTTTAGTCAACTTAATTTAAATTTACTGCTGTATAACACTGGTATTTTCAATTATGACCTGACATAGAGTTCACTTGCTGTTTTAACTATTTACTCAGTCTGTATTTTGGTCAATCGTGTATTTTCAAAAAGGTCTTCTCTGATATTTATAATTCTTAAACTATTTCAAAAATAACTATACACTGAGCACAGATCTGTACAGGTGAGGTGTGGCTCGAAATGGCCGTTCTGCTTTATGTCATGATAAATTCATTCATTGTCTTTATCTATATCAGTAACTGTCAGGGTGAATTATGCCCTTATTCCGGCAACTTGAGCCTACACCGGAGAGAGAACGTCAGAGGAAGAAAAAACGGAAGAATGACTGGACTGAGGATGAGGACGGACCATCCACACTGATTAGCCTTTGTCTTCAAAGCCTAGCCGAGAACATGAAGGAGATGTGGGCAAAAGATTATGCCCAAAAGTACATGGACCAGTATTTCTTCAGATATATCATGGGTCCCTTCAGCTCATTACGTGAGTACTGCAAATATACACCTTGAGAACATGTGTAGATAAGTGAGTGTTATCTGTGTGTTTCTCTTTTAGCTGGTGAGTTGTTGGAAGAGCTGTTGTGCATCCTGTCCTCGCGTAATTTGTTGACACGTGCTGCCTTGCATCTTCTTCTCCTCCCTCAGCTGAGCTGTTTGTCCCTCTCATCAGCCTGCAGCCTTGTCAATGCCAACCTCTGCTCTCTTATCCAGATACGCTGCCAGGTTAAACACACACACACACACACACACCCCTTTCTAACTTTAGTATATTTCGTATTTGTCCACCGTTTGTGTAAACATGCTTTTTAGGCTTCAGTGAACTAGATTTAAAGTTAACCATATCAGACCGCAAATACCAGATATGTTCATTACTTGCAAATTTCCATCAGTTGAGCAGTGCCTACAGTGCAGCAAAAGAATAGAATTGTAATTTGTTTTAGGTAAGCCTTGGAAAATAAAATACTGTTGGTTCACATCTTGTTTTCAGTCAGTAGCACTGAAAATTTTTAGTTATTGTGCAGTGGAAGCCATAATTTTTACTGTTAATGTGACAAAACTACAAAAATATAATAATACTTATAATACAATAAAAATAATCATGAAATAATAATAAAATTATTCACAAATAGTCAAATATAATATACTATAAATATAATAAAAATGTATAAATACTGTTTAAAAGTTGTATACATGCAAAGTCACCATAGTTGCATTTATTTATTAAAAAAACAAAACAGTAATATTTTGAAATATTACTCTAGTCTTCAGTCACATTATATTTTAATATGCTGATTTAGTGCTCAAGAAACATTTCTGACTATTGTTATTAATATTGAAAACAGGTGTGATGCTTATTTTTTTTAACCAGAATGTTTAGGGAATGTCAGTAAAATGCTGCCTTGCAAACATTTTAATAATATGCATGTGAATGTTGTTAGTCTTGCCTGTTGTCGGTACATACAAAGCTCTCACTGTTCTTATGTTCACTGTTTTGTCTCTTTCTTGCACAGAATCTTCAGTCTCTGGATCTTAGTGGAGCACAGAATATATCTGCATCAGTGCTGTGTGAGCTCCTGGGCAGCCAAAGTCGTCTCCGTTCCCTCTCCCTGGCTGGAACCCTGTGTGATCAGAGAGTGATATCAGTGGTATGCCGCCAGTGCCCCAAACTGAAACACCTGGATGTGTCCCGGTGCCTTGTCCTCACCCCTGCAGGCCTGCTCCCTCTGTCCTACCAAGAACCCCTTGTCAAGAACGCAAACATCAGCAGCCTGCTAGCTCTGGATATCGGTTTAGCAGAAAATGAGAGAGATGCAGTAGCTGCAGTTGCGTTTCTCCTGCTCAGCTTACCTGGTCTTCAGAGGTTGGCAATGGAGGGATTGGGACAGGCTTGTGCTCTCATACAGAACAAGCAGTTTGAGGTGACTGAGGAGTTCACTAGTCGAGAAGGTGTGCCACTTCTCAAAGACATGTGGGCGAAGCGAACACAGGAAGACCACTGGAAAGACAGCAGTTTACTGAGTACAGATAGAGAGGAAAGTTTTACTTTGGAAGGAAAAATAGATGAATATTTATCATTAGAGGAGAGTCAGACAGATGCTAGTGATAGTACTGATATAAATGAATGGACAAGGACTTCAGGAGAGGGCTGTGAAAAAGATGGATGTAGAAGTAGAGCTTGTAATGGAAGGGATAGTGTGACAACATCTCTCAGGGACGTACAAGGACTGTCTCTGGATACTTTAGAGGCGGTAGGGCAGGTCTGCCCTGAACTGCGTGTCCTGTCTTTGGACTGTCTCCAGAGCAATGTGGATGATAATGTTGACAGCTTTGAACAGGCAGCAGTTTTAGCCAGAGGACTTGGTAGGTTCTCTGGACAGCTAAGCTGTCTTTCTCTGCAGTTTGCTGGTCTTCTGTCTGAACTGGTCCCAGCACTTAAAGCCACAGGCTCACATCTGCTTTCACTCACCTTGGAAGGCGTCAAAGCTGATGGACATATTTCTCTTCTGGAGCTTATTCATGCCTGTCCCAGACTCACTTCTCTCACTGTTCATTTAGACCCACCCAGGAATAATTTGAATGGAGAGGATGAGGAGGAGGAGGAGGAGGGTGAAGATGAAGGCCTTCTTTCTAATCTGCCATGCATTCCACACCTCCGCTCTTTAACACTAAAGTAAGTCAAATGTAGTCATGCTTGCAAAACTTTATGCTGATGCACTTTCCCATTACAATCGAATCTGCTGGGTAGTGTTATCTGTCTTTTTTCCCAACAGTTTTTCCCTGGATGAACAACATATGAAGCCTGCATTGTGTTGGAGGTCTCTGAAGGGAGTGCTGTGGGCACTACTAAGAGGCGCTTCACTCCTTCAGAAGCTCTCACTAATCGCTGTTCCCTGTCGACTGGACCCTGTGTTCAAACTTGTCCTGAATCATTGGGCCAAACCCCTCGGAGCCCTAGATAGTCCCCCACTGCACTGCCTAAGATCTGCCAGCCTGAACCGCTCAGATATCTCTTTGGAGACTGTAATACATATTGTAAACACTTGTAGGCGCTTGTCTCATTTGGATTTGAGTGGCTGCTGGGCATTGACGTTGAGCAATATCACAAAGTTACAATGCAAAGCCAAAAGGAGGCGCCATATGCTGCAAATAACATGGACATGAGCTGGGAAAAGAAAAGTCCATGCTAAGATTGATAATGAGTTGTCTTTCATTGCGATTTTGTTGATTTTATATTTTTGTCTTTCACAGGTCCCTAGAATTACAGAAAAAGATAAATGTAATGTAATTATATATTTATGAAATTGATATATGAAATTGGAAAATATATTTGTTGCTGATACAAAGATAAAACTAAAAGAGTTAACCAAAATTACAATGCACTGCTCATAATCAGATTTATAAATGATGTTTTGTAATTTATCTATATCATTTATCCGTATATCCACATGGCCTTTGAGATTTAAAACGATGTTTACCACAAACAGTCTGTATTTCTGAACCCATAAAGATTTGTTTTAGCGCAAAACGTGTCATGCACTTTGTTATATTAGAATAACTGATGTTTCTATGCAAAAGTCCCAGGATAAGAGCAAGTAAATGTACTTAAAAAAAAAAAAAAAAAAAATCATCTTTTTTTTTTTTTTTTTAATATGTTCTCAACCTTTAAATCATCTGCGGTTTTAATGTTGCTGGTAAGTGTGTTGGTTCAATAAAATATTGTTTAATAAACAATAATAATAACACGTGTATCAATAAAATCCTGTACTCTCTACAATGGTGTTGTGTTTATTTATATATCTGTCTATCCACTACTGATTTTATAATTTATATACACTGAAATTTGATCTAAACGCTGCTTTCTGTTTGTGTACTGCACTCTTTCTTCATTGGCTCCTTTTACTGTGACGAGAAGCCTTCACAATAATATTATGCTGATTGGCCAGTTTACTAGCGCGAACTTACTCCTCCAGCGAATCAGCTCACCGGCGTCCCACAACGTAATTCATATTCATGAGCCAAGCTTCTGACGTACCACTTATTCATATATTCGCTGGCGGGAGGAAGACCGTGTGTGCTAGCTAAAGTGTAATTTGTTTATTACATTCAGGACAGTTATGTCTCGAATACTCAACTCTATTGTAGCTGTTTGTCCGGACATGGGAATAGGGAAAAATGGAAATCTGCCATGGCATCCAATAAGGCTAAGGTGAGCTCGTGTTTGTTGCTAAATCTCCAGCTAATGTTCTGATATGTTGATTCAATAATATAAGAGGTGTTTGTAGATTTCTAGTGCCCTGTGTCACGAGTTCTGTATTTCGCAACAGCTATAAATTGTAACGTTTGCAGTTGTGCAAATTGAATGGTTATTGACAAATGAATATAATAAAAACATCTTACTAAACATGTAAGGAAAGAATGGTAGGATGAAGAATATTAGCTGAAGTTGTGACGTTGAGTTAACCTAAGATCGAACATTTCATGATTGCACAGATCTTTAGTTAAAAGCTTGACCTTTATCCTAGAGTCCATTGGTAAATAACAGTATTCAGCACATTTGCCCACGAGAGCAAAGTCCACACACATTACTATAGAAAAACATATTCCTAAACTTTTTAATGTATCCCATCCATTCGCTTTGATTCTTATCTTTCATATCTTTTTAGTAATGAGTTCAAGCACTTTCAGAAGATGACCATGACTCCTTTAGTTGAGGGTAACGTTATGCTTACATTGTCTTAATTTTGGCATATTTTATTTGTTTGTTCAGAATTTATTAATATCTTAAACCAGATCATATCATATATTCTGTGTGTCATTTGACAGGTAAAAAGAATGTGGTCCTGATGGGCAGAAAGACTTGGTTCTCTATCCCTGCAGCAAACAGACCCCTAAAGAACAGGATCAACATTGTTCTGAGCAGAGAGCTCAAGTAATCCTCTTAATGTTTACTATTTTTTTCTTCATCTTGTATTAAATCACTACCCTGTATAAAAGTAAAGTGCCTGTTTCTGTCACTCACTACACAGGACAGCCCCAGAGGGAGCTCACTACCTTGCTTCAGACTTCAGTTCAGCTCTTCATCTGTTAGACAGCAGTGAGCTCGAAAAACAAGTGGACCAGGTTTGGATAATTGGTGGAAGCGCTCTGTACAAGGTTGGTACAATTATGCAAGCCTGTCATATCTATTGAGAAATTCAGTGAAATGTTATAAAAGTATAAACATATGCTGAATATGCATTTATCTCTTGTAACGGTCAATGATTTTTTTTACTAGGGTCTCATGTTACCATATATATATATATATATATATATATATATATATATATATATATATATATATATATATATTCGTGCTGTCAAATGATTAATCACGTTTGTTTGTATATTAGTTATGTGTTTTTGTTTACATAACATATGTGTGTGCATTTTGTATATTTATTATGTTTATATAAATATACATAAATACAGCATATATTTTGAAAATATTTAAATAATTTATATCATATATAAATATATTTAATATAAACTTAACATTTTTCTTAAATCTATACATGCGTGTGTGTGTGTATAGATATATACATAATAAATAAATATACACAGTACACACACATTATGTAAACAAACTTTTATTTTTATATATATACAGTACAGACCAAAAGTTTGGAAACATTACTATTTTTAATGTTTTTGAAAGAAGTTTCTTCTGCTCATCAAGTCTGCATTTATTTGATCAAAAATACAGAAAAAACAGTAATATTGTGAAATATTATTACAACTTAAAATAATAGTTTTTCTATTTATTAATACTTAAATAAAAAATAATTTATTCCTGTGATGCGAAGCTGAATTTTCAGCACCATTACTCCAGCCTTCAGTGTCACATGTAACATCCAGTCTATCACATGATCATTTAGAAATCATTCTAATATTCTGATTTATTATGAGTGTTGGAAACAGTTCTGCTGTCTAATATATTTGATGAATAAAAGGTTAAAAAGAACTGCATTTATTCAAAATAAAAAAAAAATTCTAATAATATATATTCTAATAATATATTTTCTTTACTATCACTTTTTATCAATTTAACACATCCTTGCTGAATAAAAGTATTGTTTTTATTTAAAAAGAAAGAAAGAAAAAAAAAATTACTGACCCCAAATTACTGACCAGTTTTGTTTATTGTTATTGAAAGATATTTATATTTAAAAAAAAAAGCTTCTTTTTTTTTTTTTTTTTTTTTCTTTTTTTTCATCAAAGTATCCTAAAAAAAGTATCACATGATCTGAAAAAATATTAAGCAGCAGAACTGTTTCCAACTTTGATAATGAATCATCATATTAGAATGATTTCAAAAGAATCATGTGATAATGATCCTAAAAATTCATCATTGCATCACAGAAGTAAATGATAATTTAAAGCATAATAAACTTAAAAACAATTATTTTAAATTGTAATAATATATCACAATATTACATTTTTTTTCTGTATTTTTGATAAAAAAAATGCAGGCTTGATGAGCAGAAGAAACTTATTTCAAAAACATTAAAAATAGTAATGTTTCCAAACTTTTGGTCTGTATTGTGTATATATATATATATATATATATATATGTATATGTATATATGTATATATATATATATATATATATGTATATATATATATGTATATATGTATATGTATACACACATACGCGCACACACACACACACACACACATAATTGTATTGCTTTTGATTAATTCCATGTGTTTGTATGCACATTCTCAATTTATTTCTTCCTATCTGAATACATTAAAATTAGGGCTGTCAAATGATTAATCACGATTAATCACATCCAAAATAAAAGTTTTGTTTACATAATATATGTATGTGTACAGGGTATATTTATTATGTATATATAAATACACACACATAAATTATATATTTAGAAAATATTTACATGTATATACATTTATATATTTATATTCTTATATTTTATATTATATATAAATATATTTAATATATAAACATAACATATTCTTCTTAAATATATACATGCATGTGTATGTATTTATATATACATAATAAATATACACAGTATACACACATATATTATGTAAACAAAACTTTTATTTTGGATGTGATTAATCGTGATTAATCATTTGACAGCCCTAATTAAAATATATCTTTTTTTTGCAACCTAGTTTTAAAATTTAAGACGCATCATACAATCATACAAATGGTTTATGAAATTAATTGTATTGTTTTTTTGTTTTTGTAATGTGGTTTCAAAGTTCCTCATTTGAGGGTAAAATGGGCTCTTTCACCAGTTATATGCGTGCAACTATTAAATTGTACACCCACCTAAAGATCAGTTGTATCTCAGTTATAGCGCAGTTTAGTCAGATCTTTGTATAATCAGTTGTTATGGAAACTGCCTCAAGGCAAAATGTACAAAAGACTCCCTTCCTTCATACTCCTTCCTCCTCATTCTGTTAATATCTTGTACACTGTAATCACTTTGTGAATGTTGTGCTGTGTTCTTCAGGAGGTGATGGAAAGTTCTGGTCCTAGGCGTCTTTTTGTAACACGGGTCCTCAAGCAGTTTGACTGTGACACATTCATACCTGACATAAACATAAACAAGTACAAGCTTTTGCCCGAGTGAGTGCTCATACAGTTGTTTGTATGCTTACATGAAGGTCTATGTGAAGAGAGTTTAGCATTGCAGTTCTAAAAGTCAGCTGCATTAAAGTGACAGTGAAAACATTAATAATGTTACAAATGATTTCTCTCTCAAATAAATGCTGTGGTTTTGAACTTTCTATTAATCAAAGAATCCTAAAAAAAAAAACTATTACTGTTACTACAAAATATTATGCAGCACAGCTATCTTTAAGATTGATGCTAATAAATCTTTATTGCACATCAAATCAGTATATTAGAATGATTTCTGAAGAATCATGTGACACTGAAGACTGGAGTAATGGCTGCTGGAAATTCAGCTGTGCCATTAGAGGAATAAATTCAATTTTAAAATAGAAAACTGATGTTTTAAATTGTTATATTATTTCATAATATTACTGTATTTTGGATCAAATAAATGCAGCCTTAATGAGCATAAGATACCTCTTTGCATTCATTTCAAGCTTTTAAGAGCCTTACAGAATAAATTCATTTGCATATTGCTTGCAAAAAATGTTTCATAACATGATTTGTAGGAATGATATTAATACTTTAGTTTAGTGTTAAACTTCAAAAGGCCATTTGCCAAGGCTAAAACTCTTCAGTGTTTTGAAACACATTTTTTAGGTACAACCTTTTTTGTACATATGTTTAGGAATATTTGTCTGGTCATGTCCTTGAATAAAGTGGGATTAATGGATTTATTGGCACTGGAACAGACATATGCTGTTGTGTATCCAGAGAGAACAGTGAAGAGTTACATTAATGAGGAGAAAAAGCTCTCTTGTTATGTAAAAATGGCATCTAGCATCAAAGGTGGGCCTCACCAAATGTCACATCTCTCAGGCACACAATAAGCATTTAAAGAGAAGTTAAATGCACACAGAATGTTGACACAGGTTCATCACTGCCACTTCATCTGACAAAGAGCAAAGTGGATTTTGTTTGTGTTCTCAAATTCATTTAACTGTGGCACAGTGAACAAGAATCCATACCAGTCTAAAGTGGATGAAATTTATGAAAGTACAAGCACGTAATTGTGTATGTGTCTGTATTATGTGATATTTTCTTGTGTTCTTAGTTGAAATGTGTACTTGTAAAATCAGTCCATAGAAATGTGTGGGTAATGTCTTATTGTTCCTTCTATTTCTCTCTTGTTTCCTTCGGGCCAGATTCCCGGGTGTACCCACGGGCTTGCAGGAGGAGAATGGTGTTCAGTATGTATTTGAAGTATATGAGAGCACCGACCACTAAGAAGATCCTTTAAGCATGATGCTAAGGTCGGAAAAGTGGCCTGGCCGGGTAGTGCGAGTGCTCTGACGTTGTGTGGCTCAGTTTTTATGGGAGACCTGTTTTTAAACCCCCATCACGCCTTTTTCTCCCCATCATTTGTTTGCCACATTTCCTGTCCACTTTCCATAGTAATAAAAATGAAACGTGATTCTAGGACAGTTAAAATGTTATTTAATGATTTTATTATAACATTTTATGTATGGCCTGTGAAACTATATATACAAAGGGGAAAGTAGACAGAAAATCATGAGAAGACAGAGGGTGGGTAAAAGGGTGAAACTGATAGGATCCAATCTCCCATGAGCACAACAACTCAACATGTTGCAAGAGTGCTGTCCACTAGGTCTCTGCTTATTTGCGGCCTTTTCTCAAAAATTATAATTTTTTGTAATATGCAAAAACAGTTGTTTTCCCACTGTCACTACCATAATCTTATTGTATAAGTATCAGGTTTAGTTCCTGGATTATCATTTCAAATATTCAGAAAGCAATATTCCTAATTTTGATAATAAATTTTCCTTTCCACATCTGCTATCCAGTTAATTATTCTTCATCTTGCCAACTGCAAAAGACGACCTGCTCATCTCCATATCCAATAGCAACTGAAGTGTCTGCTCTTAAGCCAGAATGAAGATCTGACAGCTCTCATGAATATGCATGTTGTGTATGGTCTTCAGACTGGCTGATTGAGAAAGGTTGTCATATAGTTTCGAGAAGGGTCACAATACTAGCACTTTCTCTCTCACCCACACAAACTCCTTCATGACTCCTATTTTAAAAAGCCAAATGCTGCAATCAGGCAAAACCTTTTTAAGCTGATTGGTTTCGGGTATGTCAGTCTAATGTACTACGAATGTTTACGACCAGGCTGAAATAAACCTGACTGGAATTCCAATTACCTTGCACATGCACCTTAAGTAGCACTTGGATTTATTTTCAGGGTATGAACAGTACCTAAAGAGTTGAGAAGTGTTTGCATTTTAATTATTTTATGCAAGTGAGTTGATTTTTCAGATCAAAAGGTAAAGGAGACCACTGGACTTGCTGATTTTCTGTTCTTTTTTTATTTTCTTTTTTCTTAAATTAGCAACTTTTTGTCCATTATTATTCCATTAGGAGCCTTATTATTGTCCTTTTCTTTAGTGCCATCGTAACAGGCTTATATATAGTGACTGCATCACTCAAATGGATCAATACACACCCTGCACGTCCCTCAGGAGCTGAACTGCTGCCTCAAAGGCGAGACAGTTGTGTCATAATGATGTAACTGCACCATAGGAGTCACGATCATGTGAGCGTGTTGACATCAGAGTTAGAAACAAATGAGAATCTGCGCACAACCTCAGCATATGACTTCAATAACCCTCTTTCGCAATGTGAGAATAATAGAGCAATCGCTTACTGACGCTGGATGTGTAGGGACTGGCGTCACTTTGCTCTATTAAGCTTGACTGTCCTCCTGATACACAGGGACTTGGTCTGTGTTGAGGTTTGTAGCTTGTTTCCAGACATGAGTGCACAGGCACTTGTTCTCTCCGTCTCTCTGTATCTGTGCCAGTCTTTCATTCACCCTCAGTGAGTGCACATCTGCACACGCTCATCTCCCACTTCAAGCTCCAGCTTTATTCTCACCCCTGGATTATTCGTCTATTACAGATGACATGCCACAGGAAGCTGTTAGGAAACTAGAACTGCAACTGGTTTAAAAGAGGTAAGGATCCAATCCCATCTCCTTAAGAAGTATGAATACTTTTTTAAATGAAATAAGTGACTTTACATTTTTATGCATTTGGCATTTGAACTTTTTAGTGTTATTAAAGTTAAAGATTTCATGGATTTTTTTTTTTTTTTTTGTGAAGCTGCTGTTCTTGGTTTTTGACGCAAATCTGTGCAAGACTTTATGATGTGAGTCATTAGAGTTTTTTCATTAAATTTGACATTGGCTCTATTTGTAAAAATAAGAGTATAAATAGTTACACCAAATATCGTTTTCAAATATGATTTTCCCACATAAATGTGAGAATCTTTTAAAACTTAATTTTACAACTATATATATGTGTGTGTGTGTGTGTGTGTGTATGTATATGTGTGTATATATATATATATATATATATATGTATGCATGTAATATGAAATGTAATTTTGAATTTAAGTTCAATTTTTAATTTAAGTTTAAATCATTTTATATCATTTATATATAACATTTATTTAAATGATGTTTAAAATGATAAACTTTAAATACTTAGTACATGCAAATAATCATTTTCCAAATGAACTGAAAAAGACATGAAAACTAAAGGAACTTCTGTTTGCTGCTTTCATTGTAAATAAATAAATGTGTCGTATGGACATGGAAATGTATCTTCGTATCAGTTGAGGAGGCTTATAATTTATTCTGGCAAACCTCGAAAGTGCAGTGTGGAAGCTTTCATTACCCTCATTAATCAAGACATACAAAAAAACTATTCTTATTCAGTTATCAGTTGATGTCACAGAGAGTGGGTTTTCATTTTCCCTGCAGGTGTTTTGAGAGGGACAAAATCAGCCTACCATTAGAAAGGAGAATTAAGTATTGCGTGATCTGGCATGAATCACAGATGCTTACAGGTGTGTGAAGTGGTCTGTTTGGTGCTCCACTTAAGCGCTGCTGCTGCAACAATCACCACCCTCGTCTGTTTTGGGCCTCATTTGCTCCATGCTTTTTAGCACGAGGCAGCAGCAGAGAGAGAGAGGCCTGTCATTAAAAATTCTCTCTGTTCCCAAGGGCGATTGAAGACTAGGGGTATGGGCACACAAAGCAGTGGTTTTAAATGCCAGCCCAGGGAGCTCTAGGAATTAGCAGCTTGAACCGAAATGTCCTGCAGGCATCAGGCAGTGTGCTTGTAGCAGACCAATCAGGACTTTAGCATGTCTTGATTTGAAAAGCAAAAACTGTCAGAACAAAGTGCTTTATTAGCATACACGTGGAAAAAGAAAGACGAGGGAGTCCTTGTTCAGGAAAGTCAAACATAATTAAAGGGATATTTCACCCAAAAAAGAAAATTTGATGTTTATCTGCTTACCCCCAGGGCATCCAAGATATAGGTGACTTTGTTTCTTCAGTACAGTGGTTCCCAATCCTGGTCCTGGAGAACCCCCAACACTGCACATTTTAGATGTCTCCCTATTCAAACACACCTGATTCAACTCATCTCATTAGTGAAGACTCCAAGACCTCAAATGTGTGCGTCAGATAAGAGAGACACCAAAAGCATGCAGTGTTGGGGGTTCTCCAGGACCAGGATTGGGAACCACTGCTTCAGTAGAACATAAACGAAGATTTTTAACTCAAACTGTTGCAGTCTGTGAGTCATATAATGGAAGTGGATGGGAATCATGGCATTGAGAGTCAAAAAAAAAAAAACATACACAGACAAAACCAAATTAATGTCAATGGTCCATTTGAGAGATAAGTGGCGGTAATGCACTTAAAAGTCTACGATCCGCCGTAAAGCAAGAAGAAGAAGACACGTCATACGCCAGCTGTTGACAACACGCTCAGGACAGTTCGGACATTGCGGTGAATCAGAGGTAAAAAACTATATAAATACTGTTCAGTTTCTTGCACAGACCGATTGTTTTTAATGTCTTTACACATCAAAGTATTGACACAAGCCGCAGGGTTTAATTTGGTTTTGTCTGTGTTTTTTTTTTTTTTTGACTTTCAAAACTGTGATCCCCATCCACTTCCATTATATAACTGACAGACTGCAGCGGTTTGAGTTAAAAATCTTTGTTTGTGTTCTACTGAAGCAGTGGTTCCCAATCCTGGTCCTGGAGAACCCCCAACACTGCATGCTTTTGGTGTCTCTCTTATCTGACGCACACATTTGAGGTCTTGGAGTCTTCACTAATGAGATGAGTTGAATCAGGTGTGTTTGAATAGGGAGACATCTAAAATGTGCAGTGTTCGGGGTTCTCCAGGACCAGGATTGGGAACCACTGTACTGAAGAAACAAAGTCACCTATATCTTGGATGCCCTGGGGGTAAGCAGATAAACATCAAATTTTCATTTTTGGGTGAACTATCCCTTTAAGGCTAATATTAAATTTAGGAATATAAAGGTATTATAATCCACACATTTTTTAAATGTATAACCAATGTGCTGATGCAATCTCTCACTTAGCATTGTCACATGCTGCCTCCACTTCCAAGATAAACTGCAGTTAAAGCATCAGCCCAGATTTTCATCCTTTTTATTTTATTGGAGGACAAAAAGATTCATCCTCTTACTCATCTTACCTCAACTCCAGTGAATTCACATTTATAAACCTGACTGAGGCAGTCTTGTGCTTGCTCTTTGTTAAATAAAGAGTGCACTGAGACTGCGCTCTGAGTTAAGAGAACAAGGCCACATGCACAATAGACTGCATAAAGGAATGCCGTCGTTCAATGAGGCAAATACAGACTGCCTCAAGCTATTGAATTTCAACCTACTGAAAAACTATTGCTCTTATAAGAACAGACTGTGCATGTCTGGTGCAGGCTAACATGTTAAATACAGCACTTATATTGCACCCGCTAATTTGAAAGTACAGTACAAGTTAAGCTTGTGACAGCATCATAACTTTCATGTGTCTCTGTCCTTTTTCTGTTAAAAAGCAGACATCAAGGTTACAGCAATGCACTTAAAATGGAAACAATGGAAATATTTTTTATTATTATTAAACCAAACTGGTTTTAGCTGTTTGGCCACCTGGTCTCCCAGCCATTTCTTTCTTTTTTCTTTTTTTTTTAGCTGGGTTACTATAAAACCACATTTTTTATCTCCTTTTTAAAAAAATATATGCCCAAAGTGCTGTAGCTTAACTTGTTTTAAACCCAGAATATTGCTTTTCATATGTTGCTTAATTGCATGTTAGGAACAGAAATATTCAGCAAAAATTAAAAGAATATAAAAGGGGAGTAATTAAATTTCATATAAAGGGGATTAGATAACTAATTCAGTTTTCTTATGTCTTCTTGTCAAGTGCCAACTAGATGAATGGTGAATGGCGAGAGACCCTAGATTAGAGTAGGAAGCCTCTCTAGCATATTATTCTGAGGCAAAGAGGGAGAGAACATTTCAATGTCAAAGAGTTATCAGGTTTGCTTTGATGCGAATGAATCAGATAAAAGGCAGACACTTAAGTAAAAACCTTGAGAAACTGTGGTTCTAATTCAGAGTGCTCTCCTTCTCTTGCCTGACAGAAGTCAAAGAAGAAATCAGCTCCTATGATCCACTGAGCCGACACGACATTAGCCTTTCAACGGTCTCACCACTTAATCATGGAGGACTCGACAGAGGTGCGGACGGACGGAAACTCTTTGCTTAAAGCAGTGTATCTGTGCCGCCTGAGGTTGACGCGTCTGCTTCTGGAAGGAGGGGCTTACATTAATGAGAGTAATGAGAGAGGAGAAACTCCACTGATGGTGGCCTGCAAAAGCCACCATGCCGATGCTCAGAGTGTGCCAAAACCCAAGATCATCAGGTGGGTCTACTGTAAGTTAATTACACCAGCTGATTGTGCCATCAAACGTGGATATTAGTTTATAATTATGTACTTTAAAAATGTTATTCATACATCAGTACAATGACTTCTGTATGATGAGTGTGTTTTCATTTCTAAAATTAAATTTATTTTGATGTTTTTGGAGGGGACATTAAGTAAAAGGATCATCAGGATGAGATGTGTGTCCTAAAATAAAATAAGAAAAAAAAGTGTAATTTAAAAAAAAATATATATAGAAAAGAAATCTTAAGTAGTTTGGCATAAACTTATTTTTAATTCTTAGAAAATAAATATTTAAAAAAATTGCTTGAATGTGTCAAAGGAAACAATTCTCTTAAACTAATATTTAAACAAAAATAATAATTTTAAAAAGGTTTTGCCATTACAGATGTATTACTGTAAGATTATTATATATATTTTTTTTAAATATAGAAAATAAAACATTACTTAATGAATTACAAAATAAATGTATACTTAGTTTAGCAATAATGCATTCAATTGCTAAAAAAATGATAGTAAAGACATTTGTAATGATTCAAAAGATTTCAAATATATGCTGTTCACTTGAACTTTTTATTCATCAAAGAATCCTGAAAAAAATGCATTATGGTTACCACAAGAAAAAGCAACACAGCTTTTTTAACATTGATAATAAAAAATGTTGAAAATGCACACCAAGCAATTTCCTGAGCACTAAATCAACATATCAGCATGATTTCTTGAGGATTATTTGACACTGAAGACTGGAGTAATGGCTTGCCATCACATTTTAAAAGATGTTTAAGTAGAAAATGGTTCTTGTAAAATGTTATTACAATTTAAAATATCACTGTTTTACTTTATTTTTGATCAAATAAATGCGTGAGACCCCAAACTTTAGAAATGTAGTGTAACAGTTTTTGTGTGTGTTTACACTCATGGGTATTCAAGGGGTGAAGAAAATATTGAAATTTGATTAATGCTAACAACTGAATTATTTCTTAAAATTGTCACAAAGGTTTGTAAAAACCACTTGAAACAAACATGAATACCTAAAGTACATATCTTTTTAAGTTAACAAGATATAATTTTTTTTTCTTCATTTTTTCTTTGTCATGGATACTCTGATATGCCACTGATCAATTCCTTTATGATTTCACTCTGACAAATCAATCTTCTCAACAGGTATCTTCTTGAAAATGGTGCGGACCCCAACATTCAGGATAAGTCTGGTAAGACCGCCCTAATGCATGCCTGCATAGAGCGGGCAGGCGATGAGGTGCTGTGGCTTCTGCTCTCCAGTGGAGCTGACCCTAGTTTGGAGGACCACACTGGTTCCTCCGCTCTGGTCTATGCAGTTAATGCTGGAGACAAGAATGCACTGAGAGTACTACTGGACGCCTGCAAGGCCAAGGGCAAAGAAGTTATCATCATTACAACAGACAAACTACCATCCGGAAGACAAATGACCAAGCAGTATCTGAACGTACCACCTCCTCCAAATCTTGAGGACCGGTTGCACTGTGCCCCTGCGTCATGTATGTGCCCGTCTGAAATTAAACTCTGTACCCCTCTTATCTCACCACCCTCCAATAACCAATCAGAGACCCTGGGATCCACACCAACACTGTCCACATCCAAGCCAGGATCACCGACTCAAGATTCAAGCCCTCTGCAAGCAGCTAGTGTGGCGAAGCTGTTGCATCTACAGAGGCTTCACTCTGAGCCCTGGCTGAAGATCCCTCCATCTCTGCTCCTGCAGCAAAGTAAGTCCTCATCCTTGACTGAGGAGCTTCTAGATATCACTCCCGAAGAGGAGCTCTCTTTTGGGTACAATGGTTGCAGACCTCCACTGAGAGCGACAGTAGCTCGGCACCAAAGCATCGACATCAAGGACTCTACTGGTCTGCTTAGAGCCTTTGAGACAACATCTGATGCTGAAAGAGAACTAACAAAAGAACAGAAATGGCTCAGTAGAAAAATGTCTTATGATGGTGAATTGCTACCACACTCTTCCTCACATCAGAACCTCAAACAGGCATCCATCTCAGATGCTGCCCCTGTGGACCGGAACCCAGACTGTCTTCCCAACCTGGCCGTTTCAAGCCTACGCAACGTGTTTCGCCGGCGTAACATTGGAATGGAACACTACAGTTCTGACTCTCAGTTGCCTCAATTTGGGAGCCAACCCTCTGAGGACCTCGGGAAGACTGGAGGGGGAGGAACCGGGGGGACGGAGAAACGCAAGCTTGTTACCAGCCGCTCCTCCACTCTCTCTGGATCCAGAGAGTCTCTGGAGAGTCTCGTTCAGAGGAGGAGCCCAGCCATGCTGGAGCGGAGGGGATCCGGAGCCCTGCTCCTAGATCATATCTCGCAGACCCGGCCTGGTTATCTGCCACCTCTCAATCCGCATGCACCCATTCCAGATATTAAAGTCAATACCAATGTTGGCCTGAACAGTGGAAGCAAGCCTGTGGCAGGAACTACACCCATTGTTTCTGGATCGAGGCATTTTGTGCCTTGTGCCCCGAGCCATCCCAGAGATCACAAGAATAAGAAGAGTCTGCTAAGACGACACTCCATGCAAACCGAGCAGATCAAGCAGCTGGTCAATTTTGAGGAGATCTTTGGTCAGTAAACATTTAACGTAATATGTCAAATCTACACTAAGGCCCTGTCCACACTGAGATGCGTTTAGCCGAATACGCATAATTTTTTTATCGTATAGGTGTTTCGTCCAGATGGATCCGGCATATTGGGAGAGTTAAACCGATATTTTTTGAAACCGGGTCCCAGAGTGGATAAATCTGAAAACGCCACCCTTGCGTTTTCATGTGTACAGCCAATCCGTATATTTTTTGAAACGATGACGTCATCAGCCCACGTCTCGCCCCTAGTCAGACACTGTTACGTCACGTAACAGCAACAAAAACATGAACAAACACTGAACGTGAACTAAATGTATTGTTCCATGTTCATTTGTATACCGCGTGCAAGGTTTATGCGCATAGTCCAAGTCTTCTTCTCTGTTTTTAGTGTATCTCTGTGGCAGAATTACAGTGCTACATGCTGGTCTGGCATATATACTACATTGTTTTGTGGTTTCGTGTGAACGCAGATATTTCTTGAAATGAGGGGGAAAAAGATCGGCTAGGGAAAGCTTTGGCCTTGTGAGGAAGTCTGAAATCTGAAGATAATACATGTATAAATCGTATTTCAATCTAACATCTCAACCATCTCCCTTTATGCACTTTCCAGACTGGACAATGGGAATATGTTTGTTTTGATCATTTGTAAACTTTACTGCACTTTACTTCTGTTCTTTGTGATCTCACTCGTAAGTGTACCGAATCAGAAAATTGACACTTTGTTGCTGTTTAAGGCACTGCTTCCTCTTAAACCTGATTCATGTCTGCAGTGTCTTGGTATTTACAAGAAACAAGAAAAGAAACAAACAAGAAAATTTACCTTGTATTTACCCATTGACTGTAAATTAATTCAGTATAAAACATTGCTTTCACATTCTTGCATTTATAAGTGTTGTACAGTATTTACTTAAATCTGCATGCAGTTACACATGTTGAGAACATATTTTCTGCAAAAATAAAAGTATTAATTTAAGATAACACTTTCACTTTTCTTGTGAATATATCTGTTCTTCTAATCTTTCTAGTTATCAAATACGTCTAAAAAAAAATCATGATTTAGCACAACTGTTTTCACTTAAATATTACTTGAGCACCAGATCAGTAGATTAGAATGGTTTGGGACGGATCATGTAACACTGAAGACTGGAGTAATGATGGCTGAAAGTTCAGCTTTGCCATTACCGGAATAAATGACAATTTTAAACTGTAATAATATTTCACAACATTACTATTCCAGCCGTATTTTTATCACACTTTTGGACATACTTCTTACAAAAACAAAAAATATTACCGACCCCAAAATTTCAAACTGCGGTTAATGTTAGAGGCATAAACATTTTTTCTCATAAATGTATTGTGCATTTGTGATGACAAAATTCAAATATACAAAATGTTACAGAATGCAAACGTAAATTACAAAAATATAAAATTTCTCTGAGAGTTGTATTTGTGTCTCTTTGTACATTAGTGGGTAATTAAGCATGTCAACCAATGAAATGCATGTTTAAACCTTATTGCATTACTCAGATACAGAATACATGTTGATAGGTGAATCCACAGTTCACATATTCATGCACTATTCCAAACCGTGATTAGTGTGTTCACACTTATGTTTTGTTACATGACTTATAGATTGTGTTTTATTGCTGTTTTACATATTAAAGACAACATCAGTAAGTGAATATTTGCTTTTTAGGTGTAGCCAGGTAGTCCTTTAAACTGTTTGATCTGAGATTCTAACAGATCATAGTAGATTCTGGTTTTGCTGAAGTTTTGCCTGTAGAGCAACAGATCCTCCACTGTAAGAACATCATGTTTGCCTGTCCATACAGTCAGGCTGTATCTGAGAGAGAGAAGGTGAGATGTTAAACAGAATCTCATTTACAAGGCTGACATTAAGGTAGATAACAATCAACTTCACCAGTGAATTAAAATGTATGAATGGTCTTTTAAATTTGGCATCTTAAAATAACATTGTCATTAAAGACTTCCTTCTATTGATGCTTTTTCATGGAACAAATAAAGACCATACTTCCCATTCACTTGGCTGAGTAGTTGAAAAAATTAACTTGCACAATCGCCTTTAAAACAACTGTTGAAGAGCAGCACTATCTCTGTAGAGGAGGATTAAGCCTTCCCTTCACATCCTCTGAGACCTCAGAACTGACCTCCAGTAAAGCAATGAGTTGCTATTCCAGTCACAAACAAGTGTAATGGACAAGCCAGAACCAAATTATCCAGCAAGAAATTACTAAGCATTAGAATGAACTTGATTGTGTCCTTCCTTGCTTATATTACACAAATCAATCACAGAGGTAATAAAAAGGCTCCTTCACACAGATGTGTGGCTTAATAGCCTCTATAACAGTAAATATGGACATACATTTAAATAGACTGATTAATGGAGAATTTCTCACCGGTCTGACTGCTTCAAGAGCCACTGGAACTGTGGGAAGGACGCGGGAAGAAGAGCTGCTCGGACTGGAAATGTGACTGGCTGCTTTAAAGATCTGCATAATTCTTCCATCTGATGAACCATCTCCCAGCTATAACCTATTTCCCAAAACAACACAAACACAGGAAATAATAATCAAGGTCTGAATAACAATAATTGATTATTAAGGCTGTAATACACCAAGGGAAGTCAAATCCAAAGGCTGGGAGGCAAAAAATAAAAGTACTTTTATTTTCATACAAGGACAGACCAAATAGATGCTAATAACAACAAAACAGTATATAGCTCATCAGCTTTTCATTGTGGTTTTGATTTGATTTAAATGCAAAATAATCTGTGTGTGTATATACTGCCATTCAGAAGAGATTTTTGTGAAAAAAAGTTTCTTTTCCTCACAAAGATTGCATTTATTTCATCAAAAAACAGTAAAAACGATAATTTTATCAAATATTATTACAATGTTTCAATTTTCTAAAACTGTCCTCTGTTTAAATATTTATTTTAAAATCAGATTTTATTCCTGCTATGGCAAAGCTGAATTTTCAGCAATCATTAATTCAGTCTTAAATGTCACAAGATTCTTTAGAAATCATTCTAATATGCTGATTTGATGCTCAAGAAACATTTCTTACTATTAATGTTGAATACAGGTGGGCCGCTTAATATTTTTGTGTAAAGTGTGAGCCTTTTTCAGGATTCTTTGATGAATAGCAACAGCATTTATTTTATCTAGAAATTACTTGTAACATTTAGAAATGCCTTCACAGTCACTTTTGATCAACTCAATGCATCCTTTATGAATAAACATCTCACTTTCTTCACACAAAATAAAAATCTTACTAACCCCAGACTTATATATAGCTCACTTCTGATTGCCAATAAATACACAACTTTAGTCAGTGTAGTGTAGTAACATTCTTACCGGGATTGTCTGCATCTACATCCCATCCAGTGGTCCAGCCCAAAGAGAGAACATCATTTTCTGATTTTTGCGCTACTTCCTGTAGAAACACATGAGGGTCCAGAGGGGTGGCTGTGCCTCTAGGGCCAGGGAGAATATCAGCATTGATCCACACGGGTCCCTGCAGCTGATCTCGGACCTCTTCCAGTAGAGTCATGGATGGGGATACAGCTGCGAGACTGTGAATCAAAATGCAAATCAATGCTGATCTGTCACTCATTCATCAGCAGCAAGGACAGTGTGGGAGAAATCAATCTAAACAAGCAATATGACTAGTGCCAACATGAGCGTTATTCAAATTTAAGAATATAGAATAATAATAATAATAATAATAATCAGCCACCTTTTGAAATCCAATTTTATTCCTTTGTCTGATTTCACAACTTCTTTAAGCCAGTCCTGCAGAGTTATATCACTGTCATTGTCAGGGGGGTGAGCCATAATAGGCACTTTTGGATCTTGACCCCTGAGAAGTACATCTGCTTCGATCATCTGTGCAGAACCTCAATGAAGAACAAAGAGAAGAAAGAGAAAACATCATCATATAACACATTATTTCGTTAGAAAAACGAAAGGGAACAGTAGGAGCAAAGCAAACGCTTCTTCATATTTGTACTCACCTTGTAGAGCCTCTGTGAGTTTGCTCTTACTGTTTGCTGCATGATTCCACTCGATATCAGCAGCATCTTTTCTTTGTATCGTCCCCTTGTTGAGGAAATATTCCAGCGTATGTTCGCTCATTGGTCCTACGAATATGCAACATACGATCTTACACTGATTCTTTTTCATCTGGACCAATGCAATGATAGTATCTGATTGGACAGCTAGCAAGTTAGCTTTCTTACCTTTGGAGTTTGACAGCGAGTGTAGTTTGAGGTAGCAAACGACAAAAGATGCGATAACTGTTGTACATAAGATAAAACGATACCATTTATGTTTAACTAACCCCATATATTGTTATTAGTGATATACATTACGATTTACATTACGACAGCTAACTTCCTAAACCGGTAGCATGAAGCATTATGGGATGTGTAGTTATTCAGTCCTCTGTATTTCTCTCTTTCACTTCACGAAAAGTACAGTGCCGGGTAAAGTTTTGGTTATTGTGAATAATAATTATACCGTTATTAATAACGATGAAAATACGTTTTAAAACACAATGACAAATTTTGCCAAAAATTAAATAAAAATAGAAGTAAAAAAAAGTAGGCCTAGTGCTGTCAAACGATTAATCACATCAAAAATAAAAGTTTTTGTTTGCATAATATACGTGTGTGTTCTGTGTATATTTATTATATGTATATATAAATACACACACATACAGTATATATTTTGAAAATATTTACATGTATTTGCATGTCTATATTTATATTCATATAATTTATATTATAAATAAATATATTTAATATATAATTTTTTTTCTGAAATATATACATGCATGTGTATATGTATATATATAATTATAAATATACACAGTACACATACATATATTATGTAAACAAAAACTTTTATTTTGAATGTGATTAATCACGATGAATCGTTTGACAGCAAAAAAAAAAAAAAAAAAAAAAAAAAAAAAAAAAATCCCCATTCCCTGTGTGAACCATGATATTTACAGATTTCATTTTGTAAAGAAATTTATTCATGGGCACTTTTAATTTCTAAAAAAATAAATAATAATAAGCATAAGCAAGCATAAGCTGTTGGAAAAGGTATATAATGTTTGTCCAAATATTTCACTACAAAATTTACAATATCTGTTTTGCATTATATAACTGTTGTGAAGCTGTAGAGATAAAAATGAAACTGATATTGGTGACACATTGTTTTCGTTAGCACTGTCATTCAGCTTAGATTTTTTATTTGTTGGCTTTTGATGCATAGATGAGGGAGGATTTAATTTTATAATCTATTTAGCTGTGCATTTTCAGAGGCGGACAGTAGTGAAGTATTTTTTACTTTTACTCAAGTAAATTTAAAAATATCTAGTATATCAGAGTGTTTTTCTTTGGAAAACTTTACTTCACTACAACTTCACAGCATTATGTCATACTTTTTACTGTACTTCATTTCATAAATAAAAGTTGTTGTTTGTTTTACCTTTAATACTTAAGAACATTAAAAATGTAGTACTTTCTTGTACTCAAGTAAATCTTTGAATTACTTTTAATTGAGTAAAAGTAAGAAAGTAATAGATTTCTAATGTAATTAAGTATTAAATGATATGTAATATGAAACATAGTGCAGTAAAAAGGACAATATTATGCTTTGGAATGTTGTGAAGTAAAGTTTTCTAAAGAAAAACACTAATAAAGTACAGACACTTGAAAAGTACTTTTACAGCAGAGTTAAAATAATTAATCACCATCCGCCTCTGTGCATTATGCATATTAGATCCTATCAATTGGTTAGAAGTTCTGTTATTCTAGGTTATTCAGGGTTACCTGATGTTTTGGCACATTCTAGGTATTTGCACAAAATATATGAAAATATTGAAGTAATACAACATGAAACTTTATTCTTTTCTTGTTCTTTTAAACATCTTTATTGTCAGTTTCTTTAATTTCAGTGGCGGGTTGATTTGGTTTGGAGGACTGCTCATCGTGAGCTGCAGGGCTGTCAGGAACAGAGAGATGCTGTCCACAGCTGTCTGCAGAGCATCCACAGTCTCTTCCTCTGCTCCACTCACTCTCCTCAGGAGCTTCTGTTTTTGTTTTACTGTCTTTGTGTGAGAGGCCCAGCTCCTCTAGATGCATCTGGAGACGTTTTTCCAGATCTTCAGTGTTTCGCGCCAACATGTAGCTCACCTTCCTCTGATGCGCCAAAGCCTCCTCTTTGTCATTTAACTGGAGAGGGAAGACAACCAAAAAGTAGTAAACTCAAAATGTATAGTGAACGTATATAAAACTTTTGAACATAGGCCATAATTAAAAGTTTACTGACCAGATCAAGCAGCATATGCAGTGTTTCATTTGAATCGGCTGATATCTTTCCTTCGCTTGTTGTGGGCAGAAATTTCTTTAGCCTTTCACTTACACTGAGAGACCCTTGCTTCCCTTTAAAATAAGATTAAAAAATTATTAGAAATAAAGAGAGTGGCATTGTAAAACTACAGCATTGTGCCACATGAAACTGCAGTAATGATGTCTACCAGAGAGAGTACAAGGAAAAGACTGACCAGTTGTAGAAATGAGCCTGTGGTCTTACTGGTTAGTGCACTGCTTTCTGTTTTTGGTCCAGAATATGCATTCATTTTTTTTTTTTTTTAATTGATTGATTGCAGGAGCCAGGTCTATCATCATTAACTAAACCTATTCAAACATTTTTACTAAATGTAAATAAAGCTTAGGATATTACATAAATATTAGATGAAAAAACATAAACAGTATGAAGCAGTAAAATTACTGGAAATAAATAAAAACTTATACTTTATCTACACCTAAAACAGAAAATAAAAATGAAATCTAATAATGACATATATATATATATATATATATATATATATATATATATTATATATATATATATATATATATATATATATATATATATATAAACAATGTTTAAAAATCTAGATATTAATAAAAACTTTAATTATAATGATATATACGGACCCAGGACCACAAAACCAGTCACAAAGGGTCAATTTTTTTAAATTGAGATTTATCCATCATATAAATCAGCTTTCCATTGATATGGTTTGTTGTAAGGACAGGACAACATTTGGCCAAGACACAACTATTTAAAAATCTGGAATCTGAGGGTGCAAAAAAATCAAAATATTGAGAAAATCACCTTCAAAATTGTCCAAATGAAGTCCGTAGCAATGCATATTACTAATCAAAAATTAAGTTTTTAAATATTTATAGTAGGAAATTTACAAAATATCTTCATGGAACATGATCTTTATTTAATATCCAAATGATTTTGGCATAAAAGAAAAATCAGTAATTTTGTCCCATACAATGTATTTTTGGCTATTGCTATAAATATACCCATGTGACTTATAGATGGTTTCGTGGTCCAGGGTCACAAATATAAATGATACTAAAATAACACAAGGCCCTAACTTGAGCCAAAAAAAGCACAATTTATGATATCATTTTAGTCAGATTTTATTGCTGATTTTACATGCTTTTTGAGATTTCTGTGGACAGTTTTAATGAAAGTGGCATATGTTACAAATACAATGCATGATTTTTCTCAGTTTCAGCTAGGTGAGCAGCACTTTACCTCTCTCATGCCTTTGGTAATGTGGCTGGTGTTTGTCGGTCTCAGCCTGCCGGAGCACGTTCTCACCGACTCTCCTTAACTGCTGCTCAAAGGCGATGCGGAAAGCATCCATCATGACATAAGCCTCCTCCTTCCTCTTCTGCTGCTCCTCCAGCTAATGCAGACAAATGCATTGTGTTACAAGACCCTCAAAGACAAATGAGCAAAGCCAGCGCTGTAATGGATTTAATACATGTATTGGCTGAATAGGAGGGTTAATTTGCAAGGTAATGGAAAAGAAGTATTGACAAATACAAGACAAGCACCTCTTGCTTGAGCTGGAGAACCTGTTTGCGACTTGCATAAGCACTTCTAGCACAAGAGCACGGCTCGCCCCCATTAAAGTTACACTGACATGCCCCATACACTGCCAGCTGAGAGATAAGAGGATAGAGAGCTGTTTAGTCCAGAACAAAGCCGTTTAACACAGACTACAATTCATCAACATTACCTCTAGTGCCGAACCGTCTGTTCTCAGGCTGCATGGAGGCTGAGTTCTCTGGTAGTCCCTTCTTTCCTTAGCACTGAGCATAGACAGGAGCTCCAGACATTTTTGGCTCAGAGCTGACACAACATGCAAAATTATGCACTGGAAACAAACCAGCAATTGGGTCCTGAAATAAATGCAAGAAATATGAATTGACTTACAAGCATTCTCTGTCCTTTGCTCCTGATGCTCTCTCATTTTCTCCTCTAGTGCTTTCTTTAGGGCTTCATTTTCTGCCAACACCCTGAAGTGGTATAGACATGAACCAGTGACATGTGGGCATTTTTAAAGTGACATGAATTTAAAACAGACCCCATTTATACAACATAACCTCAATATATAGCTTGAGTCTTATTGTGAATGTTATTAAAAAATATACTTTTTTTTTTATCAAAGATTTTTGCGGATAGCATTTCACATTGACCTTTTAGTAGGAATGCAATAGTGGCAAATCACCAGAGAGATGACTGTTGTTTTTGATTCATGCCAACTTTAAAAGTGTCTTTTTGCATGGGTATACCTCTCATACTTTAAACTCCATGAGTTTTCCACATTCTTGAACTGCACCTGGTTGAAAGTGATCTCCCATTGCAGTGCATTGACCTCCTGTGTGGAAAAGAATTCAAAGAAATGAGATCATATTTGTTAGGAAAATGCCTACATTAAAAATGATTAAAAGCGGTTTAGTTATTGTTTGAGTAGGACACCTTTTCTAGGGCCTTGTTCCTCTCTTCACTCTTCTGAAGCAATATTTTAGTATGACAAGTTGCTTTGTCCAAGATTGCCTTAAGGGACAAAATGTAGCACAGAGCTTTAAACCACTTCATAAATAACCTAATAATTATATTAATCATCAAAATATTTTGAAATACCTGTCCTTGCAAGATCCTAAGAGCTTCATGTTTTCCCTCCAGGTGGCGATGAGTGACCTCCAGTTCTGTGCGTAACAGCTCCACTTCCTGATATGGAGCGAAGATTTACATACACCTGAGGCATGCTCATATGTGAAGATGTATATCTTTTCTTTATTCCATGCAAAAACTCACAGGGGTGCTACTTTTCTTCAGCTTGTCCACTATTGTGTAAGACATGGAAAATATTTTGTTGGAAAGTCTCATTAGTAAGTTTACCTCTGTGACCTCCTGTAGTCTTCTCTGCAGCTCTTCACTTGTGTCCTCAGAAGAGCTTTCTACAACAGAACGCAGTTAGATGCAAAAAATAAGACACTTTAGTTTTTTGCATGTCAGCACATGGTTTTCTAGGTTTGCCAACACATCATATCCTGGTAGTAGTGTGGTTCTCAAATGGCTATTGTTGAATATTTGTTTAAGTACAGAATTGCTCAAGGGAGTACACAAAGTTCCTCCCTGATAAGAAACAGCAGGTGTTGACTTCACCAAATACTGCAAATCAACAGAGCATGCACAGTAAAAAACCCCTGGTCGGACATTACCAGGAAGTTATTGATAGCTATAAACATGACTCACTGTTTTTTTTTTTTTTTAAAAACTCTACACAGTATAGCTTAGTCTGCTCTGTGTCCAAGAAAGAATCTAAGAGGTCTGAAGGGTTTAAATGATTTTAGATACCGGTCCAGAAGACTAACCCGACTGTCTTTTCTCCCACCATGCAGCTCGTTCAGCTTCCAATTCTTCCCTAAAAACAGCATACATGGCTTTGCATGATGTCCAAGAGAAGGGTCCATTGCTTCTTTCGCTGTCCCCTTTGATTGGTCGTGACTGAGACAGGAAGCCCAGAAACTTTCCCTTACTCTTCATTTGTGGGAGATGGTCATGATGTCCTCTGGATCTGGCCCCCATGCCATCACCTAGATCCCCCTCTCTCATGTCATCTTCTGTGGGGCACTGAGGGCATAAACCCTCACCTTGCATCACAATAAACTAAAAAAAATAATGAAAAAAAAAAAAGAGTCAAAAAGTATAGCCTATCAGTTATGTTAAGTACTACGCCTAAATAAAGACATTAAAACTGAAGTCTATGTAAATATCATGTTTGACAGTCAAAACAGAAGACATGGAGCTCGTGTAGCTTACTGGTGGTCAACGCAAAACGAAACTTTTATCGTTCCTTGAAAGTAGAATAATAAAGTTAGACAATAAAAATATAATCATTACAAACCTTTATGAGAACCTTGAGGGGTCGTATTTGGTTAACAAGAACTACGGCGAAATTCCACACAAGACTTTCCGCTGACTTTGTGACGAAGTGAAACTAGTAAAGGGGCGTGTCTGACCCAAAAGGTGCTTTATTACAAAAGTACACAATATAGATCGTGAAATATGTCGCTCTAGTGTTACAGTTCCAGGGATACCCATGAAGACAGTAGCAAAGATAACCTTTAAGAAAATCATTCATATAAGCTACTAGTCTTTTCCTTTCCTATTTTGAGTTTCCACATGTACAACTGTCTAAACCAATAAAATAGAACAAGTATAGATGAACTGTAAAAATTAAAATTATTGTTTCTTTAAAATAAAATTGTTTCTTTTAACCATCATATAAAAAACTGAATAAAAAAGTAGCAATAGATTTTATACAAATGTAACCACATTTAGACACCTAAAATATATAGATTTTAAAACATAAAACCCTCCTGTATCTTCAGCCCCCCTGCGACAGTGACAAATATGGATTTTGAGATTTAATAAATAAACAAACAAATAACAAAACAGCCATCAAAGTTGCAAACATTGATTTATTGCAGTCAGTTATTTGAGTGAAGTGTAGATTATCTACTTCTCAGTCCCACAGCATTGTTACACCATGACAACATAAACAATTAATTATGGCTGTAAATGGTCATACTATGTTCTATTTTCTAGAGATACTTTCACTAATATCCTCTGGGGGGAAAAAAACCCTGTTGAAACTCTGTACAGAACACGTACATTTCAACACAAGTAAGAACATATGAACAATTCTCTACAGCAACATACTGTGTTGGGGCACATAAATATCTACTAATAATTACCATCTTAAAACATAAACAAACAAAAACAGAAACCTATGACCTAAAGGTACAACAACTGCATCAGGGCAAGTGATATTAAATATGTCCATGGCATGTGATCAGTCAATCACTGTCATATTCCTCAATTAAGAGGTCTTCCTCATCCAAAAGGGCTTCAGTGCTTGTTGGCTGGGGCTGGCTGGCAGGAAGTTCCCCAGGAGGATCCTGGCTGTTTGGCAATGTGGGCTCAGTTGTGGCATTTCCTGCTGTGGATTCTGGGTCAAGGGACCGAGCAGCAGCAGTATCTTCATTTTCACTGTCAGCATCCAAAATGCCAGGGTCTTTGTCATTAAGTGCTTCAAGTCTCAGCCTGAAAATAAAGACATATGATATAATAAACCATTTGAGAAATTTTTCAAATGCAATAATACTTTAAAAGTTTTGTTTATCTCACCTTCCAGGAACCCTCTTTTGAGAAAGATGGCCAACATTTTGGATGAAGGCTATTTGAGCTGATATGAGAAAGATGAAAAATATATTAAATAGAACAAAATGACAAAGCTGAATTATGTATGAGGAGAAATGCACCATTCATTTTTGACCAAAGTCTAGCATACTTGTGTAGGAGGCAGAAAAATAATAAATAATGAACTTGAAAGATTATGGTATGCAGTTTGATAAAAAAAATTTTTTTTTGATTTAATGGTGTATTTGTATATTTTGTGAATGCTAAGGTCACATATTCACCTTGATTTCTCATTGGGTTGGTGAGCTTTGCAAGGTAAGGCACCAATTCTGTCAGGAGGCTCACAGGAGTAAGGCAGAAATTTAAGAAGAGCGACTGTGCGGTCAGGTAATTCTCTCGATACTATCACAAAACCAGGGTTAAAATATATCAATATGATACATTAACAATTACTTAAAATGCTGAATAATACAAGTACAACAGATAGATAAAGTAAAAAATAAATATACCGTCTTGTTTATGTGTAGCCAATGCGGTTTATGAAGAGGCCTGAATCCGGCATTGGACTGGCTGCTAGCATGTGCTCGAGAAGAGTTTGAGTGCATAAGACCTCTAGTGGCCACTGATGAGCCATATTCCACCATAGTCGACCTTGACTGTGAAAAGATGAACACCATTTCAACAAAAAGTTGTTGCTAAGATACTACATAATAATAGTCCGCAGAAACCAAATGTTACATCTTAGAGCAACCCTGCATATTCCTATGTGTGTTATTATGGAAGTTCAATAGCATTTGCACTCACGCTCCACTCTGCTGTCAGGAAGTCTGCATCAGAGAGGTACTCGCTGGCTCGTGCTATATCCTCCACATCCGAAAAGAAGTCAGGGTAGTTCTGATGCAGGTAGAGGTTGAAGAATTCCCCAGACATATGGGAACGCTCAATGACCATCTGAGGAAAATATCATAATTAACATTAAAACAGATGAAACTTTTTATATAGTGCAATTTATGACATAAATTAATAATTACTTCAGGATCAACAAGTAGTTTGTCCCTCTGATGATCTGTTAAATGTGAAGGCAGCTTGGGTGCTTGAGAGCTTTCATAGCTTTCACCTAAAAATCACATGTCATCCATAGGTATAAATGTGAATGAATTTTCAAAGTTCATGATGTACAACATATCATAGTAATCGGAGAAAAACATTTTGGCAAGAAAGATTGAAAAATGGGAGTTGAAAATGACTAACGTTTGCAGTAGAGGATTTTCCCTAAAGCTCTGAAAAGGAAAAGTGAAGCATCTTTCCCTCCAATAGCTGGCCTTTCATCCTGCATGTCTGTTGATTTTAAAGACTTGCTCCTTCCCTTTGCCCTCACGACAGGTTTTGCTGTGGATTTGCCCTTCTTGGAAGCCCAGAGTCTTTTCTCCAGACAACTATCTGAGAATTGAAAAGAATGAATGCATAATTACAGCTGTAAACTTATTTTAAAGAATAACAGAATCAATTGCTTCTATATACTACATAAACAGGTTCAGTAACTATTTCGTCACCGGTAAATGAAGAAAACTGCAAGCTGTTGATGGCACTGCGAATATCTCCTGAACTTCCTGAGCAAAGAAGATCTAGAGCAGCTTTATCAGGAACCGAGATCCTGCCAGAACTCTGCAAAGACCATATGCTGAGTGAAGTATTTAGGATCGCGGGGTCAAAAATATCTGCTCAGAAGCCATAGAAAAGCAAACCACACAACCTACCTTTCCTGCCTCAATAGTTACGATGCGGCTTAGGACCTTCATCATACTGGTGGGGGCCACAGGGTTAAAACTGAAAAAAAGAGATGCTTTTCTTATGACGACCTCGAATATTTTTAACTAAAGATTTCTGAAAAATGAAATTGGTTGTATTTGTACCTAATGCTGTGAATTTCAAGTTCATGCAGAACATCCTTAAAGAGAAGTCTGGAGTTCTTGTCCCCACTGAGACTATCGGACACAATCAGGACCAGTGGGCACCGACCAGTCTTAAAATTGCCTAAAGGAACAAGCAAAAATAAGGACAATGATATGCAAGATACCAGTGACAACTAATTATTAACAATACTTCAAAACAGTTCTAGTGCTCACCTGAGTACATCGTGCAAGCACCCTGGTTGCCTATAGAACTGGTTTGGAAATTCCTGAGATAAAACAAGAAACAGTTTTTTAATTAAGTATTATTTATGTTCAGTTTCTCATCATCCTTTTTATCAATTGTATTTTACTTGCCCAACTCTTTCTCTTTTGTATAATGTATTTTAGATATATGCAAAAAAAAAAGTTTTTCAACATCATAGTGATATTTTTGAAGAGCAGTTCTGTGCAATACCTCTATAAGAATTATTTTCCTGTCTTCAGTCACTTTCTCTCCGCTCATTTGTAGACGGTTGTATTTGTTGGCTCTTAGCAGGAACTGTTGGAATAACCCTGTTTGTGAGCTGCCATGGAAACTGTTAAACCTTGAATCTGTTGGAATAAAAAGGTCAGAGGAATAAGCTAAAAAAAAAAAAGATAATATACAAAGAGACTGAGATATTACTTCATCCATATATGATTCTGATATGTGATAAAAAATAGGGGTGCTAAATAATTATCATTGACTAGATATTACGCATGGTGTCACAACATGAACATCAGTCACGTCTAGCAAGAAGAAGACTCCTGACCCGGATCAAAGCTTTGTGTGAACAAATCCTCAGTTTTGTACTGCGAGGTGGTGGAGGGATTTGACCACTCTTGGATCTGAAAACCCAAATCCTTGGCAAGAACTTGGACAGTTGCCGTCTTCCCACATCCTGAGGGGCCAGTGAGCAACAGAATGGCGCCACCCTGTGGAGCCATAACCACAAATACAACACAGAGCATAAAAAACAATTCCCAAATGACTCAATAAACATACATCACCCAACATACAGTACATCATGCTTGTCAGACCTTTTTTGATTTGTCCAAATTAACTCTCAACCAGCTTTCAACTTCTTCAACTTTCTTTTTGTGGACTGCCAGTTCGGCCTGTAAGAAAGAAAAAAAAGCATTTAAACCATCAAAGCTCGTAGATTGAGATAATAGCGATATGAAAATGTTAAGTAACAGACAAATGTGTTCTTAGGAGCACAATCTATCTCAGAGTAAAATAGTTTGTATGACCTAGACTAGAGTACTCAGCCCTACTGTATGTAATCTAATTTACGGCAGTTTTCAGATCAAACTTTACTTCAATCACACAACTAAAAGTGTTAGAGAGGCATTGGAACTAAACTGCAGGAAGGTAGATTTTCCATGAACTGTACCAAGCACGCCTGGGACACACAATTTCTGTACCTGTGATTGGGGAGCATACATATCCACCCAAGGCTCATCCTGGTCTGGTTTATATGCTTCACTTGACACACTGATCTGGTTGCTGGACACATGAGAATCTACTTTCCTCTTCCTGGATTTCTTCTCTGCTTGGTTTCCAGCAGACGGCCAGCGGGTAGTTTTGCTTTCCCCTGAGAGTGGCCCCGTTTTCAGGGACCTGTTCACGCCTCCCAAAAGTTCACCAAATGATGGTTCCACCCAGCTGTTTAGCTTAACAGGAAATACAAGCAGAACACATATAGTACATCCTCATATATTCTCAGGATGGAGGGGATCTTTTTGGATATGAAAAAAGAAAGAATGATCAAAAGTACTTTTAAAGATGTTACATACTTTTCCTGAGGACTGCTTTCCTCCCAGAGACAGCTTTGACATCATCAATTCTGACGTCCCATTCAGTTACTCCATGCAAAGCTGCGCTGGGATGAAAACCAAATAATTTACATAATTTATAAAACGGCAAAGATGGGATTCCCCTCTGCGGGTTTACGAGAGGACATCAGTAGTAAATGTTAGTATAATTCGTATAACTTCGTGTTATAATCACAAGTGGAGCAAACTTTACCACAAAACATGTTTTAGAAGAACTCCAGACGTTTAATAAAAGCGTTATCCGGAATTTTGGCCAAGTCTATTAATCAGAATTCAGCAAGTTCGCTTCTGACCGTTAGCGCGACTTAACGAATGTCAAGTTATCAAGCCAAATCAACCAAACCGTGGCTAGTACACTGTTTAGGCAATACAGTATAAACTTACCCTGGTCATCTCTACAGACGATCTTTTGTAGAACAACAATGCCGACTATTTGTGTTTGAAAGTAACAAGTAACATTGTGCTAACTATCCCTTTAAAGCTGTGACGAACCGCCCCTCCGCTGGCGCATAATGATGACGCCACAATTTTGAACACGTTTTTATTTTGCTCTATGCTGTGACAAGCACATCATAAGATATGACCAACGGATTATTTACATATCATATGTTTTTGTATGCTTATTGATACTGAGCATCCAGCAGCTGAGATTTGTGGAAAACCAGCTGTGTTATTAATTGCATTATTTCCACGTGTGACATCTTGCAATGAGGATCATGAAGAGACCAAACATTCTTCTTACAGGTAACGCTAGTCTACATTTTATTAGGTTGTTCCTAATAATAAATGTAGTTCGAATGTATTAAGTAGGTATAGCAATGATCAAAAATACTAGTAGTAATAATAATAATAATAAAATGATGTTTTTCATGATTGCTAAACATTGATATGCTTCCTCATGAACGAGCAGGAACCCCTGGTGTAGGAAAGACCACTCTTGGCAAAGAGCTGGCTCAGAGAACAGGACTAACCTTTGTGAATGTTGGTGATTTGGCACAGGAGGGTAAGTTATTATTCTTTGAAATAAAAGTTTGTTGTTTATTTTTAAGAATTAGTTTTAAAAATATTTAAATTTTTCTCTTTAGGTCAGTTGTTCGAAGGATTTGATGAAGAATACCAGTGCCCTATATTGGATGAGGACAGGGTATGTACTATTGTAATGGATCTAATTGTTCCCCCTTTAACTGGATGATGTAGTCACAGAATTTTAACAGTGTAATCTTGAGCAAAATACTTTTTATGGTGTTTTATTAGATAGGGGTATGCTATTCACCATTCAGCAGGTTATTGAATCCGCACCGATCACCAGTCAAAAGCAAATCCAACAGGCTGCACATAATAAAACAAAATGTTAAAGACAGTTTCATTGTTTTAGGTTGTGGATGAGCTGGAGGACAAAATGGGAGATGGAGGCGTGATTATTGATTACCATGGCTGTGATTTCTTTCCTGAACGCTGGTTTGACATTGTTTTTGTCCTCCGCACAGACAACACCAATCTCTACAATCGTCTTGAAAGCAGGTTTGTGTTCATAACAGTTAACAGTAATGTTTGTTACGTATGTGGTATATCAGATTCGGCCTTTTTGACTACTTTCGTTATCTTTATCTTTTTAAAATCGATCTGGGATGAACAACACAGCGAACAGTTTAGAAAAAAAAAAAACATTTAAAATCATCCTAGGGCAGATAAAAATTCCCCTTATTGGAGAATAACTTGTATAGCATATTCAGACAGTCTTAGTGCTTAAGAGAGTACAGTTCAGCAGTCATTTACGTACAGTGTGGCTGTATGCTTCCTGTCGCAGTGATTTTTTCAAAATATTTTTAATTTTCAGAGGGTACATAGGAAAGAAGCTCCAGGACAATGTGCAGTGTGAGATTTTCCAGACTATCTATGAGGAAGCCATGGAAGCCTACAAGGAGGAGGTAGTCCACCAGCTCCCCAGTAACACTCCTGAGGACCTGGAGAGGAATCTGGAGCAAATTGTTCAGTGGATTGAACAATGGACGAAAGACAACAATTGACATGAGACATTATATGTGAAAGGCTCAAACACTTTTTGAGTTCATGTCAAAGTATGAGACAGACATCACATTTCATAGTTATTGTTTCCCCAAACAGAGTGGTGTTCTTTTCACTATCATTGAGCTAAGGACTTAAAATGTGTGGGGCTGTTAAAAATTACTCGATTTGAAATGAGTTAAGCTTGCTTTCAAAATGAATGGAAGAAATAAATATTTTTGTACAGTATATAAAAGAGACTCTGTCTTTTGACTAGTTTTATTTTATTTATTTTTTGATTAAATTATCAAAGAAAAATTTACATTCTTTGATAAATGATTGTTTAGCTGCCACCAAATACCAGAAACATTTTACATCTGTTAGTAAGTGGAATTTAGGATCAAATCTAATTCACAAAAATAATGGTAAATTACATGGGTGTTTCTCTTTAAATCATGGATCATAAGTACAGAATTAGTTTATACTTAACATAATTAGATTAAATGGGCAACTCCTAAACGTAGCTACACTAAGTCTTATTTCTAGTAGGGAAAAAGTCACTCATGATGGATTCTACTTGTGCTTTATAGTTTTATTTTCTCTCTTATTCTCTCCTTTAATGCTCTAACAATCAAACCATCATATCTACTTCTAGTCCAGTCCCTCTGGCATATCATCAAGTGCAAGAATAAAAATAAAACTTATAATGATAATGATAATGAAAGAAACTAATATTTTTGTTGCCTCATGTTGGTGCTGCGCAATAAACTTTCTTTCTTTTTTCTCTCGAAAAGAATAAGGTGGAATAAGGTGGCCACATTAACAATATTCAATGAGTGATTAACATTAAGAAATGTAAAATTCTCAAATCATGTTAGGGTGCTGTGTTTTGCCTACATGTTTAGCAATCCAGACGAACAGATAAGCTTTTCTAAATTCTTACGAGTAGTAAATATTAACCGTTTATGTTGTCATTAAAGGCCTTTTGTACATACACGGCACTAACAGCGTCATCCTCTAAAAAAACAAAAAACCCACAAAATTTGTGTTGATAGATCAACTGATTTTTCATAATGAAGTGTTTCATCGCTTTCTTGTCAAACTGGTTTGTATGGTGACATCACACACTGGGGCAGGTCACGTGATCGTTTCCCTTCACCTGCAGGCCCAGTGGCGGAAGACAGGTGTAAGTATCGGTACAAGGTAAGACAGCGACGTTTTTTTACTAAAATACATATTTTTAGGGAAAAATATGCAGTCTGCACTCCCACATATTGAGTGTAGATAATGTATACGCTCATACAGTGCAAAATTAGTTCGTTTATTCATTTAGAATGACTTCAGAGCTTGAATGCATACTTCTGTTTTATTTCTTCACATTTTCTTTGTTGACTGGCTGTTTTCAAACCGCGTTAAGATCATGTCATTCAACGCAGATTTTGTGACATCGTTTCTATAAAGTCACATTTTTGCTAGATTTTTAAACTCACTTTTTAAGCTTGTTTGACCGGTGTGTAACTTGCTTGTTTATTTTTATTTCAGTTTGCTTTGTAAGGGGAAAACACCCTGTGAGGCAATGTAACTACCGTACCCAGGTAAGACAGTTACTGACTTCAGAGTTTTGTAGTAGGCTATACAGTGTGCAATGTTTTTATGCACATATCAGAAAGTATTTTACTGGTGCATTTTCATAGTGTAGATCACAACGTTGTAATTCCTACATTGACCAAAATATTTAAAACAATTTATTCAATGGTTAAATGTAGTATAAATAATATTCACCATGTTGGTTATATAATAGGCCATGGCATAACGGTAATTATTGGCTTATTAATATTAGATAGAATTAAAATATCAATGAATCCTTACTTTTATGTTTGTAAAAGATGTGCAAATGGCATGATGTCTGTTTGTATGTGACACAACACACTATAATAATGTGGATAAACTTTCTGATCCTCAGTTCGCTCAGCTGCTAGAACCATTCCCATGTCTTTTGGAAACGGGTCAGCGTCCCGCTTTGATCGGGTCCGCGAGATGCCTTACTATGATCAAGTGCCCATCGGCTCACTGCCATGGGGTCAGCAGGCTCCTTATCCACTCGGCGGTGAAGTGGCAGCATCTAGCTATGACAGTTTACCACCACCGCCTCTCCCCGAAAACCCTCCTGTTGGCCCAGATTTCTACCCGAGTGATGTTGAAGACCAGGTGGATGATGCCATGGACATCAAACCCGTCCGACGCTTCATTCCTGACTCTGTGAAGAACTTCTTCAGAGCCAGTGGCAACCGAGGTAGCAAGAAATTGACACTTCCACCACCACCACCTGATGTGAACGTCACCACCGAAGGCGTCCCGTGCTCTCCTCCACACTCACGTGCACCCTCACCTACAGCCCCCAGCTCTTACCTAGACCCTTATGGAGGGTCTGGAGGCAGCTACAATTCAAGGAAGGAGCAGGCAACGTTATTAGGGGAGCCGCTGGAATCGGTTTCCGGACGCTCTTTGCAGACGGCTTTGACTTACAGTGAGAAGGTGGAGGAATACAATCAGCGCTACGCGTATATGAAGTCCTGGGCTGGACTTTTGCGCATTTTGGGATGTGCAGAGTTGCTTTTGGGGGCTGCTGTTTTTGCATGCGTCTGTGCGTACGTGCACAAAGATAATGAATGGTTTAATATGTTTGGTTACTCCATGCATCAGATGTATGGGGGTATGTATGGGGGAACATCAATGGGTGGGATGTATGGAGGGACTGGAATTTCCTACTCGGGACCCTTGACTCCTTTTGTTATTGTGGTGGCTGGAGTGGCCTGGATAGTGACTGTCATTCTAGTAGTGTTAGGCATGACCATGTATTATCGTACCATTCTACTAGACTCCAGCTGGTGGCCAATCACAGAGGGTGTGATAAACTTGGTGTTAGCATTGCTCTACTTGTCAGCTGCAATTGTGTATGTGCGAGACACCGTGCGTGGGGGTCTCTGCTATTATCCACATTTCAATGCTGGGCCCAATGCGGGGTTTTGCCGAACAGAGGCTGGACAGAATGCTGCCATCATCTTCCTCTTTCTCAACATGCTGTTGTATCTCGTGGGAGCAGGCGTGTGTCTGAAGCTGTGGAGACATGAAGCTGCAAGGATGCGCAGAGAGAGAATGAGTCAAGATGTAAATTTCAAATCATTTGTTCTTTGAAATTGATTAACATAAAGTGAAAAATAATGCTCATAATTGTTTTCCCATTTTAGTAATAACAGTAAATGATCTCAAGTGTAGCTAACAAAATCAAATTTGCTTGCCTTTCTGTTCTTATTCGCACTTAGATGAAATCAGAAGGACTTCCGCTCAATATGGTAAGCCGTTAAATTTTAATATCAAGAAAAAAAATTTCAGATTTTAAAATCATTGTTGTAATGTACTATTTATAATCTCAGATTGGTGCCGGCTCAAGTGTCTCTGCGCCCATCCAAACCGCTCCAGTAATGTCCATTCCAGAATCTTATGATGGCACACCTGCCAACCCAGTTATGATGGAACCAGAGATCTTAAGGGGTCATATTCCCGCTGGCCACATCCCCAAACCTGTGGTCATTGCAGACTATGTGGCGTGAGTTTCAAAGAATACTTATGTTAACTGAAATCAATTAATTAATTCAGGCTACTTCATGAAATATATAAACTCTATTTTAATGAATCAACACTAGCCACATATTTAGGACTGGTTATTGTATGTTACCTCATGGTTTTTTTAATCTCTTATCCCTTTTGTATCTGAATGTTCACTCGAATCTTTCTCCTCACAGGAAATATCCCACAATCCAGTCTGATGAGGAGAGGGAGCAATACAAGGCTGTGTTTAATGATCAATATGCAGAATATAAAGAGTTGCATGCTGAGGTTCAGGTCTTAACGCAGAAGTTTGAGGAAATGGATAATCTGATGAGGAATCTACCACAGCGGCCTTCCAGTCAAATGGTAATTGTTTTAAACAGCAAATTCTTTCATAATTATTATACTTGCAGGTTTTATGAGCTTATATTATTTGAGAAACTACATGGAGTATTTGTAATTGAAAATTTGTTTGTCACATCACCATTAAAATGAATTAGTTAAGACTCAAAGATGATTAAAAACGTCCAACAGCTGGGGACCAATCACAGTACAATTCCTTTATACATTTATCTAAATAAATTTCTTTAAAATCTTTGTATTGAAACAGAAATATTTTAGATATTAATCTTGGTTTTCCTCCCACAGGAGCAAGAGAGAATCAATACCATTATTCAAGAGTATAACAGAAAAAAGGCTGTAAGTACTGTTAAATACTGTTAACTATTCTACTTCTAGGAGTTTTAAAGTAATATACAGAATACATGTTAGTTATTTTACTTTTCCCAGAAAAGCCAGGCCATGACCTATGTTCTACAAGTTTCTTTGACCTATTTCAAAACCTTCATCTGCCTTTTGCCTTTCTACATTCTTTAGTCTTTGCAAAAGAGTGACATAGTATCTGTCTCTGTTTGACTGCCACAAGCAGTAGAAACTGAAAAACTGGAAATGTTAGGAGGACATAAATGGAACTGTTGAAATGTTTACGTACTTCCTGTCTGTGTGTGAGTACACGCCAAAGATTACTTTACATGTTTCTGGTTGTAGGACCCGACATACCAGGAGAAAAGGGAGAGATGTGAATACCTGAAGAGCAAACTTGCACACATAAAGCAGAAAATTCAGGAGTATGACAAAGTAATGGACTGGAATGATGGTTACAGCTAAACAGAACTCCATTATAATTTCTTCAAAGAGGGTCCCAGAAAACAAGCAACTGGCCCAAAAGAAAACTGTCCATGGCTACACCTTCAGGAATTAATGGAGTTTTTGGTTTGGTCTTGGTATTGAAATAATTTCATATTGAATACAATAGAGCAGGAAAGTACAATGAAGGACACCAACCACTTTAAACCCAGCAATGAAAATGTCACCTTCTGATACTGATATACCATGTGAAACAACATCAGCAATGTTTTGATCATATATATCATATATGATATATATTTCTATATAAACTTTTTCTTTTAGAAGTATGTAATTTGAAGGAAATCACTGGAGTCTTTGAGCTTCCTGTAGTTAAGTGGAGATATAAATAGCTCTCGAGTTGTAAATAGCTCTAAAAATGGTATTTGTTTAAATAGCAGTATCTCTATAATGATCCTAAATTGCTTGGTATATTTATAGATTTCTTAGTTTAATTTTCACTTTTTGTGTGTTTTATACTGAACAGTCATGTGTGAGTTATATGTAGATTTTTTTTTTTTTATCACCATGTCCAACTACCTTCGATTTCATAATTTTTTTCATTGATATTGGAAGTAGATAAAATAAACAGGCCTGGCTCCACATTGTACTGGCAAGCATTTCCTTTTTGACAAAATGATGAACTAGAAGTTTACACTCAGAGATACATACTGCCTCTCATGTGTCTGCTATACTACATGGCTCAGAGCATTATAGTCCTGCTGTTATAGTTGAACTGTAGTAAAGTAATGTACACTTTTACTGGCTTGACAGCTCTGGAGGTATCATGTTACAAGCTGCAGTTGACTCCAGGAAGAAACGGTGCTCATACAACCTTATGCCTCATGAATATTGAATATGGTGTGTAATAATCTAGAACAATCCTGCATTAATCATTGGTATTGTTTGTATGGCAATTTATGGTAATTGAAACCATAACTACAGGTCTGAGCCATATGTTGCACTAAGGAGACAGACAATTAGCAAAGCACTTATGAACAACTTGCATCTAATTTCTAATTAAATGATGACTGGAGTGGATTTTAAAGATACCTCCCAGATTACAAATTCGTGATTTGAGCAATCAGAAATTCCATTGGTCTTATAATTTTTTTGCAATGTATGTGTATGTTTTCGTATTAGCTATTACAAGCGTAGCTATGCAAACCTCGTCTTGCTTCAGTGAAGTCGGTGCCGCGCGCACACGTTCAGGGCGGGGCTGCACCTGTGCAGGTGAGGATGGGAGGAGGCTGGTTTCACTGATGTGTTGTGAGAGAGACGGCAAATATACGAAACTCTCGGTATTCAGCGGGCGTTTCCTGAAGGCTGAGCGTTTTGCTGGTCCGTGAAATACTCCTGTAGGAGCGAGGAAGGGTTACAAAATATTTACCAGCTTTCACTGCTTTGGCAAGGAAGAGGGTGAGTTTCCGCGATACGATTCATTTATTTTCTATTTTGTAATTTGTTTTGAAATATTCTTAGCTGAATGCTGTAGCCCATTGCAGCCTATGTTGATGGTTGTTGTGTTTACTAATGCGCAGCTGAACTACGTTGCGCGGAACTAATTTTAGGAAATTTAAATAGCTGTACGCTAAGCGTCTTCTTTGTGTTTTTTGACAAGAAACCTTCGTAATGTGGTTATTCGTGTAAAATACAAGGCGTCATGTATCCTAATTCTGAGAATATTTTGACGTATTACTTTTTTTTTCGAATGTACACAAGCTGAAGTACATGTAACCTACTGATTTTTTAAAACTTGACCTCAAACGTTGATATAATATTCTCATATTTCTTTAATGAAAGCATGTTAGAAATCTGCAACTTATCCATACACAAAATAAATAAATGAAAATTACAGTGATATTAAGTTGTTTTGCTACAACCTACTGCCACCAGGCTGTGATGTAACTGTACACATTTTAATTCAAACCAGTAAAAACAATTCAAACAAAAATAGAAATTCATAAAACAGGCTGAAAACTCTAAAAAAGTTTTTTATCTCACAATAATTTATTGAAAAGCATTACAATTGTCGGCCATATTTTTTTTTATTTAAAATAAAATAAAGATTTGAAATAAATATATAATTAATCTATTTTTTATCCTAAACATTATTTCAGTGGTACTGATCATGATTTTATATCTACCTGGCTATACTGATGGTGTTACAGGACAACACTTGGTCCCTTTTTACAATTATGTAAAAAACAAATCAGATTCTGATTGCAGAGCCATTAATAACTGTAATGTAAAAAGCCACTTTGTATCTTAAGTTGTATCACCATCTCTGTATCTAGATTAGATCAAGGTCTGGGTTTTTGGTTTTATTTCCTCCAACAGTGCATTATAAGGCTATATCACGTTGATTCATCAATTATGTTTTTTCATTCTTACATTAGGTTAAACTCTGTGAAGTTTGTCCAGGAAGCTAACATCATGCCGAAAAAATCAAGTCGTCCTCCTGCATATGGTGGCAGACAGTAAGTTGCATTTTAGAGAAAGCATGTAATCATCCAATATCAGTAGAAACAAGTTTTCTTTATTGACCCTTTACTGCCTTACCGTAATGGTGTTATGAACTGAGCAGCATTGTTTTAGTACCATTGATATATTATTATAGTATAGTTTATGTTAATTATAGTATAGTTTATGATATATAGTATAGTTTATGATATATTATATTATAGTTTATGTTAATATTTTGAATTAAGCTTTTATTTTCTATTTTCACTTTCATTTTAGTTATATGTGTGTTTGTGTGTATATACAATATATATTTTACTTAAGTTAATTATTTTATTTCCAGTAAAGTGTTTTTATGGTTTTAGATTTAGTTTTAGTTAACTTTAATAACCCTGTATCTGAGTACAGTTTTAAAACATAATTAGTTAATAGTTTTCCTTTTACTCATCCATATTATCTCACTTTATCGTTTTAGTCACCACCGATCCTCCCATCGCACACCTTCTTACCACCCTGATGAAATGCTTCACTTTTACCGCTGGACGTCACCCCCAGGTGTCATGAAGATTTTGTGCATCATTATCATCATTTTGTGTGTGGCTGTGTTTGCCTGTGTAGCCTCCACACTGGCATGGGACTATGATGCCAGCGCCATGGGCCTCGGGGGTCTTGGGATGGGAGGCAGCTATGGTGGTGGATCATACGGCGGTGGATCGTACGGAGGTGGGCTTGGTGGATATGGAGGAAGTTACGGTGGGGGTCTCGGAGGCTACGGCTATGGAGGCGGCACATACATGGACCCGAAATCAGGCAAGGGCTTCATCATAGCAATTGCGGCAATCACCTTTATCACTGTGCTCATCATCTTCATCCTGGCGGTTTCGAGACAGAACGCTGCACAGTCTCCCTCATTCTATCTGGCCTCCATCATTATTTGTGCCATTCTGGCTGGTCTCATGCTCATCGCCACCATCGTGTACCTGGTCGCTATTAACCCCACTTCTCAGACATCTGGATCCATGATGTACAGTCAGATCTTGCAGATGTGTGCACAATACAAGAACCAAGATCAGGCCTCTGGCATCTTCATTAATCAATATTTATACCACTACTGCGTAGTGGAGCCTGAAGAGGTGAGCATGTTCTCCTGACTGAGAGTAGGCCATCTTCATAAAAATATTTGTTCAGTTCAGGTTGGCTATTATCAGACACGACGTAATACTTTCTGTTGTGTAGAAATTCTAGTTGAGATTTTTGCAAACACAGAAGCCAATCTGCCACATTGTCCTCTATATTGTTGTTCATTTGCAGTGCTATTTAAAGTGTTTTATTTCTTTTTTTCTCTTCAAGCCATTGCCGTTGTTCTTGGGTTTCTGGTTGTGGTTGGATTGATCATCTTACTTGTGTTCGCGGTGAAGACCCGAGGGCAGATCAGGAGATATGGCAGGGAGCGTGTTCTGTGGTATGATGTGAAGACCATCACCGACGGCCTCACGTCTCAAGGCATCGGGGAATGGGTAAGAATTTTCACTAGCAAATTCCACAAAAGATACGTTTCATTTCATGTTCATGTTAGTTCTGTATTTTTCTTTATTCGGTACAACACATGGATTTATGATGTCATGAAATTTAATACTGTTTGTAGCACTTAGGTTGTGTTACTACTACTACTATATAATACCAAGAATGCTTCTGGATACATCTTGTTTTATTTTCAAAGGTCGCTATGTGGTGCCTATAATTTCTCCACTGTTTTTAGGAGTGTCACTGCTCTTGAACATTACTATTAAGACCATCCATTAAGAGAAATTTCAGTGAAATATTTCCATGTAGAGGTGTTTTTATATCTAGTTTCAGGGTGTGTCCTCTTAAGCACTTTCACTTGATGGAAAAGGTGATTATGATCCAAAATTCCATGAAGAAATACATTGAACACTTAATAGTGACTTAAAAGTTTATAAACTGGTAGGTGGGAATTGTTAGACCAAAAAACATTAGCATGTTCTAGTGTTATTAGGTCACTCCATTGGCATTGTTCTTACACAGTTCACAATGTAAGCAGTTTTGTCCTTTATGTCACGATGGTATTTGTGGAAGTGGTGGAACCGGTTTTGCCTGGCTTTAATGTTTGTCCAGGCTATTTACCATACAAAAAGGACGGCTGAGTGCATTGGAGGAAACAGAGAGGCTCAAGTAAAAGAGGCCTACAGCAACACTTACAGGAGTGACAGACTACCAAATAATGAGTGAAAATGTTTTGAGATGACAAATGTTGTCATGCTGGCTGTATGGAGGGGTGGGGTATTAAAAACACTCTGGAGAAAAGAAAAAACACCTTTTGATGCAGTATTAAGATTGCTACAAACAGGGCTTTTAACAGGTTTTAGTGTCAATTTTTTTATTGTTAAATGCACATTGTTTCCAATTAAATATGAAACAGTTGAAGGGTGAGCTAAATACCTTTTTTTATAGAATTGCCTGCAGTAAAGTTATTTATTTTTTCTTTATTTATATGAAATGTCTAGATAGGAACTCAGACTTTCTTTATTTTTTCTTCAGGTTAATAATGTTTCTGGAGATCCAGAAACTTTTGTCAATGACCACAATGATCAAATCAGGGTTACACAGCCAATGGTTTACAGCCAGAAACCAATTTACCTTCCAAGGTAGGTCATCTAAGTGCTTTTGAAGATTTGATTGCAAAACCAAATGCATTACTTTTCATCTTTCTGTAAACTTTGTTCTGTGGCTGTTCTACAATATGTTTGATTATTATAGATGTGAATTACATTTGTAGTGGTTGACTATAATGATAATGTCTGTATGCAATTTATTTAATAATCACAAATGATTAATTATTTAATTATTAATCACAAATAAAATGTACACAAAGTCACATTGTAAGCAGAATGACCACAGACAGACTCAAAATGTTCGGTCTGCTCAATATTAGTCTGCCACAGAGTGAAGGAATCCAGGAAATCTTGTCCCTGTATGAATAGGACCTGGTGATTTTTTTTTGTTTTTTTTTTTTTGTTTTTTTGTTATGAACATGAGTAACCAGTTTCACAAACTGATTATGTGAACTGACTGAAACTACTGTGACCAGAAAGCTATTCTCACTGTCAGTTACAATCAAAATTGTAATAATGTCACACCCAAGTTATTAACAAAATTGCTGTTGGTGGTGGTGGTGGTGTTTTTTTTGTTTTTTTATCAAAAGTTGTTCTGACGTGACAAGCTCTTTAAGTGGACTGAAGGGCAAACTAAGAGACTATGACACTGGAGAGTCTGGAGATGAGCTGGACACTGACTATCAAAGGTGAGGGAAATCTTTGAGTTATAGTTGGTAGTACTGGAGCATTTTTTTTTTTTTTTTTTTTAAAGGCCCAGCATTTGTGACTTTATGTAATTAGTAACACTCTCGTCATATTTTCCCCTTTACCTCTATTTTGTGCTGCCATGCTCTCAGTGAGTATCCTCCCATCATTAATGAGCAGGAGAGGATTGAGTACAAGAGAGAGTTTGACAGAGACCACATGGAGTACAAGCGTCTTCAGGCTGAGCTAGATGATATTAATCAGGGCTTGGCAGAAGCAAATCGCGAGCTGGACAGCCTCCAGGAAGGCAGCCCACAGTTCATGGTATGTAATCTATAAAGTGAAACAAAAATTCACATACTTAAGATTATGGTTGGCAAGATTTACAGTATAAAGTCACTTAATCTGTGGTTTTCACAGTAATCTCTTTCACCTTTAAATAATAATAAAATTACTTCTTTAACAATATTAAGCATTCATTTAATAATATCTCTGCTGTTTTGATAAAATCATTGTTATTCAAATATGTTACGTTAATATATATTACTCTTGTTTTATTGTCTAAAAAGGATGCCATGGATGTATACAACAGGCTTAAAAGTTTGAAGAAGGTAAACTCTTTCGGATTAGAATATTGTGAATTTAATAATTTGTCACAGCTGTTAAAAAAACGATTATAGTACATAATGATTGTGACTTGAGTGTATAGGCAAATTCTGACCTGTTTTCTTTCTCACAGTCTTCAGACTATCAGATGAAAAAGAAAAGGTGTAAACAGCTGAAGACAAAACTGTCCTTGATCAAAAGAAGGGTCAGCGACTACGACCACAGACAATAAAACCTGGCACCGGAAACTCAGGAGGGTATATTACGTGACATGATGTTTTGTTTTGGGACTTTACTGTATCTGTATTTCTGTATTAAAAATCTGTATCACTGTATTACTATCAAGAACTGTATGGACGCTGTATGACAGGTTTTTGCTTTTGAGCCAAACTAAGCTTGATCAGAATATTGTGGTATCAATGAAGTATTTTGTTGTATTTTTTAAAGCTAGATGAAGTCTCCTTTTAAGCTTTTATCTTTATCCTCAGACATTTAGTCAAGTCAAAGTTAGTGTACCTTATATGAGACTGTGAGCACTTTTTGTTGTAGTTGTAGGGATCTTCAAGCAAAGACATTCCAATAATTTCTTAGTGGATTTTCTTTTTTTAACTTTCATGTTGATTGATCTGTCACCAGAATATAATCTATTCTTTTTTTAAGTGTACACTTATAGAATAGGTGTGAATTCGATTTCAATTATAAAGTTCATATAATTTGGTTCAAGTCAATTCTGTCAAATTTATAGAGAATTCAACAATTTTAATGGGGCAGGCGAATTGTGTTGAATGTACAGTACATTTTTTGCTCGTTATTTGTGTACATAGTAAAATAAAGCCATTCAATTTCCAAATTTATTCTTGTGTATTTATTTCAGCTTCTGAAATTAATTCAAGTGGGCAACCAAAAGCTAATCATAAACTGGTTTTATGGATCCATATATGGAGTCCCTCTCATAACTCGGAACTATTGTTTAGTTTTTGTACCGGAGGACATAATAAATCGACGGACAAGGGTTGCCCGAAAGTAAATACCGGGTGAATTGGATTGTTTTTATAGTCCACTGATCAAGTCACATATTAATATGTCCTTAGTACAAAAGTACAGTTAATAGACATTTTCCTGTATTTGCTGTTATAAGTTTTAAAGTACGAAAATCTATACAACGTATAAGGGAGTCTCTGTGAGGAGACCAAATGCAGAAATCTATTGAAACATCTGAGAGTACAAACCTTTCGGAAGAATAGAATAACTGTATAACATCCCCCCTAAAGAAAGCTAACAGTCTGTTAAAATTCTAAAACATGGATGAAGAACCAGAGAGAGCAAAACGCTGGGAAGGAGGATACGAACGAACATGGTGAGAAGTTGAGCTTTTATGTTTGTGCGTTTTCAATTTAAATGCATTATTTACCTCAAATTGCCACCAAAAAGTGGTCATTGTTAAAAAAATATATTTCTTAAAATATTATTTATACCGTCAATAATTCTCACTAAAAGTATAACACATAAAGGCTCAGAAACTACGGTTTAGTATGACTGTAAGGGGCATCACAAGACTGTCAGCCACTGATATCTATTAAAGCACGTGAGAACACATACACTGTAATGAGCAGCTGACATGTGTCTCTCTTAGGGAGGTGCTGAAGGAGGATGAATCTGGATCTCTCAAAGCTACTGTGGAGGACATTCTTTTCCAGGCAAAGAGGAAAAGGTACAGCACTCAAATGCAAAATATAAAAATCAGTTTGAGCTGATTGTACAGTACAGGTCAAAAGTTTGGAAACATTACTATTTTTAATGTTTTTGAAAGAAGTTTCTTCTGCTCATCAAGCCTGCATTTATTTGATCAAAAATACAGAAAAAAAATTTATTTTGTGATATATTATTACAATTTAAAATAATTGTTTTTAAATTTATTATACTTTAAATTATCATTTATTTATGTGATGCAAAGCTGAATTTTTAGGATCATTATCACATGATCCTTTAGAAATCATTCTAATATGATGATTCATTATCAAAGTTGGAAACAGTTCTGCTGCTTAATATTTTTTCAGAACATGTGATACTTTTTTAGGATACTTTGATGAATAAAAAGTAAAAAAAAAAGGAGCTATGTTTTTAAAATATAAATATTTTGTAATAACAATATACACTACTGGTCAGTAATTTGGGGTCAGTAATTTGTTTTCTTTCTTTTTTTTAAATAAAATCAATACTTTTATTCAGCAAGGATGTGTTAAATTGATAAAAAGTGATAGTAAAGAAAATATATTATTAGAATATATATTATTAGATTTTTTTTTTTTTTAATAAATGCAGTTCTTTATAACCTTTTATTAATCAAATATATTAGACAGCAGAAACTGTTTCCAACACTCATAATAAATCAGAATATTAGAATGATTTCTAAATGATCATGTGATAGACTGGATGTTACATGTGACACTGAAGGCTGGAGTAATGATGCTGAAAATTCAGCTTTGCATCACAGGAATAAATTATTTTTTTAAAGTATATTCAAATAGAAAACTATTTTAAGTTGTAATAATATTTCACAATATTACTGTTTTTTTCTGTATTTTTGATCAAATAAATGCAGGCTTGATGAGCAGAAGAGACTTCTTTCAAAAACATTAAAAATAGTAATGTTTCCAAACTTTTGACCTGTACTGTATATTGATTTGATATTCACTTGCAGTCTCTCTGTCACATTACAGAGTGTTTGAGAGTCATGGACAAGTTCGGCTTGGGATGGTAAGATCCATATTACTGTCCTCCATAGTTATATCATTATTTTCTGTTGTCGGAGACTTGCATATAATTCCCATCAAACCAGATGCGGCACCTCTTTGTGATCATTGACTCATCTAGATCAATGGAAGATCATGACTTAAAGCCCAACAGGCTCACCTCAACCTTGAAGGTTAGTAGCACTGCATCTGTAGTGGCGTATGGAAGCTTGACATTATATGAAATCTGTCCGAACTGATTTCATTTTGCATTCTTCAGCTGATGGAGTATTTTGTAGAGGAATACTTTGACCAGAATCCAATCAGTCAGGTAATGCACTTGTCTCTGTATCTGTCTATGAGTGTTTACAGCGTGTGCAGCTTCTGTTAACTGTACCATATTGTCACAGATAGGGATCATTACCACCAAGAACAAGAGGGCGGAAAAGCTCACTGATCTTGCAGGTTGATGCATTAGTATTATGTTTGCATGTTTTGATAAATTTTCTTTATCATTAAATTCACTTGACATGATTTTACTCTACCAGGGAACCCTAAGAAGCATATAGCAGCTCTGAAGAAAGCCGTGGACTCCACCTGTGTTGGCGAACCGTCTCTTTACAACTCTCTGAACTTGGCTATGCAGACACTGAAGTAAGGCACATGTCACGTCCATCTGGAACTGAAATGTAACAGTGTTGCATATCCCTTTATCGCAGTAACCGTATTTCTATTTTCATGCAGACACATGCCTGCTCATACAAGCAAAGAGATCCTGGTGGTTTTCAGCAGTCTTACCACCTGTGACCCAGCTAACATCTATGAGCTTATCAAAGTGAGTTTGAATGGTGTTGATGTCTGCATACTGCACTGGTTAGTGTATTTTGATGAACACCGATTTCTTTGTGGTCTTGTGTTTGAATATATCAACAGACTCTGAATGGTTTGAAGATCAGAGTGTCTGTGATCGGCCTGTCAGCAGAGGTCCGGGTGTGCACTATTCTCACAAGAGAAACTGGAGGTTGGTAGCCTTACTTTAACATGATTTCTCACTTGTGTAATGTTTTCTAAATTCTGTTTGACCCAATAGGATCCTACAATGTGATTCTGGATGAGAGTCATTTTAAAGAGCTGCTGATGCTGCATGTGAAGCCACCTCCAGCCAGCTCCTCCTCAGAGTGCTCCCTCATTCGCATGGGTAATCAGTCACTGTCACCACATTTACACATTTGGAGTAAAATGTTGAAAGTACAACATCTATTACTGGTAGCTAAAAGCTTAGTCAAAAATTAGCAAAAATGTTTAAGAAGTATGTAGAACTGGGAACATTCTGCTGTTTTTCTCATTTTATTTTGTATGTTTTTATGTCTTCATTGCACTTTGAATGTGAAACAGACCAGCATCAGTCCTGAATTATGTCTGGGAAATTGTGTATTTGTGTAAGCTACAATATCTTTAATGTCCATAATAATTTGCTTAGGTTTCCCCCAGCATGCCATAGCCTCCATGTCTGATCAGGATGCCAAACCCTCGTTCAGCATGTCGTGAGTACAGTTTAAATATTATTTTATTATGTTTTGATTAAAGTTTAAATCTTATGTGTTTTATTATGGTTTATTATTATAATTTAATATAACTGTTTTAATATAATGTAATACGATGTAATGGCAAAGCTGAATTTTCAACAGCCTTTATGTGTCACATGACCCTTCAGAAATCATTCTAATATTCTGATTTGGTGCTCAAGAAAGAATTCTTATGGTTATCAGTGTTAAAAACTGGTGTTCAGAATTTTACTGTTGAATATAATTTTTTAAAAAAGAAGAAAAAACATTAATTTGAAATAGAAATGTTTTGTAACCTCAAATATCTTTTTATTTAATTTTGAAATGTTTTGTGAATCATTTGTTATTTATTTTATTTATTAATGATATGTAAAAAGTTTGTTTTTTATCTTTAATGTATAGTTATATTATTTATAGTTTGAAATAATATTCATTATAGTTCATTTTCTAATATATTTTAGGCACCTGGACAGCGCTGGTGAACCAGGACTCACTCTTGGCGGCTACTACTGTCCACAGTGCAGGGCCAAATACACTGAGCTGCCAGTGGAGTGTAAAGTGTGTGGTATGTTCTCAGCATGTCCCTGCTCTTCAGTCCGTACACTAATTTTTTTGAGAGCATCAATGTGTTCCGTTCTCACAGTCTGTCTTCTCTCTTGTACAGGTCTGACTTTAGTTTCTGCTCCTCACTTGGCCCGTTCCTTCCATCACCTCTTCCCCCTTGAGGCCTTTCAGGAGACCCCACTGGAGGAGTATGATGCCGAGAGGTGAGCTCCACACTCACTCTGTGAAAACCCCTCTGTCTCATTCCAGCCAATTTCATAATCTGTCTTTTCAGGTTCTGTGAAGCTTGCCAAGGAGAGTTGAAAGACAAAAGTGTAGGTTTTCCAATTCCAAATCTTTTGCATGGGAACATTAATGATTTCTTGTTTAAAATGACATTTTCTCCTTTCTGCAGGTGTTTACTTGTCTAGCATGTAAAAAAGTGTTCTGCGTGGAGTGTGATCTCTTCATACATGACACACTGCACTGCTGTCCTGGCTGCATGCAGACTGACAGGACGTCCTGATGTAAGATGGTCTGACTACGAGATATCTGTGAACTTCAGTACAAGTAGAAACTGAGAGATGCAGAAGAAAAAGAGTTAGTCTGATCATTGAGGGTTCATGTAATGAAAGCCGATGCTTGTCAGATCTTTGGCATCTTTCTGTTTACTTGCATCTTGCATTGTGCTCAAGCTGTAACTGTATAAAGGGCGCCCCCTATGGGGAAAAGTGTCTCACTGGACCAAATGAAACCAGCAACAGAGGAAAAAAATTTCACTGAGAATGAAGAATTCCACTGAGTTGTAGTCGATTTAACATGACAGCTGTTTCTATATTTTGTTTCCTACAAACCATGTTAATATACTTGCATGTGCTCAACGACTCAGAAGCAAACCTGTAACTAGGTGTTGAGATGAATTTTTCTAACAAATAAAACATTTTTCTTTTAAAATCATACTGACTTTGCATGACTTGTTTTTGCAAACTAAATGATCACACACACACACACACACACACACACACACATATATATATATATATATATATATATATATATATATATATATAGTATAAATGATTGCTGGTATATAAGTCTAAGTTGCAGCAAAATATCTTGATTTCTTAAAAGGGTTGATTGCAAGGACAAAACAGTCTAAGACAAAAAATAAATAAAAGCTATTACAAAAGTAATCCAATTCACAAGAATTTCATTTCAATATGAAAGGTTGGAGACAGATGAGATTCTTAAATCTGACCTTTACAAGCAATGGCACAGCTCTTCAAAAATATTCACCCCGTATTCACAAATCAGTTATTTCACACACTTTAGCAAACCAAAGATCTTATCAAAACTCTTGCATTATATTAAAATGCATAATAAAATGTATACATTCACAGTATAAGTGCTTCACAGCTCTGTATTTTTGTGCTGGTCATAGTGTCTGTGCAGCCAGGCCTTCAGTAGTGGGAGGTTCTTGTCCATCCAGCGAATGTTCTCTTCAATGTTCTCCAGGGCTTGCTGAATACATCTCAATTCTGCTCCGGTCTCAGCCCGCAAGGAACTGAAGAAACTACGAATCTGATGAAGCAGAGAAACACAATGTAATAAAGTGTTCTGATTACAGTATAAGATGTGTTTTTGGTCTAGACCAACTGATGAAAGCTCCTAATTATTTGTTGTCCTTATTATTTGTATAAAATACCTACCTCAGCTAGCATTTCTCTGGTGGAATACTGGTTGGTCACTCCCACTACCATGTGCGCTACAGAGGGTGAGCCAAGATCAAACCTATAAACAAATATTCAAAGTCATTAAAGGGCTCAGAATATCCCACTATTGTGTGTATAATTAAATCAGTATCTTACTTCTTAATCAGGGAGTCCCAGTTCGCTTTTAAAAAGTCCCATGCGTGTTTGTAGGCCTTAGGATTTATACTGACTGAAGTCACAACATATGGCAGATCCTGAGTCTTCATCACCTCTCCCACCAGACTCTGCTCCATCATCCTGAAACAAATAAAGGATGACATGAGTGATAATTCTCATTTTCCTAAACTGCTGTTTATCTGAATGTCTCACCATTTTAGCTTGTGATCGAGAGGGCTGGTTGTGAGGGCCATCTTTATCCTACTCTTCATGGAGGCGTACATAGATTCCTTGTACTTCTCAAACAGGAATTCCCAGCCATCCTCAGTCTGGGCACCCACAGAAAACACAGCCATAGTAACATCATTAGGAAGACTAGAGGATGGAGAGACAAAAAAGGACAAAAATAATCAATTTCTCCTAACTGTTTGTTCATTAAGGGAGGGAAAAAGAAAACGTATCACTTCTCCAAAGTCTTAATGGTAACAGTGTAGACCAAAGTGTTCATTGTTCAAATGGAAGTTTCAGAAAGGAAAGAAAATGTTGACCTCTCACCTCATATTCCCATCTGAGTCCCTCCACTGGTTGAAGAGCTGGGTAGCTGTGCTGACACAGGGAGGATGACCCCGCACACAGCCGAACAGGAGCAGGTAGCTGCGCAGCATCCTCTGAGACACAGAGCCATCATCAGTCCACGACTGCTGGTCTATGAGCTTCCTGAACAGCTGCAGTATGTAGCCCTGGACCACAGCAAAAGAACCAGCATTAGTTACACATCTACAGCAGGGAATAAGGCACGGTGACTTTATTTATACAACTCGCTTCATACAAAATGGTAATTTAATATGCTTTACATAATCACAATAAAGAGTTGCTAAAACGATGATGAAAGCCCTTGTCGGTCAGTTTTTTTCTAGCCAATTAAATACTTTAGATACTTTAGCATAACTAGAAAACTCTATATTCATTACAGAAATTTCAAAGACATTTTTAAAATGTATTTAACTTCCAGGATAAATCACAATTTTCCAGATGACAAAATGACAGTTTTTCCATACCACATTTTATAATGTATACTACTGTTCAAAAGTTTGGCATCAGTAAGATTAAAAAAAAAAAAGGTAATTAATACTTCTAATGCACTGGATTGATTAAAAGTGACAGCAAAACATTTATACATTTTCTATTCAAAATAAATTCTGTTTCAGCAGCACTATTGTTTTCAGCATTGAAATGTTTCTTAAGCACTAAATCAGCATATTAGAGTGATTTCTGAAAGATCATGTGACACTGAAGACTAGAGTAATGGCTGCTGAAAACTCTTTACAGTCACAGGAATGAATTATACTATATTAAAACAAACAAACAAAAAGGTTATTTTAAATTGTAATAATATTTCACAATATTACTGTTTTTACTGCACCATTGAATTATCTATTATTAAATGGCAAGATGCATTTTAGTTTTATTCTCAGAATTACACAGAAGCTGTGTAAAGAAGCTGATTTCTGAAATCTGAATGATGAATAAATGAATCCACAAGCTAGGAGGTCAAAAACACAGTAAATGATCCCTGACTGACCTTCATCTGGTTCTCCAGCTCCACCATGTCTCTCTTCTCCATCAGTTTGTACAGGGGCACAAGCTCACTGAAGCCCTGTGTCACTGGCATAATCTCAGTTTCCTTGCTTAGGTACAGGGTCAGGTCTAAAGCCTTATCCAGCGGAAGCTTACCAACACTGTCCAGGACACAGGGAGAAGGATGATTTTAAAGCTTGCCAACACTTTTACTGTATGATCTGCAGTACTTTACATTGACTTGTTTGACTCCTGATACATTGACCAATAAGAGCACATACTGTATGCAGATGAATGAGGACTGACCTGACCAACTGGAAGGCGTTGTTGATGAGGCTGGCCCGGTCATTGCTGCTGAGCTCTGTATGATTGCGTTTGAGCAGCGTGATCAGGTCATCCCAGCCAGAACCCTCATAGTGCACAATGTAATATCCACTCATGTCCACATTAAACTTGATCCAGTCCACCTCCTCCGGCAGATACAGAACATCTATGATGACATACACAAAGATATGTTAGAAATCAGGGCTACATTGTTCCATGGATGATCTTTCAGTCTTTAGAGATGTCTAAACACTGACATTTTAAAAACTTTAAAACAAATGAATGCAAATTATTATCAAAACAATATATTATATGTTATTAGTTAATAATATTAGCATAAAATTAGTAATATTATTAAATAATTCTATTAAAACAAATACCTGTTTTTGTCTTAAGCAGGAAGCGGTGCACTGTGGTTGAGCCGCTTGTAATGTAAGTCAATGGAACGTGCCACAGGAAGCTGTAAGATCAAGAATTTACAACTAAGTGTAAAAAAAAAAAAAAAGAGGAAAATGAAGAGTCTGAAAGTAAGTCAATACATCTTTATAAAGCCCAATGTACACAAAGAGGGACTTGCTGTGACAAAGCAAATGGAATTTATTCATTTTCAGCAAGAGTTCATGATCGCTGGCAATGTGTCTCCTGTGAGATATTGTTGTTGAATATCTGCATGGCAGAGACATTTGTTCCTGTGAGTGATTTTACTTTGTAAATGATTTATATCTGTGCACATACAAGGATATAATTAAAAAAAAAAAAATTATGTGTGGAAAGCCGTGACTCTGATCCATACATTGATAATAATTCATCTTGTTCACGATATGTATGATTCACTGCTACCCCACTGTTTTAGCATTTTATGTGACAGCATTTTAACCCTCTGGTGTTTTTTAAATGCTTTGGATGCAGACTTAAGTTTGGTCTCTTTTTAAAGAAGACTCTTGACCAATTAGTGCTGAAGTGAGAAATGTTTAAAAAGTAAAACAATAAAGTTTATTAGTATGTTTCAGTATGTTTTTTGTTTGGGCACAGTACCAAACATTTCTACTAGATGAAATTAGCTTCCCAATCATTTCCAATGCGGTCATTTTTACCGCAAACAATACATGTGTGACTATTTTTTTCAGTACCGTTTTACCTTTTCAAATGATCGAATTCCATGAATTTTTTTTTTTTTTTGGTGTGCGTAAATGACTGTACAACACCAGAGGGCTAAAAGTATAAACCCTGAATAAATCATATAAAAAATAAAATCAGTATCTTTGAAATTAATATTAAACCTGGATGTTTGTGAGGGGTCATCACTCTTGAGGTAACGCTCTTGACTTAGTCTGACTTGGCGACCTTTGACCTCCACCATAATGAGTGGAAAGCCCTCCTGCAATGTCCACGTCTCCATCATAGCCTTAACATCCAGCTCATCCTCAGAGTGCCATTTCTAAAAGATAAAATATCCCAGAAGTATATCACAACACCACTTAAAAACAGGGTAAAGAGAGTTCAGAGTAATGATGTAACAAAGTAACTCACAGAAGCTCCAGAGTGTGAGACTGAGCGCTGGCAGGACTCATCACCCTTCAGTCTGCCTTCATCCAGACCATCAGAGTCACATACCTATAACAGAGAGAGACATTGAGACAAACCGTGTTAACACTCACTACTATGAGACATTTTGATCCTGTACTCCTAAAATCTTTGTGAAATTTTGTGAGCAAAAAAAAATCAATTTTCAATAGTGTAGCAAGAAGCACAGCAAGTCTTTTTTTAAAACAAGCAGCTTTCATGTGGCAAATTTGCTTAACCAACTATGGTTGCATAGAATGATGACTGGATTTCACCTGGGAAGCTTAACAGGTAAATGTATACGCAACTAATGAATGATAAGAAAACCCACACAGTTTACTGCAGAGTTATATGCATCTGCATCACACATGTAATGTGTACTCACATTGGTCAGACTTTCCCACAGGTTACTATTGACCGTATTCTGGTAACTGTAGCGTTTTAGGTATCTCACAATGCCCAGTTTAAAAGCATCTGGGGTCAGAAACTCTCTCAGCATGTTCAGAATACAAGCCCCCTGAAATGGCATTAACAATCGTAAAATGGTTTTAAAAAACTTTTGAAAGAATATAACAAGAAAAACATCTTGCACAGGAACATTTTATTAAGTTTTATTATGCACCTTGTCATAGGAAACATCATCAAACATTTCCTGTATCTGAGCAGGGTTCTCCACCGGTGTGGACACTGGGTGAGAGGAGCTCAAGGAGTCTACCTCCATGGCCTCAAAACACTTCTCTAGGAAATAATCCTCCTGTGGCACAAAAAAGATTTGTCTTCATATTAGCACAGATCTTCATCCAAATCATGCAGAGTGATTTAAAATTATGATTATGGAAATAAAGGTATATAAAGGTAACTTACAACTTGCAGTTCGGGATTGGTGATGTTGACGGACACAAACTCCATGAACTTGGCAAAACCTTCGTTCAGCCACAGATCATTCCACCACTGCATGGTCACCAGGTTTCCAAACCACTGACAAGAACATACAAAGAATAAACAATTAATTAATTAACCACAGCAACATGTAAAATGATTACAAGAATACAACCTATAATAGTAAACCGATGTCATAAGTTCACCTGATGGGCCAGTTCATGGGCGATGATCATCGTGATGCCCAGCTTGTCAGAAGCAGAAGACTTGTGGGGGTCAAAAAGAAGTTCTGATTCCCGGTAGGTGGTCAGACCCCAATTCTCCATCGCTCCAGACTGGAAGTCTGGGATGGCAGCAAGATCTACAGAGCAGATTATATAAATAGTGAACTCAGAAATCTGCCTTTTGCACTCTTAAGAAGTAGACAAAATGCCTAAGTGGAGCTAACCCTGTTTAGGTAGAGGGTACGGAATGTCAAAGTAGTCATCATAGAAGTCAAGCAGTTTCACTGCAGCGTCCAGAGCAAACTCTGCCTGGTCGATCTTCTCTGGCACAGCATACACTGAAATCTGAATTCACATCAAATAAATACATTTATGGAGCATCACAAAAAGTAATAATTGATGGAGGTGGTATCTTATAGTACATAAGGGCTTGATTTGGTTTTAATGATGTAAGACAGATCATCTTCTAACCTGAACTCCATGCTGACTCGTTCTGCTGATGGACAGAAAGTCAGAAACAATGAAGGCCACCAGGTATGTGCTCATCTTAACACTCACATCAAACTGGTCCTCAAACAGGCCACCTGGCAGCTCTAATGTTCTCAGCTGGAGTGAAGAAAAAAAAGAGTAGACTCAAAAGAAGAATCAGAGTCTCCAACGGCAGATTAATAGTTCATGCACTTTATGATTTATTCAGGTTTTAGTCAGAAAACAGCTGGATTGATCAATGGAGGTTCTGTGGATAATATAACAACACCTTCGGCATGTTTGAGAGGGCAATATGCTTTGCTTCTCTGCGAATCCGCACAGAAAAGTTGGCTTTGAAGGCAGGTTCATCAAAACAGGGAAAAGCTGCCCGAGCACTAGTCGGCTCAAACTGTGTGGAAGCTACAACCCTGAGAACGTGATTGGCACAATATCAGATTATTACTTCTAAAAAATGATAAATCACTTTCAGAGCCACTCAGAGAGATACTGGATGTGCTTACATAAGGGTTCTCACCTGAGGTCTCCCTTGCTGGTGTGATATGTGCTTTTGTAAAATCCATGAAAGCTCTCAGAGAGGTTGGCGGCAAACTCCAGTTGAATTGAATATACATGGCCCCTCTTCAGCAGTGCATGCTCCGATATAAGTGCAATCTGCTGGAAGTATGGGTACTCCAGCACCTTTAGGGCCTGTAGCTGACCTATGTCTGAATCTAGCAACCTTGCATTGGAGATATGAAGATCCTTGCTGTGCAGTATAATATTCTTGGTGTTTTCGTGGACCTCAATTTGGATCCGCACCATTCCAGTAAAGTCTAAACTTGTGAGGTTGGGGTGGATAAGGAGATGGTAATGAAGAGGAGATACTGTGTCTGGAAGTCTCATCTTGTTCCATGGGAATGGTTCTCCACTGGTTGATGTGGGGAATGAAGTGGTCTCTGGAGTGACTGCAGCCCAGAGGTGAATGGGCAAAACTATGAGATTCACAAGCAGAGCAACGCTAGTCATGGCTGCACAGTACTACACTGTAGGGGAAAAAGGGGGGAAAATGTATTATAAGCTCTGATAATACAACACAAACTCATAAGCTCAATATGGGGTTGATTACTTTGAACAAGTTCTGTTTTCGCCTTTGTTTAAAAATAATTTAGTGAGAAAGTGTATAATAATGCACTTGTATACACTGCATAGGCTATGCCCTCTTGTAGAAATCTCATTTCTCCGAATCGGTTCTTTCGAACAATTCGTTTACATGACGTAGGCATATTCTGTTTAAAACATCCCAGTAAAGCCATATGTTGCACCTTTACAGATCGATTATGTACAATAATAATAATAAGAGTGTTTATTGCCATTTCACATGTCCAATGTCTGTTAGTTGCGCATATGATTCTGCTCATAAAAACATCATCATTTATAGATAAAACGCTTTTTTAATAAATCGTTTTAATATTATCTGTTAAAAACAACGCCGTTTTGCACGTGTTAAGAATGTCATGCAGCCAAGTGCAGAATGCTCTACTATCAGCTTACCGGTTTCCTACTCATTAGGCTAACGTTAAATTACATGTTCGAGAGCGACAGTTCAGTCATTGCTGACCAGTTTTGTGAACGATTTCAACAGATTTATTAAAAAGATCCGACTCAAAAGAAAGGGCACGGCGAATGCGTAAATTTAATGAAAATTCTACACTCGGTTATGCACAACATCAAGATGTAAACAGAAACGTCACTGCGCATGCAATACTCTCAACCAAACGTCATCTGTACCGTATTGTCACGTGCCAGAGATAAAGTTCAAGTTTATTTTCATATCACAGAATACTTACGATTACGAACTACGCTTTTCAGTTAAAATCCTCGATGTGTTCAAAAATGAATCCAGGGTTGGTTCAGCTGAGCATTCAAATCAATGAATGTGAAAGTGAAAATACAATTCTTCAACATTTGCATCATGGGAAGTTGTTTTTTAAATTAAAGGCGCTGCTCTAACCGATTAGCTGTAGGACAATTTAAATATAAATTTCAGGTAACACTATAAAAGAAATACAATCAGTATTTAAAGGTGCATTTAAAGTGAAGTAACCATGTAGACGCATGTTGCCAGATCCTCCCCCACAGTTCCCCAGTCTGTGGAAATGAACCTGAACCTTCAAATACCACCAGGAAGACTGTATTGTATACTGTAATAGTTTAACTGAATGAATGAATAAGCATAACTCAAGGGAAATTCTGTTTTGGTAATATATATATATATATATATATATATATATATATATATATATATATATATATATATATATATATATATATATATATATATATATATATATATCAGGAACATTGTCATTGGTTGTGTATAGTCCTACTACATTTTTGGACACATTGTAATTACAAACATGAAAAGCTGCAGAATGGAACAAAGTATTTAAATTTCTTTCAGTGATGGTGGAAAATATGACTTTTTTTGGCGGTCATATCATGTGACAGTCATGCTTATAAACTCAGTGTGCATTCATGTAGATGTATGACTAGAACATGTCGTTTTAAAGTCAACCCAGAGATAAAGTCTGACATAACATTTCACTGAAATCATTAATGAGTAAACTTTATGGTTTAGTTGAATCTCTCTTATCAGGTATAGGAATTTTGGTGAGCAGTACAATGACAAAACACTGACCTTCATCCATATGATCTTCACACTTAAGATTTTTTCACACCCTCCTACTCACCACCCTCAGCATAGGCTATATTAGAGGAGGACAGGGCTGGTTTGACACATTCAGGAGGTGCACTGAGATCTTTGCCAAACTAACATTATGCTTAAGGAGGTGTTGTTGGGTGTCCTCACAGGAGCAGTGGCTTTGACTATAGGCATTCTGCTGGGACACTTTGCAATTGACAAGGGCAGTTCGGTGCCAGACTGGGTCCGGGATGCATCTCGGGATGTGGACGAAAGTATCATTGAGAAATTCCTTGCAGAACTGGATACCAATCAACTTAGAGAGAACCTCAGGTGAAGTATTAATATGGAGGAACGCACACGAGTATGTGATTCAAAGACTATTTGTAGAACACCTAAGAACATTTCACTTGGTAGGAGGTTGTTTTTTCCAGGTGAATTAAGAATTTACTTGGTCTTCTTTATCCAAAGGGAGCTGACTAAGGTTCCCCACATGGCCACCACCCCTGGAGATGAGGCCACCGTAGACTTTATGCTGAAGAGATGGCAGGACCCTAACACAGGCTTGGACAGTGCATGGAGGGAAAACTACAAGGTGTATCTGTCATTCCCAAACAAAACAAGCCCCAACAAAGTCTCTGTTGGTAAGACAGGATATCTAGTCACATGGTTTCAAAACGTCTAGTTTGTGAAATTTTGCTGATTTGCTTTTAGCATGCTGAATGCAGTAAAAAACATATATTGTACAAAATGTTAAATTATGTATAAGAAAATGAACAATGAAAAACTGTTTCATTTAGTTGATCCAGCAAACACAGTGCAGTTTACGGCAAGAGAGCGAGAGAAGGTATACAAACCAGACCAGGAGGACCCGGAGGTGGTCCAGCCATACGCGGCATATTCCCCCGCAGGAAACGTCAAGGTGTCCTTTACAACCTACTTCACAGTTCATGCATGCTTATATATTATTCTTCTTCAAATAAACATTGTTTATAATTTAAATTAGATCAAAAGTAAGAGTAGGGACATTTTTAATGAAAGATTTAAATTTCAAGATTTCAGTGTTGTTCTTTTGATAATAATAATAAACGTTTCTGGAGCACAATATTAGTTTTTTTCATTTTTTTTAAACGTCTTCTTTGATGGAGGTGTTATCATGACAGAAAATCTGTTATCTAATTGCACAGACGTAAGTTATGACATGACTGAGCAAGTGATGAAAACGAATGTCTTTATTACACTTGATTATTCTAGATAGAAAACGGAGCGTGTGATGACCTTTGGGGCTATCAGACCATATGACACCATTGTAAACTCATCTACTGATAACTTTTTGTTTTTTCTTTCATTAATGTTTCATGATTGACTTTATAAACAAGGGTTCATTGTTAGCATATCTTGGTATCACTAACTTTATCAAAGGCTGATAAAATGATATAGATAAAATGATAAAAATATTATAAAAGTGATATTTATCCCTGAATCAAATTATAATATAGTCCAATATAGTGACTCATCTGTTTTATATGCAGGGAAAACTTGTCTATGCAAATCAGGGTAAAATGAGTGACTATGAGCTGTTAAACAGAACGCTGGATCTGACGGGAACCATCGCCATCACTAGATACGGAGGAGAAGGGAGATCGAAAAAAGTGAGAAAACAATATTCAAAACCTTTCAAGAATTTATCAAGATAAGGAAAATTCAGAATAAGCTTTTAGTTCAGATCTCTGACAAGATCTAGTTGGTATACTAGTTTTATTGCCTTGAATGTGTAAAAACTGTTTTACTCTCCTGTGGCATGAATATAAAAGGCTATAAATGCAGCCAAGTTTGGAATCGTTGGGGTGCTGGTCTATACTGAGCCGTATGACATGAACGATGGCCTGGTGTCAGAAAGTGAAACCTACCCTCACTCCTGGTATCTCCCACCTTCTGGCGTCGAGCGAGGCTCATACAACATTGACTTTGGAGACTTGTTAACACCTTACTTAGCTGCAAAGGGTAACTGGGTTTTTTGACATCGAAACACATAAGGTAAATGACATATAAGGTACAACATATGTAAATGTTTTCATTTGTAGATGATACCTACAGAATACCAAAAGAAGACATAACAGGTATTCCACCAATTCCAGCACAGCCAATAGGGTTTGAGGATGCTGAAAGATTAATTTGGTGAGTGTAACGTTTTTCTTTCTTTCTTTAGTTACTGACTTTTAAGAATGTTTCCTTCTAATTCTTGACTGAATTATGTGTGACAGTGAGCTCGATGGGGATGATGCCCCTAATGAATGGCAAGGCTCACTTAACTGCACATACAAACTTGGTGGGCCAGGGTTCAAATCCACATCTACCTTCAACAACAGGTAACTGCTGCATATTTGTGTCTAATCTTGTAATGTCTGAACAAGTATGGTTGAATGTTGAAGGTTGGTCAGAATTAAAAGAATGTTTTGTCTGTCAGCAATGTGCACTTGGACATTTATAACACTGAGAGGCTGGAATATTCAGCAAATGTTATGGGAATAATCCGAGGCAGTGTGGAGCCAGGTATGTTGGATTTGTCATAACGTTAACTAGCAAAAATACACGTTGTCTCAATATACACAGTTCCCAAAAAGTATTTATACACTTAAGTCACACTTGAAATGTCTAAAATGTTTCTTGATGTGCATATTAGAATGATTTCTTGAGGATCATGTGACACTGAAGACTAGAGTAATGACTCAGCTTTGACATCACAGAAATAAATCACATTTTTAAAATATATTAGAATAGAAAAGGTCTTTTAAATAGTTACTAAATTCCACAATATAACTGTTTTTACTTTATTTTTGATCTAATAAATGCAGCCTTAGTGAAGCAATTGTTATTGTTACATTTTGTTAGATATTACCAAATACATCTTGAGGAACTTAATAAATTGCATTTGCAAACTGTATTTTTGTATGTGTGTTGTACAGACAGGTACGTGATTTATGGGAACCACAGGGACAGCTGGGTGCACGGAGCCATTGACCCCAGCAGCGGCACAGCAGTGATGCTGGAGATCACCAGAGTGCTGGGGAAGATGGTGAAGGAAGGTCAGGCCTCATGACATCCACAAAAAAACTGCTTTTGCCATTAGATGTGACTATAGGGCTGGTTGTAATAACCCAAAGGAAGTCATTTGCTATGACACACCATGAGTATTATGGAAGTAACATTGTGTTCTTAAAACTGAGTGCTGGGTGGCAATATAACAATGCATCAAATTCTAGGCAGTTACAATCTGAAAGAATAACAAAAATCAAATCATATTCATTTGTATCTCTCCACCTGAAAGGGAAATGGCGACCTCGGAGGTCTATTATCTTTGGCAGTTGGGGAGCTGAAGAATTTGGCCTTATTGGATCTGCAGAATACACAGAGGTTTGTTAATAAAGACATCAGTAGCATTACTAAAAAAACTGGAATTGGATCATAAAACACTGTAGAGGTGTTAAAAGAAATGTTCGTTCTTAGGAGTACTTCAGTAAGCTGAGTGAACGCACTGTGGCATACATCAACGTGGACATCTCAGTGTTTGGTACCACTTGATGATTTCCCCTTTTCATCAGAATATGATTTTCATCATGTTTTCTACTTGCTGAAATGTTGTCTGTCCACCACAGCTAATGCGACTCTCAGGGCTTCTGCTTCTCCAGCAGCACAGAGTGTGATATTCACAGCCTCCAAACAGGTGAGGAACAATTCCTTTATCTCTTACCGGATCTGAGATGTGACTTTCATAATGCTTTGATGAGTCATGTGCTTTCAGGTAAAGGCACCTGGAACAACCACAACAGTCTATGAGAACTGGAAACAATATTCCAACAGAACCAGTCCGAATTATGGGATCATACCAAAGTAAGCTTGCAATATACCTCATGGTTTGACGTTATATTTTAATACAAGGTGATTATTCTCAATACTGTTCATTGTATTTTCAGTGTGGGCTTCTTGACAGGAGCAGGAAGTGATTATGCAGCTTTTATGCACTACCTTGGAATAACGTCTATGGACATTTCTTATTTTTATGACCGGGTATGTGGTCAGCAGCGCTGATGCAACCAAGCACTTTGCATTTAAAAGAGTTGGTTAATATTAAGAACACATACTCCATCCCTTTGCAGAGCAAAACAAGAGCGCGAATCTACCCAGCCTACCACACGGCTTATGACACCTTTGACTACGCATCTACATACATTGATCCAGGTGAACTGAGCTTCTCAAATGAGACAACACTATAATCCCTCTTTAATGTTTAATATTTTTGCCTGTTCTATTTTAAATTCAAATAACTTTCCAATATGCAGGTTTCACAAGTCACCAGGCAGTAGCCAGGACAGCAGGGAACGTGCTGGTGCGATTGGCTGACAGTCTTCTGCTGCCTTTCAACTGCAGTGACTATGCAGAAAGTCTAGATCAGTACCTCGGTCAGGCGGTAACAGCCTTTGAGGAAAAACTTGCGGCTAAAGGAATCTCTATGGGTGAGCTAACAAGATTTTCCAGACTGCTTTGGATGTGAAGTGAATTTTGCCAACCTAAATTTTTTGTACAAGGTGAGAGAGATGGAAGTACATAAGTGTCAAAGTGGCAATGAGAATAAGCACTTTTTCATATCCCAGAGCCCTTGAAGAAAGCTGTGCAGTTATTCCGTGACACAGCCGCCAAACTGGACCGTTTGATCAGGGATTCAGATCTTGCAAAAGAAACGTAAGTTATTACTGCAGAGCCTGACATATGAAAATAATTGTCAGAAAATCTTTTTTTTTTTAATGAAACAGCTAATTGAACCTTTAGAAAATATAAAAGAGCTTTTATAGCTTACATGATATTACAGAGGAGAATACAGAGCGCATGAGAGACCAAAACTGAGCAAACATTTACAGATTGCTGCTAATATTTAGATGGTCAGAGAGAAAGATGAAAGTCTGATAGCTTGTAATGTAAATCAACAACTTTTTAACATAAAATATGAGTTGCCTCTCAATTATTTAAGATTATTTTGAAATGCTTGGTTTTATATTCGAAGCTCTACTTTTAATTGTTGTGTGCAAAACATAATGCACTGTAATATACAAACATTCTTCAAAGTCCTGATCTTATTTCATATTCACTTTTTAACTAAAAAAATACTAAAAGGCCTTTTACTTGCTAAAAAGTAGAAGCTATAAAAACAGATGAAAGAAGGCACGTAGAATAGTGTGTACAAAAGGTCTTGTAGCAAAGTTTGCTCGTGTTGGTAATTTAGATGCCTGAGATATCTGTGTATCAAATATTATACAGTAGGTTTTAGAGGGTTAAAGTGATGTAAAAACCACCAGCAGTGGTGTCATAATGGAAGAAACAAAACTTCTGTCTTCATGACAGGCCCCTGAAGGTTCGCCAAATGAATGACCAGCTCATGCTGCTGGACAGGGCTTTTCTTGACCCGTTGGCATTCCCAGAACAATATGGTTTCAGGTATGAAGCAGCGTTATTAAAACATCCTGCTACTAATGACCAGTCCCTTATGAATATTAATCAGCACCCTCCTAACCACTCTCCATTTGTTCATGCGATGTCACACCTGTTTGCAATCACTTGTAATGCTTTCTGGCACCACACAGGCATGTGATATGGGCGTCGAGGTCATCAAGCGTGCCCACCTTCCCCGGCCTAGCAGATGCAGTAGAGAAGGCTGAGAGCACCGGGCTGAAGGAAGACTGGGATCAGGCTCACAAACACATATCCATCGTCACACAGGCCATCGCAGGAGCTGCACACACACTGGATGATGTGATTTAATGCACAAAGGAAGAAATATTTTACTGTTTTCGCCAAATAAAATTCTTGAAATTAATATTTCTGCAAAAACCTAGAGGGAGTATCAAAGTTTGAATCATGTACAAATGTAAAAAATAACTAAATTATTACGACTACCATTCCCAGCAGATTCCCAGATACCATTCCCACTGAGACAAAAAACTGAAAAATCATTTTGACAAGAGGTTTATAGTAAATATATAATTTCTCTGAAATAAAGACTGAAAGTGCCTTGTGTATTAAAGGGATGGTTCACCCATAAATGGAAATGTTGTCATCATTTACTCACCCTTAGGTTATCTGTATGGTTTTCTTTCTTCTGTGTAACACGAAAGAACATTTTTAAATGTTTTTTTTTAATTGATTTTATCCATACACTGAAAGTCAGTGGGGTCCAAAACAACAAACAAATTCAAATTCTTTTAATTTTTTGGTGCATGATCCCTTCAACCCTAGTGAAAAATAAACACACTAAAATGTATTTGAAATAAATTTATTTCATGCTAAGTACAGTATACTACAAATACATTTACACATTTATGTGCTTAATAAAAATACTTGTAATATACTAAACTGGTATACCTAAAGTCTGCTTAATTGGAACAACTAATTTTGTATTTAATACACTTTAATTCTGTGGAAATAGTGCTGAAGTCCAACTAATGAAATAAATGTATTCTAATGTACTATAGTCAACATCTGAAGTGGATCAAAACCTTTCATCAAAGTTGCCCTAAAACCTAAAACCAAAACTTTGAACTTTTTTGATCCGCTTCAAATGTTGAATACTGTATTTTAAATATTTTACTTCTTACTAGGGAAGTTAGGGGGGAAATGAAAAGAAACAGACAGAATATGCTCTTTTCAGGCATGATTTATTGAAAACACACCAAAGTGATATTCTACAAACCTGTATTTATCTTTAACAATAGCAATTCTCTCTTCTGGGTATTAGTAAAATTAACAATACATTCGGTCACTGTGGCATTGTTCTTGAGCGCTAGGAAAGCATTAACAACTATATAATCAAACCCTTTTAATGTGTCTATCTTTTAAAAGTTTATAATACAAGGCAAAACCCACCACCAGTCTAGACTACATTGAGAACACAGAGTGAGTGAAAGTGGGAGGAGCCAGAGAGAGGAGGTGTGTGTATGTGTGTGTGTGTGTCATAGAGACAGAGAGAGAAAGAGAAAGAGCAGTTAAGGACCAACAAAACATATAAAACACACTTATTTTCATCTAACATGGAAAAAGGTTAAGGCACATGATAGTTACAAACACATTTGCTACCAAGTTGTACACATACTGAGTTTTGATGCTTTGAATTAGTGATATCTACAATGGTAGGTTTCTCTTGAATCCATTTCAACATCCATTTTTCTATAAATATACAATCTGATGCAAATTGACACTCTGGGAACCTCTTGTACTACACGGTACCAAAATCCTTTGGTTGTTTTCTGCAAAAAAGGCAGTCAGGAACAGACAGTTAAATATTAATAATGAACATACACAAGGCTAAAGATCTCGATGTGAACGTACACAACATTTCCTGTTTAAGAATTGAATCATTACACTGTTATTTCATTATTAGGAGTCTTTGTTAAAACACTACGGGAAAAAAACCTTGCTATAGAGAGTTAGATATAAAGTCACATGACAGAAATCAGATGATAAAGCAGGTGTGTGATGCATTTCACATTATGAGGAAACTGTATGGAATAAAAACAAAACAATTTGTCGGTCTACTTGGTATGTCAGTGTTTGCCCATATTTGTATATGTATATATATAACACAGTATTTCTTTACACTGACAGTGGGAACATTTGAGTGTCCACAATGTAATATCCAAATTTCAATTACATAAAACTAAATGAATGAAAACATTACAAATTTGTCATGCTTTTTGTTATACTCAACAGATGCATTTTTGATGTGAAAGTATGGGAGCTGAAATGAAAGGAAGTATCTATCCCTGCTTCCTCTTCTGAAATGAATTCTGGTCTTTCTTTACAGTCAGATCATTTTAAACATGTTTTCCAATTGAAAAAGGAACACTGAAAAGAAATGCTTCCATTTAACAAAACAAGATGTAAAAAGTATAAAATATAAATAGACAATGACTCTACAGCCTTTAATACACATTTAACTAAAGCAATGAACTGTTTATTATATTATTAATCATTTTTATACAAACATGGCCATGCTTTATGTACGGAATACTGAATGTGCTCTGAACAAACTGTTATGGATTCACACCTATCAATGTTATAAAGATGATTGTGATGATTTTTTTTATATTTGTAACCTAATATACACTTTTATAAAACAACAAAAATATAAAATGCTTTGAAAATCTACTTTTATGACAACAGGAGCAAATTAATCCTCCTACTATCCCTCATACCACAATCTACATATTAACAAATCGATTTTTTTTCCCTCATAAACAAAGCAATAGCTGGTAAGTGCCAGTGTTACCCAGCATGCCTCTGCAGCTGGACATGTCAAAGGGAATATGGGATCAGCAGACCAAATCCAGCTGAAAGCATAGCAGCTCTCCTCCTTTCAGCTCCGCTATGAGCAGATGTCACTGTGCAGGGTAAATCCCTGCTTTTGAACAACAGTTCTCAGTGAGAAGAAACAAACACAGTGATAATATGTCTTTAAAGTTGCTTTATAAAGCCAGCACATAGAAATTGCAAAAGCGTGCAGTTCAATATAGATCCCCCCAGACTTTGTATGTGCCCCCACACCATTGTAATGAACATCAACAACAAAACAAAACAAAAAAACGTTATTTTTCTTCCTTTCACAAGTGTCCTCAACTCCTTTAGAAAACCCAAACTTTCATTAAAATGGTAAAAAAAATAAAAAAATAATCACAATTCACTGCACTTCTGGGGAAAACAAATCCACAAAACAAACAGTAATCAGGCAGAAACATACAACGAAAATAATATAGGCAGAAATTATATTTTTTGTTTTGACAAAAATAGTTTTTTCTTATTTCCTTTTACCCCTCAATCCAATTCTTTCCAATACACGTCCACGTCCACGACAGCACTTCCTGTACACTCAAATCAATCCATCATTCCGGCTCCATGACAACAAATCCTCACTTCTGGGTACACTACGTCCAGTGGGAATGTACATATGAGAAGTGGTATTTTTTCACTTGCTGAGAAATCTCAAAATATTGGCTGTTGAATGAACGAACAGTGGCTGCTCTTTTAGGCAAAAGTCTTCAGATGAGTCCACATCACGGTGAGCTCTGCGGTTAATGGCAGTGGTGACTCGTGAAATCCTTGTGTGGTAAGATGTGGCGCTGTTGCTAGCTAAGCCTGCGCGGAGACATCAGATGACATTACCAGACTTAATATGTGTTTTAATGAGAGATATTTCAATTATGTTCACAAACAAAGACATGATTACATGATTTCTAAACATGTACAAGATAATGTCTGCCAAATGAAACTGAGCATGTTAACTGAAGGATGGATGATTGTTAGGATGTTGAAACAAAATTACGTTTTTTCTATATAACTTAGCAGATTTAAATATATAGCCAAACTTAAAAGCGGATATGATATTATGTAAAAATAAAACTGTCTTCAACCAAATTTGTTTTCATGAAAGACAAACCAATAAGAGCCTCTGAAAATGATCTAATAATTCTGTTTCTATATGACTAGAATTCAACTGATGATGCTTTTCTGCCAGACAGATACAGTATGAGATGAAGAAAGCAGGGATGATGAGCAGATATTTGGCAAGCATGCGAATGAAAATAAACAGATGATGGTGATCCAAGCCCAGAGAAGTCAGCACTGCCTACGAGAACATGTAAGACACAGTGTAGCTTGATCATTTTAGTCCACTTTCCACAGAAAACAAGTCAAAACTGTTCAAAGGTTTGGGGTGCGGATTTATTTATTTTAAATAATGTTTTAGCAAATATTCAGTAAGGATGCATTAAATTGATCCAAAGTGTAAGTAATAAGATTTCTAATACTGCAAATGTTTTCTATTCGCCAAATTATGCTGAAAAAATTTATGGTTTTCAACATTGATAACAATAAGAAATTTTTCTTGAGCACCAAATCAGCATATTAGAATGATTTCTGAAGGATCATGTGACACTGAAGACTGGAGTAATGGCTGCTAAAAATGTAGCTTTGCCCATCACAAAAACAAATTAGTGTTTATAATATATTAAAAAAGATTTAAAGTTGTAATAGTATTTTAAAACTCTTCTTTAAAAAAACAATAAAAAACCCACCAAACTTTTGAACAGTAGTGTACATGCACTTAATTATGCTCCCCTTTTCAAGAAATCTGTTATCTATTCTATTCTGATTCACAATCCTCATGACGAAAATGATATTTGAAAATGATATAGATCTGAACATGCACTCATCAGATTAGTGTTTGATTCAGACGATGCACTTCTCTGGGTTAGACAGAGCAAATGATAACAAAGGGTGTGCGTTGTTTCACGAACAGGACGGGTGAGAACAAATCCACTACTATCAGACATCCAAATCAAACAAATAAAACCTACCATGCATGCATTTAGACCCAGGAGTCAACAGGCTGAGGTTTAACATCACAAGCATCCACCAGACTGACAGTTGGCCTGTTGCTCCTGATATAGTGTTTCCTATTTGTGTCATTCTGCAGCAACGGGAGAGGGTTTCAAATCAGCAAAACCAACAGTTTAAACACACAGAGAAAGGCCAGAGTTAGTCTTTGCAACGGGGGGAGCTCAAGGGGAAAATAAACAGTTTGAAAGGATAGAAGAGAGAGGTCATTGAAGTGAATTCATGCAAGATCCATTCCGAAAACAACAAACCATTGTTTGACATGATATTTAGGTAAAAAAGCGTGTTGTGCCAACAGGGACCCCTAGAGGGAGCAACTTCATTGTATTAGATGAAAAATGAACCCTTAATGTCTGCCAAATATTGTGGCAATAGAAAAGCATTAATCTGTTTGTTCGGTTGACAGTCTGACAGTCGCAGCGACAGAAATCTGAATTTGTCATGACATCTATTAAAGCGTCCGGAAAGCCTAACAAAGAAATACGGCAGGCAGCTGTTGAGATACAAAGCCCTGTCACAAAGCTGAGACAGACTACAGATGGTACAGAAATGTAGTCGTCAATAATGCAGCGCGTCCGTGAACACGCTCATCTATGAGCACAGTGTGGCCTCTCTCGAATGCAGATGCAGAAAAGTGAATCACTCTCACGCTGGGCTCTGATAACACTCATAATATGAGATGACTTCATATAAAGTCAAGAGGGAGTAAGAGAACTCAATCTACTGCTGCAGAGGCACTTGATATGCAAGTCGCCCTCTCCTACAGATGCCAGTCAGAGCGCGAAAACAGACAGCATCAGGCATTACATTAATGACTTTAAAAATCACAAAGCTGATATTTAATTATATATTTAAGCACAACATGGGGCTAACAACGGACTGTATGAGGGGAAGCCAAGTTTAAATGTACTTAATATGGACAGATATAGACTGTAATCTGAAAGTCTGCTATAATTACTGATTACATAATCAGATTCCAAAAATTAAGTAGTTGTAATTAGATTAAATTACATTTTAAAATACTTGTAATCAGACTACAGTTACTTTATTTTATAGATTAATGATTACATATTATTCACACAATAGCAATAAATTATTAATAATTTACTGATTTATTTCAATTGATGTCATTTTAATATTATTTATTTTAATATGAATTAATTAATTATTTGCTTTGAATTATATACAAAAACTTGGTTTTCTTATGAACTAATGAGTTTGGAAAGCCTTGATAATGTAATGTAATACACTTCATGTTGTTTTTGTCATGTAATTTGGAATCAGTAACGGTTTAGAATTTGTAAGTAATCCACCCAGCTCTGTTCAGTATATGCACAGTATGTGTGTGTGTGTGTGTGTATATATATATATATATATATATATATATATATATATATATATATATATATATATGGTGACCGTGATTTCACCAAGTACATGTTACTGGATCAACAACCTTGTTAGTCCTTGAACTATATATATAGACAAATTATATTATCAATGAAATTATTTGAATGGAGAGTTTGATTTAAAAATGTACTTTTTTAATTAAATATTTATTTAATTAAATATAGATTTTTTATATAGATTCAACGTTTTATTGACACTATTCAGTACTAAATAAAAAGAAATTTTTTCTTGACTGTCTGCCATCTTGGATGAAATTTTATATTATTGCATAATATTTCTATGGTACCTGCTGTTTTTAACTTCCATCATACTGGGGTCATCTATGATGCCATAAAATCAGTATTGCCATGTCCACCAATTATAAGCGACTTTACGATCTTTTTTCATTAGGCTGCTTTTAAATATGGACAGTCATGGGTCACGTTTCCAATGCATGAAAACCAGCTTTGGTTTTGTTTTGGTGAAGAAAATTGCTTATTTTGGCTTAGATTGCTTATTGTTCCTTTCACTAATTAGACAACTCACCACTTCACCGTGGCTCCAACACAAAATCACTGTTAATATATCATTTCTCTTTCTGCTGCAAAACTGCAGCGCTGGTGCCTGAAGCAGCTAATGAGACAGTGAGGATATTACCCACTACCACAGACAGCACTGTCACGCAGTGTGCCTTCTCAGATTAAACAGATGTAGAAACGTGTCTCGCTTCTGACACTTCTGCTCTGACCTTTAACGGCTCCCGCTCCTGCAGATCTGATGAACCGTCGCTGCTCTTGTACTTGGAGTCTTTGTCTCTCTGGTCAATCGTCGAATAGCCATCTAATGAGAGGGAAAGAAAGCAGAAAAGCTCTGTTATCATGATCGGTGTGTCAGCACCCTCAGCATAGCTCTTCAAACAAGCAGCGACAGATCCCTCAACCTTCAGCTGGGCGCATCCCGTACGTGCTGCGTTCACAGATGTTCTCGTGATGTGTGTGATTACTGTGCGGGTTTTGTGTTTGTGTGCATGCGGGCCGTGTGTATGAGCCGTCCCCCATGGGCATCGCATTTCATCACTTCCTTCTACCCACTCAAGCAGCACCCCATCCTCAGCCTCTGTCCAATTATTGTCAGTCAGGCTTGGAAAGGATGCTGCTTCAGTGGAGAAGATCAGAGAGACGGCACCATAATGAAGAGGTTGTACTCTGTAGCGAAAAAGCAGCTGTGCTTCTGTTCAAATTTTCATTGGCCCAAAACACACCAAACACAACAACACTACAAACATCTTATTAAAAGAGGGGTATTGCAGACAGCTTGGGAATAAAACTCTTCAAGGAAAAAGAAAGGCAGTTCAAATTCAATTACTTTTAAAACTAATCACAACATTGCTTGGGAGGAATTTTAGGGGGAATGCAATTAGAGGGATTATGGTTCTGCATCCTTACAAAACCACATAAGTCTGTAGGGTTTTTTTTTTTTTTTTTGAGGGCATGCCGACATTGTCTTACCTGGACCGAGTTCGTCCATAGGTATCATATCCCCTCCGCTACACCCTCTGTTGCCTGCAAAGCATTTTACAGGCTGGATTCTTCATGCCACTAATACTCACGATCACTTTTAGAATGTCAATTTAAGTATAAAATCTAGAAATGTTGAAAAAGTAGTTTAAACACATAATTCTCTGTGAAATCCTAAACTATCCACTATTCTGAAGCGAGAGACACCAATCAGATAAGACACAGGAAGTGAGAACAGTGGCAGTCTGACTCAAGTAACCACCCACTGCCATAAAGCACAAGAATGACTATCAAATTAGTCATATTACACTCTGAGTCAATTTATGTATTACTATACACTATCGTTCAAAAGTTTGGGGTCAGTACGATTTAAAAAAAAAAAAAAAATTCCACATAAAATTTTAAGCAACATAACCGTTTTCAAATGTGATAAAAATAAATGTTTTTTGAGCACCAAATCAGCATATCAGAATGATTTCAGAAAGAAGATGCAACAGTGAAGACTGGAGGAATGGCTATTGCAAATTCAGCTTTGCATTTTAAAATATATTACAATAGAAAATAGTTATTTTACAATGTAATATAATTTTTTTAAACTATATTTACATGCAATATAGACTTTTACTGTATTTCAGAATAAATAAATGCATTCTTGATAAGCATAAGAGACTTTCAAAAACATTACCATCCATTAATTTTTTAATTGTAATGCATATTTAAATACATTAAAGAATACATTTCAAACATAATATAATGATCTTAAGTTAAATGTTTTATATGTTATTGTTGTGCTGATTCAGTAATATCCATCACAATAGTTCACGCATGAGTAGTTTATAGTGGTTAATTTGGTTATATTGCAGCTATAGAGAAAATGAGTGAGAAAAATGCTACTGAAAAGGTGGGCGGTCACTCTTGTGCTCTGTTCTTCACAGAAAGGCAAGCAAGCAAGGAATGGCATGGGACTGATGGAAGTGATCAAATGTATCACTGTCATGAGCATCCATGCTAACAGCAGTAATAAAATCTTTAAAAAAAAAAGCCAAAGCTGTCATGCTAACTCCTCTCTCAATGAGATGTGCCCTGGGTGGACAGATGGTGCTTTTTATTGCAGCACTGCAGTAATTTACCATCATTTTACTTGAGAGTGAATGAATAATGAGCTCCTACACTGAGGCCCATTAATCTGCTGTCTGATCCTCATAAATCATTCTGTATCATATGAACTGCTCAAATGACCGATTAAAGCACAAGAGATGCGGCAGCTGCACACACCAGCTGAGCAGCGGAGGTGAGAGATCAAGCATTGTGCCACGTGTTAAAACACAGAAAGTAGTAGAGTTCACAAGATATGCTCGCTCAGGTGCACCTCGCTCAGTCTGCTCCCCTGAGCACCCAGATTTGCTGTTATCAGGGTCTGTAAAGTCTCTGTTTGGGGTCTTACACTAACCTTGGTTCTTCTCCATCAAGGGGAGTGTAGTATCATCGTAGCCAGGCTTGCAACTCTTGGATCCTTTGGGAGTTCCAGTTGCTATCGGCTAAGAAGAATCAAGAAGAGAATGTTTCAGAAACACGGGCCAGAATGACAAACCTTCACAAAAAACAGTTACAATAGAACTTTCTGAGTGAACCTCACAGAAACCGTCAAGAAATGTCTGAATCATATTTCACTTTCTTACGAAAACGGTATTGTGCATCAAGGAAATGAGATCTATTGTTTCGACCTATTGTTTTTCCTGTAATATAACTTTATAACATATTTGTTTTATATATATATATTATATTATATACTTGTATATTATATTTATTCATTACACACAGTCTGATATATTTCAAATGTTTATTTCTTTTCATTTTGATGTTTATAACTGACAACTAAGGAAAATCCCAAATTCAGAATCTCAGAAAATTTGAATATTGTGAAATGGTTCAATATTGAAGACACCTGGTGCCACACTCTAATCAGTTAATTAACTCAAAACACCTGCAAAGCCTTTAAATGGTCTCTCAGTCTAGTTCTGTAGGCTACACAATCATGGGGAAGACTGCTGACTTGACAGTTGTTCAAAAGACGACCATTGACACCTTGCACAAGGAGGGCAAGACACAAAAGGTTATTGCGAAAGAGGCTGGCTGTTCACAGAGCTCTGTGTCCATGCACATTAACAGAGAGGCGAAGGGAAGGAAAAGATGTGATAGAAAAAAGTGTACAAGCAATAGGGATAACCGCACCCTGGAGAGGATTGTGAAACAAAACCCATTCAAAAAATGTGGGGGAGATTCACAAAGAGTGGACTGCAGCTGGAGTCAGTGCTTCAAGAACCACTACACAAAGACATATGCAAGACATGGGTTTCAGCTGTTGCATTCCTTGTGTCAAGCCACTCTTGAACAACAGACAGCGTCAGAAGTGTCTCGCTTCAAAAAGGACTGGACTGCTGCTGAGTGGTCCAAAGTTATGTGCTCTGATGAAAGTAAATTTTGCATTTCCTTTGGATATCAGGGTCCCAGAGTCTGCAGGAAGAGAGGAGAGGCACACAATCCACGTTTCTTGAGGTCCAGTGTAAAGTTTCCACAGTCAGTGATGGTTTTCGGTGCCATGTCATCTGCTGGTGTTGGTCCACTGTGTTTTCTGAGGTCCAAGGTCAACACAGCCGTATACCAGGAAGTTTTAGAGCACTTCATGCTTCCTGCTGCCGACCAACTTTATGGAGATGCAGATTTCATTTTCCAACAGGACTTGGCACCTGCACACAGTGCCAAAGCTTCCAGTACCTGGTTTAAGGACCATGGTATCCCTGTTCTTAATTGGCCAGCAAACTCGCCTGACCTTAACTTAAGAAAATCTATGGGGTATTGGGAAGAGGAAGATGCGATATGCCAGACCCAACAATGCAGAAGAGCTGAAGGCCACTATCAGAGCAACCTGGGCTCTCATAACACCTGAGCAGTGCCACAGACTGATCGACTCCATGCCACGCCGCATTGCTGCAGTAATTCAGGCAAAAGGAGCCCCAACTAAGTATTGAGTGCTGTACATGCTCATTTTTACACTTTTTAGTTGGCCAAGATTTCTAAAAATCATTTCTTAGTATTGGTCTTAATTTATATTCTAATTTTCTGAGGTACTGAATTTGGGATTTTACTTAGTTGTCAGTTATAATCATCAAAATTAAAAGAAATAAACATTTGAAATATATCAGTCTGTGTTAGTTTAAAAAGATTTTAATATACTGTAAGTTAGTGCTGGTTCAAGACTGTTTTCTCCTCTTTTTAGTTTATTTGCCTTTTTTAGCTACTGTTAGACTCTCTCCATAGCATTTTAAAGTGGCTGTTTCTCAAAATAATTCAAATAGATCACATATTTGACCATCAGCTTCGTGACAGGAACAGCTCGTGCAAATCTTATCACTCTTCTCGAGTTGATTTGAGGTTTCCATTAACCATTGTATAAATATTGGGTGGGGGAGGGTGGGTGGGTTACACCCCACATCCCCCCACAAACTACGCCCCTGGTGTCCAGACAGGAATATATTACATTAATGAGAAGGAGTGTTTTTTTTTAATAAGAATTTTGGGAGGATGATTCTGCTAGATTTTCATGAAAATAACACTCTATTAATGTTCCATTTTCACTATGCAAATACTTTCTTATTAATTTCTTTACATTTTGAAGTGAAGTGTGACCCAGACATTTCTTCACGAGATTTACCCTTCTCCACTTTAGAATTTGGTATAAGAATAACTGAGAAATCAGAGTGTTTGTGTGTGTTTATGCTTCGGTCTACCTGGAAGTGTGTTTTATTCCAGCCATCCTTGGTCAGGCCGTTTCTCAGCTCCTTATAGCTCCAAACCGTCTGTAGTACATGGGAAGCAGCTTTGGTCTCCCTTGCTGACTGGCTGCAATACATAAACATGGAGGGAAAGAGAGTTGAAATCTAGAACCCAGTGGAATAACTCTCAAATTCAAAGTCATCCCAGCATCGCAGAGTCACTTTGGCTCCAATCTCCAACCCATGTGGCCATAGATTTCTCTCTTTTCACTTCATTAGCTTTTTCTGTGATCCTCACTTAATTACCAGGATCCTACGACTTCAAAGCCGCATGTCCAGAGTCAGAGACGGATAGAGAGAGGCCGTGTAGGCACTCTCCAGTCTAGCATGTACTCTTTAAAAAGTTAATCTCTCACAATCAATATTTAGTTTTGGGTAAAATCATGCTCAAGCTGAAATGGTATAAATGTTTTTCACATGCATATATTAAATATGACATGTGTGGTGATAAAAATAAGACACATCAAAGAGCAGCAACTCTTGTGGCTGTTTTTCTCTGCGAGTCGAGGAGGGCCCAAACTAACATAAGATGTTTACACAGATCAAAAAAACCTTGTTGGTATACATACAGAACTAAGTGAGCCTTAAGAAATCATAACTGGTTGAAGTGAAAGTACTGTAGATAGTTGGCTTGATTTATAAAACAATTATAACATAGAAAGATGAAAATAGAGTTTAAAGGGATAGTTCATTCAAAATGAAAATTCTGTCATTAATTACTCACCCTCAGGACATTCCAAACCTGTAAGACTTTTGTTCATTTTCGGAATACTTTTGATGAAATCCAAGAACTTTCTGATCCTCCATAGACAGCAACGCAACTTCCATGTTTAAGGCCCAGAAAGGTAGCAGGGACATGGGTAAAAAATGAAGACCTTGTTTTTGTTTTCTTTCCATTAAAAAAATATTATTGTAGCTTCAAAACATTACGGTTGAACCACTGATGTCACATGGACTATTTTAAAAATGTCCTTACAACTTTTCTGTGCCTTGAACGTGGTAGTTGCATTGCTGTCTATGCAGGGTCAGAAAGCGCTCGGATTTCATCAAAAATCTCTTAATTTGTGTTCTGAAGATGAATGAAGGTCTTAGGGGTTTGGAACGACATGAGGGTGAGTAATTAGTGACAGAATTTAAATTTTTGGGTGAACTATCCCTTTAAAATGTTAAAGCTTTTTTGATTTAATATTCTAGTTTCTTAAAACATCTGATTTGAGCAGAAATCAGAAACTTGCAATGTGAATATAGCTTAACTCTGATCAAAGAGAAGACCACATATTGTGTCACTAGCATAATCTTGGTCTGTTCTTTGTTTCCTTCTTACCTGGTCCTGTTGATGGCAACTAGTTTGTCGATTGCTTGAGCAGTAATGAGAGAGCGGGCGTTCTCAGAGCTGTCAGTGATGATTTCATGGATGGTGTTGAGGATGGCCACCACTGTGTCCTCCTCCAGGTTCTTGGCTGGCCGCTGCTGTCCGCTGGGCAAGTTGCTGACCAAGTCCCTCATGGCGTAACTCCCTGAGGATGATAATATAAAAGGATGAAAGATTCAGCTCTGAAAGCTCAAACAGAATACAATTGTGCCAAACCAATTTACATATTAAAGGGATAGTTCCCCCAAATATACTCAAGCTCATGCTGTTCCAAACCCATAAGACATTCGTTCATCTTCGGAACACAAATTAAGATATTTTTGATGGAATCCAAGAGCTTTCTGATCCTGCATAGATAGCAAGGGTCCTACCATGTTCAAGGCCAAAAAGGCAGTAAAAACATTGTTAAAATAGTCTATGTGACATCAGTGGTTCAACTGTAATTTTTTGAAGCTACGAGAATACTTTTTGTGTTGAAGATGAACAAAGGTCTTACAAGTAATTAATGACAGAATTTTCATTTTTCGGTTCATTAACATTTAATATTGTGGGTAAAAATCAAATAAATAAAAAAACATGAAGTTAAAAAAAAATTGACAAAATGTTTATAATGGCCAATAAACTATTTTAAAGTGTATTAAAATGGAAAACAATAATTTTACATAGTTAATATATTTCACAATAATACTGTTTTTACTGTATGTTTAGTAATACAAAAAATACAGCCTTTCTTTCAAAAAGATTACAAAATCTTGTTGACTTTTCTTAGCAAAACTTATAAGGAAGAAATACTGAGTGCACCTTTATATAAGTATTATGGAAATATGTTTTTTAACATTATGGGTACTAATGATCCATAAATACTGCTCTTGCCTATCAGGTCTTTGTTGCGGCGGTCGATGGACAGGTTCCTCAGAGCGATGGCCACAGCTCGCACCACCTTGTCCGAGTCCGAGCGCAAGAGCTCGACGAGGATTGGCAGCCCTTTCTCCTTACGCACTGTCGCCCGGATATAGTTCGACCACTGCAGAAATGAGAGGAACAGACTGTACTAAGCCAGTGATTCTGACATTTTTCCACTGCATTCATTTCATGAGGTCAACTTATGCTCAGCCAGATATGCAGCTCTGGAATCTTCCAGAACAGCAATATGCCTGTCTGAGTATGTGCGTGAGAAAAAGCTCCTCTATTCTGAGAAACTGCAATCCAGTAAATAGCCATTTGTCCCTGTTAGACTTGTGTGCATTTGTCACTCCAACCCCATGAATCACAAAACCTTTATGTGACACAAGACATCTCTATTCTTCAGCCAGTGCCCCTGAGACAGTAATTAAGTTATTGCAATGCCACACTATGGCCACTAGGAGATGGTAGTGAGCCTAGAAACGCATTTGCCCAAAAAAAGTAGGAAAGAGAATAAATTAATAACTAAAAGTTCTCAAATCCTCTTATAGAGCACAGACGTGACATGCCCGTCTCCCTACAGCAGGGGTTTGTGATGTGCTGGGGCCTCGTGTGTCACCAGGCATAGAGATGAGGCAGGTCTGAAATGGTGTAACCACACAAAGAGGCTTGGAGCTTATGCATGACTGCACTTCAGGTCCGACATGGAGAAAGAAGCAGGGTCAGGGCAGTGCAGTTTAATGGGATTTACTCTTGCAATGGTTGTATAGGGAGATGTGTTTATTAGGAACATTTCCTCTTGACTTCTGCCTCAAGAGAGAAGAGAGCGCCACACGATACTGTGGCACAGATACTCGTAATTAAGTATTGACTAGGAATGTGTTCAAGGTGCACTTCAAGGAGACAAAAACAAAACATTACAAATGAAGCTTTATGGATTTGTATAATGTACTCTAGCAGACCAATCAGAGTTCGGTGGTGTGATGGTTGAATGGGCTGTCTTTGTTTGAAATAGACTTATGTTAGTTCACACAACCATTGATTCATCTTTTGTCATTAAAGTGATGTCATTGGTAGCTGGCGATGTGAATTTCAACTTCATTTATGTAGCTTTGAACTCATTCTTTTAGCCATTTTGAGAGAATGAATAGCCAGTGCTTGGAGAACAATTATTATTGCTTAATCTACCTTCACAGGACTGTTGTCAACAGAGAAAATGAGACCTTTTTTAGGATTTCAGCAGGGCAGTAATAAATCAGACATAAATTTAAATCAGTTCTTCATTTAAAGTACAATTGCATGAAAAAGATTTTTTTTAGAAAGAAATTCAAACTTTATTCAGCAAGAATGCATTAAATTGATGAAAAGTGACAGTAAAGACTTTCACATTGTTTCAAGAATGTATTACAGTTTCCACAAAAATAATATAACATAAATAATAAATGATTCTTGAGCACTAAATCAGCATATTAAAATTATTTCTAAAGGATTATATGTAAATTACATTTTAAAATATATTAAAGTTATTTTAAATAGAAAAAAATTTCACTATTTCATATTACTGCCTTTTATATTAGTGCAGCCTTGGTGAGTATAAGAGGTTTCTTGTACAAAAACATAAAAAATGAAAATCTTACAGACCCAACCTTTTGAATGGTAGTGTATACCACAAAAAGTCAATAAAATCACAATAAAAAAAACTACTAATTCATAAATTTATATAAAGAATCACATGGACAGAAAACAAGACGAGCGATGCCATCTTGACAACGGCTCTAATTACTGTATGTTTTATTTCTATATTTTGATGTCCATTTGCATAAGCAGAAGAACAGAATACACTATCCTGAATCTCTAATGGAAACAAATAATCATGAATATAATTCTGATCTGGGATTGTTTGTTTAAACGGATCTAAATAAGAATCAGTTTCCAATTCCTGGTGCTTCCAAATTTCTCATGTGGAGGAAAATTCTGAGAAGACACTTACTGTCCACTGTCCAGCGCTGAGGTTCTGCAGAGCCCCGGCTGCTGCTTCTAGCGTGTTAAAGTTCTGGCTTTCTGTAAGCAGGGACAGGTAGAGTCTGACCACCTCTGGCTGATACAGTAACTCAAAACCTGCACACATATATGACAAATAAACAAGAGAATTACACATAAAACACTGTTAAACAAAGTAGACACATACAGATTAGCTATGGGGTGGTAAAAATTTATTGAATCTCCTCAGCGTTGAGATGCACCTGGCAAAATGAAAAGTGGACAAAATAACAGGGTAGGACAAATGCATCATTATTATTAGAAATAGAGACAATAACAGCAGCCCAATCTCAGGCAGTGAAATCAGGGAGTCTTTCATTAGACATGACTTGAGGAAGAAGCTCCTTCTTGCTGATTCAGGGTCAGGTCCTCCAACACAAAATACAAAGACATTCTGAGAATACCCAGTTAGGTTGGAGACATTTGCAGCAATAGTAGGAAGTGGATAATTAGCTTCCTCCTGCCTAAATGCTAAATGATGCCAGCAGACATACGAATCACTGTATGCTACTCCCGGGATGTGACTTTTTGTGTGTGTGTCCCACATTTTCAAACATAAGACGTGGCTCTAAGAATTGCAAGACAAATTCCACTGATCTAACAAACACAGACAGAGAAAGCACTGTGTATTACAGTGGTTCTCAATTGGTTTTGCTTTAGGAACAGATTTTATAAACCCAGTAGTGACTCAAAACAGTACCACAATTGTTTTTTTTTTTTGAAGATGAGGTCATCACACAATCTGACAATGTTCACACTGGCCTAATTTTACAATTTTACCAAGTGCAAAAATAATATGTATTTTTGTACTAAAATACATTCTATTCTATTCTAAAATGATCTCAAACTAATTTGTACATTTGCATTCACATTGCGATAAATAAAATAATCTGGGCTATTTTTAAAGACACTCAAATTTAAATTAAAAAATTTAAATTCTGTCATCATTTACTCTCACATTGTTCCAAACCAGTATGAATTAATTTATTCTGTGAAACACAATCAACATATTATTAACTGTTTCTGTCCATACAAGTCAACACAATCCAAAACAACACTGAATGCCAATGCCACTGAGTTACACTCTATGGACAACAGAAACACTGAGACATCTTACAATTTTTAATTTTAATTGTGTTCCAATTAATACAGTTTTGGAATGACATGATGTGGAGTAAACGATGACAGAATTTTCATTCTGGTGTGAACTACCCCTTTCAAATCAATTAATATCCACTGAAAGTTTCAACTTTTGAGTTCTGTAAATTCCTGTCTGGGTCTGAGGGTAACCATTTAGTTCAAGTCTTCTACTGTGCAACCACCGCACATCCATCATGTTCAATTGAACTCTCTTCACGACTTGACCTGGGCAAGCATTTAGCCAAGACTGAGCATGACGGATGTGAGGTGGTTCAACAGGCTGCCTTCTTTTTCACTGCCACCACGTCAAGATCGAGGAGTCTGGAGAAGTTCAGAGGAACCTGAGCAATGATATTCATACAGCAGCAAAACTGCAACAAGGTGTTATTCGGTAACATGTCTGAAATGAGTTTGCACTGTGGTAGAGAGCAGAAAAAGATGGAAGGGCTCCCACACTAATGCTTGTTTGCTGGTGTGTGACTGCATTAGAAAACTGCCTGGCCCATCTGCACTTTCTAAATGTGCACCTAACACCTATAATTTAGAGAGGGAAGAGTGGCCTTCAGGATGTGGGCTGCTCACTACACATTTTTATTTCTGTCTGACTGATGGTTTGAGTGAAAGATCTGTCCTCGACTATTTATTTTATTTTATTTTATTTATTTTTTTTCGCAGTTTCCACACATTCACAACCTCAATTACCATTTAAGGCTATTTTAAGTCTTTCTCCTCCCTATGCTTTAAAATACTTCTTGAGTACGTTACTATGCTAAAAGACATCAGAGCAGCCTTAGAGAGCGAGTGTATGTACAGATTACCTAATGCATGTGCTCACTTCAGTGTTATGCTTTTTTACACAGAGCTAAGTGGAAAGTCATGAGTCATAGTCATTCAGATACAGAGGTATATTCTTTCTTTGACAATAATAGCACCCCCTAATCAGTCAACATTGAAAAACGAAATGATTTATATTGTGGAAAGATGACTGCCTGCTAGTTTAGCTTGAACTCAAACCAGTTAATACACACCAAATCAGCTTTCTATCTTGTGGAGAAACGGTTGACAGATTTATCACCACAAATGAAGGTTGTTCTCCTCGTATGACTGACGCTGGTGTTAAACCCTACTGCAAACTTTGCGTCGTATTAATGACAGCACTTTGATTTCTGGGAGTCTGTAAGTTCACATTCTTGTGCAATTCTTGGAGGCCAGATTTGCCCCTGAGCAGTAGTTATGAAACAGCTCATTTTAAGTTGTGATTAGGGATAAGTTACCAAAATGTCAAAATCTTTCAGAGAGAGATAAAAACATCTCATTCCTGCTGGGATCCGATGTCCATTTCTTTAAACAAAGCAAGAACCGCGCTGTACTGTTAAATACATGAAATGAGCGGTCATACACATAAATGTCAAAGCCACTGTAAAAACATCCACACGTCACCCCTGGTGCCTTATTATATGAATGTAATTTGCAATTCCAAGTGACAAAGGGGAGGAATAATGAGCAGGATTCAGAGAGACATGCTCTTGCTTTTGTAGTGCTACTCTCTTTTAGTAGGTCAACTAAAATTAGTAAGTGACACTAAGAAACTATCAATGCAGCCCAGCTAAAAATAAAAACTTCTTTTAAAGTTACAAAGGAACAACCTGTAGTACCATTAGTAGAACGTTCTGATTATCAAAGAAAAACCTTCTCAAAACATTTAAAACCACAACTTTTAGGAATAATATCTGGAGAAACATTTTTTAAACAAAATTACTATGCAACAACAACTAAATTACCACATAACTGGCTCAAATCAGTGTTGTTATTGTTAAAACTATAAAAAAAAATTATTAACTGAAATAAAAATTAATATTAGATTACAAACTCAAACATTTTATTTCAGTTAGTATTTCAATTCTAATTCTGGTAACACTTTAGTGTAGTAGTGACCAATTCGCACTACTAATGAGTTGCTTATGAGTTGCTTGAGTTGGTGGGGAAGTCGTGGCCTAATGGTGTTTGACTCCTAACCCTAAGGTTGTGTGTGCACTTTGGATGGGTTAAATGCAGAGCACGAATTCTGAGTATGGGTCACCATACTCGGCTGTATGTCACGTCACTTGTCATGTCACTTATTAACATTAATAACATATTGGCTGTTTATTAGTACTAATAAAGCACATATTCTGCATGACCATATTCTACATCCTTAATACAAACCAATACCTAAATTTAACAACTACCTTACTAATAAATAAGCAGCAAATTAGAAGTTTATTGAGGCAAAACTCATAGTTAATGCGTTGTTAATAGCAAGAATTGGACTTTAAAATAAAATGTGACCCTAAATTTTAAGTGCTAAAATAACCTAAACTGTGAAAGTCAAAGAGAAATAAAAATTAAATAGAAATATAAAACTAACCAAACAAAAAAGACAACAGCACTAAAATAAATAAAAATAATATATATTTTTAAATATGTTTAAATAAATAATAAATATTATTTATTTATTTAAAATTTTATAATAAAATAAAAAATAATCATATTTAATAAATAATATACATATTTTTATATAAAAATAAATGATATAATAATAATAATAATAATAATAATAATAATAAAAATAATAATTAAACTAATAAATAAAAAAGCTTCAATAAAATCATAAAAGTTGTAAAATATAATAAAATTATTGTTGCTGGAGATACAAAATTGGTCATCTCGGTTATACTGCTCCGGAAAAATCATTTTAGGCTTCTTGATTTACAAAGAAAAGTATGTATACTTGAATTTGTGAATACAAATGATGAGAAAGAAAGAATGGATTCTCCCCTGAAGAGTCTCCAGAGGGAAAATGACTCATGTCCATTCAACTCCAAGCAGGCCTGAATGACAGTCTACCTTTGGAACAGACTCTGCACTTACTCTTTACGTGATGCTTTGTGAGTTGAATTCACAAAGTGGCAGGAACTTCAAATGCCAAAAGGAAGGTGGTAATGGCTTACAGTCAACATCACAGCATCCGTGCTCGTATGGGCTGCCCGCAGAGACAGGAAGTAGGGTAGTCTGCAGGGAATAGGATGCACCAACAAAGCACCTTTCTTTTCTTTCTCATTCTGAACCCCTTATCCCTCCACAGGCCACTGAAACAGAATGGGCAAGCCTGTCGAATATTTGATTTTCTCTGGAAATGTTTCTTTATAGATTGAAAGTCTCTGGCTAGCTCTTCAAATGCTCTGGTTCTTCCTAAAAATGGTATCTCCCTCTCTCCCCTGTGCTCTGGCTGGCTAAGTCCCACTGTGACGTCCCATAGCAGATCCTGGCTGCTGAGACCAGCTTGTCACCGCTCACCCAAGGAGGTCTTTTTGATTTCTACTAGCCCTCAATGGCTGGTATTATGTTGAACGCCAGCCTTCAAATCACCCTTCCTAACAAGAGATTTTCCCTCTCTATTCATCCACTTGCTGCACCCCATCCTTCAACTGAAAAAACTTTTCAGTTTAATTACTTTTCTATGCAAATAATATTGAGACTGTAGTGTTGAACTAGAAATACTATTTATTTCTCCATACTAATTATTTCATACTATACTAATTATTTCTCCAGGTTTGTGTGGGTTTTAAACACAGTGGGCGGTGACTGGGTGAAGGGGATGTTTATTTGAGGCACAAACATGTTCCGAGAGATGCATTGAGATATCAGTGCGAGAGAGAGGAAACTGAATTGCGTTATTGAATTACTAAAGATCTAGAGGTCAGATAAAGTCCAGAATTATCCCTGCATCTTTTTAAAAGAATACTACCAGTTGAATAGCCCAGGGTTGAGGTGTGTAATTGAGTGAGTATTGAAGAGGTAGGAGGAGATGAGGAAATAAGCAACTCTGTGTATAAAATTCAACTGTGGAATTGAAGCAGGCAGAGATGAACATAGACCAGCACTTCAAAACCACCATCGCTTCAGTCACCTAGGCAACCAACCGTCCGACCACACCAGCAAATCTATTCATTAATAGACTTTTAAGAAAGAGAGAGAGAGAGTAAAAAGGAGAGAGACAAACATCTCTAGGTGACAAAAGACTATAATATGCTATATAAATGCTTCATTTAGCTCTGATTCAAACCTACAAAGCTGCCTACCCAGACAGCATCTTAAGGTTTCAGAGGATGGATCTGGATGTGAAGCCTGTTCAAATAAATCATCCAAAAAAAAAAAAAAAATGCTTAGCCTACTATAGACACTACTGTTCAAAAATTTGTAGGTTGGTATGATTTTTTAATGTCTTTGTAGGTCTTATATGCTCACCAAGGCTGCATTTACTTGACTCAATAGTAATACTGTGAAATATTATTACAATTTAAAAGAACTGTTTTATTTTGATATATTTTACAATGTAATTTAAACCTGTGATAGCAAAGCTGAATTTTCAGCAGCCATTACTCCAGTGTCACATGATCCTTCAGAATAGAATAAAAAAAACAGCATTTATTTGAAATATATTTTGTAACTTTGTACAATGTCTTTACTGTCAACTTTTGATCAATGAATGCGTCCTTGGTGAAAAAAAGAAAAAAAATATTAATTTAAAAGTAAATTCTTCACTGACCCCAAACTTGCTGCCTAGAAACCAGCTGCCTATGTAGGCTGAAAATGGCAAGGCAGCTCTCTAGGTTTTGAATCAAACTGTTTTGTTTCTGTCTAGGCTAAATTGAGAGGCTAAAAACGTGAGGGCTGTGCCATAGCATCCTCGAAAAATAAAACACTCTATGGACAAACAAAACCTAATTTGGTATTGCACAGGATACATCTTTGGAGAAAGAATAAGAGCAGATGAAGCCTGCCCATTTAATTTAACAAATAAGGGGCCGTCTCTTTGTAGGTCTTATATGCTCACCAAGGCTGCATTTACTTGACTCAATAGTAATACTGTGAAATATTATTACAATTTAAAAGAACTGTTTTATATTTTGATATATTTTACAATGTAATTTACACCTGTGATAGCAAAGCTGAATTTTCAGCAGCCATTACTCCAGTGTCACATGATCCTTCAGAATAGAATAAAAAAAACAGCATTTATTTGAAATATATTTTGTAACTTTGTAAAATGTCTTTACTGTCACTTTTGATCAACTGAATGCGTCCTTGGTGAAAAAAGAAAAAAATATTAATTTAAAAGTAAATTCTCACTGACCCCAAACTTGCTGCCTTAGAAACCAGCTGCCTATGTAGGCTGAAAATGGCAAGGCAGCTCTCTAGGTTTTGAATCAAACTGTTTTGTTTCTGTCTAGGCTAAATTGAGAGGCTAAAAACGTGAGGGCTGTGCCATAGCATCCTCGAAAAATAAAACACTCTATGGACAACAAAACCTAATTTGGTATTGCACAGGATACATCTTTGGAGCAATCTTCCACTAAAAAGAATAAGAAGATTCACCTTTAGCTCTGCCTCATTTAACTTTAACAGACACAAGGGGCGTCTCATACGATGCATTGAGAATGAAGGATGAAGGGAGCATGAGATGGCATGCAGAACATACAGCGGAAGCACTTAACATGAGCTGCACTGTGAAGTGCACTGCAATCTCACAGCACCAGTGCTATGATCTCACTACATGATAATGACACTTTAAATTCTAATGGTTAGCAACGCAAAAGTACAAATTGCTCAGTGAATACCAAGTGAATAAATCTAACAGATTAAATAGGAAGGAGGCATTATACATACTGATATCAAATCAGTCAAAGAGAGATGCCCACAGGCTAAAAGCACACGGCTGATGCACATTGTGTTTTTGAGAAAATACACAGTTTTGTCAGAATTTTTCCACTGAGAATTTTTCTATTGTCTATCTTGTCTGACAGCCATTTCACCCAGGACAGAGAGAAATATTGAGTTTCAGTGATACAAGACAAAAACCAACCATGTTGTTTGAACAATCTGTTATGAATTCTGGGGACGGCATCTGTCAGTTTTTGATGCTGTGAATGACTACACACACACACACACACTCTCTAAAACTCTATTACAAAACCTAGTGAGCTGCTTTGCTGCCTACTACTTAACACAGGGAGCTGTCTAAGGCAACATCCTAACTGTCAGAAAAGTCTCATGAGTGACCAAAGTGGAACGCGCTACATATGAAACTCCAGATGCGACAAAAATGGCACTCCACACAGGAGAATTGCAATTGATTTCAATGCAGTTTGGCATTAGCATGTTGCTAAAGGACTTAAGCATATATCAAACATATGTATTGTGTAAAATATATCATTTAACTACACTGACTATTTTGGTCACACTTTATTTTAAGGTCCAGTTCTCAATAAAATCTAACGATTAACTACAAATTTTGCCTCAATAAACTCCTAATTACTGCATTAAAGGGTCACTTCACCCCAAAATGAGAAAAAAATAGACGTTAATTTCTCACCCTCATGTCGTTTCAAACATGTGTGTGTATGTGTATATATATATACATATATATATATATATATATATATATATATATATATATATATATATATATAATTTTTTTTTTTTTTTTTTGTGAAGGATACATATTATGTGGCCTTACAATTTTGCCAAAACAAGCTATTTTAGGAGGCAGCATAATTACATTGCTTACCTTTTGGAGAAAGCTTTGGGTGTGTGCCAATGTTGCCTTAAAATGCTGATTCTGTAGGCAGCTTTCTAAACAGTTTAAATTGTGTGTGTTCACAACAGCGACAGTCTTACAAATTCCCCTCACTTTCTATTTCTTTTATGCAGTCCTCCTCCTCTAACCTTCATCTGTTTCTTCTTCAGACTCTCTGGCTGACACTCTCTCTCTTCTAGCTGCATAGTGTCTTTGTTAGGCTTGTGTGAGTCATTGCTGGGATGCCGGTAACAGATGATATGTCTGATCTGCTTTGCCTGGAGAAGGATGTCCCTTCGCAGGCCTGATGTCATATCCCATTCTTTACGACCCACCTTCCTGCCATCCCATGCTCGAGCACATGATAAATAATCACATGCTCCACATCTTTTCTTTTCTCCCTGGCTCTTCATCTCACATACACAAGTCATCCGACGCCTCATTCTTCACTGGCACAAAAAAACCTGGCTAGTGTGTGCCACAAACTATAATCTCAGGAATGAAGCCCAGTCTTCAGACAGGCTGTCTACATCCCCTCGCTCCTGCATTACGCAAATGACAGTTTTCACTTTAAAAAGTTCATTTATAAAATGGCATGTTTGCAAAACAGGAAACAATAAACGCTGGCAGCTCTTTGTGTAGATGCCACTGACGGCTTGCCTAGTAATCTGTGCCTAATTGCATTCAAGTATGTGTGCGTGTGTGTAAAGCATCTCTCTGAAAAACAGAAACATCCTCTTCTGGCTGAAAAGCAGCACACAAAGGCCCCGATGGGAGGGTAAATCTCACTCTATTCCCTCCCGGTAGTTTAATTCAGCCCTGTAATTATTGCCTAAGCCATTAGGCCAGTGAAGAATGGTTCGCTGCATCACGTACAGATGCTGGGTAATATTATGAACAAGCCCTTGCCTACTCAGCCAGTACAATAATAGAACAGCAATAGTAATAAACAGAACTATTATTAATAGGTTTTAGTAATAGACATTGAAAAACAAGTCCAAACAAATGATTTACTGATGAGGTTTTACTGTGGACAATGGCTGCTTCGGCTGGCTCATTTTCACATGAGTTGTACTTGCACCAATCACGTACCCATTAGACACTGTCTAACAAACAATAACATATGCACAATGATGCATATCACCTATTACATCCATCATTAACTTTCTGTGGCCTTCTGGCATCAAGTGCTAATTGCAAGCTCCTTCAAAAGACCTAGATGGAAACTAGAATTTCAGACTGATCTGGGATCAGATCACTGCCCAAGTCCTAAATTGGAGAGCAGTGACAGAGGATCTGCCTCCATTCGAACAATAATGCCCAGGTCCAGTGGCCCAAAAGTGGGGTGTGAAAATGAAATGCTGCTGGAAGAGCTTGAACAGATTCACCTAAATAGTATGCTAGTATGTTGGTCTGAATTCAACCAAGTTATTTTTATTCTCTCCTTAGTGAAGACCACTTTTTCCTGCACATTACTTCTCAAAAGTATTAATTTTTTTTAAAATAAAGTAATAATTTTATTCAGCAAGTATGCATTAAACTGATTAAAGTGAAGACATTTATATAAGAGTCCTGAGAGAAAAAAAAATTCAGTCTATCAGACTGATCACAGAAGGATCATGTGACACTGAAGATTAATGGATTAATGGCTGCTGAAAATTCAGCTTTGCCATTTTAAAATGATTTTAAATTGTAATAATATTTCACAATGTTAGTTTTCTCTGTAATCTTGATCAAGTAAATGCAGCCTTGGTGAGCATTAGAGACGTCTTAAAACATCTTATTGACCCTAAATGTCTGAATGATTATAGTGTACATTCACCAGGCTGTGTTCAAAACCTTTAGTTGGTCAATGAAGGGAATGGGAAACTGACTTCAAAGACACTGTAATGGCATGTATAAGGATCTAGAACAAATTCAAGTGAGTTTTAAATATTCCCAATAACATATTTCATGATTAATATTTCTTGGTAGAAATTGTTCATATTTTTCATAACTGTCCAAATTCAAAGTTGAAAAAAAAAAAGACATTTATGAATTCACATTTTTTCCAACCATTCCATCAGACTGAATATTTTTAATCTTTCGACCAACCACTGATCCGCACATAGTGGGATGGCACAGGGAGTGAAAGATGAATTATGCTGCCTTCAAAAATTACCCAAACATTTAGAGTTGGTTAGAGTGATTTGACAAATTATTTTTCAGGTTTTGGACAAAACCCTGGTGTCCTTAAGGCCCAGGTATGGTATGACATTACCTGGTCATCACTAGGACAATAAATTTTCCCAAAAGGGGTCATAGGTACCCCTCAAATATTAGCTTTTGTGAATGCGTCCCTTCTCCTAATTGTAATAAACATGATGCAAACTTGTATATACACAACTTTCATATTCAAATACATAGAACAGCTAAGAAAGACTTCAAGAACATCCTGATCTTCATTCTTCTCATGACTCCATACTCTCCCCAGGCTAGCAGTGCCTCTCAGCACCATGCCACATAAAAGCCGCTGGTCTTTTGTTGATCATGAGCTGTGGTACAATAGAATCAATATTATCAGCAGCGGGTGGGATAATGATTGGCAAGCGACTGGATGGCAATGCCAGTTTTCTTTCACAAACTGGCACCTCCATGGGTGGCACACCTGGAAAATTCTGATTTTATCAGCACCTCAAACTCAGAACACGAATGATGAGCTGCCAGGAGCATTCTATGTGTATATGTTATCTTTGAGAAGAGCTGGGAAGCTGTTAAACTACATTAAGGCCACCCAATGAGTGCAAAAGTAAGCCACTCCGGTGTGTCTCCAACCAGACTATGATGACGAGCAGCTGCAGTCATCTTCTGGCAACTTAGTTTTTACTTACAGTCCACTATCAAGAGCATGTGATTTCTAACACTGTGCTGTTTGAGACATTATCAGGGTGCTACATTCCATGTTGGCGAATGAAGACGCTGCAAGAGGATGGAAGCTCGACACCAGGTGGGATGGGATTGTTCCTGCATAACGAGTCACTCATCCTGTCTTTTTTCCCCTATAAGTTTTCATATTTGAAATTTAAACAGCAAAAACTATTTCCATAAAGAGTATTTAGTTTTAGTTTTCCTGTGTTTAGGTAAATTTAGTTGAGAAGCAAAACTGCACTTTGAGACTTTTTGTTTTTGTTTTATGCATTAAACAAATGTAAAATTATGCTTAAAACAAGAAAAAAACTACTTGCCAATGGGGTAAAAATAATGAAAAAATAAAAATATTAAACATAAATAAATGATTACATTCTATTTTTATATTCTATATTATACATTCTCTGAAAAAAAATCGTATAACCATAAACAAGTTGCTAAGTAATTTGTAAGGAAAAAATAAATCAACAAAGGGTGTTTAGACATTTTTACTAAAAAACAAGACTGAAATACTGAAAAAAATAAGCTTTTTTCAGTGCTACGACAGGAAAAATATTTTTATATTTTATAAATAAAGTCACAGAGGCGTCTCCCAGCATGTGGGAGAAAGACAGTGTTGACAGAATGAGAGCCAGATGAGGCATGTCAGCATAAATGTGAAATGTATAGCTCTGATAAACAGGGACGTCAGTAGAGAGCTCGAGTTCATTAACAAAACATCAGTGGAAAATTTGGCAGCTTCGGTTTTAGAGCAGAATCCCTAATCCCAGCAGAGACAGTTTCCTAATAGAGGACTCAAATGGATAACACAAATGGATTTCTCAAGTGCAGATTGCTGTAAAACATCCCAATTAAGAATGTTGTTCCTGTTGTTAAGAAGCTCCCTAAATTCAATGGAGGGTTCAACAATGCAGCCACCAGGCACGATGGGAAGATGCTGTTCCTAAGTGAGCCGTCTGTACCGCTCAGCTCTGTTTGGAGAACACGTAAATCTCCATACAGAGCTAGCTGTCAACAGAGTTAAATTAAATGAGATATGGAGCAATGCAATGAAAGGCACACACAGGAAAAGAAAGAAAGAATATTATCTGTACCTGCTGTATAACCTTGGGAAAACTTGTCTAATATGCAAACAAGCACTTGTATTTTTGTGACAACAATTCAACAAAGAAAAAAAAAGATTAATCTCTATAATTAAAAACTCCCAGAACTGGAAGCTTCAAAAGGTATTACCACAGTCTAATCAACAGGCAAACACACAAAAGCATGAATTTATTAGGAAGTGTTGAGTTGGAACTGAGCAAAGTCACTAAACAGTTGTGCCACTTCAAGTTCAGCGTTTTATACACTAATCTTTCAGGTGCTAAAAGCATTGAAAAAGTGCAATGAGAGTTTATCACGTCTGTAGTCTTATGGGATCAGGCAGAAAATTTTCATTTAAATGAGATGTTTTTGTAAATGATTATGCTGCCTTCTGAGAGCTCAATTTAGACAAATTGTCTTGTAAAAAATGAAATCATAGCTTCAACTCTGAGTATGGCAAAGCTGAGAAAAATCATAAATATGCTTTCATTCACATCAAAAATAATGACTGTTTTCTTAATTATATTTAATAATAGTGTAGAGTCATTAGCTTATCAACATGTTAACGTCAAATTCTTTCTTTTTTTTTATTATGCAAGTAAAGAATGTGACAATGTTTACATTGTCAGAATCCCTTGGACCAAACATATAACATAAGTAAAAACCATAGGCTAAGTAAAGAATGTGACAATATTTACATGTACCAAATACAGAATCACTTGGTCAAACATAGATACTGATAGTCAACATTACAAGTCCATTCTGATTAGCTCCTGTATTTGCATTCATGTGTCTGTGAGCATGTATGTGTGTGCATGTGTGTGTGTGTGTGTGTGTGTGTGTGTGTGTATGTGACACTGTATCTAGGGGTGGGGAGGAAGCATACAAATCAAATAGTATCTTAACAGATTAATAACAGATATAAGTAGTATAACTTAAAAAAGGAGACCATCAGAGACAACAAATGTTATTAAATAATAAGGGCTCAAATTGAGGGGAGATGCGGGGGATGACATCCCCCGGTTGAAAAAAATGACAAAAAGCATCCCCTCAGTAAAACCACCATCCCCTTTAGATTAATAATGTGTATTATGTAAAACTTATAAAAATGAAATGTTTATATTTTATACTTATGATAATTCACAAACTAAATAGCAGTGGATTGGCCAATCAGAACTCTGTACTGTAACAAGCTGCTCACAAGCGGAAGCAAGTTTTTGCAAAATGGTTCAAGCGCAACTTATGAAGTTCTTGAAAAAGAAGACAACAGAAAAGCTATGATTTTTCCTTGATTATAATTTAAAGACATTCCCCGACATTACGTTATTGTGCTGGATGTGTGACTGTGAGGGATTGAGACAGGCAGCATAATCATGTACAAAAACATCTCATTTATATGAAAATTTTCTGCCTGATCCCATAAGACTACAGACGTGATAAACTCATGCTTTTAGCACCTGAAAGATTAGTGTATAAAACGCTGAATTTGAAGTGGCACAACTCTCTATACAACAGTCACTGGCAACACGGTTTTTCGATCCTTGAATGAATAAAGATTTTGAAGGAATCGAGTGAGCCAGTAATTCAACAGTCCGTTCAGATGGACTCACTTGTTTAGTTTCTAAATGAATCAGCTGTTTTGAACAAATCGTTTGATTTTAATGATTTAATAAATAATTTATTAAAACATAGACTTGCTGCCACCTACTGGCGGTTTTATTGTCATCATTATTTATCCATGACAGACCTAAACCAGACAAGGTGCCAGCACTACCAGCACAAAAACACATTTAGCAAAATATTGACCAAAATCCCTCCATTTCAGGCACCAGAAGGAAAAAAGCTTATAAATAATAGCTCATTTAATAAGGCTAATTTTTTTTTGTAAATGATAAATTTTGTAATCATTATGAAAAATTAGCTACATGAACTTAATCCCCAGCCCATCTCACACCACAACACATATAAAACAAAAACACACTCACAAAAACACACACACACACACACACACACACACACACACACACACACACATATACATATATACACATACATAAGAGTATAAATAGGCTAACCTTTTATTAAAGCTCCCTGTAGTGAAAATCAATTTTTTTATGTTGGTCTATGTGGTGTTTTTAATATGCTCTTAGACAAACCATGTGCCAATCCATTCATCAACACCATTGCTGAGTATTTTCTCCTTAAAACTGTAGTTTCCCAAAGGCTGTCCCAGTCACGCGCATATGCTCACGGGCACGAACTTGAATCACAAACCTGGCTGCATTCAAGTCTTCAAGGCATTTTGAGGATACAACATCGTCAAGTAAATAACTTTAACAAATGTTACAGTATCCACTGTAGTTATCTGCTAGTAAAAACATAGTTTTATCAGTCATTATCTGTTTAGGAACCAGAGCAAACAAATATGTTACCTCACAAAGTTAGTCATCAGTCTCCTTGCTTATGTTGAGAATACCAGCTTGTTTTGGTTCAAACATATATGGGTTAATCAAACCAGTATTTCCACTTCACATTGTATCGCGTTTATTACAGTTCAGCTAGTGGATCAGGAGTCCCTGGCTGTATGAAACACAACAATGGCTAAACTGCGTTGTTTAGAATGAGGGCTAAGAAACACAATAGGCACACTAATAGCTTCTCTACATGAACTTCACATTCTGTGACCTCTAGCACAGCAAATGCCATTTCAGTTAACACTAAAGAACATGCACTCATTAGCTCTGCTCCGAAACCTAGTGAGCTGCTTTTAAGGGATCACAGGCACCCTCAGGAATCTAGAGGTCACATTAAGGTCTGCTCATGTATGAAGCACTGCTCACACAAGATGTTACTTTCAAAACAAGCTGATATTTTATTTTCATTTAAATGTTAGTTTATTTAAATGTAAGTTAGTTACTTACTTACTCAAATTTTTGAATGTTAGTGTATTGCAGTTTCCACAAAAACATTAAGCAGCACAACTGTTTTCAACATTGGTAATAATACAAAATGTTTTGTCTACACCAAATAAGAGTAATAAAATGATTTCTGAAGGACCATGTAAAATTAAGACTAGAGTACTGACAGCTACAAATTCAGATTTGCCATCACAAAAATTAATTACATTTTACAGTATATGAGTTAATTTACATTTTAATAATATTTAACATTTTTAATAATATTTTAATAATATTACTCTTTTTACTGGTGTCATCGAATAAATGCAGTCTTGTTGACAATATTTAAAGATCATAATAATAATTAAGTATTTATTACTTCTTTTTTGTGTGTGTTTAAAATGGGTCATTTACGAGGTTCCATAACAATTAGGATACAGACAGCAGCTGCCGGCACTGAGGCCCACAGACCCATTGTCCCCTCATTGTCAGTCTCATCTCCCTCAGAATCCTTAATTAATTCTCTCCTGTCTCTTTCTCCACAGCTGTGAATAATCCAGCAAGGAAGACTTCATATCTTTCATGGCTTGTAGTTTTAAAACAGGACCTCTCTGAAACCAACTGCTTAAGGCATAAAATGCAACAAAGATGCTTGGTGAATCAACAATGGCTGAGTGTCTCAGGTTCAGCTAAGCGACAAAAATCCCCCAATACTCTAAGCTGTCACAGCGGCCTCTCAAGCACACGTTTATGATGTATGGATATATATATCACTCAGAGAGGAATCAGGATAGGAGCAGTCCAAATTCACAATAACCTAATTTACCCTGTTCTTTTAAGTACATATTCATCCCCAGGTGCCAATCCCATCTGAAATCTGACCAGACTTATTATTCATATGATCTGTTGGACAAATGTGAATCCTTTTGTATTCATAACACTCTAGCAAAGAGTCAGGAGAGGTTATTTTTCCTGTTCCAATAAGTGCAGGTTTATGTATTATGTCCAAAACAAAGCCCAGTGCTTTCAGAGGCCTATAAATAAATACCCTTATGTCTCCATCAGAAGCATTTTTTATAGAATATAATGGGTTAGAAATACAGAGTCAATTGGCATTACAAACGTCCTTGATCTTCCTGTTTAAAAAAATGTGTCTTTTAACATTTTAACAAAAAATATAATATGTTAAGTGGATCAGGAGTCTTTTTTTTAATTTGTTGAAGCGAACCAGCCTTTAAATATAACATGTGGCACAAGAAAGAACAAAAAATAAATACACTTTTTTAAAAACTCATCTGCTTGCTTGACTTGAGCTATTAAAAAGCAAAAATCAGCTTACATTGATAAACCACAAAAATGTATTATTCAGTTCCAATATAATCCCCATTTTGAATGTTAATGAGCAAGAAGCTAATTAAAGAGAGACATGAAATGCTATTGACAACTTTATGAAACTGTTCCTAGGAAGCTCCTGACCGGCATCCATTATTTACTCTACAACATTCTGCGAGAACAGGGCCTTTTTGAAACTTTTAAGTAATATGTGACTGTTGTTTGTATCTGGAAGGTCAACTGGTCTCAAAGCTGTGTGAGCAAACTGAAAATACACACCAGTAGACACACACTCAAAAACAAACATGGCTTTGTTGAGTTCTGCAATAGTCAGCACATTCTCACACGGATGCATCAACATTCTCACACACACTCTGTGTCCACAGAGACCTCTGCAGATTTCTGCAGGATTGCAACACCTATAGAGTCAAGATGTACTAAAGAGTTTTAAACCTAAATATTGCAGAAACGTATACTACTGTTTAAAGTTTTGAGGTTGGTAGGATGTTTGAATATTTTTAAAAGACGTCTCTTACGATTACCAATGCTGCATGTATTTGATATGTATAATATCATGAAATAACAGTAATATTGTGAAATATTTTTTCCAACAACTGTAAGGTCCAGGCACTCGGTCCAAGGAAGGTATCCGGTGCTGGCTGAAGGTTTCTTGCGCATTCGGTCTTTTCAGTGCGTAGAGTTATTCAATTTAAATCCAATTCTAATCTGACTCCATTTTAATATTTCATCTGACTCCATTTTAGTATGACCTCGAATTTAGGTTGAAAGGCAAATTGGTTAATTGTCTGTCTCTAATTATTATTATTATTATTCTGACATTGGATTATTCTAGTTAACTCTTTACTTTATATTTACTCATTCATTAGGAATCTATGTCGCTCAGGGTGCCCCACGACGGCCGTTCTTCTACGTGTGCCCCACGATCACAAACTCGCCAGTCTAAACAGTAGTCAGAGGTTATGACTAATACTGTTTAATAGGTTACCCATACCTACCATATTTGAAATAGTATTTTCCTTTAGTCCCCCTCAGTTACCCATGTACAACTTAGTTAAAGCTCACCACAATAATCAGCGGTTATGCTAGCACATCTGTCTAGCCCCCCCGACAGTCATATAACTATGTACAACTTAATTAAAGCTGAGACAATAATCAGAGGTTATGCTAGTACTCTTTGTCTAGCCCCGATAGTTAAGATTAACTACGTACAACTTAAATAAAGCTCAAACAATAATCAGCGGTTATGCTAGCACTACCTGTCTAGCCCCCCGACAGTTATATAACTGCGTACAACTTAATTAAAGCTGAGACAATAACCAGCGGTTATGACCAGTGCTCCGACTAGCCCCCCATAGTTACTGCAACTGAGTACAACTTAACTAAAGTCAAGCGGTTAGTCAGAAATCTAAAACCTCACCTGATGTGCCCCATGCTCCATCTAGCCTGAGTTTTAGTATGCACTTAACCCTGGACGCAGATTTGCGGAAACATAGCCTTCACTTAATCTACTTGAGGAAACAATTTCAGAGTAACTCAGAGTAAATCAAATGTAACAATTTATTATCAGTCAGGTAAGTATTATGCCAATTACATAGCCAATTCAGAGATATCAAATCAATACAAGACATCAAATTCTCAAAGGTGAATCTAAGAGTAAAAGATGCATACCTGACTTTTAGAAAAATACATAAGTATGAAGTGTGTGGACACACTTCATGCTAAGGGCTCATTCTGGCTACAGAAGGCCCTGATCCTTTTGCTGCAATCGTTTAAATACCCCAGACCAAGACAAACATCCCCCGAGATGGAGACAGTAACTAACAATAGGAATTTGCATTAACTCAGGTCCCAAGCCTGGGTGGTTTTACAACTCAATGGGAACAGAAGGTAATTTACATGGAGGACCCTGGGAAGGGGCACTCCCATTACAGTAGGCAAAATATCTCTTAACTCTTAGGATCTGTATTATCTTTTAATCTACTTTTGTAAGATTGAGACCATTGTACCAGTTGCACTGAGACATTTCAAATGATACTATACATGACTGTTAGTTCACTTGCATTGACATTTTCATGTTATCATTTTGAGCAGATTGAGTAGAAGGAAGCATGGGTGAAGGGATTTAAAATGAAACAAATGGCCAGAAGGGAAGGAGGTCTCCTGCACCTCCACTCTGTGGGGTGTCTCGAATATGCCCGTGTATGTTTGTATTGTCGGTTTCTCAGGAGATCAAAGTATCTCAGGTTCTTTAATCCTTACACAACATTGCGAAATACTATTACAATTGAAAATAATGGTTTTCTTTTTTATATGTTTTTGTGAAAACTGATCCATTTTTTTTTCAGGATGCTGCGATGAACAGAAAGTTTAAAAGAGCTGCATTTATTAAAAGGGCTTTACTGTCACTTTTGATTTAATTCAATTTTATGAATTCTTACTAAATAAAAATATGAATTTCTTTCTTTAAAAAAGTACATTTGAACTGTGGTATAAGTGCTCTAGTTTAAATTTTTTAGTTTTATTTTCTATTTCTCAGTTTCAAACCTTATATGACTAAATATATTAATTAGCTATTTTATATATATATATATATATATATATATATATATATATATATATATATATATATATATATATATATATGTGTATATATATATATATATATATACACACACACACACATATATATATATACATATATATATATATATATATATATATATATATATATATATATATATATATATATATATATATATATATATATATATATATATATATATATATATATATATATAAATTAGTAGATTTTTTCCCAAATCAAAATTCAGCAAACTCTGTATATTCCTCGTGGGTTTGTGCATGAGCTACTGTTTTTTTCTCTGCCAAGCAAAACATTCCACCAGCAAACACATTTGGACCACTCTACTACAACTATATAACTACATTTGATTTCACATTTTTCCTATTTATTCACTGTCATTTTTCTCTTTTAAACCCCGAAAACACACAATGATGGTCGTCTCGTGAGTGGGGGATCAGTAAACAGTCTTTCTCTTCTTTAATAGGATGTCCTCACAAGCCTCACAGAAAAAAAAACAGGTCATCTAAAAATTATATATTTTTCATCTCTTTTTGTGGCTCATCTATAGTAATACATAAAAAATGAGCCTCAATAAAACATCTTCCTCTCTCACTAAGTGGAGCTCTGAGGTAAAATGATCTTAGATCAGTCAGTCAGAAGGAAAGAGGTATTGAGTGGCTCCCTGATGACTGTTCAGTGGGTGTAAACAGAGACGGACATCTTCGACCATTGCCACATGGACTGATGTTTTTCAGCATGTCTAGTCTCAAGACCCCCATTTTGTTTCACTGCATTGCAACATGTCTCGTATAAATTGTCCCTTATGATTAATTTGCAGACAATTACAAGCTAAAGGTCTGAGCATCTCTTACACACAGATGGTTCAACCCAGCACAGGTCTCAATCTGGCCTGTTTCTAAGGGTAAATCAGCCTCATTCTATTGGTATAAACTTAGTCAGGGATATCAATCGCATTAAAACACACTGTATTTAGCACTCTGCTACTGAGGATTACGGCTGTGTTTGTCATAATGATAAAAGGCCTAGGAAGAAGAGCACTGTTACCTGATACCTGGGATTCCCAGAGGAATCCAGAGGATAGAATTCACTTCCTTAAAGCAATGTACCTGCTTTTCATAACTAGATTTTTTCTTTTAAAAGAAGAAGAGAAGAAGAAAGAAATGACATATGGACAAGTATGGTGACCCATACTTGGAATATGTGCTCTGCATTTAACTCCTCCAAGTGCACACACACAGTAGTGAACACACACTGTGAACACACACACGGAGCAGTTGGCAGCCATATTGCTGCGGCGCCCGGGGAAAGATACTTTGGTATTTCTTTTTGAGAGATACCAAAGAGTTGGGTCTTTTCCTGTCCCTTTTTCAAAAGAGTGACAGCTTAAAGATGTAATAATTCTGTGGTGTCAAAAGAAGACATACCTTTAGTGGGTTCTGTGCGCTTGGGTAGGTCCAATGTGTCATAGTTTTTGTTATGCTCTCCATTTTTCCTCCCTAAGTGAAGAAGGGTAAGAGAGAGAACATGAGGGAACGAGACAGAAAGAGCAGTTATAAGTGCCATTCTATGAGAGACGGAATTTACTGTTATGAAAATGTCAAGTAGGCCCAAGTCTCAGGCACACGCACGCACACACACACACAGTCACAGACGTGCCACACATAAATCTAGGTACTACACAGATATGCAGAGACAAACTCTTGACACCAGCTCCCAAGAGCGGGAACCCTCATTAAAAATGCAGAGCCTTTGTCATGGAGGACAACTGTCTATAACAGAGCGAAGTAATGAAGACCACTATCACACACAGAGAACATGTCATAGGGATAGTTCATCTACAAATGAACATTCTGCCATTATTTACTCACCTTCATATTGTTCCAAACATATTTGACATGCTCCAAAAAAACAGAAAGCATCTTAGAAATAGTCCATATGACTCGCACGATGCATTTCAAGTGTTCTGAAGCCATAATATCACTTAAGACAAACACCAAAGCCATTTTTTCTTATCTTATTTGTGCAAATTATGTATGCGCATATTAAAATTTGGTGAATTGCTAAAAATGGCACAAAGTGTAACCCAATCATGATGCACCAAATGTGAATATGTACATCTCTGCAGTGGAGAGGAAGATTTTTAATGAAAATTAAATATCTAAATTAATTAATTAAATTGATTAAATTAGAATTAAGTCTCTTTTACTTGTTTTTCTGTAACAATCCAGGATGAGTTTACACTGTTTGAGATATTGGCAAGATTCTGGCAGATTTTTAGGCAAAAATCTCTTTTCAAAATTTGCCAGTAAATTAATGACAACAAGTCTTAAAATCTTATGCAGTGTTGCTTCTCATGTAAATGTATCTTATTTAAAGATTATAACTAATAAACAAGACAAAAATCCAAATAGGAATATGATTTTTTTGGCAAACAAAGCTATTGCATGTTTTCAGAACACTTTGAACACGCACTATGTTTTGTCATTTTTAGCGCTGGGTCAACAATCTTTTTCATTATGAAAAAGGACAATGTGAACATTCTGCCTGACATCTCCTTTTTGTGTTTTCTAAAAGAAAAAAAATCATACAGGTTTGGATCAACATGAGAGTGAGTAAATGGTGACATTTTTCGAAGAACTATCCCTTTACAGCAATGGGCAAAAGGACAGAAAGCAAAAGCCAGGCTTCGTTAACAGATAACAGCACACACACAGACATCTATGCCAGCTGAAAGGGGCTTTGAACCAGCTAAATTGGCACAGGTTTGACATTTCCTTGAGTAGAGGAACACTGGCCAGTCGTTTAAGAATGGAAGGCAAAAGAGTGAAAGAGGGGAAGCGATGAAACGTTTATTCTGATGAAGATAGAGGGAGGCATTTTGTGAGTGTATGCTGAGAGAAACTGACAGACAGAGGAAAAGCAGGAAGAGACACTCACCTTGATTAAACCATTCCTCTACAGTTAGCCAATGCAGGAACAGCAGCAAGACCAATGAGAAAAAAAAGCAAGCAGGGAAGAAGAAAGGAGATTCAGAGAGTGTATGTATTAAAGGAGACAGAACTTATTTGCGAACCACTTAAAAATGAAAGGAGAGAGTTTAAAGGTTCCAGAAAGGAGCAGCTTTTTCAACAAATTCACTAAATGGTTACAAGAATCTTAGTATATTCACAGATTTCATGCATCATTGCACTTCACAATGCTGTCAGTACAATTCATAATGTATTACTGTATTCTCAGTGTGGCTGCAGGACTGCTATACTGGGCATTAGCTTAGTCAGTCTTCTATGGTCAGAATTCTTTCTAATATTCTGTTTTGCTGCTCAAGAAACATTTCTTATTGTTTTCAATGTTGGAAACAGTTGTGTTGCTTAATATTTTTGTGGAAACTGTGATTTACTGATTTTGATCGAATTGATGTGTCCTTACTAAATAGGAATATATATATATATTTTTTAAAATAATATCTTTCTAAACCCCAAACTTTTGAATGGTATTGTAATTTAAATGACATTAATGAACATATTCAAATAATTAAGAATAAACCAACTTCCAATCGTGTGTGCATGGTGCAGAAATGTTCTGCTTTAGTTTGTGGTAAACCAAAACGGCAACCTAAACTTTTATGTGTTTATAGTGAAAGTATCAAGAGTTTCATATGCAAAACTAAATTATGCCTTTTAAATCAGGTAAGATTTTGCTGGGGAAATTTCCAAATAGCTCAATGGGAAAACATCCCTTAATGCTTATTAAGGGCATTTTCTGGTTTAAATATAAGTCACTTGCATCTTCAAAGTACATCTCCAGGGCTGCTGACAGATAAACAAACCTCGTTAAAAAAGGTCCATGAGGCACAGCATGACATCAATGCTGTCATATTTGCTGTTTACCCACATTCTTGCTTTTTCTCCTTCGCACTGTTTATTGAGTTCCTGTATAGGTCTGTTCACTAACTGAAGTCATCAATGTGTTTAAGAAGTCTCACATCAGTTCATATAAAAGAGAGCAACAAATCTGGACAAATATTACAAGAAAATGATAAAAACCTTGAATCAGCTCTCTTGGCATTATGTAAAGACAAAACAACACTCAGCAGTTTAAAAGCAAAGTGTTTCGAAGAATGGATTCAACTCATACATATAACAACACACACAGTGAACCTACACCCACATCCATTTAAAAATGAATATTGATTCAACATTGATACTCCAGACACACACTCCAGTTATGAATCATGAGCCGCAGGCAACATTAATCATCATTTAGCTTCCTATTACAGTATCTGCCTGCACTGCTATTTATGATGTTGTGTGTATGCTAGGATCATACTGCTCTCTGTGAACCTGCCGGTGATGGAAGCATCTGGCTGTTGATGATCAAGGCTCAGTGGTCATCACTGTTTTAGAAGTATAAAGCACATAGATGAGATGAAGAAGAATTCAATAATGACCTTTGGCCTTCTTCCCTCCGAAGCAGCCTGCATCATCGTTCTTCTTCCTCTGAGTGCCAGCAGAGCCGGGGCCCTGAAGAGCTGAGGGATCCTGGAACTTCTCAGCGCCTGGAACCTCCTTGTGCACGTGGTAAGACAGGTTCCTCATGATGCAAACACAATTCTCCACAGACTAAGAGACAGCAAGAGAGAGAATATACTTTTATACAGGCATTTTGGAAAAAGTGACCATTTGTCTGCTAAAGAATATTATTTCAAAAATAATAATAATAATAATGGTATTGTATGGTCAAATATTTGTGTATAACGACCACTAAACTGTATAGTTGGACGCTGTGCCAGGCAAGTGATTACTTGCATAGCTGCACTGGTTTTATGTCTCATAATACAACTACTTACAAGCAATCTATATTTTTGTCAATTCAGATATTTATCATAGAAATAGCTGGGTAATATGTGACAGCCAGGTAGTCATTATTGCAATGAAAAAAAAAAACTTTAGGATGACACAAGACCCCTCTGTTTTACATTCTGGTCCTGATCACTTGCCTGGGTTTGCATGTGAATTTTTTTGCATGCGACATACCAAATGCAAATTAAACCCAGAAAACAATGATAGAAACAGGCTCCAGTTGCTCTCTCGGCTGAAGACACTCACTTTGTTGTCCATGTCCTTCTTTCCCACAGCTGACTGCAGTGCATGCAGCAAGGCATCTACCAGCCCCTCACACTCTCTCAGCCGTCTGCGCGCCTCTGCACCGTCTGAGCTCACATTCCTATGGCAAACAGCAAAAGCATGTGTAAGCATAAGTAATTTGAACTAATTATACATCATAAGCTGACACATTAAAAGATTTTGTTGAGGAAGCTTCTTTGAAACTGTAATTTGCCAAGCTACAAGCTAATCATAATTGAAGTAGTTCAACTTTAGCCAAACTGCTCTTGTAAAAGTAGTTGGATACAAGATACCAGCTACTGGCAATATGAAGTTAAGAAACTGTACCAATATCTTTGAAATATGTAAAAATAGACATTATATTGTTATAATAATACACAATTATTGTAATTTATAATATATATGTAATATATAAATTTAAACAAAAGTCACTTAAAATTGTTGGATTCACTAGAAATAGACTAAAAATTGATTCACTAGAATGAGACTGATAAAAGCTTGACAATAAGGTGAAATCATATAGACACAGACATTGCCTTGTGATTATATTATAAATATTTTATTGCGGTAATTCACTGATTTTTGTTTGGAAGTGTATGATGAACAATATACAGCCACCCAATCCAATTAAACCCACATTCAATCCTCATTCTGATCTCAGACCCGCTAAAATGACCAATTAAAAAAATGTACATGGTTAACATTACAGAAGAAAAATGAAAAGAACGTCAGATGTGTTCACAGCCCAAGAAGGCACCAGGAGCCATCTGGGTTCTTCATCCGTTACCCTGAAATTTCTTTCCTACCAGCTGTTCAAGCTGTAGTTTTTTTGTAACTAAATTGCAGTGTTAAAATCCTATCCATAAAAAAGCTTCACTCCAGAGTCATCACTATCAAACGACAACTGCAGAAAACATAAATTAAACTAGCACCCTGCCAAACAAATGGGTCCCTTTCTAGCAGAAGAAATTTAAACCCATTTGCAGTATAACACCCATATGGGATGTAACATTTTCCAGCTGTACATCTGTTGTGGCAGCAGTCCAGATATAAGAGAGATGGATTGCGTTTTTACAGCTACCTGTCTTTTTCCTCCCTAATGCCTGAAGGACAGTCAGCACAATACTGAATACTGCCTGCAATCTCTTGCACCTTAAACAGTTTGAGAATCCAAGATATAATATTGTATCAAAATTTAATTGACAAATACTTGTAATATATTATTTGGTGGCACTTCAAGCTGGAATTACACAGATGACAGGCAAATAACTTATTATAAATGAATGTGCAGGTATTTTTTAAATAAATTATCTTAATTAAAAATGATAAAATATTTTTGCATGTAACGATAACAGGAATGTATGATTCTTTGACTGATAGAAGAGATTATAACCTTGAAATACTGTCACTGAAAACCTTTCACCGCTTAGCTCTGCTCTAGTTCATCCAAAAATATAACTTTACTTACTTTAAAATTTACACACCCTCAGGCCATCCAAGATGTACAGTAGATGAGTTCATTTCTTCATCAGAACAGGTTTGGAGACATTTAGCATTACATCACTCGCTCACAGTGAATGGGTGCCATCACAATGAGAGTCCAAATCTTTATTTTGGATAGCCTGAGGATGAGTAACTTTACAGCAATTTTTTTGGGTAAAACATAACACCTTTTAAGACCTTTAAAACCTTCAAAAATCTCAAATACAAACAGGACATGGATGCACAACTTAATCAAGAATTACAAATGTGCACATTTGTCCCAATGAGCAAAGAAATAAATAAAGGGTGCTTTCCCTCTGTCGAAGAGAGACAGGAAACAAAACTCTGCCTCTGAGCAGCTTACTAGGCAACAGATGTCACTGGATACAGTTTCCATGGATACAGGCTGATCTGAGGCTAAAAAGACAGGATGAGGATGGAGTGGCGTTGTGCACAACCGCATGTCTGCGATGACCTGCTGAGAGGTGGCAGCGCATGGAAACACATGATGCCATGATGGCTGTACCTCCCTGATACAAGCTTTAGACCCGCTGAGGCACTGGTTAACCTGATCACATCGATTGACCTGTCACAGGGCAATAGCCAGTGAGAGCCTTGGCAAAGGAAAAAGAGCTAAAGAGAGATAAGGAGGTTCACAATGCTCCTCTTTAAAATGAAGAGAAAGAGGACGACCAATACTGGATTTGGCTTGCTTTATGATACATGGAAACAAGACATTTCTGATTAATTAATTAATTGCAAAAAAAACTGTATCTAAATGCTTTCATCAAGCAATCCCAATAAATGTATCACGGTTTCCACAAAAAATATTAAGCAGCACAACTCTTTTCAATAATGACAATAATGTTTCTTGAGCATCAAGAACAATATTAGTTGAATTCAGCTTAAACTCAATCAGTAATAGATACATAAATTAAATATAGCAATAATGCATCCCACTTTATATTAGGTGGCCTTGTACTTACATTTAGGGTGCATTTTTTGATGCAAGTAGTTAAGGGCACCTAATATAAAGAGGGACCTAATAATGTCCATGCTTCATATTTAAATTTTTAAATTTTGCAGATATCAGAGATCCAGTAGGTCTACTTCCAAAAAAAGTGTGTTTCATAAAGCGGTATACTTGAAAGGAAAGGGAGCAGAGGGAGAGATTGAGAAGGAACAGATGAGGGCAGGGAGGTAGAGTCACACACACAGAAGCAAGCAGAAGCTGGACTTGGCCCAGTGGGTTGCAGCACAACCAGCAGCAGCAGCAGCTGGAGATTAGAGGCCTGGCTGCTAAAGAGAAAACACAGGGTGGAAACACAGCCCCGTCCCTGCGGAGCTTCAGCGCTGAGCTCACACACAACACAGGACACAGCTCAAATAAGAGAAGAGAGGGAGGAATTAAATGCAATACCACATACAATTTCTGAAGTTAATTTGTGTAGCATCCAAATCCTGCTTCTGAAAAACCACTGATCTAATCAACAATATCATAATTTAGCATGATACACCAAATGTATCATAATTGCAAATTTATGACAAAGCAGACAACACTGTGTTCGAAGTACCTACTCATGCAATCACAAGATAAAGGATTAAAGAGAGCACTTGAGGTCATGAAACTGAATTACACTGACCTGCTTCTGCTGCTAGCAAGCTGATTTAGACAATCAGACCTGTGTGCTGAGGCTTATCCACAACAGCCACAGAAGTCTGTAGGTCAAACAAGGACAGTCACAGCCAAACAAGGCAAGAATAAACTGGTTTAATGCCACAGTGTTAAGAGTGCAACAACAATATGTGAATCCTGAAAAGGAAGGATCACTGTAGGCACCATCATGGCACTATAACACAACCTGATGATGAGCATTTCATGATCTGATGAGTCATTCTAATGGGTTTTGACATGGCGTAACAGTTTATGCTAGAGATTTAAAACATTTATTATTATTCATGGATCAAATGTTCATTTATAATTGCTGAGCCAGGCAAAGGTCACACTGAATAAAAAAAAAAAGAACATTTCCTTGCAAAAGAAAGGCAAAGAACAGAATCACCCTGGTCCCTTCTTACACAGCAATTTTCTCAGGAGTGGGTGCAAGGGAAAAAAACAAAAAACAGACTCCATTTATTGTGGCAAGATGCATGGTAACCATGGAGATATAAAGCCCTTTAGTGACTGGATATCTTAATCAAAAGCTGTGCTGCTAGAATGACCCCCAGAGGAGAGGATCAGTTTCTACAGAGAGGCTCGGAACATAATACCAAAAATGGTTAAATATAGAACAGACAGAGGCTATTGATTTTTGAACTTGTTAATTGACAAAAATATAATCTATACAAAATCATCTTTTCCTGCTTTTGTTTTCCATATAGATCGATTATCGGTTGCCTCTCTATAAAGCAAAAGCTCATTTTAACTGCTGTTTCCCCCATAGGCAGAAATGATGACCACAATCCTAAACAATAAGATCTGCTATTCTACCCCTAGTGCACATGAACCATATCAAGCAATATATGGCAGTATAACAATGAGTTAAACACAAGAGAGACCAAAGTTGTCATTGTTAACTAAAATGTACGCTATTAAAAATCAAGTTTTATTAATTGAAATGAAGCTGAAACAAACAATAAAGAATACTAAAATAACATAACATAACAAAAGACAGATCATCTTAAAGGATGATCATCTTAATTCACTACCAGAACATTCCAGGATTTTTCTCCATTTAGTGGACTTCAATGATGGCCGACGGGTTGAAGGTCCAAACTGCAGTTTCAAGTGCAGCTTTAAAGGACGCTACACGATCCCAGCTGAGGAATAAATGTCTTATCTACCAAAAAAAACAAAAAAACATTTTTTATACTTTTAAACCACAAATGCTCGTCTTGCACTAGCTTGACGTGATGCATTTTGTAGTCACACTGGAAAGGTCTCGATGTAGAAGGAAGTTTCAACCTGGTGTTTACAAAGCGAATGTGTAAAGAAAGACAAACTTTAAAATGGTAAAACAATGATGTCAGGCAATTTTGAAGTTGGAGGAGAAAATGAGATGGAGTTTTTTGCCCTATACCCTACCTTCTTGAACCGAAGTACACAGGCAAAACTAACTGCACGTGACCTTTCCAATGTGATGATGTAATGCGTGATGCCAAGCATACGCATTGCAGGGCTAGTGCAAAACGAGCATTTGTGGTTAAAAAGTTTATAAATGTTTTTTTTTTTTTTAAGAAATGACAGATCATTTCGCTAGACCCTTATTCCTCAGCTGGGATCACGTGAAGCTGCACTGAAACTGCAATTTGGATCTCCAACCTGTTGGCTCCCACTGAAGTCCACTATATGGAGAAAAATCCTGGAATGTTCTCCTCATAAACCTTTATTTCTTTTCGCCTGAAGAAAGAAAGGCATGAACATCTTGGATGACATGGGCGTGAGTAAATTAGACTTGCAAAAACCGAAAGACCATTACGAGGTTTCATTGTCATTAAGACTAGGTCAGCTGACAAGGATGTGGAGGATGCTTTCAATCAGACCAGTGTACCTTAGACATCCTGATGTGTTCTTGAAGACGGTGGTCCACTCTGCATCTCGTGGCTTTGAATCCTCATTCGGCTCCTGTTCCCAGCCCGAATGAGGGATAATGACCTCGTTAGTCATCGTCTGAAGCCCGTGGTTAATTATCACCATCTTCAGTGGCTCATAGGACGACAAGTTCCAAAGTGTTCCTAACAGGTGGAATAAGACAGAGAGAGAAAAGAAACAGGAAAAGAAAAAAGACCTGTTACACTTCTTAAAATGACACGAGAGCTACAAACAAAAAGTGGCAGCACTGTTAGATCTGTTGACACACCACGCATTACAAAATCATTGATTCTGAGTTTTCAGACAGGAACCTCCATTACAGACCACGACTAAGAAGGATTGGACAGGAAAAAAGGAAAGGAAAAGCAAAGTTTGAGAAAAATTGCTCAGAGTAAAGAGAACGTGAAGGGGCCAGGCTGTTATTTTCTAGATATTAAAACAGAGAAGCTTGTTCTATAAGCCAGCAGAAGTACATATATACGCCTACAGAGTTGAGACTGGCCTTTGTTTTATTAACTTGGCAAGCCCCATACAGCTACTGCTACCCTTGGAAATGTACAGTGAATAAATAAACAGCCTTTTCTTGGGTTAGTAAAAACCAGGACCACAGGTCATTCTCGCTAAAAACAGAAATAGCATAGTTTACTACAAACTCAAACAAATGTACATCCTTATACAACTCGGAATTGTTTTTTCTGCCCTTCATACACATCATCACTCCATGTTCTTCTCGCTCAGCAATTACCTCCAGATTCATTTCTGCTCACAAAAACTCCAACAGGAGACAAGAGGTCTATAAACACGTCACAGCTTTGTGTAAAGTAGGCTCTGGTTCTATTAACCACCAAAATAAACCTATTTACCCTCGGATAATAACCAAATTTGTACTTCCATCTGCGAGGAGGCTCCATTGCCATCACCTCTTAGGCGCTGAATGGCCATTAGACCCTGGTTAAAGTCCTGATAACAGACGCCGTATACATGGCCCTTGCCGAATGTGGGAATGTCTATTTGGTAAAGTGGAACATTAAGGAGCATGGATCATTACCGGCCAGCTCATGCACTCGTGCATGTGTTATTGTGTCAGATGGGCTTGTAGTCAGAGGAGATGTAGAGGTCTATACATAGCACATGCTGATTAACTTCACTTCATTGGCTTTAATAGGAGGCAGAAAAACTGGAGCAGGTTGACGCAGTCAAAGGCTATTATAACTGTTGATTACAACATGCTTTTACACTGATCTATTACCAGTTGAGCTAATATAAAGGTTATCTTAATGTTTATATGAAATTTTAATATATATATATATATATATATATATATATATATATATATATATATATATATATTAATTGTACAAAGCACACACTATACCGGAACATTACAGTGTTATTTCAGAGAGCTCTAGTGTCCGAACTGCTCAGTTCTCCTGGCATCTTTTGCAGGTTCCTGGATATCCCACAAATCTAATACAGAAGGAGCCAATGAAACCCACATGAGGGAAGCTGAACCTTGCAAGAGGTGCAGCCTGATTGAGTTTACTCCTTCCTGCTTGTCATTGGAGCCTTCCAGCTAATTCAATTTTCTGGGAGCAGCAGACATGCTGTTCTAACAGGCCATTCACTTAGGGCTATTACAGTCCCATCCTGCCCCCTGCCATTCATCATACACTGATTGGACAGCTGAGTCAGAGAGAAAGAAACGGGAAAGAACGGTAAACGAGGTAATCATCTCAGAAATGCCACTGTATTCTGGACTTCTGAAATTTCTGAACAAATATGTTTTGTGTCCTTTTTCTAATGTCATTGCATTTCTTTTTTTTTCATATATAACCAGCTGATTTGAGGAGACCTCTGCATAAGTACGCAAGTACAGTAATCCACACAAGAACAAGCAATCACTCAGACTGTGAGACTCAACACAGTACCAAAATGGTTTATATAGTCCAAAAGGAAACAGAGTCAAACACTGACAGTTAGTAATTATATTTCTAAATGCCTCTATGTAATGTAATTTGATAAAATGGTGCCAGTTACTTTGTCTTTTTTGCTCCGCCAGTGAAAAAGAGCTCCAAATGTCCAATGTCTGGAATGTGCCCAAAACACGGAGTCATATAGTAAGGATTATGGAAATAGGAAGTATGCCTAAAATCAGTTTCTTCTAAAAACTTGCTTGATCAGAGCAAAACAGACAGAAAATAAAGAGAAAGAGTGAATGAGGGCGAGATGGGGAGTTGGTGCAGATGCAAAGATACAGAACGCAAACACGGAGATTCATGGCTAGTGGTATAAACACACTGCTATAGCTGGTTGGTTGTAATTAAATAATAATTTAGTTCAAAAGACTTTTAACATTTAAACTTGAGAGCTCAAAAAGAAGGAAAAAAAGAAAAAAGGAAATTATGATGCTTTGAAGTTGTATCAGTCTTGACCACCTTAATTTAAAAATATTAATATGAACAACTAAATATTCACAGGGCGTGAAGAACATCTGACACAGGGTCAACAAATTAAACCAGACAGTTTAATTAAAAATAATGCTGAAAAGTGGAAAAGTTGATGAAAAATTCTAATCAAATACTTCTGAAGTAGAATAAAAAAAGTGAACAGAAAGAAAAAAGTACTAGCAATATCCACACAATAAGTTTCTTGGTTGAGGTGCAAATAAGTGCTGCTGACGAGTACCAACCATGGTATTTAAGAGCTATTTTTAAAACCCTGCAATTATTTTTAATTGTAGAATAAACATTCCCAGTTTTCCAGGCTGCTGAAAGACTATTGCAAGGGCAGTGTTTTTATAGGGGCCTTGCAGATAAACCATAAGGCTGTCCTGAGCTCGGTTTGGAACTGACACACTTTATTCCCTCCATCCTGCTGAAAATAGCTATTTTTAACTAAAACTAAAAGCAACTGTGTGCTGTAAAGTTAATCATTGAGGCAGGCTGCGGAGCTGTTGTACGTCACTGCTTCACACTCCAGGATTCACTCAGGTATTTCACACACCAGAAACTTTTTTTCATGATCTGTGAAAAAACTGAATGCCTGGTCTGGAGAACCATCAGTCAATGTTATTACCAGAAAAAATCTCTCTCAGTAGCTTCACCAAACCCTAGTAGAGGAAAGATATGCACTCAATATTGTTTCAACATTTACACTACTATTCAAAGTTTGGTGTCAGTAAGAATTTTTGAAAGAAATTACTCAGCATGGATGTATTAATATGATCAAAGTTACATTAAAGAAACACAAAAATTACATTTCAAATAAATGTCCTTTTTAACTTTCCTCATCAAAGAAACCTACAAAAATATAGCAAAAATGCAGCACAGCTGTTTTCAACATTGATATAAATAAGTAATTTCTGAATTTGTAAAATATTTAAAAATAGAAAACAGTTATTTTAAATGGTATATTTCACAATATAATCATACAAATACAGCCCTGTTGAGCATAATTATGAAAAATCGTACTGACCCCAAAATGGGAGTGTTAATAATTATTTCATTCACAGATGTTTACGATTAATATTTTTTCCTTAAGATCTTGTAAATCCCTCATTGTCTGTCAGTGACACAAATTCCATGTTCCAGTAATAAAATGTCTTGTGAATGCATGCAAATGTGTCTTTGGTCTTTGTGCCTTGAGTGTCCGGTCTGAATCCGGAGAACTCTTTTGCGTTCTCTTTACATTCTAGTAAGTGTGTGTCAGGTCGTGGAGACCAGGCCAAAGGATTAAGGTCCCAGGAGGAGACACATAAAGCCCAGCAGGTCAAGTCCCTGCTCAGCAGTCTGACCTGGATTCAGTCAACATCAGCCTGGACTCATCTAGTATTTAAACATACAAAACATGGAGAAAGGCCTATGGCTAGTATTAGTAGGATGCTTGACTAGATGAAATGAGAAAAATACAAATAAATGAATCATAGAAGATTTAGTACAGATAAGGTAAAAAAAAAATATGGAAGGTTATTTTTGTCATTGGACTGAAAATAATCATATTCTGTCAGACAGTCACACAGAAGAAAGCCTGATGAATCTGGAATTGAATTTCGACCAGTTGCCATAACCACCATAAACACGTTAGCCTCAAATTTTAGATTAGCATTCTTAAAATGTTTACCCTTGTTCCCAAAAACTGACTATTTATACAATACTGTTAAAAATGTTGAGGTAAATTAAATAAAAAAAAATATATATATTTCAGTAAGTCTCTTGCTAAAATATAGCAATATTGTGGAATATTACATTTAAAACAACTATTTTCTATTTTAATACATTTTAAAATGTAATTTATTCCTTTGATGGCAAAGTTGAATTGTCTTCAGTGTCACATGATCATAAATATTACAAAATAATAAATGTCTTTACATTCAGTTTGATGTGCATGAATTAAAGAAAAATAAAATATCCTTTGAACCAAATTATCCTTTGTTTTTATGATTACAGTGCTAAATTCCAGAACAGAGCGGATGGATATAATTATCATATCATACCTGTGATAAGTTCCCGAACTTCCATGTCATTGGTTTTCCTCAGCAGACGGATGAGAGCAGGAATCCCATCACAGCTCTTGATGGCCACTTTGTTATCGTGGTCCTTGCCGTAGGAGATGTTTCTCAAAGCTCCGCAGGCCTTGCGATGGACTTCAGCTTTAGGGTGGTCCAGCAAGCCCACCAGCACTGGGATCCCCTTCAGCTGCCTGACATCCTTCTTTATCTTGTCATTTTCATAGCAGAGATGCTGCAGGTAGGCAGCTGCATTGGATTTGACCGGATCGATGGGGTGGCCTAGCATGGCGATGACCTCAGGCAGGTCGGGGTCCCTCCACCGTGGGTCTTTGCGGATGCTGTCAATCGAGGGGGAACGACGGCCGCCCATGCGATCTAGACTGGCCAAGCTGCCCCTCTCGGGTTGGGCAAGAGGTGCTGGGTACATACCATGGATGTAGGGGTGTCTTTCATCAATTAATTCAGTCTCAATGGGGTCCTCGTAGCCTCTGTAACAAGTGAAGAAAAAGAGAGAGATTTTAAAGAATTTATTGGTCATCCAATGGTAGTAACACTACACAAAGAGCAGAAAAGCGTGAAAAGTTCTATATTTGAGATATGTTTTGGAGTAAGTACAACAGACAGAGACAAAGCTGATTGCTTTAGTTATTAACCATGGTGTCAAAGAATCCACAGCACGTCAATAAGAAAAACTTCTGCTGTTTCCCTATTAATTGTGTATGTCAGGACACAGTGATGTTCTCTCTTTCTTTAATTAATGATGGATGGGATACAGCATCAGGGAAAACAGAGAGCCCGCATGGCCCAGAGCAAATATAGAACAGACTGGAAACAAAGAGAGAGAGAGAAAGAGAGACAGATGGGTAGGGAGCGATGGATGGCTTCCCTACTATGAGTAATCTGAATAGCAGCATCCCTCCCACTGGGAGAATCCCAGCTCTGGACTTTTTTGAGAGCTCCCTGTCACAAGCAAGCAATCAATATGTTGGGATAGGAAATGGAATAATCAATGTGCATTTCTGAAATATTCATAGTAAAATGACACTGATAATGCTTTGAAAATTTACAGTAGAAATACATACAATTCATATGTTTTTACTATTGGTAGCACACAACTGTTTATGTTGCCACTGTGCTGTCTTAGAAATTGTAAATGAACATTTTCATGGTATACTTCACCACACTTTCAAAAAGAAAAGGCATAAAAATCCTAAGCAGATGGAAAAAAGCCTTAATGCAACATAGAGTGACATTAAGCCAACAAAAGAGCCCTACGGACTGAAAATACGTTTGCAAACAAATGCTTAGTGGGAACATTTCCTGCTACTTCAGACATCTTGGAAATTAGCTGTTGTATCATTTCATTAAAACTGAGGTGAAACTGACCAAAAAGTGCTGTTTGTGGTGTTCAAACATACTGTTTCCAAATAACTGAATTTTGCATTTCTCGGAGGCATCACACAAACCCTGAAGTGGCAATGGTTGATTTTAACTTCTAAAGAGAAACGGTGTTAAAAAAAAAAAAAAGAAAAAAAAAAGATATATACTACTATGCAGAAGTTTGGGGTCAGTAAGATTTTTATTCAGCAATACACAGCCTTACATTTGAAGCTGTGTATTAAATAACACAAAATACTTCAAACAAATTCAAAGAATGAATGAAGTAGAAACTGATTTTATTTGTTATTCAAATAGAATCTACACACGTCATCATCACTGTATACCATATGGGTTATTTATGATAACTTATATTAACATGAACATTCTTATTCTGCGGCAGTGACTGCAGGCAGCTGGAGGCTCTCATGAGCCCACATGATATTTTACTCCAACATTGCTTGTTCTCTACAGCGAAGAAGTTGGAAATAACATGTCTGGGGCTGTGCTGTACACATCAGAGAGGTTACATCAATCTCTGATAGGAGTCTCAGCATGCTTCATTATCAGTGTGAACAAAACAGAGATGTCCCTGCGGTGGTACTCCTAAATTGGCATAGAAATATTAAACCCCTGCGCCACTTACTCACAATCACTCTTTCTCTCCATTCCCAGCTCATTTTCTATACTCATCTCACTCTAGGTGGGAAAAACAAGGTGTACAAGAAATTCAGAGCACTAGGGACCAAATGTGCAAATATAAAGCCACCACTATTGACAGAAATGTTGTTTAGATCTTAATCCTTTGCTTGTAGTCTGAACAGCAAGAGGGAAAAATCACATTTCCAATTCTTATATATTATACATACATACATACATATATACATATATGTGTGTGTGATCAGATTTCATCACTTCTAAAATGCCAGTGCAAAAAAGACTGTTATGAAAAGACTGTTAAAGACAGGATTTGAAAAACAAATCGGATTTACACACAGTGTGAACAAAGTCTTTGATGTGTGACTTGACAAAATGGGCCACAGCTGAGAATGTTGGCGGTTGTGAGGGATGCACTTTTAATGAGAGTTTTATGTTAATTATGTACTGCAACTTTGATTTGAGGGCACATTACAGAGGGAGGAAATCTCAGCAAGATGTTACATGGCATTGCTTTAAATGAGCAGTTCATACATCTGACATCATAAATGAGATGATGGCCATGAAATGGTGCATTAACTCTATGATGGTACATGAGGAACACATCATCTGATTGGTCCCAGATGGAAAAAGAGTTTAAGCACACTAAAGGAATGTATGACAGAGCAGGGGTACAACATATTGTCACAGGTGAGATGTCTCCTCCTAGACACAAAGAATGTAGCATTTGGAAAAATAAATTAGTAATTCAAGGACATTCAATTAATCAAAAATAACAAAAAAGATTTTACAGTGTCACAAATATTTTCTGTTAAATTTGCACAACATGACTAAAATAGCAAATCCATTCAAAAAAAAAAAAAATGTTGGTTGCTCAACAGGCTTAATGTAATTGTTTGGAAAAGTTTTCCTCAATTTAATTATCCTCCTTAGTTATTTTCTTAAATATATTTTTTCCTCTAGCAGCACTTAGTCCTTTAATAAATTAAAATATGACCAATTATGCCAGTCATGGTTTAGTCAAATGTAATCAGAGACAGTCTAAGTTGTGAAAATGTTAATGGAAGAAACTGAAATGGTAAGTGTGGTACATATATCCTAGGTGGCCACTGAGTGAAATGACTTTTGACATAATGATAAACTACTACTACTCTCTAGTTCTCAGTTCAAGTCGGTTTGCAGTTCACAGAACACTGCTGCAAAGGCCAGCTCTGGTCATCATTCATTACAATCATCTTTGTTTTATTATTGCAACATGCCAACAGATTTCATGCAAATTAAGAGAGTGGTTACTGACCACATGGTTAATTTGCAAGCATTTTATAGCTTTGGAAATGCCATCCAAGTGCCATTCATTGTCAGAATGATGAAATAATCATTAACTGATGTATTGTCTGAGTGGGGACCAGTGCCAGACCTGTTGGGAGCAAACCAACATTAACACGGCTGGCACTCAGGATACATTATTTCTACATGAGTTAAACCGTTCAATACTCTTCCCACCAAGACTCATGCTGATGCAAATAATTAACCAGAGCAGCTAATATAGAAAGGGCAGACATGCTTAGGAAACATGACTCACATTCGATGGTGTGTATGACCAAGTATAATAGGATTTACAGAGTGACTTGCTGTTTCTTCCATCCACTAGTCAAGCTAAGCACTGGATAACTAAAAATAACTCTACAGCAGATTCTTATTTTAAGTTTTTTTCACCCAAAACTAATCTTGAAATTGAAAAGTTTGGGTCAGCTTAAACAAAATGGTATTCCTCAATTTATACACCAGAAAACAGATTGTAAACTCTCAAACTCACCAGTAATTTGAGCTTTTTGCTGCTGGTTTACTCAGACTGGAAATAAAAAGGAGTTGACATATGCTGTATCTAAAACCAAAGGCAGCTTCCATGCTGCATCACTGCCAGACATTTACATAGAAAGGCACCTATTTTTGGTTACAGAATATGGTTATTTTGTTCTGTGATACACAGCTCTTGTCTATTCATAGTTTACACTTCACAGTGACCACCGGATCAATGAATCAGTGAATTAAACTCAAGTCAAGAATCGTATCAATAAATGAATCCATCTTTTTGTTTTGGGGTACAAATCACAATGAATGATCAGATGGTGTTCTATCATCTGTTTACAGTTTTGGAATTAACAGCTCGCTGGAGAGGAAGATTAGTAGTGAATAATAACTTTGGACAAATTTTGCTCCACAAAAGAAAAAAATATGGGTTTGGAACAGTATTATTTATGAGAGTAAATAATGAATTTCAGCCTAAAAGCTTCTGCCAGAACTCATCAGAAAGATGCCACAATGGTGTCAGGTGCAGAGTGAAAAGATCACTTTGAGACAACAAGAGGGCTCAAAACGATTGTTCATAACACTGCCATTGTACAGATAGTTTCATCTCTTTCCCCCTCTCTCTCTCTCTCCCTCACACACAAACACACACACAGAGGGCTTTGCAAATTGAAATTACTTAAACAGTTCAGATGCATGCTAAACCCTGTGGACTGAGCGATGGGAATGTCAAGATTTGCATTTAAATTGCCGTCATTGTATATACGAGTGTATTCATAGCACATGAAAGCACTTCGACTACACGTGATGCTCTTCCACAAGATGTGGTGCTCTGAACTTATTACAACAGATTCTATGCCTCGATATTGAGCCAAATGTTCTTCATGTTCCAGAAATATGTGTGTCTGTGTTTTTTGTTCGTTGCCAGCAAAAACCAGATAGTTATGGGCCCATTACTACATCCATTTTGTTCTGCCATCATTTCCTTTCTCTGAATTATTTATTTATAGATTTTTTTGGATAAATGCCTATGCCTCCGAATAGAAAAAAAGAGGAAAATATTAGCATATTTGCAAGAGTATCATATTATTCCAAGAGTCTCACAGTACTGAGATATCACTCATTTGAATAATCATTCACTCTACTCTTTTAATGAGCAATTACTTGTGGATTTAAGTGAGAAAAAAAGAAACAGATCTTTCACTTCATTTGACAAATCTGCACCTGATGAAATGCTTTATAAATAAATCACGAATCACAATAAATAATAATAATAAAAAAAAACACAGGTGCTTTTGCAGTTATACTGTATAGTACTTAGAAATAGAAATGCCCCAAAATACCATCGGTACCATGCAAACAAACAAACAAACAACAACAGAAAAAAACATGTATTGCCTTCATGTTGAAATTAATGGTAAAATAAAACTAAAAACACTGTTTAATAGTTCCATTAGCGATGCATCTAATACTTTTAAGCAGCAAGTGCTCATAAAAAGTCCACTCATTACAATCATTCTACTGGAAACGAACTACAGTGGTTGTGCTATATGTCTTTGATTCTCTAAAATGAACAAGCTCATAAGCAACATTCTTTCGAAAACTGAACTACACTGTTTGATTCACTAGAAAGAAACAATTCATTCAAATCATTTGTTCGGGAATCAGACTATACTAATAGCACGGCAAATGTTTAATTCACTAAAAACAACCAACTCATTGCAATGATATGTTTGGGAGTCCGACTACACTGGCACTGCTGCAAGTTATTAATTCACTTAATAATAAAAGTCTTACAAGATTAATTTGTTCGCAAGTCAGACTACACTGATTGCTATGTGTGCTTTGCGCTGTATTTTAGCATGACATTCCACTTCACAAGAGGAAGAATGCATGTGTGAAAACAATGAACTCAGGTTTATTTGAAAACAAAACTGGTACTAAATAAGAACTTGATTCTGCTCTACATTACAATATAATACTTTTCACCAACTCAGTTTTTCAGTCTTTAGTCCCATGACCAAACTTCCATATAAAGGCTGGAACATTCTTCTCTTTCTGCTCACACTATATAACTGTTGTCAGTTCAGCATGAGCACATAGGAAGTGGTCTCTGGTGGTCTCCAGGGAGATTTCTGCATGACGACCTTATGGCTGCTCTGCTGTGGCACTGGTGGCAGGTGCAGGAAGGATCAGCTAAGGAGTGATAAACCATTAGAGATACGGCTGGAGACGAGACGCCCCCTTTGTCTGGCAGTGTTCACCAGAGACTATTAATCACTCTGACAACAACAGCTCCACTGAGATAGAGAAAGAGAGATAAAGAAGAGACCTAGAGTCTGCTTAACAAATTAAATGCACGGTTCCATGCAAACATGGCACTGGCAACCATTTCTTTGCTAAATGTCGCAATTTTGGTTGTTATAATTGTAGTTTCCAAACTGCAAAGCAATAAGCTCTAATTAACATATTCATTTTATACATTCATTAGTGAGATTTTTGTCAGCATCTGTTATTATGGGAATGCTAATGATGGATGCAAAACGCAAGACTTTGACATTTGGAGTAAGAGGGGTGACATCACTGCTAATTACACTATAATTTTGGCATGGATGTACACAAATACATTATGGGCTGAAAAAGAGGAAGTGGTCAAAAGTTGTGTATGCTGTTTGTGACGGTGATTGCCTGCTGTATATGTGTGTGTCCTAATTAAAAAGAAACTGTGTTCCCGCAACACACAGGACTGTCAAAACTGCTACAGATCCTCATAATGAGGAATGAGCAGATACTGCCTAAAGGAGTATGACAAGGAAAACATGTTTCATGATAACAACATCTCTCCTTTACTCCCTGTTCTGTCTTAGAAGATAAAAATACTGTAAAAATGTTCTATCTTCATCTACCATAAAGAAAGAAATCACAGATCAAAAAGAAGAGCTCTTCATTACACATATGCAGTCCTCTGCTTTATGTCAGCTGTCATTGCTTTGCATTTTCCAATCTCTGCAAAGAGCAAGCTCGGGTCAGAACAACAGAAAAATGTGTCCTTTTTAAGGAGGAAAATAGTTTTCAACTGTCTTTGGTTGTGAAAGCAAAGGTCGCTCAACTCAAGAGAGAGAGAACATTTAGGGGTGGAGAGAAAACTTGAGAAAACTCTAGCACAAACACGTTAGCAAAACAATCAAAAAAAAGTCTGCAATCTCTAATTTCAACATCCATACATCCATCCATTCAATATCAGACTGTACCAATATAAGACTGTTGAGGATATAAACAAATTTTGTCTCAATGCCACCTATCATGCCATTTAATAATAATAATAATAAATATTAATAATACATATCTTTCTGGTTCTCGAATCTAATTGGCTGAGAGCCTTTTCAAGCGGTGCAATATTCTAGTTAGAGCAGAACTCCAACTGTTTCATAGGACTGTGCAAATAATCAAATGTGATGATCATGCACATCTCGTAGCTTGTCAGTGAACTACAGCTCTGTGTAGTAAATATATATAAAACAAATAGTTTTATGTATTTCATCCAGTATCAGACCAATACCAAATATGAATAAAGATTTTGATAATTTTGTCTAATGCAACCTATTCATGGCATTACCGGTATCAAACAGAAAAATAAAATAAAAATAATTTATTTATAATAAATTAATATTATTAATCAATAAATATAGTTGCAGATATAATATATTTTAGTTTTTTTATGTAATTGTTAATAATTTATCAGTGCTACCTGATACCTTGGATACTGAAAGCTAGTTCTGCTGAGCAATAACCTTCCATTATGTGAAAGAAGAACCTGCATCCATGCGCTTCTCAGGAGCTGGAGCTTTGAATCTCTTCAAAAGGCAATCACATCAAAGCTGCTTAAAATCATGGATAAAAGACAGAGCTAACCCACAGCAGCACAAGCAAACAAACCAAATCTACTGCACGATTCTTACCTCACGCGGGGGCCGTTGCGCAATGGCTCTCGAATGGTACGTCCGGGAAGTGTGCGGCGGTTAGCTGTGGAATAATCGGGCTCTATGTCATATGGCTCTTCATCATCTGGGCCTAGACTGCGGCGGTCGTCTTCCAGGCCGTAGGGTTCGGGTTGAAAGCGCTCAGGCTGAGAACGATTGAGATCCACAGTGCTACTTCCCATTGGGACTTGAGGCTGGGCCACATGGCCATAGTCGTCTTTGCGGATAGGGAGAGTGTAGCTGTTCTCCGGCCGGTATCCACCAGTGGGCATGTAGGGCCGATAGGGCCTGTAATTGACTCCACGAGACAGACTTCCATAGTTGTCGGGCACGTCTCCATATCCATCATGAAGGGCATAATGGCGAAACTGACTGTCTGGAGTGTCATTGTAGGAGTCGCTGTAATTGTTGTATGAGCGTGTGAGGGTAGAAGAGGCCTGGGGTGTGATGAAGCGCTCGCCGTTTTTCATGTAGCGCCGATCAATGGAGTCAGTGTAGCTTCCCAGTGGAGACGAGCCCTCTGGAAGAGGAAGGCCATCTGGACCCAGCGGCACCTGTCGCACTGTCCGTGTTGTCACTGTCTTGACCATCTTAGTGACCTACGATGATTAAAAAAAAGCAACAGAGTTAGCAAAATTTCAAGTCGTAATTATTGAAGTGAAAGTTTGTGCTTTTTATGCAAACCAAAGTGAGCCATTTCATGTCTTTTATGCCTTGTGCACGGCCTATATGTGATATGAGCACCATTCAAAATGCAGCTGTTATGTCAGATTGCTCAAATCATAGCAGCCAAAACAACCACAGGCATTTATGAGTGAAATGCAGCACACTGACTTAGTGGTCTAACATCAGCAGGGAAGTGGATGTCACACTGTGAGCTGGCTGTGTAGCAGTGAAATGACTGGAGATCTTTTCCAGTCTTTTAAAAGGCTTTGTGTTCATCAGTAACGATACAGCTAGAACTGAAAATATAAGGCTTGTATGTTCTTGGTTGCATTTGTTACAAAGTTTCTTATCACAAAAACTTTGTTAATAGCTATGTTTCCCTAGCAGCAACAAACTGTCTTACTACTTAAAATAAGGGACTAATGTCATATTTAGCTAAAGAAAATTTTTCACACGCTATATTATTTTTACAGGACTTGGCAGCACTTCTCCACATTAAATGCTGTCCAGATGCCATTTTGGATTTTTTTTTTGTTTGAAAGAAATTATTTTTATTCAGCAAGGATGCATTAAATTCATCAAATTCATTCAACCTTTCTGACAGTAAAAGCTTTTATAATGTTACAAAAAATCATTTTAAATAAATGCCGTTCTTTGAAACTTTCCATCCATCAAAGTATCCTGAAAAAATGAGAATGAAATTGAAATGAAAGTGAAATACATACAATAAACTTTTTAAAATTTCATTTTATTATTGGTTTTGCGTAAAAAATATATTAACCTGATAAAAAAATATTACAATTATTTCACAGTTAATATGTTTTCTCAAATAAAATAATTTGCTATTTCTAACATTAGTTCTTATTTTAACATTTACTAGTTTTCTGCTTGCTTAGACTTTCCTGACTGATGGGGTAGCATTTTATTGTCAACAAGAACTGCTGCTGCTGCATTGTTGCACATTTATTTGACTTTTTTACAAAATGAGGGACTAACTTTGAACACACCCTTTAGAGGAATCTTTAAGTAAACCATTACCACATACTAAGAGAGAACAGTGTACATGACAACAGTAAATCAATCAACATAAGAACTGCCACCAGACTACATGGACCTGAGTGATGTTCTAGTTCTCTGTCTATCACAGGGCGTTGAGGCTTTATGACTCAACTTAAATAAATCACTATTCCCCTCTGAGTGCTAATCCAGTCCCTTATTCTACAAAATGTCTGCCTGTCAAGAGGATGGAGTGCTGCTGCTCCTGAAGGTTCAATGCTGATACAGAAACCAATTTGCTGCTCAGTGAATTCCGCAAAGCAGTTAATTGGCTATTTTGTCCATGGCTGTAAATTCATCTTGGAAATTAATGAACTTGATAAAAATTAATCATCATTGGAGATAAACCATGATTGCGTGAATTTGTGTGTGAACCCTTACAAGCCACATGGCCAGTTGTCAGTGCGTAACATCAAAGGGGCCTATGTCTAAAGGGAGGAAAGATCGGTAACCACAGTCAAAGCTGTTTCACTTTTACAGACCTCTGTATGTGTTTAACCAATGGATTACGCAGCTTTTTTAAGGAACTGCAGTTAATTTTAACAAACATCATTAAGATCAAAGCAGCGATCTCACTGATGGCAATTTAACTGGGGGAGGTCGACAAAATGCTATACGGTTGTTTGCAAGTAGACATTTACACTCGATTGCAGAATCCAACTGTATTTATGAGGTGAATTACATGTGCAGCTGTAAGGTGAACTGTCTGTACTCCTACTGGTTGTTGTCAGTGTTGCTACTTTGTTGCATCGCCAACTGTCTCTGTTGCTCATGCTGCCTCAAACCAGCAACTCAAATAAATGACTAAGTTGCTCCGTTTCTACAAGTCACTGTCAGTGTGAACACCCCTTAACACCCACACATGAAGTTAACATGTTAAAACAGACACCAAAGTGAGATGCAGAGGAGAGGCAAAAATCATGCTTCAATAATGAATTTTGAATTGGGTTCTCCTTATAATCTTCATTTGATTTTTCTTGATGAAAATGATAAAATATCATTCTTATTTTGTTCATTAAGTGAAATACGGTTTCAAATATGCCTTTATACTGAGAAGTTGCATTAAAAAAATAAATGTTCATCTGTAAATCTAAAAATGTGTGTGTGTGTGTGTATACAGTGTGTGTGTGTGTGTGTGTATATATATATATATATATATATAAAAATGTCATAAATTATATGTATTTATTTAGTATGTGTGTATGTTTGTATATGTATTTATTTATTGTATGTATGTGTGTAGTTGTGTGACATATATATATATGGTAAAAATAATATATATATTATATATATATATATATATATATATATATATATATATATGTGCTAATAGACTGAAAAAAAATAAAATATAAAAAATTATACATATACATATACTGTGTACACACACACACACACACACACATGCATACATATAATGTGTACACACACACACACACACACACACACACACACACACACACACACACACATATATATATATATATATATATATATATATATATATATATATATATATAAATACAGTATATATACAAAGGGTTGCAAACGGCATTTCATGTTAACTTTAAAAGGATTACTGAAATTGTGTGTGAAACATGGTCGAGTTTAAAGATAAAGTTGAGTTTAAAGATGAGTTTAAAAAAGATAGAAGGACACTGAGTCTTATATTTAGACTGAGCTTAACCACCAAGGCTACTGTTGCTCTAATGAAAGGTATCTATCTGCAGCCATGGCTGTGTTTACTGATGTTCGCCCGTTAAAAGGTGCATGCAGGCGTCATGGACAGATTTTACAGTTCTATATAGGTTTTATGATCTCCCTGGTATTTAGCTTTACAGACCGCTGCCACACCAGCTGTGAGTTTCAGACACACTTAGTGAGTTGAAAGATGGGAGGCAGAGACACATCAACCAGAAGCACTCTTTACTGGTTTTGTTTCAGATGGTGTTGGTGTAGATCGAGGTACAGGAGTAGATGCTTTGGACTCTGTCAGGATCACTGGCTGGAAGGTTCGGCGTGTTATGGTTTTAACAACCTTGGTCACCTACAGTGAAAGTATGTTAGTTCAGGAGGCATGAGTTAGAAAAGTATACAGTGATATGGAAACGTCAAGTCTTATAACAGAAATGAAAGGGAAACAGTTAAATGAAAGTAGGACTTTTTCCCATGAAGCCTTGTTAATAGTCCAGAACAGTCCAAAAATCAAAATGGGCCAGAGAATTAATTTTTGATGTGAATTATCTGGCTAAACAAGAAAACATAAGAATGCCTTTGAGACAAAATATTATTTTTATTGTCTCATTTTGTCCCTCACAGAAGAGTAATTCCAGCATTTAATAGAAAATTAAGACAAAAGCATTTAATAGCAGGAGGAAGCTGGATGGTTTTCAAGAGGAGAAAACACAGAAGCAGAGAAAGAAACACAAGATATTTCATCTGAGGCTTCTACACATAAGCTGTTTAACTTTTCAACTAAAGGAATGCTCAAAAATGTATATTTATTTGGCTACTAATTTTATTAAACAATTTTAAGTAACCTTTGAGCATTACATTAGTACAGTACATAAGTCAGTCTGTGATGTTTCTAGTCTCTAATCTACTAATTTAGTCATTATATATTGCTAACTAACCATTCATACACAGTTACAGATATCTTAACATTCTATATAAAGCACATTTCGCTACACTTAAATAAAATTTTATACCAATAAAGTCTGCAAAATGATGCCTTCATAAGCAGTATACTGCATATCTACAGTATAGGCACTGCTGTATTCAGTCTTTGAACATCCCGTGCCTTCGGTTTTAAAATAAAAATGGCTTCTGATGAAGTGACTGATTAAAGTAAATTAATTCATCAATATCCATTTTTCCTATAATTCCATTTCAATCAATAAACAAGCAGTGTAGCTATAATATTTTCTTGGATATCTTGACAGCTCAACTGAATTTGGTCAAGATCATTAGATGTAATGCAATGGTGCTGTTTCTTTAGAAAGTACATTGATGCTGACTGTGAATGTAAAGATACTTCCTTTGGTTTCAAATACATCCAGAGTGTAACAGAACGCATAGCTTTTATCCTACACACCTAGAGCTCTGTGGCTGGAGTTTATGTATTTATGTGACTATAAGCTTGTCTCCGCAACCCCGATATCAGCCCAAACACAACAACATGTGACAGAAGGACCCACAAATCTGTACACACATGCACCTCACGCTCTGTGATGTTATTTCTTAGTGTGTTTCACAGGTTTGGCAGTGTGTGAGTGGTGTAATGGTGAGAAACCAGTAAGACCATACTTTACTCTTCACTTCCTCCCACTGTGCATCAAGTGTCAGTTGTGTTACACTGTAGGACAGAGCTGTTTCTATGTGCACATTGGTTAATGCTTGTGCATGCATACAACTACCTGTTTTGGTGTGCACACTGATTTTTTATGTATTGTACACTTTACATAATCCCTTTCTCATACATTTACATGCCCTTTGCAGAATGTGTAAGTTTTGAAAAATAAGAGAGATCACAAGTTTTTTTTTCTTTTTCGTTTTTTTGTACTGCCTCAGAAACAGCATAGCCACTATTTAAAGTTGTAATGTAATCAAAGTAGTGACAGATCTTTTCTTCTAAATTGTGAAATACATTGGTGAAAAAAAAACAATAGGGTGGTTTTTACTAGGTTTAATCCATCAGTTATTGAATTGGATGGAGGTAGATTTAAATGCAAACTTGTAGTTATCAGTGAGAAAGCAATGAGAGGCTAAATGATTGGAGAAATCTGGCATATGTAATCAAAGAAAAGTCTTGTTTCACTAAAGGTCAAGTTGTGATATGCTGTGGAACAAATTTAGTGCTGATACACATTTTTGTTGTGATACAAATTTTTGAGCAAAAAAAAGTATGAATAGATAAACCAATCACAACAAAATTAATAAGATGCATTTAGAAAACTGTGTGAAGTTCCATTTCATGCTAGTTTTAAGTGTTATTAAGACAAAAAAAAGACAAAATAACAATGAAAATGACACAAATCTTGTTCAAAAGTTTACATACTCTTGGTTCTTAATATCATATCGGAGTCCCTCAATTGTTCCTAGTGGCAAATTAGATTGAGTTCCATTTATACTGTATAATGTATGTTACCCAGGCTGTAAAAAAAATAAATAATAATAATAATAATAATTTTATATTATATATATATATATATATATATATATATATATATATATATATATATATATATATATATAAAATTATTATTATTATTTATTTTTTTATATATATGTTTTGAGACTTTAACCTGGATTTCCCAGAGAGGGTCACATATGTTTTTCCTCAATTCAAATTCAAAAATGCAATCCGATTGCAATGTTTATATGTACCTTCAACTCTGCAATCAAATAACAAATCTGTTTAGAACCATATGTATTCCAAACAAAGGTTCTGCATTCACATAATGCAACATTTCATTTCAATGTTTCCATAGCAACGAGAAGCTGTCAGCACTCCTGTCTAACAATATGGCAAAACAGCTGTCTGCTCATGTTATCATCGTCGTCGCTATCATCAGGGCATTTATTTTTTTTTAAATGCAATTTGTATGATCTCTCAATTTGTATTTTTATTTTTTATAAATGATAAACATTTAGCAGAATCTGCAAAGGGTATGTAAACTCACGAGCAGGACTGCAGCAGTAAAGGGCGTTAAGAGGTGACCGCTCTGCCAAATGAAGCTTTATGCAGTGATTTCACACTAGTGCTGAGATGCTGTGCATTGCTGAGCTTCAATGAGCACAAATAATGGTGACTGACAAGAGGCGTGTGTGAGAAAGCGTATGTGAGGGAGAGATTTTAACTCACCTTCATATTAGTCACATTGTCCTTTTACAAACAACAAAACAAAAGCAAAGGCAAATCAAGACCATGTGGCTTACAAAACTACAACATGAATGGATCTAAACAGAGCTATTACTATTACTGAGAATGTTTCTCTTTAGAATAGTAGGAGCAACATTTTTATGTCTTGAAAGTTTTTTACTTTTTAGCAGTACTTTTTACTTTTTATGTATTTTGTTATGTGCCTTTGCAATCTCTCTCAGGATCAATACAGCTAAGCCTTGTTACTGGTAAAGAGGCACTAGTCTGCCATGTTAATCCCTCTGTCTGAACACTAAAGAGCTGACTGGGTGAAATTAAACACCAGCTCGTTCTAGAACCCTCTGACTACTGTAAACCACATCAAAACACCTCCCTCTAATCTGGACAAAAGGTTTATACCAGTGTTGTTGTTTTTAAAGCTGCAGTCTGTTAGTTTTGCCTCTTTGTGGCCAACTCTGTTTGAATATAGTGTGTACAGTATAAGAAAGTAGATTTCAATTTCTGTTCAGTCTACTCTGTAATAAAATGAATAGTAAAAAAAGATTACTAATCTGCAATCTAAAAGGCTATAAACGATCCGCCACCTGCAGGATCCTCACATGTGATAGCCTAGTAGCTGGGACAACTTCTTTATGTTTACAGACGTGACTTAATGACGCAGCGGCATGCTCGAATTTCCCATGAAAACCTACCCATACCACTCAGATTAGAAAACATTATTATAAGATAACTGTTGTGAATTGGGCTAAAGTAAGGCGATAGTTTTGAACACTGGCTGGTTATGTACTTGCTCAAATATCGATTTCGGATCATTTCTAACCAAACTGCAGCTTTAAATAAAACTGCTAAAAATGTTGTTATTTGAAATAAAGCTAAATATATATATATATATATATATATATATATGTATGTGTGTGTGTGTGTGTGTGTGTGTGTGTGTGTGTGTGTGTGTGTGTGTGTGTGTATATATATAATGCCTTGCCTTGTCAGCTAACTAAAATAAGTTTGAAGCTGAAGTAATAGAAATAAAATTAAATAAAAATACAAATGAAAACAAAATAGAAAAGAATAAAAAAATACAAATATGAGCTTCTTCAAAATATTAATATACACTATAATACCATAGTAATAATATTAAAATAACACTGATTTATACATAATAGCGATTTTATTTTCCATGTAAAAACGTCAACAAGAAGAATATTAATATATTTCTTCTTGATATAATTCAAAATTTTATGCAATGCATGAATATATATCTGATATTATGTCTATTTCTTAAGTCTTTAGGTAAATATAAAACAGCTCATCTTTAAGAAGGAGTTTTTCCTTGAATTTTTTTGTAGTACCTCATTAAAGAACATCACCATGAGATGCTGTGAGCATGAATGAGCACTTGTGTGCATTTGCATATCTAATAATGAAAGTACAAAAGACATATGAAAACGTGGCAGATGTAAGCAGGAGTACCTTAGTCTCTGTGCGGCGTGTAGTCCCATCATCTGAGGTAACCACAGAAACATGAGAAGTGGGTGTGCCGGGGTCTTCCTCTATGGTTACAGTCTCCTCCACAACCTCCTGGGGCTCCTGCATCATGGCCAGTGATGTCTGGTTACTGGGGCTCTGCTCCTGTGGGACAAAGCAGAGGGTGGTGGTTCAAGGTCAGAGGTCACAGCTGTGGGATTAGCTGGGTGTTCAGGAAAACCTTTTTATAGCTTTAAACAATAGATGAGGGAATATTTTAATATTTTATATATATACACACATACACACATTAATGAATTACTGAAATGCACAAATACACAAGTATAATATATTGAACTGCAAAAAAAAAAAAAAAAAAAAAAAAAAAAAAAAGAATAGTATTGAAAACCGTGGAGTGTTGAATCTTCAGGGTACAATGATATAAGAGGGTTCAAGTCGGTTTAAGACAACCAGAAAAAATGAAGCTCTTGAGACCTCATGTTATCAGGCAAGATGATAAAAACCAACATACAAATAATCAAAAATTAAATGCTTCCTGAAGCAAAGGTAGTTGAGACAACTGTAAAAACAATACAAATGACACAGAAAGAAACAACAGCAAACACTACAATCAGTCAGGGAGAACTGTGTGTGTGTGTGTGTGTGTGTGTGTGTGTTGGCAGAGGCCACAGGAGGGCTGATGAGGGATGATGCCAGAGGTATCCATTGGTTTTCCATCCATCTTTGAATGCATTAACGAGCAGGCAGTTTTTCATTGATTAGCATAGCGGAAGGCTTCAAAGTCTGCACCCGGCCAAATTGATCCGTAGCCTGTCTTGCTAATCATTGACTTCTAGCCTTTCATGTGTCAGTATCATTTCTCTGCGCTGGCAGTTCGAGTGGCTGCCTGTCCAACCTCAGAACTATATTATTCTAAGAGAAACTGAAGTCAAAAGAAACTTTTTCTTCCTTCTGGAGTGATTACATTTTAATTGTTTCATTAATTGGCCTAAGACAGGACTGTCAGTACATGAATTGATTGAAACTGATGATTGATGAGGATAAAAAAACATCTCAACTGAAGTAGCTCACTGCAAATAGCTGAGTGCCACATGGATTATGCAGGCGTACAGCACAGAAACAAAGCTTTGATTAACTTTCTGACAGCCCAGAAGCAGACTTGAGCAGAATTCAATATGAGAAAGTAATGAGAGACTTTTAAAGAGCCTATTAGCACCCCTGTGAAAGCACAGAAAAATATGCCTCTTTTCAGCATGGATTTTTATATGGGAATCATGGCATAACATAACAAATGAACACTGAAAGTATCTGTTTCTAATGACATTATGTTAATAAGAATCGAAACTGGGTCTTGGTTCCACACATTTGTTGGTTGCACTTCATGGCCATTTATTGTCAGCCTAAAGAAGCAAAATATAGTGCTAATCTTTTCTTTGTATGCAATTACAAACACTGAAATATAGTTCTCAGTGATATTTTTGAAACTCAGTACTTCTTAACAATATTCTTGTAATTGTCCGCTATTTATAAATCATTAATATTAAAATTAAGGGATAATTTTTTTTTTTTCAGAAAAAGCTGTGAGAACTAAAACAAATTGCAAAATTGTTGAAGATAAACATTTAAAAAGTAAAGAAAAGTGCAAAGAAAATTAGGGGTGCACGATAAATATCGGATGATAATTAATGCGCATCTCGTCAGTAAAGCCAGTTATCTAATCAGCGGTAAATTCCATCAGGTGCGTGATTTCACATAGAGCAGCTGTTACTACACAGAGCCGTTGTTAACTGACAAGCTGCGCAAATCCACGTTTATTGGCCGATATTTATCGTGCACCCATAAAGAAAATATCTCTCTGGGGACTCTATTGGTTAAATGATCACAAAACAGAGGTTACATCAAACCACCAGGCACTGTCTAGAAAAGTTCGTCTCACAAAACTGTCTGCTTGAAGGAAGAGGATACTCTTGGGAGCAGCTTTTGAGAGGCTAACGATCACTTTGAAGGAGCTACAGAGTTCAGAAGTGCAGAACAACAGAGTTTAAGGCAAATAAGAGTGAAAACATATTTGTGGGAAGTAAATTACTTCTCTGTTGCAAAATAGCACCAGGTGTTGTGCATCATTACCTTGTTGTCCATTGAATATATCTATAGAATAGTATCAGTATATCAATTGTGGATATTTTTAAAGGTTACATTTAAAATGATTATTATAGAATCAGGTAGGGATGCACAATAATTATCGGCATGATATTTAATGCGCATCTCATCAGTAAAGCCGGTTCTGTAATCAGCGGTAAATCTCTTCACGTGCGTGCTTTCACGTGGAGCAGTATTTACTACAGAGAGCCTTTGTTCAATGACAAGCTGCGCAAAACATGCGCAAAATATGATCATGGTTTTGCGCAGCTTGTCAGTGAACAAAGGCTCTCTGTAGTAAATACTGCTCCACGTGAAAGCACTGTAGAGATTTACCGATGATTACAGAACTGGCTTAACTGACGATATGCACATTAAATATTGTGCATCCCTAGAAGCAGGGAATATTTTTCACTGTTTTTACTGTATTTAAACTCTCAATTTTTCCATAGTTTATGCTTGTGAAAACAAGTAAAAAAAAAAAAAAAGAAATCTGCCAATGAAAAATACTTTGCAATACTTCAAGATATATTATTTGAAATTAAGTCTCTCATGCAGTCTTGCTTCTTAAGTAAGATGACCTTGTTTTAACGACGTTCAAATATTCTTGCTGAAAAACAAGATCCACATAATGATTATTTTTATTTATTTTTTTACCATTAACTGGCAATCTCTTAGAAATCCTTTAAAGCACTGATAGACTTTTTCTGTACTACTATAAAAGTTCCTTACATTTGAACCATATGATCAGCACAGTACTGCCACCTACCCAAACAGGAACCCTTATATAAATATACAAAAGCAAAAATGAGATCTGTGGGAGACTTGGAGCCAGGTCTAGTTTATTTAAAGTATAAAAATAAACACCTGACCATTACATCAATAAAAAAGTCTTCTCAGTCAGCGGACAGAAATATAGGCCGAAAAGGCAGGGTGAGGATTTTGACACCAAACTGAGCATCATTCAGTAGCCTTTATCACGGATGATCCGCACCGCATGGGAGAAATCTGCTGCCACAGATAGCAGCTTTGCCTCCATGACAACTACACAGGTGAACTCCTGAACCCACCATTGCGTTTGTGTGTTTTTGTGTGTGTGCCTGCATAGCATGTCTTGCATAATTGAGAAAGGAGTTTTGGGCAACCCAGCGGGCTTTAGAAAATGAGCCTCTTTTTAATGGGTTCTATTTTAAGAGAGAAAGGAACACCTATAATTCCTTTCTTCTGGAGAAAGACTGACAATAATTATAAACATCTGGAGCATGTCTAATACATTAATCACAGGTTTCTTTACACTTCCTTTTTATGGCAGTTATGCATGTAGTAAACACTTCAACGCTGAGCATTGAGAACAGATTCAAAGCTGTGGGAGAATCGGGTGTTCCTTAGCAACATGCCAAAGACCGATTGTTAACAAGGACTTTGTTAAAGAAACATGCTATAGAAAAACCAAGACCTCAGTTCACTTTGGGTTTCTGCACATGAGAAATACAGAGGCCCTTTTCATGAGCCTTATATCATGTTTCAAAACCTCTTGTGTCGAATCTGCACATAATTGAGGGTTTGGTAATTGCACAGCATGGTTTCTTACGCAAAAGAAATACCAGGTGGGTTTTAATTTCATCTTTTTTTCTGGCTAGGAGTGACGCGGAGGTGTGTGAGATAAACATCAGTCTTCCACAATGGCAAATTGAGACAGAGCTGGAGAAGATAATATGAGCCGGAGCAAAGAGAGCAGATAGGCAAATGAGAAAAACGATTGGCAATTAAAAAGCTTCTGAATAGTGTAGTCAGTCTGCTATCAGGCCTGTCCCTGATCCACACTGGATAAAAAGACCATCCGTCTGCAACATTTGTGCTCTGTACACTATACACCTCAAATACAACAACCAACCAATGCCTTTCTAATTTATTTAAGGGTGTCATTTTTTCTTTTTTACTCTTAATTCCACTGCAGTATTTAGTATGCATGTTGAGTACACTATGCAATTTTTCTAGAGTCACACATTAAGAGAGAAAATTTACAAAAACTGTACTTCTGTCAGGACCACTATTGTAAAAATGATAGACACTTAGCATAAAGTTTGGTTTGGTGGTATGGATCTGTTCTGGGCAAAAACTCTCTGTCCATCCATGCAGCTGTCATGAATGAGAAGGGAGAGCAGCAATAATAACCCCCCTAGGGCAAACAGAACAAAACAAGGCAGATATCATTAATGTACTTAATGATATTTAAGTGTATCACATTATTCAAGAAAAAGGAGTCTGATTCAGCAAGGAATATCAGAAAGCCAAGTCCTGACTGTGGCGAAAGGAGGAGTCAGAAAATAGCCAATTACTTCTAAATTATGATGGTTTTTGATGTAAAAATCTTGATAACATTTTAAGCCGACCTCAGAGGAGAGTACAAAATAATAAAAAAGGTGGTTCATGACCCCTTTAAAACACTAGGCATCACACACTTGTTGTCTTTGTAAATTGTTAAGTACCATACACCTTGTTGCTAGGAGACACATGACAAATTAATAAAATCTGTGTTTTAAAATCAACTCCAAATATCAAACATGTTTAATATGTTCTGACTGGATGAAATCATACTATGTGCCCATCATAAACAACACAATTTCCCGCAAAATCTGAGCAGACTTGCTCTGACAGATCAGGGAAAAGTTGTTTGCTTGTCTCCAATGAATATTTCCTGTTTCACTCATGTTTAACCAACTATTTAAAATAAAAACAGTATACACAGTGTACCCTGCACAGTATCCATTAAGTAGTAGGCTAGCATCCCATTGAATGAAAAACATCAAAAATTTTGTTTCGATTCATTTGTGTCCCATTAATAGTTTCATAACCATCACACAGTGTGGGAGACACCATCAACTAACTTAATATCCCTCCGAAGAAGGTCAGAAAGATACAGAGAAGATTAGTTTTCTCACCTCCACTTTGTTCATTATAGTTGCCATGCATCACCTGGGCCACAGCCTCACCGTCAGTAATGCATCATGCTCTGGCTAACAGGATTTCAGACCTCACGACAGCAATCATCTGTAAGATCTTACACAATTAATCCCTCTGCCAAGAGCGTTTGTATAACCTTGCGTCATACCAATTTCCCATCAACTTTTCCGCATCCATCTTCATGACCGAGTCACACCTGCCATGCCAGGATGGGACAGTGAGCAGGCACTGGCTTTCATTTCACTGTGCTGCACTTGTGGAAAATTAAGCAAATAAATCAGACAATTTAAAAAACAAATAACTGAAAAGAAGGCACACAGATCTCCTCCAGATGACTGAGCGGAAGTTAAATGGAGGAGGGTAATTGGTCGGAGGGGACACAAGGAGTGATGAGAAAGCCGCTGAAGCCTCGAGTCTGAGTGCGGCCCGCTCAGGAGCAGCTCTGCTTCAGCCAGGCCTGAGCCAACACATAGATGCGTCCCAATGGGGTGGAATGATGCGGGAAGAGGGGAGGAGGGGTCAGGCTGTGGCATTCCACAGAGAGTCGCAAGTAACGGATGGTCAGAAGCGCTTAGAGACGACGGCTGGCAGATAAGCTTAACTAAAAAAGGGATGGAAGAACAAGGGATGAAAGAGAAAAGGGGAGGTAGAGAAGCTAGCAGGCTGTTATGGCTCTGCTAATCTCTTTGTCCTCGCGAGTGATCCAGTGCCAAATCTCCATCCTCTCATCGGCTCCGAACACGGGGGCCTCATTTTAGACATTCCTCACACTTTGGCCACAGCCACTTCTCTAACGACATCTTTGGGAAGCCGCTCTCTCTCCCTTGGCCACCCCTTTTGTACTGTTGTTCCAGATTCCCAGGTCTGGACAAAAAAAAAAAAAAAGTGGTGAAGAACCTCAAAGCAGACCCTCTTTGAAAAAAAAAAATAGTATTTACTCAGCGAAGCACAACTTTTTGTCTGGCACAGGTTTCCAAGCTTTGTTTGCATAATGAATAAAAATACACAATCTACATGATTCCATTAACCCCCCACCAGACGTGCTAGATGAAAAATATTTTTGCGATGATAATTTTGAACATCTGGAAAGAGTCACATATCCAAGTTACACCCTTCTGAAAGATTTCTGGCACAGCGTGGCTTTACAGCAGGGCTTGAAAAAGCACACAGTCACCCACACTCTCACACTTTCACTCATATAATTCAGCTTACGGTCAGTGCTCCCTCTCTGGAATGCAACCCTGACAACACAGCCAGAGCAAATATCACTTCTGTTTGCCTATACAACTTAGTAAACAGAATAAGAAGGAAGCAGTGGCAAAAAAAAAGCAAAAAAAAAAAAGACAATCCCCAAAACAAGAAACCTAAACCTTTGCAATAGTACCAAAACAAACACAGGAGTTTGGTATAAGTAAAACCTGTTAAAAAATATACAATGTAAAAAAAAAAAAAAAAAAAAAAAAAAAAAAAAAAAATTATATTTATATTTATAAACCAACCATTTATCTAACTAATTAAAACAGATAATCGAAACATTACACTATGATCGCAGGCTAAAATAAAATAAAATGTAAAAAATTAAAATATTTAATAATTTATACTTATAAACCAACCAATAAACTAACTAAAACAGATAATCAAAACATTACACTACGATCGCAGGCTAAAATAAAAATAAATTATATTAAAATATATGTATGTATATAAACCAACCAATTACCTACTTAATTAACTAAAACAAATAATCAAAGCAGATTTTCAAATTAGCAGGCTAATCAGTTAACGTATGCTACCATAACAGTTGGTAAGCTAATCTAAATCAGAAAGACAAATGTATAATGTAGAGTCCTTTTAACTGACAGAATCACTTTTCATCCAAGAGGGATACAATTTTGCACTACATCAGACTACAGGAGGAGCAACGGCCTGGTAGTAGCTTGTTTGTTTGATTAGAGGATGTGAAAATGAGGGAGTAAAGCACAGTGTCACTGTTTGAAATGGGTCAAGCAACTTCAGGCTATTGCTATCCAGGGTTTCAAAGGGCCATATGGACGTACATCAACAACAGCACGCACCGCAAATACTGTTTTTGTATGATACTTCTGGCTGCCAGTCAGCAATGTGGTCTCTCCAGGGAGAGGGGCTGGGAGCCTTTGCCAAAAAATCAGTTCATGTGGGGTCTCCGGGCTGTGGCCATGTGCAGTGCAGGAAAGACATGTGTTTGACTTCCTCCTGTCACTGCACTTGCTCCCGCTGTCCTGTTTGCTGCTTCTACAACTGAAGGTCCAGCTGTTAACAGATCAAATATCAGGCCTGGGGACCAGCCAGCCTCTGAAACACAGTCACACAGAGGGCTGGATAGCGGCAGTGGGCCGTCATGGACACTTTAACAGTCTGGGATGAGTGATTGCTCAGTTCACACCTTCTGTCTATCACATCCTTATCTCGTCCTAATGCGCAGCCACTCAGAAGTGATTAAATCAGCGATAGACTTTATGACTGCATGTGTGCGTGCGAGTAAGCGGCTGCGTAAAGTCACACCAGTGAGAGAGCTGCCTCTCTAACACATGCTTCAGGAAAAGGAAGGACATGCTGTCATGGAAACCCTTGATTTACAGCATGGCTTGTATTGTGAAGTCAGATAAAGGCTGTGTAATATATCCAGTGACTTGAGAGATGCATACACACAGAGCTCCGGGCTCAATGCAATCTATCCTGCTCTGCCTTGACCTGTTTAAGGTGGTTATATTCTTCACAACTCTAAATTTATGAAGCCTTATGCATCACATCACATATGTAGATTTATAACGAATACTGTAGCTATGTGAACTGGTCTTTTAGTCATCCATCTCAAGAGCTAAAACATTACTTAGCCATGTCAAAGGGCCTCTCAGCACCTGAACTATACTTCACAAATGCTAAAAGCGACTGGCATTTCATGGCCCATTGACTAATGCGTTGCAGTGCTGTTCAGTGTATGCATGCAGTGCACGACTGGAGCGTTCAGGAAAGACATCTGGGAGCTTGATCAACCATCTGCACATTACGGCGTCACGGAGACGGTGCTGTGAAATCGAGGAGCGGCCGGACGATCCATTAGAAACCCACCCGGTCCTGTCTGTGCTGCCGAGATGTGGCTATTCATACCTCAAGTGAAAGGCCCATCTGTAAGCAATATTCTCTCAGGATCCATATGAGCCCTAAAAGCACAAGCTACATGAAGAAACTGGATCTGATCCTTGGGGCTTTGGAGGCAGCGGAGGAGAAAAACTCCACTGCTTGTTGCTTGTATATTATGATACAAGATATTTGTCGTTTTCAGCAAACCAATGTGTGTTTATTAAACAATGATTATTTGAAATAAATGGATAGAAGTAAATGACTTAAAGTCAATGTAACTTGCTCTCTCTGTGAAACAAACTGTTTCAAAAACTATTGAAAAGTATTAAAAGATATTTTATTAAAATTCAGTATAATAATATTGTTAAATATTATAATTTAAAACAACCACTTTCTATTTTAATAATATATTACAAAATTTTTAAATGTAATTTATTTCAGAATTTTCAGCACTCTTCAGTGTCACATGATCCTTCAGAAATCACTCTAACATGCCGATTTGTCTCTTTTGATAAATTTAATGCATCCTTGCTGAATAAAAGTCTTAACTCCTATCCAATAAATAAACTAGTCTTAACGTATTCTATTTTTGACCAAAAAAACAAGGTGAACATATTTATATAAACATGATTTTTTTTCCCCTGTGTGAACTGTGCACATTTTAAAGGTAACAGACTTCTAAATTCTCTTTGTGTTTGTCCATAAACTCATGCAGTGGGTTATAGTGTCCAGAGACTAGAAAGTGGGGAGACAGGCTGAAAGCAATGAGGCAAGATATAAAGAGATACGCATAGAGAAAAAGAGAATAAAAAAAGATAGAGCGTTATACTGGGGCATCATTAGTTCTAATGTATTCCAGCCCACTGCCATTCAATTTCAGCGGCCCACTACGAAGGTGTGTTTGATTAGTGGCAGATTGGATTTTGATTTCTGGAATATTGCCTCCTAATTGCCTGTTTAGATTTCTAATCATAGATTAATGGCACACAACAAAAGAGCTTGTGGATAATAAACCAATAGTTGAAGCGTAGCTAATTCATTCCCTCTACTCAGCTATGGAGAAAGAGTGCTCTTTCATTACGCAAAAACAAAGGGCATTATTGTGCGTGACTTGCTTTTATAACAATCAACGAGTCTCTGACGAGTGTTGCACAAACCGTGACCTGTAAAACACGGTCTTTATGAAAGTATCACTGAATCTGGTTTAATAATAAATGATAATTTTAGCCAGAGCTCACAGAAGATACAGAACGACAACCAAATGTTTCTGGAACAAGCCTGAGATGTGCCAGAGAGACTGAGGCATCAATCATGTTTGTAAAAACAAAACCAAATCTATAAATGCAGCTGAGGTGAGACAGACCAGATTTGCTGTTTTGTTGTGCAGTCTCTTAATATCTCATGGAGCTACTTCTCATGTAGTCATAGTGTGAAGAAATATGAATAAATAAACCTACAGACAAAAAAAATTAAATGTTTTATTTAACAATTAATGTATTTAATTGATTGAATTACTAATTAAATTTTTTTATTTAATTTGATAATTTAATTATTGTAAATTAAGACTTAATATTGTACACATAATATGCTGTCAGCATGAAAAAATAAATATATTTGATAAACTCGCTGCGCAAGCAAGTGATCTGAATTATTTTTAGGGTCAGAACATTCATTAACTTATGTTCCAATAAGTAGATCTCCAAGAGATGTCACAGCTGTCCACAGCCGGCCTGATTTCAAACCCTCATTAATGCAGGACGGAAGTGGCAGTACTGAGAAAGATGGCTTGTTTGTGTGAGTGTATCTGTGCATACATCCACGTTTGTGTCATGTCCAGAGATATCCAGCATGCTTCATCTAATTACAGCTGGAATCCTGGATGTGTGACCCAACAGTTCAACCTTACAGCTGCCAAAACCATTTAGTTTCACTTCAACACTTCTCCATTCATCAGCCAAGTAACAATAAGACATCCAACATCTGATTCTTCTTTTAATAAATTGCCAAATCTGAGCTTCCAAAGCAGTAGCACTAAAAAAAATCTATCACAAATCATGCAATAAAATGCCACACACACTCTGCAAAAATAGTCTAAGCTGAAATACTATGCTTACACTATCAAGTTTGATCAGCTAGAGTGTTTTTCATATTTTCATATAATTCAGATTTTTATTCAGCAAGTATGCATTGCTCACAGTGAAAGCAAAGTGACAGTAAAGACTTTATATTGTTACAAAAAAAATGTATTTCAGATAAATGCTGTTCTTCTGAACACTTTATTCACCAAAGAATGCTATACCAAAGAATACAAAAATATTAAGCAGAATTGTTTTCAACATTGATAAGCATTGTAAGCACTGGAGCATTGTATCAGTCCAGGAAGGAAATGCTAAGGAGCCCTCAAAGCTTTCCTGTCCTAACTGCCTGGAATTCAGTTCCACCCCTGCTGAAGAGGAAGTCAGTTAATCTCATTGTAATGAGAGTGTAAATTATAAACAAAATGACTCACTATAGAATAGTCACAACAATTTGAACAGCTTTGATGAGATACGGCTAGATTAGTATGTATATGTTCATTCTGAAATGTGATGACTAATTCAGGAAGGTAGTTATAGAGTTTAGTCATAAGTGATGCATCCGTCTGATATGTCGTTTTTAAATAGTGAATGAGGTAAGAGCAGGCCAGTGGATCTGCAACACGTTTTGGCAGATTTAAAGGGCTGTTACATCACTGTTCCACACTAATATAGTCGACTTTAATGGTCTGCCATGATGCTTTAAGCTCGACGTCGACTAGTCGCTGGTCCTATAGAGGGCGCAACAGGATAAGGATTCTTTGAAGGACTTCCACATTTACGCTCCATTTCCATATAGTTAAAATGACAAATAAATGCATACTCTGAAAGGCCCCACAAGACGTGTGATTATATTACTGGATGCTCGAAATTGAACAGGAGAATGCACATTTTAAACAACTTATTGCACAGGTAAGTTAATCACCGTTCTAATCTAATGCGCTGCTGCACTGTAACACACACACAGACTACAGACAGTAGCGTGTACATCACTCGCAGATCACACGCACACAGAATCATTCTGCGCGGAAATGTATAAACACTGTTCTGTGATTTCTCAATAAAATAGCTTAGAAACTGAAAAGTTCAAGCATATATTTCTTAATAACTAGATCCCACAGCTTCACTAGTAGAGAGATGCTGCCAGGTAGAATTCATTCACAATCGCAATCACTCTCACTAATGCATTCATATGAATGTAATCTTTACTGTGCTACTTTATCTGTATCTGATTTAGAACAAGCAGAAATCTGTGAGAAATAAAATGACCCGAAGACAAAAGAACTGATAAAAATGAGCTGTTATACGAGCAATAGCCATGTGGGTAGTGCTGTGTCATATGCCATAGCTTAGGGCTGGGAAAATATGAGAGAAATGATTCGGCACTGATTTTGAGATTTTCCTACTGCATCGCGATTCTTTCTTGAATTGATTCTGAGCTTAGTTTTGAACAGCAGATGGCACTGCATGCTTTAGAAACAGCCATACTCTGCTTGTTTCCAAATCTTTACACACACTTAAAATAATAATTCATAAAATTTGAAAAGGTTGAAGCGAATTACAAAGGTGTTCACAGTGGGCTGTGTTTACATTAATCTCACTTCATAAAAGCATTCTAAGATGAGGTGAAATTACATGACTCAGCCGAACGCACAATCGCTCTTTGAGTGTGCAGATAAAAACTAGATTAGAGCGCCATCTGCTGTTAAAATCTAAGCTCAGAATCGATTCCAGAGGAATCGCGATGCATTCTGAAAATTTCAGAATCGATCCATGAATCGATTCTGCATGGATTTGTCGTCCCAGCCCTACCATAGCTGTGCACAAGGTGTTCTAGTCTCAACTCCAGACTCGTTTTTTCCATTGATGACGTCATCAGTGACTAGTTGACTTCAATTCGATTTTCATCACATAAAAGTCGACTTTAAAAAATCAGAAGTTGTTCAACCCCTTTTCCACACTAAGTAAAACTGTGGTATTTAATGCAATAGATACAAATACACGCATAAATATTATAATATTTACTAGTTCTGAAAGTAGTTGTATGCTCAACAAGACTGTATTCGATCAAAAATCCGGTAGAAAAGGCAAAATTAAAAAATAACAACTTTAAACAATTTTAAATGTAATTTATTTCTCTGATGGTAAAGCTGAATTTTTATAATTGGAATAATTTGCATTATTCCAGTCTTCAGTGTCACATGATGCTTTGAAAATCATTCTATTTTGCTGATTTGGTGCTCAAAAACATTTCTTTTTATTAGCAACGTCGAATAAAGTATTATCAATGAAAGTAATATTTTTGTGGAAAATGTGATCCATTTATTCTGGATTTTTACAAAAACAGAAAGTTCAAAAGCATAGCATTTTTTTAAACATACTTTTTGCAAATGTAATAGCCTTTTACTGTCACTTTTGATTACTTTAATGAATTCTGTCTGAGTAAAATTTAAATTAATTGAATTTACACAAATCTTACTGATCCCTATCTTTTGAACATTAGCGTATCAATTATGTAGATTAAGGGCTTTCAACTTTTTGATGCCAAGGAACCATAAATATGATCTTGTTGCAAGGGATCCCTTCTTAAAATAATATATAAGCTATATATATATTTTTCATGTATGAATACCCATTTATGCTATGCGAAAAACAGTAAGTGTGATATCATAAAGACATGCTTTTTAAAATGAAATACCTGTATATGATTTATATATAGGCATCTTATTAAAATTAAAATTCAAATGAAAGATCCTACAGCTTTGAAATAACCTGAGGATGTGTAAATGATTACAGACTTTTTCATTTTTGCCTGAACTATTGCTTTAACCTGAATGGGCTGGTGTCCAAATTAAAGCCGCCAATCCAATCTATGTGCAAATCAGCTCTGAGGTTCTCTCTAATTTTCTTTGAAATGTACAGCCTACACAATTCTGACCTTCTTGAAACGTTTGTCTGATCTGAACAGATACAATATCATACACAGAACAGAATACAGAAAGGATTATATAAATGAGAGACTGAAGAGGTCAAATTCAAGAAGGTTCCTATAAAAGACACAGCACTTCAAACCGTTCAGTGGATCTTACGATGTCTTACGGTAAAGCAACCTCAATTAAGAAATAAATAAAATAAACTCCAACAGCGAACCATGCAAGGAGTTCCTCTTTGACCATACAAACACATTTCCTGTTGTTTTATTTTTCTCACGCTCTTATTTTCTCTTCAGGGCAGTGAAAGTGAACTCACAAACGTAAAATCTATATGTCAGCACAGACATGACAGGCCCAAGTGTGAAGCAAAAGAGAAGAGCCACATCGTGTGGGGCCACGTTGGGTAGTTAAAGGAATAGTTCACGCAAAAATGAAAAAGTTATCATCATTTACTCACCCTCATGTCGTTCCAAACCTTTATGAGTTTCTTTTTATGTTAAACAAAAGAAGATAATTTGAAGAACCAAACAGTTGTTGGTCCCCATTGACTTTCATTGTAGGGAAAGAAATAATAATATACCATCAACTGTTTGATTACCAGCATTCTTCAAAATATCTTCTTTTATGCTGAACATAAGAAACAAACTCATACAGGTTTGGAACGAAATAATGGTGAGTAAATGATGACAAAATGTTAATTTTCGGGTGAACTATCCCTTTAAATCACACGAGATTCATCAGTAGTGTTTATATGTGCACCATATGCGTGGGGATAGTGGGTGGGGAGCTCTGCAAAACTAATTTGATTTCTCATAAAGGTCCACCTGTTCTGAGACAGACAGGAGGCAGACAGCGACATGTGGGGTGCATCCTGTCCTTCCCCTCTCATTGCACTGACACTGACATGATTATGTTAATGTTACATCTTGAGTGGCGCAGTCGGCCACTTAATCTGTGCCAGCATTCTGCAAACATCTGTCCTTCTGTACACCTTAGACACTTTTAAACACAAGACTATCACTCAGCCCAGCAGCCATGTAAAGACACCTCTCTGTCATAGTAACAGAACCATAGCAACACAGAAGCTGTGAAGTGCTTGGGTAACACAGGTTAAGGTTGGTCTGGCAGATCTGAGTAGCACTTATTAAAGGTGAAGTATGTTATTTCTGTGCCACTAAAAGCACTTAACGAAATTACAAAAATAACTTGATTTATACTTTTTCTAAGAAAATATGGGGTGTTTGCCTGTGCTGAAACCACCAATGCTAGGGTGTAGTTAATGCAGGTTCTAGAGTTTTCTAGAACAACACAAAAAGCTGCATATAAGAACCACATCAGCTTATCTCAACCCATCTCAACTCTCAATATTATATATATATATATATATATATATATATATATATATATATATATATATATATATATATATATATATATATATATATATATATTAGGGCTGTCAAATGATTAATCACGATTAATCACATCCAAAATAAAAGTTTTGTTTACATAATATATGTGTGTATACTGTGTATATTTATTATGTATATATAAATACACACACATGCATGTATATATTTAAGAAGAATATGTTATGTTTATATATAAAATATATTTATATATATAATATAAATATAAGAATATAAATATATAAATGTATATACATGTAAATATTTTCTAAATATATAATTTATGTGTGTGTATTTATATATACATAATAAATATACCCTGTACACATACATATATTATGTAAACAAAACTTTTATTTTGGATGTGATTAATCGTGATTAATCATTTGACAGCCCTAATATATATATATATATATATATATATATATATATATATATATATAATAAGTCTCTTTGCATGTTAAACTTAGAACAAAACATCACTTAAAAATACTAGTGTAAAAAATGTAATATTAAAAAGTTATTAAAAGGATTAAATCTTTTAAATCATTTGACAAAATAATTGTTTTTGCACATTAAACTTATTTAAAAATAAACATGCAAAAAAAAAGTATCTTAACATTTCCCTTTTTAATTATTTGACTAAATATGATGCTGGGCTGGTTGCATAAACTGCTTAGACTAGTCTTAAAAAGTTAGTCATCTAAGTTTTTTTTTTTAAAGACTGGTCATAACTTCTTCAAATACTTTACAAAAAGACAGATTGGCCCATTTTGAGTCAGAAAAGTAATACTGATTACCTCTTGGCTAACTGCTAGTTGGCCAAACTATTTCTTAAGACACAATCTTAACAAAGTGGCTATGTTTACACAACTGGCCCACTGTGTCTTTAAGTAAAAACTTTAAATTCTAAAGTTTCAAGTATGCGGATTGCGTGCGGCTAGCTGGCTGACAAGCATACACCAGCCAATACAGCTAAATGAGATAGGATAGAGCACACAAGACTGCATTTGTTTTTCTAGCCTCTCAGACACTGATATGTTTATCAGTCTGAGAATCTACCAAATTCTCAGTAGATCTGCAGCTTACCTGAACTCTTCCACCATGGCGAACATTTCATATACAGCAAATTATTGGCTGGGACACTGAGGAAACATCTCAAGCCAGGGGTTGAAGTATATCAGTCTTCATGGCTCTAAAATGAGACACTCAAAATATGTTTGTCCAACCACAGCGGCTGCATTTAAAAGTGACGGGAGTGTAAATGTTTACTGAAGGAGCCTTAATCGTTGGAATGTTTCCAAAAGCTTCAGGCGACTCAGTGGGATGGTCACTGACATGAAGCGCTGCCAAAATCTAATGGCATAAAATTTCGGACTCACTTAGATCATGGACAGAAATTATATAGACTAAAGACAACAGTGCTTTGTTATGATATAGATGGATCATGGAACTTTCAAACCCTTGGCCATCTGCAGTCGACAGGCATAGGAGATGTGCCAATGAGATCTGCCAAAGTTTGTTCTAGCAGAACAAAAAACAATATCCGTGAGCTTTGTAAGATGAAACTAGAACTACACGGTGCAATAAAAACCAAAAGACTTCATATTGGTATCATATTGAATAAATCCAATATTCTGTCAAGGTTCTCTCAGAGAGCCTTCTCTCTAACAGGGCTTAAATGGGGGGGAAACAGGACGATGACTGACCGAGCATGCAATAAAAGATCCTGAAAGCAATACTGTTTGAGAATCACTAAGAGTGCTGTGGTAAAAGGCTGTTAAACAATAATCAAAGAATTGCGTTGGAGAACACAAACACATCAACAGCAACCCTGGAATGTAACTGTATTGACAGCAAGGCATTAGGCGCTGAATGAGCTGTCACAACATAAATAATGTTGGCAAACCCTACAAACAAGCCAGGAAAAATAGTATTGGTATGGGAAGGTCTGTTTAGCCAAGGATAAAGGCGACTTTGATCTATTGGCAGCGCTCAAATCACTTCTGTAAAGGCAACTCAATACAGTAGCTGGTCTTAATCCCGCTCAAACACAAGGGAGGAATATCTGAACACTCTCATCTCATTGGTTAAGGACAGCCAGAACCGATTTTTTCCACTCTCTTCCCTTTCCCCTGCCTCCATTTACTGAAGAAGCGCAGCATCAACAGCTATGCATAAAGCTACACCGGACTCCTATTTTGTGTCTGAAAACAAGGCCCTCAAGTTCAATCCATGTTGAGAAGATTAAGAGGCTCTTCAGTGGCATTCCTGCTCCATATGGCTACAAGATGCTTGCCTCTCTCCGGTCTGAAAGGGCTTGAAATGCCGAGCCAAGGGACTGGGGTACCTGTCTCTAGGAGACAAAGGAAACGCTATCTATTTTCGGTTAAACATACATCAATGGCACAGAAATGGATGAAACTATGAAATAGGTAGCTAGCCTTGTGCTCTAGGACTGATGTTTTTGCACAAAGAAGGTTACAGATAAGAGCAATACATCAATCGAATCTGTAAAGGGTCTACTTTTTTTTGTATACAGACATAATAACAACAAAACTTTGTGCACTTATAAAATAAAGATAACAAACAAGGAGTGCTGTCTGCAGCCTTTGTCTGCGCTGATCTTCAGTTACAAACGCTTCATTAAAATGAACTGTAACTCAGTGAATACTCAACACAGAGACAAACAAACATTCTGTGATAAAGTAATCCATATGAAAACAACGCGATGTCCGTTTTTCACGTCTCGCTTCATTATCTTCTAATGTGACCACGCCCCCGCGCCGAGCGCGCTTTTGAGTTTCAAATGTTTCACTGAAGCGCGCGGCTTGAATACGCCCACACAACACAAGACAACGCAGCGAGATTGTTCTTCAAGTTTTTTTTATTTTACTGTTTGCTTCGCGATGAGAGGAATAAGACATAATTCACCCCAAAGAGATGTGATGTGGTTGAGGATTTGAGATTTGGATTTCCTCAGAAAAAAAGAATGAAGCACTTATTCAGCAGAGATCATAAACATGAGTAAGTCTCTTTTTTATTTATTTATATACTTCTACTAGTTTTCACATAACGTGTTAACATTTTACTAGTTAGACTTTTTCCAAAGACTTTTTCCAAACTATAATTCCTGACTAAATGTATAATCAAGTGAAATATTATGAAGTTTCAATAACAATATACACTACTATACCATTCAAAAGCTTGATGTAAATAATATAAATGTAACAATAAATGTAACTGTAACAAATGTAACAAACATTGCTGTTTTTTCAATTTATCCCCCCTAAAAAACCTGAAAAAATATTCTCAGCTCTTTTCAACATTAATAATAATAATAATAATAATAATAATAATAATAATAATAATAATAATAATAATAATAATAATAATAATAAATGTTTTTTTTGTAGAAAATAAGATTGTTAAAAGGATTTCTGAAGGATTGTGTGACTGGAGTAATGATGCAAAAAATTCAGTTTGAAAGTCAGCTTTGATTGTTCCTTATAAACTGTTTAACTGCACTCACAAGTGAATATTAAATTATGTTGTGGGTTATTTAAATATATTCTAAATAAACTACAAACATAAAATTATATAGATTTATTTTGTCCTCACATTCTTTTCTTGTAACTCATCCCTCTCAGTGACACAGCTGACTGAATGGCTCATTATGCAGCTCATTATGCAGGTCTTTGTCTTCTCAGGTGTGAATTCATGATAGTTGACGCCTACTCGCATATGACTTTTACCAACAAAAAGTGTCTTAGAAAATTTAAATCAATATATTGTTTTCTGTAAGTGAGTAAACAAGATGATTTTAACATCATTTAGAAAAAAAAAAATTCTAGGCTACAAGCTCCTGTTCTCAAAAGTCCTGGGAACCAATTTTCTGTATGTGTTTTATTGCCTTATTCAAGTGATTTAACATTTTTAGTTTTTCACTAACCACGCATAACATTTTTTTTCTCAAAAACACAATCATGTACATACATGCTGCTCACATATTATTATAGCCCAGTTTGTGCTGATTACAGTGAGATTAGACTTTAGCCATTTAGATATTTATAAGAAACTGAAAAAAGCACAAATGTCACGGCATGACAAAACTTCTCCAGGCCCCAAAAATACCCTTAGACTCCAGAGGGTTAAAGTGCATTGAAATAACACATGGGAACCGATTCTGAGCCATTCTGGTAAAGGAATATCACTAGTTCCTCTGTCAGTTCCTATATTAAAATGATTCTGGTCTCTAAACAGGGTTAACTTTCTAAATATTTATTTAGCTACATTATTCAGATCGTCAGATCCATACTATAAGGCTTTAATGGGTGCCACAATAACAACTAATGTCACAGATTCCCTATCATAGTGGAAGATTAAATAAAAGCTTAAATGAAATAGCATTCTTTTTTTATTTCTTTTTTTTTTTTAATAAAAGGCTAAACCCTTTGAACTGCCTCACCCAGATTACTGTTTCAATAAGAAATCAACAAAGAAAAGTAGGTTCATCAAAACAAAATCTGAAGGAGTTATAGAGTCTGGATTCACCTTCAAGGCTCAGAAAGCATGAAAGGGATCTGTCCTTTCGCTGGAGCACTATCCGTCCCGTGTGATCTGTTTGAGGGATGCTGCTGGAAGAGCCTTGCATCAGTGAGCCTGTCTTCATCATTTCAACACTCCAGGTTTGGCATGCAGCGATGCTGAAATCAAATGCAACTCCTGATCTTAGCCATAAGCTCTTACAGACAAGTGGAGAAGAGGACGATGAGCAGCCATTATCTGTTTTTCAGATGACTGGATTTTAATCGACTCAAATGTAAGACTAGCACCACATACGCAGTGAAAAACACCCCACAGGATTTCACTATAAACAGCTGCCATCATTCTCCTTCAGAAATGGGATTCTTCATTTATGACTCCACCACAGGCGCTTCCACACTCCTGCATATAGTACAACACAGCGCACGCAGGAAAATCAATTCAAACCTCATTTTACGTCTCTCTTAGCATTGCACAGTCTGACATTCGACATCCTGTTAGTAAAATGGGTATTTTCCAAATCATTAACGTGCACTAATAAAAAGCAGCTCAGGTGGAAAAGTGTTTCATATTGCTTCCACAGCTAAGAGCATTCTGCATTTGCCAAGAAAAATATTTGTTAATAACTGAATAATCAATTGTTTAAAGGAGATAAAAGCCCCTCACACTTCAGGCCATATCAGTAATGTCTCTACTGGCTTCTGTACACTTTATCTCCCTGAAACATGACAAGAAACTAAAAAAATGGATTCTCTGAAAGCTTATATCATCCCCAGCTTAAATATGCGCACCATACCAGATGCTAAAAATAGTCTTAGGCTAGAACCTTAGCAGGGGAGATTGTGTGTTATCCTATACTCAGAATAGAGGAGATCAGTGAGAATAACTGAACAGGGGCTGCTGACCCAATTCAGGCCAAAAAATAGGCAAAAAGCAATGCCGAGGTGGGTCCAGTGTAAAAGCACATAATGCCTCCATCTTTATACATCCCCAACACACACACTGAGGCAGAGATATGCAGGCTTAGCATGGCATAACACTCCACCATCTGCAATGTATGAATAGAATGAAGGACCAAACCTTCAGAAATTAAACATAAATACATAAATTAATAAATAGAAAAATAAATAAATAAATAATGTAATAATAGGAAAATAAATAAAGGAATAAATGATTTGATAAAACAAATATAATCCTTTTGTAATAAAATTTAATCCTGAATTTATATATATATATATATATATATATATATATATATATATATATATATATATATATATGCACTATTTATATTTATATATTCACACACACATACACACATATATATATACACATACATTTTGTGATTTACAATACTGATAAAACCTTTGACTATAAATATCTTATATAATATATTACATTTTTATTTATTATTTTCAGCATTTATTTGTATTATCTATAACTTTTATTTAATTATACTTTCATTTATTTTTTTAATAATTTTATATTTATTTATTTTTTATTTATTTTTATGTGATTTACATTACTGATAAATCTTGTGACTATAATTATCATGCTAAAAAAATAAACAAACAGAACTACAGTGACATGGGCATAACAGATTGATGTTTTTGTTAGCCAAAGATTTTACATCAGGTGGGTCAGTATAATTATACTAGAAAATAACCATTAACCTCAGATTAGAATGTAATGCAAATCTCCCAAGCGCCAAGTACGGTGCACCAATCAGAAGACTCTTTCTGACAGCGGTAATCATTTAGCATAGACCTCCAGTGGGAAAGCATAAGCCTGCTGGGACTGTCTGTACCGTGGTAGAGGTGTACTCACGTTACTCTGCCTTCTTCAACTGCATCCATTATTCATTCTCATTAGCTTTACATTTATTCTAGCTGCTCCTAGAGAGGTTCCTCTCAGTTTAGCCAAATCAAAGGAATGATATGTCCTTTATGTATCACTGATGATTACACATGAATCCTGTATGTTAATACGTATTTCCAAACAAGATACTTCAAATGGATTTCTACTTTCAATCAATATATAGCATTTACCTGAACAGTGTGCTCTTTTGTCACAGAAGTGGAGACCAAAAGCATGATGATGAAAAGGCTCTCAAAAAGCCATGCAGGAACAGACAATATTCAAGGGAAGTTCTGTTTCCTACTCTGATTACAGCAGAGCCAAACACAATACACTACATTGCTCTAAAAAAAAGAAAAACAAATAAAAAGAAAAGAAATGAATACATTTATTCAGTAAGGACAGTAGATGACCAATATTCATACTAAATAGATCAAAAGACAATTATAATGTCTTTAATAAGATTTCAATTTCATTAATTAAGATTGAACTGACAGTCACCACTGATAAGCTACTACTAAATATTGTAGAAACTTAATTTTCTGTAAAGTTGCTTTGTAATGATTTGTATCGTAAAAAGCGCTATACAAATAAACTTGAATTGAATTGAATTGAATTAATATTTCAAAGTAAACACTGTTTTTAGAACTTCTGCATCAAAGAATCCTGAAAAAAAGGATTCCTACAAAAAATATTAAGCAAGCATAAAGGCCCATTCACACCAAGAATGATAACTATAAAGATAACTATAAAGATATAGTTCTAAAAATTGTTCTCAGTATTAAAGAATAGCAGAGTCCACACCACTCTGTGAGCATATATATATTCTATATACGTGTAGAGAGAAAGATCTGTATCCTAATTTTTTTTTTTTTTACCTAATATATAAATATATATGTATTCTACCATGTTTTTACCTAATATATACATATATAGTAGTGCTGCAAATGATTAATCGCATCCAAAATAAAAGTTTTTGTTTACATAATATATGTGTGTGTACTGTGTATATTTATTATGTATATATAAATACACACATATACAGTATATAGTTTGAAAATATTTACATGTACAGTATATATTTCTATTTATATAACTTATATCATATATAAATATATTTAATATATAAACTTATCATCTTTTTCTTAAATATACATGCATGTGTGTGTATTTATATGTACATAATTAATATACACAGTACACACACAGATATTACGTAAACAAAAACTTTTATTTTTGATGTGATTAATCATGATTATTCCCTAATATGCATACTGCCTTCTGTGTGTTTGACTGAAGAAAGAACATGAAGGAAGAAATGAGCACCTCTTGTGACTCATGAAACTAAGCCAAGTGAGACTAATGCAGGCCATGACGTGCACAAGAGGTCATTTACACTGTCCCTCTGCACTGTCGTTACCAGAGTTTATGGTATAAATTAGCGCTAAATGGCCTCCAATAGAATAGTAGGCTTAATATGGGGCTCTGTTGAGGCAGGAGGTGGAGGTGTAGGAGAAGAATGGATTATACTCTTAAAGACTTTGGTAATGCAAACCAATATGGCTCACCTAGGTCTCTCTCTCTTCTAAAGCAGGGAGAGCGGATGTAGGAGCAGTGTCTGAGTGGTCTTACTGGATTAAATCTTTCTGTGCTACAGCGTGATACAGAGAAAGTAAAGGTCTGTGAACTGTAGTTTTTTTTTAAACTCTGAGAACTTCAGCATGGCCTCGATCTTGCTCATGCTGCATTTTGAAGAAAAATATTGCTGTTTGCCTCTTGAACTCTCTGCTTGACAAATCCACACTAAATCCTTACTCAAGCCCTTCTCCATCCCCACATAAACTCCAGACACACACACAAGGCACATTCTCAACCTTTAATTTTGGCCGGCCAAGCGAGTGGATTGGATTGGCTTGCCTTGCTGTGGGTCACCACAAACAATAGGCAGAGAGAAAAACAAAACATACCTCTCTGTGATCAAAAGGGCTATAATGTCATTTGAAGGTCCTAAACAATCAAGTGGAGAAACTTGAACCTCATATGGTGAGGTGGAAGGGTCTCTCTGTCCTGGTGGGAGAATGCTTGTTATACATGGCACTGATTTTCTTTCATCTTAAGGTTTTTCCTCAGTGTCATCTCTACGTGTGATACTACATCTGTAGATCAAAGCAGAGATGAAAGCTTTCGTGCCCCTTACAAACAAGAGCAAAACATGATGTTGCACCTCATTAACACAAGAAATGCAGAAGGGATGAGACAAAACAAATTAATTAAATATTACTAGATTTATGATGCTTGTCCATGTTAAAGTCGCCACTACGATACTAAGGGATTCTCACTAGAGCCTTCTGGGTGGTCCCAAGTCAAAAGATCCTACCCCCAAGTCTTTATATGGCTATGTCTATTATTATTCACAGCAACAACCCGAGCTGAAGTTTAATATTTAGAGTAAGTATGAGCAATGGTAATGAAAAGGCTAATGAAAAAGCTTGCTAAATGAACAAATAAGAGAGCAGCAGTTATCCCGGCAACATCGGTCAGTGGTGCATATCTAGTCAAGGTTCATTAAACAACCATGCGTCAATGCTGTGCTTTGCACTATTGTTCCTTCTGAACCCCAGTGTGAACAAACGGCTCATACATCTACAGAAGAAATGGATGACATGAGTAACAATACTGAGCAAATGCAGCTAACAGCATATGACAGCTTCCCCCTGCAGATCTGAACTGCTCTATTGTTAAACCTATTTGCTCTATTGTTTCTGTGAATTATGGAAACTCTCTGGAGTGAGCTGAGTAAGACTGTTTAACAATGTTAAACTGATGATGTTATTCACTCATAAGTTTGCTGCATTCATCACTCAATTTTTTTATTGTTTGTTTTTATATATTATAGTATTTTTTTGTTTTATTTTGTATTATATAATATAATATAATATAATATAATATAATATAATATAATATAATATAATATGTGGTTTCCAGGGGGTTTCTGTAAAAAAAACATATTTATAATCTTACAATTTAAATTAACTAAACTTAAATAAATTATTAACTACCAAATGTATATTTCATTCTCTGAACAAGTTACTTGTGTGTTTTTGCGAATCAGGGGTGAGGTCCCCAAAAGCAACCATGGTTGCAAGTTCCGTCATTACCAATAGAGACCAGTGGAACTAACAACCATAGTTAGCTAACGATGCTTTTGGGAAATGCACCCCAGAATGTAAACGCATTCTGAATTCATCTGAGTATGTTTGCAGTAACATCAAAACACTGAAAAAATGCTGCAGTGCTTGAAACTCCCAAAACCGGAAAAAAACATCCAGGAAATCACAACCCCTCCCCAAACTGTTAGCGCTAATCTGGCATGCCTGTATGTGGTGACTAGCACACGCTAAAGAGCTGTCAGAAGACATCATTAATCCCTCAGGACCACCACAGACAGATGGCATGATGGAGAACCAGCAAGCTACTTATTCACTGAGCACAGACCATCTTCGCCATTTATTTTCTCATAAAAATGAACAAAACTGAACAAAGATTAAACTGGTCCTGGAACAGTAAAGACCTTTACCAAGAGCTCAAGATCAATACCCAACCCCCAAACCTAACCTTCCCATTTGAGAACATCATTAGGATAAACCTCCTAAAGAAAACTGCAAATGTAACAGACCAGAAAGTGGCACAAATCGCCACTCATCCGGAGGCCATGTGACCCACTTTAGTACAGCACAATATTGCAGATGCAAGGGCGGGAATTAAGGGACATGACCTCCCCCTCAAGGCCTCTTACCTTATCAATGGGGCACAAAACAGTCTATACATTACCGTCAATGTAGCCTGAAGACTTTAACAAGGACAAGTGTGAACTGAAGGAAGTAATAGGACAGTAAGGGGGGAGAGAGGGAGTACTGAACTTGCATTGAAGCTCTTAATCGATCCTTGCGGCCAACGCTGGGATAATGTCTCCTAAAGAACGCAGAGCACAGTTAGTCTATCAATCTGAGGCAGTTACAACAGCTTCAGTGTGTATGAGAGGATTTCTCAGTCAAAGCTGTTTACATACAGCATTTCATCTCTCAACAGCAGCCCTGTTGTAAAAATATTTCTACACAGCTGAAAACACAAAAATCTATTCCTGCGCTGATGTCACTACCACTTTGACGTCAACTATCACGAACTGCCGTGACCATCCAAGCCGGACTGGACTGTGTTATGTGTGTGTGTATTTCAGTTGACGGGCCGGAAAAACTCCCATTTTCTCAGTGAACTAATGAAACAAAAGCAAACACACAGTGGTACAATGTTGTCCGCCAGCATCCAGCAGGCCAGTGTCATTAATCATGAGATCCAGGGGCAGAGGGCTCTTCATCCAGTGCTGTTGCCATGGCAGACCCTGCAAAAGTGTCACATATGCACCTTTCCCTCTTTCCTATGGCCTCACTGGCTGGCCACCAGCCAATTACAGGGGTTGGGGGGGGGCATACACAAATACTGCTTTGCACATGCATTTTTACCCATATATACATTCTTTCACCTTGCCCACTCATCTCACTCTTATTCTCTTCGTTACATGCACATAAACAGTTGTTTGGACAGTGCTGAGAGAGGAAGAGATTCGCCAAAGCTACATATAGGAGAACCCAAGCAATCTGAGATAGCAGTCTGGGGCTATTCCCGCTAATCCTGTGTCGTCACCTGTTATCCTCCAGGACACACATACATGCACAAACACAAACACAGTCTCCGGTTCTGAGCATCACCCTTCTACCCTCTATGTTTACTGACAGGATTGTTGTGGCGCTATCATTCTAATCTAAACTATATACAAGCGTCTATACAAACAAAGAACCACAGGAGGATAGTCCACCTAACAAGCTAGAGGAAAAGAAACAAGACATTGGGGCTGAGTAAACAGGCACGCAAAAGGCATGATGGTGCCACTGTGTGTGACCAAGAAAGAGGCCTGGGTTCCCATGCAATAGTTTAGCTGAAAATAAGCAAGCGGCAAAACATCTAGAACTTAATATGGTGATCTGATTTGGTGGTTAATGATACAAACTAGTAAATAAACATTTTTGGTACAAACCTGAGAAACATCAAACCATAAGTAACCCGAAGCACATAAATAAACACAAAATTTAACAGCCAGTCAGACTTTTTACCAGATAGTTTCCTAAAAAATAATGTTAAATGTATCATTGCAATATAGACATTGTGTGCCAAAAAAGTTACAGAAACTATTAAAATAATCTATAAATCTATAAATCAAAAATACATAGATTTCTAATAACTTTTTTTATAAATATATTATGAACAATATTAAGTAATATTATAAATATTTAATATTTATGTAATTATTTTTTCCATTTTAACACAATATATATTTGTTTAATAGACAGACAGACAGACAGACAGACAGATAGACAGATAGACAGATAGATAGATAGATAGATAGATAGATAGATAGATAGATAGATAGATAGATAGATAGATAGATAGATAGATAGATAGATAGATAGATAGATAGTTTTGGGACTGAAAATGCATATTTTTGAAAACGGGTTTCAAAGTGCAAGTTTTTGAAAATGGCACCGTTATCGTTTCTGTGTAAACACCCAATACAGTAATCTTTGAAAACAGTGACGTCATGCACGTGTGTAGTACGTGTTAGGTATGTAGACATGCACAGTACATGTTGATTTTAAAGGCATGCATGAAAAAACATACACAACAATGGCGGAGTATATGGTACTGTTGTTGCTGCTCAAGAGTTTGCTAACACTTCTTCAGCAAAGTGTGGATTTACTTCACCAATATTACAAACAACAGCGGAGATGCATCATATACAACACATAATCATCACTTCCCTACAGGTACTGTATACTAACAAGGTGACAGCACAAACAACTAAAATACAGCATTTTTGGCCGTTTTCGTGGATATGTGTAAACGCGTATTGTTTTGAAAACGTTTTTGTGTATGTGTGAAATTTTTAAAAATGCAAGGGAAAAACTTTTCAGTTTTTGACTACATCGTTGTCGTGTAAACATAGCCTCAATTTGCACTACATAATTGGTCAAAAACAATGTAATTCTCAGGCCTAACAATAAATACATGATTCTACTTGGCTTAATGAAAGATAAATGAATGAATTTATAATTATATTACAGGCCCATCGAGGGGTATAGAAGCTAAATGCTTCATGCTAACAAATATACAGCTCATTAACACACAATCTTCTCGATTAGCACTTTTGGAAACTTACTGAGTGTGAGAACAGACATCCATCTGAAAGGGTGTCTGGCTGAATAAGATTGAGTGAGCAGCCAAGAAGCAGTGGCAGTTTGACAGGGGTGTTATGGAAGGGTCAGCTGGTGCTGCTCTGCATTGCATGAGAAAATGCAGGCAAGTAAGGCAGGTCTATATCGGGCATTTAGTCAGCATGCCAACTGGGTTACTGGACAGCACAATGTGATGGACGTCCTGATAGCATGCCAAGCTTTCACGGCACGTCTAGTGTAACACAGGTACCCGTGAGCCAGCACAAGTGTGGTTTGGGCTGCTAATCCAAAATCAGCTGCAGCTTGGCATCTAAAGGGCATCATATACTTAGCGGAGATGAGTGGTTAGGAGGCCCTGCTATTATCTTAAAGCCATCACCTCATCCAAAACTCTGGCACCCACTCGATAGGTGGAGCAGATCTCTGTTCTGTCATGCCAGCGATTCTGAAATGCCCTGATTTGGACGGCACAGCTGCAGTGGAGTTAGTGCAGTCTGGAGCCTCGTCGCCATGCCCTCCTACTCCACCTCTGCCCAACAAACCTGATAGCCTGGATGAGCACAATTACTCAGAGATCTTTTGGGTCACTGACATTTACAGCACCATTCACAGTCACAATCAGCCTCTTCTGCTCTATATGTCTTCAAATACTGATCCATGCTCTGGTACAGTGAATGGCCAAGGCTTTATAAAAGCGAGGCCTGACAGGAAGGTGAATGAAGAGGAATAGAAAGAACCACAGAACTAATGGAGGTTAAAACAGTTCACTTAAGTTTGCACACTCAATTTTCCCCCCATAAAATAGGCAAATCACTTCTGGAAATACCAGCAAAACTTAAAATAAGCACTCTGGGGATAAGCAAACACCATACAATTGCTGTGGAAGTCAATAGTCTCAGTCTAAATTAAATGTAAATGGATTTTTTGAAATATAAATTATTTTTCTTTCTAGAGATGGCTGGTTCGGTTTTGATGAGGGTAAATCTCTTTTGCAGTAATGGCACTGGCTCCCTCCGCTAAAGTATCAGACATTTATATTTAACTCAGATTTGGGCAGGCTGATTCACCCCATGGTAATTGAGGGTTGAGGACAGTAAACTCAGCTGGATTGGGAGTCACTGTAACCCGGCCACAGTCCATGTCAGTTAGGGAAAGACACTGCAGGCATTTACTTTTGGTCTCATGTGTGTAACACGTGTGAACATGAATGTGTTTCATTTATAGTGGTGTCTAACTTCACACTTGAGATGCATTGCAGAGTACCAAAGAAGAAGCGCATCCAGAAGCGATCAGTTGTAAAGCAGTCAGTATATAATACATAAAAAACATGACTGGCCACAAATAAAACAATTAAAAAAGCAAGAAAAGAAAAAATATATATATTTTTTTTAATTTGTCCATACAATGTAAGTCACTGGGGTCCAAAACACCACTGAAACTGACTTTCATTGCATGCACAAAATAAAAATAAAATAAAATAATAAAATAAAATAATAAAATAAAATAAAATAATTATTTTGCATTCCATAGTAGAAAAAAAGTCATATTTTGCAATGACACAAAGGCAAATAAAATTATGACAGAATTGTTCTTTTTAGGTGAACTTGAAAAGTTAGAAAAAAAGAATTTGCTTTAAGAAAAAAAAAAATCACCTACAGTGAAGAAAAAGCATTAAGCTTTGAGACTTTTAGAGATGTTTTGAGACATTTTGGCTTTATCTAACAACCAAGATGACAGACAACAACAACAACTGTGTCAGACACTCTAGCCGAAAGCAGAGTCTATTGATCTCCATGCCCTTGTGTGACACGTCTGACATCACAGAAGCAGGTGCTAGTCTTAAGGAATGCTCCGAGGTTAGCAGAAGTTAGATAGAGCATGTGGTGAACCCCAAAGAATGGCAGGAATGTCCGTCCTGTGGAGGTAGGGGTTCAAGGACGGAGACGCTACAAATTCGGTACCTTCAGACTTTGTTATGCTTAGCATATCGAAAAATACAGCTGCCTCTCCTGTGCCAGTGATGTAGCAGCAGTCATCCGTGAGACAGCTGTGAACAGATTAACGCAGCCAAATGGATGGTTGTAAGAATGTCTTTCGCAAAATTCATTAGCTCGGAACCCATTTGAGCACAAAAACTGCTTGTTTCTTTCAAAGCATGTCCCTCTTTGTTATTCACATGTCCTAACTGTCCGACCTGGCACATTTTTACATTATGGAATGACACAGCACTCTTTCGGGAATGAGTCTTTAGAAAATCCCTGCATGCCGATTAAAAAGAACATTCCTTTGACCTCTTCACAGCTTTGCCAGGCACTGTGGTAGCTCCAAAACAAAGAAAACAAATAGTTGACCACTGATGTGTCCAGTGCTGGGGAGGAAGGGAGGGAGTAGAGGAAGCAAAGCAGTAAATCTTCAATCCCGGCTTCTTTTCATCAACTTAACTGTCTATTTTGTCTCTTATAAATCCTGTAGGATTCCTCATGTTTACCTGAGCTTAACTGTTAGATGCTTTCGCATGCTGCTTTACATTATGGGAATGTTATTGACAGCTGAGCACAACTGAATCTGAACAACAGAACGTATTGATATTCCACATTAAAATGCAAGATTAGTAAAACAGAATGAAAGGAAGGAATTTTTAGGGACAACTTAACATCCAACACAACCAAAGCCCAACCACTAAAGAGATCATGTAAAAACAAATGCACTCAAGCAATCAACAGCAAACAGAAGAAAAAAGGAGGATGAGGGCGAGTGAATCCCCAAACTGACCTGCTTCACTTCAGCTGGCATCACGGAAATCCTGTTTGGTTAAGCCTCTGGGAGAAACGCGAGAAGAACGATATTCTCTTGTGAGTGGACTTTGTCTGTCTGTCAGCCAGTCAGTCTTTCGTTCCTTATTATTTGAGTACGTCCTGTGAGAGCCGAGACAGCTCAGAGCCACAGAGCCATCCTTTCCTGACGGTCACATGCACGAATATACTCTGTCTCTCTCGTCTTCTTACGTCTTCTCTCTCTCTCTCTCCTTCTCACACACACGCTCTTTCTAACACATGCTCATAATCCTCTCAGGGACAGAAGAAACCCGCCTCCACCGTCGCCAAGCGAGGATGCTGCAAACGTTGGGGCGAATGATGTTTTTAAAATGAGGATGGATGCTCTAGACAGTCCAATGAATCCTTCAATAATTTCAGGAATCCGGCTGAAGAGAACCAAAACAAAACAGCTCACACACAGAGAAGTGGAGGGGGAAAAAAAGTTGCCCGGTGCTGGAACAAAACCCTCGGGTAGACTAAGTGAGAGGGGGGCGGACGGGTGCAGAGGACGAGGAGAGGGGGGTCTGTGTGTGAGTTTGAGTGAATAGAATCTTCCCAGAAGGCAGTTGCCCTGTTCACAGCATAGAGTTTTGTACTCACGTTCTCTCCCTCTCCTCACCGAGCATCTATGCAGACAAGGGTCAGACGGATTGGAGGGGGAGGGGGCTGACAGACAGACGCAGCTGGAGTGGAAAGAGAGAGAGAGAGAGAGAGAGAGAGAGAGAGAGAGAGAGAGAGAGAGAGAGAGAGAGAGAGAGAGAGAGAGAGAGAGGCTCCACCCAGCCAACATGCCAAAAGAGCATGAGCCCTGAAAGGGGGGCAACTCTCCATAAAACTTTGTTATTTTTCTTTTTTTTAACCCATACGCTCTCTCTCAGCCCATTCTTTTCTCTCTCAGCTTTTGTCCTTTTGTCCTTCCAGCCTGCTAAATATGAGAAGGGAAAGGAAAGAGGTTGCAGAATGATTTCAGACAGCATTCAGTGACTGATAATGTGAAAGAATTTTAATCCAAATCTATGAATGGCTTTAACACAAAGCCGGACAGAGGGAGAGTTCAGGGATGGGCACTTTACACCCTGGGTGTCAAACTCATTCTAGGTTGTGGGCCGGATACAGGACTGCTATTTTTATTTGTTGGATATTGGCATGCTCGTGGAGATGATAAAGTTTAGAATCAACTGCCTGCTTCAGTAACCTATACTGAGGATAAATTAAAGGGTGCATGTTGTATTTCTTAATTTCATTCACCAGACCTTTTGGTAGTGTAATAAATATTATGGCAGTATTCAGAGAAAATAAGTATAAATGGTAATACTTTAGCATATAGGAACAATTCTCACTATTAACATTGCTTATTAGCCTGCCTATTTTTAATGTATTGCCTGTTTATTAGTACTTACAAAGCACATATTCTAAATGACCATGTTCTACATCCTTAATCCAAATTTATCCTAAAGTTTATTGAAGTAAAAGTTGTAGTTAATGGTTTGTTAATAGCGAGAACTGGACCTGAAAAATAAAGTGTGACTGTATAAAAATAAATGAATAAACCTCAGAAGTCTACTCATCATTATCATCAGTTAAAGGGATAGTTCACCCAAATATGAAAATTTGAAGTTTATCTGCTTACCCCCAGGGCATCCAAGATGTAGGTGACTTTGCTTCTTCAGTAGAACACAAAGAAGATTTTTAACTGAAACCGTTGCAATCTGTCAGTCAAATAAATTCTAAGTGGATGGGAATCATGGCTTTGAGAGTCAAAAAAACATAAACAAACAAAACCAAATTAAACCCTGCGGCTTGTGACAAAACACTGATGTGTAAAGACACAAAACGATCAGTCTGTGCAAGAAACTGAACTGTATTTATATAATTTTTTTACAGCTGATTTTCACCGCAATGTCCGAACTGTCCTGAGCACCTCCTCAACAGCCGGCTTGATGCGTTGTCTTCTTCTTGCTTTAAGACAGATCGCAGACTTATATCTCAATTAGGTGTGCCACAGACCAATTGTTTTGTGTCTTTACACATCAATGTATAATCACGAGCCACAAGGTTTAATTGGGTTTTGTTTGTGTATGTTTTTTTGACCCTCAAAGCCGTGATTCCCATCCACTTACATTATATGACTGACAGACTGCAACGGTTTGAGTTAAAAATATTTGTTTGTGTTCAAGTGAAAAAACAAAGTCACCTACATCTTGGATGTCCTGGCGGTAAGCAGATAACCATAAAATTTTCATTTTGGGGTAAACTATCCCTAATTTTTGTGTTCAAATTCAAGCAAATATTTAAAATAATTGACAGCTTGTTTGAAAAAACAACAACAGTAATGTATGCCAATCTAACACTGTGAACACCCACCCTAACACAAAGTTAGGTTTCAAAAAATAAACCATAGGCTTACAACTAATTTGTAATTACAAGCCTGTGTCTCAGTCAAACGTAACTTTATGAACTTATTTGACCAAGAAACTCCAGATTCGAGTGCAAACTCTGAGTAGAAATGCTTCAATAAAACTGTCAAAGCTGAAAATATTCCATCTCGGAGTTCGCACACTTTTTTACTTCAAAACCAAATCCTTCTCAAACTTCGAACAACAGTCAGCACAAACACACCCCCATACTGAAGAGCATCATGTCTTATCTAGCAGTAACAGCCTGAATCTGCAGTCGGCCTGAATGAATTTGCTTCTTTTTCTACTACAGAGTCTGACACCAAACAGACTGCAGAACGCCCTGTGGTCGCTGAACAGTATAAACACGTCAACAGAAAAAGTGTTGATAAATAAACAAACTAAAAGCAATCAGAACGTTTTAGTGGACTCATGCCCGAGGAGGTACTACGATGGAACAGATGCTGGGAAAGGTTAACTTGGACTATTGCAGAGAGAAAGACAAAAAGAGAAAACAGATAACGAAACGAACAAGAAAGGATAAGAAAGATCAAAACGGCTGTTTTAGCCTCATAAATATATTTATGAGCACTGAATATTTGAGAAAGCTTTTGCTCAAGACAATGTGTGATGTTTGCTTAGGGTTGCAGCACTCCCAGATTTGGAATGTAATGAATTTCATCATTAGAAGTATTCAAAGGTGGCGACTCAGCAAAGATCACATTTTAAATGCATCACCTCTGATGAGCACTGATTATATTTAATACAAAAAAATTGTGGGACTGCAGACTGGGAAATAAACATACAACATTGTTTCTCTTGATATGCATGATCAAACACAAAAATGTCAGTCTTGGTTCTTGACAACAACACAGATCCTGTAAATGAGATCCTGAGAGAGAAATGAAGAATCAAAACTAAAAAAGGGAAAATGGGGAGCATAAAATTTAGCATTAAAAGTAATAGTTTCACCAAAAATATAAATTCAATCTATATTTACCTTACTTGTTCCAACCCAAATGTCTGTTTTTCTGTCGAACATAAAAGGTGAATTTCTGAAGAATATCCTGGCCATTCTTTTCAATATAATGAAAGTGAATGAAGATAGTTAAGTTGTTAAGCTCTGAAATGATGCAACAATCACCAAAAATAGCATAAAACTAGTCCATATGACTCTATATTCTAAAGTCAAACCAAAATACTCAATGAAAATTTCATTTGCTCTCCATGGTGTGTTCATATTATAATCAACAATGCCAGATCCACAAAGAATCACTCTACTGAGTTGGATCTTTTCGATTAATCCATTGATCCAGTTCACAAAACAGGTATGAATGATTTGTTCTTGAGTTCAACCCACTGTTTCAATTATTCAGCTTCAACCCACTGGAGGGGAAGATTATCAGGGAACAACAATGTAAATTTGGGGTATTCCTCACACAAAGCTATCACATGACTTGAAAATACATCACAACTCATGGCACCTTTGATACTTTTTTGTCATTTTGGAGCTTGTGAGTAAATACTGACAATACTGATGAACTATTTATTTAACCACACTACATCTCACACTGTTGTGATAACCATCTCCTTCAAACTACCTTTAAATATAATCTCCACACCACACTGCTTTCAGTCTGAGCTGTCCTACTGTGTCATACCGACAATCTCACACAGTAGCTGCTCTCAAAACACTCACTTACTCAAAGCTCATTATCCAGTCCTCTGCTCAAATCAAGTCTTGTTATGACACAACGTGTAAATAGACCAGGGCCCTGGTAATAAGGTAAATGACTGGCAGTCTGGATATGCACACCAAACTCTGGATAAATATAAAGAGCAGAAATGAGTCTTTCCATGCACACACAAAGTCAATAAAGCCACCAGAGACCAGACAGAAATATTACACAATTCATATCAATGGGAAAACAACAGGAGAATAAAACAAAGTAATTTAGCTGATCCTATAATGCGCTACCTGCCACACAGAGTGATGACTATTTAAATCCTTTAGGAGAAAGTCAAATAAAAATATCAATACTTTTTGCTTTCCTTGTTTAAATGCCATTTTAAACAACATTTCTAACTCTATATTGGAATAAGTTGTTAAATCAACCTATTTCTGTAGAAATGTACAGGTAATCATCAGCTATATCTTCGATCATTACCCATCAACAACTGTGGTGCTAAACCACTTTAAGACAACCACTATATTAAAAGTCAGCGTTGAAGTCTCCGAACAACTCTTTCAAGTAACAGTGCATTTTACACACTTCAAGTGGTTTCAATTTAGACTCCCAATAAGAGGGTCAAGCACACATACTTGTTTGGTTATATATGAACATGCCAAGTAAAGGGGTCACATTCCTGGAGTGACTTCGGGGTCTCATAAAGCAAGACATTCTTATTTTAAACACATGAGTTCAGGATCCACTGAGTGAACAGCAGTTGGTCTTTTAAGTAGTTCCAAAGTCACTCCTGCTGGTATGGTTAAGAATACGGAATAATCAGGAGACCTTCAACCTCATTCAGTAGCTGACGAGTTAGTTATAGACCAATATTATAGACAGCTAGACTACTAATAGTGTCCCGGATTGATTAGGGCTGGGTGATATACTGAGCGTTTACAATATAATGTATACACACAATGATTTTGCTAATACAACATTGTGAATATCACTGTTTGCCAATGGCTGTTTGATGATTATTTACTATGAATATATTAAAAATACAGTTAATGCGGCTTAATATTTGTTGACACCTTGACACATTCTTTTTTTTTCAGGATTCTTTGACTGTCACTTTAGATCAATGTAATCTGTACTGAATAAAACTGTTCATTTCTTTAAAACGACAATCACAAAAAAAATTTTTTGAATGATAGATTATAGTTTTGGGGAAAGTTACTTTTAAAAGTAATGCATTGCAATATTGCTTTACTCCATAAAAAAAGTTTGCATAATTGCGTATAGTTACTGTTTATTGAAAGTAATGCATTATCTTACTTTTGCGTTACTTTTTGTCACCTGGGCCAGGTTTGCTCTTTAGTTTATTTATGAACAAAAAACTCAAAAGTAATATTTTTAGCATTTTTACATTTTAGGCTGAAAGAAGTGCCTTTGCACCTCACTCACAATTTCTCCCAACACGGGTACAGAAGAGATGTCAGTGAATAAATGGGAAAACAAAATAACTTGTGTGACTTATTTGAAAAAATAACTTGGATATTTCTTTGTAAAATTGAAAGTAATGTTTACTAGTTATTTTTTTTTTAAAAAAGTAATCTGATTACATAACTTGCGTTGCTTCTAATGCTTTAACCCCAACACTGTTGAAAGTGGTTTTATATAATTAGCTTACAGCAAAGTAAAAATCTAGCTTTCACCTTAAATCCACCATGTTTTTCAGCATATGTAATTACAGTTTCAGTTTTTAACATTAGATAACTAAACTTATCAAAAAACTATAAATGCTAAAGCATTTATTGATCTTAGTTAATTCCAACATAGGTATTTCAATATAGTTACTTAAGCTAAAATCATAAGTTGTATTTGTTAATATTATTTAATGAACCTGAGGTAACAAGAGCTAATAGTGAAAGATTAATAAATACTGCAACAAATGTATTGCTTATTGTTAGTTAATATTACTTAATTTATTAACTAATTTTAGCTGATGGGACTTGATTGTAAAGGGTTACCAATAAAACTATTAAGACAGAAATTAAACATCACCCAGCACTCAGATTACAACACAGGAAATGCTGGACATGACATTATTTATACTCAGAGAGTGAGAAAAAAAGATAAAGCAACATTGTGAAAAGAAAAAAGTGAGAAAACGCTGTTCTTTGTGTATTTTAGGGCTTTTAGAGGATTAATCATTTGATGGATTGTGGAATGGGGATGAGAGCGGTCTGAGTAGCCCTCTGTAGAATATGAATAGCTGTGGGCACCTGCAGCTGCTCTGAATACAAAGAATGCAGCTATTCCCACTCCTCAATGAGAGCGCCTGTCCTTCAGTGTGCCAGCATTATGAAACACACGAGCAGATTCACCTTTCTAACACCTGCAGACATATCAAAAATAGGGATTACTCACAGGATTAATGTATTATGAAAGAAATATTATAGTATTATTAGTGGGTGTGTATTGTTATATGTGATTTTGTGTGTGGTTTTTAGGGGAATATAAGAGGATTTTCACTCTACTTTTCTTAGCTCATTCACAGCAGTTTTACTCTCCATTCTGCCTGCACTTCTTATTGAAAATAAAGTATGACCTAACAACAGCAACTTTTTCCAAGCAGCTCTGTGAGGCACATTTAAGCACATCATTGACGATCACATGCCCAGAGACTCTCTCACATGATAAAACCATTACCATTCATGTAGCTTTCGTATCACTACAATGATCACAGCTGAAAAATACCTGATGCATGCAAACGTCAACATTATTTTCACTAAGATATGCTGTTTTCCTCATGGCATTAAGAAGACATTTAGGCATAAAACCATCTCATTAATAATATTTGTGGAATTTTTTTTAGTCATGTGCATACACAAATATTCCACATTTCCTTATTGCCCCATATTTTGTCACATTTGTCATTTTCAAAGGAAAACTTCTGGAACCTAAAAGGAGAAAAAAAAAGTTGAGTAGAAAAAACTGTTAGCACTATGTATGTGTGAGAGCAGAAAAAAGCGAAATGAGAGGTGTGAGAAAGAAAATAAGCAATGCAGGCAGTTTCACTGCTGCTTTAATTATAGTTTTACAAGAGGTTTGACTTTTCCTAATGGGACTGGAAACGAGGTGGCATGAGAGATTGTGTATGTGTGTGGGAGGAGGGTGAGAAAGTCATTGTTAAGCAGGTGATTTACAAGACTCTGGGCCTCCCAGGCTTTTCCCCGCAGCGAGCTTCCTTGTGTTTTGCGGCTAACCCAACGTGTCCACAGGCATGGAGGAAATACACCCAAAAAGAAAGGACAAGCTTTATAGGGTATGTCTGAAAAATGTACATCCAGTATGTATTAAAAAAAGTCATCACTTACAGTACATTTAAAATAATAACAACAAATAATAACAGAAATGATAACATATACACATTTTTCAAGGAGGATAATCTAACATAAGTAAAACATATTTTATTAAAATGGAGCCTGGAATTTTTCACTTCTCTTTTCTCAGCGTTTACAGAAGAAAGTGAAAATGTCAGCTGTGCTCCTCACACCTGTGGACCTGTACAGTTAAACTGAGGAAACTGAGCAGTGGTGTACCATATCATCTCTTTGTGTCTTATCACAGACAGCACTGATCAAAGCAGGGGCTTTTTTTTTCCACAGGCCTTTCAGACTCAAAACATTTAAACAGAGCCACAGAAACCAAGCTTCAGTCCTCCAGACACTTCCTGAATTTTAAATAGCGTTCTAGATTCCAGGAAGAAGTAGCTGTGATGTTCCTTGTACTGCCTCAGGTCACGACCTCTGAACATTACTTACACGTGAGACAGTTGAGGTTACTTTAAAGAAAAGCTGTTTATGGTGTCAGAGTTGCTGGGGTAGGTCTGCCATTGATGGAGTCCTATTGTGTACCTCTGTCATTCTGTGACCTTTTAGGCCTTGTGAAAAATAATAAAGGCTTAAAAACAAAATAAATCAATGTCTCCACTCAGTAAACAGACCGAAGATAAAACCGTGAATGAGGTGAGTCCTTTTATTCTTTGGGAATCAAATCTATTAACACCTGATACACCTCCCAATACAGTATTAATGAGTACAAGACACAAGATGAATGAGGCGCACCTGCAGAACCACAACAACTGCAGCAGTGCCAATTATTCATACAACATTCCAAGAAACTGCATGCATATGGACCATTTTCAAATTATAAAACACTGAGATTTAAAAGGCAAAAAGAAAAGCCACTGATACAATGAAAGCATGGAAGAACTGCTGAAAGAAAATATCTGAAGATATCAACCTTAAAAGACAAACATATACTTATTCATTTTAAATATTTATACATTTATATTAATTAAAACCATATCAGCTGAACTACAGATATACAGTGCTCATAATTTTACATAACCCTTGCAGAATATACAAATATATTATTAATTTTAATAAGAGAACTCATGAAAATTGCGTGTTATTTTTTATTTAGTAATTTATTTAGTAATATTTTGCATATTTTAACCATTTCCAAAAATGACTGTATGATTTTGAGATCCATCTTTTCACACTGAGAACAACTGAGGGATTCATATGCAACTATTATAGAAAGTTCAAACGCTCACCAATGCTCCAAAAGGAAAAACCATGCATTAAGAGCTGGGGGGTATTAGGAATCAAGAGTACTGTAGGTAAACTTTTGAACGAGGTCATTTTTATAAATTCAGTTATTATTTTTTTCTTGTGGAAAATATATACAGTATAAACATCTATGATGTGAAATAGCTTATTCAAGACAGTACTAAATAAAAAAATAAAAATTTTAAATAGCAGTTTTCACTCTTATTTAGTTTAAATTATGAATATATTTGTTTATTCTGCAAGGGGTATGTAAACTTATGAGCACAACTGTATATAGGTTACACTTGTCCACAGTAGATAACACCAGCAGCAACATCACCTCTGGTAACAACATCAGCGACATAAATCCACCAGCTTTTGATCCTAATCACTGTGCGGTTTGTGATCTTTAAGCTTAATTCTGCTAAATTCTCACTGAGAAAGGAAGTGACACAGGATATAAAGACAGACATCTAGACAGAAGATGTCAGTTTCGGCAAACTGATTCTGTAACATGCAAGGCCTTCTGACAGTTAACCAACATGTGGAAGATCAAGCTAATTTTCAAGCTGTCATGTTAGGCAGAAAGGAGTAAAATTCAAGCTTTATGGGCAGGTAAGGGCAGTACACAGGCTAAACACTTAAAGGGATAGTTCACCCAATTATTTACTAACCCTCAAGCCATCCTATGCGTGTGTTGCAGTTCATCAGTCCAAAAGAAGTGAAATAAAGCACATCCGTCCATAATAAAAAGTGACTCACATGGCTCTGAGGGGGGAACAAAGGCCTCCTGTAGTGAATCAATGCGTTTTTATAAGAAAAATATCCATATTCAAAATGTAATAATCACTTTAATCTAGCTTGTGCCAACAGTTGTACACAGAAGCAGCTTCGGGAAGATGTCAGCGTTGTGCTGGTGAGTCTCATGAAAACCAACGTTTGTTTACATGGAGCAAAGCAAGCAAAGTTTCCTTAATTTAGCAAAGGAAAAACAGTCTCCTCTTGGCTTATATCGAAATCCTCCAACATTCTTCTTTGCAAATGCTCGTTTTGTACTTCTAATTCATGACCGTTGTTTTGTTTCCGAATTTGTCACTTCTGAGAGGCGCATGCGCAACACCAACGTCCTACCTCATCCGCCCGGATCTGCTTCGGTGTACAACAGTGAGCGCAAGTTAGATTAAATCGATTATTACGTTTTAAATATGGTTATTTTTCTTACAAAAACGCATCTATTCGCTACAGGTGTGTGTAAAAGATTGAGTGGATTATCTGGATAAATAAAAGGCAGTTCACTAGTGCGCTTTATTTCACTTCTTTTGGACTGATGAACTGCAACACCCGCTGACTGCTATTAAACAGCTTGGAAGATTAAAGACTATTTTTAAAATTAATCCGACTGGTTTCTTCTGAATGAAAAAAAGTAATATACACCTAGGATGCCTTGAGGGTGAGTAATTCATGGGCTAATTTTCATTTTTGGGTGAACTAACCCTTTAATGGAAGAGACAGAGAATCAGAATCTTAGCAGTGAAAAAAGATCTAGCTTTTTTTCTCAAAGTAGTCAAAATATTTCTCCCTTTGACGATGATGATGAAGGAACACTACACATGCACCTCCAGAGTAAGTCAGAAATAAATGATATGGTGTTGCCATCACATAGACGTGTAGAGTATGACTCCAAATTGTCCACTAACTGATTGCTAACATGGAAATAATTTTATCAGCCTTCCCACAAGCAACCCACAGAAACCTCTCTGAATTATGTTTGGGGAAGAAAATAAAAATAAAATCACCATATTGTCCATTGTTGATCTGGATGCAATCCAGTGGTTAACTTTTATTGATTACATATACTTTCCAGTCCAGTGGTATTTGAATTGATTGATGAAAGGTTATTGCAACTTAGTTTACAACAACAAAGTGAAAGCAGACAAAGTGCGAAAACAATGGAAAAAGGTACAGATCCGAAGTCAGTAAAGCTTAAGGGGTGCAGCTACAGGTGGACAAATGTCCCACCAAAAAGGCCTAACAGAAAAATAATTTACTAAAATAAAGTTTTTAGCTTTTTACATTTTTCTTTCTACATCTTTTAGACAAAATAAAATGAAATGTGGGACTCTAGAAGCTTGTTTATAGACCTACAATTTGTTATTTTGTAATTCCCTACTACTTTGACTCGAGTGAACAATGTTTTGGTAACACTTTAGCATAGGGACCAATTCTCACTATTAACTAGTTGCTTATTAGCCTTAACATATTGGCTGTTTATAAGTGCTTAAAAAGCACATATTCTGCATGACCATATTATACATCCCTAATCCTACCCAATATCTAAACTTAACAACTACCATACTTAACTATTTTATAGCAGCAAATTAGGAGTTTATGGAGACAAAAGTGGTAGTTAATGGTTTGTTAACAGCATGAACACCTTAAAATAAAGTTTGCACTGTAAAACTGCAATGGTATAAATTTTATTTCCTCTCATATTGACTTTAGGAAGGCATCCTTATAACATCACTGCCTCAGACACAAATTTGCCTTAGCGCCATGAGGAACCCAAAGAAAACATTACGGCCTATGAGATAATATGAAAAAGCATGTGGCAGAGAGAGATGAGAAGAAAAAATTAGTGTAAAGACAACTCATCCTAAGTACAAATGATGAGTCACTTCTGAACAAAACCCAGAGCAATAGCTAAGCACAGCCAAACACAGCTCAAGGTAAATGAGATACAGATAGACTGATTTCATGAAAACAGTGGAAATGATGCAGCATCAGCATGAGACAAGGTATGGGGCTGCTTTGTTCATTCACACAGACTGACGCATGACTGGCCAAGCTGGAATGATTTACCTGCATGACCATCTGTTGCCAGGCCAGCGGTTGGTTGCTCCCGCCTGTGGTGCCACCCACCAGTCGATCAGAGGGTAGACTGCTGCGTTCCAGCTGTAAGGAGACATTGCGGCGTTCCTCTTCAAGGGCCCTGGTCAGACGCTCAAAGCGTGCCTCCTGCTCTTTGACTGATGCCAGGATACTGGCAGCTGACGGCACGTCATATTCTTCCATGGCAGCACCCAAAATTATATGCTGATTAAAGGGCAGGGTAAATAGGGGAGAGAGAAGGATCCAGGACAAAAGAAATAGCCATTTAAAGGGACAGTTCAGCCAAAAATGTAAATTCTTTTAACATTACACACTCTGTACTTTTTTCTTCTTCTGTGGAACATAAAAAGACGCTATTTATAGCAGCATTTCTCTTTTCCATTAAAAGCGCATTGAAAGCAAAGAACTGAACAACTTATAGGGTCAGGGGATATTCATGAATATAAATTCATATAAATTTTGGAATATTCTATACTATAAAATAAATAAAATAGACATAATTTTTACTAGGGAAAAAAATAAACACATAAGACATACTGTAATTTTTACTAGGGATAAAACTAAATCAAAAGCTTACTTTTAAAACACATTCCTAATGAATAAATAAAAAAGACAAGAAAAACATAGACCGGTGTGCATTGTAGATGCATACAGTCTAGTGTTTGTGTTTACAAGACTGCTTAAATGAGCGCTTCTGATATAATAATCACTAAGAGTAAAAAACAATTAGTGTTTTACGTTTAAGTCCGAAAGCCCACCCTTAGTGCCACCCATGTTCACCACACAAATATGCTATCAAACCAGCACATAACACCAGAAAAATAGCACAAGTCGTGTGGACCACTACTTCTAGTCCTCCCCATCCATTTTCACTTTCTCTTTTTGTGTTCCACATAAGAAATAAAGTCATACTTACTTGGAATAACATGAGGATGAGTAAATATTCATTTCTGGCTTAACTATTCCTTTAATACTGACAATGTGACCTAAAACCTAACAATGTAACATTATCCATTCACCAAATGCTGCAGATGAAGAGTCTGCACTGTACGATGAGCAGCAATTCCTTTATGGGAAGCTTAATACTTTACTCTTGGCATATAGCAATCACAAATAGCCAAAATTAACATGCATATGCCACAAAACATACTCACTATAGTTCCAGACTAAATTCACCACACATCGACATAATACAGGCATGCTGAACTCTAAATCAACATGATCACATCATTCATGCGATGCACAATGAACCTCTCCCATTGTCAAAGTTGACAAAATTTAGATAATGGAAGCTTCCCATAGAGCATAAAGATGAAAAAAACCAAGGGTTGAGGCATGGTTCAAAACCAGTTCACCTGCATACACACCTAGCAGTTAGTGGAGAGAAAGGCAGTTAGAGGACAGACATCCCCCTATAAGGACAGACGGGAGGAGATGTGCCCAGCGGGAGGCAAAGAGAGAGAGCGCGAGCGTGAGCTGGCTGCAGAGGGAGAGAAAGACAGAAGAAATCACAGGTTAGATAACACCCTGACATTATAAACATAATAGACAGAATTCTACTCTGTTTCCTGGGGACTTAAAGCGAATGAAGATAAAGAAATGAATGAGAAGATGCTAGAGAATGATAAATGACTACTGAAACCTCACTCGCTGACTTTGAGCAAAGTAGATTGGATTGGGCTGTCAGGGGACAGGTGTACAGAGACGAAGGGGGCCAGACTGAGTATGGGATGGAAAAGGGGGCTGGTGTAGATTAATACTTTTCTAAGCACATTATACAGTTGTTGTTTTTAATTCTCCATTAAACCAAAACCACAAATGGACACACACAAACAGTATCACAAACACGCTATTCTCTGCAGAACAGTCGGTGTGAAGGTCCTATTCCCTTTGAAGCGCAGCACAGTACACACACAGGCTTTGATGTTTGTTTCTGGCTGATCATTTATTTATCTTAAGCACCATTCTGACACTACTCTAACGGCAAGGCATTGTACTACAGTCTTGTTCTGGGTATAAAGAACAACTGCACAAGGTCTAGCAAAGGGAGCCGATCTGCCTCTGCTGTTGCTCTTGCCTTTGGAAAATACCTTTTATCTGCTAGATAAGACACGTTCACAAAAATGTGATAACTTATCATGAAAAATGTAAGTCAATAAAAATGTGGCGACAATGTGAAAACAGATAAACTTCCATTATCGGAGATGTAAACGGTTAGATGTGATTAACAGATAACTTTTAGCCTTTCATGAGAAATGAACTGATCTCCCAGCTGGGTTTACAAAATGTTACGTATTAAATATAGTTGAATATATATATGAACATATCTACATGCTTACATTGGCATCTTATCTATCCAACCATCCATTCATCCAATTTTATCATGACAATCTTTGTATTTCTAGTTAAAAATTAATTATGTTTCCATACTTTCAAATTCTAATTACAATTCTGCATCCTGCAACCTCAATTCAAATTTAGAATCTGGCTTGGATCCATCCCTCAGTGCAAGGGAATTTTTTTTTTTTGTCCAAATCTGTAAACAGCTCACTCCTCCTAAAAAAGCAGAATGATGTATCATTCATATCTTTATCACAAAAGGTCTAGAATGATTTACATGCCAAAAAGGGTTTGGTCTAATCCCTAACTCCAAGTATGAACAATAGTAATGGTGACTTTCCTTAGCAAACACCATTTATTAATTTCGCCAATTAATATACCTTACACCTACTCAAGATTTATATCTGGATTGCTTTAGTGCTATAGTAATAGTACTATTCAAAATTACACACAGAAAGAAAGTAACATGTTAAGAGGTTGCCCAAACCTTAATTTAAGTGCTGCTATCAAAATCTTTACTGCGTCAGGGCACAGCACTCTCATCATGGGATTAACTGAGCTATGATCATGAGACGTTATTATGATGAACCCCTGCTTTAGGATTACAGAGGCTGCCTATCCCATACTCCCTATTTCAGGGAGTTCAGGAGCTGATGGGAAACCGGTCCCTGCCTCTCTAAGTATCAGCAGGAGAATGACAGGCATGTCAGACAAGCCCACTGCACTTATCATGACCACAGTCCATCGGACTATGCTTAAAATAGTCCAAAGTAGTGAAGCATTCCAGTCCTGCTTTGGAGCTGGTTTTGCTAATAGTTTGGAGAATAAAAAAAGAGAATGTTCATTGTCAGTTAACTGTTCTTGCAGGAATATCCCATCTGTACGCTGCATTAACCTTACAAAGGGTTTTACTGCACTGATGACAATATCTGATCTAATGATTGTACTATAGACTAACAAAGATGAAAGAGCCATTTTGCCAACAATACAGATACATTTAAAAGAATAGTTCTATTAACATTCTATTATTTACTCACCCTAATATTATTCACAACCTGTATGACTTACTATCTTCTGACAAACACAAAATACATTTTGAAGAACCCTGGGATCCAAACAATTGGAGGATTGAAACAACATAAGGGTGAATAAATAATAATCCATTTAACAGAATGAAGGACTTGTCTAGAGGTTAAAAACATTCCTGGTAACTGAAAGGTTATAGGTTTGAACTCCACAAGAGGCTTTTTAAACTGTCACCAATATGATGTTACTTACCCTTGTTTTACCTGGGAGATGGTCCCTGTAATACACCTTGCAACTAAACTATTTTAGTAACTTTTTGTTAAAAGAGACAAATCTAATCTAACTGACAAATCTGTTATAGGTTATATTATATACAAAATAGATAAAGCAAAACAAAAAGGACACAATACATAGGGTTTTGTAACAATTACTAATGGGCAGAACAGGCTTTACTTCATATGAACTGTGCTCATACTGGCACAGTGTTTTTCCTCTGGGATAAATACGCTGCAGCATAAACCCTGGTGCTAAAAATAGCTGTGTAATAAATTTACAAACGCGGTTGGAGCTTTCTGCGTGGTTCCAGAGATGAGATGCAGCAGCAGAGGCACATTTAAAAGCCTTGACTTGAAAAAACCTCAACAACAAATCCATCAGGGGTTGGGGAACACCTACGGTATGAAGCTAAACACAGGAAACATCAACTTTACTTCTGTTCAGGTGAGAAAACATTGAGACAATTGTGTTTACAGTGCAAAAAATTGTTACATCTCAACCCAAGAAACCTGGAACAATACAAGCTTATGAAACACTGAGAAAGGCGGTTATATAAGGCAGCATAGGAAGTATAAAATTTTTACCATCCAAAACTCACCTACACAATGTTGGAGTTGGCCTGACAATTTCTTAGCAAACATCACAGGCCTTAACACTAAGAAGCTGCACAGTTTATCATATTTTCATTGATGTCTGTAGCGAAAATGATAAGGGATGAGTATTGTTACCTTGGCAAAGCAATACTAATGCAGGATTGCTGCAGATGGATAAGGAATGGCCAACTAGATGGAAAACTGGTTGGAACAGAAACACCCCCCATTAGAGAATGGTCTCATTTCATTTACCCCAGCCAATCCCATCTTCAAAAAGATAAACCCTCTCATTTCTCCTCTGGGGGCTAGAGGTCCAACATAAATAAATCACCAGTCCAGCTCCACCTGAGGCCCATCGGTGTGTGTGCAGGGTCTGTAGAGTAATGAGAATTGGCCATTTGGTGCTGTTCAGAGATCAGTTTTGTGGGTTCAGATCATGGCAGAGCATTGGGTAGAGGGAGGTTAATTCTGGGTCGAGGCTCCTGCTAAGAGAAAAGAAGTCCAAAGAAAAGGCCCTCAGTAGCACCTGATCCCATTTTTACACTCATCTGCAACCCTCCACCTGAGTTCAGATACCAAATCAAGGATGCATTAAGTTCAATCACTCAAAATTCAAACAAAGAGACGTTAACCATCTCAGAGGTTAAGGGCCCAGAGGCACTTATGATGAATAATGGGCCGGTGGTTTTTGGTAATCTAATATATTTTGTTCCAAACCCAAAGAGTGTCAAAAGATGAACCCTGAGAGGGAATAGAAAATCGCTTGAATCAAAAGACTTTTAGAGAAGTTCTCTAGGCTTCACTGTGGAGTATCCGCACAAGAGATTTACATCAAAAGATACTTATCAATTAAAATATGTGATTGACCACAGATACCTAAATAACCAAGCTAAAAACACGATAATGTAAGGGCTAGCTCACTCAAAAATGAAAACTGCATTATTCCAAATCCATGAAATATTAGTTCATCTTCAAAACAACAATCAAAATAGTTCTAGACACTTCAGTCACTTTGTTAGAAGTCTATTCACCCAAAACTCTGACATTTCAAGAACTTCATGATGTGAAAATAAATCCAGATGAATCAAATGGTTAAATCCAAGTCTTCTGAAGAGACACAATGAGTTTGATAATGAACAGATTAATACAGGCTTTTATTCACATATAAATGTTGATCATACAGAATATAAAATATGGTCCATGGAAGCACAAATATGTTTGCTTCATGCGATCTTGATCAAGTCTCTTCGGAAGAATTGGATTTAACTGCTTCATTCATATGGATTTCTTTTACAATCTCTTAATGAATAGGATGTATTAAAAAATATCTGTATTATTCTTTCAAAGGTGAAGAAACATCTTGTGGGTTTGGAACAAAATGAGGGTTAGCAATAACTTTAAAGTGATAAGACAGACCTTGAGTCTGTGTATGCCTGTTATATAGTGTGCAAAATGCAAATGAGCATTGTGTCCAAATACACAGTACTTATGAAACAGAATCTACAGCTGAGCAATTAATGAACATTAACTCAGTAGGACACAGTAGCCAATAAAATCACCTTAATGAAAATGAGGATGCATTCAGACTAAAACCACCAGACTCGTTTTTCATTATTATTAATGAATTAATTATGCAGGACTGCCTTTGAAAATTGCTTTATCATTTTGCCTCAGAAAAACTATATTGTCATAGTCAATATTGCCTTAAATTTGGAATTCAAAGCAGTTTCCACCATGAAACGCATAAGAGATAAGTTTGTTTTCTAGGAGTAGGAAAGAACGGGGAAATAAAACCATTGTTTACCCCTTATTTTTTTTTCCTCGTCTTTGTTCTTTGAAGTGACTCTGGATGTGAGGAGCCTTTCTGAATGAACCAGCAGTGAGAGATTTAGAAGAATATCCTCAGTTGCACTCAGGTTCCAAGTCCTTAAATAACAGTGTGTTATGGGTACAGTGAAAAAAAATCAAAGGCATGCCATGCTGTGACGCCTCTCAAAGAGGATGCATCCTCATTTTATTTATTTACATAGAGAGTATGCACATTTCACAAAGAATTATACATCATCTTCACCGACTGATTATACTAAGAGAATACGGAGGGGGAAAAAAATATATCATGCTAAGTGTGCACTGGACCAGAAGATCTGTCCCAATCAAAAAAAAAAAAAACAGAATTGATATTTGTCACAATTATTAATTTCAATTACTAAAATCTGCACGTCATATTCTATATGTAGCATACAAACCTAAAACAAGGACTACATTTTAAAGAGTATAATTGATTATAATGGTACATTGCATAAATTCTATACTGTACAAGTAAGTTTGTGTAATTTTCCAGTTAAAATAACTTACAATCACTGAAACAACTGAGAAGCAACGGTGCATAAAATAGTAAGCTTTAAGTAATGTACCAGTTTACACAAAATACACAAAAAGCTTTAGAAAAAAAGTATATAAAAATCTGCATGTTCAGTAAGATGAAATACGCTTGTATTTAGATCCAATCTATAAAAAAGTCTTTATATCTTAAGCAGTTGCATATCTTTTACCTTTTTAAGGGTTGTTACTGTAGATATTTGTACAATGTAAGAACTCAACAAAAACTATAATGTAGTGTTTGATACTACTTTGTGAATAAAGTGTATATTGGATGTTATACTGTCTACTGTACACTGAAAGCGAACATCATACCATGTAGAGAATCCAAAATAATTCCAAATTACCAATGGTGGAGTCCCGTGTCATGTTTCACTATACACATATACTACCGATCCAAAGGTTGGGGTCAATCAGCAGATTGTAAAAACTATGACAGACATCACTGTCTTTTCCTCGGTGATTGACTGCTATCTGTCATTTTTGCTTCTCATTTGCATCGAATTGAGCATTTCAAACTGTATGACACGTCGCTGTTTTTCTCCACAATCCCTGGTGCGATCCTGCCACTCATCCCCCACAGAAAAATGAACTGAAAACGGCCACTCATATAAGCTCGCTCAACACCTGCATACACGTACAGTACAAATAAATTGTTTCTGAAACACACATAAATACTCTTCCTCACCTACATACTTTAAAATATGGTATAATCAAACTAATGTATATGCATTATTATATATGGATTCATTCAGCTGTTTTATGAGTAATCTGCAATCAAAGATACAAAAGTAAAACATCCATGACTTTCAGCATAATTTCATGGGATGATGATAAAGGAATAGGTAGAGTGGTGCAACTTGTGAAATGATGCGCGGTAATTAATGGGAGAAAGTGAAAAGCAGACAGCCGGGCTTGGTGGGTACCTTTGATGTCAGCTGAGCAGTCAGTCGGGATGCGTGTGGACGTGAGGGTTAAGGATTGACTGGAACTGGAGCTCTCCTCCCAAGAACCTCTGCTCGATACAGCAGCTGCAAGAGAGAGACGACAACACACACGAATCAAATACATGCGATGGGGCCAATCCACGCTGCATCATTAGCAGGTTTATTTACTTATTACAACTGTGAGTCGGTGCAACCACACACTCCCCCCCTCAGGGTTCAAGCTGAGAACATGAAGAGCCGAGATGTGTGGCTGTGGATTGTTTACTTCAGAGTTATAAATAGTTTCTCTTCTCCTCGTTACAGAGTAATGCCATGGCATTGCATTTACTCATAAGCATTCCACAAATTAGGGTGTGCATAATGCCGAGCCTCTATTCAGGAAGGAATCTGGTCAGAGATGGGGCCTGGTGGGACACGTGCAGTGATGCTCATGTAGGTGACTCCTTCCATGCTTCCCTATCTTTGGTCTCAGTTACTGCTTATAAACTGGTAAAAAAGCCAAAAATAATCAAAGATTCAATGAGTTTGGTTTTTCTTCAGCTATGAATCCTCGGGTTAGTAGTATGCTCAGTTCATGCAGGGAAAGCACAGACATCAAAAACTGGATTTCTGAGTCAAAACCATCTGAACATCAACATCAGAACCTTAAAAGGCAGACTGACCTAGGCGAACCCATTTAAAAACTTAAATATTTGTGGTAATATTTTTATTTCACTATCGTATTTTCTTTATTTCTCTATGATCTTTGAGCGGCACTGCAGAGACTCAGGGGTAATTTCTGAAACTCTTTCAACAAAACAATTCTTCAACATGCTTATTCTTATTCTACTAAGGATTACAATATCTTTCCCACAAGGGACTCTTCTCTGCTTCGACTTAAAGGACAGACGTGCTCAAAGCACCTTGGATTTGTGGGACTGACATCAAAGGTGAGCTAAGTCGGAATACATTTGTTACCAGGTCCCTCTTTCTCTCTGTCTGAACTAAGCTTACTGTGTTCTGTGCAATAGTGTGTTGTGTTAAATCCATGTCAGTGTGCAGCTAAAATGTCTGCAGTTACTTCATGTTAAAGAACATAAAGAAGATGTAAGTGTCACAAAGCTTTAACTCTCATTCTCTAAAACAGATTTATTTTTACAGTACATATGACCCCTGAGGCATATGTGTTTTAGTCCTAAAAACAGTAAGAAAAAGTACTATGGCACTATTTTGCCTTTTTGGATATGTACATGTTAGTGCCATGATATTTTTTCAAGTATCCTGGAGAACCATGTACTGTATATACACTATATTAAATGAACATAGTATTTATTCAGGACAATGGAATAAATTACAGTACCTCTCACTCTACCATAAAAAGTGAAACTAGCTGCCAAACCATAAGTAATGAGCAAAAAAACTAATCAAAGGAAGAAAATGTTTTGTTTCAACTGTGGAATACAGTCCTCTCTCATTAGAACAATAAAGTAGATGATGTCACACAATGTATTTTCTAAGCTGGATGACTTAACGCAAGAAACACATTGCAAAAGTAAAGAAGAAACCAAAGGAAATTTAATTAACGGAATAGTTTCACCAAAAAAATGAAAATTCTGTCATTATTCACCCTCATGAAGTTCCAATCCAGCATGCAATTATTTTTTTCCCCTGTGGAACAGAGAAGTAGAATTTTTTGCGGAAACTTTATGGAGTCCATTGAAACCACATCTGTAAAGTTTCCAAAAAAGAACTGACTACTGAATCCCTAATGCTAAACATGATTCTGTGACACTAGCTAGTTGTTTTTACTGAATAAAAACAACTGAATTAGTGAATTAGCTTTTAAATTAAATTAAATTAATAATTATTAATAATTAAATTAAATATAAAAGCAAATGTATTTGCAATGACATGAGTGAGTAATGACAGATTTTTAACTTTAAATTCCTCGTGTGGCAAATAAATATCTAGGACCATCATTATTCAACATATCGAGTCCACATCAGAAGAAATAAAAATGTAACCACATAACAGATCTAATCGTTTCGTAGAATTCTTGCTAGGAAAGATCTAATTGATTGCAGTGTCTTCAAAGAGATTGGCCCAGGAATGGATTTTTCTCCTCGAGGCATAACCTGTGTGAACAGCAGACAATGTAGCTTCCCTCTCTGAGGAGTGAGGGGAGGGAAGAGCGCTTAGACAGTACTGCAGGCAGCATGCCCACGGGAGCATCTTAATTAGAGGAGGGAGAGAAAGAGAGAGACTAGACTGTATGCTGTGGGGAGTCTGAATCACTACTGCAAAGGAACAACTCTTCTAGTCTGTGGTGGCAAGGTCAGGCCGACCTGAAACATCTGTACAAAGTGTAGAATGTGTCTTAACAAGCTTGGCTGAAGAAGCTGTGTGGATGAAGGAACAGGTTTAAAATGCAAGTACCTATGTCACCTAAAGTGGGCTGCCTTGTTAAATGCAGATAAGGCGGTCTATGGTAGAAAAGTCATGTTGGAGCTGTGGCATAGGGGTTAAAGTATTATAGATATAGGCTTAAATATATACTCTGTTTTATGTGTTGGTACCATTCCTGTCCTCTTGATATTTTTTTTTTTAAAGCAAAAAATGTAAAGGTTTAAAAGGGTTAAAACCTTAAAATATAATTGTTTAATGCGCTTTTACCCACAGCTTCAAGTCATCAGATCTAATTGTCATCCACTACCAAAGTCAATTGCTCACTAATGATGATAACAAACCCTCACTTGCGGTTGGTAACCTTCACACAACCTACAAAAGCTGTCTTTTATGTTGCTTTGTCTTTTTGCAGTTTAACACTTGGTGAAACACTTTAAATATCCAATTGTCAACTTCCAAAAGATACGTATCTCTTGCACTCCATCATACTAAATGTGAAGGAAACTTCTTAGGCTACTTGACATTGAACACAGCAGTTTTTACCAATTAGCCTATTCTGTCAAGGTCTTCGCTGTCTACAAGATTATTCAAGGTAAATTACTTTAATTAAAAAATTATTAGTTGTTAGCGCTATTACTTTGCCTTTTATGCAGTTTCCCAGTGTGAAGAAATACAAAAAAGCATAACTGTTAAAGGGCAAGTCATTTTCAAGGTACAGAATTAAAATGATCCTTACGGCTCATTAATACTCAGGCCATTGAATGGGCTTTAACATTGAAGAAGCATTCATGGCTCTAGATGGTGAAAGAATCTGAGACTTTTTTTGCCTGCAGATCTGTGGCTGTTGATTTGCCCATTAAATCCTTATTCCTGAAGCTTTCCAGCTAATGTTTTTCGCTGTTCCATGGAAGGATGCTTGGTCTTGAAGGATGTAAAGTTCTGAAAAATGAGGGCATTATAAAGGTCTGGCTGGTCTTGAGTACTTGCTGCTTGCAAATTGAACCACCTCGGAAGATTATCGTTACCTTGAGAGGTCTAACAATGATAGGTAGTCATTTTCAGTAGCTTTTCTCAATTAGCACCCTGGCCCTGCTGTGGACAGCAGAGAATGAAAGGGCATTTCAACACAATGTGTCTTTGGCTTTGCCTCCAATTAAAGCAGGAAGATGACTGGAATACTCTGATGTGGAACAAGCACAGAAATGTTTTTTCTGCCAGTTTCATTACATGTGATTTCAAACCCTGATGTTACGAAGTTGTTTATGCGGTCACAACATTCCACCAAATGTGTATTTTTTCATTCCATCAAATGTTTGCCACTTTTATTAAACAGTTTCATGCTTTACAGAAATGCTTCAGCACTGAGGAAGATGATGATGAAGCAGCACAAGCTGCTGGACCAAGTGGACAAATTAAATATAGAAAACATCTTAATTGTCACCGTATTCATGCAAAGACAGACTTTAAATAATTTTTTTTGGCAATTATTGGCAACTTTAAGGGGAAGTCGTGGCGTAGTGGTTAGAGAGTTTGACTCCTAACCCTAAGGTTGTGGGTTCGAGTCAATGGCTGCCCACTGCTCCGGGTGTGTGTTCACGGTGTGTGTGTGTGTTCACTGCTGTGTGTGTGTGCACTTTGGATGGGTTAAATGCAGAGCACGAATTCTGAGTATGGGTCACCATACTTGGCTGTACGTCACGTCACTTTTCACTTTGTCACTTTTAAATTGAAATCCTAGACTATGCGTTGAGCAGTTGAAGAACTGGTTAGTGCAAAGGCTAATTGAAGGTAACTTTTGTTGGCAATACAAAACTACAATTTTGAAGTCACTGAAATAAAGTCATAAAACACCTAGAGAACATTTGTTCACAAGACTGTCAAACCTGGAGCTTGTAGCCTAGAATTTTTGCTTCAAAATGATGCGAAAATCATCTTGTTTACTCACTCACAGAAAACAATAGATTGATTTAAATTTTCTAAGACAGTTTTTGTTTCGAAAGGGCATATGCTAGTAGGCGTGATTGACCATAAATATTTGTGTGATTCACACCTGAGAAGACAAGGGACCAGATAATAAGCTGCATAATGACCCTTTCAGCCAGGTGTGTGACCAAGAGGGAAGAGTTATAATAAAGAATGTGAGGACAAAATAAATGTATATATTTTTATGTTTGTAATTTATTTAGAATATATTTAATTATCCCACAAAATAACTTGAGATTCACTTGCGAGTGCAGTTAAACAATTTATTAGGAACAATCAAAGCTGACTTTCAAAGCTGAATTTTAAGCATCATTACTGCAGTCACACAATGCTTCAGAAATCATTCTAATATTCTGATTTGCTACTCAAAAAAACATTTATTATTATTATTTTTTTGATTAATTGAAAGAACAGCATCTTTGTAACATGATTATTGTATTTATCATCACTTATGTGCTAAATAAAAGTTTTAATTTCTATATATACTGACTCTTTTACAATTCTTCTTTTTTCTTTTGAATGGTATAGTATATATTGTTACACTTGGAGTAAGACTGGAGTAATGAAATTTTAAAATATATTCAAATAGAAAGCAGTTATTTAAAACAGTAAAAATATTTCCCAATATTACTGCTTTAGCAAATGCAACTTTCTGTATTTTGGATCAAATAAATGCAGGCTTGGTCAGCAGAAGAGAATTCTTTACAAAAACATTAAAAATCTTACTGTTCAAAAGTTTTGACTGGCATTGTGCCATGTTGAAATATATAAATGAACATCACAAACCTGGCACATACCTCATATTACTTTTATATGTTATTGCTGTCTATGTTATAAAAACCATCCTGGCATCGTGAAATATTGAGATGATGTAATTGAAACTTCATAATGTTTCACCTGATTATACATTTAGTCAGGAATTATATTTTGGAAAAAGGTAATCCAAATCTTATTCCTCTCAGCGGTCTTATTGAGGTGAATTATGTCTTATTCATCTCAGTGTGAAGTGAACAGTAACATTTAAAAAACGTGAAGTACAGTCTCGCTGCTTTGTTTGCTGTGAAGTGGGCGGTTACCCGCTGCGAGCTTCATGTAGATGATTGTAATATCAATAGTGTGCTCGGCGCGTGTGCGCATTAGATATAATGAAGGGAGACGTGAAAGACTGTTTTCATATGGATTACTTTATCACAGAATATTTGTTTTTGATAAGACTTGCTCAGTTTAAAAGTAGACACATCAAGCTTTCTAAAGATCTAACTCTCATGTCCCTGGGTGGAGTATTTGCTGAGTTACAGTTCATTTTAATGACGCATTTCTAAATGAAGATCATGCAGAACCAAGGGGGCAGACAGCGCACTCTGTTTGTTTTCTTTATTTTATAAATGCACAGTTTTGTTGTTATTATGTGTGGATACAAATAAAAGTAGACCATTTAAAATTTTATTATTGCATCCATTTAAAAAAAAAAAAAAAAAAAAACATCTGTTTGGTTTTGATTATCATGTCTATTGGGCTTAAATCATATGTTTTAAAGCATAGGCCTATTTGTTTAAACTTCTGATATATACGTTTTCTGAGCACACAAATCCAAAGCACGAGCACAAAAAAGTGGCTGTCACATGGCATGCAAGTATTAAACTAAATTCTTTCATGTCTTATTGTGCTTAAACTGTCAAATACACAAATGTTTATGTTAAAAACACGAGTTACAAAAACAGTTGGTTATGTCTGTGAAGACAAACAGCTGGTAGATGCACTAGGGATCCGATTATAGCACTTAAACACAGGAAATTTTCATATCTCATTTGGCCATGCCTTGCATGATCCTCCGACTTCTGATTTTTAATACAATAAATGACAACATATCAGCAGAAATGAAATATCATGTCATCTGAGTCCTAAGATCCAACTAAATCACAGTTGCATTCAAATGATAAAACTTGCACAGGCTCACAAATATCGCCCAAAGGCATCCCTTAAAATGCTGAAAATGTCACCATCCACCTTGTGGAGTGAACGTGCACATCCATAGGCAATGTCAACCTTTTAGTGACCGACAGAGTTATATAAATAATAAATAAAACTTTAGATGGACAGAATGATGTACGAATGGAATGATAAAATGATAGATAGAATGACAGAAAAAAGAGAGAGAAAGCCTTAACCAGTAAAACCTAATTGTGCATTCAAGTCTAACAGTCCTACATGGTCTGGATAAGTAAGATCTACTTCCCTGATGGAACTTTTCAGAGTTTTCATGGGCCGCCGGGCTGAATAAAAGATAAGAGGATCAGAAAATGACCATGTACTGATCAATTATGTAAAACCTTTAGAAGAAAGCCAGGACTGATGCTCCTCTCTCATCAAAAACCTACAATTGAACACAATTCAGAACCTGATTAAAGTGAAAAAAAGGGCAGAGAGTGAGAGTGAGAGAGAGCAAGAGAGAGAGAGAGAGAAAGAGAGGAGGGAAAAATGTGTTAAGAAGAAACAAACAGGGAAAGAGGTTTGAAAATCAGCCTGAGGGTTCTTTGTCATGGTGTTAATGGGAATTAACCACTGGAGGTTATTACTCGCCTACTTAAACATTACAGGTGAACTTATATTAGCACATTACAAATCAGGGAGATTTAATGGCAATCACAGAGTAATTCAGCTACAGAACATTAGTTGTAGTGCACTTTTATTTGAGGTACACTTCAGATCAACTCTCATAAATCACTCTTCCTATACAATAATGAATCGTCGAAATGCAAATAAAAAGTTCACTATGAATTCATTCAATTAGATTTTTTATTCAATGATTCAATTTAATTAAATATTAAAAAAAACACAAGATCCAAACAAATGTAATTGATAAAAATGTAAACGGGGAATAAATAAAACAATTTAAAAATAAATGAAATTTCATAGGACCTCATGATAAAGGGAGGCTAAAAAAGAACATGATCAAATGTACAAGCATACCATAAATAATAAATAAATACACATATGAGTACAAAGCTATGAAATGTTTGTTCACTGTAGAAAACATATATATGAAGTACTATACATCCTGACTCACTTGCCACTGTGATTTTGGCAAGTTTCAGAAATGAGCTTGAGGCCATTATATTACATCTAAACGACAGACAGACCTGTTTCCAAAATAATTGAGTACCTGTTTTTCTGGTTTAAAAAGGGATATTTACAGACAGTCTGGCAGTTTTGAGCTGTGGCGTTTATTTGCTTCTAGATGACATAGGAATAAACATGCTGAGGCCACTTTTTCTCCATTCTTCTCCTTCATTAAAATCCCCTTCATAGCAGGCTCAGGTGCAATTCAAGGGATAATTTCACATTACAGTTTTTGGGCTCTGCCTTCCAATTCTGAAAGATGTTCAAGAGTGGAGTGCAATAATGAAATTCCTCATTCAAAAAAAAAAAAAAAAAATTGTTCAAAAGAAAAGGTGTCTTTAATAAAACCCATTTACCTTATCTGCAGATAACTGCGACACAATTACTTCATGCTGCACCATATCATAGGGGCTATCTTTTGAGAAAAGGCTGTAGAAATGTAGGAAGCAACTGACAAACATTGTGACTTCACTGAAATACTTAGAGAACCTATAGGAGCAATATACTATAGCCTATACTGATCTTAACTAAGCTGCTATAACAAAAAGCATTGCATATGCTTTATCAGAGACCATATTATCAAAATATGCTAGTGAGAGTCCACTCAACCTTCAAAGACATGAAATAGGCAGATAAAGTATTAATGTTTGGCGCCTGGCCCTGGATTTCTACCAGGAGTTTCAAACTGTATTTCCCCACCAACTCTGTGCGACTGTGATGAGGGACAACAGCCTTTGAAGCCAAAAGCTCAGAAAAAAAAGAAAGTTGAAAGAGAATGAAGGTAAGAAACATTAATATTGCATCAAGATTATTTCATGCAATGGCTATGAGGGATTTTGTCTCAGATGGTGGAAATTTGTTGGGATCTTTATGGGGAAAAAGACAAAGTGATAATATACTTCATTATTAGTCTGACTCATCAGATACTCAAGGACAAATCAGATTTCATCAGCCAATGACTGAGTGGGCACATACAGGCTACTGCATTCAAATTATATTCATAATATTACTGTATAAAGATGTCTTTCCTGTCACTTTTGATACACTTTTCATCAATTTAATGCGGCCTTGTTGAATAAGTATACTTTTTTTTTTTTTTAAATAATACAACTTTGCCATCAAAGGAATACATTACAGTTTCAAATATATTAAATCAGAATCATTTATTTTAAATTCTTTCACAATTTTACTGTATTTAATATCTAATAAATGCTGCCTTAGTGAGCTTACAAAACATCTTTGAAAAACATTTAAAATTGTCATTATTTCAAACTTTTGACCGGCGTAAGCTACTGTAACATGAACTAACACTGAGAGAAAACTTAAAATCCCAAATTAATCTTTGTTAATGTTAATAAAAATAAAACTGCTCATTGTACACACACACACAACTTAAAAATATCCATAGTTAAATTAATTCCTTTGTGATAATAACAGGGGAACTGAACCAACTGCCATTAATATTTTAGCCTTGCTGCACCAGTAGCTCTCTATCATTCTCATTAATCTATTCATCCAGCTATGTTTCTCATATCAAAATAGAAATTAAGTGCCTCAATCAATCATGAATACCATAGCAATATATTCAACCAATATATTCTTCCGTAACATATGATCATACCTAGGGGTCATTCCTCACTATAGGCATAAGCGATTCAGACCACAGTTATTTCAATTGCTAATTTACAAGACATTCTTTCCTTCAGTGCTCCCCATGAAGTTATGTGCATTATTCAAGACTCCATTAGACAGTATCAGAACATCCCATCTGAATTTTTATCTCCACTGGACTCAGCACCGTGTTTGGTGTCTACAGACTGCTCCGGGGGCATGGAGAGTATCACTCACACTCTAGTGAAGGATGCTATCTGGGTCAGTGCATACCACATTCAAAGCACACTTGTCTCACTGTTTGGGGGGTTACAGTCAGATAAAATGCCTGGGGGGTGGGTGTCTACAGCATAAGGGAATGGAATAAACACACTATAAACATTACTCCATATGTAGTTGAGGCCTGATTAAATGTCAACTTCAAACTAAAGGAATACATCTGTGGTCAAAGTACACCTTCCAGAATCTGCAAAATGTTTATACTTATAAAAAATATTAGAGCTATCATAAAAATTTCACAAAAAACATTTTTAAAAGAATGTGAAGGATTTGGAGGATTTTTCTGAAGGGCAGTTCAACAACTCAGGACTCATGAATAACTATGACAAAACGCAAAACAACTGGATTCACAGTTTAGTACTGTATTACAAATCAAGCGTTAACTTTTGACAGGGTCATTTTTATAAATTCAGCTATTATTTTGTCTTGTGTACTACATAATGTATGTACACATGCATTTTTATGATCCCTATCATTTTGTTAGAATTAAAAATATTTTGCAGACACTGCAAGGTAAACTTCACTTATTTAGTATATTATAGTACAATACAGTTATTTAGTATAATTTTATGGTTAACCAGTCTGCGGTTATATAAACAGTAACCATTGTGCCAGGATTCCAGTTATGATTTAATAAAATCAGAACTGTGGACTCTATTACTTTTTAGTTACCAAGTATCATTTTTAATTCATAAAAATCATAAAGACTGAAATCATCATTTAGTTGGTGCCTAAATGAAGTTGTCAAAGATGAAAGTGAGGTGGATAGAATTACAGCAGTATATTTCCAAACAAAAAAAAATATTTATTTATTCCAGAAGTTATTCTGGAGCATCATGATGTTCTTACATATTAATTGAGGACATTTTGCCAGCTATCTGAGCAGAAAAAAAGAACACAAGTAAAATACTCTAAGTAAAACAGAGAAAACTAATTATATGCCATTATACTGTTTAATGATTCATTTAGATTAATTGAGAAATTAGATAAAACTGAGCATTAATAAAATAATAAAACTGGTTACGGTAATAGATAAAAATACAGTGCTTAATTTTCATACTAGTCAAATTAGTCAAAGTTGCTTTTTTCAGGGGAAGCAGTTTTTCATGGCTGTTTTTCACCATTTCTCTGACTATTGGAATTAAACAGGCTTTTTCTGACGCTATAAGACTTCTGTTATTATTGGCTAACCTCTATACATGAAGGGAATAACTGTTCAATAGCTTTTTTGTCAAAGACTAAATAGGTGCTGAAATACCACGACTGAAGTGCCCTTGAGCAAGGCACCGAACCCCCAACTGCTCCCCGGGTGCTGCAGCATAAATGGCTGCCCACTGCTCCGGGTGTGTGTTCATGGTGTGTGTGTGTTCACTGCTGTGTGTGTGTGCACTTTGGATGGGTTAAATGCAGAGCACGAATTCTGAGTATGGGTCACCATACTTGGCTGTATGTCACGTCACTTTCACTTTCACTTAAATTTCTCATCCTTTTGGTTCTTAATACAGTGTACTACTTTCTTAAGCATCAATGAATGTTTCCATAACAAATGAATGATTGTTAAATCAAGGTCAAATTGAATCCTAAAATAATGCAATCACGCATGCTCATATGCAGATTCTAACAATCAAAAGCATCTCTGGTCTAATGTAAACACACAGACAAAGCCAGCTGGAAGTGCACACATTTACCTGCACAGTATGTGGGAATGAGAGAAATTTGCATTTGTTAATTATAGAAGTGTCTTGCTCTGGTTTACAGCACTGCATGTTTAAGTCTGCAAGTGTGTATACAATAACAACTGCAAATCCCCTGTGGAGATCCCACTGTGATGATATTTCTATTTGAGTTTGAAACACACCTGCTGGCTAAATCAAATATTACAAAAACTGTGTTAATTATCCCTTATGAAATGACACGTGATGAACAACTGTAACCTGAGATATTAAACTGGAGGGCCATAAACGCTGATTGCTATACACTGTCATTGTTTCCTGGAGTTCTTGACAGCTATAATACAAGAACTGAGCACAGACACATAACACATTATCACGATTGAGTAAACACATCACAGTAACACTAAAACAGAGAGTACTCATGCAGTCCCCCATCTGTTTACACATCCTGAGCATGTATGAACAAGTACATATTGATGGAAGTAAGTCATCTTTGCAAATTTGTTGTTAAATTATTGCAATATTAAAAAGGGAATATTTTAGATCAAAGGTGTTCAGTAGACCAAAAGAAAATTTTGGAAATCTCTACCATACACAGTGATGATATATATTTTAATATAATCCTATTAATAGTCACTGGCTTGTGTCCCCAGTCATTTGCATAAAGTTAAACTTTGATCCATCGCCAGTGGCCACAGCCAACTCTCAATTTAAACAAACACCTCTGTTTTCTTTCTCTAATCTTTGGGAAATCATTTATTGATTTCTGGCTAGAAATGATGATGTTGCTTCATAAAAACAAAGAATAAGGAAGTCATGACCAAGAAGTTTGACATAGTTTGACACAATGAAATGTACTGTTTCATGAAAACAAATTTGGGTACCAGCAAGAACCATCACACTCAAGACTACAATAAAAATGGCACAGTCTCTCCGGACACATTTTTCATCTTGGAACCCGCTCTTTTCACATAACCAAGAGTGTCATTTTCCTCTCTGTGCCCTACAGCTCAAGAACCTGAGAATAATCACCCGACTATTTGCCATGTTCACCATTTCACACAACACACTTTTCACAGAGAAGGTGCTGAAGGTGGCAGATCAATCAGGGGGAGCACCTGAAAGGGGAGGACAGAGAGAAGGAAGGATTGAAAGAGAGGAGAGCTGCCATAAAATGAATCCTGCAGACTCAAGGTCAGAACACAAGAGGCACAGCCGAGAATGAATCGTCAAGGATGAGTGTGTGGTGAGCTACGGTTCCCAGACACCTTTCTTCCTGCAGGATGGGTGGTCCTCCACGGGGTCTAGATGGCATTACAGCCCTAGAAACAACCCAGTGAACAGGGAAATTGCTCTCTGTACAGACACCATTCACAAAAAGATTGAAGGAGGAAAGTGATCTGAATGTGTCCGGTCTCTGGCAAGAGAATGCCTGATATAAAGTTATGAGCGAGGCCCAACTATTCACTACCACAATGGGGCGATATTGAAATTACTGTACCATAACAAAGCACCCACAGTGTGCCAACTAATTTGGTTTAAATTGATCTTTTCCCAAAGTTGAGGCTATAATGCAGAGATCTAGCTTAAAGCTGGTTTTCAACACTAGCTGGACTTTTATGCCCCCTAAATACTAAAATAATATTTCCACCTTTTTGAACAATCTGAAAATTACAATGATTGGAAATGACACACAATAAAAAGTGAGTGTACCTTGATTTTTCTGTTTTTGTTACACATTATATCATGTCTAAATATTTCATCTCAGGCATGTTCGTCCCTCACAAAGTACACTAAATTTTGTGAGGAAGAAAAAAAATTGGCAGAAATTGTTGCATATGGTAGAAGTTGAGCCACAACTGAAGCCAGAAGTTATTTTTAAATCATAAATACTTAAATCTATAATTTAAATATTGATTATTAATATTTTATTATTACTATGCTTTAAGATCAATTCTGGCCCTTTCAAGGCAAAAAAATACAATAAAATAAAAATAACTAAATAATAAATGCAATCTTCATGTAAAAAAAAAAAAGTTCAACCCGACACAACATGATGATCGTACATGTAGAAACAGTTATAACTTAAAAGAGAATAAGTAATGGCATAAAAAATTTATAAATTTCATTCTGATGATTCAACATCATCTACTCTCTGAAACCACTCACACACGATTGTTTAGAGTAAGATGCTGACTCTTTCCAAACAGATGATAAGAGCCAGATTGTGAGGTGTGACGCTGATGTGTCATCATTTTGTAACAATTTTAGTTGTGATCTCTCTGATATGTGCTCTTTCATACTGGTCTGTTTTAAGAACCTAATGGAGCGGTTTCTTTTCATGGAGGTTGTGTCATCGAGACTCATCGTTTTTGGCTGCTTTATCTACAAAGCAGCCTTGTCATAGCAATTAACATTCTCAAACACTTTCATAGTTCCAAAATAAGAACAGAAGACACACTCCTCTACACACATGCACAGAGCCTTAGAGTCTTAGACCAACTGCAGTATGCTAAAATAGTCTTTGGATAAGACATAAACTATTGCTATGCAAGAAGAGTAAGTTTGTGCACATTCCTCAAATGTATTCAGCCCTAAAATATTTCTCTAGTGATCTCATTGTTGGCTTGCTTCACCTTCAGTGGGGGCAGACAAATATACAGAAAAACAGATGTCCTGATGGTGAAGCTGCTGGGTAAACTGAAATGAATAATAACTGAAGAAAATATCAATAGTTCTCCGTTGTTGCCTCGATGCCATGGTGTTGCGAGCATTTTATAAGAAGTTTTGGTGTTCTGGGAGGTTGCTTACCATTCAAACAAACAAATAAAAAAATAAATTCAGCCCCAAGAAATATTATGTTTCCTAGTTGCTGTATTTAATGAAAACCAAACCATTTTATCATCCACAGTTAAAATCACAAGTCTAATAATTTTGTAAAATATAGTTTACTTTTGGTATAAAACAGCTTTCAGATTTTGTAATTTTGCAAGAATTTCAAACAATAAATACCATTTTGTGGCTCTTTAATGTGTTGTGACAGATCACTGTAGCATCTCAGTTTAAGTGGCAAGATGATCTCACCTGATTTACTAGTTATAGCACAAAATAAACATGAATGAACATGAGAAGGTATTCAACCGCAGAAAGATGTCAAAACACACCATTTTTCAAGTTTAAGCCTTTTGCAAATCTGGTGTTGTAAATCTTCATTTTTGGTTACTAACATTTTAATTAGGATTATGAAACAATAAATACATTTAAACAAGTTTAGGACTTATAAGTCCCTGCAGAAATTTACTGAGGCCCCCTGGTTAATAAAACAAAACAAACACTGCTTTTTGCAACTGTAAAAAAAGGAATGCCAAGGACAGCTCCTCCAAATAACAACACATATAATGAAGCAATCAGCAATTTTCCTGCAGAAATATTTTCAAATTGTAATATATTTACAGGGCAATTCTATTTCGTCTCACCCTGCCAATTAAAACATTAGCATATCAAAACCAAAATGAAACATACTGGAACAAAACCCATTTGAGACTCTCTCTGAGAAGGCAACAGGAATTTCTCCAAACCTGTTAATCGGAAACAAAGCAAAGCTGCTTTACACTGGCATGCTAATAAATCCACATTTCCCTGCTTTTACACTAATGAAGCCGTGCCATTGTGCAGCACTTTCACAAAAGGACATTATTAACATTAAAGAGTTTTAATGATTGAAGAAAATGACTATTAGAAAGGTCATTTCTGCATCCTCCTTCAGAACATTAGCTGATAAATCAGAGTCACTGTCCGGAGCTCATAAGCCACAATGGCTAATCATAAAAATATAACAGATTGAAAGTGCATACAAAAGACACTTTGAAAGTCATAAAACTGTTACAACAGCCATTAAGATGTACCGGCGTAGAGGCCGTGCACATTTTAGTGCATAATTCTGCTGTTGTTTGGCTTGGCATAAGAGCTGATGCCTCTCTGGATTTCTGAATATTTCAGCTGTGTGCATTGGACGTGTTTTGATAAAACTGATAAAACAGCTTGGGAAGCCAACACAAAGGATATTAAATTAAATACATAGTCAAGTCTTTTTATCGACAAATATTTATAGTACATAAACTTGAATACAAACACCCTTGTTCATCAGGTTGCAAATTAAAGTCTTCAATGCTGTCAGTTTCAAATATTAAGAAGTGGTTCATGTTGCACATGGTTGGTAAAGGACAACAGAGGCAGATAATTTCCTAAACAGGGACACGGAGGAAGCCGAGCAGAGCAGTAAAAAATGAGAAACTGAAATTGATAAGCAATGCTAAATCAGTGTAGACATGAAAAAATTCAATTTACTGTACACGACACATTTTGAAAGTGCCCCCACATCTTGCTCACAACCGGATTTCTTACTAAGTTCTAAATGAAATAATTGCCTATATGATATAGCCTAGCAATGTTTACTTTGGAATTGGTCGATTTTTACTTCCAACTATGTGCTTTTTTCATTGACATGTTTCTTCAAAACAGCACAGCAAGCTGGGAGGACGCTACACATGTAGTCTCATCAGCCAGGCGTGAAGGACAGCCCAAGCCAGTCAGCCACACACTTCACAGGAGATCCCAGAATTAGTCACGCTGCTCTAACCCTCAGCTCGCCCTGGATTCCAAAGCATTCATATTCACAACAGCATAGGCACCACTGAAACCACACAGCTTAATAGTTTCATAAGCGCTGTATACAGCACATAAGACTCAGCTATGTGCCTCTGAGACAGCCAAGAACAGTGCTTTTTAGAAAATAAATGAGTATGCCTAAGTAAATAAGTCCACACACCGCTGAGAGTTAGCCATAGCCCTTTACCGCAGACTAACAAGCGAAGGATTTTTCAGTCAACAAGCACTCAGAAAAAAAGAGCTATTCTCTCATAACAACAACAAAGTCAAATCTAAGGTGGTTATTCCTTTTAAATACACACTTGGAAATACAGCAGCATTTTAAAGTGTACAAATACATAATACTATGACGACTATTACTTCTACTACTACTAATACATGAAAATATCGCACATACAAGTATTGAACACTGACTATGCTAACATAGTACTAAAATTATTGCAGTACATTATATTAGAATAAACTATCCACCTTTTTCTTGTCGTAAAAATGGGCGCGGCCATTTGTAAATTCTATGGGTCTGGCTTCCGGTCTCATCTGCCTCCACTCCGTCCAGCTATTTTTAGCTGAACAAATCGATTTGCTGCTTGATATTGAAAGTTGGTGTGTCTTATCATATTATTTTAATGTATTATCTTGATTATGAACACACTGGTTTGTAGTGCAAACAGTTTTACTGTTTACTGCATGTTGTTATTCTCCTCGTTATTTACCTATAGCTGCTAATAAACCGGAAGTCTCACCCATAGGCTTACTTCCGCGTTGAAGAAAAAGGTGGATTGGATAAACAGTTTTTTAAATTTTTGAAAAATGCTGTTAAAAAGTGGATCAGATCGAGCACCAAAACATACTTGTATCCAATCAGCAGTGAGGGGCATATACATTCATGATGAAGGAGGGGAGAGAGCTCAGTGCAGAGAGAAATAGCAGAAAAAATACAAAAGAGAAAAAGGTCAGGGTTCAAAACTGTAAAAGGAAGGGTTACAATCAGGTAGGCCCGGCGCCAGGATTGCATAACTGGGGGGGGTGCATTTCAATCCCATGGGGGGGTGCCACTACTGCATAACTGGGGGGGGGGGGTGCATTTCAATCCCATGGGAGGGGGGTGCCACTACTTATAATGTGCAATGACAAAACACACGTTTTTTTAAAGTAAATTTTTAACAAATTTAATTATGTTTGCTGCAAGGTTTAAAAATAGCTTTTATAAAATTGTGTTTTTGAGGGACTAAAAAAAAGATAGGCTAAGCCGAGTAAAGGTCAAGTCACATTTTATTATTACATTCATGAATAGCCTAATGTAAAATGCCGGTAAATAAATGACTGTAATCAGTGTCTGCTTGTGAATCGCTCTTGCTGTAGCCTACTTTGATAACACACACTGCTTCAAGTCAGATGCTGATCGTTCTGTGCAAATCAAAATTCATCAAATGGGCTCAGACGGTGCACACATGGACTTCGCATGAAATTCTGCCATGATTCCAGTTCCAAGGGAACGTACACGTAGACGTGAATTTATACTGTATTTATTTACAGAAGTATATTATGTCACACTTCACACTCCTCTAGTAAGTTTCGTCTGTGTGTGAAGATAGTAGCACAAATCCGTGAATGAATGTTCTGAAGTGAAACAAACGTCAACGGAATAAATTTGAATGGAACTGAATTTAATTAAAGTTAATTTAATTAAACTTCAACTTTACTGTTACAACAGTAACAGTAACCGTTTACAACTGGAGTCAGACTCATTTTGGATAATAAAGTTTATTGTAAATTGCCCTGCCTCCATTACATATCTTTGTCACGTCATTATAAGTGTTTGATCACCATATTTGAGTGATCACTGCAAAAAATGTGTTTATGTATATATATTCTGTTTATGTATATACTGTATTCTATATATATTAGCTTTCCAGTCAAATGTTTGGACACACGAATGGGAAAGTGTACAAACATTTGACTGGTACTGTATTATAATATACAAAAAGAATATCGGCCGATATATCGATATCTGCCTTTTTTAACTGCCTAATATCGGTTCGGTATCAGCCCCAAAAAACCCATTACGGTCGGGGTCTAGTACACACTGCAGCTAAATTCGGTTGTCAGTTCACCTTTTACTTCTTAATCACGTTCTGTATGGAACTGAACTGAACAACTAGTTGTTAATGACGTTTTTAAACGTGCATCAGAAATGCGTCATTGTCTGAATGCAAGAAAATAACAGTGAAAGAAGTCTTATACCCACTGATCTATAATAGAGAAGATTATATATAGATCAGTGCTTATAGCACATTTTGACCCGGGGCTATTTGCGCTCACGAGCCCTGCGGTAAAGGTTCGTCAGATCTTCATAGAGAAAAAACAAGGACAAGCACAAAAAACACAAAATCACCCAAATGCTTTATGTTTTATAACACCAAAAAAACATCATATTAGTGATCAACTGATATTGGATTTTCGACAGCCGATGCCGATATCTTATATACCGATTTTTAAACACTGTAACCAACAAGGCACTCAGTATTCTTGGAAGTTTGTGTGCACTGGGAATCATATTTTTCCAAATAAAGTCAAGGTAACACTCATTTTACATACAGCACACAGAGAAAATGACATGAATATGACAGTGGGCAAATGCATAAAGCGCAGCATAATTTGAAATCACAAGTTTAAAGCATTCATGCTGGATAAAAATGCACACTTCACAATATCTCACAGCTGGATTCGACTAAGTTTGCAAGGTTTTTGATATTAAATGTTCATTAGTCATTCAAAGTTGCATGTTTAAATTATATAAATGCGTATTTGCTTAAAGCTGATGGCAAACGAGAAAGAATTATAATGTTTGCACATTACTAATAATATAAAAGCAATCATTATAATATGTTTTGTATACATTAATTCCTTTGTTTAACCATTTTATCTGATTATTAGACCAACTTCTATCCGTATTAGATAGAACTGTTAACGACAACGGCGAACAAGAGGGAGAATGTGAGCACTGTGTCAGCATCGTAAAAAAAAAAGTCCCGCTTCAAACACATCAGCAAAGCAGAAAAACGTATTGGCAGATGCCGATATTTGCAAAATGCCAAATATCGGCCGATATATCGGCCTTGGCAATATATCGGTCAACCACTACATCATATATCTCATATCCGCAACAGACCACTTTATTAACTCCATAAAGTGGCTAGCTTTATGAGCTAAGACCAAACAACATGCCTAAAAGCGCTTGTAAATATGAGGACATGGCAACACTGCACTCTCTAAAGCAGCCTCCTGAGCATAAACAAAACACAGCACATCTATCAGTGGTAGTTTAGTTTAAAATCGTCGGACAAAAAGAGACTTTAGCCAAAAAATGGCAGATACCAAATGGTTATTTGGTTATTCACTCTCGCCAAAAATGTTGCTATGGTTACAAATGCGGGAGTAACTGATAATTTACGGGACTCTTCATTTAAATGCGGTTGTCACTCCTGAAACTTGCAGTGTGTATGTGGCCATAGTCATTTGCAACACAACTCTGGAACTGCATTTCTAATTTAATTCCAGAACTACTCCATCAAATCACAGTAATGATATCTATAATGCCATTAACCGTAAATTGACAGATAAACGCACTGGGATGGGACAAAAATGTCAGAATCATGACCCCAGCATTAATAAAATACGGGGGAAAAAATCAACACATTAACAAGGACCAGATGTAAAGCCTTAAATTAGAAGTGTGATGACAACAACAATTTTTACTGGGTTGAGTGTTAACAGTGGATATTATTTCCAAAATCCAAAGCCAAAATAATTAAACAATCATCTTGTTAAGCAGAGCAATTTATCATAAGTATATCTCATTAAGTTTATCCATATTATTATGGCTTTCCATGATGGTACACTTACATATTTAAGACTTGTTCAAACCAAGCAAACAATTCCACTCTAGTTTTTATATCTTGTAAACTAAGAACCAGGGGGCAATGTCAAGGACCTCAGTCAAATGTCTCTAAAATATAATGTAATAATATAATAATTTATTATTATTATTATTATCATCTGTGTTTTTGTCCTGTAACTGTCATTCTGTTCCACAGTGGAAGCTTTGTGTGACACAAAAACAAATTCCTCGTATGTGTAAACATACCTGGCAATAAAGCTCACTCTGATTCTGAAAAACAAAATTACATATTAAAAAAAAAAAAAAAAATGGAGCCTATTTCTTTGTCATGGTGTTCCAGCAGATCAAATAAAACATGTTAAAATAAGTCTTTAAACCCAAAGAAAACAGATCATAAAAAGACCAAATTATTCTTAGAATATTTTACGTTTGCACAGATAAATAATTATAATAAACTGTCACAGGAACACACAGTCATGAATGGAGCTCTTGCGGTGATTTTTCTAGTTTTCAATGAATTTTAGTCTAACATACTCCTAAACAAATGTTACTTAAATTTTTATAACTGTTTCAAAACAACCTTTATTAATTCTCTCAAATACCCAGCTCTGGTGATTTCTTTTTGTGGGAGTCTCTCTCTTGCCTTTTACTTTTTTAACACTTTGTTAAAGTTATTTCTCTCCCATTGTATTTGAACAAAGCATTTAGGTTTAATGATGCACAGCGCCTCTTTTTTAATTTATTTTTTTATTGTTTTAGAGAATATTGCAATTAATGAAATTTGAGCCAAAAAGTTCAAACAAAGAGCATTTTTGCTGGGATTTCATGATTCAACTCAAGCTCCTATTCTGATGCAAGGTTAATTAGACCCAGAAAACAAGAATGTTTTCTCAAAAATAGACAACCAAACTACATTCTAGCAATGCATTTAATAAGGATGTTATATACAGTAACAGCTGAAGCTTTTAGCAGTCTTGAAATTCAATTAATCTATACATCCATCTTTCTATACATCCATCTTTAACCCTTTAAACATCACAACTTTTTGAAGTTTTTGAATGTTTTTTCAACTTTTTATTTTAGTTTTAAAAATTCCGCATTGAATTTCCCAAAGGACAAGGTCCAAACTACCAAGATTGTTGCATAAGTATATATAGTACCAATCAAAAACATTCCCTATTCATTTTATTTTTATGTCAAAGCATGAAAATTAAGTAGTGACCAAAGACCATGAAACAAATCAAATCCATCTAGCCAGTCTATATTACAGTTTTCACCCTCTTGGTATTCTCTAACCCAACAAAATTTAAGGAGCCTTCATAGATCATGAGTTTTGGAATAAGAACTAATTAAAACTGTTGACTGGTAGTATAAGTCAGCATTCTTAAATCACATGACATACCCTTTAAATGTGGAAAAAAGACCCATATAAAATATCCTTTATTTCCTTCACACACTGTTACATCTGAAACACACAAAACAGAAGACGAAATAATTTAGACAGATTTACTCTCTGGGTATTCACAAAACCATTCCAGCATAATTAATATCCCCATGTCTCTGGAATTAATTTGCCCTGCATTACTTGAGGAGATGATCTATTTGTTTTGGACTAATGGTGTATGTGAGATACATAACACGATAATGTCTTGATGTTGCTCCAGTGGATAATTTACTGCCTCATTATAAGGGATGTTTGAAGACCAGCACACAGCTGCAGCCACACTATCCAGGCAGGTAAAACACATTAATATTTTCTCGAATACTTAATTCTGATTAGATTGTAGTATGCTGCAGTCAAAATCGTTGTATAATGAGTGCTAAACTATATAAATGAGCACAGTCCTTAGCAACCAATATTTTAGTTTCATGTCACTCACTCTGCCATTTATTTTTTCACACATGATAAAATAATTACAAATCAATCTCCATTTATTTATTTATTTATCTGGTAAGAAGCCATGTAATAAGCAGGACATTTTAGTCATTCATATTATCCCTTACATAATAATGGTTTATGAGAGTCCCCATTAGAGAGAGAACAAGTCTCAAAAATCTAATTTATAAATATGAAATTCTTGTGTTTGTTCCCAAGAAACATGTATTTAGAAATGTGATGTGGGGACAGCCAGAAAAGCCACATAATATGCAGTTATATTCCTGTTATGAAACACACCACCACAAATACCATTAAAAACACTAGAGGATCTCATTTTTAAAATAAAATATATTACTATATTTTACTAAAACAGTATATTACTAATATATATATATATTAATAAAACTACTATAATAAAAAATAAAAAATATTATTAGATATTTTGGGACTCAATTGCAAATGTAGAGATCAAATGGCTTTAGTGAGTCATAATTACAGAGGATACTTTTATTAAGTGTATATTTACACCAGTTTCATTTAGTACTGGCTAAAGATTATAGACTGTGAGTCAGAATCAGACAGACAGTAATTAACAGACAAGTCTACTTAATACAATCTATTCTGACAAATGCTCGATTAGAAAAAAACACTCCAGGGACACACCACTGATTCATAAACACACATGCAATGCATTTGATATAGGGATGTTCATTTCGGTTAATTTTCCCAACCGACAACTGTTACTTGTTATCCAAACATTAACGGTTAACTGATAAGATTAGAAAAATAAATTTGTATTAAATAAAAATAGAATGGATGAGTGTCTGTGACGCATTAAAAATACAAACTTTCACAGGTTTATTTTAATGTGTAAACAGCAGCATACAGAAGAACAGAGCAACAGAACCTGGATTCACACATTGTCAAATTATCACACACCTGCAGCGCTTCTGAGAACAGTGAAAAACAGAATAAATAACAAATAAAAAGATTAAAACAAATAGGCATACACTAAATATGTATATTAGAGTCTTTTTTTCATCAGACATAAAAATAAATAGCGGGCCTACCTCAAATTTTTTTTTAGTTTCGATTAATGGTTATCCCTAATTTGATGACTTCCTGTTGATGAAGTCTGCAAGAATTAAGCTTACCTTACATATTAGAAAGTCAGGCAGTGTATGACATAACATGTCAAATGCTCCAGCTAAAGTATGTGTGTTAATGGGACAGACATGTAAAGTGGAGGGCAGTCTGTACACATCTGTACAGCATTTTAGAGTCGCACCAAATCATTTCACTCCAGCTTTCACATCTCCCCCAATGCCAAATGGAAGAGAAATGAGGGTCTCGTATTCCGGGGAGCAACACAGACAGAAAAATATCTCATTTGGGGTTAAAGATAAAAATGCCACCTCAGTTTAAATGTGATGACATTTACAATGCCAGCGAGAATTATAAAGGATATGAGTCAACAGCAGAGGCCTTGTTCACAGATGCAGCATGCACAATACATTCACAATACCATCTCAAATGTCTAAAATTGCTGCTATTTGAAACATTTAGAATGATACTTTGATAACAGAGCTATTGAATTTTATTCAATGCAATCAATGCTTCTTTCAGAGCTCTAAAATGAGAAAAGGCCCAAGGCAGGACAGACAATTTTAGCCCAAGTTTTGAGAAAAAAAGCATTTATTTTCTTTTTTTTAAATCTTTTGGTTTCAGTGCTAAATGTAGTTATTTGCATTATTCAAAGCTCGAATGAGAAGTTTTGTAAGCCAAGAAAGAGAAATATGAGGCTCGGTCCAGTGAGGAAGCTTAAGTTTCAAGCACCGTACACACAGAGCGGCATTCTTCTGCTAGTCTGTGGTCTCTCATGTTATTTTTGGGTAACAAGACTACAAGCCTTCATGAAAATTCAGACTTGAAGAATTCTTCTCCACTGGGACGCACTAATGCACACACACACACACACACACACACATTAACTCACACACACACACACACACATTCTTCTTCAGCTCAAAGGTTAAGCCTGAGGAGAGCTGAGACTTCCTCCACACTTCCTTACATGGGGCTGTGCACAGAAAAGTTGTGAAGGGTGAAAAGGAGGTTGAGAAATATGGGCCGCTGAGTGGAACTTATTCAGGAAGTGGGGGAGGGTGCAACATTTATGAGGCATCAATCAATTCAAGTCAGTTGCTCTAAGGGTCCGACCAAGTATTGGTAAAATGACAGCCCACTAACAGAGATGGAGCAGAGAGGGGTCAGAAGCCCTGGTAAGCATTGTTACAGTCTGGTAGGCACCTGGGAACTCCTCAAGCGTGTAGACCAGACACCAGCAGACAGACAAAAACCTCATTGGTCCAAATGTGAAATGAACCCCTCCAACTGAGGTGAGTGGAGGGATTCTCTCAAAACCTGTCAAGAACATGGTCAAGACATATTTCACCCCAAAATGAAAAAGGCAAAACAACAAATTTTAAAATAATCACCCTCATGTCGTTCCAAACCCGAACTTCGTTCATCTTCGGAACACAAATTAAGATGAAATCTGAGAGCTCTCTGACCTTCCATAGACAGCAAGGGTCCTATCATGATCAAAGCACAGAAATATGGTAAGGATGTTGTTAAAATGGTCTGTGTGAGATCAGTGGTTCAACCGTAATTTTAAAAAGCTACGAGAATACTTTTTGTGCGCAAAGAAAATAAAAATACTGATTATTCAATAATTTCTTCCCTAGTGAAAAATAAATATGCTTAAACATATTTGAAATACAAGTATATTGCAAACACATTTTCATATTTATGTACTTAATAAAATGCCTTACAATTGTACTTTTAGTATACTAAACTGGTATAGTTAAAAGGGCCTTTCACACTGCTTTAGATGCAGAACTAAAAGTACAGTACTAAAGTACTGCGACGATTTTGCGCTCCGGATTAGGAGCTAATTTGGTTCTCAAAATAGGCAGTCTGGTACTAAAAATCGCACCCAGTTCCTGCGGTGCAAAAACGCCCAAAAGTGGGTGGTTCTACAATTCGTTCTGATACTATGAAAAGGTTCCTGCTGTGCGAAAGGCCCTAAAGTCTGCTAAAGTGGAACAACTAATTTTGTACTTTTTTCAATTAATTCATATATTTTAAAGTAGTTGTGAAGACCTACTAAAGATACACTGAAGTATATTTGATTGTTCTAAAGTGGAACTATTGCAAGTAGGGCCTATACTTAAGGTACACTTTAAATATCTTGAATTTGAAGTCTGATATTATTCAAAGATCATTCAATCCTCATCAAAAGTGACATTAAAACACATTTTAGACTTAATATTAAGAAATGTGTATTGTGCACATGTATGCAGTACGCCAAATAAAGTTTAATTATAATTTTTATATCAGTACGTCTCGAGTTATCTCTCAGTAATAATAATACTTGTTATGAAATAAATGTATTTTAAATATATTATTCTTACTAGGGTTCTCTTCCGGGACAGTCCTCCGCCATTATCGACAAATGTGGTTAAACCACTGATGTCACATGGACCATTTTAACAACATCCTTTCTATGTTTCTGTGCCTTTATCTTGGTAAGACCCTTGCTGTCTATGGAGGGTCAGAGAGCTCTCGGATTTCATCAAAAATATCTCAATTTGTGTTCCAAAGATGAACAAAGGTCAGCTTTGGAACGACATGAGGGTGAGTAATTAATGACAGAATTTCCATATAATAAAATCTAAAATCTTTAATACTTATAATAAAAATAATACCTTATTTAAACTAAAAAAAGTATATATTCATCATGGTCAGTGTTGTTATTTTTAAATAAATCTATCAAAAAGAGTTTTCGTCAATTTAAATAAATCTGAAATAAAATATTAATATTAGATGAAACCCCTTAATAAAATAATTACTAAAACAAAAGTAAAGCCAAGTAAAAGTAAATATTAAACTAAAACTAATACAAATGACAAAGTACTTAACAAAATTATACACAAACTAAAATTAAAAAATAAAATGTATACAAGTTAATTCAAAGTATTAATGAAAGACAAAAAATTTATATTATAAATAATATATTAATATATACATTTTTATAAATAATATATTAATACATAAATAAATAAAATAACAATAATAACGGTGTATGTGAGAATGTATCAATGGCTGTATGTGCTTGACAGAAAAAGAAACAAAAAAAACAGTATGTTTTCCTGTTCAAAGTTTTCAGAACAGTTTCTGTGCTGAAAGGGAAAGTGTGGGACCGTTGGGGGCAGAGTTAAAGGGTTTAAATAAAGCTCAGGGCTGGTGGCAAGGGTGAGGTGGGTTAATCTTGACTGACTGCTGTGGTGATAGAGAGTGAAACCGCACTGGTCACTGTGAGAGGGCAAGAACTGCAGCTTTGTGCTTTGTCACAGAACAGTGTTAAACTCTTCAAAAACACCCAGATGGGCTTACGGAAAGCATTTCAATGGGTCCCTCTAAACACAGGAATGACTGAATAGATGCCAGTTCTGTGCAAAGGGGGAAGCTGATTTTTTTCCTGTCCCAAGAGCCCACCAGACCAACTGCTATTATCATCTACAGAACCGTTTCAGTCTGGCAGGGAGCTGAGATTAGTTTCACTGGTTAATTATATTACCTTTCAACATTACAAAAACAAATTATAATGTTAATTGTTTAATACTGGCGGTGATCCACATCGAACACACTCTATCCTTCTGTTTTCCTCTACATCTTCCACTTTCTTTAACAGCTTGCATTCGTTATCCACTGACGAGACCTGGGAGAGCCGACTTTCAGACGGTAACGCTCAAATTCAGCTCATAATCAAATTTGGCATGCTCCTCCTCAGAAGTCCAGCGTTCTGGTTGAAGGAGGATGAAATAAGAATTCCAACAGAGCACAAGTTTTTCACAAGATGCCAGACTTTTGTGTGTGTGTGTGTGTGTATGTGTTGGTAGATCTCAGTTTCTGAGCAGCTGATGCATGACCGAAGACACAAGCGCTGAATTCAACACTGTCAGATATGCCTAATGAGCTCCGGAATGGGGCTCAGCCACGGTCCTTTACCTCAAATGAACTCGCACCCAGCCCTCCACAACAGTGCAATTCTTCATTCCACATACATAGTCTGCACAAATCAAATAGAACAAAAATGTTGAATGTAACAAATTATGATAAATTACAATACTTTAGGATGCAGACTTTGAATGAAAACTGCAGTTTGTTCACTTTGCAATGAGCCAGAAGAGGTTCATAAACACCAGCCTTTTTCTAGACACACAGCCCAGTGCACAAGTCATGCATTTTTTTTAAAGGATTTCTTATGTTATAGTTCATTTTGCATATCCCAAATTGTGTTTTGCTGCACCTATCACAGTTGTCACCAAACAGGGACTTAAAACACATTTTAAAAAACAGAATAATAGTGCTTTTTGTTTTGCAATACACATGCGACTTTTAATAGAGTGCTAAATACTGAACTTATGTACATGTTTTCTCAATGCATCGTAATCACAAAAGGACTGATTAGATTCCATGGAAACAGCAATTTCTCTGATACACTCTTTAGAAAAAATGGTTCTAAACAGTACCAGAAAAGGGTTCTTCAGCTTGTAACAATAGCAGAACCCTTTTTAGTGCTAAATAGAACCTTTTTTACAGGGTTCCATATAGAACCATGCTTTGAAAATGCTATATAGGACCTTATTGGTGTTATAAATAACCTTTTTACAGATAGTTTTTCATTAATATTAGTATGTTAACATCATTAATATTAGTATTATTTGTATATATTATTTATTAATATTGTTTTTTTACCCCTTTACCTGCCTGGTCTTAAGTGTCTATTAGGGTTTTACATAAAATGAACAACAACAAGATGTCAATTAGGTACTGTTTTTAATGACGTAAAATTGTAGCAAAAATGACAGTGTTCTAACAACAGTTAATAGCAGAATACATTAATGAATGACAATGACATTGAACATAAATAAATGCTTAAAGAAATAAAACAAAAAAGAACATAAAAAAGTGTATTGAAGACCAAGCTTCAGTGAAATATCTTCACAATTCTCTATGAAGCCTTTAAGTTAATCATTATCTGTATTTTGGTGTGACTGAATGGCAGTTTCTCTCTGCAGATGATGAGGTTGTAGGATGTGACAGCATATGAAATGCACAGGTTAGTTTAGATATACAATGTTTCTGTTTTTATTTGTTTATGTGAAAGTAATTGTTTTTGTTTGTGAAAGTTAGTATGTGTATTTTTCAATGTTAAAAGGAAAAGTAATATAAAGTCAAGGGAGCTGGGTATGTTTATGCATAAACCCAATAATAAAAAATATCTAACAAAACGGACCAAAAATTAAATATATTTGATATTTATTTTGTGTTTGAGAGGAGAGTATCCTTAACTGAATAGAGCTGGTCACACTTATATGTTCTCTTACACTAAAAAGAGAAAAGACATAGGAAACCAATTAGCATTTGAAAATTATAATTTATAGACATTTTAAGAAAGACATTATTTACCTGTTGAGAGTGTATTGGCAGTCTGTGTAGTTGGATGGCTGAGCTCCAGAAAATCAGTAATAAGGCATCTTAGAGTGTAGCCTCAGTTAGGGTTTTACATTAAAACATCAACAATAACCACAACAGCAGCATGTTGTGTGAATTATGTTTTTGTTGACATAAAAAATTATCAGTGGTCTTGACAACAGTTACTAGCTGAATACATTAATGAATGACAACTGATATTAAACATGAATAAATACAAAGAAGTAAAACACAAAATAAGAACAAAAAATAGATGCGATGAAGACCAGCTTTCAGTGAAACAATCACCATCCAGTCAATATGATGCCTTAAAGTCCATCATTTTGGTGTGATTAAGAGGCGATTTTTCTCTGCAGATGAGATTGTGGAATGTGATACATCTGTTACAGCATGTCCATGTGTTTGTGTAAAACAATTATGTTTATAAAGGCCAAAAGCAAAAATGGACAGTATGTGAGCCTTCACAATCTTAAAAGAAAAAAATGATATAAAGTCATGGGATAGTTTTAATATTTATTGTGAATGGGTATTTTTATACATAAACCCAGGTAATAAAAAAAATAAATTCTAACAATATGAATTATAAATTCATTATCTCTTTTACTTACTTAGTGGAGAAGAGGAGAGATGTTTCCACAGCTTAGCAGAGCTGCACACACTTATATGTAACCAAAAAAAAAAAAAAAAAATAAAAAAAAAATAATATATATAAGAACATGTTTGTTTGGAAACCAGTTACAATTTTAAAGTTAAATTTGTATTTAAATTTAAGAATGAAATAATTTACCTGTTGAGAGTGTGTTGACAGTCTGTGTAGTTGGATCATTGAACTCAGTAATGAGGTGCTTTGACAGTTACAGATTTGAAAAACAAAAAGGCGGGAATAAAGAACCCTAAACTCAAACACAAAGAACCATTTGATTTCAGCATGAAAGGGTTCTTCAGAATGCTATGGTTCTAAATAAAACCATTACTGCATGTAAAGAACCTTTAAAGAACCATTTTTTTTTAGAGTGTATAGATTGTGCTTTATTATTAGGTTATTATGGTAGGACTGTTGTTTATGCATTATTGATAAAAAATGAGTTTCTATATGGAAATAAAATTAAGACGAAACGATATACTACCATTTAAAAGATTGGGGTCTGTAAGATTTTTTTTTAATGATTTTGAAAGAAATCTCTTATGCTCACCAAAGCTTTTTTTATTTGATAAAAATGCAGTAAAAATAGCAATATTGTGGAAATGACTGCAATTTAAAAATAAAAATTAATACATTTTAAAATGTATTTTTTTAATGACAAAGCTGAATTTTTGGGCTGCTTTTCCTCCAGTCTTCAGTGTCACAATGATCCTTTAGAAATTATTCTAATGTGCTGATTTTCTGCTCAAGAAACATTACTTATTATTATTTGTTAATTATCAATATTTTTTGTGAAGTTTTTTTTTTTGAGAACGTTTTTTTCAATATGCTCTGATAGATAGAAAGTTTAAAAGAACAGCATTCATTTTAAATAGATTTTTTTTTTGTAATAATGTAAAAGTCTTTACTGTCACATTTGATCAGTTTAATGCATCCTTGCTGAATAAAAATGTTCAAGATCTTTTGAACAGTGATGTATTTCTTATTTCTGCAACCTAAAAATCCTGTTGACAAATCATATAGGTAATAAATAGAATTAAAAACATACTGTATATGAACATTTAAGGTCTCAAGTCCTTAAAGTCCTTACCGCATCCTGCTCTTATCCCCTAAAAAATAATTCACAGCAGCCAAACCCACACACACAAACACAAACACAAACACAAACACAAACACACACACACACACACACACACACACATACTTTTAGACAAAGTGATCCAAACCTGAACTGATCCACTGATGCTATGTACCCAAACAGCTTGATTTGGACAGTGGCAATGATGTCTGCTAACTCAATGTAAACAATGCACTGTGTCAAATCTGCATTTGTGGAGGTTTGAGACAGCATCTCACAGAGTAATAAGAGTCGAGAAGGAAGGAAATGCTAATGAGTGCTGCTTTTATTCAGCAGTTGCAGATACAGTCTGAAAAAAACTGGTAGCTGAAGACAAAGAGAGAAAGACGGGAAAACAGACAGTGGAAATGCAGCCTGCTTTGGTAAAAGAAGTTCACAAGCAAAACGAATCTAGGAACCCTCATTGTTTCTGTTTGGTTTCAGATTCTCTCCCTTTAACTTCAACTCAAAACACTCTGCAAACTGGAACATCATTCCTTAACGTCCCTCCTCTGCTTCCAGCAACATGAGAGAATGAGAGGAAGCCGCAACAGCCCAGGAAGTTGAAGAGTTTCTTTCCTCTTCCTCTCCTGCCGTTGGAGAGAGCAGCCTCATAGATCTCGCTTTGCTTAGTGCCTCAGTGATGAGTATGCCTTAATGGCGTTGTCGATTGGCCCACTTTGCATTTATCCAGTTCGCTGTGCATAATTAATCTGCAGTGCAGTATAACTCTCTAAGTTAGAGGCCATTGAATATCTGGATCAGCCTGCAGAAATCTCCTCCTGCCTGCTTTTATACGACTGGCAAATCTGCATTAATTTGTGATATTGTAGCAATTAATAGCAGTTGACAAGTCAGATTTGCTGGAGCGGCAGATAACTCAATAATTATCTTATGGAGATTTTAAAAGGGACCAGTGAATGGGAGTACATGCAGAGCGACAGGCCAGCACAGCAGCTGGAGTCATTACTGGAGGACGTTAGGCAATAATGTGACATTGTTGTTTTATTATGAGCTCAAGTATGTGTCAGAGCCCAGTGTGTGGTAATTACAGCCAATTTGACTCACAGACACTGTCTGACAGACAAGCATGACAGTCATTCATGCAATCAATCACTCGCTTACAAACACACAAACATGGTTTGTTATAGCCAAGATTTTTTTAATAGTTTGAAAGAAGTCTTTTATGTTCACCTCGGCTGCATTTATTTGATCAAATCAATAATATTGTGAAATGCTACTATTTAAAATAACTATTTTCTATTGCATTTTATTATAAATTCTTTCCTGTGGCGGAAAAGGTTTCAGCAGCTATTACTCCAGTCTTTAGATTCACATGATCCTTCAGAAATCATTATTATGCTGATGTGGTGATCATAAATAATGTTAAAATTAGAATTGTATTTTTTTTTTCCCTCTATCAAAACAATTGCATTCTAATTGTTGAGTTACAGGCATGCAAACTTTGGAGAAAAAACTTGAAAAGTGCTGTTTCCCCATTCTTGATTGGTCACCACTGGCACATAATGCAGCAAAGATTGGTAAATTCAACATATTTTACTAACAGACCTACCAATCTCTGTGTAAAAATAACATTATGAAGCTGTCATCTTTCTGAAGTCATTTTTACACCCCTGTAATTTGAATCTGAATATCATCCATGACATTTAATATTTTGGCTTTCATCACTATACATGTCTATCTTTCTTCAGAAAAAAATATTAGCAAAATCAAACTTTTGAGTCGGGGAAGTTTTTGAATTTTGGTTGATTTGAAACGGAATGACCCATATACAAACGTTTATGAAATTTCTAATCATGATCATTCTCTCTGGTTTAAATGTAAAAATGAAATCACAGAGAGAAAGAGATAGAGAGAGAGAGAGCTAAAGGGAGAATATAAATGGCTGCAGTATTTTCTTCATTAGCTCCAGCTGATGTTAAACATCATTAGGGTCCTGCCATCTATCTTTCCACAGTATAGCATGAGCAAGAAGGAAACACATTGATTTATAAGGGATCGGCACTGTGGCACTGCTGAAAGAAACAGTCCACTGTCCAGAGTACTGTCAGCCCATTCAGCATTCTTGATAGAGAAAGAGAAACTTAGATACAGAGAGTGAAACTGCCCCCTATGGGTGAAAAAATGAAAACAAATGCAGGCAAGAAATAAATCTCTCTTCCCATTCTGAGGTTTTGCTGCCAACTTAAAAAAAAAAAAAAAAAAAATTGATTCATTGCATATTACATTCTTATCTTGCCTCTGCAATACAAATATACATACATAAAGAAAAAGAACAAAAAAATTGATTATACTTTATTGCTGTCATGAGGCTTTAAAAACTCTTGCTGAGTTACCGTTCCCCGTACACGCTTCACTACACTTTCATTTTAACCACTCTGTACAAATTAATGAGGCCATTGTTAATGTAAAGTATCATGATCAATGTGTACAATAACAACCTTGTGCGAGTGTGTTCATCCCAAACCAACAAGCAGCAGCACTATTTACTTTACTTTTTCAGCTCTTTGTGAGATCCACATTCCTTCGACATTCAGCAGTGAAAAAAGATGAAGAAAGAGACAGACAGGGTGAGAAATAAATAGAAATGCCTTCTGTTATAGATTGACAGAGCTCAACAGACAGTCCTCGGTACACTGCGCGCTTTCAAAAATGAGTATGGAACTGCAATTTATCAGCATTCCATAAGTAAAAAAAAAAAAGTATTTTTTGGGCTGCTGTTGTTGGGCTGGGATGATGTAGGACAAGCTTTCAGTGGCTTTAATTGAAATTTTCAGCCACTAAACAACCATGTCATTTTTGATGTTAAAATATGTTATTGTCTCTCTGTTTAATCTCACTTAAGTCTCTTACGCTCACAAAGGCCACATTTATTTGATCAAAAATACAGTAAAAAAGTAATATCGTGAAATATTATGATTTAATTTAAAATATAACAATTTAAAGTAACCATTTCCATTTGAATAGATTTTAAAATGTAATTGATTCTCATGATTGCAAAACAGCCATTACTCCTGTCTCCTCCAGTGTCACATGATCCTTCAGAAATAATTCAAATTAGTGTTGTCAAAAGTACTGGTAGTACCAAACCAATACTTAAATTTTAACAATGTAACAATACTGTCTCTACAGAGTACCTACCGACCCGCTGACAGGTAAAAGCTTTCAAATGCTCCCGTATTTGTGTAAGTGTCAGTGAGAGCATCAAAGATTTCAATTTACGATGTGTTTTTGCAGCGCTGAGCATTGTAGCCAATGTCCAATCAGAGGCTTCAGAATCCACAGAGTTCGTCCAGCTTGAGCGATTGAGATTCATTGTACAGTATAGACAGATTTTTTTTCATTATAACGGAAGTTTTCACTCAGTCAGTGCAAGTGCTACTAATGTTGTTTTTGTAATGTTAAAGGATTTAAAAAAAAGAGCTATTGTTTAAGCTTTACCGTTCTTTTTTTAACGTTGTATCAACTTGTACCGACTACTAGATTTTTGTTTTCATGACATCGTTTCTTCAAATACGGTGATTTGGTGCTCAAGAAACATTTTGGCCACAGAAATCACACACCATCTTTCAGTCCTAATCATTAGCAGTATATCAACCAAACTTCCTAATAACCCTCAACAGGGTCATTAAAAGTGTCAGTCTTTTGATTTCAAAACGTGTCAATAAACAAAAAACGTGTGAAGATAACACCATGCAGCTGTGAGACACTCACACATTGTGTTTATTTGTCATGCATTATACTTTCAAAATACAGAGCGAATCCTCAATCACTGTTACAATCGGACGTGAAGTTAGTATCGTTATTCAGCAGCATGTATGCAGTGCCAATGATTAAACAGATGAGTGGCCAGAGCTGTCAGCTGCGCTCCTCTCTTTGGAGAGGAGATGAGAGAAGGAAGAGAGCGAGGAAAATAGAGCACAAATTGGCAGAAGCCCAGACTCATTTGCATACCAAGATGTGGTAGGGCTCTGTAAATTCCCCTCGTGGTGTGAGGGCAGAGTAAAATCCCACATTAGAATTCAGACTACACACAGATTATTTATTAACACTACAGCTGGAAAACTAAAGGGCTTCCTACCTACTGTACCTGGATACATTTCTTAGAGCAACCTATGTATCCTATGTGAAAGAAAGATTTCTAAGAGCTTTAACCAACACTTTTAAGCATATGCAGAATTATCTAACATTAGTGATAAATTAAAGCCTATGAAAAGTCTATTGCAGACATAATTATACATGTGAATAACTACAGTGTATGGATACAGATGCGGTCAGCTTGGCTTACGCGAAAAACGATTCTGTGCCAATTATTAACAGCATTGCATCCAAATGAGCAATAATCGAAAAAACATGATTAAAAGAGTGATCAATTTTAGTGCCTCAACCATTCTGATGAGAATTAACCATTCCAAAATCAGAATCAGTTCATTTGAACAGGTTTAAAAAGAATTGATTCACTCATTTGAGTATCCGCAAACAACTTTAACTGCTCTAATTCACGAATAGCTTGTAGATTGGCAAGGCATCTGCAAAAGAGCACCTAATTTTGAAATTAATGTATTGTTCATTGTTTTTTCATATGCAAACATCTCATACGTTTCTTTAAAGAGTGAAATATTCATAATAATTGGAAAAAACACATTGTTAAATCTGTGTACAAAAAATGTGTGTATGCAAACAATCATATCCTCTCAACAGGATGACCGTGCTTGACCAAATGTCTGGCTGGGGTCAACACTCAGTGTGTAATGATGGGATGGAGCTGACACCACAGGAATGCGGTTGAAAGCTCTTGAAAGACAGGATCTTAATGACATTTATACATTATCGCACTAGTACGCCTGCCACACTAATGCCTGTCACCTTGACAGGAGCCATTTGGCAGCTCAGACCTAGAGCCTGAAGGTTGACTGTTTGTGAGTGTGTGTGTGAGTGAGTGTGAGTGCAAATATGTCAAAGACCCCATGAAACTGATTGAGGAGCACAATCTTTTTTGACATAATGACATATCTGAAATGCATATAATTTGTAAAGGTAAACTTGTGTCAGCTTTTTTAAGAACATTACCCAATAAACATGGACTAAATGCCACAAAACTTACATTTTGATTTGCAAATGAGAGGGCTAAAACGGGAGCACCATGTGAGAGGAGTTTTTTAGCTTGTGAGTGTGTGCTGAAGTTGTGAGCCGTATGTATATCTGCATGTGTGTCTGAGTCAGAAAATTCTACTGCTGCACGCATGTCAGATGTTGTTGGTCAGGCTGGAGGTTGTCAGGAGAACTTTAAAAATAAACATCTCTGAAGTGCCTGTAAGGAGAAGAGACACCAGCAACCTTCTCACAACAAGAGTCACCCCTGCTGCTGGCCATACTGCAGGAGCTGCGGTCCCGTCCGCCTGGGATCAGTTTGAGAGCTATGAAGGCATATCTGCTCACTTACAAGCCTTTTGCCAATGAAATCACTCAGTTTCTTAAGAGCTTCACATCACTACCAACCACTTCTCTTTGAAGGGCAGAAAAAGAACTGTAGGGCAGAACCAACCCAAGCGGCCTCAAAGCAGGACGTGGAGTCTGGCAAGAAGGCAAGATTAAATGGCTATGTGAAAGTTTTTCAAAGAAATAAACTAATTAAACAAAATATAACTAAAATAGTACTGATGCTAGCTTACAAATATTGTTATACAATGATTACAAAAAAAAAACATCAGTGAAGGGTCATTCAGTATCAAAATAAACCAAAATAAACAAAATTTCAGAAACTTCCCCAGCTCAAATTTTTACATTTATATTGTTTTGTTGAGGCAAACAAGCTACAATTCTATTTTCAATTTTATTTAATCTTCAGACATTTTTTTTTTTTAATAAAATAAGTATCAGCTGCATAAAAAGTGACCAGCGTTTGGTTTTCAACCACTGAAAATGGGTCAATTTCAACAATCTGAATATGGAGCTGCACTGAGATCCCATATCTCTGGGGCTGAATAATATAGGACCTTGAAAATGAAGATTACAAATGAAAGGTTTATTAAGAACTAGAAGCTAAAATCATATTAAGATATATTTAATACTTTCTTGAAACTTTTAAAAAAGAATGTTTATGAGATTTAGATAAGGTGTGTTCAATGCAGCTGTTTTGATAGAAAGAAACAATATAGGCTACATTTCTAGTTTCAATATTATTATTTGTTAGGCATTTCTCTATGGAAATAAAAGAAGTATCATATGTATGCATAGTGACCCACATTTGGTTTTTGATCATTGAAAATGTGTACAATTTAACAATTTACTCCTGAAGCCATATTGAAATTCCAGTATCTCTGGAACTGAACCATTTAAAAATAAGGATGCCAAAACAAAAAGTCTGTTAAGGCCCAATATCTAAAAGAGCATTAAGATATCTTCTTGAGTTGCAGGCATGCAAACTATGGAGGAAAAAAACTTGAAAAATGTTTTTTCCCCATTTTTGAATGGTCATCATTGACACATAATGCAACAAAGATTGTTAAAGTCAACAAATATTACTAATATCCCTACCAATCTCTGTGAAGAAAAAACAAAGATGCTGCCATCTTTCTGAATTTGGCTCTGAATCTCAGGTGAAATAGTGGATTACTCAGTAAATATACATCATCTTCTACATTTATGTATTTCTTTCACTAGAAAAAATATTAACAAACTCAAAAATTTTAACTAGGGACCTCTGGTTGAGTTGACACAGAATTAACCAAAATATTAATTTCCTAATTAATTGATTGATTGATTGTCAGTATATCCAGGATATTTCACTTACTGCATAATGACCAGAACAACATGAACAAAATATTTTGTACATCTTTGACCTATTTAATTTAAACCATATTCACAGTAAGAAAATAAACCGTTAAGACTATATAAGACCACTTAAGTTAAGAAATATAATTTTTTTTGCACTTATGAATAACATCTTCCTTCCATGTCCTGACAAAATCAAAACTCTTGCTCAAAGCGCTCCAGTTGAAATGCTGAAGTAATATTTTGCAAAATTATACTGATCCTGGCTGCAGTTGTGGGAATGCCTTCTTAGTATAGAAAGTATAGAACAGGTGCTGAGGATGGATGGGAAGACACAGTTGCTGGCACAGGGACTGAGTGATGGATGGTCCTGTGGAAGCTCCCAGCACTTGGAGGGAAGTCAAACGAGGCCTCTCATCCTCTCTATCTCTCTTTTTCTCTCTCTAAATCTGTTGACTGGAGAGCACCTCCTGTCACAGACAGACTCTGAGAGGACACACAGGTGACAAAATCACTAACAAACATACAGGAGGCCAATGGCATGCAGTCAGCTCTGAAAACACCACACTGAGAGATAGCCATTCAGCCAGGCACCAAAGTAAACAGACAAGAAATGTAAATTATGTTGTTCCATATGCTGTATTTTTTTTTCCAATAAAAACAAAAGGAATTTCTAATTCACAATAATATATATATACAGGCATGCAATGTCATGAGAGTGAGTAAATGATGATAGTTCTTGTTTCATTTATTTTTTTTAAATAAATATTGTTCTTTTAAAATTTCTATTTATTGAATGATCATTAATAAAATCACTGTTTCCACAAAAATATTAAGCAGCACAACTGTATTCAACTGTGATAATAATAAGAACTGTTTCTTGAGCACAAAATCAGCATATTAGAATGATTTGTGAAGAGTCATGTGACACTGAAGACTGGAGTGATGATGCTGAAAATGAAGCTTTGCCATCACAGGAATAAATATTATGTTTCTGTTATTAAAGTTCTAATTCTAAAATGTTAAAGATGGAAATCTAGGCTAGTTTTTTTTTATCCTTGGTCTGTATCAGTTGAAATAAGCCTACACACACTTTTCAAGATCATGTAATGAAAAAGAAGAATTTCCCTCCAAAAACAGTGAGACAGAAATAGCTCCACATATCCATTTTGTAAAGAGAACAGCTGTACCTACAACCCCACCAAGTCTGCGTGCTTTCTACATTTCGCAACGGAAACATTAAAGCTCCGTGAATAATTGTGTGGGATATTACAGTACCATGGAAATGCCTCCACTGCAGGACCAAATGCTTAATCCAAATGAACTCCAGCAAGCCACTCCTCCACCTGTCCGCTTGCTCAAGGCTGGTGTTCCAGTCTGCCTGCCAGCTCTCTTCTAAACACAGCTTCAAAAGAATGGTGACTGTGTTTGTCTGAACTTTGGAACACCGTCTAAAACAGCAGTTAAGAGAACACTTCAAAAACCTTCACACTCAGCAGATTTAGCCCACAAAATAAGCATAGAAAGACTTATGAAGATGAAAAGGCCACAAAAGTGTTGACATTTAAGAGGATCAGGTGGACATTAAATCCAGCTCTGACTGACGATAATGCTTTTTAAAACACTCGGTTATTACATGGAGTACATTTCAGAAGCACTGAGCTGGCCAGAGCATACTAGGAAAGGTGAAGGTGATTTAGTGGGAATCTCAAAGAGAGGTGAGTGAAACAAAGATCATCCAAACCTAGAACCACATACAAACCACTGAAATCCAGTAATCTGCGACTGTTGAGCAACCATTTTCTTAGAACACATACACATTCATATTCACTTCGTATCCACTCATTCTTGTACATATTCAATGGTTGTACAACATTAGCACAAACACCTTCCTATGAAAGCCCTTTTTCGAGTAAAAAATAAATAAGGAAACTGAGAGATAATGTTAAAATAAAGTAATATGTTTTTCATGTCAAAACATAAAAATATAGTTAAAAATATGAGAGATACAACCTGTTGGGAAAAGGTGCCTCTACCTATATTTTTGCAGTTATGCATATGAACTATAATGCCATTATAGATCATATTTGGCAGCTTTATTTGCTGTTTAACATGCTTGCTGTGAACAACTAACGGCTTGTGGATGGGCATTTAATAATTGTCCAGTGCTCTTTGAAAACCCAGATCTCAATTCATGACAAGTATTAATTTGTGGCCTTTAGAGTGATGATAAACTAAGAGCCTGCAGTCTATTACAACCGAGCAGGAAGCGTAGAGATGGTGACCGCTATCTGCAGTCTCTCAAAAGCTGGAACAGCATGCATGACATTAACTTATAGAGCCATACTATTTATGCTCTCGTTAAATTGAGCCACGATTCTCTTAAAATCTCAGCTGTTTAAATAACTGTCCAGAAGACGGTTCCAAAGGCTGAGAGGGTGAGAGTGGAGTGATAACGTTAAATGTAAGCTGATTACGATGTTATGTAAAAGGCTAAAAGCTTGAGCAGAGGCTATAAAGTCAAAATGTGGACATAAGGAGATTTTTATTGGATGAACTTGCCATGTGGGTTTGTCTAAGACCTTATTCATTGCTCTAACTGTAGCAATTGATACGCTCCCTAAAACATTAAATACTGAATACTGTAGCTGGAGCCATGGCTTAGCGGTATGTGCACATTCTTCAGACATGAACAAGCAGTTTTAAATCCACCATGTCCTGATCCTATTTCTCTTTCTTTACCCAATAATTCCCAGTCCTGTCTCTGACATCAACATCAATAAAAAAAACTGCAAAATGAGTGAAAACAAAACTCAAAATCCTGAAATTCTTCAAAGAACTGACAACCATCCAATTACCAAAAAAAAAAAAACCTGACAAATTCATAAATGTCCATATTTCTATAGTGATGGCTGTGGATAAGGAGGGAAAATTATAATTTATAGTGCTGATCTTTATGTTATGGTAATGTTCTTAAAGGGGTCATATGATGCTGCTAAAAAGAACATTATTGTGTATTTGGTGTAATGAAATGTGTTTATGGGGTTTAAGGTTAAAAAAAAACACATTATTTTCCACATACTGTACATTATTGTTTCTCCTCTATGCCCCGCCTTCTGAAACACGTTGATTTTTACAAGGCTCATTGGTCTGAAAACCGAGGTGTGCTCTGATTGGCCAGCTATCCAGCGCATTGTGATTGGCCCGAATGCCTCAAGCGTGTGACGGAAATGTTACGCCTCTTAACATATTGTGATGCCTTGTACAGCCGGACCAACGAGACAAACATTAAACCCATTATAAACATGATATAAACATGATTTCTAGTCGTGTCTTCTTTTGGAAGGACAAACTAAGTAGTTTCGTTTTCTCAACGAAACAGCGTCACACACCGCGGCCTTGAGTGAGTAAAGGCCAGAGGCCTAGAGTGAGTCGCGGTCTAGAGTGAGCCGCGGCCGGCTTGAGTGAGCAGAGGCAGGCGGCTTGAGGCGGATTCTACGAAGGAGCGTACCTTGTGCTTGCGGCAACCACATGTGACGACCCCGGGCTGGACTCCGCTTCGTCGACGGTGAAAGCCGATTTGGCGATCCACAGTGCAAAGTTGATGTATTTCCTCAGCGACCAGCACGGATCAGCTGCAGGCATGACGAAGCAGATATAATCCTCTTTTGGAAGGCCAAACAAAGTAGTTTCGCTTTCACAGTGAAACACACAGCGTCTATACAACATGGCGGAGGCTGCAACAACAATACTACAACGAGAATAAAAGGTATGCCTTATTTCTTAGCGTGGACATCTGGCCGGTGTTATGCAAATCTTCTCACATACTGACGTAGATATGCAGGGGCGTGTTAGAACAAGCCGTTTTAGGAGGGCATGGATGTGTCTCAACTTTTATAAAGAATATCTCTTTGGATTTGAGACTTTAGTCTTTGCAACTTTACAGATCTTCTGTTTTGTTTTAGATTTTGTATGACGCAAAAGAGAAATGAAAATTTGAAATCGCATCATATGACCCCTTTAAAAGAACAGGATCAAAAAATAATTAAAACAAAAACATATTTACAGGCAGGAAGTCAACAGGCCAGTAGGGCCATGGGAAAAGAGAAAAATCAATGGGGACTTTGCAATGATCTCCTGCAATGATCTCAATGTGGGGCATTTAAACATACTGAGTGGAGAAAAGAGAGCTTTTGTGAGGCACAGTGCAATAACTCTGCTGGAAAAAAACAAAAATTGTAAATCAGACTAAGCTGGTTTGCTGGTCTTTGCCAGTTTAATCTGGTCTAGCTGGTCTTCCTGCCAGAACTGCAAACAAATGCCAAAAAGCTCTCTAAAATAAACCAACAGAAGATCCAACAAGACCAGCCAATGGACTGGGCAGAGTTGAACCACATAATGCCATCTATACTTCTGCAATAACTGCTTTTCTCAATCACAAGAAAAAAATCAAAAAAGTATGCAAATTGCTAAACATATTTTTAAACACATTTCTTCTCCGTCTAGAGTGTGCAGGTAATTTGTTATTTGAGTGCCAATAATCACTTAAAAAAACATTGATTTATTTAATCTGTTCATAATATGATTTGATCGCTTATTTAATTCATTCATTCATTCATTTTTTGTGACCAAATCAAATATTCTTGCACAGTAATTCAAATATTCTTGCACAGTCTCTGAGGTGCTTGTCTCTTTGGTTAATTCTTAGTTTATTAATATATCATTTCTCCCGGTCACACACAAATTCACAGGATTACAGATTAAATTCACTCTGGCCAGATAAGAATACACACATACCTTTTTCCACCTTGTCCCTCATCCAAGAAACAGACAGACCAAATGGAATATAAATCAATGCAAGTATATAACTGCAAAACTGTGCAAAACTGAAACTCAGTTACTTTGGAAATATGCATTAGCGCAGCAAAAAAAAATAAAAAATGTTTTTGTCAAGGGGGGGAGGAAGAGATAAAGATGAAAAAGAGCAATGTCCACCCATTTTTTCCCAGGGCTGTTACAGCCCCCAAGTCCAAAAAGAACAAAAGGTCAACTTTTCTGTAATCACCTCTTTTCCCCTCCAGACTGCATGACCTCTGAGGCTTGCGCAAAATCTGAGAAAAACCTGAAAATCCCCAAGGTAAAAGAGGCCGAGATCTTAATAGGAAATAACCTTGGATTCAGAGGTAATTGGGTGCCCTTTAAATTCTCTTATCTGGAAGGAGTATGTGCGTGTGGACACTCAGATAATGTGGTAACCGGACTAATGACTGCTCTGACAATCTGGGATATTTAAGTGGCTGAATGTAGTCCACTGAGCAGGCCTTTCCAGTTCATTCTCTACGGGACATAGGAGATTGTGGGATCGACACTGGATCGGAGCAAGTGGTGAAACTTAATGTAAACGAGAGCTGAAAAACGGCTAATCCTGTCAAACTGTTACAAGGTAAAGGCAAAAGATTGTGACATCTGTCCAGTTTCCAATCTATTTATGCTTTAGCACAATGTCACATATTAGCACATTTAAGATTTTTAAAGCATATGCATACTTTGTTAAATTAGAAATAAACTCTGCATTTTAACCCACTGTAATCATGTGCAAGGGTCCTCAACAGGGGGTCTGTAAACCAAAGGGGGTCCGTGGTGGCACTGTGGGGGTCTGGCCATTATTGTTTGATCCCAAACAAATTTTTGTGAAGAAATAAAATGTGTTAAAAAAAAAAAAATAGTAACTATAACCAAAGCTTAAGTAGCTAAAGATTCATTTCTCACATTTATTTATTTATTAATTTATTTTTACATAATATTAAAACTATGTACATCAATAGCACTGATTATTTTATATTCATATTTTATATAGGTTCAGTGTAGGTTGCAATAATCAAAGGATGTAAATACAACAAAATTACAATCTTAAGATCTTATAGAACATGCTTAAAAATTAGCCCTGGCCTAAAAAAGGTTGAAGACCCCAGATATATGAGAGATTTTATGGAACGTTTATTGAAGTAATCAATAGTCATACTAAAGACAACCACATTTTTGGCACAGTTTACAGACACAAATGCCCTCTGATATTTTGGGTGGTATTGAGTGGATTTCTTCCGCACCAGCAGACACATAGTGAGAAAAGAGGAGAGGAAAATGAAAGATTTTCTTGCAGTCAGTGAGGAAAGCACAAAATAAAAAAGACATCCATTTGCCAGGAAACTGGGAAATAAAACCTCAACTTACTCAAAGCCTGTGAGCTGCTGGTCAGCTGAAATGGTAAAAGAATTTATAATCTTTATCACAGTCTATAATTAAGTTAATAACAAATCCTCTCATCCTCAGCAAAAAAAAAAACAAAAACAACCCTGCATGCATTCCAACTGATTTGCCGCTTACCGGAATAAAATAATAAGGAGAAACAGGTAGTTTTACCCATAACCATGTAATTATCGTACACTGAGCCGTGAGTAGAGGTGAGCTAATTGACCCGCAATAAACACCCATGAATCCCTGCACTCACATTAACATGGGCTGAGAGGGATCAGGCTGCAGAATGTGTGTGTATGTTACAGGGGGTGCAATGGACACACAGAGAAAATTAATAGGTTTAGCAAAAGAAATGGAAAGCAACCTAGGGTCAGGTGCTCAGTCACCTTTCAAACCCTTGTGAAGAGCAACAGAACGTGTAAATAGAGCACAGTGAGGCGGCTGCTGCCACCAGGGCTCTCTTTCCAACATAGCTTAAACACGCACACACACACACACACACACACACACATATCCACACACTACATAGTATGGCAACAATATAGTGCCCTATGAAAGGTTTTTTGTTTGTTTTTTTCAGAAATCCTGTGTTACTTGTTTTAATTTTTCCAGATTCTGTGTTTTATAATCTCTACAAATTAATACAAAGGTGGTAATTAAATGAATGCAAATTTAAAACCTTAGCAATTTAATTAATCTTTAAAATGTAATTCAAGGGAAATTTCTTTCTTTTTTGGCAAACAAAGTGCTGCACAACAAAATAACGTTAAAACAACTTTTTTATATATATAAAATGTATTATTACTGCTATTACCTGAAGTTTGAAAAATTCTACTGTACAATACTAGGCACACTTTTTTGCAGGATGTAGTAAAGGCCTAGCTTCTATGCATATCTAAGAAAATACCAAGAGTCTCATGTGTATTGAGTATGTGTAGTAGACAAATCATCCTTTTGATTTATTCATCCAAATGTTGACAAATTCCATGATATTTTGAACCAACAGAGATGAGATGACACACCTGCGCAAACTTGTAACCTACATAATGACATGCTATTCACAATTCTTAATTCTTGTTAATTCTGTAACATTAAAACATATTTGCAACTAAACCGTAATTTTCTCAAACTCTCAGTTTCAAGTCAGTTTCTAGTAATTCTATTAAGTATTCTGCACATCACCTTTACACACACACACACACACACACACACAAATGCGGTTTCTAAAACATTTCTAAAACACTGAACTATGAGTTATCTAACTGCAACCTAATGTTTTGACTTGGTTCTCCGAATTTGTTTCATTCGATTTCTAGCATCTACACATTAGAAATGCTCTTTCAAATGATTTTCGCACAGACCGATGCCAGCCCCAACAACACACGCATTTTGTGGCTGTCAACGTCTTGCCAGTCATCTGTGTCTCTGGAGAACTGAGAAGACTGAAATATTCAGCATTTTAGGGAGCGGTTATATCTGACTATAAATCCATCACATCTATTCACAGGAGGAGGAGAAGGTCACACATTCAGGGTTCTGTCCCCTCAGTACATCAACCCACTGCAAATCCAATGAATAGAAACCTATTAGCATATGCATACTGTATTACTGCCGGGACTGCAGCGAGATGGAGGCCAAATAATGCATGAGGTGCTGCTGTCTCCATGATAGAATACATCACTGAATTATATAAAACAGCAAATTTAAGCAGTCAAATGTATTTAGAATGTGATATGAGACAGGAGAATTATGCAGTCGAGTCAACACTGTGCCACCAAGACGAGCTCTGATCTAAAGTTATTCTGGTGATCAGCCCTGCATAGACGCATTCATTTATGTGCTTATAATCCACCTACAGAGCCCATATACCCATGAATTTACTTTGCTTTAACTCTTTGTAAAGGATTGCCTATTGCTAACGCCATTTCTAAATGGAATTTCCATTTAATACATTCTGATGCCATTAAAACTCTGAGGAAAAAATATGTCAGGTAATTAAAAGGCAAAGCGGCCTCTCTTAATGAAATGCAGTGGATGGACCATCAAACCTTTACATTTGACTTGAGATAATTGAGGCTGATGCTATAATTTTTTTAATGGGCTTTTCAAAAGAGCTCAGATGTGGTGAGCGAAGGGCTGAAATTACATGGTACACATGCACATCATCAATCCAGAGGTATCTTAGAGCAAACACAAAAGACCCATAATGCAACAGAAGAAAAAAAAACACTTAAGGACTTTCTGAAGCAACTACACCGATAACTTTACTGCAAGCATTAATATATCAATATCTTGATTTAACATTCCCTTAAAAAACACGAAATCCCTTTTAATAATAAACCAATCACTGAATTTGCACACTGCACTACATTAATCGAGAAAACAATGGTCTTTCTGTTCCCACAGTATAATACATAGTCTACGTTAAAACAGTTAAGAGAGCTGAAGCGAATAGAAGGGAGAGGAAGAGAGAGCATGAGAAAGAGGGTAAATGAGAGATTTCACTAACAGGTCCATGTTTCCCCCCTGTCATAAAGGCTAATTCACAGAACGTCCACACTCTCCTCCACTTTGAAGCATGAAATTCAGGGCCATCCATGCTATAAATTGCAGGGCTCTAATGAGAGCAAAAAGAGGCTCCCCAGACACCAGCCATCAGAGAACAGCCATTTCACATGGCACTCTAATACCAAGACTGAGCAGAGGCCATGCTGGTCTGTTAACCCTTGGAAATAATGTGTGGATAGATAATATAACTTGAAAAAAAAGCCATGGATACCTCCTCTGAGTAGGTAAAACTCAAATGTTTTTGAGGTAAAATCAGTGATTTGACTGTGGTGCTGATACTATGATGGCAAATGTAAGATAAGTTGGGAATCTTTTGATATACTGCTCTTTCCCGGGAACTGAAACCATGGATACCAATTTAATACGTTACAATTCAGATATTTTCAAAGGGTTCACAAACTTAATCTTGCCATTTATATGTAAAACTTATATAAGAATATGTCATGAGCCAAAATCATCACAATTAAAAGAACCAAAGACTTAAACTACTTCAGTCTGTGTGCCCTGAATTTATTTAATACACGAGTTTCACAATTTGAGTTGAATTACTGAAATAAATGAACTTTTCCACAACATTCTAATTTATTGAGATGCACCTGTATGTGATCATTGAGAGGCCAGGTTGGAAAAAGTATGTGAAACTCGATGTTACTACATCTCCAAAAACGAACTGGAGTCAATTAGGGAAATGAGAATGAAAGTGTGGGTCACACAGGTGCCCTGCGCTTTAAATAAAGGCACACAAATCCTATAGTTAGTGACAATTCAGGTTTTCTTAGGAAACGCTGAATAGTGTAAACCATGTCTTAAACCTAAAAACACATTACAGAGATGCACAAAGTGGAAAAACACTAGAAACACTGTCTACAAATGTGGAAAATTCTGGACTGTAGCTACTCTCCCTTAAGAACAGGCATCCTGCAAAGATCATTTGACGAACACAACAGGCAACTCTGTAAGAAGTAAGAAAGAACCCAAGAATAACAGGATAACAAATCATGTGTCCACTATCACCTTAATGGTTTTGGGAAAATGTATATAAAATATCTATCTATCTATCTATCTATCTATCTATCTATCTATCTATCTATCTATCTATCTATCCACACATATATACATATATATATATATATATATATATATATATTGTATTGTACTAATAAATCAATATATATACACAGTACAGACCAAAAGTTTGGAAACATTACTATTTTTAATGTTTTTGAAAGAAGTTTCTTCTGCTCATCAAGCCTGCATTTATTTGATCAAAAATACAGAAAAAAAATGTATATTGTGTAATATTGTGAAATATTATTACAACTTAAAATAATAGTTTTCTATTTGAATATACTTTAAAAAAATAATTTATTCCTGTGATGCAAAGCTGAATTTTCAGCATCATTACTCCAGCCTTCAGTGTCACATGTAACATCCAGTCTATCACATGATCATTTAGAAATCATTCTAATATTCTGATTTATTATGAGTGTTGGAAAACAGTTCTGCTGTCTAATATATTTGATGAATAAAAGGTTAAAAAACACTGCATTTATTTCAAAATAAAAATAAAAAATCTAATAATATATATTCTAATAATATATTTTCTTTACTATCACTTTTTATCAATTTAAAACACATCCTTGCTGAATAAAAGTATTGATTTTATTTAAAAAAATTAAAAAAAAAATTACTGACCCCAAATTACTGACCAGTAGTGTATGTTGTTATTACAAAATATTTATATTTTAAAAACATAGCTTCTTTTTTTATTTTTATTTTTTTTACTTTTTTATTCATCAAAGTATCCTAAAAAAGTATCACATGTTCTGAAAAAAATATTAAGCAGCAGAACTGTTTCCAACCTTTCATAATGAATCATCATATTAGAATGATTTCTAAAGGATCATGTGATAATGATCCTAAAAATTCAGCTTTGCATCACAGAAATAAATGATAATTTAAAGTATAATAAATTTAAAAACAATTATTTTTAAATGTTAATAATAAATCACAATATTACATTTTTTTTCTGTATTTTTGATCAAATAAATGCAGGCTTGATGAGCAGAAGAAACTTCTTTCAAAAACATTAAAAATAGTAATGTTTCCAAACTTTTGGTCTGTACTATATATATATATATATATATATATATATATATATATATATATATATATATATATATATATAATATATATATTATAGTATATATATATATATATATATATATACACATATATATACATACATATATATACATACATATATATACATCCTTACATATATATACCACATATATATATATATTATATATATAAACATACATATATATACATACATTAGGACTGCACAATTAATCGATTTTCTAATCGGGATTACAATTATGGATGCCACAATTACATAATCGTTCAAAGCGGCAATTAATCGTTCAAAGTCCACTTATATTATTCTGTATACTTAAGATGTGTTTTTTTCTTCCTGCATGTTATCTTAAGGGTTTTCCCATTATTTTAATTTTAGTATAACATTATAATACCATTCATATTTTTACAACTTTTTTTATAATTTAAAGAAGAAACCAATCCGATGTATATTTGACATTTGAGGATTAATACTATAGAAAAGCACTAAAGGTTTTTCAGTTAGTGTTTTCAGCTTGTTTGTTTTCATATAAAAATATGGCATGCAGTTGCATCAAACAATGGTATAAACATCATTCGATGTAAAAAATGTGATAATCGTAATTAATAATCGCAATTACAATTTCAAGGGAATAATCGACAATTACGATTTTTGTCATAATCGTGCAGCCCTAACATACATATATATATATATATATATATATATATTATATATATATATATATATACATATATATATATATATATATATATATATATATATATATATATATATATATACATATATATATATATATATATATATATACATACATATACATATATACATACATACATATATACAGTATATATATATAGGTTATTTAATACATATATACATATATATATATATATATATATATATATATAAAACACACACAAACATATATATATATGTATTTTTGTGTTATGGATTGACAGCTTTCAAGGGCAGCCAAGGCAGGTGGCAACAAAAAAAGTAAATAAATAAAACACCAATGTGCACTGAACAACAGATGATACCTGCCTCTCCGGTGAGATATGAATGCGTGCAGGCATCAATCTCTACCCATCTGAGTGCAGAATTCCAAATATGCCACAAAAACGTGAAGGATCAAAGAACACTAGGAGAGGAAGTACAAGAGAAACCCCCTTTTAATCTCTTGCCTTCTCCCTCTCTTCACCATCTGCTGGAGCTGGAGCGCTCACTGCGAATGCCAGAGGCATCCATGTAAGCTCAGCTTAGAAGGGAGAGAAGAAGTGTGGCTGGTGCAGAGGAAGAAGAGGAAAAGGACAGCCATTTGTAGACTAAAAACGTGGTTGCTGATATTGTTGTTAAACATTAAAGCTAAGCACAACACAATATAACGTCAGCTTATTGCATATCATTCCACTTTCATTCCAAAATTTTTTACCCTGTATGAGCCATTCCTTCTTGTGTGGAACAATCACAAGGACATATCCAAGCTGCTCTTTTTCAGGCTGATTTTTTTTGTCCTTTTTAGAACCTGACAGCCACTGGTCAACATCATTCTGTACTCAAGAAAGCTAAACTTTAAAAATTTGGTGCTGCAGCTAAGAAAGAAATACAGGTTTAGAGCGTCAAGAGGGTGAGCACAGGATTTTCATTCTTGGATGAATTATTCCTTTTATCTGACATTTTGACTAAGGCTTGATTTCTCTTGTGACATATCACTGGTCCAAATTCAAAGTCGGATTGGTTACATCAGCTTCACCCTGCTTTCAGTGAGGACAAGAAATAACCTGGCACTCAAAACGTGATACATCCCTCTTAGTTAGGGCAAGTTAGTAAGTAGTAGTGAAAGCAACAGCCCTGAGATGTGGAAACGAAAGCATTACACATATCACAGTAACAGTAACAAGCTGTGTCATGTCATCCTAATCATGTCAAGACCGAGAAATCAAGTGTCACAGATCTAAAACAACCCGACTGACAGATACTTGCTCGTTTTGGTTTGACACCTCTAGTTTCTTCCACCATTTTGACAGGAGAAGGAATTAAAACAGGATAGACCTGAGATGTTTCTTTGCCCGCACTCCCACACACCCTTAAAATGTTCATTCCTCAAACCGAAAGCTCAGTTGTTCTTCCTCTTCATCTTGCCCATGTTGTCGCAACCACAACGGTACGAGATAATTGGGGTCGCATCACTTGTCGCAGAGTTTAATTATTTTCTGATCCAGTTCCTGAATATTAAAAAGCAGCAATAAGAGAACATCTGGACCAGAGGCCAGGGAGTCGAGCGTTAAAGACTGCGGGGAGAATTGTTTGTAGTGGAAGCTGCGAGGGATTTGCAGCATATGGGAGCGGATTATTAGCGCAGCAGTGGGAGACTGTTGAATTAATGCCACCCTACAAGGTCAAACAAGAGTGTATTCATATGAAAATCATGCCAGACAGTTTTTATTCAACTCTTTTCTTACTCTGGGAGGCTTTCAAAGGTCAAAGATGGAGATTTCAGGAAAGATAATTGAAGGAATAAAAAATACGAGAACACTGACGAAATCCGGATTTTTTTTCTTCTGAAAGTTTCTTTGAAAACAGTTTAGGAGAAAGAGAAACATGGAATAATTGGAGGCCTGAAACTGTCTAAAAACCATTTAAGTTAAAAACCGCTGTGTCTCAAGTCATCTGTGAACTTTTAAATGAGACTGAACTCCGTTACAATTGAAGGGACATTTAAAAACCATTTAGAAGGACATGACAAACAGCTTTGACACAGAAAATATCAAGCTTGAAGTTTAAAATTCATAATTCACTGTAAAATAGAGTCATACATCTGAGTTTATTTCACAGTTTTCCATTCTAAGTTATATGCCTCTATTTTGCCACAGATATGAAGTGCAGTCTCTGTAATAGCTGAAGAGAAAACAGCCTGAGAGCTCAAAAATCGCTCCAACCCTTCACAAAACTTCCCATCAACCTTTCCCTCTCATCTGATACATCTGAGAAAAACTGTATCTCAGAAGACTGTGTGGTGAATGTGATCACGAGGAGGTCAGACTTTCCACATTTCCACAGATCTTCTGCATTGCAGACACCCCGCAAGTGTGGGAGGATATGGCAGTAGTTTGATCAAAGCTTCACTACAATGCACCTGGCTTACAGTATGCCACACAGCTGGCCTTAATGGGCCCCGTAACATTATTCACAGATATGTCATGGGTTATGCTCATAAAAGCCTCAGGCTTGCCGAACTCCCTCCAGGGACGTATGGAAAGGGTTGCGTGTAATGCTTTCCGCTACCACAGACAGCCTTGGAGAGTTCAGTTACAGTCCCATCCTATCGGAGGTTTCGATGCATATTTGTTCAAAGGTCTGTGCTCTTGCACTGTTTATGCAGTACAGTTTATTTAAATGATGACACCGTCTCCGATGAGGTGACGGGTAGAATGTAGGACTGAAAAAAAAAAACAAATTTGCTGCACAGTTTCCCCTAGGTTTATGACTTTTGGGGAGGGGGGGGATTCTTTATTTTTTCCTTTTAATTTTTCTGGACTACGTTTTAATGGTTAAATTAAATTTTACTAATCAAAAAGTATGTCTAATTAATTAAAATCATGAAGCTTAAACAATTTAACATCAATGTATTAAAGGTTTAACTAATTTTTTTAATTTTTTTCTACCTTATGTTTTATTGTTACCAAATTCTGTTTTAGCATGTCTAATTATTTGAAAGCATAAAAACAAGTTTCATTTATTCTTACAATAGCCTTAAGATTATTTCCCTCAGAAATTCTGGGTTGTGTATTTACTTTTTTTAAGGCATAAAATTTTAATTAATGAAAATGAAACAAATTTTTTTTAAAAACAAGGTTTTAATCATTTTAGTAGTAGTAGTAGCCTATAAGGTACTATAAGGTACATTCTAGTAATAGCCGCAATGTCTTCAAGTTAAAACCGAATTTTTACAAGTTGCCATGAATACCTTTACATTTCAGTGTGTATATGATATGAGTTCTTGTAGCTTAAGTGGTAGAGCATTGCGTTAACAAGCGCAAGGTTGGGGGTTCGATTCCCAGGGAACACATGATAGGTAAAAATTGATAGCCTGAATGCACTGTAAGTCGCTTTGGATAAAAGCGTCTGGCTAAATGCATAAATTTAATTTTAATTTAATTTAATTTAATAGGAGGATAGTTTTACTCAAATGAAACGGTCAAATGCTCATGAAGTGACTCTCAGAACAGTTTTGGAGATGTTATTCATGTATAAATGTCCTCATTTAGTGAGACAGCAGACGTTAATATCACCGGGAGCGTCATGCGTGCTTCAGTACAAGTAGTAAACAAAACTGCGTGTCTACGCCATTCATTAACACAGAGACGTGCAGAATTCATATTTAAATAGTCGTTTACTCTGGTCAGGCCAGCCTCCACCAGTCAAAAATGACCAGTTTTGTCTTCAATTTTGGATTGCTCTAAAAAGGAAACCCCGTTTCCACAGACCAGTTTCCAGAGCTGGGTAGATTACTTATGAATTGTAATCAGTAACTGATTACAGATTACATGACGAAATTTGTAGTCAGTAATATAATCTCTTAGATTACACATTTTTGGTAACGTAATCTGATTACTTTTGGATTACATTTAGATTACATTTGTGCTAACCCTTATTTGATATCACATAAACTGAATTAGCCTAATCTTGTACTATTTTGACAGATACAAGAAAAATATATATTCCAAAAAATATATTTAATTCACCAACAAGAGCCACAATAGCTTCTTTTTCAAGTATGGACAGTTAATACTTACAAAATACAAACACTAATGTGCTGTTAGTGTTTGCTAGTAACACTGAATAAAACAAAATCACATCTTATGATTTTAAACCATATTTACTTATAATTAAGTAAATTTAGAAAACAGCTACATTACAAAAAACAATATTGAAAAACATGAAATTCACAGCAATATAATTGCTAGGCCAAATATTTAATCTAATAAAACTCTAGAAATGTATATGACTGTATCAATGAAAAACATCAAACAATAGCTACATTGCAAACATGAATTTTGAAAAAGACTAAATTCACACAGCAATGCCATTTCTATCTATCTCAAAACATTTTAAGTGCATAGTAACAATGAGGAAAAGACAAACAATAACAACATTACAAAAATGAATATTAAAGAACATGAAACTCACAACAATAACTTTGCTAAGTCGTGGAAGTCGTGGCCTAGTGGTTAGAGAGTTTTACTTCTAACCCAAAGGTTGTGGGTTCGAGTCTCGGGCCGGCAATACCACGACTAAGGTGCCCTTGAGCAAGGTACCAAACCCCCAACTGCTCCCTGGGCGCTGCAGCATAAATGGCTGGCCACTGCTCCGGGTGTGTGTTTACGGTGTGTGTGTGTTCACTGCTGTGTGTGTGTGCACTTTGGATGGGATAAATGCAGAGCACGAATTCTGAGTTCTGACTAATATATATATATTAAAGACCATTTCTAAGTCAAATATTTAATCTCAAAACACCTGAAGTGCATAAGGTAGTAACAATGAAGAAAAATCAACATTACAAAAAATGATATTAAAGAACATGAAATTCCCAGCAATAACTTTGCTAGGTCAAAGATTTCAGTGGATAGCAAATTAATCCTTGGTAGGCAGATCTTACACTGAACAGTGACATTTTTCCATTTTTTTTTTTTTTTTTAAATGAAATGATGTCCGTACATCCAGTGATTAAAAGCAGCGTTCCCCTCCATTTTGCATTATCTTGTTGCAGATTTCTTCTGAGCGCGATTCTTACACCCCTCTCCCTCTCCGCCGGAAAAACTCGAAGAATTATGAACGTATTATGCGGCAGGTTTATTGTGAAAATATATAAACGTTAAAAATAAGAAAATTTAGGAGAATCAGTGATTTCTAAACAACTTATTATCATTGTGTAAATAATATGTAATCATGTAATCCATAAAAAAGTAACTGTAGTCTGATTACGAGTATTTTAAAAAGTAGTTTACTCTAATTACAAGTACTTGAGTTTTGGAATCTGATTACGTAATCCAGATTACATGTAATCCGTTACTACCCAGCTCTGCCAGTTTCAATATAGATTGCCAGTCCACCACCCCAGGGTGTCACTCAGCCAGTTTCAGGACGATCTGATGTTGCATTACATAATAAAAGCCCTACAAAAACTCATATATGACCAGTTGTGTCTTTGATTTCAGATAGCTGTAAAAAAGAAACTCCCAATGTCCTTACTACCTTTCTGGGCCTTGAATGTGTCAGTTGTGTTGCTGTCTATGCAGGGTCAAAGAACTCTTGGATTTCATCAAAAATATCTTAATTTTTGTTCCCAAGATGAACAAAGGTTTTACAGGTTTGGAACAACATGAGGGTGATTAATTAATGACTATTAAAAAAGAAAATAATCCATTAAACAAGAATCATTGCCATATGAACCAATTAGTTTCACACTCAGATTCAAAAATACCTTACATTCGTGTACATTGTAAGACAAATCATCCCATAATCTTTGCTACATACCTAAAGGTACTCATACTAAGGAGGAATGGACATGAAGCCCATAGCATTTTGATTGCTAATTCAAGCCCCATTTGTTAAGCAAGCTATACCTTATTTTTTTTCATGAGATTTGACTGAACGTCAAATAAGAATGATATGAAAAAATTTCCCTTGACCAAACTAATTTTTCTTATATTTTATCACCTATTTCTCAACATGAGAATATTCAAAGGCAAAGATTTTTTTCACCTAAAAAATATAGAAAGACTTCTATCAAACGATACCTACCTTTTGACTCTCCTTGCTACGGTCTTGGAGTTATGAGTCATTATTTTTGTGTATGGCACTCACAAAACATTAGTTATTAAAATGCCTTCAGGAAGTCAAGAGCTAAACAAAAAGGCCCATTTTGTTACAAAATACAGTAACTTTTGGATACTTAATGCTATCACCACACCAATATCACCATTTGAAACAAACACAGCTAACATGCTGGGGAACTTCATCAAAAAAGAATTTTCCTCCCACCTTATTTCTGTCCTGAGATATTGAATGTCAAATAAGACAGATATGAAAAATTTCTCTTGAACACTCAAATTTTTCTTACATTTTATCAGCTATTTTTCAGCAGGAGAATGTCCAAATGAAATCATTCAGTCATTATTTTTGTGTATGTCACTTAGAAAAAACATCAACTTCAGTGAGGCAAAATGTCCTCAGGGCTTAAAGGGTTAATCAGCTGACTCAGTGGCCTTTTCTGACAGAATTTTCTCGCTGTTATGATAACATTGACAATAAATGGCTAATTCACACTGTACCAACAGACACAGATGAATGTCAACAGACACGTTCGTGTCCACGTCAGTTGGCGTGGTCAGTGCCTATTTTTACTGACATGTTAAAATTGCATTAGTCTGGTCTGACAATTTCTGAGAAATCATACTGTAATCTCTTGACTGTCATTAGTCTATGTCTGTCAGTGCAGTGTGAACTGGCCTTTAATATGCACGCTATTATTCCTTTCTCTATTATCATAAAACTTATAATAAATCTATCTTGCAGCCTCATCGGTCATCATTTGTTCCTTCTCCTCCAATGCTTACAGTATTCTGTTCACTGTTCTCTGCCTACCCTCCCCTCTCCAATTCTCTTCTCAGCTTTGTGAGTTTGAGTTAGAAAGCTTCTGATCAGGAAGCTTTCCCAAACAATCCTTCAACCGTACTGGGAGTAAACTAAGCTATGTTGCCCTAAGACTTGTGAATTGGCTAATGGCCATTCAAATAGAGAAAGAAAAGTGAAGATATTAGCCTCGCCGTAAAACAATATTTCTCTCAATAATGCCAGTAGAATGAGCTCACAGGGCTGACTTTTACATAATACAAAAGCTAGGAGCTAGAGACAAGATTCACAGGCTGCAATCAATGGTGCCTCATCATTACATTGCTTTATCTATTTTTTTATTTTTTTCAAAAAGAACTCAAACGAGCTTAAAGATTCTTTAAACATTTCTACATTTCTATTTTTTTTCCCAATGGACAAAAAATAGACAATGACATGAAGAAGAGTAAAAAATGACATGCATATAAGCCTACTGTAACTGTACTTTGATACTGTGCTCATCCTTATGATATGAGCACATATTTGTTCCTACATATTAACTGACACACTTGCAAGATAATAAAATATGTCCTAGATGTGTCCTGTATATGGTACTTCTGTGCACCAATAAGGCAGACAGACTATTTTATGATTCATGGTCTGAATCTGCATACACATGCCATGCGCATATTCCCATTCCTCCATTCTAATTTACCATGCCTCAGTAAAAGCTACAATGCATTTCATCAATGTTTTGAAGTAACAACTCTCAGTTGGTTTTGCTGTAAAGGAGAGAAATGGTACACAGATGAAGTGGAGAGGATTTGGCTAAATATCCGACATTGGGAATGGGAACACGGTCATCTTGATAGAAACTTAAATAGTCTTGCAACCCCAGAAAGCAAGAGTCATTTCCTGTAGCAACATGACAGATTAAATCTTGAATCGCTCTCAGAATCTCCATCATTCGACATGCATGTCTGTCTTTAAGTGAAGGGTGACACTACTAACTTTCTTTCGATCTGATATAAAGCACCATCAAGGCCAATATCAAACTATATCAAACGCCTGTATTAAATAGTTTTGTTTTTTTATGATTTATGAGAATAAAATGAGTAGTTATGTCCACTGAACTTTAAAAAGCCATTGCCATTAAATAGACCTAAAACAGCAAATTATCCTTTTTGGTTTTTCTTTCCTTAATAACAATTATAGAATATGTGCAGTAATTTAACACCTCTTAAAGTTTAAACTTAAATCAAACATCACAGAAGCCTATTAGGCTTTGATAAATGTCACATTTCTTTCACAATTCAGACATTGTTCATTTAATCCTTGCATAGCCAAGCAGAAAAATAAACATCAACATTTAGCTAGGTTGCAATTTAGCGGAGTCAGATGATGCTTCTTTTCTCCGTCATGACCTCTGGCAGACACTGCTCTCTCTGTTTCAGTGAGTTCTGTGACGGCTTGTGCTTTTCAGCATTTCTGTTTGTGTGCAAATTAGTGGAAGGAGAAATAGTTGCTCAGCCATTTACTAGTAAACTTATTTTTTCACCTCAATGATTATAATAGTTTGTCATACAGCATGAAAAAAAAACTAAATTTAGCTATAAAAAAAAAAAGTAACACTTGGGATCAGTGTTTTCATGTGTGAAAGGTCTTAATGAAAGATCACTATTTTAAGTACCAATATACTTCAAGACTGATCTGCCAGACTGTCCCAGCCTTGCCAGGTTTACACTGTCAGCACACACTGTTCTGTGGTGGACGTCTCACCATCACAGATGCGACACCTCTACATCCAGTCATCCACTCGTATTCAAGTCCAGCTGGTCCAGCGTCCTTCATTTCCCCCTCTTCTCGGCACACACTGGACCAGGCTTCAGAGTTGGCTGAGGAGCCTGGTACATGCATAAAGACACAGTGATAGAAATGCTGGCAGTTCATCTTGCCACATCCAGGCTCTGACAGAGGCTTCCTTTTATTTCCTGCCCAGTCTTAAGCATTAGCAGAAAAACGTTTATTTGACAGCTCCTTTATTAGACCATTCAGGCAAACCTGCATGTAGCTCAGCAATCCTGTCTCTTGCTAAAGACTTCAATGGCTATCAAGAACTCTTCATGTCACTGAAATACAGTGGGAAGCCACAGATCTAACAAGGGAGAGTTACGGTAAACATCCTTTCATTAAAAAATTACTTTCCTCAAATATAGATTTAGTGTGAGGCAGACAATGTTCAGACCTTCACTAGATGCATTTAAAAGAAAGAAGCAACAATAAGTGTTACAGTTCAAACTTGCCTTGTACACTATAAACAAAGAGCCAAATCAAGCAAAGCATACTGAATTTTTTTTAAAGGTCACAGCATGGGAAATCAAGTTCTTACACTTTTTGAACTTCAATGCAAAGAAAACAACTATGTATCTTTGGTTTCTACGCAGTGCATGTGACGAAATTTTAGCTGTGTCAAAACAGAAACAGAAATGAGGGAGATGGAACAAGAACTACTATTTGAGATCGCAGCAACACAATGTGGTTAAGAGACAGTGTTGCTGGACAGAAATAGTGAAAACACTGGACAAAAATTAAACTTTTAGCGTGCATGTGTTGACTGCCTGTGTTCACGAACAATATCGAATTTCTGAAAGGAATGAAAAAGAGGGTTTGATGGATAAAAGTACAGTGCATTCGGATGATAAAACATCTTTTTCAGAAGAACGCCACAAAGCGATTTTGAAAATTGTGAAAATTATGTGGTTTTTGGACCTTTATAAGATCTTTATAATGTACCATTGTAAAGTCTGTAAGTTTATCCCTCACAGCCTCATTTTTATCTGTGTAAAATTCAATGTGGCGTCAGTGTTTCCCAACCTTTTTTCTGTTCAAGTATAAATTTATATACTTATATAATTTAAATATTTATAAATTTATATATCAAGTATATATTTTTCTGTTTTGATTTGTTAAAAATCCCACAGCACACCACTAAGCATTATAACAAATAAAATGAAAAAAGAAAAGAAATAATTAAAAGAAATTTCAATAATTAAACACTGCATCATCAGAGTTGGTATTTTGGCTTTATATACGGCACATAATTTCTGAAAATAATATTCAAATGGAGATAAAAAGGTTTTTGATGACCGGATTACAGAGATCTGTGTTTTGTCCATCATTAGAACGGCCGCATGAGGCAGTAAATTAACAGCATCACGTTTTCATCAGTTTGCAGGTTCTAAAGTTTCTCTTGTTGTTTAATACATTTGGTCAAAATCTTACAAAATAAAATATGAACCAGTATGCACAGGATATTTAAAACATACATAAATGTATTGGCTACAACTAGACAGCAAATGCTAAGAAACTCAGAAATTTAAAGAGATCCATAACAAGCTGTTTTTGCAGCTTAAAGGGATACTCCACTCCAAAATGAAAATTTTGTCATTAATCACTTACCCCCATGTTGTTCCAAACCCGTAAAAGCTTTGTTCGTCTTCGGAACACAATTTAAGGTATTTTGGATGAAAACCGGGAGGCTTGTGACTGTCCCATAGACTGCAAAATAAAATACACTGTCAAGGTCCAGAAAAGTATGAAAGACATTGTCAGAATATACCATGTGGCGCGGCTGACACAGAAGAGCGTAAGTTGCCTGCGTCCAGCTCATATTCTCCAAAATGGCTCTACGCTCATGTGGAGAGACACAGAGGAGACAAATTGTTGAATAAAGTCATTATTTTTGTTTTATTTGCGTACAAAAAGTATTGTCGTCGCTTCATAACATTACGGTTGAACCACTGATGGCAGATGGACTATTCTGACGATGCTTTTCATACTTTTCTGGACCTTGACAGTGTATTTTACTTGGCAGTCTATGCGACAGTCACAAGCCTCCGGGGTTTCCGAAATATCTTAAATTGTGTTCCGAAGACGAACACAGTTTTACAGGTTTGGAACAACATGGGGGTAAGTGATTAATGACAAAATTTTCATTTTGGAGTAGAGTATCCCTTTAAGCTGCAAAAACAGCTTGTTATGGATCTCTTTAAATTTCTGAGTCTAGCTATAATATAAGACTGTCCAAATTCATATACATGTCAATAGTCTATTCTGCGTATAAAACCTTGGACCACCTATTCAAAGCTAGGAAATAAGAAAGAAAATGTCTGCAAATACTGTTCTGTTCCCAGCTGCCACTCTGCATATCCTTATGAAAGATCCCAACGAGAAAAAGCACCTGCAGTCTTTATATTTAAACAAGGCCCCCATTACCATTTCAAACTTATTAGGCTCAGTTTAGAGTGGATCACTTTATGAACCTGTTACAGGCTTTGCACAGAGGCTACTATTATAAGATGGGCAAACGGCAGCTATATTTGACCCAACTGCAAACCATGAGTAGGCAAAGCAAAACACTGTATCTCATTTCACAGGTGAAGAAGTCCTAAAGGCACAGCAGCAATAAAAAGCCTGTTTAATTTAAAGTGTCAGAGAGAGGGAGGAAAAACTAAATTATGACTATAATTGGTGCAAAAATGGACTTAATAAATAAATATATATATTAGGAAATGACCTCTTTAGGAAAGCTAGCTTTTGAAATGTATTCAAAATGCAGTCTTTGCTAATCCCCAGCAATTCTGGCACGGCCACTGTGAGTTGGAGAGAGCGTGGCTTTGCAGTGTTGAGCAGAGTGTTTTTCAGGGCACTGCTAATTAAGCAAACCTTTCCAAAAAGTCATTTCTCACATCATAATTGCATTCGGTACTCAAGGAGGAGAAACCAGCTATAAATAATGATACAACTTGAAAACACGAAAGTAAGATTTGACTAATTATTGGCCAGATACAAAATGGCACACTATTAGGAGTAGGGAAAGCACGGATCATTAGGACATTCTTTCCCCACAGCTCTTCTTTTAACACACACCGCATACAAACACAGAAATCACAAAATAATAAGAATTCCAAAGAAACAAAACAGGGGCAATCAATCTCCACTCAACTTTGTCAAAAATCGGCTCTTGAAATTAAACTTTACATTTAAACTTGTAAATATTTCATTACATTATATTTCATCCATTAAATGGATAGTGCAAGCAGTTGGTGGTAGCTAGCCACATTCCTAAAAATATCTTCTTGTTTTTAACAGAAAAAATCTCATACAGGTTTAGAACAACTTGAGGGTGAGTAAAGGATGACAGAATACTCGTTTTTGCATGAACTATTCCTAAAAGATCATTCCAGACTTCACCTTTCCTAAAATATCCTCCAGGTGCCTTCTCTTGCATATCCAGGTTAACTAGAATCAGCTATTTAGCTCCTGTCCTGAGGCACACAGTGCAGTGTTTAACCTCCCTGGATGTTCCAGTGATTACAATTAAGCAGCTCTTATCCCTGGACATAATCAAGCCCAGGTTAATCCACACACACCATGACAACCACCACAGGACAAGTCCCACCAGCCTGCTTGGACGGTGTCATTGTTGGAACAGGGTCAAGTATGACAGGAAGCATCTCCTCAGCCAACTAGGATGTGGAGCGAGTGACGGGAGAAAGGGTTGGGAAATGAGAAGGGCATTGGGAAATAGCTGGAAATTTCCACCAGATCACATTTTCATAAATCAAGCCCTTGTCCCGGCACAGTCCGGAGCAGAAGGGATTGGGAAAAGAGGATTAGTTGGGTGCAGCCCAAACACAGGAGTTAAAATGTTATCCAATATCATTCATACGAGAATGTGAGGACAGACGAACGATGACTTTGCTGTGCAAGAGCAGAACTGTGAAGCTGGGGGAGTCTAAAATGACAAATGTTTATGGCAATATCAAAGGATATTCTGTTGTTTTTTTTTTTTTTTTAATCTCTGTATTAGCTTATAGCTTAACATGAAGACACCACTGAAAGGCAATGAATTACATAGACTGAATGTCAAATATATCCACCACCATATCTAGTTCAGGAGAGGCAGATTTTGTGCTATCTGAGGTGAAGGTCCATGGTAAAAGATTGTGTTCAGTGGTAACAGTCAAGTGCATCAAATAAAAGTAGTTAGTATTAGTATTAGTAGTTAGTATTGTGAGCAAACCTGCTTTGGCAGAGCACTGTGGAAATGGAATTAGCATGGAGTACAAAGTCACAAAGTCAATGCCCTATTAGCAAAGGTCACAAAAAAAAAAAAAACAAAGAAGCAAACTTTATACTTGCACCATTCCTCAACCTAAAGTGGGCCTGACATTTCTTGGACCTTCTCAATCAAACAAACAGTCCCACAGAAGCACAAACAATAGGAATGTGTGCTCTTCATACTAATTTCCTGAATCCTGAAAATATACACAAACACTTTTACATGATTTATGGGTTGATAAACCTAGATGAATGATATTTAGGACAATGAAACATCAAGTCTCTGCTCTGAAATGCCACCAAAAAAGGCTATTTAGCAGGAAGGATTATTCAGAGCAGGTGCCACAAACTGTGCCAAGGAGAGTCAGTATCGCCCAGTCGTGGATTTTTGCAGCATACCAAATGGTCTGGGAGAGAAGGGGCAAGTAGAGCTATCAAGCAGGTGTGTGGCCATAAAGAGTCATTCACCCACACACGGAAACGTCTCATTGTCCTTTCTTTTCATCCTATGGCCATTTCATTCAAAGGTGGTCAAACAAACCGACAAAACTATTCACTGTTATCATGTTGATCGAAGTACTTGTTTGGTACGACTACTGCCACAGATACGATTTGCTTACATTTTGGTACAGCTGTTTGGATACATTACCAGCTACAAACCCTGAACAGAGTTAAATACAATTACAAACCAACACTTTTAATTGGCTTTGTTCAGACAGGCAGCCAATTTTAAAATATTTTAAAACCTTTTTTCTAACACATCTCAGTCTAAATGGCCAAATCAATTTCCAAGCACTTTTTTTTTTAAATATCATTCAAAACATATGCAATATTGTCCAGGGCTGTCCGAATACTCTCATTTTTTACTCACTATGTGACATTCACTGTGTAGTGAAAAGTGAATGAGTGAACGAGTCAGTGGTTTTAAACAAAATATGCACATGAGTGCGTAAAATGCCTCTTATGTTCTCTCAAGCGTCTCGTGAGTTCAGCACTGCGGCGAGTTGTCATGATAGAGATGAGCAGTTTTCTGCCATCGCTTTGCATGCTCGCAGCTACTCTCTTGGCATCACACTGACTGATGCTTACATCATTACTATAGCAACCAATGCAGACACACCGGATATTAACTACACTGTCTGAACAAACGGATCAGATCACATGCAAAATGAAAATGTGAACCATCAGATCACATCGGATTTGAAAACCAAATTGTATTTGAGTATGGTGTGAACAAAGCCTTAGTGTATGAGTGTACAAAACATAAGCAGGCCTGAAATGAGATTCAGTAAGAAAAAAAGCTTACATAATGAAGACACTTCATTAACATATGAAATGAGTTCCAGGCAGGAGGGACTGCGGAACTTACATTCCACAGCTATTGTTCCAAAGAACTGAAGAAAAAAAACTATAGGGGACTGATAGTCAAGGCCAAGAGAGGCGAGAGAAAAAGAGAAGCTTTAGAGACTGCTCATCAAAGCAGAACTCAAACTCTAAAACTTTCACAAAGGTTTCCATATTCTAAGGGTGAGATATGGAAAGTTTATCAAAAAGCCACTTTATGAGTGGTTCCTTCACACTGTTCCTCTTATTAAGCACTTCAAAAGGCAACTGACCTCCCAGGCAAAATAAAAGGTCAAAAATTTACATACACTTTGCAGTATATGCAAAATGTTAATTATTTTACCAAATTAAGAGGAATCATACAAAATGCATGTTATTTTTTCTGAATAAGATATTTCAAGACATTTACACACAGCCCACAAGAGAAAATAATGGTTGAATTTATAAAAATGACCCCGTTCAAAAGTTTGCATCCCCTTGATTCTTAATACTGTGTTGTTACCTGGATGATCCACTGCTGTTTTTGTTGGTTTGTGATAGTTGTTCATGAGTCCCTTATTTGTCCTTAAAAATTAAACTTCTTCAAGTAAACCCAGGTCTAGAGAAACCAAACAATAAATATGGCTCTGAAGACAACAAGATTTTTTACAGCGCCAAGCTGTGGAAAAACACAGTCTTTGCATTGCCTTACTTCTGATCCCAACATTGAAGTGAAGTTCCAGACCGCATCAGTAAGAACTTGCTCCTTTGTTCACTTCATTTTACCGCAGATTTGTTTTACATACAAGGCACAATTTGATGCAGGATTTTTAGAAAGACTGAAACTAAAAGACAATGCTCTCTATTGGATCCGACAGTAATGTCGCAAGACACAAGTGTGAGTAACTTTTAATTATGTAGTCACTATTGCTTTGTTTGTTGTTGTTACAGATATTTTGATATGTACTGAGTATTTATGCATTTTTAATCTAAATCACAGCAGCATCCATCTATGGAGGATGTAGGCTGTTAAACATACACAACTGTTAGCCAATCATAGAAGTGCGCGTTTACTTCCGAGTCTAAAATCCGCCACCCCTATTCAAACAGAGCGTTATGATGAGGAGGGTTAAATAGGACCGAAAATAGCCTATAACTCTAAATGATTATGTTGTGGCAACATAATGTCATAACACATCTTGACAACAATTTAAGTGGACCTCAGAGAACAGCACAAAATAGTAAAAAAGGGCAGTTCATGACCCCTTTAACATTTTGCTGATACTGCAAAGTGTATTCAAAATTTTGACCAAAACTGTAGATGCTGAAATTAACAATTAATTTGTTTAAAAGAAAAGTGTTGAGAAAACATGGAACAGCAAAGACATACTAAACATTAAGCAAAGGATATCGGCACAAGTTCACTTAACAAAATGAATACTGATATAAAAAGCTAATATAAATGTATTATTTATAAATATAAATACCATACTTTGATGTATAGAAAATTACTATCCATAAGAAATCCTGAAAAAAAAAAATCTATCACTGTTCCAATAAAAATATTAAACAGCACAACATTTTCAACGTTGACAATAAATTTAAAACAATTTTCACCAATGAAAAACTGCTTAGAAACCAAAACTGAGGTCACCGTGGTGTGAATTAAGCTGATTAAACATACCAGACTCTCAACTCTTTATCACTGGGTTTATTTTCAACAAATTTTGTGTCTTTAGGAGGTCTGAAATTACTGATATCTAAAAATAAAAATGCCTTCCAATAAGCCTATAATAATATATTGTGCGCTTGATCACCAAGCATTTTACGCTTCCCTTCGGACTGTGAATATACATGTACAATCCCTATAATTTGTCATTTAAAATGGACAAACACCCTGTTAAGTCTACTTCGCAGGGAGCTACCATACAAAAGGAAACGCACCCCAAGGCTCATCCTGTCTTCTCTGTACAAAAGTTCTTTTTGCAAACTCAAGCTCAGCTCTGTCAGCTCTCATCCATCTGACTAAAGCAACATCACAATGTGATGAACTGCAAAATGCTGAAGAGCAATAAAAACACAAGCATACAGTAGGCTCCCCACTGGCCTGCTTTGCAACACTGTTTTGTTGCTTTATGAATCTATATAAATGCACCAAATTATCCTCCTGATGAAAGAAGCAATGAAATTACTTTGACAGCATCCATCCTTGAATCACATTAAAACAAAGTTTTCAAAAACATGTACAACTTATTTAAATTATAAAATGGAACAAAGGGTAGCTCTTTGCATAGAGCTATAATTCTCCTGACAAGCAAAGCTGCTCAGTGTGCCAAGAATGACAGCGCTGCCTAATTTAACAAGCTCCTCATCTCAGCTGGGGTAAGAGAGTTTTAATAACTTTAATATTTCTGACAATTTTGTTAACATGTCATCAGTATGAAACTGGGCCTTGCCAATGAAATATTACAGCAAGTAAATAAGATGTACATGCACTTTAAAGTAAAGATGAGTAGTAATTAGCCAACATGCAAAGGAGGGTTGTGCTTACACATCACATCAGGCCTAACTAAAGGTTTAAGGGTTGAAAAACATGGTGCATTCTCACCTCACCTATTAGTGTGATTTGCACTTGCACATTGCTTATTAAGTGAAAGTTTTAGAAATGTATATAAGTATTACTCTAAAACTGATAATGATAGTTGTATACATTAATTCATAAGAAACTGCAAATGCACATCACACTACAAAATATCTCATCAGCTATGTTTTCATATTGTAATTGTGCTTTTACCCTGCACTTAACCCCAAAACGATTTTTTTTTCCAGCAGATGAACGATTAGAAAAATAAAATAAAATAAAACACTGACAGACGACTTTAAAGCCCTCGACAATTATGCACACAGGACATGCGCCGCTTTTATTGTAAACATAAGGTATTACAAACAAACAAGTGTCAAGAGTAACGTTAGCTTATAACGTAACAGTGTGAACACCGGGTTACAGTCTTTAGCTAGCAACGTCCACCCAATCATAAACTAAACAGCGCTTACCTTATTAAACATTTATTTGTTTTGTATAGTCGCAGAAACTTCCAAATGCCGTTTAGATTCAGCTTCTAGATTTCACATTTTTTCCCACACACCCCTTACCAAAACAGGTCGCGTGCACACCAATTTTATCACTCTTTTGTCGTCCAATCAGCGTTACTGACGTTTTTCCGCTGTTTACCAATTGTACAGTAAAGGGTGAAATTTTCAAACATGATGACTACCAATCATTAATAAGGCAGCTTAAACGGTAAACAGTGTGAAAAAACCCACGATTACAGTTATTTAGGGTTTTAAGTGACACTGTAACAATGTCAGTTCAAGTCCTTAAATGTAAAAACGAAAATAGAAGGAAATCACACAAATATTTGATGAACTCCAGCCGCAACACATATTTTAAATCGCTACAGTAATGTAGGCCTGTGGGATTCAGTCAGTAGATGTGCCAAAACGTGCAATTTCAATCAAACAGGATGATCCCCAAAGAAATCACTTGCCCAGACAAGTCCCATTAAACAATAAAATAAAAAGCAGTTCTAAAAGATCGTGACTACTCTACTTGATGCATAAAATATAACAAGACCAACTCCGCCAGTAGCACGGTATCTTTGCTACAACTGAAATTGTACCATATGCACTGACACCAGGATCACCCTTTCTGACAGATGCCGAAGCCTCGGGTCGTATTTTAAATGGTCAATTCAGTCACTGCAATCAGAAACACTTTATTGATTTGTGCGCATTATTCCAAATAATCCCCTTAATTTGCTGATCTGTGTGAGAGAACACTGATAAACGCTTCCTTCTGCAACATAATCATAATCAAAACGACCACGCTCAAATTAAAGGGCTGCATTTCACTAGCAGCTCATTGTGCGCGCGTGTTACTATCAAGCATTACGCGCGTGCCTCAAAACAACGTAGATAAATATCAACTGTAGGCAAGTGATGCATCTTCAAATGCTTTAAAGTAAACGCTCATTACGAGACATCTACAAGCGCACTAAAGCAAAATGTATGTGTAACTACCAAGCAACTGCTCTCAATTGATAAACAGTAAATACGCGAATCGCTCGACCAGTTGAAATACGCGTGAACGCGAATGCAGTAGTACACAGGAAGCCTTTTGGGGTTGCGAAGTAAGTTTCTAAATGTCGAGTTTAAATGATCATAGATAAAGGATATAGCGGCGAAGAAGAATCTTACCTGTCTGCTCTCTGTGAGTTGTAGGGACAGCAGCAGCAGCAGCAGCACACTCGTTCAACTTGTCAACAGTATCAGCGGATGATTCCACGATTAGCTTCAAGCATCTCCGCGAAAAAAAAAATCACTGCTTACTTTTTTGAATCAGTCGTGTGATTGTTCAAAGGAAATGCCTCAGCTTAAATGTAAAGACGGGACTTGTAAAATGCAACGATGCTTTCCAATGTAGACAACAAAAACCCTCTCATTGTTATTGGATTCTTCCAAGGCTGGCTTTGCACACTACTACAAGTGCGTTGATTACAGCGCATCTCTCTGATACACATTCTACAGAAATATTGCAACGTTTTAAATAGACAAATTAAATCCATGTATACTGAACAAGCAAAACTGGAAGAAAAAAAGAATAAATTAGCAAACATCTGTAACATATATGCAAGTGTGCATCAGCACCAATAATATATATATAAATAAATATATAAATATATATATATATATATATATATATATATATATATATATATATATATGTATATTTCATTGCTGTCATTAAAGGACCTGCTGAGATCATTTCAGTAATGATCTTGTTAACTCAGGTGAGAATGTTGACGAGCACAAGGCTGGAGATCATTATGTCAGGCTGATTGGGTTAGAATGGCAGACTTGACATGTTAAAAGGAGGGTGATGCTTGAAATCATTGTTCTTCCATTGTTAACCATGGTGACCTGCAAAGAAACGTGTGCAGACATCATTGTGTTGCATAAAAATGGCTTCACAGGCAAGGATATTGTGGCTACTAAGATTGCACCTAAATCAACAATTTATAGGTTCATCCAAGAACTTCAAGGAAAGAGGTTCAATTCTTGTAAAGAAGGCTTCAGGGCATTCAAGAAAGTCCAGCAAGTGCCAGGATCGTCTCCTAAAGAGGATTCAGCTGCGGGATCGGAGTGCCACCAGTGCAGAGCTTGCTCAGGAATGGCAGCAGGCAGGTGTGAGCGCATCTGCACGCACAGTGAGGCGAAGACTTTTGGAAGATGGCCTGGTGTCAAGAAGGGCAGCAAAGAAGCCACTTCTCTCCAAAAAAAAAAACATCAGGGACAGATTGATCTTCTGCAGAAAGTATAGTGAATGGACCGCTGAGGACTGGGGCAAAGTCATATTCTCCGATGAAGCCCCTTTCCGATTGTTTGGGGCATCTGGAAAAAGGCTTGTTGAAGAAAAGGTGAGCGCTACCATCAGTCCTGTGTCATCCCAACAGTAAAGCATCCTGACACCATTCATGTGTGGGGTCGCTTCTCATCCAAGGGAGTGGGCTCACTCACAATTCTGCCCAAAAACACAGCCATGAATAAAGAATGGTACCAAAACACCCTCCAACAGCAACTTCTTCCAACAATCCAACAACAGTTTGGTGAAGAGAACAATGCATTTTCCAGCACGATGGAGCACCGTGCCATAAGGCAAAAGTGATAACTAAGTAGCTCGGGGACCAGAATGTTGAAATTTTGGGTCCATGGCCTGGAAACTCCCCAGATCTTAATCCCATTGAGAACTTTTGGTCAATCCTCAAGAGGCGAGTGGACAAACAAAAACCCACTAATTCTGACAAACTCCAAGAAGTTATTATGAAAGCATGGGTTGCTATCAGTCAGGATTTGGCCCAGAAGTTGATTGAGAGCATGCCCAGTCGAATTGCAGAGGTCCTGAAAAAGAAGGGACAACACTGCAAAAACTGACTCTTTGCATAAATGTCATGTAATTGTCGATAAAAGCCTTTGAAACGTATGAAGTGCTTGTAATTATATTTCAGTACATCACTGAAACAAAGATCTAAAAGCAGTTTAGCAGCAAACTTTTTGAAAACTAATATTTATGTAATTCTCAAAACTTTTGGCCACGACTGTAGAATGATTGAAGAATGATAGAATGATGGTACACGAACTAATGCTTTATTATTAATATCTGTCTATATAGGTCATTTATAATGAAATATTGAATCAATATGTATTAATTTATACATATTTAATAAACAATAATTAGAATAGTCCAGAAACCCACTCCTTTTTTGACAACAGTTGACAACAAGCGAGCGTGATTAGGATTCTAATCCGGGTTCAGTTTCTTTTAACTTCTAAATAAGATTATGTTTGAAAAAAGAAAAATAAACTTTTGTGAACGGTCGCAATGCTGTGGGCGGTCCTGTCCTCGTTTTCAGGTCTGGTTCTAGCCAATCAGCGCCGGACTTCTCTGCAGACGTCAATGCGAGGTTGGTTTAGCCCTTTGTAGAGTGTATTAGCCTCCTGTGCTCTAAGTTGCCTCTCACAGTAGCGGCACAATGAATTGTGATCATTGACAACACATGGATCCGTAAGTAACATGTCACATAAACTGTTATAAACTAAAGAGAAAACAAGGTCGATCTTTTTGTTCGTTTTTGTTAGCTATCTTAAAGTTATCCGACCGGTTAGCAAGGTTGTTAGGCTACTGCTAGCCTGCTGTCAGACTGTATTCACAAGCCTGACTTTAAACCTACTAGATCATTCTCTATGAATAAAGCACACTGGGGAACAAAGACAGCTGTGTATGGTTAATCTATGTCTTATAGCATACATTTATACACATAATATCTTAAAACGCTTATTGTGACCTATGTATCCGAACACTGTCAGATTATGCCAAAAAGTGCAAGATATGATTTGTGACGTAATTGTGTATGACTGTTTTCATGACTGTGTTCATAAGCCAAGATGTTTTCAGTGTAAAGTGGCTGGATTCTACAATGTTCTTCGATATCGATTAGTTCCTCATCACAATAAATGTGTATTTCGTGTCTCCATTGCTGTTCAGCACAATATGTTTTGTAAGATACCTAGGAGACCATGGTTGTATTGTTACCATGTGGTCTGAAAAATTAATACCGTTTCTCTATTCGATTACTGTTTCATTTTATCCTCAGATTGGGTTTTGTTAAATACAAGTGAGAACTGTGGAATAGTTTGATTGATCCCCTTCAAAGTTGTCCTCTGTGCTTACAAGCACAGCTTTTGTCTCCTCTCATCCAAAATTAATTGTCTCATTCTCTCTTTCATCTGTTAGTCTAGCACCTAGCACGTCCCAGCTCTGAACTCTGACCTCACTGTGATTGAAAACTTCTGCCATCAGTAACCTCCTCATGTGCATCATCTTCTTGAAGTTTGACCCTCGGCCTGCATCCAAAAATGCCTACAGGTAGTGCACCTGCTCCCAGAAGCTTTATTGTATGGGAACAAGATGTTGTTTGATTCTGTCAGAAAATATTTTTAAATAAATGCTGAAAAAGTATAAAGTGTTGGCATGTAAAGCAAAATCTTTTGGCCCATTTTTCAGCTTTTGAAGGTGCACTCATTTATTGTAGCGCTGGTTTATGTGGCCGTATTTGACTTGTTTTGACAGTTTGTTTTGAAAACCAGTGTGACATGATAGCTGATTAACAAGGGTGTAGAAGCACCTAACCCTGATCATAAGCCTAAAACAGATATTTCCTGAAAAGTTATCCCTCGGTTCTGATTGGTTGATTGGAATGTTGTTCCAATCAAAAAGGATGTTGATCCAGAAACATGTTGTACTTGGTAAAAATCACACTCACCGGTATTGTTCATCTGGTCATGTGATCTTAACATGTAAGTCCCCTTGAGCCGAACTGTTCTGTGTGTAATAAAAAAGTTTATATTGGGCTGCTAAGAAAAGACATGTTTTTTATCACATGATTTTAATCAATTTTAATAAATAATAGTAAATTTCATGTAATAATGTTTATATAATATATTTCTTTAGAAGAAACATTCTAATTATATATATACACATACATATACATACAAATATACATATACATACACACTACTGGTAAAAAGTTTGGAATAATTCTAGTTTCTTAAAAGTTCTTTAAGGCTGCATTTACTAAAATTATAGTGAAAACAATAATATTACATTTTAAAACTTACGGTTTCCTATTTTAAAATATTTAAAATGTTAAAAAAAAAATATTGTTATGACAAAGCTGATTTTCAGCAGCTGTTACTCCAGTCTTCAGTTTCACATGATCCTCCAGAAATCATTCTAATATGCTGATTTGGTGCTCAAGACACATTTCTTATTATCAGTGTAGAAAACAGTTTTGCGGCTTAAAAACTGAGATTTTTTTTCCTTTTCAGGATTCTTTGATAAATAGAAAGTAAGAAAAAAATTGAAATGGATCTTTTGTTAGAAAGTTTTTACTGTCACTTTTGATAAATTTATTGAATCCTTGCTAAATGAAAGCAAAATCTTACTGACTCCAAACTTTTTAACTGTGGCGTTTTTGTTTCAGGAAAATTATTTATTTTATTTACATTGTTACATTAAATCCCAGGTGGCTTTATTTCATCATTGCATTTAGTTTAACCTGTAATTTTGTTTAAGCTGTGGTGTGCACTTACTGTAAAAGGCCAGAAAAACAATGAATGTGCAGTACTGCAATAGTGTTGTGGCGTACCAAGCTGACAAACTAGGCCCAGGTGACCTCTACCACAGTTTTAAGCTCTCAGTCCCTAAAGGATATGCCTCTAGGTCAGGGTTTGCCAAATGTCAGGAGTCTCTAAAGAGCTAGAGAGAGCAAAGTTAGTCTTTTTTTATTTATTTTTGGTCAGTAGCTGTTGCCTGGTGAGCTATGAATCATGTGTGTGTAATCAATCTGCATGTGCTAGTGTTCTGTGTCTCCTTCCCCTTCACTGCAGAGAGGTTACTTTTGTTAATACTGTCAGATTGTAACACGCTACGCTAATCAGGATTATTGCCCAGCAAGCTGTAATTTGATTATCTAATACTGAGTCAGTCACAGTGGTTCAGAGTCACAAGCGGATGATTCAACTCAGGATGTAAAATCTAATCAATGACACTGTGTCTTGAAGGTTGTCTTGCGGTGCATTGGTTCCTCTGATTTAGGAATCAATTTAGCAACAACTTGTTTACAAAACAGTACTATAATTAAGTACTATAATCAGGTAAATGTGTTAACAATATTACAGAATACAGAGTGCATTTCTGTTTATATTGCATGCTGTAACCTAGCAACATTACAATTTGCTTGGATCCACCTAGACCAGTGGTTGCCAACAAGGAGTATGTACACCCAATGGGGTGCTTGAACAGATCTAAGGGGTATTTAAACATGTTTTCATTTTGTATTTTTCTGGAAGCTGTGATTTTTAGGATTTAGGATTCTGTTAGGATTGATGTTTAGTAAAACCCTCTTTTGCTAGTTGTGATTTTAAATGAATTTTCTGGTACATGCATGCACATTCAGCAGTACATCTTTGTACATCTTTTGCCAGTACAATGTCCCACCAGCATTTGTAAGATTGCATGTAAAGGTATAAATAATTCATTTTAATTGGCCAAATTGCATCTTGAGACTTGAGACCAAGTACTGAGTGCATAAATGTTTTTTTTTTGTTTTTTTTTGTTTTTAGCAAATCCTGTTTTTGATTGATCTCATGAAACATTCTAATATTTTGAGATTCTTGATTTTTGACTTTCATGCGCTGTAAGCGCTAATCATCAAAATTAAAACAAAAAAAAAATTCTTTTTTTTTTACTTTACATGTAATGAATCTAGACTATATGAAAGCTTCACTTTTTGAAAAAAGTTACCAAATAAAATCTTTTCCACTATATTCTAATTTCTTTAGATGCACTTGTATGCTTCAATTGTAATGTCATGCCATTAGCACTGACCTCTGAAGTGTATTTCACTGACAGAAGCTACAATTTGGCATCAAATAAAAAAAAATTAAAGCACTATGATTCACCCCATTTAGGTCAGTGGCATTAATCCATCTTAAAAACAGAAACACCTTTGAGATTATTAAGGATTTCTGTCACAATACCCAAAAGAAGTGTACAATTATTGCAAGGTTCATTACAGTTCAAAACCAACATTGCACGTGGTTGGTGGAAATAAACGCCTCTTTTTGGAACCATTTAATCTTCGTCATGTTAACCTCTGACCTCACATTTCCAGCTAGCAGCCCTTTGAGAGAAAACAGGCTGGAGGTCTGGGTCAGTTTACTTATATATGGTTGTGATGACTTTGATGTCACTAAAATGGATCCACTTAGCAGTAATATTTTATCTTTGGAACAGATGGAGCCTGTCGGAGAGGCTGAAAGATCCTGAAATACAACATAGTCTGAAATTTTAGCGAGAGATCGTTTGGATGAAATTAATTTTGTTTCTGCTAGTGTGCAACTGTTTGAGACACAGTATAACCTAGCTCTGATATTTATACTCTTGACATATCTTAGCATTGCCATGGTGCTCATTTCTCTTTCCTTGATGACGTGGATGTTAAAAATAGGGAAATCTGTGTTTGTATGGGAGTCATAAAAAATTACTTTGGAATGCAACATACGGAAGTATACTTGGCATTTAAGTCTATTTCTGAAGTATCTAAATTCAAGGAAACCTTTAAAGGTGAGGTGTGCCATTTATTTTGTTAAAATGCCTATGTCTTCTTAAAGTCAGTATGAATTGCTATTTGTAACCCATTTTACTTCCATAATGTGACCTATACCTTAATGTTCAGAAGTCTGGGGTCAGAAAACTTCTTTTTACATTGGTACAAAGATTTTATGTTAAATAAATATTTTTTGTTTGTTTGTTTTTTTTCTCCCTACTTTTTGTTCATTACAAATCCTTTAAAATGTATTTCGGTTTCCAGGTCCACAATATTAAGCAGCAACATTGATAATAAAAAAAATCATGTGACACTGATAACTCAAGTAATGACTGCTAAACATTCAACTTAATTATATTAATATAATGTGAATAACATTTTATTATTTCACAGTACTGTTTTACTGAATTTGTAATCAAATAAATATAGCCTTGATGAGCATAAGAGACTTCTTTTAAATACTTTTAAAAGATCTTACCGACCACACACTTTAAATGTTAGTTTATTTAAAAATGAAGGAAAATATTAGGGTGGGAGTATCCAGAAGGAACTGATTTGAACATCCAGCACAACAATAATTATCTATCTATCTATCTATCTATCTATCTATCTATCTATCTATCTATCTATCTATCTATCTATCTATCTATCTATCTATCTATCTATCTATCTATCTATCTATCTATCTATCTATCTATCTATCTATCTATCTATCTATCTATCTATCTATCTATCTATCTATCTATCATAAAGACTTTTTTTGTCTGTCTACATCACTCAGGGACTCCCTTCTGCTCTCCCATAACTGCCTCTGCATCTGCCCTTGACTTCTTTCCAGGTTTTGCTGTGTCCAGTCATCTTTTTGCCATTTTTCTGTTTCAGTGAGAAAGAATATCTTTCCATTAAGGCTGACAAAGAGTGTGATAACCTTGCCCAAGGTCTGGCGTAATTGACATTGTCAAGCCAGTAAGTTGTTTTCAGATGGAGAGGAGCTTTTCTGCTTTGCAAGCTGTCTCCAGTACAGAGCACATATTCCTGGGGTGCATCAACCATTGCAGATCAATCTGCAAAGCCTCCAGGATATTTCATTATTCTTTGTCTCTCTGATTTCCTTCTTCTCTGTCAGACCGTCAGGTTCCCCAGGCTGGAAATACAGTGGACATTTGACTCTCCATGCTGTTGTTAAGCAGTTAGTGCTAGTTTTGCCTTTTCTGTAAGCATGGCCAGGAAGGCAGAATGATAAACCTGTGCCCCTGAAAAATGAGCGGCTTAACATATAGAAATTTTGACTGTTTTTCTTTGACCTGACAGTTTACATTCACTTAACTGACTGTGTTTACATTAATGACCCACCTAGGTGCATAAGCTGACAGTCAGCTCTATGTACTGTAGAGTTTGACAGAATTTTAAGAATGAGAGAGAGTTTTGAGCCATTTCATTTTACATTCGTTGTTGTACTTCCATTTTTATGCCTTGCAAACCTAAAGGTTAGAGCTTTACTTTGAGCTAGTTTACATAAATGTTCTCATTGATTCATTTTCAAATGATTTATTTCAAATTAAGCATAAATTATGTAAAATAAATATAAATGACTTCATTTATATAGCATGTTATTTACTATCTTTACATGAAATAGTGTGCTGTCATGTATGTCAGCTTTATATCGGCCTCCCTGATCTCTAAAATATTGACATCAGCTGTCAATATTGAAATCAGTATGGAACGACTACTACTCAGGCCATGTCCACACTAATACGTTTTCATTTGAAATCGCATCTTTTTTGGCCTTCCGTCCACGCTGAGACGGCGTTTTTATCAAGGAAAATGGAGCTTTTTAAAAACGCTCTCCAAAGTGGATAAATTTGAAAACGCCGTTTTCGCGTTGTGGTGTGGACTGTGAAAACGGAGGCTTTTGAAAACGATGACGCTTAGTCATGTGATGCATATTAAACCAATAGATATCCGTGTTTATACTGGTATTGTGCACGTTATGTGCTATGCACTTTCACACTATTGCTATAGATGTGTTACTTTGTACACTTCATATCACAATCCTGCAAAGATGAAAGCAAATTTACTTGCGATCGCAAGTTGCGTTATAGAATCTTGAGTGTGTGCGACCTGGACGCGTCAGTGAATGGTGAGTTCTTTTTGTAAATAAAATAAATAAAATTTCCTGTCAGAAAAACTGCATGAAGACGTTTCATGTCTGTTCCATGTGTATAATCTGCAGTGAGCTTTTTTTGAGGCTTTACGCATGTGCAGAAAGCGAATTTAACTTTTTCTGTGTGGATGAGACACTTTTGGAAAACGCTTGAAAATGCTAGTGTGGACAGAGAGCATTTTAAAGAGAAAACGCCGTTTTCAAATGTATCCGGATTAATGTAGACGTAGCCTCAAAAGTGTTAAAAGGGACATTGTGGTGCTCTCGTGAGCCCATGCTCTTTTGCATTTTTGGGTGAGCTATACCTTTAATTTTCAATCCTTTCAATCTATAGTTGCCTATAGATTTATAATTCTTAAATTCGTTTAAAAAAAAAAGTATCCTTGCAGAATGTATGGTTAACATTTCCCAGCTGCCTGACATCTCATAAACCCCAAATTACTTAGTTCAACAGGCAAAGATATAAACAAATATTCTATTACTGACAGAGAGGCTTCTACAGAGCATCAGGCCTGAGCAGAGACAATAAAGCCACACACAGCAGCTTTCAGCATCACAGCTGAGCCTTCTTTGGGCCTTAGGTGTGGAGCTGGCACAGCATCCAGCGCACTCCTGGGATCAGCCTGAGATAAACACATTTAGGTGCACATGTGACCTATGAGCCCGTTCAACAGTGCCAGCTTCCATCTCTCCCTCTCCCACAGGCAGTCTGACTAAAAATCAGCCCTTTATTGGTTAACACAATGTCCATTAACTGCGGGTAGCACATTGGAAAGCACAGCATTACATGTTTTTATTTTTAATTTTTTAATTTATGAGACTATAAGGATGATTCTAAAGGTGGTTTGTTATAGTGTTGTGTGCTATTATAGAAATAAGGTGTTATCAGCATGATTGCATAGGAAGGATGCTGTGAAAAAGATTGTGTGATGTCACCTTCATCTTTTTTTTTTTAATGCAGGCTTATTCTGGCTGCTAACAGAGATGAGGTCTACAGCAGACCGTCCAAAGCTGCAGACTTCTGGGGCAGCAACAATGAGATCCTCAGCGGTAAGTATCAGTCTTATTTTTCAGTTATTTGACAAATATTTAATATCCAAAGTCCAGTTTTTATCTCACCACCATTCTGAGAATTATTGGCTTTGCTGTGTAACTGGGGAATTCAGATGTTAGTTTTTATGTCAGCGTTAAAGAGCTCATATGAACTGCAAATAACTGAGTTTCTAGGATGAAAGATAGTTTCTTCAAGAGTCTTTTTATTGTCATTTGACTATGTATCTGCATGATGTCTCTTGCATCATGCCTTAGTAGTGGGAATCCAGTCATAATCAATCTGACATTAGGAGAGGAAAAGGTAATCATCCACGTTTGATTAAGTGTCCATTGCCAGGATTCAGCTGACCACCCTCAAGGAGTAAGAACTGTTCAGTTGACTGATGACCCAGAGTCTGCTAAACAATACATCAGTCATTCCCCTGGCTCCACAAGATCATGAGCCTTTTGTTTTGTTTTCTTCTGTCCATGTTCTGCCATTCAATCCTTGGATCAGACAGAATTGAATGGTTCATGGGTGCTTTTAGTGTAGTGGTAGAAATAAATTTTGCTGCTAACGAAGAAGCCTTTATCTTCTAGAGGAGTGAAGTGTACTAAGGTATGGATGAGAAATTTTGGAGTATTTTGGTGAAGATGAGTAGGCCAGGTGTTTTTAAGGATACTAAGCTAAATGTTACAGTTATTATTGGGCTGTTACTAAACATGAATAAATCTGTGGTTTTGATGTGTAGCTTTGCATGAAACCATCTAGCACTGTTTTTTTTTTTTTTTTTTTGGTAGAATTTATTGTTGTTCAGAATTTCTCCTCTTTTCAAAGCATTAGACAGATCAGTGTACTTAGGCCTTTAAAGTACTTTTTCTTTCTTTTCAGTGTCAAGATGAAAAATATTATTCTTTACTTTCAGTTCAGGTCATAAATTTCCAGAGCTGTTCAGTACATCTAAATCTGATCTCTTGTTGGTTTTATTATTATAGCCAGCAGACAGGATTTAATGACATTAAATCACAACGTGACTGTTTTCTGTCATTAGGTCTGGACCTGGAAGAGGGGAAAGAAGGTGGATCATGGCTGGGAATTAACAAACGAGGGAAACTGGCGGCACTGACCAATTACCTGGAAGCACGGCAAAATCCAGACGCTCAGGGGAGAGGTAGTGCAGATCTTTCACCCATTTGTATTAATGTACTCTATTACTGAGCAATTGACTAGACACACTTAATCAATGTATTACCCTGACAAATTACTCTTAATAGTAGCATAATTTACCTTTGAAAAGCCTTCATCGTTCATGTACTTTGTTCAAGTAAGCAGTCATGCAGAGATTATTTTACCGCATTTATTTTCACCCCTAATATATACAGTATATATATATATAGCAGATCGAGTCTCTCATCAAAATTGCTATATGCAAACATGTATCATAGTATATAATATATTATACTGAAGAGTCTTATGCAACCAACACTTCTATACATGCACACCTCCGAATCTATTTTTTATATTTTTGCTTATAATATACAAGCATAAAGCTGATATAAATTTGACCAAGAACAGAAGTGCTGAGAAAGTAAAAACAGGCCAAAAGGGCTTGTACAAAATGCTTTCTCAAAAATAAAAAAATAAATTAGATTTTCAATTCAGCAAAAGAAATAATAACAATAACTAGATTCTTACATTTTTCTAAAGAAAATGTGTGGTGCTTGCCTATGCAAAATTCACACATGATGATAGAAATGGCCACATTTTTCACAATTTCCTATAATAGTTCTGTAACATTGTAGATATGGCTGGGGACTGGACTAGAATTTTTTGTCCATCTTATCAAGGTGTTGCTATATGTTTAAGTTGTGGTCACATTAAATCTGCTCCTTCTGTGGATGCTTTTAAGTCGAGTTTGAAGTCTTATCTTTTCAGCGTAGCATTTAAAACTGGCTAGAGTGTTTAGGTTTTATATTGACTTTTGTGACTGTATGCTTTTTATTCTTGTTGTTTTAATGTGTCCTGGAAAGCACTTTGGTCATCGGTAGTTGTTTTAAATGCGCTATAGAAATAAAATTTGTATTGTATTTGTATTAAGACCCTCTTACTTTTTTTTTTTTTTTTAGCATGTTGCTATTTTTAGGGTAATCTGGGTGGTGGTTAGGGCATTGCTAGGTGGTTTCTAGGATATTCTGGGTGGTTGTAAAACCATTTAAATCGCAAGAGCCCATGACTTAGTCTCTGGTCCCTGGATAGGGCTCAGGTCCCTCCATTTATGATGATTTATGGAAATTTTCATGCTCAATAAAATGGCATTTTTAAAATGGTTGTTTCCTGAGTGATATACACAAAGTAATGACTCATAACTTCAAAACTATAGCAATGAGAGACAAATGGTATAGGTATCATTTGATGGGAAAACCTTTTACATTTTTAGAAAATAGATTTGTATTACATTTGGACCTTCTCATGCTGAGAAACCTCTGATAAAAGACAGAAAATAAATGTGCACTCAAGGGAAATTTCACTCATCTTTGTTATTTGACTTGCAATATCTCAGGAAGGAAATAAGGTAGGAAGAAAATTTGTTCTGGATCAATTTGTATGGTGATAGACTCCAACATCCATTGGTAGAGCTTCTCAACCTTTTTCAAGATCAAAGCATAGTTGCATCTGCAAGTTGCAAGTTTTCGTCTGCGAGCACCACCCGATTGGCTCGTCGCCTAGCCCAAATATAGAGCTAGGTGTTGCTAGACCTGACTAATATTTAATATCTAAATTGCACGATTGTCAAAACAAAAATGCAGTGCATGATCAAATGTTTAGGTGCGATAAATATATATTTTTGAAAAATGTCTAAAAAAAAGGCCCCCTCTCCAACCCTTAAATTAAAAAAATCCCTTCTCAAAAGAGTCATCTAAGAGGGAATTCATTTTCAAAAATGAAATTCAGGCCCTGAACAAATGTCTAAAAATTTTGATTGGATCATCACTATTAATAATTCTACATGATAAAAAGAAGGCTTTAAAAAGATCGGTATCGGTGATCGTATCGGCAGATACTGCTTTCTATGATCGGTGAGCGGCCTCAAAAATCCTTATTGGAGCTCCCTATCCAAATTGAACCTTATTCTAACGATGCAGTTTTAGTTTGTTTACATTGTTAACATGCTTCCTGGAAGGTCTTTACTCATAGCCCACAATGCTGAAGAAGTTAGGCTGAATATTAAGTGGGGTTGCCTTAATTATGCTATTCCTAATGATTGCTGACATGTTCACATAAATGTGTGCATATGGGTGCTGAGGCCAGAGACGCGAACAGCTGTTCACTGCAGATCTCCACTCAACTGAACTAGACTGCTCACTGTCATCACTCCAGTGTCTGTTTAGCTTCTTCAAGGCCTCTTTATAGGCTGACACCTCACTAGCACTCACCATCAAAAGCATGTCGAACACACCCCACCCCTCTGTTCCAAAGCCATGCCATTAAAACGAATGCAAACAACCCAGCTGTACACAACAGCTGCGTGCAAGAGCTGGAGAAATATGGCTCGGTACATGTTGTTCAACAAATTGCATTAATTTGAGCAATTAGTTCTCTAAATCTGCCTAAATGACATATTTGAGAGTGGACACAATGAAAATGACCTCCGCCAAGCAGTTCACAAACTATTCCTCCTCTTTCACAATCCATGGTTGTAAAAAATTGGATAATTGATACATGCCTTTCTTCATTTATCATTTTACTCAGGTTTCCTGGTGTCCAACTATTTGACAGATAACTTGGACAGTTTTGCGTACCTCCGTAAAGTGTCTTCAGAAGCTCATTTATATAATGGCTTCAATCTCCTTACTGCTGACTTCAGGTGAGTGGTGAAAGGCAAATCTTGTTTGGTTCTTTCCAAATATATATAACCTTGCTTAAATGGTTAATGCCTCGAATAAATCAAATGGTTGACTGTTAGTGATTTCCCTCAATTTGAGAAAGCAAGCTCATTCAAACTAACAGGTTCAGGTGGTGTTTTGATATTTTACAGAGGTGAAGTTGTTGTATTTGTGAAGGTTTTTGGTGGCATCTATGTTCATAATTTAGTTTTCAAACAGCTACATCAAACTAATTATTTAGATATAGATATTTCAGGATACGATTTTGTTAAAATCGGCCTATTAAAATGCTGTCAAATAATAAAACATGAAATGCCTTTGTTATACTGTTTCACAGGGAAAGGAAATAAATTATAATGCAATGCATTCTTACAGAATCTTTCATTTAAATCCAATTAAATCATGTACATCTCAGCTGTCAGTTCACTAATTAAAACCACTTGGTGCTACATCAAGCCTGTTTAAAGAGACACAAAGTTTTGAGAAAGAGCTCTGAAATTACTACAAGTGAAGTGCCATGATCTCACATTCTTTATCATTTGTTATGAGTATGACATGACAGTGATGATGCTGTCTAAGCTCTGGAGTCCTTAAGAAGGACAGCAGGCACTGGTACCACCACCTGCTCTCCATATACCGAAGCTCAAGAAGTCTATTAAGATTATAGTCCGAACAGATGGCGTGTTTCCAGCAGCGTGATTTTCTCAGAGCATAGTAATTTGAGGCGATTTAAGAAGATGGGTTTCATGATTCCACATATTAAAGGTCAAAAATAACAACGTTTATTAAAATAATTCATGTTTTTGTGTGTATAATATAATAATAGTGGTTCAGTGCAGAGGATATTTATGCTTATTTTACATTTAGCAAACTCGTAGCCTGAGGATACATTCACAGTGACTGTAACATAAGCAATATAGCAATAGGAGTGAACACATATACTATAGCTGAGTAGTGTATTCGTGTGTGTGTATTTAACTAGATATACTTAAAACAAGTCATCATCTCCCCATTCTTTAGCTTGCTGAAAGGCAGTCTGCAAATTTAGTAGTGTATTACTTACAGTAAGTCCATCCTGTCATCTGAGGGACTGGAGGGATAACATTTGTCCATTCGTCTCTGTCCAAGAGAATATTTATAAACAGAAAATACACTGGAAGGCCCCTCAGACTCCCAAACCCAGTAATGAAACAGAAAGCCATAGCCGTGGGGAGTGTTATTCATTTGTTTACCCTTTTAATAAACAAGATCATTACTGAGCTTATCGGACTCTCGCTTTCTTTCCTCAGCCACAAAGGACAAAATGATACATGTCCAGATAAACTCTGAGGAATTACAATGGGCATTTTGTGCTGAAATCAATACAGCTGTCTTCTGTAAATAGAGACGGCCTTTCCAATAGAATAAAGAGGTTTTGTTTGTTCTTCTACAGGGATGTGACTGACAACACTTATAATAGCCTTTATGTTTTATGTGATATTTTCAGCCCATTGAGACATTTTTCTGCTTATTCAGATCAGGTATGGTATTAAAATTCCTCTTTGAGTGTGCTGCTCACAGCTTTCACTTAAACAGTATATAAATTCTTTCAAGGGCTCATTTCAAGAGGAATCAAATTTTCCTTGATCTTTGGAGATTAAAGTGTTCATTCTGTAAATTTCAGAATTTCCTCCCCAGTGAAAAATGACAATTATTGAAACAGGGCTGCAAAAAAAAAAGGCTCATTCTATACATATACAACTTTTGTTTAAGGTCAGTAAGTAAGTTTTTTTTATTATTATATTTTTTTTTATCCTAACAAACCATACATTAATGGAAAGCTTATTTATTCAGCTTTCAGATTATTTTGAAAAATTATTATTGACACCTATGACTGGTTTTGTGCTCCAGGGTCACATAGTTTATTACTATATATTGTGTATGGCATTCATGGGTGTAGCTGGATAGCGTTACTGTAATGGGTGTAGTTTAGATCCCTGAAAGCTGGTATGATAGATGGGTGTGAAAGATGGGTGTGTAACCCTAAAATTTTTGTCTGCTGAGTTGACTGGCTGTTTTAGCTGTATAAGGCTTGGTCTTTCTGATCCAAATCTCAAAACGAAATGCCCTTTTCATAGCACTTAAAACTGCTAACTGAACAGTTTGCTATTTGAGTTTGTTTAGTGTAAAATAATATTAGTCAAAGCATGTCTCCAGTACAAAATTCATTTGTAACTTAAGCCGATTGTTGGTTTTCTAGCAATTATTGTGCTGCATTAATACATCATTAGAAGGCTATTTGTCTCTTATGCTCCAGTGTTTAAAGTCTTCTAGTGCATTTAATGCATTAGTGGAGATAGATAAGGCCATTATTAGAAGGTATTGTGTTTGTGCCAGTGTAGATTGCTCAAATTAGGTACTTTGTATAGGCTCAGCTGGTGTAATGGGGAGTTATGTATATTTAAACAATAAGGTACAAGATATAAACAGTACTTACAGGTGTATAGCTTTTATTAAATTAAGCATTATAGCATGTTTGGAATGTAACATTAACCAATCATCATCCTAGAACAGAACTAATAAATTTTTAAGTATATAATATAAACAATGTGTGGAACAGTCAAAAGTTTTGGCAGTTTGCTGTTAAAGCTGTTGTGGTGTTCATTCACATTGTTTCTAGATTATTGTGTAGAGTGATCAGATGCATTTTAAATAATTGTTAAAAGCTTTCACAAACTTTTCACAAAAAACTAATTTCACTGTTTTTTGATCCTGACACAAACTGACCAGCTAACATTAATTGACTAATCATATCAGCAGCACATGTGAACGTGTGAATGAGTACTAGTCAGGTCAAATCACTATCATACTAATTAGACTGTAAGAGCAGACTGATTGATATAAAAGGAGTGAAGAAGTGCTTCCAATCATTGTGTTCTTGTTAGTAATGGTTACCTCCAAGGAAACACGTGCAGCTATCACCGCTTTACATCAAAAATGGCCTTGCATGCAAAGAAATTGCTACAAAGATATTGCACCTAAAAGAACCATTTACCGGATCATCAAGAACTTCAAGGAGAGAGGTTTGACTGCAATGAAGAAGTCTTCAGGACGTCCCAGAGTGTCCAGCAAGTGCCAGGATGGTCTCCTCCTGAGGAGTGAGCTAAGAAATCATGTCACCAGCAGTGCAGAGCTTGCTCAGGAATGGGAGCAGGTTGGTGTGAGAGCATCTGCACACACAGTGAGGCCAAGACTATGGGACAGCAGCCTGATGTCAAGAAGGGCAGCAAAGAAGCCACTTCTCTCCAAGAAAAACGTCACGGACAGACTGAAATGCTGCAGGAAGTACAAGGATTGGACAGCAGAGGACTTGTGCAAAGTTATTTTCTCTGATGAAGCTCCTTTCCGACTGTTTGGGACATCTGAAAAATCGATTGTTCAGAGTAGGAAAGGTGAACGCTACCATGAGTCCTGTGACGTGCCAACAGTGAAGCATCTTGAGACCATCCATGTTTGGGGTTGCTTTTCAACCAAGGGAGTCGACTGTCTCATAATTCTGCCCAAAAACTTATCAAAACGTCCTGCAAGAGCGACTTCTTCCAACGATCTATGAGCAATTTGGTGATGATCCATGCATTTTCCAGCATGATGGAGCACCTTTTCACAAAGCAAGAGTGATAAAGAAGTGGCTCGAAGATCATTACATTGAAATTTTAGATCCGTGGCCAGGCAACTCCCCGGATCTCAATCCCATAGAGAACCTGTGGTCAGTCCTCAGAAGGTGAGTGGACAAGCAGAAGCCCACAAATTGTGATTAACTCCAAGAACTAATAAGGCAAGAACGTATAGCCATCTGTCAGGATTTGGCCCAGAAGCTAATATCCTGCATTCTAGAGAGAATTGCAGAGGTTATGAAGAAAAAGGGTCAACACTGTAAATTTTTTTTTTTTTTTTTTTGCCAATAAAAGTCTTTAAAACTTATGATATGCTTATCATTATTTTCCGGTATACCATAGAAACGTGTAAAAAAATAATAATCTACAAATACTGAAGCAGGAAACTTTCCAAAATACAAAATTTATGTCACTGCCAAAACTTTTGGCTATGACTGTAGATGAATGAAACTGAATACAGAGGGGGAAAAATCCTTTTAATTGCATCTCTTCGGTGCACTTAATCTTTCAAAAAAACAAAGTAGTGTAGTTCAGCAAAATGCCATTAATAAACATTCATTTTTAAGATTCCTAAAACGGATGTGGTTTTACGGAAAGTAAGCATTCTGCATACTTATTTTATTCCTAGTACTTATACAACAGGGTCTAGTCTCCAGAGTTCTGAGGCTTCTGAAGTCCTTTCCTCGCTGTCTGTCGTTCTCTTCATTGTGGTTTGCCATCGCTGCCAAACTGTTCAACCAGCATTATTGATGTCCCTCTCAAAGTGCTTTCAAAAACCCTAAATTGGCCATTTCTCCTTTCATAGCTATCCTCTTTTGTCTCCTGGGCCAATAAAATGTCCTCTGAAACACACGGCTATATCACCACAGTTCCATCAGGAGTAATGAGCTTCACTGAGGATCCATCCACTAGATTCATGTGTATGAAAACAGGAAGATGTCTAATCACATAAATAATGATGGACTGACTGAACTCATACATACAAACTGAAAAGAGATTCACTCTCCTCCTTAATTACAGGCTGATTTAGGAAGATTTCTTTCATGAGCTGATGAAGGACAGTACTGTCTACGTGTCTGTCTGTCTTTCTCTCTCTGTCTATATCTATCTGTCTTTCTGTCTGTCTATATATGTCCTTCTCTCTGTCTGTATATGTCTGTCTGTCTATCTGTCTGTATGTCTGTCTATCGTTCTGTCTATAACAAAGCATGTGAAAAATGTGTATACAGTATAAAGTATAAATGTAAAATAATTGACTTTTTTTTGTTTTTGTGAGTTTTGCTACTTTATTAATTAGGATGTGTTGATTTGGGTTGACTTCCTCTACAGTTCTTTATGTATGCGTTACATAACTATGGAAATTGTTCCTGTATTTACAGTGACAAATGATGCAAAAATAGCTGTAAATATGTGTTTAATTGTGTTTTAGCAGCGAGCACTAACTCATTTTTTTTTTCTCGCTGTGTTGTTGGATGCAGGGCCAATGAAGACACATTGTGTTACTATGGAAACAAGGGCAGTTCAGAGCCCATTCATCTCAAAGCAGGTTTGTTCAGTCCCTCAGTTGGCGCTCTGTGTTCAGACACCAGTGGTCTTGCATAAAGCACTGCTGTTTGCAGTGTTACACCTACCGTCTGCAATACAGACCACTTTCGCACGTTCAGCACCAGATTGGTGGGTGTGTCTCACTCAGCGCTCACAGGAAGTGATGGATGATTGTGTTTGTTTCAGCAGGAATCTATGGGTTGAGTAACTCTCTTCTGGAAACTCCGTGGAGAAAACTGCAGCACGGCAAACAGCTGTTCACCAGTGTAGTGAACAAAACACTGCCCCGTGATGGCTTAGTGCAGGAACTGCTCCATATCCTCAATAATGAAGAGCTGTAAGTGTGCATACTCCTTCATTAGAAAAATGAGTATTCTCTTTTCTCTTATTCTCTCGGTTTTTTCTGTTTATCTTTACTTTTCTTCATCAAACCAGCATCCATACTTTTTGATCCTAAAGGAGCACTTGAGACACAAAGCAAATGGATTTTTAGAAAGTTACTCTGAAGCACAAGCAGCATGATTTTTAAAGTCGCATTTCTACAGGTTTTATAAGGTGAATGCGGGCAGCATATCATAATGAATTTAGATATTAAAAAGCAGCTCTTTGGAGTCACACACTGGATAAGTCCAAAGCTTACTTCCATGTTAAGCTTTGTTGTTTTTCACCTTTTTTTTTTATTACAGATTTCTTTTTTATATTATCACTTTACATTTTTAGAGACAGCAGTGTTATATGTTTTCTTCTTAATAAATTAATTTTCTGCATTATAACTGTGTATGTGTTTAAAGTTATGGAAGTGAGAGCCATATGATTAGACATTATGGACCTATTTGCATTCATAATTTAATTATGTATTCTTCAGTGAGAGTAATCGATTTAAAACCAGTCATGATGTTTAAGTAAATAGGCAGTTGTGTGGGTTTTTATATATCTCATATTTTCTAAGCTTTGCATTGCAACTAATCAGTTAGTATTAGAAATTAAACGATTAAGTTTGTGTGTATATATACTAAGTGTATGCACTACGATTCAAAAGTTAGAAAATATTACTTTTATTCAGCAAGGATTCATTGAATTGATCGAGTGACAATAAAGCATTTGTAATGTTACAACAGATCTCTGTTCCAAATAAAAGCTTATTATTTTATCAATATATTTTTAGAAACAATGTGAATATTTGTAGCATTTCTGTGCATTCTAAAACTGCTCAGATCTTAATTTAATCACCAGCTTGATTTGTCACATTAGAGTCATAAGAATCTCACTTCTGCTCTTTTCAGAAACACCCCGGACCTCGCACAGGAGAGTCAAGGTGTAGGCTTCAGTAAGGCCATACTCCAAGCCCTGTCTGCAGTTTGTGTGCGCTCACCAGGATACGGCACAAGGTCCCACATGCTTAAACTTCTTTCTCTCTCTCTCTGCTCTTTCTAGTTTACCTCCAGTTGTGAAGTTTAACCAGTGTCATATTTGTATTTGTCTATCCCAGGACCAATACAGTCATCCTCATCGACCGAGACGGAAACGTGAGCTTTACGGAGCGCACCATGCTGAACTGTGACATTACTCAGTGGAGCACAAACAGCTTCCACTTCAAACTGCAAGAATGAGGGCCAGAGGCAAAGAGAAGAAGACTCTCACATCGTGCCTTTATCCAGCCACTATCTGCTCAAGCCACACACCACCACTGTTTCTACTAATATGAACGTCAAGACTTAATTCAGACTTTCCTGTTGAAATTGGAAAGTGGCTAATTATTGCTACGGCTCTGTTCTGAGAGGACGCTTGATTGCACTTCTTTTTTTTTTTTTTAAGGTATTTCTTCTTTCTAATAACCAATGGTTCGTGAGGAGGCCCACATGGAATCTGTGGACCCAAACCCCAGATTTCCTGGTCTGCAGATTCCATTTGAATCTACTCATGAGGTGTGATTTTGAGTGCATGTCATTCAGTCTGCATATGAAGAATGTAAAATGTTGTTTTATTCAGCTACTGAATCCCATTTTATCACAAACTGTCATTGGCATGAAATGTTGTTGGGCAGAATCGTTTAGGGAGCAAGATGTCTACTGCCAAAGAATAGTTGTGTCACTCACAATCACTGAGAACACGAGAAAACAAGTGAAAATAAAAAAAATGTTCATAAACTTGAGCAATGTAAACTGCTATTCAGTGTGGTAGTGATCCACTGTAATGCCTTTCACTCAGGAACACATTGAGAGCTACTGCCAAAAAAATCTTTTTAACATTAAACAGCATCTTAAATTGAAAGGAAAGGACGTTTTTTGTCATATTAAATGAAACCAGTTTGATTTCACTTTGAAAGTGTTCAAAGTTTGAAGTCTGTAAGGTTTGATGCTTCCATTGCTGCTTTCATAATGTTATCCGAATTCCAATATCAATATATTTTGTCAGCCATCAGGAATCCGATATGAATGTCATTTGATGTCACGTCTTTAGTTTATAACAGTGTGTGCCTGAAATTCAGTTGCGTCCACATGCCTCTGAATCTGACATGTACTTACAGTATAAAGTTGTTTGTTCACCTTAGATTGGACAGAGTAACGTTCAGGGTGTTGTTTCTTGGCTAATGACAGTGAAAGACATGCACATTTTAGCGGACCCAGTTAGCTTTTCCAAACTGACAGCAATATTTTACTACAAAGGTAACGGAAATCAAATGTGTGAGCTCAGGTGTTCTCTTGAGTGGGTGACCTGTGTTCGTTTCTCTCGTCTTGTGACTGATTGTGGTCTGCTGCCATCTAGGGACATGTGACATTTTTAAAGCCCAGAATGTGAAGCTAGTTCTAAATTAAATTACATTTATTTGAGAAAATTAACTTGAGTTATTTAGACAAGGACAATTGTATGTAGTCTAAAAAAACACATTTTTAAAACCCAAACACTACAAAAGAAAGTTTTATAATTACATTTCCCTTATACTGTGCATTATTACTTACCTTTCAAATTTCATTAAAGTTAGTCAGTTCATTTATGACCATGATCGTAAATTAGTTGGATTTAATCTTCTCGATGTTTCTCTATTCTGCGTTTCCAAAGAGTGTAATGAAACGTAAATTTAGAGAACATTTTAAAAGCAGTTCTTCTGACCCAGTTATGATTAGGTGTATTAGTCGTACTGTATACTCAATTACACAGTGCAATAGAAGAACAAGTTCTCCTTATTAATTTTCTTCTGGCTGTATTGATGACATCTTATTAAGTATAAAAAGGGATTTGCTGCATTTAGGCAGACACAATAAACACTGAAACAATAAATATGCTTTAATAAATTACCTTATTATAAACAAAACACAACAATGCAAGCTCGATCTCAATATAATTCTTTTTTGAATCATAAAATGTTATAGCTATGACAAAACTTCTTGGCACAGCAACATGACAGCCTAAATGGACAGGCATGTTATTACTTTTATGTCCTCTTTGTACCATGGTTATAACAAGGAAAATCATTGTTCTGGCCAGTAAATATTAGATACATAAGGAAACATGGATACTTGGACATCTCAAGTCATTTTTTTTCTTGCAGTTACCAGAGAACGTCGCTGTATTACCAATCTTGACGATTTCTTTCGAACCCCCTCGGCCGCCGTACATTGGCATTGTGGGTGAAGTAGTCCAGCGAATTATTACGACAGCTTGCAACGCATTCTTTTTAAATGCACGAAGAACTACAATTACAGTGAGGCGCGAGGAGCAGCTTTAGTAAGTGCCTTATCTTAAAGCGACAACCAAGGTTGCGTGAGGTTGGAAGCAGGGAGTAGCAGGGCTTAAGGTATGTAATATGAACGTCTTGTCTGCTTGTTAAACATAAAATATTCACAAATATTAGTGTCATCGTTAGAACTCAATTACAAGCAATAAGGAATTCGCTTTTTCTTCGGCAGCAGTCGTTTCAAGATTTTGGTGGACTCTGTAGCGGTCTCAGAACCGAGTGAGCTGCCTACCTAGACAACATTTTGGGACATCTCAGCTGCGTTTGATTGTTTTCCGAAATGCTGTCTAGGAAGGAGTCGCACAAGGTTTCAAAACACAGCCAACGTTAGCTTTATTGCTAGTGAACACGTAATTGCTGCTACACGAGAATTGAAACAATCCGACGGTACATTTAGAAACGAACCAGAAGGTTTGCTAACTCTGTTTGGTTATACAAAAGATACAGTGAGATCAACGAAGGCCACCTGTATGACACTTTAGTTTGAACTAATGCAAATGAGTGACACGAGCACAGCAGCACATTCTTCACCTATCATCAGTGGCAGCCTTTTATGTGCTGATGCATTTAGTGTACTGTATATTAAAATAAGGCTTAGATTTTCTGATTACATATATGCTTGAAAACCTAGTGGGCTGCCTGTCTAGACAGCATTGTAGTCATTGTACCACAGCTCATTAGTGGTCAACCACTCATCAGTGTTGCTTCCCATGTTTTCAGACAGCATCATGTGGCAGTCATGTGTTTGAGAATTCCAGAAAAGCTTATGTTTTTATAACAAAGCTCACTGTTGCACACACACTCAAACTGCAGAATTGACTTTGGACTAGAAGTGTTTTTAGATACTTAATCAATGGGTCAAAAGGGCAAATTGCAAGTTGAATCAAGCACTAAAAACACTAAGACTGACAACTAATACTCGTGCATGAACATTTTTTTCTGCTGCTCTACCTTTTCTGTTTTCTGATCTTATGCATTGGTTTCTTTTTTTTATTTATTATTTTGATTTAATAATTTTAAACCAGAAAATAACTGGACCTTTGAGTGAAGCGACAGATTTCTTTCTAGTGACGTATGCTGGACTTCTTCAATCTTGTAGTCCTCTTAAACCCCATCCTTTTCTTACAAGTGACTACAAGCATTTCATCCAATCAGCAACCAGATAGAAATAAGATGCCGCCCTTCATTTTTTACTTTTCGGTAACCCGTTGCGCTTTGGATGTTCCTCACCACATGAAAGAAAATATCTGTCGCTACTTCTGTCTCTTTGTGACTTTAATTCAATTCAAGTTTTCAATTCAAGTTTATTTGTATAGCGCTTTTTACGATACAAATCATTACAAAGCAACTTTACAGAAAATTAAGTTTCTACAATATTTAGTAGTAGCTTATCAGTGGTGACTGTCAGTTCATGTGCATATGGCAGAAATGTTCAGAAAAAATCTATAAAAAGACGTAAACAAACAGGCGATTAACACTATTAACAGCAATTATGCAATCAAACTTATAGCAAAATGTGGTAGTTCTGTATGTTGTCTCTGGGTTAGCATCATCTGAGGTCCTCTGAGGGGCTGGCATCATCTCTTCTCAGGTGTTCTGGATCCAGACTGGAGCTTGTGTAAATCCTAGTTACCACGGGATGTAAATCCCGTGGCAAAGCAGAGAGAAACAAATAGGGACATAATTACCGTAGCTGCTGTTACAGCCAAGTAAAATTAATTTGTTTAACCCAAGCTAAAGAATAATAATGCACATTTGATCAGATATAACTGCAGTCCAAAATTATGAGATGCATTATTTGAATGCTTGGCCAAAGAGGTGTGTTTTTAATCTAGATTTAAACAGAGAGAGTGTGTCTGAGCCCCGAACATTATCAGGAAGGCTATTTGACTTTAATGCACGTTCATGCTCTTAATTTTTGGAATGATTTATCCGTGCACATGATTCTATTAAAAAGTAATGTAGTAATAATTCATCAAATTGTAATACCTTGCTCCACCCTGAAAGCACTTTTTTATGGCCAATGTCACCAATTCCTCATCCTTTGACCTTTTCTTTCCACTGACATTTTTGTTTTCTTGAACATTCTGTCTCGCTTTGCAAAATGTCACATTATGGAAGTAATATAGATTGCAAATTCTGTTCCATGACGTTAAAGTGGTTATTTCAATTGAAACATTTCTAAAATGGTTTGTCTAATTCTCTCTCCACTATTCACCTCCTTTGTTTCCTGAAAACACTGATTAGGCCTGGATTTGGCAGCCAGAAGGAAGGACCAGCGTGGCATCCCTCTCCTCCTCTCATGTCCCCTCCCTGTGTGTCCTTGCATGTCAGTGCCCCCTTGTCATCCCCCCTGTGTCTCACCCTGCCAGCCCTCTGTGTTCCTCCCCCTCATGCTTGGGACAGACTGGCGTCACTGTCAGACCAATGACTGCCTGGATCATACTGCCTGTCAGCCTGGCTGCCTTTTCTATCACCGGGATATGGATAGTGTGAGTTTTAATATTCTGCAACCCATGATACCAATCCATCTTAAAATGCATTAATTATAATTTGTTACGTCAAATAGTTTTTAAACAAATATATACAAATTCAAATATATAAAATTGCAATTGCCAATGAATGACTGGCTGTCATACTGCCTGTCATATGCCTGCCTGTCAGCCTGGCTGCCTTTTCTATCACCGGGATATGGATAGTGTGAGTTTTAATATTCTGCAACCCATGATACCAATCCATCTTAAAATGCATTAATTATAATTTGTTTTGTAAAATTGTTTTTATATTAAAATATATAAAATTGCAAGCACATACAATAGTGTTGTTTTACTGTGTCCTCAGATATGCTATGGCTGTAATGAACCACCATGTTTGTCCTGTCGAAAACTGGTAAGTTGGGCTTGTTTCTCATAGGCTATATTTACATGCGAACGATGTAGTCAAAAACTGAAAAGCTTTTCCCTTGAATTTTTAAAAAAGTTTCACGTATACCCGACAACATTTTCAAAATGATTTGCGTTTACACATATCCGCGAAAACGGCCAAAAACGTTTTATTACGTATGCCAGGCCAGTAGTTGGCGCTGTCACCTTGTTAGTAAACAAGTACCTGTAGGGAAGTGACGATTATATGTTGTATATGAGGTGTATCCGCTGTTGGTTGTAATATTGGTGAAGTAAATCCACACTTTGCCGAAGAAGCGTTAACAAACTTTACCATGTACTCCGCCATTGTTGTGTAGGCCTATGTTTGTTTGCGCTTGCCTTTAAAATCGACACATACTGCGCATGTCTACATACCCAACACGTACTATGCACGCGCATGACGTCGCCATTTTCAAAGATTCTCATTTTGGGTGTTTACATGGAAACGATAACAGTGGCGTTTTAAAAAACTTGCACATTGAAACCTGTTTTCAAAAATATGCATTTTCAGTCCCCAAAACTGTGTTGTCATGTAAACACACTGGCAAAATGCATAAAAAGTTTCCAGTATTTAGCTGAAAATGTTGTCGTGTAAACAGCCCCTCAGTCTGTTTAAAGCGTGTGATGTTTATGTAATTTGATAATCAATGCTGTTTTTTGTAAAGGTCATACAATGTAACATGCACAGAGGAAACAGCCAAGCCGGGCTTCCCAAAAACATGCTGCACCCTTCAAGACATCCCCCTCATCAGGTAGTCATGTGCATTTTCCCTTTATTTCAAGTCTGTGTTTATTTCCAGCGTGATCTAACAGTGTCTTTGTCTTCACTTTGATTCAGTAAATGTGGATCTTTCCCTCCCGAGAGCTGTCTGTTCAGTCTCATTGGTAATGTGGGAGCTTTCATGGGTAAGACTGCTTGTTCTCATATTCCGCATATTCTACACCGGCAGTGACATATCAAATAACGGAGAACAAAAGCATGAATGGAAGCATTCAGCATTCAGAGTGGCAGAGGTGTCGCAAAAACAGATACCTGCATGAGACTTGCAGACATGCTCCTTATTGCGTCATCACAAATGGATGTTTCCCTGTGTTGCTTCATTATGTGTTGTGTTATGAGTGAGCTGATATGTTGTGATTGTGTGATTAGGGGTTTGATTGTCCTTGTCTTGTTGAAGGTTGGCTGTCATCTGACAGAAATCGGGGGTGTTATTACAAACTTTTATACACCACACTATAACCTTAAAAGAAATTTTATAAATGGAAATAAAAACCATAAGATTTGTGTAGAAAAAAGTATTTGGACACTAAAGACATGGTTAAAAAATGTGTGAATGCATTTGCATTACGGAACAAAATCTAAGTTAAATATGTACGTATATGTAGCTCAACCTTTGGGTTTGAACATTGCCTTTCAAAAGTTTGGGATTTTTGAAAGAATTTTTTTTTTTTTATCAAAATTTCATATTTTTCATTAAATGTACAGTAAAAACTAATGTTTTGAAATATTACATTTTAAAATTACTTTTCTGTTTAATATATTTTAGAATTTAATTTATTCCTGTGCTGGTAAATTCTCATGATCCTTCAGAAGTCATTGTTATTATTGCTGTCAAATGATTAATCGTGATTAATCGAATCCAAAATAAAAGTTTTTGTTTACATTCTATATGTATGTGTACTGTGTATATTTATTATGTATATATAAATACAGACACATACAGTAAATATTTTGAAAATATTTACATGTGTATATACATTTATATATTTATATTCTTATATTTTATATTATATATAAATATATTTAATATATAAACATAACATATTTTTCTTAAATGTATACATGCATGTGTTTGTAATTATATATACATAATAAATTTACACAGCATAGACGCATATATTATGTAAACAAAAACTTTTATTTTGGATGTGATTAATCGTGATTAATCATTTGACAGCACTAATTGTAATGTGTTGGTTTGGTGCTCAAGAAGCATTTCTTTTCATTATCAATGTTGAAAACAGATTTGCTGTTTAATATTATGTATAAACCATTTTTTTGGATTCTTAGATGAAAAGAATGTTCAAAATAACAGCATATCTTTGAAATCTAATGTTTTGTAGCATTAAAAGTTTTTAGTTTCACTTTTGATGAGTTTAATTATTTTTGAATACTATTTGATGTATTTGGATACTTTCAAACTAAAGTGGATCATGAGAAAAATTCTAGCATCAGCTTTTAGTAGATGCTACTTGATTTTATATTTTGTTATCTAATGAAATGAAATCCTTAGTGTTCAAATGTTATACACTATGGAACAAAAATGAACAGAAACAAAACAAAAAGGAACTTTGTAACCACAAGTTGCATGCTTGTGAAATAGTCTGGATGCTTTACTTAGTGTTCCTGTTTTGTTTTTATGTGTAGTGGTGTTGGTGTGTCTGCTACGGTATGCTCAGATCATCGAGCACAGGAACCACTGCTGGCTCAACACCAGTGGACTTGTGTCTGGATGCACCAATGCTGTGGGACTGGTCATGGTGGGCAACTTCCAGGTCAGTCACACAATTCTGCCTAAGCACAGTTCCATGTATGATTATCATCTGATAAACACATCTCATAGTAGCTCATAGTGGACTGCCCCACTCACCATTCACATCACTGAAACCAAAAATGGTAACAAGCATTTGGGCATCTGTTAGTGCTCCGTGAGGAGATATTAAGGGCTGACGCTTCACCCTTAGTCTTTTCACCGGCCATAAATTCATTGCATCAGACTGATGCGTTGATCAACATCAGAGTGTTTCAGAAAGGCTGATGTTCTCAAAGTGATTAGTATTGATCCATTCATGCAGCCATCTCATTCTTCAGAATGGATTTTAGAGGGCATTTTACTCCCTCAACCTTAATAGCAGTTCCATCCATATGCTGAGTGTGCAAAAGGCAAGTTTCTTGTTGTAAGAAGACAAAGTTTGCAGTGTTTTTCAGTCCACTTTTTCTAGGTTAGATGTCACAAGTCAAGATGTCATCATGTTTCAAAAGTCCTTGTTTTGTTTTGTTTTTTCAATGCTTCGATTTATTATTTCTTGAATAGCACTCTACTGCTTTTTGACTAGGTGGACCACGCTAAAACACTTCACTATGTAGGTGCGGGCGCCGCCTTCCCAGCAGGCATTCTGTTCGTGTGTTTGCAGTGTTTGCTGACCTACCGGGTGGCTGTCACAGCTCTGGACTACTGGATGGCTCATCTGCGTGTGGCACTGGCTACTGGTGCTCTCATCACACTGGTGCTCAGTATCCTTCCTTGTTGAGTATGACTGGAAACAATGAATAAGTGTGTTTATAATTTTTCTTGATATGGATTGCTTATTTGTCTATAATTTCACCTATGTGCAATTGTAAGGTAATGTTCACTCAAAATGAAAACAACTTTATCCTCATGTCATTCAAAACTGAATGGAAGCTAATGCAACCAAAACTGTTTGGGTATCAGTATCTTCTTTTCTATTCCAATGAAGAAAGAAAGAATAGTTTGGAACAACATAAAGTTGAGTAAATGATGATAGAATTTTCGTTTTTGGTGAACTGTTCCATTAAGATTCAAAAAGGACACAAATGCATATATATGTTTAATATGTAATATTAAATAGCTTTGTTTGAGGAACATACCAATATGAATTGACACTGATGATACGTTTACATCTGTGACCTTATCATTGAGTCAGTGAGTTGAACTCAAGAACCAGGTCAGTCGAATTAAGAGTTTAGTTTTATTAAATGGATCGGCAGATTAATTGAAAATATCCAAACAAAAGAACAAAATCTGATAATCCATCGCCCTTGGATGTACGTCACAATAAGGAAGCCAAGATCTGTTACAACTTTAAATTCATGCTATCGTATGGTTTCAGAAGACTTACGGTATATGCACGGTTTGCATGGGGTGGTTTTATGATACTCTTAGTGTATATGCAAGCTACTCATTCAACATTATTGCATGGAAAAGAGCAACGTTATTTAAAAATACACCTTTTATATTCTTCATTTAAGTTCTACAGGATTTAACGACATGAGGATAAGTAAATGATGACAGAATTGCCATTTTTGATGAACTATCCAAGCATGACAAAATCAGTGCAAGGTAAGGCGTAGCACTGAGCTTTTATCTGTTTCTCTTCCTGCTGAGTTTCTGGTCACGATCATGAAGCCCCTGACTCATATACAATAGTGGAGGTATAATCTAATTGCTTTGGTGTTAATGTTGTTGAGGAGATGGATGAGCCCTGCTGGAGTCTCCCGGCCTTCCTGCTTTATCGCTGCTGTGTTCATCAATGATTTATGAATATTTTTTTCCCCAACCGGAGGAAAAGGGGATGGCTAGCTAAAGGGTTGCTGGGTGATGTAACTATGAGATAAGCTAATTAACCAGTATCTCCATATAAATAATCCATGGCTTTAAGTAAGTTAAAGGGATAGTTCTGTCATCATTAACTCACCCTCAAGTTGTTCCAAACCTTGGTAATCAAGTCCTTATTAGGAGCTTCATAGCTCTCATAACTATTGGTGGAAGTACACGTTTTTTGGCGTGTTTGCACCCTGGGACGTGGGAATGATGTTAGATATAGGTACAAATTTTGGGGTGAATAAATTAGCTCCTACTTCAGACTAACCCAGGAGGAGTTACAATGTAGCATAAGTGTATACGGATTAACTGAATTCATGCCATACTGGCACATGCTGACACCGGCTATTTTTAAAGAGCTGTGTTCTGCTCACTGATCCACTCCACTTTTAAAAACACACTTGCGAACTTCCCTAAGCACTTCCCCTTGGGGGAATCCCTGCTGCTATTTTGAAGTGTGTTTCACTTTGGGAAATGGACAAGGGAAGTTTATATGGACAGATGGACCCTCCACCCCTCGATTTTGACTGAGGGAGCGAGTGTGCTTTATTCAGGCCACTCTATAGACCACAATGCAACACGATTATGACGTCATCGCAGATTGCGCTTAATTAATCCCCAACCCAAACAACTCTATAATACAGAAATATATATAACAGCCCAAGCATATCTGTATACAAATGGAATGCTGCACCCAACAAATATGTAAGGGGGAAAATGTAAACAATAAACCAACTATTGTAGGGCATAAAAAATGGACTGGAACATAGCCTCATACTTACTCTACAAACATGAAAAACAGTGACAAATGACTCCAAAGTCCAGCCACTTCTCTGTCATCCATTCTCCGGTTGTTGATGTTGTAGAATGGTGCAACCAGGAAAATTCCCCTGGGGAAAATTAACTTCTTGGGATTGGTGGCTAGTTCTTCCTGGTGTGAAAGCCTCTATTGACTTCAGTAGCCTTACTGTAGAATGGAGACCAGCTTACCCACATTCTTCAAACTAGAAAGAAACTCATGCAGGTTTGGAACAACTTGAGAGTTTAAAAATTTTCATTTTTCAATGAACTGTCCCTTTAATTCCTTAGTGGGCCGCTGTGCCTTGTAAGCTTTCATTTTTGAATACGGTTGAATCCTTGATGGTTCCTCTCAGGTGGGATATTCTTCATCCATGAGAGCTTTGTTTTACAACATGCAGCAGCCATCTGTGAGTGGGTCTTCACTGTAGTCATCCTCGTGTTCTACGGGACTTTCACCTACGAGTTCGGCACCGTCACCACCGAGACCATGTTGGCCGGCCTCCAGCTGAACCTCTTGCACGGACCCGGCATCATGATCGGAGACGATGTCCAAGCAGACACCCTGGTAGGCGCCACCACAAAAGGTTTGAAATCTCCCGGAGGAAGCAGCACCTCCACCCATCTGAACTGCACTCCTGAGAACATCGCAATGCTTTAAACACATCAGCACATGCGGTCACATACTGCCAGGTAGGAAGCCTCACAATAATGCACCCTGCATTTAAGACCACACTTGGGCTTAAATGAGATTAAAGTCATTTAGAGAAACCGTCCAGTCTGGAGTCGAGGCAGTTTAATAGGGTTTACAGGTGTGACTTTCATTTCAGATTTTAAGTTTCATCTGATAAATTTGTTTTTTTTTTTTTTTTTTTCCTGTTAAGCCTTGCGAGAAGCTTCTGTTTGGGTTGTTTTTAGGTGAGAAGGACAGAATGAGCATTTGTTTTAAGGAACAGGGATTTTAGTTCCACTTTAAGGTTGTTGTTAGCACAGATCCAATGGTTTGTGAGGTTAGAATAGTTGCACTGGGCGATGGGGTACATTTTTACGCTGCACAAATGGTTCAGGGGTATCTCTTTTAGAGCCTGCTGCTGTTTGCCCACACACATATTGTTGCAAATGGATGATTTGCACGTAACACAATGAATGAATTTTGATTTAAGTTCTTTTCACTTTTATTTGGAATTGCAGACTATCGGGATCAGAGTATTATCATTTTTGTAACGTGAATGTCTAAGATACGGATCAAACTATAGCCTTTGAGCACCTTTTATTTTGGAATTGGAAAAAAAGTACATTATATAATTTAAATCTAACTTATGAAATTACGTGTCATTCACCCTTTTTTTGTATTGGTGGCCTTTTTAATGATGCAGTGGGTAAATGTTTTGTTATGCTGGCTTGCTTCTGTTTTATGCTTGCTTTTAGTCTCTGATGAGGTGGGTTTTGTTTTTCATTTCAAGCAGGAGGAAGTGATGTAAGGTGACACCACCTCTATCCTTGCCTTCCTGGTCAGTTGATTAGTTGTAGAATAAGTATATTCATACTGACTGTACATGTACCTTTTTATATATATTTTTAAATATTTTTTTTTTCTCTGTCAAGGCCGGGCCATAAAAACAACTCGAAAAATGCCACATCTATTCATCGTTTTACATTGTAATTTTTTCTTGCATATCTTCGCAGATTATTTTGTGTAGTTACATAGTGACATAACTAATCCAACTGGTTTTTTTTACATAAGCAGCACATCAGTTTGTTTTTTTCTGTTGCCAAAGGATGCATTTCAAAATATGTACTGTATGCCTTTAATTCATTAACTTTGATTCATTGTTTTTTTGTGTGTGTAGCAGGACATATAGCCACTAAGAAAATGACAGTACTGCAATATTAACAAATTTTGAAACGATTATATGAATGAAACTGATTGGTTTCCAGGCTGGAACCTAGGAAACCATCTTTAAACTTTCTGAGGGTTGAGTGGTTATGGTGGCCTTAATGTTGCTGTAGTATTTGTGTGATGTATTATCAGGCTGTCAATCAAAGGGTCCGTATTGCTTTTAAAGTGACTCCAGATTTATTGTGCTTTAACATTTATATTTTACACAAAAATGTGCCAGGTATTGTCTGTTTGTTTGCTGCCCTTCAATGGGACTGATGGATTTCATGCCAATGATTAGACTGTACATTTAGATGTGGTCTCTAGGCATCATACATGTTTATCTCTGTTGATTCCACTCATGCAAGGGAATAGTCACAGGGCTTCACTGTACAACTGAAACCATCCATTAAATATAATATTAGTTGCTCATTACAAAATACATTCAGCTCAAACCAAACTGCACATAGAGGTCCAGTAACATAACGGGTCAAGCTTAAACAAACACAAGAGGGCATAAAATCTTGGGTAATATAAAATATGTGCATATGAACCTAAAGTCAATGTTTATGTCATTTCTCATTAATTGCCTTTTTTGCCATATCCTAGCAACATTTGGTATAAATTACATGCAATATTTGTCAATGCATAATAGTGCATCTTATATTATCCGAATAGCAGATCAGTCATTTATAGGTCACCTAAGAGCAAAATGTTTATGTTACAATTTGAACTGACTTGTTTTCAACACATAAGGCTTGGTCAAAGATTTTAAAGTCAAAAGGAAACACTGTCAGATATTTTCATTGATGTTTCTTTCTTGATGTTACATGGTTGATGTTTCAGCAGTTGTCTGGATAGAAGTTATTTTTCTGATGCCTTTAAATGATGTAATCAAAGTATTTTTATCAACACAGTGCGTCTGTTAAGAACACAACAAAGACGTGAGGTTCACACTCCAAAATCGAAATAAAAACATGCAGAGAATATTTTTCTTTTATAAATTACTTATGTAAATGAGTACGATTTATGTGTAATTTCAATGATTTTCTTTGACAGAGGTTTATATTGAATTACCAAAATATCTGATGGAAAATAAACAAGTGTATCTGTACGTCTGTCTGTGATCATTTAAAGACAAATTCAACACACCTGAAATAATAATACACACTATGTTAGAGAAGCTCACTTTTTATTTAAAAATATGGAAAAGACAGTTTAACATTTTACGAATTCAGAGTGTGTTTTTGCTCCATCATTAGTCAGTACAAGCATGTTGAATCATTGCAATAATTTACACACCTAAAAATCACATACATTTTTCATGAGGTAGAGGTCTACCATATTACATAAGAAGGGTTTCATTTCCTAACTGGGAAAGTGGGCAATGTAGAGTTCACTGATAAAGTCATGCCTACAGTGACAAGTGTGCCACTGTACATGCTATGAATTATTGTATTAACTATGGCATTGGTTATCAGCACAATAATATTTTTTCAGCACTTAAAGGCAAGAAATCTCTTCAGGGAATAAAACAAATGAATATGAAATCACGGAGCGAACAAACACAATTTCACACTAAAACAAAAAAGCAACTGCTTCATTTAAAACGTTTAATGAAATCAGAAATGTCTATAGGGCTACGTTACCGTTCCATACAAACAGTTCTCAGTGCATAGCCATACAAAAGCAGTCTTAAAAGTGATAACATTAAAAACTTTGTTTTCAAGTACACACAAATGCAATCATTCTAAAGCCTGGTCCCTGCGCGGTAAACGCTCACTTCCATCAAACTGAAAGCTGAATTCATATTCAAGTCTTGAAGGTGCTGAGGTCATGTGTACATGGCTCCATGTAGATCCTCTAGTCTGTGTTCTCTCTGCCTTCTCCGTTCCTGTAAACACAAACAAACACACTTAAATGCTCAGGTATATTCTTAAGGTGTCACAGAAGAATACAATGAACGAATTACAGAAATAATAATGACATTAAACAGAAAACAGATCTCAAGTCTTACCTTGTCTTTTTTGAACTCCTCATAGTCTGGATTGTCAGTGGGTAGTTCAAGTCGACACAAGGGACAGGAATTGGTCTGTAATGTTATGTAGAAACACTTATGATTATGGCAAACATGAAATATTATCCACGTACCTAAGTTTGGGGCTGGTAAGATTCTTTCGTGTTTCTGAAAGAAGTTTTTTATGCTCACCAAAGCTGCATTTATTTAACAAAAATACAGTTCTATTGTGAAATATTATTATTATTTAAAGTAAATGTTTTCTGTTTGAATATATTTCAAAATTGAATTGTTATTAGCATTGAAAACTGTTTTGCTGCTCGATATTTTTTGTGGAAACTGCCAGGTTTTCTTCAGGATTTGATTGATAGAGAGTTTGATTAATACAGTTTACAATACAATACAAATGAAACACTGTTATTGTCCCTTTTAATCAACTGAATGCATTTTGCTAACCGGAGGATCATAGAGAAGATAAAACCACTGAACATACCTTACTGAGCCAAGGCATGATGCATCCCGTGTGGAACAGATGTTTACAGGGCATCTCTCTCACCGTCTCTTGCTCCTCAAACTCCAGCAAACACACCGGACACTTCAGTGCTTTATCTGTCAAATGAAAAAAGATCTTGAGGAAAGCTCAAGAAGAACGACAGTCATGGACACCAAGGATTCAAGACCTTCTAATTCATTCAAACTTGCTGCCAATTCCAAACACAATAAAACATCCATGTAAATTAATTACCAGCTATCCCGTTGCAGTAATGTCCTCTATGAATGTGTTTGCAGATGATTATGAATGACTAGTCTGTCACCTGCTTGTTCAGGGGAGATGATGACCACAGGAAGACTCTGAACCACGGCTTTGGCTGCAGGAGGCGGGAGGCGCTGGTCCCAATCCGACAAATCAAATGAACCCGAGTCTATGTCAAGACCCTGCATCAGAGACCTATAGCCGCATAATTGTTAAAAAAGGTTGCCAATATCATTAGTCCTGCAGAGTTTTGTTCCAACCCTCCAGGAACTGAGTTTGATACTCCTGGTCTAGATGGCACTGTAGTGCTAGTTACCTGGCAAGCTCCAGCAGGGCGTTCTGTCGGTACTGTTCTTCTGGATTCGTGGGCTCACAGTCATGCTCATCAAAATATGAGGCCATTTTCTACTTCACCTGATAAACACACAGACCATCTGAATGACATTTAACGGAGTGGCTGTGGAAACCTGAAGGTTCAGGATCGGTTCTAATAATGAATTTGCTAGTTCACTCTAATATAACAATAACCTGGAGTTTCTCTTTTATAACCAATGTTACACTGATCCAACTAAGTTACGATTTTACGATAATCTTGCTGTATTTACTACATTTAAACTGCTTACTATTCAAGAGCAGCCATTGTAAATAGTCAGGTAACAGTTGACAGACAAAGATACATCATATTAGTTGGACATTAAGTAGCGTTACTGTTTGAATTTGAGCTTTGAAAAGATACAGGCTGCTGACCTCAATATCCAACAACTATACCACTGCTAGCTGGCTAGCATAACAATTCAAAGTTATAATTTACTAAACATCAATAAATCTAAAAAAGTATGTACTGACCTTGTTCGACTAAATGTGTGAACAAAAAATAAATAAACGAAATTCGACCTACTGTAAATTCACCCACTGTTATAAAATTGCTAATCATCAGGATGGAAACTTGTTTGACTGCACTGTCAGCGCGAACACCACAACTCTCGCGATATTTGCGAGAGGACGAGTTGCCAGAGTGTGGTTAAAAAATCCCCCAGCATTGTCATTGTGAAAGCGTTAAATAAGATGTACAGCAGATGTGTGTGACTGACTGACTGAGCAACATATAAAGATTTGATTAAAAAGTTTTGCATTGCGCACAAACAAAAACAAATCTAATTTCTAGTCCTGTAGTAGGCAGTTAGTGGGTGTGTGTGGTTGCCATGACACTGAGGGCGATGGGGATGTGTACATGTCAACCAATTTCTGCTGATCAGACCCGTTTCTAGAGAAAACTTCGAGTGGAAACACACTGATGTAAGTGTAAAACCCTATTTTAAAAACCTGGCCAATGTTTTAGAGTTCTGAAACAAAGCAAAAACTGATTTAATTACTGTTAATTCAGTGAGAGCTACGAATAAACCCATGCTGCACTATGTGTGTAGTTTTTCTTCCCAGCAAGAGAGAAAAAGTATTTGTAAATTTTTCTGTAAAAAAATAATAATAAAAAAAAACTGTAAATGTACCTTGCTGTTAATTAGCATAAGTAAATACACATATTGTGAGATATGCAGCTTTGCATTATCCTCGTATGAAATCTGTGAAGTGTTGTAGTTTATTAGACTTTATGAGGTTCTTTAAGAGTCCCTAGTGTTTGCTGGGGACCCTTTCTGCTGCGTATCCTAGGTAACCACGTACCCATGAACTCCCCCCTTAAAACTGGCAACTTTAATTTAAACTCATATGCTTTAGATTCCAAAGAGCTACGTTTAATATTTCATTCTCATGCAGAAATGAACTTTCTCATTTTAGAACAATGATGGAAAATGACAGATCTGGAAAAAACACAGATGAGCTGCTCTCTGTAGGTCAGAAACCATCGAAATTTCCCTTTCATGCTTATCCTGTATCTTCTGTAGTACAAACTGCTGTATATCTCTTTTCTTCTCAGATGTGGATGAGGAGGTTGATGTTTACGGGGTTATACCTCTGGCTTTGTCCCGTGATCACTGTGATGTACTACTGGACGTAATAGACACACAACTGAGTCATCTACAGGTCAAGCACTTAGAGTCTGATGAAATATTGATAAGCATGGCGTATTATTTTTGTCATAGCCAGAGTAAAATTTTGTCCCGATTTTGTATTCCACCAATAGATCCACAGCCAAAGCAAAATGCATGGAGCAAACTCCACGAGATATGAATTTCCTTTCTTGGGTAAGCATGAACCATTTTTCTGCAATAATAATCATATTGAATTTTTAGTAGAGTTTTTTTATGTCCTATGTATTTAATCTTATTTTATCTTATTTATTTATTATTTGTAAATGCAGTTGTTTTCCTAATGTTCTGTATATTCCAGGCTATCTTGATCGGAGTCAGTCTGTAAGTAAAGACACAGGCTTGTGGAGCACTGTTCCAACCAATGATAAAACACCATCCAACCTTGACGGGACTCAGTCAGGTAGTCCATGCAATTTTTTCCCATATGTAATTGAACATATAACCCAATCATTATCCAAAGTAGAACAGTTATGAATATTAGGCACAGGCGTAGCTTGACATTTGAGCTCTACAAAGCCAGTCATCTAGTCAGTCAAACTCATTTAAGCTTTTCTATATTACACCTACAAATTTATACTTCATGCACCATTTACGTGATTTTACTATGATTACACTGATCAGCAGTAAGCATGTGAAGCTTGTCACTGCAACCAGATAAACTGTATGGAAATTACTTGTATATTTTATCCACGCTTAACTTAGCAATTATAAATAGCAATATACAAATAAAAACCCTCTACTTCCATTAATGTTATTTTATAGCATAATAGAATTTAAACTTTATAGAATCTAAACAGTTTCTGTTTATTGGTGTTCTTTTTACTGCCTTCTAAAAATCCATCATAATTTCCTCTTCAAAATATCAGAAGGCAAAGATGACAAAACAGAGCATCAGACAATGGAGATGATAAAGTTTGGCGTCGCAGCTACAGATGTGTGGTGTCCTGAGGAAAGTGGCAGCTTGAGCTCCGTGTCCAGTGTTGTTAGAGACTGGAGAGGCTTCTTGGGAGAAATGCTGAGGTGGCAGGGATGGGAAACGAGGAGGATGATGTCACAATGGACAGCGTCTGCACTGAGGACTTCTCAACATGCTTTAGAGAGGAAATATTGGTCCTGCCAGCCTCAGGTACTCATACTTAGCAAGGAGAAGTAAGCAGTTACCTCTAGTCTATTATCTGATCTTGTGCTTTTGGATTTTCCCATTCAGATTTTTTTGCATGTGAATATGAACAAGTCATAATGGTAATTTTTTTTTGGATGAGATTTATAGTTATTGTGTAATTTTTTTAAATTTGATTTTTATTGATGTATGGTTTGGTATAATAGGACAATATGTGGCACAACTATTTGAAAATCTGAAATCTGAGGGTGCAAACAAATCGGGTTATTGAAAATATATAAATAATGGGTGCAAAAAAATAAATAAATAATAAAAATATTGATGATATAAAAATAAGTTTTGATATATTTATCACAAAATATCTTCATGAAACATGATCTTTACTTAATATTCTAATGATTTTTGGCATAAAAGAAAAATTGATCGTTTTGAAATATACCCGTGCTACTTATGACTGGTTTTGTGGTCCAGGGTCACATTTAGAAACATGGAGAAAGTTACTAATAAATGAGATATAAATGTAATATTCACTTTTTACTTTCATTTACATTTCTGTATTCCAAAAGGGTTTTTATTTTCTTTAGCAATGCCATAGAAGAACAATTCTGTGTTTCCTTTCAGTGAACAGTTCTTAAAACAACTATTTTTTTCATAGCGTAAAGAACATTTTAATAATCTCAATATCAATCTCAATCTTAATCAACCTTTTACCACTATAAAGAACATTTTGTGTAATAGAAAGGTTCTATAGATGTTAAAGGTTCTTCATAGCACAGTACAGAACCTTTATTTTTAAGAGTATACTTCATTGATGAGTAGTCAGTGTACAGTGTTCACTGCTGTGTGTGTGCACTTTGGATGGGTTAAATGCAGAGCATGAATTCTGAGTATGGGTCAAGAAACTTGGCTGTATGTCACGTCACTTGTCACTTTATCATTGTCTCACTCAGAGGCTGGATGAGGTGAATCAGGAACTGGGGCAGAGCGAGGAGGACTGAAGGGCTCTCCGACAGAAATGCACTGAGCTGAAGGAGCAGCTGGCTGATACGATCAGAGAAAAAGAACAAATAAAGGAGGTTCTCACTTTTGTTTCTTCTTTTAAATCTACAATAACAATGTTTTCAGTAGCTGATACAGTTTGCAGATCAATTTCAGTAACTGTACAACATGTGTGCAATCTTTACAAAAAGATCTAGAGTAACAAGTGAAGCGTTTTGGAGAGCTGGAGTGAATCATTGCCCAGAAGGAGCTGCTTTTGCAGGGGACCAAAGAAACAAAGGAAGCCCTTCTTCAGGAGCTCTGTTCCCGAAAGAGGAGCACAGCTTTAAACTGAGAGAAATACAGAGCAAGACAGTAAGACTGATTTTTTTTTAGGATGCATTAAATTGATCAAAAGTGTCTTTAATCTCTATTCATCCTAGAATCAAAGAAAGTATCACTGTTTTCACAAAAATATTAATTAGCACTATTAGAACTATTAGAACTGTTTTCAACAATAAGAAGTGTTTCTTTAGTACTAAATCAGCATATTAGAATGATTTCTAAAGGATCATATAACACTGAAGACTGGATTAATGGCTGCTGACAATTCAGCTTTGCCAATACAGAAATAAATCACATTTTACATTATATCCTGAAAGATTATGTTTTTGGAAAACATTGATATGCAGGTTCACCAGTTAGACCAGCATCAAATTATCACTAGTCACCTTAAACCAGTCTGAACAATATGTGCTGGTCTTTTTAGCTGGGCATAGTATTGTTTATTACATCTGATTATCAATCCATTCTCAGGTGCAAGAAATTGAGCAACTGACGTTACAGTTAACCAAAAGCCACAAAGTGGAGCTTCAAAAGGTAATATGGTTTATTTACTGAGAGATTTATCACAGATTATTCATTTACATAATGCCAATCTATTTGGTTTGAATGTGTGAATCCAGGTGCATCAGCAGGCGGATGAGTTGAGATCAGCTGCTCTCAGTGACCGAGCTCAGACTCACAAACAGAGCCTGGAGTCCTTACACAACTGCATCCAGGTCAGCTGTCTTTATATCTGATAAGACTGCAGTGCAGTCTTATATACACATTCATTTCTCTCTCTTTCAGATGAAAGATGAGGAGATAAAGAGACTCAAAGAGGCTCTAGAGCAGCATGAGGAGAAGATGAGGAGGCAAGCAGAAGATCTCAAAAGAGAAACTCAGGAAAAGGTTTCCTTCCTGTTTATCTGTTTTACAACAACTCTGAAGTGCTGATGACAGATTTATCAAGGATTTTTGCCCTCCCATGTTTAAATTCTTGTTCACTCTTAAGAACCAGTGCATCTCATGTCATTTGATCTAAAAGATTCGAAGGGCTGTGAAACGAGAGGAAAGGAAGTGGGAGGAACAGAGAGATGAGGCTCTTAAAGAGCAGCGTGGGACTCTGGAGCAGCAAATAGAGGAGGCAGTGAGGAGAGGGAGAATAGAAGTGGAGAAGGAGAGAAGGAATGCACTGGTCTTACAGAGTAAAGTGACTGAGCTTCGGAAAGTAAGTGGTATCAGAAGCTGTCTTTTTATTCTTTGCATTTACACTTTTAAGTAAAACAGATGAAAACAGCTATGGTTCCATTGAATACATTTATATTAATAAATATTCAATAATAGACAATAAATAAGTGAATCTCACAGAATGACTCAAGAACATGTCAAGGCCATATGTAAAAAAAATATATAAATATATTATTTTAATTGTATAGTACATTTATGCATTAGCAGACTCTTTTGTTTTTGCAAATACTTTTTTGTATCTATATCTAAACAGCATTTAATATTAGAGTAAACTACAACATTTTAATCATGATCCAAACAAAGATTAGATTGTATAATTTTGAAATTTGAAGCAAAACTAGAATGCTTTGCTTTTTGAAACTATACTATATAAAACATCTGAACGAAACAAAAACAGTAGTTGGCAGTTATGGAACGCTTATGGAACAGCAGAAATATATAATTTTCTTGGTTACTGCTGTAAACAAAGCAGCGCTGCGCTTATGGACACTACTTTAATATGCATTATACAGAGGCAAGATGAAAAGAAAATACCATCTAAACTTTTCTGAAGACAGTCACTTCACCTCCAAGATAGATTCATATAAACTCCTTCCTCCAACTGTATCAAGATTGGTTTAACATGTCTCAACCAATTTGAATCGTTTATGCATTAGCAGACTCTTTTGTTTTGTTTGCAAATCATTTTTTTTGTATTTAAAGCTATACATCATGGTAGTATATATTTGATATATTGCTTCTAGGGATGTAACAAATCACTTAACTCACGTTGCGATACATTTCACATTACTGATTTCACAATACGATTTTCTCACTATTTATTTATTTTTGTTTTTTTACAAAATAAGATTTAAGGCAAATCTAAGACAATGTCAGAATTCAAAAATCTCAGTTGTTCTAAACATAGGCTTCATTTTATTTATGCAAAATAGAATTTCTTTCTGGTTAATTTCTGTTTTCTTGTTACAGGAGTCAGAGAAGGAGGTGGTATGTCTGAAGCAAACTTTGCAGCGGTCTAAAAAGGACTTCAGGAGCTGCGGACAGCCCTCTCTGAGAAAAAAACAAAAATACAAGAGAAGAGCAGCCAGACTTGAGCAGCTGAGCAAACTCTGGGCGCAGGACATACACAGCGAGTGTGTTTGCTTGCAGGAGTTACTTAAACACAATGGCCTAGCTGCTGAAAACAAGAACTCATCAGACAGGTGTGCTTACTTATTTGTAGTACATACAGTATGTTCGTGTATAAGAGACTTCTACCTAAAACATTGTGCACTGGTCCTAATGTGGGGAAATGCAAAGCCAAAGTAACTTACAAATAAGGGACATAAGACTATTTTGCAAACAAGTCTAAAAAGCCCGAAACTAAAATAAAGAAAATTAGGCAAATTGTTTTGAAGGTGATCTGAAGCAATATTAGTGAAAATTGAACTAATAAAAGTAGATTTTTCGGAAAGTTCAAAATTGTGAAAAATCTTGACCTGTAGAAATGTAAATTTTGGTATACATTTGACTCTGTATGAGCCATGGAATCAGAGGAAAAAAGAATTTTGCTTTTAGATATTTTTTTTTTTAGGTTTTTAGTTTAAAAATTTTTTAAATTTGTCCTGTTGGTGGCACTAGAGAGTTTGTATAAGAAACTTCAATTTGCTGTGTTTAATGATATGACTGTCCTCTATCCGAGTGCCAAATTTTTGTCAAATTTGAAAACACACTTTACGAAAACGTTTTTGTATATCATAACTTTTTGCCAGCATTGTCTGAAGATGATCTCAACCAAATTTTCAACATTTTTCAAAAAATCAAAATTGCGATAAATCTTGACCTATAAAAATTGTAATTTTGTTAAGCGTTCGACTCAGAGAATCAGAGGAAAAATTTGCTCCAAATTTGCAATGGTTAATATTGAGACTGCTCTCTATCTGTTTGCCAAATTTCATAACTTTCCCGCAAGTGGTTCTATGGGCTGCCATAGACAACCAGAGCGGAAGAAGAAGAAAACTAACAGATTCAGTAGGTGCATAAGATCCTTCGGTGCTTGGCCCCTAATTAAAATAATAATTATCATAATGAGAATACAATACAAATCTAATAGTAATTTATATAGCATTTTAATTTATACTCTTTTAATTGTAAAGCAACTAAAACTGTGAACAAAATTTCTTTTTAATGTATTAATATCTTGATTTATGTCTCTGTTTTGTTTACCGCTGTGTGTAAACCTAAGGAGCACATTGAGGAAATGAGCATCTTATCTCAAGCACAGCTGCGCATGAACAATGGTGATACAGATGAACCGTGTGTCCATCTGCGCAGACAACTGCGGGCTAAAGATGATGAGCTCAGACAGGTGCAGAACAACATGGCACAGTTGAAAGACAAAACCACTGCAAGACTTGCACACAAATTTGAGCTGAAGCTTAACGCAGTGCTGGAGATGTACGTCATATGCTCACTGTTTCAAGTGGATCTTGAATGCTTATTTTTATTGAACTTTCACAAGTTGAGTGATAAGGTTAGTATTAAAAAACACCACTTTCATGTAGAACAGCACTACATTATTAAAACGTTTTTTTTTTTCTTAAGTAATTTCACCTGTGGCACCAAGAGAACTGCTCAAGAAATAAACGAACGAACTGGCTACCATTGCTCATGATTTGAAATTATACAAAAGAACATTAAAATCATGTTGGAACATCCACCATAACCTTTACTGTATTAAACAGGAGGGTCCCAAAGCCCAGAGCAGAGCAGCAGAAGAGACTGGAGAGACTGGAGGATGAGATGAGACATCTGACTGGGGTAAATGCCAGTGTTTATTTTTGTATTTATTATTACAAAATTGTTCTTTATTATATTTATTTACTATTATAGTTTTTATACTTTGAACTAGCTTTTAACATTTTAATTTTAAATGTTAATTTTTTTTTAATACTATTTAGCTTTAATTTTCATACCTGAGCTTAAACTTGTTTTATTTCACTTAGTTGCCGACGCAACATTTAATTTCGTTCAACATTTTATATTTTATTTCAATTTAAAATTTCAGCTCTTATTAATAATTTGAATAAAATGTATACCCATATCATGCTGCTGGTATACATTTTAGCATTATTACTCATGTTCAGAACAACAGCACTTATATAGTTTAAATACAAACTGAAAACATACTTGAGGCAACATTTTGCATGCTTACTTTCTCTGTAATTCTTTATGATTGTAGCAGAACACATAGTAAGTTCATCTCCCTGATTCTCTCGGTTTCTCTGCAGCAATACCGAGACTACAACGAACCCCAGTCTGCACCCCCTGCTCTTCAGGGTGACACAGACGTCCAAAACTCTCGAGTCAGCCAAGACCTGACCTCATTTAAACTTCTGCAGCACCTCCAGAGTCGCATTCTTCAGCTTCGAGCAGAGAGCCAAACCCTCTGCCCCAGCCACATGAAGTGGGACAGGGATCCCACAAACCTGGGTGGGTCTTATTTGGAAACAGTAAATCAACCAGTCTCAGATTATTAACAAAGTTAACTAAATATTTTAGGGTTTTAATTTTTAGTATTATTTATATATTATAGTTCTTTAAAATATTTTTTAATGGTTTTTATAAATTTATATAGTTTTTTATATATATATTTGTTTTGTTTTTTTTTTTTTTTGTTTTTATTTTTTTTTTTTTTTTTTAGTAGTAAGTTGTTTTTTTTGAAAATATATATTTTAACATTTTATGTTATACTTAATTTTTTAATTTATTTCAAATAATCAAAATATTTTTTAATAGTTTTTTTCATTTTTTTTTTTTTTTTTTGCCAGATTGCTCCAGCCTAGGACAGCTATAGGACAGAAGATCACTTACCAAAGACCATATCCAGTTAACATTTACTTTCAGCATTAGAATTTGTTCATAAATTGTTGATTTTATGGGAAAATCATGTGCAAGTAAAATTAATTAAAGGTATAGTTCACCGAAAAATTGTGTCATTAATTACTCATAAGACCTTTGTACATCTTCAGAACACAAACTAAGATATTTTTGATGGAATCCGAGAGCTTTCTTACCCTTCATAGACACCAATGGTACTACCACGTTCAAGGCACAGAAAGGTAGTAAGGACATGTGACATCAGTGGTTCAACCGTAATTTTATGAAGCTACGAGAGTTCATTTTTGGGTGAACTATCCCTTTAATACCCTCTGTGGAGCTCATTAGCGATGTTAATGGTCAGGACAGACAGAGCCCTTCACTGTAAGTGAATGTTTCAAATAGACCAAAAGATGAACTTTGATATAAAATGAATAATTCTTGATCTTAGAATTTTGATTGAGTTTACTGTGAAATAATGAACAGATGTAGTGTGTACCTAACATTATTTACAACTGGTCATTTAACTGTTAATTGTTTTTTTATGTGATTTTTTTTAATGAATTATTATTGTAATTGAATAACATAACTCAAAGCAGACAATTCATGATTTTGTATGAATGTTTTTTTCTGCATAAATAAAATGTTGCAAGCAGAGAAGTATAATGCCAAACTGATTTTATTTAAAAACAAATCTGTCATAGTACGATATAGTCAATATTTACAAATTTTATATTTTGACTTTTGGCAAAACGTATAAATTGCAAAAGGGTAAAACGAAATGTTTAAACAATCATTTTAGGCCAATGTTTAAAACACAGACAAAATGGATTTGCAGCTTACTGTATTTCAATGTGGTTTAATAATTGCAGCCAGACTTAGAAGTGATATTTGTTCTTCAGCTGGAAAAACAGAACCAGGTAAAATGAACGACTGAAATCAATAGATTTCAATTTGTATACCTATGCATCTCCACCAACAATCACATTTCTGTTGTGTAGATAGTTAAACCGGTTATAAAGATCACGGCTGCTGTCTCTGTCCAGTTCAAGAGCACATGGTGACCCTTCCAAAATCAACCTCCCATTCATTTCATCAAATTCATCAATCGGCGCTTTCCATAACTACAGCATCTTAAAAAAAATAAAATAAAAAACTGACAGGACACTGAAATAATACTAACTGCCTACAGAAAAACCTAAAATATTTTGCATTGTTAACCAGTAATGTGTTTGAATATTCACAGCTTTCAACAGCAAAGAGTGGATGTGAAGTTGCAACTGCACATTCAATCAATGTACCACTGACCACGTTCACATAGGATACTTCCCATTTAGTCTAGTGCAAATATGGTCCCATCTACAGAAGCAGCGCAGGTTGAAACAAAGAATACATGGCACAAGAGAAATCTCATGTGAGCATTTGTGAATTACTCATTATGCTCTCCCCTTATAGTAATTCCTTGTTTGCACTGATAAAATTCAAAGCTTTTTTGTACACACAGGATGCTAAGGTTTTTGGTAAAGATTTCCCTCTATAACTCCATGTCTTCCTCTCCAGAGTTGAGGAGCGCAGGGCTGCTGAACAGCGGGCTGAAAGTCTGCTCACTGGGTGCTGTGAACTGGGGTTGGGGTGGGGGGCTGCTGATGTGGGGTACAGGGGTGGAAGTCTGTCTGCTCACTGCCAACTGCTTGCGCTGCTGTTTATGTAAAGAGTCCTTCAGCCTCTGGGTGAGAGGGTCCTCTGGGGGGCGCCACAACACCAATTCCATACAGGAGCAGCTCCTGCAGAGGTGAGTGAAGAAGAGCATGCTAAACTAGATTTCTTTACAATGAGCTCAGTGCTGTTAGTAGAAGCCGATGTTCTGCTGCTGTTTGTTTTCATACAATGACGAAAACAATAAGAATCCATACGATTTCATATCAGTCGTTCAGAATTGGTCATTTAAAAGCACAGGAAAACAATTCTATTTACTTTCTCAATAAATGTGCCTCATCTAATTTAGGCATTTTAAAAGTTCTTTATCAGAATCAGTTTTTTATCAATACACTGAAAATAAATACTTTTTTTCATGTTTTGATTTTACATAAGGGTCGATAAGATCTTTCAAGTTTTTAATGTTTTTGAAAAAGTATCAAATAGGCTGCATTTGTATGATCAAAAATATAGTAAACAGTCATGTGAAATAACTTTTGTATTGTAATAGCTGTTTTCACATGATACATTAGAAATCATTCTAATATGTGACCCTGGACCACAAAACCAGTCTTAAGTAGCTGGGGTGTATTTGTAGCAATAGCCAAAAAAACATTGTAACAGCAGCAAAATTATCGATATTTCTTTTATGCCAAAAATCATTAGGACATTAAGTAAAGATCATGTTCCATGAAGATATTTTGTAAATTTCCTACCGTACATATATCAAAACTTAATTTTTGAGAAGTAATATGCATTGCTAAGAACTTCATTTAGACAACTTTAAAGGTGATTTTCTCAGTATTTTTGCATCCTCAGATTGCAGAGATTCGGCTTTCAGATGATGTATAAATATCAATTTCAAAAACTTGACCCTTATGATTGGTTTTTTTGGTCTATGGTCACATAGCACATTTGCAGCTCAAGAAAGACTTATTAACAGACAAGAAAGTATTAATTTCTTAAAAAAAAAAAAAAATTCAGCCCCAATGGTAGTACAGGCTTATTCATTAACACTTGAAATGAAGCTTATTTATGAATTTCTTTATCAACTTAAATTTAAACAGATGTGTTAAATCAAAGAGCCAATAAGTGTTAAGAACATACAGAAACCCGAAAATAAGATACGCACACTGATTGCGCTACTGTTTGGGGTAGAATGTCACTGATCCCCCGCTGTAGCCCCTCTCTTAAGCTGTCAGACATCACCAGCACTGGTCTGCACTGAGCCGGTTCCACATCAAGCTCTTCTTCATCACTATCATCCTCCAAAGTTATCCTGTACCAAACACACACAATATATCAGGAAGACTGCCTATAAAAAATGTACAGTTTTTAAAGGTAGCATAACATCAGATTGAACTTTCAGACATCTCATTTCTGAACAATGACTCTACAAACACAAGCAGAGATACACCCCCAGTTTCACAGACAAGGTTTAAGCCAAGTCCCAGACTAAATGCATGTCTGGGCTGTTTTAACTGAAAGAAACACGCACTGACTGATCTTTAAAATATGTCAGTGCCATTGTTTTGTCTCAAGATGCACACCAGTAGTGTTATTTCTAAGGCATGTTTATAAAAGATACTTAAATGTCCTAATTGAACTATGGCCTAATCCCGGCTTAACCTAAACCCTGTCTGTGAAACCAGGCCACAATGATTGAAATTAAGATAATGACGTCTTCATTTCTGTCTCGCCTGTCTTCGATCTCCTGCAGTCTCCTCTGAGTGGCCTCTACCTCCATGCTTGAGCCTTCTGTGGGAACTCTGGGAAGTGGAGACAGAGTGGATGTAAAGGGCAGACCCATTTCTTCTGTCCTGGGTTCAGTGTGTAACTGAACCAGGCTGGTCTCAGAAGGGGAAGAGGTGATAGACTCCACAGACCATCTTTGGCTCACTTTAGGACTTGGATACTCATCTGCTCCTTCCTCTCCCATCAGCTTTCGCCGTTTAGGACTGCAGCTTCTGAAGGGAAAAAGGGCCATGAAAAACCCACTGCAGCATAGAGCAAATCTCACGAGCGGAAACCGTTTACTCACTCATCATCTGTCCTTCTCCTCTGTTTCCTCATGCATCTTCTATCCCAGCTTTTAAGATGAAATGCACAGACAAATAAGATGAGCAGTCTTCACTTTATTGAATAAATGAGTGCTGTGTAAAAGCACAAGACCATAAAACTTACGTATTTGGCATATATCCACCTGTCAGATGACTCAAGTCTCTGATTGTGGCCAGCTCGCTGCTTCCAGACCTGGTGCCCTGTATCATCCTCCAGCTAAAGATGAGCTGAAAACATCAGAACAGTCACACAGTGTGAATAGAGTAGAAGAATCTGGAAAACAGAAAAATTAATAAATCAATGGTTCGAGACCTTCAGTACAACATGACCTGAGTATTAAATACTAAGACAAACGCAAATATTTTATCTTTACCTTCAAAGAAGATTTATACATAAATCATACATACCTAAATAATGCATGGCTATTTTTTTTAAGTAGGACAAACTGTCATTTGCAGGTGTGAGTTGTAGATGTAATAAGCTAACTGGTCGCTAACTCGTTACTAACTTGGTCATGTCATATTTTCCTCTACATTAGGCCATAACATTGTAACGCTCTGAAAAAGTATATATCTTTTTTTCTTTCAGCTTGCTTGTAATGATTTTTAATTATTCTCCATTAAGAAATATTTTGGTTCTCTGGATAAGAATAACTTGAATTGATCGCTGGCTGCAGATTGAAACATCCTCCAGTCATACGCCCCACAACAACATGCACAACAAAACACAGTTTGTTCTTCCATTACGAACACAAACACTTACCTTTCACACGCCCCCCAAAAGCGGAAAGCCAAATTTGCTTAAAATGTGGAAAAGTATCTAAAGACAACTGGCATCGGAAGTTGCAAGAGCCAAATGTTCGTTCTTAATTTTAAGACGCCTTTCTAGAACGGTGTGAAAGTGAACGGTGCTTCACGGGATTTGTAGTTCGTTGGTTTTGTAGTTCTTTAACCGGAAGTGCGCTATAATAACAGTAAACAAACTTTTGGAAGAAAGAGGAGAAATGTTCTTGTTGTGAAACATTAGAAAAAAATGAGCGAAGAAAAGAAAACAAAAATAGAGGAAACCAGATAATTAAGAGCACAGGTCGACAATAAGTTGCAAAACTACAAACTCTATAGATGAGTAACTAACTCCACCTCTACTGCCATAATGTGTTAGAAAGGCTTTTTTTGTGTCAGGTGTTCATTTTTAACTGGATTCAGCAGGATACCTAACTTCGCCTTAAAATGGTAAGAACCACTACCACTTTCTAAACACATTGATTGAATTTGCTTTAGTATTATACAGAATGTTTAAGCTCAAAACGCATTAGAAGTTAGAATTTAGGTAACTGCTATAAAATAAAATAAAATGTTAATATGCTGTTTTAATAACAAATTTCAACATTTCTATGTATTGTCATTGTCAGATTACTCTTGTCATTGTGAGTGCGCTGCTGCTGGAGAGCCTTGTGGTAAGATTTAATACATCATTTAGTCTTTCTTTTCTTTCGGTTTTTCCCCCTTTTTTATTTTTATTTTGATTTGTAGTCATCATATGATCTGATCATGTGGTTGGGATATGACAGAAATCATGTTACTGCACAATACGCTTTCCCTATTTCTACAGGAATACCTTTACGAAAAGTACTGTACCAGTACCATAGTACAAAAATGATGGACTTAGAAGGTTCTTTGCTATATACAAATATACAGAATCATTACCATATTTATATGTTATTTGGGTATTTTAAATTAAAGATTGCCACAGAAATACGGTATGTCCAAAAGAATAGTAGTCTATAACTTTTTGGTGTTTTTTAATTATTTTTTTATTGCAGGTTTAGATGTTTTCCAAAATGTTCGCCCTGCGGCTCTCAACACACCATAATCAGCTAAAGAGAGTGAACATCTCAACCACATAAAGGCAGAGTTTCATGATGATATTGAGAAGTATGGAAGACATTTCACATCTTTCTCATTAAATTTTAAAACAACTGCAAATTGCATCAGGAATGATTGTCACTGTAGTGGAATAAATCCAACCCACCCTGGTTCTGTGGTCATCTATTCTAGAATATTGTTCTGTTTCAACTGATTTTGGTTCTGCCTGTAATGTATTATTACTAGTTTATATATCTGCTTGCAAATCTCTCAGAAATAATGAGTTGGTGGTTGGCCGTCTAGCTCTGTACATCTTGGCTTTAAAGTCTTCCTGTCATGATCTGGAGAGTGTACATCTCACTCATAATGAGATGGAGTCTCTCCTCATTCACCTTAAGAAAGAGATGGAGGAAGGAAAACAGAACATTGCATGTAAGGGGCAATTTATTGTAATAGGGTACTGAAGATTTTTTAATGTCTCTTGTGCTTACCAACCAGGCTGCATTTGATTAAAAATACAGTCAAAACAGTAATATGATCGATGTTGAAAACAGTTGCACTGCTTAATAGTTTTTTGCTTTGTTTTTTTGAAAAATGCAGTAGATTTTTACACAGAAAGTTCAAAACAAAACCATTTATTTGAAATAGGAATCTTTTGTCAAACCAATTTTAATGTATCCTGAATAAAAGTGTTATTTAATATCTATATCTATATATCTACAGGTATATATGTCATTTTGTTGTACTGTATGTCTAATTTTAATATTCTTTTCTGCAGTCGGTCACCGTCCAAAGACCAGCTACTACCAGTACTCTCTGGGCATTCTGGCTCTGTGTGTGAGCAGTGTTAGAGTCAGCACACATGTCAGCCAAAAACTCATCCATGCTGTGGAACATAGACAGTTAAAACACGGAGAGTCCTCATGTGTCGGTGAGTTTAAATCAACTCTTTTTTTGTTTTTGGTTTAAAGAAATGGTTCACTGTAAATCCAAACCCATATGACTTACTTTCTTCTGTGTTACACAAAACATTTCAAGCAATTACAATGAATGGAAACTGAAGCCTTCACACTTCAAAAAGGATGCAAAATACCATATTTCAGATTTTGAAGATTCTGAAGCACACACAGACACAATTAAAGTGTAATGTCCAGCACAGTTGTGTCCTCCTTTTGTATTAAATTTAAGGAAATATGTTAATTTGTCCTGAGGTCACTAACCAACAGGACTTCCTCCTTCACTCTTCAGACTCTCATGCAGTGGCAGGCATGGTCCTGCAGTGTCTAAAAGACGAGGGAATTGCTGTTAAAGATAATGCAGAGCTAGAGAGGGCTCTTGCCACCATTAAGCGGAGGCTTCTTGACTCTAAGAGAGCTGATGGTCACATGAGTTCAGTACGGGATTGGCAGTGCAGGTAAAAAAAAAAGATATTTGGTTAAATGAAAATGCCTTATTTGAGTGGCAGGTTCTCTGTCTTACAGGCCTTGATGGCTATGGGCAGTCAGATGGAGGAATGTGGCTCTGCTATGGAGGCTTTAAGGGCAGATCTTAAGAAACAAACATACCATAACCCTATGGCCATCTCTCAGGTCCTGCCAGCTCTACACCAATGCACTTACCTTCATCTGAAGAGCCAAGAATGTAGCAATGAGAATGGTATGTACAACATGCATGCAAGCTCAGTGAAGTATCAATCAGCAGAATTGTATTTTGTCCTAGGTTTATTTTTCCAGCTGCATTTAGAGTATTTTAACGGTATATATTATATACAAAATAGTATATGGTTAGCAGCAGATTACGTTTTAGTATTTTAATCTCAAAATTAGTTTTCCTAATAACTTTTGTTTCTTTCTTGTGCTCCATGATGTCCCTGCTTTAGACACTCTGACTCTTGATGCGGATTCCCCTTCAGAAGTCCTCCCAAGTCATGGGCAAGTGTCACTACAGGTGGAGGTTGTTAAATCAAGCGGTGCATCGTCTGTGTTTCTTCATGTACCCAGGGGCTCCTCGCTATTTGAAGCCCTCAACCTTCTCCAAGACAAACAAACTGGTTTCACGTGAGTTTTAATTTCTCAAGATGCTTTATTTGTTCTATATTGTCAAAAATGTTGTTTGCTTTTTTACTGTATTAATTACAACTCTTTGTTATGAATTTTGATTACGAGGCAACCTTTTTGCCCCTTGTATCACAGCTTTAACACAGAGGACAGCTTGTGGGGACCCTTCCTCAGTGTGGTCAATGAAGAACGAGCACTTCAGAAGAATGATCGTAGATACTGGCATATCTCCTCAGACGGCAACTCTCTGACACAGGGTGAGAGAATTCTACACTAAATAGGTGTAACAATGCACTTAGCATAACAAATGTATCGCATGGTGTCTTCCAGTCTCAGTCTATCTTATATTAATTACTGTGCTTTTCTCCTCAGGTATCAAAGACTATAAGATTGATTTATCTCAAAAAATCACTGTTAAGAACACTGGATATTGATTCCCCTGCTGGATGCAAGAGATGAGATGAATGGGATGAAAGTTTAATATGTTCATGAATTCTATGGATATAATTGTGTTTCATTTTGTTTTCTTGTCTTAAATAACTTTGAGTGTTGCCTCACTGATTGTGGCCTCAGTTTCCCTTAAGGTTCATGAAAACAAGAATCAGAACATATTAACATTGTTTGTATTTTACTTTAGAGATTTAATACACATATATCGTTTGAAATCTAACATATATTTTTGTGTGATGCTGCAGCTGCTACGCATCTAGATAAACAAATATAAAATAAATATTAATAATATTTAAAAAATGTGTGGCTTCATTAAAATGCAGAAAAAAACGTATCTCACACCATGGAGATAAAATGTTCACTGTAGCACATGGTTGCATGTAGTTGCACTACAGTAATGGAGACGGCTGAAAATAATGACAATATTGTTATGCAAAACGTCTTAAAAAGCACCGAACATATTTTCCCTTAACATGATTTTCCATGTAAAACTAAACCAGCGGAACGCAACACTTTGGTACATGCTATTCGTTGTTACGACCACTAGATGGCCACATAGTACTCCGTATTAAAAAGCTTCGTTCGTAACGAACTCTTGCTCTACAGTTGAGAGGAATGCGTCGCACAGTACGTTTATTTTATGTAACGTTACAGCTGTGATATTGCTCTGCTATTTCAACCTACAGACTCTGATCTTATTGACAGAATGTGACATCAGTCTACAGATGCATATTAGCTTTTTTTTAGGTAACGTTAACTCTTACGCAACACCTGTGTTGTGCATGATTTCTAATGAAAATAAATTAAATAAACCTTCAACACTGTATAGAGTTTCTGTTTTAATTTCCAACATCTGCATGTGTTATATGTGTCATATTACATTCTCTAGATTTTTAGTGAGCCTTGGCTTTTCAGACGAATTTGTATCGAGACTTTTATTTTGAAATGTGATCTTCGTGAGTGTAGCTAACCTTACAGCTACGTACTTCACAAATACACAGAGCAACATTTCAATGATTTCATTATTCATAAGCTGTAGAGGATTTAGTATGAGCACACTGCACAGCAAGTCACAAATTTAAGATGTGGAGCTTTGGATCCAAGCACTCAGTTGGTCTAGTATAGACGACAATACCACTGTAAGTACAAGAGCATCACAAATTGAGAGAAATCTGTTAGATATTCAGTTCCGCGTTAGCAGGCTAGTGTGTACAAGCAGCTGTCAAAAATCTGACTTGACAGCAATCCACAATATTACGTTAGTTCATGTACAATTTGCGTTTAAAAAAATATTTTCAAGATATGTTTTGCACTATTTTCTATTATATAAACATCTCGGTCCTTTCTATTATGGTAGAAATCGTTGTATCAGGTTTGTCTCAAACTTAGCGAACTGCTTACCTAGACAGAATCGCGCTTATAGTGTGCCAAAATGTTGTCTAGGTAGGCAGCTTACTAGGTTTTGAGACACAGCCTTAGGCATCACTGCAAATTAGAGTTACTGCAGCGCTCTGCAGCAAGTCAATCCATGAAAGAGGCTTGCTTTTTTTGTCATTTATATGTCTACAGCTGCACGTCTTCATATAATGCATTGCAGCTTCATTCAATTGAGTTCACTGTTGTTGTTTATTTCTTGTATGTTGTAGTAGCAGAAGCTGATCAGCTCTTGAATGAAGGTCTTGTAATGCTGGACTGCAGTAGCTGTGTCCTTCTTTGGAAGAGGGGATCCTGAGATGAATATATTCTGAGATCTATTATGCTGTGCCAAAGCAGGACTCATTCACCTCTCAAACCAAAGTAGAAATGGTTCATGAGCATTGCAAGAAAACTGTCCACCCACAGACAGACAACCTGGAGACATCATAGAAGCCTATTTGAGACAAGAATATTCAGTATCTGTAATATACACCTAGAGGCATAGTTTGGTCAAGATGTTTTCCGCTCTGAAGAAGCTCGTTGGCTCTGAGCCGGCTGGTCAGGTAAAGGACAAGAACATCCCTGCTGGCCTGCAGTCAATGAACCAGAGTCTGCAGAGAAGATTTGCTAAAGGGGTTCAATACAACAGTAAGTCAAATGCATGACGAGTTAAAACCCTCAGGGGAAATGTATTATTAATGATAAATAATTAGAATGTGCGAGTTTTTGGATTATTTAAGTGATGTTTCTTTGCTTTGCCTTAAATTTTTACCAAGATTTAATCCATAAAAGGCCTACATATTGGCCTAAATCATAACGCACACAACATGTCACAACAAATCAGGTCTGTGTTGCTGGAGCCCATAGTTACTGTGTGCTAGAGATAAGATTATTAACGCGAGCTCTAACATGTTATGTGTGTTCTTTAAGTGAAGATAGTTATTCGAGGGGATAGAAACACTGGAAAGAGCACCCTGTGGCATCGGCTGCAGGGTAAGAAGTTCCAGGAAGAGTACATTCCCACTCAGGAGATCCAGGTCACTAGTATTCACTGGAATTACAAAAGTAAGCTTTTTTGAATTTATTTAACAGGCTTTTGTTGTAAAGAAGTGAGTTTTATTTTAATCTAATTAATTATTTCTTTCCATCTATGCATCTTAAATATGTCAAAATAGATTTACATCAAGGTAAATATGCAGTCTGTCAGGTAGAGGATAAGTAGATATGCTGGATTTCGTTTTTAAATGGCCTGCATCAAACATTAGAGGCCTAGTAGTATGTTTTCCCTCTGTATTTACATCCATCTGTAACCTGTTGGCTGTAATTTACTGTGAGGCATCCTGCTTTTGATAGCGGGCATGGCTGTACTTGTATCCAATATGTTACTCGTGCTCATTGCAAAGCACTTCTGGCAAAGTAAAAATGAAATGAATTGTTATCCCAAAAATGAAAATCCAATTTTGTTTCTTTATCAGAACAGAATTTTTTTATCAGCTATTTGAACACTCATTCTGATACAGAAGATCCAGTGGTTGCAAGTGATGTAGCGCTAAATTTCTCCAAATCTGTTCTGACAAAGAAAATGGATGGTCCTAGGGTACATTTTTATTTTGGGTGAACTGTTCCTTTAAGAAAACAGTAAATTAATAAATTAAAAATCAACCAGTTAAATTCTGAGGCTGTGCACATGTGTTTTTGTACTGCGGCTACTTAGAAGAATCACTGCAAAATAAAGGGATTGAAAGAAATGTAAGGAAGCGACCTCAGTTTTTCAGAGCTGCTCAAATTCTTGTCATTTCTCTTCAGCTACTGATGATGTGGTGAAGGTAGAGGTTTGGGATGTGGTGGATAAAGGTGAGTGTCCTCCGGTCTATTTCAAATAAGTTCTCAGCATTCAGATCAGGCGACTTTGTAGACATTATTTTAATATTTATCATAAGGCTGGAACACACTACAAAAGTTTTGCACAGTTTTGCAGTCTGGAGGAGTCCGTGCTAATTGCTTAAATTCAGAAAGCAGATTTTAAGCAGTCAAAGTTGACAGATTTCACAGAAAGTCACATCATGTGTGATAGGTGCAAACTCTTGCTTCATATTTGAAGCAAATTTTAGAACAATGTTTTTATTTGTCTCACGCGTCTCCTAGCAACAAGGAGCATGTTTGTGTTTGTTCAAAATGGCTCGAACGTCTAATAGTGTGTGACACTCAGCTGTTTATTGTGTGATGTCCAAATTTTCTCTGTAAGCATTTACAAAGTCTAGAAGTGTATAAAGGCTAGTTTTCAAAAATCTGTCGAGGTTTAAAATTAATGTAGTGTATTCTAGCCTTCATGCATTTTCTTGTTTATGCCTTTTAATGCCAAGTTTAGTGTAGAGGTACTGCATGTCATTGTTTAATTCACAAACTCATCTCATTCTGACGGTCGGTCATACATGAAGCCATTTCATCCAGCCCTCCTTCATCCCCAGTCATATATATATTAATGGTATTTTTCTTACTTGCTGTCCAACCAGGCCAAAAAATCCCCCTTCCAGAAGGTGTAGGTGAGAAACTTCAGAGATTGTAGACTTTAGGCTGTGACTTGCCTGTGCTTGATCCGTTTGTTCTGTTATCTGAGTGCCAACATTTTGTGTTGACTGACTTTTCACTCGCTGCATTCTGGCAGACTACAAATGTACCTAATCTAACGTGTGTTGATCTAAAAAAAAAAAAAAAAAAAACGGAACGTAAAGATGTGGAGTGGTGATACCTAGATACCACAGGACACCAATTAGTGCTAATGTCACTTATGTCGCTTCCTTTGTGAAAGGGAAAAAGCCACAAAACCAGTGACCTATTTTTGATGCTGTTTTTGAAGTTAGTGAAAGTTGTCAAATTTGATGTGTTCTTACAATATTTTGGCTTTGACATTCTCTAGGAAAGGGGAAAAAGAGAGGTGAAACCTTGAAGTTGGAGAATGAACCTCAAGAGGTAAGTCTGTGGTGATGATCTATCAGGTTTTTACAGTTTCACTACTACACTACACTACTATTTTCAAGACTAATAATAATGCAAAATATACCCAAAGCACCAAATCAGCATATGTCTCTTTGCCTTTAGCAGACGGATAGTGAACTGGCCTTGGATGCTGAGTTTTTGGATGTGTATAAGAACTGCAATGGTGTGATTTTGATGTTTGACATCACCAAGCAGTGGTAAGGGAACAAAGACAATCAGCAAGATCTCTAAAGACTACTTCTCCATCATGCAGAACTCGCAACAAGCACTTTGCTCTACAAATCTGTGCTTTTCATGATCCAATAGGACTTATAATTACATTCTGCGGGAGCTGCCTAAGGTACCCACTCATGTGCCTGTGTGTGTACTCGGAAATTACCGGGACATGGGAGAACACAGAGTCATTTTGCCTGATGACATCCGTGACTTCATTGCCGGCCTTAACAGGTAAGATCACTGCAGGCAACAAAAATGACTAAACTGACCCTTTTTATTGTCTTAATATACATTTCTGATCATTTTGAAAATAAGTAGTCAGTTTATCCATTATTCCAAAGAAAAAATAGAAAAAGTCTCCATAGCCTTTCTTTAAAATAATATTTGACATTTGCCTTTTTATTTTTAACCACTTCACTATGCATTCATAGACGTTGTTTATGCTTTATACATTGTGGTGGGCCAATTTTGAATTTAAGATTAGAAAAAATAGACTATGTTTATTAATGAGTTGATCTTTTATTATTCTCAGTGGGCTTTGTTGATGTTTGATGTCTCCGTGATTTTTTAGACCCCTTGGCTCCTCTTACATCCATTATGCAGAATCTTCCATGAAGAACGGTTTTGGTTTAAAATATTTGCACCGATTTTTCAACATTCCGTTCTTACAGCTTCAGGTAAGCAGGTTAATTGTCTAGCTTAGAGTATCTCTAGCTTTATCAAATCAAACCTCAACCAGCTACCAGACAGCTATCAGTGGTCATTTGTAAATGTTAATATCGTCTAAGCTCAATTATATGGCATGAGATCAGTAATCACAGGAATCTTTCTCTGCGTGTTTGCCTTTATCTCTGTTCTCATTACCCTAGCTGTTACAGCTTTCATTGAGAAGATAGTGAATGAAACTTTCATTTTAATTTCTACTGCCAACTTCCACAGAGAGAGACCCTGTTACGACAGCTAGAGACCAATCAGTTGGACATTGATGCCACGCTAGAGGAGCTAACAGTTCAGCAGGAGACAGAAGACCAGAATTATGAGATGTAAGAACTAAAGAACACCCCACATAAACTTCCTGTGTTTTAATTCTCTTTTGCTGGACAGTCAAAACTTCTAAATCAAATATCAGCGACATTCCATGCACATACAGCTATACAATTGTTCAAAACTTTGGAGTCAGTAAGAGTTATTTTTTTTAATTAGTACTTTACACTTATACACTCATTTTAAGAAATTTTCTAATTATTTTATGTAATTAATAACGGCATAAACTAAAAGTGACAGTAGAGACATTTATATATTATATTAAAAAAAATGTTTTTTTAAAAAATACTGTTCTTTCGAATGTTCTGTTTATTGTAGGGAAATTGTTTTGTCACAGTTTCTATAAAAATATTAAGCAGCACTGGTTTCAAAATTGATAGTAATTTTTTTAGCACAAAATCAGCAGATTAAAATGATTTCTGAAAGATCTTATGGGGTCATATGATGCTTTTTTAAAGATCATTATTTTGTGTATTTGGTGTAACAGAATATGTTGACATGCTTTAATTTCCAAAAAAATATTATTTTCAAAATACTGTACATTATTGTAGGCCTTCTATACCCCGCCTCTTTCAAACTGTTTTCTACAAAGTCCCTCCTTCTGACAAGCGCAGTCTGCTCTGATTGGCCAACTGACCCAGTGCATTGTGACTGGCCGAACAACACTGCAAGCACTCGTCAGAAATGTAACGCCCCTTTCCATATTCGCGAGCTTCATCTTTCAAAATAAATGTAAAGACAGTTAATAATGTCCTTAGTTTTACCATCAGTTCAAGCCTGAAAGGGGAATAGAGTCGTGTGACAGACACAGTGATGAAGCTTGCATGTGTTTGCAGTACACAAGCCACAGACGGTTAAGACAGCTGACTCCACAGAGTGACCCTGTCTCTCTCTATCACACACAATGCGCAAAACTCCACATTTCCACAACAGTCAATAGCAAACACTTAAACTAATAACAAAACATACTTACAGAAGCTGATTCAGAAGCACCAGATTGTCGTAGCAAAGTCAGAATTACCGCCTCTCCTAGGTTCACGAAACGATCGTCCACATTGCGTAGCTGTTCTGTTGTAAGTAATCTTAAAGCTTCCTAAATGCATCTACTTTCGGAACGCCAAATAAAGTGCTTTTGCTTTCACCTAGATACACACAGCACCTCCCTGACATAGCTGCTTCAGCACTAACTGCGGTTACTGAAACCACACCTTCTTACTTTGCGTGAACATTTGGGAGGCATTACGCAAATATTTCCACATAGTGATGTAGACATGTGGGGGCGTGTTTGAATGAGCCGTTTTAGGAGGGTGTGGCAGAGTCTTAACTTTGATGAATATCTATTTGGATTTGAGACTTTAGTCTTTGCAACTTTTCAGATCTTCATGCACCAAGAGCTTGTAACACTCCAAAGAGAAAGGAAAAATTGAAATCGCATCATATGACCTCTTTAAAGCCTGCAGCAATAGCTGCTGAACCTTTGCCACCATGTTAATAAATTACATTTTAAAATATATTAAAACAGAAAACATTTTTTTTATTGTAAGCATTTTTCACAATATCTTTTGACCAAAAAAATGCAGCCTTGGTGAGCATAAGAGATTCTTACCAATCTTACCAAACCCAAACCCAAACGTCTGAACACTAGCCTAAGTTCCTTCACAAAAGTGACATTGTTCGGCTGTTTGAAATTTTGAAAGCATCCACAACTGCCTATTCTTAGATTTCTGAACTGCAGTCAGTGGCGTCTGACTTTTATGATACAGTAGGTGTCTGTTATAACTTTCAGTTTCCTGGAAATGAAAGACTCTCGTAGTAAAGGCTACAGCTCTCCCGGCCCTGCTAACGGACAGAGTCCCTCCTCAGGCTCGCAGTCTCCCGTCGTTCCTCAGAGCGGTTGCTCCACCAGCAGCTCCAGCCCTTGTAGCCCCCAGCAGCCTCCCATTCCCTCCCAGACCCTGAAGTCTCCATCCCCCTCTCCATCGCCTCCTCCTCCCCCTCTTTCCTCAACCCAAGCGGCTGCGACCTCTCCCTCCCCTTCCTCTGCTCACCCCGGCCCGACGGTCTCTGCTCCAGCTCAGGCTTCTGCCTCTGCTCCTCAAAGCCAGAAACGCAGCTTCATCTCCAGGCTCTTTGGCTCCGCTCCCACACAGGATCCTCCAGCAGTCGCCCAGGGTGAGTTTTAGCATGGTTCTTCTAGCTGTGATTGTAAGCTCTTCAACCAACAGCATTTTTGACATTCTCACTTTTTTTGTGTATTAAATTTTCAGTGTGCTTGTTGTATTAGAAAACACTCAAAACAGAAAGATTGAGCTTTTATATACAGCTTTTATGTTTTTCTCTTCAAATGTTCAGTGTCTCAGTGACTCATTGTTAAAGGACTGTTCTAATGCTATGAACTGCAGAAGAGATTTGAAGGTTAAGAGGAATTCACACACACACACACACACACACACACACACACACACAGTCTCAGAGAGATTTTTTCCCGAGCGAGACCCACAAAGCCGTGAAAAATGGGGGGGATTAGGACTCGTGCACATCATAAGGATGTGTTGTGGATCAATAGAAAATCACAAGACCTTGTGCATTCCTGAGTTATGGAGAGGGTTTTATTAGCTCTTGCACACCACCTAAAGGAGCTAACAGTATCTATTTTGAAAAAATAAGATTTCAATATATAATTTTTTTTTTTTTTTTTCGTGTATTCCTCTTGTTTGGAACTTTTTGTAATTGCTGCTGTTTATATATTTTTAATGCAAGTTGTTTTTGCCCCAGATCATGTGAGCTCTTACTTCTTGGATTTCCACAGAGCCAGATCCAGTCTCTGCAGCGGCTCCGCCTACAGTTCAGAGCGTGGATGATTTTGTGCCAGACGAGAGACTAGACAAAAGCTTCTTGGAGGACAGTCTCCCTTCTAACCCAAAACCGGCTATGAACACCCAGCCCTCTACTGCGGGCCCTGCAGATAGTGACAGGTACATATAGAATATAGATATATATAGAAAGAAGGCATTCTTTATAAACTTTTATTATGTGATATGCTATTTACATTATACACTACAAAGTGTATACCAAAGTTTGGGATCAAAAAGGTTTTTAAAATGGTTTTGAAAGAATTCTCTTATGCAAAACTGCATTTGAGTAAAAAGAGTAAAATATTATGATTTAAATAATGGTTTTAATATATTGTTCGATGCAATTTATTCCTCTGATGAAAAAAGACCAGCATTTACTTAAAGAAGATTTTTTTTTTAACATTATTAATCTCTTTACTGTCACTTTTGATCATTTGCTGAATAAGGGTATTAATTCTTTAAAAAAGAAATGAAATCAAATATTCTGTCCCCAAACTTTTAACTGGCGGTGTACTTTTACATGTAAATGAACTTAGCTTGTGGTTTCTTTGTGATTTTCTCTGTGAGACAATATAGCTGATCAGTTCAAAAAAAAAGTTGAATTTGCATCCATATTTGTAACATGTTTATTTTAGTGATGGGGAAGGAAAAGACGGGAACCCGATGGTCGCTGGGTTCCAGGATGATTTGGACCCTGATGATGCAGAACTTGAACCCAGAGCTTCTATCCCCACTAAAGACTTGGACATCACTTTCTCCAGTGATGAGGAGGGTCCAAAGCCTTCTGTAGCTCAGGATGAAGATCTGAACCCTGGACCTCACCTGTAAGCTTAGAGTCCTGGCTTTCATTATTGAGAAAATGAAACTATATTTAATGAGTGAGATCTTAATGAACTTTTAGGAGTTCAAATTTTGTGTTGTGGGCAACATTTGTTTCCTGAAGACAGTCTGGTTTTCATGGTGTTTGTTACTAATATTTGTTTATTCAGGGTGGCTATGGATTCTTTATCACTGGAGGACAAACCAAAACCTATCCACAAAGAGCCATTGATCCAGGCCCAAGAGAGTGTCAGCAGTCTGAACGTAGAGGCTTCCATTCTAAGTCCCACTCCGGTACACAACACACAACCACTGCAGACAGCATCAGAAGCAGGAGCCCTGTCAGATCCCCAAGCACAGGTTGTAAAACAGAAAGAAAAATCGGCTCCGGTGGAGTCCTCTGACACAGACCCAGACGAGCCTGTGGCCAAACAGATGCTTTCATTTGTCATGGATGACCCTGACTTTGAGAGTGAGGAGGAAGTCACGCAGAAAGTGAATAAGGTACTGAGTTGATAATGATGAGCATTGTAGTTCATGTTTTGGATGACTTGTCTGGATGGATAATTTAACCAAAAAGACCTTTGCCTTCTTGTTTGATCCAGGAATCTTTCACAGTTAGAGATGATATTCCTGATCTCTCTGATGATGATATCACTGCAGCTAAATTTCCTGAGCCCATGAAGCCTACCGTACTCTCCTTTAAAAGCAAGAATGACGGTGACCTCTTTGGTCTAGGAATCGAGGAAAAGTCCATCAAAAGCAAAGACAGCAGTGAGGAACAAGATGGCAAGTCACTGGAATAAAACTATGTTTTTGTATGGAGAATATTAGCAATAGCCGATATAACAGTCAATATCAGTTTTTCTAGTGATTCTTTAATAAATATTGTGCAACATAAGTTGTATGTTGCACAAAATTAAATATTTTATAACTATTATATGAATAATAGATCATTAATATTACATTAGAAATATTATGTTAACACATGATTAAATATTATGTTAAATATACACAATCAAAATTTGGAGTCATTAAGAGTTTTTTTTAAATCAGTAAGGATGCATTAAATTGCTAAAAAGTGAGAGAAAAGTTATTTGTCATGTTACAAAATATTGTAACATTATATTCTATTTCAAATAAATGCTGTTCTTCTGAACATTCTGTACATCGAAGAATCCTGGGAAAAAACACTGCACTACTGTTTTCACCGAGTTATGATTTCACAGTGATTTCTGAATGATCATGTGACACTGAAGACTGGAGTAATGGCTGTTGAACATTTAGCTTTGCCATTACACAAATACATTAAATTTATAAATATATTATAACACAAAACTGTAAATTTAGTCTTGTAATAATATTTTACAAAATTACAGTTTTTACTGTATTTTGGATTAAATAAATGCAGCCTTGGTCAGAATAAGAGTCAATCTAATAGAAAATCTTAATCTTTAGAATGTAGTGTATATTTGCATCAATAAACGCGTTCTACTTTTCTTCTCACAGAAAAAGAAAGCAAACATTCTAAGGAAAAGAAGAAAAAGAAAAAGAGGAGCAAAGAGGTGAAATGTATTCAATTACAATCATTCAAAGATGAAATTACAGACTCTGTTTTATAACTACTTTGTATTTCATCTCAGGATGATGACAAAAGCAGCAAGAAGAAACACAAACACAAGAAAAAGGAAAGAGATGAGGCAGGTGTGACCGCAGATGAAAAGGACAAGAGAAAAAGAAAGTCACGAAGCAAGAAAACTGATGATCTTGAAGCTTTTCTGGCTGGCGAAAAAGGCTCAGCGAAAAGAGAGGAGGGCGACTATGAGGAACTGTAACACTCTCTCTCTCTACTAAAGAAATTGTTTGTGCATTGGTACCACAAGCTTGAAAATGTTCTCATGAAAAACCACAAAACATGCTTTCTCTAGCAGCGCAACATGTGATGATGTGTTGATCTGACTGACACGCTGGTTTCACACTGGTTTTCCATGTGCTACAAACACTTGCCAATCCATCCTCCATCCCTGAAGAGTTTGGAATGGACGGCGTAGTTCACACTCTTTGGGCTCAAACTGCAATAAGTGGAAAAGCCATGCAAAATTGTTACTTGCATGTAATTTGACCTTTTACGTTTTTCGGATTGAAATAGACCACTCATAACATTGTGTTTTCTGAATGTTTACATGCTCGCTTTTATATGGTTGCAATATTTTTGTCATCACATATGTGAACCACTACCACTCTGATACAATGTTTTTCATTGATTTCATTGCATTATTATTTGCCTTGTGTATGTGGATGAATTGGTGTTTATGCTCAATAGATGTTCTGAGAGCTTGGCTTTGTGTAGTTTTGCCGTGTGCTTAGTGTTTGAAATAAATATACTGTATTTCATGGTAGGATTATTTGTTTTTCCAAAATATATCAAGAAAAATATTTTAGAAATATAAAGGATGTTGTCAGTAAATGCACTCATGATGGGGGAGTAGTTACGAAATGGCAGACATGATTATTTTCGCAATCTTTAAATCAGGAAATGCCTTACAGGAAACTATGGTGAAAATGCAAAACTTTAAAGTGCTCAAATAGACCAGTTAAAAGTGCTTGTATAAAACAATGAGATCTATTTACTGTGTAATTGTGCTTTAGGTTTTTTTATTTGTCTGTAATTATGCCATTTTGAATTTTTGCACTCCATCGTTTTCGTCTACCGTACTGTTTTATGATTGTAAATTACAAGAAAATATCTATAATGCATTGTCAACTGAGTTTTTTTTTTTTTTGTTTGTTTTTTTGCCTAATATTTGATGAAATCACTGTTGATTGAAACTGTGCAGTTGCTTGAAAATTGAAATCAGTACAAAAATACTATAATATTTTTTTTCATTTTTTACTTTTTTCTCTTTCTCTACTAATAATGAAAGCAAGTTAGCAAAGATGGCAGACAATGTTTGACTTCACTTCATCTTCAAGTCTGATACAGTGTGTGCAAATGATAAAAAAAAATCAAATGGTTGTTATATATGCATTCTTACATCAAAATCGTGTTGAATTGTGTGTTCATTGATGCTTTGTTACATTGACATTTGTTGTTTTTTTATATAAAGAGAATTTAATAAGATCAGGCATACTGTTTAAATTAAGAAAACACACACTCACTCTCTCTCTCACGCACACACACACACACACACACACACACACACACACACACATATATATATATATATATATATATATATATATATTCCGGTAAAATAAACATTTCACACGAACGACACATTCAATAACAATAAGGTAATTTATAAACACCAAATTGTACGTTGATTTACATAACAAATGATACACAATAGCATGCTGCTATTGTCACTGAACATTTTTGTATTAAAAAAAAAAACAATTATAAGGAATTACAACAACAGAAACTACATTTACACTCAGTGGCGGCTTAAGACACACAATATTTTGTTTATTCTTCAGTAAAGGTGACGGCCTCATTCTTCCATCGCTTTTCTTTGGCATGTGACATCATGCAGCCTAATTTTTATGTTGTCTGCAAATTGGATAATTTCAGTTAAAAAACACATTTTATTGATGTTATCAGCAGAGACTTAATGAGATAAAAATGAACCCGTGCACTCTTACCTTTGTATCTCCATGCTTTCCTATGGTCAGCAAAACAGAGTGACATGTAATCAAATAAAAATAAACATTTACAAAGGTTAAAGACATGTTCAAAGCTTTTTTTAGTAGGCTATTGAGATTTTTAGTATTGAGGTGGTTTGTGATGACTCACTGTTTGAATATATGTGAGATGAAATGATCGTCACAGGGAGCAAAATAAATATAATCCAGCGGATGATGGACCAAGCAAAGTTAAATGGAGCTGCAATTGACATGATCATAGATTAATTAATTGTAAAAAAAAAAAAAAAAAAAAAAAAAAAAAAAATCTTACTTTAAGAATGCTACGGTAAAAATCTGTTAATTAACGTAACATAACGTAAAAACAGTAAGAAATCTAATGGGGCATTTCATGAACTTAAAACAGTAAAATACTGTTAAATTTACAGTTGTTGGATGTGGAAAAAAGTTGTCTTTTTACATTAAAAAAGTGTAAACTGAAATTCCCAAAATTCGCTGTGTGACACTTCACATTTGATATTTTTCAGGAACAAAACAGAAGTCCGTCAGGAAGATGGTATATTAACATAATCTTATATGGATTAATGAAATATAGCCTACGATTTTTAATACTTAAATCCATAAAACCTTAAATGTTGCTACCGTAAAGTTTCGGTAACCGCAATTGCTTTTTTTTCTTTACCGTAAATTCCAGAGATATTTATTTTAAAATACATTTTAGGAATTTAAAATTAAAACATGCAGAAAGTATTTTTAATATGGTGGTCTCTTGCACTCAGGAAACCATCTAAAGAGAAATAGAGAAGTAGTATTTTGTCTTACAATTGGTAAAGTAATCTTCGGCCAGTTTAACGATGATTTTATCTTCAGCCATCAACCCACACCAGTAGACTCCATCCCCTTGCGTGAGAGTCTTCACCGAGATGGTGAAGGACTTTCCATCATCCTCCACATATATGTTGCCTTGCTCCAAAGCTTTGTCGCCTCGCTGGAAAGAGAAGCCTGTACAGCAGTTGTTATCCTGGGCATCTCTTTTGCACCATACCCTGGACTTGTTCAGATTTATATTCTTGTTCTCATAGCTGCAGACGAGTTTCTTCAGATATTCCGATGTGCAATGTCCTGTGGAGAAAGATAAAGTTTGTCCTCTGTGAGATTTTTTTTTTTATCAGGTATAAAATCAACAAATTCTGGACAAAAGCTGTCCTGAGAAGAGCCTTTGGATTGTTTATGTGTGTTTTGACCTTACCTGTTAGGATCATTAGCAGAAATGTGGTTATTAGATTCATGATGACTGATGGACGACAGATAGTGCTTTGAATCTGCAAGGATGCACTGCTCTTAAATGTTGTAGAAGAGGAAACACATACAGGAAATAACTAGCCACAAACACATTTAAAAGGAACATGCCACTAGTTCTCTATTTTTATTATGCAGTCAGCAGAAATCATTTTTAATGGTCATCACTGAATCGTTTCAAGGACAATTTAATAAATTTGCCTTTTTTTTCACATGTGGTATCTTAAATTGTTTGATTAATTTTTGTTTTTCTTTCATTTTGTCTATTTATTTTAAATTTACACTGACACTTAAAGATTTTTAGGTATCTTATGCTTCTAATGCTCATTTAAGCTGCATTTAATTGGAGACAAAAACTGTAAAAACAGTAGGCCTAATAGGCCTATTGTGAAATATTATTAATATTTAAACAGTTTTACATGATGGCGAAATATTTCTAGCAGCCATTTCACAGTCTTCAGTGTCACATGATTTTTCTTAATCTTAAATCATCTGAATATGCTGATTTGGTCCTCAAGAAACATTTTTGATCAATCTTTCAAACAGTGTTTTAGTATTAGTATTATATGAAATAATTAAATATATGACTATTTGGTGAAACCGTCGTACCTTTCATTGTTTAATTATTGATTGATTGATTGACTGGAGAATAGAAATGAACAGAAAAGATCAGCATTTACTTGAAATCAGAAAACCGTTTCTGCTGTAGCTCCTCTCTAAAGACTTAAAATATAGGTCTACTAAAAACTCTGCTTAACATGGAAAAGCTTATATGACACGGTTTCAGTGCATATAGTTTCTATGTATTATTGGTGATTTGAAATAATACTAATAATAATCTTTCATACTAGCAATGACCGTTCCTAGAAATTATACGTCCGCTTTCTGACGCAGTTGTGAACTTTTATTTTGAAAGGTCGTGACATTTTTGATCGTTGTCAGTGATTGGATGAGCGGATTGACCAACAGGAAGTCGTGATAGTAGACTGTAAGGCTGAATTGTCACGTGTAGTTGATCAAAATGGTAAGTACAACATAACGCATTTAAATTATCCTGATAAATGTCAAGTGTGTTAGACATATTTTTGTTTTGCCTGTAATTCTTTTAACGTGGTTTATTTCCCTCGCGCTACATAGAGCAGTAGTTTATCAAGCCACTCATTGCTTTCCCGATTGTGTTGTAGTGTTATCAAGCTCCATGATAAAGTGTGATGCATAGATTAACACACACAGTGTAATTTCTAATAAACAAATGTGTCAACTAACTTTTTTTTTTTAACTAATTGCCTAAATATTCTTTGGCCTTAACCATATTCTGACTTTCAGTTTCCTTGGGAACATAGTAACGTACCATTTGTGATGTTTTGGTAGCTACGTTGCTAATTATTATTTATCTTTTGCAGTTTAGGGCATAAATGTAGGTTTAGTAAGATATATATATATTTTTTAATGGAAATAATTTTTTATTCAACAAGGATGCATTAAATTGATCTCAAGTGACTGTATATTAATTTGTAATGTTAAAAAAGATTTCTATTTCAAATAAACTGTATTTTTCTGTTAATCAAAGAATCCTGTCATGCTTTTCACAAGTGTATTAATCAGCTACTTTCAAGATTTATAATAATAATTTAGTTTTTAGTTTTTTTGAGCACCAAAAAATCATATTAGTATGATTTCTGAAGGATTAAATGACACTGAAGACTGGAGTAATGGCTGCTGGAAATATATGGACTAAATTACATTTAAAAAATAATAGAAAACAGTGTTCATTTGTAGTAATATTTCACAATATGACTGCGTTTTTGGATTGTAATCTGTAAATCTATTTTCTGGACAGCTTGGTGAGCATACAAGACTCCTTTTAAAAACATAAAAAATCTTACTGACAGTAAGAACAGCGGTGTATTTCCTAGAGTTCATATTGTTTCTGAACTGTATTTTGTGCTGTAGCTGCGGCGAGAGGTGAGACTGAGAAAGGAATACCTGTACAGGAAAGCACAGGAGGACAGACTGTACACTATTGAAGAGAAAAAACAGAAGCTCAAATCTGCTTTAGATGGTGAGACTCCAGCCATCTCTTAATCATTTTATCAAACTCTCCTAACCGATCTGATATATATTGGGCTTCTCTCATTTTACACTGTTCATATCTTTTGCAGAAAATCGTCTTTTACCGACCGAAGTTCGGAAGGAGGCGTTAGACTTACAGAAACTGTTGGAGTTTGATGATGAGGGTGGAGATGGTGACTATTTTTTTCTATCACTTATATCGGAATCCATTTTTGTCTGCCACTATATATAAACATGTTTTGTGACATTATTTAGGTGTTAGTTCTCATATGGATGATGAGTACAAATGGGCAGGAGTGGAAGACCCCAAAGTTATGGTCACAACATCCAGAGACCCCAGCTCTAGACTCAAGATGTTTGCCAAAGTATGTAAAATCCTAATAATCGGATTTGACAGTAAGGATTAAATGTTTATTTTTGTGAATGCATGATGTTTTATGCTGTTAATTCTAATCTGATGTTTTGTATGTTCGTGTTACCATAATGACGCAAGTGAAACTTTCGTCTTTCAGTGGTTGTGGTTTATTTAGGTGGTATTCTTTTTTTTCTTTTGCAGGAAATGAAGCTGATGTTTCCAGGGGCCCAGCGTATGAACAGAGGAAACCACGAAGTTAAAACATTAGTACATGCATGCAAAGCTAATAATGTCAGTGATCTGGTCATAGTTCATGAGACCAGAGGCCAACCAGGTATGAACTGTTATGGTATCTGTTTCTTGTTTTATTGCACAGTGTATCAATACCTGGTAAACATCTGGTATATTATGAAAGTTGTTTTTTTTTTTTTTTTTTTGTAATTGCTTTAATTGCATGTCCAGTTTAATGTGCAGTTTTTCACTTTAGGTACATTAGATCTTTTATTTCATTGCATTACGTCTTTCCTCTGTAGATGGTTTGGTGGTGTGTCACCTTCCTTTTGGGCCGACAGCCTACTTCACGTTGTATAATGTGGTAATGAGACATGATGTTCCAGACATTGGCACCATGTCTGAGGCCTTCCCTCACCTCATCTTCCACAGCTTCACGTCACGTCTTGGCCGAAGGGTGAGTTATGCAGAAAACAACTTCTGGTGTCCTTGGAAACAATAATAAAGTTAGTTTCTCATCCACACTACCATTCAAAAGGGTCACTAATACTTTTTTAAACAAATGTAATGCTTTTATTCTTTTACGCTAAAATGCATAAAATTGATTGAAGTAAAGGCCAGTAAAGACATTTATAATATTACAAAAAGAATTCTATTATAATACTGAGTAGCACAATTGCTCAACATTGATAATTGATAGTTTCTTGAGGATCGAATGATTTCTGAAAAACTATGTGACACTGAATACTGAAAACTTAGCATTTCCATCAGAGAAATAAATGACATTTTATATTAAAATAGTTATTTTAAGTTGTAATATTTCACAGTGTTGCTTTTTTACCGTTTGATCTAATAAATGCAGACTTGGTTAGTGTAAGGGACTTCTTTGAACAGTATTTAATAAACATAATTATAGGTTTACCATATGTGATAGAGAGAAAGAGACTAGGCTTTACTGAAAAAAATAAATAAATGAATATCTCCATGTGACGTTATAAAGGCTTCTGAAAAGCTTCTTGGTTTAGTAATGGAATTTATGTGTTAAGCTGAAAGCAATATTTTTATTTTTTTCCTCTCTAGGTCTCTAACATCCTGAAGTATCTGTTTCCTGTACCCAAAGAGGATAGCAGACGTGTTATTACATTTGCAAATACAGATGATTTCATCTCTTTCAGGTGAGTAATGGTCTGTTAGATGAAACTGTTATTCTAGGTATTCTAAGGTTTTGAGTTTGATTCAGAAGATTGGTTTTAATAACTTTGAAATGACTTTGTATATTGCAGACACCATACCTACAAGAAAACCGATCACAAGAACGTTGAGTTGACAGAGGTTGGACCCAGATTTGAGATGAAATGTAAGCAGCTCTGTTTTTTGGTTTTAGATGAATTGATATTGATGCAGAAAAGGCACTCATGTTCTCTGCTCACTATTCATTCGTGTTTAATCTTCCTTTTTCAGTGTACATGATCAAGCTCGGCACACTGGAGAACGAGAATACTGCAGATGTTGAGTGGCGACTCCATTCTTACACACGCACTGCAAAAAAGAGGAAATTCTTAAGTGTGGAATAGCCCAATGTACTCATGAGAAACCTGTGTTCTTCTATCAGAAGGAACATTTTCAATGTAATTCCACCGACATAGTGGTCTTTTTTACATTTAGTTGTGACATTTAAAAAGATGGATGAATTCCTTTCAATATTAAAATATTAAAACTTCCACAAATTAAATGTTTTGTACACCGTCACCTGAACATTAAAAAACGTTCTTTACAATTGTGTTTTGTATTATTTTTTTTATTGTGGCTTCATTATTCCTTATGAATTGGCTTGTATTGAATATTTAAACGGATTTTTTCCTTTAAACTGTTTTTGTTTGATTTTAACAAAAATATAAACATCTTGAACAGTATATTTAGAATGTAAGTTGCAGCTGTGTTGGTTGCTTGGAAAAACATCACATTCGTTACCCGCAGCACACGCCCCTTTCTCATTCCCTTGCTACAAAGTACCACAATAGATGACCAATCAGTGGCTCGATTCACAGATCTCGACCAATCAGAGCGCGAGCTTTCGCTGTTCCGCTTTCCATGAAATTCTTTGCTGATCCGACTTGAGACTGAGAGAATTCAAGATGGCTGTCTCAGGTGAGTATTTACTTTGAAGCGAAAAATGCCAAGTGAGTCTCGCGAACGGGCTGCGTAGTTTGCAGAAATACTACTCGCAGGTGTTAATCGCGGTAATTCATACCGCGGCGGCTGCAAAATTCAGATTAAGCTTAATTTTTCAACTTTTAGACAGCATTAGCAACGCTAGCTAGCAGCTAGTCGTCTAATCCCTTTCCGCCTTATGAAAACAGCATTCCCTCCTTCAGCTCGAAAAGGCACCTGACAGGACTTAAGGGTCTATATTTAGCTAATATGCTTTTATACTTCAGTCACAATATTGAGTTATGTCTTGGTAAATTGAACGAGATAGGAGTGCATGGCCTGTTGTATAGTAAAAGAGCAGAGCAAATGATCAGGCACATCACTCTTAGCTAAACCCAACCAGCTCATCTTCATTGCAGGCTGATGCACATTTCTGTGGTTACTCTTTCAGGAGGGAGGTGTTTGTGTAAAACATCTTTATCATTCCCTGTCCTGCGTTTATACTGCAGATGTAACATGATGTGTTGCAGTGTTATTTTGCCTTTCTAAGCGCTTTTGAACAAGGATTGATCACTGAGGACTGGTTTAGAAATGCAGCTATAATAATAATAATATACGTACATAAAACAAAGTCGTGGATGTTTCTCAAAGCTATATAGTTTGCGTCTGTGTGTATATTGCAGATTTTAGATGTGTATATATATGTGTGTGTGTATATACATGTATATTTATATCAAGGTCGTGGATGTTATGAATATATATATATATATATATATATATATATATATATATATATATATATATATATATATATATATATATATATATTAGTAATTATATTGCGGGATGTAAGTGTAAGATCTGTATTTGGTTATTTATTACATGCTCATTCTCTGCTGTAGTGTATACAACCCCAGTGATGTTCTGCACTATGGTGCAACTGCAGTGGTTTCCAGTATGCACAATACTTGTGGTTTAAGGTTGCAAAGACTGTATACTGCATTAAATATCATAAAATGTTCAATCCGAAGTACTTGTTCCTACGTGTCTGGATTAAATGGCTTCATTTCAGAGTTTGATAGCCTTAAGACTTAAATTATAGTCTATAATTATAGACTAAAATGTTGAAAGGAGTTTGAATGACATTGGGTATCTTTATTTGAGGCATTTCCTTCTACATCTGTTTCATATTGGCTTTATTACACTTAAAGACCAGTGTAGAAACTAGTATTTATTTACGTACTTACAAGCTCCACTCACATATGGTTCTGAGTTATCAGTTTGTTTTTTCTCAATAGAGTGTAATTTCAAATGACCACGCCTATGTATGTATGTAAGTATATGTATATATATGTGTGTATATATATATATATATAATATATAATATAATATAATATAATATAATATAATATAATATAATATAGACACACTGTTTTCCATCCCAGGCTCCAGATGAGGGCTTCTTCCTGCTTTGCCCTGGTGTGTAACTCTTGAGTGTCAGTGCTGCCTGTCCCTCACTGCCCCTTTGGAGACACCATGTCCAACACCTCCTCCTGTTCCTCCTCGGGGGAAAACAGCCCGGATGACACACCCCGAGGTGGGGGCACCATTCGTGTCTACCTCCCCAACAAGCAGCGGACGGTGGTGAGGGTTCATTTACTGCAGTCTGATTTCTTTAAAATGCCTTTTGTTGTTAACAAACATTTGGAATCGCTAATATAACTTGTGTATGTATATATTTGTAATCAGAGGTTGTGTGTTTGTGATCATACATTGATAGCACTGTGTGACCATGTGTTCAGGTTAATGTTCGGCCTGGGCAAACTGTCTATGATAGTCTAGATAAAGCCCTGAAAGTCAGAGGCCTAAGCCAGGATTGCTGTGCTGTCTTTCGCCTTCTCGAAGGGTAGGTGTGCCTAAAAATATGGCTCTTAAAATGGCAAAATCTCAACTTAGTAAGTTTATACTCCGTTGTTTTGACTTTGTTCTTCTTTTGGGCCAGCCGGAAGAGACTTACAGAATGGGACACTGACATCACACCCCTTGTAGGGGAAGAGCTTCTGGTAGAAGTGCTGGATGATGTTCCTCTTACCATGCACAACTTCGTAAGTGTACTTGCACAACAGACTCAGAGTCAGCAAAGCTAGGTTCTCATTTTTAGGCCCTTTTAGGTTTTTTTTGGTACTGTTGATGTACTGGAAAATATTTGCAGCAAATAATCTGGATGTGTATGTGGGATGATTATGACTAGCAAGTACAGATTATTTTAACACAGATCATGCTCTGAGCTCTGTCCAGCAGTTCTGGGACTTTTGGTTTAAATTTGAACTGCTGATGCTTTAATTAAATTGGTAGCCCTTTACAGTAAGGTTAAATTTGTAATATTAGAAAATTCATTAGTTATGATGAACTAAAAATGAACAACATTAAAGTTTTTATGTATATATTTTATTCTGCACCACAGCTCTAACATTCTAATAGATTTAATTTTTAGCCATTCTTAGGTTAATTTCAAATTTGAGGTTAACATTAATTTATGCTATAACATAAATTCCTCATGTATTGCATTTTTTTAAAATAAAAAATAAAAGGCTTAATTTATTTGATAAAAAAAAACAGTACCATTCTTTAATATTATGATTTAAAATACTTTTATTTTATTTTTTATGTAATTTACTCAAGTGATGGCAAAGCTGAATTTTCAGCAGCCATTTCTTCAGTCTTCAGTATCCTATGATTCTTCAGAAATCATTCTGATATGCTGAGCAAGATTTATCAAAGTTCTCCTGCTTGATATTTTTGTGGACACTGTGATACATTATTTTTTAAGGATTCTTTTGAGAAACTGTGAAAGAGTAGCGCATACTTCTTTACTGTCACTTTCAATCAGTTTAATTAAACCCCTCTGAGTAAAGGTATTTAAAAAAAACATAATGACCTCAGATTTTGAATGCTATTCTATATCAATAACATATCAACATTAACTTGCGAGCCACCAAATCAGCATCACCCTTAAATGGCACAATCTTGTTTTCACAGGTACGTAAAACATTCTTTAAATTAGCTTACTGTGACTTCTGCCACAAGTTTTTGTTCAACGGCTTCAGGTGTCAGACATGTGGGTATAAATTTCACCAGCACTGCAGCAGTAAAGTCCCTACAGTATGTGTGGATATGGACACCGTGACAAAACGGTATGTTCTGAATGAAATTGTCTGTTTATGTGTGCTTGTCCTCATTTTTGTAACTCAACTGGTGTTCTGTTGCTCTCAGGTGTGTTCCTAATACAGAAGTCTGCCCTTCGATATTGATATATCCGGCCTCCAATTCCATATCACAGAGTGACATTCCCTTAACTTCAGATTCTCCTGGGTACTCTCTAACTTCACCTATAAATAGATGTACCTGTTGATCCCCTAAGGGAAATGAAACACTAGCCGACATGTATGTTTTTTGTTTTGTTTTATCACTTGCAGAGAGGAACTGCTGTCTACCCCATCCTTCTGTTTGATCATGCGAGGAGAGGACGGTCAGTCTCTCCAGAGGCATCGCTCCACCTCAACCCCCAACGTCCACATGGTCAGCACGCTGGAGCCTGGTGCTGCTGGCCTCATGGAGGTTAGAGACCGGACTAGAGGCTCATCAAGTCCACATACGTTTTCTCATTTTTTGTTCCCAAGAACAGTTCACCTTCAAATGAAAGTCACCCTCTTTGCTCCCAAATTTTCTTTCTTCTGTCGAACCCAAAAGGTGATGTTAGACAAAGTTTTCACACTGATATTTTCCATACAGTGAAAATGGCTGTCAATATCAGAAACCAGAAAACCAGCATTTAAACAGTTTGCACAGACAAAAGTAGTGTCAACATTCTGCTACACTTCTGTTTTTGTGTTCCGTGGAAGAAAGGAAGTAATGCAGATTTGAAATTAAAAGAGGGTTATGACATGCATTTTTGGGTGAACTGTCCCTGTACTAGAGTATTAGCCTTGGTAGAAATCAAATGTCAAGATAAGTTACTTCACAGAATATGACTGTGGAGGTTCTGCATGCCTCCATCGCATGTATTTATTCATTTTTTTCCCCACTCTCATTCAGGAGTCATTAAAAATCAGCACAATGGGTGAGTGTTGTTGGTATTTATTTCCTCTCATTTTTTTTTTTCCACTCTTGACTACCCGTCTCTCACAATTGCTTACGTAATTTTTTTTTTTTACGCACCCACATTACACTACATACTTTTTTGTTACTTAACCATCTCTGATAACAATGACACAAATATCTACACATCTCCATGTGTTTGATCTGGCCTTCACATTCTAGTGTTGTCCACAGGGCAAGAGTCCTCTCCCAAGCCTTCCACTAGCCCACCCCACCTAGGGTCACCAGGAAAAAGACCCCCCAAATCCCCTTCTGAGCCCAAGGAACGAAAACAATCCTCATCTGATGATAAAAAGAAAGTGGTGAGTGTGTGTCTTATTTTAATAAGAAGCCCAGATGACATGGCTACAGTCTTTTTTTTTTTCAAAACCAATTTTTGTGTCTGTGTGTGTTTTTTAGCACCGGGGAGGTTACAGAGACTCCAGTTACTACTGGGAGGTGCACTCACGGGAGGTGACCATGTTAAAGAGGATTGGAGCAGGTTCTTTTGGGACCGTCTATAAAGGCAAGTGGCATGGAGACGTGGCTATCAAGATTCTTAAAGTGACAGAGCCCACACCGGAGCAGCTCCAGGCATTTAAAAATGAGATGCAGGTTTTACGGTGAGTCGTCATCTGCACGATCCTAGCTTCAAAGCCTGCTGAAGATAACACTGTAACAGTGGTTCTCATGAATGTTGCTTTACTGCATTAGTAATGTTATCTGCTGCTACAACCAGCTAATCTCCAGTTCAGATCTTCTATTCAGTATGACTAATTTGAGACCTTTGCTCCTCAGAAAAACACGCCATGTCAACATTCTGCTGTTCATGGGCTTCATGACGAAGCCTAATTTTGCCATTATCACGCAGTGGTGTGAAGGCAGCAGCCTCTACCGCCACTTGCATGTTACTGAGACCAAGTTTGACACCATGCGCCGTATCGATGTTGCTCGCCAGACCGCACAGGGCATGGAGTAAGTTTTTTTTTTTTTAGTGCTACACGCTGTGCCAATTATATAATGTTAATATAACAAAACTATAAAAAAGTTAATATACACTACTGTTAAAAGGTGTGGCATAAGAAAATAACTTTTAATCAGCAAGGATGCATTTTATTGATCAAAAGTGACAATGAGACATTTGTAACAGTGGATTTATTTTTCAATTAAATACTGTTCTTTCAAACTTTCTATTAAAGAATTCTGAAAAACAGTCATGGTTTCAACGAAAGTATTAAGCAGCACCACTGTTTACAACAGGCGTTCGGAACTCTAGCCCACGAAATCCACATTCCTGCAGAGTTTAGCTCTAACCTTGATCAAATTCACCTGCCTGTGACCTTCTAGTGATCCTGAAGATGTTGATCAGCTTGTTCAGATGTGTTTGATTAGGGCTGGAACTAAACTTGGCAGAAAAGTGAACCTCGAGGGTCTCTGGTGTACAACATTGATAATAAGCAATAAGAAATCAGCATTAGAAGGATTCTAAAGGATCATGTGACACTGAAGACTGGAATAATGGCTGCTGAAAATTCAGCTTTATCATCACAAAAATAAATCCTTTTTTACAACCTATTCAAATTGAAAACTGTTCTTTTAAAATTGTAGTACTGTGATAAAAGCAGCCTCGCTGAACATAAGAGAATTGTTTTGAAAGTATCATGCCAACCCCAAACTTTTAAATAGTAGTGTGTTTTTCAAAAGGCATAATTTCCTTACAGATTTTTTTCAGTTCCCAACACACTCATTTTCCCAGCTCATATGGGAAATTAGCATGCCTTCTTAAATCCACAAATGTTAGATGATTGTATTGTCTATTAGTAATGCTTGGATTTATAGAGTGTAGATGAAGTGTAGAAAATCTCAATTTTGTACATAATTTGCTTCTTATCTTTCCTTAACAGTTATCTTCATGCCAAGAATATCATTCATCGGGACTTGAAATCTAATAGTATCCTTTCCATAATGGATTAGCAGTGCTTTTGTCTGTATTGTGAGATATCTGTTGCAGGATAGATCAGATTGAATTCATTTGCTGCCAGTAGATGGCATCATGGTTGCATCTTAATGTCCTAGTAGATTGCCAAGCTGCTTTCGGTCTTAATGCTTGTAAATAATTAAATAATTGTCAGATTTACCTACATTACTGGCATGAGATGGAAGGCTAAGGTTATTGATTTACTGGAATAATAGTGCTAATGCATTCTCTCTAGTGATATTGAAGTCGTTCTTTGTTCTGCATGATACTCCTCCTGAGCTCGTGTCAGATATCTTCCTGCACGAAGGCTGGACGGTGAAGATCGGTGACTTTGGGCTGGCCACAGTAAAGTCTCGCTGGAGTGGCTCTCAGCAGGTCGAACAGCCCAGTGGCTCCATCCTGTGGATGGTGAGTAATCATCACCCAACTCAATACCTCATTCATCAATGAATCTAATACTTAGTAGCTCACTACTTATGTGAAGTAGTTTAATCCAGAATTTTATTGTTGAGAAGTACATTTGTACAGCTTGTTTAACTCTGCTGTTGTTTTTCAGGCCCCTGAGGTGATCAGAATGCAAGACACTAACCCATACACCTTCCAGTCAGATGTATACGGATATGGAGTGGTGCTCTATGAACTGATGTCTGGGACTTTGCCTTATTCGAATATCAACATCCGCGATCAGGTCAGACATTCACCACCACTTAAAGATTGTCCTTTTCTGTTCAAGCTCTAAATAGTTTTGAATGAAGCCCAAAATAACTATCATTTACTCACACTCATGTTGACTCTATGACTTTCTTCCTTGGAGCACAAAAGGAGAAGTTAACTATGATTTTTGGTTGTTCTCTTCCTGTAGATTATCTTCATGGTGGGTCGTGGCTACTTGTCTCCAGACCTCAGTAAATTATACAGTAATTGCCCTAAATCAATGAAGAGGCTCATCATCGACTGTCTAAAATTCAAACGCGATGAACGGCCTCTCTTCCCACAGGTAAGAGTAACCAGAGCCCTTCTCAGCTTTCCAGTGCAGTTATGGCAGATTAAGTGATAGCCTCGTGTTTCATCCCTGCTGTTCTTCAGATCTTGGTGGGCATCGAGCAGGTCCAGGATCTGTTGCCAAAAATTGAGCGGAGTGCCTCTGAGCCCTCTTTACACCGTGCTGTACACGCCGAGGACCTGAACCCACTTTTCCTTCACACCACACGCTTCATGCCTCTGTGAGACTGCCGGAGACCATCCGCCCCTCTCCCAGATGCCGCGCAGGATCATTCCCAGCATGGAGTTCCTCTCATTATTCCACAGAGAGCACCCCAATTACTTCATCGGTCACACATATAGTCAAACATGTAACATTTATCTACTCGTTCATGTTCCCTCACTCTTTTCCATTCCAGCTGCTCCTTCATAAAGCTGCCTGTAGAGAATGTCAGATTCTTTCTGGACCAGCTGCTTTCTAAAACAGAAGCAGGAAATAAACCGTGCTCTCTTACTACACTTAATGGATTTCGAAATCCAAGCATCATATCAGCAATGTATCGGCACAATCTTAATGACCTCCTTTTTTGAGGTATATTTCAAAATGTGTTATGGTTGCTTAGACGTTACCTCTTTTACTTAAAGATGAAAGTAGCGTTTTACTTTAGAACAAGCAATTTAGCATGGAGAATTTCCTTGTTTTTTTTTTTTTTCTTCTCCCTGTTCTCCTTGCTCGAAAATCATTGGCCAATGATAGCAGAATGTTGATGACTCCATTCATCTACATCAGTCACAGAGACTAGACTCTCTGCTCACAGATTTGTTCGCACTCAGTTTATGATCCTAAACATGCCATTGTTTTGGCATCTTTGTTAATTCCGTTATTTTTTTTTTTTTAAATGGAAAATATAGGTGTCAGATGTGGTTGGATATACATGTGACTTGTGCCCTTAATAATTGTGCTGTGCAATTGCGATATTTAAAAAAAAAAAAAAAAGTGTCTGATTTGGCTCTACCTTTGTGCTTTCTGTTTCTCTGTTGGTGAGCTTTAAATTGTGTAGCTTAATGAAATTGGTGCACGTCCTGAAGGGATGGGGAAGGAAAAATATTTTTCTTTTGTTGCTTTGAAATTAGTACATTTGGCTTTCTGGATTAAAACAAGATTGATTGTTCATTTTAAAACGGAGTAAAAATTCACAAACTAAACTAAAATGGCACATGATGAGCATAAGCGAGACTGGTGAACTAGTACTGACACTTCATCCCAGTCTAACTTGTGAACTAACGCATTGCATTTGCATGTGGTGGTGTTAACCGGTTGCCTGTTGCTGCCTGTGCTGTTGAACGTTTGTAAAGTAGCTCACACTTGGAGATACTGGAGTGCAGAGGTTCTTTATCCTGGTCCAGAGTCTGATGACCTGAATCAGGTGTCAAATAAAGAAGACCTCCAAAAGTGCACAAAGCAGGGGATCAGCAGGACAAAAATGAAGAACCACTGCTGAAGTTATTTTGTTTACAGCTCTACATTCAGATAGTGTTGATTGGTTTTACATCTTGAAACTTCGTCATTTTTGAGTGTCTGAGAATGATGTCCATAAATGGTCTTCATTTTGCAGTCATACAGCAGCTTTAAGGTGGATGTCCGGTTGAAGCCCTGAAGCAGTTTTCAAAGAAACTACACTTCTGTAATAAGGCTGCTAATTTTAGACCCACTGGTTAATCGACTAGTTTTAGTTTTGAGTGAGACGATCAAACTTAAAATGCGCTTTTCCCTTCTGCAGCGCTCATTCTCTTAGGGCTCTGATAAGAGCAGGAAGAACAGAAACTTCGTAGCATTTCCTTCAGATCAAATGTGTGGCAGCATGGGTGAGGGAGTGCTTCTGGATGCTGTATTCTACTTTCAGTTAGTTCAGTTCATACCATACACTCAAAAGCACATCTTTGCAACACACTCATGCTGTTTAATAGCAATATTAAAGTTCCTTTTCCTCCCACTCAGCTGGTTTCAATAGGACTGACTGAAACCTACAATGATGGGGCCTTATGTGATATCTGTCCTTTTAATGGAGTCTTAATATATGTAACTTATTGATTCATAACTGACACTTGTACTAAAGGCAGAGCTTTGGTTCTTATCTAGCAATATTTGAATGGGGCTGGGTACCCCGTTGAGCTGTACTCATTTCAAATACGATGCCTATGGAGGATTCACTAGGCGATTCTATGTCTCTTGTTCATGAAAGATGGCTTCACATCCCCTTAGTGACTAATGGAAATCAGTATGTTGTAGTATCAGACAAACCTGGCTATCTTTATATATTTCTGCTTGATTACGCACTTCCTCTGTTATTAATAGAGCTGAAGTGCTTCTGGACTCTTGTAGAATGATGATGTGGTACTCAGAGTGTAGGATTTTCGTAAGAAACCAGTGGTAATAATATTACTCAGTACAAAAGGAGGTAATTGCGTTATCAAGCATTTGTAGATGGCACTATATGCTCTTCTCTATTCGTAACGGTTGAGAAAGCAAGACTATCGGTTTATTTTTGTATAGATTTGGACGCACAGCTAGTCGTATTGAGATGTATGATACAATTAAAGCTATAATTGAATTATGTAGTTTTAAAACAACAGCCGAGAATCCTCAATAGAATTAGACTCTGGTTTAGGAACTGTTTTTCCCATCAAATTCCAGCCTTAACTTGTTGTATGGAAACCATAACTGGTCCTAGATCATTTAATACAGTAACTACTTCTGCCAACTTTGGATATTTGCAGCATTGCCTTAATGGCTTTAACATCCCTCTGGATACATGTGGGGCAAAGACTTTTTTCCCCCTTGTATCTTTGCAAGCACCTCATTTGTTCACACTTTTATAGTTTCCATTATGCCCAAAATAAGATAATCAGTATATGAGATTCAGTTTTTGCTTTTGCACAAGGGCACGAATGCAAAAAGGTGAAACTTTAGATTGGTATACAAGCCGCCATTTTTCAGAACAGAAAATATAGCGAAAGATCAATTTTGTTTAAAAAGATTAGTTTTGCATATTTTAGGTGAACTGCAATAATGTGTGTATAGTTGAAGATGTTTAAGGGGTGTTTGCGAAAAATGGTGTTTTCTGCCGTGTACAGTTACTTTTCCTTTTTTTAAAGATTACTTTAAATTGTATTTGTTTCTATTTTTTGTGTGATGGTTCAAAAAGAACAAAATTATTTTAAACCATGTAAAGGAAATCTTAGTGTTTTCTAGTTATTTTGGGTCTTAAATATTGTGGAGACAGGATTTTGTCCTAAAATAAAACTGTTGAATTCTGATGTTTTAAGTTTGTTTTTTTTATTTTATTTTCAATGCTGTTAACTACATACATTTCATCTTTCATGAACTTTAAATGCAATTTCATAACCGAAAGCATCATTTCAAGCCACCCATCATGACCATAACTGTAAAGGAAGTGTTGATTTGCAATTGGTGACACTTCCTTTATCAACCACAAAAATGCTGGTATTTGCCTTTTAATGTTTCATAAAAGAGAGAAAACATTTTCATTCTGTTTTAGTTTAATTCACGTTAGTTTGCAGAGAAAAGTAAAGGAAAAAACAATGCATTACAAATGGTGTAAATGGTTTTAAATAAGCATGTGTGGTTTCCACCCTGTGCTTATTCTGGGAAATCACATGGTTTAGTCACTGCTACAGCTAGTCAGAAAAGGAAGTGATCAGAAATAAGTGCTTTGTATTGTACATAAGTCAAATATAGTCTATGTAAAAAGTCAGATACATCAACATATTAGGTCAAACATAATTATATGACGTGAAAGAATCAATACTTATATACAGTGTAATATGCCATTATATTTTTGTGTAAAGATGATTCATCATGGAAAATCTCTCTTACACCCTTTTTATAACTTGACGTTCAGATGAAAGTGGGTGAATTCAGTGCCTAAAACCCCCTAGAAAGTTTCCTTTCAAGCTTTGATGGCCAAAGGCAAAGTTTTTTTCTTTCTTTTTTTTAACCACTTCTGATTTAACTGCTCTAATAACTGTAATTCATACATGCAAAATAATAATAATAACAATAATGCGGTAACAGTTATTATGGATTTTGTGAACTGTTTCTTAGAGGAGGACACATTACATATACATAGAAGTCATCTTGTCTTTGGGTATTTGTGGGACAAACATTATTAAAAACACAAACTGTGAAATATGGAAACATTGTGTTTGCTTATTTGTATCCTAACCCACTTCGACTTATGTGGCAGAACAGGGTCAATGAGAAACACATACCCAAGACCTACAAGAGGAGAGATCATGTTTAGTTACATTAATAAAAATACCTTTAATTATCATATTACACTAGTGATCTGCATTAAGTGTAAAGGAGTAGCTGCTAAACAAAACTGATGTCCTAAAAATGAGAATCATTTAATCATTTTTAATCTGTTATGTGGGGTCTCGTACAATTTATTTCCATTAGCTAAGGTGACTATGACAAAACGTAAAGCCTCATATGGAAACTCATACCTCAATAATGCAGACAACAATGACACCAATTCCTATGTTCAAGATGTTTCTTTCAAATGCACCCTTCAGCTTTGTTAAACAACCCTAAATGCAACAATCAAGACAAAACATGTGATATAAGATTGAATCCGCTGTGTTTCTGTTTCATTAATATAGTTTTGCTATATAGCTCATATTAGTGCTGTATTACCTGCGACCAATAACGTGTTCCATTTCTTGTGTCTTCGCATGACTTCGGCACAGGTGTCCCCCATTCTGTATGGTTTCTGATTCCACAGCACTGAAACTGTTGATTTATAAGAACAACTGTAATTGATTATATATTTATTTATTTATTAAGAACAAATGTGTGTCTGTAAAGAAAAAAAAACAGCATAATATTCTGAAGCCTAATTGTGATGAGTAAGCCAACTTTTCTCAAGAAAATGAGTGGTTCTTCCCAGGCCTCGTGTACAACACTGAGCACTACTCATAAAAGAGAAACACAATCTAAATGGGCACTTACAGCTATTTGCACTTTGTCCCAGTCATCTTCAACTGTTCCATTGAGTCTGCTATTTTTGGATTTTTCTAAACCGTCCTTAAGATCTTTATCAATGAAATCATCAATCTGTGAGTAAAAAGCACAGTCTGATCAATTTTTCCTCACATGTACTCTGCTTCCTTATTCAAATTCAGATTCTTACCTTTCCCTCGTACAGCATCAAAAGGCAGGCAGCAGTCAGCTCAGCCAACATTAGAATTAACAACAGTATGAAGAACTAAACCAACCAAACAAAAAGAGATACTGAGTTTTTTTTTTTAAGAGCCCAGAAAGTTAAACTTAGGATGATGATACACAGGCACCTTTTTGAGCAATTTTGCCAGGAAACTTTTTGTCATCATTGTTTCCTGGGCACTTTCGCACTAAGAATGGGTAACAAATATCTATCTGGATACTTTAGATTGGGCATGGGCCATGAGCAACATTAACCAAAGTTTCCTGACAACATTGCTCAAAAAGTTGCCCAGTGTATCATCAGCCTTAATGGACAACAGAGAACATGCAAGTGTAAGTGATCATGGATGCCAACAATGTTCTGCTTGAGACTCACAGATATAAGCAAGCAACGATTTTCTTTCAGGGCTCCAAGAAAGCCCAAGAAGGAGACACAGGTGATAATGATCCCAGTGATGAAAAGCAAGTTTGCAATGTTCATAGCCTGAAGACTGGGGAGCATGGAAGAGAACCTGGAGGATGTCATCAAATAGATGCCGAATCCAAAGACAGTAGCCCCACAGACCTGTAATGGTCATTCAACCAAACAAGAGAGTTTACAATGGCCTGAGATGAACAATTCTAAGTGTGAAAACTGTTGCATATTATAATGACGAGACAGTCTGAGAATGGATACATACAAAAAAGATGAAGTTCACCACACACATGGTGTACTTCAGGCACTTCAGGCACGACATCTTCCACTGTGTTCTGCAAAGTTATGAAGCACTGAGTTGACGTTAAACTGTTATCTCACTTTAAGACCTTGTGTTCTTTCCCAAACTGCTTGCTTCCACAACATAAAGATCACTGACCCAATAAAGTCAGAAAACTGAAGGTGGACCTGACGTAGTGCAATCTAGGGCATGAAACTGCTAAATGGAGCCCTGTGTAGAATTTGAAGGGCTGTCGTGTATTTCCTGTGAGACTTCCTTTACCAGAACAATCAGTAGTTAACTTTTCAAACACTACTTGGTGAAAACACACAGATTAAGATAAATAAAAATGTAAAATGATATGAAACATAAACTGGACATTTTATAAAAAATATGTCTATGTTCTAAAATACATTGTTAAAAAGACCCTCTAGAAAATTTTATATTCTTACCTTTAATTTACTCTGTAAAGATGCTCCAAAGAATAATCCTTTATCCTTAATTAAGACAGTTGGACTCGCACTTTGTGACCGTGTTGTTTTCCTAAAATCTGTCACTGGCAGTGGGAGCACATCATGTCTTACTTCCTCTGTGAACGCTGCAGTGTCTAACTAAGAGAAGACGAATGAGACAAAGAAAGAAAGAGGCGCTATGAAAAAAAAGTCATTCACCGTCATTATACCACATGGGTTATATGTGCCCAAAATACATCTGTTACAGAGAAGCATGTGAAACAACTCAACCTGTTCAGTTTTGTGCACACGTTGCAGTGAAAAAAATCAGGATAACTTTACATTTTACCTTTAGTAATAAAACGGCACAAATAAAATGTGCATCAGAAATAAATGTAACATTTTACTAGCAACTTCTTAACATTAATGCACATTTGTTGCATAAAAAGTAAAGGTGCAATTGTAAATTCAATATAATGGGTCAGCACATATGTGACCCTGGACTACAAAACCTAATGATTTTTGGCATAAAAGAAAAATCGATAATTTTGACCCATTCAGTGTATTGTTGGCTATTGCTACAAATATACCTGTGCTACTTATGACTGGTTTTGTGGTCCAGGGTCACATGTGTTTGTGTTTACACTTTTAAGTGATATTTTTGAGTCTCTGTGTTACATTCAAGTTGGAAACCCCCATGCTGTGTTACGTTATTTAGTTAAAAATGTTTCACCGATCACCCACATTTCTCGGTAAACAGTTTTTTCATTAAAAGCACTGACATGAAAACAAAAACAAGTGATTCTTAAAGGGGAAATAACTGAATGATTACACATATTGTCGCATCATCAGTGCTGGGGAGTAACTAGTTACATGTAACAGAATTACGTAATTGAATTACAAAATAAGGTTACACTTTATTTTAAGGTGTCCTTGTTACAGATTTTGAAAGTCTGCAGTTATTACAACCCCAATTCCAGAAAAGTTTGGACGTTTTGTGAAAAGGCCATAAAATCAAGAATGTTCACTTGTTCATTTTCTTTAGCCTTTATTTAACTGACTAAAGTACAAAGGAAAAAATCCAGTGTTTTCACTGGCTAACTTAAATTTATTTTGTAAATATAAACATATTTTTATTTTGATGGCTACAGCACCCTCACAACACAAAAGTTGGGACAGAGGCATGTTTACACCTGTGTCACATCAACTTTACTTTTAATTACAATGTTTAATTGGAATTGAGGATGCTAATTTTTAAAGTTTTGCAAGCACAATTTTTTTCCTATCTGGCTTGATTCAAGACTTGACCTAACAACCATGGACTTCACATAAAAGATGTCCTTTTGTTGGTGTTGAAACAGTCTGTGATGTCCAAATATTTGCATGAATTTTATTGGTGGGTTTTTGCATGTGCCAGTCACCCATGCCTTTTGCGCTGATGTACCCCCATACCATGATAGACTTTTGCATCTGTCACTAAAGCAAGTCTGGATGGTCCCTTTGGTCAGTAGTGAAAGTGGTTTTCCAAAGTACTCCTGAGATCATGTGCTATATGTCACACCGCAGTTTGATGGTTTATTATGCAATGAGGGCTGAGGGCTGAGGGCTTATGTAAACTTAGTGCTCAAAGGTCAAGCACATTCACTAAAGGTTTTCTGCCTGGCTCTACATGTACTTAGATTTCTCTGTATTTCCTGAATCTTTTCACAATATTATGTATGGTAGTTAGTGAAAGACCTAAATTCTTTGCGATTTGTATTGAGAAATGAGGTTATAGATTTGTTTGACACCTCTCATGAAATTTGGCACAAAGTGATATGTCATGATCCAGCTTTGCTTCTAAAGACCGAGATGGTCCTTTTATACCCAAACATGATATCTTGACCTATTACCAATACACCCGCTTACTGTGAACTGTTTCAAAACAGTTTAATTTGGATATTCTTTCACCTTTTTGCTTTATATTCGCCTCTGTCCCAACTTTTTTGGAGTCCATCAAAATCAAAATTTGTTTATATTTGCAAAATACATACAAGTTGGTTAAGTAAAAGTGAAAGAAAATGATCAAATTACAGATTCTTGATTTTATTGCATTTTACAAAATGTCCCAACTTTTCAGGAATTGGGGTTGTAGTGTTGAGTACTATTGTAAGGTTAACCTTGCATGGTTTAAATGTTTGAAAATGATTAACAACTGAAAACAGTAATGTAACAAAAAGTAACGAAATATAATCAGTTACATTACTTTAATAAAGTAATTGAAATAGTTACACTACTTATTACATTTTAAATTGGGTAACTTGCAATCTGTAACCTATTACATTTCCAAAGTAACTTTCCCAACACTGCTCATCGTGTATCATTGTGTCAGCTATTTTCTTTTTCTTTTTTGTAATTTGCATGCTTTGACCTTGTACTGTTTTCCTCTTTTGACTGGTAACCAGTAGACAGGAACAGACAGTAAATGCATAGAAACTTGAGAAAGGGAAATGCCTGATGAGAAAAAAAAAGTAGTCTGAAATTTCATTCAGCCTCTCAGTTTTAGGTGATAACCCTGAGAATTGTGAAACGATTATCAAGTACCAAACACAGGAAGTTAAATTCGAGAAATAGTGATGTAGAAACAATGCACACCATAATCAGGTTATAGGGTTATAATGTAGATTACAATGTACTTAACCAAGTATGCTGGAGAAAGGTTATTATGTCTTATTTGGGTAAATCATATCGTTTTAGATCTTCAAATGTGAATAAACTGACCAGAGAACATCATCCTAAAATAAAGAAGCTTGGGTTGCAATTTGTGTGTGATGGATTGAGGTAACACAGGAGAAAAATATATCTGGAAATGAGTCTCAGCTCTCCTCCCCCTCTCAGCTCATTATCCTGCATACATTAGCACAGAGGTACTTGACCTCAGTTTTGGTTCCTCAGACTGAAATGAGCCACAAACCTCTCTCACAGACAAATAAAAACAACACAGGAAAGAAAACTGACTGAATGTATGAGCTACAAAAATACAGGGGACCTAGTATCTCAACTTACATTTAAGTTGCAAACATTAGTTTGATGGCCTTTTAATTTAAGCTATCAAGCAGGAAAAAACAATGAATTCTCAGGTGTGTAGAACCAAAAAAAAAAAAAGAGGAGGTTAGGTCAACCAGGTAGCTGAAATTGTCTGCACACTGGAAAAATACAATCAGACAAAAAAATGGTCTATCAAAAATATATTTTATTTTCCATTGGCAAAAGGTCAAAGTGGCTTAAAAACAGACCAAGGAGCACACATTTCAGCACATGCTTTCTTCAGTGCTCCAGCATATGGAAATATGGAAAATAAAAGATATAAAAGAAGACCTTTCTTGGTGTGATTGAATTTGTCAAGCTTCCTTCTTTAAAGGAAAATACTTAGTGCATTAATGAACTTGTCTAGCTAATTTTGTCTTGCTAATATCTGTTTCCCATGCAGCAGGCTTTGCATATAGGATAGAATAAGGAAAATACACGTTGACATTACAGTGATGTTCTTAATAAAGACCTGTTAGTCTTTAAAGTTATGTTTGACATTCAAAAGAGTTTTTGTTATGTTCCAAGTTTTTTTTATGGTTACCATTATGCTGAATAGTAGAGCTTGTGGTTAGGTTGTGGGTGGGTACATCAAGTTATGCACAACACTGACCAGATAAACCATTACTGCACTAAAGTTGGTGAAAAGTAATTCATTACTTGTTTGTAAAGTATAAATGGCAGATAAGCTTTTAATTTGAACTGGAATAGATAAGTTAAATTGGTTTCAGTGCCATCTCTCAATTATGTTCAAAGTAGTTGGATTTTTATTTTATTTTGTTGAGTGATCAACTTAAAATTGAAGTTCCTATAACTTAGTCTAGTTTCAGTTTAGGCTATTTTCAGTTGTCTTAATTTTTTGTTTGTTTCTAGAGTGTATACAAATAATTATGGGTTGTAAAAGCTATGAAAAATGCTTATTGTAAAACAATTTATTCCTAAAATTTTATCTTTAATCGTACTAAAAACTTGAGATAGAAATCAACACAAAACATCCAGTTATAAGATAAACTTTAAATGTTTAATTTAGACTTTTCGACATTCAACATGTTGGTGACAACCATGAAAATATCAGTTTGTTACAGCAGCTTGCTCAATCACTGAGCTGATGAGAACAGCAATGTAATCTCTCCCAATATAAAACAATGGACAAATGTTGCACAACTATAGAGAGCAGCGACTAGAAGTGATAGGAAAGACTGGAACATGGACAAAAGCAAAACCCCTTGCATATCTTTGCAATAGTGCAATTATTGAAAAAATCAGGAACTGTCAAACTGCCGCACCAGCTTTCCATCTCTGCCTCTTTCCGGAAGATTTTAAGATACGGGAATAGACACGTCATCATCATTAAGATTATAAAACATAGTATGCAAATAAGGCCATGAAAACATGAAATATCAAGGTTTAACAGGAACTGTTAGATAAAGTGGTTAAATCGTGACAAACCAAAGTAACTCCAGATAAGCTACATCTGGTCAAGTAGTTCAGTGCAGCTTTTGATACATAAAACAGGATCACATATAACAAAAGACATCATATGGATTACAAAACAGACATTTGGGAAAAACATTCTTCACATTCACACTGATGGTTGTTACTGTCTGATGGCTGTTACAGTACAGTTGGGCAGCATTACTTATGTAAGGATGAAAATCAAGTTTAATCAATTTGGCAAGTGAAAATGTGACTGCTGACAGCTGATGAGATGATCGTGACAGATGAAGGTCAAGGTGAGGGTTTATTATGCAATCAGGGCTGAGGGCTGAGGGCTTATGTAAACTTAGTGCTCAAAGGTCATGCACATTCACTAAAGGTTTTCTGCCTGGCCCTACAGGGCTTTTGGGATTACAGTAGACAACCTGAGAATACAACAGTTTGTTAAACTATTGTGTCTCTGTACATGCTGTCACACATAGTTCTCTGTACTGCCTCTGGCTGAAAGGTGAAGGCCAAGGCCAGTGTAACTGGTACAAAAATACAGCAAACGCACACAAAAATCTGAAGAGACCTTCAAAAACAGATGCACACCCATTCAAATACTCTTGAATAGTTTTTTGAAATCATAATCATGATTGAGGTGGTTGCTTTTCACTTGGAGAGGTCAGGTATGGCTTTTTAGTTCAGTGTTGGCCTTCAGGTCCTTCCTGTATGGGGCAGAGGTGAGGACCAGAAACGGCCCATTGCAAAAATGCCAGTCACACTCATGTTGGATCTCTCGTCCCATTTCCTTCCTGTCACTTGCTCTCCAATTTGCTCAGTAGAAGCGTTTGCGGCGGTTCTCTTTATAGTGATTATATAGAAAGAGAATAACCACAACCACTACAACCAGCACAACGACTGAAACAATGAAGAGAAAGAAGGTGGTGATGATGCTCCTTCCTTCATCCTCCACAAGAACTGTGTCAAGAAAACATAAGATGCTGTAAGATACAAACATTTGGGCTTATCTGTAAAATATTATGAAAAAAAAAAAAGGTGTAATGTTATTGTTACTACAGTATTACCATTAGGGTCCACTCGGTAGTCTACACTAGGCAACGTGATCTCCTGCTGTTCCTCTTCCTCTTCAGGACTACGTTCCACTGTGAGCTCATACAGCTTGAAGGAGATCAGGTCATGGTTATCTAGAAAAAAAAAACATGCAAAATATTAATAAATAAAATTACAAATAAGTAAATAAAATGCTAGTAATTCCTATCAGTTATATAAAAAAAAATAACATTACATTACTATGACTGATAAAACAAATATTGGGAGAACTGATTGAAATCTTGTTTAATATATAAAACTGATATTATAACTTAGTTTATGTTTTTTAATTAGTGTAACATTAATTCTATGGAAATTTTTGGATTGGCCCAAAATGAGTATGATACATAAAAAGCCATTTGCATTAGATCTGAATATCTGCTGGACTAAAATGGAGTGACACTGGTCCAAACCTGATAAATCTCCAGTGGCCGATGAAGCGCCGAAGTAGTAACCTTGTGGCAGCCTCACTCCAGGGATATCCAGGCAGTCCTTCCACTCTTGCTTCCCCTCGATATCTGTCATCACCTGAAAGGCAGAACAGCAAATGAAAGTGCATAGAGAACTAACAAAGAGAGAACTGCTTTCCAACATCTGCCTAAACACTTCCTTAATCTCAATCATCAGAAGATTAAGCAAATTGAACCTCTCCCTTGGCTTGTTATGAGCATCAGCTTAGCAGTGTATGTATGTATCTGTCTTTGGCTGAACTAAGAAACACAGAATGTAAAGATGTTTCTTACTGTGAGTCTGTTCTTCATGTATCTGATCAGGAGGAATGTGTCATATTCAACATTACGAACATGAGCAGCGCAGCCACCAAGATCAGTAGACCGTCCGTCACGGTCATGATCATATGCAACACTCCCGTTCCCGACCATCGCGGAGATAAAAGGAAACGTTCTCTGAACGAGAGACAGAAATTAAACAAGTTAGATTATTATTGTTTTTAACAGGTGAAAAAAAAAATAGAAATAAATGTGGTGATATACCTCATGCTGCTTGTCATCATTGGGATAAGTGTCTATAAAAACACCCAGACCTGTAAAAAAGTTTGTGTTTCCAAACACTTGACCTAGAGGAAAACACACACAATATAAAAAACTGTATCATAGTCATATCACGGAGAATCAATATTTTGAAGATTTGAAATATTGGTGATCTCGTACCAATTTGCATTCGCTCTTTGGTCAGCCATATTGCAAGGCCGTCCCCATTCAGGTTCTTCTTGCCCTCACCATGGATCTTAAATTGTAATCGGAGCTCCCAGTCCCTGAGGTAACAGGGCTGCACACACAAACACACCGATGAACAAGTCTGACTATTACCCATCATCTCTAAAAACCTCTTTGTCTAAAAGGGTGCTGATTAACAGCTTTGTCTAATTGGTGGTGTTTCGGGTTTTCTTGTCATTCAGACTCACAATACGACTCCATACAGCTCCTTGTCTGCTCTGCGAGTCTGGTGTCAGCCGTATGTTTTCAGGCATGATCATGGTGTTTCCCATGAACTCCCAGTGTGAGGAGCTGGAGGAGCCCAGTCCTGTGTACATATACATCAACATTTCATACAAAATGTATATGCCTATACGCAATGGACAGTTCAGGAAAAAAGTTGCAATAAATAAAAGTTGCAATACACATCTCTTCCGTCAACATTTGACTGCATCCTAATTAAAAAAATAAAATAAATAATAATAATAATACAAAAACACTTTGCTTTGTCTTTCCTTAATTCTTGTCTAGCTTGTACTTATCTGACCTGAACTTTGTATAACGAGCACTTCCTGTGTTTATTTGCCTCTTGATGATGAATGGCACGCTAGTTGTATTCCTAAATTATTAAGTCGCTTTGGATAAAAGCGTCTGCTAAATGAATAACTATAAATGTTATTGTAATAAATACACAGAGTTCAAATTGTTTAATAAAGCATATGAACCGGAATATCTACAACTGTCCTGTACTTCCGCCCTGTGGACTTAAATCACTGCAGTTGCGAAATAAAACTGCCACTGTTACGAAAGCAAGAAAATGGCAACAAACAATACCAAAAGAAATAAAGGACACAGTGGTTGGCTTTGGTCTCACTTAAGTATTTTCTTCCTAACTAACGTTAGTTGAGTTAAAAGCAGGTGTAACTTTTGGCAGGGCACCGGTTTAACGTCACTGAGGGAGCAGGAATGGACGCTTACCTTGGTATGGCTTACTCAGCGAATACTCTCGCTTGAGAAATTCGTAAGTAGTATCTTCATATGTATTTTCGCCTGAGCTACTACTCGTAAAAGCGAGTATTAATACTAATAACGTGGATAATCTAATTTTGTTTGCCAGACTGTACGGTAAATTCATTACTGTTGTGTAAATAGTCCCGTTCAACTTCATCACGATGGCCGCCATTTTTCCTCGCTCACTTCAAAATGCCCGCCCCTTGACGCTATTCGTCTATTTTCATTCGTGCCCTGCAATAAGTGGTTTACAATATTGTCAATCATTTTTTCGACCAATCACCGTGTCCCATGAATTACGTTTGGTGAGTATGTGTGCCAATAAAGTAAGTGAATCCTAAGAAAATATAATGCTAAAAGGTGATTTAAAATGCTATTTTAAATCTGAGTTCTAAATCTAAACTTAGATCCAGATGTTTATATTTAATTTACCTATCTGTACTATTATGCAAATTGTCATATCACTAGGCTGTGTTTGTTTGGCAGATAAGCAAATGTTTCTTTATTCAAATAAACTGAATTCTAAGCTCAGACATTGGCGTGTATTACTGGCGTATAATTTGGCTTTGTGTGTGTGTGTGTGTGTGTGTGTGCGTGTGTGTGTGTGTGTGTGTGTGTGTGTGTGTGTGTGTGTGTGTGTGTGTGTGTGTGTTTAAATATTACACAAATGTGATGATATTTTGAGAAACTAAGAGGGTTATGACCTAACGTTAGTTATTTAAAATTAGCATACAAAGATCTTTAAAACTAAATGTCAAAATACACTACATTTTAAACATTAACATAGCCTAAGTTAATTTCTGTACATATTCATCTGGTGAGCAGATTTATCGTAAGTCGCTTCTTAAATTGCATAGGTTGCTAAGGGAGAAATCGATGCGTACGAGACAGAAATGTAAAGTTCTTGTGGCAGAATTTCAATTGTGAACAGTCCATGTCCATTTATTGTAGTTAATAAAAAAAAAGAGGTCCTTGATTAAACGTGCTCTTCTTGCCACGGAAGTAAACTAGCACATTCACTGCTGCAGTCAGATACAATAATGAATAATCCTAATGTTATATGGTTTTTGATTATTAAGAAATAGTCAAATGCCTCTCTTCAAGATGGATTGCATTTCAAACTGTCTGCAGTTTAATTTACTCTCCACTCGAGGTCACCAGAGGACTGGAATTGCTTGCTCACACCTCTTGTATTTCGAGTTACTGAATTTTTATTTCACCTTCGATTATTAGTTATACACTCTGCACACAAATCCTCGCTACTTGTGCATTTATTAAGCGCAGATTCTTCCTGTGTCACAAATCTACACAGATTTAAAACAGCACTGCGTAATTTAAAGGAGGGAATGCCTTTTCAAGATACTGGTGGCAGCATGTGAGGAGGTTAATAGACCTGCATTTAAGCCCAGCAGTTCCTCTCAGTTCCTTCAGCTGTTTCAGAATATGATGTCTGGCTCATTTTGGTGGGTGTTCATGAAGTTATTAGGTTTCCTTATTGAGTCCAACCTGTAACTGTATACAGTGGCAGGTCGCACTGACTGTGCTAGCAGACAGCATGCTGAAATAAAGTGTGGCCTTGAGTCTGATGGGCTCTTTAGACTATAATCAGAGGGAAACATGCAAGGCAAGACAGAGAATAGCATTTATACCAGCTCAGGTTACTTCACTGAGTCGCCCCTCTGCTCTTCCCACACACAGCAGCACTGTAATGAGTACAACCCAGTTATGCAAGTCAAACTAAAATAAGTTAAAAAATAAAGAATAAGAAGAAATAAAATGAAATAAAAATAAAATGAAACTTCATTCAACGAGATACAAGATAGGAAGGTAAAACTAGGATAATGATTTCCAGAACATGCATAATGACCAGTTTCTGAGCAAAGGTATCCCAATTCAAAATATGTTTCTCATTCTCGATTACTGTACCACGGACGAATCTGCTACAGAGACACAAAATGTCTTTGGAATCAACAAATTCATTCAGTCTGGTCAAGACTTTTTCCTCTTTCTTGTTTGTACCGTTATATTGATTTTGACACATTTATGCAATGTTTTCCTATGAGAGAAGTGAAACAGTTAATGCAGATATGGGTTGAGTAAGGTTTACCAGTAAGTAAATGTTCACACACAAAAGTTTAACCCTTAAAAACTTTCTGTTGTCATTCAGTAAGTAGCAGCTGCTTCACTGGCCCTCATTCAGTGTAATCCATATTTGTGAGGTCAATATCACCTGCTGTTTTATACTCCATCACCAATTACTCAGGCTCCATAATCCTGAATTTGAAACAGATCATTTCACATCAGGCTGCACCTGTTCTTATAGCACTGAGTTCGCTGAACACGTTATAACGAAGCGGAGTGTTTTAAAGGACATCTCCATTATATAAATGGTAAGTCTTTTGGATTTATTTTGTTTTTAAAGTAGGCTACACTGAGATATGGTCCACCCGTGAATAATTTGATCATAAATAAGCCTTAATTCTCTTTCTATAGCGGGTGTCACGCAAATATCTGCAGTTTGTATATCTCAGCGCAGACAGCAGACATTAAGAACACCTTCAGACATAAATTTTGACGCTGTTTGAATCAGAAGCCATAATTAGAGGCAGAAAAGGGATCTACTTGAGGAATGATGAGCCTCTTTATGCTGAAGTGTCCTCAGTGCGCCTCTTCTTCCACTGAGGTGTTTGTGCTGACAAAAGAAAACGGAAGAGAAAGAGTACATTTCCTTAATTAAATAGCACTGCTCCAAACCCATCCTCATCAGAATGTCTCTCTCAGTCAATAATTCACACCAATGGTGATTCCTTAAGTGTCTGTTAGACTGTGAAAGTGCATGTTTTTATTTATTTAATTTTGGCATTTTAACAGTATATAAAAAATTCATTGTTATAACTTTTAAATAAACTCTAAGTTTATAATTTAAATAGTTTATAATTTAAAATAAATATAAAACTCTAGTTTATTGGTTAACCTGCTGTTAAGCTGAATATTAGTATAATATCTCATCATCTCATCACTATGGTTAACACTTATTTCCTGAATCATCAGGCCTTTATTCACTCTAGATCTGACGTTTTCTCCCAGAGGAAGCCTCCACTCACCCATTATCTGTCTGCCGATTTTTACTGTTGACTTTGATCAATATGCCTCATTAACATTAAAGCAAGCCTGTCGTCTGCTCATTTTATTTATTTATTCCATCATACCGATGAATGTTGTGCTGACTGTCCTTTGGCTGTCTGGCTCTTTTACTTTTTTCAGGGTATAAACTTGTTTAAAAAAATACTTTTTAATGCTTTTGAAAGGTCTCTTATGCTCACCGAAGTTGCATTTATTGGATAAATAATATAGGAATACAGTAAACAGTAATAATAATAATAAAAAATTATTACATTTTAAAATAACAGCATTGTATTTTAATATCTTTAAAAATTTTATTTTTCAGCAGTCATAATCTTCAGTGTCACATGATCCTTCAGAAATCATTCTAATAGGCTGATAAAAAAAAATCAGTGTTAATATCAGTGTTGAAAACAAAAGTGATTAATATTTTTATGGAAACATGATAATTTTTTTTCATAAATAGAAAGTTTAAAAGTGAAGCTTTTATTTGAAATAGAAATCTTTTGTAATATTAATTTGTCTTTACTCATATTTGATGCAGTCTCGCTTCCAAGAATGCAATTGTTTTTAACACAAAAAAATGTTTTCAGTTTTTGTTAAAGTGATACATCACATGCATGTTCATTTTAGAGCCTTACAAATAGTTTCCACAAATGTGTATGGAGAGCCACTTCAAAGAGAAGACAGTTTCCCTCTTAGAGTCAACAATGAGTCTAGTGAAGAAAAGCCACTGCTGTGCAGGGACTGAAACTAGAATAAACGGGATGTTGGGAGACAATTGTAGGTTTGATGACGGATTCACAGGCAGACATGACAAATTCCAAACATTTCTTAAGCTCTTAGATCCTGCTGTGGTCTGAGTTAGACATGAAAACCTTCGTGCGTGTGGTTCTGCACAACACAGTACAGAAGATACACAAACACACTCATGCATGCAATGTCTTCAGCACAAGCCAAAAATACGTTTTGTTTGTTACAGTTTAGGTTCAATTTTTGACCTTAAAGAATGCACACCAAAAAATATAAACAAACACCAAAACAAATGATTGCTTTTTGTTTGAAGAGCTGGACAACAACTATGTGCTAGTCCACCTTCACAGAAAGAATATTAAGACTCTTATTTGTTACAATTTTCTCATGACAACTTCTATTACAATAACAATTTTTTTTTTTACATTTAAAAATATATATTTTTACAATATCATTCAGCAAAAAAAACATTTGTAAAACTGCATTAGCCATAGTTAAACAGGTACCTTTTTAAACTGAACAAATCAGACATTTTTTTTTAAATGTAAATGTTTTAATAAAACTACATTGTACTGAAATCCATGATAGTTAAGCTTATGCCTTTCTGCCTTTCACAGTGTACTTTGTCCTGACCCATACACTTTGGCAAATAAACACACCAAAGCCCTTGCAAAGCTTAAATAAACATACTTTTATTGGCTTTATTGCATTGCAAAATCAATCCAGGCATTTTAATATAAAGGGAGTAAATCACTTGCCTGAAGCAAACAGAAATAGAAAAGAAAAAAAAAATACAAGAGGCAAAAGGAAGGGAATCAATTTTCACACATTAGAACTATTATCTTATTAAAAAATATATGACAGAAGCCTCAAGATCTTTCTGTATGACATGGAACAGTCTCCTCTGAAAAAAAAGAGTTATAGATTGCATGAAATGAGTGCTATATATCCTTAATCCATCTTAAAATATGTCTTAAAATGCATTCAGTCTTAACAGTACAATCAACTTGTTGAATTAAAATCTGAAATAAAATATTTAAGTAAAATATGTCTGAAAATATTTATTTTTAAATATATAAAAAAATTATATAAACAAATATTTTTAAAAAAAAGATAAAAAAAAAATATATATTTTTTTCTCACATGTACATTTGCTTGGAAATACAGAGATTTTCCTTGCAGGGAGGATTTTGTAAGTATCTTGCTGCAGATACAGAAGGGATATATCAGTAATTCTGATTTATATTTAATGTACCTGATGAAAGAGACTTTACAGAGAGATTTAGTTCAAGGACATATCCAATAATAAAGTAAAAGAGTGCTATATATAATTGTTTAGCTGAATATTAATTCAGCATTTCAGATACCTTGCTAACACGTTTCTTCAGATTGTCCATCTGAGAACTAATAAAATCACAAAATAAAAACCTCTGCTGACTTTACTTTCAGTATACTGTGTAAAACAAAAACAAACAAAAAAACCTTTGTGCTGTAATGCTTACTGTAGTAATCTTCAGGACACATTACGCAATATTCTGAGATTTTCAGAAATCTATATCAGATGCCGAATGACCCCTAAAGTAAACAAATGTTTACATTTAATTTAATTTACCGAAAAGCTTCCTTTATTTACCCCTTCCCTCTGTGTTCATTACCCAGATTCATGTTTAATACTCTAAGGACTACTACAGCTTTTAATCACAGGTTTACTGAGCCTGGCAGACCTTTCCTAATCTACCAGAGTAGGTTTTCACTGCTCAAAAACATCAATACTGTCTTTTTGGCGCGGGTGTTCATGGGATTAGTTGCGTTTCAATGAGCCAGATTCTCTGAGCCTCACACAATGGCTCCCAAAGAGCAGATTCAAAGCCAGTTTTCTTTCACCCAAAACGTGCTTTTTTTTTTTTTTTAAAATAATTCTTCAGTGGTGATAGATGATATACTGAGTAGTTCCTGTTAAATCTTTTTGATTTCACTTCAGTTTATTTGTCATTACACACAGTGTAAAAGCCATCTTGGGATGGATGGTCAGCAAAGAGCTTAATTTGCATACATCAAATAAATAAACAAAAACACATACAAAATTTCAGCATTATAGCAATATATATTTGCGCTTAACATGAGGCAGATTATGGTTGTCGTATCTAAGCAAAGCCAGTATTAGAATAGTCTCAATGGTTCTTGAGGACCGTCCTTCATCTGAATGAAGGTACATTCAAACCTGCCAGTTATCATTGACCTCCTGACATCGATCAATGTTTGTGCAGGAAAAAGTTGTATTTGATTCCCAAAGAGCAGATGTGGCAATGAAATTGATTTCTTTCTTCATCAAGTACAAACGCATAAGATGTTTTTCTCAAAGCCTTGTTCAATGAGCCAAACAAGTGGAGCATTTCTCAAAAGAAATTCACAGAAATAACCTTCAGAACAGTATTTGATGTCGTGAGTCTTTTTTGTTGTTTGAAAATACGTATCACAAAATAATAATAAAAAATTGTTCACCTGGGCTCTGCTGGCTATAATTTATTTTCAATAATTTATTTTGTTCTTTAGAGTGGGAATAAGAACTTGAAACATTAAATATATAATATATATATAAAAAAATAAAAATAAATAAGTAGGACAAATGTTTAGCTTTTTCAAATGCAAGTATTCTTTAAAAAGATTAGCAATTAACTTGAATGTGCTGAGAATGGTTCTCAAAGGCTCAAATCCTTATTGGCAGATCATAATATTTTACAATATTTCATTTAATCAGAAACTAATCATCTTTAAATATGTGACCCTGGACCACAAAACCAGTCATAAGTGGCATGGGTATATTTGTAGCAATAGCCAAAAATACATTGTATGGGTCAAAATTATAAATTTTTCTTTTATGCCAAAAATTAAGTAAAGATCATGTTCCATGAAGATATTTTGTAAAATTTTCACCATAAATATATCAAAACTTAATTTTTGATTAGTAATATGCATGGCTTAGAACTTCATTTGGACAAATTTAAAGGCGATTTTCTCAATATTTTTTATTTTTTGCACCCTCAGATTCCAGATTTTTAAATAGTGGTATCTCGGCCAAATATTGTCCTAACAAAACATACATAAATGGAAAGCTTTTATTCAGCTTTCAGGTGATGTATAAATCTAAATTTTAAAAAAATTAACCAGTATGACTGGTTTTGTGGTCTATGGTCAGATATGTGTTCTCATAGACTGAACTCTCTGATCTCCTTCTAAATATTTATTTTTCTATTGTTATATACTATAAAATAATTCCTGTCATGGCAAAGCTAAATTTTCAGCAGCTATTACTCCAGTCTTCAATGTCAAATTAATTATTCTAATATGCTGATTAGCTGTTCAAAAAAAAAAAAAAACATTTTTATTGTTTTCACTGTTGAAAAAAAATTGTGCTGTTTAACATTTTTGTGGAATCATGATATGTATTTTCATCAGTACTCTTTTATAAATCGAATGTTCAAAAGAACAGCATTTATTTTATTATAGCATTTAATATATCTATTATTAAACAAAGTGTTCTTCATTAGGATCACACTAATGACTGCAAACTCGCTGGACAATCAGTCATTTACTTTCATTTCCCTCAGTGCTCATTCATCTGCTGCTGGATCTGCTCCCAGAAAACCTGTCTGAAGCGATGTGCTGATTTCTAGGGTTTACTTAATCTTGAATGTGCATCATTTAAAAAGATGGGGTGGGGGCAATCCAGCCTGTCCTGTTTTTGTTTCCATAACAGTACCATCTATTGGACAGCATGATGTGCTCCGTTTCAACTTCTCTCTCTCCTCACACCTTCTCAGTGCCACTGTTTAACTACATTCCTCCCACCTCCACAGTCCAAACATGTCCAGTCGCACCAGTCTGTTAGCGGCCGACTATTCATCACAGCCCTTCTAAATAAACAGCTGAGGTGTTTGAGAGATGGCCACATTGAGGCCACTCATTGCTCGTTCACTTGAGGAAAGTAACCCCAATTACTCACATGAATCCCTTCACCTTCAATCTGCAAATTGTTCGGCTCAAGTTCAAAATGAATTGCTTCTTTTTACTGTTATAATGCTTTATTGAAATCCTTCTATCCAAGGTTGTCTCTTCAGATTTGTGAGCTGAATGTTATCCTACAAACAAGGGGGAAAAAAAGCATATAGCATGAAATACAAACTGCTCAATTTTGTATTATTTTAAAAGATGGCACAAAGCTTATCCAATGGTAAAATGTAGATGAAACTATAACATTACAAACAAAAAAATGTAGCATTAAAACCTCACCACTTCCCAACCAGCCACACCTCCATGGTCAGTTGAGGAACAGTTTAAAGCAACTCAGTGTTAAGTTACACACAATGCCTGTTAGTGTTCTCACAAATATCAGACTGGCATCATCGCTCTCTCCCTCCCACCGCTCTCTGTCGGCTCACTCTTTAAAGTAGGGATGATTGACAGCCAGGCTTGCTCTTTGCCCAATAAAGATTGGGTCATCAGTAGTGGATGGCTGCAGATGGCATATCTCTCATAATCCGGTGTGTGGATCTTTCTCTGTACTCTCAGCCACCGTGGCAGCACAGCTGAACACAGGACATAAAGCTGTCATAGAACAGCGTCATCATAAATTCACAGATTTACCCCTTACAGAAGCGGGGCGTGAAATCATTTAAATGCTTCAGAATGTAGGCAATGTTCGAAAATAAAGCTGTATCTCTGTGAGGAGAGTTTTCACCACCCTTATATTGATATAGATCAAGTGTTTGAATGAAACTGATCAAAAGTGACAGTAAAGATATTAAAGTTAAAACATCTATTCTTTTTAACTTTATATTCATTAAAAAAATATATCTTGGAATCCACAAATATATTAGGCACCACAACTGTTTTCAACATTTTTCCAAAGTGTTTTTTTTTTTTTTTTTTTGCAGAAAATCAGCATATTAGAATGATTTCTGATGGATCGTGCACTGAAACCTGAAGTCATGGCTGTGAATTCAGAATTCAGATTTGCCATCACAGGAATAAATTACATTTAAAGCATATTACAATAGAAAATGTTTTATTAATAATATTAAGACTGTTTTTAATGTATTTTTTGTCTAATAAACGCAGCCTTGGTGAGCATAAGAGACTTCTTTTCAAAACATAAAAAAATGAAACGATTGAACGGTAGTGTATACTACTAGGCTAAATTTTGTTTATAATACAATATAGAAATCTCTGAGATAAGAGACAGGAAAAATTGCATCAGACAGCCTGCATTTAAATGAACATGTTAGGCAGTACATGTAACCCAGCACTGATACTGAAGCAATGTGCTGTTAGACATTTTACACTATACTATACACTAATACAAAAACAACACAAAAGTGACGCCCGTTAGCCTCCCCACTAAGAAAAAAAACTGTGCTAAAGTGCTGATGCCTTGAGCAGAAACAGAAATAGATCCTCATTAAAAACCTTGAAATGAAGTGTCTGATGGGGCTCCCCCATTACATGAACTGTCAAATTGGTGCTGAGAAAGTTTTGCCACATCCTTCAAAAAACATCAAAGCTTGATATCTATAAATGACTAGTATGAGTGGTTTAGCTTTCAATATGTGATTGTTGACATCGAGAAAAGGAAAATGGTTTGTGTTGATTACAAAGTTACACAACTGATGGTTTCAAGAGGCTTGTGTCCTGCTGGTCTCACTCAGTTCACTGTGGCGTTTTTGAGCCTTTGTGGAATGTGCAGCCAAAACTCTTCTGCAATAAAAACGTGTAACTGAATACACTCACTAATCCAGCCAAGACAATCAAAAGCATACATCAGCTGAACCCTCAGTCACTTCCCACTCATGTCACAGCATGATATTACGGGACGGAGTCTGGGTGCAAGAAAAGACGGGAAAGAGTTTCCCAAGTTGGACTGTATATTGTGGTTGTGCTGTTTGGTGCTTTTGCATCAAGCATCTAGATTAGAGATGTAAGATTGATTATGGGTGGTCATGTGGGAGGTGAGTGGGAGGGGTAATTTAATGTGACAGTATTAAAGAGAGCAACAGTTAGGCCAATATATATATTTATATATATATATATATATATATATATATATATATATATAAAATTGTATATGTCCCATCGTTTGTTCTTCAGACAGTATGCTGCCATTAGAACAGGACTACTTTTTAGTGTTTAAAAAACATCAGAATAATGTCCGTTCTGAAACAAAATAACAAATCATGAAACAAAACAGCAAAATGTTATATATATATATATATATATATATATATATATATATATATATATATATATATATATATATATATATATAAATATTTTTTTTTTTTTTGCTTGTACTGTTTTTGCTTTTACTGTTTTTGCTTGTACTACAATAAATTGTAATTAATAAGTTGTTTACATAATTTTTTTTGACTAAATCCTGAATTTGTTATTTTATTAAGTTTTATTTTTTTATTGTGTGTGAGTGTGTTTAATTTTTTAACTGCTAAACAACTAGCAAAAATATTCTAAGGGAATTTTTGTTTAGATGTCAGAATTCACAAAAAATTTTAATAAATAATAATAATAAAAATAATGTAAAGCTTTTTGAATGTACAGAATTATTCTCTTTACTTGGACTTTTGTGTGACAACTAGCCCCAATCTGCCCTACTTTCTTTTCTTTATTCAAGCATGAGCAACACTTAAATCTAGACAGCTGATGCTCCATTTGTATCAAATCACTTTGTCGCAGTTGATTCTTTATAAAATCGATTTACCACGCCCTTACGAAGCACAATTGGTTTGGATGTGTCCACGGAGCCAATAAGAAACCCCTGACTGAGCCGTCCCGACAACAAACCACCATGCTGTCCTGAGATCCGGCATAAGGTCCCCAGGGTTCATCATCTGTGCGCACTAAACCCCATAAAACAACCCTCACGGTCTCTGCAGTTGGGTTCTTCACTCAACAGGACAAAGATATGAAAGCATGAAAATGGATGAAAAGGGCGAGATGCATTTTGACAAACTCTGCAACTTCTGACACAATGAAACTAGCATGATTCCACATATGCTGACGACTTCAGAAAGGAGTTATTAACCACCTACTACACTGTGAGGATGAAATGATTATTGATGATGACGTTATGAAATAACCCCACAAACAGCGCAAGTTGAGAGAATGGCGTATCACCACTTTATACCGGCCAGTCCTACTGACCTCACTATTAGTTCGATGCTTGGACAGCAGTCCCAGTTTTTTCCTGTTGGATACGGGAAACAGCTTGGGAACGTGCTCCACACCTCGGTTCGCCTGGCGCTCAAAGACGCCGCGTCTCCAGCGCACCTCTCTGTGGAGACCAGAGACCCTGGACCTGCACCTGAGGATGACCCAGTGGTTCACCTGGAAGGCAAGGAACTGTGGGGGCAGTTTCACATAAGCGGCACGGAGATGGTCATAACAAAGTCTGGAAGGTAAGAAGGTGATTTACCAAGACTAGTCTCCGCGAGGAGTGATTAAAAATAGTTTTTTGAAATTTTTTATGGGCCGAAATGAGCTATTACTGTTCAAGCTGTTTATTTCTCTAACAGTTAGGCAAATATGTATTTTGACTTAAACACTTTTAAACGAGTAAAACGTTTTTTGCTTTTCTGAGGCGCATGTTTCCAGCGTTCAAAGTGCGCTGCAGCGGCTTGGACAGGAAGGCGAGGTACATCCTGCTGATGGATATAGTCGCTGCTGATGACTACAGATACAAGTTTCACAACTCTCGCTGGATGGTGGCTGGAAAGGCCGATCCAGAAATGCCCAAACGAATGTACATCCACCCGGACAGTCCTGCTACCGGGGACCAATGGATGTCCAAAACTGTGACCTTTCATAAGCTCAAACTGACGAACAATATATCTGACAAACATGGATTTGTGAGTATTTAATATCGTAGATGTGATTCACAATTTATGGACGATTTTTAGTGTAAATTTCTCCTCAAAATAATTTCTCTGTCACAAATAAGCAAGTAGGCTAACCTAGCTGAAGTTAACAAGCGCTACAACATTTAACAAATTGAATGTAGCAAGAAGCACATAAAATATTATTTTTTTCTAATTGTGCAAAAAAAAAAAAAAGTAGGCCTAATTTTGTGAAATTTGAACAGGAATGTTTCTTTACATTATTGTTTGAAAAAAAATAAAAAATCATGAAATGAGTATGCAAAATGATATGATTTTGTTTTGCAGACCATATTAAACTCCATGCACAAATATCAGCCGAGGTTTCATATCGTTCGAGCCAACGACCTCCTCAAACTTCCTTACAGCACATTCAAAACCTACGTGTTTCCTGAGACAGAGTTTATCGCTGTGACAGCATACCAAAATGAAAAGGTGACAATCAAATGTTTCATCGGTGACACACACCACATATTAGCCTGATAAAGTTGACAAGTAAACAATTTTCACAACACTTAAGAAATGTGGTATCTTCATTAATATGTTAATCCTTACAGATAACTCAGCTGAAAATCGATAATAACCCATTTGCGAAAGGATTCCGAGATACCGGTAATGGGAGACGAGAGAAAAGGTATTTTTTTTTTCAGATTTATGCCTATACAGTCCTTACTGAAAGTCCACTTCTTATAAATGTATTTTTCTTGAAGTGGAAAGTTGAACTGAACAATGTTATTTTCAGAGTCTGTTCCTTTTTGCTTTAAAGACAGCAGCACCATCTGAAAATAATCATTTATTATCCACTAACATATGTATTTTTTCGATAATTAGGAAACAGATGTTGCATCAGAGGTGTGATGTGGCACCGAAAATAGCCAATGTGTTCACAGACAACTCGTCATTTGACCAAAGTTCATCAAATCCTTTAATTCAAGAAACATATGTCGTTACATCAGCTTCAACAGGTGTTCGGTTGGGATTTATCATAAATCTAGATGTATACTTTATAATAATCTATAATAAATGTCTAATTGTTTATTATTGTAAACAATTTTATACTTATGTATACATTTTTTATACTTACGATATTCATATTAATTTGCTTTTATTCTCTGTTTTATTATTGATATTATTCTTGCTATTCCTAACACACATTTATGAGATATTTATTCTACAGATACGAATGAGAGTGACATTGATGGATATGGAGATGAGAAGGAAAGCAATGAAGATGGAAGACATTCAGTGTCTCAAGAAGAGCAAATTTCCACAGAAATCTCAACAACAGTGCAAGAGTCCAAGGGCATTTCAAAAGAGGAGATACAAGCAGAAAGGAACATGAGGGTCAACAGCAAAGAAAAGCATAGCGAAGAGGGAACTGGACATTTAACCTTGGATAGAAAACATGCTGAACAACACAAGTTTGCAGATGATGTGACTGATGTTTCTCAGAAGGCTTCGCTCACTCGGCACTATTGCATCCCCACTCCTGGCCTAATAAATTCTCTGTGTGTGCCGCCACATGTCTTGTCAAATTTATGCCAGTTTAATTATGTTGGAACATTTCCGTTTTTGGCATCTGAAACAACTTGTCCTTGGTTATCTAGAAGGTCAAATGAAGGGGAGGGTCAAGATTACACCACTTCAGTCCCATCCTCACAACAAAGATTTATAGGCATGCAGCAGCACAGAACAACCTCTCAGGTAGGTTGATAATTTATGAGCTAAGCCAATTTAGTTGAATATCACAAAAAAAAAAAAAAATAGAAATACAATTATTTATTGTAAAATATAATAAATATACGATCATGTTTAGAAATAAAAAATACATGAAACATGCTAAACAAAATATGTTGTTTTATTAACTTGCATGTAAAAATCTGAGGGACAACTAAATTAATTTTAATAAAATAATATGATTTTTTTTCAGGGTGTGCTTGTCTCAGCGCATGGAAATGTCATACCTTTTCCAAGGAGTTACATGACCACATCTGCTGCCGCATCCTCTGCTGTATCATGCCAGGTTCAAGTCCCACCCTTTTTCAGCGCTAGCTACCGATCCCGATGCAGACCCTACCCTTTGCCAATGTGGGTGCATGGCCGAAAAATGCCACAGACCTCAGTTTTTGTACCATATGGTGAAACTGATACAAATGAGCATGCTGGTATTACAACTACTGGATCAGCAGCAGAGTGTAGATCAAAACCTAATGAGGATCAAAACACACCGTGTCGGGATCTCTAGAGATGTCTCTACAGGAACAACAACAAATTCAGCTGTAATGATGTGCATTGTAGTATGGTTAAAGTCTATGGTATGTATCAACTGAAGATCTGGATTAAAAATTAATATATACTATTTATTCTTAAGTCTTTATCTGCTGTGTAAAAGTGTGAAAAATGTGTAAAATACATGAAGTTGCAGAGCAACCATTAAATAAATTTAATACAGTTTTTCTGTGTTTTTCTCCTTGTTTTTTTTTTTTTTTTAATCATTGAAAGTAGTCAAATGACTAGCATACATCTCACTTAAGCATATTTTAGGCTATAGGCAATATCTAACTGTTTTAGCAATATCATTTCAGTCGACCTATAATTAATGTTTTCTTCTTTTTATTACTATTATAACGTTTTCCTCATAATCTCTATCATTTAAAAATTAAGCCTGAAATTTTCACATAAAATTAGGTTTATAATAAATAATATATATTTTACATTAAGTAGCCTACTTGTATTTAACATTTACATACCCCAATTCTTTTTCACGCGGCCAAAATCTCTATGATGGTCAACATTTCACCACAAGAGGTCACCCATGACCGTATGATGGAACAAAATCTGCTAGGCTACTGAATAATAATAATAATAAAGTTCAAAAGGCATTTAAAGTTAGTTAAAAGGTATTTAAAAATTGTATAACACATACATACATTTCAAATGATGCATATATTAAATTTTTACAACTCTAAATAAAATGTATAGCCTACCACCCCAATGCCTAATTGTGCCCTTTAATCCATAAAATATATTGGGATCCACAAACCTACTAACTTAATATTAGTATCAAATCAAGTAGTCTACCTTGAAGTCTGGTAAAGAGAGTCTCAAACTGATCTCAAAAGAATTATCCCATTAACTGACGGCAAACTTTAATCCCACAAATGTTTAATAATTTAAATAGCAAAATACTATTTATATATAGTATATTTACGTTTTATATATAATGTATAAATAAATAATAATAATAATAAATAATAATAATAAATAATATATAATGACGTAACGCTACACAAAATAGCGTCATCACCATGCGCCGCCTGTGTTGTCTATGAGCTGTACGCTCGGTTTTAGCTTGTTTACGGGTAACTTAGCAGAATGATATGGTACATACTCGTCCACAATACAATACATAAGTCGCATATTATGAAATAAAACCGCTAGTAATATGTTGGCTGGCATTTACAGATGTAACTAACAAAATCACCGCTAAAGTACGTTAGCTGTTGTCGCGTTCATTAGCCGGAAGATTATTTAGCCGATCAGCTTAACTGCTGTTCAGAAATCATGCCGCAGATTTCAGTCAACTATATTTTATTATTCGGACAGTTCTTGCTGCTCTTCACAGTGCTGCTTTTACAGAGTCTAGAAGGGATTCACTCGCAAAACTCAACAGAGCCACCCGGAAACAGAGTAACGACCAGCAAAACAGTTCTGATCAGCGAACAGCCAGAAGAAAATGTGACGGAGAGTGTTACAACGTTACCTACAGAAACATCAAATCACACGGAGCAGTATGAGTACAGCCCCCCATCCCCTGTCGTCCTCTGTCGATACCTGTGAGTAAGAGTAAACATCTCATATTTATGAAGCACGCGGCCTGTTTCGTGTAAACATCACTGAAATATCTCGTGCTCTTGTATCTTTTTTAGACCAGAGGAATTCATATTCTGTCAAGATCCAGTCGATCACGGAGGAAATGTCTCTGCCTTTCAGGAACTGGGCTATGGATGTGTAAAGGCAAGTACATTTTTATTAGAAAGACATGTTGCATCAGTAATTTGCGTCTCAAACGATGTTGTGTTTAGAAATGTGTGAAAATGTGTGTATTTTCTCGCAGTTTGGCGGTCAAGTGTACAAAGATGTGAACCATACCAAGGTGTTATGCACAGCACTGGATGGAATAGAGTGTGCTGGACCACGGGAGTTTTTCAGAGGCAATGAGCCATGCATTAAGTAAGTAACAGGGTTTGCACAACTGGAAATATAAAATAGATAATATAAATGAATATATAATTTTAGGAAGAGGCTATTTGCACTTTAAATTGTTTCCACAAGTGGAAGGAAAAGTTTATTAAGTGTTATAGTGACGTGACGTGTAGCAAAGTATGGTGTCCCCTACCATACTCAGAATTTTTGCTCTGCATTTCACCCATTTAAGTGCACACACACACACACACACACACAGACTGTGAACACACACACCCGGAGAAAGTGGGTAGGTATTTTTGCTGCAGCATCCAGGGAGCAGTTGGGGGTCCGTTGCCTTGCTCAAGGGTCTCACTTTAGTCATGGTATTGAAGGTGGAAGAGAGCACTGGTCATTCATTCCACCCTACCTACAGTCCCTGACAGTATCGAGACTCGAACCTGTGTCCTTTGGGTTACAAGTCCGACTGGATTGGGGTTTATTTTAAGTTAGACCTGTAATCTGCTGATCAGTAAAGGTGTCCTTGAAGGTCCAGGTCTGCTGTCAGTGTGCCTCATCAACGTGAGGACATCAAATCCTGTTTCATTTATAGGCCTATTAAATACCCATTAGGCACTTTATTTCCACTTTTCAATTATTTTTGTTATTTAAAATGAACTCCTCTCATGGCTGATAAGGCATGTGAGATTTTGAGATGTGTCAAAAGATAAGTCCACTATCATTATTATGTAACTGGCTCAACCAGATCAGTGGTGGGCAGAGATAGTGTGTATGGCTTTTGCCAACAAAATGGGCTATTTGCACTTAGTGTTAGTAAAAACATAATATGTTAAGTCATGTAATTGTCTATGATAAATATGCATCTTTCTAGTCATGGTCAGCTGTAAAATAGTTATTGCTGATCTTGATTGCTAGCTATAGAAATGTTCACAAACCTGGCTCACAAAATAGTCTCAACAAATAATTAGAGAATTGGTCTTATAAATCTTTATTCAGTAATCACAACTGACTAATAAGGTCATAGGGAAATTAAATTGTCAAGAATGTTGGAACCCTGCTAATAGGTTATTTTATTTCCGTTTTTTTTATCACTAACATGAGATGGAAGCCAGTTACACAAAGCGTAATTTTTAATTTCTATACCACAAGAGGGCAGTGGAGTACTGTGGATCCCAGATTCAATGTACTGTACTGTCTGCTGTGTAAATTTCAAGACTGGCCTTCAGTAAATAGAGCTGCAGCAATTCACAGGCTTTACACTAGACATAAACTTTGAAACTGTTCCCACTAATAACTGTTTTTCTTTGTGATTTATTAATACACAGGGCACTACTTCATCACCACCCTACTGTACTCATTTTTCCTGGGGTGTTTTGGTGTCGATCGGTTCTGTCTCGGGCACACTGGGACTGCGGTGGGAAAGCTGCTTACCCTGGGAGGTCTTGGCATCTGGTGGTTTGTGGACCTCATTCTCCTGATAACAGGAGGCCTGACCCCCAGCGACAGCAGCAACTGGTGCACTTTCTACTGATTTAAGAGTTGGATCTGATTTACCTTTCTCATGCTCACAAGTTATATTTAATGCACTGTATGCATGTGGGCTTGCATGGGCCTTATCTGCCGTTTATTATTTGTAAAATACTGTTCTTCTTGTTTCTTTTGTAAAGGGTTTATGCGAAGCAGTGTTGTAAATAAATGTCATCTTCAAAGAGTAAAACTCTTAATTGATACAGCAATATTTATGATGATCTGATTGTGATCTTTTTATTAAACAAACAACATAGCCATCTAGGAAATTAGTCAGATGTTTTCAAAATGGGCTACACTTGTCTTTGTCCTTTACTTTTGTATGGTCTTTCTGAACATGCTTCCCATTACGAAATGATGTTTAAAATCAAATCAAGTTTTGTTTTCTGGGCTGGATTGCAGAATGTGCCAAAACGGCTGCAGACATGTTCCAGATCTTGTTTTAGACTGAATACCTACAAAAAGCTGTCAAAGGACAGATGTTATGAAACAGCTTGCAATTAAAAATACATACAGTAATAGACTCTATTAAACATGCATCCTTTGGCAGAATTCCCATGGCTTTTTTCACACACCATTCAAAACGCAATTTGGTGAGAAGCTGTTAAAAGTTTTCTTATTATTAATTTCCTCTTTCATGTTCTATGGCTTGTGTGTTTCTTGTACATTATGTTTTATTTACTGACGCACTGTTGGTCTGAAAAAAACTAGGCACTTAGGGATATGTTGCAACACATTCAAGTGCATTGCTTCAAAACAACATGTGCTTATATTTCAGTAACATATTACTCACAATTTTTATCTCAGATAAATTCACGTGGGTACAAAGACTTGTTTGACTGAGGAAAATGACTCTATATTTATTTGAAAACAATTGAAAGGTACTAAGTGCATGCGATGTGTATGTTGACCGTGTGGTGGATTACAGCCTGACAGGTCATCAGCTTTAATGTTTACATGCACTACAAGATAATTCTTTCAAAACGCAATGCTTGCTTCTAGAGCACAAAATCAGCATATTAGAATGATTTCTGAAAGATCATGTGACACTGAAGACTGTAATATAATGACTGCTGAAAATTTAGTTTGGCCATCACTGGAATTACGTCCATTTTAAAATATATAAACATAGAAAGCAGTTATTTTAAATTGTAATATTATTCCACAATATTACTGTTTTTACTGTATTTTTGATCAAATAAATTCCTCGATGTGCATAAGACTCTAGAACAGTAGTGTAATGACATCAGAATTATAAATACAGAAAAACAATACAATCTTAACAATACGACTTGTGTATTTATATCAAAAAGCATCACTTGGTCTTGACGCTTCATGATAATGTATGCTATTGATATAATGCCCTTTTCAAGCAATGCATGTTTGTGGATAATATATTGTTTGGAGGTATGTAAATGTAGCACCAGAAAGCTTTATCAGTCCACTTCATCAGGACTCACTATTAGCGTGATTTCTTCATTAGCACGTCGCACCACCAAAGAAAGAACTTTGTTTGACTGCACAGCCTGACTCATGTCCTCTGTAGAATGCACTGGATGTCTGTTAATGCTGATAATCACATCTTGGTTGACCAAGCCAGCGCTACAAAGCAAATAGCAATATGTGAAACGTTGAGATACTCTTCGCTATTCTACTATTCTTGTATTGTGAGTGTTAATTGCAAGAGTTAACTGATCAGGCTTTGGATCTAAAATAAGAAAACAATAGAGATTCCAAGGTGTTTGTCTTTAATTATCTGTAGTTTGTTCAAGTGGACAATCAAACTTATCCACAGAAAAAGATAAATTACCTAAAATTCTGTCATAATTCAAAGTATGTTTGGTTACCAACATTCTATTATGTTTCACAGAAGAAAGAGTTTCAAATGGCAGACATTTGTACAAAAAAACAACAACAACAGAATACCACAGGAGGAATGTCATCATAGGACAGAGGTGCTACAGGAAAAATATTCATTGGACAAATATGCAAAGGCCTTCATGGTATATGATCAGGATATAAATCTTGATTTGAACGAAGGTTATAACAGTATGAAAGGAGCCTCTGGGCCTAGATGAGTGAAGAACGAGGTGTGGTTGGGGTTAATTGGGAGGTGCAAGAGGAGGTGCAAGCAAATTCCTTTACCTGAAGGCAGCTGTCCCTGGAATAACCTCATACACATACACCCCTGAGCTCACATCTGGAAAGTTGCTCTCCTTCTCTCTGAGCTCCCTAATCAAACTGATGAAATGAACATAATTAAAAAAAAAAAAAACTTCAAAAATTTATCTTTATAACGTAATGAATGCATATTTGAAAAGAAGAAAAAAATTAATTTACACATCTGAAAGTTGAAGCATTCGCACTCCTATATATCTCCTCTTAGAGTTCTTCCTGAAATGTAAGAAAACAGCTACTAAATTCAGTCAAGTTTAAAACAAATAAACAGATCAAAATAAGTTTGCAAACCTTTTCTTTGTCTGTCATAAGAGTCTGCAAGGAACTGGCATATGCGGTCCGAGGGAATGGCAAATGATATTCCTGCCGTAACCTTCAACGTGTTTATACCAATGACATCCCCATCCTTGAAACCGCAAACAGGGAGCATAATATTGAAATGCACTGCAATGAATGAACAGTTACCTTGAGACACACAAGGGACGGTGATCACTGGGTGTACTGGGTTTAATTTAATAATTAAGAGTAATAGGGAATATTGAGGTCATTATTTTAACAAGTACAATGTAAGATGTTTGCATGTACATAGTTATATGTACATACAGTATACTGTATACCATTAGTAAAAACACAGCTTTTTTTGCTTATACTATTGCATTGTTTAAATCTGTGCAATGGTTTTTACATATTATCAAGTATCCATTGTGCACTATAAATGGAAATATTTTTTATTGCAAAGCCAGATGCTTGCTTGAGCCTGAGGCTCCTTCAAGGACACATGTTGTGTTTCCCTTACAAAGATCAATAGAATAATATAAACCACTGCAGCTAATTTATATTACCTGCAGTGTGTGAGAGAGAGAGAGTATTATGTTCAAAATATACTTAATGCCAAATAAGAGAAGGAGAATAAAAGGTTCTTACCAAGTTTACAAGAGGTCCTCCTGAGTTTGCATACTGTAAAAGAAAACATTAACATTCTATTCATATTCATGGACACACAGCTAAACTGTCTATATTGATAGTGTCTATATGTCGAACAGTTACATTTATAATGGCATCTGTTTGAATATACTCCATAACAGAGTTCTGCAGGCCAAGTTCATGAAGTCCTCGGTGGGTAGTGCTGATGATACTGGTGGTTACTGTTTTAAAAAGAAAATGGGCTTCCCACAGCCACTACAAACTCTCCTGGCCTCAGTTCTGATAAACGACCAAGGAAAAGCACTGGCAGGGGAGTCTGTTTAAAACAAAGAGACGGTGCATTATTTCATTCAATCCTGTAATAGATATTTTACCAGATTTTGTAAAAAAAAATGCCCCATCTTTTCAAGTTGTTAAATTTGACCAATAATATAATTTTTATATAATTAATGTTTCTACTCCAAACACATTTCCAGATGCACCCCAAACAATCTGTTAACTTTTGACATTTTTTATTAAAATTTAATTAAAAAATTAAAATGGAATAAAATTATTTAAGCCAGTTATTGTTAACTAAAAACTATCAATTTTTTGGTAACTGAAATAAGATATTAAAATTAAATGAAAAACATGAAAATTTGAAATGTGGCTTTGGAAACTAACTGAAAAAAAAAAATAAGCTGGAGTAGTTTACTAAAAATACAAAGAGTTAAATAGAATTATTTAAAAATACAATTAAAATGAAAACTGAAAATACAAATATAAAAACTATTTCAAAATATTAATATAATACTCTTTCTCTATAATGCTGATTCAAGCATACATTAAATAGACATACATTTGTTATATACGATTTATGATTTTAGCTATATATTTTAGCTATAACATCTCAAATTATTATTTACTTTCCTGAAGTAAATGTAACGTCAGGTGATATGTTTGTTCATAAGTTGTTCAATTTTTTTCTGCGGTTGAATCTCTGACTGGGCGATTACATTAGAGGAAATACAGTTCAGTATGTTGGTAAGTTGAACTGTATCTTTTAACATTTAATATACCTTCTTCTGACCTTCATCCATCACTTTTTGTGCTGTAAATAGGTAGCTGCAAAGTGGAAAGACTGTTGGTTTGTGCAGGCTCAGTGACGGCAGAGATCTCTCACAGCATATTAAAGAGAGTCAAAACAAGTTGTATTGTTTGGATTTCTTAATAACATTTACACATTTTGTTAGTGGGCACCTTTTTAATAAAAAAAGAACATTTTTAGTACTCATCATTGTGAGCTCCTACTCAAAATCACAGAGCCGCAACAAGTCTTTTTCAGAGAAAAACAACTTGACTATCTTCTGTGCTGTCACATTTTTAGAAGACTCTAATAAGTTTCCTTGAAATGTTTGAAGCCAGCAGCCAGTCTAGGCCTGAGCTTGCCCCTGCCTGCCTGTGCTCTGTAGGGTGCATTTTTATGACTTCAGGCTGATGCACCAGGTTTGATTACTGGGGCTTCTGGAGCAGGGCGCCTTTACACTCTGTCCCAACCTTGACTCTGCAGTCTATTGCTGGGGGGCTGAGCACTGCAAAATAACAGATTGCCATCTGCCTACCCAGCACTTCTTCTCCACTTTTCTCCTCTTTTTTGAAACCACAGGCAGCCATACACAGTCTGGGACTGAATTAAAGTGATTACCAATCATTGTGCTACATGCTGTTGCTATGGTCTGGATTATGGCGAGACGTTGTTGTTGGCAGAGAATGCTCTACGCTGCTGATCAAAGCTTGTCTCAGGAGTTAGGTGGTTCTGAAAGGACTTTTTTTTTTACTCTTTGGGCTGTTTTGTATTTCTGCCAGGAGATATTTCAGGGCTTTGTGCTGGTCCTGTTTACAAAGGCAGGTTGTCAGTGGCAAATAGACATGTTATCTTGCATGGTCACAAGCGCACAGGAAAAATAGGCGGAAAGTTGGAATTTGTAAGACTGAGACGAATTTTCTCCTGAGGAAATCAGAAAACAAATTAACCATGTCAAGAAGCAGAATCTAATTTTTGGTGGCACAAGCCCTTGCTGACTCCAGAAACATCTGCTGGACTGCCTCCCCAAGATTAATTTACTTCCAGCAGCTGTGCTAGTCGCTGATGATAAACCAGTGGATCTGAGCAGTAAAATGCAAAGACAACATTTTTTCCATGCAACAAAAGGTATTTTGACCATGCACTTAAGACCTCTGGAGGCTATCATTGGTTAAGTAATTTATTCATGTCCCCTGACCAGGTTTTGGACATCTTGGCTTACTTACCTCTAAGTCTATCTTAATGAGAGCAATGTCTAATTTTTGATCCACATCTTTAATTGTGGCATCATAGAGCATGGCATTTTTTAGCTCCAATTTGATATGTTGCTTATTGGTCAGTACATGTGCATTGGTGACGATTCATCCGTCCTCTGACGCTATAAACCCTGAACCACTGGAAACAGGGACGTCTTGGCTGGAAAATGGTAGTCTGGAAGGAAACATTGGGGAAATAGTCCATGGGTGTATGAGTTCATAAAAAATATGTTTGTTGAGAGATTTCTAGGATTTGAAGCACAACATGTTAGAATCATAGAAGGATCATGTGACACTCAATACTGGAGTAACAGCTGTTGAAAATTTAGCTATGCCATTACAGGTATAAATTACAATAATTAAAATTTTACTGTCTTACTGTTTTACTGTATCAAATAAATGCAGCCTTGGTGAGCACAAGAAACTTCTTTCAAAAACACAACAAAATCTTAGGAGTGTATAACATCCTTTTTAAACTCTGCTATGAAATGTAACACAACAAATGTTTATTGTAAATGTTTAGTTGTGATGACACTGCGCATATTTTCTCACATGATTATATACTAAAGTTTAATTTATGCAAAATGTAGTAACAGTTATCTTGCAACACACAGAAATTCCCATCCAAACAGCAGTGTTTATATACTTATTCTTCTGTCATTTTTTAACCTCTGTCTAAACAAGCAAGCAAAAACTATTATATTGTCATAATTTAATCACATATGGAGAGTTCATTCTGTGCCAGCTAAGAATACCAAGCATTACACCAGCATGTCACTCTGTGCTCAGCATCTAAACAACCAACACCATCTGTCCTTACCTACTAAACAGTTCTAGATGGACCACTGCAGGGGCAATCTTATCCACCACATCTGCTATGAAGTTAAATTTGTAGCGCATGCTGCTTGGATTTTGAGAGCCTATCAGAACAGAGAGAAACAGCACAAATTACTTTAGAAAGTTATAATTGCCTGTTTTTAAATAGAGACCAAGCCAAAAAACATGTGCATCAAACATGGGTTGACAACTTTGCAAAATCTAAAATGCATTATCAATGTCACAATGTTGCTTTTCAACATGTTGCACATAACGTGTGGGCACAAGCTATGAGTAAAGCAAACAGCCCTGTGGAGCTCTTTTCTTCACCCTGCTACCTGAAGGCACTGGGGGAGAACTTGTCACACAGTCTCTGCATAAATTGATGTTACATGCTTATCTCCAAGTCTGTGGCAGCTGACAGCAGCCTTGCTCCTCTGAGAGAATGTCAGGGTCCCGACATTGCATGTACAGGCTTCCCTGGGGTAAACCACAACAGGTAAACACAAAAAATATTTCTATAATGAGAAATCATGTCTGTAAACCTCAGATGCAGTGCCATAAAAACCTGTCTTAATAAATTAAGACATCATTGTTTAAATCATATTCTCTCTTACTTTTCTGCCAAAGAAGCCAGCATGGCTGATGCTACATATATGCAAATTTGCACTGGATGTGGATAAAGGTTATGTAATACACGTTACCACTTGATAAAATCATTGTTCCCTTGACTATTTTTTGCATACTGAGTCCGTTTTCAGAGCTGAATTGATTGTGACATTGTTTTTTTCCAGCCCTTTCGGGACCCCTGAATTTGGCAAGGCATAGCTGACAGAACATGCCACATGGTTTTTATAGATGGATCATATATCCCAAGGCATTACTGTCAAAACAAAATAAATTTGAACCTCTTGGCCAGAAGCCAGGGAACATTTGTGTGCATAAAAGCATACAGCATATATATATATATATATATATATATATATATATATATATATATATATATATATAAACAAAAAACATATAATGCAACTCTGAACTATTGATTGAAAAATATGTTAATATTTGTGTAAATATGTAAATAAAAAATATATGGAGGTGAATATATATTTATATGTGTGTCATTTTTAATATAAGTATATTTCTCATTGCAGATTTTTCAAATATTTACATATCTTTCAATCAATAGTTTCAGAGTTGCATTATATATATATATATATACACACACACACACTTATAATTTATATATATATATATATATATATATATATCAGGGCACCTGAGTCATGGAATTGCCGGCCCAATACTCGAACCCACAACCTTAGGGTTAGGAGTCAAACTCTCTAACCACTAGGCCATGACTTCCCCGTATAGATGACATGAGGGTGAGTAAATGCAGAATATTTATTTTTGGGTGAACTATCCCTATAAAAAGTAGACTTTAATACTAACTTATTAATCTACATATACTTCTTGCTTTCTCTAGAAAAGTTCCCTCACTGTTCTCATATCAGCTGGAATGATGCTGGTGTCAGTGGTGTTGTGGGATTGTGTAGAACTCAAACATTGACCATCGCTGCTAGCACCACGTCCATTTATATAGAAAACAATAAAAATAGTTTTTCAATACAGGACTATTTGTACTAATACTGTAAGGGGACCATTTGATACAAGCATTTGTGTGTCAAATAATATCTCAAGCTGTGAGAATGAGAAAAGAACACAATATGATGACGTACATTCATGCTACAAATGTAGAAGTGGTGGAAATCACCCTGCAGGTATTATGGCACGATAAAAAGAAGGCATTTAAAAATGTCAATAATAATATCTTCTCCTAATATGATAAGATTTTTGGTAGCTATAGCAATATCATTTCAAGGTTTCAGTTCATTTATACTGATGCTCAAAAGATGTTCCATGATTTGGCTTGCAACAACAAATGACAAAGAAGTAGTTGACATTAACAACTCCTCTGCTTTCCTTTCGCAACATGCAAAACTGCTGAATGCCTGCACTGACGTGCTGAAATGAATGCTATCAAAGTTTCCTTGACATTGAAATAGATTTGAAATGCTGCACCTCTTTTACTGCAGAGGTTTGTGGCTTAAGTCATAAATCTATTATCACATAAATGCCTACTCTTACTTTTTTATGAGGGTATTCGGTTGAATTTTGCATGAAGCTGTAAAGTTAAGCTGCACTCAATCAAATCAGATATGATAAGCCCCTTCAATGACTTTTTAATTTGCATCTCAGTATTGCTAAACGAAGTATTCCAGTGATATCTGCGCTAGACATGGCATATGGAAAGAACTGGCTTTTGTAAAAAAAAAAAAAATGAATTTTACCCGAATGGAAATTAGGAACTAGACCACAGAAAATTTATAAGCAATCAATCATTTGTTTTGTTTTAAATGTTTTGATTAGGGAAAGGAAAAATAAACACGATGATTACGACAGCAATAATGTACTGCATAACAGAAATCCCAATCAATAATAGCAAATAATCACAAAGACCATTCCCCATAGGCATATTCTAAGAATATTCATAGTTTGTTACTTGTAAATACACATTGAAACAATATTTTACAGTAAAAGTAATAGGCCTATAAAGGTAATATAATAATTGTTTATATTATTTTACAATATTTTATAGTAGCTGTGTTGTTGGTTAAAACGTAGCTAATACTTAATTGCTATAGGTAACTTATCGCAAACAGGTTTATACTGTACAAAATTTTGTTTCGGTAAAACGTTATGGGTTGTTTTACAACACTTTCTGTCAGTTCGTCAAATTGATACATTACTTTTAATATAAATGGTTGCCTCTGCTACAAGAGGGGGAACAGCTTCACCGTTTAGATCGTTATTAACTTCTGTCAATTTGGCCAGGTGTTATGAACACCAAAACAAACAGTTTTTCTTCCCTCACCGGTCTCGCAGGGGCCTGTCTGGATGAAAATGACAGCAGGTGTGTCGCTCTTCTCAGCCCGTCTGTTCTCCGCTTTCAGTCGGCAGACACTGTGATATGTTCTCCCATCGCTGCCGCACACGGGCTCGTGGGATTCACACACACACGTGCCGCGCGCGCCGCTGCGATATTCACAGGTCATTCCCTGACCGCAAACTACATATCCGCGATTCCCACAATACTCCACCCCCTCCCGCCGCACACACCGTGCAGCAGTCACATCTTTCCTTCACCACGCCGAAATAACAAGACTTTATAGCAGATGAGCAGCGGGACAGGTCGCACACATTGGGGCATGTAGTTTGTCTCGTCCGCAGATCACGCGCCTGCAACACAGAGGCCATGAGAACACAGGCCAGCAATCTCCACATGATTAACACTAATCTCACCAATCGATGTAAGGACCGATGGAATTTCATTTTCAAGTAAACCTCGCTTAAACAAAATCAACAGATGTCCGGTTGCTTATTCCCAAAGTGAAAATGTTCAAGTTTAAAAACAGCAGTTGCGTATTGCTGAAATGTCATGATGTTCATTGTGGCTCGTACGTATAGCTCTTTATGAACAGACAGCATGTTCTGAGTTTGGATATAGTTTGGGGTCTTCAGGAGAGCAATTAAGGGAGGAGCTTAAAGTTTAGCTCTTTCTGTGCCTGTTATTAGTCCAACAACTCATAGCTGGTCATTACAATGAAGCGATAATGATAGATGCATTTATTATAGGTTATTGTGAAGATGAGTCTCCTCGTCTTCTACCATTTCATTGTATTGTTTCAAACTTGTAAACTTGTGCCTTGATGTTGCTGGTTTATTTCATTGTGTGGATAATTTATGCTTTGGGAGGGCTTAATTATGTTGACTTTATGACTTTCTTTAACAACTATATATGTATATATGTATACATATACAGTAAGCTGAATTTTCAGCAGCATTACTCCAGTTGTCAGTGTCACATGATCTTTCAGAAATCATTCAAACATGCTGATTTAATGCTCAAGAAACATTTCAATTTTGCTTCTTAATATTTTTGCAGAAACTATTTTTTTTTCATTGTTTTTAAGTTTTCAAAAGAAAAGTAATTATTTATACGTTTGTTTTTTAACCTTAAAAATGTCTTCGTATATTCAGTGTTCTTGCTATATATACACACATAAATACATATACATACATTGTGCAGTCTTCTTTTTGAGAAGAAAGCAAGCAGAATCTAACTTGATAATTGAATGTATAATATCGCTGCATGATTCAGACATATCGCTGTGCTTGTTTCATCCTTCTGTGCTACCTGAAAGTTTATTCTTCATGACCACACTTTGGCAGTGTTCCTGAAGAAAAGTTTGGCGTGTTCACTTAACTCCTGCTGACGTCTAAACAACTGCACTGTAAATGAGCACAGAGAGATGTGTACTACAGCAGCAACAAACTCCTGCCTCTGATCTTGTGTTTACAGCAGCATTTCACTTTGCCTCTCTCTTGCTCTGCCGACAGGGTGTGTGAATTGTGCTGACTCCAGATTTGATGTGGATGTTTTGTACTTCAAAAGAAATTTAACACATGAATACTGACAGTCTCCAGAGAAAACTCACCAGTAACCTGTCCATTAATACTTGAGAGTAACAGGTAAGATCTTACACTATAAAAAATGTATAATCACATAGCCTAAAACATTCTTTCTGGGCAACATCTAAACTACCTGAGTTTTAGATGTGAATGTTATTTAATATGAATAAATCAGCCTGACTACATTAGGCACATTTGAGTTATGTGTGAGTTGCTTTCAGTGTCAATAATAATGATGGACTGACTTCAGACACGTTACTTAATTATAAATCTTGCAGCCAGTCTTTTTTTTTTTTCGTTCTTCAACCTATTTCATTCTGTCTTGTAGAAATCCACAGCATTTTAAATGGAATACTCATTATTTATAAGCCTGTTAGAAAGACTGTGAATAAGCCTTTGGTCAATTTTCTAACTAGAAGTGTGCCAGTTTTAGAAGTCACAAACTGACTTAAAGAAAGTTTTTTTTTCTGGTTCAGGTTTCTTCATGGCTTTGGTGTGGTTTTCTTAGAACTATTAAAGTGCCAAGATTGGAATGAGAACTAGATAAATTAGCAGGTTGTCTATGTGTATACTGATGGGATGTTAAAGGGGTCATGAACTGAGAAACCAAAATTCCTTTTATCTTTAGACATATAAGAGGTCATTATGCTATAGTTTGAGTTTAACAAGAAAGTTTTGAGTTCTGAAAGTTATTGAAGCCAGTCTGCCAAAATGACAGCTTGTGGAATGTACCACTCTGTGATGTAATAGTGTGGCTAAACACCGCCTCCGCAGAAGAAGATCAGTGTCTGCTTCTACATCGCTGCCTGTTTAGCCCCGCCCACCAATTCATGCATGTAGTGTTTACAAGAGAGGCAATCGTGCAGATCTACACAGAAACCAACAATAAAGATGGCATGTCTAAATCATTTTTTTTTTAAATTTAAAAATCACGATAACATACTTAGCACTTATTTACTCTCCTTCATATATGCATTTCTTTTTTCTGCTGAACACAAAATACACAGTATTTTGAAAAATGTTATTAAGCAACCAGTTTTGGTTCCAGTTGACTTCCATTGTATTTTTTGTCCATACAAAGGAAGTCAATGATAACAGAAACCACTTAGTTACCAGCAATCTTCTTTTGTGTTTCACAGTATAAAGAAAGTGATGCAGGTTTAGAACAACATGGAGGTGAGTAAATGAGGACAGATTTTTTTATTTGTGGATGGACTATCTGTTAAAAATGCTAAGAAGACTAGTAAACAAGGTTACGCTGTCATTTTTCACTTCTTTGTTATAATTGGTATTTTGTAACGGTTTTCTATATCCTACAGTACCATTTTGAAAGCATGCATGAGAAGTATCAAAATCTCTGTTCATAACTGGCATTACTTATTGCACAGTGTTAAAGATTGAGAGCGAAGAACTCACATCAACAGAGTGCCATTGCACCAATAGGGGGCAGTGGTGATCTGTGCTCTCTTTGAGATGAGTACAATGGTAGTAGAGAGATGCTCTGTGCAGTGTTTCTGCGTACCCCTACAGTATGTTAATAGCATAGACCGATGGTCTGCTGTTGATTGTACCTTGTTCTTTATCACCTCATAGGACCAACATGATGCCTTGAGCGTCAACATAAACATATAGTTGACCCAGTGCCATTATTGCTGTACTGGATCCCTAAGGTATCCACACAATGCTTGTTATATGAAACTGTAGGAAAGAAGGTTAAAGAGATGACATTAGGTGGCTGTGGAGAGTGGTGGGAAACAAGGAGAACACTTTTGTGCACTTTGCATTACCTGTCAAGAGAAACATGATGAAAAACAAGCTGAGTAATGTACTTTACTAACAGTGCTGATTCAATCTATATGTCATACATTTTGATAATCCCAGAGAAAACAAGAGGCACCTTCCAGATTTTGTTTAGGAAAAGTTTAGAAATTGGGGGATCAGATGAAGTCACATGTTTTGAAGTGGATACAGATGGCAGTATTTGATTTTATTGCTTGTTTGGTTGTCATAATTTAATTGAATCATCTTTTTCCTAACACTGATATTAAGATGAAGTTGCTTGACAACACTTGAAATGCTGTTGAAAGGATACAGGTGTCCCACTTCCCCTGCGCAATATCAATGGAATATTGAGAATTAGCCACAAAGGCCAGTCTTTGTGAAGAAACATCAGCCTAAATCCCAAGTAGTCCCTTCCTCTGTGATTTAACCAATTATTATTCAGCACCCTTGAAATGAAGAATGACATTCACCTTTAAGAAGATTAATTAAAACTCTTGAAAATGCAATATTATTATTTTTGTAATCTGTAAGGAAGTGCAGCTCTGTCTAATTGCTTTGCATTTTATTGTGTACATGATGAATATGGATGAGGATGTAAGCAGGACTCAAGACTACGGTACAAGTTGTAACATCAAACCATCTGTAAGGGGAACACAAATCTAGCATGACAAAATGTTGCTTTTTCATGATTTGCCAGCGTATGTCCCTGTGTGTGATGGATTTGAAAGAAATACATCTGTTGTCACACTCTGCTTTTGTTTTTCAGTCCGACCCTTTAATAGAATGTGTTTAGAATTTGAAGATTTAAGAAAGTCTTTAAAATATAATTTTTTTTCCTTCTAATTTGCATGGTTCCAAGATCCAAAATCCATAGAGCCTTTCTATTCCACAAATGGTTCTGTTTTTCCTTTTATGTTCTTCACACTAATAAAAAATGGTACTTTTAGGAACTATTGAGTGAGAGATTCTTCAAGAACCAAAAAGGTTCTTCTTTGGCATCAGTGTAAAAAAACTCATTTGGAAACTTTTTCATTTTTTAACAGTGTTCCATTAAACTAAAGGTTCTTTAAGTTGAAACTTTTTATTTAGAATATCAAAATGTTCTTCACACTAAGAAAAAAAAAGAAAAACATTTAAGAACTGTTCACTGAAATGCTCTTTGGGGAATCCAAAATGGCCTTTCTATGACATTGCTGCAAAAGCCTCCTTTTGAACCTTTATTTTTAAAAGAGTTCCAACCTTTATTTAAATGTATTCATATGAAAAAAAAATACATTATTTATAACTGTTGCAGTATAATTTTAATAATACAAATTAATTATTACCAATTATTAACAATTTCTGAGATGATTTAAAATAAATAATATCCAAGAATAAAATAAGGTAAAATATTCCCCCAGTGCTGTTCTCATACGAGTGTTTGTGTGTTCAAGCATATGCAATTGGCCGGCATGACAGGTATGTGTGGACAGCTGGGCTCTGGCTCCTGTTAGATAAAGAAATGCCCACTCAACCCTCATTTAAAACAAATCATCGGCCATAGTGGGCCAAGAGGGTGACTGTGGATCATCTCTTTTTGTTCACTGTGTTCTCGTACAGACTCTTTTCACTGACAAATATCTTTGCCTTTAGAAACAGCTTCCAACACATTTATAATTCTGACCTTACAAAGTACTTTGTGGTTCACCTTCTTTGGAGTGATGAAACAAGACAACAATAGACCTAGAACAGAAAGTGTATCATGCTAATGGATGTGCACACTCGCAGGGATTATATTTGGTTTCAACACTGCTGTGCTAATATGCGAGCGGCGACAGTCACTTGCACACATTCATGAATCAGACTGATTGCTGGCATGTCAGTGGAAACAGAGGTGGGGGAAAAAGATGACACGTTCATAGCATTGACAGATGGGAAGTGATTTGGAGTTGGTGGCTCACTCAAGATAGGTTAATTAGACTGATAAGCAAAAATGTGTTCAGTTTGGCACTGTGACTCTGATAGTTTAACGCAGCCATCTTACAGTCATCATATGTCTTTCTCTGTGCCTTGGAATATTTTTTTTCTTTCTGCAAGTGCTTGTGGCATTCAGTCAAAGCGTGGGTCTGCTGAATTGGACCATCCAGGCAAGGAATTGAAGATTTTTATAGGCAGAATGTGGATTCTTATTAATGGGTGTTTCTTTAACTTTTGGCATTTTTATGTCCCAGGGGTTGATTAAAATGAACAGATTTTAAATCCAGACTTTCAATTTATGAAACTGCATCATAAAAAATGAATAATTAAGATATGATTAATGAGTGAAATAATCATAAACTATTTTACTACACTACCATTCAAAAGTTTGGGGCTGGGAAGATTTTGTGTTTTTTTGTCACATTGACCAATGCTACATGTTTTTGGTCAAATATACAGTTAATAACTGTAATATTATGAAATATTAGAGTTATATATATATATATATTGTACTATACATTTGAATTGGTTTTCCTGTGGCTCAGTGGTAGAGCATTGTATTAGCAGCGCAAAAGGTTGTGGGTTCGATTCAAGGGGAACACATGTTAGGTAAAAACTGTTAGCCTGAATGCACTGTAAGTCGCTTTGGATAAAAGCATCTGCTAAATGCATAAATGTAAAATATAATTTATTCCTGTAATGCTGAAGCTGAATTTCTGGCATTTTCAGTGTCTCGTGATCATTCAAAAATCATTCTTAATATGCTGATTTGGTTCTCAAGAAGCATGTTTTGTTATTATTAATGTTCAACAGTTGTGCTGCGTAATGTTTTTGTAGAAACCATACTCTTTTTTTCAGGATTCTTTGATGAATAGAAAGTTCAAAGGAACAGCATTTAGAAAAAAATATATATATATTGTAATATTATAAATGTCTTTACTGTTGCATTTGATTAATTTAATTAGTTAGAGGCATTTGTAAGAGCTAATTTTGTTATGGTCTCTTTTAATTGTAATTGCATATTGATCTAATTTTTTAATTCTGCAGTGATGAAGACATTCATTGGATGTAAATGGCTTTAGTGACTCCGTCATGTCATAGTGTGTTTGGTTTTCTGTGAGATGTGTCAATGATGTTGCACTGTGAAAAGGACAGTGCACAGAATACTAGTTATTGTCTGGTGTGTTTAGGCTTTAATATTTCATGAAGTGAAGGGTGCAAATGTCCAAAGTATGATCTCGCTCTCTGGTATGCCATAGATGAATGGAATAAAACATGAAGAGGAATGTTTCTGACTGTGGGTTTGCTTTGAACATTTCGAATTTTAGTCCACATGGATTTAAAAAGGCATTTAAACTAGCTCCATGTTTTGCCCTTTTGTGCATATTCACCTCTGATGTGCTGAATATCTTATATTTTCTGATATTACAGATATAAAAAAGCGAAGAACAGTAAAGGAAAGAGCAGAAAATAATGTAAAAGATTTTATTTTTATGTGTTGTATAAATCAGAGAGATTTACATTTGTGTGTGTTTGTGTGTGTGTGTTCTAAGTCACCTTTTGGAGCTTCTAACAAAATGTAAGATGTTGAGATGCTGTTGGAAAAGTTGTTCTTGGATGTGCTCAGAAAAGTTGCTTTTGTCAGTGTTGTTCAGGATGGATGAGACAAAGCTAAAACTAATGGTCACAGTAGCACCATGTTTAGCAAAAAAAAACAAAACTCATTAACCAAAAAAAAAAAAAAAACCCAGGGCTTTATTGTAACTTTCATAATATAGTCAATTCCACATTGCTCAAGAGCATTAAAGCTGTCTTAAAAAAATCTGAAAGTTGAATCCCAGGTAGACCTTTGCAACAAGAATAACAGAAGACACTAAACTGCTGTAAGGGAAGCATGCTGTGCAGGCAAACAAGCTTTCAAAATTCACACATGTACTGGAGTTCAGTGAATAAGAGTGGACAAAAATGTCTTTCAATTCTTTTAGGGTGACTGATTGACAATTATAAGCAATGCCTTCAAGATGTTATTTTCACCAAATTGATGGTGTACTTATTTTTTTCCAGGTAATTGCTTTCTTTACTTTTTTTTGTGAAATTATATGAAATTTCACAAAATATCAGATTTTAACAAGCTTGTGGGTATCCTAATGTCACACCTGTTTTGCATTTCCAAGGATGATCACTTTGACATTAACATAACAGTGTAAAACTTCAATTATAAATACTTTTACAAATCAAATTCACTTTCTGGGCCAAATTAAAATGATTTTCCTTTGTGATGAGTTGCAGTGCACTGAGTTTAAGTATAATTCATATCCCTGTCTGTTCAAAATTTAAAAAAAATATGTAAACTATAATAATTTTGTATAAAATTTTGTTGGCTTTAGTACTGCTGTCCTTACTGTTCTTTTATTTGAGTCCATCTGTTTCCAAGAATACCCCCACTGAACCCAATCAATGGAACATTGAAAGACAGCTGGGCACTGCCACATTTACCCTTGACCTTCAGTACTACTGCTCTTCTCCACTCGCTGCACTTGAGGAAGAATTAAACAGCATGTGGTAGTAATTAAGGCCTTATGTTCAATAGTTCTGTAAAGGTGTCAGAGAGAAGACTTACGTTATATGTACAGTATGCATTTTTAGCATTATGTTCAGTGGACATTATGCACCTGCACAATATATTGGTACTTTTACACAAATATTAATGCTTTTTAAAATTTCTAAAAAAGTGATAACACTGTTAAATAATATCTTTACCAAATAAAAAAATAAATAAAAACACTATCAATTTTACATGGTATGTAATGTTTTAATGTTTAAATTCACTTTTAAACAATGGATTTTAGTTTTAGTGGTTTATTTTTATGCATCCCTAATGAACATCTAGATCTATGCATCTATTTACACCATTTTTTTGTGTCTTCACATTTTCCTTCTTTCATTACATTCTATTGTGCTGTGGAAAACAGTCACACTCTGTTTTTACACTATCCTTTTCCATTGAGTATCAAACTTACACCACGGGAGGAGCTTAATTTACCATTATTTAACTTTTTTCTTAAAGCAGCTCGACATGTTTTCTTTCCTGATCAACCAGCAAACAGCACAGCTTCATCTTTCTGTCTTTTAATATTCAACAGCTGCCCAGGGAATTGGGTTTGTTTGAACATAATAAATACCATGTTTGTCTAAAAAATGGTGCACCGTTCAATTCCCTGGAACTGAAGGTACCATGCTTTCCATCAAAATGTAATTTCTCCCATCTCAAAGGTTTATTCTTTTGTAATCAAAATGTTCCTGCTTTAATGTAGTCTGGCCTCCCTTGAGTTGCTTCACAGACTCTCGATGCAGGAAATTATATCAGGCACAAATCAGACCTGCATGAGGATCAATAGAATGTGATAGTGAATCTTCACAGGTGAATCACACCGAATATATTTCTCGCCACAGTGATAAGACTATGTCCGCAACTAATGAGGAAGACTTATTGGATCTTGTACCTTTTGGAGACAGAAATCCATTGCTAAATCCAGCTGCCAGAATTGTGGCATTTTGTCTTGTCATATATAGCCTCGAGTGACTTGGCAGCATCTCTCCATTACCACAGGCACCATCTTGACCGGTTGATGTACCACATTTTGCAAATTACATGTCACATGGTAGTTTTTCAGCGCCTCCACTGCTGATTTCCTATCCTCAGGAGGCCACTATATCAGTTTGTAAATTTCCGTAAAGCAATTGCGCACAAGTTTAGAGTTAGAGTTGTTTTCCCCAGAATGCCCTATATGGATGATAGATGCTCTTTGAAAGCAAAAAGTGTCAGTATTGGTTTTGTCATTACACATAAACATAATTTAATGACTTCCAGGGACATACTCTGTTATAAGTGTCCTTTAAACAGTGTATTTTTAAGTGTGCTCTTTGCTGTAATTGCATTTGGAAAAACATGTATAATGTGCTTACTTTTTGTTCAGTTTCCAGGGAGACCTTAAAAATTTCCACTCATGTCTCCATTTTTGTGTGACCTTCGTAATGCGTCTCATTTTTCTGCTTTGCTTTAATTAGCCTCATCTTACTCTGTAGATTTAGAATTATAAGCACATTTTATCTGCCAACACTATAATTTTGGTGACTAAAACTTCTTTGAGGTTTCCTAGAATGCATTTCATCTGAGTGAAATGTACTTTGTACTATTTCTGTTACTGGTTTATTGAAATGTTCTGTACAGTCACATGATTTGGAATCTGATTTGTTTAGACTATATGCACACCTCATTCCAAATCCTCAGCAGTGCCTCAGATTGAGCTGTGGTGTCTGAAGCCAGCTACTTAATCCTGCTCCAGATCTTCCTCAATACCGTTCGTTTGCAGTGTGTTGACGGATATTCCCAGGTTAAGCTTTATTGATTGCTGTTTTAACATCTAAAGGACAGATTCCTCTCCTCTGTCCAGCATGTCCAATATTTTGTTTCAGGCTTACGATTCACATTTAATTAACCCACTCTCCACTAAAATAAATCAATATGTAGATTCAGAGAAAATACTCATGTTTGGCCCTGGCACACAAAACAAATTCCAGATTCCACAAGCGTTTCAAAAGACTTATGATGATCAAGGTTAGTTTTTGAAAAGAATGAATCTAACTGACTTTTCATATCCTTGGCACTTATTCAGATCACACTGGTCTGACAGTTTACATTGCCACAAAAGTGTGGTTTATTCGATTTCTTAGTTATAGCAGTATTATGAGCAAGGCTTTCAAGTAATCAAATCTTGATCAGTATAAATCGCAGCTATAAAAACAGAAATACAAGTTTTTACTAATTGTTGGCACTGTAGAAATGTACAAAATATACTTGGCAGTGTTTCCTCATGTAACCTTGTATACTGTGATGTTCTCATAAATTTTAATTATTCAAAGCACATACTGTAGTATAAGAGAAAAAGGACTAGATATGGATTTGCCTTCCTTTAGTCATTATGGGCTATGCAAGCACACAAGCTAATACAGTGAATGAGTTCTTGCTGCTATGAGCTATAGGGAATAGTGATATTGAACTCTGATTTACTCCGCAGAAACTTGGCTGGGAGCTAATACTCCTGACTCCATGTTTGCACCAAATTGATTTCATGTCATGTACTCAGTGTAAAGTTTGTCTTGTGTCTTTTATTTTATTTTGAAGTTCCCCTGTCTGTTTTTAGTTGGCCAGGTTGTAGCCCCCTCCATTTTTATCGCATTTGGCTGATATTAAAATAGGTAACCTACCTCTGTTCTTTTGTTAAAAACACACTTCTATGGTTGTTGCATTTGTGCACACCACAGTACTTATTTACATTTACGTAAAAAAGGTTGCATTTATTTTTAGATTTACCAATGAAACCAATGAAATTATTATTTTTTTTTTGGAAGGAAATGAATACTTACATTAAATTGGTAAAAACTGTTATAAAGACATTTATAATGTTGCATTTATATATCATATCAATGCTGCTTAAAAATTCAAATAATCCTGAAAAGAAAAGTATCAAGGTTTCTACAAAAACATGAATAGGAAAAACATAAAAATGTTTTATCTGAGCACCAAATTAGTACATAAGAATGATTTCTGAAGGATCATGTGACGCTGAAGACTTGAGTCCTTTACAGACTGAAAATTCAGCTTTGCCATCTCTCATCTAGTGTACAATATATATATATATATATATATATATATATATATATATATATATATATATATATATTTTAAGTTTGATGTTAAATTTCAACTGAGATTTATAGACTAAATTTCCAGATTAAGTACAGTATTTATTATTAATGAAAGATAATGTAAAAACATCTGCATATCTGGCTTAATATTGCATTAAGTCAATGTGCATGTTTGGCTTATGAATATTAAATAGCAAAGATGATTGGAAGATTGCCTAGAATTATCACAGCGAGCAAATTTTCATGAGTGCAGTCTTTGTCACATTGTCACATCACAAATGCCTGCATTCAGCCTTTTCCCTTTATTCCCATCATGATTGTGATCACACGTGTCTTGTTTTATAGTGTATTTTCTCAGTTTATATATATATATATATATATATATATATATATATATATATATATATATATATATATATATATACAAATCCTGTTTCTTTAGTCATTTGTCAAATCTTTTTATGCTGCATCATTTAGCAAGCTTTTGTTTCTTAGTTCATTTTGGTGTCACATAATAGAGCTTCTTTTAGATGCTTCTAACCCCTGTTCACCGACGTTATACACTTCGACAGATGTGTGAGCGAGAACTGCTAGAAAACAGGAGGTGGACTTGCCATTTTTGTGAACAGATGGTGCAGCCCAAGACACATGGTTTGTAACCCATATGTACATCTACTTGCTGTTGAACTGTGATCATATTTCCTGCAGCAGGACTTTACACATGCTGTTGTTTTTGGCTGTGAACTGTCTGCCCTCTGCAGAGGCAATAAACACTAGGGTCAGCAAATTCAACACAATGAATTCATCTCTATCTCTCCGGATTTGAATGTTGTACTCACCTCTGCCTTCACCAGTTGTTTGTCAGCGTATTGATTGCCTAACCACAGGAAACTGAACTCTGAAATATGTAGCATATCAGTTGTTATGCTTCCCTTGGGTAGATTGGAAAACAGCTTGGTACATCTTTATCCCTAAATTCACAGCAGTCATCCTGTAAACTCTGTCATCACTGGAGCTATATGAAAGTGGAAAAAGACAACAAAATAAGCAGTGCAGAGGAGACTGGGATATATTTTGCAAATTGCACTGTGAGGACACTTGGCTTCATCAGGCTACATCAATTTCTGTCAAGATAATTCATTCCCCACAAAATTAGAACATTCCATAAAACCTGAAAGAGATGCTTATTAATAAGAAGGACTTCAAGTTTCAATAGAAAAAGTGAGTTTTGCTAAAGCATCTGAGAGTTTGAGATTTAAAAAAAATGTTTTGAAAAGTCTCTTATGCTCACCAAGGCTACATTTATTTGATCAAAAATACATTAAGAAAGTAACATTGTAAAATATTATTACAATTTAATGTTTTCAATTTTAATATTTTTTAAAAGTAATTTATTCCTGTGATGTGAAAGCTGAATATTCAACAGCAGTTACTCCAGTCTTCAGTGTCGCATGATTTTTCAGAAATCATTCTAATATGGTGATTTAGTGCTCAAATAAAATATATTCTCATTATTATAGATGTTGTAAATAGTTGTGCTGCTTAATATTTTTGTGGAAAACATGGTACATTTTTCCAAGATTCTTTTATGAATATAACATTTATTTAAAATAGAAATCTTTTGTAACATTATAAATGTGTTTACTGTCACTTTTAATCAATTTAATGTGAACCTGCTAAATAAAATTATATATATATATATATATAAAGCACAACAGCCCCAATACTTTAACTGGTAGATTACCTAGATGAAATAACACAGAGGAGGAATAAGGGACTGTTGTTGGTGAGAAAACCACTGCTAATCTGGCAGCACGGGAGAACTTAGGCAGGGTTAATGAGTTTTACTCCTGCAGGTCTTGCGGGGTTCTTCAACACCTTCCCTCTCGCTGATCTGAAAAAAGACCATGCTGTTGGAGATTCAGAAACATTCATTTTTAATTACCCCCCCACCAAACCTACTGCACACTTTATGGGTATTGTTATATTTTATATACTAAGTCTTTGAGGACTGTTTATCTCTTTTTCATCTTTAACACTGGGGTTATTTTAAGGTCGATAATGACTAATTGCAGACATGGAGACACCAGCAGATATGTGATTGAATGTCTCCATGTTGTAGGTTGGCAGGTGACCCATTTCCCAAGAATATTTAACTGGGTCTTTTAGACTGATTACAGCCAATGACTCTTTAAGGGACAGTTGGCCTACAAAGATTGTGGCATTCAGATGAGCTGCAACTGAATCTAATTTGTTGGCCATCTTCATTCAGGAAGTGACTTGCACTTGTTTTTCTTTCCTCTTTTAATGACTGAAGAAATAAAACCTCTGTCTGACGTAAGCTTGTCTGAACTCAGATAAATTGCTGTGAAAGGAAAGAAATCTGCAGATGTTTCCCACAAAAGCTGTTTATGAACAATTTATCTTCCCTTGTTTGTTGCAGCCTAGCAGATGCTTTTGGAAATGAAAAACCGAAAAGAGGCGAGGGAATTTTACTCTGCTAAACATCACTTTGTCACTTTCGTTCCAGTGTTTTCCTGGTCAGGTTTGTTTGGGTGTTCATACATGGCAGATGTGCAGTTGTGAAAGTGATAGCAGGAGAATGAAGAAAAATGCTACAAAGGGATTTTTTTGATCAGTATTAATGCTGTCTGGACAAATCCTCCCACAGTGTTAACAAGACACTCCTCAGGGTCTGAAAGTGTGTGTCATGTATGCATAATGACCCCTCATTGATCATCTTTCCTGAAGTCATCTAGAATGTTTGCTATTTTGTTGTATGAAATCTGACTGCTTGCTCCCCCCAAGGTAATAACAGTACATCAAAACTGATCACCTTCCATGTCAATGTGACATTTTACTATAAGTAAAATGTTAAAATTACAAAAAAATAAAAAAAAATAAAACAACAACAACTGAATTTCAAAAGGGCTGTAGGCAGGTGGTACAGAAAATTGGAGATAAAAGTGTTTACTAATATTTACCTTTTTCTTCTAAAAATTATTTCATAATTCTAATTGTCTATTACTGTCAATAAGCACTTATGCAGAACATTTTTGTTCTTGTTAATAAGTTTTTGAAAACATTTTGTTTCATTAATTTTTCCATCCAATATAATAACAAATCACTGCAGACTGACTATGTAAATTTACATGAAGACATCAGCAGAACTGCTGTTTCAAAGCCCTTGGGGATCAGATGGTGTAAGTGCGGAGCTACAAATTATAAACGATGTGAATTGTAACTGACAGCTGAATCAGTATCTGTCAGCAGATCATCATTGCACTTGCTTAGAATAAAATTTTTGCTCTTTAATCAAACCCTTTTGAGCACCATTCATAGAATCTGTCACAAATCGAACAGTCTGTTGCCACTCATTCTTAAATATCTGCCAGTAATTGTATTGAAGATGACAGAGCAATTAGAAAACTTTCAGATGTTCATTGCAAATAAGTTTATTATATTTAGTACTGTAGTTTAAAAAAGACATGCTAATGAAATTTGCCACCAAAACTATGAATAAGCAGATGAGATGCTATCATTGAGTTAATCCCAATGCAACCTCTCTAACCAGACTTTAAGAGAAATTAAGTGGAAATGTTTACATATAGTGAGGGGGAGGAAGACAACGCTCCATAATCTGTATCCCTGGAACACTTTTCCGCATTTCCTCAAAATGCTTTTACCCATATTCCAAGGATAGGTGGATGGGGTCACTGTACCTCACAAACTCGGCTAATTTAATTTGTGAGAAAAATAACCAATTAGTCATAAAGGATGCATTGGGGATTTTGTGCAAACACGCTGAATAGAGACTATGTATGCTGATGGGAATTACGCATTTACATGTAGCACATGGTCGTCCTTGTATTTCCATTTAAACCAGCTGTTTTCAATGTTGAGACTCCAAAGGCCTTCAGGCGGGTGTGTGATGGAGAATCCTTCACGTCTCCTTACTCAGTACCTGCGTACAGACACTCTGTCATAAACCAGTGCTGTTTGCCCATCTAATCTTTAAAGCAAACAGGGTAAAGCAGTCGCTGCATTGCTAAAAAAAAAAAAAAAAAAAAAAAAAAAAAAATCACATTTGACAAAAGAGCAGAGTTATGCATGCATGTGTTTTTGTCAGGCAGCCACTCATACTGAATGTGATGTGTGTTCACCCTCACCACAAGAGCGGGAAAATATGAGAATACATTACTCCGCCCCTCCATTGGATTCAGTAAATGCTTGAAGGTCATTGTGGGAGCAGGGAGACATTGTCTAAATGGTATGGAAATGCAATGCAGGTTTTACTCGCACATCACTTTTGTCCATTTGGGAAAACAGTGAGGACTCCTGTTGCCATTACATATTCCACCTTTGTTGCGAAATTGTTTTCGTTACAATTTTACATCCTGGATTGTGAGTCGTGGGTATTCAAATTCATGGGTCGACTGTGAAGGTTGTTGTTTCATGTCTCTGTTTTTCATCCTGTCTACACACATTCTATTCTATTGTTTTTCAGTGATATACAAATGTTTTTAGAATTCTACCGTGTAAAATTGGGTACACAGGGACTTCTTTCATGTATCCCTGTAGATACATAAAACTAAAGGCAAACAAGGATGCAAGAGCCAATTTAGGTTAAGGCACAAACCCTTTTCTTCTGTATGGGCTACCCTTGTGGCTACAAATGATTTCCCATATGGCTCTGCTGGGTTTTATAGCACAGTATGTGTCAGGGGTGATTTGTTGAAGACTGAAGATATCTTCCTGTGAACTGAAAATGATGTGGCAAGACTGCCAGATATGATATCTGCTAGTTGTTGTTATGGGTCTTTGTCTCTTGGAATCAAAAATTTTAACTCAAACTCTTTCATTATTTTTATATACATCTGGTGAAGATGTACCGTATTATTAAATATAAATAAATCAATAAATGTTTTAATAAATCATTTGTAAATTTCTTTTTTTCATATGGCATTGATGCATTTATTGTAGATTTATTATATATTTATTTATTCGTTTATTGCCACATTGCAATATTTAATTAGATTTTTTGAAAGATATGTTTTCGTATATAATAATGCTTTTAATGAAAGATTTAATTATTAATATGACTCCCAGTTCTTTATAAAGATAATTGCAAGAAATAATACAAATCTTTGAGAGAACAGGGATTTCATAGTTGTAAGTGATCTGCCATATCAGTGATCTCTTTCATATATGACTGGCTTTATGGATTAGACTGAGGGTGAGCAAGCATTGATACGGACACAGGGAATCCACTGAAACTATGCCCTTCATGGAACATCTTAAGATAAACGCACCAAGCTAACACAAGAAGACAAGGTGACATTTTCAACTAATCGTCACCTAATCTGTACTAGAAAGACCAATGTGTGATGACTGATCCTGGGAGTTTGTTTCAGGCAGCTTGTGAAATGTCAGTGACAATGAAAAAAAACAAAAAAAACAACAACGACTACAAAATAAGTGGATGTTCATTGTTTTGTTCTTGTTGTTAAATAAACATGGATCAATTACAATGGAAATAGTATTGCTTTACAAATGTATTAATACCTGAAAATGAAAAGTCTGTTATAATTTACCCATATGTCATTCAAACCTATATGACTGACTTTCTTCTGTTTAACATAAATGGAGATATTCTGAGATTTTTCCATTAAATGGAAGTCAGTGGGCACCAAAACTATTTGGTTACAAAAAAAGAAAGTAAATCATATGGTTTGCAACAAAATGAGGGTGACTAAATGATGACAGAATTTTCATTTTTGGGTGAACTATCCCTGTAAATGCATTAAGTCTGCTTGATTTATTAACTAAAATGTTCTTTAAAGCATTTTAAAAATTTTATAAATTTATAAGTGATGTTGCTAATTGATTGTAATTTATTGATTAATGTTAAATTGTGTAAAATGTAAAAAACAAACACAAAAAGTAAAAAAAGGTAAAAATAGATAAATAAATGATAATAATGCATTAAATATCACTGTATATTGTTCTCTCCTTGAGATTTATTGATTATGTCCAAAGCACCAAATATATGATTATTATATAGGTTAAGAGAGGATGCATTTCACTGGTTAAGGATATAGGTTGCAGACATAAAATAGAACCCTCACAGTCTCTCATATTATGTGGGAAATACATGCACTGAGAGCTTAATGAGGTGCTTTTTAAATGGCGGGCATTCCGGTGCAATTACTCATTTACGCCTGTGAACTAAGCGGTACTGTATCTGACAGTAAGTGACGGCCCTCCCCGCGGAGCAGCGCTGTGTGTTGACTTTCTTGTCACATGGTGATTGGCCCTCCAGGAACATAGTGAGAGCTTTAGAACATGTGTAGCAGGGGGCTTCAAACAGCTGGTCCCTGGGACTTACTAACTGTGTATGCGGTATAAAGCTTTAATCCTCACTGCATCTAAGCCTTTTGTAAGTGCAGTTGCAAAGCCAGACTGCTGCTGTCAGGCTGTGCGGAATGAAGATATTGGACTTTTTTCTACAATTACTGGATTTTATTCCATTCCAATTTTTTTTTTTGTTCTTCTAAAACTTTATTATTTTGTTTATTAAAGTGGTTCTAACAAATCTGGGCTGCAAAAATATAACCAAAATAAAATGAATTAACTTCGGTGAGCTGTAAAAGTTTATATAGTATTTATTCCTAAGCCTGAACAGCATGAAATTTTGTCTTAGGAAGCATAGCATGCAGTTATTGTGCATCTCAGTTTGGCTGCTATTTGACTAGCAGCCTGTCAGTATTCACACAAAATGCTTTGACAGGGCAGAGAGGTGGAACTTTCCCGGTGTGGAGCCGCCTGTTCCCCCAATGTGTGCTGCCTTACGGGCTTCTACCTGATTGATGTTACCTGTCATATTCTAAACACGTCTATTTTTCTCCTGCTGTGCCATATGTTAAGAGAACAATATAGGTAAAAGAGGCTGTTTAGCTTTCCTGTCTCAACATTGCCACAAACACCCCACTGTCATTTACCTTTCCACTGAGGCTCACCGTGTTTGAAAGTCACACCCTGTATGAGGGAATGCTAATGGTTTTTTTTTTCAAAACCAAGATTTATTTAACCTTTTTTTTCTCAAGCAAAACTGTATTTTTTAATACTAAATAGTAAAGCCACTGTACCATAACTTAACAGTTTAACAATAACAATAACAATTTTAATGATCATAATTGATCATAAATGACTGCATTACCAAACACAAACTGACAATGAACAGTACCTCTACATTATTTATTAATCTTTTAACAATAAACATTCCAAAAGGCAATTTTTTCAATGATGCCACTGAAAGACAATGTTTGATTCCCCAAATAACCTAAACATGCAATGGAAAGGTTTTGTGGATATTAAAGGTTCTCTTCATGCCAAAAAAATAATCTACCTTATTATTATAGTTAATGTTAATTTCAACATTTATTTATTTATTTTTTTAAATCAGAACTGTATCTTTTAAAGTTAGTTAATGTGCTGTGAACAAACAAGTACAATGAACAACTGTATTTTTACTGTATGTAACATTAGCAGATTAACAAAATATGTATAAACTATTAATCATTGTTTGTTCGTGTTAGGTTTGTATTTACTTTAACAAATCAGACCTTATTGTAAAGTAATGCAGGATCTACAAAAAACCTGATCCTGATTAACCTGGAAAATGCAAAATAAATGAACAAAAAACATTTTTAAAGCTTGGGTCCGCACACCCTGCACCACTGTCTTTTTGGCTAATTTGTGCAAAACCTTTTGCTAAACTGTCAAAGCTTCATTTTACCACTAATGCAACGATGCAAGTATTTACCTTATCTATACATGCTTGCGAAGGGTTGATGTCGAGGTTTTATAAGATGCTAGTTTGGTCTCCCAACACAGCTTACACTGCATAATAGAGCTTAAATATAGCCAGGGGTTCACTTCATTTCCTTCGAGTTCAACTTCAGCAGAATACGACCGGGTTTCGCTTCAGCTGGGTCTGCACCATAATGCCTGTCTTGTCCGTCTGCATTTTTCTTGTGATTTTAGTGTCAGTTTGCTCTCCTACCCATTATTTACTGCAGTAGTTTCCAGGGAGTGATTTTTTTTACTCATTAATTAATGTGTTTTAAAATGTATCGAAGTACAATACTTCAAACAAAATATACTTAAGTAAAAGTAAAATTACAGATTTTAAAAATTACTTTAAGAAGTAGAAGTACAGAAAAAAGCTACTCAATTACAGTAACTCAAGTAAATGTAATTCGTTACTTTCCACCTCTGCTAAAATTTTAGAAAATGTTGTGTCTGCTCAATTGTGCTCTTCCCTGCAAAAAAATTATATCTATGAAGAATTTCAGGCCCCATCATAGCACAGAAACTGCACTTGTTAAAATTACAAATGACTTGCAAAGGCTGCATCTCATTGCTAGTTTTACTTGACCTTAGTTCTGCGTTCAACGTTATAGACCATGACATACTCATAGATCGATTACAAAGCTATACAGGTATTCAAGGGCAGGCTTTAAGATGGTTTAGATCCTACCTTCCCAATCACTATCACTTTGTCTATTTAAACAGGGAATCATCTCAATTAAATCCAGTAAAGTATGGAGTACCACAAGGATCTGTCCTAGGCCCTCTGCTATTTTCAATATACATGTTGCCCCTATCATTAGAAAATACGGGATTAGTTTCCATTGTTATAATGATGATACTCAACTATACATTTCAACAAGACCAGATGAAACTTCTAAATTATCTAAGCTAACAGAGTGTGTTAAAACTGTGTAATACTGGATGAGCAATATTTTTCTCCTATTAAATTCGGATAGGACTGAGATATTACTTATTGGACCAAGAAACAGTACAATTTTCATTTAGACGGATGTACTGTTACTTCCTCTACAGTCAAAAATTTGGGTGTTATATTAGACAGCAACTTGTCTTTTGAAAATCATATTTCCCATACAAAAATAGCATTCTTCCATCTTAGAAACATTGCCAAGTTATGGAACATGCTAACTGTTTCTGATGCAGAAAAGCTAGTTCATGCATTCATGACCTCTAGACTGGAATATTGTAATGCACTGCTAGGTGGTTGTCCTGCATCTTCAATAAACAAGCTACAAGTAGTCCAAAATGCAGCTGCTAGAATCCTTACCAGGTCAAGAAAATATGATCATATTACCCCAGTTTTACATTCTCAGCACTGGCTACCTATTATCAGTTACAAAATATTACTACTTTTTTAAAGGCCCTATATGGTTTAGCTCCTGCATACCTAACTAGTCTTCTATCATGCTACAATCCATCCTGCTCCCTAGGGTCGCAAAACTCTGGACTCTTGGTAGTTCCTAGGATAGCAAAGTCCACTAAAGGAGGTAAAGCTTTTTCATATTTGGCTCCCAAACTCTAGAATAGACTTCCTGATAACGTTTGGGGTTCAGACACACTCTCTCTGTTTAAATCTAAATTAAAGACATATCTCTTTAGCCAAGCATTCACATAATAGCCGCGTTTCCACTGTCGGGCCAAAAGCGGGCGTGCTAGTGCGTACCAGGGCCAGTTGCGTTTCCACTGTCACTTCCGGGGCATGATCGTGCCTCGTCGGGGCACGATCAAGTTTTTTTTCACGATCATGTTTTTTTGTTCGGGAGCTTTTATAAAAATAGAGAAATTATCATTCATTCTAAATGTGATGTGACTACAAATAAACAGAAACAGTCTCGACTGCATAAGCAGGCTATTTTCATAACGCTTCAGCATTAAAAATAAATAAATAAAATAGGAATACATTTATTTCTGCGACAAATTTTCAAGTCTGATAAATTAATTCATTATGCTCAATGTATCACTTAAATTTAAAAATGTAACAAAGCATGCAAACAAAAGGCCGCTGTTATCATGTTCGTTTTGTGATCGCACATGTTCCAGTGACTTATTTCTGATTAGTTTTCTGATAACTTCTCTTTGTTGGTGAATAATGAGGTTGCATAACGTTGTTCCTGAGAGGCGTGTAAGGGCGGGCTTTAGTGATGCGTAGCGGAGCTTCTGGCCCGACGGTGGAAACGCAGAGCTATTTTGGCCTCCTGCTACTTGCCCGAGGCTATTAGCCCCACCCAGCCCGTTTTAAGCCCTGGCTCGCACTGGCCCGACAGTGGAAAAGCGGCTAATGTATCTCATAATCTTGTGCTTCAGTTACATCTGATCAAATGCACATTTTCATTCTTTTGCTTGGGTTGAGCACATAATTTTTTGCTTGACTTTTCAGCTAAAGTTGGAGCCATCTTCCTCAAATACAGGCTAACTACAAAAGGAGCAAATGGCCAAGGAGTTTTGGCCATTGCCTTATATGATTCAAGATTCAATATTTAAGATTTTTATTAATCACATACACAATTATATAGAGCATATATAACCAGCAGTGAAATGTGAGTCAGGTCCACTCCATGGACAGTGCAATTATTAAATATGATGAATGAAACCTACATAGTCTTTCTCATTGTGTGATTTGATAGAATGAACGTGGTGCTTTTTGAAATGCCAGGCTTTGTCTTGATTAAATCTTGATTAAATTCCAGGTGACTGCTGGCACAGGTTTTGGTGCCAAACCTTGTCAGAAAGACTTTCTTGAGCTTCCCATGCAATTTTTACTAGTATTTGATTTTTTCTTATGTAGTAGAAACGTGAATATGTTATAGCATTCAATGTCTGCTAATATTTTGCCAGAGTAGCTGTTAATAATTTGTTAACTGTTATCAATCAGAAGCCATTTTTGAAGATTTTGAGATAATTAATTAAATCTACTCTCCAGTAAAAGCAAACTTCTTTCTATCGCTGGGTTTAAAGGGGTAAGTAACTTCATTAGAATTTAGTAAGATTAACTAGAAAGAAACTGTTCAGTCTCCCATTACAGTACATTTGAAAGAATCACTGAAGTGTTTCTGTGCTCACATTTATAATCATTTAGTGGAAACTGAAATTGGATTGAAAGCAAGGTTATAGCTTATACCTCTAATTGAAAATTATACCATTTTTTTTTGCCACTCTAAATATTTTATCATAAATGGCACAGGAGCAAGATCATGTTAATTATTCATGTTTCTCTAGTTACGTTTACTCTACAATAAATTGTCAATATTTTAATTAAAATACTCTTATCCATGTATTTGCACAACTACAGTCACCATAAAACACATTTTAATTAAAGCAAACATGCCAGTGTGTATCCAAATAGTGGCCCAAAGTTGAAAAACCTTTTCAAATCAAACACAAAGATAGACTGATTAATTTGGAAGCACAAAGCAATGGTAGTTGGTAACGATGTGCAAAGAGTGGGGTTTGTAAAACCATGTTATTTTATTTGGTGCTCCAAAGAGAGATGTGTGTTTAGAGTTGGGGAAAATTACTTTGTGTACAGTACATCCTAACAGTAATTTGATATAAAATGCGCACTTTCTGGAATGCTTAGGAGCTAAAAGTAATTTCTGAATAGAACTCATCATAAAAGTAAGACTCGAATTCCCCCAGCATTTGATTTAACTTTTATCTCTTCTGTATGGTTGACTGCTGGGCTGGTTTGCAGTTTTAATCTTTGCAGGCTAAAGTTAGGGCTTCTGTAGTGCATAGTTCACGGATATTTCCCTTCCCAGCTGTAGCTCCTTTACATCTTTGCTCTCTACAGTTTATTGTGTTTTCATTTCATTTTACTGTCAGGCCACAAAATCTTGGAAATGACCAGTTAAACATTATAGACTATTCTGGGATAGCACAAGCCAGTCATTATTGGGTCCCACCAAATGCATGCAGGAAACCTATTAATTTATTTAAATGTCAGAACAGGCTAGTAAACAAGGTCAGTCATCTCTAGTGGGGAAAGAAGCTGTGTAATATACATTAAGACTATGTGAGGTCATTAAACACTGAAACCAAGAGAGGATTCAGGGGACAGTGGGGTTCTGTTTTCTGTGCTTTGGGTGTCTGGAGAAGTGCTGGGAGGCATGTGATGACATGCTTGGCACAGTGTAAGGTATCAGACAAGGAGATTGATCATATGGGTTCAGATTAAATCCAGAAGTCCAAAGGCCCACTGTCCACAACCTGCTGTTAGATATTAATTGTGGGTGTTTTTCAGAGCAAATCACAAGTCTGGACTTGTTCTGTCACTTTTTTTACCATTAAAAAAAAGGCATATTTGAGGCAGCATGCAGAATTGAAATTCAGAGTAGATTTAAAAAATAAAACAAATTAAAGTTTTTTTCCCAGTGATTACAAAAAAGTGAGGTTTGTCAATCCAAATTTAAACGCATTAAAATTTGAAGCTTTATAGACGGTTTCATCAGGCGCACACAGTGTTAGGTGTTAATCGTCCGTTTGTTTACATCTTTTATTGATTTTTCCGAATATTTCTGCCGTATGCACATAAACTGACAGTCATCACTGATAAGCTACTACTAAATATTGTAGAAACTTAATTTTCTGTAAAGTTGCTTTGCAATGATTTGTATCATAAAAAGCGCTATACAAATAAACTTGAATTGAATAAACTTGAATTGAATTGCCCGAAGTTAACTTCTGGACTGTGTTTGTTTATCAGTCTGGCTGTGGTGCTGTCTACAAATGCAGTTAAAGTTAAGGTGATGAGTAGACTGAAGTTGGGCTCAGGTGGTTGTGCTGTGGGATGTGTTTCCCATACATTTATTTATTTGTGGCGCTCACAATATCAAAACTGACCGATTTTTTTCCAAAAGGCTTCGCTGAATAAACATGAGCACGTACTGCATGTTTAAAAATCAAAACGAGTTGTGGGTGTTTTTATATCACTGTATTTCTGAAGGAAGACTATCTTTAATTAGTCTATTAAATTTTGCATGTTATATTCCTGATAAAGCAGGGTTTGTGAGCCCAGCGCTGCTTTATGTACAGCTGTTACTGGGGAAACCTCTGTTTCTCCCGCTTTAAAGCATCTCCTGCTGGCAGTGAATAAATGAGCATTTTCAGTAAGTCTGATTTATGCAGCAAACATATTTTGCTTGTTATCAAAAATAATCTTCTCTAGAGGGACTACTTAGCTGTTGTTATTAGTTCTGTTTGGAAGTCTACCGGAAGTTAGGTTAGGGCCACAAAATCGCACATGCACAGTAACATTTGTTTATGTTGTTGCCATTGAAACCGTCTATAGGCCAGATGGTTATTGGTTGGTTGGATGGATGGATAGATGGACAAATACATTTGTGTAGATGGACGGATGGATAAATGGTTAAATCATATCATAACCTAAAACCTCAATGAATGATGCTGAATTTATGTTTTACCTTTATGATAAAATACATGTCTGCATTGCATTCATTTTGTATATCTTGCTCGCATATACTCAATTTCCCTCACTGTCAGTACTTCTTATCTCCAATATATTTTTTTCTCACATCCCCAAATGAGACCTCAGTGATTAAATGTTTGATTCGTATCTGTGTAGTCTGCAGCGCAGAGATCAGGGCTGGATCCTCCAGCGCTCTCCTGCTGAATGCCTCCCCTGCATCCACAATGAAAGGATGCAGAGAAAATGAAGCCACACTTTCAAGGCAACTCTTGGCTTTAGGGAACTGAAATTACTCTGACATTAGTGCTGCACAATGCACTTCAAACAGAATTCCGAGATTGAACTGCCAGAGAAGATAAGATAGAGGGAGGATCAAGCCCCAGTGATTTGCTTTATCGGTGTCACCGCTGGGGTGCTGTGGTAATTATTTGTGTTTCAGACTGACTAACAACTGATCCCCATGACTCTGATGCTTTTTGATCATAGTGGTGTGGTCAATTTAACAAACAGATTGCAGTTCAGGGCACTAGTACTGTTTTAATTGTTATAAAGCAAACAGAGCAGAACTACATTCAGGGATAATTCACCGAAAATAAAAATTCTGTTATCATTTTCATCAAATTTCAGTCCAAAGATATTGTATGGCTTCAGAAGAGGTGGAATATAGTGCACAGATATGGACTTTATTATTGGGATTTTAATTTTAGTTTTTCATTTTTGAAGTATGACAGCCCTTCCTCACCGCAGCAGCATGAACATCCTGCACTTTAAAATGTAATTAGTTGACTTTACTTTCTAATTAATTTTAAGATGGCATAATTTAAAGAAAACAAGCTTGTTCTGTTTGTACAGAAAACATGTTAATAAAGTATACTTAAGTATTGTTGACTCAAAATAATTAGTTGTGTTAACTTTTTATTAGTGTTCACATTACTAGTAAAATATTAGGAAACAGATTGCCTTAAAATTATCAAGTAAGCTGAACTAAAAGCATTAAGTAACAACTGAACTATTGTTGAACCAAACAATGTCATTCATGCACTGCACAATTCTAAACACTGTTTTTTAAGCATTGGATTAATATTTTTTGAAATAAATGTTTACAAATGTTTGTGCAACTACAAGATTAAAGGGAGAGTTCACCCAACTGAAAATTCTATTATCTTTTACTTTCCCTCATGTCATTCCAAACCCACAAGATTAGTCTTTAAAAGACAAAGATACTTTTAATGAAACCTGAGACTTCTGTTCATTCACTGAAAGTCCAGGTGACCAAAAGATCCACAAATGTTGAGTAATAAAATAAATAAAATTGAATTGAGTGGATCAAAATGGGTCATTTAAATACATCTTAGGACCTTCTAAGGTTTGGTTACCTGGACTTTTAACAGAGGGACAGAAACCTCTCAGATTTCATTAAAAATGACTTGATTTGTGTTTCAAAGACTAACTGGATGTTCGGAATGACATGAGTGTGAGCAAAATGATGACAGGATTAACATATCCAGGTGAACTAGATTCCAAAGGAAATCTGGAGTATGTCACAGTTAAAAAAATAAAATAAAATAAAAAACAACAGCAAAATATTACAATTCTGATTACATTTTAGATAATCTCACACATCACACATTATAAATAAAATAATCTGGACCATTATCTTATGCTCTATGTACAACTAACAGAGATAAATGTTAAATATTGTGTAGAAATCAGGCAAAATGAACAGTACAATTATAGCACAATATGCATATGACAAAATATATAAGGGCATTTTATACATTAAAAAAATAATAATAATTCAAGTTAAAAAATTTGATAAATTCCAGGATAAAGTCCAAGATAAGAGTTGAATAAAGCATAATTTATATGGTATGTGATTTGTGGGGTATTTTTGAATAAAACAGAAAAAGGTACTTGCCAACATTTTGAAAAAATCATAGTTTTCTTTTCTGAGAATGAGAGGAAGGCCACGAACTGCTGTGCGTTTAGCTGTGCATTTATTTTTAAAAATGCAATGATGACAGTGCTCTGAAAAAAAAGTTACAAACAGAGAATGAATTAGTTAAAATATTGATTAATTACTAACACAGTTTAGTTTAAGAAATAAGCATTGACAAGCTTAGCACAGATTTAACTTGCTCAAGAATTTCACAATGCTTCAATAGGAGAGCTCTATTTTCACAGAAAAAAAAACATAACTTACATTTCCATTGCATGACTCATTTCACAATAAGCTCTGCAAATAAAGAAAACAATATTAACTTACAACATTCCTACTATATATCTTACATCTAACATATACTGCATATTAGTCCATCAGTGCCCTTAAATCAGTTTGGAAGTTTCAAGTCTTCATGTTGACGTTTGTTTTCCAGCAATAACTTTTATGTCAGAGGAAATTCATTACACTTTCCCAATCCAATTATTATGTTTTCAGAAAGCATCTGGCAGGTGAACACGATAAAAGACAGCCATTGTGGCAGAGTCGATTCTCATTTTCACTATGACAGTAGAGGGTGATACTTGTAGTGTTGTTTTGAAGGCCTCTGCCCCTGCTGTGTCCTCTGCTGCTGTAATTATTTAGCTGCTTGAAAGCAATGCTGCTTGACATTTTGTATTCCCTTTGCAGGCCGAGGAAATTGGAACAAAACCATGTATTATTGCTCACTCCTTTGTGAGCTTATGGCCCTGAATAGATGTGCTTTGAGCACTTTGTGAGACTGGGAGCAATGCTTATCTGACCATTATTTCAAAGTGCAAAGATTTAATATGACGCACAGGCAGAGAGTTTAACTTCTGTATGCATTTAGTTTTGAAGGTTCACATGACAATTTTTCACAGACTCTCAATATCCTCCCTCCTCACAGGGCTTAAGGTGCATTGGATGTTTTATTGGTTGTAAATCCTCTGTAAAAGAAGTTTTGACTTGTAAGAGTTTTTACTTTCTTGCATATCTCCCTGTATGACTTATTATTCTTGTATTTCAAATGCAACAGCTTTGATTGCAGTATATTGCTCTGTAATATTAGTTCACATGCTCATATAATTGTTAAAAGTAATGCAGGTAAATTGACTAATGGTAGATAAAACTATATAATTAAGATATTCTAAATAAATGTGGAGTTGAAGTGCTGGAAAGCTGATGGTAGAGGTAAGCAGCCAATTTTTGGGTGATGTGACAGGATTAGTTGAATAAGCTCATATACAGGATGTCAGGTTGTTGAGTCATTTTTTATTTTTTAATTAAAATGTATAAATGTGATTTTAGTTAATATACATTACATATTTTTTATTAATGTATATATGAATACTTTTTTTGTATAATGTTCAATTATATATACATAATTTGACATTTTATACAAATTTAGTAGATTGAAATATTTAAAATATCATAATCTATTAAGTATATGGATTTTTTATTTATTTTTGAGGTTTTTGCCTATTTCTTTGTAAGCCTATATATATATTATATTATATTATATTATATTATATTATATTATATTATATTATATTATATTATATTATATTATATTATATTATATTATATTATATTATATTATATATGACTATTATTCTGTAATCATATTTTCAAAGTAGGAATAATAGTGGGAAATAGAATCAGGATATGACCCAGGTCATAGTACTCAGGCCCTTATTTTCTCCATTATTTAGGTAAAATAATTGATTAAATATTACAATAATATGTTCCAGGACGTTACTACATCAACTAGGTTCTTAATAGATCTCTGTGGATCGTTACAAAAATACAGTTAAAATTTGCCAACAGGAATTTGTCCAGAATTTTGTTGTGAACAAGCATATCTGCAAATGGTTATGTGATTGTGCTTTTGCCCTGCCGCAGCATTTGATTGATGTTTGAGGCGAGGTATATTGGGAGAGTTCAGAAGTGTGTCTACTGTGTTCTGCAGCACCTGTCTTCATCATGCTAGACATTTAGTAAGATGTCAACATGCATGTGAAGAAAGGTGATTACATCACTCTATGCTTTGACTTTGATGTCCAGTTCTGAGACATACTGATTCCCATAGATCCAGGAAAATGTATCTTAAGAGGGTATGAAATCTTCAATTCCTAGCGTGTCCCTCAGCAGGATCCTGTTCTTTGTGTGTATTTCTAGGTCCTTGTGAAATAGTGTGATCGTTTCTTCCCAACCAGACACAGACAAATCTATAATGTGTTTATTGTGTCTTTGGACATTCGCTTCTCTATTCCTTGTAAAGCAGGTCACAATGTGTGGGCAGTGAATCGAGAGGTGTTTTTCTCCGGTGAAGTGGAGCTGCAGTGACGGTTTGCCTTGCGAATGTATGTATGTAAGAAAATAAAGTGACAGTGAGGTTATTCATGGTGCTGCAAGACAATAAATAAGATGTAAAGAAAGAACAAAAAGCACTGAAAGGAAAAATCGAATGGAAACACTGTTAATGTGAAGGTGTGAAGGTGAGTGTGATTTCACCAAGTAAAAAATCCACGACTGAGGTACTCAGGACTTGAGCAAGGCACTAAACCCCCAAATGCTCCCCAGGCGCCGCAGCATAAATGGCTGCCCACTGCTCCGGGTGTGTGTTCACGCTGTGTGTGTGTTCACTGCTGTGTGTGTGCAATTTGGATGGGTTAAATGCAGAGCACGAATTCTGATTATAGGTCTCCATACTTGGCAGTATATCACGTCGCTCACTCAAAAGATGTTGATCCAGGAACATGTCTTACTTGGCAAAATCACCTAATGTGAATGTGTGAGATGCTACAGAATGAATACTTTTCCTTGAATCTATGAATGTTTAATCATAATGCTTTGAAATTGATCCCTTGAAATATTAAAACTAAAAAGACTATTAGACAACAACATTGTATTGACCTCTCTGTGCAGCTTGTGGTGTGCTTTTCTCAGCACTGTAATATTCAGACTTCCATAAACTCATTGACTCAAATCAAAGGTCAAATGTCACATTTTCCCAGCATGAGTTATACTGAAGAGTCAATATACTTGGGCAATAAGATATCAGCTATATTTCTCTCCAGCTATTGGGAAAAAGACATTAGGGTCAAGTATGATTCAACAGGTAATACATTTTGCATTGATTTCCTCTTCACAAAGATAAATCCTATTAATTCTGTCCTGACCCTCAACAACTTATTTTCCAATTCATTCATATAACTCTATTCTTATTTCAGCTCATGCTGAGGTGTTGGTCCACCAGGGCTGCACAACTTTCTACAAACACAAAAGTTGTAATGTAACCAATAAATAGCTATTAGTAGCAAAATATTCAATTTTTAATTAGACAATACTAATTACCAATATTTGATCTAGAATGTTATTATTTTTTAAAGTATAGTTTAGTTGTTTGCAATTAAGCCAAATGGCTCGACCATGCAACATCAGAGCCTTCAAGACGTTACTTGTTTTAAATATGGTAACTTTTTTTTTAAAATGCTTAGATGGGAAATTAATTAAATGAACATGTCTGCATTAATCTGTGTTCATTACTAATTAGTTCATAGATTTTCAATATCTAAGATATCTTGCATTTGACTACAGATAACACATCATGGTTACCATTTTATAATAAAGATGTTAGTGCATGTCCCCTGTGCGATGTGTTTAAGGTAAGCAAAAATATTGTAGCAACATTTGTCATTATCGTTGACTTTTGGTTCTTCCACAGGATAACATATCATTTTTCACAAGAATACAATCAAGTCTTTTTTGTAGCTCCCATGAGATGTTGTCTGCTTTCTGATATCATTTTATGAAGCCATAGAAGTCATATATTGCAGTGAAATTTACAGAGCTTAGAGAGAACTTATTGCAATAAGATATAATGTCTGGTGTCTAGACCTTTGGTATTTGAAGTGACAACATTTGGTCCAAGGGACTACACATCTATGGCAGCTGCTGCAAAATATGACGTCCCTAGTATTGCACTTGATTTCCCCCAAAAAGCCTAATTTTGAAGGTTTTCTGGAAACTGTTTTTTTTTTTTTTTTTTTATATTTGATTTGAACAGAAGGAAGCATATTTACCCAGCTTTGCAATGGTGCAAATAACAAACATTTGTAATACACCTGGGTAAAATTCAGGCCTTTGCTATAGATCATCCATGCTCTCTACAGTGCTGTATATAAAATCTACTGCATCCTCTTAGTTACCTCCGCAGTCCCAATCTCCAAAATAGAAAATGTATCTCTATTCTTTCTTTTTATAAATAGATCTTTGGCTCTGACAAACAGGCATATGGTGCCATGTGGTGTTTTCAAACAAGTAGCTTCCAAGTGTGGAGCATTCACATTATTTTTTTTCTTCCAATAAAGTCGTAGGCATCCATTTGGATTTGCATGATGTGTCACTTGGGCCACATGGGTGTGTTATTCAGGAGTCCACTCTCGTTCTTAGCTCCTCTGAAGATTTCTGGAGCAGATGTTCCTCTCCATGTCAGTTTGAAGGTAATGTGCCTTTAAACTTGATTGGGAATGGAACAGCTTGTTCTGTCGTAAGATCTGTTTGTTGTGCAGGTGATATAGTGAGCTGAAATTATATGCTGTGAAAGAGAGATGCAGTGGATAGTAAACAAAATAATGGCAGTATAAAACCTGGCATGTTAACGTTACCTGTGATTACAATCAACAAACTACTAAAAAGTAGTAATGAAGTACTAATCAAACACCTCGTGTCTGGTGGTGTGTGCATTCATATGTGTTCTGGCTTTGTAAGAGCAGTGATGTTAGGATATTTACATATTAATTTTGGTTTATTAAGCTGTGAAACTGTTGCCCTGGATTCAACACCAAAACTCAGCTTTATTAGTGGATAACCTATGTACTCTGTATACTAATGCATTTTGCTTTGTTTTTTTAATCTCAGGTTGTTGAGAAAAGCTAATTTCACTACAGGGAGCAAACTGCCATAATTTGCCAGATGTCCTGCTATTAAAAGCTAGGGTGCTGTTTGTGAAGCAGAGGGAGAAACCGGTTGCCTATTAGAACCCCAGTACCATTTCACTGTCTATATGTGCTATCTATAGGATATTCTTTGCTGTTATGCACAACAGAAATGGATACATGGTATAATTTACTTTAAGGGGGTCTTTGTGGGTTCTTTATTTGACTAAAAACGATCATTTATTCAGAATGCAGTGATTTTGTGCAATTATACTTTGGGATTTTCCTTTTTGTCTCTCTCTGTCTGTGTGTATTTTTTTTTTTAAACCTGCGAGCAGCCCCAATCTCTGTGGCACTGAATTGCACCCAGTTTGGACACTCTGTGCTCATTTCTTTCTTTGACACAATGGGACTGATTAAAAGGTCAGAAGTGATGACCATTGCCCTTGCTCTTATTCTCTGCCCTCCATCCCATCAAAGAAACTCTGTTCTCCACCATTTCTCTCAGGCCAGTTTGTATTAATTCACTCTCTTGTTCCTGCCTCTTGTTAAACACTCACAGGAAACCTCCCAGCCCATCTAGGAAAATCACAACGTGCTAATATATTTAGATATATATATATTTTTTTTAAGTTTTTTTTGTAAACTAAGGAATACTTAATGTTTTTCATTGTTATTTTGAGAACTGGACTTAAATCAACAGTATTTCGATCACAAAAGAAGTTAACAGCTGATTAATGTAAGACGTCTCCCCACCTTTAATTTCCTCTTGATCATAGACCACTATATGTCAACATATTTATTAATTGATTATGTGCTATTAATTGATTTATTTTATCTGAACAGATTATTATCTGAATGGCTATTTTTTTGTAATTTTTTATCTGTTAATGGGGGAATGGGTGACAGTGATTTATTTAGATTTGTAGGGTAAAAAAAAAATTATATATAATTTATATTATTATATTAATTATAATTTATATATTATATTAATGTTTTTGAACTAAGTCTCATATGCTCACCAAGGCTGCATTTAGTTGGTTTAAAAATACAGTAAAACAATAATATTGTTAGAACTGTTTTCTTTTTTAATATATTTTAAAATGTAGTTTGATCAATGTTGTATGCTGATTTAGTGCTCAAGAAAAAGTTTTTATTGTCAGTGTTAAAAAAAAATTGTCCTTCTTAATATTTCAATTAAAAAAACTTCTAGAAAGTTCAAAAGAACAGTATTTATTTGAAGTGTTTTGTAACATAAATGTTATTACTGTCATATTTGATCAATTGAATGCATTTTTGCTAAATGAAAGTATTAATCTTTTAAACATCGGTCTAAATGGCATTGTACATTTTAGACAAATTAATTATTTATCATAACCTATCCTATTCAGTAGCCTATCATCGTCAGTCATTATTCAGTTATTCATCTACATTTAAAAAATACACAAATGTGCCTACTTTTTATGATGCTCATTCTAGCTCAAGTAATCTCTAAATTTCTTACAGTTTAATTGCTCATATGTCCCTTGCTTATCTCTCTATATTATAGGCATTTTTGACAAAACTATATGTTTGCAGTTTTCACTTTCCAATAACATTTGTAGCAGGCAAAGAAATACCTACTGACAATGACATAAACCACAGAAAAACATAAAAGATTTCCCACTACGTAAATCACAATAAAGTCAGTACACAGCAGAGTGCTCAATTTCTCTACTGATTGGACGAATAAAGTGAAATTGATTTTGGCAGCTCTTCCCATGTCGAAGTTATGAATCACATGGCATGCCCTTTTTCTCTCATTGCGTCTTTGCGAAAAGCTGCAGATGAACAACTGAAACTCCACAAAGACAAGGTGCACCTACATTACCTCTAGTAAGGACAAATCCCCAGGAGAGTGGAGCATGTTTCATCTGACTTCCAGTCCTGCATCTGTAATGCACATGCCGATAGAATGCAAAATGAGAATGCAAAGGGGTATCAAGCAAGAAAAATGGCAGCCACATTCACAAGTTTCATCTTGTTAGTTCTGAGATAAACTATTTCACTTTATGTAGCTCCTAGACCATAAATCTTATGACTCTTTACATACACAGTACTTTCCGCTTTTATTGCTTTCGGTGCCCTGGTAGGCCTGATGTTTTTGTGGGTTCACTTAGAGAGAGGCCAAGAGAGCTCAAAATGTGCACCTTAAGAAAACACATGCAAATAGAAAATAACACCAGCAAATTATATTTACATTTAGTCATTTAGCAGACGCTTTTATCCAAACCAACTTACAAATAAGGACAATAGAAGCTATCAAAACCAACAGAAGGGCAATAATATGCAAGTGGTATAATAAGTCGCAGTTAGCCTAACGCAGAACACATAGCAAGTTATACATATATAAATAAATAAATAAATAAATATATATATATATATATATATATACATACATATATATATATATATATATATATATATATATATATATATATATATATATATATATATATATATATATATATATACTTATATACACAGTATATTCAGACACATCACATACAAATAATAAAAAGAAAACAAGTAGATAGAATAGGAAAGGAATAGAGAAAGCTATTGTCAGAGGCCGTTATTTAAGAAAACAAGCAGTTAGAAAAAACAAACAGATAAAATAGAATTAGAATAGAGGATGTTGGAGTTAAAATTAAGAAAACATCTTGATCAGTTTGACAACACGTGCTGCAAATACTCACTACACAGCCAAATATAGAAAAGAGCTGCAAATATACACATATCTGTATTTGGTTGTGTTGTGAGTGTTTTAAGTGCTTTTTTGTATTTGTTGTTTTGTGAGTGTTTGTAGTGCATTTCTGTATTTGGTTGTTGCTCCGGGTGTGTGTTCATGGTGTGTGTGTGTTCACTGCTGTGTGTGTTCACTTTGGATGGGTAAAATGCAGAACACAAATTCTGAGTATGGGTTTGTAGCACGTTTCTTTGGTTGTAAATATTTGCAGTGTGCTTCTGTATTTGGTTGTGTTGTGAGTGTTAGTAGCGTGTTTCTGTATTTGTTTGTGCTGTGAGTGTGCAGTGCGCTTATGCATTCGGTTGTGCTGTGAGTGTTTGCAGTGCGCTTCTGTATTTGGTTGTGTTGTGAGTGTTTGCAGTGCGCTTCTGTATTTGGTTGTGTTTTGAGTGTTTGCAGTGTGTTTCTGTATTTGGTTGTGTTGTGAGTGTTTGTATTTTGTTTATTTTTTTTGTTTTTTTGTGTGTTTTTTGTGTTGTGTTTCTGTATTTGGTTGTGTTGTGAGTGTTTGCAGTGCGCTTCTGTATTTGGTTGTGGTGTGAAAGTTTGTTGCATGTTTCTGTATTTGTTTGTGCTGTGAGTGTTTGCAGTGTGCTGTTGTATTTGGTTGTGTTGTGAGTGTTTGTAGCATGTCTCTGTATTTGTTTAAGCTGTGAGTGTGCAGTGCACTTCTGTATTTGGTTGTGTGTTGAGATTTTGTAGCATTTCTGTTTTCGTTTGTGCAGTGAGTGTTTGCAGTGAGATTTTGTAATTGGTTGTGTTGTGAGTATTTGTAGTGCGTTTTGGTATTTGGTTGCATTGTGAGTATTTGCAGCACATGTGTTGTCAAACTGATGAAGATGTTTTCTTAATTTACTGGTGTTTTTTCTATTTGCACGTGTGTTTTTTTTGTCACCTCAGGTTGTGTTTTATATTTCAGGTTGACTCACTAGCAAACTAAAATGTAAACACCTTAAAATTAGTTGACTTCATAGTGTATTTCATCAACAGTAATACTTGTGTTTAGAAAGTATAAACTTTTCCTTGATTTTTCATGAAAATATATTGCAATTTTCACGACACTTCTCCATAACACCATTTGTTGAAACAAAGCTTCAGAAATTTCTGTTTTTCAGCTTCTACAACTTTCTGATGTTAGACAGATGAATGTGTTTGGTTCAATGTCAGATAAAGATATCTAAAAAGAATGAAAGGGAAGGAATTAATTCACATTTTTGTGCTTTGAGTTAACCATACCAAACCATTTCACATGTTTCAATAGTGCATTTTGCTTTTTGAAGAATGTCATTATTAACCAAGGTTGATTTACTTATATTATAAAAAATAGTCAGACTACCCTATGGGTCAACAGTGCATATATAAACAAAGAAAAGTGCACGAGGAAATGTTCAGTGATCAATTTATGAAAGTTCATCCATAATGTTTTAATACAAAGTCATCAGTAATTGATGCTGCTTTGAAGTGATGCTTGAGTAAGCAGGATATTCTGTTTTACAAATGCGTCTTGCTTCACTTCCTTCGTCCTTGCATCTCATCCACATCTCTCAATTAAAGAAATGAGAAGTACCCAAATGCTGACACATGCAGAAAACAGGGCCACACATAACAGGGATCTGGCCATCTATGTGTAAAGCTATTTAAATATTACTGAAGGCAACATTAAGCGACATTAAATACAGTTTTCTTTTCAATTTTTAGATAGTAAAAACATTATCAGTATAATCACATAGAAACTAAGGTAAAATTCTTTAAAAGTGTTAAAATGATAATTAAATTTGTTCTGAAGCATTTCAGTTTGAGTACTTAGTACTTGAGTAATATAGAGTTTAATAAATAATTAAAAATCAGCATTTCAATGGTTTAAAATCACTGAATTTATATAGAATCTATACTAAAGATTGAGAGTTATGAGCAGAAGTTTATATATTGTCCTTGAGGTTGATATGTATTTTCCTTACCTCTTTGGCCCTCAGGCCAGTTAGTTCATGAGAGGCATTAGTCTTGTCTGATCTTGACTGATATCTTCTTACTGTATAATAAGGATAAAGCCTGAAGGCAGTGTTATATGGGAAAACCTACTCTGTGACTTCTCTCTTGTCTCTTAAGGCTCTTTTGGCACATGCAGGTTACACCGATATGCCCAACTGCTCTGCAGCCACCTTCAGTGCCGAATCTGTTACAGACTATCATGTTGACATTTGCACTTAAACATTTTTTGCGTGATTGCTCAGGTAATCTATTTCTCCTGATTGCATGGCTTGATTGACAAATGCTGGATAACAGCTGAATGAGCACAGCTGTTAATGGGAGAGAATGTGAATAGCAGTTGAAAGGAATGCTGATGAAAATTATGTTTAGCAGACCCAATGTAAAGGATTCTTAAAAGCTTGAAATATATATGAAAATTTCTTGTAAGCAAGCACGAGTAAGCACAAAAACACATTTATTACTGTAGCACTATAAACCAAAGTATTTCCAAATGAAATACTTTCAATACGATCATTTTCTGTGTTTAATATGAAATTTAATTTTCAGCCTGGTTTTGTGGAAATACACAGGTTCAGAAAATAAGAATAATAAGATTCAGACTATGTAGAGCTCATTAATAAAAAGTTAAAAATAAATAGCTACTTAATAATTTAAAATTTGCAAGAAAGATTATCTGAAAATGATTGTATTCACAACAGATTTCTGCAGAAATTAGTCATACAATTTGTTTTGATATTCAGTAGTCACAACAACAGTATATGTTTACGCAGTTAACAAACAAACAATTAATATTTTCATGTCTTTAGTGAACATAACTTTTAAACTTTTTCAGTACAGAATGGAAAAGTATGTGAATCCCTGTGCTAATCATTTCTCTGAACGTTAATTTGACAATTCTCATAAAGCCTGTCAGAAAAGGTTACATTTCACCCCAAAACAAATCATATTTTGGCCTGTAGATGTATTCTGTCATTAGGGATGTTAGAAAATGTTGCTTTATGACAATATTTTTTCAGTTCAGTGCAAATCTAATGGGTCTGGTATTTATTTTTTAAATTACTTTTCTCTTTCTTGTACTTGAGTCATGGTTATTAAAATAATTCTCATATGTCAATTATTTTTTTATTAAAGAGAGTACTACTAATATACATAATACTTAAATACAAAACTTTAAAAAATGTATATTTTTCCTATTTGAAAACTGAGGGTTAAAATGAGCTTTACTGTCCTGAAAAAAAAAAAAAATCTTAACAGTAGTCTTTTTTTATTCATGCATTTTGATGAGATGTAGTTGTTGACTTGCAAAAAGCTGGATGGGGCTGCAAAAGTACTTTATAGCCTGATTTTTAAAAAGCTTAAAATCTATAAATGTCTGCTCTCTATAGGACTGTATGTCCTGGTTTGGGGTTGCTTCACTGCCTCAGGGCCTGGGCAGCTTGTTATCATCATCGAAAACATTAATTCCCAAGTTCTTTGGAGAATGTTTAGCCATCTGTCTGGCAATTGAAGTAGAACTTGGGTGATGCAACAGGAGAAGGAGAAAATCTACAACAGAATGGCAACTGGAGAAAAAAGCAGGCCCTCTTCAGTGGCCAGGTCAGAGCTCTGACCTCATCTTGATTGAGATGCTTTGGTAAGAGAGCAATTCACACCAGACATCACACGAATATCACTGAATCGAAAGGCTTTTGTAAAGAAGAATGGGGCTGAATTCCTCCTGATCTTTGTGCAGGTCTGATCCGCAATTACAGGAAATGTTTTGTGGAGGTCAACAAGTTATGAAATCGCATGTTCAAATTCCTTTTTTCCATCCAGCCCTGTGAGTGTTTGCATGGCGTGTTTAATACAGACATGGAATTGTATCACTGTTTTCAGTGTTGTGACTATTGCTGTCACTTAAGTGGAAATTATATTAATAATAAAATCAAGTGACCCCATACTGTAAATAGTGTATCTGTATCTAAACTTTTTTTTGTTCATTCCATTTCAGTCTAAATCTTATGAAAGTCTTGGGATAAGATTTTGTTAACACTTTACTTAAAGCTTTTTTCACTTAACACTTTACTTAAAGTATTTATTTAAAATAGACATTTTTGTGAAAGTGTAAAAGTCTTTACTGTCACTTTTCATTTGTATAATTCATGCTTTCTGAATAAAAGTAACAAAAGTGCTGTGGTTTTGCTGTGTATAACTGCACGGTTTGTTAAAATAGTGTTAGCAACAATAGGAATGCAAATTAGCCCAAATATTCCTGTGGTAATTTAAAAGAACACTGTACATTATTAGCACAATAAAGATAGCAGTGACTTGAACATAAACCATTTTTTTTAAACTACTGTTATTCTAAATTATTGCCTCTGGATAAAACTGTTATTTGTTCTTGTCGTTTCATTCATGAGGATCAAATAGACTATGCGAATGAGACAGCCCCCCTCTCTCAAATCTCACACACTATGTATCCTTTTGCTTTGTAGTATTACATCTGCAAGTGGTTTATAAAAGGGTTTTCTGCACTGTACATTATGGGTTTCTGAGAGTAATTGTATCACTTAAACACACAACCAACATCACTAACCCGATTTTAGTCCATAAGAAACAGTGAGAACATTGTGTATTGTGATGCCACTCTTGAAGAGAACCTGCTCCCTATCAAAAGTTTTATTGGGGCAATAGCACTAAACTATTCTGATACCACAGAACATGAGGAAAATGACCTGAAGGTCCGGTTCATGTTTAGTCCAATTGCCTCTCAGCAGCTCTAAATGTTTTGTTTACCAAGTCAAAAACACTATAATTGTATCTTTTAAAGCCTAATTTATTTCCTCACAGAGACAATTGTACCCTTAAAGTGAAAGACAAGAGAAAAACACTTCTGGTATCCATGGTGATGTCTTATTCCAACTGCAGTCTCTGCTGTGTGGATCTTGAGGCAACAATTCAAATGTAGATTACAGGATCTACAAATACAAGATTCAAAGTGCTCCAATCAAACCTAATCATACTGTTTACTTATAGCTGGAGCTGTTGGAATAGTGTTTTTCTGTCTATACAACACAGAGGCGAGTCTGTCACTATCCTGGTATTTTACATGGAGTGGTCTGTTCACAGTCAAATGGAGGATATTTGTGCAGCACAAATGCTGCATTATTTCTTATAAGTAGAAAAATCCTTGTGTTGAATCAACACAAAGGTCAGAAGAGTGCCATTACAGTCATGAAAAATGTGTCAGGATTTGCCTGCCTCCTGTGGGGAAATGTCAGAGGATCAGTGAGCGACTGAATACAAATGTCAGACGATATGGATATAGAGGAGGATAGAAACTGTTCAAGCTTTCCTCACATTGCTTTAAATTGAGCACTTGTGATAAAAAAATAAAATAAAAATACTGTTCGAAAGTTTGGAATTAGTAAGAAATGCCTTATGCTCACCAAGGCTGCATTTACTTAACTGAAAATACAGTAACAACAGTAATAACGTGAAATATCATTACAGTTTAAAGTATCAAATATTTTAAGATGGCAAAGCTGAATTTTCAGCAACATTACTCTAGTCTTCAGTGTCACATGATCCTTCAGAAATCATACTAATTTTTTTATTTGCTGCTCAAGAAACATTTATTGTTATTAATTTCGAAAGCAGTTGTGCTGCTTCATATTTATTTAATATTGTGTAAACTGTGTATTTTTTATTTTTTGGTGTTTGAATAACAAAGCTTGATGACAGCCTTAAATTTGGGATGGTTTTCTTGCTTCATAGTGTTTTCTTTTTTTGTGTTGAGCTCATGTAAACCTTATGAGACATTTGTGGGGTTTATGTGTCGATAATAAGAATTAGCCATAATTCATGTTTAATGGCTCAGCTGGAAAGATGTTTCATGAGAGAAACAGATTTGTTTAATTATTTTTAGAGGGCTTATTTCATTCTGCAAATATGTGACTGTATGTTTGAAATGTATTCACAGTCTTTCATTAAATTAAGCAGCAGGGATCACCTGTGTATCATATAATGAATAGAAGAAAATTTTATTAAAAGACTCCCAACTGCTTTATTCACCTGATTTGATTGTTTTAAAAAGGTAAAAATGTAAATTTGCCACTTATTAAAATGCTTATTTCATATATCTTTAAGCATTTCATTATAATGTGCCTTTTTCTCTTTTACTCTGCCATGTCTCACTGCATTAAATGTTAATGTGATTTGTTTTAAAGAATTACACTTACATAATTGTGAATCAATACATGGCCCATAAAACAGAGCAAGCACAGCTAATGGCACCTTTTCTTTATCTTTGCAAGGAAGCAAATCTTAGGCTTCAAATTAAAAGAGCTTGATTTACCACCCTTATCTTTTGTAACCATGTTAACCAATTGTTGTCTGAATGCTCATTAAGATTAGGATTTTAATTAGGAACCATCCATACACTCTATATCACTGGCCCCTCTGTGACTTCTTGTGAGCAGACAGTGAGATTCATCTTTATCAAACTAGTCATGATTTGAAAACTTTTTTTATGTATTTATTTATTTTTTCCTGTGGCTCACCTGATAGACTGTCAAGGCTACAGTGAATGGCAAACATCATTTAAAGGACTTAAAAGAATAGTTCTCCTAAAAATCAGTTTGTTTCTTAATCAAAACAAAATTGAAGAAAATTTAATATTCCATCACTTGCTCACCAAGAATGAGAGTTCAAACAGTTTATGAAAACATGACAATAATCCACAAGTAATCCACATGACTCCAGTCCATCAGTTAACATCTTGTCAACCAAAAACAAAAGCTGCATGTTTGTTAATATAAATTCTGTCATTAAGACGTTAATAACTTCAATCTGTTGCTTCTTGCTAAAAAAACAAGCCCTCTATCCATAATATTGCTTTCTCCAGTGGAATAAATTGTCTAATCTGAATCAGGAGAAAAATATGCACAGATCCAAAACAGTTCTAAACAAATGTTCAGTGGTTCAGAAGTTATCTATTTTTGATATTGTCACCATTTAACTTCTGATCTTCTAACATCTAACTAGCTCAATGTCAAATTACCCATCAGTAAATGATCCAGTCTGTCACTTTTGATGCACATCCTCTTAAAACAATATTGAAGTGTTGTAGTTATTTGATTGAAACTATTGTACCAGTGCAATTAAAGCCTTGGTAAGTGCTGAAATAAATTGATAGTCATGCAGGCAGCAGATGCAGGGGCTATATTGATTCATTATCAGGCAGCATGGGTCACTCATTAGATTCTGAGATTTAATTAGCAAACACCTGTTTCCTGTTTGTTTTTACGCTAATAAAAGATTTTCCTCAACACTCCTGTCTTAATGCGAACCATTAATTAGTGATGACAGGCTGAGTATTTAAAAAAAAAAAAGCAGATTTCTTCTGCAAAACAGTGTTACATGAAACAGTTGGCAAAATGAAATACTTTTAATGTCAGAAAGGTTAAAACAGTTAAAACAAAGTTGTTATAGCAGCTTCAGGGAGCGATCAGTAATCAAGACCTTTAATTAACCTTTGCGTTACTTTTTAAGATCTTTTTCAAGTAATTTTGATCTAGGGCCAATATTACAGATTTGACTTTAAAAACTGAACCTAAATCATAAAGTATTATGACTATTCATTCATTTCTATCATTTGAGGAGGTAGATTCAAGGTTTGTGTGTATTTGATTATCAAAAACTGGATAAAAATGAATGGCAACTTCCTACAATCAAGCTCTTGCGCCGGACTCTATGCATGAACGTATGACTGACCATGACATTTTATTGATATTGCTGTGCCACGGACCTTGGAGTGTACTATTTAATATATTTAATGTCTCCCCATTGATTTACAGGCTCAACCTCCCCCCTGTTTATGAGTGTTAGCAGGCAGCCACTCAACTTTATGAGGAACCGAAAATGAAAAAATAATGACCCCATCCATTGTAAAAGTTCAACCTGGTTCAGAAAGAAAGGTGCTGAAGTCAACAGACTGGAATGAAAATGACAAGTAACACCTTTCTTTCTGCACATTTGGTAGGCAGCATGTGTAAGCTACATTTTTGCACATTTCCAAAGCTTTCTTTTTTCTTTCTTTCATGAGCTCTGCAAATTACTATAGCTCTAACTATAGGATAATTGCAGAAGAAAGTGCGCTTCTGATAAATTCTGCTGGAGTTGATTCTCTGAAGAGAGAATTAAATTGTGTGTGAATAAAGTATGCCTCTGTGAGTGCAGAGATAATTTTGACATTATTTAAGAGGCCAGTAAGGTGGATGTCATTAGATCAGTTTCTAGTAGAATTAGGGTAGAATTCTTTGCCATAAATAACTTCTCCTCTGGTGTGGTACCAACGCTGGTCTAACAGTTGTAAGACAGTTCAATCAACAGATATGCAGTGCTGTGAAAAGGCAGTTTTGTATTTTCATTATTTTTCTATGCATTTCCAGTGAGTGGATATTGCTTTGACATGCACTTGACAAATAGCCTCATTAAGTGAGAGAAATGTGAGATTCTAGAATTTAATGTACTCAATGAAAAGCACTTCACTTACTGTTTAAATGTTGCAACACCAAGGTTGAAAAGCTTGGAAAACCAGGTGAAAAGCCAATAAACAGATGAACAATTGACAATGTAACCATTGTTGTATAAGCTTAAGGAGCACGCTATCAATCCAAGGATGTAACATATGTCAGAATTTGATTTATTCGTCAGCGTTAACTGCTTCTTTAATGATCATCAAGGAAAGCATAAGTGGTACTCAGCTTCCCAATCATTTTATTTCAGGAGGTGGTCTAGAATCTGCTTCTGTTCTGCTTTGTGTCACACAATGGAACCATATGGAAGCCAATTTCCAGAGTAAAAAAGTAAAACACGAAATGGTGAAACAAAGTTTTATAAAAGAAATAAAGTCACAAGATTTTTGATGTATGATGTAGATTTGTGATATGTGTTGTGATATTTTTGTGAAATCACATTTTGAGATTTCACATTTTGAGGTGTAAAATCTAAATTACCAGAAATAAGTTCGCAAATTGCAAGAAACTACATCACATTTTGCATTTGGCCTATATAATTTTTTTTTTTTTTTATATCTCTAAATTTATTTACATCTCACAACTGCATCTTTGTATCTCACAGTTTTGTTGAGAGACGGACATTCATAAACAGCTCTGTGTAATGCACAAAGACTGCTGGTCCATGTTTACTCATAAAAGTGAAAGTGATGCATGGGGCTTTAAGCATTTTCGCACAAACAAAAAGGTAAAAACGTCAGTATAGTATCAATTTGATAATATTTTTTCTTCTTTGTTTTCTTTTTTTTTGTCATATGTCTCTAAAATACACAGATGTAAATTTATACACAGAGAAAAACACTGTAGGGCCAGAGTCAAGGTCAATCACTGTGGGAATGTTGTTGATATAAGTACATTGGCCAAGAGCAAAACAGTGGATGATACAGCTGGAATCTGACCACAGAGACCCTCTAAATGATGGTTTATTCACTTCAGTGTGAAGTCTATGGATTAGACCCCACATCCAAGTGAAAGCCGTCTCGGGTTACGTATGTAACACCAGTTCCCTGAGTAGAAAACGAGATGCTGTGTCTTCTTAAAATTCTTCCTATGAGGCTGCATGTTTTCTCTCAGGCTACTACTTAACCTGATTTTAAATATTGCCAAAATGTTCATTTTGTAGGTGCTCCCAAAAGAATTACAGTATAAACACCTGTAAGTAACTGTATTTGCATAGCTGCTGCATGAAAACGAAATAATAATTGAAGCAATTTTTACAGTAGTGTTTCACCTTACTTGAATGGTGCACACATTGCCATTTGTTTGCTTAATGACCTCGTTTAGTCCACAAAGCAGTATATAATGAGATGTAGGAGATTTTCAAGTCGTATAATGAAACCATTACTATATGCTGCTCTTCTAACTTAATTAGTGGAGTACACAGGCAGCCTGTTTTTATCAGAGGTGAGACTTTTGATTCATCTCAGGGGAAAATTAACAACAGGGATTGCATGTGTTTCTTATTTATTTATCCATCTTGTTAGTTCTTTATTTCCTTGTGATAATTTCACACTTCTCTTGAAGTAAGTAACTTTCACTGAGAAGTCATTAAAGGTTCTTGGTCTGCTCTGATGTACTTGGAAAAAACACAGAAAATGTCCTGTTCAGTGGTGACCAAGACTGTAGGTCAGATCAAGCTAATTATATCTTGGGAAACAGTGTATGCATGCGTGTGGTTACCCATTGCAGCATGAATTGTTGAACAAAAGATGGATGGACACACACACACACACACACACACACACACACACACACACACACACACACACACACACACACACACACACACACTTATGGCAATTAACATACACAATGGTATGGGTAAATTAAAAAGGATACAATATTCATCCATGTATTTGTCCATATTTTGCAATAAAACACTTTGATAGTTTTATAAACCACTCATAAAACCAGTCTTGATCTCCTGATCTTCTTTCGAATGACCTTTACTTTTCACTGTTCTTACAGTTATATGATGTCTTTAGCAGAAGATGCTTATTATTAGATTCCAGTGCAGTGCTCTTGTAAAATGCAATCCCTGAAATCTTCTAATAAAATGCTCAATGAATTATCAATCATTGAGATCATGCCCTCTTCCTCACCTTGTTTTAAATGATCTAACAGTGAGATTTCCTCCCTTCTTACTCCTCCTCGGTGTGCTGACCAGGTGAGGAGAAGCTCCAGATGGCCATGGGTCTGGTAGGAAAAGAGTTATTCAGCACATCATTTACTAATAATTTCATACAATCTGAGTGTTTTTGTGCCCAGAAAAAGTTCTGTCAGATTCACAACTGGTGCGTACATGAAATACTTATACCCTCGTTCTAATATTGATGTCTGGCAGGCCACGCATACACAGCTTGTAATGGGGGTTATGCACAACAAATGTCTGTATTCTGTAAAACAGGTCACGTCGCTTCTAGTTTATGTGCTTAGTTAACACTTTAGTATAGGGACCAATTCTCACTATTAACTAGTTGCTTATTAGAATGATAATTATTAACATATTGGGTGTTTATTAGTACTTATAAAACACATATTCTGCATGACCATATTCTATATCCTTAATCCTGCCCGATACTTAAATTTAACAACTACCTTAATAACAATTTAAAAGCAGTAATTAAGAGTTAACTGAGCCAAATGTCATAGTAAATAGTGAGAACTGGACCCTAAAAATAAAGTTTGATCCTTTGTTAAATATGGAGCTGTTTTACTTTGGGTACCAAAGATGATCATAACCTTTGTCCATCATATATGCATATTGATATATAAAAGTTTTTTTTTCCCTTTTCCTCACTGACATTTTGATATTAAAATATTTATTTTAGAAAATAACTGATATAAGAGATTACTTTTTCTAAAGCCACTAAAAGCATGATTTTTACATAGATTGACTTCAGTTGGCTTCAGTATTGTCCATATTCATATTGTAACACAAATATGTGTAAGTGGTTAGTAAATGAGATGCATTTGTTGGAATGTGCAACATATGCACACAATATGATCTAAAATTCACCTCAATAAAATCACTCACCAATAAAATTGGAAGCCTTTTTAAAATGAATGTTTCAGTTATAAAAGCAGAAGGGGAAGTCAAACATCTAACACAGCATTCTAGCTGTGAACAAACACATAATGGTTATTTAAAGTGGGCTATTGCCTACCACTGATGTTAAAGTTTTTTTTCTTTATCAGTCCCCATTCAGCTACTGCGTGAAGAGCTAAACATTTGTTTGGCACATTATGGTAGTGCTGAATCCCTGTCAGGATCTGTCAGATTATATTTTGTTTTTGTTTTTTTATCATGCTGTGTAAGACAGACTGAATATTATCCCAAAGGAGCTGTTTGGCGCTTCCTCCGTTAGCAGACATGCAACACATGATGCAAACTAATTCTCATTATCAAAGTCTCTTACTCCATACCATGCTGCGAAAGAAGACGCTTTTACTCTAATTTCATGAGTTCACACTTACAGATAATTAGATGAAGTATAGTAATGCGTATTTTGGCGTGCTGTCAAAGTGGCTCGGAGTGCCATGAGTTCTAACTACACTGTATAAGTGTAGTTAGAACTCGAAGTGAGGAGATGGGGTGGTGGAGGGATGCTGATAAACCATCGATAGATAGAGGTAAGTCTGCTGTATTTATACCTCTTGGTGTTGATTAACTTGAGTGCACTCCTCTTGTGTTAATTAGGCTAAGTATCTGACATGCTCCTCCCGAACTATGTTAATAAAACATAATTTCATGAGTTCACACTTACATATAATAAGATGAAGTATAGTAATGCATATTTAGCGTGCTGTCCGGGGAAGGGCTCCGAGCTCAGGAATGGCCCGAACCCAGAGTACTCCCCAAAAAGCAAATGAGTAAAGGACAGCTGCCAGAATAAAGAACCCCCCAAAATATGCACTGAGATTTGGCAGGGGCTTATGCCTCGAGAAGACGCCTGGTTGGCAGCCTGTAAGAGCCTACGTACTCCAATGGGAGCGACTTATGGCTTCAGATGGGTAGGCCCTACCGGCTGCTGGTATGGAACTACGTGGTATGGGGCACCTGGTCGTGCTCAATACCAATGCCGAGTGCTCATGCCAATGCTTAATGGGTGCAGCTCACACTTTGGAATGGTTGAGCCCTGCCGGCCGGTGAAGGAGGAGCAGCGTGACTGTAGGCCTGACCAGGAAGGCCCGAGTTGTTCGTGCCATTGGTGGACGGGCTCTTCTGACTGCTGAATCTCGCCGACTGTCTGAAAAATAGGGTTGCGTGGTTGGGAGGCTTTCGCAGCAACCGATTATTTCCAGCAATGGAGTGCTGTACATCAGCTTGTGGAAAACTTTGACGCCGCTCAGGTAACCTTTGATGGACCTAACTTCGAGACCCTTAACATTGGAAAGGAAAGAGATAAACAAAGTGATTGAAAGTAGTGAAAAATCTGCAAACGTGTTATATGAAAGGTGAAATGCCTAAAGCATGAAGGCTGGATGTTGGAGTTGGTCAGCACTTGCCTCATACTTGACACAGTCCACTTCCCTGTGGGCGGAATTGTTGGCCTGGCCGAATGATAAGAGGACGCCGGGGAGTCCACTGGGGTTCTCGACGGAGGTGGCTAGGGTAGGCATCGGCATCTTGGGAGGTGAGTGGCTGCTTGAGCTGTACGGCGCCCACAAGATGGAGCCTGGGGATCGGTTGCGGTGGCAAGCGGGGAAGGAGTGGTCTTGGGGCCAGCTGGTTGCAGCGATGGGACCAGAGGAGAGTCAGAGTCGTAGTCAGACAGGGAGATTTGTTTTTGAGACATAGTAGCAGACGGGTAAACCAAAATACTGATAAACCGTTGATGGATAGAGGTAAGTCTGCTGTATTTATACCTCTTGGTATTGATTACCTCGAGTGTGCTCCTCTTGTGTTAATTAGGCTAAGTATCTGACGTGCTCCTCCTGAACTTTGTTAATAAAACATCATAAAGTATAGCACCAGAACACATATTTAATAGCAAACATTTGTTCTCAGATAATGAAAACACAGAAAACATCAAGACCTTAACCCAGGAACATATACATGTGTATGTACATTATATGATTAATTGCTAGGAAACTCTGAAATTTGTTCAGTGGTAATTTTGCTGATGTCGTGCAACCGTATCAGCACCGTTTGTGGGTTACCCAAAAAGACCTGAGAGCTTTGACTCAAAGCCAAAGCCAGGTTCATTGAAGATTTGCATTTAAAACTGTGACAGGTGATAAATAATGCACACACGGGGAAAAATCCAGACTCCAGACTCACTACAAAGCCTTATTTTATTAATGTTCTCACCACTGAAACGGTAGTTGATAATGGAAGCTTATTTAATCCTGAAGGAATAGTAGGACAAAGTTGAAACATAAATATGTAAATAATAGCCCTGTGCTAGATTACTCCTATTTGTCAATGTCAGGGCAACACGTCGCGTGCCCTCCTCTATTCTAACACACATACTTATTCCTGCACACAATCCCTACACCATCAGAAAGTGTTATGTCACCTGACATACTTGCATTGAATTTCAACTTTGTGTTTGTTTGAGACCTGTCGTGTTGATGTCACTTCCGTGTTATTATTTCTCAGGAGCATTTGTAACCTTAACAGCCCAATTGTTCTGCGTTTTAAGAACAACATTTTTATGATTATGACTGTGTAGGCAAAGCATGGTAAGACTTTTATCTGCTAAGTAATGGGCGAAAAACCGAGTAAATAAATTGAGTAGTAAATAGTGGGCAAAAACCTAAAGTCAGTGGGTAGGGACTGTTGGACACTAAGAAGAATTTTTTTTGTAAACAACACAGAGCAACTGCAGCAAAGTGACAGCAAACCTCAATACTCACCTTGAAGACCCTGTTTCCAAACAGAGAAAACCAACATCCATTAAAGAGCTGTAATGGTTACAATTTTAATCATAGACAACAATCCTAAAATGCAGAGAAGGTGGTGTCATGATCTGAAAATTAGACAGTTGAAGCACCAAGCTGAACTTGTTTGTGCAAAAGCTGCTCTCTCCAGTTCAATCACCTGACTTCAGTATTATTTAGCCACTGTGGGCAGATGTTGACAGCATTCAACTGGAGACTATTCAAACATTGTATGACTCTTTTCTAAGAATGTTAGAGGCTGTATCAAAGGCAAATAGCAAAAATAAATAATAAAATAAAATAAAAATACTGCCTGGTGTTCACATTGCTTTTTCTAACCCCTGTAAGTAAACAGATTACTTATTTCATCTATAAATGCAAATGTTAAAAATCAAACAGTATAGCAGATTTAGGTTTTAAGTAGCTAATGCTTTTTGTTGCTGAGTTATGTATTAAATATCAACTGATTCTGTGTTAGATATGATGAAAATATACAAGCTCAGCACAATGGACAATAATAAAGCTGAAATCACTGTGCCATGATATGACTCTTAAAAGGAGTTGATGAGAAACCTTGATTCTTCACTGGTTCAGTTAGCTAAGGTTGCTTTAGTAATGATTCTACAGTTCATAAATTCAAGACCTTGGGTGTGTGTTATTTTATGATTCTTCATCCTCTGAGTTGTAGACTATCCCATGACAGTACTGAAAACTGAAAATGCGTAAAGTGATGGTGAGAATAACATACTGTACTACTGCAGCAATTGTTTTGGTCAATAAAACATATTTTAAAATATGCAGTCTAGAATTGTGTAATACAACACATTTTGGAATCTTTTCTTTAAATAATAATCATTGGACTGTCATCTTGTAGTTATTTGAAGTGATTAAACTGCACTTTTTATTTGTGAGATGATTTTGTTTCTTCATCAGAACAGATCTGGAGAAATTTAGCATTACATCACTGCAGTGAATGGGTGGCATCAAAATGAGAGTCGTCTCATAAAACATCACAACAAACTACACGACCCAAATATGTTGGTGGGTTTTGATGTGAAAAGACAACAGGGGTTGAACTTTTACACTAGATGAAGCGTTGTTATGGATTTTGGTCTCATATTTTGGCCAGAAACGACAGTTTGTAGTTAAAACACCTTACTGACAGATTTGTTCATTACAAACATGCAGCTTTTCAATTTACAGGATGTTTACTGATGGACTGGAATCATGTGAATTACTTGTGGATTATTGATGTTTTTAAAGGGGTCATATGATGCGATTTAAATTTTTCCTTTCTCTTTGGAGTGTTACAAGCTTTGGAGTGTGCATAAAGAAGATCTGTAAAGTTGCAAAGACTAAAGTCTCAAATACAAAGAGATATTCTTTATAAAAGTTAAGAGTCAACCACACCCCCCTAAAACGGTTCGTTCTAACACACCCCCACATGGAAGATGAGGACTGTTTCCTGAACCATTAGCCTGTAATGCATCTGTGGCACAATGGCTGTTTCTATAAAGTGGGGCAGTTCAAACTTTGCAAGGACAGTCTGGCGCTTCTGACTCACAGCCTGTAAGTACGTTTTTTTAATATTTAAATAATTTGCCAATGATGATTTAAACGCGTGTTTTGAGCAGCAGAGTAGGCTTGTTGTTTGTTGTTTCTCAGATCACAAATGCAGACATGGTTTTCTGTTTACGCAGTGCGTTACGTAATGCAACTCATAAAATGACAGTATAAGTCATTATAATCAGTAACTGTGTCCCCACTGGATGCAACAAATGCCTCGTTTTTAATGAGTTTTATTTGTTTTGTCTTGTCCGGATGTGATGTCCGGATTACGAACAAAACTTTCTTTTTAACCGGATCTTCTTAGTGAACCGGTCAAACCAGAGAGGCTGGTAACCTATACAACCTAAACAATCGTTTACAACGATTCAGGTCTCCAGTAGGCACTAATCCACAAATTACTTAAGCTATTCAGTTTATAAACGTGCCTTACACTCCCTCTGACAGGAAATAAACCAGTATCCCGAGTTATTCAGTTACTCATAACAGTACATTGAATGAACTGCTAAAAGATAACCGATGATGGGATGTGCACGAGCAGAGCAGCTGGACTGAGTCTTGTGCTGCTGGCCTGGGAGATGGCATAGTATGTTAAGGGGTGTAATATTTCCGTCACACGCTTGAGGCATTCGGCCAATCACAACGCACTGAATATCTGGCCAATCAGAGCACACCTCACTTTTCACAACAATGAGCTTTGTAAAAATCGACGCATTTCAGAAGGCGGGGCATAGAGGAGAAACAATAATGTACATTGAATGGAAAATAATGTGTTTTTTGAACCTTAAACCACATAAACAAATTGCATTACACCAAATACACAAACTAATGTTCTTTTTAGCAGCATCATATGACCCCTTTAACATCTTTTTAAAACTCTCATTCTGACGGCACTCATTCACTGCAGAGGATCCATTGGTGGGCAAGTGATCTAATGCTAAATTTCTTCAAATCCACATCTCAGATGGTCTTAGTGCGAGTACATTTTCAGTAAATGTGTATATTTAGGTGAACTATTGCTTTAAGTGCAGCTTTTTGGGGGGAGACTGTACTGTATGTAAATAGAGTCATACTTTAAGTCAATCTGAAGTTTTCAACAGTTCTCCCTGCCAGCAAACAGTGGTATTGACAGCTATGATGGATGTTGGTGTCCTGCTCCTGTGCATGGCAGCAGAGTGAATAAGATGAGTCTAGCTGCTCTCTGTCATCACTGCTGAAATACTTTACATGATTGACTACTGTTGCAGTGCCCCACCTATAAAACTTTGTTTACATCTGATTGCTTTGTTGTTTCCACTAGTACAAACATGAAAATAATTCACTTTATACCAATCTCTGCTGAATTTATAACCAAATTTGGACACAACGTGTCCCATGAAATATATTCATGTCAAGTCACAGCTTATTGTCAATGCTCTCCCATAGAATAAGAAAAGAGGTAAATGTACTTCCTATAGGCAATAAAAAACAGAAGTCTACACAATATCAATTTATAGAAAACAAAAATGTGAACAGAAAACAAATTGCTTAAAGTTCAGAGTTCATATTTTGTAAGAGTTAGAAGACTTGTGAAATGCTAAAGACAAAACACCATGGCAGGCATTGACTAACTTTAAGCATAGAAGATGTGTACATAATTTTTTTTGTTTCATATGCGTGCAAATGCAGGAGAGCAGAAATGAGAGAAATCTGTTGTGTTCAGTTTGTGAAATGCACATACTGTAAACTATGAGTTATTGAGTATCAAAGTAAACTGCTTCAAGTTAGAAGACTGTTTGAAATTTCTTCTCAGAAAAAACATCACAAATAGGCATTGACTGACTTTAAAGGTCACAACATAGACTTCGCATACCATTTTCTTCCATTTATATGCATGCAATACATTGTGTTCTGATTCATAATTTAAAAGGAATATGTTCACATAATTAAGGATAAAGCAACCAAGTGAATAAATAAACACAGGCCTGGCTGCTGACGTCCATTAGGTGCTTTATTGAACACTGTGATAAAGAATAAGATGAAAGTAGCTTCACAACTTGTTCAGTAATTTCATCTGCCATATAAGCAGCTTCAGATTGCACGTCAGCCCCTGAGGCAGTAAATCACTGTTCCCTTGACTCAAGATCAGGTTAGTGACGGCTGATAAAAGCAAGATGCATCTCGTTTTGGCTGATGAGTAACACGTTTGATATTAGAACAACAGCTGTGTTGTTTTTGTTTGACATTGCAGGCTCCAGCATAAGCCAAACTGTTCTGATTGGCAATCTGTCATTGGAATCTGTCATCTGCTTAGAGACTACTGAGGAGAGGGGTGTAGGATGAGTTCTGCTACCAGGTTATCACATTAAAAAACAGAGTGAGGAAACGACATGCATCTGTTCTAATGAGTAGGATCTGGAGATGCATGCAGAAAACGCATAATTGAGTGGGCAAATAGGAAATAAAGCCAGAACAATCTGTCAAACTTCTAAGGTGACGTGTGCAATTTCGGTGATGTCAACCTACTTTCTTTTATCCCAGTTTAATGTGCAGAGACAACTAAGTAGAGCACTTATAAGTTGACATCCCAAAAAGTTTAGTATGGTTGAGGGGTCCGACACGAAACACTACCTGTTTGTCTGAACATTAATCAACAGGGGGCAGTAGTAGCTTTTGGAAAACCTGTTTGAAAACAATGGACCTTTTTCACATTTCTGAGGTTTTCAGAAGCAGATGTTAGCATAGTTGGGTAAACTTCGATAGTGCTGAATGGAAACTACAAAATATGTAATGTGTTTCCATGTTACCGTTCTTATGACTTTACAAGAAATATCAAGAGATTGATTATTTTGGTCACAGGAGAGAAAGATTTGCCAATATTTAGCCATTGTATTAAAAAACTTTCACACAGCAACTATTTTCCAAGAATTTAATGCCAAAGTAATTTAACATGAGGTGTAACTTTGCTACAATATTAATAAATGGAAATGTGTCATCACAGTCTGTGAAAATGGCACATCGTTTTGCTATGTTTTAATGATCACTTTACCATGAAAAAAAAAAAACGTTTTTTAAACATTTTTGAACATTTAAAATGAAAAAGTCTGTAAGTCAGTCTTAAAACATATTTTTGTTAGCTGCAAAGTGAGTTTCGCTTGTCATATGAAGCACAGAAGTTTTATATAATAGTTTCCTTTCAGTCGGTCACTCTCGACGCCACGTCGGTGACCGACGAAAATGGGATATCACTTCGATAGACCAATCTACTTCGAGTGTAAACTAAACGAGCCGATGCACATTGGCATGCAATTATTGTATCCAGCTGCCGCTGATCACAGCGTGAGCATAAAAAGGCAGCAGGTGCAATGCATACCAGCTTTTTGCTTCGAAGCCGAGCGAGAGTATCGTTCTGCTTACCTCAACTGTCGACGTGAACTGCGAGTTCAGCACGCTCTGGAAAGCTTTCTGTGTTGGCGAGACGGCGTTTCAGTGGCGGTCGTTCCAGCGTCGAGTGGTTTGCACACTTCAGGCTGCACTACCCCCTGTCGTGTTGCAAGCGGCCAGCTCCCCTGTGCGCCTCAGCACCAAAAGAGTATTTCCTGAGAGCGTATTTTCCTTTCCTCTAAAAGAGCTCCACGGGTACGTCTTTATAAAGACGACGGATTGTCCTTATAAGGATGCCGTTTCACCCGTGCGTTTCTGGATGCGGTCGTTACCTGGCACCGGGTGATGGTCACGATCGCTGCCTCACGTGTCTGGGCGTTAAGCACGCTGAGGTGGCTATCGTGGACGAGTCATGTTCTCACTGCGGGAAGATGACCGTCTCAGAGTTGCGAGCCAGGCTCCGCTACCTTCAGGGGGGCAGAGTCCCGCTGCCGCTGCCGCGATCTGGGGCTCGTTCTGGCGGCCGACAGACGAGAACCACTTCTGGCAGTAGCACGGGCGGTTTGAGGGTTACAGTGGTGGCAAACCCCGCAGGGAACCAACCCTCTGGGGACCACCGCTCCTCTTGCACCTCTGATCCAGTGGAGCAACCCACGGAACGCGCTGGGCCCTCTACAAGGAGCGTACCAGCGGTATCCAGTGGGCCTCCCCCCGACCGGGTGTCGATCTCAGCATCGGAGAGAGAGCTGTCGGAAGAAGATTCAGCTGCGCTGCCGCCCTCAGGGACGGTGGCAAAGCCTGAGTCGGATCCCGAAATGGCAGCTATGCTTTCCCGGGCCGCCGAGATGGTAGGGCTCGAGTGGAATCCTCCACCGCGTCCCGAGCCATCGAGGCTGGATGATTGGTATCTCGGGGTGGCACGCGCTGGTTCTCAGCGCCCCGCCCCAGTGCCTTTCTTCCCGGAAGTGCATGATGAGCTCACAAAGTCGTGGACGGCACCTTTCACTGCCAGAAACCGGCCAGTGGGCTCCTCCTCCCTCACCACCCTTGATGGCGGTGCAGCGAAGGGGTATTCGGGAATCCCGTCAGTGGAGTGGGCGGTAGCGATGCAATTGTGTCCTAAGTCCGCCTCCTCCTGGCGTGGAGACCCGGTGCTTCCTTCCCGGGCCTGTAGGCACTCGTCTGGTCTGACCGGCAGTGCCTATGCGGCTTGCGGGGAAGCTGCTTCCGCCTTACACGCCATGGCGTTACTGCAGGTGCACCAGGCTAAGGCACTGAAGGACCTGCACGAGGGTGGTCACGATCCAGAAGTTCTGAAAGAGCTTCGAACCGCCACTGACCTCGCGCTCTGAGCGACGAAGGTCACCGCGAGTTCCCTGGGTCGTGCGATGTCCACGCTTGTGGTCCAGGAGCGCCATCTCTGGCTGTGTCTGGCAGACATGAGGGACACCGACAAGGTCCGGTTCCTCAATGCCCCTGTGTCCCAGACCGGCCTCTTCGGCGACGTGGTTGAGAGCTTTGCCCAGCAGTTCTCGGCCGCCAAGAAGCAGACTGAGGCGATCCGACACATCCTGCCCCGGCGGGCAGCTGCTGCCTCCACCCGTCCGCCAGCCGCAGCACCCGCGTCCGCCCCCGCTCTCGCGCCGCAGCCGCAGCAGCCTCCAGCAAAGCAGCGTCGTGGAGCCGGGCGTGGGAGAGCCGCCCCGCCTGTCCAGGCCCCCGGCATACCTGGTGGCAATCGCAAGAGCAAGCGGCCCTGAGACAAGCGACCCAGAGATGGAGGGACCTGCTCTTCGGGAGATGGCAAATGCACCACTCCCTCCCCCGGAGGACGGCTGGGCAGAGAATCTTTTGTTTCGTTTTTTCCCGCCGTTGGCCTCACGGCCGTCGGTACCCGAATTCTCGACAAAAGAGCATTTTCCCTTATCTCTGGGTCCCAGGAGGGCACGGAGAGTTGCGGACGGCCAAACACCGGACCTCACTCATCCTCCTCCTTCGCCAGATGGCAGCAGCGGGCGGTTCGAGAGCGTCGGAAATGGCTCTTCTTACTCATTCTCTGCCAACCCGTGGAACCAGGTGAGCCCTGCACCCCACACTCGCACCACACTCAGGCCTGCTCACAAGCCGCCCGAGATGGGTTCCTGTGTTCTACCTCGCAGCCCCACTGCGGGTACGGCTGTGGTCCCGCTGGTCCCGCTTGTACGGTTTCTAAGCACCTGGTCAGCGCTACCCAGCCCATCTTGCTGGCTTCTGCGGAACATCAGCCTCAGCTATGCGATTCAGTTCACCTGGCGTCCCCCCAAGTTCAGCGATATCCGCTTCACTACAGTGAAAGCGTCTGATGCCCCTGTTCGGCGGGAAGAGATCGCAGTCTTACTGGCGAAAGACGCGATAGAGCCGGTCCCTCCAGCCGATATGAGGACGGGGTTTTACAGCCCCTACTTCATTGTACCCAAGAAAGGCGGTGGGTTACGACCGATCTTGGATCTGCGAGTTTTGAACCGGGCCCCTCATCGGCTACCGTTCAAGAGCGTCCGTCCCCGAGATTGGTTTGCAGCGATCGACCTGAAGGACGCGTACTTTCATGTGTCGATCCTTCCGCGCCACAGACCTTTTCTGCGGTTTGTGTTCGAAGGACGGGCATATCAGTACAAGGTCCTGCCCTTCGGGCTGTCCCTGTCTCCTCGTGTCTTCACGAAAGTCACGGAGGCGGCTCTTTTCCCCTCAGAGAGCAGGGTGTTCGTATTCTCAACTATCTAGACGATTGGTTGATACTAGCACAATCTCGGGATCAGTTGTGCGAACACAGGGACCTGGTGCTCCGGCACCTCAGCCTGTTGGGCCTTCGGGTCAACTGGGAAAAGAGTCTCTTTTCTCGGTATGGAGTTGGATTCGGTCGAACAGACAGCACGCCTCACAGAGGAACGTGCGCGGTCGGTGCTAGCCTGCTTGAATACATTCAAGAGCAGGACAGCGGTCCCACTGAAACTCTTTCAGAGGCTCCTGGGGCATATGGCGGCCGCAGCGGCACTTACAACGCTCGGCCTGTTACATATGAGACCGATCCAGCACTGGCTTTATGGCCGAGTCCCGAGGTGGGCGTGGAAGCGCGGCACTCACCGGGTCCAAGTTACACCGGCCTGTCGCCAAAACCCTCACCCGTGGTCAGATTTTGCATTTCTCAGGGCAGGGGTGCCCCTAGAGCAGATCTCCAGGCATGCTGTGGTTTACACGGATGCCTCCACCACCGACTGGGGGGCCACGTACAACGGGCATGCAGTCTCAGGGGTTTGGACGGGCCCGCAGCTGCAGTGGCACATCAATTGCCTAGAGTTGTTAGCAGTGCACCTTGCCTTGAACCGTCTCAAAGGTCACTTACGAGGCAAGCATGTGCTGGTCCGAACGGACAACACACAGCGACCGTTGCGTACATTAACCGACAAGGTTGTCTGCGCTCCCGTCGCATGTCACAACTCGCCCGCCACCCTCCTCCTTTGGAGTCAGAAGGTTCTGAGGTCTCTTCGTGCCATTCACATTCCAGGCCTGCTCAACCGTACAGCCGACGAGCTGTCTCGATCAATGCTCCCAGGAGAATGGCGACTCCATCCCCTGACGGCCCAGCTGATTTGGAGACGGTTCGGAGCCACTCAGGTAGACCTGTTTGCTTCTCCAGAGACCGCTCACTGCCAGTTGTTCTACTCCCTGACCGAGGGAACTCTCGGCAGGGATGCACTGGCACACAGCTGGCCGCGGGGCCTACGCAAATATGCGTTTTCCCCAAGTGAGCCTTCTCGCACAGACACTGTGCGAAGTCCGGGAGGACGAGGAGCAAGTCTTGCTAGTGGCGCCGTATTGGCCCACTCGGACCTGGTTCCCGGAACTAGTGCTCCTCGTGACAGCCCCTCCTTGGCCGATTCCTCTGTGGAAGGATCTACTGACTCAGAGACGGGGCACCATTTGGCACCCGCGTCCAGACCTTTGGAAACTCCATGTCTGGTCCCTGGACGGGACGCGGAGGTTCTAGGTGACCTGCCCCAGGAGGTAGCGAACACCATCACTTCGGCAAGAGCACCGTCTACGAGACACGCCTTACGCCTTGAAGTGGAACCTGTTCGTCGAGTGGTGTTCTTCTCGCCGAGAAGACCCCCGAAGGTGCCCGATTGCGGTTGTGCTTTCCTTTCTGCAGCAAGGGCTGGAGCGAAGGCTGTCTCCCTCCACCCTCAAAGTCCAGGTTGCCGCTATTGCTTCATACCATGACCCCGTGAATGGGAAGTCTTTAGGTAAGCATGACCTCGTCATCAGGTTCCTTAGAGGGGCCAGGAGGTTAAATCCTTCCCGGCCCCCCTCCATACCCTCTTGGGACCTGACTCTGGTGCTGAAATCACTACAGCAGGGCCCATTCGAGCCTTTGCATTCAGTCGAGCCAAAGTTTCTTTCATTGAAAACTCTGCTCCTGCTTGCACTGACCTCCATCAAGAGGGTAGGGGACCTGCATGCATTTTCGGTCGACGATTCGTGCCTAGAGTTTGGGCCGGCTGACTCCCAGGTAATCCTGAGGCCCCGGCCCGGCTACGTGCCCAAGGTTCCCACTACACCCTTCAAAGACCAAGTGGTGAACCTGCAAGCGCTGCCCCTGGAGGAGGCAGACCCAGCCCTAGCTTTGCTCTGTCCCGTCCGAGCATTGAGATGCTACATAGACCGGACACAAAGCTTCAGGACCTCAGACCAGCTCTTTGTCTGTTACGGAGGCCGGCAGAAGGGGAATGCCATCTCTAAGCAGAGGATGGCCCACTGGATTGTGGATGCCATAGCCCTTGTTTATCAGGCACAGGGTGTGCCCTGCCCGTTCAGGTTGCGAGCTCACTCAACAAAAAGTGTTGCATCCTCCTGGGCGCTGGCTCGTGGCGCCTCGCTGACAGATATTTGTAGAGCTGCGGGCTGGGCGACCCCTAACACGTTCGCTAGGTTCTATAGCCTTCCTGTGTTCTCACCTCAAACGGGTAGTGGCACCGAGAGGCCCCGGTTAGTGTCGGCTTGCTAAAACCGCTCCTGTAGACCCTGTTGAGATCCTCCATCACCCTAGGCAGCTGGACGTGGTGGAACGTCCGGTGCCAGGCCTTCATGATGAATCCGTGAGAACCATGGAAGGCTGGGTTCCATATTGAGACTTAAACGGTACTCATATGTGTATAGTCCACGGTATAGCCTTAGAGCCCGTGTTTCCCCGGCAGACTTCTGCCTTCCCAAGAGGGTTTTAATCACCTCAAATTTCTCCATATACACCTAAACGGATGCTATATGTGTATTTGCTCCCGAGACCTCCTTCGGGAAGGATGGGGCTTCCGCAGCGTCCCTGTTCCAAGCAGAACGGGTACGTTTTCCCAGTGTTATGCAATCTCACCCAGTGAGGTAGTGCTTTGAGAATGGTGAGTGGAACTACTTGTTCCGAGCCCCGGCCTACACCTAATAGGGGTGCAGTCGGCTCGCAGAGGGCACTGGAAGGGGCAGCACCCATGGCGCTTTGGTAGGGATCCCATTTTCGTCGGTCACCGACGTGGCGTCGAGAGTGACCGACTGAAAGGGAACGTCTCGGTTACATATGGTAACCCTTTATGGTAACCCTCGTTCCCTGAAGGAGGGAACGGAGACGCCACGTCCCGTCGCCATGGTTGCTGTACTGCCGCTGAGCTGCCGGGTCTCCGGCTCGGCTCCTCAGCAAAAAGTTGGTATGCATTGCACCTGCTGCCTTCTTATACTCACGCTGTGATCAGCGGCAGCTGGATGCAATAATTGCATGCCAATGTGCATTGGCTCGTTTAGTTTACACTCGAAGTAGATTGGTCTATCGAAGTGATATCCCATTTTTCGTCGGTCACCGACGTGGCGTCTCCGTTCCCTCCTTCAGGGAACGAGGGTTACCATACGTAACCGAGACGTTTTCCAGAGATTACAAGAATGTAAAGAGAGATTGATCAGCATTCTGGACCAGCATTAGCCTCCTGTGATTTTAATATATAGTAAACCTCTGCATCAACGCTGCTTTTTCTCCATTCAGGTCAACATTATGAGCAAAGCTGCTGTAAAGTCCTGACCCAGCACTGCCGTGCTGCAGCCCAGCTGAGATTACCTGCATGAGGAAGTGACCCCAGGCCAAACCTGCCTGATGAATTCTCTTATGAAAGAAAAAAAAGGGAGGGAAAAAGGGCCAGATTGTGATAGATGGCCCGGTCCCAAAGCCATTTCTCACGTGCCTATAGCAGCTGCGCTACCAGTTGTAATGGCCTCTGTAGGACAGCGCGGAGATGCTATTTTTCTCTTTAAGTACACAAAAAGTTGTCATGTTGGTGCCAAAGTCAAGATTTAAACTCTCCCTTGAGCATACAGTAATTAAAGGAATTTATCATAATTGCCAATCAAAGTGCTCTGAGGAGCTGACTCCTTCTCGTTAGACATTATTTGCGCCAAGACCTATTACCGTGCTTTGTTTAGAAATTATTTGCACAGATACTTTGTGTGTGTGTGAGAGAGAGTAAGGTGCCGGTGAGGTAATAATGTTGCAAAATTGCCTTGAACTATAATCATCAGAACATAAAGCTTGTTGTTGGGGGTTGTTTATACTGAAAATACAGACAACGTGCTCATTGTCTTTCAAGGACGTGAGGAAACAGGAAAAGGAGCACTTAGAATGGAGAGTGAAAAGATGTTAATGTAAATAGACTTAAAAAAAAAAAATTAAATTTGCATCTGAAATGTTGCTTTGATGATTCTGAATATATTCATAAAATACATTTGCAGCTTTGATGGAAACATAGCTATTGTGACGTTAGAAAAATGCACAGGGAGATTTGAGTTCAGTTTACAGAAGGTTTATATGCAGCATTAGTTCAAAATCAAGATAAATTCCAGCATTTCATGATATGACCCCTTTAAGTAAAGCTGACCTCTTCTTATAAGCCACTGAGTGATTTACCAGAATAAAAAGCTTTTTATATCCCTTGAACAGGAATGTGAAGCCTGTCAAGCCGCAAAAGAGTTTCTTGTTTTAATTGCTTCTTCAAAGAGTGAATGGACTTGGTGAAGCAGTCGCAGTGAGGAGGAAATAAAAGGTAACAGCTATATAGAAGGATTTGGACGCAGCAGTGTTGCCTTCAAATGCTCATCAGGAGATGGTTAATGCATGAACTGCTGTTCGACAACACCGCGGGACTCTGGCTCACTCGCACACTCATCAAAGACAGCCTGAGGGTACTGAACACCCCTCTGAGCCTTATGACACACCTAAAAACACACTTAATTTGTACAACTGTTCCATTAGTTCATACTACATTCCTTTTTTGTCCTCTGAAGGCTTCCATGAAGGCAAACGTATCAGCTACCTTATTCAATTTGCTCTGCTTCTGTGCTCATGCTCTATAGGTGACTATGAAGCAGAAGGAACAGTATAGAGCTTGCGTTTGAATGATAAAAAACAGAGCTCACTCTAAAACAGAACACTTTAAAAATGCTGTAAGTGAAGCTCTGTAAATTCAGATCGTGAATTAGACATCTCTTTCCAAAACTTTGCTCTAGAAAGGTACTGCTTAGATTACTGTAAACTAATTCTGGGTGTTTTAGCAGTTCTACTCAACAATTATTTTAATACTTGTGTTGTGAAGAATTAACATTTGGAAAAAAAGAAATTCAATTTAGTGCCAGTAATAAAAATAAATAAATAAATAAATAAATCTGTTTAAACAGATTTAAATAACATTTCACAGTCTTTTATAGGTGGCATAAAAGCAATCCAATAATAGCCCTTAGTCAGGGTAGCAGCATATTTAATTTCTGACAGGAATGAAAATGAGGCTGTGAGGGACAGAAGTACAGTGTGTTCCGTGGATTGTACTATTTTTTAGAAACATAACAATTGTTCAGCCAATGAAACCTCTCTCTGAAAATAACTTTCAGCATACAAGAACTCCACAAAGCAGTTTTGAAAGTTGTGAGTCATGATTCACTAAAACCAACCAACTCATCAAAACCATTTATTCATGAACTGGATAACTCTGCACTGTAGGTTGTTAATTAACTAAAAACACTGAATACTAAGAGTCATTCTTTCTGTAGTCAGACTATATTTTACTAGTACTTCCTGCACTGTTAAACAGAACAAAACGTCATTCTGAATAAGAACAGAAAATAAAAAATGCCAAAAACCTACTAGAAAAACCATTTCTAAACGTTCCAGGTTTTTATACTTGTGTTTGTATTTACGATGCTTCTCTCTTGTCTGAAAAATAAATGTTCATTTATGTTTGTAAAGCATTTTTTTTATTACTGTTCAAGTTCTAAAAATAACTAGAGCTGATTATGGTACGGGTCTCGAACGATGCACTTTCAGCTTTATTTATATATAAATTGTTCAGAAGGTAAAACATATTTAGCATGCCGTACAAGAGAATGAATACTCATTAATTCATAGACTTTATATTTTTCAATTTATCTTTCAAAATAATTCAAAATAATTGTAAAATGTGATTGCATGCCAGTGATCTACAGCTAAAATTTAACATTTTTCAAAATCAATGGAATTAATTATTAAATATTAAATTGTTTGCAGTGTATAATTTATTTTACTAGTTTATACAATATTAGTACAGTGCTGAATAGCATAGGGGTTCTGTTGACATTCTATCCCAGAATACCACGTTCCACCTTTGCCTGTACTTTCTGGTTTGTCTCTACTCCCCAGATTCAACACCGTGCCAGGGACAAGACGGTGGGAGAAATATGGCTAAGGCTCACACCATCCATCACAAGCTGAACCTGCCCAATGAAATACAGGATGAGCTCCCCCAACAATGAGTCCTATCTTGTATGTTAGACCCCTTGCTTGTGTATTTATCACCAGAGCCGAGGCACAATGGCTGATTCACAAGGCAGTCAGGCTGATAAAACACACTGACGTGATCTCTGGGCCGATTATAGAGTCTCTCCCTACGTCCTTCCCAGTCTCCCATTTCTGTCTCCAATAACCTCTTCAAATTTAGAGTTTGTCTTTGGGGCTTTTTCTTTTTGTTTTCAAATAGACCACTTTCATAGCACTCATATGTCCACATTTGCAGTGCTTAAGTACTGATCAAGTAATTTTCTTTGGGGAAAAATTGAATCTGAGAAACAGTTTCTGTTTTTTCCTCTTAATGTCACAGTGGGTTAGCCATTTATCACAGGTCAGGTGTTACTTGCCAGTGGGTTTGATTTTGTCATAAAAATATCATCAAAATATTATATCAGACAACCATTTATTTATTTTATGTGAAAGTGCTCTGAAAACTCATGTCCATCTAACATTGCAACATCTCACTTTCGGATTCAGAATGTTCAGAAAACATTCAAAAAAGTAGTGTTTCCATGGTGTTAAAAATGGAATGTTCCATTAACATTTGCATAAAAAAAGACTGTTTGAACATTCAGAGAACATTCTGAAATAATGTTTTCAAAATTTAATGAGACAGTTAGAAAAATGTTGTTAACAAACATATTTTTGTAAGCCTGGTTCTCATTTTATAGCATTTGCCATTTGAGTGACGGTTTATTTGTCCTTTTTACCCCAATCACATATTTAATATTTTACAAAAGGGTTAAGGTTACTAGTTGTGTTCCTATGTGATTCATGACTATCATGTCCTAGAGATATAGTGCCACATATGTTGAGCTGGCTGACTGTTACATGGCTTTTTTGTTGTTGTTGTTGTTGTTGTTGTTGATGCAGTTGTGACTCTTTTGCGGCCCATTGATTCATTGATTGATTTACTAGCATGGAAAGGGAGCCAGACTGATGACGGGTATGAGTGAAGGTCTATAGCTCCTTTGGATAGCCTTGTCCTTGATTTAGACAAATTAATATCTAACAGGCAATAACTCTCTATGGCTCATCTAGCCCAGTGTCTCCTCCACTGGGTGAGAGGTGGAATACACCACACTGCTGGTGCTAATATCAGAGTCAAGATTGATGACAATTATATGCAAAACTGAAAAGCATTCCAAGTGGGGCCTCTAGCAAAAATATCAGGAGCATTCACAGAAGTTTCCATAGTTTATATAATAAAAGTTGGTCTTATGCAAATGAAAGATTTATAAAGGCAGTTATGCTCAGAATATGGAAGCATTTTTGACCATTAGCTTTTTGGATGCTGAAATATGGATGTAACTATAAACTGGATGCTGAACTGCTTTTAGATTATTCATTGTGTAATTTGCATGCATTATATTTTCACATAGTTGTAATGTTTTCATTTACATGTATGGTCCAAATGAACTGATTAACTAGAATGAATCAGACTTTCCGACACTAAGAGAAAGGATTGTTTAGAACAAACAGATTCACTGGAATGATTTGGACTTTACAAAGTTACACATGAGTAAGGAGGACCATTTTGAACAAATCATTTAGGAATGAGTGTCCATTGCTACATATGAGACAGAGAACCATTTAGTTGAGCATGTTTCATGATTTCCAATGCTTAGACATTAAACACAGCAATGTAGCATTACTCTTATAAGTTAAAAATCAGACAGTCTGATGTGAAGTGGCGATCTGAGTCAGAGATTGCCATTTTTTTATCAGTGAACAAACTGTGGGCGGTCCTTGCGCTGAGGCCTTCAGTTAGAATCAGACTCAGAAATTTCATGTTTACACATTCCAAGTTGTATTTTGAAGTGAGAAACTGAGAATTGGAGTCTGGCCTTCAAGTGGATGCACTCTAAAATATCATTATAATGAGATCCAAGCACATGAATGACCAAGCGAAGATATATTTACAAGTGGAAAACTCAATAATCTGGCTTGTCGATTAGAAACACTGCAGACACTTATCTGTAGGTGTGTTTGACTTCATGCCGTACGGCACAGACTGATCAGCATCTTACTTGAAGCAGTGCATGCCAGTAAAAAAATATTGTCCAACTTGAGACAGCACTGACACCACGTCACTGTGACGTGTACCATCAAAGTACCGTAATTGCAGTTTGACAATAGTCAGCTGGCTTACTCTTTGCAGCTTCTCAACACAGTTATTTTACAATTGGCCGGATTTACTGATGACAACAATGATGAGGTCAACACGTTTTCTCTTTATTCTGATGCCTTCAACTTGATGGTTACCAACCTTTTTTTTTTTTTAATAACAGTAAAAACTTCTGAAAGGGGCAGCAGGTCGATCATGTGATCCAAGTCTTTTCTGAGTGGGAATAGATGATTTTGCAGCTGTGCTGTGTTTCATTAATATTAATTACTGACAATAAATGTAAAGTTAATCACTCACATAGCACAGTTTGCTTTATGCAAAATTTTTTTTTTGTTAGATATGCATAAATTATAAAAAACTGCAGTTTATTGCAATTGCAAATTAAATGTGTATATAAATGAATGCTTCCATATTATTTTTCCAATTTGAATGCATGACATATTGTCATAACAAATTCTGATTCTGGAATAGAAGTGCACTAATGAAGAGTGCATAATGATGATCTTTGAGGAAGTCAAACAGATTCATCAAAATCATTTATTTGTTCACATTGCTATTCTGGTGATTTTAATTTCTTTGATGCACTTCACTGGCTCCCCTGCTGAGAGTCAACCAACTTCCAGTCTATGCTAACTCTTTGTGAACATGCTGTGTGCTGAATAATTGACTGGTGGTCTGATCAAGTCCCAGTGGCAGCTGGTCCAACAGACGCCATGCTGCTATCACACTTCATCATTTCATTTCAAGCCATTGATAATATCTGTCAATGGTCATCATTTGTGATGGCCCTGAATTCTAGTAATGCAAAGCTAACAGTGAGTTAGAGTAAAGTATACAGAGGTCTAAACTAACAACAGTGCATTACTGTAGATCTGGGCCACTGCGTGCTGAGAAGGGAATTCATTAGTCAGTCAACGTAGTTGCTGTTTTACAGTGAAGCTCATGATTAGTGGTTGAGTATCTCTCTAAGAGCAAAGTTTTGAAAAAAGCTTCTCTCATCAGTGCAAACAAATACACAGCATCTAAATAAATAAGATTTATCAGTTTTTAAAATAGCTGTGTTTTTACTTTTTGCATTTCAGACGGTTGCAAGAAAGGTTTAATACAGCTGAGTTTCTTGTATGGTGCATCACCCTATGACACATTTTCCGGCTTAAATAGATCATTAATGTCAGCAGTATATAAGGCAGAGGCAGTGTTCACATTAGAAGCTAGTAGAGAATGATAGACTGTGGTCCACTTCTCAGATGAAGTACAGGTTATTGAATTTAAGTATGCTTGATGGCTGCATTGTGAAAGGATTATGTTTAACTAACCCTGAATTTTCAAAGTTTATGTCTTTGTTTAATTCGCTCATATATTGTAGTACATACAGTACTGTAAAAACAATGCAAGGAAAAGTAAATAAATATTTCTTTTTACAGTACAGGACAGTGGAAACAGATGCCACTGTAATGAAATTGTCTTTATGTTCTATTACATATGGAAGGTCAGCAAGTGGGTAGCTTCACTGCTGCTCATATATAAAAATTAATATACTGTGTCTTTCGATTAACGCCACCAACTATATATACTACTTTGGGTGGGGGTCATTCATGGTGCCTACAGAATACACCATTGTACTATAAGTTATCTCATAATCTTGGCTTTTGAACCACTTTTTTGAGAGTGTATGAAAAAAAAACCCAGACATTTTTTTCAAAATACTCTTGCTCCACAAGAAAGTAAGGATGGAAAGAAAGTTTTGAATGATATCGATGAGTAAACCATGTCGGAATTTTCATTTGTGGATTAACTATTGCTTTAACTAAATACTGTATAAGGAATCACAGCGTAAACATGTGGAAAGGCAATGCTAAATCGCCATCAGACCTCACAGAGATATCAGAACTAAAGCAGATATTGATGCCTCCTTGGATTACCTCTAAGTGCTGACTATCAGTTTGCCTCCTCCGCTCAGGGGTATGGCTCGGATGCCAGATTTTCATTACATTGTTCTGTTCTGCCAGCTGCAAGTCGATTACTGCATTTACTTACCCTGAGGAGGTTAACCACAGAGCAAGCTCAAGGCCGCTTAAGAGACTCGAAGGCTAGACCTCTCCAATAGCAAGTGTTTACAGCAGACTTACCATATGGAGAATCTCTGTGACAAAAGGTTAGACCTGTGAGTTGTCTATCCATGTTTTAGTCTAGTCTCTGGTGTCAGTAACCTAATATATATTTAGCTTCCTAGCTGCTTACTAACCAGATGGTGCTTTGAAATCATACACAAGCATGCCTTCAGAGACATAGACACACATATATATACATACATACATATACATACACACACACACATTAAAAAAAAAAAAAAAAAACACACACACACACACACACATACACATACACATACACACACACACACACATATATATATATATATATATATATATATATATATATATGGCCACTTTATAAGGTACACCTTGCTAGTACCGGGTTGGACCCCCTTTTGCCTTCAGAACTCCCTTAATTCTTCGTGGCATAGATTTTGGAAACATTCCTTAGAGATTTTGGTCCATATTGTGGGGAAGTTGTGGCCTAATGGTTAGAGAGTTTGACTCCTAACCCTAAGGTTGTGGGTTTGAGTCTTGGGCCGACAATACCACGACTGAGCCCTTGCCCCTGAGCAAGGCACCGAACCCCCAACTGCTCCCTGGGCGCCGCAGCATAAATGGCTGCCCACTGTTCCGGGTGTGTGTTCATGGTGTGTGTGCGGTCACTGCTGTGTGTGTGCACTTTGGATGGGTTAAATGCAGAGCACGAATTCTGAGTACGGGTCACCATACTTGGCTGTATGTATGTCACGTCACATGATACTGTAGCATCACGCAGTTGCTGCAGATTTGTCGGCTGCACATCCATGATGCGAAACTCCCATTCCATCACACAACTCATTGTCATGTTCAAGAAACCAGTCTGAGATGATTTGAGCTTTGTGACATGGTGCATTTTCCTGCTGGAAGTAGCCATCAGAAGATGGGTACACTGTAGTCATAAAGGGATGGACATGGTCAGCAACAATACTCAGGTAGACTGTGGCATTTAAAAGATGCTCAATTGGTACTAAGGGGCCCAAAGTGTGCCAAGAAAATATCCCCCACATCATTACACCACCACCACCAGCCTGAACCGTTGAGACAAGGCAGGATGGATCCATGCTTTCATTTTCTTTACGCCAAATTCTGACTCTACCATCTGAATGTCGCAGCAGAAATAGAGACTCATCAGACCAGGCAATGTTTTTTCAATCTTCTATTGTCCAGTTTTGGTGATCCTGTGTGAAATGTAGCCTCTGTTTCCTGTTCTTAGCTGACAGGAGCGGCACCCGGAGTGGTCTTCTGCTGCTGTAGCCCATCTGCTTCAGGGTTGGACGTGTTATGCGTTCAGAGATGGTGTTCTGGATACCTTGGTTGAAACGAGTGGTTATTTGAGTTACTTTTGTCTTTCTATCATCTCTAACCAGTCTTCCCATTCTTCTCTGACCTCTGACATCAACAAGGCATTTTCGTCCACACAACTGCCACTCAATGGATATTTTCTCTTTTTCGGACCATTCTCTGTAAACCCTAGAGATGGTTGTGTGTGAAAATCTCAGTAGATCAGCCGTTTTTGAAATACTCAGACCAGCCCATCTGGCACCAACAACCATTCCACATTCAAAGTCACTTAAACCCCCTTTCTTCCCCATTCTGATGCTCGGTTTGAAACAATCTGACAATTTCCTCAAAACAACAACATTAGCAAAACTACACAATAATCCGTAGACCACTTAATAAATTGGCTAAATGCAAAGAGAGGAAACTTATTATAATATTTGTATTGTCTAAATCTGTATCAAGTTTAAAGGGATTCAAAAAACAATTGTTTAATCTCAGCAGTAAAATGGAAAAATTAGTACATTTTCTGTGCATGTATTTGATGAATGAGAAGACTGCCAAAAGCACTGCCTCATTGCTCATTAAAATCTCTTCTATCTCAAACATATTGCTCATGGTTCATTTGATGCTTTCCATTGTGTATTCCTACTGTATTCTCAACATTTTGGTGGTTACAGCTCTTGCGAATGGAAGCCATGTGGGCCAGTCAGAGCCCCTCTAGAACAAAGAAAGAAACTCCCAAAAAGTATTTACTGATTAAGCTTGCTGTTTAGAGAACTGTTCAAAGAGCTACTTCAAAGCCCTGAAGGTTGATTCATACTGTATATGTATATCTTCGGTGATATCAGTATAATGATGGAAACTGACCCCTGAACCTGAGCTGTTAGTAGTTCTTCAACACTATTCTACTCTGTTTCATGCTTATGGAAGCAGTGCTTTCTGGTGCCCTACTCATCTTTACAATTTGAAAAAAATGGTGAATTATACAGCTCACTCTGTAATTCATCCTCTGAAAGATTAAATTTCAGCTTACCATAAAAAGCTGAGAAAAACAAAGACATTTCAGAGCCTGCTGGAAACAATCATCACTGAAACAATAAAAAGTAACAATGAAAGAGAGACTAGCAAGAATTTCATTGGCCTCAGGTGAACTTAAGGCAACTAATTCTAGGAATCATGTACAGTTATCACAAATAGCTCTTTCTTCTGGAGTTTTTTTTTTTTTATCATGCTGTTAAACATATGGTGCTGTCGCCACAGGAACATCCAAACAACAAGCTTATATTATGAATCTTAATTATTAATTAAGTTTTATGCAAGGTATATATAACTTGACTTGCTTGTGTATGTGCAGGAAATAGGCCTGGAGTTGTGTTACCATTATTAAGTCATGACAATAACTTTGTGATTTTAAACGTGAACAATCTTAAATATTAACATTTCTCTGCAGATATAGATGTCCATTTAAATATTGACATTTTCCTTTACAGCAACCTTTCCTCATATGAAATAAAACTTTCCCTGAAGCACAGTATTATACAAACTTCCACAAATACTCATACCCACTAAAAAATCATGAAACTGTTTTTCGTCAAACTTTGTAATGCAGTTTTCCTCTGGTAGTAAACAAACAATGCATGATATTCCCCTTTTGCATAACTCAGTTTAGAGAAAAAATTTTATGTTTCTAAATGCCGCCCACTATGAAAGGTTATTCACATTATACATTTGAATTGCTTTCTCAAATGTAATATTGCCCCCTCAGGTGCATCATTTATGTCTATTGGATATGTAAATTATTTCTTACTCAGTGTTTCTATCTGACTAAAGGGGAGATTACTGCATTATTGTGAATCTATAGCATGAAACCATATTGCATGTGTGCACATTTCTCCATTACAGTGGGCTACATTACACATTTAAATGCTATTTGAGTATTTATAATATATGTTATTTGTGTTAAGTGATTCTACAGTTCTACAGATTTTGAGATGTTGCTATTTGCAGAGTAAAATATTTGCTAGACAAAAAACAAACAAACAAACAAACAAGCAATGGAAGACTCAAGTTATTAGCATGTATTAAATTATGATAGAGTACAACAATTCATTCTGGTCCTCAGATTTGTTTGACTGTCAACATGTTCCCAAAGGTTAGTCTAACAGCATTAGGATTTTTTGCACACACTGATTGTATATATTAACAGCATTCCAGACTACATAATTGAATGCTACAGCGTAGAAATGGAGTTTGCCTAAAGCAGGGAACAGGTTTTTTGAAAGTCAAAACATCTGTGTTTTTTCTGGCAAATAAAAATGCTGATTTTCTCTCTTTTAGATGCTGGGAGCATGAATTGGAAAAACTGGAGTGGAGTTGAGCTGGAGTCAAATGGAGTGTGTATTCCAGTGCATTGCTTGGTAACATGGATCCTTGATGCTTTGATTTCTTTTAATTCTATTTTCATTGACAGTTAAGAAATGTATAAAATATCTGAGCTGTTTTTATCTGAAACATGCTTTAATCAATATTAATTCTTTAGCTGTACCGAATTTGTGTAGTCACGTCATGTTGTAGTACTAAATTCATCGAAAGGGTTGTTATTTGTGACCTTGTGCGTACAGCTAAATAACTACAGGTAGGCTAGTATTGTTTTTAAGATATGCATTATAAAGACCAGATTCCCATATAAAATATTAATTAAAGGCTCACATCTGTTTATAAATGCTCACCTGTATAAAAAGAAAGCAGGCTATAAAACTTTCTTGTACCATTAATAGTTGTATAAAAAGAAAGCAGGCTATAAAACTTTCTTGTACTCTTTTTTTTGTTGTCCTTTTTCTCTATAAAAATCTTTTAGTAATCATGATAAATTATATATCATTCGAAAGCTTAGAAGCCCAAGATTCATCCTGTGAAAACCATTTTGAAATCGGACATTGCGTTACCATGGAAATGGTACTTTAAAATCTTATGGCAGTCTCCTCCCCCTTAGTGGGCAGTGTCAAGTGTCATATTACAAAATGCATTACCTTAGTCTTTTAGAATCAAAACTTTTTATAATCTTGGCAACAAACATATCACTGGAAAGGTCTGAGTCTCAGGATTCCATATTTGGTGGTTATTTTGAGTACTGAAGTAAAATTGACAGAGAAATCTAGGGAAAAATTCATTAAACAAAATTCAAAGGAGTTTTGATGGCTCCCAGTGGCTGTTTGTGGTATGACGCCCTAAATAAAATCTCACAGGAACCTCAATTTTTTTCATATCAACTTCAGATTTGGAACATAACTTATTTAGACACAAGGCTTTAATTTTATACCAATTTTAGAGTAAAACCTGTTATGTAAAATATTTATAATAAATAAAATAAAATAAAATTATTATAGCGCATTTTATTTACTGTACATTTAAACTTCTATAACTTTTTGATACTTTAATTTTTTGAAAAAATTCCACTTTTGCCAAAATATGCTAATTTTCTTCTTTAAAAAGAGACCAACCTTACGTCTATATTCCAAAGTGTTCATAAAATACAACAATTTAAGTTTGGATAGTGCACTGTAATGCCTATTTTAAAAAATGGGGGGTGACAGTTAAGGGGTTAAAGTTTTTTTAGTATAGAGTTTGCAATATACTGTAATTTTAGTTTGGATTTTAATTAATTTGAGGAAATCCAGCAGCTGCCAAGGTCTGCCAAGCATTAAACTGTTTTTACTGGTCAACTTTAGATTCCAGACGCACATCAAAAAGCAACATCAAAATTCAATCATAAGACCACGCGATATCTTCCCAGTGTAAGTGAGCTCAGGAATATTCCCACCTGACTGGTGCTGATGCGTGTGGTGAACGTGACTCCGCCCATCACTATGCGCCATTGGCTGGTTCTGCTAGTGAGCGTGCGGTACCTGCAAGTCTGAGTGCACTAGAACTAGGCTCTGAAGCCGGGCACAAGCCGGCGCGGTGTCTGAAGTTCGGCGCACAGGAATGATGTCCGCTGAGCTTTCGCAAAGAAGTCAGCGCATTAAAGTGAGAGAGGCCGTTAAAGCAAAAAACAAGGAACTGTCACAACATTATAAAACCGGGCGAATTTACCCCATAAAATGACTGAGAGAAACAAAATAGAAATGGGAACTACTGTGAAGGGAAGTCGGCGCTTTTTGGAGATCATCTTGGCTCTCGCGCTCTGTGCATCCCTCGTCAGCGGTCGAGGTAAGAGCTGTACATAGGAGAAAATATGTTTGTGATATTTACAGTATTATATGCGCACTAAATATCCTGCTGAAATTAGTTAAACTTTTATACTGGATAGAGAATCTTACGAGACCTGTTTGATTTCCCGCTTTGCCAACGCGTTTTTGCACGCGGCAGCGTTAAGAATTTATCCAGTCTGTGCGTTTATTTAAACGACTGACGCTGACAGCGCAGTTTTTAAATAATACGTATATATAGCTACTAAGTGAGTATTTGTGTTTTTAATGGTGTTTTGGTTGTATATTTTCCGTTTTTAACGGTGGGAGGTAAACACTGAGGTGAGACTGACAGTGAAATGAAAAGTTTGTAACATTCTGTTATGAACCGGAGCAGCAGATTTTTCACACCATCCCTGTCAGGATTGTTAGGAAATCAAAAGAAAACTGAAGAAATTGATAAGCGCTGGAGCAATGTTCCCTCTAAGCTGCGCGCGCGCGCGGCCCGCGCACTTCTTCCACCGCTGCCGCGCAGAAGAAATAATGTGCCGCGCACACGCATAAATGAGTTGGGAAAGCTATTTGCGAAAGCGAATGAATTGCAATGCTCGGGTAAACCGCTATAGAGTTGATATCACGATAGAGTTAGTACCGGTGAATGCGGTTTACAGTTTCATAGAAAGGGAATGATGTGCGCCAAATGAGTCGCTGTTGAAACCGAATATTTTAATGGTTGCGTAGCCTACGAAATAGCTCAACTCGAGAGCCGACGCAAACGCAATGACATGTGAAATAAAACGTCATCATGTATTAAAGAAGAGTGGCTTGATTAAGTGCTGGAAACAGCGGATGATGGGCACAGAACGGTAACAAAACTCAGAGACATTTACAGTCACACAGGTGTAGTGTGCAAACTGTACATCATAGGGATGTTTAGATAGCTATAGAAGAACTGACGTTCACGGTTTTTTTTTTTTTTTTTTTTTTTTAGATTTAACTTACAGATCTCAGTTTTAAATGCTTCAGTTTCTATTCTATTCTATTCTCTTCTATTCTATCAGTTTAAATGCTTCAGTTTGTTTTGATATTATATTATGTTAGGCCTACATTATTCACCTAATAAATAATTGACCTTTGTTTTTAATGGAGTCTCTGCTCATCAAGGATGTATTTATTTTTATCGAAAATACAGAAAAAAAAAATTGTGAAACATTATTGCAATTTCTAATATTGGTTTCCTGTTTTAATATACTTTAAAATATAATTTATTCCCGTGGAGCAAAGCTGAATTTTCAGCATCATTACTCCAGCCTTCAGTGTTATATTATCCTTCAGAAATCATTCTAATATGCTGATTTATTATCAGTGATGAATCTGTTGTGCTGCTTAATATTTTTACTTTTTTTTTTTTTATTTTTTTTTTGAACGTTTTACTTTTTTCTTTGATTCTTAGATTAATAAAAAAGTTAAAAAGAACAGCATTTATTCAAAATAGAAATATTTTCTAAAAATATGTCTATATTATCACTTTTTATCCATTTAACACATTCTTGCTGAATAAACGTATTAATTTCTTTTAAAAAGAAAAAAAAAATATTGACCACAAACATTTTAGTAGTGTATATTGTAACACAAAATTTCTATCTTGAATAAACACTGTCCTTTTTAATTTATTTATCAAAGAATCCCGAAAAAATATCACAAGTCCCAAAAAAAATATTATGCAGCACAACTGTTTCCAACATTGATTATAAGTCAGCATATTAGAATGATTAGTGAAGGGATCATGTGACACCGAAGACTGGAGAAATGATGCTGAAAATTGCTTTGCTTCATAGGAATAAATTGTATTTTAAAGTATATTAAAATAGAAAACTTTTATTTTAAATTGCAATAATATTTCACAATATTATTTTGTGAAAAAATATTCAATATTTTTATCAAATAGATACAGCCTTGATGAGCATAAGAAACTTATTTAATAAACATTATTGATCCCAAACTTTTGAATGGCAGTGTATTATACTGTGTACATATATATATATATATATATAATATAAAGTTTTCTCAGGTAATCTAAAATGTACATCATTTAGTCACGGGTCAAATTAAATACAAATAGCACATTAAAGTTAAAAGTTACACACTTTTTTTTGTGCATGCTGTACATGTCTGGTATAAAGAATGTTTTTGCACAGGTGGCCGAAATGTCCGCCCAATAGAGAAAAGTTTTGCTCAGCAAGAAAAAAAATTAGAGGGAACATTGCGCTGGAGTACATTAAGCGTTTCAGTAGAAAGTAAATATTCAACAGGCGACCATATATTTAAGTAGGCCACTTATCTTCTTCTAGCTCACATGTACCAAATGTCATTATTGCGAAACCTAAATGCACTAAATGCAAATCTGTTATTAGCCTTGTACTGACATCAGTTGTGAGCGCATGTATAGCCGACTCGAAACGCCTAGTGAAATGCTGTGTTCAGCAGTGTTGTCCTGCTGCCTTCATACATACTGTACGCTTGACTTGTGTGGATTAAGGTGAAGCTGATGGACTGTCAGGCGATGTAATGCAGTAATTACATTGATTTTAAAGTTTTGTATTTTATTCATAGACAAAATAATAATAATAATAATAATAATAATAATAATAATAATAATAATATATAATAAAAATATGATGGGGAAGTTTAAGAAAGTATTGTCAATGGTGTAGCTGCATATTATATTTTTATATTTTATTCACAGATAATATAAAACATGTATTATTATTGCTATTATTACTATTGAAGGGTCCCATGTTGATAGATTTTTCAAAAATATTTGATCAAACATTGATTTTCGTGAGTGCCGTCTTATTTTTAAAACTTAGCCTATATTTAAGATTATCCAGTTGTCACAAAAGACTGGAGATGCCTTGAGCCTGTGTAAGGTGTACAGATGGTCAGCTTTTAAGCTACGGCAGCTCGTTATTTTTGTCTGAGATGCCAGATTTTGCTTTACAGAGATCAGTGTGGATGAACATCATATCTTCACAATGAGTGCAACTCACGTAAAAGGTCAGGAACTGAGACCTCTTGCGTGCTACAATGCTCTCAGCAAGCCCAGTGGGGTTTATATGAAACATTAAAAGTTTTCTCAATACATCCAGTCAAGCGTGTATGCTCCTTGAAACACACATATCGGCACGCAATGGTTAGACTTTCTTTTTTTCCCTAGCAGAAGGTGGCACAGACTGCGTAGACATGAGTAAATTAAGGTCTGTTAGCACAAGTTTAAAAACAAGCTAAAATGCAACTCTGTAGATCATTTTAAAATTATTAGTTGGCGGAGGTGCATTAACTCATTCTAACTATTGAAAAGGTAGCTATATTTCCAATGGTTTCTCATTCTCACACATGCATATACCTCAGCAAAAATATGAAGATCTGTGATATGACAATGCGTGGCCTTTATCAAATCACTTTCAGTGAGATCTCTCTGCAGATGACCCTCATTAGAAGTCCAATATGGCTACTCTTTTACTTTAATTTTCTAATTAATGAAGTACATTTACATGCATTTTAAAAGTTCAATTTCAGTTAGACTAAAATAATAATACATTTATTTACATGTCACGTAAATCCAATCCTTTAGTTCAACTGAAATCATACAAGTCTGTTTATTTTTTTTTGTAACCGACCTAGTTAATGTGGTTATTGCTTACATATATTGTATATAACTTAGTCGGACTACAGTTGGCACTTGATCCAAAAGACAGACAATGTTTATTCAGTTGTTCATATATTTGATTGTGCATTTTGTATAAGAATGATGTATACTTGGGAAGATGGATAAATAAAAACTCACTGTTGCTTGATTAGAACTGCGTGTGTAAACATATATTTTTTTTGCCTTGTGCTTAAGGATTAAGATTGAATTTAAATGATTGCACACATATACAATGCAGTTTTAGCAGCAACAATCTAATTTTAGCAGTGAAATTGTCTAGCCGCCAAACTCCACCAGTAGACTGCTCAATGAGAGAAAGCAGCCAGTCTGGAAGCGACAGAGGTTCTGTGTATTTTCCTCGCAGTTATAAAAATCCATCACCAGCTTGGATCTGCTAACAGTGTGCCAATGCAGTACTGTTCACTGCTAAAATTTACATTTAAATGAAACCAAATGACTGAATACTCACAGATGAGAGTCAGTAAAAAAAGCACAACCTTTTTGTTTTTTTGCGAAAGTACGATACCTGAAACTGTTATTAGGCCCTAATGGGATCTGTGTTGGTAAATAAGGAAATTACATGATCGATCCTTGTTTTTGTGAAAGGAAAAACAATTTTCATATAGGGCCTTCAGAGGAATAAATCTGGTAAGAGAAAGTAGAGTGTAACCTTGAGCATTATTAGCTCATAGATACACTTATGAGTGTGCAGAAAAATAATATTCGCATGCTGTTACTGCTTTCGCTATGCTCTTCTTCAGACCTGTGTGTAAATATTTATTTTTTTGGATGGTGAAGAGTGACTTTAACTTCATTAGTCTAAAGTAGAAATAATGTGGGCTGATCCACCATCAGGCTTTTTTTCTGCTTTTTATCACGGCCTCTTCAGAATGATCAGTGCAGTGCCTATCCTCTTAGTTTAATCACGTGAAGTCTGTAAATGTGTTTGCATGGTATAAACATAGACATATATTTAAAAGATATAGTAATAATGTTCAATTTTCAGCATTGTTGTCATTCAAATTGTCTTTATTTTAAGGATGTTTAAGCTTATGTTTGAAGATGCAATATAATATCTGGGCTCAGCAGAAGCTTTCGCACATTCTACAACATTTGCAAGATCACTTCCGATAACATCTGAACATGTGAGAAATCATGTATTAGTCATAAGTGTTAGATCTTCAGAAGCATTGTGATCAGAAAAAAAATACTGTTGTTGCCATCATTGCATGATTTAATTGGTAGCTAACTAAAATATTTACATTTAGAGAATTATGATCTTAAATCTGCCTTTTTTTTCCCAGAAGCAAAATACCTTCAGGCATGAAGGTAGTGCCATATGTAAAACAACAATGAAGGAGTTGTGTGTCAGGAAAATGCAAACTCTTTTTCTCTTTAGAGATGCATAATACGTTTTGACCTCAAGGTTAAATATGAATATTTACCAGCTTTTTTGCATTGACTGGAGAATAACACAGATCTTCTTATACAATAATCTACACAAATGCTCTGTATGCCATTGCTGATGAAATCTGGACCTTGCAGATTGCAGTCCTCAGAGATGTCCCCATTTACCCATTTCTTTTTGTGTACAGGACCAAACTCGACAATGCATACATCATTTTTTTTTCTTTCTACAATCGTACCAAAATAAAAAGCAAATAAGCACACAACACTGTTTTTATGTCACTGTGGTGTAGGCAACTGTGGTATAGCAATGTGGTGTGATTAAATGAATGTTAAGAAAAAAGTCAGTGTTTTATTTAAATGGGGTTTTGGTTAAATGTCTGTGGTTAATACAATGTGGTTGCTAACAAGTGGCTACATAGGACTAAAGTGGTTGTTGGAAAAAGCCTTAGCCCTATTTCTGAGGTCAAACTCATCTAGTCTGCTTTTACAGTGTTATTGTCTATATTTGCTCACTTTCAAACTATTCAAACTTTTCAACTTGTACAATTTAAATTTAGATTAAAAGAGTTGTTGCTAGCATAGTAGTCACTTTGCAACTGTTGTGTAGTTCATTTTTTAGCTTAACTTTTGCTTTTTACTTCTGGTAATTGTATTTAGGCTTCAAAATTTGTAAAGGTTAATTATCTAGACAAAAAATAAAAAAATAGTCAATATTTTTTGGCCATGGAGCTTGTTTTCTGCAGTAATCCAAAAGACATAGGAACAGAAACTAATAGTTGAAGGAGCTAAGGTAATGCTAAGTTGCTGGTTCTACATAATTACGTCATCCCTGCATCACTCTTACTGATGCTTTTCATCATTTGGATGCCATTTGTAAGTCACTTCTGCCAAAAGAGGTAAAAAGAGAAAAAAGAAACACTCTGTTTTGTAACAGTGACTGATGCACAAGTTAAACCACCTGCAAGGACAAGTGTTTGGTTTACAGGTGGTGAGTTGTTTATTTTCGCAGACTTGCTGAGAAAAAACAAATTGATATTCATAGAAACAAAATCAAATAGCATTAATTGTTGGCATCCTTGAAAGTGATTTCTCTCTTGGTTGAGGTTTAGATTTAATATGTAGTTCCCTCATTTATGTAATGTGTGTTCACAGAATATCTTCATAACATGGATTTGTATCATACCTTAATGCTTAGACCTTGTATTTATGGTTCAGGAACCACTTTCATGTCAGTGTTGTTTACAGATGGCACAGACCAAATGAGTTTTTTATAAGCTGGTTTTATGATAGAGTCCCTATTGCACGGGTAGTTGTTAGGTTTATAGGATTTATCTGTGTCTGCTCTGCAAGAATATCACTCTCTGTCCTCCAGTTAATTTTTTTTTTTCACACACATTAAAGAGAACCATGAGATATTCAAAGTGTTCTTCCTCTCATTTACAGATTATTTTACTGCTATATTCAGTGTAGTACAGTTTACAGGCCTTCCCAAGGCATTAGAAATGCAATGATGTAATTCGAAAGTACAGCTTAAAGAAGCCATTTTGTCTCTGATGGAAACCTTAAAGCATTTTTTCCTGTAATCTGGAAATAGAAATACAGTGGCTAAATTTCAGACTTTTTGGATAAGTTGCGTGTAGTATCGCTGTTTCACAATTATGTAGGAGTGAATAACAGGAGATCAAAAGAAGCAATAAGTGTGGGGGAAGAAACCAAACTTTGATAATCTCTGGTGGCATTTATTGATTTTTTTTTCTATTTTCAGTTTGACTAACTTCTAGATTATGCACACACACTTTCTCCGATCTGCTGTGAGTGGTGTAAAATCATTGTTTTTTTTTTTTTTTTGGAGTGCCTCAAGCCATTTTTGCTCTCTCTTTTTTGTGCTTTCCAAGGTTTGATCATAAGTGCCCTTTTCTTTTGTTCTAGTGCCAACGTTTTTCTGAGCCGACCTACAGTGGGCTCCACCCGCCTCTCACTGACACTACATTCTTCTTATCTATCTCAGGAGGATGCTCGGCAGCTTTTTTGTTGATTTAACCTGCACCTACACCAAGGGTCATGTTAATTCTGGTGCTTTTGATGCTGCATTTAGGAGTCATAGAACTATAAGAGGACAAAAGAGTTCAGGAATATTCTGTCGTCATTTCCAGGAGATCCACGCTTTTGATCCAGGAGAATGAAGTAGGTCATAAACATTATACTGCAATAAAAATGATGCTGAACTTTTTTTCCAACATTAAATTATTATTTCTAAAACTCTTACTTCTTCTACAGGTTTTTCATGTACAGTATTAGGCTTCAGATTTTTCTTCTATTGTAGAACTGTTGATTATTGGAATACCAGCCAGTTCACTTAACGTTTCTCTATTCATGCCAGAAGTGTAACATGTTCATTTAGAGGTTAATCTACCTTTTGAATCACAAGTAACTGATTAGGGACCCCATGACAACACTTACTATTGAATTATTAAGCACTTTTGATTACATCAAGCTAAAATATAAGCAATGTTTCTATACTAAACCAAAGGTGACCAGAATTAATGACTGTCAAGCTAAATTTTGAATAGATATTTTATTCAGCATAGATATGTGTAGTCCAAAATATTCATATTGGTATTTATGAGGTCAAAGGGATATGTAAATCAGCAAGGGTGAGTTATAACAGTGTACAAAACCTCAGAAACCATTTAGGGACAGTGGTGTTGTAGACAACTCGAGCTCTTAACCTTGAAACATACGCTCACATCCATATATATAGAATAAGGGTCAGAGCACTGGGTCAGCTGATGGGCCAGAAGAGATTTAGCTTACGCAGCAATGGGACAACAGGAGAAAGCTGGATCAAATGGAAAACCCTCTGGGTAATAACACTCTCACCTTGAAGTGCTTTACAATATCACATTACACATTAGGTCAGTGCCAGAAATAACCTTTTTTTTATTAAAGGGCAATATTTGATAACTCAATTTTTAGTGTTTTTCCTTTTTTTCCTGACCATATAAATACATAGTGTTATCAGACATTAAATTCATATCATAAAAAATGCTTAGGAAGCTTTTTTGTTTTTGGTTGTATTTTTGGCTGCGGACCAATTGGTCATTGGCTTGACAGGAATCATTTTTATTATCAGATTGGCATCCAAGGTTACATTTTGACGATGTAGAACAAATTCAACTGTTCAGGTTAATATTTTGTATTTCTCTTTCATTTCTGACTCTGCTGTACTGTAGGTACAGCATTTCTGTTGCTTAACATTTCCCTTTAAATCAAAGCTATAGATTTCAAGTAAAGTTTCACTTGAGCAGTGAAGCTTTAATGAAATGGCATTTCCTTTCTCAGCTTATGTTTTCTGTGCTTAAAGGAATGCTAGCCTTGCAACATTTTATGCATTTAAGCAGTGGTTCATTATGGCAGTTCACCATATGTGCACATCTATAAGCATGTTTTTTTTTTTTTGATTGCACACATGAGTGAGGTTTACTGCATGGTTTACTTCATCTTCATAGGTGCAGCAGATTTGTAGTGATTTAATGTCTCATGCAGTAGAAGGACATGCGGATAAAAGCCATCTATCCCATCTGAATGATCCCCTCCATTCCCATTTCCATATGATGTGTATAATGCTTGTCCTTGTTGTGAATAAACTACCTACTATCCAAAGGGCAAAAATCAAATTAGGAAATACTATTAAAATCACACCTGAGCTCCTTGAATGTAAAGACTGACTCTAGGTCAGAGAGGAATTTTAAAACTGTCCTTCTGTTGTCCTTAGAATGTCTTATGGTCAGGACTAAGAGACTGTTCGCATGAATATAGAGCTGGCAAAAATGGCAGCGTTAATGGCTGTGACATTTTATCAGGGAAACACGAGCCACTACATCAACAGAATGGGGCGTATATGTCTAATGGTGTAATTTGTTTGTGTAAATATATCAATGAGTGGGAGGGCGAATATGAATTTTGAATAAACTGTAATTAATGGAAACACATTGATTCTGCATCCAGGGTTCAAATAATTGATGAGGTACTTTGAAATATTTATGCAGCCTAAATGAAGTGCTTCACTGAAAGCAGTCAGGCTGAAAAGTAAACTGCAGCCCATATACTTAATATAAAACAAAACATCAATATGTAAGCTTGCTTTTCATCAGTGAAGGGTTCGGGACAATATCAGACCCGAATCAAAGTAATTATGTTCACCGCTAGAGAGAACAGCAGTGCTTTGTCATAAGATTATTATGATGTGTCTGAGGTCAAAAGTCATAATGATTTCAATGTCTGAGGCTATATATTCATGACATACAATAGGCTTGGTGTTATTGCCACTTGTTATTGCAGGACAAAAGGTATGATTTTCAACACATTTTCCTAAAAGTTTTATTGAATATGAAATATTTGGACCCTTCACATCTTGTATCTGCAGGACTGAAAGCCTATAATTCAGTGCAACTGCTAAACTGCTAAAATTGCATGCCCGTAATTTAGCAGATGTCACTTAAAAACTAAATCACTCTCTTAGATGAGGTACAGTACAGGGTCTGTCAACTTAACAGTGATTATTACATCCAGGCCTATTTTGAGATCTCTGAAAACTAGCACATTATCGTTTGAAAAAATGGTAGGAAAAATCACTGGCATTTCATTTTATGAAAATGTTTTTAAGTAGTCTAACTTTATTTTTAGTTAAATTGAAGCAGTTAGAATGTATAAGCCTTTTTTTGGTAAATGGATAATTATGTCCAAATTTCCTTGCATCATGTTGCTGTCTTCTGTTTTTCAAAGTGTGAGCGGTCTTAACATTTACATCATCTAATTCTTAGTTTGAAGAATTCTTAGCTGAAACCTCTTTAGTGGGCTGCCAGATAGCATAGGATCACCAGTCATTTGTGGCACTTGAGCCAGCTCAATCCATTTGTGCTCATCGGTTTGAATCCCCACATGAGTTTGGTGGTTATGGTTGTGGCTCAGATTTCATTCGGATCAGTAGAGGGAAAGGCACAGAAAGCAGGGAGGAAATTAGCTGGGGTTATTTGGTCTGTGATTAATTTCCAGCAGTAGTATTACTGACTCTTTAGACGTAGTAGGGTGTAGCTATTTTAATAATTACTACAAAGCGCTTTCTTGGGTGGTGTGTAGTGTGTTTTTACTCTCTACGGTCATTTTTAATTTATTAATTTTCTTACATTTCAAACACTTAGGCTGACCTAAAGTATGAATACTGGTGGATTAATTCTAAAAAATATTTGGATTAGAAGGTAGAAAAAAGGGGATAATCTGGATTTTCTTTTCTTGTTGGCTAAGTCTCTATAGAAAATTATAGATCTATATATATAGAAAAATACAGAATATGTATAAAAAATAGCAAATGTGATAAGTTTTTTAACTAGCAAAACTGATTAAAAAATAAAAAAATTACTAAGCTACCTGCAAAAGGGTCACCTGACACCATGAATCCAAACACACGTAAAATTATTTGCTAAAAATCTTCTTTAGTCAATTCTGGGTTGTGATTGAATTCAAGACATGTTTAAAGAACAGACTCTATTTAGGCATGATTTTTATTGCTGGCATTACATGATTTAATAAAAAACTTCTAAAAATATCTGCATTTTAGGCAAGACCGTTTTAGCAGAAATATCCATAATAATGCTATGGGTTGTCTGGCATTGTGGCATATCTTGATAAATGACATTTTCTATTTGCTTCAGCAGCCCTGGTATTAGAGTTTGATAAATGTTACTTTCCTTGGTTTGTCTTCAGTCAAAGGCCTTTCTTAAAGGCCACCTTTGTCATCATCACTGCTTCCTTATGATGAGCTGAAACTTGCCACAGTTATAGGGATTTAAAAAAATACAGAGACATAAATGTCAGGGCAGGATTCACATGCACTGCTAGAATTAACTTATTTTGCTGATCTAAGACTGGCTTCAAGTCCTAAACTTCTCATTAGACATGGTTTATTTTTAGATAATCTTAAAAGGACAATCAACAACAATATTGGCGCATCCCATATCCCTAGGAAAGGTAGTTGTGACTTGATGTGTCTTTGGTCTAAGGGCAGCAACACTGAGTTGTAATTACCTGCTGAAATCGGAGAGGGTTGAAGCCCAAAGCAAATGTGCAACAAAATAAGATTTTGATCTTGGACTGAGAGGCAGTCTGGTTGAGAAGTAATAAGAAGGCGTGATATCACAGGGGAGAACAAAGTGCAGTGATTACATTTATCTCTATTGGTGTGCTACAGGGCTGCTGAAGGAGAACAATCCCTGAGCTCTATATGTAGCAAGGCTACAGGCATTACTTGCTCTGTTTTTATTCAAGGCATATCGGAAAACAGTACGCTTTGCAACAGTCCCAACAATTTGGGCCAGTTCCATCTGTATTTAGATCATGTTGGGATCACAAACATGCTAGATAGACATCTTGGGATCACTGAATTTTTTTTCTTCAGTGTCTCAGTCCATTAATGCCTTGTTTTGATGCCATGTAAAATTAAAACAAGTTGAACTTTTGTCTTCCCCTATGTTCTGGGCCTTTCTATTTTGCTGTGCAGTTTTAAATTGAAGCACATGTCTTGTGTGTAACAGCTTCTAAGTGTTCTAACTCAAAATGAAACCATCAACCTGTCCATCATGTGTTTCTGACAGGGCACCTCTCTCTGTAATCCTCACTGATGTTTCAAACACAGCATGTGTCTTCAGTGTTACAAGGGAAGAATACTATCAGCATTATTTGAGCTTGAGAAATGTAGTGAAAGTTCGTAAGGTTCCAGAGTTTATTGGTGCCTTGAAGGGACATTCACTCAAAATGTAACTTCAACCTATGACACTTCAAAAACTACAAAAAAAAGATATTGTGAAGATGATCCATATAAATCGACTGGTTTATTAATATAGGCTAATCCATATTATTCGACTGGTCTTTTGAAGAGACACGATTGCTTTATATGATGAACAGATTTAATTTAAGCTTTTATTCATTATTCATTGCATCTGTTTCAGTATTTCTAATATGCATGCTTGCAATTATGTGCTAAGCTATGAATGGTTATATGCAACAATTAATTTCAGTCCACTAGTTTGCTTTTCACAAGCAGTGTTCTATAAGTTCTGATATTTAGTCCAACAGCTCTATTTTTCACAGCAAAGTAGCATTCTCGTTTCTTTTAACCCAATTTTCATTAGACATTTTACACTTTAAAAGAGAGGACTAATTGGGCAAGACCGTGATCTTAATTCAGCACTAGTCTTTTCTTTTGTCTAATGTTTCTAATTTGTGCAATTTAGTTAAAACTTTTCCTCTCAGCTTTTATGGACTTATGTTTGAGTTTTTCATTCTGATTCTGCATCTCTTCAGCACTTTTTCATGCAGATGTGGCTCTGGGAGGCAAAATGACAGGCAAACAAGATGGATACTCCTCCATTATCAGTGGCCAATTTTTCTGGCACCCCATCCCACGGGATAGTGCAAACGTGATGTTTATTAATCGTACGTGTATAATTTCTAATAAAAGGCCTTCAGCACAGTGCTGCCTTTGCGCTCCCTGAACACTGCCTGTACTGGCAAGTCACATTAGCATGCCAGTCCACTTGAGTGAATGAGAGGTATTGCTAATGCACCTTGCAAGCCTTTGGACCAAAATCCACTTGTGGGATTGGAAATTGGTCTGAATGCTTTTTAGATCATTTAGAGGGAGTGAGATGAGGTTGGTGTTATTACATTAATGACAAAATGGTGCAGTGGTCCCTCTTAGTATGACATTTACATGCCTTCACGGCTGCCTTTTGGAGCTTTTTTTTTAAGCAATCTTTGTCAAAAGTTTTCTACAGTAAACGGGTTAACTCTGCATTTTGAAGAGATGTGTGAGAGTGCTAAAGCTAATTTAGTTTTGTTTTCACAGACTTTTGGTGGGCCGGCAGCCAAGAAGAAAGTTAAGTTTTAAAAAAGGGCTCATTTAAAGGGGGATTGTTAAATTACATTTAGACTCCTGTGAGCTTTTTGAGTCTGATCACATTAATGCTGCTTCTCAGTCAGAGTTTTGGCAAGAAACATGCTGGAATCTTAACCAACTCTTAACCCTGGAGCTCTGAAACACTTTAGTTTGAGCCTCAAATTGTACTTTCTGTTCATGTTAGACTCCTATGCTTATCTGCAATAATGATCTGCATATAAGAACAGGATAGTATACCTGAACTAATGGCACCAGTTTTCAGTAAGTAAGTTAAATATGGGAAATACGATTACCCATGCATGACAATGCTTTCTAGAATCTATCTGCACATTGTGTTTACATTGCGCTTAAGAATGGCACAAACACTATGAGATCAGATTAGGGTATGTGTGTTTAGGGCTACACAATTAATCAAAATAAATCCAAAATCATTATAAAGCTTAGTGTGATTATCAAACTGCAAAGGCTGTGATTTAATTAAATGAATATATGTGCTGTGTGTTTCAGAGTGAAGTGCAGCACTGTGTTCAGTAAATTTAACTCCATCTCTTCATCTGATCTTAGTTTGGGTTGATTTAATTTGCATTTGGGAGCACAAGATGCACCAACTATCATCCCATAGTTGTAATGAGAAGTGCTTATCCCTGCAGTTTTCTCTTGAAATAAAAGTTTCATGGTTTAATGTTTAAAAATTAAGACAGCCATAAATATTAGTACTGTAATGTAATATTAAAGGGGTCATATGATGCTGCTAAAAAGTACATTATTTTGTGTATTTACATTTATGCATTTAGCAGATGCTTTTATCTAAAGCAACTTACAGTGCATCCAGGCTAACATTTTTTACCTAACATCTGCTCCCTGGGAATCAAACTCACAACCTTTTGCACTGCTAACGCAATGCTCTACCACTGAGCAACAGAAACACTGTGTATTTGGTGTAATGAAATGTGTTTATGCGGTTTAAGTTTAAAAAAACACATTATTTTTCACATACTGTACATTATTGTTCCTCCTCTATGCCCCACCTTCTGAAATGCGTCGATTTTTACAAGGCTCATCGCTCTGAAAAGCGAGGTGTGCTGTGATTGGCCAGCTATCCAGTACGTTGTGATTGGGTGAATGCCTCAAGCGTGTGATGGAAATGTTACGCCTCTTAACATATTGTGATGCCTTGTCCTGCCGGAGCGACGAGACATAAACATAAAACCCATTATAAATGTGATATAAACATGATTTCTAGTGGTGTCTTCTTTTGGAAGGCAAAAACAAAGTAGTTTCTTTCTCAACGAAACAGTGTCACAAACCAGAAATTCATCTGACCATACGTTTGCTAGTCAGGAGAGGTTAATCACCTCTTATTAACCCCCTGAACACTGCAAGTCCAAAGACGCCAGACAAAGCTGAAATTCAGCCCGACTCAACAAAGAGTCATATGAAGGCTCAAAATCAGCCGAAAATTGCACAGTGTATGCCTGGCTTTAGAAACACATGCAAATGATCAGCTACTATCTATTTCACTCCTACAAGCGAACGAACAATGCAAATCAAGGAAGTGATTTTATTTCACTACATGAGATAGCCTGTCAGGCAGGATGGTGATACATTCTGGTAGCCCGACTGGAAAATATAATAGCCCCGGGACGTCGGGCTACCGATTTTGCGTGCCCTGGCAGAAGGACGGTATATATCGTTACTATGGTATAAGTGCCTCTTGTTAGAGATTTTGCTATATTGTTTATTTCGTGAGATAGCTAATTCGCGTATGCAAATATATCCATGTAGCACTGTACTACTTAAAAGTTATATACGCCTAAGACTGATAAAGAAACATGCATGAATGAGAAAATAAAGAGTGGGATGAACTTCTCAGGACAAGATATATTTTTCAATATATGACAGTGATTATTTTTCTAAACACATTACTGAAAATGCTGGATTTATCAACAGAGCTACAGAGACAGATTAAGGGATGAAGCAGATAAAGAATTAGTGCAATTAGCATTTTTGTTTTTATAATTTCTTTCACCAGGATGTCACTTTTTTCATATTGTTAAGCATACTGCATAAGTGACATTCACAGTATCTTTATTTAGCACCTGTGGTATGGACCCAACTGCCTTTATTGGCTGTTGATAAGAATGCAGGACAAAGCAGCTTTGATGCTGAAAGATATGATGAAATGATCAAAAGCTACTTCAAATTGGCATCTTAGACTGTCATTCTAGTTGAACTATCATAAATGACAATCTTAAAAACAAAGCAAATCTGTGTTTTTTTTTTTTCTCTCATCGCCGCCTTTTAGGTAATTGCCAGCCAAAAGCAATAACCTAGAAAATGACTGATGTACTGCTTCTTATGATGTACATGTTGAAAATGGAGCCAGGGAAGCTTAAGAGTCGGCTGTGTGTAGAAAGCTTTTTATTTCTGTTTCATTGCAGACTGTTTAGTGCCAGAATTATCATGCAAATCAATGGCAACAGCTGTTTCACCTCCCCCTGGAATCATGCTCATTGACACATCATAATCCAATCCATTCCTACCAAAACTTTACTCTTCGTAATGCACTTTACACTGCATGTGTCACAGTATGCCGCAGTATATGCCCATATCTCTGCCGTAGGTTCCATCGCATCCCCCTAATCATAATCGATCTGCTGTTGCTGGCTCAAAAACAGATGGTAGAACCCCAAAGCCTGCGAGTGCCAGCGAGACTACAGTATTTCTGAATTTGAATTACTTTAGCCTATTAGGGGACTGTGTTTGAAGCAATGTAAATGAGATTTCCTTTTGCCTTTTCCCTGATGTAGTTAAGCACTGTCTATGCTCCTATTATTGAATACTAATTCCACCCATCTTATCTGGAAAAAGTGCTCAATTGTCCTGAAGGGATTACAGCGTGGTGATTTTGTTGCAGCATCATATTCATTTGTTTTTATTTCACGTCATGCTTAAAATGCTTAGAGCTTCGGTAAGCATTTTTTTTGTCTCTAATTGCTGCTTGCATAATACTGCTAGCCTGGTTTGATTGATTAGTTTGTGGTCTCACAGTTTTCTCTTGGTTTTATAAGCCATCTGTTCCATCAAGCTTACCTAAAGGGCATTTCCAATTGTATTTCTTATTCAAACACTGCACGTCAAGGTTTACATTACGATAATATTGTTTTGTGTGGTTGTGAATCATATAAGAACCTAGGAAGTTAGTTGAAAGCAAAACAAAGTAACCTTAAGTCCAGCCACCATTTTCGCAAAATAAATTAATTTCACTTTTTTATTTCATTACATGTTTATTTTCAGATTTTTATCGTATTTTCCTCCATTTTGTGTTTTTGATTAAGCTGAAGTGGATGATGCCTTGACACTCTGACAATGAGGGTGAAGCTGTTAGTGTCAGTAGAAACCTTTAGTGGAGTGGCTTTGAGGCAGTAGAGACACTATTTGTCTCCGGATGCTAGAAGAGGGAAGCCGTGCCATAACACAAGGTCAGACATTGTGCTGAGTGATGGAGGACACAAGTAGCGAAGGCGGCCATAAATCCTGCCTCCTCCATTTAGTGTGGCCTCAATGGATAGGGTCATTCAGAGTTTTACACTGACTGTCCAGCTGCAGCATAGCTGAAGTCAAGCCAAAGGTTTGACTTTCACATCCTTTAAACTTTTTGAACTCAAGCACCTATGTACATTGGGCCTCATTTATCAACGAGCGCAAATCCGTGCGCACAAATCAACTTACAACAGAGTTCATGTGTGAGTACTTTAGAATTATTTTTCTATTTTTACCCAAAATGAGACGATGTGAGCATTATGGAGCAGGGTTAACCCTAACCCTAACACTCATGTACTTTAATGTCTGTTTCACAAGTGAGACCCAGGAAATCCTTTATATGGAAAAATGCATCAGATATCACTACAGCTGAATAACATGCAGATAGAGATGCTTTGACTGATGAAATGTGGAAGACGATAAACACACAATTGCAATACAATGGTAATTGACATAGCTTGTATCACAGTAAAGATTATTATAAAGAATGTTTTCTGTCTCACTGTGATAAGAAGCAACATGGAACTACAGACGCTAACTGTTTCAAACATGACATGATGTTATATAGTGATTTTGGAGCAAAACATGATATTAGCCTCATAAATTGTAGGGATGCACCGAAATATTTGGCCACCAAAATTGTTCGGCCGAAAATGGCCCAAAAGTGCATTTTTTGGTTTTCGTCCGAAAGACTTTTATCACCGAAAAAATACGGCCAAAATGTTGTGATGACGCAAACAGAAACCGCGACCTGCAGGTGCAACTGCATAGCACAGACCACGAGCTCCCCGCGACATTCACTTCTATCCAGTGGGTCTTAATAGAGAACATTCTCTCTCTTCTTGCCCCCTTTAAGCAGCTAACTAAAGAGATCAGCTCCTCTGATGCATCTGTAGCGGACGTTATTCCTTTAATCGCAGCACTAAAGCGTCTCCTAAGCAAAGAGGTTGAGACGGACCACGGAGTGAAAACAAAGAAAAGTATACTCTTAAAGTCTGTCAGCACACGTTTCACAATGAGATCTATTCGGATCCTCTGCACTTCATCGCGACTGTACTTTATCCGCGTTATAAAGACCATTACTTGGATGCGGAAATAAAGCAGCCGCGCACGAGAAATTATCCAGGCCGCGATGGATGCGAAGAACCCGCGTGGAGACAGAGACGGAGCAGCGCACGGAGAAGGAGATCAGATCGCAGAAAAAAAGACTCGTCTCTCTGCACTCTCGTTGTCTGATATGTTAAGTGAAATCCTGCAAGAAAGTGCCTCAAATAATAATAATAGGTAGGCTATTATGTTCTTAGGCTACTATATATGTGACTATCAGATTGTAGCCATATTTCTGCTAGATATTTTTTTTTAATTTGATATAAATGTTTATTTATGCCCTGGCCCTATTTAAATACTCTTTCTCAAATCTTTCTCAAATGTCAGGCAGATGACAAGCTCAACCGCTCAACAGCTAGATTGTTATCTGTCTGAAGTCCCCATACCCAGAAGTGATAACCCTCTTGCCTTCTGGAGAAGTAATGCACTTTCTTGTAGTAGTCCTACAGAGAAAAATTTCAAATGCACTTGACCTAAATGCACTTTGTTTTTATGAGAGAACATTTAATTTTAAAACCTTTCTGCAGGCCAGTAGGCCTGTACATTATTTTTCAATGTACACATGAGTAGGGTCAAGTTAAACATTTCAGTTTGAATTTTATTTTATACTGTGCATTGTTGCAATGTGCTAAATAAATATTTGCATAATTTGTAATTGATTTATTTTTTGAAACTTTAATATTAATTTATGCATTTGCAATGCCTTGATTTTAGTAAAGTTAGTACACAGTCATAGCCATAAATGCAATGGTACTAATAATCGGCATAATTTCTTTCGGTGTTTCGGTTTTCGGCCTTGGTTTCCTCTTTTTCGGTTTTCGGTTTCGGACAAGAATTTTCATTTCAGTGCATCCCTAAAAAAAATTGTCATGTTTGACGTTATGTTAAGCAAATATACTACCTATCTCTGTTGCCAGGAGCAACTGTTTTATAACTAATTTTGAAAAGTACATTCACGTATAAGATTATGTGGTTGTTTTTAAGAAGGGCAAAAGCAAAGAAGGGTAAGTCAGGGTTTAAAAGAAAGGGTTTAAAACAGTGTGAACTGATATGTGCCAGTAAAAAATAACGTAGTGTATGGGTAAGGTTGGGCATCGTTTGAATTTTTATGATTTTGATTCTTGTCAATTCCTAATTTTGATTCTAGTAAGGTAAATAATAATAATAATAAATAAATAAATAAATGAAAAATCTTAGATATCATTCACATTTATTCTATCTCTTATTGCAAAATATTTCCTTGTTAGCTGAATACTATGAATAAAAATCAACAGGCTAAAGAACACTTACACAAGGATGTGTGTCACACAGAAATGGGGTCAGAAATGTAAAAAAAAAAAAACTTGTGACTTTTGTCAAATTGACAGGCTTTATTTTTTCGTATGTATTTTAATTGGATAAGAAATCAAATAATAAAAAAAAAGTGACGTGACATACAGCCAAGTATGGTGACCCATACTCAGAATTCGTGCTCTGCTTTTAACCCATCCAAAGTGCAAACACACAGCAGTGAACACACACACACCGTGAACACACACCCGGAGCAGTGGGCAGCCATTTATGCTGCGGCGCCCTGGCAGCAGTTGGGGGTTCGGTGCCTTGCTCAAGGGCACCTCAGTCGTGGTATTGAAGGTGGAAAGAGCGGTGTACATTCACTCCCCCCACCCACAATTCCTGCCGGCCCGAGACTCGAACTCACAACCCTTGGATTGTGAGTCCGACTCTCTAAACAATAGGCCACGACTTCCCCCTAAAATACACTGCTGGATGATAACCGATAATTTGTATTCTATAATATTTTTTTTCTGTATTTTCCTAATGACAATTTTAGGATTGGTTTATATAGACACATAATAAGGCAGAATATTTTCTGTGCTGTATTAAATGTTATGTCAATTAGCACTGGATCATTCATATATTATATTTTATTACCTCGAAATTACCTGAAAACCTGAAAAGTGTTGATGTTAATGTTGAGGTTATTTTAGCTTTGTACATTTAGTTTAACTGCACTGTTAAAGAGGGCGATTTTTACCATTCAACTGAACGGTATGTGCATGTATTTTAGTCACTTACATTGTTGTTGCTCCATCCATGCAATAACTGCGTCCTTCCATCAACCTAGAGTAATATTGACGGTATGACCCATTTCAGGAGCTGACAAAATTACGATTTAAAATCAGAGCATAGCACACATTCACTAAAATACTGAAACGCTAATGATGTTGATTCAAAACGACAATGCAGGTGATTAACAGTCAAAGCATAACGGCCTGCCCCTACAGTTAAACTGGAAGTTTTGATTGGTTTTGCACCTGAGCCAAACCTGTCTGTTATTGGCTGAAGCGCAGGGCTCCACCCCAGGAGTTTGAAAAGTGCCTGTCAAATCCCAACTTGCTCCTCTTCATCGGTGGCGCCTTTGTCAGTTTTTTTTTTTTTTTTTTTTTGTACTTTGTACTTTTGGTGAAAAATATATGTAGCGAAGTTTAATACTTTAGTTTTATTCTACTCAAGTAAAAGGAAAAGCACCACAATTTTATTATACTCAAGAAAGTAGATTTTTTTTTTAAATGTACTCAAGTAATGAAGGAATTTTGTAATTAGTTAATCTAATCGTTTGATACTGAAAGATGGAGTTGTCCCAGCTATAAAAGTTACCAGTCAGTATTCGGAACTGCAGACAGTAAGACAAACTGCATCAAATGTGTCTGTTTTTTTGGCAGTCACACTCAAGTGCTTGTCACTCTTTAACTCCACCCACGTTGCGCCTCCAGGAGCTTATCTGTTTTCGGAGAGAATCAAAAAGCTGTATCTTTCTTTTATAAATATGATAAAACTAAAGACTTTTTGGAGAAATGAAGGATGCAATACTACTTTATATATACTCAAGATTAACATGAGATTGGGTCAAACTGTGTGTTAGGTCACCTTTAACTAAAAGATTCTACAAGCACTTTAATTTTTCCCCCTTGACTCGTACTACACAAAAAGTGGTTCAATAACGTTGGAATGTTATAGGGACTAGGGCTGCACGATGTGTCGTTTAAGCATCGATATCGCGATGTACGAATCCACGATAGTCACATCGCAGGATGTGCGATGTAGGCTGTCGTAGTTGATCCGTTATTCATTAACCGTACGGGCCAGCTGCTCCCCGGCCCTTGACGAATATTATTCGCGGATTAATTGCACAGCTTAACCATCATAGAGTGAAAGTTTATCATTTGCATGTGTTTTTAAGTCCTGTCAGTTTAACAGGGCGCATATAAGAACGAGCAGAGAGAGAAAGAGAGCGAGAGAGCGAGAGAGCCCCGGCAGCGCGCGCGCTCACCTTCACCGTCTTCAAACAACATGAGCGCTGTCTTGCTCTCTCCCTCGCAAATATTTTTCAAAATCAATTGACACGATGGTGTCAAAAAAAAAAAAAAAAGAAAAAAAAACTATCCAGTGATGAAATGTTTTCTGTGTTGTCAAATCTTGTGCGATATCCTAAACTGCCGAGATTATTACACAACGCGTGCCATACACGTCTGATTCGCGAACTAATGATTCCTTTGAACCGATTCAATTTAATGAATGGTTTAAACAACTGACCTGTCCAACACTGAACTCACGAGACGTCTGAATTGGTGTATAAAAAAATCTGTAACACTTTACAATAATGTTCTATTTATTAAACTATTTAACTACATTATTTAACATTTACTATTACTAAACTGCACTTCTACAACATTTGTTAATTTCAACATTTAGACTATAGCCTTCATTGTTGAAATCAAAAGTTGTACAGTATTTGTTAGCATAGTTAATGCACTGTGAAGTAACATTACCAAACAATGAACAGCTGTGTTTTTTATAAACTAAGATAAACAAAGATTAATAAATATAGTAACAAAAGTATTGCTCGTGGTAAGTTCATGTTAGTTAATATGTTAACAATTCAAAACCATATCCTAAAGTTACAAACAAATAATTTACTCTAATTTAAATAATACTCTGATGTTTAAATCATTTAAAATGAGAATGTAAGTGTGCTCACCCCATTTTTGTTTGTAAAAAATTAGATTAGATTTCATATCGCAATATATATCGCAGAAAAATAAAATATCGCAATGTCATTTTTTCCCAATATCGTGCAGCCCTAATAGGGACTGATTATTGCAAATGCAGATGCCACTGTGTTCTGGTTAAATTATTTATTTATTTATTTTATTAATTTATGTATTTATTTATTATTGCATATGGTGGTGTGTTCTTTATGGCAGCTTTCCTAAAAATATTTCCAAAATTTCCTAAAATAAGAAATATCCCAATATATCGCCTCGCTTACAGTTTAGCAATGTATCACAACATATCGTATCGCAACCCCTGTACCGTGATTACATATCGCATCGCCAGATTCTTGCCAATACACTGCCCTAACACAGACACACACACACACACACACACACACACACACACACACACACACACACAAACACACACACACACACACACACACACACACATACATATATATATATATATATATATATATATGTATATATATATATATACACACACACACACACACACACACACACATACATATATATATACATATATATATATATATATATATATATATGTATATATGTATATATATATATATATATATATATATATATATATATATATATATATATATATATTCATTAGGTACACCTGTTCAATTGCTTGGTAACACAAATTGCTAATCAGCCAATCACATGGCAGTAACTCAATGCATTTAGGCATCTAGATGTGGTGAAGACGACTTGCTGAAGTTCAAATCGAGCATCAGAATGGGGAAGAAAGGGGATTTAAGTGACTTTGAACGTGGAATGGTTGTTGGTGCCAGATTGGCTGGTCTGAGTATTTCAAAAACTGCTGATCTACTGGGATTTTCACGCACAACCATCTGTAGGGCTTTAGAGAGAATGGTCCGAAAAAGAGAAAATATCCAGTGAGCAGCAGTTGTGTGGACGAAAATGCTTCGTTGATGTCAGAGGTCAGAGGAGAATGGGCAGACTGGTTAGAGATGATAGAAAGGCAACAGTAACTCAAATAACCACTCGTTACAACCAAGGTATGCAGAATACCATCTCTGAACGCACAACACGTCCAACCCTGAAGCAGATGGGCTACAGCAGCAGAAGACCACACCGGGTGTCGCTCCTGTCATAAGAACAGGAAACGGAGGCTACAATTCGCACAGGTTCACCAAAATTGGACAGTAAAAGATTGGAAAAACGTTGCCTGGTCTGATGAGTCTCGATTTCTGCTGCGACATTCAGATGGTAGGGTCAGAATTTGGCATAACATGAAAGCATGGAAAGCATCCTGCCTTGTCTCAACGGCTCAGGCTGGTGGTGATGGTGTAATGATGTGGGGGATATGTGTTTATATATATATATATATATATATATATATATATATATATATATATATATATAAGGGGGGTACCATTCATATTTCTTTATTAAATAACTTATATATTATAAGTCATTTGAAAACTTTCTGTGAGACATAATTTCACAAACAGCAGGTGATTTCAGCGTCAGTTGTCTCACTAAATGAGGACGTAAACACATGAAGCACATCTCCAGAAATGCACTGAGAGTCACTTCATGAGCATTTGAACGTTTGATTTGAGTAAAACTAGTGTCATATCACATACACAGAACTGTAAAGGTATTCACAGCAACCCGTCAAAATAAAAGTTCGATTTGATTTTAAGTCATTGTGCATATTTCTATTTTTCAGTAGAATTAACATAGCCTACTACTACTACTGCTAAAATGAAACAAACATTATTTTTTTAAGGAATAATCACAACTTTTCAATAAAAAAATAAGGTGAAATAAAAAAAAAACGTTTCATAGGGCCCTTAACATTTTCGTTGAACTTTTAATAAATTGATGTGAAAATTTATAAGTTTCATGATTTTAATTAATTAGACATGCTTTTTGATTAATAAAATTTAATTTAACTATTAAAAAGGAGTGAAGAAAAATTAAAATGGGGAAAAAACTGAATCCAGAAAAATTAACACAGAAAAAAAACAAAAAAAAACCATAATCCACAAAAATGAAAACAGAAAAAAATTATTTCATAGGGCCCTACAAGTGGCTTCAAATCACATCGAATCAGATCTCATTCCTGTGCCCGCACCTCCAGAGCGCCCTCCAGAGCCCGCTTCTTGAATGTGCCCTTCTGTCCCCGTGCCTCCAGAGCACCCTCATGACCCTGTTCCAGCCTCCTGAACTGTCTGCTCCGGCATGGCTCCCCGAGTCCCCTGATCCGCCATGGCCTCCTGAACTGTCTGCTCTGCCATGGCTTTCTGAGTCGCCTGATCCGCCATGGCGCCCTGAATTGTCTGATCCGCCATGGCCCCCTGAGTTCCCTGCTCCACCATGGCTCCCAGAGCTGCCTGCTCCGCCATGGTGCCCCAAACTGCCTGATCCGCAATTGACGCTGCCATCCCGTGTCTGTCCTGAGGGACCTCCAGAGAACCCACTCCCCCTCCCCGTTGGATGTTGTGTAGCGTGAGGATGCGCTTTCCGGGAGGGGGGAGTAACAGCAGACTCTGTTCTGTGTCTGTGTTTTCTTCTCACATCAATTCACTACAGGAGGCCTTTATTCACCCCCTGGAGCTGTGTGAGGCACGTTTTTTTATAATGGATGTATGTGCTTTGTTTGACTACTTTTGGACTGTTGAAAAAAAAAACACCCCACCTTTTTCCATTCTAAAGCTTGAAAGAGCAAGGATAATTTTTAATATAACTCCAATTGTATTTGTCTGAAAGAAGAAAGTCATATACACCTTGGATGTTTTGAGGATGGGTAAAACATGGGCTAATTTTCATTTTTGGGTGAACTAAAACTTTAATAATAATTACAAAGAGTGTAAAGTACCTGTTAGTAAACACTGATGTATTATTTTTTTAAGCATCAGATGCAGATATGATGCAACTAAGTCCTATGCATAATGAGTGTCTTTACAGATGTTTTTTTTTTTTTTGGTAGGGTGTAGGTAGGTTGTAGGTAGGTTGGTAGGTTGGTAGGTATTTCACTCTCTATTAGTGGTAGTGGGATTTTTTTCCCCCTGACCTAGTCTCTCGCCAATTTTACCTGATGTGCCCTAAGAGGTTGAGGTTTTAAGGAGCCCCATTTACTATTGTGTGCAACTTTTCAGTGGTGGCCTGAGGAACTGTGAGGTGTCTTATCAGCCAAAGGAGAGCTGAATCCCATTATAGCCGTCAGTCAGGCAGACACAAAATCCATTACGTGATCAGAGAGATCAATTGCAAAAGGTTACATTTTTGATGTCTGCATTTAAAGTAGCTGAGGGGATGATGGATGTTTTTCAGCTCCTCAGGTTCCCAGGAAGCTGCCTGAAATTCCCTCTCAGGTTTAACCAGCCTTGGTATAGGAACCATGCAGCCGTAATGCGACAGAAACACAGAATGCTTCAGGGTGAGGAGGAAGTCTGGTTAAGAGTAGACAATTCAAATGCTCTGTAAGAACCTACTCAACTAAAACAGTTACAGTAGAAAGCACTGAGAAAGGGTTTTAATCAGCCCTCCTTCCTCATCTGGACTGGCTTCTGTCTCATTTAGGGATTGCTCATTATGTCCTATCAGTGTTCAAACAGCAGGCTATCTTAACACCCAGAGACTGCCTTTTAATAAATAAGCTACTTTTCATTTGCACAGATAAAATGAGAAGTTGTTTTCATTGAATTAGAGAGAGCTGTACATGCAAAGTCTGTTTTGCTTTGAAATCCCATTTTCTCTGGGTGACAAGCATGTGATCCAAGGCCAACTTGGCTTGACTTTAAGATTCTGAGTGGAAACACAGAAGTATGGTCTCAAAAGTGATTGACAGTTAAAACACCATGTTGGTGGTGAGGGAAGAAGTTCAATAATCCATGGTAAATCCCCAGCAGTTACTGAGGTGGAGATTCAATTTTCACATTTCTAATTCATTTCCCCTAAAGGATTAGTGACTAGTTGTTGGCAGTAATCACACATAGATAGCAGTGGACTATGTAATTGAGTCATTTAATAATCTAGAAAGAGTAATAATTATGGCTTTTCAACTTTGCCTACTTTTGCTACACACATCTTTGAAAACATTCTATGTGCCATTTAGAAACAAATTATTTTTTTAAATGAGTGAATACTATTCTATTTAATAAATTAATGCTGTTCTTCTGAACTTTGTATTCATATTAAGACATTTGAAAAAAAAAATGATCAGTTTCCACAAAAAAATTAAGCAGCACAATTGTTTTCAATATTGGTAATATGCAGCTAATCAGCATATTAGAATGATTTCTGAAGGATCCTGTGACACTGGAGTCACGAGACACCAGAAACGCATCACAGAAATATAGTAAAATAGAGAACACCATTTTACACAGTTTTTACTATATGTTTGATCAAATAAATGCAGACTTCGTGAGCATAAGAGCATTTTTCAAAACACTAAAAACAGACTCAACAGATTCCAAATTTTTAAACAGTGGTGTAAGTGGAAAAAAATATTCATATTCATAATCAAAATTAAAAACAAGGTTTAAAAAACTAGGCATTTTATCTGAGCTCTGACATGGCCTTATTGAAAGTAGCACCATATTTAATTTATGATGGGACTGATAATGAGTCCATTGTGGATAGATTTACAGCCTCTTCAATGGTCATGCGCTGTATATACAGTAGTAAGTATATACTGTATGTATATAATCCAGACAGGCTTGTGTTTTCTGGAGGTTTTTTTGTCTACTAAAAAGGTGTGAAAATGTCTTTTTCTGCTGAATAATCAACACCAATTAGTGGTGGGCTATAAACCATTGAGAGAAATTGTAAGTACATCCCTCGGAGCTTCATTTTCATTCCTGTCAAATTAAGTTAAACCTTGAATACGGTGGTGCACTTTGCTTTAAAGAACTGCTGTGTGGGATCGTTATTGAATATTTATGCTGATATATACCCAGTAGTTCTCATGGACCTGAAACTGTTTATCCACTATCAAAGCTTTGTAGAGCTTCCCTGCCATATGCTGTGGAGTGTAAGGGCATTAGAGTTAATTGTACCACAAGCTACAACCAACTCTTCCTAATGGCTCTAAACAAATGGACCATTGAAAGTGCAGGATGATACCTCTGTCCTACCTCTGAACTGATTACCCATAGCTAATTATCACTCATTTAATGAATGAGTAAATTAGAGGCATAGAATGTGGACACCCATTTATGCTTATTGGAAGCCTCTTACGGGTACAGTATGCATCATGCAGACCAAATGGATAAGGACAAATTGAATAAGGCTTGGGTATGAGAACAAAAGGGAGAAAGAGAAAATGAAAAGGAAAGAGAGACTGGGAGAAATCGCTGCTCAATGAGCTGTTCTATGAAAGTGAATTGGCTGTTTGGCACACTTGTCTGTAATCCACACACAGTTTGAATTGGAGCTCCAGCTTAGCCCAAGACAACCTCTCAATCACAGGAACAATCTCCTCTCTGCATATCCTACGATCTCCTGGACTTGCCATAGTCTCTGATTTCCACACCACCTTAGATCCGTCGCTCTAACCCTGTTTGATTTGCACAAAAGAATGAACTGTTCCTCCTGGGAGAAACACTGCCATTTGTGTTTTGCTGCCAGTGGGGCTCTCCGGCTCCTTTCAGGTTATTCCAGAGGTCACCAATTGTTAGGTTTTAAATTATGTCCTCTCAGAGGGCTCATTTTGGAGCTGTGCTGGGTGGCACTTTACCTGGCTAAAGAGCTCATGTGATTTACGCAGTCCAGCACAAGTTGGGTGGTGTATGTGAATGAAGGGATATTGCAGCTTTTGAATTATGCTTTGGAGCTGTTAGAGCACAACATTTTTTGACAAATAGCCTAAGCTTTTTGAAGTCTGATCTTATATAAGCGTTATGCACTGGAAACATAACGTAGATGTTTCTTAACCATTTTATTTGATTTGGTAGACTGTAGTGTCACTGTCCTATCAGTAGTGATTTTAGATTCAAGATGTTTGTGCAAGAAAAATATGTTACATTTTCTACTTTTTTTTTGTTCACTAGGGTCAATCGATGGCAGCCATAGCGGTATGAAAGCGAATGGACACTTTTTCTCACTATGTGTCAGCCATGCTTAAGGACCTCTTGAATTACTCCTCTTATCGTGCTATTCAGAGCTGTGGCACTAAATTTCATGCAAAGAGACAATCCATGGCCAACAAAGATAAATGACTTCTACCAGACATCTAAACATTATTCTTTACAATAATAAATCTTGAACCCAATATATCAAAGCGTCATTCACTGCTTCAGCAGCCATATCAAGATGAATGAGGTGTGTCATAACAATCACATTAAGTCAGCATTAGACTGACTGTGCCAATCAACATATGTCTTGCAATCCTAATTATACCCATTATTCAATCTGTAAAAAAATTAATGCACATATTCAGAGAGAAATGAAAGATAAATAGAAAAACAGATAAGATCTGGAGTCTGCATTTGCACTTTCATTTGTTTATGTTTAGTTACAGTCCATTGAGCTACTTGATAGATTCATTAACACTGATGCATGCTGGGATTTTATTAATGGGCCAATAGTTATACTGCTGTTGAAGCTGAATGACTCTTAAGTGATTTTGAACCGAAGATGAGGTTCAACAATTTGGTTTTAATAGTCAGTACTTTATTGCTCACAACATCATTTGTCCTGCAATTGCTTGAAGTTTCCACTTTGCATATCTGATCTGATCTAATTAAGTCAGAGGCCTGTTAGTTATTAAATGCATTTTTAATAAATTATATTTTTATGTGTATTTTCAAATGTACACTACTGTTTAAAGTTTGGGGTTGTTTTTTGAGAAGTTTTTTTTTTCTCTTATCCTTACCAAGACTGCATTTATTTGATCAAAAATGTAAATTGAGATTAATGTTATTAAATATTACAATTTAAAATAAATTGTTATGTGTGTAATTTATTGCTGTGGAGGCAAAGTAGCCATCACTCCATTCTTCAGTATCCCTTGATCCTTCAGAAATACTTTTAATATGCTGATTTGGTGCTTATGAAACATTCATTATTATCATAATTGAAAATATTGTTGCTGCTTAATATTTTTGTAGAAACAGCGATACATTTTCTTTAAGATTCTTTAATAATAAAAAAATAACATTTATTTAAAATAGAATTCTTTTGTAACATTATAAAAGACTTCACTGTTACTTTTGATCAATTTAGTACACCCTAGCTTTAAAAAAATATTATTTTATTAACTGTATTAATTATAAAAGTATTAACTTACTGACCCCAAACTTTTAAACTGTAGTGTGTAGTTGTATAATGTTACATTATGTTCTACTATCTTACATTATATAAGATTAATTTAGTGCCAAAACTAAATTTTTTTTTTTTTTCACAATCATTTACATTTACATATTGTAAATGTAAACTGGTATATAATTAAATTAAATAATTAAATATAAATTGGTATATAATTGTAGTACGTATTTGTGATTAAGCTATAGCATGTGTGCATTTATACTGAATGTTTTTAGATTACTGTTTTTCATACAAATAGGCTACCTAAAAACTGAGGTTGCTACAATTTTTACAGATGTTATCGATTTTGATGATGAACAAAAATGTATCTCTGCATCCTAACTCAAGCTACCACCAAATGTGCATTTCTAAGAGACAAAAAGTGATATTATTATTATTATTATTATCAGGCAACCCAAACCTGTTTCTTGATTTGAAACAATATCACTCATTTGAAAATGCAGAAACTAAGAAATGAATTTTTCTATTTAGATATTTATTTTGTTAAGTAACAATTAATGGCCTGGTTTCTACAACGTTCACTTTAGAGCAAAAATCTGGTCTTAAACTTGAAATAAAGATTTGACATTTATCGTGATTATTATTGATATCTCTTGGTAAGAAACATAATTATTTTGATAAATAATTTATCCACATGGCCCAGCCCTATATATATATATATATATATATATATATATATATATATAATACATATATATACAAATAGATAGAATAAAAAAAAAGAAAGATAGTGGTTTTTTTATTTATTTTTTTACATTTTACATAAGAAGATAAATAGATAACAGAATAGACAGTGCTAGAGTTAGAGGGTCAAAATAAAGATGTTTTTAGTTGTTTCTTGAAGATGGCTAAGGATTGAGTTTGGCAGGTCATTCCACCAGGAGGGAACAGTTAATGAAAAAGTCTGTGACAGTGATTTTATGCCTCTTTGAGATGGCACAATAATGCGTCATTCACTTGCAGAACATTTATATCATTGACTAGGCAACTAATCAGTATCTAAGGAGACAGACTAATCGTCAGTTGTTTAATAAAACTTGACCAGATGAGTTTTGGTCACAAAGCTCTACCAAGTCGCTTGAGAACGTGTTTTTGATTAACAAGAAGTTTGCACATCATTCCTAAGAGCAATAAGGATACTCCTGGCATGTCTTGCCCTTACTTTCTGTCTTTTGGCTCCTCTCCATTTTCCTTATTTTTATTGCTGTCTCGCTGATATGCTTTCTGACAGCTTAGGGCTGTTTAAATATATTTTTGAGATGTAGATACAAACCAGGAGTATTAAGAGGGCTGACCATGTTTGTGACAAATGTTTAAAAAGGAACAGCTCAGGGGAGCTGGGACAGAACCCGCCTGTCAGATCGCCTGTCTCCCGGGAACATTGCCACACTTGCCCTGATTCCCTTCCTTTTTTGAAGGAGACACTCATGTAGATATATTTAAATGATCTCCCCCATAACCCACAGCGACTGCACAGAGAGAATATAATAAAAAAACCTAAAGCCAGACCAGCTAACAAGATTTTGTTTCGTGACCGAAGAGAGAGTTAAGCAGTCAGATGAATTATTGATACAAACTTTGTTGTGACATGGTGAAGAGACGGATGAAGTTCATTTGAGCAAATTCCTGACAGCTCTTCAATGGAGCTCCGTAGGCTTGAGTGAAGCACAGGCAGACGCTTCTCTGTTCTCTATGCGTTTTGATGTTTCAGGGGTTTTTTGACAGTTTCGTTTATACTGAGGTCTTCATTTTGATTTAATGCTATAATGAACTAATGGTTTATTTTATCTTTTTCTTTTTTAGGTATGTAACAGCAACTGATTTCTTTATATGTGTACATATAATCTGTGCCTGCTAAGAGTATTACTGTTGCTCATACTTTGAACAAACCATAAGTTTTAATCCTTTGAGGAGAGCTTTGCTGATACTTTTCTAAGCAGTGCCTGGGAAGCAATAAAACCGACAATTAAAAGAGACACCCGAACATATGTAGGGTCCATAATATCACACACTTGGCCTAATTTGACTTTGTAGCAACCACAGAGAACACCCTAGCAAACAAAACACCTTAGCCTTATGGTGGTGAGTTTTACATGGGCATTTTTTTATTGTCTTTGTCTTCTTTGTCCTTCAAACCTCATAAATAATTGCTCTCGCATTGATTTAATAAAACACTGTCTGGCTGTCTGGGTGAATTTTGCAAATATGTAATTTCCTGCTAAGCAATATCATACAAATGTATGGACAAAGTAATTGAACTCATCACGCAGGGAGTGATTGATTTAAACCACAATGATTACGCTGTAATATAATCAGTCTAGCTGACCATGCTTGGTTTGCCCTCCTGCCACTTCGTCTTAACTCAGATTTAATGGAGGAATCTTATTGAATCTTATTGTAGCAGGTTTCCAGGCATCAGGCTATAACATAAGTCAGGACAGAGGTTGCTGACAAATCTGTAATGATAGTGGCCTATTTGTGTGTTTTCATTAGACCCCTAAGAAAACTGCCAGTGGAGAGCCCCACGACTAAATCAGCACATTGAAGCAGATGTCTTTTTTCTTTCTTTTTGCACCTTCCCTGAATCATAATCAAGTGTTTTTCATCATAAAGAGGTTCAAAGACTCCTACAATTCTTTTATACACCTACAGTTATGATTTCTAATTACTTTTTTCAAGGTTATTAGTATCTCTGTTCACTTTCCTAAGCATTCTGTCATAGAGTGTGGTACCACATCCATCTGTTGTTTCTTCTCCTTGATGAGAGGCATATGTGCTACTGGAGAATCAATCAAGAGAGGGTGTTCAGTCCATCGCTCTCTTATTTCAGTATATTAACATATTTTGTACTGTGTTGCCTATAGAAGAGGGTAAGAGAGAGAAAGAGGGATGTAGAGCTGGTTTAAAACCTTGAGGTAGAATGGAGTGCGACACCATAATTAAAGTTTAATCCTTTTTGTTGTTCACACTGCTCTGAGAAAGGCTTTAGGGGAAAGTGTTCGAGTTTGATGAGTCTAATGGATTTTTCTTGCTCTGGTAAAATCTCATACCTTTGAGATTTTCACACTTCTATGACACTTGAGTTGTGCACTGCAGACATCTGAACGGTATATTTTCAGATAGTTACATATCAATCAGATGGTAATATCAGATAGTTGAGACATGACAGAAAATGAGAAATATATTTCAGTTCACCATGCCTCAAACATCCTCCATATTTCTTTTTTCATCTTCTGTTTTTGTTGTGTTCCTTATTCCTTTGCATTATTCAAATACTCTCTTCTTGGAGGATTCAGAAGCAGTGCCAGACACTGTATATGAATTGTTGCTCTTAGAATAAAGCTAGATGGGATTTTCTTCAAGCCTTCATAATCATTTTGCTTGCATCGTGCTGCACAGAGAGTTTAGTGAACCGTGAAACATTCATCATGATTGACCAGCTGCTTGGACATCAGAAGCAATGAATAACTAATGAAGTCAAGAGTCTGATCTGCCTTGCCATGGAAAAGTGAGAATGAGGTTGTGCCAGCTGAAAGATAATGTTTGGGACACTTGAATGCCAATAAGTCAACTTCCTCTATTCACAGATGGAATAGGAAATCTTGTTTCACAGTGGATGGCACGATGGAACAGCGTTAGACTCCATTAGGGCCAGAAGCCAACAAAAAGACAAGGAAATTTACATAAAATATTCGTATAAGTGAGATTTACATTTTTAGGGCCTCTCAGATTCTGGAAATGGTTATAATTGACCAGGCACCTAAGGAACCAGAGAGACTGACCCACACTTTGAAGTTAGTATGTCAACATTGGGTCCACACTCAAGCTGCACCTTTTTTGGCAAATGTTCTGTAATGGTTGTGGTGTAAATCTCGGTATTGCATTTAAGTTGATATGATGTTTAATGAAAATGAGTGTGCTGTACTCGTTATCAAATTTGCTGTTTTTTTTCCCCTTGCATAAATGAGCACAACCCATTTGAATTTCTTCACCAATCCAGTCCAACATTGTTGTGCAGTGTCCAAATATTGAGTCAAGCATGGCTGAACAGCGACCTTTTATCGCCAATGAAGTCGTTTTTCTTTTTATTCTTAGTTGCTGGGATAAGAGAAAAAGAAATGCATTAGGTGTCTTGAGATTACAGAATCTAAGGAGGGCTTGGGGAATTGAATGTGGGGAACTCAGAAGAAACACGGCAAGGAATGAAACCCAATCAAGAGTAATACCTCAACACTCACTCAAAGTAAATCTGCTGGCGGTTCACAGCTGTAAAACATTGTTTGTTTTAACATTAGAGAGTCAGGAAAGACTTCTCACATCCTTGACATGCTCGCAGTTGTTCAAAACCTTGATAAAGAAAAAATTGCAATGCCAAGGGGAACTGTGGTGTTTTAAATGCTTATTGATAGGTGGTTTCTCAACGGCCCAAGACAAAAAAGCTCATTCCTTTAGCGGGATTCTGTGAGATGAGCCTGTTTTATCATCAGCCAGTTGAAAATCATGAGTCTTATAAAATTAGAGAAATAAATGAAATCAGGTTATCTGTATTAAAGATTGACTGCTTGAAAGCCAGTATCTGTCTGATGTGACTAGCAATAGCCTCCACTTTGGTTGCAGGAGAGAACTAACTTATAAATGTAACATTTGCATGTGAACATTGGCTAGTGCCTGTGAAGAGTAAATCAGATGTTTTCCAGCTCAACTGAGCTTCAGTTCCCTCTCTCTCTGATGACTGTCCAGATGAGGAGCTTGCTGGCTCCTTAGAGATTTGTGACAGGCCAAGTTAGAGGGGCCAATTAAATGGCCATGCTTGGTTTATTTTTCAGCTAAATTTATGCTATCACTGTCTTTCAGTTTTTTTCTTCTTCTCTGTATCGTTGTCTTGTTTCCTCCCTCCTATTTTCTTTCTGCATGCACCCATGGCAGTAGTTTAGATATACCCCACAACCATACACACATAGAATGCTTCTTTTGCATTGTAATGATACCACTGAATTAGGCTATGAGAGAGGGATGTTTTGGAGTAGAGGTGATGCAAAAAGTCCTGGCAGCTCATTACCAGGATATTATCTATTCATTTATTTAGACATTTCTGTAACTCTTAAAACATAACGCAATGCAGTGTAAAATTCAGGTAAACCCCTGTAAAAGTACATGTATATGTAGATAGAGAGAGAAAATTCTTTCAAATTATTGCAGTACATTGTGCTCTGCCCATTATGTTAGGTCTTGTGTCCAGGCCCAGAAGGAATTTACCAGAGTTGTTTTTCTGCAATGCTTTTGGGGAAAATTGGCAGAATGGATTTAAACACTGTGAAATGTGTTCAAAAGAGTTGAGAACACTTTGGCTTAAGGCTACACGATATTGTAAAAAAAATCACCAGATGACTTGAGTAGTTCTATCTGAAAAAATATAAACGATGATTGGGGTGATTTTGTAGGTGAGTAAATTAGCATAGAAAATAAACAAATTACAAGCATAGATAAATACTAGAACAAAGAATACAAATGAAATTAACAGGTAATTCTTTACATTTTTCAGGTAAGTCTAATAGTATTCAGGTAAAGAAATTGAATAATCAAATGTGAAATAACACTGCATAGTCTTCACCGTATAAATTTAATCTAATAAATTTGTGTTAAAGCTACAAAAGTGTTTTGTTGTTTGATCAACATTCATGACACAGAAAGCCTCCGGAACATTAAACTGATGTGTGGTTGCTTTTTGCGTCCAGTGTAGACAGACACGGAGCGTGTCACATCCGGTGTGTTCAAAGAAAATGATCAGTATAAATTAAATAAAGTAAACATTGCATATCCCGCGATTTTGTCTATCATGGATGCACAAATCGCGAAATCGATGCTGAAACTATATATCTTGCAGCCCTACTTTGGCTACAGATTAGCCAAAATGTTTAATTTAAAAACATGCTTGGGACCGTGGAGTATATAGAAATTTGTATGTCAAGATTCTGGCAAAGACAGCATTGATAATTATTAATAATAATTACTATTTTAATGACATTTCTATCCATGTGACTGTACATTATATGGTGTAAGACATGGTCTTAAGAATCAAAGAATCCTGAGAAAAATGTATCACAGTTTCCACACAAGTATTGAAAGCAGTGTTAAAAACAACATGCTAATCTGTCTAATATGCTGAGCATTTTTTTTTAATGATCATGCTTTGCCATCAGAGGATAGATTACATTTTAAAATACATAAAAAAAAATTAAAAAATTTTTTTTTTTTTACATTTTTACACTGTATTTTCTATCAAATACAGTATCAAATACTGTAATTACTATGTTCTGTTAAAACATTTAGAAAACTCTTACTGGTACCAAACTTTTGAACAGTGGTCTATATGAATAACCTAATCTCACTAGACATAATTAGTGCAGAGCCAACAGCAGTGCATTGTATTTTAATAAGATTTTATCTTCTGCCACCCTCATCTGTGCCAAGGGGCCTTGCCAAAGCTCCCCCTATCTGTGCCCTGCTCCCCTTTCCATAGGGATAATGGCTCTGGTCTCATCACAGTTACTGCACTGGGCCAGACCGAACCTGCTACCTAATGAAACGTGTCTCCTTTTGTGCCTGCGATAGTGTTAGTAAGGGAGGATGTTGAGTAAAAATAGAAAACTGCTCCCATTAAAGGCAAGTTGGTCCAGTCAATAATATTCTGTAGTTGCAGGTCACATGTTCAGGAGAAACAGCAACTACCGGACCAGTCTTTTTTTTTCTCTGAGAGTGGTGAGGGAGGTGTGTTTACAGTGAGAGCTAGGTGGGCAGACCCAGAGTGCTGAAGGGGTAATTACTTTAGGCAGCAGTTTGCGAACATGGGCTGGTGGTTGGTGATAGGTCCTGTGTAGTTGTTTAGCCTCATTACGGCACAACATGCTGACACTGCATGCCCACACCAACACCACCAGCAGCAAACCATAATGGAAAACTCTCAGTTATGCATTTTCACTGGAGCTTATATCTGATACGGAGAACATTGAGCAAGCATGTTGACGACAGTAGAATGGGGATAGAGGGAATACACTGAAGAGAGTTGGATATCTGAAGGTGCTCCTGTTGTCTCTGTTTTTACTCTGGGGTTGTTGAGATAAGGGGAAATAATTGGGTTGCAGCTGTTTTCTTGTTGTTGTTGTTGTTGTGTGTGTGTGTGTGTGTGTGTGTGTGTGTTTTCAATGGACTGGTAGCTCTGCAAAAGTAGCTAGGATATCAGAGAGGTAGTAGCCTAGATCTGTTAAAGGGATAGTTCAACCAAAAAGGAGCCCTCTCTGGGCCTATTGGCCAGTTGAAGCATTTTCTTTGATTGGATAGCTAAGACCAGGTGTAAATTTTGCTCCACCCAAAATAGCAAAAAATAAAGGTGTGAGAATGTGTCATACTGTAGGCTATCGGCTCCCAGTAGTCAGATACCACAGCGCTACTTCAACCCTCATCCCCACAGATATTTCCACAGATATCTCTTCAGCAACAACTCCTAAACCAAAAATTGAACTCGCTGTTTGGCATTGCATCTTCAGTATAAATTCTCTTACCAGTGCTGATGTTGCTGTCTCAACTGTTGCAGTCTTCGATCTTGAAATCAGCTGATGATAAATAAAATGCATCACATATCTGTTGCTTTTGATGACTGGGATGGGATTTATATCCCTTTTGCAGAGACACACATATTTGTGGCCAAGTGTAAGTCGGCTCACCATGATGTTGCTTGAAATATGAATGGATTGTTTTTTTTATGTGCAACAAACAATTATCTTAACTTTTTCACACAATGAAAGTGGATGGTGACTCAAAGCTTCAAAAAGAACAAAAGAAGTAACAAAAGTGCTTTTTTTCTTTTTATTGAAAATCATGCATTTTTTTTTTAACCTTGAGGGTACCAGTTACCAGGACAGTGAATTTTGGGGTTGACATTCTTTAAAGAATAAAATAAAAAATGCATTTGAAGAAATACTGAAGTGTGAATCTTAATTAATCATGAATCTAATCTATTCAATGTTTCTGGGTTTTAATTCAATTTAAAAGCATTTTGTTGTAAGCACAACAATTTATTATTTTTCAATACACAATTTGTTTTGGTCTAAATAACAGTGAATCAATTTAAAAACATTTTTTTTTTTCCAAAATGCATTTATCATAGTTTTCTTCAACCTGTTAACCCGCACCTGGACGCCGGCACACTGAACGTTCTTTGTTTGCACGTGTCAATGTTTATGGATAGATTAAATGAAAAGGAACAAAATTAATCTTGACAAACTATATGTCATTCTAAAGGTCTAAGCCTAAAGCATCGATGATAGATCACTGTTTTTGTAGCATACAGTGTCACAAACAGAATGAGACCATCCACTAAAAAAGTCAAAGATGCATGGAATCTTGTTTATTTGAATTCTGGTGTCCTTTGTGATTGCTCGTGATGCATACTGTGACGCACCTGTCACCTGATGGGGGCGTAACATAGTGATCAGCTTTTTGCACAAATAATTATTTTTTTCCCTATTCAACATTTTTCATATATATGTGTGTGTTTTGTGGGGAATGTGGCTGTTTCTGTATGATTACCATCTGTATGACTGCACATCAAGTTCAAGTTCAGTTTATTTATAAAGCACATTTAAAAACAGCCACAGGCCGACCAAAGTGCTGTACAAGTTAGAATAAAATAAAAGATTAAATACTCTAATAGCAGCAAAACAGTTTAAAACAGTTTAAGAACACTCTTATAAGCTAAAAGCAACAGAGAATAAATAAGATGGACATGACTTGAACTCAGACAAAGTGGAAGCAGATCTAATATAGAGTGGGAGCTTATTCCACAGTGTCGGGCCTGCCACTTCAAAGGCTCGGTTACCCCTCGATTTTAGCTGGGTTTTGGGTATCTGAAGGAGGAGCTTATCTTTGGATTTAAGGCCTCTGGTGGGAAGGTAGGGTTGAAGTAGATCGGACAAATAAGAAGGTGCTAAATCATTTAATGACTTAAAAACCAGTAATAAAATTTTTAAATCAATTCTAAAATTAATTGGAAGCCAGTGAAGGGATCTCAGAACATCAGCGTGTGATTACTGACTGAATGACCAACTATCAGTGTGAATGCTGTCTATATGAATGGCCATAAAAATGTGACTATTGACTATATGGCTGGCCATCTGTATGATTACCATCTGTATGACTGGTCATCAGCATTTGATTACTGTCTGTATGACCAGCAATCAGTGTGAATACTGTATGTCTGGCAATTAGAGTATGTACTTGACATACAAAGCTAATTCTTTTTTTATCTCTTCTTTTTTCTTTTTATTACTCAAAAATTATTATTATTGTATTTTTCTAGTGCTCAAATAAATTGCTTATATGATGTCTAAGATTCAGTCTATTATTTTATAATTGAAAAGTATGCAGTGGTATGTACAATAACTAAAATAGTTTTTAGAACCCTTACATTTGTAAGGGTTACATTTGGTGGCTATTTTTCCTCAAACAGGGGGTGGGGGGACTAGACATAGTCTCAGAAAAATGGCTGCAGGAATACATTTGGTGGTTGTTTCTTCAAATATGACATAAACTCATGAGACATGTGACTTTCAACACATTACTTTTCTGGATTACTCAAGGACTGGTTGCATGTACAGGTGCATCTCAATAAATTAGAATGTTGTGGAAAAGTTAATTTATTTCAGTAATTCAACTCAAATTGTGAAACTTGTGTATTAAATAAATTCAGTGCACACAGACTGAAGTAGTTTAAGTCTTAGGTTCTTTTAATTGTGATGAAAAACCCACCAATTCAACAAATCTCATCAATTAGAATATGGTGACATGCCAATCAGCTAATCAACATTCTAATTTATTGAGATACACCTGTATTTGTATATGAAATAAAAAAAACATTCAGTGTTGTACAGGTTTTTTCAAGGCACTTCAGTGTCTATGACCTTTTGTCTTTTTGAACATTATCAACTCAGGATGATGGATAGTAAAGCCTAAAGTGTCTTTCCAAAGATACCTAAATTTTGTGTGTAGCACACTGTTGTCAGGAACTTTTACCGTTTTAAGTTAGGTAGGTCATTTTCAGCTGTGAGTCCCAAAATGAGGGGAGCAGGTTAGCAGGTTAAATACTTAGCATAATATATCTTAGAGAAAAACAACTTCAGAAAATGTAATAAATATTGTTCTAATATAATTTTTATATATTTAATTTTAGTATTATTCTAATATATTTCAATATAAATGTGTAATATAATACATTTTCACCCATGTAACATTATATTATATTGAAGAATATGAATATTTACTACTAATCACAAATCAGGCTATACTGACAAGATGCACATGACTATCACATGCAATTAATTGCACAGCCCTAATAGAGATCTGGGGTACTACCATTGGCCAGTTTCACCTTGAGAGGCTTTTAGTTTAATTATAAATGTCAGGAACCTTGAAACGCTGGTCAAGGTCAGTTTGGAGTTCAATGGTTTGCTCATTGGAGCCTCAGTCTCGGCTGGTTTGTAAGGGCTATTTTTGTATTTATACTGACAGATCACAAGGCACCGATCTGCACACCTGCTTCTTAGAGCAAGGAGAAAGAGGGGAGTTTAATGGGTACTCATACATCATGTCATCAAACAGGGTTGTCCAGTAAGCCTGTGGGATTGAGCTCGCTGTGTTGTCATGTCCAGAGCCGAAGTCTCTGTGGTTCCTGCTGGCCTATTGACCTGAACTGCATTTTCTCACTTTTTTAAAAGCTTATGGCCTCTACAGTACAGTGTTATTTTTATTTCTGACTTTTTCTAAGAGGACTTTTTTTTTTTTTTTTAACTGTATCCGCTTGTTGTGTCTGAATGAATCCTGTTTCACAACTTCTCTGTGAATCCCAGAGTGTTGATCTACTGTAGTTTCTAAAGAGCTCCCTTGGGGGGATCTTTTTTGTCTGCTTAACAGATGTTAAATACTTAGAAATACTTCTGTCATATGAGAGTGAGCAAAGTGCTGTCAGCAGGAGATGGGGAGCATTTGGAAACTGCAATGATTTTAGAGACCTAGAGCTCACACGGGCCTCCCACAAGTCATTTGCAGCAGGTGAGCTGACTGTAGCAGGGCAGCATGCTGACAGATGGGTCGCTGAACCTCTGGAGAACAGGTGGGACTGTTTAATTGGGACTCTCCAGCTCACAGGCTACAAAACAGCTAACTTTTCAAAGACCCTGGTGCTGCAGCTGTGGTCCAGAGAAGCTAGGGAGCTTGCCAGTGGTCTGGTGCAAGAGCAAAGACGAGAACTGTCGTTGTGGTCTCTTGAGGCTCAAGTGTGCAGGTGTCAGTTAAAAAAAGAAGCATTCAGTTCTTATTATCCATCCTCATTTTTGTTTTCTGGTTTAAGCAGTTGGTTTTTATCTGTGTAAGTTATAGCGGGGCAATGATGCAATCTTATGACAATGCTTACCCGAAACAGCCAGGTTCACACCTGTTCCCTTTGTGTACAGCTCACTGCGGCTCAACAATGTGTTAAAGGTGCTGATGCACATACATAGTTTATCTTAGCTAATTATGTCCACACTCAAGCAAGCCGTAGGTCTCCTCTGTATGGTTCACCAATTGCAAAAGTGCATGCTGTTTACACAATCCTTTACAGATGGGTCCACACTGAAGCAGAAACAGGTGGGACTGTTTAATTGGGACTCTCCAGCTCAACAGGCTACAAAACAGCTAACTTTTCAAAGACCCTGGTGCTGCAGCTGTGGTCGAGAGAAGCTAGGGAGCTTGCCAGTGGTCTGGTGCAAGAGCAAAGACGAGAACTGTCGTTGTGGTCTCTTGAGGCTCAAGTGTGCAGGTGTCAGTTAAAAAAAGAAGCATTCAGTTCTTATTATCCATCCTCATTTTTGTTTTCTGGTTTAAGCAGTTGGTTTTTATCTGTAAGTTATAGCGGGGCAATGATGCAATCTTATGACAATGCTTACCCAAAACAGCCAGGTTCACACCTGTTCCCTTTGTGTACAGCTCACTGCGGCTCAACAATGTGTTAAAGGTGTTGAATGCACATACATAGTTTATCTTAGTCTAATTATGTCCACACTCAAGCAAGCCGTAGGTCTCCTCTGTATGGTTTTCACCAATTGCAAAAGTGTTTTCTTAATCAGTATTTTTATTTAGTGTTCAGTTTTACACAATCCTTCAGAAATCATTCTAATTTGCTGATTTGGTGCTATTGTCATTGTTGAAAACTGTTGTGCTGCTTAAAATTCTTGTTACAAACCTGATACATTTTCTTTTATTTACAGAAAGAAAGACCAGCACTTTTAACATTATAAAAGTCTTTACTTCCACGTCTGATCAATTTAATGCATCCTTGCTGGGGGAGAAAAAAACTGATCCTGAACTTTTGAACGACAGTGTATGCAAGCTATGAACTAGTGTGTTTAGCCTCTGTGTGGCACTTAAGGTATTGAAGTGGTCTGACTCTGTAATGGTTTACTTCCATCAATAAAGCTTTTAATATAGAGCAATAAAGGCTGCTCAGCAACTTTTATCACTGTTTGAATTTATCATTTTCCTATGTCCTTGACTAACTGAAAGTTCTTAGAAAAAGAAAGTATTTTATTGCGCCTTTATGTGAATGCGGTAGTTTCCGATTCTTTTTTTCAGTTTTTTGAATTTATTCACCTGTGGCCTATAACGACAACAACAATTAATATTATTTTTATTCTTGTTGTTGATTATCTCATGAGTGCTTCCAGGTCAGATGGACAAGATCTGCTACAGTTTCTTCAGTAAATTCAGTGTATTCATTCTGAGTAGGTAAACATTCAACAAATGTTTGTACCATCTGATGTATTCAGAAAACTTGAATAAAAGTTGAACTTAATATTAATAATACTAGCTGAACCTTTTTTAAGTATATTAAAAAGCTTTACGTAAGACGAAAGACTTATTTGGAGTCTGTCCATAACTTACAATTTATTCTGACAGATCCATTACTTGAATGATAAAAGGAGTGCTAAATTAAACATCACACATTACAATACAGACTGTCAGGGTATCAAGGATCATAAGAAGGACTAACTTAATGATGGAATAGGTATCTGCCAATCTACAGTTATGAGTATAAAATGCATATTGAAATCTATGATCTCGGAACCAGTCTTACTTTGCGTAAGTAAACTTTAGAGTTATTATAGGTCAGCAGAAGACAGCATATTGATTTTCCCCTTTTGCTAAGGGACTAAACATATTGGAGCAAGTTAATGAGAGATTTTCCCTCAAAGCATAACAAAGTTTCAGGAAAGCTCATAAAAACATGTTTATTATTTGGTTTATGCACGGTTAACCCATAACGTCTCTTGCTGTAATGTGTCTTTTTTAAATCCTGCAGTGCACCGTATCATGTAAAAATACACAATGGTTTCGGTTTTTCCACATTTATATTCTACACATTTCTCACCTCATCAATAATAGCTAAAGGTGAGAGTGAAAATGAGTGGATGTCCTGCTCTTTCCTTTTCCCCCAGTGATGTCCCAGAGCAGCCGTGTTATGAGGTCTGCTCCTCGGGTTTCTCTGCAGGCTAATGATACAGAGGTTCTGGATATCTGTGTGTGCGTGTGTGAGAGAGAAGAAGCTCAGATTGTCAGTGTAAATGGCACATTATATGTTGAGTGATGGAGATGCACTGACATTTATTACTCTCTTTCTCTCACAGCTATGGATTCTCCATTCTTAACTCAATACGTACAGGATGCTGGGCTGGCATTAAAGAAATGGCACGGCTTCTGCTCTGCCATTTTTTAAAAGTGATAGTTCACCCAGAAATGAAAATTCTGTCATGATTTACTCATACTCATGTTGTTCTAAACCAATATTCAGTGTTTTAGAGAATGTTTTTTCAACTTATTTTCAACTTAACTGCTTATTTCAATGGAATCAGATGTTTTTTTGGTTCCTAAACCTTCGAAAGGCTTTTCTGGAGCCCTGAATAATCAGACTGCTATGGGCTTTTTTCTTATAAGAATGCAAAGGCTACCATGAATGGAGGAATTGCTGTCTGTCAGCAGTGTGGCTGTTTCTACTCTTGGTGGTGTCTCACTCTGTCCTCTCTAATCAGGTTTTATTCAGCGACAATGGTTTGTGTGAAAAGGTGTGTGTGTCAGATAAAGAGTGAAAGTGAGACAGGAAAGAGAGATAAAGACATATAGAGAAAAAGACGGAGAGAACCGTTTTTGGCTTAGAGTAATAGGTTTGGCAAATGTTTTTGTGGAAAGAAAGAGGGAGAAAGAATGCCTGACGTGATGAAGAATGTCGTTTTGTTGAGTTTGGCCTTGTCCCAAATGGCGCACTTGATGTGCACTTAAAATCTTGAGAACTGTAGGTTCCCTCATACCCATGCCCATGAAGTTCTGAAGTCATTTTAAGTTTCAGAAGGGTTCCTTGTGATTGCACATTTTTGTTGAAATTAAGCTGGTACTGGCTCTACGGTGGTTGTCTTCTAAAAAAAGTGCTGTAAGCACTGGTAGTTGTCAGACGTTATTTTTGTTAATTTATTTTTGTTAAAAGATTTATGTGAACATTATCTATTATCTATTAATTGGTTTTAAGATTATTTCTTCATACAAGTTTTTGTTCTGTCAACATCCATTTGAAAAGAATGAATAAAAAGCTACAGTGCGAAGTTGTTATGTGACATGAACATTGCAGTAAATTGAATAATTAATATGAATTAAATGAAGCTGTACTTAAAAAATAATAATATTTATAGTTTAATTCAGACTAATTGCAAAAATTACTAAAAAGTTTATATCTAGCTGCATTATATAAAAGACCTGCTGGTAATAATACAATATATGTTGTTGTTATTTATTTATTTAATGAATTATTTAATTAGTTAGCTATAGTTTGTTTGTTTGTTTGTAGAAGTTCAATACACAATGTGGTGAAGGCTGTTTTTCTTTCCATAATCCACATTATTTATACTCCATGTTTCATGGGAAAACCCTAGTGTGTTTATGATGTCTATGATGGGGTGACCCTTTAGGCAACTACTTTTGGTCTCCTTTTAATTGCACTTGAATCAAATGCTGTGCATATAATTGCATGGAACGCTACACTAAACTGATGCCACAACTTTTATATTGCTTGTAGCAGGATAGTGGAAAAGGACGTGGTGTAAATCCATTATGGGCTAGCTACCTCTATTTTGGCATGCAAGTGAGTTTTTCTTTGTTTCTAGTGCTGAAGAGTGCATTTAAAGAAGTCAGCATTTTCTGTGCGTGGAACAGCTTAGACAAAAGGGAGATGAGAGCAGGAGATAATGGTATGTTGTTTAATTCATTTGTGTGGATGCTGACCACAGTTTATGTTTTCCCCCTTCCTTTTTTTCTATGAAAGCTGCAAACTCAAATAGAGTTAAGGATTAATTAATTCCCCCCAGACAGGATTGGTCAGGGAGGAATGAATATAAAAGAATCCGAGAGATTACAGTTTCCTCTAAATATTTATTAACAAATTAGATGTATTTATTTATTTCATATTTAAAATAAAACTTTTTTTTAGGTGGTGGCATTAGTATTTTCTTTTTGAATTGGTATATATTTAAGGCATTAATTAATAATTTGCAACACTGCATGTACAATTTGTGTACATGAAATATAAGTACAAATGGCTTTAAAGCTTGGAAATTCATGATTATGGATAAAGCTTTCAATTTTGCTTCTGTTTAAAATATGTTGTGTTCTCATCCTCTCTGATTGTAGGTAATAAAACCTTGACCTTGTTGTCTTCAAATATTTCAAGAGATGACTTCGGCCATTAAAAGCTGGATGAAAACACAATATCAGTTGAGGAGTAGGTTTATTTATCTACTCTATAAAAAATGGGAAGGCATTGGCGTGTACAGCATAAGATGTTTAGATGTGACTGTGTATTTAAACTCTTGGTCATCAGGTCAGGTTTTTGTACTTTTTTCGTACGGTAGATAAAAAGCATGATTTACTGAGATAAAAAGATTTTAGGCCTCACTTTTTCTCACTTTTAACTAACTATTTACTATGACTTTTGCCTCAGTAAACTTGTGTTATGCTGCTTATTAATAGTTTATTGTTGATAGGCAGTTGTTAAGTTTAGATATGGGGTCGGATTAAGCAATCTAAAATATGGTCATGCAGAATAAAGCATTAATGTGTTTATAAGTACTAATAAACAGCCAATATGTTAGTAATTTGTTAATAGTGAGAATTGGTCCCTACACTAAAGTGTTAGCATTTCTTGTGTTCCTCATTGAATCTTTCAGTGAGTCTTTCTAAATGAGCAGAAGGCCATTGTCCTGCTCTGTTATGACCCTGCACCATTAAAGTTCAAACTTCTCTGAAGTCATTGTCATTTCAGACTCACTGTCTTGTTATACCACCCCCTCTAGTTAAAGTATCTGCTTTTACCCTTCAGGCTGACAGTTTAGACTATGTCTTTAGGTATAATGAGAGTGTTTCAGACTGAGTCTGAGCAGGATGGTCAGTTTTCCATTTGGCCATTGTTAAATGTCATTCATTGTGCCATAACAATGTGAGGAGCATAGACAGGCACTAAATGTCGTGTTTTCACCATGGCTTTTAGGGCACTTTCCTTAACATCTTCTGACACAAACGGAAAAACAATACCAAACCAAAATACTCGTTACTCTGTTGTGTTCAAGGCAAGGCAAACGATGCATGGTAAAGTGGGATGGCATGTTGGTTTCTGTCACATTATATCTGGGATTATAGGATTTTGTTTAAGAAATATATAAATATACAAATGCTTTTCTTTTGAACTTTTTATTCTTCAGAGAATTCTGAAAAATTGTATCTTGGTTTCTACAGAAATATTAAGCAGCAACTGCATGCAACGTTTCTTAAACAAAAGTAAAATGTTATTTGTTTTAAAATTCAAAATAAAAAATGTAACATTTCTCCAGTAGGCCTAATTATAAACTGTTTCACAGAGTGCGATATCTTTGGTTGTAGGAATGTTTATGCCCAGTGTATATCCCAAACATTAATAATTTTATGAATCATGCACAAATATTATATATAATTATATATTTATATATAATAATTCTCAAAAAAATATTTTTAACAGTATTATTAAATTACTAGTGTCTTAAAAGATTTTTTTTATAAATGACCATCCACATTTAAATATCCACTATGGATATATTTTGCATCCTTTAGGAGTGGGATTACTGAAAATATCTGACCATGTGCTTTAGTTATACTCACAAGGTGTTGTGGATCTTTAAGGACGTCCTGCTATGTATGTAGTTTGTGCTGTACAATCACCTCTTGAGCTATTAAAACCCTGGTTCAAAATCAGCTATGCACCTTGTAATTGATTTTCCAGATCAATACTGTCTAGCCCAGTGCAGAGATATTTAAACAAACCCTCAATGATTGTGGGGGACTTTAAACATTGTCTTATTTAAACTGGTCATGCAGTAACAAGCTGTTATACTGTCATAATTCATTGTAAATCCAGATCTAGGGATCATTAGCAGACAGCGTTGCTTATTAAGCAGTTGTTATTTTGAGGACTGCGGGCTGAGGCGTTGTTGGCATGCAGAGCGGATTGTGGACTGCTCACCCTTTCCTGCTCTCTGCCTGCAGCTCAGCTGACAACACACTTTCTTCATCCATCAGAGAATCCAGCACATAAATGTGAGACTTTGCAGAATTGACACCTTATCACTCTCTCCTTCCTTGTCAGTTTCCTTTGCATCTCCTTGCCTGTTCCTGTTCTTTTTCTATTGTTCTGTTTTCTATTTTCTTATTTTCTAGTTTATCTAAATATCATGGCATAAAAATAATTATCTATAATTATCTACAAGTTTCAAACCTATATGAGCTTCTTTGTTCCTTGTGGTTTGGAGAAAAGCAGCTCGGACATTCTGCCTAACATATTCTTTTGTGTTCCACTGAAGAAAGTAAGTCACATGAGGGTGAGAAAATGACCAAATTTTCATTTTTCAAGTTTGTGTCTTTCCTTGAGCATGCATTCTTACATATCTGCCAGAGGTTTTTCTAGTGAATGTCATGTAAAGGCTCCCTCACTCTTTCTTCCACCAGCCTTAATTAGCATTAATCACTTCTCATACTTCTCGCCTTGTAAAAGCTGCCAGCTGCCAATTATCAGTGATTATTCTCATTTAGGTAGGGGGAGGGGACATGGTGTCAAAAGTTGCATTCTGATTCACAGGGTTCCTTCGCAGTGTTCACTGCTCAAACAAACTGAACATATACATTTCTCACAATTCAAATACGATGAGTGAATGCCATGGTTTTCTTTCAGGTTATTGGAATAGTTGTGAATAGATTCACAGTTGCTTATTAGCATGCAAATCACTAGCATGTTGGCTGTGCATTAGTACTTATTAACACATATTAATGCCTTATTGTACTTAACCCTATTTTAGATCCCTTATCCATACCCAATATACCCAATATCTAAACATAACTACTATAACAATAACCTTACCAACTATTATGAAGTAGCAAATTAGGAGTTTATTAAGGGAAAACTAGTTAAAGGGATAGTTCACCCAAAAATAAAAATGTTGTAATTTACTCACCCTCATGTTGTTCCAAACCTGTATGAGTTTCTTTATGTTGTATGTAAAAGAAGATATTTTAAAGAATGTTGGTAATCAAACAGTTGATGGTCCCCAGTTAATTCCAAAGTATTTCTTTCCCTACTATAGAAGCCAATGGGGACACCAACTGCTTGGTTCTTCAAAATTCTTCACAATGTCTTCTTTTGTGTTCAGCATAATAAAGAAACTTATACAGGTTTTGAACAATATGAGGATGAGTAAATTATGACAAAATTTTCATTTATGGATGAACTATTCCTTTAATAGTGAATAAGTGTTACCAAGTAGTTTTGTGTGGTGGTTCAAAATTTTTGCAGTTGAGTCTGGACTGGTTCATTATTTTCTTTCTTTTGAAAGCACAGCCCTCAATTAGCTACCATCAGCCATATGAACTGATTTATACTTGTCAATACTTTCAGAGAAATGGTCTGTGTATGTCTTTCTCCTAGTCATTTATTTACATTTAGTTTGTTTTGGAGATATATTTCTAACTATCAGACATTATGGAGTATTCAAGACACTAAAACCCTTTTACATTTGAGATAATTGATTTTTTTCCCCCAACTATCTTGTCTTGAATGTCAGTCAATCTTCTCTCTTAGTTTTAATTAAATCCATGACTGAGCTCCATCAAGGCCGTATGCCAAGTTTGGATCAATAAAGAAGGACTGACCTAAGAGTGAACTGGTTCAACAAATCTTTAACTTCGCTCTAGTCCTTCAGATGAAATCTTCTGAAATACAGTGGATGTTTCAAGGGATTATTTTTTCTTAATCTCTCACCCTCATTTTCTTGTTCTGTAGTACTACAGTACTTGACGCTTAGTCACAGACACACTTGTTTGATTTCTTTCATAGAAGAAATGTCAGTGTGCCTTTTTAAAATTCCTCCTCTTGAAATTTGTATTCCTTAGTTTATTTTATAAAACACAGAAAATAATTCTGGGGTCCAAATTAAAACTTTGAAAAGCTCTTTTTTTTTTTTCCTTTTTGGCCATAGTTCTTGAGTTTGGTTTATACCTTGGTTTATATCATGAAATCCAACGTTAAATCTTAGTATTACACACTGTAGCACTAAAAATACTATTTGAAAACTCACCACTTTGAAAAGGTCAAAATTAGATTGAAAAGCCACCACTGATCTCAAAGTCTGCATTTAACCCACCTATACTTTGTGAATTACATGTTAGAAGGGACTATCTTGCAGCTGATGCAAAAACAAAACCCACTGCTTGCCATCTGTACGATGAAACAACATTATATCTGATAACAGTGCCATTTTGAAGAAAGTTTCTGAGAAAATGATGTCCAGCTGTGCCAGTATACCATTCTGGGTGCTCTCATCTGTTGTGGTTAGACATCATATTCCACAAGGTTAAATGTGCTTTGAGGAAAAAATCTGTTGCAGTGTTGACTTACAATTCTGCGGTAAAATGTCAGTCGATGAGTGGTGGCAGGTGGACTGGGATATGAAGCGAAAGATGCATTAAGGTTGGGCTGAAACGTATGAGATTGCTCAAGCTTTGCCATTTTGGCAACTGATGCACAGCAGATGTGTCAGAGTTTCGGTATCGCATGTCTGCTCTGTCATGATTGTCACTATCCATAAATATGATATGCCTATGGAAATTGTCTTCTGGGGAAAATATTTTGAATGATTGATGGTTCCAAACAAGATTCTGCTCACAACATTGACCGAGACATCAAGGGTGATGTCATATTTAATAACCTAAATGGTGAGCATAAATGGATTACAATGCTAAGAGATGCGATTGTATTCATTCTTCCGTTCTGTACACACAAAGGGTTTACTTTAGAGCGCCTGAGCTCCAGCACACATGTTGTCTTAGTAACTTTAATGAGATCTCAGGGGACAGCTGACCTCTCACTTTCTCTCACATTTTTTAGTGAGGCCTGTATACAATGTTTTATTTTTAAAGCTAAGATTTAAAAAGCTATGATGTTAATAATTGATTTGAGTGCATCTGTTAAAATATCTATGTTTTATCTTCTTTATTTTGTTTAAATTTATCTATGCACCTTTTTTGTACTATTACAAATAGGCTACAGTCTATACTAACTATACTATACAATTTACATCTGTCACAGTGTTACTGACAAATTTGTACTTCCTTTCCATTAGCTGTTTCAAAATAGCCAATCCAAGTGTCTTTATTATTCTTTTACAAGGCATGAGCTTCTTTTTGTTTTTGGAAAAATATATAGACAAAAGACTCTATTTGCTTGTATTATGCCCCTTTTTGTGCTATTACAAATAGGCTACATCTACTAGATGTCCATCCATTAGATGGAGGATTTGTTTTCAAGATCTGCTCTGCATTTAGAAATCCTTTTTTGATATTCTGCTCACTGCTCAGTGAACATGGGGCCATGTTTAGCTACTTTTCTCTGAATAATAGCTTCAACTGTGATGTTAAAGTGCTGCAATATTGAAACTCTGTACCACAACTTGTTTACGTATTGAAATTGGAAGGTATAATTGTCTGAGAGAGAAAGGAGAAAGTAATTTACTTTATTACATTAAACTAGCAGATTAATGAAGTGACAACGTTTCCTCATTTAAAGTTCATTGCATTATTTCTTCCACTGCTATCTTAGAACTTAGCACATTATGGTGGGTTAAGTGGCTTATATTCATATTTTTTGATACATGATAGCTTTAATGACAGAATTAAGAATTACAATTGGCTACAATGCGGCAAATGGGTCTGAAATGGCTCTGTGTATGTATATCATCATTTTAATGGTGACTCATGAAATACTGTAAGTGCATTTGCATGGTTAGCTATTTTTTTTAGCACACTTGATTCAGTTTTTTTTTTTTTCTGTTCATTCCTTAATGCACACATAATTTGGTTTATGGTGTTGTTCAGAAGTGAGGAGAGCATGCTGTGGTGATGATAACTCTGTAGCAAGGCGTTTACATTGTAGAACTGGCACAAAATTTGTCTCATTGGCTATTTTCATAGCTAAAACAGATTTGTCCGTTCTCCGTTCTCAAGCATAGCATTAAAGAAGATTGATAAGTGTGGGCCTGTGTGTAGGTTTATATGTCATATCCCCTGGATCTTTCACTAGCCCTTGAGAGCCCCCATATCACCACATGCTAAATAAATCAGCCTGTGCAACTTTCCTCTGAAGAAATTTAATTTACCTCACAACCTGGAGAGTGCTGTTTTACTCACCTGCCGATTAAAGAGAGGCTGTAGCCGCAAAATAATCAACTGAGATAGAAAGGAAGCAAGAAAGGAGTAATGTCTTTTGAGGTTAGCATCCACTCTAACTGATTTAGAAATCCTGTTTTTGCTCTTTGTGTCATCCAAAACAAGTCAAAATCAGAGGTTAGAATACAAGAGACAAAAGTTATGCCTAGTATTTGTAGAACAAATGAAGCAGCCAGTGCACCAAATACATCATTTCATTATTCACATAAAACTGCTTGAACATTTTGTAATTATTAATGAGCCAGTCAAACCCTCTCAGCTTCTGCAGAAAAGACACGTTTGTCCTCCCTTTCCATTAGCTGTGCCTAGCCAAACCAAGTGTCTGTATTCTTCTTTCACAAGGCATTCCAGCTTGTTTTGTTTTTGGAAAAATATATAGACAATAACTTACACAGCATTCCAAATTATTATGCAAGTGATATATCAATAGGATTTTGGTATAATAAAGAGTCAGATTTTTGTTTGTGTGATTTTTCACATCTTTTTAGATAACTGGTATCAATCTCAGACAGGTTTTGTCAATAGTTTGCCAGGTCTTCTTAGGTAAATGGAAACCCTACTTAAAGAGGTTGTTCCAAATTATTAAGCAAGTCACAGTTCTCATGAAATATGGTGAGGAAGAAAGATCTTTCTGAAGATGAAAAAGTATGAAAAAATGCAATGTCTTGCAAAAGGCGTATAGATAAAAAATATTTTTTGAGGAGAGAATATAGATGTTTTTAATGTGTAAAGATTTTTGTGTGTGTTTTAGAGCAGGGGATATTTTGGTCAGATAAAGATTTATTAAGGAAAGTTTCTGTCAAACAAATGAGAATAGACAGATGTTTGAAGCTACTGGAGTCCCAAGATCCTCTCCATGCAGACTGACAGTTGTGTGTAAAGCTGCGTTTCAGTCACTGCTAACCAAACCTCACAAACCTGCACACTGGCTGCCAGTCTGCATGGAGAGGATCTTGAGACTCCAGTAGCTTCAAACACCTGTCTGCTGCTCAGCAGTGGCTTTTTTACAGCTGGTATTACAATACAGTTAATTTGTTTGATAGAAACTTTCCTTAATAAATCTTTATCTGACCAAGATTTTCTGTGCTCCAAGTCACTCACAAATCATTTGACAGTTAAATAAACTCTATTTGCTCTTCACAAAATATTGTTTGTTTTGATGCCTTTTGCAAGACATTGCATTTTGACTTGCATGAGACTTGCTTAATATTTTGGAACAACCTCTTCAAGTAGGGTTTCCATTTACCCAAGAAGACCTGGCAAACTATTGACCAAACCTGTCTGAGATTGATACAGTTATCTAAAAAGATGTGAAAAACCACACAAACAAAAATCTGACTCTTTATTGTACCAAAATCCTATTGATATATCACTTGTATAATAATTTGGAACGCAGTGTATTTGGCTGTATTTATCAAACAAATACTGATGATGGTACAGAGGGATTTTTAAAGGGGTCATATGATGCTGCTAAAAAGAACATTATTTTGTGTATTTGGTGTAATGAAATGTGTTTATGCGGTTTAAGGTAAAAAAAACACATTATTTTCCTCATACTGTACATTATTGTTTCTCCTCTATGCCCCGCCTTCTGAAACGCCTTCTGAAACGCCGCCTTTTTAACCGTGTCTTGTTTTGGAAGGCCAAACAAAGTAGTCTCACTTTCTCAACGAATCAGCATCACACACCGCGGCCTTGAGTGAGTGGAGGCCGGAGGCCTAGAGTGAGCCGCGGCCGGCTTGAGTGAACAGAGGCGGTCAGCTTGAGGTGGATTCTACGAAGGAGCATACCTTGTGCTTGCGGCAACCACGTGTTACGACCCCGGGGTGGACTCCGCTTCGTTCACGGTGAAAGCCGATTCTGCGATCCACAGTGCAAAGTTGATGTATTTCCTCAGCGACCAGCACGGATCAGCCCCAAGGTCGAGGTTAAGGTTATGTTCTTATTTTGGGATGTCAATTGAAGTTGTTTCGTTTTGAGTGTGATTGTCAAATCTTTTTTATGTGATTGTGTTGTTTGCAAGTACAATACTACAATGAGAATAAAAGGTACGCCTTCTTTCTTTGCGTGAACATCTGGGCAGCTTTATGTAAATCTTCCCACATATGACGTAGAGATGTGGGGGTGTGTTAGAACGAGCCGTTTCAGGGGGGCGTGGACGAGTCTCAACTTTTATAAAGAATATCTCTTTGGATTTGAGACGTTAGTCTTTGCAACTTTACAGATCTTCTTTATTCTCCAAGAATTTGTAACACTCCAAAGAGAAAGGAAAATTTGAAATCGCATCATATGACCCCTTTAAGGCATTATTTTTTTCCCAGATCTTTTAATTTAGGTACTGTATTTTACAGTAGGCAGTAGGAGATTGAGATGGAACTGGATTGTTTGTGTGTACTGATTGCATTTTCGAAGTTTTGTGACCCATTTCATTTTCATATTGAATAAATGCAATTCTTTGTATTATTACCATAGACTGTAAAAAAATATGGACGTAGTGTCCGTGACGTCACCCATAGACTCCTCAAGAGCGGTTTTGAAGCTCAAAGTGTGCAGAGCGGGCCGTCGCCATCTTGGCAGCGCGTCACGGCGCGACTCTCCCGGAAAATCGAAAATGGGCAAAAAGGCGGGATCTGGCTGCTGAAGCCACGCCCACCTAGCGCGCCGGCATTGTCAGCAGCGGCAATCCACCTGTCACTCACGTGGCCACGCCCTTAATTATGCAGAACTTTAAGGCTTAATATAATTTAAACAGATTAGTTATAAAAAATTCACCCCCCTCACAGTTGTCATGAAGAGCAAAATTAGCTATATAGACCAACATCATTTTTTGAACCAGGCTGTAAACGTTTTTTTCTGCTGTAAAGTTGGGCATTTTAACATGGGGAGTCTATGGGACTGACTCCCTTTTGCAGCCAGCCTCAAGCGGCCAGTTGATGAATTACAGTTTTAGTCACTTCCTTATTGGCTTCACGAGAGAGAGCGCGAGGTTGCCGCTCGATTATTACTCAAACAGAATTCTCTGGAAGAGGGCTGAATAAGAATGCTGGTTAAAATAATTCAAATTCAATTTGTGTGTGTGCAAAGATTAGGATAAGCCAGAGGACTCTTGTTTTGATTTTATGTTGATAGGATAATAGTCGCTACTGTATGTCATTTGCTCATTTATTTTCATCTCATTTATTTTTTGTTGCAAGGGTATCTTAAATGCCTGGTATTTAATTTTACTACATTGTATTTCATAGATTAGATTGTATTAAATTTAGTTTCTAAAAATCCCTACAAATTCTTTCATTTGATATCAAACTGCTATTGATTGGTGTTCTGTACCCAGATGGCAGTCGGAATAAAGAGCCCAAAATATATTTCTGCACACATTTGCCATAGTATTTTTCTACTCTTTATTTTTTTCCACAGGAAAGAAAGTCAGTAGCTGCTGTAATAATATTCTCTGTGCTAATATAAAACATGTCTAATGTTATGCATGAAGCAGAATATGAGTGTAATTGTTTCCAGAGAGAGCCTCTTTTAGAATACAGCTTTCCTTCTTCACCACTTAACATTTAATTTATTATTCACTTTTCTTACTGCAAATGACAGTAGTTTCAATTTAATGAATTTTCTTATCTAATCTCACTTTTAGAGGAGTACTAATGCAATATTGGAATGAAAGTCTGTATGGTGGGGTTGCATCTGAATTTGCAATGTCGTACAATACTGCTCATTACAGCATTTGATTTTAAGCTCTATTGTTCAAGTGTCTTGTATTGAACTACTGTGAGTATAGTCTTATCTAGAGGATGAAAAATGAAAGCAATTGGAGGGCTCAAGCTAAAGATTCATTCTCATGTATTGCTACTTTATGAGATATCTTGATATGCAAGTCATTTGTTATTTAATTGATGCTATTTCATATTGTTTCTATCTAGAATTTCATTTGTGATATATCAGTATGCAACATGAAGCAGAACGCAAATTCAATCATCAGATATTTCTCATTCAAAAATTTAATTAATCTAGCCCCACTTTGAGAGTTCTCAGGCCCCACTTATTCCTTGTAATCACCTGTGTAGGAATACCACAGATAAACTTTAAATTACACTCTTGACGTAATATTTTTATTAGTTAGAGAAATAGAGGGTGGCCTCCTGTAGTGCTTCCATCTGCTGGAATGCCTTCAGGGCTCGCAAAATTTTAAAATCCCTTGTAGCCCTTTGGGCAGGCATTCTTCAGGTTTTGGTAGCCCAAAATTAATTTAACTAGCCCGAATAAAAAAAGACATCGGCTGAACTTTACTGTGGACAAATCAGCATGATCAGCAAAAACTAGTAGCATATAGGGATGTAATGATTCACTCAACTTACGATGCAATTAAATTCATGATACAGATTACACAATTCAATTTTCTTACAATTTATTTATATATATATATATATATTGGTATATATATATATATATATTACAAAATGAGATTTAAGACAAATTATAAATGAAAAGGTGTGCTTTTATTATTTCTCAGACAAAATGCTGCATGTTTCTTTGTGAAACTGAACTGTTAAATAAAACAGCTTGAAATTTTAAAACAAATCCCAAATCAAATAAAAGTTATACAACTAAAAGAAATCTCTCCATATAAACAAAGGCTTTGCCTGTGCTCTATTTAAAATCAGAGGCAACCACTGTATTTAAATTACTATCCAAAAAAGATGCTAAATACATGTTATTTGGATTGTATCATTTCAAAATTTGAAGCATAAACTGAATGGTCTGATTTTAGCTTTGTGAATGATACGCAAATTTCACTCTCTGACAGCAGGTGGCACTAATGGAACAGCAGTTATTTAGACGTTAATTTAAATTGTATTTATTTACAGAGGTATATGATGTCACACTTGCCCGTGTGTAAAGACATTGCGCAGCGCAAATCTGTGAATGAATGTTCCGAAGTGAAGTAAACTTCAACAGATTTCCCCTGCTCAGGGAGTAGGGAGCAATGAACACTGTGTAGGGACCATATCAATCGGAACACAGTTCATGCACAGAGCTCACTTCTAACAAGCTGATTATCTGAATTAGGTGTGTTAACAAAGAGAGACATGCAAAATATGCAGAGCTGGGTGGCGCGAGGACTGAAATTGAGAACCAATGCACTAAAGGCACATCCAACACTGGCTTAACTGTGCTTTTTGTTGATGCAGCAGAGTTTTTTCTCCCAGATCTCTTCTGCTAGCCTGTTTTGATGGCTTCTAGCGTCTGGAGAGCAGATGGGCATCAGTGCCATCTAAGGTATATGTGAGATGGGCTGAGGGAGCCAGCATCCTCCTCTCTGTCACTGCAGACAAATCTGAGAGCTAATGTTGCTGATAAGGTAAAATGACACCTGTAATGAATGCCCAACAATGAAAAAGTGTGACCGGAGTGCTGAATGTGTGGAATTGAGAATAGAGTCAGATCTGTGAAGTGGAGAGAGAGAAAACAAGTGTGTGAAGGAGAACGCTTTTGTGTGAGCTTTAAGTACAGGCTGCTTTTCACACTTTTTTTGACCATACGTTCAGCTAGTGAAACAACTTCCTTAACATGCAGTCCACATCTTTAAATGAGCCAAAACTGGAACTATAACAAAAACTCCTTCTACAAAGATCTTCAAGTCATAAAAGGAGTTCTAAACCCATTCTGTGGAGGAAATGTTGTCTGCCAGGCTCATTTGAAAGTGTAGAACTGCTTGTGGTTCCTGTGGGTTGTACTTGTACAACTTGAAATGACAACAGGTTTAGTTTGTAGTTCTCATCAAAGCCTTCTAAGTGATTGGGAGTTTAACCTATTGCATAACATGCAGTGCCACACTTTAAAGCAGCAATTGCAAGTTTAAATTGGTCCTATATATATGTGTATGATTAAAAAAGTAATTATTATAGGGTTAAATATTTTGTAATTATACATTTTGTTATTTTGTATTTTGAATTAACAATTTTTTTTTTCAAAGAAAAATTATGTTTGACAATTTGAATGGTAGTGGAACATTCATGCAGTATATAAAGACTCATTATAAAGCTGTTAATTTATGCAACAGTCTTTGTCTTGCTCACATTTTCACTTACTCTTTCACATATTGTTGTTATTTGGTTTAAAAAGGAGTCATTGGATGTTACAATTTTCGTTTTAGACTTCGTCAGTGGTCAAAAGCTTCACCACTGAGGAATAGAGAAAGTGAATGTTTGTACAAATACAAAGCTGATGTTGTAGTAAGATACAGTGGTTGACTGATTAATTGCTTTTGCCAATAGCCGTTTGATTAGTCATCAGCAGAAAAAATCCATACTGATCATTTTTTGGGTTGCATCCATTGCTGGAGCGGCTAAGAAAGGTCTGCTGTCATTATACAGTACGAGAGTTATAATATAATATAAGTTAGGCCTAATTGTTTTGTGTGTGTGTGTGTGTGTGTGTGTGTGTCATCAGAATCTGTATTAAAGCTTAGAAGCGAGCAGGCATTTGTCTTGGTCATTTTAGTTGTAGAGTGTTCAAGAGCTGAGCCTGGTTTGTCTCTTCCTATCAGGCTCTAAGTCTCTGTCCTTCATTAAAACCTATCATGCCCTTCACCAATCATGTACCTTCACCAACAGGTACTGGAAAATTCATCCTGTCATTTGGCTGTTGCTTTCTATACAAAAATAGGGCCGTATGAAATGTTTATTTTTTTCCAAATTCCGTTTTTTCCATTTTAATTTTTCTCGACTCCAATTTATTGGTTAAATTAAATTGTATTAATCAAAAAGCATGTCTAATTAATTAAAATCATAAAACTTATGCATTTTCACATCAATTTATTAAAAGTTAAAACGGGATTTACTATTAAAATTAAAACATGGAAGAAATGTTCTGTGATTATTCCTTAAAAAATAATGTTTGTTTCTTTTTAGTAGTAGTAGTAGTAGTAGTAGTAGTAGTAGTAGTAGTAGTAGTAGTAGTAGTAGTAGGCTATGTACATTCTGCTGAACAATAGTAATAAATTTCTGGCAAATACTTGTCTTTAAATTAAAACAGACTTTTATTTTGATGGGTTGCTTTGAATACCATTTACAGTTCTGTGTATGTGATATGACCAAGTGGCAACCTCCCGCTCTCTCTCATGAGGCTAACAAGAAAGTGACTTAAACTGTAATTCGTCAACTGGCCGCTAGAGGCTGGCTGCAAAAGGGAGTCAATCCCATAGACTCTGCATGTTAAACTGCCCAATAATTATAGAGGTAAAACCAAATTTTGTTTGCAGAATGGTTAAAATGTTTGTTTTGTTGTTTATAGATTGTTTTTGGTTTATTGACAACTGTGAGGGGGGTGCATACTTTTTATAACTCATCGGTTTAAATTATATTAAGCCTGATCTCATTTAAGTTCTGGATAATTAAGGGCGTGGCCACTTGAGTGACAGGTGGATTGGTGGCTGCTGACACTGCCGTCGCGCTAGGTGGGTGTGGTTTCAGCAACCAGCTCCCGCCTTTTTGCCCATTTTCGATTATCCAGGAGTGATGCGCTGCCAAGATGGCAACGGCCGCCTGCGCGTACTTTAGGCTTCAAAAACAAACTTCGGAAATCTACAGGTAACGTCACGGACACTACGTCCATGTTTTTATACAGTCTATGGATATGACGCTACTTTTACTCAAATCAAATGGTCAAAAGCTCATGAAGTCACTCTCAGAGCAGTTCTGGGATTGTTGTTCATGTGTTTACGTTCTCATTTAGCGAGATGGCAGACGCTGAAATCACCGCCAGCATCACACGCACTTCCATATGTGTGTAATAAAAGAAGTCACGCTTCTGCGCCATTCATTAACAGAGACACGCAGAACATGCAGGATTCATATTTAAATAGACTTTTCCGGCTTAATATTTACAGGTATTAGTCCGTATTGCGATTTGATTTAAATGTAATTACCTACTTTTGATTAATTCACACAAAATTTGACAAATTCCGTGACATTCCACGTTAAACTGTAAATTCTGTTTTTATGACTGGATTCCACGATTCCATCCGTGTTTATTGCATCGTGGAAATCAAAGGCCCTACAGAAAGTATGTGGTGAAAACAGTGACATCTTAGTAGCATTCCACAATTTCCTGCTTTTACTGTCAGTAACTTAGAGACAGCATGTCAGTTTCGTCCACTAGGTCCATATGTTCATCACAGTCATTTTATTGCAGTGGCAACCTTTTTGCTCCTTGTCACATTAGTGAAGGATGCAGAACAGTAGCTGTTTGACAGAACTTTTACACTTACTTATCTTCCAAACTCACAGATGAAATTGCATCAGAAGTTAGTCAGTCCTTTCTGAAGTCCCTGTCTGAGCTGATAAATTTTTTTTGGTGGACATTAGTGGTCCATTCCATCTTTTGCTCAAATTAACTCTTGTTTAATCCTAATTTGTACTGTTTAGTTTGACTGCAGTGCTTTTGATAATTATAGTTCTGTTTCCTAAGATGTTGAAATTATACAGCTTGTCACGGCCTGGCCAGAAACCAGCTGAAAATATTGATACTTATCTAAATGGAAATGGAGTGTCTCTCATCTATGAGAGGATCACCATCTCAGCATGAGTATGATGTTAATTGCCATGAAAGCATATTTCCTTAATGTTAATAAGTCTAAAAGTTTGTTGCACTTAGATGCATAGAGTAACTTGAAATATTGTGTGCTCTAAAGATCTTCATCAAATACTGAGAGAATCCACTGGGTCCCTCGATTAATTCATTATAACATGATCTCTGTTTTCAAAACAAGATGATTCTATACCCTTTCTTCCATAAGTATTTCCCAACCCTGATTTTTATCTCCTGATGTGGACACTTTAATGTATATATTTTAGCAAATATCAAAGCAAAAAAGACAACTTTTCCCCTGATTTGTGGGATTTTCACCCAGCTACTATAGCTATGGTCAATGTCTGCCCAGCTAGATTTTCACAGTTTTGAAATTTTTTAAATACATACCTTTTGACATGCCCTACAGCATTCATCTGATCTTGTCAGTTAAGATTTTAGCTTTACCAAGCCCTTCACATGTAGCACGTCAACGAATTTGATGGTTAAGGGTGCCATTTGGGAATGAAAAGGCATCTTGGATTTGTCATTTTTGTCCAGTCCTGAGCAAGTTTGGGAACAGCACGTCTTGCTACCAAAAAATCGCCTAAAATTAAATGTATGTTTATATTTTAAAGGTGTAGTTTACTCATAATTCAATGCAGTTTCTGTGTGTAACTACCTTATTTTCACCTTATGCCTAGATTTAATTTACATCACTGCTGTAACAGTGAAGACTAGCTGAAAAGTTTAAAAGGCACCTATTGTGCCCCTTTTTACAGTATGTATTATAAGTCTCAGGTGTCACCAGAATGTGTCTGTGAAGTTTCAGTTCAAAATACCCCACAGATTATTTAATAACATTTTGAAAATGCCTATTTTGAGTGGAAAAGAACCATTATGATGTTTTCCTGCATGTCTTTTTTAAATGCAAATGAGCTGCTGTTTCCTGCCCACTTTTTAGAAGAGGGCTGTGCCTTTACAGCCAATACCTCAGATACTCTATCAAATGACATCAGTTTGGTTTTGATGTCTATCAAGCTGAAATCATGCATTTTAAAGCCATATCAGTTTAAAGTTCTGATATACGGTTTTCTGAGCGCACACATCCGAAGCATACACACAGAAAGCAGATGTCACATGGCTTGTAAGTACTAAACTTATGTTTAATAGAGCTGGACCAGAATATTGGATTATTCAAATATTCGTTTGGTGGGTTGGCATTTGATTTAAAATTTTGAGATTCGAATATTCTTTTTTTTTTTTTTTTTTAACACCTGGCATCCCCCACGAAACGGTTCTGATTCGCACTTGAATATGAATCGTCCATTAATGATTCAGTTCATATGGAAGAGAAGACAACAATGCCGAAGACCTCAGCTGTGTGGGAGCACTTTAAATTGAGTGAGGACAAGACAAAGGCAGTGTGCCAAATATGCGATTTAAAACTGCCTACCACAACAGCACATCAAGTTTGAAAAATCACCTCAGTTCTGTAAGTAGTACGCCTATAGTATATTGTTGGTGTAAAAAAAAATTAACTGCTTTTATCCGGCATGTTAATCAGTAATTTTACACATGATAAAAATGTGCACTTAATTTGCTTGGAAAATACTTGCGAATACGGCAGTCTAAAAAAATTTATAGTAGCCCAGCCTAATAATAATTTGTCTTTATTAAAAGTATTGCTCTTAACAGACCTGTGTGTTTTGTGTCACTAGTGCAGTGTCCGTTCTCGGAGCATATAAGCACTGCCCGCATGAGGTGAGCTGCTTCCAGCTTGCGCTGTTCTGTAGTTTATTAAAAGAGGTGGGTAGAATCCCCAAAATCTGTACTCAAGTAAAAGAAATAGAAATATTTACATATATATTTCATCAGCCTTTACTCCAGTCATCAGTGTCACATAATCCTTCAGAACAAAATGCCACATGTTTCAAAAAATATTAAGCAGCAAAACGGTTTCCAGCACTGGTAATAAATCAATATATTAGAATTATTTTTTGAAGGATCATTACTCTGAAAACTGGAGTAACAGCTGATGAAAATTCTGATTTGCATCACTGAAATAAATTATATTTTAAAGAATGTATTATATATGTATAAATAACCTCTGACACGGAGAAGAGTGAAAACTCCTCACATGACCGCTAAGTTACCGAACTTAATGAACCAAATGCACATTGACGGATCTTCTTCTGTCTGTTCTGCAAAATGTAAACATATGTATATTTATGCAAGCGTAAATATTGTGGAAATATCAATGTTAATTGTGTCTAGGCAAAGGCATTCCTTCTGGAACAGAGCTAATGCGGGTTTGGAGGGTATTTATTTCATACTCTGTGACAGCTTATTAAATGTAAAAATAATATTTTATTTAATGTATAAGAGGTAGTGTGGTTTTGTAGTTTTTTTTTTTGGTGCTCTGTTGGGGGGGTGGTCATGTGACACAGGAGCTACAACAGCATATTGGCAAATTATTATTAAGCATTATTTATTTATTTTTTTTTATTTTTTTATTAGAAACATTTCCAGAAGCATGAACTATATCGTGAAATATCTCGATTCTCACTGTCATAGATTATGTTAGATAAGATCGCATATTATCTAACATAATCTATGATGGTGAGAATCAAGATATTTCAAAGTAGCCTAATAATGTAATCTATTAACCATGCATAAAAACCTGTCTGTTTACTTAAGTAACAGATATGGGTGTCATGCCATAACATATTTAAATATTGCATATCTTTATATTAAATGTGAATATAACATTTAAAGTTAATTTGATATAAAAACTTTGTAAGTTAGGCTACTAATCTTTCATTGTACAGAAAGAGAGCAAAGAACATTTACATTATCAAAGAACATTTTCACTGACAGTCTAGAGTTCAATCACTCTCAAAAACTCCTATTAAAATCACTGAAACTGTTAACAGTGTGAAATCAATATCTTATTTATAGATTCGTACACTCATCTGCACTTTGTTGTTACTGATGAGAGAATTCGCCAGAAAGAGGTATTCAGTAAGCGAGCAAGTGAAGGAAGCACCAGCATTTTAGCGATGACTCATCGGAACACCTTTGATTGGTCATTGCTTTCTTAAGCTCAACAGAATCTTGTGTGATTGGTTATAATGCGCAGCGCTGTAAAAACGCGTCTGTCTCTGGCTCAGCGCCAGTCAGCGAACGCAGATCTGAATTTAGCAGCTGATGATATGACTCGCTGAACGTTCTCACGCCGGTGTGATTGTATCAAATATAGAAAATATTAATCGGCTATTTTTTTGTCTTTTGGAAGCTGCATTCAAAATCCACTTGGCTCAAAAATCTGAGGGGGCACGTGCCTGAGGGGGTGTTCATCTAATAAAGATCTTCATCACAAGCAAACAATAGCCTTTGCATGTTTGATTTCAATTCAGTGCAGATCCAAAGCCACGTTTTCAACGCTCTTGATGTTCTTAAACTTTCTGTTACAACTCTGAGTGAGAACCGCTTCAGACGGCGCGCATGGCAGGGAACTGAACAAATCATTCAAACTGATTCACGAACCAATTCACTGGTTAGCCAACTGGTTTGATCAAGCCTTTGAATAGAATTGACTCAAAAGAATGAATAATTCGCGAATGAGCATCGCTCATTGCCCAGAGAAAAGTAGACGGCGCGTTTGGAATAAACTGAAGCATTTATAACTTATATTGCATTAAGATGAAGTAACGAAAGGAGCGCCACCCACAGTAACAAAGTAAAAGTACAAAAAAATGTTTTTTTTGTTTTTTTTTTTCCAAAATTTACTTAAGTAAGAGTAAAAGTACCCATCTTTAAATATACTCCAAAAGTATTAGTTACCCAAAAAATTTATTCAAGTAAATGTAACGAAGTGAATGTAACTTGTTACTGCCCACCTCTGTTTCTTAAAGTTTATTCATTCTGAACATGTCCCATGTCCATATTGCACCAAAATGTGACATTGCACTCCCTTTGATCTGCAGCGCCACACCCGCCACACGTGAAGTCGATTGAATGAATGGTTCTCGACATAATAAAATGCGAACAGACAGACAGACACACAGAGATTCCTGCCTTTATTACACCGTGTCTACATCGGATGCGACAGCTAAAGTCTGTCTATAAGGGACGCGACAAAGTGACCATTGAAAATGATTTGAAATTTGTGTCAGTACGTCATAAATAGAACCCAGCAGCAGTTTACTGTCCGGAATTTGTCAGCCGCGCCGCATCCAGTGTAGATAGCATAATGGGTTCTATTGTTTTTTGTCGCGGCGCGGCGTCCGGTGTAGACACAGTGTTAGAGAGAAGAATATGTCCAGCCCCCTCCCTTCGAAGCTTCGAATATTCGGTGTTGATTACTACCAAAGCTTTGAAGCTCAAAAAATACACAAATTTATGTTAAAAACACATATAAGTTACAGAAAACAGTTGGTTATGTCTGTGAAGGTAATCAGCTGGAAAAGAAATCGCATGTTTATATTAGATCTGTGTATAAGTAACAACAGCGTAATATACAGTACCTATATTCCTGTCTACGCTGTTAACATGACCCAAACAATAAAATAAAACCAGAATGTCTCATTTTTCTTGAATAATTTCTGTAGCTCTAATAATAAGACATTTCTTACTTGAATGCTCTAGTGTGAAGATAAACATGGTAGATTATGTTCGGCTCACTCAGGGCGGGGCCTGTAAAATGTGGCATAATATGTGTTCTTTAAAATATACCAATATTGTATTTTTGTTGTATGTTACAGAACCATAATAACACTATCTAAGAAGAGCATGTGCAGGCTAAAATTATAGGTTGAATTTAGGTTTAAAAAATTTAGGGCTTCAGTAAGTGATTCTAAAATTTTATTTTAGTCTGGTTTAATCATTTTAATAGTATTTTTTTCTTAACTGTTAATTAAAGGTAGCAAAACTCTTTTCCATATTTTCCTTGCTCCCTGCAGAAAACGTGTGTGTACATGATTGAGTGAACAGAAGGAGGGATATATGAGACATCAATTATAACCCAAAAGCCTCCCTTCCTTTCCAACTCTTTCTCACTTCCTCTCTCTCACACTTCCTTTCTCTTTCTCTCACTCATCCCTTCACCTTAGCTGGGATTATCTTGACACTTTCTGACACTTCTGGCTTAAAATTCTCAGCTTGCTGAAATCCAACAGAGTGCTCACCATGTAACCCCCACATGCTCACTTGTACACACACTCTCCTCCTCCCATGTCAAACCCTCTTCAGAAATCCATGAGAGGCTTTGGTGTGAAAGTAAAGTACATGGTTTTAAAGGACAGGAGCTTTTGGTGCATGTGCTGAAACTTGACAGTGATGTGTAACTACATCAAGTGGCTACTTGGTGATGAGGACTGATGTGTCAAATGCATTTCCATGTAACCCACTTTCACAAGCCAAGCTGCTTTCCATGCACTTTCATTACAGGAAGCCGGAGAGGCCAAAATAGCTGACATGGGAATTGCTGACACATTATGAGCTATTTGGAAATGTGCTTTATGAGATTATTAGAACTGGAGGTTTAGTGTTGCACTGAAATATAATGACTGAATTCAAGCATGATTGATCAACATTTTGAGTTTGCTTATACAGAAGAAAAACTGCGAAAAATTTAGGTTACCATACATAGATGTATAAAGGATTTTGCTATGCCTGTATATTCCATTCAAAAGTTTGGGGTTAGTAAGATTTTGTTTTTCTTTTAATGTTTTTAAAATATACATTTATCTGATCAAAAATACAGCCAAACAGTAGTATTGTGAAACATTTGTAGCATTTGGACCAATCAGACAAACAATTGTTCATTAGATTTAACAAATCAGTTATTCATTAGATTAACAAACAATCACAGACCCCTCACCCAACACCAGACTTGGTGCCTACAGTATATGTCTGTGAACGATCTCCAGGTCAGGACACCTCAGCCAGATCAGATAAACTGTATGACATAAAAGTATGTAGAGAGAATCTTCCTCACTACTCAATTCTCTCTAAAACATCTTTGGAGTTCATCACTTTTCAAACCCATGAAGACCGTGATCGTAAGTCCAAACCTTGAAACCATCAAGACTTTAATCCAAGACTGCATCTGGACTCTCGTCAATGACCAAGGCAATGCAATTATCATACATTTAACTAAACAAAACAGAGGTTTACTATAAGCTATAGACTGTTGTAAAACGGCGCTGATGGTTTCACTCAAACGTTAACTGACTCCTTTTCCATAGCTGCATTTTCTTGTTTCTCTAATGGTTCTTCCAGTCTCACTTGCCCTTTCCCTATGTATGAGTGATTGTATGTTTGTTTGTTTAGTGTATTTATGTGTGTTAGCATTTAGTTAAAACTTGGGTGCACAAATTACATGAGTTTCTGGTTCTGCTTCTAAATAATGTCCCTTTACGATTCTGATCCAGCTACATGCTTTAATGCATTAATACTGTAGGAAAGATATTTTCTGTAGCCACAAAAATATCCTTTCTTAGAGTTGATATGAACTTACACTGAGTGTTCGCTGGACAAACAGAGTAGTTGATGACAATGTTAATTCTGCTACAGTTACTATAATTAATTGTAATTATTTATATATATTTCCCTTTTGAGCTATTTGCTACACATTTAAATTTAAAATAAATTTTTAAAGAATTTATTCTTGCTATATCTCAGCCATATCTAATGGCACATGATTTTCAGAAATCATTCTTATATGCTAATTTGGGTAAAGAAAAACATGAACATTAGAAAAAACAAACATAAGAAATGACACACACACACACACACACACACACACACACACACACACACACACACACACACACACACACGTGAATATTACATATTTAACAGTATTTTAACATTTTTTAATAATAATTAGCCTATTTTGGTGGATGAAATAAATTAAGATAAAGTAACTGGTTGGTAAATATTATGAGTTTTATGAATCAGCCTAAAACAAGAATCAAGCCCAACCTTGATTATGTCATGGAGAATAGGGCAGAGTTTAAACAGAAATCCAGCTAATCAAGGAAAGATAACAAAGGGAAAGCCACCGCTGCCATTTAACAATCATAATACAGGATATCATTACATTTACATTTAGTTATTTACCAGGTGCTTTTATCCAAAGTGACTTGCAAATGAGGATAATGGAAGCAATCAAAATCAACAAAAGAGCAATGATTCGCAAGTGCTATAACACGTCTCAGTTAGCTTAACGTAGTATATTTAGCAAAGTTTTTTTAATTATATAATAAATAAAAATAAAACAGATATAATAGAAAAATAATAGAGCAAGTTAGTGTTAGAGGCCTTTTTGGTTTTGTTAATTGTACAATAAATAAAAAGAAAAGAAAACAAGCAGTTAGTAAATGAATAGAATGGAAGTCTAACAGGGGCCAGTTTTTTTTAAAGAATACAATTAGAATAGAGATTGCTAGAGTTACAGGGTCAAATAAAGAAGGAAGAGATGTGTTTTAATGAACTGATTAATGAGCTGAAAGTGAAAAAAAAACACACAAAATAAACATCACTAAAGAAACAACACCTAGAGCTCTAGGGAGCTGGCGTGATGCAGTCTCACCTCATGGTTCGCAGTTTTTGTAAGAGTGTGATACACATCATTATGCAGTTTTTTTACAGTCTTTACTGAAAAGTAAATCATTGAAACACCTGGATTAAGTGAAGTGATGTGACATACAGTCAAGTATGGTGACTCAGAATTCGTGCTCTGCATTTAACCCATCCAAGTGCACACACACAGCAATGAACACACACCCGGAGCAGTGGGCAGCCATTTATGCAGCGGCACCCGGGGAGCAGTTGGGGGTTCGGTGCCTTGCTCAAGGGCACCTCAATCGTGGTATTGCCGTCCTGAGACTTGAACCCACAACCTTAGGGTTAGTATATTGGTATATTATATAACTCTACCTCTTCTCTGTCTGCTAACTATTGGACTGGCTGTGGACCTTCATTGCAGCGGCTGTATTAAAATTAACTAGCATAATGAGAAAATGAATGACTTATTGGTGGCTTGCTTGTTAGAGTCATTAGGACTTGCATTTATGCTCATCTATCATAGGAGGAGCAGAAAGAATTGGCTCTGCTGTTTTTATAGAGCATGGATTGTTCCAATTATCCATTACTTTTTATTGCAGTAAGTGTGCAGGCACTGCTAAAAGGATAAGGCTAACAATTAGCAATCTAGGAATTAGTGTGACCTCAAAACCAATTAGAGATGTCCACAGACCCATTAACCTCTACAACCCCCTCTCATTCTTTTATACTTCATTGCTGTTCCTCATTGAATTTGCACATGGCAAGGTGTTAATAATTGGATGTGTTTTATGATGGTCGACTGTATTGTTGTTTTCCTGTTGGATTAAACTTGGTGTGGATTAAATCCTAGAAGATGGGATAGTTACACATTATTTACCCATCCTCATGTGGTTTTTCCCATACAAATTACAAAAATGCACCGAAGTCGATGAAAAGTTTTGTGTGAGAAATAGACTGAAATTTACTTAAACAAATAATTTATTTTGTTTTTCATTGAAGAAAAAAAAAAGACAGCAACAACATTGAGGGTGAATAGGTAGATAATGAAGTTTTTCATTTATGGGTGAATTGTCACTTTAAGGGTGTTTTTACATATAGTTCATTTTAAAGGAACCAACCCCAGTTCACTTTTCACACTTGGTCCTTTTCAGGAGTCTGAGATCAGTTCGCATGATTTTTGGCCCATATTTGAACACTCCAAATGATCTCAGACTCCTCAGAAGCGAACTGAACCGAGACCATCTCAGGAGGTGGTCTGAGTACAGTTCGCTTTCGGCTAAAGGTACGGTTCGCTAAAAGCGTGTATTGTGAACACAAATAGGCCCGGGCTCACTTGATTTTTCCATTTGCGAATTCTAATGTAGTTTGGCCATCAGAATTTTCTGTACTAATCAGCTGTTCATAGTGTTTGCTTCTTCTGGCAGATCACTACAAATTGTTCATTCACAATGTACACTCATTTTAATTTCTGCTGCTTCCAAACTGTGTAAGAGAGATACGGCTGTGCGCCTTGCCAGTTTAAACTTTTTTGACATAGGCTACGAACGCGCACATACCAGCAGGGGCTAAACTACACTCTCTTTAGCGTTTATTGTTTCAAGTCAAAAAAAAACCATGGTTCACATAAACAAAGTTGGTTTTGTCTCAATCGAATGTAAACATCTGGGAAAGAAATAGCATGTGTAACTGATCTGTGCAGTATGTAGTTCTAGTACAGCAGCCTAATATGAGAATCAGTAGAATCTATTATTCAATCAATTAATAATATGCATATTATGCAATATGTTTATTACTTAACTGCTGCATTTAAGGATACATGTACTGTACCTGAAAAATGTGAAGCAGTTTATTATATTTTATTTTATTTTATTTGTCCAATAAATTTTTTTTTCTCAATGTCAGCATGCCTTTTCCACTGGTCTTTTAAAAGTCTTAAATTTTATTGTATCAATTTTAAGGCCATAAAAAGTACAATGGAACGGAAAGACAATTGTCATATAGCTTAATGCTATGATTAAAATGAAAAAAAAAAGGAGGCTATGATTTTATTGGATAAATATGAGTGCTGCAGGTTTCAAAGTCTATCTTTATGCAGTTCTGAAATCTCCACCTGCTGGCAGAGAATGAATTTGCATTTTTGAACAGCCCTTCTGCTGGTTTAAAATAATTTATATTAGACCAGCCATTAAACCATTAATATAATTATTGATACATTTGATTTTTTACTCTTTTCTTAAAAATGGTTTGAAATTTGAAAGGCTGACATTTTCTTCCTTTTTTTTGTGAAAACCTGTAAATCATTTTACAGTCATTGCCCCACCCCACTCATATGACATACATTCTATCTGTGCAGGTCTTAAAAACAGTCTTAAAAAGTCTTAAATTGGGGCTTAAAACTCCTGCAGAAACCCTGTGTGCTATAAAATAAACATGATTCCATAGACAAGGAAAACAATTCAAAATAAATATTACAAAGGTGTACAAAACTTATATTTTTTTGTGCAAAAGAAAAAGAATATTCCAGTTTTGGAGGCCATAATGTCAGCCATTAAACACTGAACTGGACTAGATCCAAAAAGCAACAGTCTGAACACAAAGAGGTCTGAGACACCATTACTGCTTAGTGGACCAGAAAAGGATCTGAGTCCTCTCTCAGGAACTTCGATAGTGTGAACACAAAGAAAACTGGGTCCATTTTCACTTGGTCCACCTCTTGGTCCACTTTAAGGGGTCTGGGGTTGGTTCTTTTAAAGAGGACTCAAATTAATGGTGGAAATTTTGATTCTTTCAAGAGATTTGTTCATTTTCAGTTCGTTCACCAAAATGATTTATTCAGATTCGTTCACTGATTCGTTCAGTGACCATTTCTTCATATTACACAAATACACCAGTAGGTGGCGAAAAAGAGTGTCTTATGTGTTATGTCTCAAGTCAACGAACGTACAAACGTTCATGTTCACTGGTTACAAAAACTGATGTGGCTTTATTAAAATGAGTACATAATCGTTGTTCAGATGAACAAAGCACAATGTTTTCTTGCATAATTAACATTTTAATTGTTTGGTCAGACAGTTCATATATAATATATTCACATTCATAAATCGGGGATTAATCGAGTAGTTATGTTCTGTATGCTAAATATGAAAACAAGCGTATGTGCATACTAGTACCTATAACTGTGCTTTGTATCTGCTGATTGCTGATTGAGATTGACATGCTAAATGGCCGACTGATCCGGTATACTCTCATTCATTTCATTCACGAACGAGATAGGCTATGTCCTTGTTCATTTAAGTCACGAATGAGATGTATCAGTTCATTCAACTCGTTCACGAACGACATGTACCAGTTCAGTTATTTCATTCACAATTGAGATGTACCAGTTCATTCAGCTCATTTACGAACTACATGTACTAGTTCAGTCATTTCGTTCACGAACGAGAAGATCTCTCGATCTCATTCAGACTCAAACGAAACTCGTTCAGTGAAGGGCATATTCGTTCACTGTATTCAACAAATCACATGCTCCTTCACATCTCATACTCAAAGGCTATTGACTCGAGGTTGAGTAATTCTTTGACAGGATTAAATAGTTCACAGAGCTACCCGGTTCACCGAGCTGCACATGCACTGGTAATAGTGTTAAATAGCTGCTGTGGAGGGAGGAATTTCAGTGAATGAAAAATATGAGTCACTGGATTACGTGAACGAGAACGATTCGTTCACCTAAAATATTCGTTCAAAAAGAATAATTCGTTCACAACCTAAACATCACTAACTCAAGTGTGAAAACACCCTTAAAGTGAACCAGAAAGGAACCAGTCAAAAGTGACCTCAGTCCTTTTAGTGTTCACAATATAGTGGACTCAAAAGAGAACCCAGTTCTTTTCTTGGTCCTTTTCAGCACTTAAGTGATCTCAGACCCTTTCTTGTTCACACCACAACTTCATAAGAACACAGACTCCAGCATTTTGTGCAGCAGTGAAATTCTGGAGTCTGACCTACTGGAAATTTTGGAAGATGAAGTGGACAGGGAAGCGGGTGAGAAAGAGCTAGCAATCCCTGTTCATGACACCAGTCAAGACATTTGCAGAACTTTAACAATGGCTTTAAGTCAAATTTAAAATTACAAGGGAATATTATGTATAAAGTTAATTCATCTTGTTTTTTTCTCTCAGATAAGATAGTATTAAAATGTTTCTCTCCAACTTAATATTGGTACTATATTGTTTTGCTGCTTCCATTGACACATGAGACGCCGTACGCACGCACGCACACACATACACACACACACATTACTCACAGAGACATACAGATCGGAGATCGTGCTCACACATGGAAATATTCACAAGCATGGACACTTGTTGTCAACGCTGCAATGCAAGTTGTATTAATATAGTAGCTTTAAAACTGAATCGCTACATTATATTTCTTAGCAGCTAGGGGGTAAAATTTATATTTTGAAGTAACAAAATTCACAGCTTCACTTTTGCAGAATGAGATGCACAGACACAATTCACACATGCAATTTTCATCTCTATCTCTCTCTCTCTCTTTCTCTCTCTCTCTCTCGATAATTAATTTAAATCAATAATATAATTCATGCATTCAAATACACATGATCTTACCACACTACTTCATCTCTGTGTCTGATTTAATGTGGGCAGGATGCTAGATCTCCACTGCTCTTCAGGTGGTTCTTTGACTCTGTCATGACAAGAATACTTACTGATGCATGCATTAAATAATTTAATGCACAGTTAGCCGTAGATTACATAAATGACAACAGAAATATTTTGTATTGTACTAGTTAACAGTTGGTCTATTTATTTACTCGTTTATTGATTTTTGAAAAATCTGAAATGACATCAATAAAATAATAATAAATATAGCCTATATATAATTATACAAGTATGAAACTGCTTAGTTCAACCTCAAGCATTACTGTTATGTTGGTCCATACAAAGCATACTGGGTTCTCATTGCTTTCACAAATCATGAGTAAATCGAACCACAAACGGACCCACAAACAAACCAAACGGTTCACTTTTGAGTCCTTTTAGTGGGGTCTGAGATCACTTGTTTGTTCACATATACGAGCTGATCCGCTCCGAGAGCGTTTGCAGAGCTCAAGCGAACTGGGTGTGAAAACACCCTTAAATGCCTTTTCCTTCAATACAGAACCAGCAGCAGTCACTAGTCATGCAATTGCTTATATACGCTGACAAAGTCAAAGTACAAAGTGATCTTGCTTGTTCACCTATTGGCCCGTAATGTAAAAGGGCATTTTTAAGCCACTCTGCTGAACTAATATATTGATGGTATCAGTTTTGTACAGATCAATACAGGTTTGCATTTAGATAACAGAGCATGAGGTCAGAAACATAAACATACTGATAAGAATTAGCTTTAACCTTCACCTTGTGTTCCATTTACTCTATTATAATAATTCCTATTTGCAACTGTCTGTTCTTTCCAGCATAATTGCTGCTAATGGCTTGTAAATTAATATATATATATATATATATATATATATATATATATATATATATATATATATATATATATATATATATATATATATATATATATATATATTCTTATCGTTACTGAAGTTTAGTACGATGCTGTGTCTGATTCATGTTTAATTCATTTCAACGCAATTTGGGTGAAATAAAGTTTAGGCTCTCTTCACAGCAACAGATGGCAGATGGATCTGGAGTCATTTCAGGTTGTTCCTTCTATTCATCACTGAAATTTGTGCAAAGGATGTTGGGAATTTTTGCTGGTAAAGGAAGGACCAGACTACTCATAGGGAACTGTACTTCTAATACTACAATTCAAATTAGAGAAATACCATGCAATGTTAAGGTTGGACATCTGCATGAATGGAAAACAAGCAAATTCAGCAGGGCAATGCATGTATTGAACATGGGGTTTAAAGACTGGCAGATCTACAAGGAAGAATAATGAGTTCTGTCCAAAAGGTTGCAGCTGCCTTTTTCCCATTGACCCTCTGTAGCAGAGGGAAGTAATGTCGTCGTATTCAGCTCATGATACAATTTTCATCTTGTCACCCACCTATCTGCAACACTTCACAGCAGGATTGTGTCCTTCTTTCTCCCTTTGTCTTGGGAGTAGAAAACAGGATATTCATGGTTTTGCACAATGGAAGCGACCTGATGGCATGGGATTGAAGCTGCATGCCTGTTTTGTTAAAATCCATTTGTTTTCCCAACCAAACTTTTGGAAGTGCTTATGCATAGAATGAACAGAAAAAGGGTTGAGCTGTGATACTTTCTAAAATTGTGCGCTGTTTTTGCCCCTATACTGAACCGAGAAAATAGCTGAGAACTGATTTTTACACCAAAGATGATCACCCAAGGTCTTATCGCCCTCTCCATAAGGAAGCTGAGATTTTAGTCAAAGGTGACAAAATAACCAGAATTCGTGAAAAAACGGAAGTTAAATATGCTGATGTAATTCTGTGTTGTTTTCCTGGGAATCTGTGGTGCTCTGTGCAACCAAGACAAATTCTTGTCCACATTGAGACTGCCAGCAAACACCTGCAGAGGCAGAATAACATTTCATTTTGAATTATTTAGAGTGAGCTCCATGTTTTGTACCTTGAACTTTGAAACCCAGTGTAATATCGTGCATCTAAGATTTCCTGCTTTTGCCTCCTTACCCATGGGGTGATCTGTGACATTCTCCTGACATCCCTAGTGTGATTTTGCTTTTCCACTTGGTGATTCTGCAAACAGCCCAGAATGCACTTCTCCGTGAACTAGGTATCACACACCTGGGAATATAACTCTTAATGATAACATTTGTTTCTTTGGTGCTTCTTCAAAGCTGTTTTTCTATACCCAGAAATAGAGCATTCAACAACGAATGATTTTTAATTAGAGGTCAAAGTGCTGTTGGCATGTTTTGTTTTATGCATCATTAACATGTCCACTCTTCAGCAATTTTGCCCCTCTTAAAAGCTTGTCAAGAAAATCATGTAAGATGAGGAGAATGGTGCTCTTTGCTATTCTCTTAATCACAGTGCATTTGTCTAAAGATAGTAGCTGAGTAGGGAAGACCAGAGGCAACTGTAACACTTACAAACAAGCTAGACAGATTATACTTGAGTGCACAGTGATGGCAATTAAATTGCTGGAGGTCACCAGGTCACTCTGCAGTGATTTACTTAGCAGCTGACCTGACTATGCGGTAGTATCCAGCTGTATGAAATAGCGGGTTATTGTATGCACTTCCTGGATTACTATTGGTTGTTTTCTAGTTTTTTTAAATATGAAATAGTGGGTTACTGTCTGCACTGCCAATGATAGTCTGATCATTTCTGTTGTTTTTTTAGATTTTTTAAATGTACTGTCTGTCTCATGTTATAATTAAGTTTGGATTCAGTTTAGGGTATTATTTAGTGTTTTTAAAAAGTCATTTATGCCCACCAAGGCTGCATTTATTTGATCAAAAATACAGTAAGATTTTTAATTGTGGGATATTACATGACTGTTTTATTGTTGTGTATTATATATTTTAAAATGTCAATTATTCCTGTGATGGCAACGCTGAATTTTCATTAGCCATTACGCCAGTCCTCAGTGTCACATGACCCTTCAGAAATTTAGTCGAATATGCTGATTTGGTGCTCAAGAAACATTTCTCATTATTATCATCATCAACGTGGAAAACCATTAAGCTGCTTAATATTTTTGTGAAAACATCTTTGATTAGAAAGTTTTGTAACATTATAAGTGTCTTCTTTACTGTCACTTTTGATCAATTTCATGCATCCTTGCTAAATCAAAGTATTACTTTATTTAAAGGGCTCATGAACTGCCTTTTTTATTTTGTACTGTTCTCTGAGGTCCAGTTATGTTATCAAGATTTTTACATCAAAAAACATAATTTAATAGCAGTAGGCCTACTGTCCTGTTCCCTTTTGGGATTGAGATATACCAATCTACTTCGAGTGTAAACTAAACGAGCCAATGCACACTGGCATGCAATTATTGCAACCAGCTGCCTCTGATCAGAGTGTGAGTATAATAAGGATATACCAGTAATAATGCATACCAGCTTTTCACTTCGGAGCCGAGCAACAACATCGTTCTGCACTACTGTGTCTTCGAGAACAACGAGTTCAGCGCACTCTCTGTGTGGTAATATGTATACTTTAGGTACAATGTCACGTGCATTTCGTCAGTAAAGCCGGTTCCCTGATTACCGCTCTGTCTATTAAATGCCGCTCCATTTGAAAGCAGGTGATGGCAATTTAGCGGTATTCAAGGAACCGGCTTTACTGACGAAATGCGCGTGACAATTGCATGCGATATATCGCCCAGCCCTAGCTCTCGGAAGCTTTGTGTGTTGGTGAGACGGCGCTTCAGTGGTGGTCATTCCAGAGTCGAGTGGGTTGCGCTCTTCAGGCTGCACTACCCGCTGATCTCCCCTGTGCGCCTCAGTACTAAAACAGCAGTTCCTAAAGAGCAATTTTCTCTAAAAGAGCTCCACAGGTGCATCTTTGTAAAGATGATGGAATCGTCTTTTTAAAGATCATTTCACCTGTGCGTTTCTGGGTGATGGTCAAGATCGCTGCCTCACATGTCTGGGCATTAAGCATGCTGAGGTGGCATTTGTGGATGAGTCATGTTCCCACTGCGGGAAGATCACCATCTCTGAGCTGCGAACCAGGCTCCGCTACCTCCAGGGGGGCAGAGTCCCATTGCCGCTGATGCAATCTGGGGCCTGTTCTGGCGGCCGACAGACGAGAATCACTTCCAGCAGTGGCGCGGGCGGTTTGAGGGTTACAGTGGTGGCAAACCCCTCAGGGAACCAACCCTCGGGGGACCATCACTCCTCTTGAGTGCCGCAGCAGCCTAAAACAGGTGACCCAGAGATGGAGGGTTCTGCTCTTTGGGAGATGGTGAACGCACCACTCCCTCCCCCGGAGGAGGGCCGGGTGGAGAATCTTTTGTTTCGTTTTTCCTCACAGCCGACGCTACCCAAATTCTCAATGAAACAGCAGTTTCCTTTATCTCTGGGTCCCAGGAGGGCTCGAATAGTTGTGGACGGCCAAACACCAGACCGCACTCTTCCTCTTCCTTCGCCAGATGGCAGCAGCGGGTGGTTCGAGAGCATCAACAAAGGCCCTACTCACGCACCCTATGCCAACCTGTGGAACCAGGTGAGCCTTACACCCCACACTCACACCCTTCTCTGGCCCGCTCACCAGCCACCCGATTGGGCCCCTGTGTTCCACCTCGCTGCCCCACTGCGGGTATGGCTGTGGTTCTACTGGTCCCACTTTTTCTGGGCCCCCGGCGCTGGCCCCATCGGCGGGTATTCCAGGCCCATCAATGTGGTTCGGGCACCCTCAACCCGGATATGTGGGTCCTTACAACCCACACTCCACACAAGTCTCAGCGCCATCCACCCGATTGGGCCCCTCCCCCTCGCTGCCCCAATGGCTGTGGCCTATGGCCACTTTTTCTGGGCGTCTGGTCGGCGCTACCCGGCCCATCTCGCTGGCTTCTGGGGACCATCAGCCTCGGATATGTGGTTCAGTTCACCCGGCGTCCCCCCAAGTTCAGCGCCATCCACTTCACTACAGTGAAGGCGGCCGATGCTCATGTTCTGCGGGCAGAGAACGCAGTCCTACTGGCGAAGGAATCAGTAGAGCCGATATGAGATGCCATCACCCTGACTTATCAGGCATAGGGTATGCCCTGCCCATTCAGGTTGCAGGCTCACTCAGCTAGAAGTGTTGCATAATCCTGGGCGCTGGCTCGTGGCACCTCGCTGACAGATATTTGTAGAGCTGTGGGATGGGCGACTCCCAACACGTTCGCTAGATTCTATAGACTTCGTATAGTTCAGTTAAAAGAGAATATGAAGTGAGTATGAGGTTTTTTTTTTTAAAGCAGTGAACTGCTTTCAGTGTGTGTATGCATACATTCTTTATTCATTTCACATGACAGCAAATGTGGGAGGTGGTAAAAAATGAAAGTCTATTAGATTTCAGTGGGCAGAGCTGAATTAGCTGCTAGTTTAATGGCTTTCATGGGATTTTACACATCTGACAGACTTTGCAGTATATGGCCGGTCTCTCATGGGTGGAGTGTTTTATTCCAGAGTGTCAGAGATGGTGTAGGCAATTGCAATTATTAAAATGGTATTCATGTGAATATCTCCAAATAAAATCTTTCTTAATTCCCTTCATCCTTTACACCTCTTTATCTGTCTTATTTCTCCTCCCTCTGTCTCTGTTGACCTGTCTGCTATTTTATTCTTCCTTCCGTTTAAAAGAAAGATGGCAGAAAGAAAGAAAAATAAAACACACTAGGCCCAAGGAAGAGCATTCTCACTTGTTTTCTGCACTGAGATGCATTTTAGCTCATCAGTCAAACACAAAGCAATCAGTCGAACTCTCTTCCATTGCTAATTCTTTTATTCTTTTCATCACAAAAGCACTCAGGGAAAGCTAATGCGTTTTTAAAGTAGAAAATGGCTTGAATTGTTTTAGTGGAATTGTCTCTTTGGCACACAGTTTAAAATCAATGGGAAGCTCAGAACATTCCCAGAGGAAAAGCACCATATTTACAAACCTGAAGCTGTATTAAATGCAGACCACATTTAGATATGATTGTGACAGTATTTTATTTTTTTAGCAAATAATTGTACGTACAAGTTACATGTGAAAATTATGTATCTGGGGTGTTCATGGATCTAACAATTGGCCGTAAAATTAAGATTTTATGAGTTTAAATTCTGAGTAAATGTGCTAGAGAAGTGTGCTCGTTTCTTACGTGTGTTAATTGATTTCACAGGAACCGTCAGTGACGCCCTTGCTGATTCTCTGTCATCAGTTGGTGGGACATTACCTCACTTCCTGCAAGAGCCTGAGGATGCTTACATAATCAAAAACAACCCAATCAAATTGCGCTGTCGAGCAACTCCTGCCCTACAGATCTTCTTCAAATGTAATGGGGAATGGGTGCATCAGAACCAACATACCTCACAAGAGTACATGGACCAAAACACTGGTAAGACGTGTATGATCTTGCTACTGCTGTTCACCTAATCATTTCTTTTCAATAAATAATTTATGTATGTCCATACAAGGCTATTGTTTCTTCTGTAGTTCAAATTCACTGAAATCTGTTACCTATTAGATCCCTAATGGATCCTTTTCCTCTTTGCCTCCTTTAGATATTCTGTTTTTGTTCTATTATGAAAATACCATCTAAAAAAGTCAGGAATGAATATGATAAAATTGGCCAGTTGGTAAACTGTATTCACTGTTATATAGAAGTTTATTCCATAAATTGCTTCAGTATTTATCGCCATCTTCACACTACAGATGGTTATTTCCCAGTTAGACTGTGTTACACAAGAGATTTAGATGCCCATTGTGATATTCTCATGAATAAATAAGTTCACGGTTGGGGTGATTTGGCATTGCGATATTATAACAACATCTGTCATGATACAATAACATGGAGATTCTTGTCACCATGGCTGTTGTGATTCGGAACTGTGATGTGTTGCAGTCTTTTTGATCACTTCTTTCTCATTCCACTTCACTAGGTGTCAGTGATTTGCCCAATTGTATTTTTTAGCCTGTTCTGAGCCTAGATTTTGGTTGAATTTAAATAGTTGAGTGTCCACTGACCAGTACTAAAATATGGCAAAAATCTTTTCTTTTCCTAAAATATGAATAAAATGAATCAAAATATAGCTAAAATATCACCTTTTGAGTTTTTTTCTTCCCCAACTCTACTTGAAGTGAAATGACATACAGCCAAGTATGGTGACCCATACTCAGAATTCGTGCTCTGCATTTAACCCATCCAAAGTGCACACACACAGCAGTGAACACACACACACTGTGAACACACACCCAGAGCAGTGAAGTTCTGTGACATTCATTTCATGTTTCCTTAATGTCCAGCACAATTAGGCTGAATTACAGGAACTGTCAGAGGTACACACTTGACTGTGCATTGATTAGATGATTTCAGCTTTTGTATTACCAAAAAAATTAAAACCTAATCCACCAGCCTCTCAGAAGAACAGTATGATTAGTCCACATAGGTGTTTTCCTCACATGAAGGCTATGTGCCAGAAAGAGCCTCTTAATTGCTTCTGGAAGTTCATTATTGTGTGATTGCTGTGCTGTGAAATTGTTGTGGGCATGATAATGGGAAAATGAAAAATCACAGCAAATTATTTTCCTGTCTATGTATAGGAAGAGTTAGAGAAGTTTAGGCAAACTTGCCTGTCACTTGTCACATTCTGTAGATGCATTGCCAAACCAAATGTATACAAAATTGCTTTAATAACAGATTTATTGGATGTGTTGATCATATGTTCCTAAATTGGTCTGAAAAGCTGCACCATGCATCTCTCCTGTCTTTTATCCACAGTAAAGAATGAGGTGACTTCTAATTTAGGTGGTGATTTTATCTGGTGATCTGCCAGACCGATTTGTCACAGATTATCTGCATGTGGATCTCAATACTGTACATGCATGCTTAAAGACTTCGCAACATGTCTTCTTGTGCCTATTTCTGCACCCTTGAGCATTTGCATTTCACATATTCTTGTACACAGATTCATCATACAATAGGCCTCCAAGGACACATCATCATTACAAATATAAGTCAGGTTTAGTGGTCAGAAATTAAGGTTCTGGATGTCTCCTCCTCATTCCACTGAATATTTTGTTCCTTTATCTAGCTTGCTATCTGTTGTACAATAGATTTACAACAGATTTTTAGGACAGGTTGCTCACCATTCCCTGCTCCCCTTTTGCTCTGTCCAGCTACAATATGGAAAGCAGTAATTTCCACCCCTGAGAATATACTTCCCCCATTACCAGGTTTACTGCCTGCAGTGTTGCCAAGGCGATGAAATGTATCAGTCTGGGCCCAAGTGAATTTGCAATTAGAAGAGCCAGAGGAAGTCTCCGTTCGGCCAATCGCATTGCCTTCTTTACATCAGTGCTAAACTCATAAGCAGCGATAACGACATCCTTTATAGCGCCCCACCATGCCACCATAATGGATGACAAAAACGGGGATTGGATTAGAGGGACGCTAATCAGAGCCACAGATCTACAAAGAATTGGATTTTATCGATTAGAGCCTGGGTCTTCAATGTCATCGTGAGCAAAAGATAAGATCTCTTATTTACCAGGCATCCAGATAAGCAGCAACACATTTGCCCTTGAGTTTAGACCAGGTGAAGATCGAGAGGTACCAGTCCAAACCTGTTGGACTTATAATTTCTTACTTTATTTTTTTTTTATTTTGTTTGCCGTCATGGCAACAAATTAAGATCATGGAGTCAGTTTTGTTTTTTATTATGTTGGGAACAGAAAACAGTCGACAGAAGGGCAGCAGAAGGGGCTGTCATGTTTATAGCTGATAAATATAGCTGATTTTCTCCTTCATGAATAAACAAATGGGTGACACTGTTGATCAGCTGAAATGCGTATCTTTATCTAATTCATTTAAAGTTTTCCCATGGTGCATCAATGGATATTTCTCTAAAACTGTTCTCAAATTGGTTCAGGCACCAATAGGGATGTGACAGAAAATGTTTTTAATGGCAGAAAGTTTACTTTATTATTAATTTACTCTTGTCATAAATGTCAGTGTTTTATTGCAGATAAAGATCATATTACAACACAATCATACTGCAGACACTTTGGCTGTCAAACCGTTTTCAGTGTCTGTTTTAGAATTGGTTGGAACAGTTAAGATGCCTACAGAAGCCATTATATTAAGACACTCTAAAAATTAGACAATTTAATGAGAAGAATCCTGAAAACTGTCCTCTATTAGTGTCAGTTTTATAGACCACATGTACACATATAGACCAATCCATCTTACTATAATAATCATTCTTAAATGGGTCTATGAAATACTTGATTCTGATTGCAGTCAGATTTTGAATAATGACCATAAAACTGTGTAATTGACTATAGTTCCAAGCAACAGATTTCCTATATGTACACTGCCTTTCAAAAGTTTGGGATCAGTAAGATTTGTACTGTTTTTTTTAATGGAGTCTCTTATGCTTGTCAAGGCTATATATATATATTTTACTGCTTGATATTGCTGGTGTTTCTTACCATTTTTTTAAATGTATTATTTTAAATATGAACACACTGGTTTGTAGTGCAAACAGGTTTACCATTTACTTCACCTTGTTATTCTTCTCGTTATTTCCTGACAGTGGCTAATGAACCAAAAATCTCACACATTCACAGAAAATGGCTTACTTCCGTGTTGAAAAAAAAAAGGTAGATAGTTGTTTTATACACTATGGATGGTGTCAAAGCAGCTTCCCCGATCACACGGGCAAAACTACCATTCAAAAGTTAGTAAAATTATATAAATATTTCACAATATGTTGTTTCAAAATGATTTTACAGAATTTTGGATCAAATAGATGCAGCCTTGGTAAGCAAAAGAGACTTCTTTTAAAAACGTCCTATGCCAAAATGTCTCTTTCCTTTTTTATATATTTTATCATTTTCTCTCTCTCTCTCTCTCTCTCTCTTTAATAATGTGAAGCGAAGTGTTTATGCCTTCATCTATTCCTACTTATAGGCAAACAGTGTGATTGAGGGTGCTTGAGAATTTGCTGCGATTTCCATGATTGCCGAAATTCCATGAATGGATGGATTTATCTATGCTTTGTAATATCTTGCACATTAGTGTCATAATCAGTTATAGAAACATGTTTAATACATCAGCTTATTATATGCTCTCTTACGGTTTTTGCCTCAGTAAATCAGTTGCTGATGAACTGAATGCCTTAATAATCCAACCTTTAAGGTGATGAATGTGGTTTATGATAACTAGTTACTGAGCATCCCTGGTGCTTCAATAATTTGCTCAGTTGAATTGTAGCTCAGCAGGAGTTGAAAAGCACCTCATTTATGCTGGTCTTTCAGCGACTGATAAAACAGCAAGATGCATGCTTTCCTTCCGACATACTGTAAGCATTAACACTGCTTTCGGAAACAATATATAAATGCTTGTAATGTTTTTCCTTTTATTCTTCAGTGTTGACTGGGGAAGAGATCTGAAATTTTCAACGGTGTTTGTCGAACCCCATCCTGGAGCACTACCTCAGGTTTTATTGGTTCCAAGCTCTGCAATATCAGCCCATGAGGACAGTTATAGAGCATAACCATTATATGAAAAATCATCCTCCACTAAGTCATTTATCACGGTTTTGCCAAAGGAGGAAGAAACGACTGCCGTGCTGCTCACTGTGGCTCTATTATTGTCCTTTACTGATAAATGACAAGCTGAAACTTCTATGCAGCAGCACACAAATAAGCCCCACAGACTGCTCCATTTAGGATTATAACCTGTAGATTGTGGTTAAAAAAAGAAGTCTCTGCTATAGTGTACTGTAGGTGTCGGTGGAGAGGGAATCATATTGATTGTGACCTAAAACCAGATGGTGCTTTTGCTTTCTGTCTACAGATTAGAGGCAAATAGAAAGAGGCAGATCCAGACACGTTTCAAACACTATAGGGGGTGCAGATGCTGCCTACACCCGATAATGAGCTCTGTGTCTCCGTCATACCTGAAGTGAAGGCCTTGATTCCTCGCTACCAGGCAGCAGTGACAAACTAACAATGACAAGATCTTTCCTCTGGCACTGTGTCTGCATGCTTTTTTTCTCTGCTATGGAGTGTCACATTCTAATGGCTGCTATCATCAGGAATTAAGTCAGTATGTTCCTGGAGTATTGTGATTTGAATGAGTGAGAGTTAACTAGGAACTAGAATACAATTTGTGGTGTTTGCCACTTAAAAGTTTTAAAATAAAATTTTTAAAGGCATAGTTCACCCAAAAATGTACATTTTACTACTCCTCAGGCTATCCAAGAAGTAGATGAGTTTATTTCTTAATAAGAACAGATTTGGAGAAATTGAGGATTATGTCACTCACTCACCAGTAGATTCTCTGCAGTGAATGGGTGCCGTCAGAATGACAGTCTAACACCTGATAAAAACATCAAGGCATTTTAACTTTAAACATCACTTCTGGCCAAAATGAGTCCTTAATGAAAATTAATGTCATAATAATAATAATCCAAATCCAAATTGATCAAAATATGTTCCAATGAAGAAAGAAACTCTACATCTTGGATGGAATGACGGTGAGTACATTTTCTGTAAATTTTCATTTTATTGGTGAACTAAACCTTCAAACCATTTTGGTCTTGGTTTTGGTCATAGTCATTATTTTTTATTTTGCTATTTGTTTTCCTCACCACATGAATATCATCATGCACCTGTCAAACAGAAATGATTGTTACCTGCTCAAAACTGCATTTTTGAGAGCTTTCACCCAGTCAAAACATGTGAAATTATATATATATATATATATATGTATGTATATATATATACACATATATATATACATATATATATATATATAGTATGTTTTGCCGCTCTTGCAGTGTGTGGCCTAACTGATTATAAAGAGAGTGATTCAGTTGTGTCATGCTGTTCACTTTCATTGTAGATTGACTACACTGTTTCACACTGCGATTGGCTGAGGTTTTGTTTAGGGATGCACAATATTATCGGACCAATATCGGAATCGACCAATAATGGCTTTAAATGTAAATATTGGCATCGGCCTTATATGAAAAACTATGCCAATATGAGGAATACATTAACTCATATGTGATCAGTGTGTGCTAGTTATTAGATCACATAAACAGTATGATTAGATCATGTCAGTATTGTGGCTCATTCTTAAAGCAAAGTTTTGCCTGAATGGTGATTGGATTCACTGTTTTGGATCGCTGCATTTAAACTGAGAATGCACGTACAGAATGATGTGTTCGGTATGTGATAGAGTAAACCGTAATCACATGTGCAGTGGCAGCAGCGGCAGCCACACCCGGATCCTAATGCCAATTCTGTAAGAAGTTTTAATTCCTAGGGGGCGCTGTTGGCCTACTTCTAATAAAATAAAAGCAAAATACACAAATAATATTTAGAATGTGTTTCGGATTAAATAAAGCTGTAATTAATGCCATGATTTAAATGGTCAGAAGCCATAGCTTGCATGGAAAAAAATCACAAACATGACACCTAAATGAAATAATTTTATATATATTGATTTATTCATTATGAGTAATCATGTGTAATATGTTATATTTTTAAACAAATTATGAGCTCTGAAAGATTTTCAGAATTTTTGCAACTCTTTTGCTTTAGACCATTTTCAAATGCTAAATAATAAATTAAAATTTTAAGGTTACCAATGCATCTTTCTGAAAAAGTGATTAATATATAGTTTTTTATAGTTATTTTCAAATCATCAATGTACTGTCATTATAAAAGAACTTCATTATTGTTTATTTAATTCTAACAAATAAGTTCAAATAAAAATAATTACATATCGGTATCGGCATATCAGATATCGGCTAAAATCCAATTTCATGCATCCCTAGTTTTGTTCCTTTCCAAGTCAACAGAGAAAGCCTGCAAAAGCTTGGCAAATTGAGGCATATAAATATGAATTGTCTAGAATTATACATAATTATATGATGAATATTAATATTACATATATTGGTATGTTCATATTTACTTTATATTTAGTATGATTATTACTAAAATATAAAGTGGCTTGGTAACCTTAGTAGAATTCACCATATGGATTCGTTCATTTGCCTGTTTATTAGCGCTCACTTAACATCTTTTGCCTTTTAGCCATATTTATTTATGTTGTCGTTAGGTAACTTCACATAACATATTTAAATATTTATTAGCAATTTTTCATCTTAGTAAATTGTATCCAATAAAAAAAGTTTAAGTCATTTATGTGCACTAAAAGATATCCTTTATCATATGCCAGGTCACATATTTTAGATGATCTTTCTGTGTTGTTGCCTGCTTGTACATAAATATATTATATTTAAATTGTTAAAGTGCACTGCATTTACTCGTTGTTACATTATTCTTTTTCTGATTTGTCTGATTTACATATTTTAAAAACATGTTTGATTGTACCCATTACTTTTTTCTTTTAGTGCTACTAGTGCTCTTAAACAACAATCTTAGAGTAAAGTCCTGTTACTCTGTCACTTCTGTTATTTATACTCATTTCTTCTCTTCTGTCTCAGATTGATGGAATCAGTTTCCACTGACTGCACAGCAAAGCTTCAGGGCACTTGTAGCTCTTGTGGCTCAGTCCAGCTTTCTGTCATGGAAGAGGCAGCCAGCTGACCACTACGAGTATAGTTATGATATGTCAGAGCTGACATGTGATGTGGTGTTGACATCTGCTAGCGACAGCTTCTCAGAAAAAAAAGCTTCTTTGCCTTTACACTACAGTAGATGGAAACTGACTGCAAATGAAGGAAAGAGAAAGAGAGAGGACTTTTGCAATACAACAAATGGAAACTGACTGCAAGCCAAGGGCAAAGAAAGAATACAAGTACAGGGCATCACCCTTCATTTCACTAACAGATGCATTTTAGTGTTGATGTTCCTTTCTCTGGGCCTATAAAAGCATTATCACAGACAACTGCACACTCAACATCCGCACTGCAACATACATGTCTAGAGCACAACAGGGGGCAGTAGCTTTTTTTTTTTTTTTTTAAAAGAAGGATATTATGCAAAATTACATGTGTAAATAGGATTTGCTAAACCTGTGCCTTTAAAGTTTTAGCAAAAGCAAGCATGTAACTGGAAGGAACATGTCCCTGACATATATTGTTTTAATGTTTAAGTTAGTTCCCACTTTTTTGTGAGGTAATCATTGTGTTTTAAGAGTTTTGTTTTTGGAAAAGACAACTTTGAGACCAAGTAAATCTTGCAACTGCTTATTGATGTCTACCTTTTAGCAAATCATTTAGGACTAAACAATGTGTCATTAAAACTATTGAATTTTTAAATGTTGTTAATTGACAAGCTTTAAAACCGTGACCCAACAAACATTTTATTTATTTTTTGTCACACAGTGTGCTTTTTATAGTTTCTGATCTTTCTTAAAAGACTGAGAAGAAATAATCAACATATTTTATTGTCCTCATGTATAAAGTACATATGCAGAAACCATTAATTTAGCTTCCATGGTTGTTTTACAATAAACAACTAATATTTTAATCAGAAGCACTGGTTAAGAATATGAGGTTAATTAAAAATTATTTAAAACATTATTATTAAATTCAGCAAGAAATGGAAATGTAGTTTTTCAATAAACTTTTTTTTTAGCTTTTATCAAGATATCCAATGTGATCTCATGAGAATTTGTATGTATTTTATGTAAAATGAAAAAAATGGTTCTACAAAACATTTACTTACATTTTTACAGACACTAAAACGTATAATATTGATGTATTTAAAGCATTTAAATGTACAATAATTTAATACAATAAATTTTTGGGTAAACTATCCCTTTAATTGGATGGAGGTAGATCTGACTCTTCCCTAATTTTTTTTTCTTTTGACAAAGTTTCACTTGGATGTATGTTAAAATATAGAAGAAAACACCTGACAGTACTTTCACTTTATCGCGACTTTAAAGGTACAATAACAAAATCAGTCTATTTAATTCTATGAATGGAAAAACAGTGTGTCTAGTGGTTATGTAAAACTAGATTATGGTTTATATTGCTGCAGGAAAAAAAGGTGTTGAAAGTGACCTCTTTAGGTACAATTGCCAAACAGAGTGCAGTATACATAATTAAAGAGAATAAAAAAAATGTTGACCATGAAAAAGTGGTATAACAGTTCAAAGACCTACTGTATAATTGTTCAAACCTTGAATACAATAGTGCTTTTACAGAAACATCATTGAATTTGTGCATATATATGTCTTTCAGTTAATTTTTTATTTTTGAATTTTTAGGAAGTAAGTCTTTCCTTCATCTGTGTAATAGCACTTTGTGCCGTGGTCTCTTATGATAATTATTTATTTGGAGTTATGCTGGAGGGAGCTACATTGCAGAGCGGGTGGGGTGTACATGAGCGTGTGATGAAGGATGACATTAATGTGTGATTAAGTTTCTACCCCTTGAGCAAAGTGTCACATTTGCCACTGTGAGCTCAAGAACGCACAGATGCACATAATGAGATGAGCCATTTGGATGAGGTCATACCAATGTTGTGTAAGTTAGTTGAGAAATGACCTGATAGGAAGAATGCAGCATTTAAATTCCACATTAGTAATGAATGCAAGTAGTCATTTAACAGATGTTTTTCTTTTTTTTTTTTCAAAGCAACTCTTATTATGTGGACAATCCCCCTAGAGCAAGCTGGGGTTAAATACTCTGTTCAAGAGCACAACGGGTTGTAGCTCCTAGTTTGAATATCTGCTGATAATGAGAAAATTGGTTAAATGAATGTGTCTAAGGCTTCTTCTATTTTGAATGGGCATTGTACTTCTGTATATGACAAATAGATTTCTTTTGGCATTAAAATAGTACTGTCAGGATTTACTAGACACACAGTGAATAATTAGCACTGAAAAGGCCTGGTCACAGTTATTTTGCACCTGACCTTTTAGAATATGCATTTGTAGGAGTTTCCCTTTCAGACGCAAAGGAGAGTATGAATAAAGCAACGCGATTTACTAATGTTTGTGAACATCAAATTACTGGTATTTGCATCATTATTTAACGCCCAAAAAAAGCATGTCTTAAAGCAGGCAGTAATATGCGCTGCTCTTGGTAGAATGCGCTGGTCATTATGGAAATGATCTGGCTGCGTCTGTGTTCTTTAATGTGCACATTGTCAGTAAATCACACAGATTTTTCCCCTCTCATTGGCGCTTTTATGGAATTACGCTCTAAAGCTAATTTGACATGTTTAGTAAATCTGGCCCTACTAGTAAAATTTTAGATCTGTTAATTCATATAAGCTCAAGTTTAGACTCAAGTGTAATTTAGAGTATAGCATGTCACACTAATGTTACAGTTGAAACTATTTTGAGATCCAGTCATTCAGGAAAAGGATAATGAGGTAAAAATCTTGTTTACTTTCAGTTCCGTTGGTTGTTTAGGTGCTAAGCTGCCGTTAGTTATTATAAGTACTTTAATTGAATTTACTGTCTTGTCCAAATTCTCACCTAAGCAAAAACTGGAAAATCTGACTTGCTGGTTCTCCAGTGGTTGTCGCTCTCCATGGTGCTGAAATAATCTCTCTCTGCTACAGCAGGGGAGACAAAAGCTGCAAAATCAATTGCTGGAAGCCTTTGCAGGAATCACATGGAATGAAACATTACACTGTTTCCGCTGTGCCATGTTCTGTTCTATGTCTGTTCAAACACTAAAATACTACTACAGTCATTCCCCGTGGCTGCTGCCATGTAATGTAAGCAGCTTTCTTTAAATCTAGCTAGTGAAGTGTTACGAAATGAACCGGTGTAAATCAAAGCGCATTAAAAGTGCCTTGCAAATGTTGTTGATTGATGTGAAGCTATTGTGAACTTGAAAGTGTGATTCTTCTTGAGTACTGCTTTCCATATTCTCTGCTGTCACAACTATGTGTCACCAATCTAAATGTCCTATTAAGCTCTGAGGTGCATTTATTTTAGCATCAACTTATGCTTAATGTCTTGTTGATGGAGCACACCTATTGTCTTGGTGCTGCTCACTCAGTTCTTTTAAGACTTTCCTCTAGCAGTCCATTGCACACAGAGCAACAGAAGCCTCCATTTAGTAAATCTAATACTGGTTGAGCCAAAGCTTCAAAAGGTTGCTGTGTCCCTTCAGTTTCTGGCCCCTAAATTGTGTCATGGCAGTGCCACATGTTGTAGCTGAGGCAAACTGGATTAACTAACTCTAAATAAAGCTTTGAGAAGACCCAAAATCTGCTGCTGCATGTTTTTTACATTACTGACACAGTTAGGCCTCCTCCTGATCATCTTGGTCATTGCCAAAAGGCAGATGAGATTCTGAAGTGTAGAAATCACACTATTCCACTAGGGGTGACTTCAATTCCTGTAGTTCAACTCCTAGAGCAAGGTGTTAAGAACAGTCAAAGTCCTGGGTATGATTTCCATTGAACACATGGACTGATGAAAAGATCAGAAAGGAAAGATCAAAAGCGACAGAACATTTATAATGTTTGACATTTTAAAAGATTACCTTAAAACTTTCAAAAGATTATGATTTCAAATAAACAGTGTTCTTTTGAACTGTCTTTTCATCAAAGAATCATGAAAAAATGCATTACGGATTCCACAAATATATTAAGCAGCACAACTGTTTTGAACAATGATAATAGTAAGAATTGTTTCTTCAGCACCAAATTAACATTTTAGGATGATTTAAGAAGGATCATGTGACACTAAAGACTTCTTAAAATTTGGCTTGAATAACTTGCATTTTTGTATTCAAATGCAAACATTATTTTTTCAAAATAAGAATCTTCCTTCAAGAATAATCAGATCCTACATTTTTTGAAAGTTGTGTAGGTTGAGGAAATCAATCAATTGTAGATGAATTAGAAACTTAGAGTAATAAATTGCAGCATATATATGTTTTGAATGCCCACTAATTAAATAGTCTTGATATAATTGTATTATGCCAGATATCAAATCAACATTGTATTTCCAGGTGCCTGCTGATTCCCCACCAGAGCCTAGTGATAAGGGGGCCCACCTATGAAAATTTAAGCAAAGATGTGTGAATTTAAGTGACGACCACTTTACCACTCTGCTGTCAACAGTATTTTCTTTGTAAAAAATGATGTGACAGATGAAAGCATGTCAGCTGTGTCTCTCAGGACTATCACCTGTCAGGCGTCAGCTGTCAACATTCCTGCCAGAAATTTGACTTTATAACAGAGAGAAAGACCACCACCTATTAACATATTACTCATATTTTCATCTATCAGGCTGGATTATGTGCCATCATTAGTCATGATTTTCTTGCCTGCTGCTGAATTTTACCCCCCACACTATGCTGTCGATGGAACATCTCAGCTGGGGAATAATGAATAATGTCTGTGTCTCTCAGAGTGTCCATGAAACACAGGCGTCTGTCTTGCTTTGTTTACCCCTGACTAACAGGACCATGTAGAGTCAGCTCAGAAGTGAAGACAGTCTGCTTTCATGATCAATAAACCTGTGGTACAGGCAGGATGCACCACACTGTTCTTTTCTGCTTTTTTCTCTGCGGTGTCATTCATTTTTGGGAGAAAACCAATTCAAGAGGGCACTTGATTAAATGAGATGTTAGTGTTTCGCCTTCCTGCTCTCCCATGACTCCTTTCCGCAGTGGCTGAGAGCTGCTCATTTATTAAGGGTAGCATCACATCCAATTCTACTAAAGCAGACATAAGTGCTGTATGTGGTCTGAACAACATTCATTTTGTGTCATCACTCAGCAGGCTCTGTCTTTAAAGATTTGTGATCATTAGCGAAACTTTATTTTGTTAACCACATAATGACAGAAGGTGAATTTTGGAAAACCTACAGAGTAATTATAGGAATGCAGTAAACTACATAATTAAAAAAAATGGTTAGACTGAATGACTATATGACTAGTTGCTTTTTAAAAGAGATTTACTTGATTTTCTTCTTTCTTCTGAGCAAGAGTTTGTTCTATGGAACACAAAAGAATGTGTTTTTTTGAAAAATGCCTGTTTTTTCATATTTATAAATTACATTTATTAATTAGTTTGTATATGTTAATAACTACAACAGGCCATGATTGACATTGTAATTCAAGTGCTCTTGAATTGATTGACAAACTTGGTTTTATCTTTTAAAATATGCTATTGCAATTGTTGCATAATTTTGCACATTTTATTTTTAATCAATAAATTATTTGTTTAGCAGATTGTATGAACAGATATTCTCTATATACATGATGGATCTCTGGATCAATACATCACAGACAATATATTTACCAAACCAGTTAAGAATCAATACACAACTTGATTAATTTTGTGGCTATTGCCCCAAGGAGCAACAAGAAGAAAAAAATAATAATATTTGTTTTCCTCACTGTATGCATTAAATGGTTGAAAACACAGTGTGAGACATTGAAAAACAACAATAGACGATCCAGTAGCCATCATTTGAGCAGGTAAAAAACAAAACAAAAAAACAGTTATAATCAAATAGTAATTATCTCCGTTTTTGCTGAAGGTGGCGAATTTGTTGAAAAAGTGGTGCTTTGATGGCTAGAGCAGTGGTGTTTTAAAAGGGATGGATCTAGAGATGGCTGTTCAGAGATGGTTTCTGTGCGCTGACAGTCCAACAGATACTGTTACTGAACCCTGAAGCACAGCACTCTGTCAGCATGCTCTCTGAAATGCTGCATCTCTTCCAAAAAGAAAAAAAGATTTCTTTCTTAAAACTTTCTTCTTGTCTAACAGACTAGTCAACCATTCTGACCCATTAATATTGCAATATTTATTCCCAAAACAACCAACCATATAATGATTTTTGCAACAGCATTTAACTGTTCAAAGTGACCCCGAGATGTGCCGAAAAGTCACTAGCAAAGAGGCAGAGGTCCTTTCTAATTTGCATTGTTTTAGTTGCCTCAGTAACTGCTTAATTTCTCCTTAGCAGTCACACTATGGTTTATCAGATCTGAAATCCTCTTCATTGGATTCCTTAATGTTCAAAATTTTAAGGTCAGTAAGATTATTTTTTTTTTATGTGTGTGTGTGTACATATATATATATATATATATATATATTTATATATATATATATATATATATATATATATATATACTTCATATATGTTTTTTTTAAAGTCTCATGCTCACTAAGGCTACATTTCTATATCATAGAATTGAATCATATATATATATATACACATTGATACATTTTTTCCTCCAAGATACTTTGAGAATATAAGATGCATTTGTTTCACATAGAAATCTTTTGTAACAATATGAACATCAATTTAGTGTTTTAAAAACTCTCTGAATACAAATATTAATTTATTTTACAACAGCAACAACAAAATCATACCTTCCCAAAACTTTCAAACAGTATTGTAGATTTTATGGAGAACCACAATGTCCACTTCAAGGGCCCCATTTTAATCCACTTTTGCTAGCTCCAGAGAGCAAACGTATCTGCTCATGCGCAAACAAATAGGTAGGCTTATTCTGATACATGCAATGACTATCCATTATGACATGTATGACATTTTTATATTTATGTAGCCTAAACAGTAATATTCTTTTACACTGTAATCCTTTAATTTGTAATATTTGGCATGTTTGTGTGCTGCTGCGTGTTCCTGTTTGTAATAAGCAAAGGGAACGCGTGTTGTAGCGGCGCATTTTCTACTAATGTGCTCTTTAAATAACAAAAAAAATAAATAAATATTGCGCCATTGACTTTAGACTTTAGACCAAGTTTGAGTTGGTCTATGGTGCAGTCTATTTTCAGTTCCTCAAAAAAGCAACGCGCAAACGATGTGACTGAACACGCCTCTTTTTTAGACCAGCACACCCATGGGCGCAAATGCATTTGCTATTTAAACAATGCGGCACAGGACGGGAAAATGAGAACTCCATTGGGCTGAAACTATCAAAAACACTTGCACCGTGCTTTGCGCCGCATTACGCCCTATAGTTTATGAGAGTAAAACTAAGGATACGAAACGGAACACTTTCAAACAAGAACTATCATGTTTGTTTGGGCTTTGCAGCCATTTTCCAGAGCGAAATTCAAAATACAGTGTCAGCATCAGTTCTTCTGTTTATCCCACCACAATGGGGCTCATCCTAATCTCACAAGAAAAAAATTGTTTCAAAATGAGCTGTGCCTTCTAGAACTGATCTGTTTACATAAAATTCATGCCATCGTTTTACCTTGGAGCCGCAATAATAATCCCTATATCGTTACCAGGCACGTTCAGGTTTATTTTATATTTATCTGATAAAAGTGTTCAGATATGGTTCCTGGCACTGCTGTTAGGAGACTCACGGTACAGGAGCAATCCAGATTACAGAGTATGTGTCTGAGAGAATGTTCAAGTGGAGGAGCAAACAATATGAATTGTTTATTATGGTTCTCAATATATTGCTTCTAATCCTCATATTTTTTTTTTTTTTTTTTTTTTTTTTAAGTTTGTAAGGTAGAGATTCTGAAGAAACAGAAGATGAATCCGATTAAACAGTGAAAGCGTTTACTGATGCAACAAACCTGCAAAAAGTGACTTTGGCTCACAGCAGGGAAGTCAGACATTTTGAAAATCTATGAACATTAAATTGCATCTCTACAGTTTTAATGATCGTAGATTTGAGAGTTTGAAAGGTTAGGGTTGTGACCATCTCATCTGAAGATATTTGTCTTAAATAAAGCCTCAGGGGTAACAAGTGTTCCTGGCTCTTGTGCTTTTAGGCTATTGCGACTTAAGCTTGCTATTTTCATCTTGCTAATGATCTGTGGCACAGACAACAAGGAAGGACCTCCTGGGAGAGGGAGAGAAAAAAAAGGTTTTTATCAGTAATGCACTCAAAAACTTTGAGCAGAGAGACATGAAACTCGAGTTATGTAGGGCAGCTCGTGAAGTTAAACGCAACCCGAGGCCATTAAATTTTTCACTGGTCGTGGAGATTTTTTTTTATATAACAATGCATGAGATATTTTTAAACTTCAGTCTCAGAATTGACTGAGCTATGGTACCCTTTCATCCTTCATCCTTCATCCTTACACCCAGTGTATATTCTTACAGTCAATTGCCATTAAGGACCCTGACTGAAGAGACCAAACACTGAAAATCAATACTTAATGGGCATTGACCTGAAGTGAATTCAGATGTTCGTGCTTTGTGTTTCTTGCTATATAGGGCTGAAAATCCGTGAAGTGACGATCAATGTTACCAGGCAGCAGGTGGAGGATTTCCATGGTCCAGAAGACTACTGGTGCCTGTGTGTGGCCTGGAGTCACCTAGGAACCTCAAAGAGCCGTAAGGCCACAGTGAGGATAGCCTGTGAGTATGCTAGCTAATGAGTAAGCCTAGTGGTCTGCGAGTGGGAAAAAAAATACTAAATGTATTTTTAAGGCTGTCAAACCAAATTTAAAATACTGTATTATAAAATTTGCAAAGACTGCTTTTGGAAATTATGAGAATATTCATTGGTTATTTTATTGTATTATGGTTATTTTTGTTATTTTCTTGTATTGAAAGCCCTAATTGTTAAATAATAATAATCATTTTTTAAAGGTTTATGCACCTAACATCTGTGCAGAAAAAAGTTATGGTAAATAAAAATATACATATTCCATATAATATGTTAATAATTTGAAATAGTTTTTTATTTTTTTTTTGGATAATTTTTTTGTATACTTTTACACAAAGTGTCAGTGGTTCTTTTTATAGATGTCCTTATATTTTACTAAAAGAGTCCCTCACAACGGGATCAACATATTTGGGGTCATGGGCATCAAAAATATCTGTTTTTTACTTAAACTTTTTAAAATTATCTGCACTTTTCTTTCTCTTTTAACATTTTTAAAAATGATTTAGAAAAAAACAAACATTGAATTACATGAAACATGACCTACAATTGAAATACATGATATAAACACAGCTGGACTGCTGTGAGAAGTCCATTTATGTATTTACTTTTCTTAATTCCTTTCCTTAAACAGTGCACTAAATGATTTAAATCTGAAAGCATATTAAAAGTTTTAATTATTAATATTATTACCAATATATATATATATATATATATATATATATATATATATATATATATATTATATATATATATATATATTATATATATATATATATATATATATATATATATATATATATATATCTATATAATATTATATATATATAATACATTTCATAGTTTATTGACAGCTTGTTTTTTGATTAGCATTTGCTATCATTATAATTATCATTCATTATCATTATTAAGTTATTATTAAGCTTTATTATTTTATCATTAGTATTTGTTATCAAATAACAACTTTTTTTGTTCCACTTTAATACAGGGAACATTGATTTTATTCATTTTTGGACATTTTGTATTTCTTTCTTTCTTCGAATTGAATGAATTTTCAGTGCGCAGAAGAAAAAAAATCCATTGCTGTACAAGCACAGTGGGGATGAGACAGAACTGTCCAAATGAACTGAACCCATGACACCTGCAACTCTAGCAGATGGCTGGAGCACCGTTGAGAATGCCTGCACTCTCCTGCTCTCTTGCCCTGCCTTTCCAAGGTCGCCAAAACGAAGGGCAGGGGGCATAGAGAGAGCAGGATATGGAGTGATGAAAGCGATTGGCGTAGATAGGCCAAATATCGGCTCGGACTCTGCCCGCTGTGACAGCTGCCTCTTATCTTTTCAAACAGACCTCCGCAAGAACTTCGAGCAGGATCCTCAAGGGAAGGAAGTGCCAATCAAGGGCATGATTGTGCTGCATTGCCGTCCCCCGGAGGGAGTGCCCATGGCAGAGGTAAGACCTGTCCTCTCAGCCTCTGACATCATTGCCACAGGGAGGATATCAGGGAAGGGCAGTGCATGCTCTCTGCTGACTGGAAAAGAACATCAGTGCTGTGTATAACATCTATACTAATTCTGTGCTTAAAGGGATAGTTCAACCTCAGTCTCATGTTGTTACAAACCAGTATCACTTTCTTTCTTCTATTTTTACTATATAAACAAAAAACACAACTGAGATATTTTTCCAAAGTAGTGTTACAAAGTGTAACACATACAAAGTGTTCCACATACAAATGAAAATCATTTTGATCCATGTAATGAAGGTCAGAACATGGAACCATTTTGGCTTCCAGTGTATGGACATTTTTCAGAATATGTCTTGTGTAAAACACAATGGAAGATAAGAAGAGTGAATGATGGCCGGATTTCATTTTTGAGAGAACTGTCCCTTTAAACAGAACTGCAACTGACTGAGCACTGACTGCTGTCATCAAATTTGATTAAACTGATTTCAGTTTAATATGTATTCGCGTGTAGTCAAGGGTCAAGTAAGGGACAAAAATGACAGGTCCATATATCATAGATTATGAGCAGGCAGTATATGCCGTGTACATGTGTTTGTTATTATAGTAGGGTTTGGTTCTTGGCCGCCACCATGCTTTATGAATGATTCAGTGATGAAATGGAAGAGCTCTGTCAGCGTCTGTCTCTTGGAGAGTGCAGTTGACAGAAACACAGGAAATCTGGGAAGTACTGGAAGACAAGAATCTCCCTTCAAGTACTTTGTCAACATAAATGAAGTCAGCTATAAGAGGGGCTAGTGAATAATGTAGAGTGCAGACCAGCAATTGGCGATAAGGTCCATTTCAGCACACCTCCGTCATAAAAAATTTAAATCCAAGCTGTGAGAGGGAGAGTGCAAAGATTTATACGGCATCATTTTACCAGCATGCTGGATGCTGACTCTCTCTCTTGCTTTGTCTGTCCTAGTAGAATGTGTTTGTGGTTTTTAATGGTCATAAACACCCCCTCTGAGAAATGCTCTGTAAGATTTCTGTGGTCACAAAGCTAATGAAACTCACGTGTTTCTAGATACATTCAGTTTGTCATCACTGTTGGATAATTAACCAGCCTGATCTCTGTTTTAATGAATAAGCATATACCATCATGGTTTGGAATAAATGCTGTTGGTCATTGTTAATTTACATGCATTCTTATTGAGCTGCTCTCTTATACAACAAAAGTATATGATGTTTTATACAGCCCAGTTTCAAAACAGATAAAAAAAACTATAAAAGTGATCGAAATGATGTGTGTAATATAATCTAAGTGTTTTGTACTATGTTCTGTTCATATGATAGCTTAATTTATCTCAGTTTTCTTCATACAAAGCTATTGTATGACTTAAAAAGACATAAAAGTTCATTTATTTCAGTAATTCAACTCAAATTGTGAAACTCGTGTATTAAATAAATTCAATGCACACAGACTGAAGTAGTTTAAGTCTTTGGTTCTTTTAATTGTGATGATTTTGGCTCACATTTAACAAAAACCCACCAACAAATTAGAATATGGTGACATGCCAATCAGCTAATCAACTCAAAACACCTGCAAAGATTTCCTGAGCCTTCAAAATGGTCTCTCAGTTTGGTTCACTAGAATACACAATCATGGGGAAGACTGCTGGTCTGACAGTTGTCCAGAAGACAATCATTGACACGCTTCACAAGGAGGGTAAGCCACAAACATTCATTGCCAAAGAAGCTGGCTGTTCACAGAGTGCTGTATGTTAACAGAAAGTTGAGTGGAAGGAAAAAGTGTGGAAGAAAAAGATGCACAACCAACCGAGAGAAACACAGCCTTATGAGGATTGTCAAGCAAAATCGATCCAAGAATTTGAGTGAACTTCACAAGGAATGGACTGAGGCTCTTGTCAAGGCATCAAGAGCCACCACACACAGACATGTCAAGGAATTTGGCTACAGTTGTTGTATTCCTCTTGTTGAGCCATAGAGAATCTATGGGGTATTGTCAAGAGGAAAATGAGAAACAAGAGACCAAAAAATACTGAAAAAAAAATGAGCTGAAGGCCACTGTCAAAGAAACCTGGGCTTCCATACCACCTCAGCAGTGCCACAAACTGATCACCTCCGTGCCACGCCGAATTGAGGCAGTAATTAAAGCAAAAGGAGCCCCTACCAAGTATTGAGTACAGTAAATGAACATACTTTCCAGAAGGCCAACAATTCACTAAAAATGTTTTTTTTTTTTTATTGGCCTCATGAAGTATTCTATTTTTTTGAGATAGTGAATTGGTGGGTTTTTGTTAAATGTGAGCCAAAATCATCACAATTAAAAGATCCAAAAACTACTTCAGTCTGTGTGCATTGAATTTTTTTAATACACGAGTTTCACAGTTTGAATTGAATTACTGAAATAAATGAACTTTTCCACGACATTCTAATTTATTGAGATGCACCTGTATATAGAAGTAATAGAGCACACAAATCATACGTCTAACTTTCATAGTTTTTTTATCCAGCCTGATACATAAATTAATAGTATGAAAAATCATACTTTTTTGGAATTGAACAGTCGATTGACCCTTTTAAACAAACTGAAAAAAAATATGTGTGTGTGTGTATGATGTATTTGATGCATCATGCTTTTATGGCTTATATAGTATATTATGTGGAGCTCATACTCGTGTAGTAAAAAAAAAAAAAAACTCAGAGGCCCAAAGTGAGCAAAAATCTGCAATTTGGTGCAGTTGCTAATATTATGTAAGAAAGAAAATATCATTGGGTAAGAATTGCATGGAATTACATAAATAGTAATAACTTTAATTTAGGGGGAATCTGTTACCTTAAAATTGCGTGTTGTCCTTTCGAATATTAGCAGTATTGATGTGTTGAATCTAAATGGTGAGTTATACAGTGACATGATACTGTGTCTATGCAGGGGGGCTTCTCAGCACAACAGTGAAATGACCTTTTAGAAAAGAACAATTTTCCTGTTTTAGGGCGAAACTGAAAATGTAAACGAGTTTCCCCAGAGAGCCTCTCAAGTCTTTCTGCATAGTTGGTCTAAACTGTGTTATCATAAAAATCTTTTTAATGAGATTATGCACTCTGAGTTATGCTACTGAGGCACAGTCTTCATTTGGAGGGAGATTTTGCTCCCAAAACTTTCTGTGAAATATTTTCACCTTCCCTTTTATTGGGTTTTCTTTTCTAGCTATTGACTTGTAAAGCTTTAAGTGGAAAGAAAAATAACAAATAAGATCTCTTCTGTATCTTAGTTGTGTAAATGGAGATTTAAATCTCCTTCACATGGATCTCTTCATCTAAAGGTTTATATGGACACTTAAAATGTCTTGGGGTGTGCTTAGATTTGTCAAACACCAGCCTTTGTAGTCAAAAGGCAAATATTTCATCATGAGCTCAAATCAAATTCAACCAAGGCCAAATGATCTGAGCTGATCCATTTTTATAGCTCTATACCCTAACTGCCTGACAATCATCGTCTAAATTTTTTTGTAAGGAATTTTTGGAGAAACATCTGAGACAAAAGTTGAAACTTGAATTAAATTGTTTCTTTAGCTTTCTTTGACTTTTTTAAAATAAATTACTTTTAATATGCATCAGGAGATTATCCATTCAAAAAGCCATTGCTCAGTGCTCACTTCATGTGTTCCTACCTGTTTTCTGTTTTTTCCCCTCTCTCTCCTGTCCTTTTCCAGCCACCATGAAAGTGAGTGATGATCTTCATGATCTAACAAGCCAATTACAGGCCTGTTGAAGCTGGGTGGTATCCTGTTTCTATGTGTTTAGCTGTGATAAGACTGATCTGGGAAGAATGGTAATGTGGTTGTGTGTGTTCAGGAGAGGAGAGGATGACAGCCCTGTGCTTTATGCTTTCGTTTGCCTTTACTTCTGCGTGATTGACCAACACCATAATAGTCATAGAAGTGTTTGCCTTTTTCCCTCTGTTTGTTTGCCAGGTATGGGGTTAATTCCTTGTGTGTGTGTGTGTGTGTGTGTGTGTGTGTGTGTGTGTGTGTGTGTGTGTGTGTGTGTGTGTGTGTGTGTGTGTGTGTGTGTTTTTCTTTCTCTGTGTGTGTGTGTGTGTGTATTCGAATTCATAGTGTGTCAAGGGATATTAATGCTCTAGAATTGGGAATCAAACGGAATTCTAACTTTGGAAATTGAGGTTGATGAGAATATTAAAACAGTATGTCAGAATTTATTTTTTTGGTGTTTGAGGCTGCAGGAAGTAATTTAACATACATGGCTTGGATTACAGGGATCACTTAACTTGCCCACTGATATTCTTTTCATTAGAAAAAAGTGTCTGTCTATACTGCATAATATTGCAGATATAATAGCTGAGTGGTAAGACTATTTAGGTTGCATATTTTCTTCAGATATCCAGTTCATAGATGTATTGTTTATTATATGTTGATAGATGTATTGTTAATGTATATTGATTTTGAAATCATATGTAACCCTGGACCACTTAAGTCTTAAGTCGCTGGGGTATATTTGTAGAAATAGCCAACAATACATTGTATGGGACAAATTGATAATTTTTTTCTTTTGTGCCAAAAATCATTAGTATATTAAGTAAAGATCAGGTTCCATTAAGATATTTTGTACATTTCCTACTGTAAATATATCAAAACTTAATTTTTGATTATTGAACATGCATTGCTAAGGACTTAATTGGACAACTTAAAGGTGAGTTTCTCAGTATTTAGATTTTTTTGCACCCTCAGATTCCAGATTTTCAAATAGTTGTATCTCGGCAAAATTTTATCCTATCCTAACAAACAATACATCAATGGAAAGATTATTTATTCAGCTTTCAGATGATGTATAAATCTCAATTTCCAAAAATGGACACTTAAGACACTTAAGTTTTGTGTTCCAGGGTCACATATACTGGCATGTGAAAGGCCAACCATGTTAAACTTTTGAATTTTGAAATGTTTAGATATAGTACAACTAAAAAGAAAATCAGCCATGTTTTCATTTATTATAGAAACACTGGAATTACATTTATTAATCACACTCTTACAAAATAAAAATAAAAATGTCCCCTGCATGATGTAAAGCTAATCTATGCTAGTGATGTGTATTTATGTTGGCAATGGGAATTGCAAAATCTGATAGAGCTCAAATCAATTCCACCAAGGCCAAATGATCTGAGCTGACTCCATTTTTATAGCTCTATACCCTAACTGCCTGACAATCATCGTCTAAAGTTTTTTGTAAGGATTTTTGGAGAAACATCTGAACACAAAGTTGAAACTTGAATTAAATTGTTTTCTTTAGCTTTTCTTTGACTTTTTTAAAATAAATTACTTTTTAATATGCATCAGGAGATTATCCATTCAAAAAGCCATTGCTCAGTGCTCACTTCATGTGTGTTCCTACCTGTTTTTTCTGTTTTTTTCCCCTCTCTCTCCTGTCCTTTTCCAGCCGCCATGAAAGTGAGTGATGATCTTCATGATCTAACAAGCCAATTACAGGCCTGTTGAAGCTGGGTGGTATCCTGTTTCTATGTGTTTAGCTGTGATAAGACTGATCTGGGAAGAATGGTAATGTGGTTGTGTGTTCAGGAGAGGAGAGGATGACAGCCCTGTGCTTTATGCTTTCGTTTGCCTTTACTTCTGCGTGATTGACCAACACCATAATAGTCATAGAAGTGTTTGCCTTTTTCCCTCTGTTTGGTTTGCCAGGTATGGGGTTAATTCCTTGTGTGTGTGTGTGTGTGTGTGTGTGTGTGTGTGTGTGTGTGTGTGTGTGTGTGTGTGTGTGTGTGTGTGTGTGTGTGTGTGTGTGTTTTCTTTCTTTTTTATTTTAGGATTGTTATTCGAATTCATAGTGTGTCAAGGGATATTAATGCTCGAGAATTGGGAATCAAACGGAATTCTAACTTTGGAAATTGAGTTGATGAGAATATTAAAACAGTGTGTCAGAATTTATTTTTTTGGTGTTTGAGGCTGCAGGAAGTAATTTAACATACATGGCTTGGATTACAGGGATCACTTAACTTGCCCACTGATATTTCTTTTCATTAGAAAAAAGTGTCTGTCTATACTGCATAATATTGCAGATATAATGGCTGAGTGGTAAGACTATTTATGTTGCATATTTTCTTCACATATCCAGTTCATAGATGTATTGTTTATTATATGTTGATAGATGTATTGTTAATGTATATTGATTTTGAAATCATATGTAACCCTGGACCACTTAAGTCTTAAGTCACTGGGGTATATTTGTAGCAATAGCCAAAAATACATTGTATGGGTCAAAATTATAGATTTTTCTTTTATGCCAAAAATCATTAGTATATTAAGTAAAGATCATGTTCCATTAAGATATTTTGTAAATTTCCTACTGTAAATATATCAAAACTTAATTTTTGATTATTAACATGCATTGCTAAGGACTTAATTTGGACAACTTTAAAGGTGAGTTTCTCAGTATTTAGAATTTTTTTGCACCCTCAGATTTCAGATTTTCAAATAGTTGTATCTCGGCAAAATATTATCCTATCCTAACAAACAATACAACAATGGAAAGATTATTTATTCAGCTTTCAGATGATGTATAAATCTCAATTTCCAAAAATGGACACTTAAGAAACTTAAGTTTTGTGTTCCAGGGTCACATATACTGGCATGTGAAAGGCCAACCATGTTAAACTTTTAAATTTTTAAATATTTAGATATAGTACAACTAAAAAGAAAATCAGCCATGTTTTCATTTATTATAGAAACACTGGAATTACATTTATTAATCACACTCTTACAAAAAAATAAATAAAATTGTCCTGCATGATGTAAAGCTAATCTATGCTAGTGATTTTTTTTATGTTGGCAATGGGAATTGCAAAATCGGATAATTATATTACTCAAACCATAGTTTACACTATAGTAATATCAAGACAAGAGTAAAATAATGTAAAATTGGTAGTGTCAAGATGCTGCAAAGAAATTGTATATGTACCAAAATGTAAATCCCAAATACAAATATAATTTAAATAGCTTGAACTAAGTAGGGCTTGATATCCAAAATGTAATAAAAAAGTTTGATTAAAAGAGAAACTGACCACTTACAGGGATGATGTTAAAGGTATAGTTCACCCAAAAATTCTGTCATTAATTACTCACCTTCATGTCGTTCCAAACCTGTAAAACCACACGCATGCATCATGGCGCTCTTGTAAACACGCGTCGAAGACTGACACAGAAGAGAAGAAATTGTTGAATAAAGTCGTTATTTTTGTTTTCTTTGTGCACAAAAATTATTCTTGTCGCTTTATAAAATTAAGGTTTAACCACTGATGTCACATGGATGATTTTAACAGTGTCCTTACTATCTTTCTGGGCCTTGAATGTGGTAGATGCATTGCTGTCTGTGGAGGGTCAGAAAGCTTTTGGATTTCATCAAAAACACTTAATTTGTGTTCTGAAGATGAACAGAGGTATTGCAGGTTTGGAATGACATGAGGGCGAGTAATTAATGACAGAATTTTAATTTTTGGGTGAACTAATCCTGTAAGTTAATAGTGATTTCTCTTGCATATGTTGAGGCATAGAGAAGGGTTAGGGGTCAGAAAAATGATTCCACAGCCGTGGGATTTCTGCAGTTGAGTACTTGAGCTTAATAACATTAGAATCACAACTCACTGTAGCGTTACAGCAGTTTACTCACCCTGAGAACTTGACAGCCCTTGAATTACTTGAAAAATTGGACCATTTTCCACAAAAGCAGACACTTTGTGTTGCCCACACTCTCCAGCTCATTGTCTGTTATTCTCAAGACTGGAGTAAGCCCTTTCTGCCAAACTCTTGCAAGGGTCCCCAAGCAAGATTCTGTTGCCATAAATAAACCACAGTATGTCGGTTCATTTTCATCTAATAAAGATATAATTTTACATGTGACGAGATGATCCAATCAGACATCTTTTACACATGGAAGTCTTAAAGGTACAGTTGCAAAAACAGTGTGTAAATCACTCCCTATGTTGAAAGAAACCTTGTTATTAGTAGACCTGTAGTATATTTGGGCAGCTATCAAGAACTATCAAGAATATGCATTAATGCATTCATTTTAATTATGTGAATTATTTTACACAAACATATTCTAGAGATGAAACTGCAGTGTTTTGTTTAAACTGAGTACTATTTGAAAGTTGTTTGAGTTTTATGCTCATTATTTAGCAAAGATGAAAACTAAAGTAGTTGCATAAATTTTGAATTACCTGTCTGTGCTATCAAAGGTTCGTGTCGAAAGCATTTTCAAAGCGATTGTAGATGTGTCTGCTGGTGTTGGTCTTGTCATTGTGTTGTGCACGTGTGGGTTTGATTGAATTCACAGTCAGTGAGGTGGCGTTATATTTCTGCTCCCTGAGGGCCGTCTATCAGAGCTGTTTAATCTTAGTAATTACCCTGCTGAAATATGAAGCAGTTTCAACGGCCTCTTCTCCACCATACACACACTTCACAGGTAAAAACCTAATCTAACACCGCGTGATCAAAACTGATCCAAACATTTTCTGATACCTTGTTTTACTGAGTTCAAAAGTGTACTGAGTTTTTATGCGGCTCTGACCTCCTGTCCCGACAGCCAAATAGCCCCTGTGTTTGCGATAACAGCGAGGTCTTCACTTCGACTGATCTCTTCCTGTCAAAAGGACCTTAATCAGGCAGGATGGAGGCACTAATGAAATCATGGGATCCTCTTGAGACTGTGGAACCTCCTCCGTCAGCCCTGCCACCGTTAGCCACGCTGTAATTGAAACAAATGTGCCAATTAGGCCATTCATTTCTCACACTGTCTGCCGCACATTTACACAGCTAATTTGTATTTGTCCCCTACCTTTCCTCCTCTCACTCCCTCTCTACTTCTATCCTGTTTTTCCCCCTTTCTCTCTTTCTCCCTCCCCTCTTCATGTCTGTGCTCTACACCTTTTCAAAGGCTGAGGGGAAGTGGTGCTCAAGAATGCAGAGCATGGCAAACGTCTCAAAAGAGAGGTCTGCTTTCACTGTGTGCTAATTGCCTATTTCAACTCCCAAGTTTCCCAGAAAACTTGAGTAAATACATTAGAGGAGAAGTGTGCTCTTCACTTCCATGCACAAGTAGTATTATTCCCTGCTGAAAAAGCAGCTTAAACTGCTTGATTTGTTGTTCTTAGCTGGGTTAAACTGGTTGGCCAGCTGTCTTCGCAGTCTGACTAACTGTAAAGCGCCCCAAATCCCTGTTATACTAGCCAAATATACCATGCTAATAAGGCTGTCCAAGTTGGGAGACCAGCTAAGATTTTTTTTTAGTAATACAGTACATTTGCGGCAGAAAAAAGGCAGCTGTTGTTGTCAAAACTTGCCCAGAAAATACTGTAGCCACATTTTTAGGTTTTACAGATTAAACATGTACAGTTAAAAAACATATATTTCACTTAGATGATAATATATCAAATTACTAATACACATTTTTTCCCTTTATAATATGTTGACAAATGCCTGAGAAACAAAGGGCGATAATGAAAAAGTCAAATTGTAAATGAAAGCTTTTTATCAATAGCTTTTTCACAAGCCGAGTTAAATTCTAAAATATAGAAGGTATATGTTGTCACAGACACATAATGCAATAAGCATTAACTTAAAATAAAATGACATAAAAACCTAATGTACAAATCTGAGATGTGTGATGCTGGTTAAAAAAAAAAACGCACAAGAGAGAGAGAGAGAGAGAGAGAGAGGGAAAGAAAGGAAAAAAATTCTGTGAAAAATCATCAAATGTGAATGTTTTTCACCGTAAATCGTAAGAATGCTTTGTTCTTTTTCACTTCTAAAAATATATACATTTAAGTATATATATAAAGTATTTTACTGAAAGATTACACAAATTGTCCCATTTGATCTGTTACAATTTTTTCAGCATGTAAAGTAAGGGAAACTAAAAAAGTAAGGGAATTAGAAAAGTAAGGGAATTAAAACTGTAATTTTTTTATAGTTTACCATTTGACTTTAGACTTCACAGACTGTATTTTACAGATTTATAGTGCAGCATCACGAACTCAGTCACTCTAATTATGCATGTGGGTTAGTCATGTGGCTCACAAAATAATTAAAGCATGTTATGAGCTATGAACATGAGGGCTAATGTGATTCTGAGAAATAATCTGTGAATAGAGCAAAGTTTAAAGTGCTGTGATGAAAGCAGAGGAAGAGAGGGCGAAGAGGGCATCACTGCAGCAACTGCTCAGCATAAATGTAACTGTAATTTTATATTTTAGTAACCATATTCTGTTGAAAGCAATAACCAAATCAGCTGGATTTAAGGTGGTAATTTACCTAAAAAAGCCCTTGTGTTGCTTCCGTGGTTATGAATTAATGAATTACAAACAGACCCAAGTTGTGTGGGATAGGAACTGTTTCTTCTTTGAATAAGCACACTGTGCAGTGCAGTGACAAAGATAATTGTAGAATGAGTGTAGAAACTGATATCTCTTTTGCTATTTTCAGCATTGGTTAATAAATGATTCTCTCTTTGTCAGGTGGAGTGGCTGAAAAATGAAGAATTGGTTGGCTCCTTTGAAGACGATAACATTGACACTCGTGCTGACCACAATCTGATCATCAATGAAGCCAGACTCTCTGACTCCGGCAACTACACCTGCCTCGCCAGTAACGTAGTCGCAAAAAGACGCAGTGCTACAGCTACTGTAGTTGTGTTTGGTAAGATAACATTGATATGCTTCATTGACTTTATGTGGTGTCTCCTCATTTTTGCTAAAAATACTTCTGAATAGCTCTCTGCAAGTGAAGTCATTAATTATCACATTTTACCTGTTAACTCATTAGGTTATGTACCTCTTTATGATCATTTTCACTTTTGGGTGAACTATTTACTTACTCTCATGACTTTAATGTAATTTTGGGGTTCAACTGGTTTTTATGGATCCCATCAATTTTGATTGTATGGACAAAAACAGTTGAAGCATTGTTTCAGAAAAACTAGACATTTAAAGATACAAGCTAAGACATTTTCACCTAAAGAAGCTTTAGTTTACTTTAAGAGGCTTGCTGAGATTCATACATACCACAAAATGATTCAAACTAGTGCAAAACACTAATAGCGATACCCCGTTCCGAAAGTGCTGATAGGAGGATCAGATGATTCACCTGGTCGAAGACAATCTTGAGAAAGTTCTCACCAGTGAAGCAGCCTTAGGGAAATGCCCACTCTTGAAGCCCAGTATCCATTAGGATGTTCTGTAAAAGGAACACAGAAAGATGATTGAAGTTAGATCTTTCGAGACTTTAGTAGAGGAAAGGATGCAGTGAGACAGATATGTAATTATCTACTATTCCAGTGTTGGTTTTTGAGGTAGACAGTCAGTGAGGACAAGGTTGGAAACGTCAATCTGATATTAGGAAGTATGTATTCTTTGCAGCAGGTCCTATTTTCTTTTATCTTAAGTAGTTTTGTTATGGTTTTTGAGCATGAGTGTGTGCCACTCAAACGGTCCATGTTGGTATTTGGCTAGCTTGTATGAAAGTGGCAGATAATTTTTTTTGCCAGAGTGCAGTTGAATTTGATTAGAATGAGAGACTTTTGACATAAACAAAAAGTCGATAAGCCTGTTAATTTTGCCTCTATAACTATGCATGATTAAACAACTGGTCAAAAGCTCAAATTTTAAAATTTTTTTGAAATGTCTCTTTGGAAAATCTTACACACCCTACATTTTTAAATGGTACTGTATGCTGAAAATTCAACTATGCCATCACAGGAATACATTAGAAAACAATAATTAAATATTTTACAAATTATTGTATTTTGTTGTATTGTATTCACTGTATCAATACAACTTTGGGGAGCATAAGACACTTCTTTTAAAAAAAAACCCTTAATGATTTCAAACTTTTGACCGGTAGTGTTTATGATTAGCTATATTTTATTAATTGCATTTAGCATTCTATTTTCCCTGCTACATGACCTTATTGCAACAAATTTGTTATAAAATTGGTGTTAAAATATCGACAGTATTACGGGTTATACAGATAAGACATATCAAAGCTAGACTACAAAAAGTCACACCAGAGATGTAAGAGAAGATTTTCCTCTAGCCGGTTAGTCATCCTGACCTCTGGGTGTTTTTTTTTTTTTTTTTCTGGCAGGGTGAGTGAAAGGTTGTCTCTCAAGGTCTGTTGTTGTCTTATTCAGCGGAGTATCTCTTTGTCTCTGCAGTGAATGGTGGATGGTCTCTGTGGACAGAGTGGTCTCCTTGCAGCGTGAACTGTGGGAGAGGAGTTCAGAAGCGATCTCGGACCTGCACTAACCCGGCTCCTCTGAACGGGGGAGCGTTCTGTGAGGGCATGTCTGTGCAGAAGATCACCTGCAGTGCACTCTGCCCAGGTCAGATCCTCATCAACCGCAGCACACCCCTGAGGTGCAGCTTGTCCTCCTACATCCAAACTCACCATAGTTATTAGTTTCATTGTAGCACGTCACAGCCATGTTTTACATTCAGAACACATCAGACATCGTAGTGCATTTTCCATTCTGAAATAATTCAATGTAAGAGTATCATTATGGGTATTACTGAGGCTTTACTTCATGTATGTAAATGAGACCTTTTGTTCTCTTATGAGAATGAAGAAATAATCTCTAGCTAGTGTAATTTTATTAGAGGAGTTATTCATGTTATTCTCAGTTGTTTTCTTGTCTTCATGATATTTAAATCAATTTGCGAAGCAGAATTTTTTTATCTGACCACGCATGATTACTGTTGGTTTGCATTATAAGTTTTAATAGTTTCATTTTTTTAACAATTTGTTCACAATTAAGCTTCAAATGAGTGAAACACATTTAATTGGCTTAATTCTTAATTAATCACGCGTTGAGTTTATATATGGTATGTGATTACAATCAAGTAATTATTTGTAGAAATTAAATTAAATAGGAAAACATGTTCATAGTATTCTCAATTGGCTGTTAGGTTGTGGTGCAAAAAATCATTCTTTTGATTAAAAATCCTGTCAGTTATTAGTAGAGAATGTATGAAATTTGTTGTTACTGTTATATAGGTAATTTATTTATCAAATGTTAATTGAATGACACAAAATACCATGTTGATTAATTTCTAAAACCTCTTAAGCATCTGTCCAATTAGAGTTAAATCTCACAGTATTTATTTTCTTCACATATTGTGGAAATGCATCTGTATAAGCAGCAAAACAATATCAGCAACACAAGTGCCTTTGCATATTCAGCTTGACAGTATTACGCTACCATGCAAAAGTTTAATGTTTCATAAGATTTTTTAATGTTTTCAAAGTCTTTTGCGCTCACAAATCCTTGATCACAAATACTGTAAAAACAGTAACATTGTGAAATATTATTGCAATTTTAAATAAATGTTTTTATTATTATTATTTTATTTTAATGTATTTTAAAATGTCATTTATTCATTTGATGACAAAGCTGAATTTTCAGCAGCCATTACACAGTGCCACATGATCATTCACACCAGGTTCACACATACTTTGTTTGCAGTGCATATGGGGTGCTTATTTTTTTCTGTATGCATGTTAATGGATTAGAACATTTACACTGCACAAGGTTGCTTTCCAAGAGTGGTGGGTCTGCAGCAGTGCAGTGATCATTTCTGCACCAAGTGTATTTTTGCTGTGCTACACATGCTGAATTAAAGTGACAGTGCATTGTTTTTGGTAAAAATAAACATGGATTGACACAAAAATGTACTTTTTACACCTTAAACGCATAATTAGTATTCTGTGTTTCACAGTCAACACGTATGGCTTTTTGGCTAGGTTTAAATAGAGGAAAAGAGCACTTTTAGATAAACAAGGCAATAATAGATGACACTGGTGAAGGTAGAAAACAAAGTTCTTTATGAACTGCAGGATTGCTGGTTTTAAATGCAAAAGAAGAGGCAGGAGAGCTGACTGTTTCTGTCAGTGGTAAGTTTTAATTTGAAATGTTTGGGATAACATAAGAAAAGTAGACTATAGGCTGTTTAAATGTTTTGCCACTTGCTTGAACAACGTAATATATAAATCTAGAAGTAAAACGCATTGAATAATACGTAGCTTATATTTATTGCATTTAAACATGAATACGTCTATGAATGATTGTATTACTGTACTGTGTAAAAAAAAATCACAATGCTGAAAAAGCATTTTCAATAACAAGATTTGGATTTGAAATCAAAATAATAGGTAAATGCTTTGCTTGTGGTAAACATCCATGGATCAGGAGTGGAATAAAAATGCGTCCTGTGTGAAACCACAATGAGTCCATGCTGCTTCTTCACCACATACATTTTTGGTATGGATTTCATTCTGAATTGAATGTTTTTGTTTTTGAGCCTGGCATCAGAAATCATTATAAAATGCTTTGGTTCTTAAACATTTCTCATTTCTTTTCATCACAGTTGAAAACTAACATTTTTGTGGAAACCATGATTATTATAATTTATTTTATTTTTTTCAGTTTTCTTAGAAGGTTCAAAAGAATAGCATTTATTTGAAATAGAAACTATTTGTAACATTGTATGTCACTTTTGATCAGTTTAATGCATCTTTGCTAAATAAATGTATTATTTCTTAAAAAAAACAAAAACTTACTGACCCTGAACACTTTTTTTTCTGTCTTAAAAATAAGATGTAGAACAGATTGAAACTGTCCAAGTTATAGATAAAATTGAGAATTTGATCAGTTGGCTAAAAATATGCTAATGTAATGTATGCAATCCCACCAGTGTGGTCAAGAGTTGGACCATTACAACACTTTTAATTAAGTTTATGAAGTCTCTAGGAATCTTGTAAGTTCATCGCTGAGTGCAGTTAATGCACAGAGCAGCTGTTCACCTTCTTTAAACGGCAACCCCGTTGTGTGCTCTGCAGTGGATGGAGTCTGGGAGGAGTGGAGCGAGTGGACGATGTGTAGTGCACAGTGTGAGAGGCAGCGATGGAGGGAGTGCAACTCGCCACCGCCCCGTCACAGAGGCAAGATGTGTGAGGGAGAAGGTCAAAGCACGGAGAACTGCACAGGAGGACTGTGTACGCAAAGTGAGTATGTGCAACTGCCGTGATACATCATAAACACAGTCATTTCATCGATGACAACAGCATCGTCATCATCACATGTTGGTCATGATGTTGCTCACTTGGTACTTGACACAAAGCTCAAGTGTGTGAATTGCGCATTTCGGGTACTGTTATAATTGTCTGCTAAAAGTGGATGAAAGAGACGGCATCATGCCCCGTGTCCCTCTCAATATCTCCCTCGTAGCTGTTATGATGAGAACCCTCTCTGATTTCTCCTCCTTAATGAAGGATGGAAACATCCTGCAGCCTAAGTGATCTAAAACCATCTGCCAGTATCTTCCCGTGGCAACAATGCCAAGCAACAGTATCCACAAATGATGTTGGCATAGCCAGCAGTTGGACATCTACCCGTGATGTGAATCAGAGAGCAGATTTGTAATAAGTATTACAGAGATGGACTGTAATTCTCTCTCCCTTTCTTTTTTCCCTCTCTCTCTTGTTCTGTTTTTTTTTTCCCTGCAGATGGGAAGCTGATGCATGATGTTAAGCCACAGAGTGAGTCCCTCCTCCATGTGAATTCATAATTGCCATACAGATTAGGGAATAAATTAACGAAATAAGCTGTTGCTAATGTCGAGTGAACTTCTGTTTGAGTTATTTTATCTTAAATATCCTTTTTTTTGAATATTTGTGAGAATTTGTGATAGCTATTTTTTTCTCTTCCTCCTTGATTAAGATAAGCTCAAACCCCTCGTATGTCTTCACTTCTACGCTTGGTTACCTGTATCATTATGCTGACAGCAGGTGTCATTTTCAACAAAGTGGAAAAAAGATGCAGAAGATTAATTAGCAAGTATCCAATCTGTCTCTCAATTTGAATTTTAGTATGGAAATTGCAAGCCAACTGAAGCATCCACAGCAAGTAAATTTTACTATGCAAAAATAGTTCTTTGAAAATATAAAATCAAATAATACATTTATATTATAAATTTAAAGTATAAAAACATAAAATAATTAGAGAAAAAGAATAAGAAAAAAACTATTTTACCAAATTTTCTCTAAAAACATTATATTTTCATTGGCAGTGAAACAATAAAATAAATTTGATATTATCTTACCAATTTTTCTCTGCCAGTGGAACAAAATATGATGATTCTCAGTATATTCCTAAATATTATTTTGGTGTCCTTATCAAGATTTTCTGCGTATCCATTTCAGAGAATTGCTAGTCAATGTATTGTGTCCTTTTTTTATGATTATAGAGAGTGAGTGATTGGATGTGGCATTTGAACGTGCTATATTTAGAGGAAGCAACGAGGTGTAATCATTAGATATTAACTCACCTCGTCAAGCATATTATGTCTTAATTTCTCCCCATGTATTATTTTAACCATATTGAGGCACTTTGCAAAACATGATTTTAAATATGTATTAGTACCAGGTGCTTCTGCATTGTTACAGTGATGTGACTCCTCCGTGTGCATTGATGTGTGAGCTGGGTTATAATGTTTCTAATTTAATCTATTAAATCTGTTCCATGATGGACATGCAATTAATTCACCTTTACCCTTGGACAGAAACTTGTTTCCAGCTTGCAGCATGTAATCCTGTTCAACTTTCTGTAGTGCGTCAGGATATTTGAAATGCAGTGCTGTAGTTTTATAAGCATATTCTTCCTCTCATGGCATGATTAATGTCCTCTGTGTCCTTTGTGATCTGGCGAGTTCTGTCTGCCCAACCCTCCTGCTGCAGAGGTCACTTGGGCCAGTGCTGTAGATGCCAGCTGAACAGATGCATCATTGCGTGGGGTGTTGGCACACCACCCTGCCAGTTATTAAAGTAGTAAGAGCCCTGGAATTCACACCTCCCAAACTGCCCTCACGTGCCAAGCATATCTTTATACACTGCTAAACATGTGCATATTGCACCTGTTCCATTTACACAGGTGTCTAAAAGATTTGCAAGTCTAACCGCAATGACCAGGCATGCAGGCATGATGTCTTTAAATGGTTCCCTGTCACCAAAAGTTTTTTTTTTTTTTTTGCACTGTGAAAACATTTAACTTGCATGCAGCTACAAAACTGTTAGAAGAACTATATCTAATTTATCTTATCTTCATTATCTTATTTTACTATCTTTTTTTGTGATTTTCTTAACACAATGTAATAGCAACAATAATAATGGTTATAATAGTAGTAACAGTAGTGATGATGTTGATATTATCATCATTAATAATAATAATAATAATTATTATATAGTATTATATAGTATTCTAGTAATAATTAAATATAGTATTTCATAAAATAATAGTAATAATAATGACAGTAATAATATTAGTATTTTAGTGTTATTAGTAATAATTAGTGTTTTAAATGATTTCTTAACACTACTATTTCATAACAATATTATTATATTATATGATATTATATTAAATATAACATATTTAATTTACAACTATACAATTCTTCTTATTATTATATTAATATGTCTTTTATTATCTGGCACTGTGAAAACATTACAGTTGCACAAATCAAAACTATCACATGAACCATATCTTGTTTTACTATTTCATAGCGCAACAACAACAACAGCAGCAATCATAATAATAATAAATAATTAAATAATGATATAAAACTATAATATATAAATATATTTTATAAAAATATCAAATATATTTTATATAATAAATATATAAATGTATTTATATTATTGCATCACACCTTATAATAATAATAATAATAATAATAATAATAATATAAATGCATACACAATATAATAGTAGTAATAATATTAGTGTTATGACAGTATAAAAGATTAGTTATCTTTGAAGTTATATTTTATATTTTGAAATACTAATACTACTACTAATAATTATTATTACAATGGTATTTTATCAAAGCATGTATGTGCTATTTGGCATATTTTTCTTACATTTTTCCACAATAAATGATGAAGCCTAAGTGTGTGTGTGTGTGTGTGTGTGTGCATGTGCGTGTGTGTATGTGTATGTTTATGGTTGTGTCCCAGGCTTGGAGAACTCTATTGATGTTGCGCTGTACTCTGGTCTGGCTGCGGGGGTGATCGCTGTGGTCGTCCTCATAGTGGCCATCACCCTCTACAGGAAGAGTCAAAGTGAGTATGGAGTGGACGTCATTGACTCATCTGCTCTTGCTGGGGGCTTCCAGTCCTTCAACTTCAAAACCACCAGACAGGGTAAGAGTTCACTGTAGATGAAGTGGTTCGGTTGGATTAATTGATTTATTGTGTTACTGAAGTTTATGTGCCGCTTGTCACAATAACAGGCCAGGCCACAATAAACATTTAGACAATCCCAAATAAATTAATTGCTTGTAAAAGCATACAGACAAACATTCCATAAGAGTCATTTATTCCACAGTAAGACACTAACATATTTCACTCAGACAAACAGCCTCCCCTGAGCAAACACACATTCGCACACAAAGAACTCCAAATCCTTTGACGAGTAAATGTGGAAGGCATGCTACGTTGACTTCAATTCTGTCTTTTAGTCAGCTGTGCAGATAACTTTTGTTGATAAGACCACGACTATAGTCACATGACCCACATTTGGTTCTGCTACATGCGTCCATATTACCATCGCAGACACTTCTGGGTCAGAGAAAGTGATAGCCATCGCCTCGAGGGGTAATCAATCCTGCCTGCTTGTGACAGCACAGTGAAAGGCTGCGACTAGCAGATTGTGTTTACTGTGCTCAAGGCTTGGGATGGTGAAACCCCCCTCCCGTCCCCGACACTTGCATGCAACAGGAAAGAGGGGATCAAGGCTCAGCTGAGCCGCATCTGTCAAGTCATCAATCCTATTTAAAAAGGCCAACTTTCTTGCAGACTCCCGCTGTGCCTTATTTCAACAGCCAATCCGGTTCCCATCAGAGCTCATGGGAAAGACCAAACCCCATGCAATGGAAACGAGAACATGTTGGATGTTCATTAAAGGATGTGGGATGTAGAATGAGACAATAGAAGCTTCTCTAAAGAGTTGTTTGTTTTAAAAGTTCAGAAGTTCCAAATTTGAATGCATTTGATGTCAGTTTTTTTGGATTGCTTTTCTTTTTATTAAGGTAGGTTTTGTGTTATTCATTATATTTTCTATCACTTTTCTTTTTAATTCGCTGCATTATATCTATTGCAGTTTTTCTCAGTATGTAATTATGATAAGTTTCTGAAGTATTCCAGCTGACTTTCTAAATCACAGGTAACAGCATGACACTCCAGACCTTTGCCCGCCAGTCGGCTCTTGAAATCTGAGCCACTGAGTCATTTTAATCACAACTCTAATTCCAGATCTTTCCCCGTAAGGTGCCCACTACATGACTGTTTCATTAACTCCTATCATCCTGCTGCCTCTTCCTTTCATTTTTCTGTCTTTTTTTTTTTTTTTTTTTGATTTTCTGTCCCACAGTGATCATATCCTGCTTCTGAAGAGGGGAAAAACCATTTTGTTGTGGATGGGAATTTAAGAAGTTAAACCATTTAATGTGCTTTAATTTCTTTATATGTCTGGTGAAACTAAATCAGTTTCAATTCTGTGCTATAAGTAGTGGTTAATTCACCTCATGTCATTCTAAACTTGAGTTAGTTTCTTTTGTGGAACACAGAATAATATATTTTGAGAAATGTCTCATACTATTTTTATTTTTTTATTTTTGTCCATACAGTGGATGTAAAAATAGCTTTGGACCCCATTGACTTTTTTTGTGTATGGACAAAAACAGTTGAAATGTTCTCCACAATATCTAAAATATTCTGCAGAAGAAATAAAGTAAACAATGACAAAACTTTAAGTTTGGGCTGAATATATATTAAAAGGATAATGGTGAAGTTGATAATTCCAAACATGCATTTGCATCAGCATTTTTCAAACAGAATCTGTTCCATTCTGACACCTTAGAACTTTGTGGGACCGTTCAAATTCTAAAGGCACACATGTCATCACCCTATTGCAAAACCTTGACCTGCCCAAGCATGGCGACTAGAAATATCCCAAACGCCTGACACCGATCAGCCCAGCCTGGGGTAATTAACGATTTTCCTAAAAATAAAGACCCATTAGCCTCCTGCCTCCCACCGCTCACTGTGCAGCAGCTGGCCAGCAAGGACTAAGTGACTCGAGTGTTAGAGCTACTTTGGCACCGGGATGATTCGTGGGGGCTCGGTGACCGTGTGTGCCTGCTTCAGACAGGAAAAGGTGAGAGAGCAACAGCGAGGGATGAAGACCCCCTTCCAAGAGCTGTACTGAGTTCAAGCTGGGAGGTGACAGATTTAAAAACTTGAAAAACAAAAAGGTCATTTAGACGTAGTTCATATATGTATGTCCTCCTGAGTAGCTAAATTAATTCATTTTACAGGAAAGCATAAATCTCTCATGATGTCACTGGAGAACTAATGCTAACTGTGTTTATGGGTAATGATGAGCAATTTAAGGATGTGACTATTAGAATGAGTCAATCCACAAACAATCTACTGTGAATAAAAAAAAAACAGTAACATGGGAGAAACTAAGCTGAATGCTGTCAAAAGTGTCTGCAGTGTATCTTTGATAAACATTTATAAAAAGAAGTACATTTGCTGCCTGTGTCCGCTTGCTTAATCTAAAATGCCAGCTAACAATGCGTCCATTTTGAAGGGAATAATGCAGTGTACCCAACTTTTTTTTCATCATCCAAACCTCTTAAACTATATACTACTTGAAATAATATTTCAATCATATACAAAACATATGCCAGTGACACATATTTGCATTGTCAAATGGCATGCAGGTAAAGAAATAATTAGTTATTTTGTCATATATCGTGATTTTAACAGCAATGACTTTTCATATGAAAGGTCTCATATTTCTGCTGCTGAAACCAAATAGGACCTTTTTCATGGTCTTTATTAGTATTAGTTTTTAGCTCTTATTATAAAAATGTAGACATAAATATATTACTATTGTAAATTACATTTGTACCATAAAATAAAAAAAATATTATAATAGCTTTTCTTAAACTCTTGAACCCTCTGCAGTTCGCTAATAAACCAGTTCACTGACTTTGTTTCAGTTAAAATGTAATATACTACCAAAAAAATAAATAAAAATAAATTGGATTTAGAACTCTATACTAATCTAACACCTATTCAAAACCATATGTCAGGTAGTTAGATTTTGAAGGGCCAATGATTTAATAGTAAAAATAATCCTAAATAAATAATTTAGTGGGTGCCAAGGCACTTTCTTATCTCACATACTTAAAATTGTCCTTTTCACTGTTGTATTTTTCAAGATTAGACATTTTTTTCCTTTTTCCAGCACTCTTTAGATTAATATTTTAGCCAAAACAGCAAATTAAATATTTAATCCTTTTCTACTTGCACGCCTTGATTTTCAGGCCATGGTCTGCTGCACTGGAGCTGGTCTGTCAAGACCACATCTAACTGTATTCGTCTCTTTTTAGCTGTATCGACAACTCCTATAAAACCCCCAAAATATCACAGACTGTGTTTTCATCTTCCCAGGCAATCCACTTCTGCTGAATTCCTCCATGCAGCCCGATATAACTGTTGGCCAGACGTTCAGCAGCCCGATCTGCTTTCAGGACTCCATAGACAAAGAGCTCTTTGACCCCCTGCCAGACAAGGTCAAAGTTCAGAGCTCCTTTATGGTTTCACTAGGTGTGGCGGACCGGGCCGAGTACCATGTGAAAGCCCATCAGGAGACCCTTCCAGCTAACCTTCACCCAAAGTACAGCACTGTGGAAGGAAAGAAGACCACTATGATTGCTCCTAATGGCATTCACACACTCAGGAAGACTCAGTTTAAGACAAGCGCTGTGTTTGGGCACCTGGGTGGCCGTTTGGTCATTCCAAATGCAGGTGAGAGAAAGTATGTGTTCGTATTAGGTATTAAGTATTTTATATTAAGTTATTTTTATTCAGTCATGAGCATGAATGGATTTAATCTTAAGGTACAGTACAGCTGTAGTCATTTGTATTCTGTTAGCAATTGGATTAGATGGAGATCACCTAATAAAAATGAAAATGCTGTCATTTGTTCACCCTCATTTCCTTCCACACCCTTAAACAGTAGCTTTGGTATCTGTGAACAGTATGCAAAATATCTCTAATCATCTGTTTGCATCTAATAAGTGCACTAAAACCAAATGTTCTCTTTGGCTGATGCTTGTAAAGGTCAACAATTCACTGAACCCACTCTCTGAGGTCCTTGTGTTGAAGGGTTCTTAGGGCCAAAGAAAAACACTTTGTTTCATGTCAGATTCAGAGAAACTACAGAGAACAAGAGGATTTTATTAGTTTACATAAAACACAATTATTGTTATTTTTACTTTTGAGTGGGCAAGAGGAAGTGAGGAAAATAAAGGCAGACTACATAAAACAACTATTGTTATTAAAATACACAAGTACTGTTATTATCTGTAGACTGACTTGAATAAATTAGTAAAGACGAAGAGGGGGATTACAAAGTATTTGTCTTCTAAACACATTAAAAATATCTGCTGCTGAGGGTATTGTGTACATATTAACTTTTCGCAAGATTGTAGTCATATATAATATATAAGCACTTAATATGTAAATATAAGAACATGGAATCATTTTTTAAGCCTTTTACTGTTTTAATGAATGCTCATATTGGTAAATATTTCATGGGGCATAGGAATCAATGCGTATTGTGTAGCTACACATAAATAATATCTCACTGTTAATGTTGATGTTGATTTTCTAGGAGTAAGCTTGCTGGTACCTCACGGGGCGATTGCTGATGACACCTCTTGGGAAATGTACATGCTCATAAATCAAGAAGAGTCTAGGTAAGACTGTAGGTGACATCTGTATCACTTTCATATTGTTGGATAAGCATTAGCGTTTCTTCTCAAAGGTTCAGGCAAAAAAGAAAAGAAAAATATATATATATTCACTAGTGCTGGGCAATGATTAAAATTTTTAATTGTGATTAATCGCATGATTTTTCTGTGATTAATCACATTTTTATGCACACTTTTTCATTTAAAAGTACTGGTATATGAACAAAGGTGCAATAATATTTGGTTTGCAAACACTTTAAACAAATAAGTTGTTTTTTTGCAGCAGTATTCCTTTTACAAAGTAGCAGTTAAAATATTTCTTGTAAATCTTAACTTAAACATTAATGTAATCAAATTATATATAAAACCAACGCTATTTGCCACTGCCAGGGCATTAACGTTTTTATAGAAAATATTTTATAGTTTGTTATAGAACAAGTTATGCTCAGAGTCCAGAGCCTTGATCATAATATTATAACAGGCACCTTCCGAGACCCTCGTGGGACCCAACGCAACAGAGACGCGTGTGTGAGGGATGAGGGAGAATAAGGGTGAACTCACACTAGGGCTGTGCGATTAATCGAAATCATAATAAAATCACGATTTGAGCGTGCGCGATTTCTAAATCGCTTTATTGCACGATTTTCCACGGTCCCGACCTCCCGCAGTATGCTATCCGATCCAATCAGAATGCAGCGCACCTAAGTGGAGCGTGAGAACAGAACAGACTGGGCATATGCCTAACTCCAGGTTCACACACTCTGTCTGTGATGCGTATTTTTTGCGAGCCCATGTTAATGGATCAGAACGTTCACATTGCACGCGGTAAAAGATGTGAACACAAAAGGTTAGAAATCGAGAGGTGCGAAAAGAATGAATATCTAGCGCATGAGCATAGAGAGAGTTGTGAGTGAGTGAGTGAGTGAGTGAGTGAGAGGAGACATGTTTTAAGTGTGCGCACTCTCTCCGGACGAGAGCAGTGTGTATCTGAGCACGCGTGTCTGGTTTTGTGACAAAGCAAAGGAAATCTGCGTGCGAGCGGAGAGATTTGCGCTCGCGCATTATTTTAATGTGCTTTCGCGTTACAATAATGCGTTCTCGCTGCTGCTTCTGAACCGCATACACATACTGTATACCCACTGCTGACGGAGTACGTGTGAACCTTGGGCAATAAATCTTATTTCAGCACCTGAGGCACTGCTACAATGAGCTCTATGAACAATGCATGGCAAAAAAAAAAAAAAAAAAAAAACGCTCTGGACACGGGTTTTATTTTTTTATTTATTTTTTTGCCATATGTCTAGACATTTTGTTTGACATCTTTACTTCGTGATTATTTTGACTTCTGTCTGTTCTAGAGGCATGTCACAACTTTTTGATAAAGCTCTCATTGGTTTTCTTTTGGAAATATGTTTCAAATTTATACTGAATGCATTTATGACTAAAGCATGTCTGTGTGTGTCAAAATCGTGATTAAAATCGAAATCGCAATATTGATCAAAAAATCGTGATAGGTTTTTTTTGTCCATATTGCACAGCCCTAACTCACACTAGGCAATCTTAACCGTGCCCGAGTGCCGGAGTGCAGAAATTCTAATACGTGCAGCATGATTGCATTAACATTTTTGAGCGGAAAAAGTGAATGATCTATAAAGCAATATATTGTTATAGGGCTGTGTGTTACAGTGTCCCAAACGACTCAAAATAAACCACAAAGTTAACACAACGATGCACTCCACTGTGCTGAGCGAGAGCGCTTTTCTGCTGTCTTCATGTGCCATCGTAAACTTACTATTTCATATATATATATATATATATATATATATATATATATATATATATATATATATATATATGTATATATATAAAATATATATTAAAACACTTCAAATTTCTATTATTCAAAAACCTTTATACTAGACCCGGCATTATACAATAAACAGCCAGCCATCACAACAAAATGATGGACTCATTTCATAAAATGTTTCATTCACATAACCTGCATATCATGCCAAAAGAGAGATCCAGGTTTAAAAAATTTGAATCGTTAAAAATTTTCAGGCTATAGTGTCTCCATACTTTGGTTTTGATATTGAAAAATACAGTATTGATAAAAAGAATGTGTAATGTGTAATTTTTTTTTTTTTTATGCATTTAATTTCAGCTTCCACCATTAAATTTTTGTCTTTCAAGGACATACCTTTATACAGCTGTAGGGTAGTTCTCGCTGTAGCACAAATGAAAATGACACTGCTACTTACACCAGTGATGAAAGTAAGTTCAGATAGAATAGCTAAATATGTGGTAGAGTGTTGCTAGAATGTGACTATATTGTTAATGCACTTAACTGTGTATCATTAAATCAATATGAAGTCTAGTTTATACAGTGGTTTATTAACAGTACTGCTTTGAAAGGTTACATATTTAAAGTCAGATGCTTCTGCTTTAGTTACACATTAGATGAAATAGATTCTAATTAGGTAAATGAAAATGTCAGATACATTGGCATTATAAGTTTTTATAAGTGGTTGTGGTATATGGGTATGGTTGTCTGTTTTAGGGGAAGAAATTCCATTAGTTGGAACAAATGAATATAGAATTCTGATATCAGAATTTACTCTTATCATCAAGACTGTCTTGCCTTAAATTGATCTCGCCTGATTATAAATATTAGAGATGGATTCTGACTTCACACTGGAACATGTAATGCTATAAAAGCACTGTCAAACAAGCAGAATTCTGACTTTATGAGTTATTGAACTCTTTTAGTTGAAAAGCTGAAGTCTGATTATGTCACCAGCTGTGACTTGATTTTCTTTTATCACATAGAACATGGTTCACAGATGTGAGTCTTTTTTATCCTGATCATTGAGTGATCATTTTATGTGCGTTGTTTTGGCATTTACAGGTCACGGTCTACAACCCCACCCGAATCTTTCCCCATAAAACTTTCTTGAGAGTTTCTGAAGGTCTTAGATTTTGACACGTTGTGTATTATGTATTCTCAGCATGTAAAAGGTAATGACCCTGCGTGAGCCTTGATGTGTCTCTGGAGACAATATGACTGTTGCACTCTGCCAAAACCTGAAGGAGATCCAACACAACTTCCTGTCATTGCTCAGACTGAATACATCTTCATAATGACACCGGATAATGGAGGAAACAAATGATGATTGCAAAATGAGGACATTATGAGTCTGTGGCAGAACACTGATTTAGCCTGGAGCCTTGAGTTCAAGGTGCACTCAGTAATTTTATCCTCACTAAAAATGTTTTACTTATAAATAAATAAAATGTATAACACTCTTTACAAATTATGTTAAATGATGCACACGAGGTGAAGGCTTCAGATATTATCAGTGACCTACATGGAATGGGTTGTGACTTAATGAGATCACTTTAGGTGTGCAACATAAGCTTATTGTAAATGCGCGTCATTACCTGTTTTTGCAAAACTCCAAAAACTTGCATATACAATTAACTGCAGTATAGCTACAACATCTTCCCTTTTCTTTTCACACAAATTATGAGTATGTGGACAGATTATCGATTTATCAAGACTTATTTTTGCACAATTCCTTAAATAATTCTTTATGACTTTAAAACACTTAACATAGTGTGTGATTTGTAAACTAACACATTTTCACATTTGCATCACATGAGCAGCATTTGTATGGCCTTTCCTATAAAGACTTGTAGAAGCAAAATGGCATGATTGCTTTAGCATATGCATTTTTATCTCATGTTTGAGCTCAATATTTTATATGACATTTTTAATGTGTCTTTGTGTTTTTAGGTCTGCTTATTTTTGGTTTTTGGTCTATAAAATCATCTACAATGATTTTATCTTGGAATTTTGCATATGCGATTTTGCATAGATTTGCACAGTATTGAATACTATTTTATAAGATTCTTGTGATTAATGATAATAGCAGCATTGTAAAATTGTATCTTAAAAGGGTTCAGTCTAAAATGACAAACCAGCGCTGCTTCCAAACCTGTATGATTTTCTTCTGTGGATGACAGATAGAGAAACTGATCATGTAGCTGCTCTTTTTTTTCAGTGCTAGTGGATCAGGATAATCAGGCTCCCAAAAGGACAAAAAGCATTATAAAAACATCGAAAAATTAGTTCACTGTAAAATGAATGCACTGTATTTCAAAGCCTGTGTAAGTCATGGCTAAGTCAAAGCCTGTGTAAGTCATGCCAGTTTGGGTCATTATTCACAGACATCTTGCTTGAAGAGCAGTTTGGACATTGTGATACAACGCCTTTTGTGTTCATGTTTCAAATGACATAAGGATGAGTATGTGATTATGGACTTTTCGTTTTTGTGAAACTATTCCTTGAAAGTCAAGTTACTGATCAATGTGCCACACTGAAGTCACGATCAGATGCCCAAATGAAAGAATTAATACATAATGGAAGTATTAAGTTTGCCTGTTGCCTCCTACAGTGTCTGCAATTGCTCCAGCACTCTGCCGTCTGACCCTCTAGCAGTGACTCATCAGTCTTTTTGAATAATGCTTCTCAATATAGGCCTAGAAGCTTGCAGGGTAAGACCCTTGATGATGAGGAGGAGAGTAGTAAAAAACATGACAAGCTACTTAAGGTACTAGAGTGGAAACTCATTAAAAAGTGCAGTTCCTTATGCAAGCCCCATCTGCCCCCATCCTTGACTCAAAAATGCAAACCAGTGTTTTGTTACAATGAAGAACTGTTTACATAGAGAAATTTGATCTTTTGTAATGTGAATACCAGAGAGGTCTTACCTCGCATTGCCATTTTACCTTTATTTTCTCTCTCTCTCTCTATATATATACATTTACCGGCCACTTAATAGGTACACCTATTCAATTGCTTGGTAACACAAATTGCTAATCAGCCAATCACATGTCAGAAACTCAATGCATTTAGGCATCTAAATGTGGTGAAGACAACATGCTGAAGTTCAAACCGTGCATCAGAATGGGGAAGAAAGGGGATTTAAGCGACTTTGAACGTGGAATGGTTGTTGGTGCCAGATGTGCTGGTCTTTGTATATAAAAAACTGCTGATCTACTGAGATTTTCATGCACAACAATCTCTAGGGTTTACAGAGAATGGTCCGAAAAAGAGAAAATATCCAGTGAGCAGCAGTTGTGTGGACGAAAATGCCTTGTTGATGTCAGAGGTCAGAGGAGAATGGGCAGACTGGTTAGAGATGATAGAAAGGCAACAATAACTCAAATAACCACTCGTTACAACCAAGGTATGTAGAATACCATCTATGAACGCACAACACGTCCAACCCTGAAGCAGATGGGCTACAGCTGCAGAAGACCAAACCGGGTGCTGCTCCTGTCATAAGAACAGGAAACGGAGGCTACAATTTGCACAGGCTCACCAAAATTGGACAATAAAAGATTGGAAAAACATTGCCTGGTCTGATGAGTCTCGATTTCTGCTGAAATGGTAGGGTCAGAATTTGACGTAAAGAACATGAAAGCATGGATCCATCCTGCCTTGTCTCAACGGCTCAGGCTGGTGGTGATGGTGTAATGATGTGGGGGATATTTTCTTGGCACACTTTGGGCCCTTTAGTAGTGATTGAGTGTTTCCTTCCTGCCTTGTACTACCTGAGTATTGTTGCTGACCATATCCATCCCTTTATGACTACAGTGTACCCATCTTCTGATGGCTACTTCCAGCAGGATAATGCAATGTCACAAAGCTCAAATCATCTCTGACTGGTTTCTTGAACATGACAATGAGTTCACTTTACTCAAAGGGCCTCCACAGTCACCAGATCTCAATCCAATAGAGCAGCTTTGGGATGTGGTGGAGTGGGAGATTCGTATCATGGATGTGCAGCCGACAAATCTGCAGCAACTGCATGATGCTATCATGTCAATATGGATCAAAATCTCTGAGGAATGTTTCCAACACCTTGTTGAATCTATGCCACGAAGAAGTAAGGCAGTTCTGAAGGCAAAAGGGGGTCCAACCCGGTGCTAGTAAGGTGTACCTAATAAAGTGGCCGGTGAGTGTGTATATATATATATATATATATATATATATATATATATATATATATATATATATATATATATATTTGTGTATGTAGAACATCATTTGAATTATGTAAAGATAATAAACCATTCGCTTGAGTGGTTGTGTTTTTTGCTTGATGTTCAAATACACCCTGGAAATGAAAAAATAACTGAAGGACAATGTTTGTGTCTCAAGGATGTTTCAGACATTCATCATGCATTGTCCTTCATACAGCCTCTTTTAGTTAAACCTGAATGAGTTTTGAATCACACTGAAGTTCCTACAGACCTGACATGCCTGAATAGTAATTAGATGTAAATAGAAGAACACTTGAAGAGAGTTTGGAAGAGGACAGACTGATTGGCTGTAAAGAGTGTTTTAGTGCTTATTCCCTCTTCAGCAAAGCTGAATTAATAAAAATTCAGATAAACTGTAAAAGCTTATGGCGTCCTTTGGGCATGCAAAAGTCCTTAAAGCGAGTTCTGCTGCTGTGGTGCTCCTAGATTTTCAATTTGGAGTGAATTTTCTATTACAAAGTGGTTAGAAAGACAAAAAGAACAAAACTTTGGATATGCATGGCAATTTTAATGCTTTATTTAAAGTATGAGAGGCACTTTTTTTAGCTTTTTTATTTTATCAGATAAGTTTGATAAACTATTTACCTAACAGAATTATTTATTAATATTATCTAACTCAGTGTTGGCTAAATATACAACTTTTGTTCACGGTTCACAGCTTTAATTGGCTCAGTTGTTCCTATTAAATGTTGATGTCTATCCAATGTTTATTGCTAGAAAATAAAATCAAAAGGTCAACAATATGTATAAATTTTTTCATGTTGTACAAACTATGCAGTGTTGATAGCCGATAGCCGAAAGACTTCCCCTTCCTAAATTTGCATAAAAGGCCAAAACCTTCATTAACTCTTTCTCATTAATGCATTTTATGTTATGGTTTACCACCACAAGCAAAAGATGGAAGGTAGAGATAATGGCCAGAAGATCATAAGCAATGACTAATGAATATGCAGGAGCTGCTAAATGACTCCAGTGTCCTCAGAGAATCAGTAGCTTCCCCTAAATCAAGGTTCTCTGAGTCGTGTTTTTAATGATTCGGTAGACTGCAGACGTGACAGTTTTCATCATTGTATTATTTATGCAGTATAAAAAGAGTTGTGAGCACATTTTTCTGTCAGTGTATTTTTTATTGTTTTGTATTCATTTTTATTTGATTTAGCTAAATGTGTTGACTATTTTAATTGTTGGCCAAAGGGGTCTAGTGTATATCTCAAGCAGTCTAGTGTAATGCTAATGATATCATTTTTTGATTCTCAAGAATGGCATGCATTGATAACTTAGAATGCAGTGTAACCTGCTTTGAGTAAAGCATCTGCCAAATGCATGCATTTGTTTAAATTTATTTATTTATTTATTCACACTACCACTAAAAATATTTCTGAAAGAAGTATCTAACCAAGGCTGCATTTATTTAATCAAAAAGAGTTAAAATAATATTATGAAAATGTATTACAATTTAAAATAACAGTATTCGGTAACTCCTTAGAATAAGGTTCTATTAGTTAATGTTAGTTAACTATTTTAGTTAACATGAACTAAGCAAGAACAATCCTTCTACAGCATTTATTAATCTTAATTAATGTTAATTTCAACATTTACTAATGCATTATTCAAATCAAAAGTTGTGCTTGTTAACATTAGTTAATGCATTGTGAATTAGCATGAACTAACAATGTATTTTCATTAACTAACATTGATAAAGATTAATAAATACAGTAATAAATGTATTGTTCATTGTTTGTTCATGTTAATTAATACATTAACTAACATTAACTAATGGAACCTTATTCTAAAGGGTTACCCAGTTTTCTTTAAATAATAATAAATAATATATTTCAAAATGTTATTTATTCTTGTGATGGCAAAGCTAAATTTTCAACAGCCTTTACACTCGTGTCACAGTGCCATGATCCTTTAGAAAATCATTCTCATATGTTGGTTTTGTGCTCAAGAAACATTTTTTTTATTATAATTTTTGTTGAAAACGGATTTGCTGCTTAATATATTTTTGTGAAAACACTTTTTTAAGATTTTTTGATTAGTAGAAAATTTATTTGAAATAGTAATAGAATATATATTTTGTAAAATAATTGTACATACTGTCACATGCATCAATTTTAATTCATCCTTGCTGATAAAATAAAAGTATATATATAAAAATATATATATACATCTACTGACCCTAAATATATTTTATTTGTATCAAAATAAATAATGGTGTGGTTTCTCTTGCAGTTATCAATGATATATACATTTTTATCTTTTTGGTTTTTCATTTTGTCTACTAGTGCCCAATCAGAGGAAAGGTGTGAGATTCTGTTAGGGCCAGAGATCACGTATGGACCTCCGGGGCTAAACCTGTCCTATCCTGTTGCCATGACGATAGCTCATTGTGCTGAAGTCAGCGCTGAAAACTGGAACATTAAACTCAAGAGACAAACCAAGGACAACAAGTGGGAGGTAGGAACAAAGACATGACTTCTGTGTTTTTTTACAGCAAATTTATTTTAAATACTTTTCTGTGTGATAGCCTGTCATAAGCATGCCAGATTGAAAACATTCTTAATTATTAGCGATGGGCCAATATAGTACAATGCACTGGCAACCTTTGTCAAAATAACATTTAAAAAATGATTTGACAATTTACTCAGTTAAATATATACCGCCACCCCCTGATGATTAAACGTTTATGTTGCCATTTAGATACATTTATGAAGTCGTTTGATACAGTTAACCTGGCAACATGTGCCATGAACCAATTATGAGTGAAATTCATTTGAACCACATCCTGTAAAAGCTCATGGGAGCCTTTGAGGCGTGCATGTTTTAAAATGTGTTGATTAGGGCGATTGTGCGCTCTTGACAACAAGAGATCCAGGGACAGCAGTTCCTCAGAGGAGGCTACGGCAGTGAAGTGCTCAAGGAAAAAACAATTACAGTCTGTAATAGCTGGGGAGACACACAGTTCATGGCAGTCAAACAGCAGGAGCATCGGGACAAGGCGTCCCATCAGACCCAAGATATATCGATCTGGTTGTGCTAGAGGACCACCTGAAATAAGAGCTGACACGAGGCAATCAGGACAGGAGTCATGGACGGGACCTCCCTCCTGACCCGACTACAATCACTCACATTTGTCCTAGTCTCATGTGTTTTACTCTGGTGTCAGCCTCTGAAAACCTAAAACTGTCATCACGGTTTGAAAGTTGATGTATTAATGAAAGCTTACCGTAGCGGCACAGAGTTTGTTTATTGTGAGCCACTAGCATTATTGAAGGTGATTAGATAATAACCTTCTTTTTGTGTCAGACCACCAGCCTGAGTCATTATTTAGATGAATTTCACATTGTTCCAAAGCATGGTACTTATCCTTGAGATTACAACCAGCAGTCCTCACGAAAATGCATTTGCTGACAGTTTTTCCCTGGCTTTTAACAGTTTTATTTGAACCAGTGACAGCTCCAGTGTCGGTGATGACTGAAGTAATTACATAAAAACTGCTGGTTAAATCACACACTTGTCAAAGAAAGACTGCAGTAGTACGAATTTCTATCCCTTCCACATGCGCCACATACTTTATCAGTTGACAAAGAGTGTTTTTTTTCTGATGATGTCATTCTGTTTGATATTTATGTTGCTTTGAAGAGCTGCAGTCACATAAATAAATGGTCGTCTGTCAGAAAAATGAAAAGAACCTGTATTGTATGAATGTCTGTGCTTGACTTGATGTTAGCCTAACCTTGTCAAAGAAATACAGAGGTGACCTCGCTGATGCGTGATTTGTGAGTGATTCTAAGTCAGTGTGGCAGAATGAATTTAGCTTTTTCCACTGATCACTGGCAAAAATATGGGCTGAGCTGAGATTATTTCACATGCTGAGGTGAGAAAAAAATCTTGCAGTAGTCTGTATGAAGATGGTTTCTTTGAAGGCTTTCATTCCAATGAGAAACCTCTTAGAATTTAAAGCTACATTTATGAGATGTTTTCTGGGGAGTATCATTTCACTTTGAACTTTTTCATAGCACTGGGCACCAAAACAAATTCACTGCATCCTACATCTTGGTGAAATTATCATTAAAATAAAAAATCATATGTACCATTACATATTATAGTCTCATTTACTATGTTAGAATTAGACTTTGTAGACAGCTCTTTGACGTGCTCAGCGTCTGATAATCTTGTTAACTGATAAAGAACTGACAAGGTTAATTAACTTTTATTGCTAATGTTTACTACGTTTTTATTGTGACAGAAAGAAAAGGCTGCTCAGTTAAAGGGATAGTTCACCAGGATGAATTTCCCCTTTATGGAACAAAAAAGGGTATATTTTAAATAATGTACTGGTGGCTCTTCTCCATGGAATTACGATAAGCTTCAAGCCTCAAGCTTCAAAACTGGCATAAAATCTCCTTAAAGGGATATTTCACCCAGAAATGAAAATTCTATCATCATTTACTTCTATTATCATTTACATCCTCAAGTTACTTAAAATCTTGTTGTCTTGTGTTTGAAGAAGGTTACCATTGACTTGCATTGTATGGACCAAAAAAAAAAATTATGCAGGTTATAATGCATGATGGTCGGAGAATTAAAAAAAAAAGATATTTAATTATTTTTTAACTTATAACTTGTCCCTTTAAAGTTCATACATCTTGTGAACTATATATTTCATACAATGAATACAAGTATTCATTAGAAAGTTTATAAAAAGGTCAATATTTTGAAAGAGTCACTTTACCATGATTTGATCACCTCTTTCTTGGTTCACAGGAAATAATGTCAGTAGACGATGAATCAACCTCCTGCTATTGCCTGATGGACTCGCATAGCTGTCACTTGTTGCTGGATCAGCCGGGCTGTTATGCACTAGTGGGGGAACCCATCACTGATGCTGCCATAAAGAGACTAAGGATTGCTGTGTTCGGCAGTGTGGAGGCCTCCTCCATTGACTACAGCTTGCGAGTGCACTGTGTAGACGACACACCGCATGCCTTTCAGGTGACAGCAGGACAGTGAATGTGGTTGTAATCACATTACTTTAATAGAGTGCAACAATCTGAAAGTAAAAATCCCATTCATTTCTGTAGGGGAACTGATTATTAATGATAACTTACTGAGCTACAATAAGTGAAAATGTGACGTGATATACAGCCAAGTATGGTGACCCATAATTCATGCTTTGCCTTTAACCCATCCAAAGTGCACACACACAGCAGTGAACAGACACACACCGTGAACACACACCCGGAGCAGTGGGCAGCCATTTATGATGCGGCGCCCGGGGAGCAGTTGGGGGTTCGGTGCCTTGCTCAAGGGCACCTCAGTCGTGGTATTGCCATCCCGAGACTCAAACCCACAACCTTAGGGTTAGGAGTCAAACTCTCTAACCACTAGGCCACAACTTCCCCCAAGATAGTCAGTAATGTAGGCTTTTGTTAGGCCACATTTGTTAAACATATTTAATTTAATTTATTTATTATTCATCATGTTATCAACTGATTTCTTAGTGAAAACCACATTTATCCATGATTCTAGTTTTATATAGTGCTCCGTTGTTTTTAATATGGATATCATTGAAAATGCTTCTTGGGATTGTAGTTCACCCAAAAATACCAATTTTATGAGAATATACTTATCCTGAGGCCATCCAAAATCATTTAAAATACTTTTCAAATACTTTTTTGCTTCAAATCAAAGTTTCTAAATTGTGCTTCACCTTGTAGCAAGGGTGGTTTGGTTCATGGCTTATAACTCTTAAAGACGTTTTTTTTCCCCTATGGGGAAAACTTGGCTGCTGAAAAAGTAGGCAGGTACTGTAGCATTCTATATTTAAATATCTATAAGAACATTTATGTATTTTAATGTAAATCTGTGGTGCATCACAAGAAGATCATAGTAATGCTGGACTGCATTTGCAGTAGGGTCCAAAAGTCTGAGACCACTGGTGAAAGAGTGGGTTTAGAATTATGGTTTAATTGTGTGATCAGAATGTCTGCTTTGGTCAGTGCTATTTTCAGACACACAACCAGAGGATACAAAAGTCAAAGTCAATTATTGTTGTCTTGCATGAGTGCTCGGATTCCTGTGATACACACACACATACACACACAAAGAGAACACTCATCTTTGCAATGCAGTGAAACACAAAGCAGTTTTGACAGATGAACACTGCCACGCATGAAATCAAAGAAGCCAGTAATCAATTTAAATTCAATTTTCTTTTCAAAGCTTTAACCAGCACTTTGTTTGAAAGCTCTTTTTTTATATTTCTGAATGTTTATTAGCTGTAGAGCTTTTGTTCCTTCCAAACACTGTACCTTTTTTTAGCTACTCAAAATCAAGTTCAGATAATATTTCTTATATTGAATTTGAACTATAATGGATTGACAAGATGTTTTACACTTTAACTTGGCTTTAGTGTTTTAGCCTTTTTAGCCATTGCAGTATTTCTCTTCTGAACTGGTTAAACATTTAGCACCTCCTAAGCGGAGTAGCTCCAATAGTGTGGTTCTTGCTTATGGTTGTCTAGTCTGTCCACATTTTCTTTCTATACCACTTTCTGCCCTTCCCTATGTTTTCCCCCAGTGTTCTCACTCTGTTTTTCCTGTACTTCCATTTTATACAGAGAGTGGTTACTGCTGAAACCAGTAGAGGAGGTCAGCTTCTTGAGGAGCCCAAGATGCTGTTCTTCAAAGGAAACTGCCTCAGTCTGCAGGTGTCTATCCAGGATATCCCCCAGTTTCTGTGGAGCATCAAACCATTCACCACCTGTCAGGTAACATGCTAAAATTGGTAACCTGCCCTGACCAGTACTGTAATGTACACAACTGTGTTGTAGACATCCGAGGTAAAGCTAGTTTATACACTCTAAAAAAAATTTTTTCTAAAATGATGGATTAAAAAATGACCGCTGCCAGGCTATTTGGCAACCCAGTGTTGGGTAAAAAATGGACAGAACACATGTTGGGTTGTTTTGAACCAACTCGTTTTATACATGAGTTTTCTCATTTTCTCGGGTTTTATACACAGTTTCAGGGTTGTATTTTGACAGTGCTGGGTTAAACAACCTGATGCTGAAGGTTAATCATTTCAAATAATATTAATGTAATCTGTTCTCTGTTATGGACAGGGGCAGTTCATACATTTCAATATGTCAAACAAATAGCATACTAGATCAACATCAGTGGTTGCACCATTTGTTTGGCAGGAAGTGAAGCTTACATATGGTGGCTCTTCGTAGGGCTGGGCGATTTGACATAAAATCAAAACCTCGATTAATTGAACACTTTACCTCAGTTTTGATTATTTTTCTAAAAAAATAAAAATGTATTATTCTTTTGTCCTCATGGTTCATTAAAGGGTTGTAGCGTAAAAATACTCCACTATTAAATGTGGGATTTTTTTTCTAATGAAAGAGTGCATTTCTTATCTTTGTGATTTTAAAATAATTGAAGGAAACAAACTATTTATGGTTATTTATTGAATATTTCGAACAATTGAAATCAATGCTGGCTTGAAAAGAAGACGTCTTATGAAAAAAAAGAGACATTTCAGTTTTATTTTAAAAAGCAAGTTTCCTAAAAAAAAAAAAAAAAACAGAACTTCTCTTGTAAATTAATATTATTTTAAATAATGCAATGTGAAAAGTACAAATGTTTTTAATAATGGATGCATGCAAATAGAAAACTGCTGTTTGAGAGAAAAAGCATGGCACCATCTCATTGATCTTGTCCTCTCAATCTATATGTGTATACTTTAGGTTCCAACTGACTGTTTACACAGAACACGTCTTTGTGTCTAAAACTGCAAGACAGTGCTCAGGAATGGTTTTTAAAAAAGCACAGCGCAGAATGCCTACACCATTGTGTTATGTCAACCTGCTACTGTAAACAAAAGCTCGCAATGCTTGCCTGCCTCCGGGGTCTTCTGATTGGTCCACTGTTTAGGAACTGACATTGATGAGCGGTGCTGCGTGACTGCGTCTAAAAGTTTAAATTCTTTTAACGTGCAACTTACGTGTGAGACACTGCAAAACACACTGGTCATACACATCTGTATAGCGCTGACGCGGTAGTATGTTTTCAAGGGGAAAGTATTAATAGGATTAAAAAACTGAAATAACCGACATTGGAAAATTACATCGGTTACAGGTTCTTAATTTCGCTTTCAATTACTTTTTGATAAATCGTCCAGCCTTAGTTCTTCGTAGCTCTAGTGTATGCTGCATTTGTAGAAGCCCGCAGACATTAGCTGCAAAGCAAATATAAACAAAAAAGGTATCATGTGAGACTAAATGCATTTTCCTGTTTCTACAGTAATAGTTTGATAGGAAAACAATGTAATATAAACCATAATTTCATTTAAGAAGATTCCTCACAAAATTTGTCTGGTTTTGACCAGTTTGGCTACCCAACACTGTGTTACACAGCAACGGAGTTAACCAAAAACTATCCAGCACTTGGGTAAAAAACAATCAAATCACCCAATGAAATGACCTGAAGGGCTGTACCCAGCATTTGGGTTAAGGGAAAAAATAACCCAGAACTTTTGTAGAGTACACATAATATGAGGTAATTTTATGCAATCAAGATTTTTGTTCTGTTTTTTTTTTTTTCTGTTTTTTTTTCTTCTGGTTTTTTTTCAGTCATTTAGCAAGATATTAAAGCTTGTTTTTTGAGAACATAAATTCAATTAAATATTTCTCTTTTTTTAAGCATTAAACTGCCATCTTGATGTTAGATGTATTTACTGGCTAATATTATTTTATTCATTTTTATTATTTAATAAAAACAATTAGCAAGTGAGGTAAGGAAAAATAAACTATTCTCTGAAAACAAGTCTTAATATGCAATTATGCTTCAATTTTGCAAAGTAATTGTGTCATGTTTCAACATTTTTCTAATTTCCAATGCAAAATAAGACAAAAATACAGGGTTTTAAATACACTTTCCTGACTTTTCTGTGCTTTTATGATAAGAGCAGTAAGCCATAAATTTAAATAAAAAAATCTAGTCTGCATATGTGAACTTCTTATAGGAAGCATAGAGTAATAGTTTTAGTTTTCATTCATACAGCACTACAAGTTTCAACTCTGAAGACCGACACTGTCCTACCTAGCGTGCACATACAGAGTGACAAGTGTTTGGTTCTAGGTTTCATCAGTTCAGAGGTGCTTCTGCCTCCTGGAACATGCTTTAAGTATGCCTACTTGAGGGAGAAATTAATCCCGGCATTAAGGCATCTGCTGTCCCATCAAGCATCTCTTCTGCTCAGGGTTCCTATCACTGTTGACATGGAGCATCTCGCAGGTCATTTCAATATGCAGTGCTGGAGAAACAGTACAGAAGAGGTCAAGGACACTCCCTGCAGACGTGCTGCTTCACAGAAATTAATTATACATCAAAGGCAATTGCTTTCCCTTCTGCTGTCCTGCTTCCAGATACGGTGTGTTGTACATAACCCAGCACCGACCCCTATCATCAGAATTAACAGGGATTAGAGTTGGTGTCTCTTTTGTACTGATGGTCTCAAAGACGAGTCTCTTAACACGCATGCTTCCACATTTTTCATGGATCAGACACTTTCGCTGACTCAGCTCTCTGATCTCTCTCTTTCTTCTTCTTCTCTTTATTTCTGGTGTCCTCATCCTGCTGCAGGAATTCTCCTTCACCCAAGTGTGGTATAGTAACCAGCAGCCTGTGCACTGTGCCTTCTCACTGCAGAGACATAGCACCTCAACCACCCAGCTCTCCTGCAAGATCAGTGTGCGGCAGGTCAAAGGTCACGAGCAGATCCTGCAGGTCTACACCACAGTGGGAGAGGTCAGACTGATAATGTCACTGGGTCTAATAACATCTCGGTCTGTCTGTGTCTCAGCCTCATGTTTATTTTTTTCTTTGGAACGAAAAAGGAATTTTAAAGAGTCTTGACATCTTACAAACAAAGACAGTTTTTAGTGAAAGGCTGTCAAGCTCTAAAAAGGAGCACCATGAACAAATTATTAATGATTTCAGTGCAGCTCTCATATCAAATATGCTGCTATTGATATCTAGCCTGTACCATACACTCTTAAAAATAAAGGTTCTTTATTGGCATCTATGGTTCCATGAGGAACGTTTAACATCCATGGAAACGTTCCATTGTGCAGAAGATTCTTACAGTGGAAAAAGTTTCTTTAGTTTATTGAAATGCTCATGCCAAGAACTGCTCACTGAAAAGTTATTTGGGGAGCAAGAATAGTTCTTCTATGGCATCAGTGCTTGAGAAGGTGCCTATTTGGATTCAGAATCACAGTACAGTTAAAGAATAATGTGAATAATGACTTTAAATTCAGTTCCTACTCACTCAAAGTTTGAAATATAGTGCACGAGTTGTGTGGACTATTTTTGTAGTGTTCTATTGTGCTTTTAATGAATTTACAGTTGTTCCAAAAAAAAAAAAAAAAAAACAGTGTACAGGTTTGAAATAACGCAATGAGTTAAAATGGCAGTTTTCATTTTATTTAACTCTTCCCCTAAAAGTTACTGTCATTTGGGGCCAGATTTACTTAAAGCTTGTGCCAGTGAGCTTTTGGCCTAAAAAAAAAAAACTACTGTCAGGATTTAATAAAAAAAAATTTGTGATGAAAAGGTGTGGACAGTTATTTTTGCAGCTGACTTATTGCACATGTATTTGTAAGAGATTCCCTTTTAGTTGCAAAATATATGGGAAGAGAGTATTTATGCAGTCATGCAGTGTGATATACTAAGGTTTTCAGTAGTCAATTTACTGCCATTATTAAATGCCCCCCCAAAATTTGTTTCAACCCATTTTGCGCCTGCCATGGCTGCAATAATAGCTAATTTGCACCATCGCATGCTCCTTGTCAGTAGATCAACCACAATTTTTTAGTACATGGGTAAAAAGTGTTTTTTCAAGTTGCTTTGTAGGTGAAAAAATTACATGTCAAAACCATGTTTTTTTTTTTTTCTTTCAGAGTGAGAAAGAGACGGTCCCATTTTTTATGCAGGCAGACTGCACAGTGACTTCACAGACGGGGGCCAAAGCCTTCAAAATCCCCCTGTCCATACGTCAGCGGATATGCACCACCTTCGATACTGCCAACACCAAGGGCAAGGACTGGCAGCTCTTAGCTCAGAAACTCCACATTCAAAGGTGAGCGCCGGAGAGAGATGTAGCCAAGGCAACAGGACTGATTGAAACTTATTGCAGCAGTGCTCACTTTAACAATGCCCTTGAATAATAAGCTGAGACTGCACTCCACTTTGCTCAATCATTTCACTCAGAACTCATACTCCTCAGGCTTTTCATCTTTATTGAATTCAGATTCTACAATGGTTAGAAGTTAAAGAACCACTAGAGATTTGAGAGATATAAGAGCCACCACCTTCCCTTTATCTATGAAGCCACTGTATGGCACATTGATAGTTTATACAGATTTTTTTTTTTATGTGTAGATGATCTATGAGCTGAATGTAATACAAACCCTAAACTTTACTTTTAAATCTGAACATTTTATTTGTCAGATGGGTCTAAAATGGGTCTATTTAGTTTTCATTATATTATTTTTTTTTATTTTAACAAGATTTGCATCCAAGTAACTCTACAAAAAGAAACCATGCAAATAAAAAGAGAACTGTTAAAATTGAAGACGTTTTTCATTCCTACTAATACATTTGTGCTACTAATACATAAATGCACATAATTGACAATTCATATTTATTTAGAAAGCAAACATCTTGTTACCTTTTCTTGAACCTATGTCACATGACCATTTGAGTTTAGAATTATATTACAACACTGCCATCTACTGGCACATTACAAGTAACAGCACACACGTCATGTATTCATTTCAGCTGTAGTCCTTAAAAACAGCTGAAGGATACATAAGGATTGTCAGAGTCAGGCTATAATGCACATATAATTTAATGAAAATATCATTAAAGGTTATCCAGATGTGTTTGCAAACATTGTCTATGGGATAGAAAGTTGACATATATAATATGATCTTGCTATGTACTCAAATAATGTCATCTTCTCTTGTGAAACCTGCATTTCCTTTTGGCACAGGAACCTGTCCTACTTTACCAAGCAGAAGAGTCCCTCTGCTGTCATTCTCAGTCTCTGGGAGGCCAGGCATCAGGACAGTGGAGATCTTGACTCCCTTGCAAGTGCTTTGGAGGAGATCGGAAAGATCCACTGTAAAAGTCTGCCTCAGAGTCCAGATGACAAAGAAACAGACTTTACGTTTTGAGGGACTACTGAAGACAACATGTACTCCACCCGGTGCAATTCCCTAGCATCTTCAATTTAGAGTCCAAGCGGAGCCAGTTGAGGCATATCCAGTCTGACAGAAGACTCAGACAAGATGCGACCAATCAGAAGGTTTCACATATCTGTACATGTGCGAAGGAAGGATGATTGGTATTAATTTGGCACGGATTCAACAGCTTCAAAATGCTTTTCTAAAAGTGCCAAGCCATCACAACTTTCCTAAAATTCCGCCTTAGCCTTTCCTTGGTGTTTATGATTTTATTATAAGTACTATTATTATTGTGTGGGATTAATTGGTGGCCAGACTGGGCTTTTCTTGAGCATTCCTTGTGTCAGCGTCATAATTAAAGGAATAGTCCATCCAAAAATGAAAATTCTATCATCATTTACTCACCCTCATGTTGTTCCAAAACCGTATGACTTTGGAACTAGTGCTGTCAAATGATTAATTGCAATTAATCACATCCAATATAAAAGTTTTTGTTTACATAATATATGTGTGTGTACTGTGTATATTTATTATGCATATATAAATACATACACATGCAGTATATATTTTGAAAATATTTACATGTATTCATTTATATTCATATCATTTATATTATATCTAAATATCGTTAATATGTAAACATATTTTTCTTAAATATATACATGCATGTGTATGTATTTATATATATACAGTACATAATAAATATACACAGGACACACACATATATTATGTAAACAAAAACGTTTATTTTGGATGCGATTAATCACGATTAATCATTTGACAGCACTATTAGGAACATAAAAGAAGATATTATGAAAAATGTTGGTATGCAAACAGTTTCAGTATTTCTATTTCTATTATATGGACAAAAAATACAATGGAATCCGTAACTGTGAAAATATCTTCTTTTGTTTGAAGAATCTATTTATTTTTGGCTGAACTATTGATTCATTCTTTTCCTTTTTTTCACTAGTGTTCCAGACTGGCAAATTATTTATATTCCTTCTGCATGTTACTACTGACGTGTGCTTTGTTTGCACTGTATGACGTTTAGAGAAGGGAAGAGAGGAAAATACACTCCTGCAAACTGCCTTTTTTGCTCATCACACATTGTGGTTGTGACTCACAATATTCTTTTATCTCCTTCTTAATGGGATCGGTTGAAGAATAATTCTGAATAATATATGGTAATATAAAGATTCTAACCTTGTTTTCGGCTATGGCAGAGCACTGTGTATTAGAGAAGAACCTAATTTATGCAGGTTAGGAGGATAAAAATCCATTAAGTTTTTTGCTTAAAAAAAACCTCAATGCATAACCTGCTCGCTCAAATGCATTACTCTGTTCCTGTGACCGTGTTTGAGTCATCAGGGCAGACAGCAGGATGGTATCATGCCTTTTATAGAGTGTTAGGCCTGAGACTATTATTGACCAGAAGAAGCGTTTACTTAAGCCATGCAAACGGCAGCACATCCCTTTTGTTAAAACTTATAGCTTTCTTTTGAAATGCATCTGAAAAGGAAGAGCTCCAAGAGACCTCTGTGAAATGAAGCCTCTCTTATCTCCTCTGACCAAATTCCACCGTGCGGTGGAAAACACAATGGGTGAGCAGTGAGAGTTATAATTAAGGTCTGATAAATGAAAAAGAGCTGTGTGGAAAAATGCTGTCAGAAGTGCAGGGAAAAAAAGTTGTCCTCCTTTTCCAAGTCATCTACTTCATTAACCTTCTCTCTCTCAAACAGAAATGCCTCCAAGAGCTAATTTTAGTTGGTTTCCAGTGTTCTAGCCACTACAATGCTTGCCACTGGCTTAAAATGTTAAGCTTTATCTCTTACTCTGGATATTCTGTTCATATAAATATTTCTTTTTAGTATTTTTAATATAAGTTTAATGAAAGATATAATGATTTGCTGATCACTTTATGTTGAGAAGCACTGAGAACAGCAGCCTGTTTGCTGTTTTTATTACTGTAGTTGTCCACAACTATATTAAATAGCCCCCAAAATGTTTTATTATATTTCCTTTATTTTAATTTATTAGCAGATTTGCTGTCACTCCTCTAAAATTTAATTCAAACAGGTAATTGTGTTGTCATGTTAATGATTTTTTTAAAAAATCACTTTGGTGCTCATTAAACTTTAATGTTCACATTTATGTCCAAATATTGGAACATGATGTTAAACTTACAGAGATAATTCTAGAAAAAAGAAAAGAAAAAAACATAATTCTAGAAATGGCTACAAACCAAACTTAAGATTTTGCCCTATTATTGTGGACTGCATTTATAGCGATACGTTCAAGCCTTTGAACGGTTAAGTCAACAATGTTTATCTGTCCCACATTCATGTTATATTTAGGCCTTTGCTTCAAATTATGATTCTTGTGCCTTGTATAACTTCTGTGAATGATGAATGTTGTACAGGTTAAGATGGTTCTGAATCATGCAAATGTACTGTAAGATATCAGTAAACGGAAAAAAAAAAAAAAACGGAAAAAAAAAAAAACAAGAAAAAAAACACTATATTACACTGATATGCAGGGGTTAAGAGCTTTTCTAGTGCTAAATATACTTGTTTGGTATCGCCAGGCCAGCTTTGTGGTATACTGTATCTATGATTATGAACATTTTGGATGTTTTCTGTACAGTAGAGTTTGCTGATGTATATGCAGTCTTTTGGAAATAAATGTACAGCTGAAGAGAGCTGCAACTCTAGCAAACATGCCTCATGGCTTTATTTTATTTCCAAGTGCTGATGGTTTTCTTTATTTTCATTTAGTGTCAGGCAGGCACTCTTATGGGACAGTTATACACTGCATGCCTGACTTTTTCTGTCCCTTACAAAACTAGCATAGAATATCTGCAATTTATTTATTTTATTTTTTGCTTTGCTTTGTTGTAAATGTATAGTTCTTACAAATTAAACTAATATCCTGATGTTTCCTAACAAAAGCAATGTGATTATGCACTGCTGCGTGTGAGAAAAGAATCAGCCGACTCTTCTCACAAAACTTAATTTAATACACATTTAATGATAAATATGTTAATTTCAGCAATGCTTGAAAGTCTCAAATGAAATGCAGTTATTTAAGGATCATAAATGGCTGATGCAAAGTCCACAGTTGGTCTTATCTCAACCAGCCCCTCCTCCTTCACAACTTTCTTATCAAAGGACACATGAGTGACTAACGATTCAGCCCTCATAACCATGGTAACAAAAATGTTTGTTTGTTATTAATGCGCAATCAATTCTAAGAGCAACATTCAGAAATCTGAATCAAAAATACATCTTAATGAATCCAATTTCAAAGATTATACAACCAGGTATTGTAATATGCTGTATAGTTATAGTCTTGTCAGGCAATTACATTATAGAAAAGTGCTTTTGTCAGTAAATGTATACATAATTGGCTGTCTGGCTTCTCTAGCTGAAAAAGGATGGGGGAAATTAAACTAAATCAGCTGCCAGGAAGCAACAAAACAACGTAGTGACTAGATTTATTGAAAGCAAAGACTGAGAGAAAGATGCTTTCAATGAGAAACAGTAATGCCTTACAACAGACCATACAAATATTTTACAAACAAACAATTAAAACTCTGTTGAAAATCAGTGTAATCTAATACAGCTAATGAATGGATCACGTGGTTGAGCGTATTTGCTGGAAGTCAAGGAGTTCAACTCTGTCCGCGTTCTGAAGCAGCCGTATGAAATTCCCCTTAGACTTGGTAAACGAATAAACAAACAGGAGTCCCACCTTCTTCCGCGCGCATTACCGGAGTATCTGCCAGTTTCCTGTTTTACAGTGTCACTCAGCAGTCATAGTATCGCGCTGTCACAGTCAACTGTCTGCTAGATAGCGCCAAACTGACAGAAATGCCCTCGCATTTCGGAAATTGATAATAATGTTTACGAATGTGTGTGCGTTCAGAGAGCAAAGCGCGAGTGAGACATCCTAAATTCAGACGCGTGGTTGTTGGGAGATTCACTCACACTGGGTTATCTGACTGACACCAAAGTTTACGCGGAGAAAGATTATATGGCACTAATTACCTCATAAGAAATAAAAAAGAAAATACTGAAACATTTTAAGGAGCTAATCAACACAAAGTGAAGCTTGTAGGCGATTCATGTGCCAACAGGTTGTTTTGCGAATTTATGAATCCCACTATAGCAATAGGTCACGTGACTGGACGCTAAGAAACTTATAAAAACAACGTCACCAGAAACTAATTAATACTCATAAGCTAGGCCTCGACCATAGTAGGATTCGTAACTTCGCTTGTGGTTTGTTCTAGTTGAAACAAGCGCTCAGTTCCATGGTATAAGACCGGAAGTTTTAAACAGTTAAATCCTCAGAGGTGCGCTATCAGTAGGATGGGACATGAGCTCCTTTCAGTTTTTCCGGAGGACGTGACTCAATAATTTGACTACTATGAGATACATAAGTTTCTTGGTAAGTGAATATAAAATTTATTTCATTTGTTTTATACAGTGTACTTCCGTGAATGTCGGTAGAGAAAGTTTAATTATTTAGTTTGCTTTAAATTGAGACGTGTTTGACTAGTCGATGGCGATAAACGACCTGGCACTACAGATCCTTGTCGATAGGAAAAAAAATGTAACTTTTAAATAATTAGACAATTATTTAAAATATAAATTACATTCAGACCAGTATCTCTGGATCCAGATTTAGAGAAACTTCTATCTCCACAGATTATACTGTTTTAACATAGAATGACATTGATTTTATTTAACAAAATTATTTAAATGTGTATAATAAAATTATAAAAAATAAGATTCGACCAATTATAGATACAGTGTTTTGACATAAAATGGCAATAAAATCTCATTTACCTAGAAATAATTGGACCGTTCATGTCTGAATATACTGAAGTACTTAAATACTGAGGATAATTTCCAAAACATCTCTATACTAGGGATATGTTGGTATCAAATTTTCCTGTTGTGATTAATTGCTAATGTACGGTATTATCACGGTATCGAAATTTAGTTTCAAAAACTGTTGTCATAATACAGTATAACAGGTTAAATAACTTTTTCTTATAACAAAAATAACTGAATATTTAAATACAATAAAGCAATGCAGAAAAATATATAAAGTTAAAAGTTTTACACTGATTAAAGTGCAAAAGAACTATAAAGAACCATAGGTATCACTTTACAATAAGACCTCATTAGTTAATCTTAGTTAATGCATTAACATGCACAATGAAAAAGGAAGTGACTAAAACTGCAATTCATCGACTGGCCGCTAGAGGCTGGCTGCAAAAGGGAGTCAGTCTCATAGACTCCCCATGTTAAAATGCCCAACTTTACAGCAGAAAAAAACATGTTTACAGCCTGGTTCAAAAAAGGATTTTGGTCTATATAGCTGATTTTGCCCTTCGTGACAACTGTGAGGGGGTGAATTTTTTTTATAACTCATCCGTTTAAATTATATTAAGCCTTAAAGTTCTACATAATTAAGGGCGTGGCCACTTGAGTGACAGGTGGATTGCCGCTGCTGACACTGCCGTTGAGCTAGGTGGGTGTGGCTTCAGCAACCATCTCCCACCTTTTTGCCCATTTTCGATTACCCGGGAGAGTCGCGCGGTGACGCGCTGCCAAGATGGCGACTGCCCGCTCTGCACACTTTGAGCTTCAAAAGCGCTCTTCAGGAGTCTATGGATGACGTCACGGACACTACGTCCATGTTTTTATACAGTCTATGGTTCCCCCATGTGCTTCTCATGGACTTGTTTACATCAGAGCGCACACACGTCTTTCAAGCAGCATACAGCAGTGTTATGCATTTTGACCAGTTGATGGGAATAGTATTCTTAAAATGCATCCCAAATTCTGAATAATTTGTAATATATAATTATTCACGGTATTTAGAAGTGCAAACTGTAACAATATCATGCATATTCATTACCGTGATATATCGCAATACCGAACACCGGCACATGTCTATTCTATACCAAAAGTATATGAACATGTCTTCATAAAACAAAAGCAAAACCTTCAACTATAGACCCATAGAAACCAAGCCTTTAGTTTTCTAACAAATATAAACAAATTTATGCCGGAGACATACATTTTAGGCGTCAGTATAAAATCCAACACCAGTTCATCCCAGACCACAATTATTAACCAAAAAGCCAGTGTTTATTGAAACTCTGTGTGTTGCATGTATCTTTTTTTTATGTTTCTTCCGTGTGTAGATTTTGTTGTTACTAAATGCCGTACATGCTGCCAAAAGTCACTTGGATCTGGCCTGGGCTCAAGGATCCATCAAAAACAGATCAAGCCGGGATGTTTCCTGCAGAGAGGGCATTGAGTATGAACATGATAACATCTGCTGCCTGAACTGCCCTGCTGGTGGATGACAATTTTTTTTAAATCCTTTTATTCTGATTAGATGATGTTTTCTTGTATGTGTACTCACATTCCACTGTCTCATCTTTTGCAGGAACATATGTGAAAAAGGCCTGTCTTGCTCCTTCAGAAAAAGGAGTGTGTGAGCCGTGCGAGTTTGACCAGTACACTGAGCATGACAATGGACTGCGGAAGTGTTTATCATGCACCAAGTGCCGTATAGGTAATTTTGTTATTTGGAACAATCAATATTGTCCCATAGTTTGTCTCACAGTTTTATGCAAATTCTTATAACAGACAACCTCTAAGGTTATGCAAGCCAAATCAATATTGTGTTCACACAATGTTTGACTTCCATTAAGCATATTTAATTCTAAATTTAAACTCCATTACTTCTGCAGATCAGGAAACCACAGAGAAATGCACAAATACCCAGGACACACAGTGCAAGTGCAAACAGGGTTCATTTTGTTTACCTGACCAAGCATGTGAGGTGTGCAAGAAATGCAGTGGGTATGTTCTAAATGTACCATTTCATTAACACTTTAGGATTTGGTCAAAAATGTGTTAATCAAGCTGGATCACTAGTTGTCCATGAATGTTTAAGGGATGGTTCACCAAAAAAAAGTAAAATGTGCAAGAAATCTCACTGGTTCATTTTTGAGTTTCCACCATATTTGATGTATTTTACTTATATATGTGTGTTTATCAATGTTTTAGTGTGAATAAAGGTTAAATCTGTTCATCAAATAAAGCAAACATGTCTCTTCAGAATTAAATTGAATTAAACAGCCCGATTCACATGGATTTATTTTATGATGTCTTAGGAAGCTTTTAAAATGTCACATACTTTAGTGGAAGAACAGAAATTTTTCAGGTTTCATTAAAATATCTTTCTTTGTGTTTCAAAGATGAATAAACGGTTTGGAACAACACGAGGCTGAGTACTTAATGACCAGTTTTTAATTTTTGGGTGAACTCAAGATCATTTCTTTTTTTACAACCAGATGCAAAGTGGATGAAGAGGCTGTAAAAAGCTGTACAAACATTTCCAACACAGTTTGTAGAAAGAGAAGCTCTTCAGGCAGCTCTAACTCAGGTAGTAGAAAACCCTTTCTAACCCATAGCCCAATGAAATTAACTTTTATACTGTACTAGATGATTACAGCTGATCAAATGTAGTATTTGCACAAGTAAAGGATATTATAATTGTTCACCAGGACCTTAATCCCAACATTTTCTTTTGAGTTCTGTATAAAAACATCCATACTCTGTTTCACATAGTGATTACATCTTATTTGTCCTACAGCGACTTTCGTTGTTGTTGTTGTTGTTGTTGCTGTTCCTGCATTCATTGCAATGCTTGGATTCACTTTGGGTATCGCGTACTGGACAAAATCAAAACCAAGTAAAAAAGCAGGTAGACAAATCCTGAAGTCTTTCCTCAGTTCTTTCAATATTTTTTCTTATTTCAGTTGTTTCTTAATTGCTTATCACACAGTCTTCTTCAATTACAGTAACATCAAGAAGTCCAAGGGAAATGGTTAGGATCTGTATGGTAGGTCAACAAAACGTAGCTAGTGCACTTCTCAGATTCACAGAAATCACAGAAACTCATATACATTTGGATGTAACTAAACTGTGCATGTGACCGACCAGACGAGATCTTTCTTGTCCTGCAGGGTGACAGTGAGGAGGTGAAAGAGGAGAGCCAGAATGCCCACAACTCTAAGATGGATGACTCCTCTCAGCTCCAGCCGTTCCTTGAGCAAAACTATGTGGTGGGTACCAACATTCCTGCTTCAGTGGAGATGGAGAAAGACAGGGGACTAGGGGACGTCCTCCCCAACACCACCAACTCTTCACAAATTAGCCTGGTTATGTCTGCTGTGCCTAGGGATCTCCAGTTCTCCCACACTAACCAGCCTCCAAGCTCTGCCACTGCCCTGCAGCTTTCTTTGTCTTAACACCATTTCTACTGTCATAACCATCTCAAACCGTCTCTGCCCCTAAGCCTAAATACTTTGCCTTGGGTGGTGTGTGGGGGCAAGATAACAAAGCTTGCTTTCATTCCAAGTTTAAGTATTTTCACTTTCAGGCTTTCTTAACATGAAATTTACATGCTGTGTTCATGTGTCGCAATATTTTTTTCCACACTTGTTGAGGAGACGAGCTCCTGTAGATACTGGTGATCGTTTTTGTCTTGGTTAAGCTCTTTTGGACCTAATGTCTCTTGTAACTCCTGAAGCACTTTAGTGAAAAGTGATCTGTGTGCTGGTTTGGAAAATAGGTGTTGCTTTATTTATTAATGAACACCATATGTTGATTTTGATTTAGAAACTATAAATTCTGAATGTATCTCCTGAGCCCAACTGTTATTTGTTCTGTTTTAATTATTTAACCGAATGAGGGATACAATACTAAAGTAAGATTTTTCTCTACAATGCATCTGACATTTTTCATAATACTATTTATTAATAGTTCATAGATGGTAGTTGTTGTAGATGGGGCAAGTTTGGTAGACAACAGTTAATTGATTAAAACGTGTTATAAGCCTCAGATATAAACCTTTGCTCTGTTGGTTTGTCAATCTTTGAGTGTCATCTTGGTCATCATCAAATTGCTCTGAATGTTTAACAACATTTCTCCTAGTTAAAATGGCCTGGAATAATCTCTGTTGTAACCGTCTCACTGTGCCTTTAAGATGTTAAATTCTTCTATCTCTTTTAGGAAAGAGAGCCAATAAGAAGACTTGTTCCTTTAAATGGTAAGGCCATACCTTTTTCCTTACATAGTTTTTATGTTGTTAACTTTCACATGAACTTATAGGGAGACTTCACCCAAAAATAAGAAGCCTGTCATTTACTTATCCTTAAGTTGTTCCAAACATCAGTGAGTTTCTTTCTTCTGTTGAACATAAAAGGAGATATTCTGAAGAATGTTGGCAACCAAGCAGTTGCCATTGACTTCCATAGTGTACTATAAAAATACTATAGAAGTCAATGGCTACTGGCAACTGTTTGGTTACCAACATTCTTCAAAATAGTTTTTTTTTTTAATGCAGTAGCAGAAAGAAACTCATACAGGTTTGGAACAACTTGAGGGTGAGACAGAGCTTTCATTTTGGGGTGAACTGTTCCTTAAATTAGCATTCCTAAAAATGATGAGTTGCAGTGTTTTCACTCTGTCTCACCTTTTCAGGAGAAGAATCGTTGAAGAAAAGCTTTGATTTCTTTGAAGAAATGGATGTCCACTATCATAGCAGATTTTTCAGGTTCATTGGACTGAGTGATAATTCAATCAAAAGTGCAGAGTCTCTCTTCCCGGAAGACCGAGTTTATGAACTGTTAAAAATCTGGATGGAAAAGGAGGGACTGAAGGCAGATTTCAACAGTCTAATTGAAGCATTAATCTATTTAGACCAAAGGATGTCAGCAGAAAATATCATTTCAAAGGCAATTATTAATGGTTACTTTAAATATGAAGATGAGTGATTGGAAGCATGCAAATATTGTCACCACCTTATGTTCTCAGTGGGCAAAGGTATTGTTTTGATTTTTCTTGTTCATGGCTTACCTTATGCAGTATTATTCCCCAACAATTCCAAAATGGAAAGTGTTACACTGACATAATATTTATTAGGTTGGCCAATTGTGTGCAAATTCTTTAGATAAGATGCTATGCTGCTGTTTACAAACGTTAGTTACATTTGGGGAAAATATATATTTAAGACTCCTAATATTATGAAATGTGTAGTCTTACTACATGTTTAAATGCATTATTTCCCGTTTTGTATACAAAATTGTGATGCATTTAATGCTCTTGAATAAGAAGTTTAAATGATTATTTTGTGAACTAATAAAAGCAATTAATTTGTATATTCGTTTTTCCTTTAATGATTCTGATTTTACATTAACGTTCTAAATATAAAGCGCACAAATGTCTGTTACTAGGGTGTTTTTTAAAAGAACGAGTCTCTAAAAACTGCATTTCAGCCTGCTCGCCACCAGAGGTCACCTGAACTCCTGGAAAATAGGGATTTCAAGCTCAAACTTTACAAATAGGGAATTGAGTGGATGAAACCGATCAGAGACAATACAATATAATCCTCTGAAAAGTTTCAAACCACAGCAATGCAAAAGAAAATACAAGATGCTAAATGACGATTCTAACTCCTGTTAAAATAAATGCAGGTTTTTCGTCTTTTTCTCAAGTTTGTTGGCAGTGGTTGAAAGGCTTTCGTCGCTTTTAAAACTCGATCTTTTTCTGCATTATGCAGGTTCTTTGGAATGCAACTACTAACTCTGCAGCAAAGTTTAATTTCAGTTTAAAGACAGATCTCATGATTCTCATGAGCAAAGAATATCACTTTTTGTGTTTTTAAATACTTATGTCGTAATTGTTTGGGTTGTTTTGTAGAAAAGTAATCGAAATATAATCTAACAAATACACAAGCTTTCATTCGTGAATTAGGTGCTATTCACTACAGTTCCCATACCGCATTGCGGTTAAACAGGAAATTGTGTCGGCAAGCAGGGCTGCTTTTCTCAAAAACATCGTGAGCTTCGTCCGTCGTTATAGTTTGTATACATTGGTTTTGTCTCTAGCATGATATCAAGTAAAATCACATTATTTTGTGTTAACAGTCAATATTATTATTTTAACAGGCAATATTGAAGTAGTTTGCGCAGGTCTGTTTGTGAGTGTCCTCATACCGGTATTACGTCACAGAAAGAAAGAAAAAAAAAAAACATTTACGATACAAACGACAATAATGTAAAACTACAAAACTTAAAAAAAAAAAAAATCAAGCACTCCGTTAGCATCTGCATTAAAACCATGGGTCTTATTTTTAGAAAATAATTTTGGTTACATTTGTTTCCTTGCGTAATGGAAGTATTTTGAACAGTTCTCTATTTATAAAGTTCTCTATTTGTACGGTATTTGTAGTGTTGAGGCACCTAATCCTTATCATTGCTAGTCCCGTTTTGCTGTTCCTCATTTCTACTATTGTTTGCTTGCCATCTGGTCTGCTGGCAGGTGAAATCGAAAATCATTTTGGGGAATCATGGAAAGAGGAACTGAGATCAACCAAAAACGCTGTCACGAGGTTGTTTGAAATTTGTAGGGCATCAGATAAAGGTACTGTACGTTCAGATGTGCTGCTCTTCCAAAAACGGCTGTTCTTTTTAAAATTAAAGTTGAAAATCACTAGACTTTGATTCTGAGACATTTTGTAAGGTAAGTCAAATATTAGAAAATGGCTATTAATGTCTTTGTAAACACCTCTGTAAGTAAAACGTGTCAGGTAAAGGTAATTTCTCAAACTAAATAGCTTAAAGATTTTCATGTGCATTGTTTCTGTTACACTCACAGGATGAGAGGAATAGTTACATTTTACCTAACCTATCTGCTGTGCCTGATGTTGGGGATCGCCTGTGTGGCATTAGTAGCTTACTGGAATTACAGCTATAGAGGTGGATTTGCATGGGACGGCTCAATCAAGCAGTTCAACTGGCACCCGGTCTTCATGGTCACTGGCATGGTGGTGCTTTATGGGAATGGTATGTTTGATTTCAGTATTGTCATGGCTTGTGTGTCATGCTACTGTAGCTGTAATATGATAACACAACATTGCAAAGTTGATATGTTGTAAAAAGTCTATGGTTGCTTTATTGTTAGATTTAAGTTTGGCATGTTACATTGAAATATTCTAATATTTAGCTTATTTTTTGTCCTTTTAACAGACTTTTATATGACAGTTGTCATCAGTGTCTTTTTTCCTCTATTAACCAGCGGCCGTAGTGTACCGTATTCCTCTGACGTGGGGTCACAATAAGCTACCATGGAAGCTGTTACACGCTGGGGTTCTGCTCCTTTCTTTCGTTCTCTCTGTTGTCGGGCTTTGTGCAGTGTTCGATTACCACAACACAAACCACACAGCCAACCTCTATTCCCTCCACAGCTGGGTGGGGATTTGTACCACTGCGCTTTTTACTGCACAGGTGAGTATCATGTTAAAAATTGTTCATGTACAGTGTAGTTGTACAGTTGTTTCTGTAAATAAGGAATGTAATAGTGGATAAACAATGAACCATTTACATGAATATGTTAAACTATATTGTTTTATCCCAAATATTTGCAAGAAACTGTTCCTTAAAACATTTTGGATACTGGGAATGAAGTTTAACATATTTCATATGTAGATAGAGGACAGCAGTGATGCAAGTATTAAAAAAATCTCTTTTTTTCTGATTCTTTTCTAGTGGGTCATGGGTTTTACTGCGTTTCTCTTACCCTGTACTCCAACGACGGTTCGTGCTCTTGTAAAGCCAGCTCATGTTTGGATGGGAGGAATCATCTTGGTACTAGGCATTGTGTCCTGTATCTCAGGGATAAATGAAAAACTCTTTTTTGCACTGTAAGTGATCACACTACATAAACTGAGTGGTATGCATTAGCTATTGCAGTGAAGAATTGAAGAACTTGTATTTAACTTCATTATACATGGCTATTAATCTTCATGGAGTGTTCAGTGCTGTGTTGACTAGATCTGATCATTATGCTTTAATCAGTATGTTTTAAGTTTTGAGGTATGAGGTAGAAAGAAGAGGGTTAAAAACACATACTGGTAAATGTAAAACTCAAAATAGATTTAGTGTCACGTCACAGCAAATATGTTGTTTGATTGGTTCTTTCCTCAGAAAAGGAAACACCAATGGGACGCTGCCTTATTCCGCATTACCACCAGAGGCAATAACTGCAAATGCATTGGGAGTCATCATTGTAGCATTTGGATTGGTTGTTTTGAAAATCTTATCCAATCAGATATGGCAGCGTCCTGAGCCAGGCTATGAAGAGGGAGTTTACCAGGTAAAAGACAGAGGATTTCATGATGTCTTTATTCTTTGAGTTTAGTGTGCTTAATATGGTGACAAAGTAATGCTAATAATAATGTTTTAGTACAAACCTCACTATTTTCATAAATTAGTAGTCAAGAAAGTATGCAAAGAGTGATGTTTTTTTTTCTGACAGGATTGGTTTGATATGGTTCCTTTGCTCTTATTTTCAGCCACTGGGGTATGATGGAAGCTGAAATGACTGAAAGCTAAATATGATCAGCTTTCTGACTGATCTGCACTCAATGGAATCAAAGTCCCCCGATGTAACAACTGCTCGTCTTCCTATTCCAAATTATACAGAGCGCTGCAAATTTATGTTTTATGTGTGATTTGATTGTGCTGCTGCTGTTGTTGATGTTGTAAAGCATAAGACAAATTATCGGATGTAAAATCACTGCTTGGCTGTCAGTGGTTTGTGCTTATTTATTATTTGAGAAGACTTCTATAATAAATGATTAAAATCATTTCATCAAACAAGCTGTTTGCCTCTGTGAATGAAGTCAGTCGAAGACTCGAAGCCAGGTATTTCCTCTTTGTTCGTTAAACCGGTTCAAACTGGCTGGGATGGTGTGTTGCTAGGTTTTTGGAATTAAGTTTCACGAGCTCCGCTGCAGTGGTTTTCTGATCCCGTTTTGAGGGGGATCCTCGGTAAAAATCGCGTTCCGGTGGGGTAAAATACACGTTTTTGGTGGGGTTCCCCTTGTAAAATGCAAATTTTAGGGGCTAAATATCACGTTATTGGTGTCGCTTAAACCCACGGACATGAAAAACCACCTGCGGCAGCAGTGTTAAAGTAGCCCAATTCCGCGGAAAAAACACGGACTTGGTAACAGTACTGGGAAGGGCATTCAAACCAGGGCAAATCACCACGCGTGTATCATCAGCGAATAACCAATAGAAATCGAGGGTGTCTCGCACCAATCAGAACACTTGGCTGGGGTGTCTGAAATTTACATATCTTCGCTCGAAGTCAGTCAGTTATTCTTTGATTGTTTGAAATTTACGCACTAAAACACAGATGTAGCGCAAATCCACACTGCACAATTTTCCAAAAGTAATGTAACTTGAGTATTCAGAAAACCTTCACAAACAACCATACTAGAACATAAGACATAAGCAGGTCAATCCTAATTACTGAAATACCACAACATAAAGAATAGCGCACTTGATACGTGTATATTTGTTCTATCTTTTATTCGATTACATGATCTATAATTAAGTACTAAAAATTGACGCTCAACGGACCTATTTCATAGTTGTTCTGCATTATTACATCAGCCCCACCCGCAGTGGGGTTGTGGCAAGCGTGGTTTCCACTAGGTCCGCTTGAAGGATATAAATGCCATACTTCCCTAAATGACCCTTCCATTTTGTTTCTATTCGCGTTCTCTGAATCTCTGTTTGCTATCATGTCTGGTCGAGGAAAAGGCGGTAAGGGGCTTGGGAAAGGTGGTGCAAAACGTCACCGCAAAGTTTTGAGAGACAACATTCAAGGAATCACAAAGCCAGCTATTCGCCGTTTAGCGCGCCGTGGTGGTGTGAAGCGTATTTCCGGTCTGATCTATGAAGAGACGCGAGGTGTACTAAAAGTGTTTCTTGAAAATGTCATTCGCGACGCTGTGACGTACACCGAGCACGCCAAGCGCAAGACCGTGACTGCTATGGACGTAGTGTACGCTCTGAAGCGCCAAGGCCGTACGCTGTATGGTTTTGGCGGTTAAATTTCACCTGGACCGGATTTTCAAAACAAAAACAAAAAAGGCTCTTTTAAGGGCCGCCCAAAGGTTCAATTAAAAGGGCAAATTAATGTGTCTTAATGCATTGTTACTTTATACAATATGCTCCCCACAATACATTAAGTCGTGTTTTAATTCGATCACTACTCAAATATCAAAAGAGCAAAACAAAAAAAGCAAGCCGTTTATGGTCATGTAATAATTGTCAATTATGTTACATGAATTAGTACTTGTTCTAGTAACAAACTTTATCATTTGATTGTTCATGAATTAATTTGTAAAAAAAAAAATGACAGTAAACCTTTTGATATTTTCATATTTTCTCTCGTAAATGTACCTAAACTACTAATTATATTTAGTGTCATTTAATAAGATATAGATTTTTAATAAGAAGTATGAACATGTCCTTAACCATAAATAAGCAATAAGGCACTAAAAGTTGTGCCGTATTGCTAATATTTATGGCTAAAGCGGTTGTCACATGGCACAATCTCGAGTGACTTGTTTTTGTTATTGCCTTTATAAAACGATTGCACCATAAAGAATATTAAGAAAGTCCCTGTGTTCTAAAATAGTGCCTGATATCATAAAGCGTGCCGTTCCTATCTGTGCTTATCGGTTTATATTGCCTATCATGTTACATTATACAACACTGTCCGATATCACTGCACAGAGGACCGAGAGCGGATGGTTATTTAATTGCATAACAATGTTTTGTAATATCCTGGACTTGATCTTCAAGCGGAGGAATTGCGTTTACTGAATTTGCTTAGCAAAATTGTTCAATAAAATTTCAAACAACACACTCGATTAAGCACAACAAGAGTCATTCAGTTTGGATAATCAAAAGTACCGGCCTGTATAGCCTAATTTGTGCATTTCAATACACAAACAAAGTGTAGGCTTGCTAAATTGTGTCCATGGCTTAAATGGCGTTGTTAGGCACAACACACAGCGGATTGACCGTATTCACAAATGGTACCACATAGGCCTAATATAATAATTAAGAAGACAAATTTTAATTAAAACACCATTTTATTTAGGAAACTCATTAAGTAGCCTATACCATTCTTTCGCAGGCAGACGTAACAGAAAGCAAACAAAAATAATCGCTGGGCATGAAGGAGTCGAAGGAACTACTTCGATCACCATCCGTATTGTAATTTGTTTTTACGGCAAGTTAACTATTAAGTAGTATTTATCACAGAAATTAGCTTTTTGTGCCCTGGTCGATGTTTAATATTTCGTACTAATGAATTTAGCCACGAGTCCACAAGCTTTCAGGTAGGCTACATTAGTGATCAGAATAAGTATAACTAGCTACATACAAAACGCAATCTTCAAATTTCACCTAAAACAAGAGTGAAGATTCTGTCACACGAATTTATGAAATTTATAAAATATTTCATACGTGTGACAGTTAAAAGCAATAGTTTTATTGTTTTATGTCGATCAACATCACAGTGCACAAATTACGTGCAGCAATTGTTCCCCGCTGCTCAATGAAGGAATGTGGATCAAATCCTCGACGTTATTAAGCCTGTTCGGATTAAAGTGACTAAGTGGCCTTTTTACAACCACTAAATATAATTATAAGAATAGTAAGGTGTTTGTACGTATTAAATTGTTGCATTAATGGCTATAAATTAATCAATATAACATTATATACTCTAAGATAGCTTCCCTCTGTTATGGCACTTCTCGACTGAGGAGAACACTTTCCCTTTAGACAACACAAGCACCCGTTTTATTACTAACAGGCAACGTCTTGAAATGTTTAATGTTGGCAAAGTTGCTTATATATAAGTTACTCGAATCATGTACTGGATGTACAGATATGATTATTAATAGATCTTTGTCGAAAGAATCGCCGTGAGATTAGGGGAGGCTGAAATGGCGACAGCGCTGATCTGTGTTACCTTCACTAAAGAAAAACGCTTCAGTTTTTTATTCCGTGAGCTTTCTTAGTCTAAAACCACAGCAGATGTGTAGATTAGGGTCTTCTCTATGCAAAATGTCCATCATTTTAGTTGTGCTTTTCGAATTTTAATATATAATCTACAAAAGAACAGAGGAAGTGCGATATTTCCCGCTGCGACTCGCACTAAATTTGGACGCGTTTTTATTATTTTACAATAAACCAAGCGATGTTTTGCACAAAACACAAGCTGCCCACAAAGAGGAAAGACTCAGCTATCGGTACGTGGTTTAAACTCTAAAATCCATCGCTCTCTATCGCGGAAAACCTTGTGTTTTTCAAGATCAGAAAACACATCTACGAACGACTCTGTCCTGTTGAGAGCGTCGGTTGAGGCGGTTGAGTCTATATGGTTCTCATCTCCCGTTTAAATCCCGCCCTCGGCTGGATGTAAACATTGTTTGTTTGACAGCTCTATACTACGTGACATCGGCTCCAAGTTTGCTGAAACTATGGCAGAAACTGCTCCTGCTCCCGCGGCTGCTCCGGCTAAAGCCCCGAAGAAGAAGGCAGCAAAGGCGAAAAAGCCTGGACCAAGCGTGTCCGACCTTATCGTGAAGGCGGTCGCCGCTTCCAACGAGCGCAAAGGAGTTTCCCTGGCGGCTCTGAAGAAAGCTTTGTCAGGTGGTGGATATGACGTTGAGAAAAACAACTCTCGCGTCAAGATTGCTTTGAAATCTCTGGTGAAAAAGGGGGCGCTTGTTCAAACTAAAGGCACCGGAGCGTCTGGATCTTTCAAGGTGAGCAAGAAACCAGCCGCCAAGAAGCCCGTCAAGAAAGTTGTGGCGAAACCGAAGAAACCAGCCGTGAAGAAGGCGGCGGCCAAGGCAGCGAAGCCCAAAAAGGCAGCAGTAAAGAAACCTGCCCCGAAGAAGTCTCCCAAGAAAGTAAAGAAAGCGGCTGCGCCCAAGAAAGCCGCCAAAAGCCCGAAGAAAGCGAAGAAACCGGCTGTGAAGAAAGTGGCTAAGAGTCCTAAGAAGGTCAAAGCAGTGAAACCTAAAGCAGCGAAGCCTAAAGCCGCAAAGCCCAAAGCCGCAAAGCCCAAGGCTGCCAAAGTGAAGAAGACTCCGCTAAGAAGAAGTAAACTGCCAGACTTCACTCCATAAACCAAAGGCTCTTGTAAGAGCCACCCCATCTTCACAGAAGTGCAAATGTTCCTGATGCATGTGAGAAGGTTAATGCCTTTTTGATAGACTGAGAAAATGGTTTTGGGGGTGGATGTGACACTTTTTGAGCTGTCTTGTATGGAGTCTAACTTCTAATTATCACCAGCGCGAACGAGCAGCACAAATATTGCCATGAAAGACTTTTATCAAGATCGGTTTGTATAAACACATGACAGTCTCTACCTCTGTACCTGTTGCACAAAGCCGATTACTTGGTGTAGATGTTCAATCCTTCACAGATTAGACAGAAGTGTCCGCTGGTTGGCAAGTGTCCAAAATTTGCATACATTAACATATAAGTACAGTTTGTTTAAAGTTTGTGTGTGACTAAATCGGATGAGTGTGTTTTATCACTGTCACTATGATTCAGGTTTTATTTATATTTTGTATTGGATTATACTAGACTTTCCTGTAAATACAGCAATACAGAACAAACATTTAATTTATTCGTTGTTAATGGTTTGTTGAATGTTGCTAGCGAAGGCAATATACATTCCATCTTTTTTTTTTTTTTTGTATACCATTGTTCTAAACATTTACTCATAAACCTATATTTTGTCCAAAACCTGTTTTAGTACAAAATTCCCAATAAAAACAAATATGCTATCAGAAGATCATTTGTTTTCTTTGTCTGCTTAAGAGAATGTACACTAGTGTTCATTTTAATGTTTCAAATTAAGGAGAAATTTATTTTCTTATTAAAAGCTATTCAATATTTTGGGTTGACCCTTATATATATATATATATATATATATATATATATATATATATATATATATATATATATATATAGGCTATATATATATATAATCAACTTGAAGATTTTAGCTTAAAATTTATATTAATATATATGGAAATTTGACGACTTCACCATTTTGATTTGTTTTTTGCAATTCATAAATTTTTTTTTTTTTTTTTTTTGCCTTTACTAATTCACTTTAAATGGTCCTGTGGGGTGGCAAATGTACAAATATTACAAGTAGTCCAACAAATATTATGAGCTAGTAAAGGAACAATCATAATGCTGCTTAAAAAGCTTAAGATAAAGTATTGCACGACAACAACTTCCCTTTTGTATTTTGTGTCAACTATCCTTTTATACATTAACATTTTTTCAGTATCACTTACATTATCTTTAATAATTTCCCAACCTCCAACAGAGAAGACTTAATGTGGACAAATCCATTCAATGAACAAAATCTTTTTTTCAAACAAAATGTGACTGTTATGACAGACCGATAAGTAAAGATTGTCAATTCTCAGAATAATTACATGAAATCACTTGATCTCATATTTTCATTTGATCTCATATGCCATGCTCAGAAATAAAAGGAGGGGAAAAAAATAAAAACATCCTGTCAGTCTGTCAGTGCATTTTCCCTTCTGGAGTGAATAGAGGACATCTCAAAGTCAACTGTTACTCATTTTCAGTCAAATCTTCAAGCTGACAGACATATGATTATTATTATTTCCTCCATTAACACATTTAACTGAAAAAGACTGCACATTATTCATGTGGAAATTAGTTGATACTGTATCATGAGCTTTATATGTAAAGCTCTTTATGGAATCTCTCTATAGATACCTCACAGTGAGTTTCATGAGCAGAGTAGTGTAGAAACAGCACTCAAAAAGAGTTGTCTAAGCAAGTTCAATTACTCATATTCTGACTCAGTTTGTTTAATACATAAAAGTATAATTATTTTCAAAACACACCACATATTTACAGATTACAATATTCCAGAGATACTAGGAAATTCGCTTTCATTATGAGCCACACGTTCAAGAGACACTAACACATCTTTTGTAAATGGTAAGATTTTATCCAATGATAGTTCTGTTTCTCCATGACTTAGCATAGGAGGCCTTTCCCCATATACAAAGTTGCATTCAGCCTCATAAGTGACTTCAGCCATCTGTGACACTGTATCAAAGCACACGTCTTTATCACTTTCCTCCTTGACAGCGTGTGGATGCAGACAGGGTTGACCGAAGAGGTGAGCATCTCGAAGGTTTGTGGAGTCACGATGGTAAGACACCAGCTCATTACTGAAGTCAACCGTTTGAACCGTATTCCGAGAGCACAGCTTCCCACATCCCAAGAGGCTGGAGAACGCTTTGCGGAATTCCGCATTAAATGCATAAACTACAGGATTCAAGGTAGAGTTCGCCCACCCACACCACACAAACACATCGAAAGTCGTCTTATTGACACATGGGATCTGCCCGGCATTGTGGAGGCCAGGGTCACAAAACGGCACCATGCAGTTGAGAATGAAGAAAGGGAGCCAACAGCAGACGAACACACCCATGATCATCGACAGGGTTTTCAGGACTTTGGTTTCCCTCTTAAATGAGCTTTTTAACTTCTCTTCAGGTGCTTTGCTGCAGCTCTGGCAGGACTGAACATGCTTAATGGTGCACTCTTGCATTGATATCCTTCGGATCTGCCTTTGCGCTATGAGGAAGATGCGAGTGTAAGTGACAATCATTATGGAGACAGGGATGTAGAAGCTGATTAGAGATGAAGTGATGGCATAAGTGCGGTTTAAACTGGCATCGCATTTCTCAGCCATTTCTCCAAGGTCTTCTTTATGGCGGAGACTCTTATGCCAACTCAGCCGCACAGGAATGAATGAGATCAGAACAGACAGCGCCCATGCCACTCCAATCATGACAAATGCCACTCTTCTTGTCATTTTCTGCTCGTAGCTCAGTGGGATAGCAATAGCCCAGTAACGATCCACACTTATGATGCACAGGTTAAGAATGGAGGCGGTGGAGCACATGATGTCAAAGGCTATCCATACTTCACAGAAACTGCCGAATGGCCAGAAACCCACAATCTCTGCGGCTGCCTTCCATGGCATTACAAGAGAGGCAACTAAGAGATCTGAGACAGCCAAAGATACAACAAACACATACGCCACTTTGGAGCGCAGATGACGGAACCGTACCACTGCGGTGCACACCAGAGCATTCCCTAGAAAGGTGGAGAGCACAAAAATGAAAAGCAGACAAGCAGTCGTGGAGCGAGTTATTAGCTCTGAGACATAACCTTCAGTCTGGTTTACCATCTTCCGGGATGTCCCTATTACTCTGGCTGCAACCTGAAAAATGAAGGCTTTTGATCAAGCATCCGTTCTTCGGGGTACATTTGCAGAGAGTTTAATATCCAAAGACTTCAGGAATTCATCCATTAATGAGAGAGTTGCCTGTAATTGAACATTTTTCAAATAACCTTCCCTCCTTCTTTCAACCAGAGAAGTGCGTGAGGATACAGTGCAGAGGGTGAGACTAATGATCTTGGAAGTAGGACTAGGGGGAGGAGCCTAAGGAAATACAGGAGAGAGGGAGACTGTGACTGCTGTCATGTATATTATGGGATATGTATTATTTATTTATTTTTGATATATTTTGTTTTCAATCATCAGGCCTTTTAGAAACCATTCTAACAGTTATTATTAAACAAATAAGGCAGGTGGAAAATCGTGTTTCTCACAGGACACTTCTGCTATCCGACCAGTGAAGTCTAATTAGCATTTATGGATTAATTTACAGTAATGTCCCCCTAAGTGGACCGTTATCCACAAGATGGCAGTATACATACATTAATATCCCACAAGAGAACAGACAGCTGTTCTAGTGATGAGAGGTCTGACTCAACTGAAACGATTCTTTTGAACTGTTCGTTTCAGAGGACCAGTTTTAAAAAGCTGTTATGTTCAGCTGTTGTTTTACGTCATTGCGTAATTAGGTCATCGCGTGCTCCCTGATCAGCTTTTATTTATTCAGATCAGTTTACAGCCATGATTCAGTTCACAGAATCAAAAATAATTTTATTGCATTGGCAATAAGCAATCGTACACAATTTATTTAGCCCAAATTTCTTTGCTGAAATATGTTTCGTATGTGAGCTAAAACGGGAAAATACCATAGTTTATTTTGCTGCATTATTTTTATATGGCAGAAATATTAGAACGAATACATGGAAGGATAGTAGCAGGCCTATGCTATGCCGAATTCAGCCATGAGTCCAGAACGAATCATTCAGTCCGGTTTTGTGAACCGGTTCAACTGATTCATTGAAGATCGCATTAAAAAGGATTTGTTCAAGAATTTAGCATAACTATGAGGTTCACTGACTACTGGAATACATTCATCCCAGCCAAAATTGTTTGTATACACCAAAACTTATTTGTATGTATTTTTAACATACAAGCAACAACACCAACCTACAGAAGTATTAGTGAAATATTGTTTGCCTCCCTTCCTCCAGAAAACTCTCCACAGTAACCCGAAGTGCTCTTGTCGGGCTAGGAAATTATTTAATCCATCACAATTATTATTTTTTATTTAACACAACAGACTTCTTTTAGGCACGTACATAATGTCTGTTTCCTCAATAATTGCAGTTATGTGGAGGTCCATGAGGTCACCAGCCCACAGTGGTGGGCGTGAGGGGGCAGTTCAACAAGGCGTAACTTTGTTTCGACTTTCCTGAAATTGTAGGAGATCAACCAGTGAAAGTTTAGGGGATGTGCAACAGCTGAGAGAAGCAGACATTCACATTCGGAGGACTATTCTACTGTGAAACTTGCACTCGCAGAAAAAGTAAGTTTACAACTGCTTCTGCTTTGCTTTATTAAGCTATATTGTATAATCGAATTTTTGCTTACTTCAAAGAAAATCGTCGTTGTACTGAATATTATGCTTTAAATGCGTTACCTGACATACGGCACGTTTCCTTGTAAGATAGAAAAGAGAAAAACAATGATTTTAATGGTTACATATGACGTCATGCTAGAGTCAGTGGGATAGGATGCAAGATGTATATATACATACAAGATAAAAGAATACACTTCTGAACATGCCCCTTTGTCTGTGTGATGGGCTTTACATAAATTCACTTTAGACCAATCACGTTTTTAAAAGAACTGCCACATAGGCTGCTATAGATAAGAAGATGGAAATTTGGGCTAATTCATTGGGACTTCTGGGGTCCGTGTCTGTTTGCCACATGCATTTGGACAATCCTGAGACCCTGAAAATATTTTGAAAGATTTATTTATGCTTGTGTAATTTAGTTTAAGCATTTAGTTTTAGTTTATGTTACAGGCTTCACCATTTTGATGTATTTTTGGGCAATAACTTTTGAGCATGTTTGAGAAAGTGAGCGGAAGTCTTAAAAAGTGCTTTTGTAGATGTGCCTCTTTTATCTTGGAGTGGCAATCTTAAGGGAACCCTTGGAAGCATGTTACTCTTTTGGCTTTTAAGACAGATGCTTATGTTCCATTGGGTACCGTAGAACCAAAATGTCTTGAAGATTCACTTTTAATCATTTTTTCTGCACAGTTGGGTTCAAATATTTGAGAACTATGGCATGTATTTAGCTTTTTAAATGTAATAATATATTAATAATATTTATTGTCAAATTATATTATCAGCATTAGAATTAGAGTTAAATGAATTGGAAAACAAGCATTGCACATGCTCATGCAAAACCTGATAAGACATGTATGTATATATGTATATATTTGAAAATGGCCTTTTGTACAAAAGACTTCACAATGCCACAAATTTGCTTACTTGATTTAAGATGTAAAACTAGTGTAGAATCCTAAATAATTATGATCCAATTAACATCCTAAAACACTCTATGTTTCTAAATTTAATTTTTAATTTTTCAATTTGAATTTTGTTCTCCACTTTGCATAAAGTGTTTGTCACCCCATTCAGGAAACCAATTACTTCATCTACGCATGCTTACCATACTTCCATCAGCACATCCTCTTGTGTCGCTGAAAGAGAATATCTAACATCCCAATCAAAGTGTCATCTGTCAAACTTTTATGTGCAATTAAACTGTATTTTCTGATAAGAACGTGATTCTTTTCCTTGATATTCAAAGGGAATTTTATATTTGATGTAGGCTGATTTGGTGATTGATGAGAATTCCCATGCTATTCCCCTTGAGCTCATGACTTTGATAAAAGGGCTTTTGATTAAAAAAGTAAAGATAAATGACCAGCTGGAAATCTTAAAATGCATGAATCACATCTGTTAGCATCAATAATGTCTTTCTGTGCTGCCTTTTAAATAATAACAACAATAGAAACTACTTCCATTGCTTCACTTTTACTTCTTTTATTATTTATTTTAATTTTTTTTTTTTTTTTTTTTTTTTTTTGCAGGCCATAAAAACCTTCTGAGTCTCTAACATTATGATGACCCTCTGGTCTGTGTCATTTGTACTATTGTGCGTATGGAGATTCAGTTATGCACAGTATGAGCACTTGGGTTACCTCCCTGGCTACCAAGACCCCGCACAGGACCTTTATACTGCTCCAGAGCTTCCTAAAGATATACCCAGGATACAGCTACGTCTGGCAGGAGAGAAACGCAAGCACAATGAAGGGCGTGTTGAGGTCTTCTATGAAGGGGAGTGGGGGACTGTGTGTGATGATGATTTCACCATTCACACAGCCCAAGTTGTATGCAGAGAACTGGGTTATTCTGAAGCAGTCTCCTGGTCTCCATCATCTAAATATGGAAAGGGAGAAGGTAAGCTAGTGTTCAGAATGATATAATGTGAAAATGATGCATTTTTCGCAATTAAAATGACTTGCAGTTTAAGAAATAGGCTAGTTCACCAAAATGTACTCACTCTCAAGCCACATAAGATGTGGATGAGTTTACTTCAGAAAAGATTTGTAAAAATTTTGCTTTATATGGCTTGCTCACCAACAAAGTGAATGGGTGCCATCAGAACAAGGGTCCAAATAGCTGATAAAGCGTCACAATAATTCAGATTCGTGTGAATTACTGTGGTGTTTCTGTCAGATGTTTGCAGTCTTATTTTGATGGAACCCATTCACTGCAGAGGATCCATTGGTGAGCAAGTAACATAATACTGAATTTATTCAAATCTGTTCCAATGAAGAAATGAAACAAACTCATCTACATTTTAAAAAGCCTGACAGTTGAGTACATTTTAGCAAAATTTCATTTTTGGGTGAACTATTTTTATGATAGTACAGGTTAGTACAACATGTCCATGGACACCTTTTTGACTTCATTAAATAGTTTTAACCGAACCAGTGTTGTGACAAATTAATTTTTTAATGAACAAACATTGTGTAGACTCTTAGGTAATAAAAGCTGCATGCATAATAATTATGAAAGAATTAGCAAAACAGTGAATGTCAGCAATGACAATTTATTTGTTTTTAGGCCGTATCTGGTTTGACAACGTCCACTGCACGGGGAATGAGAAGAGCTTGGCCCAGTGTGAGTCTAATGGCATAGGCGTGTCTGATTGTAAGCATACTGAGGATGTCGGGGTGGTTTGCAGCGACAAGAGAATCCCAGGATTCAAGTTTGTTAACACCCTTACCAACAACATCAATGTAAGTGAATTCAGTATAGATGTGTTTCTTCTGTTATTGTCAAAAACTATTCAGAGGCGTCATGCCCATTTCATTTTTTTAAGGCAAATGGATTGTGAATGCAGCTTCCAAAAGACACAGATATTTTTACAGTTATGTGACACGATTATTGTAGGTACAAAATTAATAGTGGCCCAAAGCTTTTTGGTGAATTTCACTTGTTTTGAGGCCAAAATATGTCACTTATTGAGTGTGTGTGTGGTTAGGAGAATCTGTGCAAAATTGTTCAAAATATTACTTTGTCAACACAACACAACCAGTTTCAGCATTTAATGAGAAATGTATTTTATATCTAATTAAGTGTCACCCTTTTGTGAAAATGACTTTTGCAGCTGAACTGCATTCTAGGATGTCTTTCGTAGGTGCTACACAACCTCTGATTCACAAATGCACTGTAAAATACCAAAATAAGTTGTAGTTTAACCTTGCTGTGTTCAGTCCTGAAGGTTTAAATTAGTTTGATTCTGTAAACTATAGAATACATGGAGGAATGAATCGATGCAGAACTTATAGGCCTAAAAGTCATAATATTCTAGAATAGCAACAACAAATGTGTTAATAATGTGTGTTTTTAATTTGGTTCATAATTCATAATTGGGTCTTATTGGCATTCAAGTTTTCAATCTGGGCCCAGGTGCAGGTTTTTGCTATGGGCCCCTCAAGAAATCATTTTCCAGGCAGAGGGAACTAGGTGTGGGATGCCTCTTAAACTATTGTTGCTTTTTTCCTTTTATCACTTTTCCAATTTTTTTCCATTTATTTTCTCACCCAGAGCTAAGTAGCTTGGTTGCTAGTCATGAGACAATGGAATGTTCCAACGCCTTTTTTGCACATTTTTTATGATACCCAGATTTATGCTGTCTAAAATCATTTCTGTGTCCAGTTAAGAGTAATAACAGGATTTGTCCCCATCCTCTGTGTCTTTCCATGCACAAGCTGCTCAGAGCCGGCAGTGTCATCTTGAAAGAATGCATTAAGCTTGCAGTGAAATATTTCATAATAGTCGCTCTTGTAAACAAAGACAATTGTAATTCCAGCCACAGACTCTAGAAGATGTGACAAATAAGATTTCAGAAAGTCTGATTGTAATTCTTAGTCAAAGCCAAATGGAAACCTTAATGAATGCCATTCTGAACATTCATCACCACTCTAATTTGCAGCAAGAAAATATTTTAATATACTTACAATGCAGTTTTTAAAAAGTTACCTTTTGTGCCTGAATTTCATTTCAAAGTATTATCAGAAATATATGAGTCAAGGAAGGGCTAGGGGGAAGTCTAGACATCTTAGATCAGCTTCTATTTGGTCTCCAGCTGAGAAACCTAAAGAGAAAGCCAGAGTCAGCTTTTCCATCTACTGATAGCCTGCACAGGCTCCACATTAAGGCAGTTAAATCACAGGGAGGTTTACCATAATGCCAGCCGTATTCAAGTCATCTGGGAATGTTCATAGGCAGCCCACTGTGGCCTTCCTCGGGTTAAAATGGGAAAAATGATGTAATGTGTAAGTGTGGTGGAGAAATGGTGGAGGAGAGTCCAAAGTTGAGACTTCAAAAGAACAGGCAGACTAGTCTTGGGGGGAATACATGAACACTACATTTTCCAGGTAGTGGTATGGAATAACTGTTGTCATAAAAAGTGTACTATTTTTACAGTATGTGTAATAATACACGGATCCACTTTATCAGATGGCACAGATCAAATTATCTTGTCCATTTGTTTTAGACCAAAAAACCTGATCAAATATTCAATGTACTTTTCTGAACCCATCCAAAAAAGCTGCAAATATTTATGTGCCTCAAATATCCAGTGACCCTGTGAACATCCTGTAAATCATGGCATTACAAGACTTGTTTACAGTAAGACTAAGAGGATTGGCTGGTCAAATCTGTGAATATTTTTTTACAACCTAATTTTATTTTGAATAAACAAGATGCTCTCCCTGTTTGGAAAGAAACACATTTCTGTCTTAACCACTCTTGGATGGTTTGGCATGGTGATGTACATGACAATGTTAATGTGTTTCGTCTTGGAGGAATAGATCTGCTACGCTGCTGCTGCTGCTGAGGCAGAGCAAGTACCGAGACTTGTGTCTGCCAATACATCCACAACATGCTGCTGTGAGCATGTAAGAAATACTGCTGCTTCACATACAACATATATGAAATAATCCTCATAGCATACATGAATCACCCCATAGCAGATCTATACAGGTGGAGCTGGGGAAGGTGGAGGGTTTCTGAAGCGTGCTGCAACTGCTACAGCAAGCTTTAGCCAAGTATTTGAATGTTGAGCAGCAATCCCATTGGCTGCTGATAAAAAAGAACCAGTCAACTGTGCCATGTGATGATGTCACTATGTCAGACTGAGTTAGACCTATCGGACTGCTCCATCTAGAGTTTCATGGCAGAACTTTGGATGGTTAGCCAGTTATTGTGTTGATGCCTTTACTCCATTTATTTAGCTGTATACACCAAAACTATATGAATCCATTTTGTTAATTCTGATAAATCCAGGCAGTCCAAGCCCTGTATAAATCAGAACCAATGCTCTTGTCCACCATTATCATGTAAGAGTAGGACACGCAGAAGCAGCTGGAAGCCTGTACTATGCAGACATTTGTTATGCAATACCTTGATTACACTCACAGGGAGTTTGCGCATTTATGGGGTTCAACAGAGCTCAGGAGAAGTTGCATTATTTATTTGTTGAAGAGTTGATGACTGTGTTTCTTTCAGCTATCGAGGATTATAGAACATCCACAGTGATACAACATAAAATTCTAGTATTTTTAAGGTAAGAAATGCTTTTTAGAAATCATTAAGTTTTGTTAAAACTTTTACAGCAGTTGAAGATAAAAATGGTCACCACTACTTAATCTTAGACAGATGCTGCTGATCAGCTCGGAAACTCTAAGCCATTGTTTTTTCTAGTGACTAATATGTTCCTCATCTGTGGAGTCTGGTCCAGCATGTACAATTATTCTTACTCTGCAGGTTCCATGAATCCACAACCTTTTTTCCAACCTATACTTAACAGATATTCTTAATCTGTCTATAAGCATGTCTATTATGTAAATGTTATGCAGTATATTCCCTATACATTTCCTGCACAAGGTCCAAAATGTGACCATGTCATTCCTTACCTTTGGGTAGATAAAGGGTAATATTCTTGGTTAAAAGGAGTCTAAACCACATTTGAGGTAATGAGCAGCATGCTGTAGATGCTCGATGTGTGTCATATTGAAAAACAAAAAACTTAATATTCCTCAAACTATGCTACATTTCAATGATCTGTCATTTGCTCAGTTAGCAGTTTCATTGCTATCATAAACAGTTTAGTTTCTGTCTCTTTAAGTCAATTTTCATTGTTTATTGATCTGCTTCTCCTCCCCTACAATTTCCGTACTTAAAGGGAATGACTCTCCCCATTAAGTAGGATGTTTATCTCTTAAGTAGCATGTGTCATCTCTGAAATTGAAAATCAAACCACAGCTATGTGACTAACAGTGTCATTTACAGTGAGAAGAGTTGTTCTTTCAGTCTTAAGCCTAGCATTCAATACTTTGTCGTCTTTCATTCAGTATAGCATGCGGCTGTTGTTTGTGGCTTTTTGTAGAACATTTTGATTTTGACCCAAGTGGAAAAACAAATTTTTTACATTCCTGAGGATTCCAAGATTTCTGTAGATGTAAAAGTTTTCCTTGAAAACCGACACCAAATTTCAATGTTGTTTTTTCCTCAGAGTTCTTAGGAGACTGTTAGGTCTCCATGAATTGCTCACAGAGTTGCAGTCAGTAAAAGAATAGAAAGCCAATTAAACATGGGCACCAGATCAGTGGAATGGACCATGCTACTTTAATCTTGCTATTTTAGGAAACAGATAATCATCACTTGTGCTTTGGCTCTCAGTCTGTCTAACAAGACAGACCAGGGCAGTTGTCCAGCAAAGTCCAAGTGTTGTTTGTTAACTGCTGTCCATCTACCCTGTTTTGAAATGCTCAATAACAGACAAGTATATGTAAAAGCATTTTGTTAACAAACTGTTCTGTTATAAGTCAGGGGAGGGAAACTGCTAATAGGAAATGGGCTCCATCTGCAGAGGAGGCATTCTTTAACATGTTTTTGCAAAGAGTTGAAAAAAACAAACAAACAAAAAAAACAATAGCCATCTTTTAACAACAAAAGGGTTTTTTCTAAGACAGACACCATGTTCAGGATACACTTTTTTTGTTATAACAATGCCTTTCATCCATTTAGCTTATACCAATAATATCTACCATTTGTACTCCTTTTATGGATTTTTCGGGATTCATTAAAATGTTCTTCTTCAGTAAAGTTATTCAAAGTAGTTAAAGATGCAAAAAGACGCAAAAATCATTGCTGCAAGTTTTTTAATGTTAAAGTTTTACATTTTAGTAGCTTTTTAGTAGCTTTTTTGAATGACAATTGTGGAATAGTTTTGTTATTTGCATTCTGTTTAGATGCGGAGAACATGCTGTCTCACTCTTCTTCTCATTTAAAGGGAAAACAATGTGGGCTGTGTAACATTTTCTTTTTCACAATCCGTCTACCGGCCAGTGGAAGAACGCCTGTCAGTTCACCACTTGCGCCTCTGACTCCTTCTCCTGTATGAGCAGTAGGAGGGTTCTCTTTTTTTCTTTTTGAAAGACAGACTAGCCTCCTGAGACGCTTACTTACATCCACAGAAGGACAAGCCCTCACAAATCGATATCCCAGCTGCTGTATTTTTCTTTCCTAGCTACAAAATCCCCTCCTCTTCCAGTTACCATGGAAGCCAGCCACACGTGTTTAGGAAATCTTTTTCTTCCTCTTTTGTGCTAATAAATCACACATCAGGTGTTTTTTTCTCCCAACCTGTTTTGAAACCTTCCACACTGCCTGTTTAGAAAAGAGTCAATTAAAACCCCATGTAGCTCGGATATGTGCACTGGTCTTTGAACTCGCTGGTCAAGTCACAAAATCCCTCAAAAAACTACAAAGTTACTTTCTTACAACATATGGAAAATCACTTTTTGCATTATTCATCAAACAGTGTGTTATGTAACATATATAAAAATTCATGATGCTTTGTTGGGATGATTTTTGTTGCCTTTATATGCCATTTTAGTTGATGTTTTCCTGTAGCTGTTTTATTTCAGCCTTTGATGGGAATGCTTTGTTGCATCACACTGTAGCTTAGATAACAAAAACTGTTTATGAAAAGTTTACTTGGTTTTGCGCCAAGTCATGGAAACCGCTTCTATATTTTGATGCCTTTTGCTGACCAGAGAGTCCTATTTAGATTTTGGAAACGCACAGTTCTTCATTAAATCCATTCAATCTACAGCTGTAACTCCTTGGTCAGAGACATTAGAAAAAAAGACTAACCATTCCATTCACAAAAAAAGCATTTCTCTTCATTTATAGAAATACCATTTGATGTTTTTGAGTGTTTGGTTGTTCAGTTGTCCGTTTTGTTTTGCCACGTTCATCCAATACAGACTTCAGCTTGCATTAACTGCTTGATTTTTTTTATTTTTTCATCTAAAACATTATGTTGTTGGGGGATAAGTGGTCACCACTTCATATTCTTCTATACATTTAAAGAAAAATGATGTTCTACAGCAATGGTTCTTAAACATTTTTCAGGCCAAGGAGCCCTTTTACGCCTGGCCATAGCAAAGTAATTCTGTTTTCTTTTTAATTTTACTTATTACAATTGTATTGTGTGAGAGACAATACAAGACAACTTTAGCATCTTTAGCTTTGGTTCTAGTTAACTTTATTACACATGTACTACTGTTTAAGATTTTGGGGTCGGTACGATTTATTTGTGGTTGTTGATGTTAGCAAAAGTCTTTTGCGCTTTCCAATGCTGTATTTATTTGATCACAAATAAAGTAAAAGCTGTAATATTGTCAAAAATCATTACAATTGAATATAACTGTTTTTTTATTTTAATATGTTTATTGTTTTAATTTAATTTAATATAATTTATTCCTGTGATGGTAAAAGGCTGAATTCTCACAGTCACTACTCCAGTCTTCATTGTCACATGATCTTTCAGAAATCATAGTAATATGCTGATTTGGTGCTTAAAATGCACAAATATTAGGTCAAACCATTTTTGGCAAACCTCCGATGAAGACTCTTGTTCTACATCATAAGGTTAAAAGGTCACTGGAATGTTTAGGCCCCTATATTTGCTGAGTTCAGCATCTCATACAGTCTTTCTCAACTCAACCCACATGCTCTCATTGCATAGGAATCTACTGCTAAAGCTCTTCATGTAGTCTTAGAGTCTACATAAATGATTTAGCTTTATTCCTTCTGACATGTTTACAGTTCATGTAGGCCTACAATGATCAACATTTGAATTGGATCAAAACCTTTCATCAAAGTTGTCCTAAAACCTTATACTCCCTGGAAGAATTTGGTGTTAGTCCATATAGTTAATGATAAATAAAAAAAAAACTGTTATACAAATCTAATGTCATTATATGATGAAGTACCGTCTGATATTCAGTGTTGCATAAGATGTCCTCCATGTGCTACAATTTTCCAGACTCTCCAGTAAATTTGGGGAAAGAATTTCAACCACACACCTTTGCCTGATTATCAAGGTGTCTGGGATTATTTGATGTGAGCTTGAAAGCAGTAACCTCTTCTTTGCCTTTTTCTCCGTCTACTATATACGTCAGAACCCATTAAGTGCATTTTTACAGTCTGGCTACAGAAGTGAATTGTAGTTGGCTTAAGGGTAAACGCGGCTGGAAGTTTTTTTTCACAGGTGGAGCAGGTCAACAAGTCCTGCTGATAGGATGTTTATAATGAAGTGAAGAACTGTAAAACCCATTTAGTTTTATAGTAGCTGTGGATAAAATGTCCAGTTAAAAGTTTCACAATGTGGGTATATTAAATAATGCTGACTTAGAACAAATTGAAACTTTATGCGTTCAGAGGGAACCTTGTTAAATATGTCTGATATGTCAATCTGGCCTGAAGTTTGTCACCCTGGAATATTTTTTATTTATTTTTTTATTGCAAAAACAAGAATCATTGTATATCATAAATCGACTCAAGTTTTACAGTAAAAATACTTGTTTTCTTTCGCCCCTTAGAGTCTAAACATTCAGGTGGAGGATGTTCGTATACGCCCCGTCCTGTCATCATATCGTAAGCGCATCCCAGTGACACAGGGCTATGTGGAGGTGAAAGATGGAGGCAAATGGAAGCAGATTTGTGATGATGAGTGGACAGACATGAACAGTAGGGTTATCTGTGGCATGTTCGGCTTTCCTGGAATCAAGAGATACAATACCCGTGTGTACAAGTGAGTTCTCAGTTTCTCTTCCTTTAGAATATACATTTTTTTCTACATAAAAGCAAAAGTAACTTTGGTGACCTCAGAGAAATGTAGAATTGTAATATTTTACATGGAGGTACTCCCTTTGTGGTAATAAATATCGTACTCCAGTCAACTCCCACCACGACAGCAAAATGGAAACACAGTGCACATTGAGTCTTTTATAGTTCGAGACAATAAAAGACAACTTTAGCTTTGGTTCTAGTTAACGTTATTACACATGTACTACTGTTCAAGATTTTGGGGTCGGTACGATCTTTTTGTGGTTGTTGATGTTAGCAAAAGTCTCTTGCGCTTTCCAATGCTGTATTTATTTGATCACAAATAAAGTAAAAGCTGTAATATTGTCAAAAATCATTACAATTAAATATAACTGTTTTTTATTTTAATATGTTTATTGTTTTAATTTAATTTAATATAATTTATTCCTGTGATGGTAAAAGGCTGAATTCTCACAGTCACTACTCCAGTCTTCATTGTCACATGATCTTTCAGAAAATCATAGTAATATGTTGATTTGGTGCTTAAAATGCACAAATATTAGGTCAAACCATTTTTGGCAAACCTCTGATGAAGACTCTTGTTCTACATCATAAGGTTAAAAAGTCACTGAAATGTTTAGGCCCCTATATTTGCTGAGTTCAGCATCTCATACAGTCTTTCTCAACTCAACCCACATGCTCTCATTGCATAGGAATCTACTGCTAAAGCTCTTCATGTAGTCTTAGAGTCTACATAAATGATTTAGCTTTATTCCTTCTGACATGTTTACAGTTCATGTAGGCCTACACTGATCAACATTTGAATTGGATCAAAACCTTTCATCAAAGTTGTTGTAAAACCTTATACTCCCTGGAAGAATTTGGTGTTAGTCCATATAGTTAATGATAAATAAAAAAAACTGTTATACAAATCTAATGTCATTATATGATGAAGTACCATCTGATATTCAGTGTTGCATAAGATGTCCTCCATGTGCTACAATTTTCCAGACTCTCCAGTAAATTTGAGAAAAGAATTTCAACCACACACCTTTGCCTGATTATCAAGGTGTCTGGGATTATTTGATGTGAGCTTGAAAGCAGTAACCTCTTCTTTGCCTTTTTCTCCGTCTACTATATACGTCAGAAACCCATTAAGTGCATTTTTACAGTCTGGCTACAGAAGTGAATTGTAGTTGGCTTAATGGTAAACGCGGCTGGAAGTTTTTTTTCACAGGTGGAGCAGGTCAACAAGTCCTGCTGATAGGATGTTTATAATGAAGTGAAGAACTGTAAAACCCATTCATAGTTTTATAGTAGCTGTGGATAAAATGTCCAGTTAAAAGTTTCACAATGTGGGTATATTAAATAATGCTGACTTAGAACAAATTGAAACTTTATGCGTTCAGAGGGAACCTTGTTAAATATGTCTGATATGTCAATCTGGCCTGAAGTTTGTCACCCTGCAATATTTTTTATTTTATTTTTTTATTGCAAAAACAAGAATCATTGTATATCATAAATCGACTCAAGTTTTACAGTAAAAATACTTGTTTTCTTTCGTAGATTCTAAACATTCAGGTGGAGGATGTTCGTATACGCCCCGTCCTGTCATCATATCGTAAGCGCATCCCAGTGACACAGGGCTATGTGGAGGTGAAAGATGGAGGCAAGTGGAAGCAGATTTGTGATGATGAGTGGACAGACATGAACAGCAGGGTTATCTGTGGCATGTTCGGCTTTCCTGGAATCAAGAGATACAATACCCGTCTGTACAAGTGAGTTCTCAGTTTATCTTCCTTTAGAATATACATTTTTTTCTACATAAAAGCAAAAGTAACTTTGGTGACCTCAGAGAAATGTAGAATTGTAATATTTTACATGGAGGTACTCCCTTTGTGGTAATAAATATCGTACTCCAGTCAACTCCCACGACAGCAAAATGGAAAGTACACATTGAGTGTTTTATAGTTCTAGGGACTCATACATGTTTTAGTTTTGTGGACAAGTGAACTAAGTTATCCAATATAAGAGTTTTATCACTAAACTATTTTTTTTTCTGAATGATGATGGACTGTAAATATGACTGTAAAATACTGTCTAAAAAACAGGACATACCTTATGATATTGGTTGAGAGAATGTCCAAGTGTGCATTTTCACACTTTTAGTAGTGTTTCTAAATGTAGCTGTAATTTTTCCCTTTTTTTAATGTGAATATATTTCTTTTTTGGACAATACAGTAGAGGAAAACTTTACTTAAAGCCTTTATGCATTATGAAATTAATTTTAATGCATTAATAATGCCTTCTAATGGACCTTATAATGCATTGTACAGTCTCATGAATAATTGTAACCACAATTTATACATTATAACAGTTATCAGTTCATTGTTACACTATGTGTTTTAAATTTGGTTATAATTATTTACAACAAGATATAATGTATTACAATGCACATTATGAATAATTATAATGCATTATATACTTTAATAACCCTTTATAATGCATTATACATAAAGGCTTTAAGTAAGGTATCGCTGAAAACTTTTTCCGTTTGATTCTGTTGATCAGCAATTCCAATTTGTTTTCCCAAAAACATTTTGATTAATTTAAAAAAATTTAAATAAAACTTCCTTTATCTAATTTGCTATCTTGCTTATATCCAAAAAGTGCTTGACACTGTCATACCATAACAGTCATTTTTTGTTTGACAGACATTAATCTTAATCTGTTAGCTGTTGGTAGGAAGCCTGAAAGAAAATACCTTCCTTTGGAAATAACAAAAATAGACATGCTGCATTTCCAACAGCACTGGTCAGAGAAACCACTGGTTGCTTCTCAAGCAAGACTAGGCAAATTGACCCTATCTGAATCACACCTTGAAGATGCAGATGAATCTCTGCAGTACTCCTGTTAGAAAATCTGCAAATAAATAAGAAAATCTGCAGAGGGCAAATCAAACTTATACTTTCTGCAAAGCTATTACATTCCATACTGTGTTCGTATTGTATGAGTATTGCAAGAGTTGCATAAATCTTCATGAGCACTTTCATAACTATGTGGAAATCAGGACTAAAACGCCTAGTTAGTAATTAATCTGCTATATGAGGAATCACATAGGCTCAATGGAAATTAAAGCTTTATAGTTGCTTGTATGATCTCACTCTTCGGCTAAGCTACGTGCTTCCCCGCACATGCTTTGCCTTATGAAATGTGCAGGCGCTGTCTGTTTTTTTAAACCGGTGCTTGATGTTGGGGGGAGGGGGGGACACGTAGCCAAAGGCAGTAGTTTTTTCAGCGTGGAGCCAAAAAGGGCTTCTTTTCAAGTATCTCTGTCTGTCCTGTGGCTTTAAACTGTGCTTTTATAAGAAAACTTGGACTATCCTTTCAGAGTACCGTGCATGAATGGCCCCTGTAAATAACACGGCTCTTTCCCTGGCTGGAACAAGCAGGCGATGTTCTCAGATGATAAAGCACTGGCGTGGAAGTATAACAGCTTTCCCTACAGCTGTTCTCGCAAACAAAATAAATCAACTGCCTGGTTATATGTTCAGACTTCTTTTTTTCCATCTTTAGATAAAATCTTTGAGTTAAATGCTATGTCTAGCATTTCCTTTGTGTCTACCAAAGCCTATGTGTGTGTTTGTGTCCACATTTGTTTTCCCAATGGGGTTGCAGTAGGGATCTGAAACAGACTTTAGTCTAAACAAAAAACAAATGTGGATTGTGTATTTTTGTAAATGAGGGCCAGTGTACTTCTAACAGCGAACTGTAATCATCATGGCACTTCACATGAAGCTTGTTAAATATTCTGTTTGTAGGATGATCACCATTTTTCCTGCAGGAATATTTGACGTCACTTCAGCAGTGCTTCATCTTTTTACTGTTCAATATGCATCAGATCTTCATTGCAGTGATGGATCATTACTAGCCATATTATGATTAGAATCTTCCACTTGGGCCTATACATGGGTTTTGTGTTATGTGTTATGTTTGTTCAGTTTAATTCTTAAGTTCTCTGTGCTTTATTTCTCAGGATGTTTGCCCGCCGGAGAAAGCCAGCATACTGGGATTACTCCATAAATTGCACCGGAAATGAAGCTCATTTGTCTAGCTGTAAGCTGGGCCACATGCTCGCCATCAAAACCAATAGCACGTGTGAGCAGGGCACTCCTGTGGTAGTCAGCTGCGTCCCTGGCAGAGCTTTCGCCCCGACTCCCATGGCAGGATACAGGAAGGCCTTCAGACAGGAGGTGAGGCCAGATTATGCATTTCTTCCAAAAATACAAGAAGCCACATGTCCACATGAGGTATTGCTTTGTGCTGAACTTCTGACTCTCACCTTTAAGGAGACTATTAAGTGAACGGAGCTCAGCTCAGCACAATTTATCAACATGGTGATAGTGAATCTTGAGCTAGACTAAGCGGATAATTTAAAATGAATAATTTCTTACTTATTTAAAGATGTTTATATGGCAAAAGTGGTAGTTTTCGAGTTTAAGTTGCCGCAAACTGTGATTATATGAATACTAATGATAGAAAGCGAAGACGAGGATATTTTTGAATCCCTAAAGCACTGTGATGACAGACATTCTAGCCGAAAATGACATCACTCTTTCCAAATTATATATTTAAGTAGTCCATGTGGAAGCTTGCCCGTTACATATCATTCAGTGAGGTCAGTGAGTTTATTAGCATGCTGCAGATCTGCACTATTTAGGTGCCTGTTGTATATCCCTGAAAGAATTCCTGCAGAACATATACATTGATTTTATGGTTAAAGGAATAATACATACAAAAATGAACATTCTGTCATTAATAACTCCTCCTAATGTTGTTCCAAACCCGTGAGACCTTTGTTCACCTTCAGAACACAAATAAAGATATTTTTGATGAAATCCAAGAGCTTTCTGACCCTCCATAGACAGCAATGTAACTCAAATGTTCCCAGACCCAGAAACGAAGTAAGAACATCGTTAAAATAGTCAGTGTGACATCAGTGGTTCAGCCATAATTTTGCAAAGCTAAACTTGTGTTCTGAAGATGATCAAAGGTCTTATGGCTTTGGAACGACATGCGAGTGAGTAATTAATCATTTGTGGATGAACAATCCATTTAAAGATGAAATATTACATGACTATTATAATGTTCCAAAAAATGTATTTAAAATAAATTCTTTCTATTTTTTAACTATTTATCAAAGAATCCTGAAAACAGTGTACCATGGTTTCCACAAAAAATATTTACATAACAACTGTTTTGCGGGACAGAAATGGTTTTATTAACTTTTGTTATGCTTTTAATGATGTTAGGTTTGTGATTTCTTGAAGCTTGCCATGTACATCTGCCATAAGAGTTGCCTGAATTTCTGGAAAACTTCTCACATATGAATTTCCTTCAGTTAGTTATAACCAAAGAATTTCAGCTCTTCTGCTAAGAGGAATTATTCTCTTCCTCTTCCTTCACAGCAACACCTGGTGCGCCTCAGAGGTGGCGCTGTAATTGGAGAGGGGCGTGTGGAGGTGTTGAAAAATGGAGAATGGGGCACGATCTGTGATGACAACTGGAATCTCGTAGCAGCTACTGTGGTGTGCCGTGAGCTTGGATTTGGGAGTGCCAAAGAGGCGCTTTCTGGAGGTCTACTTGGACAAGGTGCATAATATAGTTGAACTGATCAGAAGGTTCTAGACAGAACATTACAAACTCTCTGACTTCCGTGCATTTGCTTCAGGTATTTTTGCAATAAAGTTGTAGCAATACAAGATTAAAATCAAAATATTTTAAGAATAAAGTCAAAATAGGCTCAAAATTATATATATATATATATATATATATATATATATATATATATATATATATATATATATAAAATCTTATTTTTTTCATATAGATTTTTTTTACGTGGCGTTAGAACTACTCTTCAGTTTTGACATCGCTATTCAGTTTTAACATTTACAGAGCATTTTAGTAGAGTTTTGCGTTAGCAGCGCAAAAGGTTGTTGGTTCAATTCCCAGGGAACACATGTTAGATAAAAAAAAATGTATAGCCTGAATGCACTGTAAGTCGCTTTAGATAAAAGCTTCTGATAAATGTAAATGTAAAGGGTTCTTGAACTACTTAAAAGGATTGTTTAACATTTTTGCATATGAAACAAGCATTACATGATGAACTCTTTTATGTTTTTACTATTAGTAGAAAACAAGTTGTTTTGAGTTCTGAAAATTAAAGTATGTTTTTATTGCACAATGACCTCTTATTTGTAAAAAATCTGCAAAAATTTGTTTTTATGATTCCATATTGTATTAACATTTTGACACATTCCTGTATGAACAAGTACACTATTTTTCCCACACAAATGGTTCTTGAACATATATAGATGACTTTATATATTAGGAATATGTTTTATATTTATATGATCATTATGTTTAGGGGTTTTCAGACCCCTGGCCTAAATAATTAATACATTATTTTGTAGCAGTACCACCCACCCACCATGCTATGGCAGTTAAAGGTGTTTGGGTTTGACAAATTGCATGGTTTCATGTTTGTTTTTGGTTTTTAAGATTCTTGTCATACCTTTAAACATGCTTTACTGTTTGAGCTTTAGGAAGTTTTTATGACTAAATATGTGTTTATGACTATTTATGGGTGTGTCTCTGTATGAAAACATTTTTCCAGGAATGGGCCCTGTACATATGAATGAAGTTAAATGTTCTGGCTTTGAGAAGTCTGTCACTGAGTGCCCCTTCAATATGGACAAAGATTCTGAAGGCTGCAGTCATGAGGAAGACGCAGGCGTCAGATGCAATGTTCCTGCCATGGGCTTCCAACAGAGGGTAAGAACTGCGTCTGTGGTACCTTTAAATGACTAAATATTGAAATGCATTTTTACTGTCATAGCATAACATAGCCACTGTGCTCTTCATTATTGCAGCTGCGTTTGAGTGGAGGTCGTAACCCCTTTGAAGGCCGTGTGGAGGTTCTAATGGAGCGCAACGGTTCTCTGGTGTGGGGGACTGTGTGCGGTGAGGGCTGGGGCACTATGGAGGCCATGGTGGTCTGCAGACAGCTCGGCCTGGGCTTCGCAAGCCATGCTTTCCAGGTATTTTTACTCTCAAAACCTCATCAGAAATGGAGATTTTTGTCTCACATTACGGATTAACACACACTGTGTTTAACCCTGGGTTACAGTAAGGCATGTCTATCCCTCTTACCAGATCATCCCTTGATCTTAGTAAATTGGATGTTGGTCCTTCAGGGTTTTCCAACTCCACACTACTATTCAGCTCTTTTTTTATAAGCAGGGATGGTGGAAGACTGCTGTTAGTGAAATCAAAGCTCTGTGTGGGCTGAGGGATTTTCAGTGACGCCCTACTGTGATTTCCGTGTAAGCAAAAGCTTGAGAGATCACTACTTGAGTAGGTTTATCAAAACCAGATCATATCAGTTCTGGAATGTTTCAAGGCCTTTATTGATCGTCTTGTGTCAACGTGATTTCTTTTGTGCACATTAACTTTTCCTGCTGGTTGTAAATAAGAAATCGCAGCGTTCCATTGCTCAGGCACGTTGTCTATGACATCGTTTCTGTCAATTCACAGATGGGATTTTATAAACAGAGCCGACCAGTGTGCCTTCTAAAGAATGTCCCCTGACTCTGTTTGTCAAATATGTCCATAAAGAAACTGTTTTTCAGTGTTTCTCCCAGCAGTGAACTCTCTCTACTGACTTGTTCTGAGTCCAAGATGAAATTCTTTCTTTTTACAGCCTGGGACAAATGAGTTACTGCAAGAAAACTTATGTACTTGTATCTCTGAAGTCTGAAATGAATCCCAGTTCTGTCAGAGTATGATGTGTTTTCACGTTGCTTTGATCCGTTATGCACAGCTCTGCTTGTGAGAATGCTGGTTCTGATAGAGAACAACGGAAATTAGTAGAACAGCCAGCTGTTTAAGACATGTCTGTTTTCCTCAGATTAACCTTCTTAAATACATGCTTTCTGATGTCTGTGTCTGTGTTTACGGTTGCCATGAGAAACCATTTCTCCCTTCTGGTTTGAAAGTGTTAAACTGTTACACCTGGGAAGCGTTTAAGAGAGTTCAAGACTCTCTGTTCCAAGAGGAAATTATAGATCTTATCAAATGGATCTTAAATAGATGATAAGCAAGAATGAAATGTTGACTGCCGCAGGGTTGGAAAAAGAAGGAGAGGTTTGCTTGTGAAGATATTCCTGTTACTGTTGATGAGTGATTCATGACTGGAAATGGTTAAAAAATGTAGACTGTGTTTGTGTTTCTTTTAAAAAATTAAATAGTTGGGATAGGCTCACGACTTGAAAGTGTAAATAACTTCCTGTAAAATATAATATCAAAGAAAATATTTTGTCACCCTGGGTATTGAGTTTAACTATCCGATGGGTACTATTTAGCGTTTTGACTTTTCCACTGATTTGCTAAGCTAGGTCTAGGTCTTTTCTCCGTTAGAACAAACACGTCCCTTAGGTTCTGATAGGGTGACATGCAATAGCGCCATCTTGTGGTTATATTCCGTCTTCCTCTGTTGACTTTTTCCCTCCGTTTAGTTTTTTAACATCTGCTCCTTTGTAAGGCTACATTCATTGCATGGATTTTTTTCTGCTTGCTTGTCTTACAACGACGCCTAGTGACTTGAATGTAATTTCACAGAAAAAGCATTGGAAAGTGATATTCACAATCAGCTTAATTTACGTAATATTACCAATAACAGATGAAGATGAGTATTTATGTTGAATTACCTTTTATTTTTAGATTTTAAGTTTTCATTTTAAGTGTAGTTTTTGTAATTTTGCTGTGTACCTTTTTTCAGTTATAGTATGATAATATGATAATTCAAAAGTGCTTTGTGGTTAAAAAATGTATAAGTTTTAAACATACATTTTTGAATGAGTAAAAATGACTGGGTACATCTTTAATAATGTAACAATCTGTCTAATGATAAACACTGTGTTTATATTCAGTGTATCTGCACCTCCTTTAATTTCCCCTGTGGATTGGCTGAATGTACTGAGGTGTAATTATGTGTTTATATAGGAGACATGGATCTGGCCCGGTGCAGTGAATGCAGATTCAGTGGTAATGAGTGGGGTGAGGTGTGCAGGAACAGAGATGTCTCTCTCCCACTGTCTGCACCATGGAGAATATCTCAGCTGCCCTAAAGGTGGAGGACGCTTTGCTGCTGGAGTTTCCTGCTCTGAGAGTAAGATTATTATCATCATATTCAAATACTCAGATCCAGTTACTGTTATATTTTAAGTACTTCTATACATTTTTATGTCTTGACTTTGAGAGTGATTCAGTGGCTCCATAATTCTTGTGACTAATGTACAGCTTATTTGTTTCTGGAGAAACACTGACCTCTACTGGTCACTTTAAAAATAACATACAAGCCTGTTATGTGTTTGCGTTGTATTAACACTAACGAACTATACAGCATTTTACAAACTACATTAGGGAAACAAGTTTTTGGTATGGGATACTTTGTAAAATGAATTGACAAGGCTAGTTTTAAATCTTTAATCTGTGAGATGTTAAAGGAAGAAACAAAATGCAAATGTTTTTAAATATGTATATTGTATTTCATTAACTAACTGCATGATTTTTACTGTACATTTCTGACATATAGACATCACCTTGACATAGTCACCCCTGATAAACATTCTGAGAAACACTCATTTTCTGTCAAGCTGCTTTGCAAAGATTTGTATCATGAAAAGCACTATACAAATAAATGTGAACTGAATTGTTTCATTAATGGAATGTCTTAAAAATAATGAAGAAACATGCATGAACCAATATTTTTTAAAAGCACTGACAACTTTCAACATCTGTTTTAAACCTTCAGCTAAGTGTTTTTTTTTGTGCCCTGCAGCTGCCCCAGATCTAGTGCTCAACCCCCAGGTGGTGGAGCAGACCACATACTTAGAGGACCGTCCTATGTTCATGTTACAGTGCGCCTATGAAGAGAACTGCCTGGGCTCCACTTCCAGTTCCACCCCAGCCAACTCCTATCGCCGGCTCCTCCGGTTCTCCTCCCAGATCCACAACAATGGACAATCTGACTTCAGACCCAAAGCCTCCAGAGAGACCTGGGTTTGGCATGACTGCCACAGGTGATGGGTCAGATAACTGATAACTGAAACCATATTAATATGATTTCTAAAGCATCATGTGGCATTGAAGAATAGAGTAAATTCAGGCTACTGAAAGTTCAGCATCACAGAAGTAAATTACATTTCGAAATATATTTTTAGACAGTAAACTGTATTCTTGATCAAATAAATGCAGCCTTTTAAGCACAAAAGAGTTCATTCAAAAACATAAAATAAGGTTACCCACCACAAACTTTTTTTTTTTTACTGTTACAGGCACTATCATAGCATGGAAGTATTCACCCACTATGACCTACTTAGCAACAATGGCACCAAGGTGGCAGAGGGACACAAAGCAAGCTTTTGTCTGGAGGACTCGGAATGTGATGAAGGTATGAAAGCATGTGGCAGTTTTTGTAGTTCACAACTGAAAAGAATTTCACCTCACTCTAACTGTGTATTTTTTTGGATTGAATTTGGTATTACATTACAGTAGTGCGATGATATGCCCTTTGTATTGTTATCTTTATTAGGAATTGAAAAGAGGTACGAGTGTGCAAACTTTGGTGAGCAGGGGATCACAGTGGGATGCTGGGATACATACAGACATGATATTGACTGCCAGTGGGTGGACATTACAGATGTTAAACCAGGAGACTACATATTCCAGGTAATAATGTCATTTCCAAAGAAGTAGTCATTTTAGTACCAAAGAAATTCTTTTGAATCGTATTACCCTGGCTCTTGGAAACGGACATTGTGATTTATTGTTTTTACTAACTGTATTCACTCTTTCTGACAGATCGTAATTAACCCCAATTATGAGGTTGCTGAGTCGGATTACACCAATAACATCGTCAAATGCAGATGTCGATATGATGGTCACCGTATATGGATGTATAATTGCCATATAGGTAAACAAACATTTATGACTTATGTCTCTTCACATTGTCTTGTTATGAAAATTACTTTTTCGACATGCAGGATTCATTTTGGATGTGACTAGTCCCCTCATCTTAACTATGAATATTTCCTGTGAGGTTTAACTACCAGAAAGTGTTTAAATACTATTTTAAACATTTTATTATTTGAAACTTCTATTTTTTTTTTTTTTTGTAAATGTAAAATGTACATTACCATTGAAATATTTTGGGAGTTTTTTTTTTTTTTTTAAGAAATACTTTTAATCAAGAAGTTTGCTTTAAATTTCAAATAATTTCTGTTGTATTGAACTTTCCAAGAATGTTCACAAAGAATTTTCACCAAAATATAATAAACAGCACAGCTGTTTTTAACATTGATAATAATAAGAAATCAATCATATTTGGATCATGTGACACTGAAGACAGGGGTAATGGCTGCTAAAAATTCAGCTTTTGCCATCACAGGAATAAATTACATTTTAAAATGTATTTATTTTGAATTGTAATAATATTTCACAACATTGCTGGTTTTACTGTATTATACTGTACTTTAATTTTTATCAAATAAATGCAGCCTTGTAGATTTTCTTTCAAAAACATTGAAAATCTTGGAAACACCTTAAAAAAATGTGAAGTTATATAATGCAAATGTTTGTAAAGTATAGTACCCTGGTATAGTGGTTTATTGAACATCATTTTGATTCTGTGTCTCTTTTAGGGGGCTCCTTTAGTGCAGAGACAGAAGACACCTTTCCTGGTCTGATCAACAACCAGGTGACCCATAGGTAAAAGAGGGGCGCTGAAGAACATCCAGAAACTGCGGCCAACCAGTTAGATCATCAAGAGCCCTGAACCACTACACCTCTCTAGAGGACCTTTCATCTCTCAGCAGTAATTCCATGGTACTCTTTCTACTATGCTCAGTGTCACCACATAGCCAGCACAGTCCTCTACTGTATCACAGGACTAAACATCCCTTTTTTAAATTGAGAACTCAGATTTGAGACAGGAACTGACTCTGAAAACAGCTCTTTGGCTGAGATTTACAGACTGAAATTCCCTCTCACCGCTGAGCCAGTAGCAATTCTGAAACCTCATTCTTTCTCTGTTTGCTGCTGGTGTTGAAGATGAAACTGTGGATAACTCTCAAGTGAGCTCACTTCAGACATGAAAGGAACTCTGGTGCACTTTTTATTTGATATTTTTTAACTTGACAGGACTTGTGGTTTAGGTGTTTTGATAAGGTGAGAGGACTTTTCTCAGATGAGTCTCCTAAAAGAATATTACACAAATCTACACAAAAATAAAGGCCTGAAGAGAGACCATTTCCTTTTTTAGTGTCATGCATTTCAGCTATATACTTTGGCATTTCGAAAACTAAGCTGATGACTTCGGCTTATAGATATTATTGGTTATTATTTAAGTACTTTATGGGTTTGTAGTGGAAACAACCAATGCATTAGAAAGATATAATGAGCCTTACAATATTTTCTATCTATGTCCAATTTCAAAAGTATTTTCAGAAATGATATATTGTTACATGATGAATTGCAGTGTAAGAAAACTTTGAATATTCCCAGTAACCTTAAGCCTACCAGTTCAGATCAGCGGTTCATAAACACTGGCATCCTAGGAGCAGGTGAACCTGTGAAAACTCTAATATTAGTTTAGTTTTGGATTTTTCCAGACCCTGTTCTCATTGTTATTTTGAACCGACAGTGGAGGATCTTCATGAATTATTTATGCTAACCCTTACCAAAAAGTAGTATACTTCAAGTTTATTTTATTAAGTATACTTAAGTAAAGTTCAAGTATATTTAGACTTTTTGTAAGTATAAGTCAAGTATACTTAAATGTCATTTTAAGTATATTTCTGAGGAGTACTTAAAGCCCATTTCTGAGAACTACATAAAAAGTAAACTAAAAGCATACTTTCCTATTTTTAGTTTAAAAGAAGTATACTAATAGCACACTTGAATAAACTTCTTTTTCGTAAGGGAACTCAATTGAAACTGACTGCAAACATCACAAGCGGTCTGATCCATTCCAACTATTCATACGGGAATATTCATTAGCATTACATAACTTATTTTAAGACAGGGATTTCAGATGCTATTTCATCATTTCTTTGTTTTTCGATGTGGAATGTCTTTCATTTGTTGTCTGTCAGTGGTGCTAACATAGTGTTATCCTCTGTTTTTTGAGGGACCATATCAGCTAATTTTACATTATGCTTACTTGAATGGATGTAAAAATCATGGATGTATGCGATGTAGCGTAATAAACATGCATTATTTGGCAAAGAAAAACAATATATGGTGAATTCGCTTAGCTGTTTTCCAGTGTGAAGATATTTTGTATTGCACCCTCTTGTGGTGTATTGCAATATGGCAAACACGTTGTATTTAATGCCATATTCACTTTATCCACTAAATGGTGCTCTAACAAAATTAAAAAGGTGGAATTTTGGACTCTTCCGTACTTAAGTACTGTTTTTGTGCAGTATGCAGTATGTATCAAAAGAACAATATATACTATGTATACATATAACATATAACAATGTATACTGTTTCACATACTAGTAGGCAGAATGCAATATACTGTACACCCGGTTTGCAGTACAGGAGTATTTCATTCGGAACAACAAAACTCCTTGCAACCTGAAACTTGTGTTTTACTTGGACACCATATAACTCAGCTTATGTGAAGATTAATGTCTGTTTGTACTTTGCTTGTTAAAGCATTGAGTAGTTTATTTAACAGGCTTATATGTGCTTCAGATGATTAATTACATATTTGTTTTTACAAAAACAACATACATAACATAGGGTAAACTTATACACCGGTGTCACTGAATTTGAGCATATTTAATTTCTGTTCGGTTTAACGTATTAAAATTCTTGTAATAAGGGCTAGTTTTGAGATTAATGTTTTTCGCTGTAGGGGATATGGGAACAGAGCCATTTCCTCTCGATGACAGATAATTTTCCTTGATTTTCCTATTTTATGTTGGAGGTCTATTTAAAGTGACAGTGAGTATGCTCATTGTTCTTATTGGTTTCACCTCAAGCGGTAAATGTAGAAAGACCACCCACACAGTATGAAAACAAGTGGCTTAAATGTTCACAAACAACAGTGAATGAGGTAAGTATATTAATTACTGAATCAGATTTCCAGGACAATGGAGACTGGCTACAGACCTTCACTCTCAACCTCATATGCACTCTCTCTGGAACCAGTAACACAGTCTGTTGTTTTAATGTGGTACTGTTTGTTGTCTGTTTATAGAATAATTACAATAAATGTAAGGCTTCATCATTCATGCACACAATAATTGTGAGAACACAACCAGGAGAAATGGAATGAAAGAATGGAAACAGAATACTTTTTTTTCATTTCAAGAATGAACATGAACAATAAATTATAATTACTTAACAGAAAAATAAAACGCACAAAGCATATGTCTTATGGGTCTTTTTTGGCATGTTCCAGGCAAATTACTAGCTGCAGGCATGCTCTTTCTCAGGATTCATCCAGACGCACCAATGCTGGAGCTATGCATGCACCTGTTGTGAATCTGGAGGAATTTTTTTAAAGAGATTTTTATCTGGGCACATAAATATGCAAATTGTACAAAATTATTTATGAAAAAGGCCCACTGTCTTCTAAAAACCTTTGCCAAGAAATTGCATTACATCGCCAGTGGTTTCAATCTGCATTGGTTTGATGGTAGCAAGGTTTTCAGTTTCTCCTGTTGAACCTCAGATCGAGATTCTTCTATCACTGTGCGCTGTATTCGGTTTGCACCAAATGGAGAACTTTACTTTCAAGCCAAGGAGCTCAATTTAAATCTCACTAGACCACCAAAAGTTTCTTCCAAAAGGTTTCATGTTTTGGAATCTAGAAAACTTTTGACGTGATTTAATGTTTGCTTCTTCAAGGCTTCACTTCAGCCAAATCCTCTAAAATTCTCAGAGTGTTATAATCTGTCACTATTCTGCCAATTATCCTTGTCCAATTGCTCAGTTTGGGTAGGACAGGAATATCTTAGTGTCTGTTTTTTTTTTTTTATTATATATTAGAATTTCATGTTCGCTGTCATGTTACCCCACCCCAAAAAGAAAATTTTGTTATTAATCACTTATCCCCACGTCGTTCCAAACCCATAAAAGCTTCTTTTGTCTTCGGAACACAATTTAAAATATTTTGGATGAAAACTTGCTTGTGGGTTGTGACTGTCCCATTGACTGTCAAATAAATAGTGTCAAGGTCTAGAAAAGTATGAAAAGCATTGTCAGAATAGTCCATCTGCCATCATTAGTTCAACTGTAATGTTATGAAGTGACGAGAATACTTTTTGTACACGAATAAAACAAAAATAATGACTTTATTCAACAATTTGTCTCCTCTGTGTCTCTCCACATCACCGTAGCGACATTTTGGAGAATATGAGCTGAACACAAGCAGCATACACTCTTCTGTGTCAACCACGCCACATAGATACATTTTCTATGTGTATTTACGCTTTGATTTGAAAGAAAACAGTGCATTCTTGTGGCAAAGCTGATGGCAGATGGACTATTCCGACGATGCTTTTCATACTTTTCTGGACCTTGACAGTGTATTTTACTTGGCAGTCTATGGGACAGTAACAAGCCTCCCGTTTTTCATCCAAAATATATTAAATTGTGTTCCGAAGACGAACGAAGCTTGTACGGGTTTGGAACAAAATGGGGGTAAGTGATTAATGACAACATTTTCATTTTGGGGTGGAGTATCCCTTTAACAGTTGAAGAAAGAAGAACACCATGTCTCTTACAGAGCTTAAACAAACAAATCCCACACGAAGAAAAGAGCAAGTCAAATTAAAACCACTCCGAAAAATCTGCATGCCAACTTTGTGCAGGATAGATGATGGCCAGACAGACTGAGAATCAATATTGTTTTTGATGAAGTGTTAGCTGAGGCTTTGGTCTGTAGGGAGAGAAAAAAACCAGAGCGTGCAGAAATGTGGAATTTGTGCAGTGTAAGTAGCCAGGCTAACTCAAAGTTATGCTTCTCTGTCTAATGATTTAAGAAGTTTGAAAACTTCTCAATGCGATCATCAATCAGAACATCTCTTTGTGTGCTTACTCATCTCAAGGAGCATTTGTTCTTTTCTTCTTCTCTTTTGGAATTTGTGGACCAATGTATAATATATAATGTATATTATAATATAGGATGAAATGGCTGGGGACTAAATGAATAAAACTGTTGACAATATAGCAGTCATTATAGGACAGAAAAGAAAAAAAAAACAGAATACTTAATTCTCTATTATTTATTAATTTCCTGAAGAATAAGCACTTACGTGTGTATATATAATTAAATTAGATTTGATTATACATAATAAGGGATATTAGGTAGCCCCACACTGCCTCACTGCCTCACACTGACTCCAAATAAAAAAACAAACAAACAAAAAAAACTTCATTAAAATGGATAATCAATTTGACTCCTCTATGGGTTTTATCCTCTGTCCTCACTGAACTTTACCACAGACAGATGTATAATTAATGGTGAGTTATTGTTACATAAAGCATAATTAAGTCATAGGGGCCTAAATGAAAAGACAATGATAGATAATGATTTTATTTGCAGAAATGAAGTTATATAACATAGATAAACAGTGGTCTACCACACTGATTAGGAGAGGAAGGCTGGACAGTGTAGCATTGCATAACATGGGCGATAGACTTGATAAGATTAATTATGTCTCAGCTAAATAAGACAAGGTGTTTTATCATGCAGACTTTACTGTTACTCTGCTTGGATGAGTGATTTCCTAAAGATGTTTGACATATTTCAACTGATTGAGCAACCATTCTGCCTAATCCAGACAATTACTAAATGTCTCAGTGGAGTATTTGCCTTTAGTAGGCAATGACAGACAAATTGAGAGAAAATAAACAGCAGGCCATTCTAAAATCAACTTGAAATAACATGTCAATAGCTTGTTACACAATATCAGATTTTGTTTAGAAATGATAATAACATGCTAGAACTTAATCGTCATCAAATTCAAATATTAGATTTTGTTTTTGGCAAAGTGGTAAATATGCACATTCATTTTTTTTTTGTCTTGAAAATACATTTGTATTGAAATACATTTGTATTGCAGAATTGAAACTGCAGTTCATATAATTAATAAAAGGGAGACATTTTTAAAATGTCAGAAAAGAGAAGTGTTTTGCTTTTTGTCTACTGCATAAGGGAGAATGTAATATAAATTAATATAAGATGTCATTTATTGTAACATCCAAGGAAAAGAGTCCACATTTACATCAATTTTGTCATGTTGTTTTAATGATAGTCTTTCAGTACCTTTTTTACAAAATATTTTTTTAACAATAACAGTTTATTGACTGTTTTTTTATCTTAAAATTAAACCTAGATTTTCTACTTTTTAAATTAATTTTGATTTGTAATTCGGTTTGAGTATATGCATATACTACATTTACAGTGTGACTTTAGCACAGCTCCCATGAATTAGTATTTCAAATGTAAAAACTGCCCTCAGACTGTGGATTTATTGTGCATTTCAGTTTTTTTTTTCTAAGCTCTAAGCACCCATCCATAAAAAAGTACAATGAGGACAGATCTTAATGACCACTGAGAAGTAGGTTGTACTGTGCTATACACTTGTGTCGTCCCAGCATAAATCGAGGCCATGTGCCACACTGGTCAGTCTGTGTTATATGCTGCCTCCATGAAAGAGCATTAATACGGGTTGAGCAATAAAACCAGCCATTAAGCAGCAAGGCATGTTAATGGCTATCCCAAATGATGCTTTGATCCTGGAGAAGGCCATGCACAGAGGACAAATAAGCCCTGAGAGAGGTAATGAAAGGCCATATTTATAGGACAGGGAGGATGATGAGGCATATTCTATATCCAGATCTTTTACTTGTTGAGTCACTTATTACACTGTTCTCTAGAATACCTGATTCTGATTGGTCAGTCACAGCATTCAGTGGTCAGACATATTTTGTCGTCCATGACAATGCTGTATATCAGTCCATACAGTATAAATTTATGTAAGTTAGCTTTGAATCAATGTGAATGTGGATTGTGAAAATGTCTATAAAACATAAATTTGATTAAATCAGTACACACATCCAACTGAAACCGTGTCGTATCAAATTTTTTTGTTTGTAGAAAGACTTAAGTATTACTACTATTATTGGCAGGTTTCGTCTAATTGTTTTGTATGTTGAAGTGGATTATTATTTTTTTCTTAGTGGAAGCTTTATCATAATATACAGTTCAAATTACTTAAATGATTTCAAATCTTTCAAAATTTCAAATCAAATTTAAAAATTTTTGATTTCAAAATCAACATTTTTTTTCACGTGCATGTATGTATTTATTTGGGGAGTAGCCAGATAAAGTCATTTGGATCAATAATTATGAGATGCAGTAGCTTAATTAAAGGTGCTTTTCTAATGGTTGCTCAGCACTTTTCTTATTAATGTAATGAAATAGCAAAATCTGATCTTGTTACAGTTTTGACAGAAAATATAGTCAATTAAAAATAGGTAACATTTCATATCTTGGGATTGTGCATATAGTTTAGATCAAATGGTAACAATATTTAAATGGAACAGCATGTTTTTGGAGATGTTAAGAGGATCAAGGGAACTGACTGATACAACCAGCAAGTAAAATCCAGTCTGAATGAGTGGATAACGTTCAGACTGAATGAAATTTAAACATGAATGAAATTGCAAAGGAAATAAAACTCTTGCTTTGATGTGATGTGCCAATGGAAAACACAGAGAAACAAGTAAATGTATTCAGCTTTTCACCAGCCCCTTCCACCACAAGCCCTGATGGAATTGAAGACAAGGACAGTACTGTTGTCCTGATATACCCCTTTCAAAATCAGTTCACTTACATTTGTTAGATTGCAAAATGGCTCATGTGTTTTTGTTATTGGAGGAATATAAAAATATTACAAGCTATGCAACCAAATGCACTCTAGAACTTCAAGTGTTTAATGTGAACTACAGCTTCATGAGAAATCCAAGTATTATTATGGCATGTGAATGTGTGTATGTGTACTTTATGACCTACTCATAAAGCCTTATTATATCAAGCCTGCATGTTTGAGGAATCGGAATGAATGCAATAGTGAAGTTTCAGATAATAAAGTGTAAATCAACATGTATAGAATTTTCCAAGTAACAGTCCATGACCCTACAGTGGAGTTCAAGCTGCAGTTTGCAATACAAACTTAAGGTAGGCATGACATAATTATGGCAACACACAACAATCTGGTAATAATGCAACATTTTCCAAGCGGATGTGACTGCTCTATTGAAGCAGTACCTTATTTATGCTACAGATGGCACTAAGTGCAATGTAAATGTTTGAGAGATGTGCAAAAATAAGTGAAATAGTGGCAATAATGCAGTGCGGTGATGTAAATCAAAATGGGATTTTAAATAATTTTATTGCACTGTGACTCATATTTTATTTGTAGCACATTTGCAGCTCCACATGTCTCAATTCAAGCACCCATTTACACACCAAAACCCTTCCACTCCATTTTCCATTTTAGCTGACTGGTTTATGGTGTAAACAACAGATGTTAGAGTGACCATGAAAGACTATAACAACATATTTGGGCTTGGATTATAATGAGTAATAGTAAATATATCTAAAATAATCTAAATAAGTTATGCTGTCTCTCAGATCTGGGTAACTCAAAGGCAGGCAACTTACTGTTACAGTACATCATAGTAACACAGTGATGAGTACGAGCGCTTAAAATGGTAGCTTTACAGGCGAAATAAAAAACACAAAAACAATCGGCAACAGATGTAGTGAATTTAGGGCACAGAGAAAGCTCCCTTCAACCGTATCTGGATCCAGTCCAACAGCAAACTTCAATATGCCAAACGTCAGGATGGCTCAGTGTACAAGCTGGAAAAGAAAAGAATAAAATGCTCGTGACAGAAATGAGGTCTTTTCCACCATTAATTGGAAAGCGAGAAAAGAGTTACCTGAGGCCAGTCAGCTTCACAGAAAGCCAAATACTGAGCATTAACTTTAACAGTAAAAACATATTTTGGTCTAAGACAAATAACTCACAATTTCAGAACAATGTGTAAACCTTCAATACAGCCTTTGTTTTTGCTCATATTATGGTCTGGACCCAAATAGAGTAGAATCTCAGGTCAATCTATCTCATCCAGTTGTGCGTGCAATACTGACAAAAGTAACCTTCGAGCGCTTCCCTGCCCAGCATTTTTCACACTTGAATAAGCCATGTATTAAACTTGCCATCCAACTGTTTATAGACGACTTCATTTGGAGTGAGTATAGATAGATTTCTAGACAAGGTTTTTGGCTGCTGCCCTGTGGCCTTGTAGATGTGCCAGCTGGTTCCTTTTAAAATGCGATTTATAACTGTGAGACTAATAAATATAGACACACAACTGGAACACATTTTTACTTTTATTTACCAGAATATAAACCAAAAGTCTGTTTTATGTTCTGATGGATTTCAATGTCTTCCTGGCTTTTTCTGACAAACCAAATTTGTGTTTTGATAAATTGTTTTAAGCTGCATCTTCTGATGTATGACATGTGTTAACACGGCAAGCATGCCGTCCAGTGGTAACAGAAATTATATTCAATAAATCATATTTTTACAACTGTCTGTGCAACCGCACAGTACTTGGCACAAAATAATCAGAATCAGAATCAGAATGAGCTATGTTCACACATACTAGGAATTTGTTTTTGTGTCAGAAGCTTTCACAGTGCAACAGAATGACAGTGACAGGACAAAAAACACAGATCATAAAATAATAATAAAAAAAGAACAAATAAATAGGGAATAACAATATACAGATTGACAATTGTATTTACAGGTATATTACAATAGACAGTTTTGTATGTACAGGTATATTATGTGCAAATTCAAAATGTAAAATAAGTATGTGTGTTAGATAAATAAGTATACAAGTGTATAAATAGTGTTGTGTGTTCCACAATTATTGTCAAGTGTACATAAGATGGATTGCCTGCGGGAAAAAACTGTTCATGTGTGTGGCCGTTCTGCTGCACAGTGCTCTGTAGTGCCGACCAGACGGCAACAGTTCAAAGAGGGAGTGTGCTGGATGTGAGGGGTCCAGAGTGATTTTGCCAGCCCTTTTGCTCACTCTGGATAAGTACAGTCCTTGGAGAGTAGGGAGGGTTGTACCAATGATTCGCTCAGCAGTCCGGACTATCTGATGTAGTCTTCTGAGGTCAGATTTGGTAGGTGAGCTGAACCAGACAGTTATAGAAAATAGAAATTCTAGAAGAAGAAGTTTATAGAATATTATAGAAGACGAAGTTTTATTTATATATATATATATATATATATATATATATATATATATATATATATATATATATATATATATATATATATATATAAAAAGAAAGTAATAACATGTGTTTAACATATCCTGCATTTAGCTAGTCTCAACCATTGGTTTGGAACTAATGAGGCCTTGTTTTTGCAACACATGGAAGGCTACTAGAAAAAGTTCCCTAAACACGTTAATTGTACTAGTGAGCCATGTTGTTTTGTCAAGCTGGTAAGCATTAAAGAGATGCAAAGCATGTCTCTTAATGTTTATTAGCTGTTTAATATCCTGCTTTGAGTCTCTTTTATCATTTGGTTACATTTGATCCCTCTTTAGTCATTATATTCCAGTTTTAACCCACTAGCTCCTTTTGCTCTCCATTTCCTACAACCAAGTGTAACATTAAGTCTTGTTATTCTAACTTAAGCTGTGACAATGAACTTGTGGTCAAAGTCTTGCCACCATCAAAATTGATTTACTGTATAATGACCCTTGTCCTTCAAAACAAAACTTCTCTAATCTTTACTAGAAATGGAGTATAAGGTTTCACACCTTGAGGTAAAGCATTTGCATGCTGCTGATGACATTCATTGGCACTCCGGGATCATGTCTAGTTGTACCCCAACAAGTGAATTTAATTGAAGTTGCATGTTTGAACCAGAGGTGAATTACTTCATGTTGCACTCATCTCTATAAAAGCTGTTAATCAAACAGTTACTGTGAAATCTGACAGTTTCATTATTCTCTCTCACAAACTGCATGTTTGTGCGTGTGTGCATGTGCGTAAACTGCTTGACTGAGTACCTTTTTGTGTCTGCATCAAATTCAATTTGCAAAAGTGATTTTATATACATAGAAAGCATTTTAAATGCAAGTAAAGTTTCTGCTCTAATGTTTAAAATAACTTTAACTAGCTTTGAAAATAAACGTCAAAATATGGGTGAAATAATATTCCATTGTCATTCAGCATAATATATACAGTATTTATCTAAAAATGAAACAACATATGTATTCTTACCTGTACTTATTATATTATATAAAAGAAAAAGGGATGATAATAATTTTCATTACATTTTAAATTATTAAAAACATATTGCTGACAATACAGGTAAAACCTAGTGGTTTGAAGGATAGTGGCAAAGATTTTTCAAGATTTCAAATTACTGCAATGTGATTTTTTGCTCTTGTTCTAAATATGGCTGACAAGATTTGTTTGGTATCAACTATTGTTATACCGAATGATATTTTAGTGGGTGTCTTGATAAAAATGTATGATAGTCATTATTCTTTGCTCAGGAAAAAATAAATAAATAAACAAACAAATAGGACACAGTCTTATGTTCAGAAAAAAAAGATGTATTAAACTTTTATTGTTTTTGATGCTTGACAACCCCTTTTTGTCTTTGACCCTTACAACTGTACATGGTGAGACCAATGCTGCAAATTATAAAATCATCATATATATGCTTTGTAAATGGCAAACAGTGATAGATGCAGTATGATTAATGAGAGACATTAATATGGATCCTTGAATGTGTCCTCCGACATTGATGTTTGACACAATTCTTCAGACTATGTAACACACTGTTATATTCCTTAGAATATAGACAATTCAGACTACTTGTTAATCAGGGTTGTTTACGCGGTTTTGTACATTATTGGCCCATTTTCTCCCATACATTCAAAAAATGATCATATTTATATTATTTGTTCTTCTCAGAATGTTATGATTTATGAGAAACAAGGCTGAAGGTATTGAAAATATATTGCTTGCTCAATAAAAAGTGTGTTTTTTCCCCCTCCAGAACTAATAAATATTAAACAGTCCAAATTCAAAACATATTTTCTGTCCTCTGGATTTGATTACTGAAGGCATTAGGGTTGTAGATATGTTCAGTAGAGTCACATTCATTTCATTTGGAATATGCTGTGTTTAAACATTGAGGTATCTAGCAAAGAGACTTTGTGTCTCAGAGTGCATTTATCACTCTATCTCAGCTGTAACAGTATCTGTACCAGATATTTCTCTGGAATGCCTTTATATTCCTTAAAGCCATTTCTTCTCCAAACAAGGACACAACATTTTTCTGCCTGCTCATTGTCAAGACCTCTTCATCAGGGTCATAAAAAAAAGATTCATTTTTCATCAAGAATAAGGCTCTTTTAGGAAATATCTATGCATGCTTTTTCCAAAAATATATTCCCTGTTCTGATTTATGCTGAATTGGTAACTTATAAGTAGTTTTACAAGGATTTATTTTTTAGAATAAATTTGATGACACCGAGATAAAACCGAAGTTTCATATCTAAAAATACAAACAGCCTTTCCAAATTTGAATTTAAGAGACAAGCTACATCATTCTATCTGATGTATAACTTTGGTAGGTAGTGTAAAAGGAATGTAGCATGTTTCCAAGGCCTTTTAATCTTCTGATTATATTTACAATAAGATCTGATCTCCATAAATGGAAGGATGTGGGTAAGAACAGAACTTAGAGATTTTAACAAGCAGCACAGGGAAGAAACAAAGCAAAGTAAAAAGGAAAAAGCGATATCATGCTTCTGATATCTGAAGATAAATAGCTCATCTTTGCATGAGTGATTATATAAGAGAAAGAAAGAAGCCAGAACTTTTCAGATTTCTCCAGATCCGTGTTTTATTATCCTACCATTTCAATACCAGCTGAAATTTCTTGATAAATATTTTGTTTCAATTACCAGCATGTCAAGCTGTTCCTAAGCAAGCAAACAATCATGTTGTCTTTCATTCTCTTCTAATTACTTTCACTTGAAAACACTTATATTGATATAAGCAAAGAAAATGGAATAACACATTTTTTTTTTCTTTTTCATCTCAACTCACTGGGTGACAGGTATATTTTTCTTGTGAAGCAATAATGAATATAATTTTGCCTCTTTAGAATTCCTTCATTTTATCATCAAGTGAGATGAATGTAACCATCTGAAGATTTATGAACTCCAGTACATGTTTAGACTGAAACAACAAGCAAAGGAACTTTCCTCACAGTTTTAAATGATATATTTGGCACAGGGTGTCCTAATGCTTCAAATGACACAATCAAGACAGTTTGATTGTATACAAGAAGAGGAAGATACAAGAAGGGGAAGAAAACAAACTGACAAATGTGTTTGTCTGTTTAGATAATGCTAAGAAAAAAAAGGGTATATCCTAAAATCAAAACCATTACAATACACAGGTTGGGATTTAAGGGAAAGAAAAGCCTTATTGATGAGTTTGAAATCCACCTTTAAATGACCCAAGGGCAGAGCCTATGTAGTCCTCTTAAAGACCCCTAAGCATAAAGCGAGGAGGACTGAATATAGAGTGGTAGTGAACAGCGGAGGGGGTAGATGTGAAACCAACTTAGACAAAGAGCCCATTTTTCCAGGGTCCAGACGACCCCCACTTTTGCCATTCAACATTCAAAATAAATAAATAGGAATGGAGAAAGAAACCACATACACCCCCTGAAAGACTCTAGGCTCGAATGAGTGACAGACAACTGAAAAGACAAATTGTTACATTGTCTTTGGCCATGGATGGCAGCAGGGTTGCTGCAAAAAGGCAATTATGGGTTGATATGAACAGTGAGATCAAAGGTCAAACTCTGTGCCTGACCCCAAATTTGAAGGGGGTCCTCAAACCGAGGCAGCATGTAACTGACCTCTTGTCTGCCTCTTCGTACTCTCTCCTTTTCTCTTTTTCTCTCTCTCCTTCTCTTTGTTTGGGTTTCCTTCGGTACCCCTTCCCTCAAAAAGCAGACTATCTTTCTCTTGCTATGTTGAGAAGTGCTGACAAGGCATTTGTCCTGTAATCACTCATCCATGTTTGATTTAATTGCTTTTCCAGTGCCTTGAAATGCTCTCCCTGGACTAAGCTCTCGGGGGCGAGAGAAATATTTGAAATCACTGCCAAACATTTTATATCCTAATGGTTTTAGGTTCCCTTGTAGCCTATAGATTTAGAGACCATGGTAAAGTGTAATCATTGGAACGCTCTTGACCAGACAGGTCCGATTAGAACCGCACTTAATGGCATCAAGTTGCCCATGGGCTGCCAAAACTCACATTATTTTGACAGTGAGTTGAGACGACAGGATGACCTACTGCGCACTGGTGGAGGCAGCACTCCCATGAAGCTCGTGGGCTGGAAAACCCTCCCTTTTCCTGTCACATCCAGCCTGTCTCCTTAAGCAAGAATCTGGAGCTGTTTTCTCTGGGAACTTTGCCACCAGGCAGGTGACCTCCCTCTTCCTGGCCTCTCCTTCACTCTTAGCAGCACCTGGACCTATCATTAATCATACGTGCACACTGGTATACCATACACGTAAGCCAGAAATCAGAAACATATATGAACAAATTGTTAAAGTTCGATCCACTATATTGCTAGCTTTTGTTTTGCACATTAGACATTGCATCCCCTACCCAGCTAACGACTTTATGTTCAAACTTTTACCGCGTTTCCTCCGAAATTACCCGGGACAATTGTACCAGGAACTTTTTCCCCAGGAACTATTTTCCCCCCAGACCTGTTGCTTTCTGTGTTTCCACCGCGGTCTAAAGTACCGTGAAGATTAGGCAAATAGTCTGGTGGCGTAGGTCTGCACGCGTTTCTCAATACAACAAAGTACTGTTCAGACTTAATGAGTTCGACTCGGGAATGTGATCTCCTGCGAACGGGACGACGCAAGTCCAGTAATTCTGCAAACAGCAACGTACTTGAACATCAGTCAGCTCGCCTTGGCTACTGCAATTTTCCTCACTGTATATTTACAATAAAACAAAATAGGATATCAAATACCACTGCCTCCTTTCGTTTTCATTTAAACAATAATAGTCACAGAAATGTACTTAGTTCAGGGAAATATGTATATATAACCATTACAATGAAACGAAATATTATATCAATTGCCTCTTTTTATTTTTATTTTAACATATAGATAAGTTGAATACAGACCAAACATTACCTGTTAGATTTACCCAAAACAAATTATATTTTATGTTTAACCACTAAAGAGACATCAGAGCCAGCGGCAAATGTCAGAAGGGCTAGCCGAGTTGAGACTGCTCTAGGTGGATACATGAGCACTGAGCTCCCGCTGATGGTGTGGAGCTGACAGTCTCCGAAATCGGTGAAACACATTTTTAAATAGGCGCTGTCTTTATAAATAAACCACAGATTTTAGTTTTAAACAACTACATTCTTGCCTGAAATACTTTTATATCTACATTTCATGCCACAATAAATGTAATATTTAGAAAATTATCTGAATAAATGGTGGTTGAAATCACAATGCTGTGTAAACTCAATCAACCAGCATGTTTAGCGCCCAAGTCCCGCCCCGAAAGTTCCGGACCTTTGAAAAAGTACTACCTTGCGAGCAGGAACTTTCTGAGGGTCATTTTTTTTTTTACCTGGAACTTTATTTAGATCCTGGTTCCTGCTGTAGAAACACACCGGGTACCAGCCCAAAGTTCCTAGTTCCTGGGTAAAGTTCCAGCGGTGGAAACGCGGCTATGTGTCCTGCACATTCGTGTTACCAACTAAAATGTTCTTTAAAGAAAAAACAAGTGGATATTTAATCATTGACTTTTAGAAGTTATGTTTTTACTACTATATGAGAATGCTAGGAAAACATTCTTAAAACAAATGTGTTAGCTTGATAGCCTTCTAGTTAAATCTATTGGCTCAATACGAAAAAAGAAATAACACAACAGTTTGCATCCATATTTAAGAGCATCATCTAACACCAACAAACTACATTGAGGATTTGATTATTTCAACATTTATACTCTTTATTCAGTCATATCCTCCTGATACCAGCTATGGAGTTTTGTCCTCTGTAGAGGATATAATTTTTTAGCGAGACATTACATGTCACAGTTTCAAGTCTGGATGTCCTGTATACAGAGCACATTCAGGGCTTTTCAGAGATAGCAAATGATTGGGTGTTTCACCATGACCACTCCCTCTCCTTGGTCTTTAAAAATGGCTGACATTAGTGATCAAGTGTAAGACCCTTATGGAAATATGATAATATTTTGTAATCATCAATCATTAATCAACATCTGTTATGTTATGGGGTTCAAATCAAAATATGACTTTCTGTTATGAAACAGGACATCCACTGTAGAGGACAACAGGACTTAAAACTTGTTTATTACACATTTTGGGAGGCACAACAAATGAATAGATAAAAAAATATATCAATATTTCTATGAAATATTAGATATTATTATGAAAATCTCGCTAGTTATTACTCCCATTATTGCACTTATTTGTTCATTCAATGTTGCCCCAAAAACACATTAATATGCAAATTAGATACGATATATAGATAAATTGTATATGGAAACACTCGTTTATGGCCATTTTACACACAATTTGCATAAAGAAAAATGTTTTTAAAAAATATCTTTCATAACATAGTTAAGAATCATCTTTATAAAAAGTTTGGTATAAAAAATTAAAATTGATTTGTGATTAAAACAAAAATCCCCCCGGTTTTGCCTTTTCATGGCTATTCATGTCTTTTTATTTTTTTAAAAACAGGACTTTTTAAAGTCCTGATGTCCTCTACAGAGGACATGGCATAACATATGAATAAAATATAGATTTTCATTTTTCATAATTTTTTCTTATGCTCTAAATAATGTAATGGCATGACAAAATATTAAATTCACAAAACTGTTTTTTTTCTTTTTTTACTACAGCTTATTTATTATTATTATTAAATCTCAATTAATGCATTACACAACAATAATCATGTCAGCAGAACTCATCAAAATAGTTGCAACTTAAAAGGTTTAATTAAATAAATAAATTTTAATTCACTTACAACCATGCATTTAAGTTTGGTAATAGGTCCCCTGAATTTATGCTTAGAGTGTTTTACTCTGACAATAATGAAAGTGTCTTGCAACTTTTAAGCATAATGTAATAATTAATTTAATTGTCTTTAACCTATTAAATTGATGTTTGTTCATTAAGTCATGGAGGTATTTAAAACAAAAATGGTCAAACTGACCGATAGTAATGTCTAAAGAACTTTACAATAACAAGAGTAATGTTTTCATTCTAAACTTTAGTGAATGTTTATCAAGCCTGATAATCTGAGAATATTCTTGTTGGGATATAGATATAATTTAATGTACAAAAACTATTGCACATATGCCAGAAAGTAAAGCCATGTTGCAGTAAACAGGGGAAGGACTTGTGGGTAAAATGTGGAGGTTCTGGAAGGACAGATTATTCAGTGGTTGGAATAACTAAATGCAACACACCATGCCTTCCTCGTTAAAATGCAATGAGTTCCTGATGAGACCACATTAAGGCTGCTTTGTGAAAAAAGAAATGCATAGAGCTGGACAGATTCCCATTTTGTTTACAAATGGTCACCAGTGAGGTGTTGCTTTCAGTGGCAATGACTTAACTCTTTGTTGTAAAGAACACAGTGCCAGTTACATTCCGTTCAGTTCATTGGACAATGAAGAACTGCCACACAAATAGCCTTATCTGCAATAATCAGCAGCCACTAAATTTGAGGGCCATTAAGGGTTATAATTGATTTAATTAAAGGCACTACTTTCACAGCAAATCTCAACTGATTAGAAAATAAATCTACTGAGCGCTTGTAGTTAGCAGGGGGAGATTTGTAGTAATTTACTTACTTGCTAATAGTCTCAGGCGACCAGTGATTCACAATTAAATGCGCTGAAATGACAGCTGATATGTCTGGCACTCATTTAAGCTAGCATTGCTGTGAAATGCTGTTTATGTGATGGTTTATATGTGTTGATGTTAAACAGGGTGTCCCAAGAGCCCTGTTTAGCCTCTATTCTGAGTAGCGTGCAAAAGAAAGATGAGAGCCCTGAGGCAAATGTCTCTGCTCATGCATGAAGTCACAGAGCCACTGCAACACATGTTTCTATGTCTGGTGAATGTCATGCATCAGCTGACCCTTTTTACTTAAGTCCTTCTTTGTGCAGGAGGTCTCACAGCCATGGGTGAAAAAGCTATTGTGGTTTTGATTTGTAAGCCTTATAATTATACTGTTCATTTATAGATCATAATGATTATTTAGGTTTTTTTTTTTTTTTTTTTTTTTTTACAGCCGACAGCACTGTATGAACATGTAATGGATCAAAACGGAGTTTTTGAAGGAAATTAAGAAAGACAAACTAATTGTGGAGGTCTATTTTTTTAATATGAATAACCACATAAACTCTTTTGAAAGTTTGTCCCATTAAAATCAAATTAAACAAAAAATCCCTCAGGAATATTGAAGCACTTATATGGAAGAAGAAAATAAAACAACAAACCAGCTGAATATGATTTACAGATGAAAATATGTTTCGGTGGTAAAATACAGAGGAGGAAAAAGTGTGTTCTTTGGTGGCATGAGGTTCCTGTAATTATAAACAGATGGATGTCAAAATGGCTCTGAGCTCCAGCATTCCCTCCCAGTCACAAACTCATTCCCCATATTTATTAAGATGTTCTGACATGGATTTGGTAAAGACTCAGTTTGCGGTGTTCCTCTTTGGAACAATATGAGTGCCTCCTGTGATCGAGAGATGTAGGCTAATAACTCAAAACTCAGATAAGTCCTTTATTTATGATAAGCTTAGCTATCCTGACTGGTTGGTTGAATTTTATTATTTGCATTTAACATTGTTTAAACCCCATTGTCTGTGACCCTTTTTTAACAATATACAACCCATTTACTGAAAACTGCTGTTTTAGAAATAAATATTCAAAATCATAATAAATGGATGGTAAGGCTTGCAAGTTGCTTAGAAGATAAAATGCAGTCATATTGTTTTGCTCCATTTGGCTTGTATTTGTAAAAAGTGGTTTATAATGCATGCTGTCATTGCATTATGATTATAAACAGACATAAAATTTAGAAAACGCCAACATCTAATCTGAGCTGATTTAATAAAACGCAAGCTGGGAATCATGCCTGTGAGGTTAGATATGATATCATTGCTGTGTAAAAAAAAAAAACGGGGTTGGTAGACTAGAGCAGTTATCAGTTGCAATGTTACTACCGTCATAGGACAGGCTCCTTAATGTACTTTCAGAGGCAAAGGGATTTTCTCTGCTTTCCTTGGCGTTGAGCTGTGAAAGAAAAGTAACAGCATGTTTGTTTTATTGCTCCTCACTTTTTCCTCTTTTCTCCTCAGTGCAAATCAATCTGTCATCCTTGCCGGCGGCTGGAGAGAACACTGCGAATGTCTGAGAGTCCATCTTTTACTTTTTGCCAAACTTTCTGAAGGACTGCGGTGCAGTGTGGTGAATATATTGTCTTTTTATCCCGAAAAGCCCTGGAGATGTTATGGTGGGCTACAGAAAAAGGATTCAATTGCTATGCCCAATTAAAAACGAATATTTTAAATGCTGTCTCCTGCAAAGATCAACTTAAAATACATCACCCAAAGCAGCTTGAGGGTCCGGAGACCTCTTCATAAGATTCATATGGCTTCACATGCAAGGGGTTTTTGAGCACTAACACTCAGCTGTCATAATTTCCTTTTCACTATGCAGTTACTTTTTCCTACTCCCACAAAGCTCCCACATAAACTAGTTGTTTGTTTGTAAATATAATGGTTGCTATGATCCACCTTGGCAATCAATGTGACAAAGAAAGAGTTGGCTATAATTAATTTGTAATTTGGGCCTAGTTTAAACCATAAAATTAAAGATTTACAGAGCAGCCAACCCCCAAAAGGCACAAGGATGACACTCTGCTTCAACTCATTTGACAAGCCTTAACAAAGACAAATTAAGCAACCGATTCAAGTCCAGCTGAGCCTTGAGAGACGAGCAATAAACCAGAATCCGTTTCTCTACGGTAAAGCTGACGGCTTTCTCCCTCCTGAGTGATTATGGACTGTGAACATGTTTTATAACTTGACATGTGACATATAAAAAATGAATCTCTCAGCTTGAATCAACAGGAGTGTAAGACCAGCTATTTCCTTTTCTCTCTCGCTCTCTTTCCTCAGCCCGACATGAAAGTTTAAGCTATCTGTAAATGTTAGTCATTGGCTTTGCAACACATGCAGACAAGCACTCACAGGTTGATGTAAAATGTGGAAATGTGGTATACAATCTTGTGAATTCCCCCAGGAGGTGTCAGGACAACATTATTTTAAATGAGGCGTTAGTCTTCAATTATATTAAAGTGGGATAAGCTGTGAGTAAATGAAATGGCATGCGTATTTTCACTTTATCAGAACACATGAGCTACTCTGGAATTCATGCGACACAGGTTTAATTAGTCCTGATGCGATTTGTTGAGTAACTTAATTAAGAATTCTTCCTTTTCACACATGGGTGTGGAACTCTACAAACGGAAGACAAAGACCTCCCATTATGCATTATCACATTCCTGCATTTAGCCATCTATTCTCCTTTAAATTAGGAAAGTTGCTGTGTTTAGGTGCTGGGGTAAGTATAAGATTAGACCTTTCGTGTACACGCATGCGCATTTTACTGATAATGATCTCTATTGTGGCTGAGGAAACCACTTTGCATAAGGTCCGATGGGCACTCAATACAACCACCACAGTTTTGCTTTGTTAGTTTAAATGTTATGTTAAGAGGCCTACTGTTAGGTCACTTTTCCACTCACAGCCATTCAATTAGCATTCATGCAGGCATCTCTCAGTGTGATATTAGCTTGATCAAGCCCTTTTCCCTCTATACCAGAGGCTATACAAACAGAAAAGGCATTCATTTATTCAGCTTAAGAGACTCCCTAAACTCCCAGGCCAGCCAACCCGCCGGCCAATAAATTCTCTTGGAAAGGTGCTGGCTGAAAAATGCTTCAGTCGAAAAGCTGTTGAGAGCTTCACGTTGATTCTTCCGATAAGGCAGCACTCCCTTTTCCTGACACTTTTGCTGTTTTAGCCCCATATCTTTCATATATGTTCACCCTCATGTAGCCCATGTCATGTTATTTAGTTTAGCACAGATGAAGTGCAATCTCAGCTGATATAAGTTTAACCAAATTCATTGAAACATATATTATTTCAGGCTATAAGAGATTATTCATAAGAGGTGTTTGTGGAAATGAAGCCTATGGTGTTTCTCTCATTCATTTAGGCAAACTAGATATCTGTTATCTTTATTTATCTTTTTTTTTTTTCCCTGAAGCCTGTTGAAGTAAATAAATATGGAGTCAGCATATTTAATCAAATACATTAGTTTGTCAAACGTTGAAAATCAAAAGTGTCACCAGTTGAACTTATTCTGGTAGCAGTAACTGTTACATATAATAACAATAAAATAATAACAGTCATGGTTGTAAAAATCAGTTATATTCAGAGGCCCAAATTAAAATAATAATAAAAATTCATTAAAAAAAAAAAAATACAATTTGGTGCAGAGGTTGTTGTATATGACTAAAAAGATTTAGAAGAGAATTCTGATTACTTGCATAAAATGCATATAAATATAAGTTGTCACTTTATATTTCTCAATAATATATCTTAGTAAGATGATATCTAAATGTTTAGTTTTGTGTTTATCTTGAAATACTGATAAATAATATAAAAGCTATTTTGCATTTACTTTATTAAAATTATTAAAGATTTTTCATCAAAAACACACATGCCACAACCTTAAGGTGGACATTTTTATATTATACTTCAAGAAAAAAATTATGAACTATCAGTCACAAAGCAGAAGATATGTAGAAAGTATGTAAGAGGGCTTAGAAATTCATGTAACAAACGATACAGTGTGCTTTATATGGTTAACATGGTGCTGTGTGAAGTAAATTAAGTTATCGCCAATTAATTGCTGTTTAAAAAAAAAAAAATTACCAGGACTATCACCCGCTTTGTGGTGATTTAATCGTCTTTTAAAAATAAACTAAGGAAAAATAACCTTTGACTGAATGTGTTTTAAAGTATACACATTTTATATATCCTGACAGCTTCCTAATTTTCTAAAGAGAGTTGAGAAAATATTTTGAGTGTATTCTTACATTTTCTTACACTAAGTTTATGTTAAAACGTTAAAACGGTGCTGAGCACATTATAATGACCGTCTTGCTTTAAAAATGTCTTGACAACGGGAGTTTGGTGGTAATGAGCCCTTAGCTATCTTCAGACTTCATTATCTCACCAATGTGATTAGCAAAACAACGGCACAGAGGAGAGCTAACATGCGTCGGGCAATTTCACACCTGACATTTTAACTTATTTTGGCTCGTTGAAATACAAATGAGACATCGAAAATAGAGCAATTAAAGTCTTATTAAATTATATACACCTTTAAACGCTCGCTTCTTGAACAGAATTTACCTATATGACGGTTACCAAGAAAATCAGTATTACGTAGCCTAGATTATTCCGCGCAGACTACCTTGCATGGAATTAAAAATGCACGGCAAGCCACATAGTTCCGTGAATGCGTGCACGTTTTACTCAGGTAATGGCTCTTGTCGGTTTTTCAGAATATGGTAAATGCAATTATCTCGAGCCTTCAGCGAGTAACTCCTCATGCATTTCAATGCTTCTAATAATTTTATCGAAATTAAGTTATTAAGGATCTGTTTCCACAGAAGGCGAGTGAGAGAAACGCAGGCGGGCGGGGATATTGGCTCATTCATTGGGTCATTGAATACTTTGATTGACACATGAGAAGCAAAAGGTGCAGAAAGTTTCCTATTGGTCGCCGAGGCGGTCTCGGTCTCCCCTGGTCTCGAGCGCAGCGCATTTCAAGCAACTCAGCCGTGTGAGTCAGCAACAGCTACGGGGCTTCAGAGGTGGAGTTTCCACAACTTCAATACTTTGACTGCGAAGTCTTATAAAAATTCAAAGGTATTTGGCTCTCCCTCCTCATTTTCTAGACAAAGAGGACTTCATTTCACTCAAGGCTCACCGCTTTGGGGGGCTGCATTGACTGAGGATCCTGACCAGGAGTTCACAATGAAGTCCCTTGCATCTTTGTTGCTTTGGAGGATCCTCATCTTGATAATGCCAGTGATCTCATTGGGCCAGACAACTGAGGATTTGTATGAGATCTGGAAGCCTACCAGCCGTGCCTACGACAAGCCTCCACATTGTGTGGCCATCCCAGTTGACCTGAAGCTCTGTCACGGAGTGGGCTACGACCAGATGCTGCTGCCCAACTTGCTGGAGCACGAGAGTATGGCTGAGGTCAAGCAGCAGGCTGGGAGTTGGGTGCCCCTGGTGCACAAGAACTGCCACCCGGGAACTCGGTTGTTCCTGTGCTCGCTTTTTGCGCCCGTGTGCCTGGATAGGCCCATCTACCCATGCCGCTGGCTCTGCGAAAATGTGCGTGATGGCTGCACACCCATCATGGAAGCGTTTGGGTTCCCCTGGCCTGAGATGCTCGCTTGCGAGAAGATTCCGCAAGATGAGGTGTGCATCAGTGCGCCCAATGCCACAGATGCCCCCAAGCCCACTGGTAAGTCCAAATGACTTAACACAAAAACTTATACATTTAAATCAATTGTGATTTCACTAAAATAAATGTGTAGCTAATCAAAAACCTGTCAAAAAAATGTACCAAGATGAATATTGTGATATGCAAAAACTTGTAATTATTTTGCAAATACTGATTCTTTTTTTTTATCTTGATAAACATGTAAGGTTATACTGACTGTTACAATATATACTGTATACATTTAGTATAATTTTACCTACTTTACAACCTTTCACCGTTTGCTGTGTGTGAGAAGTAACACCTAGACTTTTTAAAGGCAGTTGCAATGTTATTTCAGGGACTGGTGTCCATTTGGGGGTTTTCATCTAGACTTATCACACCTTTTGTTTGCTTCTTAGCCCCTCAAATACCTCACGTTTGTGTCTGATTTGACAAATGATCCAGTTTTGGGAAAATGTCTAGGTAACATGTTCCTTACAATAACATCTGTAGAGGATGCAGGGGATGTGGCTTCTCGGTATGAATAAATATCTGAGTTTTTGCTTGTTTAACAGCTGGTAGCAATTGATTTCAGGGTGTTAGTTGAGTTCCAGGACAACACTGGGATGTGTTCCAACAACAGACCATTACATATCTATTTAGTTGGTGTTATTTCGCAACTGCAGCCCCTAATTTGGAGAATAGATACTTTTCTTTAGTGCAGTTTCTCTTTGAAAAAAAGACACTGTAGACAGACAGCAAAAATTACTTAAAATGAGTCACTGTATTCATGAGTAAGCCTATTATTTCTGTTAATGTAATGCTATTTCAATACGACACCAGCAAAAATTTTGTCAGGCTTCCCCACTGTGCCTGATAACACTTTTTTTTTTTTTTTTCGTAAGGTAATGTAGGAGGATAGTACTTTTGTTCAAACAAAGACAGAGATTTGAACAGCTGCTTTTATTTACTGGTGGCACCAAAGCAGAAAATTTAAATTTTCCGTGGTTAGAAAATAAATAAATAAATTCATTTCCATACTCTTAAAAAGACTCCTGTAAAAAAAAAAACCTCCCCTGTAATTGAAAGCAAATTAGGTATGTTATAGTGTATCTTCTTGTAGTCATGCGGACTGTTTTACCAGGTAAGTCAGGGCATCTGGCACCAGTCAGACTTTCCCTGTGGAAACACTCAAGCCCTATAGTTGTATATCCCAGACAAGGGAAAGTACAACTAGCTTATGTAGATGGCTCATAAATTACAAGGGAATTTCCATTTCAAAAGTTACAACATGGTGTTTTATAATGAACAGACTGTACCAGAACGATGTACCACACTGAGAGAAGATACTTTTGTGACTTCAGCCATCTGCCCTAGCCTGCTGTTAGTGACGCACAGTCCTGAGTGAGAGATCACTAGCATGGTGGCTTGGAAGTCGGAATACCAGAGAAGTTCAATTAATAAGCACCCCACAGAGATCCCGTCAGCTGTTATCACATGCTGTCAGCATCACGTTCAAATGAACCCAATGCCACAGATACATTAGACCCTCCCTCGCATATCGACTCACTGTAAGCTTCAAGCAGTGCCGGGTTCAAGAGAAGAAAGGATTTCCTCTCTTCCTACTCTCTACAAGGGATTAAGCCCCAACCATTTGTCCGCTCTTTTCTTGTGATTCTGTGGTAATAATGCCTGTGGAGAAATAACACTCAACAAGAGCCACTGAAATTTAAACTCTCCGCATGGTAGTTTAAGTTTACTGCCGATATCACCATACAAAAATGCAGCATTGCTTTAAAATAGTAAAAGTCTTGTCAAATAGCGTAAATAAAGACAGACGGAAGTTTTAGAAAAGTAGATTAAAATGTTTGAATTTTAATAGTATTTCATTTTAAATCTTAAAAGGTACTAAGAGAATTTACTTTCAAGGGTTAATTTCTCTGTTTCCATGACTATAGGAAGGCATCTGTGTAACAATAGTTGTCCTAATTACAGACAGCCCCAGTTATTGGGGTGTTGTCCTGTGCCTCCTTTTTCTAAGCTGCATAACTTGTAACAATGGTTTATATACAAATGTAAAGTCTACAGATCAAATTTGGTTACGTCAAATTACCATGTGACAGGCAGAGAAAGAAACATGCAAACAATTGTATGTCTATGTAAAAAGGCTTGATTCTAATGTTTTAGTGCTGTGAGAAAAGCGAGCCAAACAAAAGAAGTATTCTAACAGTTCAAAGCACAGAGTATCTTACAGGCCCTTTCAAAAATAGAAGAAAGCCAGGAGAAAATCCCGTAGCCTGCCTGAAGGGGAGATAATTAAAGAAAGTTGAACAAGTTTGGATTCTCTTCTTTTTGAAAGAAAACTGCACTGTGATTGGTTCCCCGCTGTTAAAAGCCAGTTGCAAACCTTCCAAAGAGTTGCACACAAAAACAATTTGGGACAAACACCAAAGTAGACGAAAGACAAAAACATTTGGTCACAATTACTCTGGATTTTGATATCGATGGTGCATTTCCCTGACAGCATTTTCTCTGTTTTAGGATACTCTCCAGTTTGTCCTCCTTGTGACAATGAAATGAAAATGGATGTGATTCTGGAGCACATGTGCGCCAGTGAATTTGGTAAGACCATCAGTGCATACATCACACATGCCTACACACCGAAAAAATGCACATTCATTGTATTTTGCGCTCACTGAAAGTGCCAAGACTGCAGCCCATCTTCCCCTCTCATCTTCTGTATTCTGGAAATGGAGTAGGCATGTAAGAGATCCAAGACTGATATATATTAGTTTGAAAGAACAGCCAAAACCACACAGTCTTGGACCAAAGGTATTCACCTATTCCTTAAGCCTCCCCAGCAGCAGCCTCATACAGATGCCTGTAGTTTAATGTTTTGCTCATCTTAAATTTAGTTCTCATGGTCTTGTGTTAGAATAATGAGGGAAAACTTTATTCTTCCAGGAGCGGAAACCACAGCAATTCATTTTTTTATAATGACTTGCTTACCGGTATATTAAATCTTTCATTTTCGTTTAGTTTTAACCTTTCACCAGTGTTAAGTCATCATGTTGAGTCATAACTTTCTTTAGCCGTGAATGTTGAGTGCCAGAATTATATTTTATTTCACAGCCATTAACGCTGCTTTTGGGACAGATTCAAGCACTTTTAGAATCACTGGATCACGATTTTGTTATTTTGCACATATTTGACTGTCTTGACTGCCAAATCCACTTTTAATAGAACAATGCAATGGTTTTAAACACTTAAAACAGCAGCAGAATGTTTTAACCCTTGTAAATCTATGTCATGGCTTGGATTACCCTTTGAGAGGCCACGACTGTTTAACTAATGAATTGAGGTAATTCACATAGGCCCTAAAGTCTTTATTTGGCTGTTACTAACAGCTCTAAATTGGGATGTTTGCTCTCCTGTCTGGATGTGACAACAGCCCAGGGGTTGACCTCTGGGCAGAGACTGACAGTGTCTGAGTTTAGTCTTTGGTCACTGGAGTAAACTGGTGTCCAGTATATATTTGTTGTCATTTCCAACAGCGTCCTTCTCGTTATTACTGGATTTTGTCCATTCTATATATATCACGTTACTTGTCTGGCATTGCGTAGCGCTTTTTCTTATATAATATATTCAGAAGGTCAGTACATTTTTTTAAAAGAAATTAATACATGCATTTAACATGCATTAAATTGATCAAAAGTCAAGTAAAGAAATTCATCACATTACAAAATATTTCAAAAATAAATGCTGTTTTTTATAAAACGTACATAAATTATATTTTAGAATATATTAAAATAAAAAATGTTTTCTTAAATAATATTATTAATATTTGACAATATTGATGTTGTTACTGATCATATAAATGCTGCCCCAAACTTTTGTTACATTGGTGGTCTTTTCTTCCCTAATCTTAAGGAAGTCGAGTTTAATTTCTTGTTATTGGATTTTCAGTGTGACTGCACATTTATATTTGAAGATGGTTAACAACAATGACTGTTAAATGAGCCTATAACTGCAGCCATTAAGGCCAATCACAGCAGGAGTTACCTCAACAAAAGGAGAGCAGTGCGAGAGTGACTTCCTGCTTTCTTCTGAAGAGGAAAACAAAAGCTGGTTTTGGTTAGCCTCTGACAAAACCGTAAAGTTTCATTCAGTGTTTGAAATGGGTAAGCTATCTCTGGAAAGCTGCCGTCTTTCTCTGGTCAGCTTTTTGTAAACCGACCCCACTGACACTCTCTCTGTGACCTCAGCACTACATTACTTCTCCGGGATATTGCCAGAGACAGACAGTGAAGGAAGACAGGGTTCACGCTGTGAAGTATTGCTTTAAGTGTATTTTATTATATTTTTATTATTTCAAACTCTCCTGGATACTCAGAAAATCCTATGAAACTTTAGTTTCCCTCCAGATGTTTGAATCCCAGATATTTGAAGAATATGGAAACAGAAGAAAAACTTTGTTTTTCTGTCTCTGCAAAACAGTACCGTATTAACACACTTTAGTTGGCTGTCTATCCCGTGGTCAGTGATGCATGCTCAGCTTCCCTGTAGTAAAACTGTAGTAAAAGCACCATTTTAACTGGAGCTCACCCCGAGCCACAGGTGCCATGTTTGTGAATTGTTTCAGCCCAAACTCTCCCTACTGGGTTTATGGCATCGTTACATCTGGCTGCGGACATGTCTCCAAAATGACAGAGGAAGCCAGGTCAAAGATCAGGGATAAAGGTTAAAAGGTTTTTTAAAGCTTAGTTTATCACATATGAAATGTAAATACTTTCATAGCTTTTCATCAAAATGATTCATTTCAGTTTGGAAAGAACACTGATTGTGACCACACAATTTCTGAGATATGCTCTCTTTGTTTATATCTTATTTATCAAATATTTACCAGATCTTTCAAGTGTGAAGTAGTTATTTGGACCATCTGAGATTGAAACATTATCTGCCCTGGGCTTGTGTTTAGAATCTGATCCACCGCCTGTGCTTGGAAATGGTGGCTGCTTCATGTTTTTGTAGTATGAATGCAGTAATTATGTGCGATCTTGGCGCACAGTATTTGCTTACTATCCTCACATGGTTCAGTAAACTGGTTTTACTGATGCAGATCTATCTGTGAAGTATTTGCAATGTGGTATGCATATAGTCAACACCCCCTCGTTTACTGATATTGTCTTATCACTTTGAGGGAGATTGGAAAGGCATCTCAAACGGCTTGATTTATATGGTGCTTTATTGTGGCTTGCCCTTTTCGAGACAGAATCTCAGGATTACAGAGAACAAGAGAGACTAACCCTGTTATAGCTTTCCCATTGTTATTGTTCGGAAAGTGTGGTCTTACACGTATTAGCTGTAAAGCCACATCTGAAAGTTTTCAACTGTACCCATGTACCTGCATTTGTAAGGATTACATTCACAAACACAAGGTGCAAATGGAGTTCACGGTGGAGTTAAAGTGGGATTTGGACTAAGATAAAGTGGTTGTGGGAGGTAGGCAAGACTCAGCCTGACTTGATAATTCTTTAACCTTCAGACCATTTTTTATTTCATCAAACACTAAGCTCCTTTATAGACTTCAGATCAAGCTGTAATCCCTTCCATGTGCACTAATAATACTGGGAAGACTGCCTTATTTCTGCAAGAGTCAATTAGAAGTGAGGAGGTGTGAGATATGAGGTTATAGGTTGCGGTCTAAAACAAATTTCATCATGTAGCTCTTTGAATAACAGTGTAACAGTGTGAAGAGCTGCTCTCATGACTTAAACGGGGTCCCCATGGGGGACTTTAACTTTCCTTGGCAATGATCAAGCATTATATTTTTCATGTTCCAGGCCACAGAGGATATATATATATGTCAAGGTTCAAGAGGATATGAGGAGGATTTAGTTTCATTGTGGTCTGCTCAATGACAGCCAATGGAGACTGATCAGGTTGTTAAAACATAATTAGCAGTAAATCTCAAACCCGATGTCTGCTCATTTCCACGGGTCTTCAGGATTGGCCTGCTAATTGGACCAAATTCTTCTGTAGGTGGCAGACTGCCTGAAGTTCACTGGTGGGTCACTGATGTTAGACCGTTGAAGTTGATAAGATGTTACGCTCTGCATGTTTCTCCATCGTTAACCCAGAAGAAAAAAAAATCACCTGCGAGGCGGTGTGAGGGAGGAACAGCCATTGAAGTTTCACTCTGGCAAGACCACCATGGAGCTGACTCGTGCATAGGAAGGTTAAGGAAATGAAAAGATTAACAGGTTAAAGAGAGTTTACTGACAGATCAGACAGATTAAGGCCAATCTAAGAATGTGGAGTAAGATTAAACCAGGAGTTAAATGGTCAGACAGAATTTCCTCATGTTTTCCCCAAAGTCAGGAGTCTGATAAGGTACATCATTTTATGAAATCTTTGCAGAGGTTTTTACAACCATTTTCTGTTACATTTATGAATACACCATATGAGTTATTAGCCATATTTTTGTATTTAACTGTGTAGGTTGATATTAGACATTGTTTTTTATTCAGCAGAATCAATTGGTATTAAAGATTTAATTGTTCATGCTCATTTTCCTTTTTTTTAACATTTAGATTACCTTTGCAATCCAACAACGGTCACTTAAAAGTAATCTTAAAATTTAAGATTAATTATTTATATATAATTGATCTTTAGCATATCTCAAAATGAACATCTGTTTTCATATTGCATTAAGTTGTGATGCCTAAATTCATTTCTAGCAGTTAAAATGAGTTATTTTTGTTTTTATTGTTAATTTTTATTTTTTTTCAGCTTGTCGACCCAAATTTTAATTATCAGTGCATCCCTGGTTATTTTAGTGCTTTTTTCCAGTGGAGTTGCAGTTGAATGGGGAACCATTTCACCTATGGCCAATATATCCATCTAGAAAAATTCTGACCTTTGACTAATTGCCCTAAGCTTATAAGAGAGGTATTCAAAGGAACAAAACCTAGTATCCAGTTACATCTAGAGGGGCAGAGGGCAGTGAAGCTGCAACTTGGGACATTCTTGCCCCCCTGGGAAAAGAATATGGCAATGAGAGCAGTTTTGGTTTGCAAGGATATCAATGCTTTTTCTTGAACTTGACGGAGTTCATGACAGAGAGACCAGTATCATGATGGCTTTGCCCTGAGACCATTGGCAGAGAAGACGGGCCTGATATTGATTACACCTTCTCCTCATTTTTTTTTCTCCTTCATCTCTTTTTGTTCTCTGCATTACTTAGCAGCCTAATCTCTCTTTTATGGCCTTGGACATTTGGAAACCGCCAGCGATACCCCTTGCAACCCAAACCCTTCTTGGCCTCTCTGAACCTAGCACATGGCCTGAGGGATTAGATGACTTTGTGTAGATCAGAGAGCGCTGCACAGTTCAGGGATACGATGCAAGATTGAACAAAGCTTTGCAATATCATAGACCACAACAGAGGCAGTAGGTGGGAGCAGTGTTTAAAAACATTATGGGGGCTTTTCCAGGCAGCTCAAAATCTACATGTCATTATGGAAATAAACAAAAGGCTTAATTTGAAGAAATACCAAAAACTAATATTTACTGGCAGGATGATGTAATCTTCAGTCTCCTCTCCACCCACTGGAGAAGATTCAGAAAGCTGATCACAGTTCTCACTATTTTCTTTATTCATATTCTCAACCTTATCCATATCTCTGTTTTCTTTAGCCATAAGGACCAAGATCAAGGAAGTCCAACGGGAAAACTCGGATCGCAAGGTGATCCTGCAAAAGAAGAGAAAAAACCTGTAAAGCTGGGCGTTTTGAAGAAGAAGGAGCTGAAGAAAACTCACTTTGTACCTGAAGAACGGAGCCGACTGCCCCTGCACACAGCTAGAAAATCTCGGAAACCACATACCTTCTCATGGGACGAGCCAAGGTTGGACAAACAGTACCTTCTCACCGGCATTCACAAAGTGGGACAAATCCAACAAGGATTCAAAAAGGCCATGAAAAAATCTCAAAAGCCACAAGTGCCCCACCTTTGAGAATGTCTTCAAATAAACATTCTTAGAGCGCCCACTTACTTTATGAACTTGCACATCCAGGCAATGCATAGTATTGTTTTTTTTCATTGTTCATGTACTATATATATATATATATATATTTCCCATGTATTTTATAGATCAAACACTTGAGGTGTTTTGTCTTGGATCTGTGCAGTTTAAGACTGAAACGAGGATGAATGAAACATACAGTAGACAATCTCTCCACCACAACCAACTAATCACTTTTGTATATATCTAAAACTGTTGATAATATTGTTTGTAAAAAATTATCAGAATTCACCTGCAATTGATTGTTGAATTTCTTTTAAATTAAGAAAAATATTACAATAGATTTCCGATGCATAGTTCTCTGCCAAACATCTTCGCAATGTATTGATACAATTTTGTACACACTTGTGAAGCAATTGATTGTTGTATAAGCCATTTCTTTAGGCATATTGAGTCTATTTTGCTAGAGTTACTCCAAGTTGAACAGACAACATTATTTTGCAATGTGCATCGGTCACAGGCCTTTCTGTGACCTGAACCATTCAGTCATCAAACATGTTTGGGAGTTCTGTTAACTCTGGTAAAAGTATAAGAGGTCTGTGCTTTGGCTTATTACTGGCAAGATATATATGCATAAACATTTATTGCACTGCTTAAAGTCCATGTTTATGACAAATTGAGCTGCCCAATCCAATATAACTGAGTGATTGATTTATAGACATGCTTGATAATAGAGTTTTGTATACATAGGCCTATACCTTTATCTGCTGTAGAACAAACTCGTTTTCTGACTAGTAAAATTATTATAAAAGAACAGTACTCAATAACATTTACCATAAAACAATACTGATAACAATATTCATTGCTACAAAGACATTTTTCCATGTAATCTCACAACTTTCTACTGTTATTAGTGCATAATGCTGTTAGCGTTGCAGGTGAAAGTGAGGTTTTTACAAACTCTTGATATTTTAGTCCCACAGTTTTGTCTGAATGTGCATGTCACCACTCACTTGAGAATGCATAGTGCGAATTGTGTGAAGTGTTGCTTCCTGTTTTCCTTAAAGTTAGAAATCTTGTTGTGGCATAGCACTATTAGGGGTTTGATGTTTCTCAATTCCCATTTTTATGTTGGCAATCATTTTGAACATAAAATTCTAGCACAAATATAAAATAAAGACTATAAAAATGTTAATGTCTTTTGCACACCAGTCTTTATTAAACTAGTAATTCAAAGTTTTAGGCAGAAAACATGTTGTGAATATACTGTATATGTCATGGTCATTTACAGTCATTGTCCAATGCAGAGAATTTAAGTGGTCAGTATAGTTGGGTCAGTCAGTTGATGAATTATTTGATCTGTGAATTTTGTGAAAACTATGATGCAAGAGGGACTTTTCATAATGATGGCTATTGCCGTGTGACAGGTAGCAGTGGAAAGTTCAGGCCACAGACACAGACTGGTACATAATTACAGTGAAAAGACCTACATGTACTGTGGCCCAAGATAAATTATTCACGAACTGAAATTACTTCAAAATATATAAATATATAATAGAATGCAGTATTCCATTCTTACTGCATGTTTTTTGAGCATGTTAATCCTGTCTGGACATGTTTTGCAACAGTCTTATATCAACAATGAGCACAAGTTCAATAAAACGCCAGTTTCACTGCCGTGTTAGCAGATGATTTATGGGCCATGCTCTGGAAACGATTGCATGGATGAGTACAATATGACTGTGCAGAGTTAATCAAACTGTCTGCATCCTCAGACATGGACTGCCAAACTACAGCTAATTTGTTGTTTTTATGCTTCATTTTATCTATGTAGTGTTTTGAGAAGAATCCCAACCTAGGCATATGCTTTTCTTATTGTTTCAATATGGTTTGTGATATGAAACGCTAACTCTAACAAATCTCTTATTGTTTCAACTGTCAAATCTGATTTCACAGATTGGTCCTTGGATGATGGCATACTCCATTACCAGACTATACGCACGTCGCGGCGGTGCTGACAGAGCAGTTTAATAATGGCATAAGAAGTGATGCGTTTTATGTTGATAATGCATGCTCTGAAAATAAGTAATACTTATTTCATAGTATGTTTCCACCCTTGTGGTCTAGCCTAGCAACTCTTGCCCCACAATGACTCACTTTTTAACGTTTTTCTTTTTTTTTTTCGGGTAACAGTAAACAACAGTCAACCGATCAACTAACAGTGTTAAATCAATCAGCAAAAAAAAACTACATAACCTCAAACTGATTGGTGTGATGTTCTCCATCGCAGAACTATTATTAAATATAGCAATAAATGCAGAGTTCCTGTTTAATGCCGGTAAGAAAATAAAAAGCAGATTACTTTGTGTGGCATCTCAATAGAAAAAAACATACAAGCGAATGAAAACCAGGCAGGAATAACTCATTCATGCCCAATCTTTTGGACATTATGGTTTTAGTAAATGACCTAGTAATTGCAAAATGTCATTTCAGATGTGGTTTCCATCCCCGTCATAGTTACTGCAGCTGTCTTCCAAAAAGCCAGGATGCAGCTTTGCCTTGTTAGGAAACAATCTTTGATTTAAAACTTTCTCTCTGTTTCCAAAGGTCAGACAACATCATTCTGCTTTTTCATTATTTTGTTAACCAGACCATTATAGGCATACCTCCAAGGTGGGGTTTATTAGAGTTTACACAATTGCAAAACATTCAGCAAGATGAGTTTGCATCATAAATAAATCCTATGAAAATATGCTAGACACAACATCATGGAAAAATAACGCCTGGGCAAATAAGTTAGATGCCATCCATCCATAAAACAGGCTGTGTAGTATGCTGAAACACCCCTTATTCTCGTCTAAATTATTTGTATTATGATAACCATACCTTGTTTTTATACTATACTAAATGCTTCGACATTACCATAAAAAACATAGGCAGGATGATTGTTAATCTTCAGTCTCCTCTCCACCCACTGGAGAAGATTTCAGAAAGCTGATCCCATTCTCACTATTTTCTTTATTCATTTCTCAACCTTATCCATATCTCTGTTTTCTTTAGCCATAAGGACCAAGATCAAGGAAGTCCAACGGGAAAACTCGGATCGCAAGGTGATCCTGCAAAAGAAGAGAAAACCTGTAAAGCTGGGCGTTTTGAAGAAGAAGGAGCTGAAGAAACTCACTTTGTACCTGAAGAACGGAGCCGACTGCCCCTGCACACAGCTAGAAAATCTCGGAAACACATACCTTCTCATGGGACGCAAGGTGGACAAACAGTACCTTCTCACCGGCATTCACAAGTGGGACAAATCCAACAAGGAGTTCAAAAAGGCCATGAAAAATCTCAAAAGCCACAAGTGCCCCACCTTTGAGAATGTCTTCAAATAAACATTCTTAGAGCGCCCACTTACTTTATGAACTTGCACATCCAGGCAATGCATAGTATTGTTTTATTTCATTGTTCATGTACTATATATATATATATATTTCCCATGTATTTTATAGATCAAACACTTGAGGTGTTTTGTCTTGGATCTGTGCAGTTTAAGACTGAAAAGATGAATGAAACATACAGTAGACAATCTCTCCACCACAACCAACTAATCACTTTTGTATATATCTAAAACTGTTGATAATATGTTGTAAAATTATCAGAATTCACCTGCAATTGATTGTTGAATTTCTTTTAAATTAAGAAAAATATTACAATAGATTTCCGATGCATAGTTCTCTGCCAAACATCTTCGCAATGTATTGATACAATTTTGTACACACTGTGAAAGTACATACCACATAAGCCATTTCTTTAGGCATATTGAGTCTATTTTGCTAGAGTTACTCCAAGTTGAACAGACAACATTATTTTGCAATGTGCATCGGTCTCAGGCCTTTCTGTGACCTGAACCATTCAGTCATCAAACATGTTTGGGAGTTCTCTGTTAACTCTGGTAAAAGTATAAGAGGTCTGCTTTGCTTAATTACTGGCAAGATATATATGCATAACATTTATTGCACTGCTAAAGCCATGTTTATGACAAATTGAGCTGCCCAATCCAATATAACTGAGTTGATTATAGACATGCTTGATAATAGAGTTTTGTATACATAGGCCTATACTTTATCTGCTGTAGAACAAACTGTTTTCTGACTAGTAAAATTATTATAAAAGAACAGTACTCAATAACATTTACCATAAACAATAATGATAACAATATTCATTGCTACAAGACATTTTTCCATGTAATCTCACAACTTGCTACTGTTATTAGTGCATAACGCTGTTAGCGTTGCAGGTGAAAGGAGGTTTTACAAACTCTTGATATTTTAGTCCACAGTTTTGTCTGAAGTGCATGTCACCACTCATTTGAGAATGCATAGTGCGAATTGTGTGAAGTGTTGCTTCCTGTTTTCCTTAAAGTTAGAATCTTGTTGTGGCATAGCACTATTAGTTTGATTGTTTCTCAATTCCCATTTTTATGTTGGCAATCATTTTGAACATAAAATTCTAGCACAAATATAAAATAAAGACTATAAAAATGTTAATGTCTTTTGCACACCAGTCTTTATTAAACTAGTAATTCAAAGTTTTAGGCAGAAAACATGTTGTGAATATACTGTATATGTCATGGTCATTTACAGTCATTGTCCAATGCAGAGAATTTAAGTGGTCAGTATAGTTGGTCAGTTAGTTGATATTAGTTGATCTGTGAATTTTGTGAACTATGATGCAAGAGGGACTTTTCATAATGATGGCTATGCCGTGACAGGTAGCAGCTGGAAAGTTCAGGCCAAAGACACAGACTGGTACATAATTACAGTGAAAAGACTACATGTACTGTGGCCAAGATAAATTATTCACGAACTGAAATTACTTCAAAATATATAAATATATAATAGAATGCAGTATTCATTCTTACTGCATGTTTTTTGAGCATGTTAATCCTGTCTGGAATGTTGCAACAGTCTTATATCAACAATGAGCACAAGTTCAATAAACGCCAGTTTCACTGCCGTGTTACAGATGATTTATGGGCCATGCTCTGGAAACGATTGCATGGATGAGTACAATAGACTGTCAGAGTTAATCAAACTGTCTGCATCCTCAGACATGACTGCCAAATACAGCTAATTGTTGTTTTTATGCTTCATTTTATCTATGTAGTGTTTTGAGAAGAATCCCAACCTAGGCATGCTTTTCTTATTTGTTTCAATATGGTTGTGATATGAAACGCTAACTCTAACAAATCTCTTATGTTTCAACTGTCAAACTGATTTCACAGAGTTGGTCTTGGATGATGGCATATCCATACCAGCTATACGCACGTCGGGCGGTGCTGACAGAGCAGTTTTAATAATGGCATAAGAAGTGATGCGTTTTAATGTTGATAATGCATGCTCTGAAAATAAGTAATACATTTTAATAGTCTTTCTTTGTGGTCTAGCCTAGCACTCTTGCCCCACAATGACTCACTTTTTAAGGTAACAGTAAACCACATCAACCGATCAACTAACGTGTTAAATCAATCAGCAAAACAACTACATAACCTCAAACTGATTGGTGTGATGTTCAATCGCAGAACTATTATTAAAATAGCAATAAATGCAGAGTTCCTGTTAATGCCGGTAAGAAATAAAAAGCAGATTACTTTGGTGTGCATCTCAATAGAAAAATATACAAGAATGAAAAATGCAGGAATAATACCAAGACCAATCTTTGGACATATGGTTTTAGTAAATGACCTAGTATTGCAAAATGTATTTCAGATGTGGTTCCATCCCCGTCATAGTTACTGCAGCTGTCTTCAAAAGCCAGGATGCAGCTTTGCCTTGTTAGGAAACAATCTTTGATTAAAACTTTCTCTCTGTTTCCAAAGGTCAGACAACATCATTCTGCTTTTCATTAATTTTGTTAACAGACCATATATGCATACTCCAAGTGGGGTTTATTAGAGTTTACAATTGCAAAACATCAGCAAGATGAGTTTGAATAATAATGAATGCTATGAAAATATGCTAAGACAAACATCATGGAAAAATAACGTGGGCAAGATGCACAATCCATAAAACAGGCTGTGTAGTATGTTTAACATTTATTCTCGTCTAAATTATTTGTATTATGATAAACTACCTTGTTGTTATATACTATACAAAATGCTCGACATACCATAAAAAACATGGTACGTTAGAGTTAAATTTTTGTCATTTTGTCATTTGAAGTTATTGCAACAAGTTTTACTTACATAGACTACTAAGGTGCATTGCCTCGTTTGAGGGCGGGACTAACGCACAAACGGTAATCCCATTGGCTACTGCTCACATTTTACCATCCGCGTTTTGATGTCAGCTTGATGAACAACGTGTTAAATATTCATGAGCCAGGCTTGCTGACAGTTTGTGAGCTACCTGAGGAAAAAGGCATGAGCAAAATAGAGATGTCTTCGACTATTGTTGTAAGTGGGTCTCATTATTACTTTTTCTCCTTAAGAAACACAGAATGACCAATAATGTCTCAAACACCACTATCAGCCCATGTTCAGTTTAATATGAAAAACATGCATTTTAATTCATGACGCTTGATTGACAGATGTTTAACATATGAAAAATATGAATTTAACTGTATAAATGGCGTCATGTAGTGAAGAAAGGCTGATGGAATTTGAAACAAAAAAAAAAACTTCAATTTAAACACTTTTTAGGTATACGTTCATATGCCCCTGCTTGTACCGCCTTAACTTACAAAACCAAAATGATACTTTAAAGTAAGTGCTTTCATGAAGCAGTCTGAGGATGATGGTTTAGATTCCTTACAGAAATTATGTTATGATTGCTTTCTGTAAAATGTTTGCATCAAAAAATGCTAAGGTGCTTTTCATCTCCCAGTCACCTTTATCTCCATTTGGTACCTGACTCCTCTCATAGGAATTTGCTTCATAATGTCCAGGAATAGATAACAGGCAACATCTTGATTAAATAAATGCTGATAAAGCTGGGAAAAGCCATCTACAAATTTTTAAAGACATAATATAAACGGTAAGTGCTACTTATCTTCATGCAGTGGCTAAGATGGATCCAAAACAGAGTTCTGGCGCTACGTGGGAGGTCTCATCTTTCCAGCAACTCTGATATCTGATAAGTGGACGCACTCATTTGACCCGACTGAATTCTTGTAGATGTGAAGATTTTGGTCATGCCTTGGTACAGTTGACCTGAGAAAAGAAAAGAAAAAGAAAAAAAAAGTGTTCTCTTGTGTATATCATTCATTCGGTTTCTTTGACAAGAGTTCAACATATTTGTTAAATCAAATTATGTAGACAATCTTTGGAGCCTACGAACAGATTAGCAATGATAGTTTTGTGGTGAAGCACATAAAGCAAAGGTAAACAACCCATGACAAGCCAAATATGAGGATCCCAACAAAATGTCAGTCTTAAAAGTGTTGCCATTTCTGTGACATTCATAAATTGTATTGCTAATTCCTGACTTGAATAAATAATAATGTAACTCATGAAACTATCTGTAACATTGCCATTAATCACAATACATATTAGCTAGTGAAAAATATTTTAGGCAATCACTTTTATGTTAAATGTTCATTGTTGCTTGATAGGAATAAAATATATATCCAAACTGCAGCTTATTGGTATAGCTTAAACAGAAGAAACATCACAGTCAAATGATTTGGGATGGGGGGGGGGGGTCTTTACTTTTCAGTGTAGGTCACTTACTGATAATATGAAGAAAAAAATGAGTGAAAAGAAAGAGTGTAAATTAAAACGAATAAATGGATAAACATCTCAATCTTGTAATATATAATATAAAATCCTCATAACAAAAGCATTTCATACTTAAAAATTAGACACTTCATTTAAAACCACCTTAAATCCTATAGATTGTGGAAAAAATACCTATTTAATATTGTTTTAGTAGTTCATAATGTTCCATTATTTGTTACAGTCTAGTCTCTTGTTGCTGGAAAAAAGGACGCAATTTGGCAAACCCAGGGTTTTATTTAACAGGTTCCTGTGTACTGACGTAGAGTTTGCAAGAGAAAGAAAAAATGAAATATCCTCATTGCAGGATTTTCAGTTGAAAGTTCAGTGTTCTGTGTTGCTATTGTTGGATTCCTTTGGGCATACCAAAACCCTAAAAGTAAAAGTAATTTACAGCCTGAAACGTTCACCTTTTAAGCCTCCCAAAAACCAGACAGGGAATGAAGGTTAAGGGGTTGAAGTCTCTTGAAATTAGCCATAAACATTACATTGAGTAATGAAGTGTTAAGTGACCAGGGAAATTAAAATGGTAGCATTACTGCAGAGACATAAATGTACAGGTTAGTTGAGTGTTTTATTGAAACGAGTCACACTAAAGCTTTCAGTCTGAGGGAAATGTGCAGTAATTGTACATTACATATATGCCATATAATTTATGCTTTGCTTGAACAAAACTTGTCCATACAAAATCAGCTTGATCCTGGTTTAAATATCTTACTGACATACTTCTCCCTTCTGTCTTTGAGGTGTCTCCTGACGGGACTAAGATGAACGCAAGTGTGCAAAGCTGTCCTGGACCCCTCACACAGCAAAAAGAGGGGGTGCTCAGAGTGTCAGGGTGGGGGTGTGGGAGGACAGGGTTTGCCAGCTAAGCAGCTCAGGCAGCTATTGTTGGTGCACCTGGCCACAAGACTCATTTCTAATTTATAAAGCGCCTCCCAGATCTGCCAAGGGGAGCTTTACTCCTGGGGTACCTCAGACCACTATTGTTTATTATTCTCCCCCAGCTCCCACTTACAACTGACTACAAAACGTTGACCAGAAACACACTTGTGGCTCGATTTTTCATTTTAGTGTGGAGCCTGGGAGGTGAGTCATGGTTAGAATGTGTTTTATACAAGGCAAATACAGCACACACATTTATTCATATTGTAAACACACTTAAACCCACTCGGACTACAGCGCACACAGAGCCATAAATGTACATGCTCTACAAACTGCTCATTCCATCATTCAGTCATCATAAGTTTGTGTGTATAGAGCCAGTAATGTAACTACAGCACTTTCACAAGAATCACTGTAGGTAATGTGTAGTTTTTTTTTTTTGGTAAAAAATGATGGACAGGTCCTTTTGAAAGGCTACTTTTACATAGCTTTTTGGGTCAGATAGAGGACTATGCATCTTCATGACTGTCAAAATTAATGAATCATTTCTGTGATTTAAATATTGAAAATGTATGTTTTGCCAGTACACGCGAAATGCAAATGTTTGCTTGAGAAATTTTAATGCATTATACACATCGAGTTTCACGTTTTTTCTTTCTTAGTAAAATACCATGGTATGGTTTTCTTTCTTCCATGGAACACAAACGGAGATAACTTGAAGAGAATGGTGACTCCTTTGCTACTGTATATTTTAAGTTTAAGATTCTAAATATTTTTTTTTTTTTCGTATTTGGAGCTTGACAGCCCCTGGTCATTTTAACATATAACTGTATCACAAATAGCATCATGGGTGTCCTGCCTAACATCTGTTTTAGTATTAATCAGAAGAAAGTCATACAGGTTTAAACTGATGGGATGATTTTTGGGTGAACTATCCCTTTATGAGGTCAGCTATGCTGTAATTTATGAATTTGCTTCTTCTTTTCATTGTGCATGCAAAGTTCCAGCTGGATCCAGAACATAATGAAACAGGATTTCTGAACACACATCTTATGTGAAGCACCCCAAAAATTACCTTCTTATTAAAGAATGGACAGAATACATTCAAACTAATGAGCAGCAGCTAGAGTCATACCTGCGTTTTTCTCCAGGACAATGTTTCTTTGTGTTCAACTTGGAGATGGAGAACTATCATCTTTCCAAGTGCCTATGGCTAGTCAGAGAGAGACTGAGGAAAGAAACCCATCACAGAAAATCTTATTTTTCTAAAATTGACAGAACATTAGCTTGCTTAAAAAAACAAATAAAAAAACCCCATAATGTTAGGGAGATTTTATCTGTTGGAGAATATAAGTTTCTCCTAAGCTTGCCAGAACTCCCACAGTAGTGTCTGCCTCAAGTCTCCCCCTGTTGGAGAAAAGTGGAGATTGACATGGCTTTTCAGCAGATCACAGAATGCAGATAGCCTGAGGAAAATTAAGATCTTTTGTCTCTTAATATCACTCTTAAAAGCCGAGCTCAGCATCACTATAGAGTTCATTGTGCACTTTTATACATGGTCTTTCTATAGAAAATTCCGTAGAATTGCAGTAATGCAAAAAAAAAAAAAAAAAAAAAAAAAAAACATTCATTGTGGAACAAAATTGCCTCAAGGTTCAAATTTTCTACAACAGAATTTACTGACTGTATAGATCAAGTCTATCTGTGAGCAGAGACATCTGTTTAACTTAGTGATACATCAAAAATGTTTCTACACCCCCATGGGTGTAGATTATTTATATTGTTGTAAACTGTATTTTCAAAAATCAACCAGGCCATGAACAAACTTGCCTTACTTGGGAACAGAAAATTGTCTTGTCTGGCAATGACGGGCGAGGCAGTCATTGTTCACTATGATTCACTTACTGTGATCTCCAGTGAGCAAGGAGGTGAGACGTTGTTGGAAATTTACACCCCAACCTGATACTCCCTTTTAGAGGAAGATGGGGACTTCTCGCTGCTCTGAGCTCAAGTATGTGATGAAGAGGGATTCCAAGACTAACAGCACAGTCACTGGCTCTTCTCCATCCCTCTGGGCAAGGCTGGCTCCCATCATGCACTTCTCTGCCAGCACCTCATTGGCTCTGACTGCCTTCTCTAATTGCAAGCACCACGCATTCCCAGAATGCCTCACTCAGTTTTCCAGCTCATATTTTTTTTTCCAGATTTTCTTTAAATGGAGTCAGATTAGAAATGTGGTTTCGGGAAAGTGAGAGCTTTTATTTGGAATGAAATTATATGAAATGAAGTGCGAAGTGGGAAGTCCTTTATACTTAGCTGTGGTAATCCACAATAACTACTCTCTTCCTTCCAGATTTCCTCCTCTCATCCCCTGACTACCACCATTAGTCATTACTTTCTGTAGTTAATCAATATTTTTCCAGACCACCACAAGAGGGAGACAAAATCGTTTGCAACAGCCCACTTTGATTGTAACGAAAAGGCCCTGAATTTTTACATTTAGTTTATCAAGTTAGATAAGAACTTACAGTTTCCAGGTAACATTTTAATAAAGGAATTAAAATAATAATTTGTAAATAGTACTTGATCTCTATACACACAATCTATCTCCACCGTAGCCAGCACATCCTCATGTGTGCAGTTTGATGGATGCTGTATTTGCTCTTGGGCACATTGATCTGTGGGTGTTTGTGGGCAGATTGTACGAATATCACTGGTCCTCTCTGCCCACAGTGTTTTCAATTCTCTTATGCTCTTTATAACTTTATGGAGACAATGATGAGATATACTGCTATAAGAAAAGATGTCTGTATACGAACACACTGTATTGTTGATGTGCTGTATACAGTAGGCCTACATAATACAAAACACATATGGTATGTTTTAGGCTATTATCAAGATTAGAGGAGGATTTTTGCCTCATTTGCAGGCCCTGCAAACATTATTTATTTATTTTTTTCTGATAATAAAAGTAGATCGGGTGACATTGTCAAGCAAAAAGTGACAAATCAAGACAACTCTCTAAAGATTTTAGCATGGTGATGGATATGACAATGTTAATGGATTTGGTCTTGGTGGAATAGATCTTCTATGCTGCTGCTGAATTGCTGCTGCTGTTGGTTATTGCTGTAGTTGTAGATTATTGCTACTGCTCCTGCAAGCAAGTACAGGAATTGCTACTGCCAGTGCATATGGCGATATGGTGCCATGAGTACTTAAGACATACTGCTGCTGCACAAATTGCATATAAAATAACCCCATAGCAGTTCTATACAGGTGGAGCTTGGGAAGGATGAGGGTTTCAGAGAAACTCTGAAAGTGCGCTGCAGGAATCTTAAGTGAATGCTAGCCAGCAAGGCAGTAAGCTCATTGGCTGCATATGCAGCATGAACCAATCACCTTGTGCCAAGTCGTTTAACTCTCTGAATATCATCAGTTACATTAACAACCCGTCAGCCTGCGCCATCTAGAGTTTCATGACTGAACTATATATTTATATTGTTATTTTTAAAGTATAGCATAGAATACTTCTGAATAAATCTTAGGGGGAAAATCCAGGGCTATTTGGCTATTCTTTTGAGTATTTTAACATTTACAGAGTGTCCCCATTCAATTCCATTGTAAGTGCCTCACTATAACCCAGATTTTTGCATTTTATAAGAAAAGGAATTTTTGTGGTAAATTCTAAATACACCTCTGAACATGTGCTCAACCACAAAAATACAACAGAATGTCTAGAAGCGGTTCATGTCAGTAAAAAGACAAAGGAAGTAATGAATGCTCTTTTTAACAGTAAGAACACAGGAATATGTTTATTAAATTAGCATTGAACACACACGCACAGAGCACTACAGGCTGTCCTTGCCCTTTAGAACCCTCAGCATCACCAGTGGTGGCACACAAGAGCTTGCAGCTGCGTGACCTCAATTTCACAAGGGCCTGATTCTACTACACTACTGATGCACACTTGGAATGGTGTCAGAAGGGAAAAAATCACATCTCCTCACATCATTTCCTTGGGTGTATTTATTCACCCTTACTACTTATCAAACTTTAAAAATACCTGTGCATAAGTGACTGACAGCCCAGCGGAATCAACTATAAGACATCTTACCATTAAATTGAAAACTAAATTAATTTCACTTTAGACTCCAGGTTGATTCTGCCTTCATGTGCTTATCTTAGACTAGCTTTCCTTATCCAGACATTAACCGTTCAAAAGGAAACAGCAAAATTGGTCTGGGTTCAGCCCGAAACACTTCAAGCATCACCAAGAAGAGGTATTAACACCTGCGGGTACACTGAACATGACATCACTGTCAATGTTTTAGCCTGAGGTCACAGCACTCACCAGTTTTCTGCTGTATATAAATAAAGTGCCCTGTATGACATTTCCACTTTTATATTCAGAATATATATATATATATATATATATATATATATATATAGGCCCTATATATATATATATATACAGCAGAAAACTGGTGATATATATATATTTATATATATTAGAATTGTGAGGAAAAAATTTAGAATTGCGAGATATAAACTAAGAATTGTGACACTTTTTCTCATTAACCTTCCATAGGAAACACCTTTGTGTCAAAGTAAGTGTAAAATGACAGTTTGCTGAATGTGTCTTTATTATTGACTGCTTTATTATATTCACTGGAACAGTCTGCTTAATCCTGCATTACATCCTAAGTTACAAAGCATGAAGGATGAAAATGGGATCAAATCCGTTGCTGTATCAGTTGTCACACTGCATGTCCATCTGTATGTACCATATAGAAAATTTCCCCAGTGGACTGATAGCCCATCAGTTCCCATCCCCCATTTCTCCTCTTTTTCTCTCTGTGTTTGTGTTGGGGGATTGGAGTTGCCTAAGGAAGAAGCTGTGACATCACTGTAGGTGACCTTGGTTCCCTGTCAGCCACAGCCGTATGGAAACTGGTATGAGTGTGTGCATATGCATGCATGTGTAAAAACGTGTGCATGTGTGTGCTCAGGCGGTGAGCTGTGCAGTGGCTGTGAAGCAGAACATTAGCTTAACTTTTGAGGTGCATTTGCCTAAAGCCTGAATGAAAGAGCAAACCTGTTCTTCACATGTTATCTTCTCTTTTCTTGTTCTTATCAAGAAAACTGTAACCTGTATCATAAGATAACTACTTTTAAAATTGACATAAATGCCTGGGTACTGAGCTTAGTAACCACATTGTCAGTGCAATGGGCAAAACCTCTATTTTCATAAAAAAAAAAAAAAAAAAAAAAAAAAAAAAAAAAAAACTTTATCTGAAAATCTTCTTATAACCTTTTATGCTTCAATATATCAAATGCTTTAAAAAAATGTTATAGTCCCTTATCCCTGCTTAACAGCTTTTACATTTAAAATTAGCAAATAAATAATAAATTACATTCAATAAAATTAATATTTAATTGCTCAAAACCAGATTTTCCTGATCCAAAACTAGTCAATACTGAGTCAAGATGCACTCTAAAAAAATCTGTAAAAAAATATGGCACAATGCACTGCATTAATATGATTTTTATTTTATCTTTTGTTTGTATTGCAAGCTGTTTTAGAGTAATGTCTATAAAGGTAATGGATGATGTATTAGCAGGAAATTATCGGTAGATTTTTTTCTGTCTTTCTTTTTTTTTTTTTTTACAGTGGGCTTGGCTTTTTAATGACCCCCAAATGACAAAATGAAAAGTAAGGACCACAGGCTGGGTCTAAAGTCTATGTCCTGACATGTCACATTTGGATCTGGCAGAGGCATGGACAAACTAATTTTCGGCTTTAAGAAACTGTTTCTCACTCCAGCTCCAGAACATGGACCAGATGTGGGATGAATAGTTAACAAAATTGTATGCCATCTCCTTTCACATATAATGGATATTTATTTTAGCGTAATTTATGAACCACATTATGCCACATTCTCTATTTTCTCTATTTAAAAAATAGTTTTTAATTGCTTCAACCGTTTAGGCCTTCTCACACTCTGTAGCCTACACACTATAATGCTTTCACGGTAATAAAACAAATCAAGGGACATAGCCATTCTTATTTATTGCTTCTCAGTCTCCCCTCTTTTCAGCCGTTCCACATACGCTCTCACAGCCCCTAGCGGACTGGAAAAGTATTGCAGTCTAGAAACGTCAGAGAGAAGAAGAAAAAAAAATAAAAAATAAAAAAACCGACAAAAACTGCACTGCCGTTTCAATCTACCGTGAATGCTTTGATTGCCTTTGTGATTTATTGTGAGATGGCCATTGAACAGTGAAAGTCACACAGTAACCACCAGCTTCTACTTTTGAATTCTAGATGCCTATTTACCTAGATTTCCTGTAGAGAATGTAAATGAGCCAATGGGAATTTGAATATAGCCCGCTATGAGACTAAAAAAGAGTGGAAAAAGAAAGGAAGAATAGAATATACAATCCACAGGAGATTTTTCTCCAAGGCCTTCCCCAGAATCTCACAATATTTTTTTTTTCTTTGAGAATGAGAAGTAGGTTTAGAACTCAGATTTAGCCTTTTTACTGTAATAAAGGAATCTATTGGCGCTATGATTGGGTTGATATAAGAACCTTCTATTATTATATTTAACATGGGGGATTTGTACTGCAAAGTATTCTGGTGTAGACTGAACTGAACATGAACAACCCCACATAACATCTTTTAAAAGTAATGGCTAAGCCCTTTTGATTTTTGGAAAGTTTAACCAAATTAGATATGCAGCTCTTTCAATTATTACAGTATATGCCTCAGTTCTTGAACAATATGTCTGAGACTCAGACCACAGCAATAACAGCTGGTCAGTTGCAAACGGTTTTGTGCTCCTAATCTGTCCACAAATGAATCCTCAAGACATTTGTCACTCCTCATCCATGCAGACAGTTGTCTGTTCTTTTTAAAGGGATACTCCACCCCAAAATGAAAATTTTGTCCTTTTTGTCAAAGCTAAATACACATAGAAACAGCACGTCCTTATGGCGCGGATGATACAGAAGAGCATACAGTGATATGGAGAGACACAGAGGAGACTGTTGACAAAGGAATTGTTGAATAAAGTTGTTATTTTTGTTTTCTTAGCTTACAAAAAGTGTTCCACTTGCTTCATATAACCCAGATTGCACGTCTGATGGCAGATGGAGTATTCTGACGATGACTTTTATTCGTCTTTTATGGACCTTGACACTGTTATTTACTTGTAAGTTTATTTTATTGTCACAGGCCTCCCGGTTTTCATCCAAAATATCTTTAATTGTGTTCCGAAGACGATCAAAGCTTTTACGGGTTTGGAACGACATGGGGGTAAGTGATTAATGACAAAATTTTCATTTTGGGCTGGAGTATCCCTTTAAATGGTCAAACCATTTATTCAAACGGAAGCATTGTTGCCAATAAAGGCAAGAAATAAGGTCCAGATATACCAGGTTCATATGTGTATATACACAACAATAGTTGGGAACTAGCAGACTATGGGAAGGATAAAAATACATTTTATTTAGAGGCCACACACCATTTATTCTATCATACTTTTGCCTACATTATACACCTCACAAATTTGGAGCACAGCCTTTCAAACCCAGTTTATGTGGGGTTTTGAAGCTTGTTGAGTGAATGCTCACACATTTTCAGAGTGTGACAGCTCATGTAAAGTCTGGATTGGCTTGTTACCAGACATGGTGACCTGAAAATGAGATTTGAGGCTGAGTGACTCTATAGACACAGGAAGTGAGTGGAGCAGTTTTCATTCATTTATGAAAACCCAAGGATAAAGCAGCCTTTCAGGCATTTATGCTTTAATAAATCAAGAAACACTAGTGACAGAATACTGTTCATTGAGATAATTATGTCAATAATGAGTAGACATCATAACATAAACAATGTTGAGCAGAAGGGACAAAATCAGTTGGGCATGTTTAAATGTGGATGGGTATATTATGTCACAATATGAATCTTTTTCCTTTTATTTAAAAAGGAATTTTAATTTGACGTGAACAGATGTGTGGCCGTCTATCTGATGAAAAGGGAATATTTGCTGTTTTGCAGAGGATCTCAAAGTCGAGTTTAGCCTAAGGCCACATCCTCTTTAGTGTCATTCTGATGAACTGCTCCCCACACAGCCTGGCATCACTTCAAATCATAATCAAAATTCACTCTAAGGTCAATAGATTTTTCAGAGTTAAAAGATGCAGTAATTTTTCTTTAGAACCTTTTCAAGGTAAACATTTACACAAAAATGCAGGGTATACATTATTTTTTTAGTCTGTTATCAGATATGAAAAGGACTTCATTCATAGGCCCATGCTGTAAAAAAAAATCATGTTCAATTAAAAGAAAAAGGCTCAACAACAAACAGTAGTTCCCAGAAATTCACCATAAAAACTACAGAGACGAATGATGTATGATAATAATAAATAATAAATAAAATTGCTAAATAATTGCAACAAGGTGATCAGCAAATAAATAAATAAGTGGGCATATTGATTTATTCAGTTAAATATTGATTTGAATTGATTTTGAATGATCTTACCTAAATATTATCTTAAATATTCTACTAAAAAATAGTCCACTTCACAAAATAAATAAATAAATAAATTACAGAGATGTAAGGCCTTATTTAAAATATGACAAAAACGCGATCGTCCCACAAAAACATAACTATTTTATTGCTCTCCCGACACCCCGGTTCGATGCATGATCAATATTCCCCCTCACAGCTGCACTTCTACATACATCAGTTACCTGATTGTGATAGATGTTCATGAATAAATAACTATGTCAAAAAGACCGAAACCCTCTGGTGCCCAGTGAAGAAAGAAAAAATATGGGCCAAAGACAGAGGAAATGTGATGTAATAAATAATGATCATATATATAAACTACATGAGGTAAAAGTTTGTGAACAAACTTTATAGAAAGCCTAGTCTAAAAGTTTAAAAAAGGGTCTGGAGTTCCAGAGATCAGAAATATTTTGTGTCACATGATAACATGTTTTAATAATATTTTTATGCTATAGTTGTGTAGTATTTGGGTATTTATGGTATTTTTAATTTGAATTGGCTAATTTAGTAATGTTTGTATATAACTGGGCTTAAATGTATTGTACATTGTTAGTAGTTTGTTAATACATTCAATAATGTTAACAAATGATACCTTATTGTAAGTTTTACCGTTTCACTATCATCAGCTTTTTTTAAATAAGAAAATGTAACACACAATAGTAACATATACTCCTGCATTTCTCTCTTCATATGCATTTTTAAAATATCGAGCCTTGCAGTTTCTGTGAATGTTTAAATACAATGATTATTGGTGGAATGGGCTGAGGCAAGGGGCACTAGGTAAAATCTTGCCTAGGGGAGCAAATTGGCCAGGGCCAGCCCTGAGTATAACAAAATACACAGACTCATCTCTACTCCAATACAATATGCACACTTTACATTTTACTACCAATACTATCCAATTAATTTAACATAAACTAGAAAGGTTTCCTCAAAATCTTGCACTTTTGGGAAACATGAGTTCCTGAACATGATAAATGATTTGATACGCTTAGCCTCAAACATTGCTCTGAACATTGCAACGCTCTCTTGGCAGGTCTTCCAGCCAGTTCTATCAAACCTTTACAATTAATCCAGAACGCGGCAGCAAGATGAATTTTTAATGAGCCGAAAAGAATACACGTCACACCTCTATTTATCAATTGGCACTGGCTACCAATAGCTGCTGGCATAAAAATTCAAGGCATTGATGTTTGCATACAAAACCACCACTGGCTCTGCACCCTTTTACCTAAATTCATTACTTCAGACTTATGTGCCCTCTAGAAGCTTGCGTTCTGCAAGTGAACATCGCTTGATTGTGCCATCCCAAAGAAGCACAAAGTCAATTTTACGGACTTTTAAATTAAATGTTCCCTCCTGGTGGAATGACCTGCCCAACTCAATCCGAGCAGCTGAGTCTTCGCCATCTTTAAGAATCGGCTTAAAACACATCTCTTCCATCTTTATTTGACCCTCTAACTTTTTCACTCACTATTCTAATTCTATTTAAAAAAAAAAAAAAAAAATTAACTACCTTTTTAATCTTAAAAATATTCTATCTATTTTCTTTTTATTTATTATACAATTATAAAAAAAGACACTAGCTTGCTCTATTCTTTTTCTATTCTATCTTTCTTTTTATTTATTATATTATTTAAAAGCCCTTGCTACATATATTGTGTTTAGGCTTACTGAGACTTGTTATAGCACTTATATATCATTGCTCTTTTGTTGTTTTTGATTGCTTCCATTGTCCTCATTTGTAAGTCGCTTTGGATAAAAGCGTCTGCTAAATGACTAAATGTAAATGTAAATGTAAGTGTGGATAGGCTGGAATCAACAGTTAAAAATGTCTAAATGATGGCTTTTAGCAGATGTATGAACAGTATGAAGGCACACATTCCCAAGATCCATTGGTAAGCAAGTTATGTAATGGGTAACACTATTAAGTATACAATAATAAATTAACAAACTATTGTTTTATAGTTTATTCATAGTTTATAAACTGTAGTTAATACATTAATAGACTCTATACAAATAGTAAGTTCGGTCACTTTATTTTCAGGTCCAATTCCCACCATTAACATACCATGAACTATAAACTCCTAATTTGCTGCTTATTAGGACTTTATTTTAAGGTGTCCTTGTTACACCTGTTACATGTACTCATTATTACAATAACAATAAATTAGGCATAATTACATGCAAGTAACCCTAAACCAAACCCTAATCCTAACCCTAACCATATAGTAAGTACATGTAGTTAATTAATTACTCTAAAAAATACTGGGTTAAATGGACAAACCCAGCGATTGGGTAAAAACCCAAATGCTGGGTCAAAACAACCCAGTCGCTGGGTTTGTCCATAGTTTACCCAACACAGGGTTGTATTTAACCAGTACTTTAATGTATAGTTACACTGTAAAAAGGACACCTTAAAATAAAGTGTAACCATAGTTAGTAAGGTATTTGTTAAGTTTAGGTATTGGGTAGGATTAGGGATGTAGAATATGGTCATGCAGAATATGTGCTTTATAAGAACTAATAAATAGCAAATATGTTAGTAATAGGCACGCTAATAAGCAAATAGTTAATAGTGAGAATTGGTCCCTATATTAAAGTGCTGCTGTAAGTTCTTCATGTATTATCATTGTAATTAACAAAATTATTATTACAAATTTTCTTATTATTAATAGTAAAGGAATTGTTAATTGCTAATAAAGAGTGAGTAGTTCTTATTTTAGATTAGGTCACGGAAAATGGGAAATTACTTTAATTAAGTGCTATAAACCAACCTTTATTGAACATTAGTTGCATTCATATTCAGTGTTCCTTAAAATGTTTACAAATTCATTTAGGACACACACACATTTGCATATGTGGTTTACAGGGACTCTTCATAGGTGTTTTTATACAGTACAAACTGTATACAACTTTCTGTTATGGGTAGGGTTAAGGGACAGAATATAGTTTATAAACTGCAAAAACCATTATGTACAAACTGTACTGTAGGCCTATGTAAAAGTAGCTAAAGGTTGGTGTACAGGACTTAATCAATGACATTTTCCCATTTTCCATGACCTCATCTACATCATACAACTATTTATTGTTAATAAGTTGTTAACAAAGCATTATCTAACTTTTTACATATGAACTAATTAAAAAATAATAATTTGGTTAATTAAAGTGAAGATGCATGAAGAACTCACTATTTGTAAAAAGTCTGTTAATGAATTAACTACAATTTATAAACCATGGATTAACTATATAGTTGGCAAATAATCTGTAAGTATAGGCTACTTTTTTAGTGTATTTCTTATAAAGTGTTACCACATAAGGCCAAATTTCCTCAAATCTGCTCCGATTAAGAAACGAACTCATCTACATCTTGGTCTGGGGGAGTACAATGCAGTAAATTTTAATTTTTTGGTCCAACTATTCCTTTATTAACTAAATAACGTAAAATGTAATAAAACAGGTGCAGAACTGATTGCTGCGGTTTGTTTTCACTGTTTTTACAAGTGACTAGTATTTACTTAAATTATAAAGCATAATAGCAAAAAACATTTGCTGGTTTAATTCACAATCATCTTTTATCTCATCTCTGATCCTTCTCATTTGTGCACTAAATCCCAGCTTGTAAAGCCACTACTGCAAAAAAAGAAATAAATAAAACTACCCAAGCCATCCAGCCAATGGAGGACGGCGGGGCGGAGAACGCTCTGCAATTGAACTAAAGGACCGCAGGCAGCTGTACACGAGCATCCTCTATTCTACACACGCGCCCACATCACACAGTCAATGGATTACACCTTCTCTCTCCAAGTGCAACACCATCTGACCGTATACCCGACACACTTATACGAGGACTACAGCTTAGAGTTACAGGTATGTTTATAATAACGAAGTCAAAGTCTGTGCTAGTTTGTTTAGCGGGGATACGCGCGGCTCCAAACTAACCCTTCTCTCGATACTGCTGGAGATACTTGTTAAACACACTAACAACATTAGTAGACCGGATACCCCGTACTCTAAAATGAAATGGTGGCATTACACTTTCTCTGATTTCTTGACGCTGTGACGCACGAAAGCCAGTTTTAGCGCGAATTCGATTAATGTGTTGCGTGCTGTGATGTTTACATAAGGGACACATGAACAGTAAATACACTTCATAGTATCACACCTGGCGTTTAATTTAAGAGACATCATCAGTATCATTTTCTTAAGCATTTTTGTTTTACCAAGAAGCAGTGATGACCCCAAAAAGGTAGATTTCTGTGGCATGAGGCAGTGTTGACAGATTGCCCTCGGTTTCGTCAATCTCACAGCTGTTTCATTTACTGCAAACGATCAATTATGCATCACTGTACAGTCCTGAGAACCCCGACGATGCGGACAGTGTCAGTTTTCAGTCAAGTGCGCTTTGATCTTCGTTTTCACCTGTTGTGATCTGTGTAATTTACCGAGACAGTTTGATTGTAGTAGTGTCACCTCTTGAATATATGAGGATTTAATGTAGTGCCTTGGGCAATTGTGGGATTATTACCTGTCATTTATCTAGCCAAGAGGACGAGCAATTGATTTAGACTTATACAATTTGCAGTCTTATGTATCCTAATAGGAGACATGTTAAAACAATTCTGCAAAGCAAATTAGTTTAGTTTTGTGCATATATTATTTATTTTACTGAATCCTTGTTGATTGGACGATCTTTCTTAAGCAGGTTTTCTTTACATTTAGGGTACAGGTTGTTCTGTACAGTACATTGAATAAACAAAGAAAAGCAGAATGCTTTATAAACTTTTTCCATTTCATTTTTAGTCTTTGTAAGTTTAGACACTCTCCATAAAAGCACTATTGCCCACATAAGTAATCAAAGTTATTTTAATGCATGTTTTATAAATAATATTTTTATCCAGGAACTGAATAACAACCATTGGTATTTTTTTCATTTTTCTAGTCATTGTTATTAAATTAAATAATGCATTAAGCATTTTTTTGTATAATTATTTAACCATTTGTTTTTGTACATTAAGTCTTTAAAATGAGTCTGTTCCTTTAAAGTTTTTCCTCCAGGTGCTGCTTAGATCATCTTTGTACAGAACAATGGTAGCATTAATATTCTCTTACATATTCCTTGGAGTGCAAATACGTGACACAGAAGCAGATGTCTTTTTCATAATAAGCGGCTTACCTTTTCTTTAACCCTGTGTATGTACTTTATCCACTACAGATGACATTTGCTGTAGTTAGTGAAGAGCCCAATCTTATTCCTTTAGTTTGAACTTGTTTATTTGTCTGTATTAAATTCTATAATTATCATTTAGGATTAGAGATGAGAAATACATTATAAGTTTTCATTTTTAGCCATTCATTACCACTGTCTAACAAGCTGGGCTAATAAACAGTTGTTAGGAGAGAGCAGAGAGAGAGTAAGATGTGAATTATTGATGTTTTCTTGACACTCTTTTTCTGTCCAGAGAAAAGAGGCTCATCTTTAATTTTTGTTATTGGCGTGTTTACGAATTAGCAGTTTCTGCATCATAGTCCGAACCGTCCCGCTGTAGTGTGGTTTACAGTGATAAGGGAGTAGAACAACTTCAAAGTTTGCTCATTTGAACATTATTTCCCGTCAGCATTCATACGTGAGCCTCCCTGCCTCATGCAATGGGTTTAAAATTAACCCATTTTCTCAGTATTAGGGGCAATGAAATTGCACAGCGGTGGGTGGTTGGTTTGTTTAAACTGTCAGAGAAAATCATCCATGCACCACAAGGTGGCTCTGTTAGTGTGGAATCACCTCAGAATTACCTCTGGTTGGACCTTTTTTTTTTTTCAAGACTCCTGTGCAAAAATACTTACAGTTGCACTTTCTGTTGAGGTTCATAATTGTGGACTGTCCTATCCACAGCAATGGAGAGCCTTAATAACATCAGAATTTGTGATAAAATCGGAATAACTGAGATTTCAAAAGAGCTGTTTTTTAGATTATGATGTAAATCTTAGAATATATCATCATTTGTAATAATGAGCAGTTGAACTTTTTGATGAATACCTTTATATTGTAACATAAAAAGAGAAGAAGAATCTTCTGTCTCCATAATCAGAGCAACCCAATTCGTCTCCCAGGACTCTGAGGCAGAAGTGACAGCCCATTGCCTCTCCAATACTGTTTTTCCATTGGGAGGAACAAAGCCTACACTTATGGAGAAGCTTATGGAGAGGAAAATGCCTTGCCAAAGCCCAGGGATATGATATGATATGATATTATCTTTCACTATCCAACTCCATTTCTGCTCTCAGGCATTAAGTAGCAAAGCAGACTCCCAGCAATATTTACAGCAATACTAGCTATCCTCAATGCACCATGAATACATATGCCGATTAAAAACCTCCTAAAGACATGTTCTTATTTATTGAAAATATGGTTTTGTCTAGTCATCTATTTTATAAAATAGGTAGACAAATTCAGTTGTTTGTCCAAACATACCGCTTATATCAAACTTTATTATATTGTTTATCGGAAGTAAGGGTTATTAGCTTTGAAGGAGTGAGGAAGGTGTCCTTTATATGACCCCTTCTTTCATTTTATCAGATGTTGTTGGAGTCCATGGGGTTCTAGTGTGATGAAGAAAATGAGTTTTCTAATTTAATCGAATTTATAATACATGGTCCAGATAAAAAGCCCTTTTCTAGAATGAGTAAGACAGTTTGTCATGTGGTTTCACACTGAGGGTGTAAATTCTTAGCTGGTGTTGAAAGCACCCTGCAGATATTAAAGGTGCAAAAAAGGTAGCTTTAAATGAAATGGCACAGTGCATAACCAATGGCGGTGTTCAAGGTCGATTTTCGTCCTTACACCCAGTGAATGCATTGTCGTTTAGAGAACCTTGCAGTACATGTTCTGAACTGTTTTCCAATGAACAAGTGTGTGATTTGTGTAGAATTAAATCAAAAAGTCACATTTTGCTTTGCTTTGGGCTAGGCTGATTCATAGTTCAGGTGTGAAAGAGGTGTGTACTCTTCTATTAAACTTACATTACAGCATTGGAATTGTGTTTCCATATTATGTCTAGGAAACGGAATAAAGATTCAGGTTACACTGTTAGGGATGTAATGATTCACTCAACTTAAATTAAATGTGTCCTTTTATTATTGCTTGGGCAAAATGGACATTTCTGTGTGAAATTGAAATATAACTATAATAATATACTAATATAGCACTTGCATATTATTGCTCTTTTGTTGGTTTTGATTGCTTCTATTGTCCTCATTTGTTAGTCGCTTTGGATAAAGCAACCTGCTAAATGACAAAATTTAAATATAATGTAAATGTAAATAAAACAAAATTGAAATTTTAAAACAAGCCCTAAATCAAATAAGTAACACAAATAAAATAAATCTCTTCATATAAACAAAATAAGGAAATTAGAGGCAACCATTGCATTTTTAGTCACGATCCAAGCAAAGATGCTTCATACATGCAACATGAGCAGTTTTTAATCTAAATTAGATTGTATAATTTTTAAATTTGAAGCAAAAACAGAATGGTTTGACTTCAGTTTTGTGAAACTTTAGGCCTACATAAAAATATCTGCATGAAAGCAGCAGACGAGCTGAATGAACCACAGATTCACTCTTTGCCAGCAGGTGGCGCTTAAAGTGTTTCCTTGGTTTCCGCTGTAAACAAAGCAGTGATGAACTTATGAACTTTAATAAGCATTATACAGAGGCAAGATGAAAAGAAAAAATACCATCTAAACTTTTCTAAAGAAAGTAAGTTCCCCCGCAGACATACATTCATATAAACTCCTAACCCTAACTGAATCGCGATTTGTTTAGCATCTCAACCGATTTGAATAGTCACATATTTGAATCGATTTTCGACTGGCTCGTGGTTAATTGTTACATCCCTAATTTATTGCAAAAATGCATTTCTTTGTCCAGTTTGGGTGTATAATTGTATGAGTTTGCTAGACTAAAAATTCTGCTTTTGAGCAGTTGTAAAACAAAAAATTATTGGATTATGATTTACAAGAAAAGATTATTTCAGTTATATTATAATCTTACAATTTTTATGTTTAATTTAATGTGATACTTGGCATGTTTTGTAATTGCTTGTGAAATTCAGTCAAATGAACCCTTAGTGTAGTGGATCTCAATCTTCAATGATATTAAAAGCCTACATAATTTTGAAGATATTCCAAGTAATCTTGAAGCCCCCTAGTGGGCCCCAGCCTACTGGTTGAAAACCACTGCCCAAGTGTAGTTGAGATATTCAAATTCTGGCAGATACAATAAGTCTAATAATTATTTTCTTGTACTATTATTTAATTTTTTCCACATAAATTATTTTGAGATAATTGGCAGATCCCCTGCAGCATTGCCACAGGCCCCCTAAGGGTCAAACACCTTCTGTCTCTCTGGTTTTGTTTTTTTGCTCACATGAGGCCCATCTTAATGTTGCCCGACTTCCAATTAAAGCAATAGAACGGGATAATGATGTTTGACCTTCAGCTGGCCACAGGGAAGAAGCAATGAGCAATGTTTTTGCTTTGAGAAATGAACTGACATTGAAGCAGTGGAAAAATTGCAAAGGTGAGGAGGGAAATAAGTGGATAAACATTCATCCTTTGTAAGTTGATTGCAGACAGGTCTAGCTCACCAACCAACACCGCATTTAAATGAGTTAGATGCTGGGTTATTGTAGCATGTCCACATTATTACATAAAGCCGTCTTAATTTAACCCATGATAATCACCCACCGTGACAAATTTATTATCTGCTGTCAAGAACAGGTTGCATCCCTTCATCACACTACAGTAAATTATATCACTGCTCCTCTGCACATGACAGCAGATGTTTTCCCCATCCCCTGGACATATAACACCACTGTCTTCTGTAGGATGGTTGAAAAAGCATTTTGTTCTATGTCCACATAACAGCCCATGTCCATAATGCATCCAAAATTCATGAGTCTGACAAAGAGAGATACTTTGTTCTTGTGCATCGAAACATCTGCTGTGTAAAAGAATCTCCTCAGTTGCTTTATTTTGTAAACCATCAGGGGTCAGGAGTAGACCCATCCCACCCAGCATTTGGCTTATGAAGCTGTCCGTGGAGTTGGTGAGAAGTCAAATAGCATCATTTTCTTCTCATTATTTATCTTGGCACATATTGTACACAGGTTCTGAATTATCCATAAGCACTCTAAGGGTAGATTCAAAGCCCTGTCAGGGAGGCTAAACAACTGTGTGAATACAACACAACATTAGAAAGATTAGCAGATGAGAACAGGCAGATGCTGAGCAGTGCAAGGCTCTCTTTTCTCTCTTTTATATTATTTATCTTATTTTCTTGAGACGTATATTCTTCTGTCAGTCCTGTTTACGCAGAATGAGGAGCTATTTTAGGATGTGTTATTTTGTTTAGGCAGAGGGGAACAAATCTTGTTTTTTTTGCCCTGAAGTTTTGTTTGCTTTTGGCTGCTTATAGATCTACTTAAGGGATGTTGATTCTGAAGTTAACTTTTGCAAAGTGTCACCAAGGTATATAAAACATGATTTTGATATTATACTTTTTAAAATCCAGCTTTATTTCTGTCTGCTCTTGAAATGATCATTATAAACTGGAGTTCAGTAACACTCCTGAATATTATGAATATTTTGTCTTTACACTTTGCCATAAGCTTTTGTCTTAATTTTGTCCCAATTTTGAGTTGAATATGTATGCTTTTTATCTTGTAACTAATGTTATCGAGTTTAGATGACAAAAAAAAAAAAAGAATCTTTTATAAACAAGTTATAATTTAGGTGAAAATTTTATTACATTTTAAAAATTCATACAAATTTCATATATATGTATATATATATATATATATATATATATATATATATATATATATATATATATATATATATATATATATATATATATGTATGTATGTATGTATGTATGTATGTATATATATATATATATATATATATATATATATATATATATATATATAATATATATTTTTTTTTTTTTTTTTTTTTTTTTTTTTTTTTCAAACGTTTGTGGTCACTATTTTTTAAAATAAAAAAAAATAAAAAAATCCAATATAATGTTACCGTTTCCACTAAAATATTAAGCAGGACAACTATTTTCACAAATATTTATTGAGCAGCAAATCAGAATATTAAAAATTTCTGAAGGATCATGTAACACTGAATTGGTGTAATGGCTGCTGAAAATTCAGCTTTGCCAATACCGAAATAAATTACATTTTAAAATATATATTTTAAATAGTAATTTTATTATTATTATACAATATTACTGTTTAACTGCATTTTTGATCAAATAAATGCAACCTTTGTAAGCATAAGAACCTTTAAACATTTTACCAACCCCAAATTTTTCAATGGTAGCATGTATACTATATATAGTTAGTCAATATTGTTAAAAGTCATTCAAACATATGAATTATTATAGTGTTAAAACCAATTGATAATCAGTCAGATTTGACAAACAGAACAACAGTTTGGAGTTGCTGTAATTTAATGAATATCATCCTGCTCAAGATCCCTCATGCGTCAGTTCAGTAAAATCCAGTCTCGTACTCACAATGTATGATTGCAGCAAACTCAGTGATAACTATATCATTGTTCATTTCATTCTTTTTTTTTTCTTTTCATTAAGACAATCTAATACAAAACCATAAAAGGTGTTTTTCAATGGCTACCTGCTGCCTATGGTATTTATGATTGTTTATTTGTTGGTGTTAGTATGTTATGTTTTAATGTTCTGAGATTTGCTTTGGCTAGATAGACTTTTCTCAGATTTTTCTAAGATTTTTACTTCAGCAGATCAGGCACAGTGCTCAAACAACAGATTTTTGGCACAAACACTAAAACTAAAAACTCTTTGGGACTGGAATTATACTACAAAAAGAAGACTTTGCCTCCCACTGCCAGCAGCTTACATTCCGGAGACGGGAAAACAACTGCCTACAATTCAAACAGAAGAGAGAGAAAATGCCTCCTGTTGAATATAACTTGTTGCATAAACTGCTGCAAACTTCTACAAAGGATTGTGGTTCTTGAAACAAAGTTACTTGCTGGACTTCCAAAACAGGCGGAACACTCAGCAGACCGTCGTCATGGACCCTCTCAGCATACAGCCGGTGAGTCCCATGAATCTTCTGAATCTCAACAGTTTATACCAAGTGTAGAGGAACAAGCCGAAACTGATCGCCACACTAATCGATGGCACAAACAGGGAGCGAGACCCAAAGGAACACAAGACATCAGATTGTCACGAGTTTCTCGTATTGCTGCTGTAGCATCCTCTACCCCAGATTCGACTATTACAAGGCTTGTGAATACTGGTATTCTGCCACCCCCTATACATCTTGAGAACAGATTTGAAGCATTAATGAATGCGGGTGAGGAATCCCCAAATGTGATTAAACATGTATCGGATCAGCCAGCAGCTAACACTGCTACTAACAGGCGCTCAAGGTCGAGCAGACAGCGGCATTCAGCTCAGAGCGCAGCCGAGCCCAGGACTCTGATAGTGGGTGACTCTATTATCAGAAACATCAGTAGCAGGACTACAACAACATGCTGCCTTCCTCAAGCAACGGTTTCTGATGTGAACAAGGAACTTCAGAACATTCTGATGAAGCACAAGACTGCAAATCGAATCATCATCCATGTGGGGAAGAATGATATTCGGAAAGAGCAGTCAGAACTCCTTAAGAAGGACTTCAGTGAACTCTTTGAAACACTTCGAAGACTCAAAGTTCAGTCGTTCATCAGTGGACCACTTCCAGCAAGGGGAACAAATATGTTTTCACGGTTGCTTGGGCTGAACCACATGGCTACAAAGATCTTGCAATATAAAAGGAGTAAATTTCATCGACAACTTCAATCTGTTCTGGGGCCATAGACAACTGTTTAAACCGGATGGCCTCCACCCTAACAAACTTGGAGCTAGAGTGCTTAAGGACAATTTCTACTTCTGCTTACGCCATCCTTCAGCAGAGTATGTCAATTCATTCAGCACACACACACCAGGTCCGAGTCATCATGTGGTTGACATATCCCACAAGGACACTGATAACACCACCCAGCCACAACAAGCACTTCTGATGGACACTATCCCGGCTGAGCCCCTGCCCACAGAGCTCCTCACAGACAGACTGTGATGTATCAAAACAGATACAAGACTCAGCACCCAAGGACGACCTTCTGGAAAACAGCCAGGGAAGCAGGTAATTATTATAAAAGTCACTGGAAACACCAGAGACACAGCCCCTCTCACCGGACACATTATCCCTCTCTCCAGCATCTCCACTTCTGTGCTTCTCACAGAAAATGGAGGGAATTGGTGTATGCTGGGACTAAACTCTCTCACTCATTTCGCTGCAAGCCCGCAAATATCACCAAAAAAAAAAACGGCGGGCCCCCCCAACCACCAAAGCCTGTGGGCCCTGCTCCTGTGAGAGTTCTCTGACCGCTGCCACAACGCCAGGGCCCAAACCCTCCATCTGCTGTAGGTGAACCAAAAACAACTGATAGCAGCTCTCAGTGATATGTGTCGGGTCCCCGCTATAATAGCAGCAACATTCACAAATGTTTACAGAACAAGCGGGAACCCAGCGTGCCTGTAGCTTTCTATATTTCAGTTTTATCACGTGATAGAAAGTCTAAGGTCTTTTCAAGCTCAAGGGCAAACTCATCGAATCTGCGACCTATAATGCATCAAACTAAGATTGATATAAAGACACAAAGTACTGCCATCAAGTTGGCATTTTTAAACATTCGCTCACTAAAAAATAAATCATTTCTAATCAATGACTTTATAACCACAAACAATCTGGATTTTGTGTTTCTAAATTAAACATGGCTAGAAGACAGCTGCAGTGCAACAGTCCTCAATGAAGCAGCCCCTCCTAACTTTACTTTCATGAGTGTCTGCAGGACTTGTTAGGAGAGGTGGAGGTGTAGCTGCTCTATTTAAAGATGTCTATCAATGCAAGCAAATGTCATTTGGTCAGTACTTGTCTTTTGAATATCTAGGGATTGTGCTGAAAGGTGCTCCACGCATTCTGTTTATCATTATTTACAGGCCTCCAAAATACTCTCCAGCCTTTGTTGAAGAGGTCACAGAAATGCTATCAATGATTTCCTCAGAGTTTGACTGTTTTGCTATTGCAGGGGATTTTAATATTCATATAGATAATGCAGAAAACAAAATTACAAAAGAAATGATAACGGTTCTAAACACTTTTGACCTGACTCAGCATGTGCATGGACCCACACACAAAGGTGGACACACTCTAGATTTAATCATCAGTAGGGGTCTAAACATTTCATCCATTGTTATTAAGGACGTAGCACTATCTGATCACTTCTGTATTTTCTTTGATATATTGATCTCTGCTACCCAATGAATCTAGATCTGTCTCTGTCAGAAGGAGATGCATTAACGATAACACTAGTGTGCGGTTTATGGAGGCTATATCTCTAACACCAAGCATTTCTGCAGACTCTGTTGATATTCTCCTTGATTCCTTTAACTCAAAAGTTAAGAATGTTATTGATGATATTGCTCCAATAATAGTCAGTAAGAAAACAAACAGACAGAAATCAGTTTGGAGAAGATCAACAGCATTTCAGACTATGAAAAGACAATGCAGAAAAGCCGAGCGGATGTGGCAGAAGACGAAACTTGAAATTCACTATAGCATTTATAAAGACAGGCCTTCATGATTTTAATGTGAAACTAGCCACAGCTAGACAGAATTTCTTCTCAAACCTTATAAACAGTAACTTAAACAACACTCGTACTCTTTTTGCCACTGTTGAGAGACTGACAAACCCCCCAAGTCAGATTCCCAGTGAAATGCTCTCAGTTACCAAATGCAATGAGTTTGCTTCCTTCTTTTCTGAGAAGATCATTAATATCAGGAAGGCAATTAGCACATCCTCAAGTAATGCAGAGGTCAGACAGATCTGGACGCAAATATCAAAAAGATACTATGTCTATTTTTGAAGCAATTGATAGCAAAATTTTGGAAGAAATAGTGCAGCACCTAAAATCGTCAACCTGCGATCTTGACACACTTCCCACATCTTTTTTCAAAAGTGTGCTTAACTGTTTAGGAAGCAGATCTCTTAGAAGTGGTGAACGCCTCACTTCTTTCTGGGACATTTCCAAACTCCCTGAAAACTGCAGTTGTAAAGCCCCTCCTGAAAAAGAGCAATCTTGATAACACCATTCTGAGCAATTATAGACCAATATCTAATCTTCCTTTTATAGGCAAAATTATAGAAAAGGTAGTTTTTAATCAGCTGAACAAATACTTAAACTCAAATGGATACCTGGACAATTTTCAATCTGGTTTTCGACTGCATCACAGCACAGAGACAGCGCTCATTAAGATAATAAATGATATTCGCTTAAATTCTGACTCTGGCAAAATATCAGTGCTGGTATTGCTAGATCTCAGTGCTGCGTTTGACACTGTCGATCATAACATACTACTAGAGAGACTGGAAAACTGGGTCGGGCTTTCTGGGATGGTACTCAAATGGTTCAGGTCATACTTAGAAGGGAGAGGTTATTATGTGAGTCTAGGAGAGCATAAGTCTAAGTGGACGTCCATGACATGTGGAGTCCCCACAAGGCTCAATTCTGGCACCGCTCTTGTTTAGCCTGTATATGCTCCCACTAAGTCAGATAATGAGAAAGAACCAAATTGCCTATCACAGCTATGCTGATGATACCCAGATTTACCTAGCCTTATCGCCAAATGACTACAGCCCCATTGACTCCCTCTGCCAATGTATTGATGAAATTAATAGTTGGATGTGCCAGAACTTTCTTCAGTTAAACAAGGAAAAAAAACTGAAGTTATTGCATTTGGAAACAAAGATGAAGTTTTCAAGGTGAATGCATACCTTGACTCAAGGGGACAAACAACTAAAAATCAAGTCAGGAATCTTGGTGTGATTCTGGAGACAGACCTTAGTTTCAGTAGTCATGTCAAAGCAGTAACTAAATCAGCATACTATCATCTAAAAAACATTGCAAGAATTAGATGTTTTTGTTTCCAGTCAAGACTTAGAGAAACTTGTTCATGCCTTTATCACCAGCAGGGTGCGACTATTGTAATGGTCTCCTCACAGGCCTTCCCAAAAAGACCATTAGACAGCTGCAGCTCATCCAGAACGCTGCTGCCAGGATTCTGACTAGAACCAGAAAAATCTGAGCATATCACACCAGTCCTCAGTTCCTTACACTGGCTTCCAGTTACATTTAGGGTTGATTTTGAAGTACTTTTACTCGTTTATAAATCACTCAATGACCTAGGACCAAAATATATTGCAGATATGTTCACTGAATATAAACCTAACAGACCACTCAGATCATTAGGATCGAGTCAGTTAGAAATACCAAGGGTTCACACAAAACAAGGGGAGTCCGCTTTTAGTTACTATGCCGCCCCCAGCTGGAATCAGCTTCCAGAAGAGATCAGATGTGCTAAAACATTAGTCACATTTAAATCTAGACTCAAAACTCATCTGTTTAGCTGTGCATTTGTTGAATGAGCAATGTGCGATGTCCGAATTGATTGCACTGTATTTTACATATTCACTATATTCTATGTAAAATCATTTTCTATTTTTAACTGTTTTAAATTCATTTTAAATACGTCAATTTTTAAATCATTTCCAATGTTTTAAAATTGCCTGTTTTATGTTTTTAAAATTGCTTGTTTTATTTTTGTTATTATTTTTCTTCATGATTATTTTACCTTCTTTTATGTAAAGCACTTTGAATTACCATTGTGTACGAAATGTGCTATATAAATAAACTTGCCTTGCCTTGCCTTGCCTTGCCTTATTAGTCACTCTGCCTGTGATTCCAGTTGCTTTTCTCTGTGCACTGGGATGTGTTGCCTCAGAATGCTAATGAGCTCAAGTAGGACACGAGGACATTACTCAGCAACCAGCACTGATGTGTTTGCATGCCTGTTAAAGCACCAGCAGGGATTGGAAATGTACTAACTTGGTTAATATGCTGCTGTGTTTGGTTGCATCCTTTTGAGCCTATTTTAAATCACAGGAAAAATAGCCAAAAATGCAATATACCCATGAAGAAGTGTGCTGTTGTTTTGAATATCACTTTTTGGCCTTAGGGTCGAGGTCAAAGAATCCAAAGCACCAAGCTGGAATGGAGTTTATGAGCGGAGCGACAGTTATTTCCTGCAGTTTTAAAGAGTGAGTGAGATATGAAAGTGTTTTTGCAGTGTCTGGACTTTCTTCAGCTGAAGTGACAGTAGAAGACCTTGGAGCAGCTGGCGTCCAGCTCAGTACCTCCCCTCACTGATTACAGCACACCTTTGACAGCCAGAACATTTGTCAGGGCCGCCCACTGCACTGCCCTCTCTGCACTACCTGCTGCAGCCCACATGCATGCTCCTCACTTTGGACACACATGCATAGTATTTCTCCAAATTATATTTCGTCTTCTTAGGCTCAATGCAGTCGTGAGTGGCTTGGGAGTTTGGTTGATGGACAGTATCTGTTCACTCAGCTTTGCATAGTCTTTAGATGATGATTTGGACTACATGGAAAAGCATTAACAAATACAGTTCAGTGGAAAATGTAATAAAACATACACTACTGTTATTTTAAGTATGAAATAAAGTGCAATTCTCGCCATTAACAAACCATTAACTACGACTTTTGCCTCAATAAACTCTAGTTTAGGTATTGGGTAGGATTAGGGATGTAGAATATCGTCATGCAGAATATGTGCTAAACAGCTAACATGTTAATAATAGGCATGCTAATAAGCAACTAGTTAATAGTGAGAATTGGTTAAAGTGTTACCAATATTCTTATAATTAGCACTCATTCTTATTGATTTGGTGCTCAAGATATAGTTTAATGTTGGAAACAGTTGTACTACTTTTATTACAAAAAACAAAAACAAAAAAAACACTTTCCATTAAAGCTTTCCATGCAAGTTTGGAAGTCCTTGGCAGTCTGAAAATCTGTTGTAGACTTTCTTGTTTTTATCAGCAGAGGAGTTTGAGTCAAGTTATTTTTATTTGTATTGTGCTTTTTGCATTTTGTTCTGTGATCCATGTTGTGTGACAGCAGCTGAGGCAAAGAAGGTTTTTGATTAAAGATTATGAAAAAAGCTTTCTAATAACATGCACTGGTAAACTGTGCACACTAAAGCCAGAGACATTTTATTAAGAAAGTAAATAGGGTAAATTTGTATTATTTTGCCTTTTAATCACATTCACATGGCAAATAAGTAAGGGGGAAAATCTTCAACTCTGTTAGCCCCATTCCTCTCTCTAAGCAGGCCTCAGAGAGATTAATAATGTTTGAAAATTGTTTTTTAGATGTGTGCGGTGTGTGTATGTATATGTTCATGAGAGCGATGGAGCTCGGGCTCCAGTGATGGCATTTTGCCTATTATATTCTGCTGAATTTATGCACGGTTTCCTTAAAGAGGGAGAGTGAGCTCCTCTCCCCACACCCTCTTTTGACTACTTCTCTTTTCATTCCCTCTGTCCACCATATTCTGCAGCAGCACTGGTTATCTTTTATAGTTTTTTTAATCTTCATCTCTGCAAATTTAAGCTGCTGGAATGCCTGTGTAAACTTTTTGTCTGAATTCTCACATCTACAGTCCTTTGTTGGAGAAGGTTGCCTTTTCTCTGACAATGGGTAAACTAAGGCCAACAAACCAAAGGAAGCTGAAAAACCATGCACAGTTTCCTTAATGTTGGTGTATGGTTTTGCAGATGCGTCACAATTTACAACAGCAAAGTACTTTCCACATGTCCCTCAAAGTATGAGAGCAGAGTGTCAGAATCTGAAATTTAAAAAAATTAGAAAGCACTACTGAGCACTACAGAAGATTTACCTGAGCTCTAAATCTGATGAAGAATAGAAAATATTTAGATTAGCAACAGCCTGGGATAGATTTGAGCTACTGAATGAAAGATTATAATAATTTTATTTGAATAGCTTGAATATGGTGATGGTGTGATTTCTATGTATTCATGAATTAGCGTAACAAACCGACTCCGTGGAAACTATTGAGTATGTTTATTCATTCTGTGTTCAAGAAGTTGCAGTCATTAGCATTTGTAAATCAGGCCATGCTCAAAATGTGAAAATCCCAGTGTCTTAATCTGCTGGCATGAAAATTCACCCATATTTTTAAATGCATGCCATTGATCTAATTGTGAATGATTTATCCATGCATTTACCATTTTAAAAAAAAGAAGAAAAAAAAATGCTTTGACCCTGTAATTTTTAATCAAAATATCATACCTTGATCTTCTGGTGAAACCAGAATTTAGTCTGCTTAAACCCTATACCTTTCTTATAATCAACTGCATTCAGATCTGCCTACATCCAATCAACAACTGATAGATAAATCTTTTTTTAAACTCTTTCGATTTTTTTTTTCACTCACAATAGAAGAAAAGATCTGTTGCTACTTCTGTTTTATTTTTGATTTAGTTAGATCAGGTGTATTTTTTTTTTTATCTGTTGGTTAAATAGTAGCTGCCTGAGATCATCACCAAAATAGCCATCAGATGAACTGGCTTCTCTTACAGGGGCTTTAAAACACTCAAACTAGCCAATCAAAGTTTTGGTGTTCAGTTAAATTACAAATTCAGTTGGAACTAAATTTTTCCACAAGGCTCCTGATCTAATGAATGTTTAAGAATTCAAGTACAACATCAAAAACATCAAAATAATTTTTAAAGTGTCATGATATCACACTATAGAGCAAGAAGTTTCAAACAAATAGTTTGCAGTCTTGCAGGGGTCTGTGTGATAAAGCATATAGAAAGAAAACAAAAAGATAAAAAATATGTACATAAAAAAAAAAAAGATTTAGGGAAACACATCATAGATGCCAGCTGCTCAATCCACCAGCACTTTCTTCAAACTGTTGCTTGTCCGCAACCTAAAGAATGCTTCCTTTGCAGACAGTATATTGAGATCAAAAGTCATCAAAGCATCAAAAGCATCTGAATCCAATGTATTCACTGTTGCCTGGTAATTTTTTAAAGCCAGCATAGATATATATCCCACCACCATGTGTGCATGGGAAGATGTGTTTAAGCGTAAATGTGTGCCTTTGAGCAAAGATGGCAGCACGCATGCTGTATCCCTCCACATGTGCTGTTAAGATGAATAGAGATGCTAACAGACAGCTCTCTCCAGGTATTACACCTCTCTTTGGCCTGAAACCAGTTTCCTTAGGAAGTGCCTTCATACAAATCCACTGTCTGTTAAATCAATAATCAATTGTGCAGCATGGCAGCTGCTTTCAAACACAGTCTGTAGGCTTTTAAAAACCTTGTCTCCACATCATTGCAGCTGTTAGTAATTGGCAGTAATAAAAACACTCTAATTGGTCTATGAGGCAGAGTGTGCAGAGGGCAACTACAGAGTGATCAGTTCCTTCATTACGCCGGACACACACAAATAAATTGCATAAAAATTTTATTCTAAAGTAAAGCTTAGCATTTGCTGAAAGTAGAACTTATAATCTGAGAGCATTTCTAGTTATTGTAAAATGTTTCCTACTGTTCCTTTATCTCTTTATTACTTTTTCCCTCCACCTGTATCTGGCTGAACCCATTAAATAACTAATATGGGAATCTTAGGCCCTTGACTTGTTCACTTATCATCCACAGAGCACATGGTATTTAAAGTTCACTTTATGTACATGTATTTTATTTTGTGCTTTGCATTGAATTGCCATTTATATGTATTTATTTTAATTTTTCATCACATGAAGGTCATATGAAGGTTTTATCCGTTGCTCTAAAACCCCTGCAGTCTGTTTATAAGCTGTTCTGGGAGTGAACTGCAGCTCCAATAGAGGCATATCATATCCTCATGCTGGTTTGGTGTTTTAATATGTGTGACGCATGCTGAGATAATTAAAGTGACAGAAACAACATGTCTTCATGAATAATTAATGTGACACATGTTTTCATGACACTGTTTTTCCCAAAAGTATGTCTAAAATAGCAGTGCAGTGGTTTCGACTTGTGTCATTTTCAAATTCACAGTGTTTAGTGATGGAAGTGTATAATAAAGTGTTGAAATATAATAATGTTTTTTTGTTGTTGTTCAGATGAAGTCAACAGAGGTGGATCAAGGCCTTTTCACAGAAGGTTGTTGCGAAGTGTGCAGTGCTCAGCTCATCTCAGAGTCACAGAGAGTGGCACATTATGAGGTGAGACCTGCTTTCTGTCTACATCATGTCTGCTTGTACGTACAAATCTCTTCCTGCCCTTTTGTTTATTTGATGTTTGTCATTTTAGATTACTATCCAAAGTGTGCTTATAGGGACAACCCCCCTGGAGCAATCAAGGTTAAGTGTCTTAAAGGACACACTGACAGCTAGTAAATATTCTGTAGCAATAAGTATAGCTAACCTGCTTTCTGGACATCTTCTACGATTACTCATAAGAGGTTCTGTGTGCATGTCCTCTGATCTGTGTTGTGAGGAATACTGTAGCAGCGTAGCTGTATTACAGAGTGATTCCCTGTGGTGTTTGAACGGTGAGTTATATGGCCACTTGTCAACAGAGCTGTAACCTGAACAGGCTCAGATGGGAACATAATGTATTTGCCCAGGCAGGCATGGAGTACAAGAAGAAGGTAGTGTGCTGGTCAGTGTAAAATATTAAATCTGGGTTTGTTTTGTTTGTCTGCGCCATAGACTGTATAAAAACATGGATGTAGTGTCTGTGACGTCACCCGTAGATTCCTGAAGAGCGTTTTTGAAGCTGAAAGTGGGCAGAGCGGGCTGTTGCCATCTTGGCAGCGTGTCACCGGGCGTCACTCCCGGATAATCGAATATGGGCAAAAAGGCGGGAGCTGGTTGCTGAAGCCACGCCCACTTAGCTCAACGGCAGTGTCAGCAGTGGCAATCCATCTGTCACTCATGTAGCCACGCCCTTTATTATGCAGAACTTCACTGCAAAAAATGGCTTATCTTACTTAGTATTTTTGTCTGGTTTCTAGTCAAAATATCTTACAATTCTTAAATCAAGATACTTTTACTAGATAAGCTAAATTACTTAAGATATTTAGTCTTGTTTTCAAGGGGAAAAAACTAAATTAAGTGCATTTTGCTTAAAACAAGTAAACTTATCTACCAGTTGGGTAAGTAAAATACTCTTGTTTTAAGCATAGTAGACAGTACTGGGCCAGAAAAATTGGCTTCCTGTGGATCCCTTAAAGCTGCTGGTCTTGAACAAATGACTACTTTATTTTCTTTGTCCATCTGAAATGATTTAGTTTACAAATGTCATTTGATTGCATTGAATCCTAACTTCTGGCTGTCATATCAAGCTACGCTGATTGAGTTGTTTAATGAATTATGGTTTTATTATCATGATTAGATATGGAATATTTTTTTTGTGGAGAGGAGACCCAGATTTGTGGAGGAGAGTTTTTGTGTATGGTGTTTTGTCTCAAATATCCACAGACTGTTGATCATAGAAAACAATAGTGACTAAAGTTCAGATTTCACTTTAGATTGAACCCGCACTTTACAGAGTCACATGTCTCCGTCTTATTAAGCATTTTCTTGAAAATGCGTTTATGAAAGCCTTTGAAAAGTGCTATGGGATATACAAAAGAAGTGGACAATCACTGTTTATTTGCAGCTTATCACCAGTGATGCTCAATTTTTAAGCAAAAGAGAAAGTATGTTTGAAAATAAAATAAAATAAAAAACAGACTAAGAATGGAGTAACAGCATACTTTTAGAAATGTGATATAAACTGTGAACATAAAGTGTCTGAAGTACACTCTAATGGTAATCAATAAACTGAAACTTAATACAAATCACAAAAACCTTAATTTTATTTACATAGTTCATTTACTAAATTCTGTATTTGGAATCCTTACATTGTCTTACAAACTTCCAATGTGATGAGGGGCTTTGTCAATTTTGATATTCTATTTAATAAAAATAAATAAATAATAATAATAATAATTTGTGTTTGCATTGAAAATGCCCTGAAGCTCATTTTATTGGGAAGGGTTCTGAACTGTAAAAGCTGTAACATCTACAGAGGCTTTAGCTCTCAAGTCATGGTTTTAGAAATTATGCTGAGGGGTGAGGGCACAATTTTTCCTCTGCAATGAGCTTTTAATCCTCACTCCTGAAACATCAAAGACAGAGAGAAAGAGAGTCAAAGACAGAGAGAGAGAGAGAGAGAGAAAGAGAGAGAGAGAGAGAGAGAGAGAGAGAGAAAGAGAGAGAGAGAGATTGGAGGAGAGAGAGAGAGAAAATCCAGGCATTTGAACTGAACAGTTTAACAGCAGCTGTATTAAAAGGGACATTAATAATGCAGAAAGACAATCATGGATGGGAATAGCACTTCCAGCATTTCATTTTATAGTCCTCAAAGCACTCTATTTATTTATAAACACTATTTATGTGTTCAAGGTTGTTCCATATCTTTTCATGTAAGACTGTGAGACTATCACAAGTACAGGTGTGATAAATGTTATTGTTGAGCTCCAAGCAAACATCTTTTTAAAGGGATAGTTCACCCAAAAATGAAAATTCTGTCATTAATTACTCACCCTTATGTCGTTCCAAACCTGTAAGACATTTGTTCATCTTCGGAACACAAATTAAGATTTTTGATGCATCCCGAGAGCTCTCTGACCCTCCATAGACAGCAAGGATCCTTACACGATCAAGGTCCAGAAACATAGCAAGGACATAGGTAAAATAATTCATGTGACATCAGTGGTTTAACTGCAATTTTACGAAACTACGAGAATCCTTTCTCTGCCTTTTTTCATCAGAATTCATAAAAAATATCTTAATTTGTATTCCGAAGAGGAACGAAGGTCTTACGGGTTTGGAACGACATGAGAGTGAGTAATTAATCACAGAATTTTAATTTTTGGGTTAACTGTCCCTTTAATGTTAAATCTAAGCATATTTCTGTGCTGTTATGATTGCTAACACCATGCTTCAAGGTGACTTGTTTTTCTACATTTCCTTTTCTTACATCAGGTATGCATTACCAAAAGCAAACAGAAGTTATCTGGTGTTTTTTAAGCAGTAAGCGAGGTCTGTGGCCTGTGTCTCCTATTGAGTGTAATCTCTCTGGTGCGCTATGCTGTTTGATTTCTTTTTGTTGTCCCGCTCTCTTTCTATCTGTTTGTGTGCCCTTGGCTTATGTGTTTCGTCCATGCAATTCCAATCAGAGTTCTCTAATCTTACATATGTATGAGCAGCATAGCGGAGAGCGGGAAGACTGCAGACTTTTATTTACACTGGGTCATGGTGATATTATCAAGGACAAACCACCCTCTCATTGTCCTGGATCCTCCTCTACAAGATTGTAATGGTCCATGTGAGATGTTTCTAATGAGAATCCTTATCCACACTAAGGACTGTAGGACAATAATCACAGGTGAACTTTTCTTGTTTCAGGAATCGGTCACAACTATATACTGCTTGGAAGTTGATTGATTCTTTCCTCCAATCTGACACAAAACTAGACCTATGCAAATTATCATGAAATATCAATGTTTAACCTAATTTCTTTTTAACACATTTTACCATGTTTAATGCACTTAGAATTAATATTAATTGTCCTGTAAAATTAGGACAGAAAATGGGGAAAAAAGTAGGGCTGCTCGATTATGGCAAAAGCATAATCACGATTATTTTGGTCAATATTGTAATCACGATTATTTAACACAATTATGAGGGGGCCATATGACCAAAACTTTATATTAGTGATTTATTTAAAGAAAGTGATACATTACAAAATATGTATTTTCTGTAAATAAGTTTGCTATGACATCTACATTGTAGAGACCAGCGGAATTTTAAACAAACAAACTAAAAAACCTCCAGATTATTGAAAATAATTAAACTGTTAGTGATAAAAAAGCAAAGGACAAATACAATAGAATAAAAAGATACAAATGAAACAAACTGTGCTTTAATGTTTTTTTTTATGCAAGTCTCAAGCAGTTTACAGCCTACAGAAATTAATAATCAAATGTAAAATAAAACAGCATAGTCTTCACTGTAAGAATGAAACTTTTTTGTTTCTTAAAGCTACAAAAATCCTTCACTCAAGAGCAGTGTGTGACTTTGAATTTGTCTTTTGTTGTTTGATTAATACACATACAGTCGCCGCAGGAAAATAGCCTGCTTTCACTTTAAGAGCGGCACAGATCCAAATTACCGTTACACGTGTATTTTCATTCTCATTTCTGAGTATGGGTCACCATACTTGGCTGTATTACACGTCTCATCCATATATATTGCGAAAGTATTCATGCCCCTTCATTTGTTTTCCACGTTTTATTATGTTGCTGCCTTTTGTTAAACTGCTTTAAATTACTTTTTTTCCACATCAATCTACACTCCATACACCATAATGGTAAAGCAAAAATCAGGTTTTTAACATCTTTGCAAATTTATAAAACAAACAAATAAACTTAAATGATTCCATTGCATAAGTATTCATACCCTTAACTGGGACAGTTGAAATTTATCTCAGGAGCATTCATATTGCTTTTAGATGTTACTACACTTCAAGTGAAGTTAACCTGTGGCAAATTAAATTGAATGGGTATGATTTGGAAAGGCACACACTTCTTAATAAAAGTTCTAACAGCTGATAATGCATATCAGAGCAAAAACCAAGCCCTGAGGTCAAAATAACTTCCTGTAGAGTTCAGAAACAGGTTTGCGTCAAGCCACACATCTGGGGAAGAGTTCGGAAAAAAAATTCTGCTTCAGTGAAGGGTCACAGAAGCATGTAGTCTCCATTACCCTTAAAGGTGCTGTATGTCAGATTTTGATTCTACTAAAGCATGAAAATAGCATAATATGTTTGCAGATATTTAAGAAACACACTAAGTTAACATACTTGTTTATTTGAAAAACAATGGTACAGTCAATTATTCTCCCTTGAAAATGTGGGTTCCGGGCTGGAATGTCGGTCTCTGTTTTGGTTTGTGAAACCTGCCCACTGCCGGTTTACCCAATGTATTTCGGCACCCTGGGTTGACAGTTGGCGGAATACACAGCGTATTTAATTTCATCAAGTGCGCTTGTTCCTGTTGGTGTAGTCAATCTGGCAACCTGCGTGTGCGTCAAGTCTGAGGAGGAGTGGCCGGGTGAAAAAAACCCTCTCCAATATTTTTAATTTGGACTACAATACCTAGTTCAACCACTTGGTGTCAATCCTGCATACAGCACCTTTAATGGAAGAAGTTTGAAACGACCAGGACTCTTCCTAGAGCCAGCCTCCTGGACAAACTGAGCAATGGATGGAGAGGGGCTTTGGTTAGAGTGGTGAACAAGAACCTGATGGTCACTATAGTTGAGCTCCATGACCATATGTGGCGACAGGAGAGACCTAAAGAAGGACAAATATCACTGCAACACTCCAATGATCTGGACTTTATGTCGGTGTGGCCAGACTCAATCCTCTCCTCAGTAAAGACACATGAAAACACACTTGGAATTTGCAAAAAATCACCTAAAGGACCCTCAGACTATGAGAAACAAGTTTCTCTGGTCTGATGAACCTCAATTCCAAGCATCAGGTTTGAAAGAAAACCAGCTCTGCTCATCACCTGCAGAGTACCATCCCTAAAGAAAAGACAAGGACTGAGGGACAGATCAGAGTAGAAGAAAAGCTCAATGCACCAAAATATTGAGATATACCTAATGAAAACCCAGTCCAGAGCATTCAGAACCTCAGATTGGATAGAATGTTCACCTTCCAACAGGACAGTGAACCTAAACACACAGCAAGAGTGGCTAATAGACAACTCTTTGAATGCCCTTGAGTGGCCCAGCCACAGCATGAGCTTGAACCCGATCAAATATTTCTGGAGAAACCTGAAAATGTCTGCCAGCCCCCATCCAACCTGACAGAGCTTGAGGTGAAGAGATGAGGACGAGAAGAAGGGCAGATAATTCTGATGAGCAAAGCTTGTCGCATCAAACAAAAAAGACTTGAGGCTATAAAGGTGTTTCAGCTATATATTTAGTTACAGGTAAGAGTACTCATGTAATGTACTTATTTCAGTTTTTGAATTTTTTAATAAGTTTATGAAGTTATGACAATTCTGTTTTTGCTTGACAATATGGTATATGGAGTATAGAATAATGTGGGGAAAAAAGTTATTTAAAGCAGTTTAACATAAGGCAGCAACATAAACTGTGAAAAAAAGAAGGGTTATGAATTCTTTCGCAAGGCACTGTGTGTGTGTGTTTGTATATATATATATATATATATATATATATATATAGAGAGAGAGAGAGAGAGAGAGAGAGAGAGAGAGAGAGAGAGAGAAAGAGAGCACTAAATCAGCATATTAGAATGATTTCTGAAAGATCACGCGAAATTGAAGACTGAGTAATGACTGCTGAAAATTCAGCTTTGCCATCACAAAAATATATGACATTTTAAAAATATTAAAACAGAGAACTATTATTTTAAATTTTAAATAATACATATTTATTATAATACTTTTTAAATGTTTCTGTTTTTACTGTATTTTCAATCAAATGCAGACTTGGTCAATATAAAGAGACATCTTTCAAAAACATTAAAAAATCTTACCAACCCTAAAACTTTGAGCAGTACTGTATATATTAATTATGAATGTATAAATAAGCCTGTAAGCCTCCCTCTGCAGCAGGATATAAAAAATATTGTTATAGTGACCCAAATCATGACTTGATATCTTTCAGTGTGACTTTATTTCTTATTTTAAACTTTTTGTCTTGTTTCATTCTGGTGGAAATCAGCTTCCTCAAAAGTAGAGTAAGTGTGATCAAAAACAAACAAATTAATCAGTCATGCAAAATGTCAGGTAAAAAATGGCCTCATGTTGTAGGATATAAGCTGCTTTACACATATGAATCTTGTATTGTGAGCAGCTAAACTTGTCGCTGAGCTGTGAGAGGTCTGACTTTGTTTCAGCATAGCTCTATTAAACACATCTACTCTGTTATTATCTAAGTGAGGATCAGTAATGTCTTTAAATATGGCTCTAAATTTGGCTTCCTCAATTAGCTCCTTTACAGTTGGCTAAATCGGGATGTTCTTGTTGGCCTATCAGCCGTTAGAGTCATATAAAGAGAAGACACTTCTTAATATAGTGCTTATTAAAACAAGTTAGAATAAAACTGGGATGCATCAGGCCAACCAATCAACGTGATTCTCATCCCAGCATCAAAATGTTCAAATGCAACAATTTTTTTTCACAAGAAAAAAGCACCTGTAATTGTATTTCTTAGTATCTCATATTGTACAGTTACAAAATAATGAATCCATTGCCTGCTGATTTCACTTTTTTTTCTTTCATAGTTAAGAACAAAGGCAGTTAAATAATGTTTGCCAAGCCAGCAGTCTAGATCATTTTATTAAGAGTTTTTATTGTGTTTTTCAAAGGCTATGCAGTTACATTGTCCAGTGTTTTGATGACTGCATCCAGCACTCAATTATAGTAAAGGCAATATATAACTTTTCTTGCACAAACTCCACAAAGCATAATTGTACCATAAATGTTTTTCTGTTGATTCATTGTCAGAGCGGTGACTTTACAGGTTAGTAAGGTCAAACCAGCGAGGACAAACCAGACATAACAGCAGAGGATTCGTTGTTTGCAGCATGAAGATAAAATGACCATATATTTATATAAGAGTAAAAACGGCACACAAAATACAATAATTGTTGTATTTTACCTTATAAAGCATATAAAGATGTTTTGTTCTTATTTTTAATTGGCATTCAATTCCTAAACAGTTAACATAACACTTGAAACCACAAAGCACAATACATCTATTGAAGAAAGCATTTTATTTTTAATATTGTTGCAGTGGATTTTTATGCTTTGAGGATCTTACAGATTATCTGGTAAAACTGAAGTTGTAAGATAATTCTTTATTGTCTCTGCTGATACTTACTTTAGCTCTTAGAAGTGGGGAGGAGCGGCAAACAAATTGGAAGAAGATGGTGTTAATGGACAGAACAAAGGCTTGTGAAGCTCTGATGAAATATGGATGAGGGCCTGTCAAAAAAAAAAAAAAAACATGAAAACATATCATGTGAAGAGCCCTTGGGTCTATCAGAAAGTCTTCCATACTCAAAAGTCTGATTGCTAATGAACTCACTTTTCCACACTTTGATCCCCGTTTAGATTCACCATGCACAACGTTTTCAGAATATCAAGTCACGTCTTTCTGTTTGATGCTCAGGATTTTTACTACCAGTAAAGAAGTATTTGGTTCAAAGCCACTTGAAGGCAAGCCAGCAACTATTGGCTGAAAAAGCATAACGGCTAAAGCTGCTAACGCTTACGGTCTGGCAGTATGTAGGAAAGGAGACTAGAGGCCTTTTTTAATGGATGTCAGTGGAGGAGAGGCTTCACTACGACGAATAAACAGCTTTTTAGAGAAAACAGCTTATCATTTAATGGATCGACAGCCTATCTGCTAATCTTCAACAAGTTTTACACCAAACAATACTTTTGGATTAAACTATTTTTAGAGTTTACCATGACAAAAATGCTGCTTTATAAGAGAAGTCACTGACTTTTTGTGACAGGTGGGATTCAGTTTATGGCACTTCCCATTCATTTCTATGGTATCCGTAAACGGCAATTGAGTGTTGCACAACTCTGACTGAAATTCAGTGACATCAAGGCTGTAATGTGATTGGTCATTACGGCACACGTGATCCAAGTTAGCCATTACGCTTTCTCTAATAGTAAGTAATACAGACCCTCTCATCTCCCTATATTAAGATAATCTCTGTTTGGTTTGTCTTGTATTCATGCTAATGGAATTTTGTCTGTTCATATTTCATAGCTTTTTTAAGGGGTACTTTTTCAGTATTTTATCCTTTTAATAATAATAAAATTCATGTTTTTTAATGCTTTGCTGAAAGGTGATCATGTTAAAGTGAAGGTTTGTTTGAAATGTTTTCAAAATAATAGACAAAAAGAAGCTCTAATAGCCTGTCCTGTTTTTTTTTTTTTTTTTTTTTTTTTTTTTTTTTGTAATCTACAGAGGTGCTGTGATTTTGTCTACAAATCTTCCATCAGGATAGTGAATATGATTGTGCAAGGAGGTTTTGGCATGATTCTGAAATCCCACTCAATTTCCTGGCATTCTGTGATAGTATTCCTGCTTCCAAAACTGGGTCTGAACATGTTCTAGTGACTAAGCAACCAGAGGCCAAATAGTGTGGATGCATATAGTGCCTTGGAATATAATATGCAGTGGATCTGTGGCATGTCGATAACCTAGTTTATTTGATGCAGATGACTAATTAAAATAATTAAAATTTATAGTTACAAAAAAATTTTTTCAGCACCATCTGTTGGATTTTTGCACCTTAACACTCCATAGACAGCAATGTAACTGAAATGTTCCCAGACCCAGAAACGTAGTAAGGACATCATTAAAATTGTCCATGTGACATCAGTGGTTCAAACATAATTTTACAAAGCTACACTGAAAAAAATGTTTCATTCATCCAATTAAAAAAAATTAGGGTAATGATTCACATCTATATTTTTTAACTTGAGCCAATGAAAAATTAATTATTTGCTCTTAGGGCAAGTTATTTATTTTTCATTGGATCAAGTTAAAAAATATAGATGTGAATCATTACCCTAAATTTTTGTAATTGGATGAATGAAACATTTTTTTCAGTGTACGAGAATACATTTTACGCAAAGAAAACAATTCTTCTCCTCCAGGTCAGAAAGCTTTAAAATATCATTGAAAATATCTTAATTTCTGTTCCTAAGATGAACAAAGGTCTTATGGGTTTGGAACGACATGAGGGTGAGTAATTAATGATAGAATTTTCATTTTATGGAGAACTATCATTTAAACTGTATTTCATAGAAATGTGCATAATCATTATTCCACTGGTGAGTTCTAGTATTCAAAACTCTAATAAGCCATGCAGTAAACCAGTATAGACAAAGCCCAGAACAAAATACGAGCAGCTCGCAGCATGAGCAGGATTCAATATGTAGAGTAAAGCAGGCTTTTCCTTATAAACAATTTTTCCTGCAAATTATTTTGTCAGACTGAAATGGTACGAGACAAAATTTAACTCTGTGCTTGGTTGCCGTCTGTGTTCCTCTAAAATGTGTCTCAGCATGGAAGTTTACTGTCTTCTTGCCACCAAACAGTATTTGACTGGTTTTAATTTGTGCGTCCTTATGCCACACATGCTGTTGTTATCTCTAAAGGTTGCAGAGTCTGCTTTTTCCTTGATGAATCTATTAAAAAGCCCTACTTACACTACATGTTTAAAAAAGTAATTTAGCAACAAGGGTATCAGAAACTGCAGAATCATCTATGTTTGAGGAAAGGTGAAATGATGTCATAGTAAAACTGAGTCTTTTTCAAGCGAATAAACTCAGTAATCCTGCCCTCGGTATTGACAGAGCCATCTATTCTTTAACTCATATAAAGTAAACCCTGAAGAAGACATGTCTCGGTAAACAGTCCTTTGCCAGTGGAGTGTGGGTCCTTTTACAGTAATGAGTTTTGAAAGCTTTCTCTATTTGCCATTTATTTTTCCCCTTTGCTTACCCATGAGTAGAGCTCAATGTTTTCCTCTGGCCAAACGACAGTGGGGTTTGGAACATCATGGGCTTTTTGTGCTTAAAGCTAAATTGTGGCTCTCTAAATCTACTGCTGTGACAGTTCAACCCCAATCTGAGTTTACCTAACCCTTTGAGACTAGTTTTGTCTACCTACCATGTAAATACCATACCCAAGACTCCCTGGAGTCAAGAGTACGTAACGGTAAGCTTCAGGTCAGATTAGTCCACAAGTGTCATTTACTCAAATATAAGCCCACTGTTTGTTGCTGAGTATTCTGGCTGTGAAGCATCTGTTTTATATATATATATAATATATATATATATATATATATATATATATATATATATATATATATATATATATATATATATATTATTTTTTTTTTTTTTTTTTTTTTTTTTAATAACTTTTTTTAAATTAATTGTGATTACATCTGATGATTTCTTTGGGGTTAATTCAGTTAATCTCAAACATGATGACACACACATTCAAGTATAGTATGTATTTATGCAAATTTTATGTTAAAATGCTTAGTCTGAAAATAAATAAATAGTACAGTTCATATAAATATGTAATATAAATATACAAAGTATCTTATTTAACTATTTATTTAGAGAAAATCAATTGATAGCACCTGACTATTACATTCTGACAGGCAAGAATAGAAACAGACAAATTTGCATATTTATTGCATGCTGGTGTTATAGGAAACTGAGAAATTATGGATAGAATTATTGCTGAAGAGGTTGAACAGAAATATGTTAATATTTGCACACACTACAGGTGCTGAAACAGAAGCATTCTCAATAAATCTTAAGTTCCATCTGTCCCTTTCCATCTCTCTCTGTCTCATTTCATATTTACTCTCTTGAGGGGAGAAATAGGAGGACCAGGCTAATAAGATTCTCTCAGGCAATCTCCAAACACAAGATGACAGATCATATATTTGAACCACATTCATCTGCAGTCAGTCAGGTCTGTTTCATCCAGGTCCATGTGTCATTTTTTTGAGAGTCCAAGAAAAGCAGACAGAAAATCTTTCACTTTTTCAAGAGGAAATGAGTGGCTTTCAATGCAGATTATTCCAGTGCCGCTCTCTGTCCTTCATTTCCACACTTTGCCTCTTTCTTTTCTGTTGAGGATGAAGTTCAATTACCCTCTTGTCAAACAACATCATTTTCAGGTAAACTGAGGAGTGAATTGATTTGGCCCACTCTCTGAAAGCTGTGCAGTCAAACCCAAGTAATTGATGGGTTTGTGATTTGTGGCTCCACACTCACTTAACGCCAACCACAGTAATTATTTATTGGCCTGTGTGTGAGACTGGCACTGCCGTTCACTTCTCACTCAGTTCCGATTGCAGAATCATCTGATTGTGTACAAAAATAATAAACACTTATTTAATTTTTTTTCCTCCCCATTCTTTTTTTTTTTCAGAGCCGGAAACATGCAAACAAAGTGCGTCTGTATTACATGTTGCATCCAGTAGACGGTGGATGTCCAGCTAAGAAGCTCAGGACAGATGACGTGAGTATCTCATCCTATTCTTTTTATTATTGTTACAAATGAAACCCCTGTATTGTATTTATAAATGACTTGCCCTGAACCATTCTTTGAAAAGATCCGGGTGCTAAACCTTTTTTCTAGTCTTGCTCTCCACAGCCAAACCTTTTTCTATACAATAATATACTTCATGAACCCCATTAAAAGCACTTCATTTTTTTGCCTTCTTTAATGCAAACATTTAATACAATAGATTGAACTTAGGTAGGTATGATGCAAATTTCTTTTGAAATCAAAGTAAATACATTTGAATTACAAAGAATCAGCCTGCATCTGTGGACAGTTTGGCTATTATTAATGTATCACATTTTATGCAATATTAGTGATAGAATTTCATTGTGCACTTTAGTTTCTACGTGACAGGATTTAGGTGGTATTTAGCAGATTAAAAAAAATAATAATAATTTTAAGGGTTCCCATGGGATGAGTTCTTGCATTTAAAAATAGCTAGTTGGAGTACATTGAAATTAAAAAAAAAATGTGTTGTTCATTGCGGAATATGCTAAAAAATAGTTAGATGTACACAGATAGACATCTTTGTCAACTAAAATAACTTTTATCGCATGGTTTTTCGTTTGTTTATAGCTGCGATTAGTGGTCGACCAATATGTGTTTTTTGACAGCCGATGCCGATATCTTGGAAAGCAGGGGGGCCGATATGATTTTTTAAAATTATTATTATCAATATTTAAGAAATTTGAAATCATTTGACAATGGATTAAAAAGTAAATGTGTAAAAGAAACATGCTTATACTTTAGATGATGGTATTTTTCACGAATAAATAAATATTTAATATGAATATAATTAAAAAGAAAGTAAACACTGTAACCAACAGGGCACTCAGTATTCTGGGAAGTTTGTGTGCATTAGGAATCATATTTTTCAACTAAAGCCAGGGTAACCCTCATTTTACATACAGCACAAAGAAAAAAAAATGACTTGAATATGACAGTAGGCAAATGCATAAAGCACAGCATAATTTGAAATCACGAGTTTATAGTTTAAAGCATTCAATTCATCACGCAGAGAACACGTGATCATGCTGGATACACATACACACTTCACAAGATCTCACTGCTGGAATCGACTTAGTTTGCAAGGTTGTGAAATTAATGTTTAAATTATATAAAGGCGTATTTGCTTAATGCTGACAGCAAACAAGAAAGTATTATAATGTTTGCCTTTCTATTACTAATAGGCCTAATATAAAAGCAATCATTATAATACTTTCTGTATACAGAAATTCCTTTGTTTAACCGTTCTATCTGATTATTAGACAGAATTCTATCCATATTAGACAGAACTGTTAATGACGACGACGAACAAGAGAGAGAGTGTGAGCACTGTGTGCGCTTGGGCAAAATAAAAGTCTGGTGCGCCATCAAAATAAAAGTTCCGCCTTGAACACATCGGCCAAGCAGAAAAACTTATCGGCTGATGCCGTTATTTGAAAAATGCCAAATATCGGCTGATATATCGGCCTTGGCGATATATATCGGTCAACCACTAGCTGGGATTATTTGATTGTGGTAATGAGTGAAATCATAACTAGTTCCCCTAAAATCAAGTCCTCCAGTAAAAACTCTGGCAAACCCAGGTTAGAAAACCTTCTTTATAGTATGTTTGTTTGCATGGTGAGTACTTAGAGTTACTGCTAACACTTTCGTATAGGGACCAGTTCTCACTATTAACTACTGTACTTGTTTAGTAGCATGCCTATTATTAACATATTGCCTGTTTATTAGTGCTTATAAAGTAAATTTTTTGCATTATCATATTCTACATCCCTAATCCTACCCAGTACCTAAATTATCAAGTACCTTACTACTATTAATAAGCAGCAAATTAGGAGTTTATTGAGGCAAAAGTCACAGGGTGAATTCCAAATGGAAGTGAGCATCTATATGCCCTACTCCCTTCGAAGGGTAGAGCCCTTGAAGTGTGTTCTTTGAAGGGTGTAGGGCATTACTGTCTCATATAAGCGTTTGGAACTCCCTTGGTGAAGGGAATGACTAACCATATGTTACCTTGACAATGCTACACATGTGTGCAGCATTCAGCACTCCATCAGTTGTTGCAAATATATATTTCTTCTCATTATTATTATTTTATTCAGATATTGTCTAATTGTGTCTTATTTACTAATAAGCTTTTTCAAACTAAAGTTGCTTAAAATTGCTTACACTATCATCTTAAATAATATTTCTGATGAAAAATTCTTTATAGTATTATAAAATATTAAAATAAAGACAAATTTAATTAGCCTATTAGCAAGATCTCATAACTGAAGATCACATGATCAAAAAAAGAAATCACTTCCGTGAAGTGACCATCGCATGTTCCCTTTGCCAACGGACTTCTAGAAGGGCACTTCATGAAGGGATTCAGTTGTTCACTTTCATTTGGAACATCCCTACAAATGGTGTCCTCTTCTCGAAGTGCCCTTCAAGGGTGCAAAAAAGCCATTTGGAATTCGCCCATAGTTCATGGTTTGCTGATAGCGAGAATTGGACCTTAAAATAAAGTGTGAGTGATTTCTAATGCCCTATTTATGGATGATTGTAGTGGTGACTCAAGGTTTGAAGCACATCTGTCCCGCGTTTCATCGTAAGGAGACAATGTTTTGATCCATCTGGTTTTGTACAGCATTGTCACTTTGAGTTAATAGATGATCTTATATTTGTTTAACCTTGGGTTTAAGAATAGAGCAGGTTTTAAATGAAGGCCAATTCAATTCAAGAAACAAACAAGAAAGTTCAAGAAAGTCTAACTCAACTCTGAACTTCAGCCATCTTCTGAGATGAGTCTCGCTGAGATGATAGTCTGTCTGCTCTGCTTCTCTCAGTAGGATAAAACATTGCAATGTTTGATGGGCTATTCACACAACAAAAGGGGTTCATAAACACAAGGATGTGTGAATGTTGCTGGGATCAGCCTTTTTGCTCTCTCGGTTGGGCAAAGAAAGTCTATGATGCCTGTGGTTTTTGCAGATGTTACATGTTCTTTAGACAGCTTCCAGACCAACAAAGCTCCCACTGCAGGAGACCAAATGCACATCTAAATGTTTATGCGAGAGTCAGAGAATGCAAAATCGTAGCCATCAGCTATGGGATGTGATTAGAATTAAATGATATTGAATGCTGTATATGTTTTATTGATATTCTGTAGGGTCACAGTAATTGTATACATCATTAGACCAGCTATTGAGGTGAGGACACTGGCAGAGAATTGCAGAAATGAAGGTGATTAGTATACGATTATTGTGTAGGGAACCACCACCAAGGGCCAGATTTCAAAAGACTAGCATACTGCTTTTGAGTTCTTCAACTGAACTTTAACACTTAGCTTGTATCAGATCGATTGTAGCAATGAACAGACATTCAAATAGCCATTGATCTCTGTGTGTCCATGTACAGTATCGTCTATCAATAGGCTCTGCAGACAAACTAGACTTTGTGCAATTTGGGCAGCAAATTTTTAAGCCATGTCTTGTCAATGAGTACAGATAGGCCAAAACTGGCTTTTTTTTTCAGCAAGAAAAATTGCTACATTTAAGAGACTATTTAGGGTGCTTTCAGACCTGTGGCTTTTTAACAAATGAAAGCCCTATTTTGTAACAATGTTCTATACATATGGTAACACTTTATTTTAAGGACCAATTCTCACTATTAACTAGCTGCTGATTAGCATGCATATTACCGACATACTGGCTGTTTATTAACTGAATATTATACACTCTTTGGTTTTGAACTGCAATAATTAATGTCCTCGCCTCCAGAATTAGACATTATTGCTTTTTACATTATGTATTTCCCATTATAAATTATGATACAGCTTGGTTAGATTTCTTTCCACAAGCGAGCCACTCCAGAGTTAGTTTTTTAATCTAGATGACACCACCTCATTCAGGCACTCTCATACAATCTCATACAGTTATTTTGATGCATATCCAAGTATGATTGTCATGCTCATACAGTATATGCCTCAACAAAGAGAACATTTCACCAGATTCCACGACAAATGCTCTAAAGAAGCCAGCTGTGAAACACCCTTACAGTTTGTTTTTCAAACAAAGCTATCATATGACTCCATGAGACCTGAAATATAGCATGTGAGTCATATTAACTAATTTTGTTACTTGTTTTAGTGGGGAGAGAGAACTGTTCATTTAAGTCTTCAGTTTGAATTAATTAAATCTGAATGTTTAGGGTAGGTTTTCCCACTTAAATATTGAGTTAATCCTCTTACACTCCCTCATCACTAATCAGTTAATGTACTTCTGAAAATCAACATAAAAATAGTGCAAGGTGTGGAATTTTTGTGATTAGAGTACCTTTTCTCTGTCATTAACCTATAAGTGTGATCAAGTCAAGGAGGCGTTCAGTCAAAATCAGCACTTTTCACAGTGGGACCTAGGGAGTAGAGTGGAACTGAAAGCAATTATTTTTCCACTACATGGCTCTTTCTGATATTTATAGATCAATGAACTCTACATGACTACTGTTGTGTGAATGCTGTTGTAATGTTTTTGGCTCCACAGCAAGAAAAAAACTAAAAACAACTGAAAGTTTTGCGCCAGCAATTTTGCTTCAGCATAAAAAGCTTAGACATACTGATTTTCTTGATTTCTTCAATAACAATGTTGTGTGAAAATTTTTTCCCCAAACCATTCTTTAAAAAAATGCAAAACTACACCTTCTACAGTTTAAATGTTAAGGGGAGTGCTTCATAATTAAAGGTAAGTAATTTCATTATATTGTCAATCAGTCCATCTGTACAGCACCTTTCAGTCAAAGCTACACACAAAGTGCTGCCTGCATTTTCTTTAGATTCTTTCCCAGAGCACAAGGTTGTATGAGGGTAAACTGGCCCTTGACCAGCGGAGAACTAAAATTCACCTGCATTATAGAGTCAGTAAGCAGCCAAGTTCTAACAAGCTGTCCTCTGCTCTCTCAACGCCTAATAAAGTGGCAGCAGATCGTACAGGAGATCACTGGTCACATCCATCTGCTTAACACAAATCAGCTGTCTGCAGCAGCTACTAATAGCTACATGGTCCCCTAAGGACACTTTAAAAAGCTCTCCCCAAGTCTCCAGCACACTGTAACTCAATGCAAGGGCTGTAGCAGAGGATACAATTAGCGGTCTGGGACAACTTCTGCACTGATCGAATAGCCCATCGGATACTTACTCCTATTTAATTAGCGGTGATTAAATCAACCCCTGCTGGGGCTCGTGTTTCCAGGGGAGAACAGGGCAGACGGAGTGTGTGTGGAGGACAAGAATGAAAGTAGACTGAAGAAAGTGAGCTGGAACTCGAGCCTGGATCTTCAGCTTTTGTTCTAGACTTTGTTTCACTCAGTTAATGACAGATCAGTGACTGTGTGTGGAATGTCCAGACAGCCTGAGGGTGATACAGCAGTTTCCTCTTTACATTTGAGTTTACGCTTCTCTTTTGGGTATCAGCAGAACTAATTTTGTCAGGGTTCCACATGTATTAATAATCACAATGTATATGGAAAACCTATAAAAACACTGAAAAAGTAATGGGATGCATGCACAGATTAAGCTTTGTTTGAAGGGGACATTGGATGCCTATTTTCCAAGTCAGTATGATTCTTTAGGGTCTTCATAAAATATCTGTAAAATATGTGTAAAAGAACACCCTTTTCACCTTGTCAAAAACAGCTCCAGCTCACTGAATGACACCGTTTCAGACTCAGACAGTCCATAAAAAACTGGCTGCGTGTCTTCTTTTCAGCTGTTTGGAGCTGGCAGACACACCAGAAACCATAAAAAAAAAAAAAAAAAACTAAAAAAAGTGTCAATTTCATCCAGTTTAAACCTGCTCTGTTCTCTCTTGCTGCCTAGTCAATGTTGTGCAGTCAGTTGTGTATTATTGCTGATAAGTATTATTTTATTATTATTATTTAGATATTATTGTATTCATATACTCTATTTTTTTCAGTTTTCTTTGTAATCTTCTTTTTTTATAATTTTGTTAAATACTTTTGTATTTTTTATAAGTTATTGTTTTACTTAATGTATCTATTTAGCTATGTTTTATCTTAAGTTAACAAAAAAGATTTTAATAGTTTTAGTTAACAATATCAACACTGTTGCTGATTTGACACTTTATCACCTGCCATAGTTTTAGGCAAGAATCTTTTTTTTTTTTTTTGACAGTCAAGGAATTTTCTGCAGACCACAGGCCATTTTATTTCGAGAAATGCTGCTCTATCTGCTTGTTAAGTCATGATATTGAATACTGTTTCTGTGTCCAAGCCTCAACTCTTATTTCAAATAAGAATACTATCTCTCAAGAGGTGTTTATGAGTATTGTTCATTTATAGCACAACTTTAAGCTAAACTTTTAAAAACTAGAGTTGAACATTATAGTCTCCGGGCTCAAAGTGTTTATATTTTTCCAATATTTTAAAGATTTAGAAAAGATAAATCATTACCTGTCTGGCCTTCTGAGATTTCACTATGAAGAAGATAAAGATAAGAATTATAATTTTTCAGTACTGCAGCAGAAAGTGAGTGTGTATTAGCAACATTTGTTGTTTGCTTTGGGGTCTGTTAGAGCACTTGGTCCCAGAAACGGTGACGTAACATCAGACTTAAAAAGGAGATACTATTGTAATGCTGAGCTTACACATGACATGTGAATGAAAATGAAACCTGTCTATCACTTTTCTTATGACATGGTATTTCACTTTGTCAGAAACAGTGCTCAGACGCTAATGTGGGTAATGCAGATTTGAAATTGTCTGGCAAAAAAATTATAGCCTTAATATAGATATTGCATGTCTTCAAAAGCTAAGATCTAATGCATCTTTCCAGTGTTAAGTACTGCCTACTGATTAAGGAATGAAGCTGTAAGAATTAAATATATTTACACTATGGCTTACGAGATGAGGGCCTCAAATATAGGGATGGTTTTGAAGTATCCATTGGAACCTGACTGATATGATGTGACAGCACTGTGCTTGCCTTGGTTGGCATAGCATTTTGTTCTCATGGAGACGCAGACCAGACAGAGTCTTGGGTTTTCTGACCTTTTTTTTCCTCTATCATAGTGTTTCTTTCTCGAAGTGGACAGTCTTCCATTCTTGCTTGAAGAAATAAGTAGTAAACAGTAAGAAATATAAGTGACTAATCCATAATTGAACTTCAGTTAATAGCACTTTGTGCTTGTAACATTTGGTTTTGAGGGTTCTGAATCCAAAAAGCAATAGCCATGCTGCACAGCAACCATATATACGGTGTAAACAGAATTAAGACTCAAAAGGTTTTGGACTAAAGCAATATCTGCAAAGCCCCCAGAGCGCTTTCACCAGCAACTACTGCCTGCAAGCCACAGACGCAGTGCTGAGTGCTGAATTGAGGTCTTCCGTTGTTCACAAATATGTACTCTGCTTTATGATCAATCAAAAAAAAAAAAAAACACACACACATATATATATATATAAAACACTTCATTTTTTTGTGCTTATAAATGGGCATTTTTTACATTTTATACAGTTGTTATAAATTATTTTAATCGACTTTTTATTTTTATTTATTTGTATATAGAATTTGATCCATACAGTTGTTATATTTTTGTTGTTAATTTATTGGCAGTTTGATATTCTTACAATTTTATTAGTATATTATAGTTATTTTCTTGCATAAAAACATAAAATAACAGAGTTTGTATATACATAAAAGAATGCACTTTATCTTTCCATTTGAGACTTGCTGATCTCCTGTATACAGTCATAATTTCTCTCTTCTTGGTATTTGAACAGCAATGACAAATTCAGCATCTCTTTCCCCCAGGCTGGTTCTGCTGTTCCAATCAGATGGTTATCAGCCTCCTGATTATTCCATCACAGCCCTGATGAACCCTGTCAGACCCTTAACAGTTCTGTCTCTGCTTAATTCGGCAATAGGCAGTTATTTGTCACTTTGAAGTGACTTTATACGATACAGCAGAGATATGCAAAATGCTGGACTACTGCACAAATGAAGCACTAAAATAACAGACAAACTAATTTCAGTTTTGTTTTCAAATCAGTTTGAGGTACATGTTTTTAATACAGTCTCAGACATAGGTTTATGGAAATGCAGTTAGAGTGTCATTAATATAAGTAAATGAACATTTTTATTATTTTTGCATGTTATTTGTCAGCAAAATCTGCCAGAGGATGTAAAATACGTCACCTGGTGGACATTTGACAGCTCCAGGGATGTTGTGGGAACTACTGATTTTACTTCTGCATTTTTGTATCCCTGTGCACAGGCAGTCAGATTAAGCCCACTGCATTACGTGTGTTGATGTTTCCCTACCTTTTTTGCCACAGCCCTTTTTTGTTTTATCTCTTGCAAGCAATGAATTAGCCAATCATTTAACCAGCATATTGTATGTAGTTTTGCCATAATTTTATTCTCAGCAGTTGTCAAAATTGTGAATGACATCTTTAAGTACAAAGTGAAGTTAATTATTAGAGCGTGCAGTATAAGATTACACTTTAAAATAAGGCAAAATAGGCAAAAGGTGATGAACAGCACTATCAACTATTAGCACTATTAACGAATTTTAGAATTTTAACAACATAAAACAGTATTTGCAAAAACACTTGCATTTAAGTCCTCAAAAGTTCTGAGGGTTGGTAAATTAGCCTTAAATGATTTAATTGATATATGTGACCCTGGACCACAAAACCAATCTTAAATCTCACGGGTAGATTTGTAGCATTAGCCAAAAATACATTGTATGGGTCAAAATGAAACATTTTTATTTTATGCGAAAAATCATTAGAATATTAAGTAAAGATCATGTTCCACAAAGATATTTTGTAAATGTCCTACTGTAAATATATCGAAACATAATTTTTCATTAGTAATATGCATTGCTAAGGACTTCATTTGGACAAATTTTAAGGTGATTTTCTCAATATTTAGATTTTTTTGCACCCTCAGATTCCAGATTTTCAAATAGTTGTAACTCGGCCAAATATAGTCATAACAAACCATGCATCAATGGAAAGCTTATTTATTCAGCTTTCGGATGATGTATAAATCTTAATTTCAGAAATTTACCCTTATGATTGATTTTGTGGTCCTGGGTCACATATCTGTTGCATATGAGAGACTTTATGCTTTGGTAAAACTTCTTTTGTGCCAGTAAATTGCTTTGAGTTTAATGTAAACCTCATTTATAAATTGAAATCTTACCTTCATATTGCTTGCTACTGTAAGTAATTATAATAATTATGAAGAAAACTGATTATGTTGAAGCCATGATGTTGTAGAGCAGTGGCTATGGTGCCTTGCTCAAGGGCACCACGACTGAGGTGCCCTTGAGCAAGGCACCGAACCCCCAACTGCTCCCCGGGCGCCGCAGCATAAATGGCTGCCCACTGCTCCGGGTGTGTGTTCACGGTGTGTGTGTGTGTTCACTGCTGTGTGTGTGCACTTTGGATGGGTTAAAAGCAGAGCACAAATTCCAAGTATGGGTCACCATACTTGGCTGTATGTCACATCACTTTAATTTTTTTTCACTTTCACTTTCATGTACTGATCCCACTCTCTCTCCATTTTCTCTCCCTGCTTCATTTCATGTCTGCCCTCAATTGTTTCTGTCAATAAAAGCTAAAACCCTAAATGAAAAAAAGGTCTAAACTGAGTTGGCAAAGGTATTCATGGGCATGCATGCATACATTCAGAAAAGATTAGCTATTGCTGAAGCTGATGATGGATGAATGCAAAGATGCTTCATTGTTGTGTGTGAACAGGCTACATTAGAAAACAAGCATTCACCAAGCATTAATCTTGAGTAGGACAACGTTAAAGACCATGTTGTCTACCTAGGTCATAGTTGCAGTTCTTTGAAATGTAGAGATGTGCAGAATGTTTATTTTCTGTTAAAGTGATGTGTGTTATTTAAAATACTTTCTCATCTCCAACCATAATATGTAGGAACAACAAGTAAGCTTTTTGCTTGTTTTGGTTATTGAAGTTGCACTGATATTATTATAAGAGTAATGCCGTGTTCCAGGCAACCCGTAACCTGTGTTTTTCCAAACTTCTACTCGTGAAAGTGCACTGGAACGGCAGTCAAACCGGTGACTTCCCAACCGTGAACTCGTACTAGATCAATGTACTCCCAGTTCCACTCTCTGACGTCACATAGCCTGTGAAACAACAGTTGCAGCCCCTACGGATGTGGTGTTTATGCAAGAGGTACACGGTGAGACATAGACTTTAGGACAATATAACACTGCAATCAAATTAATAACAATATAATAATAATAATAATAATAATAATAATAATAATAATAATAAATAATACACACACGATTATGTATTACAATGTAATGTGTCTGAAACGATAAGTATGTCGTGAAAGTATATCGCCCCATGGAAATGTTAGGCATAGCTTACGTTAAGGTAACGTTAGGTAAACCTGAACTTGAAGAGTAAGCACCTTTGGTGATAGAAATAATTGTAAATTAGCCCCATACGGTCCATCATGCTGGTTTGTTTACATCTAGCTACCACAATTCCTCAGGCAGTTTGGCGTGACTTCCCTGGAACGCTACAAAGTCGTGAGTCGTGATTTGAAGTCGTGACTTGAACCTGCCTGGAACGCAGCATAAAGCTCTGTGGAAAACACTGTTTTGTGTTGACAGTAAAGTGAATTTTCCGCTTTCAGATAAAAAGATTATTTTATTGCATGAATGAAATAGACACAAATCCATTTTGATGAAGAGCAATGCGTCTTTCTTAGTGACAGGCTGTGAATTGCTGTGTAGACGTATATTCAGAAGTGTAATTATCTTCAGCTTTGCACATGGCTTTAGAATAAGTGAGCCACACATATCTGACGAATCACACTGGAGATTAAATCTGGGGGGATACAGCTAAGTCAGGGGTTTTCTGTTGTGTTTTACTGTTGAAGAGCCCTGGGTGGCATTTTTCGGTTCAAATTTTATCAATATCATTCATGCACGCACATGTTTGTGGGTTTTACCTTAGTCTCTGGATTTGATGCTTAAATATATGCATTTATTTTTCATTTATCTAAACGACAACATGAATTGTTAACGTGGCACAGTTCACTTTAATGATCTGATGTATTTCCAAGTGAATAAGGACAGTCAATATGAAAATAATATAGTTCAACACTCCATTGAGAATTGATTGGCCTACACATGGAAATGCCTTTAATCCCAAAGTAACCAACCATTTGGTTGTTAGATAAAATTAGTCTGCATGGCCTAAGGCTCAAACTCAGTTCCTGGAGGGCCATAGCTCTGCACAATTTAGCTCCAACCCTGATCAAACACACCTGATCCAGCTAATCAAGGTCTTCAGGATCACTAGAAACTTCCAAGGAGGTGTGATTTGGAGCTGTTTGGAGCTAAAACCAGAAACACACTGCAAACACAATTGTAGCGATTTCTGTGATCCTGGCTCCTAATCGGTGGTCCTGTGTCATACAGTGAGAGAGGTTCAAAGAAGGCTGTTGTCATGGTCTTGCAACCAAAGATAGCCAACGATACAGCAGTGTGTTTGCTGCTATGATCCACGTTTACTGAACAACCAATAAAAATGCGACATGAAATCAACACGACATAGCAGCGCTAAAACATAAAACTGCTCAAGCTCTTATGTCTTCCACTTTTGCTGCTTCCACATTTTTCAGCACACATAAATTTCTAATATCATGCAGTGTGTCTCGGACTTTAACTCTGCAGAGCTGCGGCCCTCCAGGAATTGAGTTTGAGACCACCTAAGCAATGTCAGCAGACAAAGAAAACGGTTTAAGTTGAAGAACATTTTGATGCAGTTCATAACATTTTGTTAAAAAAATTAACTCTAAACTATGTTAACTCATAAACATCTTTCCACTTGTTAAAATTGACCATTTACATAAATATTTAAAGTGAGAAACTTCATTTAGCTGTTCTTTTAATTGCTTGATCATTTTAAATCATAACTTAAGTCAAACTTTTTCACAATGTCCAAAATGACCAATTTTACCAATTTTAACCATTGAAATACTCCTAGCCAGTGCAACTTTGCATATCAAAAACATACATGTCCAAAACAACTATACACAGTAATTTAACAATTAAGCTGCTATAATTTGTCGAGCCAATGCAAATTTGCAACATGGTGACCTTCCCCTTTTGCAGATGGCAGTCATTAACTTTATCAAATTAGCTTTTAATAGAGAGTCACTCTGTTTTGCTCTTGTCAGTGATTTTATTTTCCTGTTTCATATGAATGTCACTGTAACACAAAGACCACAACATTCTCAATGCACTATATGAGGACTTGCGTGGGAGATTCTTATTTTCAGAGTAGGTGATGTGGTAATGGATATATTGAATGTACAGTGCACATACTGAAGCACAGAGCAAGGTCATTTGGAGAAGTGCTGTGTTGGTGTGTGCTGTGTGTTCAGCTCCCTCCATTAACACTGAGGGTGCTTGGCTTCCATGTTCCTTACAAACAGAGAAAACAATGGATTTTTGCAGGCCAACCTGCAGACTAAAAATAGCTTCAATGCAATGGATGTGTATAGAACATCTATACTGACCTCAGTGTTTTCTAACTCTCTTTTAACATACTTCAGCGGTGTTAGTATTGCAGTCTAGTAGTTTAGGAAGACAGACACAGAGTGAGTTTGTGTGTTTGCATGCTTGTGTAAGAATGCCTCCGAGCGCAACCTTAGCCTGTTTTCACTCCTCATGTGTCATATCATTTTGCCCTTCCTATGGTCCAAGGCTCTGTGTGGCAATGGAACAAAATTGCTGGAAAATCTATGCAAATAATCTCCTTGGTTTATTCAAAGAGCTGGAACCTGTGCTGTAGGGCAACCATTGTTTTTGATTACTATCAATATAAAGTTTCTTCCTGTAATTACAGTTAACAACTTACAATGCCTGTAAGGAACATCTAACAAGGCCAAAGACTAGAAAAGTTCACAGTGGAATTTAAACAAAATTACAGTGTTTTAGGGAAAGGAAGAGAGAAAAGTTGGCGGAATGAACAAAAAGAAAAAAAAGGAAAAGAAAGACATCACATCAGGTTTGTCACCTTATTTCTGTTTTGGCGATGTTGAAGCCCTTAGTGGGTTAGTCCAATGTACAGTAGCAGTCGGGATATCAGTGAGGGTTGTTGTAGAGGACAGAATTCTGGTTATCATTATGATAATACAGCTTTATTTATTCTTGATCAAAAATACAGTGAACTGCAATATTTTAAAATAATATTACAATTGTAAATGTATTTAATATGTAAAAAAATGTAATTTATTTTTGAGATGGTAAAGCTGAATTTCCCAGCAGCCATTACTCCAGTCCTCAGTGTCACACGATCCTTTTGAAATCATCCTTATATGCTGATTTTGGTGCTCAAAAAAATCTTATTATTATATAAGAACAGCATTTATTTGGAATAGAAATCTTTTGTAACATTATAAATGTCTTTAGTGTTACATTTGCTCAAATTAATCGGTTTGTTTGAATGCATTTCTTTTAAAAGAAAAGCCATGGAAATATTTAATTTTTTCTGTCAGAAGTGCATGAGCCTTCTGCTTTGGGGTTCTCCGCTAAACTTCACAGACTTCAGTGAACGAGCTCAATTAAATAGGAGCGCAATAATTCTGATTAAAATATACATTTTGCTGAAATATTTGTAGTTGGACAATAAATGTGACAAGTACAATTTTAAACCTACAAGTAAGTACTTTCATGATAGCACTGACTGTAAAGTGACTGTAATGGGGTAATCAAAATAACCTAACACAACTCTGTGCTTTTGTTCTCATTTATTTTCATTTTTAGTTTAGTGAATTTAACTTACGCTTTAAAAGCCTTATTTTTGTTTTAGATTGCAATGTTACAATGTTACAAATGATATGTGATTTTAACCCTTTTTTGCACATAATATAAAGGCTTACATGGTTACAGTCACTTTATTTGTTTTCATAGCCTTTAATATGTATTGTTTTGTTGGACAACATTGGGCAGTAAGTGAAATATAAATATATATTAAATACAGATTTTTAAAATCCAAATACAAAGACGAAAATGCAGAGATATATACCATATATTGCAAATCGGCCAAAAATACAGAGATAAGAATTTTTGCCCATATCGCCAATCCTTAATTCGACCATAACTGACATTTTTTACTTCTTTTACCTGTAGCTCAAAATTAGAGTGTGCGCATTCCGACTCAATTTGCCCCGTGCCCTGTTCAGTAATTGTCGGCTTTTTGGTATAGACGAGAAACTGTGAATCCTTAAAATTTCATTCTATTGGATCTTCATCCCAAGCATATACTGATGAATGCATCACAAGGAAGATGAACTAGGTCTTGAAATGGCTCTATAGATTCCGCATCTTGTGTTTGATGTAAAGTATGTAATAGATCTTAGTGCAGGCAGTGGGTGATCGCCTCACTTTCTGCCTATGATAGTTCAATCAAACTGGCCCCATTACTGTTAAATCACCTCCATTTGCATCTCACCAGTAACCACATGAGCAATCCAAAAGAAACCGAGACATTTCCCCCCTCTTGCTCTCATTCTTCACTCTGTTACATTTGTAGTTCATTTACCCTCAAGCATTGCTGGGGGTTAGGAGGAGAAAATTTGCTGTGAGAAATATTGTGCTAAGCTCTCGATTTCCTCTTTTAACCGGGTGCCCTTGCTCCATCTGACCTTCTGACCATGATAAATGTGTCTGATGTGTTGCAGGGGAGTGAGGAGGGAGATGTGGATAAGAACAAGTGCTGTACACTGTGTAACATGTCCTTTACTTCAGCGGTGGTAGCGCAGTCTCATTACCAAGGCAAGATCCATGCTAAGCGGCTCAAACTTCTGCTGGGAGAACAGCCTGCCATAACAGCCAAAGGTACGTGTTGCTCACACAAACACACATGTAGCACTAAAAAGTTCTCTAGGAGGTTGTTTATGTATGAGGAGATCTGTCAGAGATGACCGCGGGTGGCTGGAGGATCAGGGCAGGCGTTTGAATGAGCCGGACACTCACAGCCTTGCACTGCACATCATTGCTCACCGCCTACTTGCCTACAGGGGTAACTGACCTAAAAAAAAAAAGGCGGAAGAGTGTGCATGTGTCTTTCTGCGACTTTGTAAAAGGAGCTTTACAGAAGCAGCCGAGTGAAAGCAGTGTGTTTGAGAATACTGTTGTCACACTGTCTGCATATTTGTGTTTATGTCTGTGTTCATTCTTGCATTAGGTTTCTGTCACGCTGTGCTTTGCTGTGCATGTTAGGTTTCTGACCTGTTTACAGCACAATAGCAATGAGCAGGAAACACTCGGGGATCTGTGAGCTCTCAGAAATCCTTCGCCTGTAGGAGGATGCACAAAGGATATACAGTGTGTACAGTAGAGAGACGCTTTGTGGGTCATTTCCATTTCAGCCAATGGAGAGAGAGACTGGCTTTCAGTTCCGTTCAGCATCCATTAGTCACCAGCTTTCCTACTGGCTGTGCCTCCAAATGCCCAATGTGTTTATTAATTACACTCTTCGGTGGACAGCTGTGCCGCATATGGCATAGTTAGGAGGCCCACCACATCGCATCCAGTGTTTAGGATCAATTACACAATTCTAACGCTTGAGATGGAGCCACAGTCTGTCCACTATCTATGTCAAACTGATGTAATCTATTGGGCATATAAGGCAGACTGGTGGATGAAAACCACTGTGTATCCTGTGGGATATTATTATTACTAATAATATAAAGTATTAAAAAAAAATACTTTTTAGATGCATTTTATTATAATAATTTTGATTATGATTTGCCAATTATTGCACAGTTATTATAATAAAAAAACAATTTAAGGACAAAATACATCTAAATAAAAATATTATTATTAATATTATTATTATATTTCGAATTATTTATTATTATATTTAGTTATTTTTATGATTACATTGATTTTATTATTACAATAAATGTGTAATATTTGAAAAACAATTATAATTATAATAAAAACAGTAAATAAAAATACATCTAAATAAAACGTAATAATTAATAATTATAGAATATCTAAATAAAATAATTAGTAATATTTATTATCATAATCATTAATGTTACTAATATATTTTTTTTAAATAATTTATAAGTTTTTTACAACAGTTAATTGTGGAAACTGGGCAAACTACCTAATTTTAATTGGAAAATAATTATTATTTCCATTTTTTTTAAGCCTTTCAGAATCTTCAAAAAGCTTTTTTAAGCCAAGTGTTATCTTGTAAAATATTTAATTTGATGTAGATGTATTTATATTTTATTATAATTATGCTTATGATTTTTACACAAATATTACACATTTATTATAATAATTAAATCAATTTAATGATAAAATCCTCTAAATAAAAATTAATAATAATAAATTATTAATATTATTAGAGGTATTTTTATAATTACATTGATTTTATTATTGTAATGTATACTATTCCAAAAACAGTCATAATTATTATAATAAAAACAAAGTAAAAATACATCTAAATAAAAAGTAATAATAATATTTTATTATTATTATTAAAATATATTTATTATAAAATATCTAAATAAAATAAATAGTAATATGTATTATTGTCATTATTAAATTAATATAAATATAAAAATACTTTTCATTAAGATTTATTAATATTTGATTATTTTTATTATTTTTTTTATTTGTTTTAGATTTTATTTTAATTTTGTATTATTCTTGTCCTTACCACCCTGGATCTTACCAAACCTTTGATGATTGCACATTTATCCATTACTTATAAACCTCATGGTGCAAACAATTGTTTAATGGTCTTGTGTGTTGCCATGTTAATTTAAAATTCATAGGTTCATTCCTTTCACAGTCTGGTTTTAAATGCAAAGCTGTGTAGCATATCTTGCTTAAAATGAATTACCACTGTAGTCTTGTTTTTTTCTTTGCTCTCTCTCTCTCTCTCTCTCTCTGCTTGTTCCTTCTGTGTTTCCTGTCACTGACTGATGCCATCATTAGCTGTGCCATCTGTGTCTGATGGCTAGAGACAGACGAGGCTTGTGTCCCACTCCGAGGGGATTGAGGCAGACCATCAATCCCTCTGACATGTGGCATACTGAGACAGACTAGCTCGGGCCCAGCTTAACTGAGCAGAGAGGAGTTCTCTTGAAACTCAGTAAGCTCTTCAGTGTCCTGGCAATCTGAGGACAAACTGTAAAGATGTTGCAGTGTCACTTCAACACTTGTTCACAGTAACCAAAAAGGGCTCAAGTTTTTAGAGGGAAAGATTATTTGATTTCTTAGAAATGCAATCTTTGTATTCATGTTGGTTTTATTTCTCAAAACATGTTTATACAATTTTTAAATTTAATTATTGACTTTAAAAATGTTGCGTGGTCATTTTATAATGAATTTATGTCATTAAGTTGTTTACTTGTTTATCTGAACTAACCTTGCCTTATAAAAAAGCAGACATCTAGGTTGGCTTTTTATAAAAAGCATTATCACAGTCACATTGTGACTTTAAGACCAAAAAAAAAAAAAATGTCAACATAATTTTAGAAATTGAAACTAGATGTATATTCAAGTCATTTTATCACTTATAATTTAAGGTATTTTAATAGATCAAGTTAAAAAATAATTGTGCATGCAAGTAATTTTATGCTCAGTGATGATGGTTTTAAGAAGTTAGCTTGTATTGTGTGATGTGTTAGTGGCTGTAGCGCAGTTTGTGTGAAATAAACCCAAGCCACTGACAGGCCACCCTTATTGATTTCTGCATAACACACATACTGTAAGTGACGTGACTGAGTGAAGCCAGTGACATGAGCCCAGCTCATCTCCTGGGAAACACTATTGTTTCAGTCAGATATCAGCTTATAACACAAAACATCCTGTCTTTTTCTCCTCCTCCTCCTCTTTTGTATTCAGTAAGACAAATGAGAAACCACTGGAAGGCCGTGTGTATCGACCTACATGTACATTTGTTTATTTTTACATGACATTTAAGGGTACTACATCCATCTTATTAAATGACTCAACAGGGTAGTTTGCAGTCAGGTCTGGTTGCCTGTGCATCCTGTTACTACAATAAAACATCTTTGCCACTGGTAATTATGGGAAAATTCTGTGTTGTTTGTGCAAATGTGTGTCTAGACTAGATACACAACAGTAAATTGTGGAAACTGGGCAAACTACCTAATTATAATTTGAAAATAATTACGATTTAAATTTTTAAGCCTTTTAGAATCTTCAAAAAGCCTTTTTTTATGCAAAGTGTTATCTTGTAAAATATTTGTGGTCAAAAATTCCCTGCTTATATAAAGCAGGGAACTGGATGTGATTCAGCAGTGAGAAAATTGTACAGAAACTCCAGTGAGGACTTTTTAGAGAGGAAAGCGGATAACTGCAAGGATTAAAAAAAAAAAAAAGAAAGAAAGAAAAAAATCCTTTGATCCTGTTCTGGTTGATCCAGAAATGGAATCTCTCAAGCCGTACACCTTCATTGCATTAGGATAAGATTGCGTGTGTAGTGCACATTCGGTGGTTTGTGCCTTTTTTGTGCACCGAAGCTGTTTATAAGGTTCTAGCATGATTTGTGTATTTGGGGGAAATGTATTAGGAATTTAGTTAGAATGTAAATAAGACAAATAAGACGACCTAAATTTATTTATTTGTTTTCTGTTATGCGTAAATGTATTTGGCAATTTGTATTTGGAAAAAATAAGTAAGTCATAATTATGTTTTTTTTTCTTCAAAGTCAGAAAGAATATAAATTTTACGATAAATCAGGTAATGTGAAGGCAGCATAAACCTCATAACTAGGCCTGTATGGAGTCTACAGCTGTAGTTTGACAAAGAATAATTTCTAAAGGTATACACACGTTGCTATAAATATATCAGATGTTTTGCATGTTTTCCCCCACTGTTAAATGTGATAAAAGTGTGTAGTTTCAGACCTAACAACACGCAACAGTTGTCGCTAGGAAATCCAGCAAAGTTTGTGCATATGACTTGTGCAGGCTTTCTGCTTGGATGAATGATCTCTTCAAAAGTCCCTCTCCATCTTTATGTCACCCAAATCCAGTAGATGTCTTTGTGCCTGCAGTAAATCTCCTGATAGATGACTCTTCCCTTATTGCCTAAACTGTCACCTGGAATTACCTGAAGTTTCTCTGTTATTTCCTCCCACAGAATCTCATTAATGTTTGAAATCTCCTGCCTGCTGGTGTCAGACTATTGTTTGTTATAAAGAAGACAGGAAACGCATTACTGGTGAATCTTTTTCACTGCAGCAGTGGCCATGAACTGAACTCTTTAGAATGTGAGAGACTTGAAATGATTTCAGTCAGTGCATTATGAACATTTTGTTGTTGTTTTTTGTTTGTCACTGTTCTCGAACTGCTATCCCATCCTCTGTCCCTAATTCAATTTCAGTTACTGTATATATATAGCCTTTCCTTAACCAGGGATACTCGGGAGCCTTCTAAGTGATTTTAAAGTGCTTTTATGCTGCAGTAGGCAAAGGGCAGAAAATAAATGGAAGGATGGAGGTGTATCTGTCTTTTGGGGAACAGACATGCTCATCGCTTCTCCCTGAGCTTGAGAATAAGAGGCACAGTGGGGGAGTGGACAGTGAGGTGCTAATGATACACTGAAATAATGTTAAAGAGCTGGTTTCATACCCAAAAAAAGAGCAAGAAGTAACAGTTCAGGAACAAGGTTTTGGCCACCCCTGGTGACCACGAGAACATTAAGTAAAACTGCGATAGCAGTAATGAATGACTTTAGTGTCATAGGCCTGTGGCACCAAATTTAATTTAGGCAATACAGAAGGACTATTAAGGCAGAAGTCCGGTACCAGTAATTACATTGGGTAAGATATTGCCGTCTGCATTAAGAAACTATAGTGGTGGTGAGTGATGGTGTTATTGGGGACATTCCCAGGGAATATATTCATTTATCCTTTACCACTTTTGTGAGGCTCAGTGTTTTAGCTGATATGCTTAAATATACCAGTGAACTGCTGTGTGATATTTCTGGAAGGACTTCACTTAGTAAGTCTTTTTTTTTTTTATTCAAAAGTAACAGTAAAGATATTTATAATGTCACAAAAGATTTCTATTACAAATACATGCTACTTTTTGACTTTCTATTCCTCAAATAATCCTGAGGAAATGTATAACACAAATAATTGAGCAGCTAAAATGTTTTCAAGATCGCTAGTAATAATAAGAATTGTCTCTTGAGCAAAAGAAAAGAGTTAAGAGTTAGTGCCATATTTATGCTGACATGAAGCTAAGGCGAACCTCAAGCTTGCAGTGTGAAACAGGTGTAAAAATGTATGGCATTTTAGTACACAAATATAACAATAAATCAAGACATTCATTCTATTCCATACGCAAAACACTGTGACACTCACTATTAAACCAAGGAACTGGTAGTAAGTTGTCATCATGTGACACATGACGCAAAGGGAACAATAAACACAACAAGTGCAAATAATCTAGTAAATAATGTCAAAAAGTTTGGTGACCCTGTAATAAAACATAGCATGAAGAACTTTGAGTTGTGCAAAAATGTCTGTGTTAAAATAAAACACAGTTATCTTAAATTGTACAGGGATGGTCTTGGTCTTGTGTTTATAGGAAACTAGAAACCTTCCTGTTTTTCATTTTGATGGATATCACACCGTAAACCCCTGAGCTTGTAAATCAATACTTCAATGTTTCAGTGCCGGATTCTGCTAATATCCATAGTGTTATACTGCAAGAGTCTGTCAGATACTCCAATAATGGCAGCCAGGGCTTAAGGGAGTTTTATGAATTACACATTATGTACTATACTTTACTGTCGCTTTTATTAAATTTGTATTTGCTTTGCATTTTTAAAGTTTGTTCTTCATAGAGTGCTAAGCCTTGCCACACATAAAATGCTATGTAAATTTCCTGTATGACCACACTTCAGGTATGATTAATTAATTTAATGGCTTTAATGCAAATGTGTTGTCTTTCATTGTGCCAAGAACTCATAGGCCCTGCAATAAACAACATTTCTTTACAGAGAATGACCGTCAGTTAAAAATAAACTAGATTAAGCTTTCTCAAAATTAAGCTGCCTGCAAATGTACTGTCGCACTGTCTTGTGGCAGCTCATTCATCTTCTTTAAATTTTCATCTCATGTAGCATTTTAATTTACAGTGTCAAATTTAATTTTTGCAACAGTGGTTGTTAATTGCCTAAATTAAATTTTGTGTCCCATCCAAAGCATGCATTATACTTTTATCAACCCCGCTGGAAAGAATGTAAAAGAAGAGTGAAAAACAGATTGAAGGAATAATGCACGTGTTTGGCAGGCTATAAATTTCCTGGCACAACAAGAATACTTTTCAACGCGTCTCTTTGTTCGTGGACGTCCCAGTTTTTACAGATATGCATGCTAATAAATCAAAGCTTTGTAGGAAGCTTATGTGGAGTCTCTTTAGCCCCTGTCATAGCTTTTGCAGTCACTACTAATGTAGTTTATGTATCAAATCATATATAAAGGCTAATAGGGCTGAAGAACAGGCAGTCAGTGTAAATGTAGACAAACTCTGTCAAAGAATTCGGGTCAGTTCACTCTCACCGCTCAATAACACCTATGAACACTAATAAACTCAGACAGGAAGTGGCTCATTCTTTCCAATTGTCCCTTCTACCCAAAAATTGGATGTGATGTCAAGGCTGAAAAGAGCTTTTGTAAACATTGTCCATGGCAGAGTGGACAGCTACTGAGGTGTTAAAACTGATTGTTTGGCCTGGCATTATGATTCTCTGGTGTGTTTTGTGTTTATTCTGTCTGCTCTGTGGTGATGCCGCCATCCATGCACAACAGTAAATGAGTAAAGAAGCTTGCTCTGTATGTGTGTGTGTCCAACGCAGGACTGTCAGAAACAATACAGAGCATCATCTTCCTGATAAAGTCACTGGCAACAGCTTGTTAGTTATGTAGCAGAGAACACATCCAAACACGGTGAATAGAATCTCAGTAATTGGGTTGTTGCTGTCAAGATCAGAAATAATTTCTGACTAGAATCACTAAAGTAAACAAGAATAAGACATACTTTTGTTTGTTTCATTTGGTTATCCAAACAGTCATCACATGGCTGGGAATAATTTGTTTTGTGAGTTTCTCTTTGGCTTTCTGGGTGTGTACTTACAGAAAATCCAAAAATCCTCAAGCTATCTGGATTGCAACTAGAGTCCAAAATTATACACTTAAAGCGCCAAATGTGAGTAAAACTTGGCTTTGGCAAGTGAATAAAACAAAGTTCATTGCCAGTTGGCAGATAATTTTGTTAGAAATGGCAACATTACGTGATTTAAAACAGATTGTGTGCCCCTTGTAAGCAGTAGAATCAAAGCAGTAGAAACTTTAAAACCTTAGTCCTAACCCTCACCTTTTCTAACTACATTTGTTTATCTAGAACAAAGGCATTTTTCTTTTGAAAACCAAGTTGTGACAAATGTATAGAATAGTTTTCATGTTAAGTTTCTAAAACAGCAATAAGATGCTTTTGTTGCATTTTCTATCACTGAAAGATAGAAACAGTAGTGTTGCAAGTGAATGAAATTTGAATGGAATATATAAATAATTTATAACAATATAATTAAAATATAACCATATCTATACTATAGATTTTTTTCTCAGGATTTTTGATGAACATCAAAATATGTCCCATAGAGCATTGAATCTTGGCCATTGCCTAAAGTTTTATATAGCAGTCTACAGAATTTACCATCTTGTACCTGGTTGCCAAACTTCTGCAGACTTATCAAACACACCTCCCCAGCATATCTGAAGTCTTAAAGGGGTCATGAACTGCCTTTGTTTTTTTTTAATTTTGTACTGCTCTCTGAGGTCCACTTTTATAATGTTAGCAATATTTATTTATTTATTTAATAAAAACATTCCTGTCGGATCCAATATAGTCAGCACAGCATTTTACTTTCAGTCTTTTTGAAAATCAAATTGTGCCTTGTTTGTAAAGGAATCTGCAGTAAAATGAAGTGAACAAAGGACCAGGTCCTACTGACGCCAACTGGAGCTTCTTTAAAAATAAAATTCATCCACTCTTTCCTAACGTTATGATCAGAAGGAAGGCGATGCAAAGATTGTGTTTAATCCACAACTTGGCACTGGACAGCGTCTTCTTGTCTTCGGAGCCATCTTTATTGTTTGCTTTCTGCGTAGACCTGTGTTTGCTTCTCTCGTTATTTACCCTACATGTGCGAAGTTGTGGGCGGGGCTAAACAGGCAGCGAAGTAGAAGCAGGCATTGATCTTTTTCTGCGAAGGCAGTATTTAGCCACACTATTACGTCATAAACAGCACATTCCACAAGCTGTTGTTTTGGCAGACTGGCTTCAATATAAGCTGTTTTTAGACTAACAAGAAAGTTTTGCGTTCTGAAAGTTACAGGTTGTTTTGATAGTACAATGACCTCATATGTCAAAACATCAGGGAAATGACCCTTTTAAATATGTAAAATATAAAATAAATTATGTTTTAAATCATTATTCCATTCTAATTCTTGTTCTACTTTGTTTCTTCAGAGGTGACACCTAGTCCAGTGAAAACACCCTCCTCAGAAACTTCACCTGTGAGCTCGACCCGTCAGCACCGGGATTCTGATCGCTACTGTCAGCTGTGCAATGCTTGGTTCAACAATCCTGGAATGGCACAGCAACACTACGACGGCAAAAAGCACAAGAAAAACGCAGCACGTGCAGATCTACTGGAACAACTAGGGAAGACTTTAGACATGGGAGAGATGAAAGGTACAGACATAAACTCTCTGTTAATGGCTGTTTATTACTGCATGATTAATGTGGCTGTTAGTTCATTAGATGATGAAGCACTAAACTGAATGATGAAAGATTTGTATTGCTTTACTGTCCTGCAGGTCTTTGATGGAAATGAGAATGTTGATTATATTGGCCAGTGCAACTGCCTAGAAATGAATTGGTTATGCAATGATACTGTGTCATATAATTAAGCTTGAAATGACAAGGTGTAATGCCATTAAATGATAATTGAGGTTTACGGAGAAATGGTTTGAATACATGGAAATATTTACCCTATGGTTTTTCAAAAATACATTTCAATATTTTACATCAGTAATTTATGTTTCACTGAAACAACCAACCCTAGAAGTATTTACAATGGGGTCTAAGACCATTCTTTAAAATGGATCTATTTTATACATTTTATTAAATATATAAAATCATTACAAATTATATTATCAGCATAACAATTAGAATGAAAAGTAGCACTCAGGCTCTTTGAGTGTCACTTGATCAGTGTTCATCAAGGTTTTTCAAGGTTTAGAAAGTCTGTAAACTGTTTTTGACTAGAGTTTTTTTTTAATAAGACTTGTCTATCACGCAGCACAGATATGTCACAAATCTCAGCTCCTTTTTCTTTGATGCTATGATGTCTTCAAAAGTAAAGAATTCAGAGTTGTGTGAATTTTTATATGACCTCTTTGTTACTCAAGGTATGAGAGGCAAACTGTGAGGCCACAAAGATTGACCTATGTTGCTCATGTTATATTTCACTGTGTATTTTTATTGAAGGCTATTCCCAGCTCAGAGCGGTAGTTGGTGCCATGGGGCTCACTTCCTCGATAGATTAATGAAAGCGCTGCCATAATACAATAAAACTTCTCAATGTGTCTTTTAGTTCCCTTGCCTCTTCTCCAGCCTGGACTCCAAGAGAATAAAAGCAATAGGTTTGGGCGTCCAGAGACTTTGATACAGGCTATTAATTTCTGTGGGAGGAAGAGTGTGCTCTCCCATTGTCTCATGGCTCACATTATGTCAATAACAATTACAAATAAGTTTTCTCTCAGGTGAGAGGGAAAGTGACCAGGCCAGCAGTCATTGCTAGAACTATTAAGTAACATGGGATGTTTCAACTCATTAGAGCTAAAAGGACTCAGTGCGGTACAGATCAAAGCTTCAGAGAGATTGGCAATGTGAGACTGAGATGAGCAGTGAGCTGAGGTTTGGTTTAGTCTGTTTGGACTGAAGGTTATCCCTAGCTTAGAGTGATGGATTGTGAATTCCGAGCAGCCTTGTTAATGGAAGACACACTGAATACTTGGCCAGGCTCATAGTGACTATTACTCTGTCAGCACAAGATTAAAATGGAAAACAATTAGGCTGAGTGCCGAATGAGAAAATAAACTGGAGATTTTTACTTCACTCAAGGATAGAAGTTACAGTATCTACATTTCCCACAACAGATTTATGAACTGTTTGAAGATTTTGTCAAACATCCTGCTTCACATTAAAGCTCAGTTTTAGGTAACACATTAATTAAAGTATGCAGCTGTGGCCTAATGGTTAGAGTTGGACTTGTAACCTGAAGGTTGCAGGTTCGAGTCTCGGTGCTGGCAGGAGTTGTAGGTGGGGGAGGGAGTTAATGAACAGTGCTCTCTTCCACCAATACCCATGGCTGAAGTGCCCTTGAGCAAGGCACTGAACCCCCAGTTGCTCCCCAGGCGCTGGATATAGCTGCCCACTGCTCCGGGTGTGTGTTCACTTCTCACTGCTGTGTGTGTGCACTTGGATAAGTTAGATGCAGAGCACCAGTAACCCCGAGTGTGGGTTACCATACTTGGCAAATGTCATGACTTTCATTTTTTTTTTCACTTAAAGTAGGGGAGATCACTGTTTTTAGTACACTTTTCCCCTGTAATGGTAAAACAAAACAATTGTTTCTTTAAACCACTCTTTACGGTCAGAACATTACAAACACTAAACGTTTTTGAATTCTTTACACTTTTCCAGTCATTTTTCCTTAAAATAAATATCTTCATAGAAAAATCCCGGGCTTACAGTAAAGCTGAAATCACAGAACAGACATTGTCTTTATCTTATGTGTATTTGATTTCTTCAGATGACAGCTTGATTATACAGTGGTGGCTAAAATTATTAGAACACTAGTATTGTCACCAGCTAAAAATGGTTTTAGGTGAGTTATTTTTATCCTTTGCTGTAGTGTGTCAGTAGGAAATATCAGTTTACATTTCCAAACATTCATTTTTCCATTAATATCAATAATCCTGTGAAATTTTTGTTTGCACAAGGAGTCTGACAACAGCTAGTGCTCCACACAGAGATTTGATCTCATCATCCTCCAGTCTGTCAGGAATGACATGAAGAAACAGAACAAACTGAGACAGACTAAATCCAGAAGAACTTTGGCAATGTCTCCAAGATGCTTCAAGAAACCTTCCTGCAAAGCTACAGTTCTGTTAAAAGTTTTAGACATTTGTGTAAAAATGCTGTAGAATGAGGATGCTGTCAAAAATAATGTCATAAATAGATTTTTTTTTTTTTTATCAATTAACTTCTATTAACTAAATTAAATCAACATTTGGTGTGACCATCCTTTGCGTTCAAAGCTGCTTTTGCTCTAGGTGCACTTTTCAGGAAGCTTTGCAGGTACAGTAGGTCTCTTGAGGCATCTTGGAGACGTTGCCACAGTTCTTCTGGATTTAGATTGTCTCAGTTTGTTCTGTTTCTTCATGTCATTCCTGACAGACTGGATGATGATGAGATCAGATCTCTGTGTGGAGCACTGGCTGGCTAGTTATGTAGTCTAAAGGGGCCGCATTACAGTCACTATTTCATATTCTTCTCGTGGCCTGACAACAGAAATGTTAAAACATATATTTGGCTGCATTAAAATACAGTATGTGAGCACAGAGAGGCAAAACAATGTAAATGGCAATACGACGCAATGATGTTGTGAATATACTAATTAGCATATGACATCATCTAGTGACATTTAGCAACTTTTTAAAGCTGGCTTTAGCTACTTTCCATTGAAAGAAGTTGGCAACACTAGTGGCGCAGCTCAAAGGAATAGCGCTGTTTCATTCCACTTTTGGCGCATGAACATCAAACGTTTATCGGACTCTTGCTATTGTTTTATCAAGGAAAATTATTTTTCAATAATTATCATTACCATATTATCACCCAGCCCTAATTGTCCACTGTGACTTACAATTTCTTTCCGTTTAAATTGGTGCAAGGTGTTACAGTTATCCCTGGCCTCCCCTATATATCCATCTTCAGTTTGCATTCACTACCTCACACTGTGATTCCAGCATCAGGAAGACCTGGACCAAAATGGACCTGTAGAAACAGTCAGTCGGTATCCTGCACCAGAGCTGATCTTTCACACACATTTCATCTTCACTGGGTTAAGGAGGGAAAAATGGATGGGCCAACCATCTCTGCAATTTTCCCCTCGGCTGCCCGTTCTCACTGTCTGCCCTGCAAGGTCTCTCACTAATGTCACCTAGTCATTACTCCAGCCAGGAAATGTCAGAACAGACACCGCAGTGTTCAGTAGTACGCCTCTTATGGCTTCTCTCCAACGTGATTATCAATTAGTAATGATGTGGCAAATCACCCTAACGGCCAGAGCGAGAGAGAGAGCGAGAGAGAGAGAGAGAGAGAGAGAGAGAGAGAGAGAGAGAGAGTTTGCCAGAGAGGGAAATGTTGCAGGAGAACTTGCTGTCTAATTCATTGGGCTGGGAGCTGCTGGTGGCAGGCTCATCTTTCACACAAAGCGTTAGCACCTAAAACACTTGCCTCTGTCTCTCTTTTCAGTATCCATCCATGTTTTTTCTCCTTCTGTCTGCTCGCCTTAGATTTTTCTGCATATTTCTCTGTTTGCATATATCTGTCCCGGGCATCCTTTGAGTGTTGTCTGATGTTCAGAGCATCAGAGAGGGAGGCAGCAGTCACACTTTGAAGAATGAACCATCATGAAATATTCATAGCTTTTCTGTTGAGCACTATGTCTGCATGGTTTCTCATGAATGTGTGTGTGTGTTTGTGTGTGTGTGTGTGTGTGTGTGTGTGTGTGTGTGTGTGTGTGTGTGTGTGTGTGTGTGTGTGTGTGTGTGTGTGTGTGTGTGTGTGCATGGCACGTTTTCTTCTCCTGCTGCTTTGAATTGCAGCACCTTTTTATTTACACAAAGGGAGGGCTAACTGTTACTTCTGTGTTCTGTAGTTTTTTTGGGAGGGTAAACATCAAGGGGTTCTCCTACATTTTTCTACATTGTTGAAAAAGGACCACTATCCAGGTGATACCAGTTGAACATTAAATTTTTTACACACCAATGAACTTAAACTGTATGATGTTATTGGTGATGTACCCACAGAGAATGTTGGAGGTCGTCTTTTCTTCCCAACTATCATGATGTATCATGATGCTAAATATATAAGGACAAAAATACGTAATCACTTAATACGTGACATTTAAAACTTTCTATCAATTAATGATCAAAATAAATTTATTTTAGTCAGATTGGTGAAATAAGTTGACGGGTGTTATATATAATTATTATACAGTATGATTAATGTATCTATGTAATTACACATTCATAATTCATTTTGTGTTGCTTTTGTATTATTATTATTATTATTATTATTATTATTATTAATTTGAAATTATAATTGACACCTTTTTGGAGGTCATCTCTTCTTCGTAACTAGCATGATGTACTGATTTTATGTTATTTAAATGTATAACACAAATAAAAATAAACACAAATTAATGATTTAATACAAATGGTATTTGAATTTCTATAAATGTATATATTTATAAAAATATATATATTTGTAATATTTTTTCTTTTACTATTGCACAGGGGTTTTCCCTCCTTTTATCTCCTCTTTATATTTATTTAATATTTTTTGGCTTTTTAGGACTCTGTGCAGTGATACTGTAGGTGTCTAAAGCCTGACAAATTTAAGTTTTTCAGCAGTGAACTGAAGAGCAGACTTCATTTTGTCTCTTTGCTCTTCACTCTCACTCGTTTTACATTTACATTGTCATTTAGCAGATGCTTTTATCCAAAGCGACTTACAAATGATGACAATAGAAGCAATCGAAACCAACAAAAGAGCAATAATATGCAAGTGCTATGACAAGTCTGGGTTAGCCTAATGTAGTACACATATATTTATATATACTGTATGTATATAAATAAATGTAATGTTTTCCTCATGTACGAGTGTGTAGTTGCTCTTTTCACCCTCACATTCATCCAACCCATCCTTTTAACACTTAACACTGCACAAACCCAACACTCAAGAAAAACCCAGCTCATTAGAGGGCCAATCCATAGTCATTTTGAAGGAGAGCAGCAAATGGGGATTATTTTCCTCTTTCTCAGCACTCCGTGGAGGAAGCCCTTGTGATTTGATCTGACATTGCAATGAGTTCTTTTGGAATTATACATAGTAGCCTTTTTTAACATTCTGTCTCACACAGCTATCATGTATCTATCAGCTATCACAACATTTCATGTTTTCAGAACTACAAAAAAAATTGTTTTAATTAAATTTATGTACTCTTTTTACTAATACAAAACCTTCCAAAGAATAACATCAGACTTGAGGTTTTCATCATATTTTCAATAAAACAGCATGATAACTTGCTTTTAATCATGGTCTCATACAGTTCTTGTATAACTGGCATATATTTAACAATGCAGTGACCAGTATGAATGTTGAAAACTGGACTTTAGTTAATGCTTTGGCTTGCCTTTGAGGAAAAGAGCTTAAATTTCAAACACTTTATCAATCAAGTCTGCTTAGCTGTCCTCATTTTAACAGAGAATACTGATATATTTCAAGCTGATACGATTTCAGAAGTGATTATGGCTCTTTTCTCGTTGTTGTTTTTTTTTTTATCACCAAGGCAGTCAGGGGATGTCTGTGACAAATTCCATCTATCCAAACACAGTCCTGCTGGTTAATTGGAAAGACAAGTTTGGAGATATAATTTGGCTCGTCTGTTAATCAGCATCTTCACTCCGAAGGACTGTGCAATTACATTCTTCCTGCCTAGTGCTTCAGAGTACAAGCCATTAGGAGCTGTAGTGGAGCGTGTGTCAAGTTTCAAGTTCCTTGGCATCCACATCTCTGATGACCTCACCTGGTCCCATAACACCTCCACCCTGGTCAAAAAGGCACAGCAGCGCCTTTACTTCTTACGGAGCCTTCAAAAAAGTTCACCTGAGTCCCAGGATCCTTGTGGAATTCTACCGCTGTACCATTGAGAGCATACTCACAAACTGCATCTCAGTGTGGTACAGCAATTGCTCCGCATCTGACCGCAAAGCACTCCAGCGAGTGGGTGAAAACTGCTCAACGGATCACCGGCACCCAGTTAACTTCCATTGAGAACATCTATCAGAAGCGCTGTCTGGGCAGGGCAAGAAACATCATCAAGGATGCCTCTCACCCTAACCATGGACTTTTCACTCTCCTTCCATCCGGCAGACGTTACAGGAGCCTACGCTCTCGGACTAGCAGGCTCAGGAAGAGCTTCTTCCCCGAGGCCGTGACCCTTCTGAACGCCACACCACCAATCTAACCGGCACCTACTGTACTTTATTACTGCACTGGTCAAAGTACTTTACATACATGTATTTGCACTACTCATATTTTTGCACATACTGCACACTGTTCTAGTTATCGCACTGTAAACTAGTTGTTACTGTACAAAGCACAGTAAACTATTTTATAAAAATATAATTGCACTACTGTTTTTGCATAGAATTCATTTTAACAGTACTTTTGCACATTCATCCAACTGTATTTATTACCACTGTTCTCACGATGCTGCTGTTCATAATTTGTATATATAATCCTACATTGCTCTGTTCATAATGTACATGCAATCCTACACTGCATTCCTATTTATATTCTGTATATACTCTGCTCAATACTGTATATAGCAAACCCCACTGTACATTCTGTAAATCATAGCTTCACTTATTCTGCACTTTTATGTATATAAAACACTATATTCTTGCACTTCTGGTTAGATGCTAACTGCATTTCATTAGCTCTGTACTTGTACTCTGCATAATGACAATAAAGTTGAATCTAATCTAATCTAATCTAATTAGTTTTACGTGCCACCCTGAAACCGATTGAGGAGTGTTGGTGGTTGTTGCGATTTCATTCCAAGGTGACGTTATCTTTATTCTCTTAGGCTTTGTTGAAATTATATTTTATTGTATTGGTAAGACGTTAGCTCTTGTTTCTAAAATGATTTTAGTAAGGCCTAAAAAACATTATTTTTGTAGCTTCTATGTCCTGGAAAAAGATCTAATTTAAGACATCTTGCAGCAGCAATTGTCAGAATTTATTTAAAGGATAGTTCACTCCAAAAATAAAATTCTGTCATCTTTAACTCATCCTTCTGTTGCACTTTCTTCTGTAAAATACAAAAGAAAATATTCTGAGGAATGTTTTAACATGTCTTTACACTTGGTGTCTTTACACAGCTTGTACAACAGCTGTCACTAAGATGGTAATCTTTCAAATTATGGACACTTTTTCCAAGTTACTACTATGCTACATTTAGGGGTCAGTTTGTTTTCTGCAGAAAAATAAACTCATGCATGTAAATGGTGGCCAGATTTTCATTTTGGGTAAACTGTATAAGGTCCTTTTATCACATAATTGAGGTACTGTAATTATTAGTATGTGAATGTAATCAGAAGATGCTAAATGAATTTTGTTGTATTATATGTGCACTGCTAAATATGGGCGCTAGCCGTGGGCTTTTTCAATTTGATATGGTTGATATATTTTCTTCTGGAGCAGAAGTGGATCAGTGTTTGCTGAATTACCCACCATTTAGATGCCATCTGCGTGTCACTGTACAAATCTGGGCATATTTTTCTCATTCATTGTTGTTTAGCATGTTTTTGCTCATGTCTGAATTCACACAGCAGAGCTGATGACAAATTGAGGCAGAAACATTGTCTGTTTACAGTGCAAACATGCTGATTCAAGCCTGTCCGACAGGTTAGTGGCTGATAATGTGCTGAATATTACAGAATGTTGTGAATTTGACCTCTGCCCTCATGATCACTGCCCATGTAAATGATATAGTAGTTGGAACACCTTATACTTTACAGAATCGTATTATACTAATTTCTCCCTATAAACAAATGCTTAGGTCTCCTGGCTCGCTGAGAAGAGTCAGAGTAGTTTGTAGTTTGTTTACCAAGCCTGCATTTCTGATTTCATGATTTCTGAAGGATTATGTGACACAGAGAATGAGAGTAATAGCTGCTGAAATTTCAGCTTTGTCATCACAGAAAATTACATTTTAAAATATCTTCAAATAGAATAGTAATTCATATTTACATAAAGAAAAAAACATTTTCTAAACAGCTGACTCCAACATTGAACCTCACTGTATATTAAGAAGGAAATTAAAAAGTTTTAATTAAAAAAAGTAAATATGTAGCTAAAGCCTGTTTGAAGCAGAGTCATACAGCACCTAGTTGCTACACAGTAGTGTCTCCTGAAATCCCAGCTATGGTGAGTGTGTCCTGGTATCTTATGTGATTATTGATGGCAAAATGAATTGACTCTTAGAGTGTAATGATTAGTGACTAATAGTCTAACTATTATTCCAAGTAGTTTAAGTTGGATAAACTGTAGGATCGACAGATGGGAATCTCAGTGAGTATGTCCCAGGGCATGTCTCAGTTCAGTGGTGTTATGATCCCTGACGATACCAGAAGCCTAAGGTGATAATATCCCTGAAGGCATCATTAAACTTTATTGTGCTCTAAGAATTCTGGAAGCTGTTTTTTCCATTCCATCTACTTCACATTTTTATTCTAAATAACACTCTCAGCCAAATGGTCAAAATGTAATTCCTAATGTATAGAAAAATTATTTCCTTGAAAATTCTACATTTCTGTTTAAGTGAGTGTTCATCTCCATCCATATGTGAAAAGTAATATACAGCATACATGTATAGCAAAGAGGCAACATTCCATCTCATTTTTTCCACTTGTAGTTCCTCTATGCCCATTCGGAGGATATTCTGTGCTAACGGTAATAAATCTGAGGCAAGGGTGACACAGATGAGAGAGACTTCATAGGAGCTGCACACTGGTCGACTCTTCATTGCTCATGTGTTCCATGGGCAGCGTGACAAGCGGAAACGGATGGCTAACATTGATGGATGCCTGGGCGGTGCTCCATTATTTCCCCTTTTCAAAAAGCATTTGAGAGGCAAAAGGCCAGCTGGGAGTCACCACAAGCTACACGGCTCTGCCACATCCTCTCAATGTCAGTACCCAAGAGTGTGTGTGTGGGGAATAAAGCAAGTGGGTGTATCTATCCCTCCAATAAAATATACCAGCTAAGCTAAACAGTTGATGATATGGTCAGCTGAATCGGTACCAACAAAACTCAGCAGACTTTTTATGTAGAATTATGCAGAAATTTCTGCCAAAATATCAGTGCAGAAAACGCAATAAAAATATGCAAATTCCTTCTAGGCCTTCAGCTTGAGACAAACCATAGGCACATTGTACAAATGTTAAAACTGCTGAAGCCAAAAAATATTTTGTTTATGACCATGTATCTAGGAGCTTTGAAAAGTTGTGGAGGGAAATGACATTTTTTGCTGTGCTTTTCAGTTTCACTGTTGCTGATATGATTAGCAAGTTTTAAAAACTCCTGCTGGCTGCCCAGTGGCAGAAATAATCAGACTCTTGGGTATAACACAGATAGACACAAGGAAGACTTTGCTCCTGGTCTGTCAGTGTCAGTTTTTTTTTTTTTTTTTTTCAACCTGCTGTAATACACAGCAAGCGCATATAAACAGAGGCAGAAAACTCTAGATCTGTGAGAATAAGTAAAATTAAGCATGATGATGAATCAACAGTACGACATGAATTTCTCCATGCCCTTCTGCAAATGTTGTTTATGGGTTTAACTCAGTTTGGAGAGGAGGAGATTGCAAAGGCCATTTTTCAGCTGCAGTATCATTAGTGCAACATGACAGCAATTACACGGGACGCTTAATCCATAACGGGGGCGCAGGCGGGAAACAGCGCTGATAGAGATCCAAAATGCTGCTGTGTCACGTTAGTAGCAAGCTTTTTGCTGTCCAGAGTCAACACAAAAATAGTTAGAGGAAAGTAACTAACTGCAAGTAGTGATGCTACTAACTTAACTACATTTATTTTTAGTAGTGTGAATACTTTTTCCAACAGGTAGAAGTGTGACAGAATGCTATATTACTGTATTTTTTGTCTAAATTTATTTTATAGCAGAGCAAGCTGAGGCTGTGATCAGACATGCTCCGTCTTTTTTGTCATATATGTACAGTGGGTACGGAAAGTATTCAGACCCCCTTAAATTTTTTTACTCTTTGTTATATTGCAGCCATTTGCTAAAATCATTTAAGTTCATTTTTTCCCTCATTAATGTACACACAGCCACCCCATATTGACAGAAAAAAACCAGATAATGTTGACATTTTTGCAGATTTATTAAAAAAGAAAAACTGAAATATCACATGGTCCTAAGTATTCAGACCCTTTGCTGTGACACTCATATATTTTACTCAGGTGCTGTCCAATTTCTTCTGATCATCCTTGAGATGGTTCTACACCTTCATTTGAGTCCAGCTGTGTTTGATTATACTGATTGGACTTGATTAGGAAAGCCACACACCTGTCTATATAAGACCTTACAGCTCACAGTGCATGTCAGAGCAAATGAGAATCATGAGGTCAAAGGAACTGCCTGAAGAGCTCAGAGACAGAATTGTGGCAAGGCACAGATCTGGCCAAGGTTACAAAAAAAAATCTGCTGCACTTAAGGTTCCTAAGAGCACAGTTGCCTCTATAATCCTTAAATGGAAGACGTTTGGGATGACCAGAACCCTTCCTAGAGCTGGCCGTCCGAGCTGGGCTATCGGGGGAGAAGAGCCTTGGTAAGAGAGGTAAGGAAGAACCCAAAGATCACTGTGGCTGAGCTCCAGAGATGCAGTCGGGAGATGGGAGAAAGTTGTAGAAAGTCAACCATCACTGCAGTCCTCCACCAGTCGGGGCTTTATGGCAGAGTGGCCCGACGGAAGCCTCTTCTCAGTGCAAGACACATGAAAGCCCGCATGGAGTTTGCTAAAAAACAGAGAAGTAAGATTCTCTGGTCTGATGAGACCAAGATAGAACTTTTTGGCCTTAATTCTAAGCGGTATGTGTGGAGAAAACCAGGCACTGCTCATCACCTGTCCAATACAGTCCCAACAGTGAAGCATGGTGGTGGCATCATCATGCTGTGGGGGTGTTTTTCAGCTGCAGGGACAGGACGACTGGTTGCAATCGAGGGAAAGATGAATGCGGCCAAGTATAGGGATCTCCTGGACGAAAACCTTCTCCATAGTGCTCAGGACCTCAGACTGGGCCGAAGGTTCACCTTCCAACAAGACAATGACCCTAAGCACACAGCTAAAATAACGAAGGAGTGGCTTCACAACAACTCCGTGAGTGTTCTTGAATGGCCCAGCCAGAGCCCTGACTTTAACCCAATTGAGCATCTCTGGAGAGACCTGAAAATGGCTGTCCACCAACGTTAACCATCCAACCTGATAGCACTGGAGAGGATCTGCAAGGAGGAATGGCAGAGGATCCCCAAATCCAGGTGTGAAAAACTTTCCCAAAAAGACTCATGGCTGTATTAGATAAAAAGGGTGCTTCTACTAAATACTGAGCAAAGGGTATGAATACTTAGGACCATGTAATATTTAAGTTTTTTTTTTTTTTAATAAATCTGCAAAAATGTCAACAATTCTGTGTTTTTCTGTGAATATGGGGTGCTGTGTGTACATTAACTTAAATGATTTTAGCAAATGGCTGCAATATAACAAAGAGTGAAAATTTTAAGGGGGTCTGAATACTTTCCGTACCCACTCTATATGCTTGTTTATGTAAATAATTCAACAAATACATTAGGTTTTGAGGTAGTATTTTTTGAATCAGTAATATAAATTAATTTTCTTGGTTGTTTAGAATCTAACTTAAGCATAAGTTCAATTTAATGTTAAAAGTATTATCTGACTGTTTATAAATTACTTAAAATTCTGAGTAACTTTAAGGTTTAAAGTATTATTTAGTTTAGGCAAAATCTCACTTTTCTTATGAGACGCATAGCTGCACAAGAGCGTCACAGTTCGTGGTTTCCCCTCTCTTGCCCTTACTGATGCAACAACATCAGCATCCCAAGCTGGATTACAAGCCACATGGCCTTCTCAAATATTTATAATGTCACTTGACACACACACAGAGGAACTTGTCTCCTCAAAGGTCCCCCTCCCTAGCACGGATCGCATTTCATGGAGAGACCTTCCATTGTAATGATAAAGTTGTTCTTAAAAACACAAATAAATAAATAAAAAGGCTTGACATTTCTATATTTCTATCTCTTTAATTGATTCTGTCCACACACACATTCCCTCAGGGTATGGTAATCAGGAGAGTTGATCAGGCAGAACTGCGAAACACAGCCGAGCAGTGACCCGTGCTGAGCCTCGGCTGACTGAGAGAGATAGAGACCAGCGTTATCTCATTCCCCAGTTAGTCCCTCTGTTCTCGGGAATGACATGATAAGGCTTTATTGACCACTCTGCTTTCAGCTTAGCATGGTGCAGAGGCCAAAAGATAGTCAAAGACATGTATGCATATACAGTATGCATGTAATGTTTTTTTTTTTTTTTACGATTCACCCCAAATATAATAAAATCCTTTTGTCCTCTAAATGCTGTAAAGATGATCTCATTGAATGTCATACATGATGAGATTTCACAGCTGAATTTTCTTACTATGACTGTCATGTTAGATTATGTGCATTTGTATTTGCACTTGCTAAAAACACAAATTTGTGTCTCTCTTTTCTGTGTAGGTCTAAAACGTTGCTACACATGTGATGTCTGCAGTGTCACACTGAATTCAGTGGCACAGTACCATGCACACCTGCAGGGCTCCAAGCACCAAAACAAGTAAGTGCCAACGTGCACCTCCTGCCAAAAAAAAAAAAAAAAATATGTTTTTTTTAAATTAGTGGAATATTTGTTTTTGTATTTTTGTTTAATAGCAATAAAATAAAATAAAAAATAAGCTAAAAAAAAAAATATGTAAATAAAATTAAATATTTTGTAAATAATTAAGTAAAATAGCAAAATTAAAGCCAATACTGATGCAATCCATCTCAATGCTTAAGGTATTTATGTATTTATGTGTGTGTGTGTGTGTGTGTGTGTGTGTGTGTGTGTGTGTGTGTGTGTGTGTGTGTGTGTGTGTGTGTGTGTGTGTGTGTGTGTGTGTATAAACATGGAGTATTAATTGTTATTCGTTAATTGAAATATATCAAAGACTTTTTTCATATAACAGCGACTAATTTTAGTGGAACTAGACATCAAGTACATTGTGTGTTTACTTTCCATTCGATATCTGTCAATGAAAGTGACATACAATTGCAATTGCGACTCATACTAGGTGATGAGGATAATAATACAAACGGAGCACAATAGTTTAGTTTACCAGACAGATTTCCTAGAAGTGGTGGTAGATTCCAGGGCATTTTTGAATGTTCCTAGATTGTTATTGAATTTTTTGCCTGTTGTTCTTTCATTTATCCCTAAAGTGGAGTTTTTGTCCCCTTTGATATACTACCTCGTATGCTTGCTCACAGTTGTCCAGTCATCGGATTTGGCAGTCTGACTGTTTGTTCGGAAGTTACCCCTTCTTTCAACACTCTGCTCCAAGCGTGTTTGAAGCAATTACTCCATAATTTTGGTGCTGACCCCAGTTCCTCTGTTTACACACACATGCGGGTCATTAGCTGTGCAGACATTAGGAGCACATCCAAAATTGAGATTTTAGTGAGCACTGAGACTACACTCTGAGTCAGCTCTCCATCACTTATTAAAAATCCTTCTCCATTGCTCCTCACTAGACAAATTCTACTGCTCTGTAACTCTGAGCCCCTGTAAAAAATAAAAAAAATTAATGTGCATCCTGACTCCATCATAGCTGTCAGATGTCCAGCTCTTTTACCACCTGCTTCCATCATATTGGATGTCTTCCCTGTCGTGTGGTCCAGTAGCATATGTTTTGGGGGTGTAATGTTCTGCACCCTGCCTGCTGATCCTTATCCAGGTGGTTTGTTTTGAGTGGACCACCTCAACGAGTTGACTGATTGAGATACAAATACATACTGTCACACAAACATATAACCAAACACACAGAGCATGCTGGCATGCTGTATATAATATGGGGCCCTATGATTTCTGTGACGCAGGATTTGGCAAAATTCGGATAAGTGTTAAATCACTTAAATCACAATATGGACTAATATCTGTGAATATTAATCAGTGAAAAGTAGTTTCATCTACTACACATTTGTGCTGTTTTCATCAAAGGCACTCCACAAGAACTTCATCTCTGGAGCGGCTTTGAAAGTTCACTTAACAAGCATTTCATTTGATAAAAACAATTATCAGATATACGCAGAAACTCAATAATAGTATACACACACATGCACAATGAGGAAATTCAGTTTGCACTCTTTGTGGGAGGGATGGTGAAACAAATGACCCTCTCGTGTTAAGAGTATCGATAAGTCTGTAGATCAATAGATACACTCCACATCTCCTCAGACAGACTAAATCAAGCCTCCTGGCTTTTCCTTTCTTTATTCAGTCAAGCACACTCCTAGCCAACAAGCCAAATATGGTTCTCCTGCCAAATTGAGAACAACCTTATATTCAGTAATTCAGTTCAGCTCTAAGGGATGTATGCATTATCTACACTCCATTAGAGTATTTTAATTTGGAGGGACACTTTTTTTCTTTCTCTTAATTGAGGGCATTTATTGCTGATGAATGTGGTATCTCCATCTATGATTATGACATGATGGAGAAGGTAACAGTGAACTGTTGTCTGATATGTTGTCTAGTGTGCTCTGTATACTGTACGCAGCAACTATTTATTTATTTATTTAAAGTTAAAGTATCAAGATTGAAAAAAAACCTATGCTACATTTACTGTATTTGATCAAAATAATAGCAAATAATATTGTGAAATATTACTATTTAAACTGATTTTATTATATTTTAAAATATAATTTATTCATGTGATGTGAAAGCTGAATTTTTAGTAGCCATTACTTGTGTCTTCACTGTCACATGATTCTTCAGAAATCATTCTTATGTGCTGATTTAGTGCTTTAATTTTGTTATTATTTAAAAAAAGGATTGTTTGATAGATATAAAGTTCAAAAGAATAGCATTTATTTTGAATAAGATACAAATTCTGTTGTTATGAAAGATTCTGTCACTTATGATCAATGTAATGCATCCTTGCTGACTAAAAGTAGGCTATTTCCTTCTTTCAAAAACATAAGGTGTAAGAACCCAGAAATTAATAGATGTATTATTATGACCGTAAAGTATTTTATAGTATCATTAAAGCAAATACAAACCTGATTCCAAAAAAGTTGCGACACTGTACAAACTGTGAGTAAAAAAGGAATGGAATAATTTACAAATCTCATAAACTTATATTTTATTCACAGTAGAATATAGATAACATATCAAATGTTGAAAGTGAGACATTTTGAAATGTCATGTCAAATATTGGCTCATTTTGGATTTCATGAGAGCTATACATTCCAAAAAAGTTGGGACAGGTAGCAATAAGAGGCCGGAAAAGTTAAATGTACATATAAGGAACAGCTGGAGGACCAATTTGCAACTTATTAGGTCAATTGGCAACATGATTGGGTATAAAAAGAGCCTATCAGAGTGGCAGTGTCTCTCAGAAGTCAAGATGGGCAGAGGATCACCAATTCCCCCAATGCTGCGGCGAAAAATATTGGAGCAATATCAGAAAGGAGTTTCTAAGAGAAAAATTACAAAGAGTTTGAAGTTTTCATCATCTACAGTTCATAATATCATCCAAAGATTCAGAGAATCTGGAACAATCTCTGTGCGTAAGGGTCAAGGCCGGAAAACCATACCGGATGCCCGTGATCTTCGGGCCCTTAGACAGCACAGCATCACATACAGGAATGCTGCTGTAATGGAAATCACCACATGGGCTCAGGAATACTTCCAGAAAACATTGTCGGTGAACACAATCCACACAATCCAATTGAAGTTATTTTTGGAAAACTGGGACACCATGTTATCCGGACTAAAGAGGACAAGGACAACCCAAGTTGTTATCAGCTCTCAGTTCAGAAGCCTGCATCTCTGATGGTATGGGGTTGCATGAGTGCGTGTGGCATGGGCAGCTTACACATCTGGAAAGGCACCATCAATGCTGAAAGGTATATCCAAGTTCTAGAACAACATATGCTCCCATCCAGACGTCGTCTCTTTCAGGAAGACCTTGCATTTTCCAACATGACAATGCCAGACCACATACTGCATCAATTACAACATCATGGCTGCGTAGAAGAAGGATCGCGTTGGGATCCGGGTACTGAAATGGCCAGCCTGCAGTCCAGATCTTTCACCCATAGAAAACATTTGGCACATCATAAAAAGGGAAGATGCAACAAAGACAAGAGTTGAGCAACTAGAAGCCTGTATTAGACAAGAATGGGACAACATTCTTATTCCTAAACTTGAGCAACTTGTCTCCTCAGTCCCCAGACGTTTGCAGACTGTTATAAAAAGAAGAGGGGATGCCACACAGTGGTAAACATGGCCTTGTCCCAACTTTTTTGAGATGTGTTGATGCCATGAAATTTAAAATCAACTTATTTTCCCCTTAAAATTATAAATTTTCTCAGTATAAATATTTGATATGTCATCTATGTTGTATTCTGAATAAAATATTGAAATTTGAAACTTCCACATCATTGCATTCTATTTTTATTCACAATTTGTACAGTGTCCCAACTTTTTTGGAATCGGGTTTGTATAAAGCATTCATATTATGATTTAGTTTAATGTTGCTTTATTCTTTGGGGCATCCTAAGGAAAATGGCTTTTCCATAGCCTTTGTTGGATGAAGGTTCAGAAGGTTTGGAGTATGCTTGTAATAACACTTTAGAATAGGGAACACATATAGTTGTTAAGTTTAGTTAAGTTGGGGTTCAAGTATGGGGTTCATTAAGGATGTAAAATATGGTCATGTAGAATAAGGCATTAATATGTGCTTTATAAGTACTAATAAACAGCAAATATGCTATTAATATGCATGCTAATAAGCAAATAGTTAGAAGTGGAAATTTGCCCTTAAAATAAAGTGTTACATTGTTTTCTTGATTCAGTGCTCCTCTTTACTCTTAAGTTTCTGTAAGATACACATTTTTTAACGCTGGTTATACACACACAAGCAAGTTACGCATGACACAAGGGTTTGTGTACATGTGATTTCCTGATTAACACAGATGATGAAGAAACAACAGAGGCTATAGGATATGGGCAGAATAAGAAAGAAGTAAAAGACTCATTCCTCCTCCACTCCAGTATCAATAGGTCAAGCCATGGCCAACAGGCTCATTACCATCGCATCACTACACTCCTGCCGCACCATCCATCAAATAGCTTACAAACACAGGAACAGCATGCTTACTACATTCAGAAACTTGCCTTTCTCTATCTCCTAATCAACAAACACACTCTTTCTCTTAACAAGTGTTCAGCCCTTCTGACTGATAACTGCAACTGTTGATTCATAAAGTATGTCTCAGAGCTAACAACATTCTGATGGAGAACATTTATGTTATTCTTATGGATGTAAAGATAAATTCACGATGCGCTACGATTTACGATATTGATTTCATAATATGATTTTTCAAAAAAAAAATTAACAAAATGAGATTTAAGAAAAATTATAAATAAAAAAGGTGTTTTTTAGTGTATTTTTCCAGCTCAGAAGTTGTCAAGTATTTTATTTTTTCTTTTTTTTTTCTTTTTTTGATAGTAATACTAAATAAAAATACTTTTTATTTAAACCCTGTCATTATTAATTTGGTTTGTAAATGTTTGCCTCAACAGGTAATCAGAGTAAAATAAAAAAAAGACTCCCACACATGGTGACTACAAATCTCAATTTACCAACCGTCCCAAACAACAACTTAAAGGTTATGAACGTGCCCATAAATCACATCACAGCTGAAGTGATTAAAGGTGCTTTTCATTGCATTAAACATACACAGTAAGGCACCTGCCTTATAACATCTTATCACCGTCACCATCCCCCTCCCCCAGCCATCCTTTACCCCAACCGCTGCTTTTAACCCTGCTGGTTAATGAAATTCTTTCATCTGGGTCCCTCTCCTGTCCATCACATTATTCCCGCTACAATTCTCTAGCTCAGCAACCTTACAGCCAGGAGGATATGTCTCTGTGCAGCCACCTGACAGCTTTTTGATTCTGGTCTCATCCTGTGTGCAACAAGCTATTTGCCTTCAATATCGCTTGCCCCATTTTCCAAACACTATCTTGGCTGATTTGTTTGTCTCACACATGAAGTAAGCTCCCTAGGGTAATCTTGAGTAAATTTTTTAATTTACAAAAGCTTTTACAAAACTCAGCAGCATTGACATGATTTATATCATGTGCTGCTTGTCTTGACAAATTACAATGTGAAGAAGACAAATGTTTAATAGCAGCTGTGTTCAAAGTTCCTGGTTCAGCTGTAAATTAAAAGGATAAAATATAGCATTTACTCACCCTCATGTTATGCCAAGCCTGTATGATTTACTTTCTTCTTTGTAACATAAAAATAAGATATTTTGAAGAATGTTTAAACTGTTTATCTCTATACAATGAAAGTCGGTGGGGTCCAAAACGTCACTGGACCTCATTGACTTTCACTGCATGGAGCAAAAAAACAAAAATAACTTCTTCTTTTTTCATACAAAACAAAGTATAACACACAGGTTAGAACAACATGACCATGATCAAATGATGACAGAAATTTATTTTCTGAGTGAACTCTTTCCTCCCATCCATCCTCCAAACCACTTATCCTTTGTACAGGCTCACAGGGATGCTGGAGCTTCGTCAACTCCGCTTTAACATTTATTGATTTGACAGGACTTTTATTCAAAGCAACTCAAATATATTTTATCAGTAGGCTTATGTGTTCCCTCAAATCTTTGACCTTGGTGTTGATCGTGCCACTATCTTCCAGATAACCTACAGAAACATGGCTTTAAATGTGACATTGAAAAACCTGCTGTGGCATTTTCAGATGACTCATTCCTTAAACATTGTACTTCATCTTGAAAAGCCACCCTTTGTATAGACTTGTTTGTTTTATACAGACACGATTGATTCATCCATTTCATTATTTCTTTGAAGAGTGAAAGTGTTTCCCTTCAGCATGTCAGTGATCTGTGGGTTTGTTTAGCATTTTCTTTTCTTTTATACACAGTTGGTTATCTTGAGGAATGTCAGATGAAAACTTGACCTCAGAATATTTATTTATATTAATTTGGAAAAAACAGTAAAAAAGGAAGTAAAGATAAGAGAAAAAGAACTTGAACTTGCTTTGACATGAGCTAAAAGTAGACAAGAGCTGTGCACTACCCTATGGAGACATGGCTCTGACACATTATTTTTTTTTTTACCTCCTCTCATTTACAGGTAGTGTTCACTATGAGCTTCACTTTTAAAAATAAAGATAACAGGCTTTAGTTCCCCAAAGAAACTTTCAGTCCAATGTTCTTACCAAATTTTTTTTATTTTTTAATCAGTTTATTCATTATTATTTAGTGTTAATATTAAACTGTTACATGTCATTTCTGCCTGTGGATTGCCTCTTGAATTTTAGACTTAAAAAATCCTAAATAAGCATCTAGGTCTGTGGAAACCAACCCCAAATAAACAGCCTCTTCATCTAACATAAAGCTACACTTAAGAGAAAATATTATCTTATATTTTGACTCAATGAAAACAAGTTCTTTAATTTCTGAGAAACAATTTCAGTGTTGCCTATTTAATACGTACAGTAAATGACTGTAAAAAGCTACAGTATTACTATAGTGGGCTGATCCATTCTGAGGACCCTACACATGAAGAGTAGCATTTAACATACACAGTCCCACAGTTTCAATGCAAATTGTATGCCCCAAGTGCTTCCTCCATTTTACATCACAGCTGCGATTGCAGAAGATCAGACCATGACTCTTTGAAGTCTCTATCCTGAGACACCCACCCTCCACTCAGAAGCATAATAGGGAAGCTGCTTGAGCATTGCCTTAGGAGAAGAATGAATCACCACTACTGCAGCTCACTCGCTTTCAGGGTCCTGCTGCCTGAGTCCTGCTCATACAGAGGTCTGGGTAATTGAAATCGCACAAGAATGACCCAGTGGTCATTCTGGTAGGAACTGAAAGGTCTCAGAATCAAAAGTACAATGTCACTGTGACATTTAATGAAAGGTTTGTGTCATTTAAAAGAAAAGAACATTGTTAAATGTATTTGTCTCAATTGCTTTGTAAGTGAAACCACAAAACACAGCACAGACGAAAATCGGACTGTTCCATCATATTTAAGTTCAGCACTTGAAAACAGCACCTGAGGGAGGAATGAATGGAAGGTGGGAGGGAGAAGGTGGATGGAGGTCAGCGTCAGTTTGGCAACAGCAATTTAATTTGAACGTGGGATCTAAAGCTGTGAAGATTATTATGTAAAATTTTGCTCCAGGCTACTGCGTTTGGCTTAATTTGGGATGTGAGCACTGTAAATTATTAACAATGGACGGCATGTTTAAAACAGCTATTTTAAGAGGAGCGGCAACAATTCAACTGCTGTATGAAAACCTCATGATGAAGGAAGGCCTATATGTCTTCTGCCGAGCAAACGTCAGCTTGTGAGCTTGACCTGTTAAGTAATCAGAAACATCTTGAAAGTAAGATAAAGCTTACTTTTGTCAACTTTGTAAAAAAAATGCAAACAATCAGAAGTGGCCAGAATTTGATTGCTTGGATTGCTTTTGGCTGCTGATAAAACAGCAAATTGCAATAAAACTTAATAAAAAAAGATTGAAATACACATGGGCTCTGAATTGCCTCAGCAACTGGATAAATATACACCAACTGATTGATCTTGCTTTTTTTTATTTGTAGAATAATTCCATTGAGACCATTGCCTATCCAGGGTTTAGCTTTGTTGTGCATTTAATGCACACTACATACGTTTTTGAAGTGAGTACTGGCAGCTTATGTTACTTGCTTGGGGAACATTTTTCACATGCAAGTCTTTTAGGACTGACTTTCTTCCTAATGTCAGTGGGTCTTGGTGTAAAATGACAGATCTGCTCTGATATGGTGATCACAGGCAATCATGTGTATACCTCAAACCACCAGATTCATCCATGCAGAAGAGCTGATGAATAAAACGGTTCAACAGCAGATGGAGAAAGAAAAGCCAAAGTTCTTTTGTGCACCTTCATAAATCTCCTAGAATCATACATCATCATGTATCACTATAATAAATTATGCATATACTAATTTAACTCCCCAAGCAGTGTATTTTTTTTTTTTTTTTTTTGGTAAAAAAAATTGTGAGAGGAAACAAAATTATAGTATATATAGTTATATATAAGTAGCTATAGGATAAGTAGGTAGTGGGGAGGGCTTTCTAGATTTTACTGGGCTGTTTTAAAGAGATTGTGTGCTGCAGAATTTATGTGAATAACCCTCTGAGGCCTGGCATTTGGAATTGAAGGATGGTTTTAGTGCTGAGGCCTGAAATGCAAATTGTTCTTTGAAGAGGCATCTGGGGTATTTCATTATGGCAAAGATAAACAGTCCTCTCCCTCTCACTGTATCAAGTGACCTGAACCTCAGCAGAGTCCTTCGAAATGTCACATGAAGTGGTGTTTTCACAGGGTTTTGTGTCCGTTCTTTGGATTACGTTGGCTGCAACAATGGTGCATCAAAGATTAAGGTTGTAATTAAAGCCTGAAGTGCTATCACTGGTGTTGTTATTGCTCCATGCAATCATTTCCAGTGTTACTCTAACCGTGTGCTTAATTTAACCTAATGAGCAACATTAAAAAGTATTCACCAAATATATTTACCTGTCATGCTTTGGTTTATGGTTATATATCACGTAAAGTCTCTCATTTCACCTCCTTGATGCTTTCATTTTTAAAGAGCTAAATAAATGAGTAGTTTTACAGATATAAAATACAGATTTTCAGTTAGATCGATGTCAAAACATTTAGCGGACTATTGTAGCATGTTCTGGGATCTAGTAGCCTTTTTAGGGTAATTGTCCTGTAAACTTAGGGTTAGGGTCTTGTTTTTTTTTTTTTGGAGAGTTTAGAGTGACAGCCTGTTGTAAGCAACATCTGGGTACTGTAGATAACAGCCTCTTGTTCTTGCTAGTTAAAACAACAGTGCCCTCAAATCTCTAACTTCAAGGAATGTTCTTTGAGCCATCAGAGTGTCCTTGTCTTTAAGAACCCTTGAATTATCCAGAAAAGGAAATAAAGTGTCATATTTTATAGACTCCTAAAACTTGCAAGAAACATGCACAAATTCAAACATATACAAGATGACAACATTTAATGGCTTCATCCTTGAGTTGTTGACCTTATTCAATTTTTGCAGGTACAAAACTAGTTCAAAGCCATAGAATATTTATTGACAACCACAAGACAAATAACACCAATTTTCCACTGTGTTCCTTCTGAAGATTTGTCTTTTGCAACGGCGAAAGTCACTTATCAATATTTCAATGTAAATATTTAATGAGATGTTAACATGGTTTACAGGATATAGAAATGATTCTGCTGGCAAATTACAGGCCTCGAGCATAATTTCCCTTTCATCTTTTACTGTGAGATCTCAACCTGTTTTTTCTCTATGGCTGCATCGGTTTAGAGCATTAGAGTCAGAGTTATGGTAATGTGTAATGGCATAACACCCTCATGTGTCTTTTGCTCCAGCGAAATTTTTCACAGCCCTGTCATTAAAGGAGGAAATGGATGGGTTCTTCTGTGTGGAGTGTGGGGTACATTTACTGTGTTTTGACTTTAGACTTTAACTTTTAAACCTATCAGATAGAGACACCGGATTAAACACCAACCACTTCAACCCCTGCAAGGTTTTCGGATGAAATGGCAGGCTTGGATAGGTGTAAATTGAAATGTTTCTGCATTAAAGTGGTTCTCAGCCGCAGTGACCATAATATCCTATTGTATCATCTGACCTTCTGAACTTTCTTTTTCTCTTTCCAGCCTAAAAAATCAGCTGTGTGTCCAGTGAACCAACAGGAAAAACAAGATGATTGGATTGATGTCAGACAAGCTGTGATCAGCTTGCCCAGGATTTTCTGCCTCTATTCTGTCCTCCCTCTCTCTCTCTCTCTCTCTCCTACTTTTACGCTGTTGTCTTACTCTTAACTTGACTGCAAAAGAAGATCCTCTTAAAGTCAGCCTTTAGTCATCCTGAACCCTTCCTCTACAGCAGCTCTCCTCCTCATGACTCAAACACAGACATCAGACTCTGAATCTCTGAGGATATGTGACTTCATCCAGTGACATCCATCTGGAATTTATTCTGTTTTCGCGCCAGAAGTTTATATAGCTAATCTCAGTCAGTTGTTGTGTGCATGACTGAATACTGTATTCGTTGTCACTTTCTCAGCTAAGCAATATTTGTCCGAAATCTGCCAAATTAATAGTTAAAATCATAACAGAATTTAACATAAAAAGAGAATGCACTCTATAGAAACTGTTGTCCACATTCATTTTTGTGTCTCTCATTTTTAATGCACTATTTGTTGTTTGTGTGTGAACAATACACGTTATACAAATATCTATGTGTTTTTGGCCTATAAATATGGGCATTTGGGGAAGGGTTCTAATGAAACAAAATTTATTAGATGTGTTTGTTGTATGTATGTGTGATCTGTAGATAGCTGTATGATGAATGGGCATTTGAGAATATTTGTAAGCTAATGTGAGCCTATTCAGATTTCTGGTCTGGTTTTAATACATTTTTGACGTTTTGAACAGAATGAAGTCATAAAAGTCTTCAGAAGATCAAGCAGCTAATCCTTTAAAAATGTATTTTAAAAGATAATATGGTCATTATTCATTTGCACTACCTGTATTTTTATTTGTTAAAGTAACAATTGGAAGATTTACTTTAAAATTGAATTTATGACTTTTTATTGCACTGCTCTTTGAAATACTTAATTCTGATTGGTCTACTTTTGCATTCCAATTTCAAATATTTCTGCATATTGTCCATTGCTTGTGGCAACCCAAGCTCATAATCTGTTTCTCTGTTGTCTCTACAAGTGAGAAATTGAGTCATTTCAACCCAGATCACCTTAAAAAAATATATGTTAATGTAAGTACAGTTACATCATCATTATCACAAAACAAACTCTTAAAGTGGTAGACACCTGACAGGGTTAATTTTTTCATGGTAATGGTCCTTCTTTATTACAGAAAGATGTCAATGTTTATTCCTTCTTGCAATCAAGAAATAGCGAAATCTCTTAAATGACACATGACGTGAAAAACCATTTTTATCAAGGCCAGATCTTTAGATCAAAACGTGACATATTTAGCCAAGTGTCGTTGGCCTTAACTGGTCATAATGTATATTAAGGTTTTAATATAAGAGCAATTCAGTGCACAAACAATCACAGCTCCGTCACAAAGATGGAAGTATCCATTTATGCATTGTTTCATTGGAACTAGTGTGTGTTCCCTTTAAGAGAGCAACTTCCTGTTCCCTCCCTCTTTGTGCTCTGGGTCATGTGATCAACTGTGTCTGAAACAAAATAAAAGGCACTTCAAATCACTCCCGTTACACTGTTTTGATTTTACTACCCTCTTTCATTAAGACATGTACAATAGATATGTTTTTACAGTAGATATTCTCAGTGGGTTATTTCTCGGTGGGACATCATTATTTCCCAATTTGAGCAGCAAGGAGTGGCACAGGTTCACTTTGCAGTGAGCACAAGCATTCGTCAAATGTAATTAACATTCAGACATCCCATTTCCGACACTAATTATGCTGCAGCATGACATGAAATTGCCTGCCAGAATCCCACTATGCTTCCGATACTTTACCTTTGATAATAAAAAACAATCAGCTGCTGCGCTTTTCTATCCTCCTTTTCCTCTCAAAGGAACGATATTCAGACAGCCATGTTCATTCCAAGCACCTCTCCACCTTCAGTCTCTCTGCGAGTCAAAGCTATTTATTTGATAATGAAATTTTCTAATGAAACGTTCCAATGCTGTGCCCCCCTTTCATGCATCCTGACCCGTAGAGATAGTTTATTCTAATTAAGTGATGGCGGCACCTCATCAGAAGGCCTGAGTCATTAATTCTGCTCATGAGGAAATTTAAATAATGGAATGTAAATGGGGAATTCTCCCAAAAGGGAGCTGACTGTGTGAAGATGTTAAAGCAGGCAAATGACAGTGTGTAATAAAGCATCCATGTCCATCCCAAAAGAGCCTGGTGACCGGCCTGTCAAAAAAAAAAAAAAAAAAAAGATATAACATCCCTAGGTTCAATGTGAAAGATTTTCAGTGTCACTCAGGTGTGCAGAGCTATCTACGTCTGCCTGATTGTTATTTTTGGTATACAGGTAAGCCCCATAGACCGCATCTCATCAAAGCCATAAATAATCCATTGCTCCAAGCCCCTGTTCTGTGCCCTTGTGCTGGAAAAGCAGATCCATAGAAGGTCTGTAACAGTCAGGGGTATCTGTTTTTCAACATTTGTGTTTTCATAGGATATCCACTTTGTGTAGAACTACAAATAACAGGACGTCAAAGCAAGTCAACAGAGAATGCCTGTGTAGATGTGCATAATATAAACAATCTTCCAAAACCATAGCATGGTTTTTCACTACCAAATAACTGCATGTGAGCATGTAGTAAGAAAACAAAACCCAGTGTCTTGCTGGTGCACAGCAATAAGAATGGCCTGAGATTCCATTTGATGGAAAAGTCACTCGTGATTATACCAAATTTTGCTATGTTTGATTGCAACATCTAATAATTGCTGTTAATAGTGTTCATTGACTGATTACGTCTTTAATTGATTTTTCTGTACATTCCTGCCATATGTACATTGACAGTCACCACTGATAAGCTACTACTAAATATATTGAAGAAACTTCATTTTCAGTAAAGCTGCTTTGCAACAAATTGTATTGTGTAAAGCGCTATACAAATATACTTGAAAACTTGAATTGAATTATGAATTTATACTTTATTATTTAAATTCCAGAACACAATATTTACTGAAAAATATAAATATTTCTGGCAAATATAAAAATAAACTTCAAAAAGATGGTTCATTTGTGATATATGGCAAGAAAAAATTAGGAACAACTGGCTAGCGGTAAATATAAATAAATAATAATAATTGTTGAATTCCACTGTAAATAAAAATTTTCATTTAAAACTTGAATGCTATTAAAATGCCATTTTTTCCATGTCTAAACATTACAAGCCTTCAGAAATGAACATGAATCAATTTTTAATTATTCATTAATATTTTTTCCCTTTATGCATAAATTCATTATGAATAAAACCCAGGGGGGTTGTGAGGGAACTGCAGGGGGTTGCAAAGATGAAAAGCTAATATTTAATGAAATCATAAAAATGTCAAATTAAAATAAAATCATTTTAAAATAAAAAAATCTAAATAACACAATTATTAAAATGATTTTATATATATATATATATATATATATATATATATATATATATATATATATATATATATATATATATATATATATATATATATATATATTTTTATTTTTTTTTTTTTTACCTGTGTCGTGATCAATAACCAATTTCAGAAAAAAATAAAAAATAACATAAAACAGCTTTGAGTGTGGGAATCCTTGCGCTAGAGCATTTCACTGTACAGGAAGAAAATTCACAGTTTCACAAAAACATGCATTTTGTAGATAATCTCCATACAGAATAAGAAACTTGGTCCAATCATATAAACTGCCTTAAGACTCCGACAAGACACCTGAAACTTACTCACGCCCACATCTCATCCAGAGAAATTGGTTTTGATTGTTCTTACACGGAAATCATGATTAACAACGAACCATAACGCTCATACGTAATCACAAAGCGTAAATGGAATGAGTCATATAGAGTAGGTTTATAAAAGAGGAGAGAGCGGAATAGATTAGCTGCTGTCTGTTCCAGTTAGCTCGAGCATGTCTGAAGCCCAGGCTTTAGCCAGTGGGAGACATCCAGGTTGTCAAGGTACATCCATCCGGACAGTCTCCCACATTGCCCCTGTGCGTGTCTATCCGTTGCGGCAGTATAGTGGTTATTTGCTTTTAGAGTGTGTGTTTGTAAACAGCTCCATCTCTCTCTCTCTCATCTCTGACATTACTATGCTGTGGGCAGAGGGGGTGGAATGTCTGTCAGTGTATGTTAGTTCACCACCAGCCAGGGCTGGCAGTCAGAGGCTAAACCGGAGCAATGTTTCTGCCGCTGTTGTGCCAGTCAGCATCACACAGCTCCTGAGAGCCAGAGCCGTACACCCTGGCACCAATATCCTCAACACAGCACTGCTGTTTCCTAATGTGAGGAAGCACAGGGACCTAAATTTGTCCTGAGTAACATAGATATTATGTTCTGTGGCTTTCTAACACGCATTAATAATCTTTTTAATGCTCCACTAGACCACAGTTTATTCAGGATGAAATGCTCTGCATGACAACATTATGAAGCTGAATTAAACAGAATTATTCAATTATGTAAATGAAGAACCAATCATGTGTTCACTTTTAGCTACTTGTGATGGAGAACAAGAAAGCATGTCTGAAAAACATGAAGATGTAACTGTTTGGAATAAGGTTGTTTGCATTTCAAATTTGTTTGTGTTAAATTTGTAAAATTACTTCACATATTATAAATAAATTAGTTTCAGTCCTAAATATTGTAGGTTCAGTATTAGTCTTACTGAGTAACTCACTAAACCAATTCATCCAAATGCACTGATTCAGGAATTAAACTTGACTGTGGCTAGTTCCAAAATCAAATGCTCTCTGAGGCTCTTTAAAAAATTATTACTTTGCAATTGTTAAAATGTATGTTATATATATATGAATGTGAATAGTATGTGGTACAAATGACATCCAGATGTAATCCATCAAGCTGTCATTATTACATGTCCTACGGTGTTCATTGCCATTTACAACTCCCTCCTGTGGCCTTGTTGGATAGTAAAGTGTTCACTGGATGCACATTTTGGAATCTTGCTGATAGTTGGTCATCTAGGTAGATTTTGCCTATGGTGTTGTACGAATACGAAACACCTTCTTTTTTTTTTACCTACTATGTATGTTGTAGGGATGTATGCACATTCAAATGCAACCAGTCTTTATGAGTGAATCATTACTCATAATCATAACTAAAATTGTTTATTTTGCTGATTATTTTTAATTTCTGTTATTCTTTCTTTTAATTATAGTATTGCAGTTTATGAAAATGTTTTTAACATAATCAACATGATTTAATCATTTTAATTTTAGCTTACGGAAGTAGTAACTCTGGTTCAAAAATGTTTAAATTGCTGTGCAAACCAGACTACTGTACATTGGCAGTCCACAGAAGTTCAGCACTACCAAATAAATCATGAGTGCAAAACTCTAAAATGATCCAGAGTTCCTTCCTCTGTACTGATTTCATAACTCACATTACTTGCTCATAATCACTAAGTGAAAAACATTCAGCTTAGTCTATGAAACTTTTCTTCAAGCTTCAGAGAATAAATATCCATTCATCCATTATTCATTAGTTCAAAGGCCAGCAGCTACTCCAGAGTGCAACCGCTCTTCCTTCTCCTCATTCCCCTTTCCATCATCCCTGCTGGATCAGTCTTACACAAACTCAAGCTGCAGTGGGTCTCTGTATAATATATCCCAGTTCATATCAGGTCTAATTGAAGCTGTTATTGCAGGAGTATAATAGCTAAAGATAGAGGCCTCAAATCAAGGTCAAGTTATCTGTCTGCTTAAGTATTCCATTCTTAGCATTCAAGAACAGAGTCACCTAAAGGTAAAATACAATCGCAACCTTTAATTTTTCAATTTATGAAGGCCATAATTCTGCACTGCATCATTTATGTACAAGTTTCAGCTGTCAGCTCAAGCTGCTTGTACCGTGCTGGTGTTCAGAACATTGCATATCTAAAAGCATAGCCTATATTTTTTATTCCACTTCACTTCACTTTAACTTTATTTTTTTTTCCAATACTTTAATGCATCTACCGTATGCATTTAGATGAACACTGAGCATAGGGTAACAGAACAAAGGTTTTCTAGACTTTAATAATTCACTCATATGTCTTATTTAAGTCATGCATCTTCGAGACACAATAAATCATTATTTTTTTCAGCAAAATGAAGGTCTACTTACATCAGACAATTCCTAGCATATTGTATGTTGCAAAAACTGTAATTTCTCATGCACATATATATCCAGTGCATCTTATCTATCACACCCCCATCTAGTTCTTCTGCCATAAATCCTTAAAGTAGTAGTTCACCCAAAAATGAAAATTTGCTGAAAATTGACACCCTCAGTCCATCCTAGATGTAGATGAGTTTTCTTGTTCATTAGAACAGATTTGGAGAAATACATCATTACATCACTTGCTCACCAATGGATCCTCTGCAATGAATGGGTGCCGTCAAAAGGAGTCTATTAAAAACATCACAATAATTCACAAGCAATCCACATGACATCTTGTGAAATGAAAAGCTGCATGTTTGTAAGAAACAAATCAATCATTAGGACGTTCCTAATTCAAATAGTTGCTTCTGGCTAAAACATGTGTCCTCTAATATTGCTTTCTTCAATGAAAAGTTGTCTAGTCTGAATCAGGAGATAAATATGGACAGATCAAACACCGTTTACAAGCAAAAACAGTCCAAAACAGTATTAAATAAATATTTCAGTGGATTTTGAATGTGAGAGGACTACAAAGGATGGACTTTTTCCACTGTAGGAAGCATTATTATAGACTAATTTTAAGTATTTTTACCTAAATTTATGGTATAATGTTAGTTTAATGACAGTTTAAATAGATACAGTGTGTGTGACTTGTTTGACTGCAGCTCCTCTGGAAAGGTTGGTTGCAGGGCAGAGCTATGAAACATTTGTGTGGGATGTATTTTTACATACATAAATAGGACAGAGTAGAATAGGATAGTCAGATCATGCACATACAGCATATAAATGTATAATGTAAAATGATATTTGGCTTAGCATTCTCTATAGAGGGCTTTTGACCTCAGTGAAGGACATTTGCAGTTTGATGTAAATTAACCCTGCTGGACACTCAAATGCCCACAGTGGTTAATGTTAATTGATAATTTTCATAAATAATAGTCGTAGTTCAACATCAGCTACACCTGACCTCCCAGGATATAATATTTTATGAATAACCCTGCTCCTCATCATATCAGGGCAAGCTTAACATACGTCTCCTGAGAAAGAGGAAATTATTTCCATTAATATGAAATCTACCATTAATTTATAACATATGCTCCATCTCTACGAGGCTCATACTGTGGTTCACAGTTTTTCATTTACATCTGGATTCTCTCCAATACTCTACAGATACTGTAAATGTATATGGTGACACAAAAAGAAGTTATCAGTGTGTCATGTTGGCAGGGTGATTATGAATTCCACAAACTGAATTTCACTGAAATTATGATGCCATATGCTCATGCTTCAGTTATTAAAAGCCATTTAACTGATGCATAACAAATAATGGCCCCATTAACGTTTCATATCCAACATAAATAAATCTCCTCTAATTGCATTATGATTGCATAAAAGAGGGTGGTAGCATTTGGCTGGGATTGCTCTCAAATGGTTGTTACTTTTCCACTCAACAGTGAGATAGTACACTGTCTCTGTTCATTGTGAACTAAATGTTTTTTTCAGTGGATCCAGCATCAGCAATAAGGGGGAGGACATGGGCCATTAGGGAGCCACATTATGAGATACATGAAATACAGTTATGAGATACAGATTTATATTACAGAGTGTTATTGTAATGGATTTAGGTCACATCCATTCACATTCATGTCTCACTTCAGTCCTCCCTGCAACTTTCTTTTCAGACTACAGCTTTACATCAGCCCTCTTTTTCCCCCACCACAATATTGAACCATTATGGGAAAGGAGCTTATATCTGTTCAAATAACGGAGGCTATTAAAATGGCTTGTTACACTTAGAGTTGTGATTGATTCAGTCTGTGAAAGAAAGATTTTATTATTCGGTTTCTGCTTAGTAAACATTAGAATAAATGTATCACAGTCCAGGACAATACTGTCAAATGCAATCAGAATGGTTATCAGTATAGTAAGTTTTCTTCTTAGCTTAATTTTCACAAAGAAGCAAAGCTGTTCACGAAGCCATTTTAAATGTTAACTCTGTTTAATTCTGTCAGAAAAACAAAAGAAGGTTCAACAAATTCACCTCTAAACCTTAACCATTTCATATGGTAATAATCAAGACATTGACATTCAAACACCCAAAGAAAGTTTTGTCTAAACATCAAGATATGCAATAAAACTTATAAGTTTAAATAGGTTAAACAGGTTATGCAATTTAACCAGTAAACAAGACACTAAACAGAGCCAGAAATTCAGAAGGATCCATCTGGCCAGATATTCTGGAATTTGCCACTGGCTCTGAGTGCCTCTTGAATAGTCGGCTGAGAGAAGCAATATCTTTGTCATACTATCCTTTCATCTTTTAAGGGTAATTTCTGATCACAGCACTGCTCAATGCATTTGTTGGCTGCATCTTACAAGGTGTTGTTGAAAGTAAAAATAACTTCCTAGTTTACAACCCTGTATCAGTCTATTTTAAATGTTACTCAGCATTAAAACTCTTGTCACCATCTAATGGTGAAATATGTAACTAAAATCACCATCATGGACACGTTTCTCAAAACTAAATACTATTATTAAATACTAGCCTACTATTATTTATATGCAATATTATTTATTAAATAATAGAACAAATAATAGATTAATGAACAAGCTTGTCTTTAGCAATTTGAAAGTTTTGGCATTATTTAGCCTATAACTGTTTCTTATTCATTTCTTTCAGAGATATTTTAAAGTTGCTTGTGCTTTCAAAGAGAGGGAGGTCATAACCTTTGGATAGTACAGGACAAAGGCTCCAGAGCCCAGTTATTCCTATCACCATTGGTGCCATGTTACTGTCCCCAGCAGTGATATGGAAGGAACATGTCGACATGCTTCTAGTTAACCGGCTGGCATGCTGGATAGCTGATATGAGCTATTGGACCCTTTGAACAGGCCCTGTCAAGTATCAGGTAGTCTTTAGATGTGAGAGGAGACAAGATGAGCACTGAACCTTATTAAGTTTGCTACATTACATGGCTGAGGCCCAGGTTCATATAGAACCTGTTGATGCATCTAATTGCGGTTGAAACAAAATATCAGATTTAGCGAAATAGTCAGGCAGTATCAATTTACAATGTATCGTTAATGTACTATTATACCTGCTGTTTTTAAAAAAAAAAAAAAACATCTATTAAGATCTGATCATAAACAATTAAGACAGGGGTTTTTAAATGATTTGATGCCAAGGACCCTTAAATAAGAAGGCATGTAAGAACGCAGATGATAAGAGACAATATACGACTGCACAAATACTAGTTTTCTCTAGCAGTCAATCAATCAATTATTTACTATTTAATTTCCTAAACAGAGAAAATTGTGAAATCTATCTTCAATCTTTTCTTATCTTTCCTTCTGTCTTTTTATCTCTCTTTCTTTTCCTAACATTAAAAGAGCTGTTGGCCATAGGATGCTGTTATACAATGGGTCATAGCTGGTCAGGGCCACTCAGCCACTCCTAGCTCTATTTGACGTGAAGGTTGTTTCAGTAATTGTTCTAAATGACATTTATATCAGCCTTTCCTTTGCACAGCCCATCAGGCAGCTTTGTGTCAGAAAAAGACTGTGTTGTAATGAGTTATAATGGCAGGAAGCTAGTATGTGCCATTGTGGTGGTGATCTGACATTGGTGGGGGTTTTTCCCAGAATGCAGTTTAAAAGATGTGAAGCTTTTCTATGTGTGATGAGACCGAAGTAAAGAGGCAAATAATATATATTTAGAAAGAAAGAGAAACAGTCAAATAATATATATCAGTCCTGCTTCATCAGAGTGCACCCATGTACTAAACTTTATTGCCAGCGATTAAGATAATGTTGTTTTTATGGATTATACCACATTATACTTAGTGATGGTGTAACAGAAACCAATTAATTTTCCAGTAAATGTCTACTTATTTAAAAGGACTCATCTGGCCAATGTAAACACAAACTGATTTATGACAAAGAGTTCACAGGCACTGTTCTCAACTTCTGGCAGCTTAGAAGAAGCAGTGCAGAGTGATAATAAATGAGATGAAGCTAAAGAGATGCTTTATTTGGGAGCAGACAATTCCATTAATCATATCTGAGATCAATCAGTGCTGAACACAGACCCATCAGTTGACAGCAGCTGAGTGATTCAGCAATTACTACAGTATAAATCACCCTTTAAAACACATTATGAAACAAATTGGATGTTTTTATCTTGTCTGAGCACTAGATTTCACTGACTGGCAGCAGCATGTGGCACAGGATACCACAAAAAGCAAATATGGTGATGTAAATGATCAATCCTCTTTCTTTCTTAGCTTTGCTTTTCCTTCTCTCAGTAACAGTACTTCTAGTGTGAATAAAAACTTGTTGGAAAGGTGACAGGTTCTCTCAGGAGACCTCATAGGGAAGCTCTTTCCAGGCTCTTCTCACAGTAGAATCACTTGACATTTGGGATTTGACCATTCCCTGCACCCCAGTTCTTTCCTGCTGGCAGATAATTGCATCAAACATTCATGATGACCTATACAAGCAGGCTGAATGGAGGGCATGGCTCAGATCCACACACTTAAACTCCACTCTGAGAGGTAACTGTGATGGATTAGTATACAGAGCATGCAGATCGTTCATGCTGGAACCAGCAAGCCTAGAGAGAGAATGGCCCATGATACTTTTGTTATCAATATCACACTAGGAGTCTGGGCCACAATGGATTACTTCAAACAAACTATTTGTTGTTATATCTCAAGAAATAAACCTTTTTTGACATTTTTTTTTTAATAATCTTCAACAAGGATGCCAAAATGGCTTTAAAAATATTAAATGTACAGGACACTATCAAATAAATACTGGATTTTTACAGGGGAAAAAAAAGGCAGCCGTGGTTGCCAGAATAATTCTGCTAAAATGCAGCAAAAATGTAAAAATTGATAAAACAACTTATAATTTTTACAGTAAAGATAATAATAATAATTAAAAAAAAAATAATAATAAGCCAACAGTCATTTTCTGCCGAATTAGGAAGGCCATATTGCTATAAAAATCTGTTTTGTAACATAAGCATAATGATAACCCCCATAATAACACAGGTAGTAAAGAGAAAGGCACACGGTGAAGCAAAGTTCGTCATAAGTAGCTTTTTCCACAAGTGGAGGTAAATACTAATATAAAGAAGGTTCACAGTGTCAAACACAAATACAAAACACCATCACAGTAACACATGGCAGTAAAATAATGCCATAAACATGAATTTAAAAACAACATGAGGTGTAACATAAAATCCTCACATGCATAACTGATAAAAAAAAAACACTATTAAGAAACAATTAGCTATCACAGAGGAGTTTCTGGGAATGTGAGATTACTTTTTTATTAAATGGTGCATTATAAGAGGACTTGTTCTTTTACTGTATATTTAACAGCATTTTACTGTAAAATTACATTATATGTAAGATCTGTTACAGTTGTTCACCATATATAGTAAGGGAAATGTAGCATTTTTACAGTCTTTCACAGTTAAAATTAGAATCATTTTTATTTATATGAATAGGGGAGGTGGAGCAGGTGTTTTGTTATTGTGATCAGTTCAAGAGCAGGTTTTTCTTGAATACATCTTTTACAGATTAGCATATGCTCTCAGAATTATATAAAAATATAAATGCCCATCTTTGTCTCTGAGTGGAAAATCTCCAGGGACTTTACGATGTGCTTGCACTGACCTTCAAAATGTCACGCCTGAAGAGGTCCGTTAAAGTTCCATTACCTACAACCCCTCATTTCCTCATCCAGTTTTAATCTTAAACCTTAAATGTTTTATTTTATACAATGTCACTTTACAACAGTGTTTTATGTAGGCGACACTATAAACTAAACAGGCACTATCAGGATTTCAAATATAATAGTTATTTAAAAAAAATAAGTAAATGGGTAGCACTTTACAATAATGTTCATATGAATTTATAGTTATATATTATATGCTAATTTATACAACATGAAAACATATTAGTACATGTAAAATTAACATCAAGATTAATAAATGCTGTAAAAGTATTGTTCATTTTCAGTTCATGAGACCTAATGCATTAATGTTAATGAACAGAACCAAATTTTAAATTCGTACCATATATTGCAACTGTTTTACAATTTAACATTGCCTTTTTCTTTAAAAAAAAAATAAAAAAGAACAGGGAGGTTAAAGTGTGAAATGCAAGAGACACACAAACAATGAGTGTGACCAAACTGAAATAAAAAATAGCCTAAATCTAATTTAAATGAAGTGCATTTAATACAAAGGCCAAAATAAAATGCAAGCAAACAGTATTCCCAGTAATGCAAAGCAGAAACAATCCGTTTTTCTGTGAGACATTGACTGTAAAGTCATATTCTGCTGTGCTGTTAGTCTTGAGGTACAGTATGTTGAGTCTCAAAGATCCCTGCAGTAGTGCTCCATTATTCTAGGCCGATGTTTCTCTCATTTCTCTCTTCCAGGAAGGGGTGGGGTTATTAAATTCTAACGGGACTGCGCTGATACCCCCATATCTGAGCTCTCACTTCAAAGGCTGCAACTTAAAACACCTTTCCATTGATCTCAAGGCCTGAGTAATTGAAATACAATTATACATGCTGAGGGGGAAATTAATAAAGGAAACAGCATTTAAATTCAATCCCCGAGAACATGAAGGGAAAGAAGACCGATGACTCTGAGAAAAAACACCAGTACTGGTGTGCTGATGCCTCCACAAGCTGCTTAATCAGCTTAACTAGCAAGACTTCCTTGGTCAACCAGCTATGACTAGACCAACACAACACCAGCACATGCCAGATATATCTAAGCTAGACTTTATTAAGTAACTTGCTGTTTAAATGTTAATATTATCTGCAGTATGAATAGGAAGTTGAAGTGAGTGCAGTTCTTAATGCTAGATGAAACCACATGCACCAACAAACACACAAAAAAAACAGGGAAATATGCATCAGCTAATGACATTAAGTCAATCTTCAATGTCCATGCAAGTGAATTACAAACAGACATTAAAGAGAATGTTCAGTCAGACCCCCCTTTGATGCCAGTAGCCCCCCGATTATATATTCCTGAGGACTGCATATTCAATGAGAAACAGTCCAGTTTCCTTTCTAGCATATACTGTATGTGTTTGATCACTAACTAGTCACATGCATTACTGAGTAGAGGAGAGATACTCCATTTTATTTGCTTGTTTGAGCATTTCAGTTTTTAAAAAATAGTACTTTACAAACGTAATGGCTGGGTGGGTACTAGGGTTTTTTATCTACTCGACTGTGAAATTAAATTAATAGTTGCAGTGAGAGAGAAGAAGAAAAGCAGAGCAACTGCAGTGTAGATCAAGATGAGAAATGTTGTGTCACATGCATCCTAATCAAGTTTTGAAGATTCAGCATAATCTAGGAGAAAAGAGGAAATGTGTGCTAAATGAGATGGCGGAGCAAAAACACAAGTGTGGGTCCACACTTATTTTTTGTATTAATTTTTTTTTCTTTTCACCTTTGCTTGACTCATAGTTCTGGGAATAGCAATTTCTGCCTTTGATTGGATGGTAAACACATTCTCTCTTCGGATGGTTTTGTTTTACACAGCACACCAGAGTCAGAATTACGAATTTAAATGACCATGAGAGCGATTAAGTGCAGTTTGCTGGGTTATAAAATCTATAATACAGGTTTTAAAATAATTGATTAACTATGATTCAAGCACAGCATTAGAGATTTACAGGTATATGTACACACAATATCATACATAAATCCATTTACCTTTGAAGGTAATTTAAATTTTCATGTGTTCAGCAAGTATGTACTGTAAAAACATGTTTTGTCAGGTAACCTAAAAAGTTTTTTACCTTTTATGTACATTAAAATTCTTCAATATGGCCAGATTAACCTAATTACAAAATAATGTACACTTATGAAAGTCCTAAAGATTAGATAGAGTAGAGAAAGCTCCTGCACAATTGCACAGTTTGAGGGATACACACATTTTAACAAGCAGTGAAAGTGTTTCCTATCTATTATTCTGCTGCAAAGTAGCAGAACTCCTGTCATGTTATGCATCCTGTAAATAAATCTTGTCGAAACGTTAGACATCCAAAAGGAATAAAAAGCTTGTGTGGTGTGTTAGCATCTTCCCTCCCCCTACATTGAGACAATTGATTTGTGGCTTTTCAAAATTTAAATAATGGATGGATCTGGCAGTCAATAGTGCACGGCCATTAATCTTGATTTATGTGCTGTAGGGGCCCATCTGGCTGCTCTGCACATTATTCTCAGTGGAACCCATTGAACAGAGCATTTTACACTAACTTCAAAAGTGCCAGCAGGCCAGAACATCATGCCTTTTCAAACTGACTTTTGAGCCAAGTGGATTTTAAATGCAACTTCCAAAAATTAATTGGTCATTCACTAATATTTTAATATTTTACACAAAATATTCTGTCATCATCTACCCATCCTAATGTCACCTTTAATTCATAAGACTGTTCATATGACTATATTTACCCATGGAACAAAATGTCAAGCTGCTCTTTCCATGCAACAAGAATGCATTATGATCACTGGCCATTAGGTTTAGTTGAAGTTTTGCTTGGATTACTGAATAAAATCAAATGGAATCAAATAAGCTCAAACAGAATAAATAAAATGTGAATGAATAAATGAATGCTAGCCCTGGATTTGAACGATCCACACGATCCCATTTGACACCGACAACACAGCAATTACACCATGCATTGGATGGTTCAATTGTTTACTGACAGAACTAGTTACTCAGTAGCAGTAACGTGTGTGTGTTTGTGTGTGTGTGTGTGTGTGTGTGTGTGTGTGTGTGTGTGTGTGTGTGTGTGTGTGTGTGTGTGTGTGTGTGTGTGTGTGTGTGTGTGTGTGTGTGTGTGTGTGTGTGTTTTTAACTGTTAAATCTTGGTCAGTATGGAGTAAGTAAGAGCCACAAAAAAGTTGAGGGGATAGGTCACCCCCCAAAAATTAAATTTCTGTCATCCTTTACTCACCCTTAGGTTGTTCCAAACCTGTATGAGTTTATTTTTTCCATTGAACATAAAAGAAGAAAATTTGATCAATATAGGTAAACAAAGTTGCTGGTCCCAACAGTCATCCATAGTACTGAAAAATATAGTATGGGACCAGAACTGTTTGGTTACCCATGTTCTTCAAAATATCTTTTTATGTGTTCAGCAGAAGAGAGAAATAATCTAAAATAATATTAAATATTGTCTTTTGTGTTCAGCAAAGGAAAGAAACTCATAGTAGTTTTCGGGTGATCTACCCCTTAAATTGTAACCATCTCATACAGTACAGGCTGTTTCAGCACATCTTCAATAAGCTAACTTATTTTGACTTCAAATCTATTTGAATTAATTTCTTCTCTGTGCCACAGTTTATGATCCTTTTTGGGATGCTCACATTTATTTCTAATAGCATTTTGAATTGACCATAATGTGCACTTCATTCTCTTGAATACAAATGTGGGTCGCTGACTCATATACTGTGTCACAGCATGTATTTTCTGTAGAGACAAGGATAAATACAATGACAAAGTATTGATCTGCTGAAAAGTTCTGCTGTCAGTCAAGAGGTCAAAAAACTATGATGGAAGACCTTTGGCACTGCCATACTAGCATGCTAAGGCTATTTATCAATGTAGCCTGTTTTACCACAGAAAATCAAACGTTGCATGTCAAAAGGCACAGAGTAGTTTTTAACACCACATACATAAGCACCACAGGATCTTCAGAGAATGCGATACTAATCTTAACTTTCATTATGATCCAAAAGAGGAACAAGCATAGGCTTGTTAATATGCCACAGTACATTAAAAGATATTTAGACTGTGTCAGTTTTAGCTAATGTAAGGCACCCAGCCATCACATATAATATTACTATCAAATAGTCATCTTTATTAAAAGGAGACATCTGTGCTAAATTAACTTAGCCCCAGCCAGTGTTGTTTTAGAAAATCAGAAGATAAAACAGTTGCAACTGCACATAATATTTAACAACTGTCTGCAATGCTTCTGAAATAAGTATGAATATTTGCTCTGCTAAACAAAGCGTCTCACTGTCACAAACAGAGTAAGAGTAATAAATGATAGCGAAGGGTACTGATTTGTTTGTACCACTACAGCAATGAATGCCACACAAAACAAGGCATCTCTCAGACAGACAGCTCATGAATAATATATTGCACAAGGCTGTCACGCAGTTAGTAAAAGTAGTGTACAAGCAAAAGGTGATGATTTTAGACATTTAGAGTCAACTACTTTCTCTTCCTCTGAAATTTGCTGTCTTGACTATTTGTTTGTTGTCGCCTCTGGGCTGCCTGAAATTTTACCACAAACTGATACACAGGAGAGGAACAAGCAAACAGTGCTTATGTAGTGATTTTGTGTCAACACTTTGTTTGCTATTCAGTGGATGATGACTTAGAGGTAATGCAGCTACTGTCAGACATTTTGGAAACACATACTGTAGTGAGATGGTGTGAAACTGAGACAGGAAAGGAATGAGAAGACAACTACAATGTTACACACTGCTATAGTAACTATTTACTGACCTGACATTTCTTTACCTCTCAGAAATCCAATAACCAATTCCTGTCCTGTTTCTGAGGTTACAAGTAGATACTATCTGAATTTGGGCTTGTTTGGGGCAAAAATACAAATCAAACATTCGCGTTCAATTATTACTTGTAAACAGGAGTTTCAAGCATGAAAAACTCAAGCTTAAGTCTAACCTGAGGCAATCATTCTCAGTTAAAAAAAAGAAGCTATTCCTGGCATTAACACTGCAGAGAAAGAACTCAAGACTTCCTTTCGAACTTATCCTGGTATGCTGCGTCTGAAACGAAATCCTCTTATTTTTATAATTAATCAACAGGAGACTAGATTATTATCTGAAACATTATCCCCCAGCATTATGCAAACTGAACAAAGTCTTCATCTGCCTGCGCAATGGTATTTTAATAGGCAGAATTGATGATCAAGAGGGAAAATCTGAAAAGTTAAACTAATGTACTGATGAATTATTGTTATAATTAATCAGCAGGAGACTAGATTATTATCTGAAATATTACCCCTCAAAACTAAGTGCAAACTTCATTCGTCTACCCACCTAGCCATTTTTTACCAGCAGAAGTGATGATCAAGAAGGAAGTTACACTAATGAAGAGGTGAATGGATAAATTTACAGATGCTTTAAATGCAGCCCATTTTACATTCACCTCGCGTCCCTGTGCAAGGTTTGATTGAGTTTCACGTTTTAAAGCAATGTTAAATGTTTTAAATCACTGCATTTACAGTACATACTGAATGCATGCCATTTACTGCTGTATACCATTCTTAGATGTATGCATGCTCCATGCTGGCTTAAAGCTATGCATTTAGCATACACTTTTATCAAAAACTGATGGTTACAAGCTAATGGTTATCAGGCCCTGGAGATTACACATTTGCCTTGATGCACTCACTGGAATTTAGTTTATTTGATTTAATCTCTTATATCAGTTAAAAACAGATCTATTCTGACAGGAAAATACAAATGTTAAATGTACATTACTATGCTATAATGTTTACTATAATGTTTATAATGTCTACTACACTATAAAAGTTTTTAGCAGCCATTACTTCAGTCTTCAGTGTCACATGATGCTTCAGAAATCTTACTAATATGCCAATTTCCTTCGATAACCAATGTTGACAGTTGCACTGTTTTAATATTTTTGTGGAAACTGTAATACGTTTTTTTCTTTGATGCATAGAAAGTTCAAATGCAATGTAAATGTAGATCATAGAATATCAACTATCATCAAATTTATCACTTTGTAGAAACTAGTGTGACATCATCGTGATCCTTAAAAACCATGGATAAAAATAAGCAATGTAAAAAGGAAATAAAACAACTCAGATTATTAAATACAGGTTCACGTGCAACTAGGATAAACATAGTTTGTAAAATATAAAGTCTGTGTCCTGAAGCAAAACTGTCGAGAACCATTGGTTTTGGTTGTCTGAGCTAGAGGCACTAAAAAGACAACCCTTAAAAGTCACTGCATAATTCTTCCATTGCTGTTCAGTCATTGATTGCTGTAATTTGGCCACTTACGCAGTCGTGTCATCTCTCTTGTTTTGTGCAGAGAGAGATGTGGGAGGTTTTAGAGCGCTGCCCTGATTAGGTGACCTGAACCAGGGGGAGGATGTACAATTATGTCTCGTTTGCTGAGGGCAAAATGAAGCTGAGGTTAATGGTAGGAGACAGATGGGCTTGGGGTTGAAAAGCTGCATTACTGCAGTGCTGGAAGTGAGCTAAGGTCAAACTGAAAGATGGATAAAACTTCTGTTTATGTTACTATGACGTGTGGACTGGATTTTTGACATTAAATGTTAAGTGACTACTGACCTTCATCTCCTTCTTGTTTTCTGCCCTAAAAATGTCTGAGGGTGTCACAGCATGTAAAGCACAGAGTCAGAGATGCAAACTGAGTAGGATGGTCCCAAAATACCATGCCATACTCAAGCTTTGATAAGCAAGTGGGTGCATACACATTCTCCAGACACTAGGTGCCGCTACAATAAGCTAAATTATATTCCTTTCACTTTTTTCACTTAAGAAATCTTTTTCATTGGCTAACAAGTAAATGCTAACAAGCCAAACCTTGACATCCCTGTCAATCAGCCATTGTTTTTTTATTTTTTAGCAACCAGTGATTTCAGTTCTAGGAATAAGGGATCATCATTGAATTTATAATAGAATATGTCCATAGTGCCTTCAAAAGTTTTCTCTAGTTTTGCCATGAAAATGGCCATTTAAATTCAACTTTTCTGCTTCTTAGGACAGATTTTTGTTATAATCTAAAAAAGCTTAATTTAACTGGAGCATGGTTACCAGTTAAACCCTGACCCTTGATCTGACACAACTTCACCACAAGATGGTAGTAGCTTATCACAAACAGTGATAACACTGAGTACACTGATATCAATTCTAGTCAGAAATTATCTTGTATAAGGAACTTTACACCTCATTCTGAATTTATTTAAAATCATTATTTTATAACCACAAAAAAAGGAGTCGTTTTAAGAGGAGGCGTTTTAAAAAAAAACACTAGCCGCAGGGGAAAACACTTCAGTGGACACAGACAGGGTTGTTTACTCTAGTTTATACAATAAAAGATCTTTAAAAAAATACTAATGGAGAATACTGCTACAGTACTGCAGCATTTTATCAGTTATCCTTTTTATCATTTTTGAAAGTTTACACCAAATAGGTAAACATTTTTTCATACAGTGTGTACTGCACATATTGATTCAAAATTGTTCTGATCATCCACTAGATGGCTCCCCTGACCATTTCCCAAAAGGAGACAAGAAGCAACAAGTATTATTTTATTTGTTTGCAGTCAGAACATGTAGGTCTGCACAGAATAGCAAAACAAAAGAACAGAATGCTACAGTGGTCAACACTGACTGACAATGACACAAACACTAATGAGCATTCAGGAGTAAGGATTCATGCCAATAAGATGAAGGATCAGTCTTATTTTGGACGGCCTGAAAAATGAATGACTTCCCTCCTTTCTTTTCTATTTGTGTACACTCTTTTACTGGTCAACAAAAATGCTTATTCTTTCTTACTCCTCTTCACACACAGAAAGAGACATGCTTTCTGGATGTTCTTAGCAGACACCACGTGCCTGGCAAGCCTTCTACAAAGTCTAGATAAACAAATAGCACTTATCATTTTGGCACATTCAGTTGGATAGACTATACAAAACAGATGAACAGTTTGATAAATAATCTGAAGACGCTATTTTTGGCCCCTACTGGATCAGAGCCACACACTTTTGTTAAACAAACTTTCTTTACTTGTTCCCTGAAGGGCTTGGGGTGATTTAGTACACTTAGCTCAAGTTTGTGTGGAGTCCAGTTTATCACATTAACATTTTTATTGTTGTTTTTGTAACGGATAAGAAAGATCTTAAAGTTCTGTGGACCAACATATTCTGAGATGTATGATACAAATGCATGTTTAGGAAAGAACTAATGTGCGGTAAGACAGGGTTAAGACTGTCCCTCCAATCCAACTTTAACTTAATTAGCTTTAACTAAATTAAAAGGTTTAATTTATCAACTATTCATTTCAATTTATTAGTACATTTCATTAAATGTTGCCCTTGCTCTACTTCTTTACATAGCTATTTCCACTCAGTCCAATGTTTTCTTTCATGTGCAATACACCTGCCAAATTTACCGATTACCTTTTTGTTCCAAGACTTGCTTACGCTAATCGAATTCTAGCCGAACTCACAGTAAAATTAATATCTTAAAATCTCAGCATAAAGTCAAGTCACCTATTTTTAGTTCAGTTCAATGTTGCACAATTCACCAAATTAAAAAGTCGATTCAACTATGAAGCAGCTGTATAGAAGACATTAGTGTCATTATGCATCTCAAGTTTTGTTCTCATTTGATAATTAATAAAAATACTAATTATTACTTAAGTGTCTTTTAAGTAAGAAAGGTTATTCCAACCCAGCTAATCATGTTCCAGTAGGAACAGGAGAAAGCCTGAGGTAAGGATGAGTGTTTAGATGACATAAAGCTTCAGACTCTAGCATAGAGGGGACTAGAGGAAATTTATAAGCTTGACTGTCTCACTGTTTACATTTAGATATAACAGATTCCATTATTTTTCTCATTCAGGTGTGCTACATCAAACAGGCTTGTCAAAAGAATCAAAAGCAGCTGGTGTGTGTGTTGCTGTGTTTAATGTGCACAGTGCAGCACGGGTTGGGTGTGAAGTGGAGTCGACAGTGCACTGCTCGGACAGCTCAACTGCTTAATGGATTTAGATACCAGGCGGCAGCAGCATTAAGCCCATGTCCTCTCCCTTCTACTCTTGCTGGACTGACCTGGCTATGGTTAAGCTGAACAGGTTTGAAACCGGTTCTTTTGCAGGCCCAGAGCACATGCACTCACTCTGACTGCTGCTTAGAAAAACACAGCCAGATGTCTTGGATCTCAGATGGCTTCAATAAGCTTCACTGGGTGGTTAGGGCTGCGTCTGTTGTTTTGATCATTTCAGTGTGGTCTTTTCTGTTGATGTTATGTATTATAATAGAAGTCAACACAAGGTTTTGTTATGCTGGAACCCCTCCCAAGCACTAAACAGAAAGTATACTGAAACAAGGCACTCAAGACTTATGTAATCAGTCCTGTTATTATGAATGACAATAGAGTAACACTTGGTTTATTTAGTTAAAAAAATAAAGATAATTTAAAATGTGTGAAATCCTCAACTCCATTTTTACACTTTTAGTGTAAACTATATCTATATATATATATCTATATATATATATATATATCTATCTATATCTATATATATATATATAGTTAAAGAGGTCATATGATGCGATTTCAAATTTTCCTTTCTCTTTGGAGTGTTACAAGCTCTTGGTGAATAAAGAAGATCTGTGAAGTTGCAAAGACTAAAGTCTCAAATCCAAAGAGATATTCTTTATAAAAGAGACTCATCCAAGCCCCCCGAAACGGCTCGTTCTAACACGCCCCCACATGTCTACGTCAGTATGTGGGAAGATTTGCATAACGCCGCCCAGGTGTTTACGCTAAGAAAGAAGGTGTACCTTTTATACTCATTGTAGTATTGTTGTTGCCGCCGCCGCCATGTTGTCTAGACGCTGTGTGTGTCACTGTGGAAGCGAAACTAATTTGTTTGGCCTTCCAAAAGAGGACGATGTCCGCTTCGTCATGCCTGGAGCTGATCCGTGCCGGTCGATGAGGAAATACATCGACTTTGCACTGTGGATCGCTGAATCGCCGTGGACGAAGCGGCGTCCAGCCCGGAGTTATCACATGTGGTTGCTGCAAGACCAAGGTACCCTCCTTTGTAGAATCCGCCTGCCACACCGTTCTCAAGCTGCCCGCGGCTCACTATAGACCGCGGCTCACTCAAGGCCGTGGTGTGTGACGCTGTTTCGTTGAGAAAGCGAAACTACTTTGTTTTTGCCTTCCAAAAGAAAACACGACTAGAAATCATGTTTATATCACATTTATAATGGGTTTTATGTTTACGTCTCGTCGCTCCGGCAGGACAAGGCATCTTAAAAATATGTTAAGAGGCGTAACATTTCCGCCACACGCTTGAGGCATTCGGCCAATCACAACACACTGGATAGCTGGCCAATCACAGCACACCTTGCTTTTCAGAGCGATGAGCCTTGTAAAAATCAACGCATTTCAGTAGACGGGGCATAGAGGAGAAACAATAATGTACAGAATGTGGTAAATATTGTGTGTTTTTAACCTTAAACAGCATAAACACACTTCATTATTACACCAAATACACAAAACAATGTTCTTTTTAGCAGCATCATATGACCCCTTTAACAGTAAAAATACGCCACAAATAGTAGTAAAGCTTCCCTGACAGAGTCTTTCACACATTTACACATTTCTAAAGAATCTTAGAAAACCAGAAAAGGTACTGGTAGTTTATAGATATTTCCCATTTCCTTTAACTCTAAAACACAACGCAATACACAATTCAAAATATAGTCAAAACGCTTGTGAAAAATTCCTTCAAACAGCACAGAGTTTTGTGCAGATGCTTTCAATCAAAGCGACATACATAACATTTTCAGTTCATGCATTACCCGGGATCGAACCCATGATCTACTGTTTCAGCAAGAGAAACAAAATTCACATGTATTTGACAGATACATGTAAATCAGTGCAACTCAGACTGCATTCAAAGCATACATTTGATCAGTTCTTGCATTCCATGGGGAATTAACCCATGACTTCAGCATTGTTCAGTGCACCATTCTTCTGTCTGAGCTACAGGAACACAAAGTCAGGGAATAAAATGCATATGACCATTTTAATCTCTCCTACTTTTTCCCAGAAGTTAACCTTCACAGTAATGTCAAACAATTCTGCCTGTATTGTTTGAAACTGTAATCCAATTTGACCTGTCTGGGATGGCTTCAAGATGTTTTATTCCAGTAATAAATACAAGAATTTTGTCAGCTGGTGCCAATTTAGGTCACATTGTTTTATCGGTGCCCCTGATGTGACCTGGTTCACTTCCCATTGGTTACCCAGTCTAATCCTCCCCACTGCAGTGGTCATACTCCCATCATGTGGCCTCCTTGTCCTGCCAGATGCCTCACCATCACCACCCAAACTACTACAGCATCCATCTCATCTTTTGCATTCATTCTCCTGCTCTTGCGGATTTCTCTCTTCCCACCTCCCACTCTCTTCTGACATATTTTTCTTTATGAAAATAGATACAGGAACAGCGATAAAAAGCCCAGATCGATGGAATGACCAAAAGAGTCAAAGAAAGAAAATACAAAGACCCCCATAATATTACTTAAAATATATCACAAGTTGTATAAATGACAAAAACAGCTCACAAACTCAGACAAAAGATTCTGGAAACTGAAGGGAGTGAGAGTTTATAGAGAAGAGTTACTCAGAATCAGTGTCAACGCTGATTAGATCTTTCCGAAGACGCACTGAGGAAACGGCCGAGTACTTCACAAAGGCAGGCTCACAATAGCTGACAATTTATGAAAGCTTTTGTTTTGTGATGTTATTATAATGGCTTCACCTGAGTCTACAACAATGATTCCTCCCCATGAATGTGCGATAACATCATGTATAGGAAGTCAAGAGCATTTGCAGGGCCTCAGAGTGGCGCAAGACTTAAATGGAATAAGGTGACAATGCCAGGCTCCTTTCACTTCCTGCCCACCCACTGGTAGGTTCAAACACTGTACATAAGGATCTTATCAGCATCGGCTTCCCTTATAATTCTCCTGTATTAAACTCTACAGAGAGCAGTTACACAGTTCTGCCGAAGTTCACCTTAAATAATGAAAGAACTTTTATTAGCCAAGATCTTGATTCTGAAGTACACATAAAGGGAAATAATTAATATATTTCACATTTACATATTCCAGGTTAAGAATTTGAATGTTACACCCAGATATTTCTTTAGGCATTACATGGAAACACACCTGTAAGGAAATTATGTGTGCAGATATCAAGACCGGAGGACAATATGTTTCTCAATTATCTGAGTCATTTTGTAGGAGGTGTTTTCTTCTGAGGAGCCTCTTTATAAAAAAATATCAGAGAAAGTATTTTCTATTTTATTAAAAAGGGCCAATTAATGCATTAACTATTAGGGTTTCTTTTGTTAAAGTTTTTTATTATATTTGTTAAAGTTAGTTAGTAGGGTTAATTTGCTTGGATTTTTAGTTAGCTCAGGCCTACAGATACAACATTTGATTTCAATTCTGTATCAGTAAACAAAAGTTAACAAAGGGAAACTTATTGTAAAGTGTTACAAAAAAACATTTTACAAAAATTACATTTTTCATTTTATAACTGCTTTATTTAAAAAAAAAAGCCTCATTTTGCAGGTACATTTGTCTTGGTTTTTTCCTTGCATGAGATGTTAAACAATGTAGACATGCCATATGAAATGGTCACAATAAGTCACCTAAGTGAGTGTCATTCCTCAGACATTTAGATGACTGCAGACAGGATGTACTATGAAATCATTTACTGTGGATAAATAAGTAGCACAGCTTGTACCAGGTTCCTCAGACAACGCTCAATGAGTCACTGAACACAGCCACGCAACAAGGGCCGAAGGACAGCCTCTCTGATTTGTATAATGCTGATGTGATGTAAAAGTGATGACATCTGTGATTTAACCAGGTTTCTATATTGCAAGTTACTGAGATCTCTAAGAAACTCTGAAATTCCCACAAATGTCTGTCCAAAACCTAAACCATTACATTTAACACCATCCGCACCTTCTCTGTAACTAAGCTGAGAGACACTATGTGTCTACAGAATATAGGCTTAAGAATCCAAAAGTTCACACATCTTCATGTCTGTGTGCTTGACACAGTGCACTTTGCAAACAAACACAAGATTAAAGCTTAAAAGTCTTTAAAAGATTAACACAACAGCAGTCTGACGACATTTAGCCTGTCATTGGTTTTAAAACAGTTACCTCATTCGCCCTGATGAAACACTGAACAATCTGTGACACTCCCTCATTCTGTGTAGTAAGGGTAAAGCCCATACAGATGAATAATATTATCAGGAGCTGTTAATTACAGGTGATTTCTCCAGTTCTCCATGAACAGTGACTAATAGATGAGGGAGAGACGTTGAAAAGAAATGAAGAGCTACATAAATAAGAAATAAAAAATATATTTAAATATATATATTTATTAAAAAAAGATAAGTTGTATATAAAAAGTTGTCTATCTCATTATATTAAGTAAACATGTAGTTTTAGCCCATTATTAGTAAATCACAATCAACAGCACTAAGCAAAAATACTTAGGAGAATAAAGAAATAAGCGGAGAAATGGATATATAAATAGGAGGGTTGTTCTGCCATTGTGTGGTATCAAGAGGGCTTCCTTCTCAACACCTGCAGAGAAAAAGGAGGACGCTGGGAGTGGGGAGAGAGGTGGAGAGGGGAGCAGGACAAAGGAGAGGAGGGTTTGAACAATGGCAAGGCCGGTCAGTGGAACTGCAGCGAGACAGAGAGTCTGCCGGCCGCGACAGCCGCCCTGCCCTGGGGACAGCCAAAAGATCCACACAGGAAGAGGCTTCACTCCTCTGTCCAGAACACACACCACAGGCAAAGAACAATAGAGAGGAGATCCCCTCCAGAGAGAACGCATTTGATAAGTCTATCCGAGGTCCTACAGAAACACAAGGTCAAAGTGCAATACAGGACAGTGCATGTAATTACATGTGGCAAATAATGGCCTTCTTTCAGACTGGCCTGGAACATACAAATAAAATCATATTAGATCATTTTTAGATTTACGATTTTAAGCTTAGATTTAGAATTTTGGGTGTTGGGCGTAAGCAAAATCGGAAGGAAATTAATTGTAAAAGTTTTATCCATTATTTTGGGTCACAGTCACCATTCTTTTCTATATTTTATATTGTTTATAGTCAAATAAGTTTTATATTTTATATCGCATAATAGAAAAAAAGCAACAACTTTGAAGGATAAGAATGAATTTCAATGTTGGATGCAGATTTACTTTTCTCAACCTGAAGATATAACATTGAACGTATACTAGAATTATAGGAACTAATAGAAGACTGGAGAACAATGTTTCTGTCATGTGTTCTATCTCAGATCATATTTTCTGAGGCATTTTGTATGGATGTGACAAGGGTGCTTTCTCCAGATTTTTAAAAACAATTCAGAGAAAATAACAGAGAGTACAAAAAATACAAGTAAATAAATATTACAAAACATAAGGTCAAATAGTGTGTAAAGCATATATTTTCTAAAATAACAATATACTGTAAGTATTTTCCATTATCTATGCCTCATGCAATAAAATTAATTGTAGACACTATAATTCAGAAATATGGGATCAGTGTTTGTTAGGGCCTGAGCACTGTGCTCGAATACTCATGAAACTTTGCATACGCACCAGAAGCAGCGAAAATTTTCATCTGATATGAGTTTCAGAAGTGGGTGCTGCAAAATGGCTCAATAGTGCCACCTATACAATTGTAAATAAAAGTTTCCATCGAGCTATGTTTCACATACATTCAGTAGACATGTAACACACCAATCCCTACAAAAAAGTCCCCTGGTAACAAGTCCAAAACCCAAAAAGATGTATGTTATTTTGAATTTTCTTGGCAAGTTTTGTGCTATTTTTGCCATTTTCAGTCATTGTATTTGAATAAACTCCTCCTATAGATTTAAACCGATCAACACCAAATTTGGTCAGTGTAATTTAAAGCCCATCGTGTTTTGCCATGGAAAAGAAAGTTGTTGTAACTCAGACATACAATGTCTGATCTTCCCCAAACTTCACACATTCAATAAGAGTTCTTGCCTGGCAACAGGAAATTATTTGTTTTCCACTAACTTAAACATGCAATGTCCAATCTACACTAGACTTCACATGTTTGGTAAGAGTCCTGGCCTGAAAATATCTTAAGGACATTATTCAGTTATCATAGTGCCACCTGCTGGCAACAGGAAATGACTTGTTTTCCACTAACTTAGGCATGCAATATCCAATCTGCACTAGACTTCACATGTTTGGTAAGAGTCCTGGCCTGAAGATATCTAAAGGACAATATTCAGTAATAATCATAGCCCCACCTGTTGGCAACAGGATATGTCATGTTTTACACTAACATGACTCAAACATACCATGTTCAATCTGCACCAAACTTTATATGTTTGATAAAAGTCCTGGCCTGAAGACATGCCAATATTCAGTTATAGTCATGGCGCCACCAACTGGCAGCAGGAAGTTTGGCACGTATAAATGTCTTTGACATATTTCCCCTATATTTATCACTTTAAATGCATATTGCCGATCATTTGCTGTTTTCACCACCGAGAGGCGGTGAGCCCATGTGCGCAATGCTGCTTGCAGCTTTAATTTATTTAAATTAAACAACACAGTAAAAACTGTAATAATATGAATTATTATTATTCTAATTTTCTAGATTTTAAAATTTAATTTCTTCATGTGATGGCAAAGCTGAATTTTCAGCAGCGATTACTCCAGTCTTCACTGTCACATGATGTTTCAGAAATCATTGTGATATGCTGATTTTGTGCTTAAGAATTTTCTCTTATTATTAACAATCTTTAACAACTAGAAAGTTCAAAAGTACAAAATTTTTTTTTAAACAGAAAATGTTAAGAATGAAAAAGTCTTTACTTCTGATCAATTCAATGCATTCTTTCTTAATGAAAGTACAAATCTCTCTCTTTCTAAGAATACTACTCCAGTTTTGAACAGTATAGTGTAGATGAATAGACAAGACTTCATCCTGATTAATAATGAAATCTGCGTAGTTAAAATGAGTCACTTTGTCACTTAAATTTACTTAAACTATGTCTTTCATTCTTAAAAACATTGTCTTGTATGCAGTTTTTATTTTCAATCTCACATTTTTTTCATTTATCCACAGCAAAAATCATCAAATCATAGTGATGGAAATACAGTGTACAGGAAATTGCAGAAATACAGCTGAAATGTCCCAAATATTTTGTTTGGGATGTGGTCAGCATATGAGTCAGCATAGCTGGTCTCGAGTGACGCCGGGGCTGTAGGGGTCAGATGCAATGTACCATATTGACATATCATGTATACGCACAAATGTAAACATACACATACAAACAAACACAAAGAATTGATTCATCCATTGGTAACAATGGGCTTTTCATCACTACTGTGAGCCATCTCTCACCCAGCGCCATCTAGGCTTGAAGTGACTTACAAATAAAGTATGTGATTTAGGAAACAGAGACTTATGTCCGCATGCATAGTGGAAAGCAGTGTGAACAATTGTAATCCCTTCTTTCCTGTAAAACAGCCATTTCTCATCCTGACTGACGTCTGTTGGATGGCCGCAGTGTGGTGGATGCTTCCCTATCACTTTCATTATAGGTTATTTGATGCAAATAGAGGAACCTGGTCACAATGGGCATAAACGGGCATTCGCATGTAGAGACCGGTAGAAAAACTAGACTTCTAACTAGTCAGCTGAGGAAAACTTGTTTATGGAAGCATTTGAGTGATGACGTTGGAAAGCTGTCTGGTTCTGCTTTTGTGACAACCACAGACATTAAGTGTAATCACTTTTATATTGCTATTTTTTTTAAGCTAATAAATAAAAATTATTGGAGTTTGTTTTAGAAAATACCATTTCAGTTTTTATCCTTCAAAATTTCATGTTTAATACAGTGTGTTACTTGGTGTTTCTTTTGTAATTAATTATGAAATTTACTCAAATTAGTACACCTCATTTTTTATTTTTTTGGATTGTAAAACAAAAAATAACCAATAGCATGCCAAGCTATGAATTAATTTTAATTTTAATTACAGCCAGATATGAATTTCTTGGCCTAAAGGCATAGAATTAAAAACACCTGCACCAAAATGATGTGTATAAATATTACAGTAAAATGAATAACTATAAATTGCTATTAATTAAAAATGTTTTTTAAATGGTTTATATATACTGTATATGTAAACTTGAGAATTTGATGTGATTGGTTCAAATGCATACAGTAGTGTGTTTATTTAAACATAAACATGTTCCACATGGCTTTAATATGGAAAACAAGGTAACACCAAATGGACATGTGGAATAAATTTATATTGAACTAAAAAAAAAAAAAAAACTTGCTCAATTTCAGAAGACCACCACATGTTACTAGAATTTCTTTTTTTGTTTGCCTAAATTAACTTTTCCTCCTCACTAACTCTGATGCAACACCACAAGCAGTTTTGGTTCCTTTATCAGTTGTCAGTCTCTGAACCAGTTTGTACCGGAGAGGCCTGAGTCCTGTGTAAACTGATCAAAGCAGCTTTGCTGTCAGTTCTACATTGCTCCTCCTGTCACTATAGAAACTTACAAACACCCACCCACACACACACACACATACACATACACATACACATACACACACACACACACATATTGCTTCCACACAGTCTATTCACCTCAAAGTTCCCTGCCCTGAACACAGAAAGGAAATGGGTGGGAGAGAGAGAGTTAAGCATTTCATACAGCACACAAGACAGACAGTACAATTAATATTTAGCCATAGTAGACCTAAACAAGCATGTTACCATAAAAGGAAAAAACACGGAAATGAAAGCTGACAGACGAAAAAAAAAATTGTGGTTTGCTTGAACGGAAAATTGGATGCAAGCTGACATTGAATAACTCAAACATTAAGCACATTGCAGTGTATGTCTTACAACAATATCATGTTGCAGTTCATTGTGTTACTGAACTCCCACAGCTGCTCTAGTTTAAAGGTTATAATAATAGGTCATACTTCACACAACCTGTAACAATCACGTTTTAATTATGTGTGTCTCTCCAACATAGCCAGCTTTGGCAGGTGAATGTATACATGAGAAATTCCCTCTTGGCAGTGAAAGAGAAGAGGTAAGACGTTGGGCTCTGTTGTCTAGACCTTACATGACCGCCAGGTAGTCAGATGTCAGATGACGCATTCCCAGCCCATCAGAACTGGTTTGAGCCAGTACAGTGACCGATCTGAGCATTAAGATTAACAGGCATCCACTGATCTTCCCCTCTGCCATCCCTAATCCTAAACCATGCCAAGAGTCTGACAAAACACCTGAATGTACAAAATTACTTATCGCTATATATAAAAAAAAATAAAAAAAAAATAAAAAAAATGACACACAGGAGGATTGGTAAAGCTTCTTATCTACACACCACGGTAAGGTAATACACCTCTAACAAACACGGCTGAATCTGCCAGAAACTGGTTCACGCCGGTCTGATAATCTGCAAAGCAAAGAGACAAGCCTGAATGAAAGCTAACCAGACCTTGTGGTGAGTGACAGGTGCACCCATCCTGCAAAACAGCCCAAAAGTGAAAGTTAAAAAACAAATACCCCTGAGAGCTAATAAAAAATGTATTGCTGACGATAATATCTTTTACAACTCTCAGGATGACTGCTGGGTTTGTGGGTAACACTTTGCTGCAAGTGACTAGTTTTTAGATTAAACACAACAGCAATGTCAAACTCTGTTGAAATTCTACTGTGCCTTAACATTTCTACTGTAAACAAGGCAGTATCTACTTTGTACCCAATTTAGCCCTGAGGGTACATATTAGTAACTTAATGGTACAAATAGTACCTTTTGAAAGAGTAACACCCCAGTGACAGCTTTTACCCTATTGAGTGTGAAACATGGGATCAATTCTATGGACCCATGGGTCCAGGAAAACCCAGAATTTCTTCATTTTATTTAAAAAAAATATGAAGTCAAGAAAGAGAAGAGAGTCCAAAAGTTTAGTTAATAATTTATTATACAAACAATGAAAAATAATATTGTGAAAAATGCATAACTGGTGTTATAACATTGTGACAAATAAATAAGTGGCCGTTGAGTGTTAACACTTATCACAATATTAAACTGGCATAGACACAAGGCATAGGCAGTTTTCAGGCAATATAACTTCTGTCTCCAGTCATAGTTCTTGTGCACAAATACACCTATAAGGTGCAGGAGTTCGTGATAAAGTCCATTTTTAAAATGCATAGAGTTCACGAGACTTTTATTTCACTTCATGATGCACGAGGAGTTCAGCGTGCTCCCGCCGCGGGATTCCTTCACTCTGAGCGCATCCACAGTTCCATATCCCGTGCGTCCCATCCTTCATGAAAGGGCTCGTGTCATTTACGAGGCTGTCCTTCATCTCGTGTGGTTTCTTCTCTGCTACTCTGGACGTATTTGTTATCGCCAGGTTGTAAATGTCAACGGCAGTCTGAAATAAACGACCATGCAAACGCGGGTCAACGCGTGAAGTCGCTCAACGCAGCTTCAGAAAGTGTCGCACCATCCCCGCGATCCGCAGGAACTTGTCCTTCTTCCTCTGCTTGAGGGACATCAGAGCTTTGGCCGTCTCTTCGGGGTCGTGCGCAAAGGAAAAGATGCTTCTCACTCTCTCCTCGGCTTTCATGTCCCCAGTTTTCTGGAAGAGTCTCATGAGCGCGTCCTGGTTGACGTTCTCGAAGATGTTGGCCACCGCTCGCTTGCGGTTCGCCGTGTCAAACTTGTTGCCGTGGATCGAAGGGCAGACTCGGCGAGATTCTGAGTACATGTTGGTCGACATCTTGCGGCTTTGGTGTTGTTTAGCAGCGTTGGAGTCGCCAACTTGACCGGTCAGAGCCGCTTTGGTGGCTGTGAGTCGAGTGAGGAGTTTACAGTGAGGCCACGCTCTTTATAGAGCGACAGCGCCGGTCCCGCTTACGGAAATGACTTCATCAGCGCTGCCTGCCCACAGGAACGCCTTCCCGTTTGCAGCCAACTATTATTTCGCCAACATGCCTCTAGCTCTGGAAATGCCAGCAATTATGGATGAGAGCGCTGACGACATGAGTGCGCAAGGTTTATCACAAACGGAGTTTTTTTCTGCCTGACATTACATTTAAGAAATATTAGATAATAGCTTTTCATTTAGATCTTACCACATTTTGTAGGAATGCGGTAGTTTGGAGATGTCTGGGAACCCTAAAATCTGGTGAAAAGTCTGGTGCCCTATGCAAGATATGACCTCACTCACTGAAAAAAAAAAGAAGAAAAAAAAAACCGCATTAAAAATTTTGGGGGTCAGCAAGGTTTTTTTTTTTTTTTGTTTGTTTGATTGTTTTGTATTCGTTTATCCAGTAAGGACACCATGTCATAAATCTAACAAACCCCATCATTTGATTGGTCATTTCATACATAATAACATTGTCTGCAAACAATACACATTACTGTACTGTACTTTCGTGACAAAAACTCACTTGACTCTCATCATATTTCTGAATAATTATGGTGTCATCACAATGGTGTTCTAATTAGGTGTTATTAACTGTATTAACCTGTATAACAAATTCTTTACTAACTATGCCATGGATGATGTAATAGGCCTATTTATATGTATGTTTAAAAGACTGATGCAAGGCTTTGAAACAAACATCTATATTATTACATTGTCTATGCTGTAGTTTTACAGTCACCTGTAAATGGACAGTAGAACCCAAAGTTTTGTCTTTTTAACTAGTGCTCTTCAAAAACTGCTTTGCTTGATTACAAGATAGTTAGTTTAAACTAACTAAAATGACTGGGAACTTGAGAAAATGAGAAGGCATTCCAGTGAAAATTATAAATAGCCACTTTTCCACTTTATCTGATAATTGCTAAATCGCTGGGGAATAACACAGCAAGGAATTAATTTTTGCATGCATAAGAAACTCTGTATAAACAAAACTCAACACACATCCTTGTGCACTCTGTTTATTCTCTGTCTGGTTTGCTTTAGAGCAATTCCCTTTGAACCGTCATGGTGGAAAACAAGCAAGTCAGACAAAGGAATCTGTAAAAAAAAAAAAAAAAAATCCAGGTTCTGCAGTGGCATTTTATTTGGCCTCCAGAGACTCCCCAAAAATGTGCCATTGTTGCAATAATCTTGTGGAATGCCCGTTACTTGGCATCCATTGTGAGTGTGTTGCGAAACAGGATACCCTCTTTCTAAGGCTGGCATAACTGTTATGACTGGAGTCAAGGAGGATGGGAAATGTGTGGAAAGAGACGCCAGGAACATGTCATAAATATAAGCAGAGAGTTCTCCACAGTCTTGCACACAGAGCACAATATGACCTTTTGACATGGAAAAGGAAGCATTGGATTGAGAGCCTAGTCCTGCCCTCTCAAACACAGCTGAATGTACTTTATCAATCCTAACAATGGGGAAACTAAATTTAACTTGGGTCAAAGGTAACATCAGCTGGTCTGCCTGAAGGAGAAGTAGTTCCCTCCCCTGCACACGCCTGGAGCCAGTTGTTGATTAAAAGAGTAAACTCAGTCTTCCCTATATGCCCACTTAACCCTGAGAACCCTGACACTTTATTTGTTTTATTTGAAGTCCATTAATAAGTAAATGTGTTTTAAACAGAAAAAAAAAAAAAAATATATATATATATATATATATATATATATATATATATATATATATATATATATATATATATATATATATATATATATATATATATAGAGATAGATAGATAGATAGATAGATAGGTAAATAATAATATATAAATAAATAAATAATATAAATAAATAAACTTATAAAATAACCATAGTGATCAAACTTCTAAAATTCAATTCATAGAGATGAACAGCCAGCAGTTTCTGATTACATTGCCAGTCTGTCATTGGCTGATCATACTGAAGCCCATAAAACTTCAAAGCAGATGAGAAGCAAACACTGTGAGCAATAAAGAAGAAGAAAATGAAGTAGTTTTACACATGAAGACATTTTATTTACTGTGCTGTTTCCACTGACATTATGCGATTTGCAGACAAGCACAATAAATGTTCAAACTGGAGATGAGGATTGCCATGTTAACAGATGATAACATTTGTTGTGGCTGAATTGCACAGATTTATTGTGTCTGGAATCATGACTACATTATTTACTGTTTTATAAATGTAGCTTTCTGCTTTCATTTCTGTAGAGAATGAGGTCATGCAACAACACAAACAGTGACGCAGTGTTCACTGTATGTAACTGATGCTTAATAGTAAAAATTGAAGGAAGCAGCTGTGAAGATGTTTTTAAAAAATGGCATTTACCTCAGTGTGCTGTATGATGTAAAGAATGTTGTTCTTTGTTTTCTTCCCTTCCTGCATGCTTTGCTTAACTAAGCACAGTGGGGCCAGAGTCTTCAGCTTGTCGGATATGACAGCATTGGTCCCTGGAGCAGATGACTTGATATGCTAAAGCAGACCAACATAGCACATTACCAAACTTCATTTAATTTTTATACTCTGACAATTAATTATTGATCAAATGTTGTAATGCAGTCATCATAATTTAATTTTTGCCTATGAAAAAAAAGTCTGAAACAAGAAAGACAAACAAAGTGACCTAGTATTTTTAATTCAGTGCATTATAAATGTTCAAGACTTTAATTTTAATTTTAATTTACTACAATAACTCAGACATGAAATGCCATTCATTCTTTGCAGTTTAGAAGTTGAAGCCTGATTTTTTTTTTATTTTTTATTTTTTTGCTTTGGCCAAATAAATGGATGAAATGAGCAATAATAGCGAACCAGAATATACATGCATTTTAATTTGATTAGTCTATGTTAAAATCCATGTTTTATCATTTATTTGTAACACTGTGTTGCCATATTGTGTAAATTGTATAAACTATAATATAAAACATAAACATGCATACTCAGCAGCACACACATTGTGAAGAATCCTTTAGCACAATTCTCAGAAGCATTAGCACTGTTGCTATAATAACAGTTGTATAATGGCATCCGGGCATTGGAGTCAAATCTGCCCACAGGGGAGTGTCTGTGGCAGGAGATTCCAGTATAATTATTCAACTTGTTTTTATAGTATCATTTGCATCTGTGTGTAGAGATGCAGCATTTGAACAAGCTGTCAGTCACAGTATTGATTTTTTTCCAAAATCTTTCATTCAACTTTTAGAGATATTATTTAAAATAAAAATCATTTTAAAGATTTTAGGACTGAACTCACCAACCATTCAAACCACAGGCCTCCACAGGTCTTCCAAACCCACAACTATGCAGCTTGATCTAATAGCTCAACATTTGTTAGTTTACAGACTCACAAATAGCACCTTTTAATCATGCCTGCTAGAGGCCGTTTACAGGAAGATGTGAGATTAACGGTAATAATTTTTTTATGACAGCCTGATTCCGGGACTCAAGTGCTGTGTTTTGCAATCACAGTTTTGGCACTGAGCTTCATGCATTCACAGTAAAAGACAAAGAGTTGGTGTCTAACAGTTTTTTAAACAGCCATATACTTCTAGTCATGTCTTGACCTATCATAAACAGTAAAACCAGAGTTTGATCAGCATGGGAGGGCAGCTTCTTAAGAAAAAGCAATTAAACAGGCATCTAACACCAAAGGCGCTATGGCTGGTAGCCCGCCAGTACTGCTAAATCGTGGCCCAAATACCATTCCCATTCCTCTGTTGTTTTTGCCTGGCTAAGATTCAGGCCAAAATCACTACGGAAACGGAAGTATCCTGGCCATATTAGGAGAGAAAAGCCATTGGAGATAATATTACCCAAACATGAACAATATCTTAATAAACTGTTTCACACACACTTGTCTGACCCCATTCAACATTCCTAAACCTCATCTGAAGGATGTGTATTAACAAAGAGCCTATATGATTTGCCAAATATAAACTATTTGTGACCCTGGACCACAAAGTCAGAAGGGTAAATTTTTTGAAGTTGAGATTTATTGCATCACATGGAAGCTGAATAAATAAGTTTTCCATTGATGTATGGATTGTTAGGATAGGACAATATTTGCCCGAGATACAACTATTTGAAAATCTGGAATCTGAGGGTGCAAAAAAATCTAAATATTGAGAAAATCACCTTTGAAGTTGTCAAAATTAAGTCCTTAGCAATGCATATTTCTAATCAAAAATTAAGTTTTGATATATATTTATGGTAGGAAATTTATTAAATGTCTTCATGGAACATGATCTTATCCTAATGATTTTTGGCATAAAAGAAAAATCTATAATTCTGACCCATACAATGTATTGTTGGCCATTGCTATATATATACCCATGCAACTTATGACTGGTTTTGTGGTCCAGGGTCACTTTTTACTTGATGTACATTTAATTTTTAATTTTAATAAGAATAATAATTTTCCTATTAAAAAAGTTCACTTCAGACAAAAAAAAAAAAAAAAAAAAGATTTAAATTTCTGAAATGAAATTCTAAAACAAATGTATGGAAACCTATTTTCACCACATGAGAAAAAAAAACATCTTGATTTTATAAGTCATAATTATTACTTTAGGTTTAAATTATGAGAAGTATTAATGACCATTTTGATTTCATGGTGATTTATGAAAGAACCAAAAAAAAAAAAAAAACTTCAAATGTTTCTGGAATAATCCATAATGATTTTTATACAACTGATTAATCCAGAGTTTGCATAACCTACACATAACTAGAGTGTTCAACAAGGGCACAGAACACACTAGAGTGGCCACTGGCACACTACTAAGACCGACAGCTTGAGTTTCCCCACACTTCCACATGCACGCTCAGCATACAGGGACAAGCCCGAGCATGAGGATTACATGAGTCATCAACACTGCTCCCACACAGGCACCCAGGCAGCATTACGCACTAAACTAGCCAGAACCGGATAAAGCACCACCCCTTCCCTATCTGCCAGTGTCTTGCCCTCAGTTTCTGTTTCCCTATCTCTCTCATTCTTTCAACCACTCTTTTCATTGAGCGTGATATCTCAAAGTCAGATGACAGCCTGACCCCATGTGTCCTCACAGGCCGATCTGAGTTAGCACCGTGAGCTATAGCTTTAGGTCACAGTGTCAGGCACAGACAACTCTCTCTTTCTCCCTGGGTGGTTTCAGTGTCCTGTTCCACAAAGCCCCTCACTTGCTTAAATACCTCACACCAAGAGACGCTTGCTCTGTACTGACCATTCCGCTCGCCTTTCTGATTACTCTGGATCATGAAGTGGTTATAGGCAGAAAAGTGCTTTAGCACAACAATGCTGACATAGTACAGTATATTACATCACCCTGTCCTGGAGCAAATTGTTCTAAGCAAATTGTTCATACTCACAAATGACAATAAAACTGGGTTAAGCTCCATTTTTACAGAATCTGTGACATCATTGTCAATTACCACAGAAAATCATTTCAACAGTCAGTGTGTTACAATGTATGAAAGCCCGTTTCCGCCACTGAATAAAAAATATTTACAAAAAAAAAAAGGTTATTGCGACTTTTTATTGTACAATTCAGACTTTTTTTCACAGAATTGTGAAATATAAACTTGCAATTGCGAGTTATAAAGTCTGAATTGCGAGATATAAACTCTTAACTCTGACTTTTTGTTCTCAGAATTGCGTGATATAAATTCACAATTGTGAGTTATAAAGTCAGAAATATAATATAAATTATATATATTGTGAGTTATAAAGTCAGAAATATAATATAAATTATATATATTGTGAGTTATAAAGTCAGAAATATAAAGTCATAATTGCAAGATAAAAACTCTCAATTCTGACAATTTTTCTTGCAATTGCGAGTTTATATCTCACAATTCTGAATTGTGAGATAAACTCACAATTGCAAATTATAAAGTCAGAATTGCACAATATAAAGTCAGAATTGCGAGTTAAAGTCCAGTTTTTTGGGGGAGTGACACTGATATGTTTTCAGAATTGCGAGTTTATATCTCACAATTCTAACTTTATAACTCGCAATTGCGTGTTATAAAGTGATAATTGTGAGATATAAACTTTCAAATTTGAGAAATAAAGGCATAATTGTGAGTCAATTGAAAAAACTTGCAATTCTGAGAAAAAAAAGTCAGAATTTTGAGTTTATATTTTGCAGTTCTGACTTTATTTCTCAGAATTGCGACTTTATGTCTTGCAGTAGTGAGTTTATATCACGCAATTCTGACTTTATTTCTCAAAATTGCAAGTTTATATCTCACAATTATGATTTTTTTTAACTCGCAATAGTGAGTTTATATCATGCAATTCTGATTAAAAAGGTAAGAATTGTGAGATAAAAAGTTGCAATTAAAATTACTACTTTATTTTTTTTCAGTGGCGGAAACAGGCTTCTATAACAATGTGTGTGTAGGACAGTCATTAAAAAGAATAAACTAGAGATACACAAAGTTATTTCCGTATTATGTCCAATAACCGATAAATCCATACTACGTACTACGGAAAACAAATTAAAGAACAATAATATTGAAATATCGAAAAATTAGTAAATACTTTTTTTAATTAAGTGCTATATTATTTAAATCTTAAAATAAGTTAAAAAAAGTTTTTTAATCAGATATTAGGCATATAACTGATATGGTACCAATATATTGTGCATTCATAGGATAAAAGTTTAAAAACATTATTATAATGCAAAAATTATGACATTTATATATCATTAACTATCATGTGCACTTGGTTAGAGTTTTTTATGTTTTTGAAAGAATTCTCCTATGTTTAACAAGGCTGCATTTAATTGATCAAAAATACAGTAAAAATACTAATATTGTAAAATATTAACACAACATTACATTTTTCTATTTTAATATAAAGTTATTATTATCAATTTTAAAAATGGTTATGCTGTTTAATACATGTTTGGATGGCTTTGATAGTTTTTTACACTTCTTTGACTAGAATGTTCTCAGTATAGAAAGTTCTAAAGAACAGCATTTATTTGAAATATAAATCTTTTATACATTGTACGTGTCTTTACTGTCATTTTTTGATCAAATTAAAGTGCCCTTGCTGAACAAAAGTATTAATTTCTTTAAAAAGAAATAAATAATCACTGACCACCATATCCTTTGAAAGGAACTGTATATCATTTTGTTGAATTATTTATTTATTTTTTTTATTCGATTTAGTGTAGTAGTTTTTTTATTATTTATAATTTGTGGGATGGGTAGAGTTACTTCATTAATATTATTATTATAATTTTAAATAAAAAAAACCTTCTGTGGTGCATCACAACTGCTACTGTTTCTTATCACTGCTTTGGAGACTCATTGTGTTGTGAACACTACCAGGAGTGTTTACACTGTATATGGTAAGAGTGTCACCATAGTATCTGGTCTCCACGAAGCATTGCCTAAATACAACTGAGCTAAAGCATGTGTTGACTTTGAAAACAGTTTGGCGCACTCTTAAAAAAATCATTCAGAATCTGTGCTCTTAAATTACAAACAGGAAATTCACAGAAACGTAATAGTTTGTCACAGTCACAAACATAAGCAGAGCATGCTTTGAAAGCAAACTGCGTCATTGCGCTGCCACATTGACAAACATTCTCCAAATGATCCTCATTATCGATGAGTAAACCATGACTCCTGTTAGCTAAATTGAGATTAGCACTAGCCTATCGCTGAAGGCCTAGTAGTTTGTGTTCACATACTGCTGTCCAAACAGGAAATCATTTGCATGGGCAAAGAATTACTTTTCAAAGCTTGTGGTAGTGTTTACCGGACCTATTTTTGTCTGTTTCAAGAACCAACAAGTGGCAGATGCATTGAGCCAATACGGTGTTTCCCAAGATTGTGATCTCTGTGTGTACACAAGTGTGGGATCTTAATTATTTTAGATGGAAACTGTTGTTCAGTTGATTCCCCCACGGATTCCTTAACTATAGTTACAAACCCGATTCCAAAAAAGTTGGGACACTGTACAAATTGTGAATAAAAACAGAATGCAATGATGTGGAAGTTTCAAATTTCAATATTTTATTCAGAATGCAACATAGATGATATATCAAATGTTTAAACTGAGATAGTGTATCGTTTTAAGGGAAAAATAAGTTACTTTTAAATTTCATGGCATCAGCACATCTCAGAAAAGTTGGGACACGGCCATGTTTACCACTGTGTGGCATCCCCTCTTCTTTTTATAACAGTCTGCAAACGTCTGGGGACTGAGGAGACAAGTTGCTCAAGTTTAGGAATAGGAATGTTGTCCCATTCTTGTCTAATACAGGCTTCTAGTTTCTCCACTATCTTAGGTCTTCTTTGTCGCATCTTCCTCTTTATGATGCACCAAATGTTTTCTATGGGTGAAAGATCTGGACTGCAGGCTGGCCATTTCAGTACCCGGATCCTTCTTCTACGCAGCCATGATGTTGTAATTGATGCAGTATGTGGTCTGGCATTGTCATGTTGGAAAATGCAAGGTCTTCCCTGAAAGAGTCGATGTCTGGATGGGAGCATATGTTGTTCTAGAACTTGGATATACCTTTCAGCTTTGATGGTGCCTTTCCAGATGTGTAAGATGCCAATGCCACACGCACTCATGCAACCCCATACCAAAGCCTGCATATCAGAGATGCAGGCTTCTGAACTGAGCGCTGATAACCACTTGGGTTGTCCTTGTTCTCTTTAGTCCGGATGACATTGCATCCCAGTTTTTCAAAAAGAACTTCAAATTTTGATTTGTCTTATCACAGAACAGTTTTCCACTTTGCCACAGTCCATTTTAAATGAGCCTTGGCCCAGAGAAAACGCCTGCGCTTCTGGATCATGTTTAGATATGGCTTCTTTTTTGACCTATAGAGTTTTAGCCGGCAACGGCGATTGGCACGGTGGATTGTGTTCACCGACAATGTTTTCTGAAAGTATTCCTGAGCCCATGTTGTGATTTCCATTACACTAGCATTCCTGTATGTGATGCAGTGCCATCTAAGGGCCCGAAGATCACGGGCATCCAGTATGGTTTTCCGGCCTTGACCCTTATGGAAAGAGATTGTTCCAGATTCTCTGAATCCTTGGATGATATTATGCACTGTAGATAATGATAACTTCAAACTCTGAAAAAACTCCTTTCTGATATTGCTCCACTATTTTTCGCCGCAGCATTGGGGGAATTGGTGATCCTCTGCCCATCTTGACTTCTGAGAGACACTGCCACTCTGAGAGGCTCTTTTTATAGCCAATCATGTTGCCAACTGACCTAATAAGTTGCAAATTGGTCCTCCAGCTGTTCCTTATATGTACATTTAACTTTTCCTGCCTCTTATTCCTACCTGTCCCAACTTTTTTGGAATGTGTAGCTCTCATGTACCCAAAATGAGCCAATATTTGGCATGACATTTCAAAATGTCTCACTTTCAACATTTGATATGTTATCTATATTCTATTGTAAATAAAATATAAGTTTATGAGATTTGTAAATTATTCCATTCCTTTTTTACTTACAGTTTGTACAGTGTCCCAACTTTTTTGGAATCGGGTTTGTACTATAACTGAACCTAAAATGTATAAAAGCTAGTAAAAGAAATAAAATAATAATTTAAAGAGTTTTAATTAAAATAAAATTGAAAGGTAAAGCATAAACAAACAAAAAAAAAATCTATAATAGACTTTATAGCTCATTAGCATTCTTCAGTGGCTCAAGGCTAATTTCCCAAAGCCTGTCAGTCTGTCTTGCTCTCTGTCTCTCTCATCTGACCTGACCATGACAGGCGAGATCTCTTAGGAGGACAGCCAAAAAAGAAAGAGAAAGAAGAGTCTGGAGCACGCATGCTGGCATGTTATTGTTCATCCTGGCTGGGGAACAAGGTCGTGAAAGGCTGCAATTCCCTGCCTGCCAAAAGGCTTTGACCAACAACCCACGCCCCCTCAGCTGTTTCCTATGTTACTTAATAATAACAGGCCCACGCCAAGACACTAGTCTTGACAAACAGACAATTGGGCCTGTCAAATGGTTGTGCATCACCCAAAGCTCTTAGTTTTAATGCTCATTACAGACTTGTATTGGCTCAAAAGCTGGCAGAGGTGATTTACACGTATCCAGTTAAATATTTAATAGTAAGTCTTTAGAAAGAAATTATATTAGATCTTTTCTAATTTATTTTATATAAGTGTAACCAAGTGTCATGAATTGCCTTTGTTTTTATTTTGTACTGTTCCCTGAGGTCCATTTATAATGTTATCAAGATTTTTACATAAAAAACATCATAATTTAGAAGTAATAAGCTATTTTCTGTCTTGTTTTGACCCCACCTCATCAGAACGCTCTGTTTGAATAGGCATGGCGGATTGTACACTCAGAAGTAAACACCTGCTGCTATGATTGGCTAATAGTTGTGTATGATTGACAGCCTATATCCTTCATAGATGGATGGGCTGCTGATTTAGGTTAAAACTGCATAAATACTCATCAAACTTGTGTGGTGCAACTACTGTCAGTTCCAGTAGTCGGGAAGTCGTGGCCTAGTGGTTAGAGAGTTTGATTCCTAACCCTAAGGTTGTGGGTTCGAGTCTCGGGCTGGCAATACCAAACCCCCAACTGCTCCATGGGCGCTGCAGCATAAATGGCTGCCCACTGCTCCGGGTGTGTGTTCACGGTGTATGTGTGTGTTCACTGCTGTGTGTGTGCACTTTGGATGGGTTAAATGCAGAGCACGGAGTCTGAGTCATACTTGGCTGTATGTCACGTCACTTTCACTTTTTCTTTTTCATATAGTCAGCACAGCATCATCTTTTAGTTTCAGTCTTTCTGAAAATACTGATTGTGCCCTTGTTTGTAAACAAATCCGCGGAAAAATGAAGTGAACAAAGAATTAAGTTCTTACTGATGCTGTCTGGAACTTCATCAAATGAACGTTATCATTTGGTTTCTGCATAGACCTGTGTTTCTCTCTCTTAATATTTACACTACATGCATGAATCGGTGGTCAGGGCTAAACGGACAGTGATGTAGAAGCAGGCATTGATCTTCTGTGGAGGCGGGGTTTAACCACACTATTAAGTCATAAAGTGGCACATTCCACAACCTGTTGTTAATAATAATAAAAATATATTAGTTTATGTATTTATTAATTTGAAATTACAAACTAAAATGGATTAGCTCATATTCACTTATCTATCTTACCACACACTTTCAAATAAATAAATAAATAAATATGTCAATATAAATGATGCAACAGCCTGGCAATGTATTAATTTCATTGCTGTAAAGAATTTTTAAAAGAACTGCAAAAGGCTGATTTCTTATTGGTAATTGTTCATGCTCATATTTCACTTGCAGATATATAAGATATGCACAGAAATCTGAACATATTTTCCATATTAAAATTTAGGTAGAGAGAAAACACTTGAGTCATACAGGATACAGAAACTGGAACTTCTATATCATCTAAATCAGCATAAGTTTGTAAAGAAGAAGCGCAGACACACTCGAAAATGTGCATTAAGTACACCACAGAGACAGATATGAGTTTAGTGCCCCTTTAGTTTCACTCAACCCAAAAAAGGAGGATCGATAAATTTACTGTAATTAACTCCTATTCTCCACTGTACTATTGCAACATCCAGTCTTCCTTTTTATTCAGTGCCCTGCTCAAATTAGCCTCAGAAATAATGGTTTAATTGGGTTTAATATGGGTGCCTGGAGCGGGCTCTGTGCAGTGAGCGAAAAACAAGGCCTGGTAAGCATGTCAGCCGCTTTAAAACAGTCACCAAGAAAGGAATCGGTCTTGCGGATGATTTAACTCACCAGAAAAGCCTTGGACATTCATCAGAAGCACAGACTATGGGGAATCAGGTCACTGAGGTAATATCAGCAGTACAATGTAAGAAACACACACAACAAAGTGAAGCAGACAGAGGCAGGTATAAAAAAGTCACATCTGTCAGTCATGCCATTTGCTGTGGCATAATCTGATCATTTATCCTCTAATACAAAAGGCACTGTTTTGCTTTGCTGTTGCTCTGTTTCATATATGCAAACAATCTTGCCTGTGTACAGTGCCACATTTGAATTCCAACTCATTTTCCTCACAGACAGGAACAGAATAATACACAGAACATGGACTGCATTATATACAGTATATCAAAATATGACCATCGTTCCAAAAAGAGAAATACACGGCCAGCCATATCATAGTATGTAGATTAAACAAACAATAACAACACTTTCCCACATATACACATAAACAGTGAATGAGCCATTTGGACTGCACTATGAATAAAATAAGCCGCAGACATCATATTAATATGTTTAAAAGCAATTACATCATCCAAAAGCTGACATCTGCAAGATGAGATCTCCGTCACTTAATCTCCATAAAATTTAAAAGGCAGAAGACTATACAAATCACATAACAAGTCTGCCAGTCTCTTTTTCTCTTTATACAAGTTTTTCATCAGTGACTATGGAGGGTAATGCAGAAGGACAAAAACAGACCAAGAAATTAAACGCAGATGTTTCCACTGGAGAACTGAGAAGTGAATTTCATAGGTTTCCCATGTTGTAAGAGAATTATTTTATACATTGAAAAAGCATCTATAGTTTTGCATAAACTTTTGCATCAACTTAGTGGTCATAGAAAGCCCTCTTGTGGCCGCAACGGTTTCTGTTTTTAGGATTTAGCAACAGAGCACAGTATTCCCAGGCACCCTTAAAAAATTTATGTAAACACTTATGAAACAAAAAAGCATAATCATTAAAAGGGAGGTAACATCTTTGCTAGGAGAAATTTGTTTTAAAACAAATCTCAGTAAAGACTATTATGCATGTACCTTGGCATTGAGGAGTTTGGGGACATTGCCACTAAGTGGTCAACAATTATAATTACACTCACAAGATTTCTCTCAAAATGTTCACACAAAACCAAAAATCTTCATCCTAAAAACCTATCAAGCTGAACAGGGATGTAACAACCTTAAAGAATAAAGTCTATCAGTTAAACTTATACAATGATATTCTGGAATAAAATTGTGTCATACAAAGAACAGCAGAATGAGATATTGTTATTAAGTTATACTTTGTTTATGCTTCCACTAAACAATAAAATCTTAAGACAGAGGTACAGAAGGGCCATGGCATGAAACAGCATATGAATATGTGAATGTTTTCAGCAGCTCAAATACATGTTGTAACTGTTACTCAGAGGAAGAATGTGGACATAGTCTCTGCGGGTCCATGCATGCCTTTTGAAACTAACAATTCTCTGGATGTGCTTTAACATAGAAATCATCTTTGCTGCATAACTCAAAACTCTGTCTCAAACAGTATTACCCTGCACAAGTTCTTAGAATTACCAAAAGCTGCTCTTTTCATGTGGACTTTACAGAGTATGAAAATAGAAATATAATTTCAGATTACCCATCAAATATTTAATGTTATATAACTCTAAAAATGATATATCTATCTATCTATCTATATGGATGCACTGAACTGATCAAAAGTAACATTAAAGAAATGTATAATGTTACATAACATTTCGATTTCAAATAAATGCTGTTCTTCTGAATTTTCTATTATCACTGTTTTCTCACAACTATTGCACAACATGAAGATGTGTTAAATACTGACGATGATGATAATAATAATAATAATAATAATAATAATAATAATAATAATAATAATAATAAGTGCTTTTTGTGCACCAAATCAGCATATTAGAATGATTTTTGAAGGATCGTGTGACTCTGAAGACTGCAGTAATGGTTGCTGAAAATTCAGCTTTACCATCACAGGGTTAAAATATACATTTTAAAATATATTCAGTTAGAAAGTTATTTTAAATTGCAATAATATTCCATAATTTAACTTTTTTTTTTTTTCTTCACATAAATGCAGCCTTAGTGATCATAACGGACTTTGAAAATATCACAAATCTTCTGAACAGTAGTGTATTGACAAATGTGTCTTGTAACACTTTTATGCTCAGGATCTGAATGTTGACTCTGTAAATAGTGTTTCTTTACATAAGCCTTTCAGGTTCACTCGGAAATATTACATGTTTTTACTAGAAGCAACAGGGTTTGACCACATATTGGTTTTGATGATGATCAGCTGCATCTACCAGATCTCAATCTATGAGTAGTTCTCACACGCACAAGTGCAGATCCATGACAAAATAGACAATTGAGCAATAGGTCACAGAAGGACAGAGAGCAGGAGGAGACAAGGGAAGAGAGAAAAAGGCCAGTTTTCAACACATACAGCCCTAATGGACACTGCATGCTTTCTCCACTCCACCAAGCCTCCAACAAGCGAACAATGGCTTTGTTGGAGGCGTCAGGAGAAGGCACAATAACTGCATTATTGTCCTTGACTTGACCTTGTGTATTAGAAGAAAGGCAAGAATGCATTTCAGTGGGAGAGGAAATCACAGATGACAGGGCAGGAGTTTCCTATTTTTGGCTCACATTACATATTTTCATGCACTGACATTTTTAAGAAAACCCAAAGGCTGAAAAAAAAGGGAAGGCTAGATGCAGTTTTGAAATTCACAAAACGATCAGACAGTGTCCACAGACACAGACAAACCCAGTATTAGCAAGTATGAATCTGCAAGTCTTGAATAAAACTTAAAGCCAAACAGCACGAGGAGCAACAAAGTGAAGGTAAGGCAACGTATTTTGCTCATCCTATGGAGGCTTTTTGTTTTTGTCTCTACACTTTTATGTATCTACAAATGCAGACAATTTGCTTTCTATATTTATCTGGTAACATTTTGGGAATTAATCATTACATTGCAAGCAATGCACAGTATATCTATCCAAATCATTCTTTGTCAGTTTAAGGCGTACTTGAATAAATTATGTAAAAAATAAAGGGTCAAAATATTACAATGTATCAGTGTAACAACAATTTGGAAAAAGTAAAGGTAGAACCAGATTGTGCCTGAATCATGTGTACAGTGGTGTAAAATAACAGACCTGTTTGACCACCTTAACTTGTTTGTCTGGATGAATCATCCGAGGTTCTTTATTTATTTATTTTTAAATAAAATAGTGAATGTTAAAAAGGTAAGATTCTCTAGAACACACAAGTAAAGATATGTCCCCAGAGTGATCAATTTATATAGGTCATTTGTTTTGGAGCAGTTAAATAAGGCCACTGAACACTCATACATGATCCATCTGTAGTGTTTGTCATCACTAAGAGCGAGTATCACTACGTCAAGGTCTGTCTGTATATTTCCTGCATTCTTTTAACACTCTCAGGGGCGTGTCCAAGTATGTCACTAATCTTATATACCTCTGTGTCATTTCCTGAAAGTGCATGTGTACAGCCTAAACCACACTTCATCTGAACTATAAAACTTAGCTTAACCAAAGGATCCTGTTTCAGTTGTTCTGTACACTGACAATGGCCAGAAGACATCTGATGTTGTGGATCTTTGCTCTGTGTGTTTCACTCGATCCCACAGGTAAGATACTGGATACACCAGTGCCTCTGCTCCACAATGACTGATTAACTTATCTCTGCACTTCTGTGGACTCTTCAGCTGTAATACTGCACTGCGCTGACTTAGTCAAAGAGTTCATGAATTGAAAGAGTGTTCGATTTTAGAATTATAGAACTTACATTGTAAAAGTATGTGATATTTTTAACTGTACAGATCAAATGCAGTATTTGTCCTGCATAAGATATATGTATGTATGTATAGCATGTACATATATATCTTTATGTATAGCAAATGCATTGTATATATTAGTGCTGTCATATGATTAATCGCGATTAATCACATTCAAAATAAAGGTTTTTGTTAACATAATATATGTGTGTGTGTACTGTGTTTATTATGTATATATAAACACACACACATACAGTATATATTTTGAAAATATACATTTATATATTTATATTATTATATTATATATAAATATATTTAATATATAAACATAACATGTTTTTGTTAAATATATTACAGTCATGTGTTTGTATTTATATACACATAATAAATATACACTACACACTCATATATTATGTTAACAAAAACTTATTTCGGATGCGATTAATCGTTTGACATCATTAGTTTATATTATTTTAAAAGAGTATTGTTTTACATCATTTCAAATCATTATTGCATATTTTAGATAATGTTCCCAAGGAAACATGAAGCAATTAATTCATACGAAATCATTGGTAACACTTGGTAAAGGGCTGCAAAAAAAGAAAAAGAAAAGAAAAGTATAAGCTGTCACTGGGGTGTTATCTTTTTTAAAAATTACAGTTTTGTCCCCTATTTATCCCTAATAGTGCATTTTAGTATGTGACTAATATGTACCTTTAACTAATAATTAATAAATACCTTTAAATGTACATATTAGTATATTTGAAACCTTTTGAAAAGGTGGTACTGCCTTTGTGGTGACAGCTTTCATACCTTTTGCACTTTTGGACCTTTAAATACTTCAGGCTCAATGACAACAGCACACCCTTTCATTAATGCATTTGCTTTGCATCAGATCTGAGACACATTGTGTTATAGCTGATGTTGAAGCTACACCCTAAAAAAATACCATATCTATTCTTTGCAGAGTCTAATTTGCTAAATTGATGAAACATTTGCTACTTTTAAAACAAGAACATGAGCTACCATTGTTTCGCCCTAATGAACATAAACAACATTTTTTTATTAGGGCAGATTTTCTTACAGTAAAACAAGCATGCTTTAAGGAAAAAAAGAAGATCAAATTGGACAGAGATTATTGTCTAGCGATTTTGCTCATAACATTAAAATAACAGATCCCCGTAAGTCTGTTGGCAGTTATCACCTAAACCATCAGGTTCAAGTTTACACTTGTGCTTTCAGTAAAATATTTGGATCATTTAGAATAGTTCTGACATCTAAAAGTCTACATCTGCAGGCTATATATATATATATATAAAAAAAATTGCTGTGTGTTTGTACTCTATGACTAATCTGTGATTCAGTGTCTATAATTCCCTCTGTTTGTCAATCTGCTATAGTCGGTCACATTCCTGAATTAGATGGAAAAAAGGTGTATGAGATTGTTCGACCAATCAGATTACATGCACTACAAAAAAGAGACTTAAATGTGAGTTCTCATCAAACCACCTCTAAATTTCATTTTTAAATATTTTAATCAAACTAAATTTGATTTCTTTTCATCCCCTGCAGTCAAGACCTGACACACTGAAATACGCTATGACACTGGGCGGAAGAGACATTGAAATGCACCTCCAAAAAAATGAGTAAGACTGTCTTCCCAGTTACTCCTTTGTCATCATTTTTGCATATCTGCTTTGCTATCATTCAGAAAAGTTCCTCATAGTAAAAGTCAAACATTTGTATGTTATTTTAAAATTACAGTTCCCACATTATAAATTGATATTTGATCCATTTATGAGTAATTTGTTACTGATCTGAGATATGTGTGTTGGTCAACAGTGGCCTATTGACGAAAGACTATAGCGAAACTTATTACACTGAAGATGGGATGCTTGTCACAACCACACCTGAGGATCTGGTATACCACAACCAGTATTACTAACATATGACATACATAACATATAATCCATAGAGTGAGAGATTTATTTAATACTCTTTTTCATCCATAGGACTTATGCTATTATCATGGGAAAATAGTCAATGACAGTAAGTCATCGATTAGCATGAGCACCTGCGATGGATTAAGGTAGGGAAACACTATTTTACTTTTACAATCACAGGTACATCTTTAAAAAGCTTCTTTCTACAATCTCTACTGCTATTACTATTACTATTACTATTACTGTATTCAGTCAGTTTGTTGCAATAAGAATGTTCTTCACTTTTCTGCAATAAACGGAAGTTGTGAATTGTCTTCACAGAGGATATTTCCAAACAGAGGAGCAGAGGTTTCTGATCGAGCCGTTGTCCGAGGATGGTGATGGTGACCATGCTGTCTTAAAGTACGAAGATGTAAATAAAGAGACGCCTAGAGTGTGTGGAGTCACCAACACTACTTGGGACAAGAGTGAGGATGGTGCTCCTCCACGCATTCTCAAAAGTCGTTCTCGTTCCTCAGTAAGACAGTCTATTCATTTACTTTAGCATTGCAAAAAGCAGCAAGGCAAAGTTAAAGTTTCACAAGGATAAACCACATTCAGACGGATCATGTGATAAAGTATTATTCATTGTTCTGCAATGTTAAGATGATGATCGCAATAAATTGCAGAAGTCTGAAGTGCAAAAAATGTCCCAGATTGACCTAATATTGTACAGTACATACACTTAAAGTAGGGTAGTTCATTTTCTTTTGTGACTGATATAATTACTCTGTTCTTTATTTTCCATCTATTTGCTTCCTCTTGACCAGGGGCCAACTTTGTTCCAGCAACAAAAATACATCGAGCTCTTCCTTGTGGCAGACAACAGTGAAGTAAGAGCTGGAATCAATGCACCTTTATGAAGAAAAACTAATCTAAATATGATTCACAGATAAAGTTTTTTATTTATTCATTCATTTTTGGGTACTCTGTGACTATCAGATGATATATGACGTTGTAATAAAGCAACATGCGTGGTATTTTGTGCTTGTTCAGCATTGTGGGTTTTATAGAATCAAACTGTTTCTAAATTTGTCACAGTATATTTAAAAACACTGATGTAAACAGATTTCAAAAATTGTGTCCTAATAGAAGTGTGACTGAGTGACGGAATGCTTGGATTCATCATTCATTTTTTTGTTACCCCTCAGTACAGGAAAATGGACAGCGATCTTCAGAAGCTGAGAAAGAGGATATTTGAGATCATCAATTACATCAATAATGTGAGTTAATGATGACGCATATGTTATCAAAAAATTCCAGCATGCCAACATTTATAGATCATACAGGATATTGCAATTACAAACTGTGATAACAAAGATTCTTGAGTGTGATAATTAATCACATGACTAGATACAAATCTTTGCCAATCACAGATCTTCTGATGAGTATTGGTTTAGTACTTTAGATAAAACCATTTATGGTGTTGCTCTAGTACAAAACGTATATATAGAGTGGAGTCCTAACATCTAAAAACCTGAGATTTAAACTCCATTTAAAAGCTTGTTTCAAAAGTGATTCATTAAAGGAACACAATGATATAAAATGAGTAAGAAATATTTAAGATTCTGCACTTCTAGGTTCTAGATTTATCAAATTTTTCACAAGGTCTGTGGCATCCTTGCTTCTACTGAAGCACACAAGATGCAAATCATGCAAGATAACATGGCTCAAAGTTTCCCATAAGCTCGCGAGTCAGTGACAGTATTTTGCATACAAAGTACAAAATGTAACAACTAGCTTATCGGACTATGTTGATTTTTTTAATAATACAATTTGTCATTTAAAAAGAAAAAAAAATCGCTAATGGTTTAAGACTTTTGGACCCCACTGTACACAATATACGATAACATACAATTCTCTTCTTTCACTCTTTTCTTGGTGTGCAGGCATATAAAGAAATCAACACATTCATCGCTCTGACTGGATTTGAAGTCTGGACAGATAATGATAAGATAACAGTTTCTCCCGTTGCTGGAGCTACCTTGGAAAGCTTTACCCAGTGGAGGAACAACGATCTCATGAAAAGACAGAAGCACGACAACGCTCACTTCCTTAGGTCAGCTCTCATGTGGGGAAAATACAATATTGTTAATCAGCTCAGCTCAGAACTTCTCCAATACTTTGTCTGCTTCAAGCTGTGCTATGGTGTTGTACTTTTAAATGGTTTAGGAACTGAGACCTGAAAACACACTTTCAACACTAACTAAATGTAATCCAGCAGCATCAGTTAAATTTGTATTAAACATTTATTTTTTTTGTCCTTCTCTCAGTGCAATCGACCTTGAAGGAGCAACTGTGGGTCTAGCTTACATTGGAACTCTATGTGGAGGTCTTTCAACAGGGATTGTGCAGGTACTAATACTCACTCATAACAAGTCACAAACATATTTGCCAAAAAAATATGTAAAGAAACTTGCATTAATGAAAATAAATAAGTAATATGACAGGATTAAAATAAAAATGGGATATGTGCAATAACCAGTATGAAGATGGATTTAGGGTGTTTTATTCATTTATTCATCAAATGCAGTAACATTACGAACAAATACATCTGCATGATTTTTTTTTAAAGAGAATAATTTCATAATAATGGAGGAAGAGAAAATATTTTCTACCACATGGTCTTGATGTAGTATACTGCTTTTTGCTGCAATGCCTTTTACTTTGTGCCAAATTAATTTTCATAATAACTTAAATTAACATTTCAATTTAAAATCTATGTTTTCGACAATTCTAAGCATGAACCTATAGTTTACGGTACTAACTGTTTATTCCTCTTCAAAGGATCACAACTCTAATGCTATAGCAGTGGGGGCTACTATGGCCCATGAGATGGGGCACAATCTGGGCATGAGTCATGACAGCAGCAGCTGCGCTTGTTCTGATGGCACGTGCATTATGACAGCTGCTCTCAGGTACTTAATGTGTACCAGTTGAACATCATTAGCTTAGTATATTTTTCAAGCAATTTGTACTGTAATGTTTTTATTTTGAAATGTATGGAGAGTCAAAACATAAGTTCTGAGCAAATATCACTCCTCCATATCTCCACAGCTATTTCATCCCTCATCACTTCAGCAGCTGCAGTACTAATAGCTATACAGACTACCTGAACAACAAAAGCCCACAGTGTCTTATGAATATGCCCAAACCAAAAGAACTGATTCAGCCACCTGTATGTGGAAATAGATTTGTGGAGATAGGAGAACAATGTGACTGTGGAACAGTGCAGGTAAGTGTACTAGGGCTTCTTAAATTTCTGAAAAATGTCAACAAATTTATTTATTTATAAATATATGAATATTTATAAATTTATAAGTTACTCAAAATATCAAAGAAAAGTACCAAACAAACTTATTTGTTGAAAGGTACTGAAAAATGTAAATTTAGAATGACATGGGAAGACCCTAAAATGTACTCAACATGTCACATCTACTATCAGATGCAAGATAATGTCAAGACATGCACAGACAATTCTCAACAGGAATGTTTTCCAGTAGGCTATACTCTACATTTGACCACGAATCACTAAAGTAGTGTCGTGTTTGGTGTTTGGTGTGCCTATGGGAGGAGATGGGATTGTCAATCTCCCATATATCTTTTGCCGGAGTTTGAAAATAAGATGATGGAATGCATGTATTAATTACTGCAAATCTGTTTATACATGCACTACATTAGTCATCTCTTCTTTTTGGCCAAACATTGTGTAGGACAGACAGCATACTTTTACTGGATGTTCATTCATTCGTTTGGCCTGTAAATTACTTTCCAAGAGCTTTTCTAAATTCTCAGAACTAGTACTTAAAATACAATTTATTATGTGCCCAGAGCAAACACACCTAAAATGCCAAGACATCTTAAGACTCACTGTCTTTATTTCACAACTTATAGGAGTGTACAAACCCATGCTGCAATGCCACCACCTGCAAACTAACAGAGGGCTCACAATGTGCAACAGGGGAATGTTGTAAGAATTGTAAGGTAAGATTCAAAGAGTTGGGGGCATTTTGCTGTAACATTCATCAAATCAATAAAGTATCACATTAACACAGCTGCTTCAGTGCGTTTGGTAGCAGCTTACACTCAAGGTCTATATGTTTTAACAATTCTTGAACTGCTAAAGAAAGCCCATATATTTGGCAAAATTCTTTATCACTAATAAATCGCTTTCATTTCTTTGTGTAAATGGAATATGTGTGACTAATATGATTAAAAACTGACTAGACTTACCGCACTGTGCTGAAACTGCGTCTCAACGTTGCTTCATTGTGGTTTTGAATTCCGGTCTCCTGCATCAGGCCGTTAAATGGATGAAATGAAATAGTTCAAAATATAACAAGAAATACATTTAAAATAATGACTCATTGTTTTCAATCATTTGAAACGTCAACATCTCATCCATTTATAGGCCTACTGGTAACAACCAATATGTTTTTCTTTCTCCCCATCAGATCATGTCAGCCGCACATGTGTGTCGTCCAAAAAATGATGACTGTGATTTGCCCGAGTCATGCACTGGAAAATCAGCCGAGTGTCCTGAAGACGTCTTTACAGTCAATGGACTCCCTTGCAATAATGGGAAAGGCTATTGCTACAATGGCCAATGCCCACAGAGAGAGGAGCAGTGCATTAAGATGTGGGGTCCAAGTGAGTACAGTGTTGATGCAAAACAATAGTCAAACAATAATGTTGAGCCCCATATGATTGCTAATCTTTCTTTTTTTCAAATAAATCAAGCTGCTGTGGTGGCTCGAGACTATTGCTACAATCAGAACACAAGAGCGGAATACTACGCCTACTGCAAACGCAATGGCGATAAATACATTGGATGCCAAAGACAGTAAGATTTTACATTTATCAATCCATCCATGAATCCCTTAACATATCCCAAACATATATATATATATTTTTTTTTGGACTATCTGCAGAGATGTGATGTGTGGAAAACTGTTCTGTGAACAAGGCAATGAAGATCCCAATTATGGACGGCTAGTAAGATTCAGCTATTGTAAAGCCACATTCTACGGCGATCCTGCAAATGATTATGGTCAAGTCGACACTGGCACCAAATGTGGGGAAGGACTGGTAAGACTGGTCTCTCGATGCATGCCATTTATTCCCAAACTTCCTTGTATTTCAATAACAATCAGCTCCTTCAATCACCCCTAATAAAAGAAACTTAATAGGTTTGCTGTCAGAAAGCATTATAATTTGACACTCGTGATGTGTTTGTTTTTCTCAGGTTTGTAACCAGAACGAGTGTGTTAACCTAGAGACGGCTTACAAAGCAATAAACTGCTCCGCCAAGTGCAGAGGCCATGCGGTATGACCCAAAATATGCCTCTCTCGAACATTAACTTCTCGTTTCCTCATAAAATAAAACAAATTAGAATAGATAAACCTTTGTCTCACAATGGGGAAATTTCCATGTTATGTTTTTTTTGACTATTTCAGGTCTTAATATAATATTCTTTCATAAGTTATACATACTGTACATCAGAAGCTGTAACTTTTATTAGAAGAATTAATGTAAGTGTATATGCTACAGGTTTGTGACCACAGAAAGGAGTGTAGATGTGAAACTGGATGGCTGCCTCCAGATTGTGAAACACCAGCAGAGAGTGAAGGTTCCTCTAAAGGTATACCACAGATAAGAACTGTATTCAAAATAGCCTCATATTCTTTTAGTTTTGAGGATCACAAATAAGTTTTTTTTTTTTTTTTTTTTTTGCCTCTTTGCATTTCTAGGTGTGACAATAGCCATTGTGGTTGTCTGTGTCCTGATTGGGATACTTCTAATTGGACTGGCCGTCTTTTTTTACAAGCGTGGAAAGCGCACGCCACATTCATTCGGGTAAGAGTATAGGAAACCAACACTTAAACACTGGAGGAAGTCAATAGATCAAGTGCATTTAATGCCACTGTTTTCTTAATAGTCATCAAAGGCAGCAGAAAGTTCATGTTGTCAACATCCCTGACTGCAGCCATCAGTCAACACCAAATCAGAAGCCAACTCCGGTAACTTGCAGTCACATCTGATGAAATTTCATCATCTCATTTCACAACAAACTGTCTAAACCAAATGAAATATGAAAGCGTTATCAGGACTTTGTCATCTCTTTTGTTTATTCTATAGGTAATAAAGCCTACAGCACCTCCTCCACCTCCACCTTCTTCAGGTCAATCCAGAGTTCTGCATAACGACTACCTAAATGCACGACAGGTAGCTAAGCTAACTCTACATAATGTGTAATGACAGATGTTTACAGTAGTATTTAAAGGAATAGTTAATCAACCTAAAATGAAAATTCCTAATGTTGTTTTTAACTAATTAAAGGTATACTCCACCCCAAAATGAAAATTTTGTCATTAATCTCATACCCCCATGTCATTCCAAACCCGTAAAAGCTCCGTTCGTCTTCGGAACACAATTTAAGGTATTTTGGACGAAAACCGGGAGGCTTGTGACTGTCCCATAGACTGCCAAGTAAATAACAGTGTCAAGGTCCATAAAAGGTATGAAAGTCATCATCAGAATACTCCATCTGCCTTCAGACATGCAATCTGGGTTATATGAAGTGTCGGGGACACTTTTTGTAAGCAAAGAAAACGAAAATAACGACTTTCATACCTTTTATGACCCTTGACACTGTTATTTACTTGGCAGTCTATGGGACAGTCTCAAGCCTTTAGGTTTTCATCCAAAATATCTTAAATTGTGTTCCGAAGACAAACAAAGCTTTTACGGGGTTGGAACGACATGGGGGTAAGTGATTAATGACAAAATTTTCATTTTGGGGTGGAGTATCCCTTTAAGACTTACTGTCTTCTGTGGAACCCATACGTGCAGCACTTTTTTTTGTTTGTTTTTATACATACAACAGTAGATGGAGATCAGGGACTGTCAAGTGCCAAAATGATCATGAAAATGAAGTTATCCATGTGACTTGTGTGATATTCAATGTCCACTGAAGAAATGCAATTCTCTCAGAACTGCTAGTGATATATTATTAACAGTGTAACAGACTGTAATTTATTGACTGAAAATGTAGCCTTAAAAGTTTTCTAAACAGCCTTGTTCACCATTTAGTGGATTAAATTTTGCTACAAAAACAAGGAAGAATTTGGGTGCTCTATACCTTCATACTTACAGTCTGTGACTAAGAAAATTTGGATGAAATGATAAAGACTATATTTGACAAACTTACATTTATTCATTATTTAGCATCCACGTTTATTTAAAAGAAAAAAAGAGAATACATTATAATTACTTTAGAAACATGAAAGATATTTTCCTTGTTAATTTTCTCCCTCGCAGGCCCTTAGACCACCTCCTCCAAGGGTGTGATGTCTAGCACCTGTCAAACCTCAAGAAGTGGACCAGCACACTCCAGACCCTGCAGACTGGATATAAGTGTGTTACCACCCTGAGGCTCGGTAAACTCTTCAAGAGAAGACAAATGTCTGAGAAAATAAGCCACATGCTTACCATAAATGAGACCAACACACCTAAAGGAATTTTACAGTGCGTAAAATATTGCCCATGAGTGACACAGTCATGACAGAAGTCAAGGTTTGGTTTTAACCAAAAATAAGATTTTTAAATTTCACTTTATTTATTTGCACAGTCTGTTCCTGTATAATTGAGCCTGCCTTCTGTATAGTAATGATTTTTATGATTTTCAGACAGCTGACTTTTTTAAAGTTCATAAAATTTCACACCCCCTGTAAATTCACTTCCTCTGCTAGATTTGATTCTATTGTAGTTTTTCATTCAATGTCAACGTCTTTTTTATGCTTGAAAAATGGCTTTTAAATGCTTTAAAAAATAAATTTTTTTGTGGTTACCTTTTAGTTCTCTATTCATGAAAATGTATTGTTTTGTAAAATGCAATGTGAATGTATGACTGAAATATATTTGCATGTTGAATCACATTCAGAATATTTTTTAACCAACTGATTAAAAATCAAGAAAATATGACCAAACTTGAGGTCCACTGTATTTCAGTTTTTATTTGTTGTCTTAACTGATACATCTACATAATATCAAGAAATGTATGGTGGCCTCGCGTTATAATTACTTGATAAAATGGTTGTTCAATTAAATATTGTATTTTTTAATGATAATTGTGCATAAACAACATTTTTACACATTCCCACAGATGTGTTTCAGGGACTTCTTTGAGTCTCTGAGCCTACAACATTTGTACTCTTGAATGCAAACAGAAACTTTGTTTCAAACTTCCTCATCCCTCCGTTAGAAGTTCACGTTGCCAGTATACCAAGACCAGCTCACACCCTGTTAAACCATTTTAGGAAAACAGTATAACTGATCCCAGTTCCGCTGCTTAATCTCAGTACTTCCATTGTATCATTTGAAATACATGCAAATAAATGTAGCAAATGTTCCCTTTAGAGTCCACAGACATGCTGCACTGATTCGATCCTACAAAACACACATACACACTTCAGAAAATGCTGTATGTTGGAGGCTTGCACTGAAATCACATTTATTTGTCATAAAAGCTGAATTCATACACCTAAAGATGAGCACAACATATTGGTCATATAATTAGATTTTGGAATGAAAATAATAAATGAAAATCAGTCTCATGTGAAGAACCGGTCCAGTATTTAAATAAAAAATACAAGTGAAAAACTTGGTCAAAATAAACATTTTTTACAAAATGAACTGTTGTCCAAAATGTACATTTCAAATGCTTCCAGAAAATGGGGTGGGTTGCTCATGTGCATAGCATCAGACATTCAACACCATCGCAAACTAATTAAACCTGCTTTAAAACCAGATGAACTTGCTGCTCCTGGTAAAATTAATAAAAACGTGCATTAAAAGGCTTAATGCACTTCCTCTTTATTCTCTTGAAGTTCTGTATCTCAACAGTAGGTGGAGACATACAACATTCCCTAAACCTGTTCAAACAAGCAGCCATGTAATAAAAATCCTTACCACAATACCTCACATAGTGTTACAGCTAAAACCACCAAGTCAGTTTGTGACACGTTTATCAAGCTCAGCATGCTTTGTTAATGTCTCAAGCACGAACTGGATGAAATCGTAAAAGCTGAATACTTAGCATTAAGTGATGGCCTGGAGGACATTCTTTAAAGAGAGTATATTCAATATTACGTGTATGTGTTCTCTATTTACAGTGACTTGCGTTTAGTGCAATATTCCTCATTACCTTATACCCTAAATTAGGGATGGTTAGAGCTCTGGCAGTGAACTCCTCACAGCACAAAAAAAAAAAGACTTTGGCTTTCGAGTCGATCAAAGCAACTTCACACGTCCCACATTGGCTGTTACAAGTGTACATGAGCTTATAGGCATACTAACGGATTTCACTGTATATATTAACTCATCTATCATCTTTAAGAAACAGCAAAAAGAGAAGTGTGGCAGAAAGAAATGAAGGAAAGAAAGCCTGAAAGTATCAAATGATATTTCTAAAGAGACTGAAATAGCTTCAAGTACAGATGCAGAAGTAAGATTACTTTCATAAGACATGCTTTGTTTTTAGAATCAAACAACTTCTGTTTAAATCAATGTTATGGCTGCTTGCATGTGTTGTGTCACCTGGCTATACTTGGAGAAAGTAGAAATACACACATGGAACCCAAAGCAGCTAATATTTTCATTTAGTCTAAATCTTGCTTGAAACTGAGTAATATTGAACACTTTTACTTTTGTAGATATAAAATATTTTTCATTGAACCTACAGTTTAACTTATTTCCTTAAGGTTTATTTTGTCTTAATAAAATCCTTTACAAACATGCTTATTGATAACATGCATCAGTATATTCAGTCAAACCATCCCTTGCCAAATACATTGCGACATACAATATTATAAAACTGGGATTAACTAGATCTTCTGATCTGTGCAGCATCTTAAACCCACATCTCTGCTCTCGAGTTACAAAACTGCAGTTTAAAGGTTGACACACTGTGACTGTATACCTGTTTTTTGCACACTTTCAAATGTTCACTCATCTTTAAAATGTTGCTATCAAGTACATCTAATACAATTCGTTTAATAAATAAAATCTCATGTTTGTACTTAGTTGTAAGTGATTTCTCTCCCCGTCTGTGGAATGGTTCATCTCCACATCCCAGGCCCTCCTCTGCAGGTTTCGGCAGTTGAGGGGTCTGTCTTGTGGAGAACGTGGCAGAGAAAGAGACAATGCTATGGAGGAGAGGAAAAGTGCAAAATCTCCCCTTACACATTCCTGTCAGTGCCGTTTTTCTCGTTGGCAGTGTTAACTGTGGTGCCGTCAGGTTGCTGGCCGTCCTTGCGAGGAGGCATCCGTTCGTTTATTCGGTCCAGGCCACGAGCTTCTTCGAAGTTGCGGATTTTCCGTGTAGGGGAGAAGCCTTGGATGGCTACCGAAAAAAAAAAAAAAAGAAAAAAAAAAAAAAAAAAAAAAAAGGAAAATGAGGTCGAAAAAAAAAAAAAACATTTTGAGACAATTAACAAACGGTATGCGATTTACTGAAATAAGTTTACCTTTGGGCATTTGCAGTGATCAAAAAGCCTATTCACTGAATGATTTAACCATGAAGGAAATGCAATTGTGATGCTTTTTAAAATGGACTAAATTAATAAAATCAAACATTCATGTCACGATACGCAACAAAATATTTATATTGTCATTTTATTTATATTGTGTTTATCACAGGTCATATGTAACATTTTAGACATTTTATTTATATTGCACAAAAAGAGAAAAAAAAGTGCATTATTTACAGCACTGAAAAAAAAAAGTGTCAATTCACTTCACTATTTTGAAGAAATATGACGTTACATATCACTCATACTTTAAACCACAAAAAGAGCTGAACATGTATTTAACCAAACAACATGCACGAACAGGAAAGCTGATTCTTGCACAACTGACAGGCTTGTGTCCTATGGCATTTCTGAAAACACCAGGCAACTGCCAAAGTGAATCATGACCGTTTCCAGTTGGCAGAGCAAACACAAGACGCCCATTCAACACCAGTAAAAACGGAGATGCAGTTGAACTTAGAAATCAGGTCAGCAACTCGAGTGTCTTGCTCTGGCACACTTAACATTTCACGCCAGAGTGTTTGTTTGTGTTTGTCTGCACAACAGCTTAGAGCCTCCGTACATTACCGCAGCGGGTGAGAGGCCTCGGGAAAGAGTGTTATGCGTGAACGGGAACAGACAGTCTATAGTCGTAACAAGATTAGAATCTGAAAATGCTTGGTGGAGGAAGGTCTTGGCCTCTCCACCAATCACATGGCAGGATGTGAATTAGCACACTCTAGCCAGGGCCCGGGACTAACGGTCAACAGCTAATTAATGAGGTGAAGCAGAGCCTCATTCCCTCACTGTGTGGATGCTTTCAAGTGTCCGCATTCATCATTTGTCATAAAAAAAATACTGGCCCAGGCCCCGGAGTCATTTCAGGTTCTTTTGCAAAATCTGAATCTAATAACGGAAAGAAATGCCTTTATGAAATGTGAACCGCTGTGTTCAATTCAATTAGTTGGTGCAAGGATACAGATTTTCCATGATTCGTTTGAGACGTGCACACACACACACAGACGCTGAGGTGAACGGCAAGGCACGAAAAGACACAAAGGGGAAGAAAGCACAGCATATAGGGGCAGGAGATGACACAGTACTGCTAGCGTACCTTGACCCTCCTTTGCTTCTATGGCGGCTGTATTAGCAAGCGCAGCAGGAAGTAGCCCAAAATGAATGGAGAGAGAGGTTATATCAGTGTGATTATATTGCATCCCAAGCATATTAACCCCACACACCACAGCAATGCAGTCATATTAGTAGTTAAAGAATCAAACAGGAATATAAACAGTGCACAGATTAGTTAGTAAGGAAAAAAGCAATTCATTCTTTAAAACCAGAGTGACTGTTTGGCCATTTAAGAGAAAAAAAAAAAGATTATTCAGTACGGGGGGGGGGGGGGGGGGGGGGGGGGGATTCACTGAAATACACTTTTTAGATGTATCTACATACATTTAGTTGTAATCTCTGTAATCTCTGGCTTGCCTATCAATCAATATTGGTCAACACTACCAGATACAAAATGTGTCAAATATTAATAAATAACACTGACACATACGAGTAAATAATTTATATAATTATTATATATTAACTATATTTGTACATATATTTTAAACTACGAAAACAGTAATTATTATAAAATTACAGTACTAAAACAACTCTTTCAATGTGAAATATTTAAAGATAGTCATGTGTTTTATATATTTACACACACACAATATATATATATTTATTTATATGTAATTTATTATTATTATTTTTTTTAAATTGATCTCTGATTTGGAGATTTCTACAGGCAAGAAATTTAGCCAGACACAACTAATCTACAGTATGCTATATCGGCTGATGTGAGAGGATGGTAGTCAGTAAACCAAGCCATCTCCTAAAATAATATAGTTTTCAGACTACATGGTTATAGCTGAAAATGTCTTATTGTCCTAAGTTCATCCTGTAAGATGAGGCCAACAGCTTCTTAGTTTCTTTAATATTCCTCTCTGTTCTGCAGGTCTGGCTGGCTTGATGTCCGACCCACACAGACAATGAAGCCAGCCTCTTAAAGGTCACTGAATTTTCTATATGTACTTCAAACAGTGACATCCACCCACTGTCTCCCTCTTATTTCCCTCTCTCACTCCATCACTACTCACTTGCACAAAGTTCCCTACGCTACTGGCCTTTAATGACCTTTAGTCCTGGACACCTCACCAACAGACTTGTCTACTCAGAGCAGACAGGTCAATCCAGAGAGTCATGATGTAGCTCTCATGACAATCAGCCTCTGATTGGTTCTCTGATTGAGTCTCTGTAGTGCAGGTGGCTAAATCACATGGCTTAATGTGAGCCTACAGGGAAGGGCTTTACACAGCACATAGACAAATAATCAGTGTAAACACTGCAGTAGTTCATAGGTGGACAAGAGTATGTAACAGGTGTTCATAGTGCAGAAAAAAAGCTTGACTGTGTTGTTTGTATTATTGTGAATTGTGTCTAATGGCCCTAAAAATAATTTCTTTTTCATTATATAATGCACTGATTTTTGGATGATTTTTGACGCTGACGGTTTCATGAGATTTACCCAATTAAAAGACCAGCAATAAGGATCTGAGCGGTGGGGGTGAGGGCAGTAATTTTGTAGCTAGCACTGGAAAGTTGCTAAGAAGTGAATTAAGCAGTCGGACATCGCCCAGAAAAGCTCACGCAATGGAGATGGAGAGCACAGCCTTTATCAGTATCTGCCGCTATGAGCTCTGATGCAGTTCAGCATGAGGAGTAGAGACACATCATCATCATTAGTGTCTCGCATGCCAGGGCTCATTCTAGCTGCTGCATGCTGGTACTTTCTGCTTTTGTAAGAGGGTGATGCAGTGCTGGGTCACATGTGGCGATGATGATCCACTACGACTTCCAGGTTGGATGCAAGAGGCCTGCAAACCCACTTTACTAACCTACCATTACAAAACCACAAACATGCTCACTTACCATTCTGTAAGGTTTGCTTGCCTCCAGACAACACTCCTAGAGGTAGCGTTCCGGTTGGGGTGAGCCCTTTGAGGGTCAGTACACTCTCGCTCTCTTCCCTGAGGCATAACACACACATACAGTATTAGGGTTGCATTCAAAGAACTAAACGGCACATAATCAATTAGGGTGGGGTTGGGGGAAAAAGAGGAAACATATGGTAATTTGAAACTTTGCTGCAGCGCCTGCCTAATCTGAATATTGCTCAGAAAACCAAAGACAAAAGACTTCAAGATGTCCTCTGTTCCTCCATTATCTATGGCATTGTTCATCTGGAATAATGTCTAATATAATTAGACCGCTATTCTGCATGATGACTCATTGACGCCAGCTCATTAATCCTAATGGAGGAAAAGTGTGCGTGTGGCATTAAAACAAAACTACACTGCACAAGGAAATTTTTCCTGCTCTTTATACAAACACTTTTGTCTTTTAGATAACTGTAATTATCTCCCAAGCAGCACAGTGAATATATACACACACATATATATAACTGCATTGAGTGTGTGCTGACTGAAGTGAGGACTGTGGAGATTTTGGCAATTTTACGGATCTTATTTCTGATCACCTCCTTACGGACAGCTGCAGCTCCACCTGCTCCAAACCACAAAAAAAAATCAGCATCAAACACTGTCACCCCATAGGACCTCTGACCCCCAAACCAGCTAAGGAGGGGGAACCAAAAATGTGGAGATGCTGAGAATCGGTTATATTTCGAAAATTATGACAACTGAATTTTTAACTGCATTTGAAACAGTTACTCTTTATCAGTTTAATAAAGCTATAATAATAATAATAATAATAATAATAATAATAATAATAATAATAATAATAATAATAATAATATAAATAAATAATAAAAATAACATTTATTATTATTATTATTATTATTATTATTATTATTAGAATTTTACGATACAAGTAATATATTTCTGTCGCAATGTCTCCCGTTTTGTCAAAATTGCTTGGTTTTAATCAGAACGCTGGAAAATGCTATGTAAAAAAAAGACTTTGCGACAGACATATTACTACAACTAATAATAAGGACAATAATAATAAGTAAACTGATTTGGATTAAAGTATCTGCTAAATGCATACATTTAACAACAACAATAATAATAATAATAACAATAATAATAATAATAATAATTATACAATATCACAATTTTTATTACATTTTAAATTGCTTAATATTTATTAAGCAATTCTATAATTTTTAATATAATAAAAAACTTTACCATTATTATAAAATTGCTTAATATTTATTATTTTAGCTTTTAATCATCAGAAAACAATGAAAACATCAGTGCTTCACTGTGTAGTTCACAATTTAATATATCTCTCATTCTAAATATAGGAGAGATGCTGTCATCTCCACTGTTTTTAAAACCCAAAAGTTGCATTATTAGATTTGTATAATAACTTGCATTGGTCTAAACTGTTTGGAATTACTCAAATGAGACAATAAGGTGCGCCTGAAGAGCTTCAGAGAGCATTTTGTAAGCCTTGCGTGGGCTTAAGAGTATTTGCAGAAGAGTGTCATGCCTTTGCTCTAATTATTTAAGCAGATCTGTTTCCTGTTCAATAATTACACAAGGCGAATCCACAATCCTACATAGTCTATATATTGCATTTAAACATATATTTAAATAGAAAACAGTTAGTTTAAATTGCAATAATATTTCACAATACTACTGTTTTTATATGAGTGCACCACCATGTGAATTCTACTCTCCACAACAGACTGTGTAAGCAGGAAGTATCACAGGACGACATAAGCAGACATCAGACCTCCAGGGAAAGCATATTAGACCGCTAGAATGATAGTTGGACACTTCTGAGGACCTGTTGTCTATGCTGATGATGACAGGACAGACATTCGCTCACACACACACACACAGCAAGAACATTCAATCTGTTCTGCATTAAATTATGTCACTGAACATGAAGCAAGAGGAAATCAGTACATAAGCCAATTGTCACCTTACCAAACTTTAATTAATCTCAATAATACATGAGCGTACAAGAACACCCTTACCTTCACACAAGTCGTCCCCCTCTGACATGAGTTCATCATCAGAGCAGATGTTTAGGACATTCACCAACATCTCAGTCACTGTAAAAAGTGAACATCCATGTTAGAGCTGCACTATAAGCTGCTATTTTACATGAAATCTATGTAGTTCTTTATTCTGTGGTACAATATTCCCAGAATTCCTAGTTTAAATCAAAATATATATGGCTTACAGCCATGATAAGATTGAAAGACTCAGCAAGTCTCAGATGATTTCGTAAAAGGTGCCCTTGAATACATTGGCACAAATAGAATGACGTTAATATGATGTTTCAGGTTTGAGTTTTTCTGTATTCTTCCCACTGAGAGGACACAGTCAGCCACCAAAGACACGTCATAAGCAAGGTCATTCTTCCCTTACCTCCTGTCAAAAACTACCAACCATCTCAGTCTCACAGTCCCTACAAATCACAACCCTCACATGTGGACACTTACCTTTCTCGCCCACAAAGGGCAGCGACCACGTAAACACATCCATGAAGTTGGGTAACCAGTACGGGTGAGGAGAGCAGTTGAACTGTCTAATGTTCATGACATTGTTTTCATATTTCAATACAGCCGCTGAGGAGGAAAAACAAGGGGAGATGTCACGCACATTCATGAAAACCAGCAAAAAAAAGAAAAGCAACCTGATAGGCTGCCACACAGGTTCACAAACAGTCATCCAATACTTTGCCATTCTAGATTTCTAGACGCTTTAGAGTCAGTATATGGCAATAATTACAGCAGATTTGAAGGGTATTTTTTTTCTTTGCACACCTTTGGACTCAGCAGTCCAAATTAGAGGCTCCGACAATAAATATATTAAATCAGAAGTTTATTGTAAATTATTTAAATAAGTAAAGAAAAACTAATTCTTATTAGCTGAGAATGTGGGACTGCCTAAGTTGATTAACTGAATTCAGTTACGTCACTCGTAATGCTTTATCAAAGGGGCTGCAAGCTAAGTTTCTAAAGTAATTATGTTAGGTTTTGTTTCAGGGTCTGAGAACAGTTTGAGGTTATGAAAAGCACGAAATGTGAGACCAGCATACCTTTGTTGTTATAGACATCTAGGTAATTTGGTGCTGAGAAAATGGTAATTAATGAAGGGAAGCCTGTTGTCTGACTTTTTCTGTACATCCTGTACCTGAAACACAAACACACAAAATCTGTAGATTAGCTCAGCGTGCCAAGAAGGCATCTGGCACAGATCAATAAACAAAGCACTCTCTGTCATTGTTAGATAATGTACTCTTGTCAAATTCAGTGAGCAATGATCCAATGATCCACAGTTGCAGATGGTATGTATTTTTTTAACTGGCAGACACAGAAGGACTACACTGACATCACAAGATTAATCTAGCAAAAGCACAACTTTGCTTTTTCAATCTCACTATCATGAAACATCATAACTGATACTTACCCTGCGTCTTGTGCTTCATGTGCTCTGATTACTGACAACAGGTTGTTGTTTGTCAGAAAGTCACAAACTGCTGCATAACTGTCAAACAAGAGAAAAACAAACTTCTGAGAGGCTAAACTTTTTTTTTTTTTGGCTACTTTTCAATAATCTTATGTATAGACATAAACAAGAACAGAATACACAAAATGATGCATAAAACAGTTATTACTACTAGTATAATTATAATAGAATTATAAATATAATTTGGATAATAATAACTTAAAATACTACACTGATTTGTTATGTGTGAATAAAAAGGAAAATGAAGGTAAATGTACTTTAAATATAATATTTCATAATATTATTATAATGTTGAATAAATCTCCTTTTCTCAAAAAAATCTGGGAGATCTATCCAGTGAATACAGCTTTGCTTCAGTACCTGAAGAAATAGGAGCAGCCTCTGACTGAGTTGTGGTTAAAGTGTTCTGCCGTCTTCTCACTGCCGTAGTCCTCTCCCGGGTCGGCCCAGATCAAATCACACATAGGCCCGAATGCTGGGGGCTCCTTAAACCTGTCTAACTGCAAAATACAGCATACAGACAAAGAAAGAAAGAGGCATGAACACATCTTGTTTTATATTAAAAAAACAAAAACAAAAAACTGAAAGGACAGGACATAAACAAATGCTTACTTTCCTAATGTCATCTAAGCAGTTGATTTCTGGTGAGAGGCCACCGTGTACGCAGAGGAACTGCTGGTTTAGAAGAGCTGCAAGAGGCAAGCAGTCGAAGGCCTCCATACATGCATCATAAACCCTCTCTGAATACTTTATTTTACCTGTGAAGAAACAAAGACAGACAAGCATGACTATATTAGAGCCCAGAGCACTGAAGTCAAGAAAACCCCCCCAGACAGACTAATTTCTCCTTCCCTCAGCCTATCACTGAAGATCAGATATGATTCATTGAGCTGCACGGTTGCATTTATTTCATGAAATAAATAGTAATAATGATACACAGCTTGAACTCGAAGCAATAAAGAACTCTAACCTTTCAACAACAAGTTACAAAGTCATTGACATGGCAGTATATCACTCATTCAGTAACATTTTTATCAAAGGTTGACCCTTGACATTTAAACAAATAATTGATTAAAGAAATACAGGTAGGGATCATAGGCTATTTATGATAGGTGGGACATTACATATCTCCACCATTTATTGCCATAGTCGCTTTCGTCCCAACCACTTTATGAAATAACTTACGGTAACGATAAGGATGTGTCTAAATACAACTTATTAAAAGTGTAAATATTTGAATTGAATGTTCAGTTCTCTGGTTTTTGATTCAGTTCAAAAGCACAACGATTTAATTTGATTTCCATATGCAATTCAATTTAAACAAATGTATTAAAAAAGTATATTATGCAAACAAAGGTTATTTAAAAATATAATAAAAATACAGTAAAACATTAAATATTTATTATTAAATATTTTTTATATATTATTATTATTATTATAATATTAAAATATTTACAATTTATTAATTGATATTTACTTTAAATGTAATTTATTCCTGTGGTGGCTCAATAAACATATCTTATTTTTTATTTTATCAATTTTGTAAACAGCTGTGCTGCTTAGTAGTTTTTGTGGAATCTATTAATTTTTTCCTAGAACTGTATGATCATTATAAAGTTCAAAAGAACAGTATTTATTTGAAATAGTCATGTTTTGTAACATCATTTTTTTTTTTTTTGATTTATTTAATTCTTGCTTGATATAAATTTATTTCTTAAAAAAAAAAAAAATTGTACTGCCCCCCACAACAAAGAGTCTGCAGCGGTACTTTAAAAAATATTCCAGTACATTGCTTGCTAAACATGTATATTATTAATTAATTTACAAACAAGCAACTCCATGTGCTGCTGAAATAAACCTGTTCTTCAAATCAGTACACTATTTATTTAGTAAAGCAGTAAAAGTCAATCAAAACCATGCTAAATTATTTGTACATAATAATATTCCAAGATGTCACAACCAGCATGTCTGTATGCCGGCAGACAGCAATAACTATACCTAAAGTGACAAAACCTGCCACCAAGCAGACACAAAAGCAGCAGGGACTATTCAATTAAATTCAAATGAGTCTAATTAGTGCAATGCGAACCCTTAATTCAGCTGCTGATTAAGCTTATAAATACTTTAGTATCTGGACTGAAGTAGTCTAATTAGTCTTGTCTTCTGGTTTCCACTAAATACAGCTGGGTTATTCACCAAACCATATCACACATTCACTCCTCGAGCGAGGTCTCATGGAGAGCACTTGGGCTTCCACTGAACATTCAGCCATGAAACCACCTCCATCTTTGTTATGCAGAGCACAATAGCTATGCTATTGTATGAGCTTAATAGCAAACAGTGCTCATTTCAAGCACAATGGACTAGTACCAATGACCCATCCAAAACCAAAATCAGGGATTTAATCAGACCTCCAAAAGAACCTTCATTTAAATGTAATTTGGATTTTACCAAGAAGCAAAAGCATAATATACTTTATCTTAAATGTAATATGCTATAGTATACAGTGCTATTACATTAGCAAAGATGATACACATGGCCGGGATAACCTTATGAAAAAAGTATTGAACGTGCTTCTAGTAGTGTACTTTTAAAGATAAATTTTAAAAGTACATTTAAAAATTGTACTTGCAGATAACAATATTTATTAAATAAAATGTTTTAACAATAAAATATACCGTTTTAATCTTATTTCATCTTATAACTACAGTGTGCCATTCAATACCACATTTAAAATGTAAAAATGAAAAGTTAACCTATTTTAAAATGTACCTAAATATGGCACACAAGTTTCAAACTTGCATTAACATATATTTTAGTTTACCACAAATGTTCTCAGTACACTCAGCACAGTAAAAAAAAGCAACACAAGTAATTATTGAATTACATAGTAATATGAACTTAGGTTGTCCAGGTTGGTCATGTGATCTCCTAGCTGTGGCTTTAGAAATCCTGTAATAAACTCCTGGCAGATGGGTTCCGAGCTCAGTAGATGCAAACCCGATCCAACCACATCAGATGAGAGAGAATAAATCCCTGTGTAGAAATATTCTTTGGGATAACAAATATGCCTCTGTATTTGTAAGCAACAGGAGGATGAATAAACCCAAGTCAGAAAAGAAGCTAAACAGCTTCTTGCGACTCTATCCTGGCTGGTCATGCTGCACTGAATTAAGGTTTTAAATAAATTATTGTAAAAGAATGCTAATTAGAGGCTTCACAATGAAAAGACATTACTCTCTCATAAATCAGGAGAGGTAGTGCTGCGTATAGTGTACAACGGCTCATCGGGTTTGTCTCTTTGTGAGCCAGATGAGCCCCATCCACTTCAGTATGCAGCATACTAATAACTCACACCTGGACACTTTCTGGCAGTTCTACAAACCTTACTCTAATAGAGCTGTCTGTTAGCCTGTTTTCTCAGAGGGACAAAGTGCTGTTTGCAGAAAACAGAGCACGTAAAGCCTGTAAAACAAAGACAGAACCTGTTTATGAACTCTCTCTCACAGCAGTGGGAATATTCTTTGAGTCTTGAAAAGGTTGCTATAGATCTTAGGGAGAGTAGAGACCCTTTGTAGACAGTGAGGGACAAGTCTTAAAGGGATAGTTCACCCAAAAATGAAAATTACCCCATGATTTACTCACGCTCAAGCCATACTAGGTGAATGGATGGATATTTTTCTTACACAAATGCATCACTTTGCTTCATAAGGCCTTTATTCACCTCCCGGAGCAGTGCGGAGTAATTTTATGATGGATGGATGGATGGATGCACTTTATTGGGTTTTAAAAACTCAACACCCATTTACTGCCATTATAAAGCTTGGAAGAGCCAGGACATTTTTTAATATGACTCTAACTGTATTCGTCTGAAAGAAGAAAGTCACATACACCTAGGATGGCTTGAGAGCGAGTAAATCATGTAAATTTAAATTTTTGGGTGAACTTTGCCTTCAAGGTCCTAAAAGTGACTAATTTTCACAACCCATTGACGTCCACTGGAAATAAGTGGATGGAACAAAAATACGGTTGGCTGAACACAGAAGTTCACCAAAATGAATAGACTGCACTTCTGCCCCCACAGCCTAATTGGCAACAAATTAAATATGACATCTACTAAGCTCTATTAAGCTCTACAGATGTTACAAATGACATGTGACATGCACAAAAAATATGAAAGTATTACTAAAACTAAAAATGAAAACCTGTGGTTTAGTAAAATAAATATGAAGTGAAGTGCGGCACTGTGTTATTTTACACGTGAGCATGTAATGATCTTTTTTTTTTTTTTTTTTTTTTGGTGTCTTAGAACAACTAATTTCACAATTAATACAGTCTCCATCTCCATCTCTGAATGTATTCTGAGTTTGGGTTGATTATAACATCTTCCAAAACTGAGAAGTGCTTATAAACAAAAAAAGAAGTTTCAAGGCTCCCTGCAGTTTTTTGCAAAACAGATTGATGGTTTAACGTTTGAAAATAAAGAAATTAAGCCATAAATATTAGTAGTGAAATTTCACAGTTACATACTTACTAGGGGTGTATCGTTCATAAAATCCATGGTTTTCGATACACAATGTTGGAGATATTTCTGTTTTAAACCATAAAGGTGAGCCAATGGATATTACACAAGAAACGTGCAAACTTTGCACAAAAGTTATACCGGTGAACGTCTTAATCTCAGTCAACTCACTATGCAGAGAGTGAAAGTAAAAACGGAATGACAGAGTAACAATGGAGCTTTCGGCATCTGAAGCCGCATATTCTCTCAGAGATGACGAGAGATGAATTTACTTCAACATATGCAGATAATGGTATATAGCTGTTTTAATAACTGTTTTAATTTATTCCCTTAATATTTCTCTTGTGGCCCGTACATAACGAAAAAAGAGTGAAGAAACATATTTTGTGTTAATTGGAATTGGAAATGCAAAATCCTCCTGAAGGCACAATATGTAAGTTTTAGTCACTAGAGGGCGCATATTCAAAACAAATAATAAACCAAGGCATAGTTTGATGATGTTGTGATTGAGTGTAAAATCATGGGAGTTGTCATCTTCAACTCCACAGCCGATGCAATCCGACGGGACTCGGGCAGAAATCATGTTCATTGATGAGCTAATGTATTAAAGACCTATTAAGGTCACTGTAGTATGAAGCAGGGTGGGGCTAGAAGTCGTGGAAGCGAAACGAGGCTGCTGGAGTGATTGCTAATAAAGGATAAGCATGATACACGGCTTGATAGCAGCAGAGCTTTTATTATGCCACAGTCGACCGCTTCTGTTTCTTCCAGTCATGCATATGTGAGGTAAAACACTGCTGTTTTATACATTTGAGGGTATTGAAAGTTCTGTTATAATGCTACTCTGTGCATTTGTCACTTGTCTAATAAAATTCATGACATATTAAAGTGTCTTTGGGGTTTCCATGTTTTTAACAAAATAAAACCGGAAAAATCGAGGGGTTATGACATCACTGGCAGGCAACGCAATGACACTATGGACACAGTCCATTACACTAGTTTAAATTGCTTATTTCTCTGGATTTAAACATTCTTCAAAACATTTGGGATAATGTGAATACACAAGTCAGCAAAATATATAACACTGTTCTAGTGGCTTTGGGATATTTTTATAAAAAAAAAATATCTTACATATTGTGCCTTTAAAAAAGTTTAAGATTTTGTTTTACTCACCCTCGAAGCATGCTTAGTGTATATGACTTTCTCCTTTCAAACAAATCCAATCAGAGTTATATTAAAAATTGTCCTGGCACTTCTAAGCTCTATCATTGCAGTGGATGGGTGTTTCTGTTCAACAGTCCAAAACACGTTAAATAAAGCATGAATAAAGGCCTCCTGTAGCAAATCCATGCGTTTTAAATGAAAAATATCCATATTTCAAACGTAATAAACACTTTTCTCTCACTTCTGCTGACGGTCGTATGCGGAAGCGTTCCGGCAGATGTATGTGTGCCTCAGAGATATGCTAGTCTAGAGTTTAAGGAAGCAAAGTCTCGTCTTGGCTTATATCGAAATCCTCCAACATGTTGTTTCTTTACAAATCCTGGTTTTGTGCTTCTAATTCATGACCGGCATTTTGTTTTGTTCTCTCTCTGCGTTCATCGCTAATCATGCAATGCTGATGTCCTATGCATCCGCCGGAAAGGCTTCCGCGTATGACAGATAGTAGAAGTGATAGAAAAGTGTTTATAATGTTTAAAAAAAAATTATATTTTTCTGACAAAAATGCATGGATTCACTACAGGAGGCCTTCATTTACCCCCCGGAGCCGTGTGAGGCAAGTTTTATTACGGATGCACGCTCTTCATTTAATGTGTTTTGGACTGTTGAAGAGAAACATCCGCCCACTGCAATGATAGCGCTTAGAAGTGCCAGGACAATTTTTAATATAAAGCTGATTGGATTTGTCTGAAAGAAGAAAGTCATACGCACCTAGGATGGCTTGAGGGTAAGTAAAACACAGGATAATTTTTTGGGGGAACTAACCCTTTAATATTGCCAATAATTGATGGTTTTTGACAATATCTCTGGCTATCATTGATACAAGATCAAGGGGAGGTTATTGCGGGGCCTTTCGCAATGCGTGCCCGTCTGCTATGCCATTGGGCAGACATCACATTGTCTGTTTCGTCACTTGGGCTGCCTTGTTGAGCACAGTGGCACTGAGAACATAATATTTCACACACTTTAGAGGTTTTATTTTCCAAATGTAACAGGATTAGTCCAATGAATCTTTCGGTTTGTAATGTGTACCGAACCGAAAGCCTGGTACCAAACAGTTCAATAGGAATATGTGTATCCTTACAACTCTAATACTTACAGGGAAGATTGCTAAATTTGATCCAAAACTGTCAGCAATGGCACCAACAGGCAATGACCATAATGTGTGATTCTGGCATGCTGGGAGATTGAAACAGTAAATATGTTCCAGCCAAACTTGATGTAATAATATATTTCACAGCGTGAGCAGCTGCCTTATGTAGTTTTAACCCACAATAAGAAAAACAAGTTATTCCATTCATTTAAACAAGTATTACTATTTCACCAAAGTGGTTCTTTCAGGCAAGTGAGACCACACAGACCCTCCAAATCCAGCAAAACTGCAATGATGTGACATTAGCCAAAAGCAAAGCAGTAAAAGAAAGTTATAGTCAGAAGTAAAAATAGTTATATCAAGTAAATACACTTTAAGAAACACTACAAAATAGAGTCCGCTCTAATAAGGCATATCAATTTTGAACCCTTAACTGCAGGAGAAATGTTATACTGTTTGCACAGAAAATGAAAGTGCTAGCTGGTGACAGCTGGCTGAAAACGCAGCTTTTTAGACATCAAAGAGAGAACATCAGTGAAAGCTGAGGAAAAGGCTGGCGGACGGTTTGAGCCAACACATCACTTAGCTCTCAGCACTCCTAGATGCTTCATTCCCACAGCACTCACATTCCTGTTTGAAGGTGAAGTATTCTGTGAGGTGCCGACACTCATGGTTGCCTCTGAGGAGGAAGAGGGTGTTGGGGTGGTTGATCTTCAATGTCCACAGGAACAGCACACACTAAAAAGAGAGAGAGAAAGAGACTTACAATCCTGAAGATAGTTGACTTAATATCAGGGGGCACAGCAATGAGAGGAAAAAGAAGACCTGTCTCAGGCTTTTACATAAATAAAAGGGAAAACATCCCATTTTAATCTTTTAATTGATGTCTTGAATAAAAAGTGAGGTCTCTTTATTCAAATAACTGTGCAAAGGAATTTTTTTTTAATAATTTAGACCTTCTTAGTTTCAAAGGCTACATGGAAAGCTTAAAAGTAACAAGATTTAAAGGAATGGTTCACCCAAAAATTAAAATGTACCTACTCTCAGGCCATCCAAGATAGATGCGTTTGTTTCTTCATCGAAACAGATTTGGAAAGATTTGATGGAGCTGTTTCTTACAAATATGTAGCTTTTCACTTCACAAAATGTTAACTGGTGGACTCTACGCATGTGGATTATTGTGATGTGTTTATCAGCTGTTTGAACTCTGACGGCACCCATTCACTAGGGATGTAATGATTAACTGCGAGCAGGTTGAAAATCGATTAAAATATATGACGATTCAAATCGGTTGAGATGCTAAACAAATCATGATTCAATTAGGGGTAGGAGTTTTTATGAATGCATGTCTGAGGGGAACTTACTGTCTTTAGAAAAGTTTAGATGGTATTTTTTCTTTTCATCTTGCCTCTGTACATTGCATATTAAAGTTCATAAGTGCAGCGCTACTCTGTATACAGCTGAAACCAAGGAAATGCTTTAAGCGCCACCTGCTGCCAGAGAGTGAATCTACATCTCATCCAGCTCGTCTGCCGTTTCGGTTTCATGCAGATATTTTTTATGTATAGTTTCACAAAACTGAAGACAAATCATTCTGTTTTTGCTTCAAATTTCAAAATTATGCTCATGTTGCATGTGTTGAGCATCTTTGTTTGGATCATTATTAAAATGAAGTGGTTGGCTCGTTTAAATGGAAAGTGCTCAGACAAAGCCTCATTTTGTTTATATGAAGATATTTCTTTTATTTGTGTTATTTATATGATTTGGAGCTTGTTTTAAATGTTCAGTTTAGTTTTGTTATTTACATTTACATTATATTTTGCAGACACTTATCCAAATCGACTTACAAATGAGTACAATAGAAGCAAATCAAAACCAACAAAAGAGCAATAATATGCAAGCGCTATATTAGTATATTATTATAGTGTTATATTTCAATTTCACACAGAAACGTTCAGCATTTTGTCCAAGCAATAATAAAAGGACACATTTAATTTATAATTCATCTTAAATCTCATTTTGTTAAATAAAAAAATTGTGAATCGAATCGTAAGTTGAGTGAATCGTTACATCCCTACCATTCATTGTAGAGGATCCATTGGTGATGTAATGCTAAATTTCTCCAAATCTGGTAGTATGATGAAAAACTCATCTACATCTTGGATGGCCGGAGGGTGAGTAAATAGTCACCAAATTTTCCATTTTTGGGTGAACTAATCCTTTAAAATAGTCTTAATAACAATTATAATCCAATTAACTGTAAACAATAATTTCACAATATTAACTTTACAAAGAAAACAAAATAAAATAGATGAATAAATAAAAAACATGAATTATATACAGTCTTCCAATTTCATATTTGATAAAAAAAAAATCCAATAATTTCCCCAAGATAAACCATTTTAAATGTGTATAAAAAAAAATAAAAAATAAAACGTGTAATTTCTGAAATAAAGAAAAATATTTCTAGTATCATTTAAAGCAGGACACTCAAATTAAACATTTTACAGTAAGGGAAGATTTAATTGTTCTAATGCATTTTAATGCAATTTGACTAGGTTTTCAATGCCCAATGGCAAGATTACGGCACAATCAGTGTCCTTTCACTGTTTGGTGCTCAACAAGTGGCTAACTGGGTGCATGAGGGACTGCAAAAGTGGGAGTGAGTGGTCACATGGTAATTATTTCCAATGACATTATTCTAAACAACAGGTTTGTTTGGTTCATTTACACATCTAAATTTCACACTGAAGTACAGAGCATGTTTGGCATCAAACAACAAAAGGCATCTCACTCACACTGATCGTTTGCGTAAGATGCCTGATCTTCTGTACAGTACAAAGTACATGCACACTCTTTTCAGTCTCATTAAAAGCCATTTATCTTAACCCCCCCCCATCTAATTTGCATGCAAAATCCCAGACACCACTCAATGTGGGGAGAACAGGACACCAAGGTAACCAAGGACAACAGGTGTGCATTTAAATGACATGTGAAATAATAGACACGGAGGAGGGTGCTAGCGGGGGGTGGGATGCAGCAGCAGCGAGAGCTGTGACCGGAGCCTACGCAAGAGGAATAATAAGCTGAAAATTGCAGGTAATAGTGGCAATGAGAAGAGGACCTGAATGTAGGCTGTTACTGCTGAAAGGCAGATGACACAAAGAAAGACACAGAGAGGAACCTGTTTTTTTTTCTTAAAGTTTACATGGCGCTTCAGGTTACCGCCTGGTTTTAATAACATAACAACTAGTCATCCATTAACCAGTCAGTGAGGTTTATCATTAATATTATCTTTTGTTTTAGCTTTGTTTTGTGCCATGGTGTTTTAAAGGGGAGGAATTCATTCTTGCATCTCGACAGTGCTGCTAGACTTTCAGCACAGTAAAATACATATGAGAAACTGTTACAACCAACACACTATTTAAGAAATATTTGGTTGAGTGAAGTGAACTAAAACATTTTTTCAGATTTCAGACTGCCTGAATAGAAATGTTTTTCTATTTTAAACCTGCAGTCCATAACTTTTGGCACTCTAGTGGTTGATAAACAGAACTGTGTGTGTCTTGCAGAAGAACACTGTAGCTGGAGCTACTTCTTTCTGTTTATGTCTATGACGAATTATGCAGGTACTGGACTACTCTGCAGCGGTTCCACCGGCACCAGTCTGAAATAGTCTGAATATTAAAACTTGTTATAGGTGTACCATAGTGACTCAGGACAAGCCAAAAACACGGTTTGGAAAGTGGATTCATGATGTACTTGCTTATTATATTAATTTTGTAATTTTGAACACACACACACACAAAAAGTTACAGACTGCAGTTTTAATATATTTTAAAATGGCAATATTTCTGGTGTATTTTTATCTAATAAATTCAGCCTCAATGAGCATAAGAGACTACTTTCAAAAACATTAAAAAAAAATTACAGACCCCACATTTTGAACAGTAGTGTAAATACACATACATACATAATAAGACTGGACGATTAATTGAAAAATAATAAAATCCGAAATACAGAATCTCTAACTGAAATAATTTTCCCATATCGGTTATTTTGGTGTTTTAATCTGGTTAATACTTTCCCCAGGGTTTCCAGGTCAGCGAAACAAAATCAAGCATGACTGCTATTCAAAACTAGATCAAAACTAGCCCAATCACGTTTTTTTTTCCTGGAGTTTTCCCCGCCGTCAAGTATCCATCAAAACTGCATTAAGGGCGATCGCTTTATTTAAAAAAATTTTACTAAAAAACAACACGCAGCAGCAGGCTGAACTGGCAACCCTGACCTTCTCCTTAGATTTTGATTCTAGGTCATATCATTCAGCCCTAATACATAAATAAGAAATGTTATATTAATTTATTCTATACTGACTCATCTGAATAAAGTTCAGCTCTGTTCATGTCACTGGAAATTACCAACTCTCACTGAAAAAGAACAACTGTATGCAAGTCACTGTGTGAAAGACCTTCAAGAATGTCCAACTAATGAACTCCTGACAGGATTAAAGTGTGAGTGGTCAGTGACATCAGTCATTCAGCGGAGACCCGCGACAAGCAGAGCGGTCCATGCTTTAATGCTCTATGACTCATGTCTGACAGGTTATCAAATAGCTCCACTCAGACACTCCTCCAGACTGAGAAAGTGAGGTCATTTAACCGTACAGCTTAACAAGGTCTCTGATACTTCTGTTCTTCATTATAACGCATCCACAGATCCTGCACTTTAATGCTGTCTCATTTAACCCTTTCGCACATGAGTTTAAAATATTCTTGCTGAGCCCCCGGCGTGAGTTTTTTTTGGGTGACCGTCATTTTAGAATGTACCGCCTTATTGTTTCCATGGCGATGCATCATGCTTGTCATGTGACACATTGCAGCCACACCAGATCTGTACGACACATGGATCACTTTTATTTAGTTTTTCCTGTTTTACTCAAAATATAGTAAATATATTTGGTAGTTTAAACACTTTTATATCTACCGTGTTAGTTGATCTATACCGGGTGATGGGCGCCACAATGTTAGTTTGCGCTGAATCCGAGCTGTGGGATTTACAACATGCAAATTCATCCTCTCTTCCCGAAACACGTTAAAGTAGGTCTCCGGTAAACTTGGAGAAGAGCAGAGTAAACTTTATAGTTACCTACACAATCTGTATATGATATCAATAAAAACATGTAGTCAGATTATATTTGTAAGGATCATTATTGCCGTTTCCATAGACATCAGTTCTTAAGTAATTGGAGTTTCATTTTCAGCGGGTCACGTCCTGCAGGTGCAGCGCATGCCCGAATATTTTACCGCTGTGATAGCGGACCCACATGCTTTAAAGAGCAAAATTCCTCATCCTCTCTCAATCACAAATACGAACGTAGACTCCCCGCTTTCTCAAGGTGAGCTCTCGTTCGAGAAAATAAAACCTCTCGCCTCCCATTACACGGCTTGGGCAGCCATTCTGAGAAGGGTCTGGCTGCAGACATGCGCAATTGGATACATGCACTCTCAGACATGCATGCACACTGTTTTAAGTGCACACACAGGCCAATCAACTTGATACACAGGATTAAACGGTCACACAGAAATTATTGTAAGTATATTTATTTCATTCGTTCAAGATTAAGTTAAAGTAAAAGTGTTGTTTTATGTAAATGTTTTTGAAAACTATATGAAAATTTATCTGATGTATCCTGCACGCACACGCCTTTCGACGTTATGCACGTGTTTTAAAATGGAGTAACGTAACCTTAGAGGATTTAACGATTTAGGAATAGCTTAGGAATTATTGTAAGCATATTTTGACAAATCGAAGTTAAATTAATCATCTTCATTTATTAATGTCTACAGATTTTAATATGGTGGTTTTCAAAACAGCTTTACAAAATTTGTCATGCTCTCCTCCAAACTGACATTAAGAACTGTGACGTATTAAAATTATTTATGAATGCCTTTCAGAATCAGTTCGGAGGAGTTATTAGTGTTTGTGTTTAATTTCTTTTAGTTTTTTTATTATTTTATACAAAATACACTATGATCTACTTCAATCTGACATTAAGAACTGTTTAAACTAATGTAACAATGTTTTTTATTATTTTGAGCTGCTTTCATTTTTATGCCTTCTGAATGAAGAAGGAATGTCTCCGCTTTCTAAGATACAGCTTAATAATTTTTTTCTAATGTTTAAACAAAAAATCTGATCAAAAATTAGCCTTCCCTTTACAAGCGATATTTGACTCATTAAAGTGGTTTACAGGGAGATTTTATTTTTACCTTTTGTAATGCCATTTTTTTTTTACTTTATTAAAAGTATGTCATCTTTTGTCAAATTTGAAAAATATATATTTATAAGCTATATATTTTAAATTTCTAATTAAAACAATAGAATAAGAACAAGTAGAATAAGAATAATAAGTTACCAATCAAATGAAAACAGTATTGACAAAATTTGTACAGAGGTGGAACAGAAGAACACCAAAGTAACATGTAGGTGTATTTTCAGTCATTTAATGAGCAATTAAACTTATGAATTCATGTTGAGATTGTTGTTTTGAATATACAGAGATACATGGAATACGACTCGGAGGAATTAACAAAATGAAAAGTATATTATAAATGTATATGTTACTTTGTAGCAGCTCAGGAAAAGTGCCAGGTCCCTTAAAAAGGTAGTACTAAAGGTAACGACTCAAATGCATAATTTATATTTGTTTTTTAGGTAGATGAAACCAATCTTTTCACCCTTGAGTTTGCACCGAAGCAGCAGGAGGTTCAATCTCCACAAAGGTAGGTATTGTTAGAGGGGTTGCAGCCATTATTGTTCAGCATATTTTTATATTATATTTTTATATTTATATTTTTATTTATGCATCTGCAAATTGTTTGTCGAACACAAAATTGAAAAACATAGTGGTCTATTATTTTGTTTTATGTAATGATTTTATATTTTAATAGTAATAATAGTATAGTCAGTAATATTTCATTTATTGTATGTATGTATTAAAATATTTCAACAACAGCAATTGTGAAGAACTCACACACAATGCCATGTTTTTATGTTTTATTATTTACTAAAGTCAGCAATAACCAGCTGCTGTGTGTTGAGTTATTTTATGGTGTGTCAGATTTGGGAAGCATATTAACATTGAATGTGACTAGCAGACTTTGACTTGTTAATTGATGATTTAATAATTCATTATGAAATGGTATATACATAATTTTTTTCATTCTGCTAACTATTATGTTAGTGATTGTTTTTATATTTTTTTATAATTTTTTATTAATTTTTACACACACACACACACACACACACACACACACACACACACACATATATATATATATATATATATATATATATATATATATATATTTTTTTTTTTTTTTTTTTTTTTTTTTTGTGGCGGGAGGAGCAAACGACAGACACAGTGGGGGTGGCGTCAGGCCTTGGAGAGGCTTTCATTAACAGAAAATAAAACCAAAAATGGGGAAATAAGTGTCCAAAAGGGGAGGTGTGTCCAAAATAAACAGGGAATCTGGTGTCCTTGTCGTGCTACGGGGTTTGTGTAGGAGGGGCAGTGTTCAGGAGGGAAGGGTCCGGGTAAGGGGCGGAGTCCGGTGGCTGCACACGCTCCCCTCTTCGGTCCGGGCGCGAAGGGAGGTGGCTTCTTCCAGCGGCCTCATCCTTCTCGCTGGCCGCGGCGCTTGAAGGGGATAGACGGCCCGGCATCCTGGCCCGACGGCCGTGTAACAGGTGTGGTTCTCATCCGGACCGCGGGTCCGGCAGCTCACGTCTCTGGCGGCACGGGAGTCCCTCAACGCACCCTTCCTGGACCCTCGAGGACACCAGCGTGCATGCACGGGGAAGAGACCAGTCTCCCGAGAAGAGGCGCGTTGGGCTTTTTAAACAGCAGCGGTGATGAGGCTCCATTTACATCAGGTGTGCCCCATCACACGCCGCCAGCCCTGGCTCGTCCAGCGTCCCTCCTCTCTTACACACCCACTCCTGTCGGGAGCCTGGTGAAGGGCAGCGATTTGGGACTGGGTGCCGATGATAATTAGTGGGGGAGGCAGCTGACTCGTCACAAATATAAATATATATATATATATATATATATATAAAATTTGTCATTCTTACAATGAAGAAATATATAGCTGTTTTTTTTCCGGTTTCAATTTAATTACTATATAATTGTCTTAAGTCAATTATTTTCAGGCCTGAAGAATGTGTACAAGGAAAAAAACTAAGATTTTAATAATGTATTACCGTTAATTAGTAACATATTTTGCCAATATGCGGACCGTTTACATAGGTACATATGCAAAGTAATTGAACAATATTAGTGTGGATGTTCAACAATGTCTCTGAGCTATAATTTTATATAAATCCGAGTCGTGACCTGAACCACCAGTCTTTATGGCACTCTTAAAAAGCAGTAATCTCCACCCTTTGAAAATAGGATTTCACCTCGTGAAATAGTTTTTCGTTTTCATATTTATTTTCAGGCGGAGTTATCAATTTCTTTTATCTCGTGCTTTTAGTTTGCATTTTGATGTATTTCCGCCTTCGAAACACTGTGAAGAGCGCATGTGTGAGCCTGAGTGTGCATGTCCTCAAAGTGCATGCGTGCAGCTGAAAATGCATGTGTCAAGTGCGCATGCGTGGCTGAGAGTGCATCGTGTCTGCATCCAGACTCTATTGGCCATTCCGGGAATCTTGAGATGGGTTTTAAAAACAATTCGACGAGGCTACTCACTGCAGTTCGCTCGCAGACCACCCCGCTTCAGAGGCGTTGTTTAAACTTCTGTCCTTATCGCTTAAAATGGCCCTTCTCCTTGCTTTGGCGTTGGTTAAGCGTGTGGTTGACTTACAAGCGCTGTCGGTCAGCGCCTCGTGTCTTGAGTTTGGGCTCAGTGACTGCAAGGTCATTCTGAAACCGAGACACAGCTATGTTCCTAACTGCTCTCTACTCCCTTTAGAGTGCAAGTAATATCCCTATTGGCGCTCCCCACTGCAGACGGCGAGCAGGGCCCGAACGCTCTCTGCCCTGAGTCTATGTGGAACGTTCTAAACTGTTTAGGCAGTCTGAACAACTGTTTGTTTGCTTTGGAGGCCGCCAGAAGGGTCTGCTGGTTATCAAGCAGACACTGTCTTGCTGGATTGTTGATGAAATAGCTCTGGCTTATGCATCAGAAGGACTGGAATGCCCTATTGGTGTGAAAGCCCACTCCACAAGAGGAATGGCCTCCTCATGGGTGTGGTCCAGCGGCATATATATCAGTGAGATCTGTGCGGCTGGTCGTCGCCTTGCACTTTTGCCAGATTCTATAAATTAGACATCCCCACCCTGCAGGCGCGGATTCTATCTGTTTAAACCTCCCATGTGGGTAGTGATTTCTCAAGCCCTCAGCTAAGCTTGGGGCGAGATAATGGCTAAGTCCCTTAGGGCCCTTATTAGTGCTTTTGTCAGGCTGAAGTGCCATTGGTTTGTGCAGCTACACAAACGTGAACAAATCAGGCTTCAGTAGAAAGGACAAAGGAGGTTTTCCAAACATAACGCTCGTTCCCTTATCTCAGGAAACCGAGGTTACATTAAGTAACCGTAGCGATTTACATTTTTCTGCTAAATATTTTTGGAAAATATTCCTTAAAAAATAATGTCTTGATAATAATTTTATGAGTAGTAGTAGTACTATCATTACATTAAGTAATATATTTCGGTCACAATTTTTTCAAGTTAACCTAGATTTTTATTTTGAGGGGTTGCTGTGAAGACGGTCAAGTTTCTGTTTGTAGCCCATATATGATATGACAATAGTTTTTCTCAAATGAAACTGTAAAATGCTCATGAAGTGACTCTCAAAGCAGTTCTAGGGATTATTCATGTGTTCATATACTCATATTGAAGCTGAAAGCACTGCAAGTGTCACGCATGCTTCAGCTTGTGTGTAGTAAACGAAACACAGAGACACACAGTACATGCAGGATTCATATTTAAATGGTATTTTTGCAGCTTAACATTTACAGACACCAGTCCATATCATGTTTTGATTTAAGTGTAATTACCTAATTTTGATTTATCCATCCAAAATTTACTGGCTAAATTTATAAATTAGCCAAAAATGTATAAAAATCTGTGTTACAGTTGTTACAGTTTCCAGTGAACCAGATTTCTGCAGGTGCAGATTCTGTGTTAGCATCTTGTTCTAGTTTACTTCAGTTGAAAAACTTCCACTCACCTCAATACTGAAGTATCCTCTGTCTACATAATCGCCCAGGAAGAGATAGCGCGTGTTGTCGGGTGAACCACCAACTTCAAAGAGCTTCATGAGGTCGAAGAACTGTCCGTGAACATCACCACATACTGGGGGTGAAAGGGAAACAAAATAAAAGCTTAACACTGCACATCACATTCGGTAAATGGTGCTTAACACCCGCCTCATGTTGAAATCAATGGCAACTGTAAGCAAAGCGGTAAAAGGTTTTCTGTATTACATCACATTATAAAACAAATGCAATAGGGAAGTGCTGGACTGTACAGAGACCAACCACTTCACTTAAATCCATCCTACCTGCATCATCCAGCCAGCAACGGCCACATGTACAAGACTGCTCTGTCACTTAGCAACAATGACTCTATATCTGAAAATACAGAGGCTGGATCCATTTATAAAACAAAATGTATCAAGAGCCAGAGGGGTTTGTGACATCTATTAATTTATGCTCAAAGGCAGCGATATCTATAGAGGACAGATGAGCTCTAATTCATCTGCATCATAAAATACCACGGCATGACGCACACAAAGAATTAAACCTTGAAGCACAACATCTTCATCAAGTAATTGAGTAAGCTTAACAAGCTCTGTCTGTCACTGATAAGGACCAGCTAAATTTAAGATTACTCCGATGCTATACAGACTCTCCTGTATAATCTGTAAATGGCCATTATTTGATTTTGTCACTTTATTCTATCTATCTGTCAAATAAAAGAAGCAAAACCCATAACTTATTGACAATTATGTGTTTTCTCACAAACCAGAGTGACTAGGGATGGATCAAAATAGTTGACTAGTCGTCCAACATCTAACTAGCCAATTATTGATGTCAACCAGTTTATAAACTAGGTTTGTTTTTTTTTGTTTTTTTTGGTGGCATTTAGTGTGCTTGTATAATCAACCTCTAAACTTTTTTTTTTTTTTTTCATTTGTCATGAATTTAAAAAAAAATACTAAATTTATGGGATATATTGAAAATTATGTGTTATGGCTAATAAATAGACTGATAAATTACAATTTATATAAATATAAAACTAAAATGATATCAATCATTTTAAATGCTACAAGTGATTTTAGACCTTGTAAATTTTCTAAATTATTCACAGCATGAAAAAAAGATATTAATTTTGAGATTAGCTAAAGATTCAATTTAACAGTGTTTATAAATTATTCATTTTTAAAAATTAACTTGACGACAACAAAGGTAACATATTTAGAAATATGGGAAATGTGCAAGAGCAATATCCACTATTGGCTGTCTGATACAAAACCAATCGATCAATTGAAAATAAAAATAAATATCACGTATCCCTAATTTATGTAATAAAGTTAAATGTAGACAGGAAAGTAGCATCGTTCAATCACGGTCAATTGCACTCAAAACCAGACAAAAAGTCTTCCTTTAGAGCAAACAGTCGTGTCATTCAGGCAGCCCTTCATTTAGTTAATTAGTTTCTGCACATCCCTCCTAGTGTTCACTGAAGCATCACTGACCACATTCCTCGGCAGAATCTGTGACTGTCTCCTGTGTTGCATACCACTGATCTGTAGACAGTATCTGTCATAACCAAAGGCACTGACACGGATCTTCATACGAGTCCGTTTTATGCAGCTGATTCTCCACAGTGACCGTTTGTAACACAAATCTCAGCAAAAAACTCAACAGCAATGCCAATTTTGTGTGCCTGATGAAAACTGTTTTCACAGATGGAATATGGGCCTACTTGAATCGTTACTTATCAACCAAACCAATCGTTTTACAATTTATAATTTTATTGTTGGCTAAAGGTACACACGCTGATGCCAATGAAGTGTAATAATGAATATTTGAAACGTTGCATGAAGTTTCCATAAGGAAAAACACCTTTTTTGGGGGAGAACATTTTTTCTTAGGAACTAGGTTAAAAAAAACGCAAGTCAGAACAAAGTTCATTGTAATCTAGACTGATGGTCATCTCCCTCAAGCCCTACTAAAGATATGTTCTTGCTTTCTTACCAGTGACTGGTGCCTCCACCTCTAGCATGCACTTTTCCTGCCTTAGGATGTTGGCACCATCGTTTATGATGCGCAGAGCAGTGTCCTCCTCCACACGTCCCTCTTTGATCAAATGGTTCTTCAGTATCTCAGCACTGGGTTTACCATCCACAAATAGGTCCTTCACTGTCAGCCGCTGGTGAGGGGGCAGTGGCACTGCTGTAGGTGCAACAAGAGCAAAATATCAGCTGACAATTCGCACAACTTTAACAACATCAACAAGGTAGCTGCAAGTATGAAAACAAGCTTCAGTCATAGTGTAAAAGAGGAGATACTAACTGGTTCATGCCCACTAAGAGCGATAAAAGACCATTTGAAAAGAGTTAAAGAATAAAACGTCATAAATGGACAAACAGACATAAACTATATTTCAAAAGTTTGGGGTCAGAATAATTTTTTTTGTGTTTCTGAAAGTCTCTTATGCTCACAGAGTTTACATTAATTGCATAAAAACACAGTAAAACAGTAATTTAACCATTATGATTTAAAATAACATTTCTATTTTAATATATTGCGAAATGTAATTTATTTCTGTGATGTCAAGTTAAATGTTCAGCATCCGATCTTCAGTGTTACATGATCCTTCAGAAATCCTTGTGATACCAGGGCTGGGCGATAAATCGATTTTATCGATTAACTCGAATGTGTAGTTTACATCGATTTGTTTGAATGAAAATCGTTTTTCTTTTTAACATCCGCCGGCGCTCCACTCAGGGCTCCCGTAGTTCAGAATGGGCTCAACCCCCTTCCCCACCCCCCCCTCAGTCGCTCAGCCGCACCAAGCAAGCGCCCCGTTAATATTCCGCTCACCCTCGCCATAAACCAATTCCCGCTCAGATCCCGCTCCGACATAAAATGTCTCTAGCAGGCCTAATATTTACTGTTTGTACCGAAATTCTTGGATAATTGTCTAATATTATGCATGCAGATAAATGGCAATTTTTCAAAACGAAATTCTTACATTCTTCTTAATTTTATTAATTGTATTAGGCTAATTAAAATGTATTTAATATATTAATCTAACCTTAGTAAACATAGCCTACCTAAAATTCCAAAACTGAAGAAGTGTATTTGATTTTCATGAAAATAGCTGCCGTTGTGATTCTTGTTATCTAACGGTGTAGACACAGTTAGACACTGTCTGCTCTATTTACAACAAGATGGAAATATAGACTAGAAAATATATTTACACTTGCTCTGTCCTACGTCCATGACACTGACTCACTGCGGAGTTGGCAGTTTTAATCTTAACAGCTCTTAACACCGAGTGTGCACATGGATGGTTAGATGCATGATGGGCTAGTATAATCTTTCCAGCATTAAGGTAATACTGCTTTTTTTTTTTTTTTTTTTAAATCATCTTGTCTCAGTTACAGATTTGACTGGTAAATGATAAAGAATGATAGCCCCTTTTGTATTGCATTGCATTGCATATCAGGGATGACAGATTGATAAAAAGACATGCTATTTGTGACTAGATTTAGCTTTTGATACTTTGCGGTAAAAGTGGCTCTCTGATTGACTCTGCCCTATCAGTGCGGGTCCCATGAAAAAAATAAATATATAGTAAAGACCTTTGACAGTCTTACAGACTGTATCCAGTATGATAAGAATGTTATGTTACATTTTATTTTATGTAACGTTTTCACGGTTTACAATGGCAGGACCTGCCATCTTGTCTTTTTGGCTTGTTGTTTCTGATTGCAATTTAACCTGAAGGGGGAATCCAGATCAAATCCCAAAAGGTAAAATCAAAACAAAATAAAGTTAAAACTTTTGAACAATTTCTTTGTCATCTGAATATTGATTTTAAGTAGGGGAAAAAAAAAGTAGGGGAAAAAAAAATCGATTTAAATAGTAAATCGGATTTTTTGTTAAAAAATCGGGGATTTTTTTTTTTTAGGCCATATCGCCCAGCCCTATGTGATACAAAAACGTATTATCATCAATGTTGAAAACTGTTATGCTGCTTGATATTTTTTTGAAATCCTGATATATTTTCAGGATACTCTGCTGAATAGAAACAGCATTTATTTGAAACAAAAACATTAAAAATGTTGTTAGTCACTTTTGATAAACTTTCCGTTTTGTTAATTCATCCTACTTCAGTGTTCGCTACAATATGGAAAAGATCTTTTGCCACCTCAGTTTCATCATGATTAACCGCATTTTAAAACAAAGATTAAGTTTTTTTCTTTTTTTTTCTATTAAAAATATTTAGTTACATTACAAGTAGGGATGGAACAGTTAAACTTTTTCAAGGTTCGGTTTGTATCTCAGTTTTATAGTCACGGTTTTGGTATGGTTCGGTATTTGCTAAGTTTATGGAAAAACCATACTTTCAAAAAAAAAAAAAAAAAAAAAAAAAAAAAAAAAAAAGAATATTCTATCTAACTACAAGCAACAGCACAAATAAATAAAAAAAGAGAAAAGATACAAATAAAATAAACAGTGATTTTTCAGGGGGTTTTTTTTAGGTAGGTCTAGCATTAGTTTTTAGGTACAGAAATTGAAAAAAGTAATCAAATGTTATACAGTATTGCATATTTGACTGTATGAATGAAAGATTAATCTTTATTAAAGAAACAAGAAAAGAAACAAATTTATGCATTATTTTATTAGCCATTTATGAGCTATCAGTCATAACAACAAAGTAATAACTTATCGGTTCATCTATAAAACCATTGCACATGTTTGTTGACAAAAAAACATTTTCACATCGCTCAGTGACTCTCGCTCCCGAGGATTCATCTTTGAAAAAAAGAAGGTTGCAGACGTGTATTTTCAGATCTGCTCTTTATTATTTTGTGCTGCTCTCTGGAGCATCATGACATTTGCTGCTGCTAGGGCTAATAAGAAAAGTTATGGCATCATGAGGATTCTATTGATTCAGCTATCAGGTTTAATCTTCACAGACGTGAATGGATCCCGAGATGTTGTGCAATAATTCCTCACTTGCGCTGAACTGCCTAATCTAACTCGATTCCGCGTACGGCAGTCAGCAGAAGTGAGAGAAAAATATTTATTACGTTTGAAATATGGATATTTTCCTTACAAAAACGAATGGAATTGCTATAGGAGGCATTTATTCATGCCCCAGAGCCATGTGAGGCATGTTTTATTATGGATGCGCGCACTTTATTTGATGAGTTTTGGAGATGTTAAAGAGAAACACCCACCGCAATAAAAATGCTTAGAATAGCCAGGACAGTTTTTAATATAACTTCGATTGGATTTGTCTGAAAGAAGGCGGCCATATACACCTAGGATGGCTCGAGGGTGAGTAAAACACAGGCTAATTTTCATTTTTGGGGGAACTAACCCTTTAAAGATAATAAGCCTAGATTTATCAAGAGCATGGCATGCTAATATCTGTCTGTTCTGTCTCTGTATCCTCTGAAGAGTTCATTATTAAATGAAGTGAGAAGCTTGTCTGAAGTTCTTAAACACCATGAAGAAAACAGGAAGCCGTGTGAACAGCAAAGGCCCCTTGCACAGTCTTTTCCCCCTAAGACTATCACAAAAGCTAGGGTTGATGCTACTGCTTCCACTGCGACCTCATTTGCATGCACCCACCATACTGTGTTTTGGCTGCTCAGCCTCCGGCTCTGAATGTCTGCTTGATCGATAGCCAACGAGAGCCCATATGTTTCAAAGGAAGTCAGGGTTGATCTTAATTTTATGGAAAGTGGGTTTTAAAACTATGGCTTGATTGCTGATGCTGAGGGACATGTAACTAAAGACATCTGCAACGCGTTCGGAGTTCGGACAATGCTCCCGTTTATCTGGCGGTTCTATTAAACGTGCCCAGAATGCCAGATCAAATATTGTCTGAGCCCTCAACCCTTAGGGATTCAAATCACTGTGGATCCCACAGCCAATCAGCTGTGTATCTGTACGAGGAGACTGAAACAGTGAGGCAATGTCTAATTAAAGGGGTCATATGATGTGTTTTCAACTTTTCCTTTCTCTTTGGAGTGTTACAAGCTCTTGGTGCATAAAGAAGATCTGTAAAGTTGCAAAGACTAAAGTCTCAAATCCAAAGAGATTTTTTTTATGAAAGTTAAGAGTCAACCAGGCCCTCCTAAATCAGATAGTTTAGAAATGCTGCAAATATGCATAAGTTGCCTTGTGGGAAGGTTTGTTTAAATAAGCCCAAATGTTCATACAAAGAAATGTGGGAGGATTTGCTTTTATTCTCGCTGTTGCCGCCGCTGCCATGTTGTGGAGACACTCTGTGTTTCCTTGTGAAAGCAAAACTACTTTGTTTGGTCTTCCAAAAGAGTATACGACTAGAAATCAGTGGTTAAGTTGTATTTACACCACTGTTCCAAAACAGTTCAACCCAAATATACAGATGTGTGCATTGCATTTTATGGAGGACTGTTTCCTGATCCTGGGAGAGTAGTCTACAATGCCGGCTGTTCTGACTCACAGTCTGTAAGTACGTTTACATATTTAAAGGATTTGCCACTGACGATTCAAATGCCAGTTTTAAGCAGTGTAGAGTAGCGCTTGTTGTTTGTCGTTTCTCCGATCACAAATGCAGACATGGTTATATGTTTACACAGCGCGATGCAACACAACACGTAAAAAGACAGTATAAGTCAGCGGTTCTCAATTCCAGTCCTCGTGCCCCCCTGCTCTGGACATTTAGTATGTTTCTCTTATCACTTCAGACGTTTGTTCTATTCGAACGTGAGTGCCCTGCGAAGTAGACATCATTGGATATTCCGCCATGATTCCAGTTCGAAGCGAATGTATATGTTCCACTCGAAGTGCATTGAAGTGTGCGAGACGTGAATTTGAAATGTATTTGTTTACATAGGTATATGATGTCACACTTGTCCGTGTGTGAAGACGTTGCGCAGCGCAAACCCATAATGGGTTTTAATGTTTTTTTGTCTCTGCACTCCCGGACACACAGGGGCATAACATTTCCGTTACATGCTTGAGGTATTAAGCCAATCACAACACACTGGATAACTGGCCAATCAGAGCACACCTCACTTTTCAGACCGATGAGCTTTGTAAAAAAAGACCATTTCAGAAAGGCGAGGCATAGAGGAGAAACAACAATGTACAGTATGTGGAAAATAATTTGTTTTTTGAAACTTAAACCGCATAAACCCATTTCATTACACCAAATACACAAAATAATATTCTTTTTAGCATCATCATGTTACCCCTTTAAAACAGATGCCGTGGTTTAAATTTTTATACGGGCTCACAAAGCTCAATATAAATGTTCTCGGTTAACTTAAGGGTTTGATCCAGAGTTTGTGATAACTCCTGAAAGTGTGACGTGCGGCAAACAGCCAATCACAGGGAACAGTTTGATTCACTTCTCTGCTGAAGATTAAGAGATGCATAAATTTAATTTAAATTTAAATATTAATAATAAATGAATTATAATTATTTATAAGAAATAATAAGCAGTTACTATAATGGTGGCTATATATTTCCATTTACAAAGACTAACAGAGTGATGGAAAATATGATGAATTATATAAAATCAACAAGAATGGACATATATTTCTAACCAATGTTAATATGTTAGTTAATAGTTAATATTTAAACATTTCATTTTAATATCTTATGTTAAATTCAATCCCCAAAGTTTAAAAAAACCTGTATGAAATTATAATAGCATAGAAGTGAACGTTTTTTTCTGCAACTACTGAGCCAAAATCCTACAAAAGTTAAAATGGTAAATTGAGATCTCAAATGTTATTTGAGAAGAAATGATGACTGAAGACTATGGTATAAGACAACCTAACACTCTTGCTTTTGGCATGAAGACATAACCCAAACATTTCAGTCATTATGATATCCTCAGGAGTAAGCTCTGACAGTTAAAAAAAGATGTGATATCATGACGCATGACTGAACAGGGTTGATCTTAGCAGAACGCAGCAGACTTACAGTCAAGAACCATTTTTAGCTCATGCAGAAGAGTTCATTTGGCCACACTAAAATAAAATATGTGGAGGGGCAAGAGCAGCCAACTCCACCTCACCTGAGTTAAGGATTTGTACAATATTAACTCATTGTCATAAGGGCATAAACGAACATTATCTATACTCTGACTGCTGAGGAGTATAAATAAACAGTAAGCAGCCCTGGGTCCACAACACATGCCGGGAATAGTGACGGTAAGCTGCGTACGAGCACTAAGAGCAGATTAGGCAAAGCCTTTATTAGCCAGGGATTCCAGGTTCAGAGTCTGTTTATTTAGGGACTCCTCCTTCTGCAAATAAGATCCTGACCCTAAAGTTCAAAAGAGAGAATGGAGGGTTAAGGCCGATGTGGAGAAACCTCAACACATTCAAGCTACAAAATTCTGTGGGATGCATTAAACCTTCATTAAATGCAAAAACCCTTTTTCACAGCTGATAGAAGGGTTAGATGCACAGATCTTCAATCTAAGTTTAAACATTTGCATACGGCACAGTTCTGAACCAAACGCTTTGCATTTCAGTGTTATTACCAAGGACAGGCTCTGCCTTCAGGATGACATTTCGTGCCACGCAGATTCTGGGCTTTTCCAGCCCTGGATACAACTAGACACTAGGCAGGCTACAAGTGTTCACGCAAACCCTGGATATTTGAAAGGCAAATTGGTTCCTGCGCTGACCGACTAATGTGCTATTAGCGTCTACATTTTTTTTCTTGCTTCTCAACCCAACAAAATAATATTTCAAACTCAAAGGAATAACATAGAGAATAGAAATTCAACTTCTGTGACACTATTCTTGTATAACATCTGGTGATCAATGACTGAAATGTCAGCAAAAGGCCACAGAAAGTCCTGATTTTACATTTCCGATGAAATGTAATTTGACTATGTTTACCTGGTTTGACCTTATTGGGTAAACTAGTTACCTGGTTATAATGAAGCATGAACACAGTGAGTCTTATTTAGATCATTATTCTTAAAAAGCAAAAACGCTTTTGTTTCCTATTACGATAGTTTGCAGAAAGCAAGAAATTTATGTAATCACATATGAATCAAAAACACTGTCTGAAATCGGTTTCAAATTAAAAAGTGTTCAATAGCATTTCAGTTTAACTAACATGTCATTAGCACAAGTTAGAAGGATTTAATTTTTCACAAAAATTAAAACAAAATTGTAAGTGACAGGCGTACAGTCTGTTCAACAGGCTGTAAAGTAACTTCACTGTTGATCATTCAGCTGACGCAAAACTGAAAATACCTCTTTCCAAAAAAAACAAATAAAAATAAAATAAATCCTGATGACAAATTTCTGGAAAAATGTGTTGTGAAAATTACAGTATTGCACAGACTCTATGTATAATGATTATATTATAGTGAAAATACTAAGTATATTACATGTATGAAATCTTTAAGAAATATTCATATTAAATAACCCTGACTAAGGTCTATTGCCTGTAAAGCATTAGCTGATGCTAAGACAGAAGGCTGCTACTGCGTGCTAATTCTCATGGTTTTCTCTAGGAAAGTTCTCAAAACTGATCCAAACAGGTAATGTGAAGCATGTGTGTTTCAATTTACTCCACATTATTTATACCACAAATAATAAGCCCCTGCAAAGACTGGATGACAAGAGCACATTGCTGGATTTTGAAATCAGGTTTGCTTTATACCAGAGACAAAAAAAAAAAGACAAAAACGGATTAAAAAAAATTATTTTTCCCGACCTCATACACCAAGTGTGTAGTAAAAAAAAAAATCACATTTTACATGTACAGTAAAAGACAGAATCAAGGGTGACTCCCACATTCACAGTTACAAGCATGGCTGATCTCCAAAACAACCACAGCTTTACCCACACAGTTTAAGCTGCTGTAAATACTAAATGATTTAATGAGCAATTTGGCTGATTAATAGTCGAAAAGCAATCACCTGTACTGCAAAAGTCTATATTAGTATTCATAATATAAATGGGGATGTCCTACTTTTAGTTGCAATGGGTGCAACAGGATCATTTATTGTCAATTCAAAAGGACTCGTGCCAAGATTATTTACCAACTTTAATTCAATTTAGTGGCACAGTTAAAAATATAAAAACTGTTTGAAAAGTTGGGACTGGCGCTATCACGAATTACAGTGCAGGCAATCAATCAATCAACAAAACCTGGAACATCCGTCAGGCTCTCAAGAAATTATTCAGATGAATCAAATGATTGAACAAAACCCCAGAGTGGGAATCCATTAGAATCAACTGTAATTACCTGTCTAGACACTTCATACTCAAACTGAAATGAACTTACTTTTAACGATTCGTTCGGTGGTCGACAGCTTTTCTTTCGGCTCTTTAGTCGACATCTTCTCACAGTTCAGTCAAGGTTTATTAGCCAGCAAATGAGCAAAGATATCCTCCGTGTTCGCTGGTGCCAGTCCGAGGAAGTAGAGCTCGCAAAGCGGCCAGTGACTCCAAAGGGTCCGAGAACTGTTCAAATTCAGACCAGCGGGCAGGTTTAACGCACTAACACGGCTAATTTAGTCAACACTGAACAACGGTTGGGTACACGGGTCACAGGGCAGCATAATAACATCGCCAGCAGACACACGGACTCGAACGCTTGCCCTCGCTGACAGAAACAAACACCGATCGTCGCTGATAAACGTTAGTAGAACCGAGTCCGGTATCGGTGTTTTCCTGCCGACATTGACCTATCTAGCTATCAGCTTTTCTCTATCAGATACCTCGGGCTCGTAGCAACGGGAGCCAGCGACACAAGATGATTAGGGTTTGCTGCGCAGTCTTGAACGTTAATCCGATTTTCCACTTTTAAGAGTCAGAACGTCAACTCGCCAGTTTAGCTAGACTCTCATAAGAGAGTTCGGCATAATAATAACGTGCCGAACCGCGCCGATTTGTCTTAATAAACATATGTCCTGTCGTGTGAGAACAGCGATTGCGCGACCTACCCGCCCACTCGAGCTAACCATATGGCTAGCAGTAACTTCCAATCACACTCTCTTTCCCAGCTCCTCAGATTAAACGCTAATCTCTAAACCTCAGACGGATTTCCTGCAATATGGCGGAGCTGTGGCTCTCGACGCGCTGGCGTAGGCGTGACGTAGCACGTAAAGTTTGACACGTGCTATGTAGCTGGTTAAGTGGGTCGTGCTGGAGGTCTCTCAGCTGGGATGGGCAGCTCTGAAAAAGAAAGCAGAAAAACTACAAGGCGAAAACAGTACATTAAAGTTAGTGTGCTGTATATCTTTAAAACCAAAAAGTAGGCCTTTTGCCACAAAGGTTTTCTGGGGCATTTTTTGTCAAAGATGTTTACCGGAAACTGTATGATAGCATCACTGTTCATTTTTACTTTGTGTCATTGTGCTGCACACTTCATTCCATTAATGGGTAACAAACATAAACTATATGCGCATTTGCATGAGTTTGGATTTTTCTTGGGGTCAGAAGGTCATTTAAAGTGGTTTCTGTAGTGATCACTGTTTTTCAAACCCATATATACTGTGGCTACCAATAGTTTACCTACTGTATATGCATAGTGGTTACTAAATATAGTGCAAAAACCACTACATTTACTGAATAAGTTGTATAATTAATTAATTGATTGTAAACTCTCAATGTGTGCAAACATCTGCATGAATATAATCACATTACTGCTATTTTTCCTCCATCCTAAGAGCATTAATATATTCATAAAATGGAAAGCTTCAACTGCAAAATGAGGTGCAAAAAGTTGCTCAACTGGGGACCTCAGCATACAAGCATCTTTGTCAAATACAGCAGATGTTCAAAATGTTGAGAGAGTATAACATCACTTTGTGTACTCACACTTGCATCCACCAGGGGGAGTCAAGCTCTTTGTTAGGGCCTTTTAGATTTATTCAAAGATTTTTATCAACAATTAAAATAAACATAAGCCTCATTCCTGAATAAAAGACAGGAAAGGTCAAACTCTCAGAAAAGTGATGGGATATAATTTATTATTTTTAAATAGAGATGTCAGTTCCATTTACCATGTCTACCACTTTGAACAGACATTACCTAGCACTTAGTCTGCATATTTTACATTAGGAAAGTACAAAACACTATTTTATTGCCAGGAAAAGCATACAGCCGAGTTACCTTTTACAAACCTAGCGATCATTATTGTTTTCAAGATAAAGAAAGACCATGTTTATACACACAAACAAACAAACAAAAAGTTTTCAGGGATGGAAGCCGGTTTTTCCAGATGGTTGGCAATCCTGTCATAGTACATTATGGTTTTCAAAGGTATTTAGCCTATGTCCAGACATAATGCAGCCAGAGGAACCTAGATAATTCCACCTCTCGATCTGATGCTCATCAGCATCAACATGAAGCAGATACCCAACCCAAGTCTTGTCCAAGACAAACACGGAGAGATTTAATTCAAACAGAGCCTGCATACTAACATCATCTTGGTTCAGCTCATTAAATGAATGTAGTAGCACCAGTAATGAAAGATAGGACTTCATCTAAACAACATTTCTATCATGTCTACTTCCTGAATCTGAGGCAACGTAGTTATGGCTCTAACTGGTAAAACATAAACAACAGATGTATAGGTAAAGAGCACTTAAGATGTACCTGTGTAAACACTAAACAGCATATATGTTAAAAAAGATTTCTAATAGTTATAGAAATCGGTTTTAGAACGGGAAGGCAAGGAGGAATACGAAGAACACACACACACACACCTCACCACAGTGAACAAGTCTTCATCTTAATACCCAGCACAGGCACAAAGTGGCTATTTCAGCGGCAAACACTCGAAGAGACCATAACATACATATTGAAAACAGATCCAGGGTGGAAACAAAAGCCATGAATGAAGGTTATATTACATATTAAGGACAGAAAACAAGATATGATATGTAACAGACCTGATGGTGTAGTTAAGTCCAATTTTACCACTCAATTTCTGGGTTAAATAGTATGGCTATATTAGTTTGAATATATTAAATATCAATTAAAATGTGGGGCTTATGGAAAGGAAGCACATTTCCGATGAACATCTTCACAACAGATGGCAAAAATAAACAAGGAGGATTATGGTGTTAGTTACAAACGTTAAAATGGTAAATTATACATCAGAATCAGTTTAAGTATGTATGGTAATGACAGTACAAGCATGTATGCTTCATAAATGTTCGCACTTAAGCCTAAAAAAACTCATTTGCACATTTATTTCCCACACATACTACCGTTCACTCACACTCCTTCCAAATTCTAGCCAATAAGCTCCTTCCAGCGTGAATTTGCTCGTATCTGAGACATAAGGCTCTCTCCATTGTAGTGGTAGCTCTGATCTCCCAATCTCATCCACCACATCATTACCAAATGACTTCACCCACATTTAACTCAGTTTTGTATTAAATCTCCCTGTTTTTCTGCTACCAGCACAAAACTGGATTCACTGGAAAAAAAACAAACAAATAGCATCTTTGGCTGCAGGTCTGAGAAAACCTGAAGAGCTAAAATGGTTTTGTTTCTCCCCCCCAAAAAACTCAGCACAGTTGGGTCTCAGTCTGTTTGCATAGGCTTTACTGTTTTGTTAAAGCAGCTTTTTCAGGTATGAAATGTCAGAAGATATTAAAGTGGTTGAACTGACATATTAGCATGAACTTGACGACTCAAATTAAAACATAAATTCATAGCTCTTCATATCTGTCTAGATTTCCTAAAAGAACGCCTGTTCTTGAACTTTGATATCTTCATTATGTATGGAGGCCCCTGAGGCTCGTGTGAACTTTTTTACTTGATCTAACGCTACTGAGAAGGGCAGAAAGGGAACAGCATGACTCCATAACCAGCCATGACTGATCAAATACAAAAGTAGTTTAAAGTGCAAACTGAAGATCCTGTTGCAGATGCCCCTTTGATTGCTGAAAAGTCTTGTTAATTTTACACTTGACAAGACTCTATCTTGGCATACAATATTTCATAACATGCAGCTTGAAGGACCTACAAAAGGCTTGAATGAATGTCCAGTGTGCATTTCATTTTTTTTTCTCCATAGACTGTAATGTTCCTCGCTCACTGCATGATGAAGCCTGGCTGGGGTGCCATGCGTGGAGGGGGTCTCTGGGGCACAGGTGGGGCGTATTGCTGCATGTACATGCTGGGGTATCCCTGGTTAAGAATGGGTGGCATGTTTCCTACTCTAGGGGGAATAGGGGGGTATGGAGAAGTGGGATTGAATGGAGAGGCTGCAGCATATGGAGAGGTAGGAGGGTAGGAGACAGCTGCAGTGGGCTGAGCAGGAGGAGTTTGGGTGACTTTAACAGGGGGAAGAGGAGGAGCCCGCCGGGGCATCTGCATGGGAGAACCATTGACCTCTCTATGGAGAGCGGCTGGCCTGGAGGGAAGGTCCTGAGTGCGAGAGGGCTGAGGTGCAGCTGGGGCCATGTGGCGTCCCTTCAGCACCATTTCCTCGAGCTTCTCTATCTTGACCCGCCGCATGTGCGCCAGCTTCCTCTTACTCTGATACTCATCGATGAATGTGTCCAGGGGGGTCGCGCCATCGAGGAGCGAATCGGCCATGTTCTGATTTGAAAAAGAGAGAAATGATAGCATGATCATTGACTAATGAGTCCATCAGATGATGAACAATCCCCAGCAGATATCTAGTGTAACTTCAAATAGTGTTTAAGCTTTGTGGTAATGGATGTACCTCAGTTTCTTCCTCGATTTTGGCTCCTTCTGCTTGTAGGAGTGCAAGGAGTGTGTCCAAGGGAGTGTTTCCAGATCTGTCATCTGTGAGGGGACAGAAAGAAAAGCAGAATGTTTTATAATTAAGATGTTTGAAAAATTGTGACAATAAAATACTGCCTTCCTAGCTCAAGTATGGTGCTGGCAAAGCCAAGGTCATAGTTTTGATTCCCAAAGAATTCAATGCAAGTCGCTTTGGATAAAAGTGTCTGCCAAATGCACCACTGTACATGTAAACAATATATAATCTGATATTGAAATGATAATGTAGGAATTTAGGAAACTTGTTTTAGTCTGAAAAGGTATTAAACATGTTAGGGATAAAGGAAAACGGCACCTTTTAGCCATTGTGCAACATCAAAGGCAGCAATATAAATCTGCCAACTTGGTGTGCTTGCCTTAAGTAAATTTGCTAAGGAAACAACAGGGTGTGTTTCACCTATCAGTTCAGGAGCCTTGGCTTCAGATTTCACAGTACAACTGGACACGCCTGTCAGAAATTCTCAGAGGTCAACAGACATTTGCGTCAGAAATTTATTTAATGTATTAATATGCTTAAATTACGCAACTTCTTACATAACAGCAATTCATTATCAATAGAGAAATGTGCAATGTTCTACACTTAACAGACATAGCTCAAAACAATGAAGAAAATTAATTTGAGACCAAAGAGAGATTTGAGATCACAAACCAATGTTGCATAATGGAATACATAAATAAATACATACGAGTAAGTAAGCTTTGATTAAACCTGTCGGACAGCTCAAACTGCTTTTTTGATGGTTTGTAATTCATTACCTAAGGGTCACTTTTCCTCATATGCCATTCCATATCAGGCTAGCTTGCGTCGCTGATTTACATCTATTTAAATTTATTTTCCTGGCAGAGGCAACTTACAAAAGTGTCATTATGTTTTGTTGTTGTTGTATTAGACTGTCCATAATTCTAAATGTCGTCCAACCACTTAACAGGCTGCTCTTGCCATGTTTACACTCGACTCTGCTGTTTCTTCACTAGTCAAATAAAAGTAAATACTGTAAACTGTCATATACCAATGCCTTTTTTCTGTTCTGTTTTGAATGACAGGCTATGATTGACTCATTGCTTGTTCTTAAACAGGCAGTTGATATACTGCTAATTAAAACTGACTCCAGATCAGCCCAAAACCAGCAATATCTACTTCTATTCATCGTATGCAGCCCAGCCTCTTTTCAGCACTGCACTGCTTTAAACATTACAATATCATATTGACTAGAGATCTACATGCTTCAGCAACAAACTGAGACTGACAGTAAACATGACCTAAAAACTGTTCCTCTTATGAGAACGATGGAAATGGAGCAGGAAAGAAAGGAAGGGCAGGGCCTTTTAAATACAGGTTTGTGTTTAATACACTAACCCAATCACTAATGTGCTATTAATGCGGGATAAAGTAACATCACATTAAACTCCGGATGAAACAGGTTGTGACGTTTGGGGCTGATTTTGAGACAGAAAAGTGTGGCCACCTGAATGACATCTGTTTTTCCAAGTTAACAAATGCCCACTTCATTACTTTTCAACTACCCTATGTGAATTGCAGAGCAAATAAAACTTCTGCCCAGAACAAAACAGTTTTTATGCAGAATGACTCATCAATTTTGCCCATTCTCGACTTCCATTTCCCAATCAGATTTTGGTGGTGTACATGCACATACTACCATATTACAAAAAGGCACAATATGCAAATTATCCAGGTACATTCGAAATACCCAAATGACCCATTTTATTTGCCTAAAGAAACATCATACAACAAAGCACACTGCTTGAAATGCTGTATCCCACAATGCATTGCTTGTATTTCATTGCAAACATCCCGCAGATCATGAGACTGCTATCGGTCTACAGCCAGCTCGGCTTACTTTGTGTTTTATGTAAGTGTGTGACAGAGCAGACAAAGAGAGAAAATACTGAATGTGTGTGTCCGTGTTTGTGTGGGCATACTCCTTCCCTCTCTCCAAGCCCTGTTCCTGACATTGCTCAGGGCACAAAGCCACACTGTTACTGCCGAGATCAGCTCCAGAGCAGCATCAGAATGGGCCGTCATGCTGAAACACCCCCACGGAGCTGCTTCATTGTTATGGCTGAGCTTTGGGAATGGGGGTGGCAGCGGGTTAATGTACCCACAGGATCCTCACCACACAGTTTAGCCTGAAGACTAGGGCTTTTGTTTATCTGGGTCAAGTGAATGGCTGACTGGCCAGCCTGTCCAGATGCACTGGCACTGCTGCTGTGGCTGCTACTGCCGCTCAGATCCAGTAAATCCTTATCTGGGACAGATAACCACTAGGGCTGTGTATCACTAGTAAAGTCACAATACGATGCATGTCATGATACAGAAGCCACGATATACAGAACTGCACTAAATTTCACCTCAGAAGAATTTAGTAAAACAGCTGTTTATTCAACACTGCATACTTTAGTGCGATTTCTAACTATTGGCAGAGCAGGCAGTTGACCTCTGCATTATGAAGGGCCCCCATAACTACCACAGCAGGCTACAATATAGGGTAATAATGACATGTTTCACACTTACATTGGGCACACCACACCAGGTACAATATTCTTGTTTTAAGGCCATAAATAATCATGTACTGAATCTAATAAATTTGTATTGTAATGTACTCATTACTACATTACAGCTACATTATCTTTCTCAACAAGGAACTGGTTACATCATTGTTTCTAAAGGAATTAAAGCCAAAGTTTCACTGTTAATAGAGAAACACGGCACAACGGTGGTAATTCATACATACACAACCTCTCTCTCTCACTCTTTCTCTCTCGTAAATAAACATGACGAGTTACACTTTTCTGAGAATAGAATATCAAAGTGGAGATCGCCAAACTGCAAGCTAACCAGTGTTTTCAGAAAGCAAGCGCGTTCCTCTGCGGCCAGATTAACCCTGGTTGTAGTCTACATATTATGCTCTATTCATTATTGTTTTAGAAACCTCGCACTTTTCTACTCAATTTTAAACGCTGTTCTTGTATTCAAATTAAATGCGGTTCACTGCTGCACATATGCCACAATATCGATACTGGGCCAGCTGTATCGATACTCGTATCGTCAAATCTCTGTGACGATACATCATCGTATTGATGTATTGAACACAGCACTAATAACCACCCCAGCCTGGGAAAGTGGGTAACCTACATTCACCAAAGCCACTATCTTTCTTTGCATCTTTACACAAATGACAGCTCATCATATTTATTTCCTCTATGCAAAAATAACAAACAGGATCTACACCTCAAGGTGGGGGGGCTGGAAGTGAAATAGTGAGACATATATGTAAACAAAAGCCAGTCTCACATGTAGACTCATCTTATTAGGGATGTATTGAAATGAAAATTCTTGGCCAAAGCCAAACACTGGGCCGAAGGCCTAATACTGAACACGGTTTTTTTTTTCTTTTTTTTTCATGATGGAGTATTCTGTTATGTTTTTTTTTTCACCATTGTTTTATTTATATAGCCAAAATGTGATTTTACTCTTATTTTTTGGCCATTTTTGAGACTTGAATCAGGCATGTATTTTTTACTTGACAAATAAAGGGAGCCTTGCTGAGCAGAAGAGAATTCTTTTAAAACAATATATTACAGATCCCAATTTGAACACTATGTGTGAATGTTATAATAAATGTATTAATAGAGCTGTAGTAGGGTAATTATTGTCATCTTACTTTTTATTATATTTTACAGAACAACAGTAAAATTACAATACTATCATTTATGAATGTTGATGGAGTTGTTGCTTTTTCTCGGCTTTTATTTTGGCTTAAACCCACAGGAAGACCTCAGTGCTTCTTTTTGTTGACAACAGCATGCAAATTTATAAATGATTCTCATTACGAATTTGGGAAGATGTTTGTTGCACGTATCACATTGTGACATGCCTTTAAAAAAAAAAAAAAAAAAAAATTCACAATATTGTTACTGAGCAACTGACGAGTAATACCGTTTCAGCGCAGATTTTTCTCGCGCTTTGGACTTAGAACTCTGGCGACATGAGCTTGTGCAGCACTGTCAGAATACATGCAATTCGTGCGTGCATTAGAAAATATAACATTCAGCAGTTTATTTACTAATCGTTTGAGGCCATTTCGCAATTTCAATAATCATACAGTAACCTAACCACCAGCATCAGTTACCTCTTCTTCTCATCGGAGACATGTGATGCAGCACTAAACAGTCTCTCGCTGTCGGTGCTTCGTGCTTGTAATGATGTCTGCGTCTTTCTCTGATAGTTCTAAATACTTTCACACTGCTGACATGTTTGCTGCATTAGTTCATGGATTGGATCGCGTTAGTCATTGTTTGGTACATATTATTCGGCCTTTTCGCTTATTTGGCTGAATAATTTCGGTGCATCCCTACATCTTATCTTATGTCAATCTAAAATATAATACTGCAACACTGATCCACATATTTTAAATAAGTAATTAAGTAAACAAAAATATTTATCTATTTTTTAAATAAATCTTTTTTAGCCTTTTGACAATATCAACTTTCATATTTAACTTCGTATTTATTTACACAAAAATACTGAATGTGTGTGATTTCCACCCATTCAAAGGAACATTTCAATTTATTTGTTTACTATCTAAATATAAATAAAAAAAATTTAGCCTTTTTACAATGTGTCATACACATCTTGATATTTATGTTTTTATACTTAAAATATTGAATGTGGGTGATTTTAAAAGGGATCATATGATGCGATTTCAAATTTTCCTTTCTCTTTGGAGTGTTACAAGCTCTTGGTGAATAAAGAAGATCTGTGAAGTTGCAAAGACTAAAGTCTCAAATCCAATCCGCTTGTGGTGGATGCAAGACCAAGGTACGCTCCTTTGTAGAATCCGCCTGCCACACCGTTCTCAAGCTGCCTGCCTCTGCTCATTCAAGCCAGCTGTGGCTCACTCTAGACCGCAGCTTACTCTAGGCCTCCGGCCTTCGCTCACTTAAGGTGTGTGACGCTGTTTCGTTGAGAAAGTGAAACTACTTTGTTTTTGCCTTCCAAAAGAAGACACGACTAGAAATCTTGTTTATATCACATTTATAATGGGTTTTATGTTTTTGTCTCGTCGTTCCGGCTGAAAAAGGCTTCACAATATGTTAAGATGCGTAACATTTCCATCTCACGCTTGAGGTATTCGGCCAATCACAACATGCTGGATAGCTGGCCAATCACAGCACACCTCGCTTTCAGAGAGATGAGCCTTGTGAAAATCGACTCGTTTCAGAAGGCGGGGCATAGAGGAGAAACAATAATGTACAGTATTTGAAAAATAATGTGTTTTTTTTAACCTTAAACCACATAAACATTTCATTACACCCAATACACAAAATAATGTTCTTTTTAGCAGCATCATATGACCCCTTTAACTGCATACATGAATTATAATTTAAGAAAGAATGTTTTTGAATTATTTCCATGTATGTTTCAATAGAACGATAAATATTAAAAAACAGCAATATTTACTTTATTAGCAATATTTTACTGAAACTTCTTAACACATGAAATATATGCTATCTTTCGAACGTTATGCACTAATAATATATTTTTAAATGTTTTTAAAAAAAGTATTTTATGTTTACCAATGCTGAATTTAAATGATCAAAATACAGTAATATCGTTAAATATTACAAATGAAAAAAAAAACAATTAAAAAAATATTTTTGATCAATATTATACATCCTTTCTGAATAAAAGTAATAAAAAAATTTACTGATGCCACACTTGAACAGAAGTGTACTGCAAAACTAATCTAATGACACTTCACAAAATTTAAAATGGCACAAAAGCGCATTTAAAGAAAAAAATGTATACATTTAAATCACATTTTAAACACAATACACAATAAATCATTAATTTATAACCCAGTCCTGTTCTACACCACAAATCCAATACTAGATCCAGCTCAGAGAGAGTGGGAAATGTCAATGTTTCCAACTTGTACTTTAGTTCTAATATACACCATAAGTCAAATCCTAAGCCAGATGACATGGAGTGTACAGATGGTAAAATGAAACGTCTGTTAGTCCGCTGTTTGGACTCAGCTTCCAGGCAACCGCCACGTCACAAAGAGTAATCAGTGACAGCATTTTATTGATGATATCAGCACACACACAGTGCAGAGGGGCACGGAGGGACACTGAATACCATTCCCTGTTCTCTTTAAAGTCACAGATCCTTCTCAGCTGTGACAGTCATCTGCTACCATTTAGTTCTGCCCTCTGTTTCCATGAGGAAAAGACATATAGGGGGAAGTGGTGCATACAGTAGTGCACAAAGTCTACAAATTTGTGAAAATTACAAGTAAAACCTGAAAAACAGGCCCTTCAGGGGGTAATCTTATAGCTGGAAAAGATGACCAAGTTCATATGTTCACATGCCACAGCAACATAAACACCTAGTGGGACGCTTCACACATTTACATTTTCACTGCAGCTTTTCAAAATTACATATTGTAGAAATAGTTCCAGGTCAATAAAGGACATAACCTCAATATACAAAATGAGTTTGTAATTGTAAGAGACATATGCTACACAGAAAGGCTACATGTTACATTTTACTCCCAGTATTTTACCTAGAGTGGACTTTCGCAGCTGATAGGCCTCAAACAGCTCCTGGAGGCTCCGGTACCGACCAGTCAGTTCATTCTTTTGGAGGTCAAGTCTGGGCTGCAGTTTAAGGTTCTGCTCAGCCAGAAGACGGTTACTAGCCAGGGTCATCTCCTTATTCTGCTGTAGTCCTTTAATCTAAGAAAACACAAGGAACATGTTAACTCAATAAACAGTGAGTATATATACACATTTCAACATAGATTACCATTAAAAAGTTTTGGATCTGTGGATTTTTTTTTTTTTTTTTTAGAATTTAATACCTTTGTTCGGCAAGGACATATTACATTGATAAAAGTTACAGTAAAGACTTTTACATTGTTACAAAAATATATATTTCAAATACATGCTGTTCTTTCGAACATTCTATTCATCAAAGTATCCTGAAAAAAATGATCACTGCTTCTACAAAAATATAAAAAGTTTCAACATTGTTGTCAAGTTGTTACATTGTTTTTTTTTTTAATATTTATGCTTTTGTTTTTTGGTTTTTGTATTCATCAAAGAATCTTGAGAAAAAAATTAATACTATCTTAGTTTCTAAAACCATACTAAGCAAAGTTTTCAACATAATATAATAATAAAAATAAATAAAAAATTCTTGAGCACCAAATCAGTATATTAGAATAATTTCTGGACGATCATGTGACACTTTAAAATCACAGGAATAAATTACACTTAAAAATCTAACAGATATTAGATATATATAGATATTTATTAGATAATATTAATACTATATATAGATATATATTAGATAATATTAATACTATTTCAAAATATTTCTCATTTCACTGTATTTTTTTATCAAATAAATGCAGTTATGATGAACGTGAAAGAAAAAGAAAAGTTGCAGAGTCACTGTAATATCTGTAACAAGAGTAAAGCCTCGTACACACTGGGATGATTATCACGCGTGCTTATCACCGACGTTTTTCGACACATCTTTTGTGTTCATACCCAAGCAATTTCACTGGCAGTGAGCGGAGTGAACGTGCAAATTCATAAATACCCCAGTACACATCGAATCCTATTTGATCTGCAACAGATTGGGGAAACTATGATGTCAATTTGTAGGCGGATCGGCTGTTAGCATGACACTGGTTCCCTTGACAAAAAGCATATAGGATTATAAGCTCTATTCAATAAAATCTAGTGCATTTAATCTATTAAATAACAGCAGAGTGAGCAAGTTTTTGGATATGGTATGATTAAACTTATTTTAGTGAATAAAGTACCACATTTCAGCTTTGTTAGGGTGGGTACACAAAAATGTTATTTTCGCTTCTAGGAAATCCTTATATGCTTTCTAACAGCTTCATCTGGCCGTAAACATTTAAACTTAATGTGGCTTTAAGCACTAGGCATCGTTAAAGTTTCACTTTCACTGTGACTAAGCCGGTAAATGTGGTGTTTACATGGAATAATCGTAATATGATTTTACCTTACGAAACCAGAGTCTCCGCACCAGTAGGAAAGCCATAAAAAGAGCATCTTCCATTCGAAGAATTGTGTTGCATTTCAGGGCAAAACAAAAAACATTGTCGACCAACAATATAAAATGTGGGAAACAATTAATTGTATTACAAATAATATTACGAATGGAAAATACTGTAAATTAGGGCTGTGCGATTTGGAGAAAATATCTAATTGCGATTTTTTTTAAAGATATTGTGATTGCGATTTGATTTGCGATTTTAATTTTGCATAGTCAAGCTTCAGCTTAATATTGTCAATAGTGTGCAGCACAGTATGGGTATCGTTACCCTGCTGAAAAAAAACAATACAAACCATCACAAAAATTCTTATAGTTTCCATTAAAACAATTACAAAATTCATTTTTGTAGTGTGTTTTGGGCATTATTCCAATAGGAATTACTTTTGTTCTATTGTTTCCCATCTGCAAGATTACATCCCCAATAGAATACAGCAAATACCAGTATAGAATTTTATGTTAAAGCCAATATAATTCCCATTATAACCCTTAAATCCATACAATTTTCTATTGTGTTTTGGGAGGGGTTCTATTGTTTTTTCAGCAGGGAATATTATTATGGTATTACTACTTTTACAGAATTGACTTTATTACTTAATTTCACAGGAAAGATTAGTTTATTTTGTGTTAATAAAGAACTGTATTACTTCAGTCAATTATTAAAGTATTACATCGGTTGCATAGGTTGCTTTATTAATTTTTAAGTATTTGGGATTATAAGAACAAGTGGAAAATGTGCTGAATGTTTCATTTCATCCAAGTGAAATTAGCAAAGCAGTTAGACTGAATTTACACGTTTTAAACGCAGAGCCTTGTGCGAGTTGACACAGGTTGCACGTATGCATCAAGCCTCGTCCATATTGCCAGATGCACTCGTGGAGACTTGTGTACGGAGCTGCACGCGACTATAAACGAGCATTACTAGGCAGCTGCGTGTGTGCGGCAAGTGTAACGTTAAACGGCTCCTCCGTGAGACATGGCAGAGAGAAGCGATATGAGAAGCATTCAGAGACACAAGCTGTGTGTGCGCTCTTCTGATTTGGGAATAGCGAACATTCATTATAAACTTCTTTCCAATTAGAATCTGTTGGGGAAATTAACATTACCTTTTTTGTCTGGTGTCTGTCATTTCGAAGCAGAATTAATCTCAAATTACATAAGTTTTTCTTTAGTATTAATTTGCCTAACTATCAATCTGACCCTGTAATCACACACATTCTCTCTCCCACTTTCTGATTGGTTTGGGTTTTTTTTTTTTTAAGGGTGGGCGTTTCCGCAGTTCGCTAGAGCAGTGCTGATTGGGGAGAGCGGAGGTGCGCTCACTCTTTTGGTTAGTAAGACTGCCACTCAAGGCAGTCATGCATATGCTCTGGAACAGTGCTTCCCAAACCTGTCCTGGAGGCCCCACTGTCCTGCACTTTTTGTATGTCAACCTTATGTAACACCTGATTCTACTCATTAGCTCATTAGTAGAGATTGCAAGAACTAAATTGGGTGTGTCTGATTATGGAGACATCAAAATGTGCAGCGCAGGGGGTCCTCCAGGACAGGTTTGGGAAGCACTGATCTTATCGGTTGTTTCAGGTTCGGGATTGATTTTGATTGAGGGGGTTTGTGGGGCTTGGTGCTGACGCAAATGGAAAATAGTGACATGATATCACGTCCACATCGCAGGCTTTGCGATTAGCAAAACCACAACGTCTGAAATCGTGATTGCGATTCGATTTATCGCACAGCCCTACTTTAAATTGATAAACTGTTCGGCGTGATGACGTTATATGTCTCTGACAGTGTCTTCAGTCCCATTTAGCAACTTGTTGGCATACATCTTTTTTTTTTTTTAAATGTAACAGTTAAAAAAAAAAAATCACAAGTGGGTTGTAACTGGTGTGTTTTATGTCGTAGAATAAAACACGAAAGTATCTTGAGCCTGTGTGAACCACGGACCTTATTTTAGGGATTTAACCAAAATCCCATTCAAAAAACCCAGTGACTCTGGGATGATGGAACCGGAAGTGCTAAAATGTTAACTCGCTTCTGGGTTTTTGCCTACAAAGTGACACTCCACCACTCTATTCCTCTCCATAACAACTCCCTCTTATCAAGATTTTTGTAGTCGCTGTCACGTTTGTCATAAAGCCCTTTGTGTTCAGACACCAATGAGACCAGCAGATCTACATTCATCTTGCCTCGATGCATTTTGGTCTACTTACTTCCTCTTCGTTGTTAGGTATCAAGTGTGCTCGGCAAGACCGTTTTGTGCTTGAGCACCACTAAGTCGTGTTTTACTGTAACTTCAGCAGCTCCAGGCACGTGAACAAAAGCGCCAATCTCATTGGTCTGCCAGTTATTAACGCAGAGCCAGAGGCGTTTATTTTTTATTTTTTTAATGACGCTTTTACGCCTCTCTTTTTGTGCGAATGTGCACACTCACATGGGTGCCCTTTGTTTAGTCACGAGGCATTAAACGTCAGCGATAATCGTGCACGATATTTGTCCTGGTGTGAACAAGCCTAAAATGTTTTTACATGACAGTATTTTACATTTCTCACAGCGTCATGTTGCAGCTCCAGGTGACAGAGTGAACTGTCAGGTACATTTCTAAGTGTAAACAACATGGTATCAGGGCAGTGGAAAGAGAAGGTTAAGTCTATAACCCATGTACATTACTTTCATAATTACTAAAGGGCAGCATAGATGTTTGTGGGGCCCATATCTAAGCTTTTCAAATGTCAAAGTAACAAGGTTTTGTAAATGACCATCAAGAATTTCTGGTCTTGTACCTTATATAATTACAAAAGTTAAGAGCATGCATCCAAAAACACCACAAAACCAAAAAGAGGCAGAAATGTAAACACCACACTCATATGTAATCATCTAAATTTAAAACTACAAGCATTAATAGGGAGTTGGTCCTCCCTTTGCTGCTGTAAAAACTCCCACTCGCTGGTAGATGTTCCAGTAGATGTTAAAACAAAGTTGGAGGGATTTTCTCCCACTCAGACACAAGAGAGGAGTGAAGTCAGGCACCGATAGTGGGCGATGGGATGATCTGGTTCACAGTTCAATTCATCCCAAAGGTGTTAAAGGTGCTGTATGTAAGATTTTGACTCTACTAAAGCATAAAAATACTATAATATGTTTGCATATATTTTAGAAACATGCTACGTTAACATACTTGTTTATCTGAAAATCACCGCTGGTCTTCGTTACACATAAAAAAGAGATTCATCATTGAGAATCAGTTAAGAGGCTTAAAATTAGTTCAGCACAAATTGATTTGAATCAGCTAGCCTTTGATAAATAGGTCACCCCACCTTAATCCTATCCTTGTTCTGGATGATGACAATGTACTTAACTGCTACAACAGAGGCACAACTTTACAGCCCAAAAAAAGGAATTATTAATAAACAATGGTAAAGGATTCCAGCTGTACACAACGCAGTGAAACACATCACAGAAATCGTCGTAAGAAAGCACATCCCATTTCCAAGAAACTCAAAAAAAAAAAAAAAAAAAAACAATACATTGCAACATGCCACCCCTAGTGACTCACAACCCTGTGACTGCCATGATGAGGAACATTTAACACTGTCCGGACTCCTCCCTTTTTAATAGGTACACTTCTGCAGTTTCAGTTTAGAAATCATGTGTCAGTGCATAACAGGAAGAGGTGAGAGATTTCACGTTTCTCAAATACCTGCCTAAATCAGCTGGCAGGTCAGAAATCATTTGCTCTTTACATAGTCTGTTCCGGGATGTCCTATATATCACATTGGCTCAAAAATAAAATAAATATCCAATCAAGCACTAAAAATATACAAGTCATTGTCTAACACAGAGAGCTGAAATCATATCACATCAACTAGACGTTGACAGACAATAAATGAAACCAATTCTCCTGGTAATGCACCAACCCTTGCTTGAGAAATGCAAATCATTGCTCATCATGATTATATAAGGCTAGTTCTCTCCAAATCTGACTAAGGATAGGTCTATTCATCATACAATATGCACATCGCCTTCTAAAACACATGTAGACCAGGGTGCAAGTCCGCAACTATTGTTTTTATGTGGCAGATAATTACAGTCTACATATGAAATGTTACTATATATGGCTTCTGGAGCCCCATGCCACAAAAACCCATTTCTTTCAGTCACCAATTTCAGTGAAAGCCAAGTTTTAAGAATGCATATGTCTGAGAAACATGATTATTTAAACAGATAAGCAGTTAAAAAAAAAATCCATATGAATAACTTTGCCCTGGTAAAAAACTACTTTTAGAGTGCTGCCAGATTAAACATGCTCTCATGACACATACTGATATAAGGTTGACATCTTTCCATGAATTTGGAGGTCAAATCAACTCAGAACTGTGAACATGCCCAGAATACTATCTATTTGACGATACGCTAGCACAACTGAGCGGTACTGATATTGTGTGCATTGGCAAAGCTCAGTTTGCTGTCTCATGAGATCTGAATACATTTACGGCTATGCATCAGCAATTATAATTCATATGAAACTTTGATTAAAAATCAAATGGCCTTTAATCACCTGTCAAAGGTCTGTTATATATATATATATATATATATATATATATATATATATATATATATATATATATATATTTTTTTTTTTATATACACTACGATACTGAAATACTATTGTGTTATTGTTTTAAAAAATATACAATAGTTTCTTTTAAATTAAAAATGTATAATGGAAACAATCAATAAAATTTTCCTGTAAGCATTACTAGTGCTTGGCATAAAGATTAGTATAAAAAGGCTCATGCCCTGATCTCCAAGGTTTCATCCAACACGACAGAACACATGTTTTCATAAAAGTAACAAAAAAGTGAACCTCTACAAAAAAAAAAAAAAAAAAACATTACTTATAAAAATAGAAAATACACAAGTTCAACGTGAGTAACGTAGTTTCTACAAAAGAGGATCACAATGACTTGCATCACTGATGGGTGAGATACAAACAAAACAGATTCTATAGGGGAAATGCATATTCCCAAGTCATGGGTATTATTTTATACGGTCGGTTGACCAGTTTCTGCTTCCGTGACAAGGCCACTTTTTGTCTCAACTGAAAATATGTTGTTTAACTAATGACATCATTACACTTACGTTAGTCATATTCCGCGACGTCAAAAACAAACTTAACTGAAGTCGCGCGCAGAAACGTTTAAATTTAAACAGTTCCCAATACAATGCAATGACCATTGTAAAGGTAAAACAAACCGTTTTAAAGAATAAAAATAAACACGGCCTACCTCTGTATAAAATGGTGCTGTTTCAAATACACATCAACCCGCCACGGTAACTTCGCGACGCTCTTCACGAGAAAAATAAACTTACCTCTTCCGAGTCGTCGATAAATTTGTTGAGTTTTTCGTCATCTTCGAGCAGTTCGTTTAACTGAGTTAAGGTATAAGAACTCAACTTGTTCTCAAAGCCAGCCATGTCTGGCACAGCAATGTCGTTCACACTTTGAACTCTGTCTGCGGATCGCGGTCGGACCGGGCAAAGCTGTTACTTTCAGCCGGAAGACGACAGGAGGAGATGCCTGACGTCAACCGGCACACCAGGGCTTTTTCATTTGATGTTCACGAACTTTCTCCAAAATGATAATTACATTTCTTATGTGTTCTTTCAAATTATGAAAATCATACATTTCTGCATCACACTGCATAAAAGTGATAACATACTTATTTTTTTTTAATAAAGTTTTATATTTTTTATAAAAAAAATTGCAAGCTTAAGTGTTGTTATTGTTTACTAAACTAAAACTATTAAAAGTTGTTTTAATTAAAATAAATCTGAAACAAAATAATACAGATGAAATAAAAATTAAATAAAAAATAAATATAAATTAATTAATATAAATAAAAAGTGTATTATTTTATTTAATAAATTATTTATTATATAGTATAAAAAAGCAAAATAATAAACAATGACAAAAGTACATAACAAAAATCTAAATATTAATGAATACTATAAACTACACACTATTAACTGTATTAGTAGTATATGGGACATTTAAAGAATGAAACAATTATTTGTCCATTAATTCATTTTATTTCCATAATTAAGTTTAATGGTGTTTGTACTGTTTAAAATATTTATATATGAAACAATAATACAGTACATCAACTATATCAAATATTTATTGCTTAAAGCTTTATTCAGTGCAGAACACTAGTAACACATTGTTTGACATGCAAAATATGTGCTATATCCCAAGATTAGAATAAATAAAATAAAATAACTATCTATCTATGATTAAGGCCTTCATACAATCAAGTGAAGCACATTTCAACTTGTCTTAGTAGCGTGGTTCACACTCAGTGTCGCTACAGTCCTCTGCACTCTCCTTATCTCCTTCCTTCAGCTTCCGTGGTGGGGCTGGCGATGGGTTGTGAACATCCACATCTATGTCAAACCCCAGGATCTGCCTCTGCACCAGCTTACAGTAGAGGCCTCCCCTGGCCATGAGTTCAGCATGCGGGCCCTGCTCTGCCACACAGCCTTTGTCGATCACTAGGATGTTATCTGCTCTCTCCACTGTGCTCAGTCTGTGGGCAATCACTAAAACCGTGTGTTCTCGCATCAAGTTGTTCAGTGCCTGCTGAACCTAAAAACAATGTAACGACACAAATGAAGTCTAATGCAAGACTGAAAATGAATGTTCACTTAAGCCACATCCTTTCAAAGTAATAGTCATCACTTACCATGTATTCACTTTCTGAATCCAGTGCACTTGTGGCTTCATCCAAAATGAGAATGCGAGGGTGTCTGATAAGAGCCCGAGCAATGGCAACTCTCTGTTTTTGCCCACCAGACAGCTGAGCACCCTTCTCCCCAACCCCTATAACAGAGGACAGAGCAGCAGGATGAATTCTGGTACAAAACAGATGTGTCAAATATAATATAATATAATATAATATAATATAATATAATATAATATAATATAATATAATATAATATAATATAATATAATATAATATAATATAATATAATATAATATATAATTGTGAATATAATAATTATGTATTTAAATATCTATTATCTATATGCACAAAGTATTCACATCAAAAAAATATTAGTTTCTGAGTATAACAAAATTTAAGTGCATTTTAGTATACATATTCATAATATTAATAATGTAATATTATTAGTGATATGATATTAATAAAAATAAATAAATGAATAAAATTATAGTATAATTTACAACAATAAACACAATAATATAATATAATATAATATAATATAATATAATATAATATAATATAATATAATATAATATAATATAATATAATATAATAATAACTAACCAGTTTCATAGCCTTTGGAGAGGCCTGTTATGAAGTCATGTGCATTGGCATTAATGGCAGCTCTAATGACTGGCTCCATGGGGGCTTCAGGTACACCATAAGATATATTCATCTGAACAGTGCGGGCAAATAGAATAGGCTCCTGACTCACCAGTGCTACCTGTATGTATTTAAAAAATAAAAAAAAACCTTTGCATTATCAGTAACTACTGCCCTCTTAAGACCGTAGAATGTACTACAAGCTTCACTAAAAACTACATAAGTATTCTTAAATAATGTATCCAGATCAGCTTCAGCATATATCCCACCTTAGAGTGATAGTATTTGTGCTGGTAGCTGTTCACAGGTCTTCCATCCACTAGCACTTGGCCCTGCTGAGGAGCATAGAAATTCTCCAGCAAGCACACACATGAGCTTTTTCCACCACCAGATGGCCCTACTAGTGCAGTTACTTGCCCTGGGCGAAGACTGAAGGAAACATTCTGAGAAGAAAATGTGAGTTTAGTTTTCTTGCTGTGTCTAGGAATTCTGTTACTGATTCACAAGCATATCAGTTTAAAAGAAAAATAATCGTAGTATTCATAGGTACTTGCAATACACTAATTGCAAGGACAACCATCAATACTCCCTAGTAACGTCAACCATAGCAACCTAGTTTAAGCTTTACACACAGGGGCACAAGTGTAATAGAGTATCTCATTAATTCTATAGTTAACCCTTGTGTTTTTAACCTAAATCATTAACATTATTCAGTCCTTGCACATAAATATGTGGTATTTGTCTGTCCACACTGAATGTGACAGTGTGGTGCAATGTGACACGTTCACAGCCATTGAATCAGAACATATGTTATATGGTCAGAAACCAACAAAAATGGACTTGGAACAAAAATCTGTAGCATTTCTGCATTATGTATGCTTAGGTTATGGTGTTAAACGTTGCTGTTAGTTTGTAACCTTCTATCTAAAGTCTACTTTCAGTGAAGAATACCTTTAATATATCCATCTCTGGCCGTGTTGGATATGCAAACGTCACATTTTTGAATTCCACCTGCCCTTCAAATGTCTCTGGAGCTTCTTGACCATCAAGGATATGTTTAGGTTTCCTGTCAATATATTCAAACACTTTCTCTGCAGCACCAACGCCTTGCATTAGACCTGTGTACACTGACGATATACTCTGTAAAAAGAACAGAAAGTAAGACTTTGTGTTTCAGATTCATCGTATAAGTATCACGCACACACATGTCAAAAGAAAAACACCATACCTCCAGGGCCTCACCGAGCTCCAGCTCATAAATGATAAAGGAAATAAGGGTCCCTCCACTCATCTGATTTGTCACCACTAGGTGGCCTCCATAATACAGGACTGCTACTTGCAAGGCTAGCTCAGAGATCTAAAGATGAAAATAAAAAGTGGAGAGAACAAAAACTAGTATCGTTGTTCAGACTGACAACTTTAATTTTTTGGATCTACAAGATACTTCAAATGACCCAAAAGAGAAATTTAATCATGATATTGGAAAGAAAAAATTGATTTTATAAATAAGAATCTTGTTAGAACAAATATTGAATGCTTCAATACACTTGCAAGATACCTACATAGCTGGACCACATAAAGCAGGCATAAGCTACTGCTTGTTTTTTATTTAGAACGAACATCTCCTGCAGTCTGCTGTAGTACGAGTCTCCCTCCTGATCTTCATTTGCAAAACTTCGCACTGTTCTCATGGCTGATATTGTTTCCTCTGCCACTTTATTGGCCTGAGCCAGTGCTGTCTGAACTTCTTTGGTTAATTTCTGTTAAACATCAAAAATGTGCATTTGTGAAATATAAAACAATATAGAGTATATGCTGCTATAAACTACAATGCACCATTTGCCACAGTGTTTTTTTTTTTTTTTTTCAAGCAAAATATTTGCATATGCATAACTTGCCTTGTAATACTCTCCATACAGTTTGGAGACCACAGCTATATATGGGAAACCCATGATGGTGACTACCGACAGTTTCCATGACATCCCAAACATGAATATGAAGATTCCCACAGTTAACAAAGCTGCGCAGGAACAGGTTGACATTCTGTGAGATGAGGTCGCTCACCTGAGTAGTGTCTGATGTAAGTCTAGAGGTAATGTCACCTGTAAGGCAAACCATTGAGAGCTGAATCATTTATGTCGTCTCAACTTCCACCGACACTTGTTTTGCATTGTATTAAAGTATAAGATTTTAGGCTTTGGTTGCTCTCTAAATAAAATGCTGCATAATGACATATTTTTTTTCTATTGGCTGCACACAGGAATCAACACAATAAATAATAGCAAAGAAGACAAGGCCAATCACAGTTCAGTATGCAAAGAGATGTATGAAAGAAAACCAACAACAATGCAAATATTATGGTGATGTATTTGCTGTTGGGTACATTTTGAATTCTGACAATTCTATAAATGTAGGTCAAAGAGAGATTTTCATGTTAAATTGCTTAAAAAATAAATTTTTTATATATATATATATATATATATATATATATATATATATATATATATATATATATATATTATATATATATATATATACATATATATATATATAAGCTATAAATGGAGCCATAACATTACCTGTATGGTTAGCATCGAAGAACCCAATCTCCTGATGCATTAGTGATCTAAAGAGAAGGTTCCGAAGTCGAATGTTCAGCCTGGCAAACGTAACAGAAAAGACACCCCCACGAAACCCAGTGGCTATGGAGCTAAAAAAAAAAGAAAGATAAATGGCATTATATGATATGGAAAAAAGAAATCAATCTCTACTTTAAAAATGCTATAAAAATGAAAGAAAAGTGAAATCCAGAACTGCTCACCTGACCAAAGCCAAAACAGAGAGTGTAATCAGTGGTTTGGCAAAATGATCCATGCTTTTCTGGATAACTATGCCATCTATTGCTCGCCCTGTGTAATAAGGTATGAAAGCTTCACCTATGGGGAGGAAAATCCAATATTAACACTATGAGCTGATAAACTCTAGAGATGAGAACAAGTGCACACCATCCAAGTGTGACAAACCAAGGCATTCACAAGCATGTAATGACTAGAGTAAAGATTAGCAGTATAGATAAGATATATAATAAAGTATATACAATCTTTGACATACTCTACTGTTCAAAAGTTTGCTGTCAGTAAGATTTTTTTATATTGATTGATTGATTGATTGATTGATTGATTGATTGATTGAAAGAATTCATACTTTGTACCAAGGATACACTGAACTGATCAAAAGCAGCATTGAAGACCTTTCTGAACGATCATGTGACACTAAACACTGGAGTAATGGCTGCTGAAAATTCAACTTTGCCATCACAGGAATAAATTACATTTAAAATGATTTAAAAATAGAAACTGTTATTTTAAATTGTAATAATATTTAACTATATTACTGTTTTGCTTTATTTTTGATCAAATAAATGCAGCCTTGATGAGCATACGATATTAAAAAAATAAAGCAAGTGTGTGTTTGATTACTTAACAAATTCTCAAAAAATTTCAATTTTCAATTCTAGTCCAAACTCTCAAAAGCTAGATTTACATTACACTTAAAATACATTTCATATCACTTTACAATAAGGTCTTATGAGTGACTGATGTGACATACAGCCAAGTATGGTGACCCATACTCAGAATTCGTGCTCTGCATTTAACCCATCCAAAGTGCGCACACACAGCAGTGAACACACACACAGCAGTGAACACACACCCAAAGCAGTTGGGGGTTCGATGTCTTGCTCAAGAGCACCTCAGTTGTGGTATTGCCTGCCCGAGTTGCGAACCCACAACCTTAGGATTAGGAGTCAAACTCTCTAACCACTAGGCCACAACTTCCCCATATTATGCAGTAACAATCTTTTCTGCATCATATATCATATCAAAGTTAGTGTTCATTCTTAGTCCATTAAAAGCATTGTTGGTTGTTGTGTTCACTAATGATAAGATATACAGCCTTATTATACATTTACTCTGTATTTCATGAGATTGTTTATTAGGAATGACTGTTGGCAACATTACCAAAACTTACTGCTCAACACAAATGATAGAAAAAAAGCAAGATTAACTCATGAAATATCACTTGAATTATGATGTTTACTTGATTCCCTACATTTCTTAGAATATTTAAGTGATGACTGTGAGAGTCAACTTACACACAGCAGAGAGGAGAAGAAAGAAGAAAGCAATGGCCAGCAAACCAGAGTCCTTCTTACAGTACGACAAGAGACGGCTGATTGTGGCCCCTGAATGGGGGTGCTCTTTCCTTGATTTTCTGCTCTTCTTACTGGACTCATCTTCGGTCTCGATACCATCCACCAGCCTCTCCGTCTCCTCGCTGTCCTCTCTTTCAGATACAGAGTTGGGAGTCTGTGACATCAGCTTCCATGAGATCATGATGCCTATTGCTGATGTACAAGTCCAGGAGAACAAACTTAGGAACCAGGGGTCGTACATCAGAGCTTCCTCCTCGGAAAGCATCAACAACTTGGCAAGAGCATAAGTCATGTTGGTAAGGCATATAAGAGAAACCAGCGTCCCCAGGTTTGAAACCCTCTGCGGACCATCAGTCCTGTTATAGAACACCCCGATGGTGGCCCCGAAAAGAAGACTGGACCGTATGAGAACAGTTCCCCACAAGTCCACAGTGGAGCAGTGTATGTCAAAGTCCTCTAATTCATCTGAAAATATATCAAGACTTGATCCATGAACATACAAGACTGTGGTGACCACAATATCCACCAGAGTGAAAACCAGGTTGCCACTTATAATCACAGCAACCTTCATTTTCCTACATCTGCTGAAGAGCCTTGAAGCTACTGAAATACAAATGCTCTCGGTAAACGTGAGCAGCAAAAATTCTACATGGAAGTGATTTCTATTGGGCGAGTAAACATATTAATGACACAGCAGCGTGAAACCAGACTGACAGGTCTGGTGTATTCCGAAAAAGTGCGCGCCTGAAACAAAGTCTATGTGAATGTACTGCGTTTGTCAAGTTGGTTCACTGGCCTGCGCAGCTTAACACCCGGCTATCACAGACTCATTCACTGGGGCAGTACAGAATGCATTTTCCGTCTAAGAATCAGCTCCTTATTTCCTTCGTAAATCAATATTCCTGGTACGACAACAAAACTTATCTTAGTCCCTTAATTTCCAGGCAACATCCATCGCTTCTTCTTACCGGTGCGGTGTAATGACAGGAAGAGGGAAAGAATACAGTGCTAAAGCCCCGCCTCCGTAACGGCAGCCCAATCAGAAAGCGCTCTGGTCACATTGTGGTGAAATACTGTACACAAGTATTTACACAAGGAGAGGGCGTGAGGACATTTTATTTCAATAATAAAGGCAAATTTTGAATGGGTATAATTGTTTGTATTTGCGCTACAGATTTATAAGGTACGAACCTAAAACCTAACATATGACATAAAAGGCCACTTAAATAGTCTTTTTTTAAGTGCATTTTTTGTCATGCTTTAGAAAGTATACTTATTTTCATTCGTTGACTAACATACTAAAGCACGTGCAAAAAATTTTAAGCACATGTATATTTTAGTTTACTATAAATAATTATTAGTACAGTTGGCAATACACTTGTCAATATGAAATATATAAAAATGTACTCCAGACATCCTTAAGTGGATCAGTAAACCATTCAAGTTTAACTAATTACATATCAATTTGCACTATTATACAATTTCATTTAATTGTAAATAACATGCATTTGTGTCTGAAAATTACATCCATCCATCCAACTACGGGATTCAAAAGTTACACTGTCTGTCCTTATGTTATTAATAAGCACAGTTGAGGCTTTGAATGAACTTTAATCACCACGTGGATTTCTATTGTGCCAGTGCAGTTTAAAGTTAAAAACATTTTTACAGCTTCATTAGGTTAGTGTTATATATAGTAAATATAGTAGATATACTGTATATATAGCAGAAATTTAATTTTTTTTTTTAACATTTTATGATTTATTAAATACTATTTTAAACAAGAACACAGCATTTCAACAATAAACGGTTTATTTCAGACATGTTGCATGTTGGCAGGCTGTCTAAATCATGACACATGTAACAAGGTGAGGTCAGCCTCATTGTGAAATATGTTGCAATCTGTGGTCTCTTGCCCCTTTGTTTCAGCCCTCGTTATTTCAAAGGCAAACTGGAAGTTGCGTGAGATGTGTCATATTGGCCACAAAGTAACTGATTCTAACTGATTACCAATTCTGTTTATTACAAATAAAAACAGTTAATTGTTGGATAGCATTTATCATAATCTAAAACATAAGGGAGCAAAAAGTATTTATGAGATAAAGCCTGGAACTTCATAACTATTTATTGACATAAAGATCCTTAACCTTTCCTTTCCACACACATGGATAAATAGGTGATTAAGTAAAAAATGTTTGCAAATTGAGACTCACTGTCAAAGACAAGAGAAACACTTTGGTGTTTTATGATAATGATCTGGGGGGGTTAACTAACAAACATTTTCTTTGATAATAAACACTGGTTATTACAATCTTTATCATTTAAGTTTCACCAACATTCTTTCAGATAATACTGAAATCTCTGTACATCTGATGACTCATCTAAAGCAAATACAGATACAACCAATAAATAGAGTCAGTTCAATAACTACACAAAAAACTAAGACCATCATGTGTCAATGAATGCCTTGAGGTGAAATACCATATTTTAATCTGCTACATTATGTGCTGAAACAGAAAGTGAACACGAGTTCATCTGCTTGACCTGCCCTCTGACATCAAGTCTTCAAGCTGTAGCCTATGCAAATACATTTTGCAGATAGTGCTTTATGAATAGTCAAACCAAAAAGATTTTCAGTGCACATCAGAGTCTGTTAGAGGATATTCCAAGCCATTTCTCTTGGCTTCAGGTACATTCTGAACTGTGGTTAGGACTGTCTCTACTGGAAAAGACAGGTAGAGGCTTTCCTTGAGCTTTTTTGCTGAGGGCGTTTCCTCTGTGCTGAACAATGGGTCAGTCACCGCAAGAGTGATGGAAGGCATATTTCTAGCCTTGCGTTTTGCATTTTTCTTTTCTTGTCTGTACGCAACATTCATATTTGTAACTACCTGTATAGACAAAAAGAACATTATCAGAAAAATGGTAAAAAAAAAAAAGTGTTTTCAGACATGCTTTTTGAATAAACGCCAGTAGTTAGACATGTAACATAACGCAATAATGTAACGGATCAATTAGTAAATAACTTTTTTACTAAAAGATTTTTACTAAACAAACAAGTGCTCAGACTTAACCATCTGTTTGATGTTATTCTGTTGCTCCTGCAAGGAGGAAAGAAAAGCGTTTGTGTCCTCTTCATTAAGGGTCTTGTCCTCCTGGTCCTGATAGCAACCAAGAGGATCAAACTGTTTTTTTTTTTTTTTAAAGAAGAAAGAAAAAAAAAAAGAAATGGATTTTTAAAAGCAATTCAGTCAGTTTAACTTTTTACTTTCTGTGTGCTGTGGGTGGTTTCGGCTGGCTGTGGTCTGCATGTAAATTACCTCCACTCGATCCTCTCTGTAAGGATGTTGGGCGCAATATGTGACATATCTCACATAAAAATATCAATACCAAATATTATATCTAACCTTTTTCTTATTTATTGTGAAAATGAATGTGCAAAATAAACTTAGTGGGGGAAAAATTAACTGACATTTCTCAAACACAAAGAGCGGACACTGACAGAGACAGAAACTTTTACTATGTTACTATAACACAAATATGACATTTATTATAATAGGTTTAGGCGAGGATTGTGAAGCTGACTTTAATTAAAAGTTATAATATTTTTTCATGTTCTGTAACAGTTTAGGCCTACTGAATGTTAAAAATTTTACTGTAATGTTGAATGGCTGTATTTAATAATTGTATTCCCACAGACAGCAGTATCAGTATTGGTATTAATGATACTTGCCTTCATTCATGTATTGCCTTCCTTCAAACATACCATCTTCATTTAAAGTAATGCTCACTTTAGAGCCAAATGATGTAATGGGTGGAGTTGTTTAGAAATAGGGTAGTAAGGTTATGGTGGGGTTGGAGTGTCAACCACCACCCATTTTGTCCAGCGAGGGGAAGCTGGACATCAAACTCCACCTATTTGCTCTCCTTTGTTTTGTTTCTACATTAATTTAAAGATACAGTGTGAAAATATAATTATGATTACAAATTCTAACAATAGGTGTGAATAATCATGATTAACTACAGAAAAATTTGAGGGTTTTTTTTACCACTTTTTACACTAAATCACACTACTTGTTACATAAAATCATTAATTCATGTCACAAAACCATCATATCTTATTAGTTAATCATCTTACCTCACTAGGTAGGCTGGCTTTTCTGTTGAATATTAAAAAGTGTGGTGTAAATTTTGTCGTATGGTTGACCGATGTCCTAAAGGTGGCCAAAACTGGATCGAGAAAATCATCCCACTCCACCTGTTTCTCCACCACCATCTGTTTTATGGCATCTCTCAGAAGATTACTGCTGCGATCATACAGTGCGTTCTGCTGTGGCTGGTCTACTGACAACACTCTTTGCGCTATGTTCCACCGGTCACACAAGTGCTTTGTAACCTAAAATAAGCAATAATAATGCTGTTAAAATACAATTAATCACCTTTTTTGCATTAAAGGTTGGTATTTTGACAGAAAAAGTTTTACCTCCTCACAGAAGTCAGCACTTTGAGAGCAAAATATTGTCTTTGCAGGACCAAATCTGGGGGGAGGGGGGGGGTCACATTTGAGCAAATATGTATATTTAATCTTTATTAATGGGGCTATATTATCTCACCTGCAAGTAGATGAGGAAATGCAACGCGCAACACAGACACCATCTTTCTTTTGTACAGGAAAGGCCTCTACCCATTTACTGTAGTAATCTGTAATAATAACAACGTGTGTATTCCCTCTATGTGCAGTGCCTGGGAATGGACCTGTTTTCGAAAAACACAAGAGAAGACATTTGATTACCCCTTAGAAATGTGTCCTGCTAACAAATTAGACTTGGTAAAACTTTTACCAATTATTTCAATGGTCAAAATGTCCCATGGACCATCCACCTTGATGGGTCGTACCGTTCTAGCCAAGTTTTTATTCCGCTCTGCGTGTTGACACGTTTCGCACACTTTAATCTGAAATAGATGATATAGAGATTTTTAGATGAAGGTATGAACAAAACATATCCATTCCTAAAAGGGTCAGATCAATGACATCCACTGCATACCCAATCCACAACATCCTTGACAATGCCAAGCCAGTAGTATTTACTCTGAATCCTGTGAACTGTCTTCTTCTGTCCCAGGTGATGTCCAGTGTCATTGAAGTGACACTCCAGGAATATCTGTCTCTTCCGCTCTGCCTCAATCACTACTTCTCGCTTTTCTTCTTTCTTTGGTCCCACATAATACAATCGACCATCTGTAGATAGAGAAAGATTAGAAGATAACAAAACAAAAAAAGGAAAAATTACTCCCTAAGATTAGAGAGAAAAGCACCTAAAACATTAGAATGAGATATAGTTTTTTTTTTTTTAATTGTCCAGTGATAATTATAAAACGACCATAGTGATATACATATAGAGAGAAATGTTTTTTATACATAGGTTAGAGGTTTTTGGCCTGTCGAAGTTAACATGTTAACTTGAGAAATAATTATAGAAGCTTTCTGTCTTTGTTTTACAGGAAGTACTGCAAAACATTGAAAGAATCCAAGATCATTGAAATTTTTTAAAATGATAACGAATGTAACATATACAAGATTTATTCTCACCGTCAATCATAAATTTCTGAGCATATCTTTTGAGATTTTTCTTGCGAATAGGATTCATGGTTTGAGGATAACAGCCCTCGGCCACAAACGTGTAAATGTCCCCCAGTCTGTTTGAGCTGGACTCCACCACCTCTTCTTCGGCGACGGGCAACGAGTCCACACTCAACATTCTGCTGCGAAAATACGGTCCCAGGCTTTAAATACATAACAGAAGGCGCAGCTATATACCTAATCATCCAATTTTTAATTTTTCAAATTACAGTCGCAACACACAGGGGACAATTACAGCATATTTCTGAACAACTCCACTCCTGCCTTGAACTTGCACACTCATAGACAATAAATAACAGTCAGACGGAAGGAATTAAATGACGTACCAGTATGTAAACATTACTCATTACTTACGGTATTTATCGCTCTTTTTAGATAGGAACTCATGCAAGCTATGTCTCGAATATTTATACTCATATACATAGAAAAACGTAACATTATTAAATCTGATTATTTTAAATTAGTTATTCATTTTATCGACGCTGTTTGTTCCTTTACGGACATATTTCTGGTTGTTCCAAAACAGTCACTGAGTGGGCGGAGCTCGTGTCGAAATGTGTTCTCGTTGTATAAATAGCTGTTACACCTGTATAAATATATAACAGTATGTAGTTATATTATAAAATCATGTAGGAATTTTTCACATGCAGGTGTTTTTTCAGAGATAATATTTTTCTTGAAGAATTCGTTTCGTATCAGAGGAACAGATCAGGAAGGACTATTAAAATGTAAGTAATCTACAGCAACACTTAATGTAAAATACTTCGCCAGTGCTTTCGGAACACCTGTGACACTAGATTTAGATCCTCAGGTCCCTGGGTTGCGTGTCTAAATCTCAGTTCAGGGACGTGCTTGGAAAGGTGAGTGAGCTCTGGAGCAGAAATCACTCCTGTCATAAACATCAAGGCTGGAAGAGGGTGGTTATTTATTATTCAGTTGTGTATTTATAGATTAATGTCGAAATCGAAAGACGCCAGAGTCATAAATCGAATCCGCAGAGAGAGCTGCTACCATTAGGGAGATATATGCACCTCTACATCAACATGTTTATCATCTGCAGGTACTTATATTCAGTAGTCTATGATCGAAACTCGTTCACTGATGTATTACAGTATCATCTATCCTTTGCAAGGAGACATTTCTAGCCCCAGAGTTTTTACAGTTGGTAAAATACTGTACTTTAAGTGATGCAGCCATGCAAGGACTAATGAAACTCATCCAGACAGACGCTTCTTTACTCAGTTTTCAGTTGAAATCTGTTAACTGTCAAATTACAGAAGAAAAATCACCAACAAATTCTGTTTATTCTGCAAACACTTTCTTCAAGAAGAGATTTTATTTCATGATTATACAACACTTTAGTTTACTTTACAAAGACATTGACAGTTTTGCACAAGCATGCAGCCTAGTAATGCATGTTAAAAGTGTATTTACAGTGTCCTGATCATGTGCGTTTGTTTTAGGTGCCTCTGAGTGAGTGGAAGTGGAGCATCATGTAACTGAAGGTCTGCTTCACAGAGGCCTGCACATGCACGGAGCTCTGCCCATCTACTCAGGCACACGCTGGAACCTGATCATATGGATGCGAGCTTCACGTGAGATGAACAAACTCTGCCCTATGTGTGGTAAGAGACCCACACTAGTGGAGAGTGATGGATTCAGTGATGGCTTCACCATGGACCCTGATGACACTAATGTGTCATGTTCTTTAACATGATGTTGTTCAGTCCAAATGGGAGCTAATTTATGAGAGTCTAATTCATGGTGCTTTGCTCAATCTGGATAAAATGTTTTTGGTGCCCTCTTCAAAATCAGTACTAAAGGTACAAGAGTTGATTTATGTTCTTGGGTAGTTTTGACTGTAAATGACCTGATTAAATATTTAATCGATTTAAAATGTAGTGGTTTTAAACCTGCTATTGATGTTAGTCAATGTTTCTCTTAGGATAAACTGTTACTATATACATGGAATTTGAGATATACAATAAAATAAAGTAAACAAAAATAAGAATAACAATTCTATGGCTTATATGTACAAAAACATTAATTTCAGTAAATATTTTTTAATCTGCCACCTCATTTCCTTTACCAAAATTCAAGTGGCCAGGAAACAGAATTATTGCATCTTAAAAAGTTCTCTTTTTTCCTCCAGAGGTTAAATCTCATGTCGGCCAATATCCATAATTTGCAACCTTTCCATTTACACATATTCATATACAGAAAAAACATCTCACGTACACTGAACACAAGTCACACAAGCCTTCTGAAACTTTCAAGGAAACAAAATGTAAGGCCAAAACCTCTTTCTTTCGCTATTTCAAAGCTTGTCTTTTGGTTGTTTCTTTTCCACAACTTTGATTTTTAAGTGATTTAGGAAGGAAAAGAAAGGGAAAGGTAGGAAAAAGCATGACTGTTTGGAGAAAGGCATCACTACTTGACCCAGAGGTAGCAGTTACAGAGGCCAACAAAATCAGAATTGTTTATCCCTGTCACCATCATATCAACTGTCCTGAAATCTAGAATATAAAGTTGATCTAGGTTTCTAAAATGAAATTGCAAAAGGTTTGCACTGCATTAATATAAACAGATTTTGTCTAAAATATATTCTCATTTGTAGTAAGAAAATAATCTTTCTGCCTTTCCATTATCTATGGTGTTATATTGTTTCCAATTAATAAAATTGACTGCTTTTTCAGCTGTTTTGGCTTTTAAAATAAAAAACAAAAATGATGCTTAATGCATCCATTGCATAAATCATACATTTCGGCTCAGTGTTTGCCCTTTAAAATAATTCAACCTCTAACTTCTTATGCCACGTAACAGTTATGTGTACCCATAAAGTGCTGTTTGATCCATAAGTGAACATAAACTTGTGTATTAGCCACACAGGATCTTCAAACAAGCTGAGATGGGGCATGCAATGTTCCACATTGCACAGCTGGAGAACTGACATTATAGTGTCGTTTCGCTGCTCATGTCCCTGTGCTCTCTGTGTCTGGCTCTAGGGTTAATATCATTGTCGTCATAGTCCGACTCCATCTCAATCTTCACCTGGGGCACGGGGCAGGACATCCCTCTGGTCATTGGCATCGCCGGAGATGATGGACAGGAGATCTTCAGGTGCAGAGTGATGCTGTGGAATGGCAACTTCCAGTTACAAGAGTGAGGAGGAGAAAGAGGAGAGGGCTATGACAGGAAGGAGGAACAGCTGAGGAGCAGTCTGTATTAAGATGTTAGTTGCAGGTGACAACACAAGTGTTTCCAGGGGAAAGATTTGGGATCAGGACACCCAAAGCAGGAAGAAGGCTCAGTATGGTTGTCCTAGGTTAAGGAGATTAAATGCGATAAAGACTAGGGCACCTATGATAGACCTTAACAACACGGTTCAACATTAACATTAGTTAATGCATTAGGAATCATTAAATAATTCTGGTTCTTGGTTAATGTTCATTTCTAGGTCAGACATTTATAATATATATTTTAACATTCCTGTAAAAAAAAAAAATAGAATATATAATGTAATACATTACATTTTTACCAGGAACTTTGTAAGTTGTATTGTATTTTCGGCAGCCATGATCCTTCAGAAATCATATTAGCTTATTTATTGAAATATTAAACTGTTTTGTGGAAACCGTGTTACATTTTTCAAGATTCTTTGATAAGAAGAAAGTTCAAACGAACAGCATTTTACAAATATTTTTGTTTTAAATGTATTTTTGTATTTTGTAACAATGTGAAAGTCTACATTTTATACTATTAAATCTTAAGTATGACATCTTACTAACCCCATATATATTTTCTATTTATATAAAAATACTATATAGTAATAGTATTATTATAAAGTGTTAACAATTAACAATAGCTATAATATCTTATATGATAATAATCCAAATGATGCCTAATGCAATAACTAATCTGAACAAACTGAACCTTTGTTAAAGTGAACACTTCATCCAAACCATGCCCCCTGAACAGCAATGCAGACATGAAACCCAGCAGATTTTACATCAGAATGATACAGAGGCACATATTTGGATAAGTATGGGTTGTGAATATAGTTTGAGAGGAACCAGGCTGGGGGAAAAAATCTAGAACAAGCACAGAGTTATTCTGTATAAGCACTCTTATTGGAACCACAGTTATAGAGGGAAAGAAACAACCAAAATTCCTTAAAAGAACTACTATACATTGTTACATTATGCACTTTATAGCTACTAAAAATGTATCAAATATAAACTTTTCTCACTGGCATCTTTCCAAGCATTTATATAAACAGAAACTGTACCCACATCTAATTATGGAAGTTCAATAATTATTATTTATGTGTGCTGTTTCTTTAGGTGTGAAAATGTAAGCAAAAGAAATAATACATATGCATAACACAATAAAATACACATTTTTTATAAAAGCATGCAGAGTAAAATACTGGTGGTTGCATGAAAACAATTCTATCTGCATTGCTTCAAAGTGCATGGCAAGGGCAATGAAAATATAGCAAAAAACTATATGCAAGGTCTTGCATGACCTTATTTATTGGTCTTAGCAGTTATATATTTAATATTCTGAGCTGCCTCTCAACTATGTCATCTATTTCTACTGTATGTACATATGAATGCAATCTTTAGTATTATTAGATGTAGTGGAGGTGCGTATTTTAGAGGGAATGTGCTCACATTAAAAAAAAAAAAAAAACCTAATTAAGTTGGTATCAGTTGTAGTAACTGCCTGGTTGGCATCGTGCCGCCCACTCTGAGTTGGAGTCTGGCACCTGTAAGAGGTCACGGTAGGGAACGTGTAGTTTGAGCACACAGTACCTGCGATCCAAGTCCGAATCACTGGGGGAGCAGTTTGTATAGGGGTTAAACTTGTCCTGTGGGCCAAAGAACGGATGAAGATTAGTGCTTCTGTAGAATGTGTCATGTTTGTCTTTGAGGCTTTATTAGTATAAGCATGAGGCTCTTCTCCACCAGAAGGTGGCACCAGTGAAACGCAATACAACAGTGTGAATGTCAAAAATGATTAAAATAGATACATTTTTATGTGACTTAACTCAAATACAACTTCTCTCATTTCAACCCAAGCAGCCTGTGTCTTTCTTTGAGTAGTCGGACTACTAAAACACTTACGTCTTCACGGTCCTCCCCTCCTTTGCCTTTCTTTTTATCCTTCTTGGTGTTCTTCTTTTCATCCACCTTTTTCTTCTTTTCCTTTCCAGGCAGGATGTCATCCACCCATGCCAGATCGTGTTGAGAGAAGACCATGTCCAACATCTTTCGTACCACCATAAGACCAAGAATCTAAGGAATCGAAGGGGGAAAAAAAAGTACTGAAGTACATTCTGAGTACCATCGTATAAAGTACTGAAGTACATTGATCCCTTACTGAATAGATTATATTCAGAGAGCTTTATGGAAACTTAATGTAGTTTTGACTCATGATATACACTGATGTTTTTGTGTGGCAATATAAAATGTTATCATACCATGACCGGGAAGATAATAGCGAGGAATGTGGATTTGAGGATCCAGAGAACAGCTAAGCACACAATCTGCAACAGTGTGAACAGGTGGATTCTTCTCAGCGGTACGTGACGCAGGTATGAAAAATCTGGCTGGTGTTTTGCTGGCATCATAATCAGTTTGATCCTGTCCCAGAACTATAAAAGATAGGATGTTTGATTAGATATGTAGTGGACAAAAATGAAAAATCTGTCATTACTCACTCTCGTGTCATTTCAAACCCAAGTGGCTCTTTCCATCTAATAAAAGTGAATGAGGACCAGGCCTGTCCATCACCAAAAGGACATATCAGACCTTTTTGATGATTAAGCTGATTCATTTTACAAAATGATCTGTTCACAGTGATCTGATTTGGTTGCAATCCATTTGAAGGGAAGATTATCAGTGAATAACAATGTACATTTTGATCTTTTCCTCACAAAAACTATCAGATGGTTTTAGAAGACTTGAAATATAGCACAAGAGTCATATGTTGAACCTTTATGTTTTTATGATGCCATCATGCAAGAAAGTCATACAGGTTTGAAATTACTTGAATATATTATTGACTTTTTCTAACTTCCTTTTTAGTCCATTCTTTTACCTCACTTACAGAAGACAATCACAAATCCACATGCCAAAGCTTCACAAATAGAAAAGAGAACATTGCTGTTTAGTGACAATCTCAGCTTTTAAGCATTTAGCCTCAAAGCAGCATAAACCTAAATACATTTGTATTCGTTCAGTGTATTATAAAGGTCTCTGCTTGAGGTCCATCATTTTGCCTTTGTCCTCCTCTTGTTCTCTGACATTAAACGAGACTGCTAGAGCACAACAAAGCAGCACCAGGCCACTGCCAAACTACACAAGAGGGTGGATTGTCACTGCAGTCTGACAGCCTCATCAAAATGCAGCTCAAAATTGCCTCAGTAAACCCAGCCAGCCTGCAAATATTCATTCCCACAACACAACTCATTTCTAATCACTAAACGCATTTGTAGCGTGCATGCAAATTAGTTTTACATTCTCACGCAAACTGCAGGTTGTGATGTTTTCCCTGTATAGCTTGAAAGTTTGGTATGATATTAAAACATAGGAATTTTAAAAACAATAAATGTACATTGGCTGTCAGAGATGTTCCAATCGGTTTGGTTGGGAAAAGGTTAGATCCCTAAGGCACTTACTTGGATGCCACTAAGAGAAGCAACACCCATGTAGAGGAAGACTCCGTACAAGACCGGCATAGGAATGAACTATAAACAGAAAAACAACATACACTTCAGCTGCCAAGGCAGTACAAGTATGTTTAATATTCAGTATAAGGACAAACTTTATTCAGTACAAGGATGCATTAAACTGACAAGTGATGGATTTATTATGTTACAAAGTATTTAAAATAAATGCTTTTTTTTCTATTATAAGAATTTGATTCTTTTCTATTAGAAGAATCCTGGGGAAAAATGTATCACAATTTCCACAAAAATATTTTTTAAAACTGTGACAATAAATGTTTCTTGAGCACCGGATCAGCCTATTAGAATGATTTCTGAAGGATCATGTGACGCTCAAGACTGGAGTAATAATGCTGAAAACTAAACTTGAAAATTATTCAATTATATATTCAGTTATTTTAATATAATGGGAATCGAACCTGCAATCTTCAGGTTACATGTCTGGCTCTCTAACCATTAGGCCACGACTGTCATAATAGTTCACAATATTACTGTTTTTACTGTATTTTCAAATCAAGACAGCTTTGGTGAGTCTTGCACAAACATTAGAAAATATCATTGTGGCCAAGTATCATATCGACCCCAAATTTCAAACGGCACTGTACATAGCATTTATTTACTCTTTACCCATTTGAAATAGTACAGCTATTGCGGAGTAGATCACACAGAAATCATCGCAGAACATTTTTATGATAATAATGGCTAATTTACCCTTAATAATAGGTCAGAGTCCGTATTAATTATCTCTGTCATTTCAACAAGCTCACCTGCAGGATGGGGGCCAAGAAGATAGACACTCCTGTCAGCACAAAGACCAGGATTCCTGTCAGTCTTTGTTCTCTGTAATTGGAAGAGAACTTACTGTGAGTGGAGAACTCAGATATGTACTGCACAGCCATAGTTTTAGTGCATTTATTTGTTTAACTATACTGAACAATAACAAAGTGGCAACTTATGATCATACGTATTACTTTTACTTGATATACTTTTTTTTAAACATAATACTGATAGCAAAGTGCCTGATTCACACCAAACACACTACATACATGCATGCATTTCACCGTTTTCAACTGTATCCATATGATTTATAGCTACATTTTGAGGTTTGGCATCTACGATTCGGCTTTAGATGTGGTCCGCCTCCTCATGTAAATTAGATTTTATGACATTCAAGTCTGTAATATGTCTTAATAGCCCACTCTCAATAACCATTTTATAATATATGACTGTTATTAAAGAAAAGACTTTTGACTCTGTTTCGAGCCATCAGAAATGATGGCAGCGAGAGACCACAAAGAAGTTGTCTATGTCTGTCTCACCTCACACCTAGAAACTGTGGCTGTTCCCCTGGAGCACTAGACTCACTCTCCATCTTCAGTGAGTCAATGTGAGCGATGGAAATGACAGTGGCTGCCACATACCACGGCAGGCCCATAAAAGAGCAGACTGCCATCAGAACGCCCACCCACAATAGATCCAGGTGGTACCCACAGCCTTTCTGTAGCAAACAGAGCGAGAGTGTGAGGAAGTCAATGGACATGAAAAGAACAGGTGTGATGAAGGATCGGCTCACTGCATGGATACCTTTAACTTATTTTCCTTGCGGTTGACGATGACTGCACTGATCTGCTGATCCATGAAGATGAGGATGGTGACAAGGAGCGCGGGGACGGAGCTTGCCAGGTAAACCCACCACGGATTCTTTCCGAATGGCATCACAAACCAACCCCTGCCAGCACGTGTGGGCTATGTGATTTGAAAAAAACAAAAAAACAACAACAACACTGAGACAAACTAAAGAAGCTTCTTTATTAAAAAGTCACAATTTCTAGTTTTATTCTCCAGTCGAACTTCATTTACACTCACCTTGAAATCTGTAGGCACAATGAGTTTGGGTGTTTGCAAACCTATTAGCATGTCCAGCCCCACAAACGTCATGATGGACATGAAGATGGAGAAGTCACTAATCAACTTCCTTAGCTAGATAGAAAATATATATATATATGCATATAGAAAAAGAATGAATAAAACACATAGCTGCAGAAATAGAGCACAATGTCATTGAAGAGCTACATATACTATACTGGGCTGCAAACTTGCCACCTTTTGTCAAATGACTACAGTTTTGAATGCAGAAATAAATGTCAAAACAAGATTACTGGAAAGTTTTTATTTACATATTTATTTATTCTTGGCAGGCACATAATCAGGGACTGATAATCTGACACAAGTGACGCAATTTCTGGGAGACTACAGAGAATAACCTCAGAATAAATTCATTTGTATACAGTACACCATATACGTGCAATACAGTATCTAAGAGGAACAGACAGTGTTAATACTGTATGATCTTGCTTTATTTTATAATACAGAATTATATATATAATTATATATAATTTCAACTGTAATAATTACTACAAAGTTTTGAGAGCCAAACAAATATGTCAAGCGACCTGTTAGAGAATATAAAATATAAAATAGCTTTTATTCATATTTTTTATAAATCTCCTATGCTCACCAAGGATGCATGTTTATATGTATATAGCACTTTATACAAAATATTTCTAAGCAGCTTTACAGGAATACAAAGATGAAGAGATCAATTCTGCAAAACAAATAATAATAATAATAATAATAAAGATCCCTCTTACAAAAAAACCAAACAGATTTTCACACTTGCAATTTTGTATTTCACTTCGACCTTGTTATTATTATTGTCCTTTTCTCTGCAAGGTTGTTGTTTTTGTTGTTGTTTTTCATAACATTACAATTTAAGATAACATAGTTTTCTATTTTAATATATTTGAAAATGTAATTTATTCCTGTGGTTGCAAAGTTGCCATTACTCCAGTCTTCAGTGTCAAATGATTCAACACTTTAGGAAATTTTCTCTAGAAAATGTGTCATATATCAAAAAGTGTACAGCATAAATATATGCTTTAAATAAATATGAATATAAATTGTGTCACATGCATGATTACAGACCTTGTTTACCTTTCATGAGTCTCCAGGTATAAAGCTCTTTCGATTTCTTTTTTGGCAGTCGTGGCCTAATGGATAGAGAGTTGGACTTGTAACCTGAGGTCGCGGGTTCGAGTCTCAGGTCTGGCAGGGACTGTAGGTGGGGGGAGTGAATACCCAGCACTCTCTCCACCCTTAATACCACGACTGAGGTGAGACCCTTGAGCAAGGCACCGTATCCCCAACTGCTCCCCAGCCGCCACAGCATTGGCTGCCCACTGCTCCAGGTATGTGTTCACAGTGTTTGTTCACTACTCACTGCTGTGTGTGTGCACTTGGATGGGAATGCAGAGCACAAATTCCAAGTATGGGACAGCATACTTGACCACATCACATCCTTTCATTTCCTCTTAACACTATCAAAAATTATACCGATCTTACTAAATCTCATTAACTACTAGTCTCAAGGACTGAGAAACAACAGAGAAAAAGAGAAAAGGACATGTCCAAGATACTAATAAGGTCGAAGTGAAAGACAGAAAAGTGCAAGTGTGAAACTGTGTTTCTGCAAGAGAAGAAAGAAAGAGTAAAAAAGAAACTTCACTGGTCTTACCTTTGTGGGAAAGTAGCGACTGAATTTGAACTTCTTCAGAGTGACAGTCATAGTGTAGGTCCCGAAGAACAAAATGAAGGACATGAGAGCAAGATCTGGAACATACTTGCAGGATTTTCCCACCAGTGAGCCTCCATATTTCACACACTCCTTCTTACTCAGCTGAGTCCAGTCCAGAGCTGTTACATTCAACTGAGAAGATGGGACAAACACAGAGAAAAAGGTAGAAGTCAGGGATAGGAGGGAGAAATGTAGACAGAGCAAGGGATGGAAGGGTTGTGGTGTGGATAAATGGCAAATAAAGAGAGAAAAAGAGAATAAAACAGGACAGGGCCAAAATATACAGCAATACAACAGACCAAGATCAGTAAGAAAGGATCCACATCAATAGATTTACATCAGATTGATATTTCCTTCATAATGATATAATACAAAAACACAAAGTATCATTGTGGGTTATTAAATCAGTGATAGTTAGTGCAAATACAGTGGATTCAAAAGCTGTTATCTAATCTGAGCTCATGCTAACACAAGTGTTAACACAGATGTGAGTGAGGTGAAGACATGAGGCACTTACACCAAAGAGAGCAGAGGAATTATCTGGCACTGGGACTACAACATCGAAGATCATTGGTGCCACTGAACAAACAGAGAGAGGGAGAATCAGAGAGGAAAATGAGCAGAACAAATGGAAATCTGAATAATACTGTGTTAGAAGGATTTATCCAGGATCAAAGCCAGCTTTGGCAACTGAAAATGACTGCAGGTATAGTAGCTCCACTGAAATGTTCATTCGGTTTTTGAAATGATCCTGCATGCCTAAACTACTTTCAAAGTACCTCATTGCTAGTTTACATTCACAGCTGCAAGCCATATAACAAAGTACAAACCAATAAAAAAAAACATGCCATTTGTCTGATTTAAACTCATTCTTATTGAAAAGTACTCACATCAATCGAAGGCCACGTTTGGGGTTTGCAGCAAAAACAAACATAACACAAATAAGTTACAGAAATCACATGCACTCAGCCAGTTCCCTTCAAACACCCAAAGGAACTTGGTTTAATCAAGAAATTAAATTTTAAATTATGCATACTGACAGTGCAGTTACTCCAAAGTGAAATGTATTCTGTAACACTGTACAATAATCTCTGATTCAATAACATAAATTAATAGATACAAACTATGAAATATTAATGACCCACTCATCTACAGCATATTACGCTAAAGTTTGTGGGTTGGTCATTTCTTATACTCACTAAGGCTGCATTTATTTGCTCCAAAATACAGTAAAACTGTAAAATGGTGAAATATTGCAATTTAAAATAACAAATCATTTTAAATTAGAAAACTAAACACAACATAAACAAAAGCTTACTGTATTCCTCAACTGTACCACTGTAAGTCACTTTGGATAAAAGTGTCTGCCAAATGAATAAATGTGACCCTGGACCACAAAACCAGTCTTAAGTCGCTGGGGTATATTTGTAGCAATAGTCTGAACAAATTAGTTTAAACAAAAGCATATCTATAATCAACAGAGTTTAATTAAAGAGAAAACTAACTAATTAACATAAACTAATTTCACCTTATTGTAGAGTGTTACCATTTGTCACCCTGGACCACAAAACCAGTTTTAAGTGTGAATTTTTCAAGCTTTCCATTGATGTATGGTTTGTTAGGATAGGACAATATTTGGCTGAGTTACAACTATTTGAAAATCTGGAATCTGAGGGTGAAAAAAAATCAAAATATTGAGAAAATCGCCTTTAAAGTTTTCCAAATGAAGTTCTTAGCAATACATATTACTAATCAGAAATTTAGTTTTGATATATTTCCTGTAGGAAATTTACCAAATATTTTCATGGGACATGATCTTTACTTAATATCCTAATAATTTTTGGCATAAAAGAAAAATCTGTAATTTTGACCCATACAATGTATATTTGGCTATTGCTACAAATATACCCCAGTGACTTAAGACTGGTTTTGTGGTCCAGGGTCACATTTATTCTTAGTATGTAAATCCTGACACACTAAATTAATGCAAATTTGCTCTACATCTAATTGACCCTTCGCAAAGACCTGCCCACCTTAGTTACTGTTGTTACATCTGAAAAGCCATGGCACTCTCACACCACGCATGTTCTCACGCAGTATTCGAAGCAAACAGGAAACTGACAATGCGCCGACAGACAAGACAGAGCAGGTTACTTTTGGTATGAAGTCTCAACTTCCAAATGTTGTCATTTTCTTAAGAAATTTAAACAATAAATACCGTTTTGTGTCTCTTTAATGTGTCATGAGTCATGACAGATCACTGTTGCGCCTCAGTTCAAGCGGCACATGAACCGATCATCTCTTTCTCTTTATTAGTTATAGCCCGAAATAAACACGAATGAACATCAGAAATGTATCTTGTTTCAAATGTGGAAAGATGTCAATACACACTATTTTTCAAGTTCAAGTCCACAGACGTTAATCTACTCTCCAGTCTGGTTTGTATGTCGGACAAACATTGCAGATTCATCGTTATGATTGGTAAGATCGCTTGTCAAGCATGCTCCCTGCAAAGGGTCAATTACTTCTGCACCATTTCAGACTGATGTGCTGACATGCTCCACACCAAGAATGGACTTACTCGGGTCTGGCGCCAAACACTCGCACTTGTAGGCTGTAACGTAGTCTGGTTTGAAGTCGATGTTGATGGGATAGTATTTGAAGGCTCCCACCATCTTCTTGATAGCATCAGAGATGAAGATGAAAGAGATGAGGCTAGAGAAGCCTTCCTCAGTGAAGCGCGTCATGTACTTTATGATGTAGCTGGCGTCCGTTGCAACCAGGAAAAAGCACTGTATGCAGGAGTGCATTCCGATCCACAGTCGAAGCTCCATGTAATCAATCCCATTATTTCTGAGGAAAAAGAATGTTTCAAGAAACAATAAAGAGAGAAAAATACAAGAGCAGTGAACACACTAGAGAGCAAGAGAGAAGTCGCTTATTTGCATCAGTGAAGAGAGATGATTTACGAGGGTCTTTTAAGGGTTGATGAAAGTGAGCAATCAATGCTGTACTGAATTGTCCTCAATAATAGACTGTGACTTATGTTGGATTGGTGCAGATGGCTCTCTCACTTGCTGAATTCATAAAGCAGTTTCTCAAAGATGAGGATGGGGCCTGTTGAGCTGAGGATAATGAGGGGTTGACCGCCAAACAAGCAGAATACCGTTCCTGCCAGAGCGGTGCCCAAAAAACTCTCCATCACACCCTAACAGAGAGTTAAACAGGGAGAGAGACAGGGAAACAAGGTGAGAAAGAGAGGGACAAAAAAGAAGACAGCTATAGATGAAGCTAGGTCACAAGTGTGCTTGTAAAATGCTCAAGAAAAGAAGATGACATGCAACTTTAAACAAACTGTCATGTTCTGTGAGCTGTACCTGGTAATTGTCTGTGGCATCCCCTAGAAGGCCCCCAAAGGTGATTGCATTGGTTATGCAGCCCAGGTAGATAAAGAGCACCGCAGAGATGGACTGAATGTGGAAGCCTTCATAAAAGTCGCTCAGGTACCAGGGAAACTTCCTCTTGATGTCAAGTATAAGGCCACCACAGAACCTGTCCCGTAAACACAGATGTTTAATCCATTATTCAACAGGGACCTGTCCTCTTTAGCTTGTATTAGACAGGCAGACAGAGGTGAGCTGTATCTTGATTATTAGCACAGAGTACTGGCACCCATTTTCTATCTCTGAGTCCTCACAATCCCTTGAGCACAAGTGCCAAAAAGCGCATTACATTTTTTCTTTTTTGACATATTGATCAAGATATGAACTCTCCTGAACCTCGGCGCTCAGAGGTATGTTTCAATTATTTGCAAAGACAGATAAGGCAAGAACACTTTGAGCTCTTAGAACTCAAGCTATACCTAAAAGTACAACTGAATTGTTTTAGAGATTCTGCAAGGTCAAAGTACAAGAACACCAGGTCCTGAAGATCAGGAGTGTTTGGGGAGTAACTAGTCACATGTAACGGAATTAGGTAATTTAATGACAAAATATTAATGTAACTATAATCTGTTACAGTTACTGAGAAAAAAAGTGTAATTAAATTACAGTTACTTATGAAAACGTTAAGGACTACAAAGGGGGTTACATCTGATTTTTTTTTCAAACACATACACTCACATACAGATTGAATTGATATCTTTCATAAATGGCATTGACTGGTCTAAAGTATGAGGGACTAATTTATGTTTCAAGGAGTTCAGGACACAGAATAGTACACATGCTTATTTGATAACTGTTTTATTTCCTAGTTGGGTTTATGCTTTGTTTTTTGTTTTTTCAAGGCATTGTTAGATGTTAGTTTCCTGTCACAGCGATGCAAAGATTTAATTTCAAAAACAGTATTATAGCTATTAAACTATACTTATTATGATTGTAAATCTGTATTTAACCTGAATTTGAGAATGATCTCAAAGTAAAAAGAGGTGCCACAGTCTAATTTTGTGGTGGCTGTGCTTTAAAATTAAATGATTATAATCCTAATTCAAGTGATGAAGGCTTTTGAAAGTCTGACAGTAATCAGTGTTGAGTACTACTGTAAGGCTAACCCTGCCTATTTAAATGTTTGAAAATGATTAACAGTCGAAAGCATTAGAAATTTAGAAAAGTAAAAAAAGTAATCGAATCTAATAGGTTACATTACTTTAATGGAGTAATTGAAATAGTTACACTACTTCTTACATTTTAATTATGGTAACTTGTTAACTTGTTAACCTATTACATTTCCAAAGTAACCTTCCCAACAATTTTGAACTGAGGTGGCAAACAGAATGCAGAATTGCAATTCCAATTTGGATATAAATAAGCAGATTTAAAATGAATTGAAATTAATATCATTAACTTTGATCTAGAATAGTACAATTTGCTAAAAAAAAACTTGACATTTTTGAAAAATGTGAAAAAAATCTTTGAAGCTTAAAAGTTTGTATGCCTTATTTAACATTAGGTATAGAACGATGGATGGATGGATGGATGGATGGATGGATGGATAAATGGATGGATGGACAGACCCACCTCCCCGTATATGCCAACTCTTCGCCAAGCTCGTGTGGAGCAGGCATAACCTCCTCATCGCTAACAGGCCCTCCGCCACCTGCTGTCCCATTCATCTGACCCAGCTCATTGAGGGAAAACACAGACTTCTTCTCATAGAAACAAAGATGAATGTTAAGATTTATGGAGAGAACAAAGAATGAGCACAAGTAGAATAAGCTTTACCTTTTGTCTGCTGAGGGAATTTTTTTGGGGGGTTCTATGCGAATTTTGGGGTCCCATTCTCCAGGTGGAAGCACAATCACCTCATCCAGAAACTCATCAATGCCAGCAATCAGATCCTCTCGGTCTCTGGCTTTATATGCTACATCGCTGAAGAGCTGTGGATAAAATCAATCAATCTTTGGTCGATTTAAAGGGCAAAGTTTTTCTTTCCCAAGTTTATTTGGAAGAATCGCACAGTAAGGATGGTAAGAATTTTCTGTAGACTGTATGCAAAATATTAATCACATTTCAAACAAAACAATCAAACTTACATCATCCACCATGAGAGTGGCAATGGCCCGTCCAATCTCATTGTAAGATTTGGCTTTGCCAGGAGGCCCAAGTAGCACAAACAAGAATCTGTCCGTTTAGAGAAAATACATTCAAAACTTACTTTTAGTACATTCAACATTTTCATCATCTTTCTGCAGACATATTGTTTTTAATGTGCTAAACTGTTACCTGGTGGGCACTGGGACTTCTGTCAAACCTCCAAGAGTGGTGGCCTGAGACAGCCGAACGAAGGAAACAAAGGGTTTTTCTAAGAAGTCCACTTCTCCCACCAAAACATTTGAAGCCTCTGCATCTCTGGGGATTTTTTTCATGAACTTGTTCTTCATCTGAAATCAAAGTGAACAGAGAAAAACATAAAACAAAATGATTTAGTACTGTAGGTACAGTAGGACCCTTATGTTGTCCTTTAACCCTTCTCTTCAATTACAGTACCCTTGTGTTGTCATTTAACCCTACTGTTCCATCACCGTAAACTTATGTTGTCCTTTAACCCTTATCTTTCATTACAGAACCCTTTGCTGCATCCCAGTTCACCTCTATCTATCCTCGTCTATCATGACAAGAACTCTCTTCACATGTTTGCATAATGATGCATTTAAAAGTTAATGGCCAAATGTATTAAAGTTCACAATGCTGCTGCAGATGCAATATAACGCACATAACATTAAATAAATATTTTTAATCAGGTTAGGCATTGATTATTTAGCACTCAAGCCTCTTTCTCTGCCTGTCCGTCGGTCTCACATATCCACCATGCTTGTTGTTTTTAAACACTTTATTGCAATATTGTTAGAGTGCGCATCGATCTGAACTTTGAATTTTAAGTAGTAGACCATCCGGCACGTATCTGCACTTTGTGTTTATTATAATGTTATTTGTGGTATACTATTTGTGTTTTCTGATATATTTCTGTTCCATTGTAGATTCTTTATGTTGTCATTTAACCCATTGTTCTATCACAGGACTCTTAATCCTTCTGTTCTATCACAATGATGTCATTTAACCCTTCAGTTCCATCACAGTATTCTTATTTTGTCATTTAACCCTTCAGTTCCATCACTGGACTCTTATGTTACTTTTAACCCCACTATTCCATCACAGAACCCTCATGTTGTCATGTAACCCTTCTGTTCTATCATAGAATGCTTATACTATCGTTTAACCCTTTTGTTCCATCATTTGACTATTACGTTGTCATTTAACCCTTAACTGTGTGCTGCTGTCTATTAATTAAAGTTTCTATTCAAACAAAATGTAATATTATATTTTATAGATTCTGTTCTGTAATTGTGCTCTTTATATGTGCCAACAATCTAAAACTGCACATTTTAATAAACAAGTTGATTTACTGCTATTTACACTCTGTGAAACTTCTCACACCCATTTACTTGTACTACTTTAAGCTCTATTACTAAAACTTTTGCAGCCTTTATCACTTCGAAGACAGAACAATTCCATCTGAAGCGCTTGAATAAGATGCAGTCTGGATTTAGATGAATCTCTCTGCTTTCCTCCTGTCTCTCTCTCTGGTGAATCATAAAGCAAGTCCCCCAGTGTTACAATGTTCATGTAGAAGGATGTTGTCCCATCTTCAGGTTGTATATCAGGCATGCACAAGAATAGAGTTCAGAAAGGCTGGTTTATCTGGTAAACGAAGGCCTATTCCGAAAACCTTTGGATAACAGTTTGGAGTTCCTCCAAGCAATGCTTTACATTTTCCTGTCTCTATAAACAGCTTGAAATAGTTTTGGAAGCACACCTTTTCAGGATGTGAAATTAGGTTTTCTTATTTCTATAGTAAGGCTTGGTTTTAAATTTGGAAAGTCTAGATATAAATATTCAGTTATTTTTTAAAAGATTTACATTATCATTCGAAAGTTTTGTGTGTGTGTGTGTGTTTGAAGTAAACCACTTATGCTTATCAAGGCGACATTAATTTGGTCAAAATCATGTTGTTTTAGTCCAGCTAATGGGAGCTTTTTGCTCATGAAAACTTGCTGATATATCTAAGTGAACGAAAGCAGAACAGTTATAAATGAGTGTCGTGACAGATGGCTATCCGGTGAACATTCCGTGTCAAATCAACCAAATTTCAGAAACTTCCCCAGCTCAGGCATTGAAATATCTTTAATACTTTTTAAATTACAGACATGCAAACTTTGGAGTAAAAACTTAAAAAGTGCTGTTTCCCCATTTTTGATTCGTCAATATTGGCACATAATGTATCAAAGATTGCTAAAGTCAACAGATTTTACCATTAGACCTACCAATCTCTGTGTAAAATAACATTAGGATGCTGCCATCTTTCTGAAGTCATTTTTACCCCCTTGTAATTTGGCTCTGAATCGTAGGTGGAAATTGCCATTTTGACCACCCTCTACAAAATAGTAGATTACTCAGTAAACATTCATCCATGACATTTCATATTTTGGCTTTCATCACTATACATGTCTATCTTTCTTCAGAAAAAATATTAGCAAAATCAAAAATTTGAGCTGGGACCTCTGGTTGAGTTGACATGGAATGAACCTGTAGCCTAGTACATTGGCTCCCGGGTATCCCTCTGCATGTGAGAGCCTAGCACGAGGACCACACAGTCAGATGGCACGTTTCCCCAATGACAGATCAATACTGACCCAGACACCATAGCTCATCAGATCAGCATAGCCACACATAATCACAGTGACCTATTCATAAGAACATACTAGCATATATGCTGTAATTTACTTCTTATTACAAGCACAGTTTAGACAAAATCATCATTATGTCAAATACATCAACACACTTGACTCGAATTGTAAAATGTCTATTCTATATAAAGGAATGGCGGGAATTTCTCATTTTGGTGATTTGTACAGTTGTACAAGTGTTTCTGTAGTTCTAGCTTTATTAATTTTTATTAAGAAAAAACATACATTTCATTTATTTAAATTAATACATCAAATTCCAATATAATGATGCTAAAGAAAGCAAAAGAGATTTCTAGAATTGCTTGGATGTTTTTGTGAAGTCAGTCTGGAAAAGTAGTCATGGCAGCTAAAAATAGCTTTTAAGCAAATACAAAAGATCCTTGCAGCTGCTGTAGTGAACTATTCAAAGGCTTTTATGCCTTGACAAATTGTGGCTTCTTTCTATATGTATAGATGCAGACACACTGTGAAACCATGTGACTCACCTGGTCTGTGCTTGGTGTTTCTGCAATGTCATTCATACTCCTGCTTTGAGCATGGCCTGCAGACACACATGCACAAATATACACAAGAATGTCATTTCAAATATTTCATCAAAATTATTCATTACGTCTTACTTCACCAGCTACCTATTTGACAACTAATCTGACTCTTGCTGGGCAGCATTAATGAAAAAGCTTTATATAAAATGTAATTTAAAACAGGAAATGTTGATCAATCACACTATCTTAAGCAGAATGAACTCTTTAACTTGCTTCAACCAAACTAACAGATCACTGATACTTTCTAGAGAGTAGAATAATTAAAAATGGAGACAAGGATCAAAGATGAAAAGGGGCATGCGGACTCACGTAGTCGGCCATAGCTGGCTGCTTGTTTGCTTCGCAGATCTTCTGTTGAGCGGTTAAAATCTGCTCCAGCAGCAGGGGATCGGGCTGGGCTCCGAGCTATGAGATACAAGCAACATCACAACTTTTTAAATGAACTATTAAGCAGATGAGTTGTTTTTCTATTAAGTTGATGCTAATGAACTGTGAAAAAAAGGAAAGCATTGTAATAACCCACTGAAAGAAGTGAAATGGGATTGGGACTGTTCACCAAAAATGTCTGTTATCTACTCACCCTTATGTCACCTAAAGCCCATATCATTTTATTCAGAATAAAATTCAGCAGGTTGAATTTTAACAAAGACTGTGTCAGTCTTTTATAAACAACAAAACTGGACCAATGGCTGTCAAGCTTGAAAAAAGGATGAAAGCATTACATAAAAGTTGTCTTCTGAAGCCATACAGCTTTGTGTGACAAATCCAAAGTCTTTATTCACTGAAAATCTCTAATTTCAGTAAATTCCTCTTTGTCCTTTCCTGAGCTTGATACCCATTTTGTGTGAAAAAGAGCACCCTGAATATTCTGCTGATTCTGCAGAACATTATGTGTGAGCAGATAATGATAATTTTAGGATGAAATGTCATTTTAAGAAAAACAAGCAATTAGGCTGCATTATACCTGAAGATGCACAAAAACATCTGCAAATTGACAACAGAATTTTGCAGTTCCACTGCAGTGCTATAGTTTAGTTACTGTTCATGTATTCCTTCATTTTTCAACCTGTTGTGCACAATATGTGTAGGGATAGACAGAGAGACAGGAACCGTTTTAAAGATTGAACACTCACTGCCTCCAGAGCCAGACTTTCCCAGATCTGCAAAGGAGCGATGGATGGGCTTCTTTGTCTGGTGTCTGTGCTTTCTCAACAGGACAAAGCTGATTTTGTCTTTAAGCTCAGGACCAATCAACCCTTCCTCTATCTGACGTTCGATGATGTCATCTACAGGAGACAAAAGTTAAAGTGGTTTGCTTTGAAAAGTACACTTGTATGAGAGCAAAGCATTATAATGCATCAAAAAAAACTATGATGATGAAACACTTCAGTATGCAAGACGATATGTGCTACAAAGGTTGAGATGGTTCAGTGGCGCCCCCCGTTAGAGGACAAACACCCATAATAAAGAGGCTGGTTGCTCACCGACTATCTGTGGGAGTGAATAGCCCTCCAGGTCAAGCAGCACGGTGCCTGTCTGTAGGCATGTCCGCAGTTCAAACAGGCTGTGCAGGGAGAGCGTGGAAACGTGGGGTTTGCTCCATCTCTCCCCACCCTCCTCGACCTTTTCCTCAAACTTCACCCACCTGCAGATATGCAGTCACACACACAAAGTTGAAGTCAAGCAGAGAAAAAAGCAACTGCAAGTTTCTGATGTTGATGTTGTTCAGGCCCAAATGCTGTTTTATTTTAAGGTCTCACTACAGCAGAAGTGCCTAGATTTTATAATGAAGGGCCATAAATCTAATTTGACTGAGTCTGATTTTTGGCAATGGGCTGAAAATAATGGCAACCATTTTACATAAAAAATGACATGTTTTTAGATTAAATTCACTTATATTATCTACAAGGCCAATGTTTAAATTTTGTAACATTTAAGATAAATTAGAAATGAAAAACTGCTTTGTTTTGTCTTTGTTCCGGCCAATTCAAAGGTCATCACAGGCCAACTTTTCCCAACTTTTTAGCTCTTCAACTTCATTTTATTTCTTAAACTTATTTCAGTTTGTTGCCTAGGCAACATTTTCTTATTTTCATTAAGTTAAAGTTTTTTTATATATATATTTATATTTCAGCCTTATTTCAATTAACAGAAAAGTTTATAACAGCTAAAATTTAAATTTAAGTTAACAATACTATCCCTGCATGGTAGCTTTATGGCTACAGAGCTCAGCAATATTTTGAAAGTGCCACAGAGACACAGGATCATCATATTAATGGTTCACTAACAATATCTGATGCATATTAAACTGAGGCAGGAGTATTTTAATATTCTAAAATACAAATTTTTAATTTCCAATAGGTGATGGCTTTGTGTGTATGTTTTTCTACCTAGCTGATTCTCTCCATTCCAGCTCGTCTCCCTCGTGTTGCAGCGTGTCCATCTCGGTGAAGAGAGTGGGTGTGGGCATGGTTTCCTCATCATCCCCCAAAATGTAGCGCAGTCGCTCTGCTGCTGGGGACACTGTGAGATGAACAGGAGGAGAAGGGATTGAAAACTTGCCTGTTTGGATTTCGCTCAGTCAGATAGCAGAATGAGATGGCCTTCATAAAGTAAAAAGTGCAGTGCAACACCACACGCAGTGAAAGTGTGTGCCCAAAAGTTGGGAAGAAACAACAAGGACACCCACTGGGTTTATTTGATCCGGTGTTGTGATGGCTGACTGTGCCTGGAGGAACACCGGCGCAGCGTAAGCCATTGTTCATTAATTTTCAGTGTGATGACTAAAGCTGTGAGCTGTGACTGAAGCTGCACTGTGCTTGTTTTTCTGGGCTTGTTTGAGGTGATGCCAGGGAGTATGTGGCAACGTCTGGGTCGTTCTGTTCTTTATTTGTTTTCATTTCTATGCTCAGCATTTCTCAGCTCTAACACCTGTTAGGTACAGCTTTACTTCCAACTATGGTTTGATCATCTCTTGTTTCTTCCTCCACAAACAGGCTTCCAGAAGATTAAAAGATATACCTCAAAATCAAGAAGACACGTGGAATGAGGTGCCTGCATAATAAAGACCCAAGAAACATGCTGAAAGTCAAACTTTACATGTGAGAGAATGGTCCTTAAACCTCCCGTCTATTATGCTGAATGTGAAGCGACGCATGAAGCATTAAACACTGAGAACACAGCTGACAAAGGAACTGACAGCTTTGTTAAAAGGACAAGAGGCAAACACGCAGAGTGTGCTGCTGTCATGGAAACTCCAACTATTATAATTCAGCAATATGAAATGTTACCACGTGATTAGTTAAGAAGCTGTTGACTAAATTAAAGTTGAATACCAAACTATTAAAAAGTACATTCATGCATAAATCCAGCATTGATTTCAGTAATGAAAGATTTCTTGTGAAATATTTACTCTTACAAATGGTGGTGTGTCTGCTGATGCTGCAGTGCACTGATAAAAATGATTTTGTAGTGAAGTAAATACTACAGAAAAACAATGTAATTTCTACATTAAATAATTTAGTTCAGGCAAGAATAAAAAAGTGTTTGCAAGGATTATGTTTACAAGGATTCTCTAAGTAAATATCAAAGTTATGACCCCATTGTTCCCATTATGCTGGGTCATGAATACTTAATAAGGTTACATTTTTCACTGTTTACGAGTTGCATTTACAGTGTTTTATGGTTTAGTAACTTGCTGTTTTGTGACACCTGGAGTTTATTTTCTACTCAAAATATTGTGTACCAAGTTTTGAGGTCTCTGTGTTCATTTGGGTTATAACTATGTTGAGCAGACTTATTATCTTAAAAAGGATAACATGCTGTTGCTTACTTACATGTTTGTAAGTGAACCACATACTTTAATAGCATGCTTTTTTCAGTGCCACATTGTTTGAGTAAAGTTGACAAACTGTGACTGTGAGTATTGCAGAGTAAACCTAAGTAGAAATTACTCATCAAACCCTAACCAACAATGCTAAATTGACTTATTTCCTTTGCTTATTTTTACATAACATAGTTAAGTAGATTTTACTTCCATACTTAAATGTGACTTAAATATGTGTGCAAAATCTTGCAAAAGAAAAATTAAGCAAATGTTACTTTTTTTTCTCAGTGTATGATGAGTTGTAGTTACTCACAGCTGAGAATAAGTGAGGGAAGGTAGATAACATTGAGTCTCATGTCAGCAGCAAAGGAGTTTATGGCCTTTTTTAGTCCATGTCATAATGTTGAAAAAATGGGAGGTTATCAATAATACAGTGCTTAGACATTATGTTAATTTGTAGGCCAATCATGAAGGCCAATTTGCCATGGGTTCCCTTAATTTGCTATGGATTTAATGACGGTGGTTTTTAAATAATAACAAAAAAATAAGGTATATGTTCAATGTTATTTGAAAAAAATAAATAATAATGTTTTGTTTTAAGACATAACATTTTGTATCTTAATCAAATGTTATAATCTTTAAAAAAAAAAAAAAAGTAAGCTGCTAACAAGTAGCATAGAATTCCAGTTTTCCGATTTAACATGACTGCAAAAAAAGAAAATAATCTTATCACTGTAGCTCCTTTTCAACAAATTGTTAGCGTCAGTGTTTTATATATATATATATATATATATAGATATATATATATATATATATATATATATATATATATATATATAAATAACAAGTAGATAGAATAAAAAAAGAATAGAGAATGCTACAGTAGTTAATGGTTATTTAAAAAAAATCTATTTAAACAAACAAAATTCTAAAACCAAAACCAAAATTAAAATGCAAACTGAAAATATACAAATGAAAGCTAATCGAAAATATAAACAGCTTCAGCTACTATAAATATAATATTAAAATAACACCTGCTAGCAACTAAAAACACAGCCATTAAATTTCATGTTTGAGGTATGAATGTATACCATAAAAGAGCTTATTTTCCTCATAAATCAAACACATCTTCTCTAAAAACCCATTGGAAATTCCCTAGAAAATCCATGGCTAATTTTTAAATCGCTTCTGGGTTTTAGGATTACTGATCAGCTCTATACTGAATGCAACTTATAAATCAGAACTCATAAATAATACATTATAGCACGGTATGTTGTTTTGACCTAAAATATGGCCCATTTTATAGATGACAAGTTTATTATTATAGGCTAATATAGCATAAAAATAACAAATGAAAGTGTATTTTCTTTGAACGTGCTTATTTCTCTGTTCTGTGCTGAATGCAAACTTTGATGCACCACAAGTTGTTTATTCTCATGCGTTTAGAGATGCATCACCATAATTGTTTTTCATGGTCTTCTATTCTGCAGTGACGGCTCTATCCTGCCCTCGGCTCACCAAGAGATTGAGAGTGAGTGTGCGGGGTATATCCGATAAACTCAGCACAACTCCATTTCACACACACAAACAAAGAAATGTATGGTGGTATTGCTCCCTGTCGTCCCCTTGAATTTGCATTCTAACTTTCAGATACATTTCCTTGAATCTATTGCCTCACTGGGTATTTGAATTTAACTGTTTCCCATCTCTTGCACCTATATGCATAAAGTTTTTTTTTTTTTTTATCACAAGTCTGTTGGATCACCATATTGGCAATAAAGTATGTGGAAAGTTCTGTGTTGGTAAAGGTTTTAGTTTACATCCTGCTCACTCATATGTATCATCATATGATGTAATAAAGGAAACACTTACAAATCACTTATTTGAATGACTTTAGCTCTGTTTCAGAGCTTATTAAGGACTCACTGGTTCTGTTGATGTCTGGTGGTAGATTGTGCTCTGGTTGATCCAGGCCTCCCGCCTCCAGATCGTAGCGGTCTCTGTCATCACAGTCGTAGTGTTCGTGTCTGTGATGGTCGTGTCTAAGTCTTCGTTCTGCGTCTGCATCATGACTCAACACAGACGAACGTCTCCTCCTGCGTTTGCGACGGTAACCGCGGGGCGCTGGCACACCAATGTAGATAGACTGATGGTCTGTGGAAGGCAGAACACTTTTTGATAAAAGATTAATGACATGTTGTTCAGTGTCTTGGATGTCATTGATTTTGGAAAGTAATTTCATGCTTCATAGAAAATCTTCTGCTTACTCAAGCAAACGTGACCAAGTGACCAAATTGGCATGATCTGGTTCAACTATTGACACAGTATCCCTCAATACTGACATTGTAGGATCGATAAATGGCCTATATTCATTTGCAATAAAATCTTCAAGCTTCCAGTTCTGTCAAAGTTCAAACACTTACTAAAAGAGAATATCTAGCCGTAAGCAAATCGTAGGCCTACTATTAAAGTTTACTCCCAAATGATAACTAATCTAATTGTTATAACAAAGCAATCATTGAAGAAGACAAATTACACACAAATATGAGCACACAAATATAACTGTTTTCAATATTAATAATTAGAAGAAATGTTTGTTAAACACCAAATCAGCATATTAGAATGACTTCTGAAGGATCATGATCTCTTCTGAAGACTGGAGTAATGGCTGATGAAAATCAGCTGTGCCTTCACAGGAATAAATTACTTAAATATTTTTGTTTAAATATATTACAATAGTAGAAATGCATTTTTTTATTGTTGTAATATTTTTTTGTATTGTAAAAAAAAAAAAAAAAAAGAAAAAAAAAAGACCTTTTGAATATTATCGTATGTAAGATGTAGAACACCCTCAATAATTATTTTTATACATTATTTTCCCCCTCAGGGAACAGTTACTTTTGTAATTTCAACTATAATTATCCCTCATCTTAATGTACAGTATGTTTTATGAGATGTGAAGTGGAGGAGGAAAAAACTGTCTGGTTAATTGTGAAAGTAAGAGGAAAAATATTTTTAGCTGCTGGTGCAGTAATAACCTCACTAAAATGGACATAATGTGCTTTGTGCAGTGTCCCCTTTTCTATCTCTCTGTGATGGCAAAATGGCTGGATGTGTGTGACACTTTATTTCTTCAGTTGTGTCTCTCAAATCGTGAATAGATAATAGAAGGAAAGTGGGTAAAAACAGTTGGGTATATCCAAGTTAAACGACTTCTTGGAATTTATATATATATATATATATATATATATATATATATAGTACAGGATTACAAATTGGGGCGGAATTTTTGTCCATCTGGAGTTGATTGAATCGTTGTCTTTCTATTGCTGTAATTTCATGTTAGTGACATGATGGTAATTTTAAAGCAAATAAATGCACTTTTTTTTCCACTTTGAAATATCGGCTTCAAATCATTATGATGGCCCACTGACTTCTAATATTGCATATGGCCCAATTAGCTCAACATACACATGTAACTATCATCATGCTGATCACATGATTAATCATTCAACTCTTGTATTTGTGTTTGTGTGTGTGGTTTCATGCCTGAGGCTACTCACCCTCCTCCTCCTCATAACGGTAACGACTGTTGCCCATGCTTCGATCATGGTCCATCCTATAATACAATAAACATGATCTCATACTGATAAGAAAGAATGCACACCGTATTTCTGTAACTTATTGAAAAAATTTCAGATCATCACTTTTTCTTGTTATGAGTTTTGATCATGCATAACAGAAGGTCAGGGGCATGTCTGGCAGCAGTGGCACACACTGGGCATTGATCTGCTTGCTGAATCACTGCCAATGACAGATCAATAGTGAAATAATTAACAGAGCAAATGACCGATGGAAAGATACATAATTACACGACCAGGAGGAAAACTCCAAGGCCAGTCTCTTCCCTTCACTGTAAAGCCACTAGAATAATTTCACAGGTTATGATTTTCATATACACTTATTTTATTGAGCACAAATTAAACATCAACATTTTAGGCACTGAACTACTCTGATTTAATTACAATTATGAAATAGAATTACTGCCTCAGGGTTTTACAAATATAATGGATACAATTCAGTAAATGTGCAGCAGAGTTTTTGTGAACACTACACTGTGTAAATTGTTTAATCTTGCAAATCCTGTGCAATTTGAAATAAAACAGATTTCCCTTCCGAAGCCTCTGAAAGTAAAACTTTTATTCAGAAAGGATCTATTAAACTGATCAAAAGTGACAGTAAATACATTTATAACGTTACATAAGATTTATTTGTTTATTTAAAACAAATGCTGTTCTTTTGAACTTTATATTCATAAAAATTCATTCAATTCATAAAAAACTTCCCAAAATATTAAGCAGCACAACTCATTTCAACACTGATACACTCTTAAAAATAAAAGTGCTTAAAAGGTTTCTTCAAAGTGGTGCCATAGAAGAACTCTTTTTGGTTTCCACAAAAACATGAACCCTTCAGTCCAAAGGTTCGTTAAGACCATCTCTATCTTACCTTTTTATAATCTGAAGAACCTTCTTTTGTGAAACAGAAAGGTTCTTCAGATGTTAAAGGTTCTTAATGGAACCATTTGGACAAAAAGGTTCTTATATGGCATCGTGAAGCACCTTTATTTTTAAGAGTAATACCAAATAATGTTATGTGAAAATCAGCATATTACAATGATTTCTGAAGGATCATGTGACATATGACCGAAGACTATAATAATGGCTGCTGAAAATTCAGCTATGCATCAAAGGAATAAAAAACATTCTATAATATATTAAAAGGAAAATGAAGTCATTTTGTAAATTTGTAATAATATTTCACTGTATTTTTGATCAAATAAATATAGTGAGTATAAGTGACTTTCATCCGTTATAAACTTGCTCAAGTGAGGAAGCAAAAAATATGGATTTATGTTAGTTATAAACTTATGGTTATGAATTTAATTGGTGTTGCTTTTTATTGGTTCTGTATGGGATTTTTAGACGTCCACTGTTTGGTGTCCTGCACACCCGCCCCCATTGGGGGGGGGGCCAGCAGAGCAAGAGACACGAGAACAATGGTGAATTGGACTAAGGGGGGGGGAAAAGAGAATGCTGTTGGCCATTCTCACTCACAGGCTCGATCAATGGGTCCCCATTTGTACTCAACCCACTTACAGCACTGGCCCAGTGTCTTCTCTCTCTTCCTGCATCGCACTACTTTCTTTTTGCTAACCTCCCTACTCTCTCTCTCATGTTACGCCTTTTGTCTAAACAGAGCCTCACTGACAAAAGTTAATTGGAAATTTTCCTTCACACTCTCTCAATTGCTCATTAGTTTAGGATTAACACTCAGATTTATAGTATTGTCAGTGTTAATTCACCATGAACATTTTACTTTTCATTGGATGAAGCTATTAAAATAAACTAAACCTTGCAGTGATTAAAATGCATGCAATAGGTCCTGCTCACAGGACCCTTTAAATAGGAAGCAAGGAACATGGATATATTCATCATGTTAAATGAAATCCGATTCAGTAATAATAAGTGTTTTGTCTCATCAAATTATCTCTGAAAATGTCATCGCTCACTTTTAATAGTTTGGCTTCTACTTCTAACTTTTATTCTACACACACTCCAGTTCAAACATTTGTGCTTAGTAAGAATTTTTAATAGTTTTTATTTAATCAAAAATACAGTAATTTAAATAAACTATTTAAAATAAGAACTTTCTATTTTAATTTATTTTTAAAAATGCTATTTATTCCCTGCAAAGCTGAATTTTCAGCAAGCATAACTCCAGTCTTCAGTGTCACATATCATTCTAATATGCTGATTTGGTGCTCAAGAAACAGCTCTTATTATCAAAGTTTAAAACAGTTGTGCTGCTTAATATTTTAGTGGGAAGTGTGATAATTTTTTGAAATAGAATACAAATCTTTTGTAACATTGAAAAAAAAACAGCCACAGTAATCCATATCTGTACAATGACATTTGAGCAATATTGAGCTATTTTACCTCAAAAGTTTATAAAGATTATAAGTGCAAACAATGATTTACACATTAATAGTTTTTTGTGAAATGATTTTTAAGCAATGATATACAAGCCCAAACAACCTAAATGCAGATAAAACATGCATACGTTGCAGCAATGTCACATCACCCTATCAACATGTTTCATGCGGCTCAATGGATCGTCCCATTTTCCTTTTTTTTTTTTTTTTTTTAAAGAGCTACTACATTGAGAAAGTTTTGCTTTCATATATAAAAATACATGATTGGTAAAAGTCATACCTGATCTCAGTAGCAGTGCACGGATGGAGAGGAGAAAAGCAAATCGAAAGGACTCATCAATACAGAAAATCACTGAGGAGCACAGCTCTATGGGACACGGGACAAAAACTGAACATGTTCATATAATTGTTATTTAAGCCCTCTCACAGTTAATCAGCCATTAAACAAGCACATGCAAACACATCCACAAATTGTGAGTCAATGCTATGGACTGGTGACAAGGTCGATAAGTAGATAACTGGGACTCAGGCAAATGGACCATTGAGAGCTGTGTTAAGGGATATTACTGACTCACTGTGCACTCCCATGTCCACATCTGTTCATTTAACCAGACTATTCACTCCGTAAGGAAGGGTATCCCTACATAAATCCTAACATTTTAAATAGGTTGTGTCAGAATGCTGGAAAAAGTCGAGTCATACACTGACTTTCATAAAGTCTTTTGTTTGAGTTGGCCATATTCATATATTTTAAGAATATATTTAGCATCACATTCTTAGTCAACTAATGTTGGCTATAAAAATCTAAATCTGGCAATACCTACCCAATTGTTCTTCTTTTATTTTTTATTTTTTTGCTCTGACTTCTCTCAGTGACTTTTGTGGCCTCAAGGTATTTTTTCCTTTTTTTTCATGAACACAAATGACAGGATAATGTCAGGATATATGCTTTGACATATATTGACTACTAAGAAAAATCCAATTTATAGCAGATGCTGAACTGAGTGCACAAACTCAATGCTCTGTGTCCATCAAAGTACACACACACACACACACACACACACACACACGCACGCACGCACACACACACACACACACACACACACACACAGTCAATAACAAATACAGACTCAAGATAACCTTACTCACAATTTGTTGGTTGATGACCTCATCCTTTGGGATTCAGGCTTTGTGTTTCCTGCTGACCTGGACTAATCTTGTTAATAAAGAATTATCTACATAAAGAAGACCTGTTATGGTCATTTCATAGTCTTTGGGTTGTAGAAAGCTAGTTGATTAACACCTATTTGGAACCTTTAAATCGTTAAACTAATTAAGGAAAAGTGGGTAAATATGTCAGTAAATATGTTAATAGATTTGAACTATATTAAGTATGAAATAAATGTATATTAAAAATATTTTCTTTTTTTACTAGGGTTGGCTTCTATTTTCAGAGAAAAAAATAGGGTTGGCTTCTATTTTCAGAGAAAAAAATAAATAAAAAAAAACGGAAAGGGATACTGGGGAGATATTAACGTCCTTGCAAGTTATTTAACACGTGGTTGTATACAAATCGCCAATATACATGATGTGTTCAGTTAATTCTGTTCAGTACTCTTGATTTTGCTGATATACAGCAGCCTGTGAGATATTGCATTGATATAACTCTCAATGTCACTCTTTCATCATCCACACGAGGTCCTTACTGACAATCCATCAGGGACACATTTCATTAACTGCCAGCAGAACCTCACTCATCATTCAACAGTCAGCTCTCAATCATCTGTGCAAACAGAAAATCTCCAGAAGAAACGACATGTTGATGCATATGAAAAGCCATTTTCTTTGTGTGGACAGAATCCACTCCACTTATGCATTGCATTTGTGTGAGTAATCAGGGACACAGTGATATTCATTGGCGAGATTGGATTCATTCTGCCGCCCAGAGCATGGCTCCACTCCACTTATGCATTCGCGTTCGGTGATAACACCATATGGGATTTTTGTCAGAAGATGATGAGATGAGGTGAGTAGGTGTGCATTACCTCAGGGACAATGGCAAGGCAAGGCGCAGTGCATAGCTATTACACTTCTAGTAAACTTCAGAAGAATGAATGTCAGCACACCAATGTCTGAAATGTAAAATGAAAACATTAACAATTTGGATGTCGTTTGAACCAACTTATAAATTCTGCAGTGATTGATTCCAATATTTTGACCTTAAAGATGAAAGTTTCTATAACACCTTACAGTTGTGCAGGTTATGCAAAAACAAGAAAATTAGCTAGTCTATGGAGAATTGGAGGGCACAGGTGCTAGAAAACCAACATTGTAATTTTAAACCCATTTTCTATCATTTACAGTTCAAATTGTACCCTTATTATCATATTAGGTTCATTTAAGTCTGATATTTACCCTCTTTTTTGCACATTGCTTTTTGCTCTTGCATATATTAAAAATTCTGGGTATAGAATGATAGATTATAAAAAATGGGTATATTTATTATTTTTTAGCAACAAAACAAGCAACTGAATGCCCTGCAGCTTTAATGTGTTCTCTTGACGTTTAAGGTGTTTATTTCAAAGCTGCCAGTCTCAGGTCAACACTGATACGCTTTCATCCAGATTTAAAAAAAAACTCCAAATCCCTGTTGTAGAGAAATCACTTTTCTCCTCACAGTCCCCACAGAGATAGATGCACTGGGTTCATTACTTAGATAAGAGAGACAGTATTTTAAGCTGCAGCCAGAATGAGCCATATTCACTCTCTATAAGACACAAACAAACAGCTCTGGCCTTTTAATGTTGTATTACTCTTTCAGAGAAGCAGCATAATTATTACTATGTGAAAATGTTGATACTTGAGTGATTAAATGTCCACCAATCAGCATAATTGCATAAAATTAAATGTTTGAACAACATCAAAACCTTAGGGAGGGGATAAAACAATATTTTTCTCTATACTGCGATCAAACCTGATCTTTTCGCCCTTGCTGGCTCACTGCATTGCCTCATTATTAAAGCAAAAGTTCACCCCAAAATGAAAAATTGCTGAAAATACACTCACCCTCAGTTCATCCAAGATTTAGTTTTTTTTAGCTGAACATGTTTTAGCATTACTGGATCCTCTGCAGTGAATTTGTAAATTTGTATTTTGGGGTGAACTATTCCTTCACGAGTAAATCAGTTCTCTAGCTTCTTCTCAAGAACTTCAATGCTGGGATTTTACTCTCTTCTCATTCCAGATTTTCCGGATGCCAGGAAAAAAAAAACCATCTACTCAAGCATTGACAATTCATCTGCAGTGCATCACTTGATCTCCTAGCCTCATCTTTGTTTGATGCACTCATCCATTTTACAAAACCAAGAACCCATCCTTATGCCTCCCTCAAGCAAGCAATTGTTAATTACTGTTATTAATGCTGTTATTATTATCATAATTACGCCTGTGTGGATGCATTTTGTTCCCTGCTTTCAGCACACAAAGTGTTATTTTCAGTGCTGCAGTTCATTTCTTCCTATTGAGACACCGGCTATAATTATTCCACATGCAGCCTCTTGATGGCCATCACCATGAGGAGGAAAGTGGCGTGAGCAGTGAGGAAATAATGGGGGTTAGGATGAAGATAGATTGCTCTGCACAGGAATTAATATGAGTGATGTGTTATGATGATGCTCAGAAAGCAGCATCAATTAGACTCGCTTTAATATGCCAAGTTGCTATCAGAGTCCTTAAATGCAATTTGAGTTCTTTGGGAAGATACATTAGCCTTTCAGAGTCATCTATACAATTGTCAAAACCACTGGGACATCATTATGCAACATTCACTCTCCTGAACAACTTAAAAAGTTTGATTATGCAATAGAAAACGGCTCATGCATTCAAGAGTTCAGGCGGCCAGTTTCTAAGAATCCACAAGCCCAGCTCCTTAGAGGTTTTCACAGCTCCATTTATCACTCCACTAGAAGGCTTGAGAGACTTCGGGGCTATATTCAACAATGCAGAATAAACCCGAGAGACACTTAAAAGATTAATTCAAGCAAATTTTATTGAAAGTCACATTAATGTTACTACAAAACCAGAGCTACATTAGCTGGAGCGCAGCAGTCCATCTTTAGCATCATCCTGAAAAGGTCTATTAGCAAAGAGGTGCGATTGTGAGGTATTTCAAAAAGGCTACTGGCAACTAAAAGGCAGGTTTTATACGTTAATGGAAGACAGTTGTAATTATGACAACATTCATGCTAAAAGTTTTTTTTTTTTTATCTTCCTAAACAGTAAAAAAGATGAAACTTGAACTACACATTTAAAACAGAGGTTTTCAACAGCTAAAAGTTCATTATGAACATTACTTAAAGACAAATAAAACTTCAAGTAGTGGTACCAGGTCTCCCTTCATTTAAAAAAATCCTACCTGCAAATTAATGTGGCTATTGTAGAATAGCCTGAGGTACTCAGGGAAAAAGCTTCTGTTGTACTTAAGGCAACACTTTAATAAATAATAATTTCATTGGTACTTATTACCATTAAAAATGTCAGCATTACACAAACCTCATGCTTTTTAAAAGATAAAGCAGATCCATACTAATCCCAAATGTTCCTTTTTTCTTGGAAATTTGGGCTCATGACAATAGCGTAATGTAAAAACAATTAAATTGTGCATATAAAAGTTTTTAGAAACAATGCATCTAGTAGAGATGAATGCCAGTCAAAACATTGATAATCTTTAACGAATTCCAAAGCTAGCGATTTCCCTGAAGTCATCGTAATATACGCCTTAATTTTGCATTAAAATCATAAAAAAAAAAAATTTAATTGATTGCCAACAATTAATTCATAGAGTCCTCTCTATGTACCTTATGAACTACAATAATATATACAACAAAATGACTAATAAAACAACTTAATCCCATAAAACACAGAATGAACTAAAATGGTGAAAAACAATTGACTGTGTAAACTGTTCTTAAAAGTTTGATAAATACAAGCGGGTGGAAATCTCCTAACTTGATTCCATCTATTATGAAATGTTTTATACAAACCTCTCCTTTTTTCATGCCTAAAAACATTTAGTGCAACTAACTCACTTTATCTTAACACACAGTGTGTACTTTTTTATATACAAATCAAATAAAAAAAAATAAGATGCAGCCTCTTTTTCTTTGTGGTTCTTAAGCTCGATTGTCCACTTCATCCATTCCCATACCTGATTTTGATATTTGGCTCTTAAGGTGTGAATGTGAAAAGGATATTTTGGGCTGTTCTTGTTCCAGGTAAAAAGGGATGGGGTCTGGAGCCCAGCTGTCAGGCTCTGCTACAGGAACAGGCAGGTAGCCTCCGTCACGAGGTAGACACATACACCATCCAGCACCCGAGAGGTCCAGTTCTCTGTACTTGAAACCGGCACGTTTCAGGATCTTAAAGTCCACCATGTCTTCAGATTCACTCATCTCCACCAAAAGATTCCAGAAGACACAGCTCAAGAGAATACCAAGAAGCTAAAAAAATAACAGTAAAGAAACATTAACACGTCAAGTGTCAAGAGATGTCTTTTGGAGATAAAGAGCAAAAAAGTCACCAAATAAATAAATATACTATGCCATTCAAAAGTTTGGGGCAAGTATTTTTTTTAAAGAAATTAATACTTTTATTCAGCAAGGACACATTAAATTGATGAAAAGTACAAGTTACAAAAGATTTCTATTTCAAATAAATGATGTTCTTTTGAACTTCCTATCCATCAAAGAATCTTGACAAAAAAAAGTTGTGATTTTCACAAAATATTAAACAAGAGATACTGTAATAAACTTTGATAATAATAAGACATTTTGAGCACCAACTCAGCATATTAGAAAGATTTCTGAAGGATCATTTGACACTGAAGACTGGAGTAATGATGCTGAAAATTCAGCTCTGCAATCTCAGGAATAAACTACATTTTGAAATGTATTACAAAAGAAACAGTTATGTTCAACTGTAAACACAAAAAAATCAAAAACTGACCCCAAAAAGTGAAAAAAAAAAAAGATCCATACAATACTTTTACCAAAAATACTTTTATCAAAGCACATAAGTCATAGTATGCATGAACAGTATATGTGCTCACCAAATTAATATAATTTTTTTACTTTTTGAATCAGGAGGGTAATATATATTATTTTAAGTTTTATTCTAATATATTCATAAATATTCACATAATTATAATCTATTTTCAAAGCAGAGTTACAGATCCAAATCTATACTTTTCACTTGTCATTTACTGTATAAAGACAAATCCTTGATTTACGTAAAGCATATGATAAAATATACAGTAATACTGGGCATAAACAGAAGCAGATCATTAATCCGACCATACTTTGATTTACTAGACTGGATCTTTGTCACACACTCCATCATATTTGTGCAAGAGGACTGTTCCTCTGCTCTAATTAGAGGATTGATGCATTAATGGAGGAATGTGCAGGCATGGCCATGTGGCTGTATTTAATGTGACCTGTTCCCTCAACTCAGCAGATAGAAAAAGAGAGAGACAGATGAGCAGGCTAGTTATTTTGTAAAAATATTTCAAAGACTGGCCAGCAGCTTCTCCAAGAGTCATTCACCCCTCATTGGGCATTTGCATCTGGTCAGTGCAGATGCCCATTTTCTGTCATTTATTGTGTGCCAGAAGATTCTCTAACGAGGGAAGAGTCAAACAGAATAGGTAGTAGGCAATCAAAATGGAAATGTGGAATGCCAGGGGAGCAGAAGGAAAAGTACACGATGAAGAGATACATATATTTCAGGGTAGGATGATATAAATAATAAACAGTAAACACAAGAAGGAAAAGATGATCATAAAACCTGTGGTAGTCCAACCGCACAGCAAATTCCAATAGTAGCTCCAATGTTGTCCCCCATCCACAGGTTCACAGCATGGATACAGCCACGCACATGAATTATGCCATCTAAAGTTTCACGCTGTAATACAGAAGAGAGAAAGAAATCAAATTCAGTACAGGTGGCAGGTAATGCTTTGATTTTATGATAGAAACAGGGTTCAAATATCACAACTAGTGTCCATCGTAATGGCATAATAGATGTGGTGCTTGTAATGGCTCTGATGTTATTTGCTTGGTTTTTATCTATGGAACAAACAACTGAATGGCGCCACCATTACAGATGATTGCACTTGAAATGGCTATTGGAGGTTTTTGTTTTCCTGTCACAGCTTCTCCTTTAAAGATAATCTCAAGTGTCAAGGTCCGCCAAATGATTCTCTCCAAATGCATCGCTGGATATAAGAGCGAGTATTATGTAAAATGAAGCAAGTCATTTAACATAAGTCAGTGATGGCTGGTTGCAGGCAATTGTGTATTTTACCTGCTGGTTGAGAGTTTTGTAGCCGCAGAGTGTGTTCACAACTTCTCCGACCTGAAAGAAATAAACACACAGGACTCATTAGTAAAATTAGTTTTTGAAAACTTTTGAAGTGTCATTTGGTCAGTGTGATGCTGTTGGTACAGAAGAGTTTAGGCTAACTGTAAATGTTGTGTTCTGATGACCTTTGACTCTTAAAATGAATTTCATATTTCAGAATTCCATATGGAATTCCAGCACACACTTATTAGCATGTTTGTGTAACCTTTAAAGTAGAGGGTCATTGCAGTGATGGAATCTGTAATAGGACTGATGAGCAGGGAGCCCACTTAATCAGATTACAAACAGCCTGCTCCCAAAAGCCCGGTCCAATTCCTCTTATACATTTCATACCATGTGACATTCCACCTCAGCTTTCCAAAAAAAAAAAAAATGGATGCCATGTTATGAGATGATGTGAACTGAAATAGATGGAGAATGCATTCAGTAGTAAGAGTAAAGGGTGAAGAAAGTGATTTTTTTGGTACTCAAATGATGATACAACGGATAGCTTACCCAAAAACTGAAAATTATCTCATTAATTTGTAATTACTCACCCTCATGTCATTCAAACCCATAAGACCTTCATTCATCTTTATAACACAATTAAGATACTTTTGATGAAATTCGAGAGCCTTCTGTGCCTGCATAGACAACAACACAACTGAGACATTCAAGACCCAGAAAAGTAGTAAAGACATTGTTAAATTAGTCCACGTATAGTCCTGCACAGCGACCGTAATTTTATGAAGCTCTTGGATTTCATCAATCTTAATTTGTGTTCCAAAGATGAACATAGGTCTTTGGGGCTTGGAATGACATGCGGGTTTCATTTTTGAGTGAACTATCCTTATGCTTTCAGCACCTAATAAAAGCATAGTACACACTTTTAACACATTTTACTGTGTTTATATGAAGATTTTCTCTCAAAACCTGGTAAAAATGATACAAATTCAGCAGATTATTGAATGTCTGCACCTATCTGTTTGTGCTATTAGGATTGCAGTTGATAAGCAAACATCTGAAGTCAAATATCTGAAACAGATTAATGATCTAAAGCCTTGATCATGTTGGCAGTCTTTGATTCTTAGCCCGAAAAGGCCTGTGCTCTCTCACTGCAGTGAGCAGTCATACCAAAAGGAGAACTGTGCATTAGTGCCCAATCAACATTTATTAACTCAGAGAGAGAGAGAGAGAGAGAAAGAGAGAGGGGCACTCATAAACAGTAGAGCAGACTCTATGCAGTGCAGGGCAGGCAAATTAAATTCTCTCTGTCATGATGCACTCTCCACTGACTCATGGGGAACAGCATTTACTAGAAAGCTCTCTAAACCCACCAGAAAAAAAGCTCAGAAATCAGCTCCCTGTACTTGCAGACCTGTGGGTCAGACTGCTTTCATTGCAAAAAGAAAAAAAAAGCAAATTCTTTTCAGCAAGAAATGATTACTGGCAAATTCATGAAAAAAGGCCTGTGATGCAGGCTTTTTTCATCAGACTACCATGTACAGGGGCGACATATGTGCTGATTAATGTATCATGACTGGGAGAAGTGCACAGAATGACTAACACTTTGACGGATGCAGCAGGTGTAGGGAACACCGCAGGCCAAAGGACTCGTGCCATTGCAGAAGTGGTACTGGTTTACTTCCCAATCCTTGTACTCATCTCCTCCACAACAAGAAAACTGAAAAGACAAAGCGAGATTGTGACAAAAAAGGCAGCCTAAAATGGGAATTTTCATTATGATTTGAGTGATACTTTCTTCTTAACATGAATAATAATGATAATAATAATAATAAATATGACTATGCAGTATTTTTATATAATAAAAATAATTACAAAATATTATATATTATATACGCGACCACTCCAAAGTTTGTGGTCGGTAAGAATTTATGTTTTTGTCTTTTGCTCACAAAGGCTGCATTTGTTAAAAAAATACAGTTAAATCAGTAATATTTTGAAATATGATTACAATTTAAAATAACTCAATTTCCATTTAAATATATACTATATAATATATATATATATATATATAGTGAATATTTATGTGCCTGTGTTATGAGAAAACTGCCATTGTTGTACATGAATGAGACTGTAAGTGACAAACTATATTTTACTGCCTGAAAGATGGAAATTATTTATGGCTGACTTGAGGTAGACCATATTAGCGAGGGTGTATAATTCACTTAGATTCCAGTAATAAAATTGGTAAGCAACCTTCTCTTGCACGTAGTCCAATATGTTTTTGAAGTCCAGGTCATCATAGTAGTGCTTGATTCCTTCTCGTATACTATTCTGAAACAATTTGATTGTCTAAATACAAAGAAAAATTTAACTCATTAACAACAGACCATACAACTTAACAGTGCCTCTGCTCTCAGTTTCTTTACGTCTTACCGTCTTTTCAAAGATCAGGGCAATGATGAGGGCAATAGCCTGGAGAGCCAGCAGAACACACAGCACACACAGGAACTGCACAAAGAGTTTACTTTAAGTCACAGCACAAAAAAAAAAAAATCACCAGTAACATGATAGAAGAGGATCTTTTCATGAACAGACAAGCAACACTCACCATGTGCAGCAGAGTCTTGTTATCCCTGAGGGATCCCACCATACCCATCACAGACACAGTGAACATGACGAGACCCAGCAGTATGAGGACCACAGCAGGAGCCAAAAACACCCCCTCCAGGGTGCGATTCTTCTGCCTCTCCACTTCTGCATACACTCCAATACAGAGCACGCACAGACCAAGCAACTAAGGGGACAGGGTCAGGTCTGGTAAAACATCTCTACAAGTCATATCAGCTTCATAACATTATGTGATTAGATCAGAAATGCAGCAAAGATATAAAGTTGAAATCAATGTTTCAATGCACAACCAAGTCATGCAGATCAGTCATCCAAAGTAAAATCAAACAATGAATCATTTGTGTTCCTCACATTAATCCCTATATTACGGCAGACATAATTCTTAGAGTGCTGAGCTAAAACGCGCAACTAATGTAAATGAAATGATGCAGATCATAAAGAAGATTAATGCAGCATCTTAATATCAATTTGTGTGCTAACAAAAGACTATATTAGCACACAGCATACTAATTGAAACCACTTCATTTGCAATTTTCTTCCCTGACTGTTCTTCCTGGAAGGTTAATTTAATAAATCTTGTGTGATGATTAACTTTGTCATCTGTCAATTTCAGATTCCAGACATTTTCATTTATTTTCTGTTCACTGATAATTGGCAGTGTTTAAGTGAAGCTCGATGAAGTAAATGTAAAGATTATGAGTCAATCTTAAAGGGATAGTTCACCCAAAAATGAAAATCCCAGCACAAAAGAAGATATTTTGATAGGGATGTAACAATTCACTCAACTTATGATGCGATACAATTCACGATACTGATTTCACAATACGATTTTCTCATGATTTTTATTTTATTTATTTTTTATATAAAATGAGATTTAAGACAATCCTAAATGAAAAGGTGTCCTTTTGTTATTGCTTGGACAATGTTACACATTTCTTTGTGAAATTGAAATGTGTCAAATAACAAAACAAAATTGAAATTTTAAAACAAACCCCAAACTAAATAAATGACACAAATAAAAGAAATCTCTTTATATAAAAAGCTAAGGCTTTGTCTGTGCTCTTTCCGCTTAAAATTAGAGGCAACCACTGCATTTTAATTGCGACCCAAACAAAGATGCTGCATATATGCAGTACAATCAGTTTTTATTTAAATTAGAACACATAATTTCAAAATCTGAAGCAAAAGAAGAATGGTCTGACTTATACTACATAAGACATTTGCACAAGACACAAACAGCAGATGGGCTGAATGAAAATGCAAATTCAATCTCTTACAGCAGGTGGCGCTTATGGAAGAGCAGCCATATAGCATTTCCTTGGTTACTGCTGTAAACAAAGCATGAACACTACTTTAATATGCATACGACAGTGGCAAGATGAAAAGAAAATACCATATCCACTTTTCTAAAGACAATCAGTTCTCCCGAGTGTTTTTTTATTTTTTTTATTAATCCTATCCGTCCCACGTGAGACATAAGGCCGCTTATGAGAGATACATTCATATAAACTCCCACCACCAACTGTATCGCGATTTGTTTTAAATCTCAACCGATTTAAATCATCACATATTTGTATCGATTTTCTACCGGCTTGGGGTGTATTGTTACATCCCTAGATTTTGAAGAATGTTGGTAACCAAACTGTTTTGGTTACTATTGACTTTCATTGTACTTTTTCTTTTGGTTTTGGTTTCCAACATCCTTCAAAATGTCTTCTTCATAGTCATACAGGTTTGGAATGACAGGAGGGTGAGAAAATGTTTATTTCTGAGTAGACTGTTCCTTTAAGAGATGGGGAAGAGAAAAGATGATTTGAAGAATATCCTGAGAGACATTTCTGCTTGTATCATCATGTTCCAAAAACCCTAATAGTCAAGATACTCCCATAAGGCACTGACTTATTGCATTTCCTATGAGAAAACAGAACACTAGTGAGTCAAGTGGAAAACTGTTTCTTGTTGAAATAACATAAACAAATCCTAATAGTGGGTGGTTATTAAGCAAAAGCTCACTATTAAAATAGTTTAATTAGACATATTTTTTTAAATGTCCCCCCAAAAAATGGGGGTGCAGGGTCCTCTCTCTTTAAAAGCAAGGTCCGTGTAAGAGTATATCTGAATGTGTTATGTGCACATGTAATTACTTTAAACGTGCAGTACTTTTTTTATATACATTTTCGCCATAATCTATTACTATCCCTTTACATTAATATATGATTATATTATTATTTTATTATTAAAATAGGCAGAATACATTACATATTCTGTGTTGGCCAATAAATGTCCAACATTTTCTTGATATATACATTTTATTTTTAAAGTCCCAATAGCCAATGTAGTTTGCATCCCTAATGGACAGTCTATATACAATCTATAGATATATATTCTATACAGATAATAAGGATGATAAACTATATAATTTCAATATTATAGTCTCCAACCATATTCAGGAATCATATAAAAACAAATCAATGTAAATACAGAATCCCTTCACGGTCATCAGTACCATGTGACACATTTACAGAAACAACAACGTCCTGCGCCTTTAAATCTCTCAGCGAGACACAAAGCTCATCTGTGAAATTTTAAAGCGAAACTAGCACGTAAACTCTAAACGATCCGGTAAATACGGTCAAAGTTACCATGATATTTATTAATACTGCCAATACGTTCAATACAAACAAGAGCATATTCATTCAGGGCGAGTGTGCATGTGTGTTTATGTGAGGGAGAAACAAAGCAACGCTAGGACAGCTTTCATTTTAAACGTACACTTACCGAGAACAGCATTGAATAGACATTTAGAGAGAATTTAACGAAATAATAGAAGTGAATGGTTTTTCTCCATTCTTCGTAAGACGGCATGGTGACAGCATTAATTGGTTTCAGTTAGTCTGAGATTTCCATGTATTCAGATGTTAGCCGTTGCCGGTAAGACTCAATGAGCCTTTGTTCTTAGAGAGACGGCAGTCTGTTATAAAGAGCCTAAGACCCGTCTGAATGCATAACGAGCACTTCCATCAAATGTTCAGCTTTGCAGTCGACTCCAATGAATTGTTTTGAAAAGCACATCAGCAGCAGCTAGGTGTACTCTTATCCCAACTTCCGTCCCACCAAACAACGTGCTGGACAAACCTTTTAAAGGGCCAGCACAACAGAAACGCGATTGGCCCAGTTTTAAGTAGCGATTGGACGGGTTTTCTTGTGAAAACCTGGCAGCCCTGCAGCACAGATACAATGACAGCGATAGATAGATAGATAGATAGATAGATAGATAGATAGATAGATAGATAGATAGATAGATAGATAGATAGATAGATAGATAGATGAAAGTGAAAGTGAAAGTGAAAGTGACGTGACATTCAGCCAAGTATGGTGACCCATACTCAGAATTTGTGCTCTGCATTTAACCCATCCGAAGTGCACACACACAGAGCAGTGAACACACACACACACTGTGAACACACACCCGGAGCAGTGGGCAGCCATTTATGCTGCGGCGCCCGGGGAGCAGTTGGGGTTCAGTGCCTTGCTCAAGGGCACCTAAGTCGTGGTATTGAGGGTGGAGAGAGCGCTGTACATTCACTCCCCCCACCCACAATTCCTGCCGGCCCGAGATTCGAACTCACAACCCTTCGATTGGGAGTCCAACTCTCTAACCATTAGGCCACGACTTCCCTAGATAGATAGATAGATAGATAGATAGATATTTCTACAGCATTTATTATCTTAGTTCATGTTCATTTCAGCATTTATTAATGCATTATTAAAATTAAAAGATGTGCTTGTTAACATTAGTTAGGCTAATGCACTGTGAATTAACAAGAAACTAACAATGAATGACTGTATTTTTGTTAACTTACATTAACAAAGATCTATAAATACTGTATAGGCTAATGGTCATTGTTCGTTTATGTTTTCCAACTTTCTGGAAAACAGCCAGGGAAGCTAAGACAACATATCACTGCCACCGGAAACACCAGAGTACAGCCCATCTCACCAGACACATTATCCCTCTCTCCAGCATCTCCACTTCTATGCTTTTCACAGAAAATGGAGGAACTGGTGTATGCTGGGACCAAACTGTCCCACTCTTCTGCTGCAAGCCCCCAGATATCAACTAAAAAATGGCGGGCCACCCAACCACCAAAGCCTGTGGGCCCTGCTCCTGTGAGAGCTCTCTGGCCGCTGCCATAACGCCAGGGCCCAAACCCTCCATCTGCTGTAGGTGAACCAAAAACAACTGATAGCAGCTCTCAGTGATATGTGTCGGGTTCCCGCTATAATAGCAGCAACATTCACAAATGTTTACAGAATAAGCGAGAACCCAGTGTGCCTGTAGCTTTCTTTATTTCTGTTTTATTATGTGATAGAAAGTCTAAGGCTTTCTCAAGCCGAAGGGCTTACTCATCTAATCTGTGGCCTATTATGCATCAAACTAAGATTGCTGTATAGACACAAAGCACTGCCATCAAGTTAGCATTTTTAAACATTTGCTTACTAAAAAATAAATAATTTCTAATCAATGACTTAATAACCACAAATGATCTGGATTTTATGTTTCTAAACGAAACATGGCTATACAAGACAGCTGCAGTGGAACAGTCCTCAATGAATCAGCCCCTCCTAACTTTACTTTCATGAGTGTCTGTTGGACTGTTAAACACTCTGTGAGAGGTGGAGGTGTAGCTGCTCTATTTAAAGATGTCTATCAATGCAAACAAGTGTCATTTGGTCAGTACTTGTCTTTTGAATATCTAGGGATTGTGCTGAAAGGTGCTCCACCCATTCTGTTTAGCATTATTTACAGGCCTCCAAAATACTCTCCAGCCTTTGTTGAAGAGTTCACAGAAATGTTATAAATGATTTACTCAGAGTTTGACTGTTTTGCTATTACATGGGATTTTAATATTCACATAGATAATGCAGACAACAAAACTACAAAAGAAATTATAATGCTTTTAAACACTTTTGACCTGATTCAGCATGTGCATGGACCCACACACAAAGGTGGACACACTCTAGATTTAATCATCAGTAGGGGTCTAAACATTTCATCCATTGTTATTAAGGACGTAGCACTATCTGATCACTTCTGTATTTTCTCTGATATACAGTAGTGATCTCTGCTACCACTGAATCTAGAGCTGTCTCTTTCAGAAAGAGATGCATTAACGAGAACACTAGTGTGCTATTTATGGAGGCTATATCTTTAACACCAAGCATTTCTGCAGACTCTGTTGATCTTCTCCTTGATTCCTTTAGCTCAAAAGTTAAGAAAGCTATTGATTATATTGCTCCTGTAATAGTCAATAAGAAAATTAGCAGATAGAAATCAGTTTGGAGAAAATCAACAGCAGTTCAGAGTATGAAAGGACAATGCAGAAAAGCTGATCGGATGTGGCGGAAGACGAAACTTGAAATTCACTATATCATCTATAAAGACAGCCTTTATGCTTTCAATGTGGAACTAGCCAAAGCTAGACAGAGATTCTTCTCAAACTGTATAAACAGTAACTTAAACAACACTTGCACTCTTTTTGCTACTGTTGAGAGACTGACAAACCCCCCAAGTCAGATTCCCAGTGAAATGCTCTCCGACAGCAAATGCAATGAGTTTGCTTCCTTCTTTTCTGAGAAGATCATCAACATCAGGAAGGCGATTAGCACATCCTTAAGTAATGCAGAGGTCAGACAGATTCGGCTGAATATTAAAAAGATACTATGTCTATTTTTGAACCATTGGATAGCAAATTTTTGGAAGAAATAGTGCAGCACCTAAAATCGTCAACCTGCTATCTTGACACACTTCCCACATCTTTTTTCAAAAGTGTGCTTAACTGTTTAGAAGCAGATCCTTTAGAAGTGGTGAATGCCTCACTTATTTCTGGGACATTTCCAAACTCCCTGAAAACTGCAGTGAGTGGGTGAGTCATTAATGACATAATTTTCATTTTTGGCTGAACGAACCCTTTAAGCAATCTTGATAACACCATTTTGAGCAATTATAGACTAATATCAAATCATCCTTTTATAGGCAAAATTATAGAAAAGGTAGTTTTTAATCAGCTGAACAACTCAAATGGATACCTGGACAATTTTCAATCTCGTTTCTGACCACATCACAGCACAGAGACAGCACTCATTTAGATAATAAATGATATTCGCTTAAATTCTGATTCTGGCAAAATATCAGTGCTGGTATTACTAGATCTCAGTGCTGCGTTTGACACTGTCGATCATAATATACTACTAGAGAGACTGGAAAACTCGGTCGGGCTTTCTGGGATGGTACTCAAATGGTTCAGGTCATACTTAGAAGGGAGAGGTTATTATGTGAGTATAGGAGAACATAAGTCTAAGTGGACGTCCATGACATGGGGAGTCCCACAAGGTTCAATTCTTGCACCGCTCTTGTTTAGCCTCTATATGCTCCCACTAAGTCAAATAATGAGAAAGAACCAAACTGCCTATCACAGCTATGCTGATGATACCCAGATTTACCTAGCCTTATCACCAAATGACTACAGCCCCATTGACTCCCTCTGCCAATATATTGATGAAATTAATAATTGGATGTGCCAGAACTTTCTTCAGTTAAACAAGGAAAAACTGAAGTCATTGCATTTGGATACAAAGATGAAGTTTTCAAGGTGAATGCATACCTTGACTCTAGGGGTCAAACAATCTTGGTGTGATTAAACAGACCTTAGTTTCACTAGTCATGTCAAAGCAGTAACTAAATCAGCATACTATCACCTAAAAAACATTGCAAGAATTAGATGTTTTGTTTCCAGTCAAGACTTGGAGAAACTTGTTCATGCCTTTATCACCAGCAGGGTGGACTGTTGTAATGGTCTTCTCACCGGCCTTCACAAAAAGACCATTAGACAGCTGCAGCTCATCCAGAACGCTGCTGCCAGAATTCTGACTAGAACCAGAAAATCTGAGTATATCACACCAGTCCTCAGGTCCTTACACTGGCTTCCAGTTACATTTATGATTGATTTTAAAGTACTTTTACACATTTATAAATCACTCAATGATTTAGGACCGAAATACATTGCATATATGCTCACTGAATATAAAGCAGACCACTCAGATCAGTAGGATCGAGTCAGTTAGAGATACCAAGGGTTCACACAAAACAAGGGGAGTCTCCTTTTAGTTATTATGCTGCCCGCAGTTGGAATCAGCTTCCAGAAGAGATCAGATGTGCTAAAACATTAGCCACTCTTAGATCTTGACTCAAAACTCATCTGTTCAGCTGTGCATTTATTGAATGATTACTGTGTGATGTCTGAACTGATTGCACTGTATTTTATGTATTCACTGTATTTTATGTAAAATCATTTTCTATTTTTAACCATTTTGATTACATATTTTTCATCTAAAGTCTTTGACATAAAAAGCTCCCATCAGTCACACAATGTCTTGACACATCCTTTGACTTTACATGCCTATGGTAACCAGTTGATGATCTGTTTTATAAAAGGAGACATGTTTGTCTAGCTTGAAGAACTAAAGCCTCTTAAATATGTCCTGGAAAGAAAATATCTCTGTATGATGTGTCACAATAGCTTTAATCCTTAGAAAAAAGTACTTGTTGTTCACTTCTTATGGCATTATATCTGTGGTTCACAGAAAATCCTTATTTTTCCATTCACATAAACAGCATGCTCACAGACACTGATTATCTCTCAGGTAGCTTGTGGTTGTAATGATATTTTTCAAAAGTCTTCACAGTCCTGCCTAAACTCTCAGCCTTTCACTGCAGGGCAAACAATCTATTTAAAATACATTTAGAGTATAAGTCTCTGCTATATCATTGACATGTTTATTGACTCATGTCTGAATGAATTCTATTACTGCACTCTTACTAAGTGTGTAATATTCAGTGTTATGGAATTTTTTATTGTAAAGATAGTAACAGGTGCAATATGGCTTACGTTTGCACCGTGAAGGATACAATCAATATTTTAATGGATAAATTAATGGCACATATTGACATATATTATTTTCAATATGTGACATCTATTCTGTTTCAGTCATTGAAAATGAAATGATTAGAAAGAACAACTTACACAAATGAAAATAACTTCAGCAATGCCTGTCTTGTACCACTGAAAAGTATTTAACTTTACACCTTGGTCAGGTTAGAAAGTGTATTGAATGAAATATTTTTGAATATTTTTTTTTTTTCTGAAAGGCTTTTCATGAGCTATACAATCAATATATTGTTACTGTGCAACAAAGCTGCCATTCCACATTCTATTAAAGTTAGTTCACTGTTGCAACACATGTATAGATGGACAATAATAAATAAACCACTTCTTCATTTTTATTTGAAGTATTGAATTGATTTGCACATGTCTAGATGTATTGAGAGACACTGAGCTTATAGGAATTGGGTTATTTTTAAGATGAATGACGGTCCTCCAGCATTAGACTGTAGCTCTTCTAATTTACTCTTTTTCTCTCAAGGTACATTAAATGTGACCCATGTGGATGGCAGTTGGTGTGTGAAATTAAATTTCTGATTTCTTTCTTGTCAACAACCAGTGGTCAGCCAAATCTTGATTTGTTGAGCAGAGCTCCTTGCCAGAGGATATTATGTTGCTATGATCAAAAGGTAGAGTACAAGACTGACAAAGACGAGAGTATTAAAAGGATTGCCAAGATATATTTTCTGCATTGCATTCAATCTTTTGAGTGATCCAATTTCCTCAAGATAATCTTGACCGATTTAATTAAAAAAAAAAAAAAATCCCATACAATCCACAAAACTATAATAATGCAAAAAGGAAAACATATATATATTAAGGAAATATGCCCATGTGTAGGTGAAATTAGATGTCGTCAACCCAGATGCTGTCATGATACATGGTTAATTAACACTGATGAGTTGTCACAGCACATCACAATTACATGCTTCTGTAAGTCCCACAGAGGTTCTTGGAGGAATCTGCAATTCATGTAATGCATTTGATGCTCTTTTTTAAACCCACTGAACTGATTATCATAAAAGAGGTCCACAACAACATAATTTGCATGCCTGCAGAGTCCTTTTGTTGAGTTTTTTACATAGAAGAAAACAAACTAACTCGAATAGTGAAAAGAAGATAGCACCATAAATCTTTTCTCTGTTGTGTGATTATCTAAAAATGGGGGTTATTTTAAATCATTACAGAGCTACAGAAACCAGTCGATTCGAATGCAGAAAGAAACATGGCAATTAACAACACCTCACAGCAAAAACAGAATATGTAAAAAAAATAATAATAATTTAAATACCCCCCCACACACACAAAAATAAACTAAATGCCTATAGCAATGCAGTGTTGGTTGAAGGAGTGATTCACTAAAATGCTGTAAAATTGCTCAGTAAAGGGCAGTTCCCTGGGCTTACTCTGAATCATAGCATCAAAACATCCCTTGTTACATGGACACATACACTTGAATAATATATTGCATTCTGTATGCTGAATGATGACAGGAAAATTATGCCCAAAAGAATGAGAACACCCTTTACAAAGCAAGCAATGTCTGTAATTTGAAAGGCCTCCACAAAGTCTTTGCCTAGAACCCCATAAAAAACCTTTAGGATAAAATGGAACAGCATGTCTGGCTGCGTGACACAATGTCAGGGTTTGGCCTGATGGTCCTGTGTCTTGTTGAACATATAAAACATGCCCCCCAAAAATAAAAAAAATTTATAAAAAATAATAATCCCTTCGTTTGTAGCCATAACAGCTTACACTCTTCTGGGAAGGCTTGCCACTAAATGTTGGAACATGGATGTAGGGATGTGTGCCCATTCAGAGCATCAGTGAGATACACCACTGACGCTGGGCAAATGTTGGCTTGCAGTTAGTGTTCCAACTGATTCTGAGGCTGCCCAAATACGACTTATCAGAAAAATACTAAAAATTATATTTACCTTAAAGCATTGTCTATTATGCATTGTCTTAACCGACTGACAGATTGAGCTCAAATTGAACGCCAACTGAGAAAGAACCACCAGGTGGGGACCGTGAGCTTTTACGGAATTAAATTAAAATGAGTTGGGATAAGTAAATAAATGGTTTAATGTGAAAAGGAACTTGCAAAAAGCGTCATACCAGATCATTGAAACCGTTATCAAACTTGAAGTCTCATATTAGCATATTCTGTCCAACCTGAAAGAACCATGCAATATTTTCCAACTTGAATAGCCTATACAAGGTGCGCTGTGAATCAATCATATTTCATAGCCCATTCAAAAGAAAGAAACTGATTTCCATGGACACGCGCCGCCAAACATCATCTACCTGGCGCGTTCTGAATCACATATGCAGATTACCTACTCATATTTTGTATTAAAGAAAAAACAGAGCTGCATTTTAAAGTACGAGTCCCTTAGTTTTCCTCTAAGAAGCGCGTGTTCACAGCATCTGCCCGTGTGTGCGCGCGACTTCTCTTTTGGCACGCGCTGCGCAATTGGCAGTGACGCTCAGAGGAGCGAGGTGCGTGTAACCGAGAGCTAAAATTGATTTCGTGATGAGGAAAGGTGAAGGAGCACAGCGTTGCGAACTGTTGTCTTGTCTTCTTCGGAAAAATCACAGGGCTCATTCTTTCTTTATCACTGAATACAACTGAGGGATACGAATCCGAACTCTTTTTGCGTCATGAAATTCAATAATTAGACTTTTTTTTTCTCAAAAGGAGACATGGTCGATTGAACATTAATACGACATCCAGCCAAAAACAAAAAACCTTAATATTTTAATCACATTTAACCCAATATTTTTTTTCCTTATAATAATGGATTCGCTCATCACTTCCACTGACTTCCAAAGTAACTGGACAACAAACTCCACTGCACAGAATGAAACCGAGATATACTGGAACCAGTTTGTGCAACCGGTTTGGAGAATAGTGCTCTGGGCAGTGGCTTACAGCACAATTGTCATCGTCTCCGTGGTGGGCAATATCACGGTGATTTGGATCATTCTGGCGCACAAACGCATGAGAACAGTGACGAACTATTTCCTCGTGAACTTGGCATTCGCTGAAGCCTCAATGTCCGCATTCAACACCGTTATAAACTTTGTCTACTCCGTGCACAATGAATGGTATTTCGGACTCTATTACTGCCGATTCCACAACTTCTTTCCCATAGCCGCCGTCTTCGCATCTATATATTCAATGACCGCGATTGCACTCGACAGGTAAGTTCATTCGTTTCCAGTCGCACTGTGCACGCGCCAAACGCACGGATCTCAGCAGTGCGCGTGAGGAAACGTTGGGATTCTTTGCATGTTTTGTTGTTAAAAAATGTACACGATACATAAAAGTAGCCTATGTAAAGTATAAAAGTGCACAACAGTTAAATGATTAATTCGTTTCATTCTTTAAGAAGCCCCTTACAAAAATGACCATGATAGTTTCCTTTTGACTGTCAAAAATAACTGGTATTTGGTATTGGCCACTCTTATGGTCCACAACAGAAAAGATTTTGCTTTCATTGTGCTTCTTTTACTGCTTAGTAATTTTCATATTAATTTATTGTGGTTTTATGCTGCAGCAGTAACTGTAACTATAGTAGGGTAAAATAGGGGAAGATGATCCCCTTAAAACAGTGTGCATTTACTTTTAAAATTTAACATTTTTAGATATAAGCTTACCATGATGATGGATCAGCCAATGTGCTATTTAAATAATAATAATAATAAAATAAATAAATAAAGATAATTAGTTGCCATAGCACAAAATGTAAAATTATTCAAAGAAACCATATCATACACCAAATGGACTAATTTTATTGTTTCACTTCAAAATAAAAACAATATTTGTTATTCCACAGAATGATTTTCACAGACTTTTACATTAACTGTTCCCTCCTGGTGGAATGACCTGCCCAACTCAATTCGTGCAGCTGATTCCTTAAATCCTTAATCTTTAAGAAATGGCTAAATACACATCTCTTCCATCTTTATTTGTCCCTCTAATTCTTTATATATATATATATATATATATATATATATATATATATATATATATATATATATATATATATATATATATATAAAACAAAAAATACTTGGCCATCTGACACTTACACTCTCTATTCATTTTCTATTCTATCTACTTGTTTTCTTTTTATTATATGTATTTTAGCGTTAGGCTAACAGAGACTTGTCATAGCACTTGCATCTTATTGCTCTTTTGTTGGTTTTGATTGCTTTTATTATCTTCCTTTGTAAGTCGCTTTGGAAATGTGGTTTCTATAGTTGTGCAGTAATAGTAATGCTAGTTATTGTTACTAATAATTGTGTAATTATAACTGCCTTTACAATCCAAACACAAATATAATGTTATAGATCTTTTCAGGTCCATATTAAGAATTATCAGAGCATCAATGGTAGAGGTAATTTGTCTATGACGTCATATGATAGATGATAATCCCACTCATAACCTTCCATAGTCATCGTTTAGAAATGTTAATTTCTTTAGTATGTGTGTGTGTGTGTGAGTGGTGATGAGGTAATTGTAAGGGTGCTGTGTCTGCCTTGCTTCTTCATTTAATTACCATGTGTAGCATGAGAGATTATTCACAAGCGGGGCTAGACTTCAGGTAATGTCTGACCTTTCATCACCCTGTTCTAATTCTAAGATGTCGTTTTTCCAACCTTTTGACACAGCACACCTATTATTCAGAAAACTGCCTGCTTTCATCTATCTACATGCAGAAACATGAACTTCTTTACAATTCTATTACCTGAGTGACCTGTGGGGGAGATGGAGGGCAGGCGTCAGGGGAAGACTACACTGTGTGTGTGTTCAGGTCCTTATAGAGGAAATACTTGATGGTTATTTATCTTAGGAAGATTCTTTAAAAAAAAAAAGCAAGTCAAGATTACATTCTAGCTAAACATGAAGCATACACAGCAAATTAATCATGGCTTTACAAACAAATAACTCAGAGCAAATGCCTTGATTTTTCTTGTCAAGAAGACATTTACAAAGCCTAGAGCTTTTCATTAAGCACTCTGAGTAGTTTTGGGAGTAGAATGTTTCAGTAGACTTTTATCATGTTTTATCTTCTGCCACTTTTAAGTGATTTCTGTCAGACAGTGATTTGATTACTATCAACTAATGGGCAATTGGAGGATTGAAAATTAAATTATGCCTAAAGATGTAATGTAGAAATAACATTTAATTAGCATTTTCAGAATGCTTGGTTTCTGACAAACCTTAAATAGTTTTAGATGAAACCATTAAAGTCAGTATAAAATTAAAATGCACCCTATATCTATTTTCTAAATGCATGCTATTTATAATATTGTGAACAAATCATCCATGCATTTTATTTTTCACATTATTTATTTATTTATTTTTTTAATAAAAGAAAAATTTCATAGCCGGATCTTCCAGTGAAACAACATACTTCTCCAATCATTTAGTCTACTTAAACCCCGTCCTTTCTTGAAATTCACTGCAAGCTCATGTTGAGATTTGCCTCCATCCAATCAACAACTGGATAGAAACAAACTCATTTTTTCATTTCAATAATCCTTTAACTAGGATGTAAATCACAATATGAAAAAAGATCAGTTGCTACACATTTATATTTATTATATATTTTTGACATTATTTATATTTAAATCCAATTATTTATATATATATATATATATATATATATATATATATATATATATATATATATATATATATATATATATTACATTTATATTTTAACATTTATTTTGATGGATATTGCTCTTTATTTTGCCTTACTGTGCATAAGAGTATAAAATCATTCAGTAAAACCCGGTTGTAAGTAATTATTCCAGTATAAACTCTCCTAGGCACTTTGGCTGATGTGTTTTTCCTGCCCAGATTTCAGCTCTGTTGCTCTGGTTGAGTCATAGTTGCTTTGTTAACACATGCAGACGGGTGTACATTCACAAACAGCAGCAAGGCTGTCACCTCTGTGCAGACAGATCACTTAGGTCGAGCTGCAGTGTGTGACATAATTGTGTCACATGCTTTAGTAGCAATAAACGATTGCCTCTCTGTCCAAATATAACATCTCACATTCTCACTCATCTCAAGATGTTTTTACTTCCTTATTTTATTTCTTGCTTTTAAAACGTGTAAAGGTGCTGATGAGTAAAGACTCCTTAAAGCCGAGCTGTGACGGCATGCTAAAGAGCATTTGCGAGGCTGGGGAAACAACACATGGCTCAGAGGTTCAAACTGTCATGTGTGGCAGGAATACAATTCCTAATCAAATTACCAGACAGAAGCTAAATTTGAAAGAAAAGCACTGCAAGCATCACATTGTGCAACCTGCACTGTCCGTCTCTGCTCCCTCTAGCATGTTGTCGTTATTGATTTAGCCCTGCTGCTGTTCAGACCGAGGATCTGTTGCTTTGAGCTCCACTTATGTCAAACAGATGTGCTTGAATGTATGTCTGTGCTGCATCTGACCTCTTCACCTGCTGAAGACTCTGCCATGAGTCTATTGTCAGTTCCTCATTACTCACTCGTCTTTTCTGGCACTGTAATGTTAATCATGTTGTCCTTCAGGACATCACTTTAACTGAGCATGACTGGAGAGGCTGAAAACAAATTCATGGGGAAAAATCTGATTGCCCATCACTTATAAGCTTGTGTGTGTGTGTGTGTGTGTGTGTGTGTGTGTGTGTGTGTGTGTGTGTGTGTTTGTGTGTGCCTGCTGGTGGTTTAGCTGTAAGGTTTTCCCATTATCAGTGGAGTGGAAGTTCTCTCATTTCACTGAATTGCGAATGTCAAATCAAGGTTTTGTTCTCTTTGATGTTTAGCTTTTATACTTTGAGGCACTGAATTTCAAGGAAATTCAAAGCAATAGTTTCCTCTAAAATGAACATTTTATAATAATGTACTCAGCCTTATTTTTCTAAACCCGTATGAACAGAAATAATGAAAAATGGGGATTGATCTGTCAAACTTCAATTGACAAATACACTATAAAACACCCATAAAAGATGATCAATGTTCCCCTCTGTCATGTAATGTGTTTTGCAAGTAATGTGGAATTAAAAATTTTTGTTTTAAGATATATTTTATTTTTGAGTTTAAGTTAGATTTTTGTATTTGATGTAACAGTGGTACAATATTTGCTACAGTGGAAGATTTTCAGTGAATAACTATAAATACAATGTTCTTCACTCAAAGCTGTCCTATTGCTTCAAAAGTTGCAATATGATGCCTTTTGTCATTTTGGAGCTAATCTTTCTGCTTTCACTTTTATTATATGGCCAAGAGCAGGCAATATTCTGCACATGCTTTTCTATATAATAATAAGATTTTTATTCATATTGACCTTTTTATGTTCCAAAGAAGAAAGTCAGTCATATGGGGTTTGAACAAAACAATAGAATGTTTATTTCAATGCCACATTTTACCAAAAAAAGAGAAAGAAAGAAAAGAGAAGAAAAGACAAAGAAAAAATGAAGAAATATTCCATATGCATAAATATTCACTCCATGCAAGGCTTCTAAATTTACACAGAGGAAAAACAGTTGTCTTAACAAGGACACAACTGCTTAACAATCAGCCTGAACCTATGATTTATTAAAATAAATGGATGATTATTCAGGTTGTGAATCTAAAGGACAGTTGTGAATATTAAGACTAGAGCTTTCCAGGAAGTTAGAGACTAATTAAAAAACAGGAGAAGGCAATAAAAGTACAAAACAATAGCCTAACAAGTTAGAAAGGTTTGTTCCTCAAAACTCTCTGCATAAAACCATAAGGAGACTTTTTAATGAAGTCACTGAGAGAGGCTAGTAGTCACTGAGAAGGAGATACATCTAATATCTAGTCAATTATCTAATAAAGAAATAGAAGTGAACCAATCGAACTTTAAAAAGAGCCCAGCTTAACATTGGCTTGTAGGGAGGGTGACACAAAAAAACACCATTATGCCTGGAGTTAATATAGTAAACCAGATTATGTAGTCAGATGAGACTATAGGGATGAGAATCAGAAACTAATTTAGCTGCTGTTTACTCTTAATGATTATCACATACATGATTTGTGTTTTGAGGGTATGGCTGTTCTTGATCCCAGTCTGTCATGGTTAAACAAACATAAGGGTCCACCCATTCACATGAGACAAAATTGTTACTTTGTGGGAAAGAAGAATCCCGCATACATAACAATAATCGCTTGAACACATGAACTTAAGAACTACTTGCATGTGTAACAATGAAAATAATACGTAAAATAAGGACCTCAGAGGACATCAGATGATGCTAAACCTGAAACAACATACAAAACTACCAAAATTTGCTAGTTTGTTTGCAACATATAGTCATTGCTGTTAATGGTGGTCACTGTCTTAACTAACTGCGTGATTCTGCTGTACATTTCTGCCATACGGACATCAACTTGAGATAGTCACTACTGATGCGCTACTACTAAATATAATGGTGAAACTTTAATCTTCTGTAAAGCTGCTTTGCAATGATTTGCATCATGAAAAGCGCTATATAAACTTGAATTGAATTGAAGTAATACGATCCTGGATGAGCACTCATCTTCCATTTTTGTGCTAGGCCTATTCTATGGGGAATGGTCAATGCAAGAGCTGTCAATCTGACTGATTAGTCCAATCCAGTAAAACAGTCCCTGATTGGTCTTTCCTCATCATCCCTTCCCAGTATACCCACCCACTAAACCTGACACTTGCGGATAGAGGGAGTAACTTGTAACTTCGGATTAACTGTAAACAATGACAATCAACCAAAGGGTTGTTCTATGAATGCAACAAAAAGCATTTTCAAAAACTAGGTTTTTAAGTTTAAAAGCATTAATGAATTACTATCATCAGACCATGAATAACCCCAAAAGCTTGATTCTTTAAATATCACAGGTGTTTTTGATATCACTGTAGTAATATATGTCTGTGCTCCTGTAGCTCAAGTGGTAGAGCATTGCGTTAACAAGCGCAAGGTTGGGGGGTCGGTAGAAATTGATAGCCTGAATGCACTGTAAGTCGCTTTGGATAAAAGCGTCTGCTAAATGCATAAATTTAAATTTAATGTCTGTATCATGTAACATACAGTTGCCTTAATCAAAGATGTTCATAAACTGGAACATTTAGTGATATTTCAAAGTATTTTTTTAAATCATTTTGACAGATAGAAAATATTGTATTTACCTGCTTTAGACACATTCCAGTGAACACTGCATGTAGGGATCAGGGACAGTTACATTATATATTGTTTATTTTTTGTTGTTTTTTTGTGCTTATTTACAGCTCATTCAATCAAACCGACGGATAAGGATTATTTGTACTGCAACCTCATTATGTGAAATTTTTTGTTTCACTATTTTTGAATGAAACTTTACAGATCAGAAATGCCTCCCATAATCTAAAATGCAATAGACTCACTGGGAAAAGGTGGATTGTTTGAACTTTTCAGCATTTTCAAATGGTGTCGAGACACATTCAGATCCCAGATGGCCGCTGGCTTTTGTAAAGCGGCATGTAATGCCACTCAATGATTATCTTAAGGTATGCAATGTGTTATGTTGAGTTTGGGCTTGTTTGAAATGAGAACACCTGCTTTAAATAAATGTATGTCATAGTTTACTAGTGTTTACTACTGTTTAGTGAAGCTACCAAACACGGCCCAAAGCCGCATGTGTATATTGTTTTCAAATACTTGACATTGTTTGGTCTACATGAAACAATTATGCTTTTAAACAATACATGACACAAGACTATCTGTCGTGTAGGAATCTTAATGGATCACATTTTCAAGTTAAGTCACATTTTTATTTTCAATTTAGGTATATATTTTTGGTTCATATTTTTGGCCATTTTCTCTTTCAGCCAAAAACCAACTGTTGAAATTTGTATCCCTATTTTTACCTTAAGTAAAATAATGCACTTATGTTTGAGAGTAGGCACTCAAACTAATTTCAACCGATGTCCAACCACTTTAAAATTTCTGACCTTGCCACTGAATTGCAGTTAGGTAAATCAGTGAGATTAATCGAGAAACTGTTCCAAATTATTTATAATTGTTAGTGATTCGCTAAAACAAAACAGCTCATAAGAGTCATTTGCTCAAAAATCATGCTACACTGGTCGCACTGTATGTTTCATTCTGAGAACCTTTAACAGAACCGAACATCGTGAAAATCCTGGTTCTCCACTGTAGAAGAGATCACACATTGCACACAGCTTCTAAGGGAAACAAAGCAACGTTTTACTCTTCAGATAAAATGCTAACAAAGCCTGGCTTTGAATACTATCTGAAAGTGGTACATTAAGTTCTGCAAGGTTTCTCCCAGCTCCAAATCAATAAGTTAAATAAATCCTGCCACAAGTGTATATTCAGTGTTCCTATAATCGATGATACACTAACTTATTGTTACTAAAGCACCATTCCAAATCTAAAAACCATACAAATCCACTATTGTATGCGCTCAATAGGTTTGTAAGCTGTGTGTGGGGGATTTACTCTTTGGACATTTTCATTCCATTTTATAATGATACAGCTCCATATTGGAGAAAATTATTTAAGAGGATTTATCTTAGATAACAGAGATTGTTGTGTGTTGGACAGAGATGTGTGTGTGTGTGTGTGTGTGTGTGTGTGTGTGTGTGTGTGTGTGTGTGTGTGTGTGTGTGTGTGTGTGTGTGTGTGTGTGTGTGTGTGTGTGTGAGGATGTGATGAAGTCACTGATGTGTTGACAGCTTAACTTGTTAAGAGTGCAGAGCAGGACAATATCTCATGCTTTCAAGCACAACCAGAGCTGCAAAGGATCAATGAAGATCACAGTGGGAAAATAAGTGGTTTAAATGTGCTGAGAGTGAAATCTGCAAGCAGACAGTTTGTCTTCATTTACACCATCAAGGTTTTCTAAAGAAAGTGAATACACTCTCTTCTCTTTGAAGGGTTTCTCTTTGTTGGAGATAAAAATAAAAAGTTTTTTTCTTATGTAGACTTATAATTAAGACTTAAAAGAACTCAGTTAACATCAAATTACCGAATGCATTACAGACTTTAATGTATCTGATTACATAATATACATTTTCCTTAACCAGAACAAAAACATTTAGAACACATAATATTTGAACCACAAATGTGCATTAAAGAATAGTTCACCCAAACATCCAAATTTCCAGCAAATCTTCTCAGCCTCAGGCAATTCAATATGTAGATGACTTTGTTTCTTCATTTGAACAAATTTGGAAAATTTTAGCATTACATCACTTGCTCACCAAAGGATCCTCCGTAGTGAATGGGTGCCATCAGAATGAGATTCCAAACATCTGATAAAAAACATCACAATAATCCACAAGTAATTCCCACCACTTCAGTCCATCAATGAACATCTTGAGAAGTAAAATGCTGCATGTTTGCGAGTCCATAATAAATAATAACACTTCATCCAGTAAAAAAAAAAGTCTTTCCTCTGTTGTCATCTCACATTAAAATGCACCAACATATTTGTTTAGGATGGTTTTGGACTATTTTTGCTTGTAAACAGTATAGATCTGTGCATATTTCTCTCCCGATTCAGCAAGACAACTTTTTCAATGGAGAAAGAAATATTATGGACCAAGGACTTGTATTTGAGCGGGAAACAATAGTTTAAAGTAAAACATCTTAATGAAGGATGTTTCTTACAAACACGCAGCATATCACTTCACAAGACATCAATTGATAGACTGGAGTTTGTGTGGATTGCGTTTGGATTATTATGATATTTTTATCAGCTGTTGGACTCACGTTCTGACGGCACCCATTCACTGCAGAGAATCCATTGGTGAGCAAGTGATGTGATGTTCAATTTCTCCAAATCTGCTACTGTGAATAAACAAACTCATCTGCAACTTTGTTGGCCTGGGGGTGAGTACATTTTCAGATAATTTGCATTATACTATTCCTTTAAATGTTTTAATATTAAATGTATTTGTTCAATTTTGATTCGTTCAGTTCATTTTTATTGTTTTTGCACATCTTGAAAATAAGCTTAAAGAAAAAAATGTAAGCAGTAAGCACCTCAGTATACAACAGATGTGGAGCTTTCAGCACATCTGTCTGTTTCCTCCACAGATATATGGCCATCATTCATCCCCTGCAGCAGAGGATGTCTGCAACTCAGACGAAGGTGGTCATCGGGGTCATCTGGGTGCTGGCTCTTCTGCTGGCCTTCCCCCAATACTATTACTCCGACACAGACCAGCTGCCTGGCAGGGTGGTCTGCTACATCGATTGGCCTGAGTACACTGTCCTCGACTTCAAAACGATGTAAACATCTCACTTTTAAACTAATCTGCATGCTTATTGCCCCATGCCACCATTTGCTGGTATTAGAAAATGTTTAGGTTGAATATTTGCTTCAGAAATGTATTTAAATGTAGATTTATGGCTGTAGGTGCAGAGAATTCCTTTTCCCGATCAAATTTCACCAACCTTTCCGGATATTGCTGGAAACATTACCTTTATTACTCTCTAATTTTGGAGTAATCAAAAATCAGCGCTGCTTTTTCCCTACATGTTTGCTTATAGAACTACAGAGAGGAGCTTCATTACAAAGAAAACAGTAAACACAGGAAAGTCATGGTCCTAAGAGAGAGAATACAAGAGTGCAAGACTATTAAAGCAAACATAATTGGAGAGCTCGCCCAAGGGTAAATACAATGACTTTACAAGAGCAGACGCTAATGATTATTACTCCTCTGTAATGTGTTTATATACTCTCAAAAAGTTGGCTTGTATGCAGATTGACTTTAATCTGAAGTGCTTAGGTCTAGTGTCAAGTGCTTTGAAAATGGTGCACAAAAACATTGAACATCGAGCCCATTAGAAGCCAAGATCATTTTGCAAAGAGTTTTCATGGGCGGTACTTTGTTTTGAAACACGGTGAGGACAGCTGTGGGGGAGGGGTGCACAGATGTGCCAGTTGTGATGTCACAAAACCGCTTAACTCATGAAATCCGATTTTGCACAAATAACTTGGCTAAACAGTGAACTGTTTCCATTAGTGTATGTGATGCACTCATCCGGATATCAGGTATCTATTGTGCAGCATTTGCTCATTTGCAAGTTGAAACACAAATGTAAATCTTTAAAATTGGAAATTTCCAAAAACTATTCTGACTTATTATCGAAATAGCAACATGTGTCTCGAGAGCTGTGTGCTGGAGAGAGCATTGCTGTCATCGCTTATTAATAAACAACTACAGTGAGCACTTAGAAAAACAATAACAAATTCCAGTGCTGTAATATTACATATTAACACACTTGAACACACTAAACCTTCTGCTAAACAAGATTCTTCTTCTTTATTACATATATCACTGCTGTTATCTTTGTAGAGAATGACACCATTAAAAAGTAGTGTTATTATGTTTCATCACCCCCTGCCTTAAAAACCTAATTTTCTATTTTATTTTCTTTCTCTGTATATTTCAATCACCTGCTTCTGCCTCTACCTCACATTCTGTTTCATACAGCTTTCTGCTGTACTTGTTATATTCCTCTTTCTGTCTGTCTTTACTGCTGTGAGTGAGAAGTGCGAGTCTTTCTCTGTTAGTTAGTAAAGGAGTCAGCCTTCTAAGACCCCCAAGATGTTCCCTTAAGCACCCCACCATCTCTCTCTTACTCACTAAAACTCATTTCACATTTTCCCCAAACTCCCTCTTCCATTACCGTGTCTTTCACACCACAGTTAAGCTGCGATATAAAACCTTTTTGCTGGTGTTCCAGGTGGTATGGAAGTTAGCAGATCCATTTTCTACTGAACAATATATTTCTTTATAATTCACACTTTTCTGCAAGAAACATTAATTCATCTTAATCTCTATTGTTGTCTCATTTTACACTAAAAATATCCATAAAATAATACAAATGTACTTGAGAAGCAATAAGATAATAAGACCACGTTTACACCTGGCATTAGTATAAACACTCATTTGTCCCGAATGTGCCTCAGATCGCAGGGAAGCCTATTCGCAACCACTCACACTCAGACTTTGCTATGATGTGTAAAAACACATGGATTATGGTCTCCCAGATTTTAGTATTGAGATAACAGTTAGGATCTTGAATTTCAGTTTTACTACAGTGCACTGTGAGTGTATATTAGCACCATTTGTTGCTTTCTTTTGGGATCTGATATAGAGCCTTTGGACGCGGGAACAGTGGAGCGTGAATCAGATGGTATTTATGCACTGCTCTCGGTTCTCTGCAAAAGTGATGTATTGTAGAGTGTGCTGAAATAAGAGGAGAGTGTCTCGACAAAATCCAAACACAAGTAGTCATATTTGGAATGCATGTTAATACCAGATGGAAGCATTAATGCGTCTCGACTGACCACTTGTGGTCGGATCACTAAAAAACTATCTTAAAACCAGATGTAAACATCATCTAGGATCTGTTTTCAGGGAATATATGTTGTAGTAAGTTTATTTTTCTTATCTCATCTCATCTTTGCTAGACTTACACATTAACAAGAAAAAAACATTGCCATTAGGGTAAAAAACATTTAATAGCTTATATTCTTTTCAATTTGCAGAAAAACAAAGAAAAGGAAAGAAAGAGAATAGTGTTTTACAAGCTCCATTGAGCAAGCTGAGGGCAACACTGGTCAGGAAGACTCATCTAGCCAACCTCCTCAGGCTGACAAACTGGAATCTTTAAATTATTATTAATCATTTATGAACATTTAATATATAATTTGATATACTTACCCTTAATTAGAGCAAATGAGCATAAAATCATTAGTAGTAAATCTAATTGGTGTGCCTTCTTCAGAAAATGTCTCACAGCATTTCGATTCCAACAAGCATGCAGGAAGTAAAACTGAGCACAAGCATCTTTAGATCCACATGAGATTGGATGCGTTCAGCAGGAAGCCAAACTGTCATCAGCTCTGTAATCGGTGAGCTAGCTGTTCATCAACACAGCTTAAAGATTAGACTCATAATACGGCAGTCATCTGGTTTGTCTTAAATGAGGTATTTTAGTTTAGCTCATCTCTAAATCTTCTTCAGAGCTTTACACTAATTTCACACAAATTAATAAAACCAGTCTGTGCATAGCCTGTGTGATACTCTTAACACAGATTGTAAATAACAAATTCACTCAATGAAATGAAAAATCCCCTCAAATGCTCTTTTGTAAATCCACATTTGAGTGTCATTGTCATGCAGTCAGCAATGGACAGCATGCTTAACACCACACCGTCCATGTCTGAATGGATGTAGCACTTCGTATTTTTAATAATGAAGCTGTAATGACTTGTACAGATGGGTTAAGTGCGCCAAACCGAGATGAGACCTGTCTTGCGTTAACATAATAGATGAGTCTGATTAGCAATGACACCAGGTCTGTTTTATAGCACATGAACTGGGTTTGAAGTGTTGCACAGCACACTGTCTAGCTCTTATTCATGGCTTTGCCGTGCTGGGTGTTATAATAGACTGGAGAGACATGCCAGAGTATAAATAGTCTGGTGTGTTATGAAAGCTCACATGCGACATACCTGACATGAGCTCATGCTTATGTTCAAGTGCTGAAAAATTACCTGTATGTTACTTGAATAACATTCACACACGTTTAAATATAGAATTCTGTTCCACACAGAGGACCTTTTTTGTTTATTTAGAGAAAGACTTTATAGTTATGTTTCATTTAAAGGGATAGTTCACCTAAAAATGAAAAATCTGTCTTTTACTCACCCTCACGTGGGTCCAGGTCCAAATCTGCATGATTTTCTTTCTTCAGACCTATCCCACTGACTTTAATTTGTGCAAAAAGCAAAGAGACATTTTTCAGACTATCGTTTTTCATGTGTGTGTTCAATAGTATATTGAATAAAATAGTGTGGAACAGAACAGAATATTGACTCAATTCAGTAAATTATCGCTTAAAGCAGAAGTCTCATTTTGATCTCACTGCTGTCCCTAGTGAAAAATAAATATACTAAAATATATTTGAAATACATTTCCTTTGTGCTAAGTACACTGCAAATACATTTACATGTTTATGTTCTTAATAAAAATAAACTTGTATACTTAAAGTTTGCTAAACAACAATTAGTTATAAACTAAAAGTATTTGATTGTGTTAAAGTGGAACTATTAGGTACACTTGAAATATCTTTATTTTAAGTACTGTTATTATTCAATTATTATTCGGTTTTAATGAATGGTGTTATTTAAAGATCATACAATCCTCATCAATAGTGGCATTAAAATGTGCACAAGTAGTACTCCAAATTAAAGTTTAATTATAATTTTTATATCAGTAAGTCTTGAGCAATATGTCAGTAAATATTTTAATAGATTTCAACTATACTTAGAGGAAATAAATGTATATTTTAAATATATTTCTTTTTTATAGGGGTCAAGGAGATACAACCAAGATTTTAAAGAGATCGAATCACATACAGGAGGCCAACATCATACTGCATTTCATCTTACCTCCATTACCCTATTCATCCTCAAAATAAACAGCCAAACTTGATACTGCAAAATCACACTTATATAGGAGCATTTGTAAACACGCTGACTTATAAATATACTTGATACATCAGGCAGTCCAGCTAATGTAGCTATATACCACATTATCTTTCCTCAAAAAAAAAAAAAAAAAAAAAAAACCTTTCTAAGAATTGAATTCAGCTTGACTACAAAAAGTGCAGAGATGTATGATGTTATCTCAGCACCCCACCACTGTTCTGACCATTTCATCGTGTTCTTTGGTTCTGTTTGACGGTGGTTCACCGATACCACATTCTCCGTCATCCCTACCTAAAAACTAACAGCTCACTAACAGCTTGTGGCCAGTCTGTTTCAGTTTGCCTAGCCTGAAACTTGCTGCAGGCTTCATCTCTCTTTCCCTCCGTCTCTTTCTTTTCTTCTCAGCTCTTGCGAGAAAAGGGGGAAATTGAGCTCTCCTCAATCTGGATTCTGACAGGGTGCGCTCCATGCAGCACTGATTTCGGCAAATTGCCATGAGACTCAACCAGAACTTGCAGTGCAGCTAGCTATTTATTTTATTTATTTATTTATTTATTTTTACCAGAGATTACAGAAAAAAAAATGCTCCACAAATATAAGGTAATATGAGTTATTAGTTCTAATGAGGTGTCTGAAGACAGTGCAATGCATTTTGATGACAAAAGACACATACAGTAGCTGTTACAAAAATTTAAATAGAAGAGATCTGCAGAGGGGCCAGTGTGCAAAAAGGAGTCAAATAAATAACATTTCAATAACCCGTCAATAATAATTGTATGTTTTTGATATGAGAAATACCCATGTTTATGAGATATAAAGATAGTATACTGTATGTAACATTATAAATTTCTTTGTCACTTTTGATCAATTTAATGTGCCATGCTACATTTTTTCAGGATTCTTTGATTAACAGAAAGTTTAAAAGAACAGCATTTATGTGAATTATAAAGGTCACATTTAGTGTCACTTTTGATAAATTTGATGTATCCGTTCTTAAGTATTAATTTCTTTAAAAAAAAAAAGAAAATCTTAATAACCCCAAACTTTTGATTGATAATGAAATATGATATGAAAATTGTGTAGATTTTACATTTCTTTTCCACCCTACAAACATGAATACAATTCATAAAACCATTTTACCTAGAACACAAATTACACCAAAGTAAAAACATTTTCATTCATCTACATTTTATTACTCTCAAATTACTCATTAATTTGCATTATTCCTTTATATTGCTTACCATTATTTAAAAAAAAAAAAATCTAACATAAAAGTAGCATTTAAAGAGAACAAATACACAATTTTAAATTGCACAATTCAACAAACTACATACTATATATATATATAAATATAAAGTTGAGTATTTCCTTACACTTATTTATACTTAAAAATTTCTCAACCCTTAGCTATACCACTGCCCACAACATTTTTGCAATTTGGGCATTCCCATAATTGGTCAAACATTTGGTGGTAGGGATATTATGTGAAGTAATGCTAAATAAGGAATAATCACCACACATGTAAACCATATCAAATGTTCCAGTCTCTTTCCCTTCCTGTTATTCCAATACTTGACTGGCATGTCCAAATCCTGAAAGAACAAATTCAAAGATTGTTTTTGCAAATGTCCAGGGAGGTTTTAGAAGAGAAGCTAGATGATATACAGAGGTGAGAATGAGGAAAAAAAACAGCCTTTATTTGTTTTATAATTAGGGTTCCATAGTTTCATTGCATACTTTTACCTTGGTCTTGATTCAAATTAAATAATTGCCAATTTCTCCCTCTATTGCAAATGTCCTCACTAATAGCTGGTTGTTGTTTTTGGATGACAAAAGCCATAAAGATTGCATTTGTACCTAAAGTGTTCTACCTAGGGTATTAATTCATTAGTCCTATCTGCAAGGCGTTCAGAAATCAAACATTCTGTTAGCATGTTTCATTAATTACTCTAATTTGTCTTTTTGTGTGGGAAGGAAGTTGATAACAGACATATCGTGATGTTCTTTATGCTCCATTTACCTAAATGTGCTGCTGGAGCAAAACAGTAACTTGTATTTTAGATATCATTAGTGAGTTACTGCTGCATGACAGTTCCTCAAACTGTTTGCTCATGGTAAACACTCCAAATCCGAAAGGTGTAAACCAAATTGGAAGTCTAATACTGAGCCATCACTTTTAACTGGCAGCCTTTTTTTCCACCACAGCTCTGTCAGATAATTTGTCATAGTGCAAGTAGAAAGTCTTGGCTTTGACGTTGAAAGCAATCAGTCTAGCTGGCATATTGCTTCATCTCTTCATTACCTGTGACTTTGAATTGACCGGTTGTTCTGACATATGGCATTCTAATATATTCAATGAATTAAGACCGCAAGTCGCCACTTAACTATTATGTGTCATACAGGAACTTCTCAGTAATGTTGATGAAATTTCCACATCCACAGATGAAAAATCACTTTCTCTCTGGAATTTTGCTTTGCTAGTCTAAAAGTACTGGAATGCATGAAAGTGCATACGTGTCATCTGAACGAGTTTTAGATTGGGGTGGGATGAGATGGTTAGGTTGTGGGATCACTATTTGGCACAACCTGAGCTTTATAATATTAATTATCGCCTTATTTATGTTGTTAGGTAATCTTAAACCATCCATCCATGTTACGTAATTGATATTCATCATCCAAACCTTTACACTATTCATAAATTGATGTTCTGTGCAGAAGTGCTGCAGTTGTATGGCCCTGTATGTAGAGATGCAATATAGTATGTTGTATGTTTGTATGTTTGTATGTTTGCTCGGATATTTTACATTAGCTTTTAGTATTAAGAAATAAATGGATTAAATCTGTATAGTTAAAGGAATTTGAGGTAAATAAAAAAAGATAATTCTCTTTTACCTGACTCTCTCATAAAGATTATACAGCATTTTGATGAATATTTCAACTTTTTTTCAAAAAAAGTCAATGGTGTCCAAAATAACATTAAACCTCGCTGTCATTGTTTAAATAAAAAACACAGAAACATTTTTCAAAATATCTACTTTTGTGCTCCACCGAAGAAAGAAAGTCATATAAGTTTGGAACAAGATGAGAATAACAGTAACTAATGACATTTTTGAATGAACTATCCCTTTCAATTCTTAAAACAAAATTGTCAACAACTTACCATCAAGATGCAATAAAAAATTTTAAAAAACTAACTGTCTCCTGAAATAAGGTCTCCTGAAATAAGTGATTTGATTTTCACTTTTTTTTAATCAATTACAATTGAGATAAAAACATTAGATTTACCTATCTTTGTCTATCACGGTTTCCACAAAAGTATTTCCACAAAAAATAACAACTGTAAATCGGCAAATTAGAATCATTTCTGAAGGATCATGTGACACTGAAAACTGGATGGCTGCTGAAAATTCAGCTTTGCCATCACAAGAATAAAATAACAAAAAATATATTCAAATAGAAAACAGCTATTTTAAATTGTTATAATATTTCATCATATTACTGTTTTTACTCTATTTTGATCAAATAAATACAGCATTGGTAAGAATAAGAGACTTCTTTCAACAAACATTTGAAAAGATCTTAATTATTCCAAACTGTTACCTCTTTAAAATAACATCATAATCTGAAACTAGAAATAGAAATGTTAAGCTTTCTTTCTCAGTCTCTTGCCTTCTCTTTTCCTTCTCTCGACACCTGTTTTCCTGACTGCACTTAATTGCTATTGAAACGGTGAGCGAGGTTTAAGCTGTGGTTAGCAAGAGGTGACTAAACTCCCTCATCAGAGTCCTTTGGTGCTGTACCTGGTTCAATCTACTTTCCTGGACACATTCTTTAACATCAGCCATGGAGAAGCTGTTTAGCATAGGAAGGGGGCGGATGAATGGGGCCAAGTCCAAGTCTTCTGCTGACAGCATTCCACCTGTGTCACTAAGGAATATAAAACAATGGAAGTATAATTAATCATGGCCTAGTTTTTCAACTCCCTCATGAAGGGAATCACTGAAAGCAACAATATTACAGAGAACTCGTCTCTTGTGTTGTCTTCAGATTGGCAGGTGGCATTCCTGATACGAGTATCTCTCAGTCTGGCCCTCAGGGCATTTCCTGCAGTGTCTGCTCTTAGAGAACATCGCCAGTTTGTTCATTTTGGAGAAAAAGGGATTTTTATAGGAGCTCAGTCACATAACCCAATCTGAAATTGATTTTTCTCATGAATATCAATTACAACATGAATGGATGGTTTAAGGTTACTTTAAAACTATCTAACATTCATGAGGGCTATAATATTTATGATAATATTATTGTTCATGTTTGTGATTTTCCATCTGTGGATGTGGAAACTTCAACATTATTGAGCAGTTCCTTTAAGAAAGTAAATGCTGTATTCTCATCTGGCTGTGGGTTTGCAAGTCAACGTTATGATTCAAACATGTGTGGTGCATTTTAATAGATTAAGACTGTAAACTAAAGAAAACTGTGATGCAGTTTGGTTTCTGTGTTTCCCTGTCACAGGTTTATTTAATAATTCATGCATTAAGCACTTTGTAATTGCTTTTGAGGTATTAATATGAAGTAATATATTATTTTTTTGATATATGACTTCACTTCTCTGTGGCACTGTGTCTGATTCATGATCTTAGTTCTTTGTTAGACCCGGTGCATTAGGGGTAAGAAATGAGCTGTGCCTAGATTTCTTGGACAGGCAACATGACTCAAGTCTGACAGAGATTTGGCAAAGCAAAATGTTTTGAAAATGGATAAAACAGTCTGAACAGTGAAAGGAGATTTCACCAAGAATGAATTGCGCCAGCTGATAACGTCATTTATTTGCACATGCCGTTTGCATTATGCACCCAATTCACTAAAGGAATGATTACAATTACATGAATGCATTTCTTGGATGATTTTAGTAATTGAAATAAAACATTTTATGGAGATAGACACATTAACTTGTGGCCATATTGTAATAATTCATTCCTCATTTTAAAGGGATACTCCATCCCAAAATGAACATTTTGTCATTAATCACTTACCCCCATGTCGTTCCAAACCTGTAAAAGCTCCGTTCATCTTCAGAACACAATTTAAGATATTTTGGATGAAAACCTGGATGCTTGAGACTGTCCCATAGACTGCCAAATAAATAACAGTGTCAAGGTCCATAAAAGGTATGAATGTCGTCGTCAGAATACTCCATCTGCCATCAGATGTGCAATCTGGGTTATATGAAGCGATGGGAACACTTTTTGTAAGTGAAGAAAACAAAGATAACGACTTTATTCAATAATTCATTGGCAGTCTATGGGACAGTCACAGGCCTCCCGGTTTTCATCCAAAATATGTTAAATTGTGTTCCGAAGACGAACTGAGCTTTTACGGGTTTGGAACAACATGGGGGTATGTGATTAATGATAATTTTTTTTTATTTTGGGATACAGTATCCCTTAAATTTAGTAAAATCATCTAACAAATTCTTAATTCATAGCCACAATATCTTTTTTTGTTTGTTTGTTTGTTTGTTTTTGCTGCATGTCATGTCATAAACCTTTTTTTTTTGCATTCTTACAATCTTAAGTAAACAAAATATCAAGAATGAGAGTTAAATTAAACCAATAAATAAAAATAATGTGTACTTTCCTGTTGGTTTTGCCCATTCCATGAAAACCAAAAAATTAAAATAGCCAACAGGATTTCAGGTGTTAGTGAAAAAGAATGCTAAAATTGCATGCAGATTTAATTATTATCTAGACATTATAATTGTATTAATATAAAAATATTTCTTTCTTTCTTTCTTTCTTTCTTTCTTTCTTTCTTTCTTTCTATCCTTTTGAATATTTTGTGTGTGTAGCAGTGCTGATTTACTTCCTCCCTCTCCTGGTGATGGGCTGTGCTTACCTGGTGGTGGGTTTGACTCTGTGGGCCAGTGAGATCCCAGGAGATTCATCTGACCGTTATCAAGAGCAGCTGACTGCCAAACGCAAGGTCTTCATCACATCATCCTCTTGCTCCTCCTTTTTTCATCATCCTTTAAGCCCATGACATTTGCCTACACACAGTCCAGGTCAGACTCTGAACTCTGAGTTAACAAAGCAGACAAAGTTCACACGCAAGGGGAGGAGGGTCAGATGAGGCCGCATGAAATAATAACTATGAAACTCACCCGCAGTGAGAAGGTCCGTCTGCTTCTTTCATCCGTAATATCTGTATGTATGTGTGTGTGCCTCATTCACCACACTTGAAGGATATGAAGTCAAGATATGTTTCCTCTCCAATATCTACTGTACATATCATTGCTTTAGCATTTTATTCCTCACCATCGTCCTCTTCTTCCTCACAAAAAATATCTTAATCTATTTTTCAAGCAACCATTGTTAGTACTTATGATGACACAATGTGACATACTACCTCTGAGCGCCTGTATGTCCCCGTCTTCTGTTTGAGCTTCATAAACATCAAAGAGCCTCTGACAGTCTGCTGGTGACTGAGTGATTTGCTACTACATACTCTGGCTTCTGGCAGAGTGTGTCACTGTGGTTTTCATGCTGATTTCAGGCCCATTTCAGGATCAGGAATCTCTAGCGAACATGTAGAACATAAGTAGTTTAAGGCAACTGACCTACCTTTCATAGACCTGGAGTAGTCGATACAGGTACAGCTTATTGACAGCAGTCCAAAGGCAGCTTTTTTTATGGTAGAACAACAATGATAAAATAAGAAAATCAAAGTAGTGAAAAATAAGATGCATTAGCTGAAAAATAAGATGTTATTTGAAGGTGCACTCCGTATTTTTTTATATATACAAGTACTATTTTAGACATATGCTGAAGAAACATGAATGCAGCATCACACAAAAGATTTCAGTTATTAATGGCATTGTAGAAATGCATGATTCCAGAGACATTGTCCACATCATTTGTAACTTTAGTGCAGGTGCGGCTATTGTTAACTTGAATTTGCAAGGCTTCAGGTGTCATCTGCCACCGGAATTTTTTTTTTTTTTTTTTTATACACTTTTTTTTTTATGGAAAATCAATTGTCTCTTCACATTACTATAAGCTGAGAGAAAAAAAAAAAAATTATCATACAAACAATAAGCCTTAAATATAATTTATGTAATTGAAGCTATTTTTAAACATATTTGGCTCTTTGATAAATGGCTCTGCACAATGCATATTTTTAGCTTTATATTTTTTATGTTTAAATGTGATTTTTAATGACATGTTTGCATGCTGCTTGCTGGTGGTAAGTTAAGGCCAGTGAACCATCTGAAAGCTGTGAAGAAAATCATTAGGGAACATTTAATCTGTCAGCATTCTGTCAGTTTTTGTGCAATGTGGGCAGCATGCAAAGCCCAGGAAATCAGCTTGAAGGACAGAAAATGTATTTAAAGTCATACAGCATAACCAGTATTAAAATTTGCTCTTCTTGCCCGACCCTCAGGTGGTGAAGATGATGATTGTGGTGGTATGTACGTTCGCTGTTTGCTGGCTCCCCTATCACGTCTATTTCCTGATTCACCAGTTCTACCCGCACCTGTTTGAGCATCCCTTCATTCAGCAGGTCTATCTGACTATCATGTGGCTGGCAATGAGCTCCACTATGTACAACCCCATTATCTACTGCTGCCTCAATGACAGGTAATTTCACCTGGAGTGAAAACACAGTAATTGACGCGCACACACATACACACATGCACGTCTAGCTCTTTCCAGAGTCCCTGTAATATTTGCTATAATATCATTATTGTTCAAAATGATCCATCTTTTTGTGCCATAAAATGCAGTCCAAAGCTGTGATGTATTATTCTCTAATGTATCCTGGTTTTACCGCCTCACTCAGACACTGAAAATCCATCACAAAAGCCTTTGAAAGACAACAAAGCTTTAATATCTTCAACTTTAAACGCGTCATTATCATGTGACTATTCGTCTCCTACATTTCTAAATGTCTCCTCAGGTTCCGTGCCGGATTTAAGCAGGCATTCCACTGCTGTCCATGCGTCCCTGAGGGATCCTATGACGGTCTAGAGCTCAAGTCCACCCGGTACCTTCAAACCCAGACCAGTTTGTACAGGGCCAGTCGAATGGAGACCACTGTGTCCTGCGTGATGCAGCCGTGTGAAGATGGCCAGAAGGTCACGTTTGGGAGCATCAGAGGGGCCACTGGGAGGCCAGCAGTTCACAGCCCCTCCAGGGAGCACACCTCCAATGGCTCGTCATCTCGCAGCATCTCCAAAACCATGTCGGAGACCTCCAGCTTTTACTCTAGTAACAACCTACAAGAATGAGAGTGCAAAAGCACAAGAGTCAAGGAGACCGAATGCCACTATTTTAGCGTGAGATGTAATCCTCTTCAGTTCTCCGCCCCCAGTGTAAATCTTGAGGATTACCTTGAGTGTGTGCAGATGTGTGTGTTTTAGCTGGTTGAGTACACACACGCCAAGCGTCTTTAATTTCAAACGATCCTTCATCTTTCATTCTTGTCACATTCTATTCATGAGGTTCATAATTATGATTAAAGGAACATTTACATTGATTTTTTTTGGAAATGCTTTCTTACCAAAGTGATGTAAATGACATTGCTTTGTGCTGTCTTAAATGAGAGCCTGATTGATCGATCCTGCAATCACTGAAGACATTTTAAAAGTTTACATTAATGGACATGTGATGCAGTGGAACACTGAATTTATTGAATATGACCGCTTATATTTGTCTATCATCGTGCTAACAACAACCCGACTATAATAGGAATAGGAATATCAGCGAAAGTATCCCCTCTTAATCCCCCGAGTCTCTAAAGATGGCCCACCCGGCTCAAATGATACCTGAGCACATGTTGTTTCTTCAGTGCATTATCTGCAGATGGGAGTTTACTGCAGACTTCACAGCATATTTTCTCTGTAAGCACCTTCAAAATCTCTAAACTGACTGAGACTGAACAAAAACACAGAGGGCAGGGATCATACTATTGAAAATGCCTTGGTGGCTTCACGGTCAGTTAGAGCAATGATCCAGCCTGTGAAATGAAAACGAACCATGTCAGTTGCCAATATCAACACCTTGTAGCTACACAGGCAAATACAAAAGAATAATATTAAATGACTTTTCAAGGTGTGCCTGGAAACACAAATGCGTGGTGGTGAAAGCTTTGAATGCCTGTCCTGATTGTGTGTGCTCTGAAGAATAGATCTGGAGGAAAGAAATGTGATGCGCAGAGAATTTTTTGTACTAGGTATTTTTTTTCTTCTTCTGTCGATTATTCTTTTTTCTCTCCCTGTCTGCTTTTTTCTCTCCCTGTCCCTTTCTTTCTCTTTTTTTCATAATTGACCCTTTCCTACGCTCCGCCTCTTGGTTACTGTTGCCAACCTGGTTACTGTGGCTTACTCCTTGGAATGAACTGGAGATTGGAATGAAGTGGTAAGAATTTATTAGATCTTATTTTTATATAGGCTGAAATTAATTATGACATCTTTTTATCTGCTTTTTTAAGAAATTATGCACCCAGTAATGTGATAAAACACTGCAGAGACTGCAAGTGAAAATCAAGGCAAACACTTCTCAATCAGCTGAAAAGCAATATTAAATAAATGAAAACATCAGTATATATCAGAACTGTTCCTAATATTTACATTAACTGTGATACTTTTGAACACTAAAATGACATTAATTTACAATGACATTGATTCGCAAGAAAAAAGGGAGAGGAGTATAATAATTACCATTACAATTAAATTAACTACTGTAATATTCTTTCATAAAAAAAAACTATATTAGCGCTTCTATAGCTGTTGCGGTCGAGAATGAGTGTTTTTAAAGAAATCTTGGCTACGTTTTCCAAATGCATCATAAACAGTGAGTAGATCGTTAACCACCGGCACCTACTTGCGCTTAGGACGCTTTTACAAAATGCATTCCTGAATGATTCAAACACTCACTTATAATACTCAGAAAGAAGCAACAGTTGCCTTCTTTGTAAAGATTCGAGTGATTAGGATCAACCGAATCATACACACTACTTCTGAGTCGATTACACTCAAACTTTGGAGACAACCTTTAATTCACAATTCTTTTTGTGATTTGACTCCCATTTCAATCTCCAGACACCTTTTTGTGTCACCTGACCACTGGCAACAAAATAATAATATGTATATGCATGTAAGAATATCTCAGTCAGACCAGGAGGTTGGGGAATGGAGTTGGGGATAGTCAACCGATGCTTACAGGTACCAGTTGTGATTTTGGCAGCCCATTTCTGGCTGCGCCTCTGCAGTGCTTTTCTGTGCTGCATACTCAGATTTATGCTGGTCTGGATGGACAGAACAGTTGCTGACTTCTGAGGTATGATTAGTCATTAGTCGGAGCTTAGCCAAGTGCCAATTCTGTAGTTATTCTGTTGTACAAGCATTCGCACGCTCACATTCCTCTCACACTGGACAAGGCCAGAGTAAAATTAGCCCTTCAGGCACCTCCCTTGATACAGTCACAGCAATATGATACTGAGGGTACACAGGATTATGGGACAAAAGGGGAGGTTGAAGTGACCACCTGCTGCTGTTCTTGACTGGGATTGTGACAGTGGTGTCCGTGTTCCAAAAGGTCCATGCTGTTCTTATGTATAATTGTAACAGACTGGCTCGTCACATGATTGTGGGTCTGAGCTTTCATTGTTCACACAGTGGCAGCAGGCTTGTTATGGTGCAATATGTTCAGAATATTTCGGACAGTAAATGACTGTGATCTGAATGTGCCTGACTGTTTGGCAGGTGCTGACAGCTTATTCCAGGAATAAATGAACCACACTCTGTTCCTGAACTTTTTTAGAAATTCAGAACTGTCTGTGATCTGCCTTCACACTCTATATGTATATGTATATGTATATGTATGTATACATATACATGTTTTTATTGTTCTCCCAGTATATATATATATATATATATATATATATATATATATATATATATATATATATATATATATATACATATATATATATATATATGGGAAAAACATATATATATGTTTTTTTATGTTTTTGAAAGAAGTCTCTTATGCTTACCAAAGCTGCACCAAATCAGCATTTTAGATTTCTAAAGAATCAGTTGACACTGAAGACTATGGCTGCTAAGAATACAGCTTTGCCGTGACAGGAAAAAATTATATGTTAAATACATTACATTTAAATTGTAAAAATATTTCACGATATTACCGTTTTTACTATATAAAACATGTGCTGCCTTGGTAAGCAGAGACTTCTTTAAAAAAACATAATAATATCTTTTTACAATGTCTTTTCTTAATTATGACCAGTATTATACAGTATATATCTGCACCCAAAAGGGAAATTAAGGTTATTGTTTATCGTCATGTCATTCCAAACCTTTATGAAATTGAAACCCTTATGGTTTCTTCTTCAGAATGCAAAATAAGATTTTTTTGAAGATATTTTTTGTCCATACAATAAAAGTCACAACAGCAGAAATATTTTATTTTGTCATAAAAAGCAAGGTTTGGAACAATCCCTATAAGATGAACATAAGGAATGTCTGATGAGAAAGGCATATAAGTAATCGCATACAGTACATAAAAAGACTAATAAGTTTTGTTCATCTGCCAGTTGGGGTTTTGTGGCACCTCTGTCTGTGGACCATATTTATCTATGTGAGTGTGTGCACAGGAGGATTTGCTCTCATCAGCTCTACCTCTCTATAATTAGAGTAATTACCCGAGAGAAGAGAACACAGAGGGGAGGACAACAGCTGTGTATGAAAGCATTCACACACAGATTCATCCACCCTCCAGCATTCCTCACATCCCTCCCAAGGCCATTCTGCATGGCTGCTTAATTTCACTCAGAGTTATTATTCGTGTTTGTAGGTAAACATAGTGAGGGGGAATGAGAGTGTGTGTGTTTAAACATACCTCTGCATGGGTCCAGCTGGTATAGTTCATCAGCTTTTCAGAAAGAGAGATACGCGTTGATTTCCATCCAGCACAGGAGGCCTGGACTGCTGGTTCCATAAGACCTTGATCACAAGAATTCTTGGCAATACTTTCATTAGCTTTCAAGGGGTCATGCCATCATTTTTAAAGTAATTTTTCTGACAGTTTTTATGAACATTTTCCAACATTTTGAATTCATCAAGCCATTTTCCTGCTGTACTTTTAGGTTTTCTCTGTATCTTTCCAGTACCAGTGCTTCAACTTTCAGTAACAATCTCTTTACAAATGTGACAGGTTCACAAAACAACATCTGCACACTTATAGGTAAGGTCAAGCTGAAATGATTGGGACCTTGGTAAAATATAACTCCAGATCCTTTAGAAGACCATGGAGAGTCTCAAATGCCACCCCACATCTTTATCATACGTTTTATGCCTTTTATCATTCATTTTTTATGCCTTTAGTTACTTTCTACACTGAAAAAAATGTTTAATTCATCCAATTAAAAAAAATTAAGGTAATGATTCACATCTATATTTTTTTAACTTGAAGCAATGGAAAAAAATCAATTGTCATAAGGGCAATTTATTACCCTAAATATTTTTAATTGGATGAATGAAACACTTTTTTCAGTGTACATCAAACTTTTTTAATTAGATTAATTGGGCCCCTTAACCAGACATTATTATATTACGAAATGGTGTACAGATCATTACTTTGATTCATATATGTCCATATGTATATTCATATTTGGAAGTACATCAACGACTGATCAGTTAAGAACATAATTGTTAATGACTTATTAATGAAGGTTTAACCTTACGTTGCCTGTTTATGAGCTAAACAGTATGTAAATATTTCTTATATGCTTCTGGCAGTGGTTTCCCAAATATGTGTTTGTATTCTGTTATAAAAGAGTTAGCTTATTATGTTGTATGACTGAATATACATCAACAAAATGAACCAGATATGGCTAAACTGAACTTTTAGTACCAGTTGGCCAAGTTGTAACTAAAATAATAGCCATTGACTTTTGCTTTTAATGTTGTGCTGGCTTGCTCTCATTTGCTTTTGTAAAGGATTTTGTATGCATATGCTTCTGTATGCTTTGTCTAAAATATCTGTATTCAGGCCTGTGTGTGCTCTGAAGGGAAAAGTTTGAACATCTCCATTTGGCATTAGAAGTCGTGAAGCAAACCAAGCAGGTTCAGCTAGTTAAGACAGATCACGTTAATCATTTGTGACACACGAAATGAGCCACTGAAGTTAATAAGCAGAGAGAAAGATAAAAAAGTGTGTGTCTCACAGTAAAGGGAATAGAGCTAGTGATGTCTTGTTGAAATTCCACTCAGTTTGGCTTGTAAGATGTTGAGTTGTGCCCCGTCTGCAGAGCAGGGCTGATCTTTGTTGCTCCTACAAATGCTGTCAAAAAGAGTTACTCTAAGTCAATCTGTTTTGCCGCCCTCTTTTCTCAAGAAGTTTTTGGAGACTTGTGGCGAATCTGTAAAGAATTCATTATTATATATTCAGTGCTGTAGTTGACTTAGTGTTCTGCATTAACAGCTAAAAGTATTCATTTCAAACAACATTTTAAAAGTCAATTTAATATATTTATTATTATTTTTTATATATGTTTATAGAATTATTCATTTTTAGGGATGCACAGTATATTTTATTTTTAAATTTCATCTTTTAAAAACACTAATAATTTAATAAAAAGTCAAATGTAATCTTTAGAAAACATGAATATTGAAGAATATTGGAAAAAAATAAATAATGTTGTTTATTTCATATTATATACTATAATGTTGTGAAAAATTCCCGTGTAGAATTTAAAACTATGGATTTTTTTTTAAACTAAGATAAAAAAAAAGTGTATACTGCTTGCATCTGCCATTTATCAGTTTTTAGCTATATAACATAACAGTTTTAGCTTATCTTTATTAGAATTTTAATATCAGTGCATCCATACTAAGTTTATGCACTAAGCTAAGAACTTTGCATCTGAGAAAAAGCATAAAACTGAGAAAACCAAAACCCAAAATAAATAGCTTGATAGACAGGTAAAAATTAATGAAATAAAACAATCAATGGATCAAATCATTGAGTGAATGAGGGAGAAAGATCAAATAGAAGCAGAGATCATTTAGGGCTTTACAAAGATAAAGCAAAGTCTAGTTATTATGTCTGGACTTTACCGCTCATTGAAGTTTATGAGTTATTTCTGCTTTTGCTCTTCAATTCAGTAGAAACATTTCTCTGAGGAAAGGAAAAAAGTACACAGGTTATGATGGACAGCTAGACTACTGTACAAGACGATACACAGGATGTCCTGCTAATACTATTGAACTCAAAGAGTTCAGAGGATCTTGAAGTAAGCCAGGGGCTTTATATAAGGATTTTCCCTATACAATTCAGTGAAGTTGCCACTTCAAGGATGGTTCTGAATTATAACAATGTTTACATTCTTTTACCTGAACCTTTTGTGGAATAGCAAGAGCGGAGGACGGTGGTCTTCCACTAGAATTTTGGTAGTCAGTGCCTCTATCCAGCTCTCAAAGCCTTGTATATGCTAAACAGAAAAAATAGGGATTTTAAATCTAAGCAGAACAGGTCTAGGCATGTCAACATTTTTCAAGATAAGACCCAAAAAAGGCCTAATTTTGAGTGTCTTTTTCTCTTGTGAAGATAAAATATTTGTACAATGATTCTTAAAACAGAAGACCTCTTAAAACATTTGTGAATTGCAAACTTTCAAATCAGTGCCTGAATACAAATTGTCTTTCTAAAGCCTGTCTTCATAGTTATTAAATGGTGTGTAGATGTTCGATTTGAAAAATGTTACATTTCATCGCTGAACAATAATGTTATTATTTCCCTCAGTGTGCCATTTTAAAATGGTTGTATTGGAAAACCAGTCGCTTATGCCCCTTTAAGTTGTTAAGTCAAATCAGATAAAAATGCTATTGTACGTCAAAGTATAAATATGTTACCTGCATTTAAAGAATAAACAATAAATCCTGTGAATTGTTTCGTTTTGTTTTTAAATCAAAAGTTATGCTTAGAAACATCATATGAATGAGTGTGTGTTTTATGTTTGTATACTGACATTTTTCTTTTCTGTCTCTTCTCATTCTCACAAATTGAGACAGGCTGAATCAGTGCTGACGCTAGAGGCTCCAGTGACCATGTCAGTGTCAGGAGTGAACATGCATCAGGCTTAAAAACCCACATAACGTTGAGCAATTGCTGTTTAAATGTATGTAACGTATATTAAACCACTAACTCATAGCCCTTGTTGATCCAAAATATTTAACATGCGTTTGAGTTATTATAGCTGTCTCATATGCTACTTTGCTGAAGATACTATTATCAAAATAAATCCAAGCAACCTTCTAAGTCATGGTTCAAACCCTCTGGACACCAGGTTTGTCAGAACTGAAATAGTAGGAGGGAGAAAAAACGGAAAAAAGACTCAAGCTGCCCGGTTGCCCCTCTGGTTACTCCTTCCTGGCATCCTTTTTCTTTCAGTTTCCCATCAAGCTCTCCACACGTGATTGAATAATAACAACAATGATGTGTTTGGCCTGCAGCGAACACATTGGAAATGACAAATTAAATTGCCTCTTGTTGACAGGTTGTGCTGGTGATTTTTCTGTTGTAGGCATGTAAGAATAGCTCTTTCTCTGTTTTATATTGTGGATTTGTTTCTCTATCCTCTCTCTCCGTCTTTTGCATTTGCAGTAGATTTCATGTCCCACATTGCACTGCCCTCGTTATTGCACCGTTAATCTCTCACTCATCTGGATTCAAACAGCATTTCTGTCCTTAATCTAATGCTAACATCCTGTTGTGGGGAAACTTAAAGGTCAAGCTGAAATTCTGCAGCTTGGTAATCAGTCTCATCATTAGAAAAGAAATGAAACAATTATTTTTCATCCTCTGTGCATTTTATTAATAGATGTAATACATCATCGAAATCTGGTTTTTACCATGAGAAAAATGGATCCAGATTCAGCCTGATTTTAGATTAGGTTTAATTGTTGCCATTTTAAGGGTTCTTCATTCAAATCATGTGACGCTCCCAAAGCATGGAGCTGCTGAAGATCAGTTTCACACATACGTGTTATGTTCCAGAACTTCTAATGAGCTGCATCCATATAGATAGATAGATAGATAGATAGATAGATAGATAGATAGATAGATAGATAGATAGATAGATAGATAGATAGATAGATAGATAGATAGATAGATAGATAGATAGTTCAATGCTTTAGCTCTTTTCTAACAGCCACTTTCTATTTTGTGAAGCTAAACAATCTTGTTCTGCACATCAGAACTATATTCTTTGGTTTTACTCCTTGTGATGGATGATTAAGAGAATTTGGCCTTTGTGTTCCTCATATTTATAATCCTGTGGAACAGGAAGCCATGGCTGGACAATTTCATGCTCCTAGTCACCATGGTGTGCTAAAAAATATATAAAAATAAATGGGAATATACTTAAGAGATATTTTACTCATTAGAATTTCTAGGGGTGCCAATAATTGTGGCCAACAGGCATTGGAGAAAAACATTTATTTCATCATAATATTGACGTCCCACTTTCATTTATGAATTAAGCAGATGTTTTTATCCAAAGCGACTTACAGTGCATTCAGGCTATACATCTTTTTACCAGACTGAACTGATGGCTACTGAAAATCATCTGAATAAATGACATTTTATAATGTGTTAAATTAGTAAACCTTAAATTTCACAGTATTGCTATTCTACTGTATTTTTGATTAAATTAATGCAGCCTGGGAGAGCAAAAGAAACGTAAGAGCATTAAGAAATCAGTAACACTTTATGTATAATGCTTTATAATATGAATGCATTAATTATGCCTTGTAATGCACCTTATAATGCATTGTACAATCTCATAAATGATTGTAACCACAGTTAATACATTATAATTCTATGTCATACTTATTTACGACATGATTTAATATATTACAACGCACATTAGGATTAATTATAATTCATTATACCCTTTATAATGTATTAAGCATGAAGGCTTTAAGTAAAGTGTTACCAAAAGATCCAACAGACTCCACACTTTTAAAGGGTAGTGTATATAGACAGTTTTAACCAAAATTTTGTGCTAATAGAACCACTTATCTGTGTTCAATCTCACTTGAGACTTGAGTGAATATGGCAGCCTCATCCAGTGTAGACAGATTTCACCTGCTCAAGACGAAGACTAAAGGTCCATCCTACCTATTCAGTCAAACAGAAAGCAGGAAGGGGCTGACATTCTCTCCTCTCATTCATCCTCTTTCTGTCCCCTTCCATCTGTCTCTGACTTGCTCTGCAGGAGGGGATGTTGACATTCCAGCCCTGAGGAGGGTGGGATAACCCCCACCGAGACCATGACCCTTAGTTGAGGGGCACAGGATGAGAAACGCCTGCATTAGCCTCATCCTGCTTCCCCTACCAATTATAATTCCTCAACCCGATGAAACCTCCATGCCAAAATCTCTCAGTGAGGCTGTATAGGGTGGATTCCCCACAAGAGGTTTGCCAGGAAAAACAAAAAAGCACACTGTGTTTTCTAGAAGCTCCAAAACTTATGCATTATACACCAGCCTCTGTTTCAATACATTACTTGAGAGCCTGTAATAGTGTTAACTACCACACTGATGGGTGCAGGTGCATTATGTCCTGTTCCACAGCTGTAGATATAAACACCATATTGACTGCATCAAGTACCTTTTACCCATTGAAATGTTCTGTTATAATGGAAACTAAAAGCTGCAAATACTGCATAAACCCTATCATTAGCGCTGCCATTTTAGTACGCGCCTGATGAATTACTAGTGTAGTACATTTGCATCTCCGGCACTATTAGAGTATATATCGAGAATGTAATACAGTAAGTGTTGTAATATAAGACCTGATCTTAAGACGTATAATATAGTATAATATAATATAATATAATATAAGACATGAACAACAAATTTAAAGGTGAGGACCAACTGTTATCTTGAGTGAGTGTGTTTCTATGTCTAAATCAATGGTCTTGAAGACAGCTGGAGTCCTATTGAGTATGTAGGGAGCCAATGGTTGTTAATATGACAGATATGACACATTGATGGAGGGCCTGTTTCTCTGTGTGCATTTCACCCTTCCTTCACTAATGGAATTAAAAGACTATTGCTAGATCCCAGCCAGCTGGACGCAACATACAGAAAACAACTTTGACATTCACAAAGATATATGCACATGCATGCATACACAAATATGCATGGGAACATTAAGGCCTTTTTGCTCTAGGCAGGAGTGTGCTCACCATTTTCCATTATTGTGCAAGTTTACGCCTATCTGTTTGCTCAGCTCTCTGTGAGAAATGACCTGTCATATAGATAGCTAAAAGGTACCAATGCTGATCAAACTTTTATTTTGCCCATTAAAAAGGGCAAACGAAAATGTGCTTGTTGTTTATCACTGAAAATTGAAAACTTATCAATGTGATACAATTATAGTGAATTTGTCTGCTGTTCATTGTTTTATTTTTACATTATGGAAGAGCCTGAAGCATTCAAATCACTAATTGATTTCTGCTTATGTATTTTACTTCACTTCAGAAGTTTTTAAAAGAATAAAAACAACAACAACAACAAAAAAAACGTACTTACTCCAAACGTTTTGAACTGTAATGTACATTGAGAAAAATTATTTGAGAGGCAAAACCTACTTATAGGATCGCAATAAGATAATCGCAATGTTGTTGGATCCTGAGATAATAAAATCTGATAATAAAATCATCACCCCATCTTGCTCTTTCTTGTCTACATAAACAAATGTTTGCTAAGTTCAAAGCTTCTCTTGTTAGCTTAATGGAGCATGTTCATTAAAGTATATCCATACATCTTTATCCACTAGCTGTCTTTGTCTGTCAAAATAAAGTTTAATGAAGTGGAATAAAATCAATACCTTCCACCCACTGCAACTAAGTGAGAGCTTGTTTAAAACTTTAGACCAAAGGCATGATCTCTCACACTAACAAACACACACCCACACACACACGCACAAATGTGTGAGTAACCGCTGGTGTTCTTTTTCCACATTCACACATATTTTTGCACTTGAACATGTGCTCATGGTTTCTCTCTCCCTGTGCATTTATTTAACTAAGTTCAGTTCACTGCATCACATTATTTTGCAGTAGTATTTATCTCAAAGCTTTTTTTAAACACAAAATTAATTCTTGACCTCTAGTCAACAGTGACAATGCTAAAAAAACTGAGGAGTGAGGAAGCAACCTTATAAGGAGTTTGAATCATAGTAGAGGATGAAGCTGTTTTCAAGAAGGCATCCAGCAAAACACATCACTCTTGTAATGGCTTTACAGCCAACAATAATTCAACTCACTCTTCTAAACTGTTCATTTAGATGGTTTATTAAACCAGTTTAAAAAACGAATAGGTTTTCATAACCTATTTTAGTACTTTAGATTTTATTTAAAGTGAAAATGCTACTATTCGAGACTATTTTCTGACTGAACGTGCGTTCTTTTTTTTCCTTTTTTTTTGTAGGTGTATTTTGAGTAATTCTGTTCAATTATCTCTTCAAGCAAGTAATTATCTTGTCAAGTTTAAATCTGAAATTCCTTTAAAAACCCTTCACTGTTGTTAGTTGAACTATTATGAGCAGCTTCTTCAGCACAGCGTGATGTGGTGACAATTGAGGTCAGCCAGAGTCTGTCATGGGGAGTCTGTACGTACCTATGATGACGACAGGCTTGGTGGGAAACACATAGATGAGCAGTGAGAGCAAGCTACGAAGCAGGTGGTCTGGGGTCAGGTATGCTGGATAGGCAGACCTTCCATAGCTAATGAGGATCTTGGGGCCAAGGAAGAAAAGCGAGGATATGCATTAGTAATGAGAAAGCAAAGCTGTTAGTTAATCAAATCTTCTGAAAACACTTTGAAGAAAGCCATGAAATTATATAAGTATTTTAAAGTAAAAACATGGAAAGGCATTTTATTCAAAGAATAATACATTACTTAGTCAATCCTCTGCAGTGAATGGGTGCCATCAGAATAAGCTGATAAAAACAATAATCCACAAGTAATAACTCCAATACATTTTAATGATGGATTTCTTTATACTGCCTCACAAAACATCATGGAAATTACATGTAGATTATTGTGATGCTTTTATTGGCTGTTGTCTCATTCTGACGGCACCCATACACGGCAGAGGATCCACATGATGTAATGCAAAATTTATCCAAATCTATTCCTATAAAGAAACAAATTCGTCTGCATATTTGAGGGCCCTGAGAATGAGTACATTTTCAGCAAATTTGCATTTTTTGGCTGAACTATTTCTTTAAGTGTATCCAACCAGAGCGAGTGTTTCACTGCAGGGAAGGAGGAAATATATTGTACACTGTTGTCTCTTTCTTGACCCAAGAAATTATAAAAAATGTGTTCTCTTCATCTCATGCAACCATAATGTGACACAGTTGTAGAAACTTCAAGCATGATAGGAGGATATGAGTCTGTACAATTTTCTCAATGACATCTTGGAATACTCTGGGTATGGATGCTTGCTCCACATGGATGCTTATACATTTTCTTTGACATAATCACTAGTGCAATAGACTTAGATTTAGTTATCAGTGTATTGGTGTGCATGTAAATGTACTCAGTCTCTACTTTTACTTCTTTGTCATCGGGATTCATGAGTCTGTGTCATTCCTTAACATCATTTACACTGAGTTTGCATTAACCAGCCTTCTCTGTTTTGTAAATAGAATTATCTGCATAGAGGTTAATCAGCTGCCTCTAGGGGCTTTTCAGTCAATGTCATCATGTCCAGATTTTCATGGTCACCCTGCTATTACTCAGATTGCTGAGTGTGTCATGTGGTGGAGTATGCACACACTCTCAGATCTGTCTGACATTTACTCCTACAAAAAAATAAATAAATAAATAAAAATTAGAGGAAAAAATCAGTACATGTTCAGGGGGAACCAGCAAAAGAAGAGAAGGAACAGCTGGAGTGAGTGAAAAAAAAGACAGCATCATGGTTGGATGCCTATAGATGTATGATTGCAGCAGGTGTTCCCTCTAAGTGCTGCACAGACAAAAATGTTACTGTAACTCCAAAAAAGTCCCCATTCATCTCTCTCTCTCTCTGTTTCTCTTTTACTTTCTTTGCTCCCTTTGTTTATTTGACTGCAAAAGCCAAATCCATACTTTCTTATTTTCCATTTGCCTCCAGCTGATTGTAACTGCTTAATTAGCCAATTCAAACACGTCTCTTTGTGCATAATTAACATTTAGTGCCAATCCACTTGTTTACTTAAAACGTGGGTCTCATTCTCCAGGTGTCGATGTATAGTAACTTAAGCAAACATATATTGCACAAACTCGGTGCACGACCATTTTCATGATGAAATCATGTTCTTCAATATACTCAAATTAATTTTCTTTATTTTTAAGTTTATGATAAAATGTAGATTTAACCAAAACTGAAATGTGTGCACATCAACCTGTTGCAAATGCCATCGGAGAATTTTAAGGCGCATGTAAATAGTAAAATTGTGCAGAAATGATAACTAAACAAGACACTTTATTGTTATGCTGAAAGAGTTATTGCTTTCTGAGGAGACTGAAGATAACAGAACATGTCAAATGTCTTGAAGATGAAGTTCTTCATCTGTGCACGCACAAAGATAATGTGCTATTATATCTGCATGAAAGATTAAGAGACGGCACAGACTCAACTTGTCATAAAAATGGAACAAAATTAATTAAATCCCAGAATGGCATCAAAAAAGATTTAACACAGGTATTTACTAATTTATTGAGACATTTACCAGCTGTCTTTTTTAAATAGATAAAATATTCAAGATAAAGCACTTGTCAGACTCTTGTGACCATATTTGGATTTCCTGTTCCTGTCCTTGTTTAGTTCTAATCATTAGGTTATTAATCCCCAGCCTTGTGTCTTTAATTATCTAGTTTACTCCTCATTTAGTAGTACTTAAGCCCTGTGTTTCCTTGTCGTTGGTGTCTGGTCTTGAATGTCATTCTGTGTTCCCTATGTGCTTGGAGCAATAAAGTCTGTGTTATTTGAAGAATTCTTTGTTCCCTGCTCAAGAGAAGCCTGACAGAAGACTGGACCAAACTGAAAGTGAGCGGTGCCTTTTCCCCCTGTTTTATTTTTGAAAGTTTTTGTTTGTCTGTTTCTCCCTTTGGCCATGGAGTTGGTTGCTGCCGATTTGTCGCTCTAGCCCACAGAGATCTCCCCTTCTATGAGTATGCTGGGGAGTTCTGCAAGCTTGCCGCGGCGATGGCATCCTTAATCAGCTGTTCTGGTTCGGGGCAAACTACCATCACCCCGTGGACCTCCCAGACACCACTGGGCTAAGACAAGGGAAGGTGTCTGGTCCTGAACCAGCCCAAGCCCGCTGCCTGCTCATATGGCAAGCCCAAAGGATGTTAATGTGGTAAGCCTGCCAGCTCCTCAAAAGTGCTTTGTTGTGCCTGCTCCTCCAGAGCACCCTCCAGTGCCAGCACCTTGTAAGCACTATCCTGTTCCCAAGTATAGCCCAGGGAGTGTTCCAGATCCCCCGTTATGCCCAGGGAGGGCTCCAGGCCCTGATTACAGCCCTGAAAACTACTTTTTTTTTTTTTTGGGGGGGGGGGGGGGTGGGGGTAGTAAGGCTCCAGCTGTAGGGGGGGTGGGGCCGTGGCCTTGGAGGCTCCAGCTGTAGAGCCTGAGTACCCTGCGCAGGTTATTAGTGCCCAGCCGTGTATCTTTAACTATCTAGGTTACTTATTTAGTTCTAGTACTTAAACCCCTGTTTCCATATCTTTGTCCAGTTTTGAATGTCATTCTGTGTTCCTTATGTGCTTGGAGCAATAAAGTCTGTTATTTGAAGAATTTTGTCTCCTTGTCCCCTGCTCAAGAGAAGTGTGACAGCACTAATATATCAAGCTAAAAACACTGTTTAATGAAACTGTTTAATAAACTTTGTTTTAACTGTTTTCCATGAGGCTGGAAAACAAAGAGAAAAGGAAATGTAAAATTAAACAAGGAATCATAGCAACCAAATATTATCTCTAAAAACAAGTCATAAATGTTTGTTTATCTTAAAAGTTCTTGTCTCGTAGGGCTTGACTGATGTCTGCAGTCTTCAATGTAATGTTCACATTTACATTTATGTTTGTAAAAGTTCTAAAACTGAATTATGTTTATTTGGCTTTCCATATTTGCCTGCATTTAAAAGACAACACTTAAAGTAATGAGAAACCCCAGATCCACCTTGACATGTTACAGCATAGATTAATAGGCCAAGCAGGACTGATTTGTTAAGATTTTACTTTGGTGAGCCAGTTTTGGTGGATGATGGGATGTAATAAACATTTTCAAAGGCTCCTTCACATGAAGGAGTGGATCGATCGCATCCAAACCTGAGCTAAAACAAGAAACATGCGTGTTGAAGTGCAACAGAGAAGCTCTTGCTGAAGTTAATCAAAGAGACTTCAAATAAGAATTTCAGGATGGAAAATTAGGATGCTGAGGCTGGTCCCATTGCCTAGGTAGTTTTTTTGGGAGCTTGCTTTTGGATTTTGCTAGTGTTTGGCATATAGATATAGATATAAGGTGGCAGTGTGTCTGTGATCCCCAAAAAGCTTAGCGTGCCTCCTCACAGCGTCCCTGCCATCCATCAGTATTCATCTGCTCTTGGCTTCCGCAAAGCGCTTTCTGAGCTATCATTCAAGGCAGGAGAGGAACTGGGTGACCCCTTCGTCACCACCTTTTACCCCATTAGCGGCGGCCCTGCATACACCCCTGATTTAGTCCATCCTGCCAATGATTCTCTACAGTATAATGCATTCTTCTAGTCTCTAACCCTTACATGCAATAACTGCTAGAATTACATAATTGCTCTCACTATGAGGACATTAATTATTAAAATAACCCTAAAATCTAAAGGACATGAGATAAATATAGTAATGAAGGCCTCAGTGACATAAGAAACCCAGGAAACTGTGTGTGTGTGTGTGGTCCTAGCATTCCCTACATTATTGGGACCAAATGTATATATATATATATATATATATATATATATATATTTATATATATATATATATACACACACTCACACACACACACACACACACACACACACATATATATATATACATATATATATATATATATATATATATATATATATATATATACAGGTCCTTCTCAAAAAATTAGCATATTGTGAAAAAGTTCATTATTTTCCATAATGTAATGAAAAAATTAAACTTTCATATAATAAGATTCATTGCACACCAACTGAAATATTTCAGGTCTTTTATTCTTTTAATACTGATGATTTTGGCATACAGCTCATGAAAACCGAAAAATTCCTATCTCAAAATATTAGCATATCATGAAAAGGTTCTCTAAACGAGCTATTAACCTAATCATCTGAATCAACTAATTAACTCTAAACACCTGCAAAAGATTCCTGAGGCTTTTAAAAACTCCCAGCCTGGTTCATTACTCAAAACCGCAATCATGGGTAAGACTGCTGACCTGACTGCTGTCCAGAAGGCCATCATTGACAAACCCTCAAGCGAGAGGGTAAGACACAGAAAGAAATTTCTGAACGAATAGGCTGTTCCCAGAGTGCTGTATCAAGGCACCTCAGTGGGAAGTCTGTGGGAAGGAAAAAGTGTGGCAAAAAACGCTGCACAACAAGAAGAGGTGACCGGACCCTGAGGAAGATTGTGGAGAGGGACTGATTCCAGACCTTGGGGGACCTGCGGAAGCAGTGGACTGAGTCTGGAGTAGAAACATCCAGAGCCACCGTGAACAGGCGTGTGCTTTTGAACCAGAAAAACAGCGGCAGAAGCGCCTGACCTGGGCTACAGAGAAGCAGCACTGGACTGTTGCTCAGTGGTCCAAAGTACTTTTTTCGGATGAAAGAAAATTTTGCATGTCATTCGGAAATCAAGGTGCCAGAGTCTGGAGGAAGACTGGGGAGAAGGAAATGCCAAAATGCCTGAAGTCCAGTGTCAAGTACCCACAGTCAGTGATGGTCTGGGCTGCCATGTCAGCTGCTGGTGTTGGTCCACTGTGTTTTATCAAGGGCAGGGTCAATGCAGCTAGCTATCAGGAGATTTTGGAGCACTTCATGCTTCCATCTGCTGAAAAGCTTTATGGAGATGAAGATTTCATTTTTCAGCACGACCTGGCACCTGCTCACAGTGCCAAAACCACTGGTAAATGGTTTACTGACCATGGTATTACTGTGCTAGATCAGCCTGCCAACTCTCCTGACCTGAACCCCATAGAGAATCTGTGGGATATTGTGAAGAGAAAGTTGAGAGACGCAAGACCCAACACTCTGGATGAGCTTAAGGCAGCTATCGAAGCATCCTGGGCCTCCATAACACCTCAGCAGTGCCACAGGCTGATTGCCTCCATGCCACGCCGCACTGAAGCAGTCATTTCTGCAAAAGGATTCCCGACCAAGTATTGAGTGCATAACTGAACATAATTATTTGAAGGTTGACTTTTTTTTTGTATTAAAAACACTTTTCTTTTATTGGTCGGATTAAATATGCTAATTTTTTTGAGATAGGAATTTGGGGTTTTCATGAGCTGTATGCCAAAATCATCAGTATTAAAACAATAAAAGACCTGAAATATTTCAGTTGGTGTGCAATGAATCTAAAATATATGAAAGTTTAATTTTTAACATTACATTATGGAAAATAATGAACTTTTTCACAATATGCTAATTTTTTGAGAAGGACCTGTGTATATGTATGCATGAATATGTATGTACATAAAAAAAATTTTTTCATTTCTTCTGAGGTATTGGTTAACTGTACAAGGAAAATGAATAAAATTTTATGGAAAAGAAAAGCTTAATAGTCACATAAAATAAAAGGAAGATATTCAAAGAGGTAAATAGTGGTGGAAGAAAATTACATTTAATCATAAAAATGCTTTTTTCTTCTGCTACTTTTATTTATTTATTTTTTTACAGAGCTCTCACTGAATAAAACAGCATCCAAAACACAAATAAGCCCACAATAGAACATATACCAAACTGCAATGCAAGGATTAGACTTCAAAATAATCCAGTTAATAATGTAAACTGCATAGTGCAATAAACATATAATGTATCTAATTCGGTGATTATACGTTTATTATTAATTTGACAACTACTGTGCATAAAGTCTGGAAGGACTGTTGTAAGGTGAAGGAAATAAATAGAGACAAAAAGGAGAACAGCAGAGATTTGGGGACAAAATGAAAAAGAGTGGGCAGATGGCAGCAGATGAAGAGATTGCATTCATGTGGAGGAGGCCTAAATGTCTCGAATTTGCCTGCAATATTTTCACATTAATAAACGGACACAGTAAGAATTCATAATGAGATAATTAGCAAAGGGGAAAGTGAAAATACAAGATTAAGAGAAGTGTGTCTGGACAGAAGGTAAATATCTTGCAGACCAACTCAGCCTTATATGCATTGAATAGATACAGGAAAAGAAATGGAAAAGGCTAAGAAATAGAGAGTGCACATGTGCTTATATGTGTCTGCATGTGTCATTCCGTCCCAAAAAGCACAACCCATCAACCTACCCCTTCATAGGTCAAGAAAGAAGACATTGCGCAGAAAGATCCTCCTTCAACCTGGATTTCTATTACCCAAAACTGAATGCAATTTCCTTTGAATAAAGTAGAAATGAGAGCAAGATGAGAGCTGAACGAACCTGAATTGCTGCCCACCCAAAACTTACAAAAGCCAACTGAAATAACTGACCATTGTGGTGAAGCATTTCTATGATTTTTCAAAGGTTTTCGCACAGTTAATCACAGTCATTCAAAAAACACTATAAAATAAAATCTATCAACAAGTATCTTTCATATAAAAAATAAAGCTACCAAAGCTATTATATGTCATAACATAAATGATAAAAATAATAATAGACATTTTTATAAAACTATTTTTAGGGTTGTTCTACTCTAACAAGGTTTATTAAAAATCTTAAAAGTTCACTTTTAGGCCATTTATTAAAAGCAACTCTCTAGTCCTGAAAAAAGACATAGATTATTGAAATAAGTATAAATATTGGCTTTTTGAATATTATGAATTTTAAAATAGTTATGTATGGTAAAAAAGTGTAAATATTAAGTTTTTAATATGATAAAACATTAGAACAAACTGTAAATAGTAGAAAACAATACAAATATTGGGGTTTTGGTTGGTAAATACAGGATAGTAAAACGATTTCATCAACATCTCTGTCTTCATATAGAACACATTGAACTAACTATTTTCAGTATTAAACTTTACTGAAGTTATGTACATTTTTAGAGCAATATTTTTCCAATTTAAATTAGAAACTGGAAGATGTAACATCTTTCAGTTGTTTCAATGCTTTAGCTCGGCATGGTCCAATAATATCAGGCCTGAGACGATCAAATTGCCTGATATAAACTGCATCTTGCTGATTGGTGGGGACACAAGGGGCACAATGACATTTCTTTCTCTCAGACTCCCCTTTAATTAACTCTGCACACAGCAGAAGAACCAGCTGAAATCAAGATGTACCCCTCACCTGAGAGGAAAATCACTGATGAGAAACCTCCAGAGCTTTTGCAATGAATATGCTGTTGTGTTCTTTATCTCAGTAAAGACTGTGACAAAGTCATGCAGATCAAAATTAACATACTTAAAAAGGAAAAGTTGTCAGATGAGACTATAATGAATGAGGAATAAGATGGCAGTAAATGCTTTACTGAGAGGAATTAAGTCTGTCCACCACACATTTTATTTAGGTATATGTATTTATATAGCTCATAAAACAACAACTATAGGCTAAATTGTCCTAATTTATTCAAAGTAATTCAGCCCAGCCTATCCTTCCTATTCAGTGTTTTTTTTCTTTTCTTTTTTCTTTCCCATAAACTCTTCAAGGGAAAAAGAGCACAAACTAGTAGAGCAGGAAATTACCATTTAGGAAATTACTGAAGCCAGAATAAAGAAACAACAATATAGTAATTATGTATTATGTAATTAATATATGTTTTAGAATGTTCATTCATATTTTCAAGCTTTCTGTCCACTACTCTACATAAACAGAACAGTGTGTCAGTGCTTTTAAATAACTGGCACTGTGCTAAACAGGGAATATTAAGATATTTACGGCAGGTTAAACTCTGGATATCAAAATATTTCATCTGATTAAGACTTCAAATACTAAAATACATCAAATACCAAATTCACGGCCATCTCGCTTTCTTCCTAGACTAACTGAAGGCAATGTCAGAAGAGTACGATGCCAATCATTACCAGTTCTGAAATGTCTTCCATGTCGTTTTCACCTTTAACCAGAGGATTACTCCACTAGAATGGTGTAAAAAAAAAAAAAATTCTGCCTGCTGCACCTTGGGAGTTCAAGGCCTTCATCTTCTCCTCCTACCTGCTGTGAATGCCTTTAAGTTTGTTTCTGTCCCTCTAAAGTGACTACATTTTAGCACTGCAAAAAACCTTGTTAGCCTTGATTCACCCTGTGACTCTTTTGTGGTCCCATCATCAGTTCCTGCATTAATAGATTAGCAGTGTTTATCCTTAGAGATTTGCTGTGGCAACAATTGCAGTATAATGAATGTCAATCACAAGGCTGACCAGAGGTCACCACCAGCTGACTCAGAAAGGAAAGACCTTCAGGCTCCTTCTCTCCTCGAGGTATTCACAGTCCAAATAAAATCAATATGTATCGTTATCTGCAGAACTGCAGGAGTTGGGTCTCTGTGGTGTGAAGCGGTGTTGCTACTAAAGTCAATGCTAGCAGGCTCATACTTTACTTCACATCCGTTTTAAGGCTAAAATAAGCTCTTTAAGCCACTATAGCTTACAGGAAAGAGAGTATGTATGAGATTATATGGTTCTATGCGAAGGAAGGAAAAAGGAAATTGGAAGAAAACAAGAGACAGAGAGGCTAAAGGTATAAAAAAAAAAAACACAAGCAAGGAAAGAAAAGCCAAATCAGCATTAATTCACAAAGTGGGTCCGGTTATGTTTATATATTGCGGTCAGTGGGCCCATATAGCTGTGTTATCTGCAAACTCATTCACAATAAATCCCAGCAGCAAGCCTTATTGACATTTAACATGGGTAAATGCCATAGTTAATGATATACATTGGCCATGTGCACACTTGTTCCCTCTCTTGCCTATTTGCTTTTCCCGTTTTGTAGGAAGAAATTCTCTTGATGGTTCAACTGAATCCTCCAGCAATCCATTTAAATATATCACAGTAATCACACTGCAGGTATTTGCCTCTTATCCAGCCAGGTTACCAATGCAGACCTCAAGGTGCAATATATAGATAAACCTCTTTATCTACTCTGCTGTTAAATATAGGTAAATATAGGAGTTTTGCTTTTATCCAGAACTCCAATCCAGTATATATATTTGAAAATTTTATTTCATATTTCTCACCATAACACAGCTGTCCTTTTAAATGGAATCCTTGTGGTCACTTCTATAACACCAATAGCCATCATTAATTTATTGATGATTAAAGGACAAAATTACGTGAACTTTTAACAAGATTCAGAATAGAATATAATATAGGGTAAGATGAGATAAGATGCCCCCTCCCATCAACTGAATTTTTTTGTCTCTTGACCATAGGCGGCACAAAATCTAATCTCAACACTTTTGATAAATGGCTATGCTATTTTTAATTTTGCCATTTCATATAAATGTCAACATTAGTCAGGCGAAACAGTTTTGAGGTTAATTGATCTAATTTTGTGTCTCTGGAAAACAGTGATCTATGACATTGTATTATGCTGGATATTAAAGGTTTTTGTGTCTATTTGTTTATGAATGAACTGTGGACACATTTTTACATTTACTAAGTAGAAATTATTGTTTTTATTTTAACAAACAAACAAGCATTAAATAAATAAGACCCAGAATTGGCAAAAGTGGCCCGAAGTGTTAGTGTTATTTTTAAATTTAATATGCTACTTATTGTAAGTAATGTTTTTTTTTTTTTCATTAAAACCTGTAGGCTACTTAATTTAAATCATTCAATTTGCATTCACAGCGTTGCTATTATGACATATCTTCAATTAAAATGGGCATTGAATATGTAAATATTCATAGGCCTGTCAATAGGCTAGAATGAATTAACCTTTCAAATGAAATGGTTCATTTTACCCTGTGATGTAATATAAATAATCTAAAGGTCAAAAGCATAAAACGACGTTCGAATATTTAGGTGTATCAAACAAATACAAATATAACGTTATGTGCGTTTCTATCTTATGAAACCTAGCCTTACACTTAGGCTACTCTATGAGTAATAGTGATGTTTTCAGTAAAGTAACTAGATGACCCTCAGGACCAGACTGTCCGATGGGGAACTCTTCTTGTCTGAAGGTTTTTTTTATTTTTATTTTTTATTCCGTGTGAGTTGGCACTCGAATCATTCAGTTAATCACTAGAAATAATGGACAGAAACAACTTTACTGCCATCTAGCGGACAACGAAAAATCCGTTGAGATGGTCCTCACTGCAGAACACAAGCTCCAGGGGGCGTTGTTGGACCCAGATCATAGACTGTATCCAACTCCTCCCACCTTACATACTAAACCCTGGTCCCTAAACCCACCCATCTCCACCCCTTAGACGTGGATCCAACCACGCCCCCTAAGTTGATCCGTTATTAGTTTTCAGTCTGCTGCTTTTTCATACTGCACTTACTACTGGATTTCAGTATTACATTTACATTTAGTCATTTAGCAGACGATTATTTTATTTTATTTTATTTTATTTTATTTTATTTTATTTTATTTTATTTTAACTTTTTTCCCTTTTGAAATAAAGAACATTTAGAGAAAGTTGTTAAATGTCATTACTTTAGCTATATTTTTATAATTCACATGTTTAACTTTGAGTGCATACTAAGTAAAGAAAACAAATAAATTAATAAATGCAATCAAATAAAATACGTATTGTCCGTTGTTGTGGAAGTATTTTGCGGACAATCTGACGTTTACGTCTGACATCACTGATGACGCGTGTAACCGTTCGGCGCTAAATTTCAAATGGTTGTTTGAACAGACGGAATAGTTTGGATCAGTTGTACTGCTTAAAAATCATCAAAAAATCGCAGGTAACTAGAACTCTTATTGTTTGTATTTTATCTGAGGTACGTTTGCGAAGCCACCGTTTATCATTTTAATCTCGTTCGTTTTCAGAAGCGTGCTTAGCGCTAACGTTAGCTAACAAAGGTACAAAAACGCTTTATTGAACCCTGAAACGGAAGCGTTTGCATATATGAGTTTGCTTTAGGTTTATAAACTATGACTTTATATAACATTTATATTGTGGATATGTTTGAAGTCTATTCGTTCTTAAGCAGCTAAATAAACGTTACTTGAATTCGTTTCCATAGCGAGGTCTCCGGAATGTACTAGCTAACTGTACGTTACTGTTTAGCAGACTGTAACTTGGTGAAAACGCTACATGGTGGTGTATGGATATATAACAAGCTAATATTGTTCCATAGTTTCGTTATGAGCGCATTCAGTACCCCGACATCCCGGCCACGGCAGTGGTCCTCGCCGGCATTAGGACACAAAGCCGCGCTGTCGGCCACCAGCACACCTCTGCTGGACAATATCCAGGGAAACGATGATGAACAGGAGAGACGTCAAAGACGCAGATCCAGGGTCATCGACCTTCACGGAGTGAACAACGACTCCATTAACGAGGCCGGTAGCCACAGGTAGGTTAAAACCCCGGTGTTCAGCTGCAACATGAAAATAAGCCGGCACAGAATACAATTTTTTTTTCTTTACCATAGTACTGCAGGCACACCTGCTGCTGTTCCTAAGCTGTCGTCTGCACAGATATCCGAGCATTATTCTACCTGCATCAAGCTTTCCACTGAAAATGTGAGTTGATATTTATGTATTCAATACTTTGCTGTTTTCCTGCTTTGTGGGCATCTGAAATGCAACAGTACTATTACTTGTTGTCGTCTTTTTTTTTTTTTTTACAGAAAATCACCACAAAGAATGCATTTGGCCTGCACCTCATTGATTACATGGCAGACATTCTCCAGCAGAAAGACTCAGAGCTCAACTTCAAGGTAGAAACTCATTGAATTTGTATTGAGCACCAGTTTACATGCATTATCGGAAAAAAATATATGAACCGTGTTGGTGGGTGGATCTAGGTAGCAGCGGGGACCCTGGACGCCAGCACAAAAATCTATGCGGTGAGGGTGGATGCAGTTCACGCTGATGCTTACAGAGTCCTAGGAGGCTTGGGATCTGAGACCAAACCAAAAGAGAGTGAGTATTTGTTTAAGTCATGGGTCTGCTTGAATATTGCGAGAACATAGATGAGATAACAAGATTATTTTTTCTGAATGTTGGATTGGTCGGAGAGGGTTAGGTGGTTGTTGTCTTCCTGGTGGATGAACGGTGACATACTCTGTCCTAGGTCCATGCACAGTATTAATAAATTCTCATCTCATTACAGGTCAAGATGGTGAGGAGGAGGATGTAGCCGAGGGCGGTCAGGGAGAGCAAGTGGCTGCTAAACAGACTAAGAAAAGACCTCAGAAGAAGACAGTGGAGCAGAACCTCAGTAACATCAATCTCTCTGAATCAGAGATGAAGTGTGAGGTGAATAATATGAGTAAAGTCAAGACAAGTCAAAATTATTTGTATGGCACTTTTCACAGTACACATTGTTTCAAAGTAGCTTTATAGAAAACCGTAATATTAAAGGGATAGTTTACCCAAAAATTTAAATTTTGTCATTAATTACTCATCTTCATGTTGTTCTAGACCTGTAAGACCTTTGTTCATCTTTGGAACACAAATTAAGATATTTTTGATGAAATCCGAGAGCTCTCAGACCCTGCATAGACAGCAATACAACTTGAGTGAAGATCCCAAGCATTTTTGAAGGTGACATAATCTAGGAAGACCTTAAACATTCTTTTGCACAGGTGGACCCCATGTTCCAGCGCATGGCTGCTTCCTTTGATGAGAACAGTACAGCAGGAGTGTTCCTCTCAGTGCTGTTCAGTGAAGACAGTCGCTGTGAGCTGCGTTTCCCTTCACATATGACCTTGCTGAAGTCACAGCTGCCTCCTGTGCAGGTGCCCCATCAGCATGTTCCTGCCTCACCATTTATAGGTAAACTGGCTTTGCACATAACACACTGCTCAAAGTCATGGGACAGTTTATTCTTGGGTTTACTAAGTAATATTCTGTATTCATAGCCTAAATGTTTCTGCATGTGTTCTGAGGTATGACCGCACTGAGATGTTTGACAGCAGCAGCTTTTTAATTCCTCTTAATTCTTCCAGGTCATTTAAAGACACTAGAGGACAGACCAATTTGTCCATCCTTAGAAGATTTCTCCTTTACTGGATGGACTCCTGAACAGGTGAGACAGTTTTAATCTTTTTTTTTTTTTTTTTTCTTGGATACTTTTTTTTTTTTTCATGAATTCTTTGATGAAATTCAAAAGAATAGCATTTTTAAAAAAATCTTTTGTAACACTATTGATGTCTTTACTGTCACTTTGGATCAATTTAATGCATCCTTGCTGGAAAAAGTATTAAATTATTATTATTTTTCTTTTTAAATGTACAGTGTGATATTAGGTTTTTTTTTTTTTTTTTTTTTTTTTTTTTAACTGATCTGATTCTCTCATTCGTATTGTCACTATAGACCACAAACCTCAACCAGCTTCTTGAGAATATGAAGCAGGGAGAGCACGCATTCGATGTCAATGCAGACATTGAGCCAGATGAGGATGAGGGTCCAGATTTTGGGGATAATTTTGATGCAGATGTGGATGAAGGCAGACAGGAAAACTCTGAGGAGCTTAAGGAACACAGAGATGCATGTTCAAAGAGTCCTCAGAAAGGAAGGTTAGTGCTTACAAAATGTATTGCACCAAATGTTTGCTAATTGTTGCATTGCAAACGGACTGTTTCACACTGTTCACAATGAGTGAATAGTTACAGTTTGATATTGTGCATTTTCACTTATTTAGACATCAAACCTAAGCTCAACCTTACTTTAGCTGCCATATTTCATGTTGTATTTTTGGTCTCTGTCTTTTCAGATTAACCCATTTAATTTGCATAAAAATGTCTTCTGTGCTGTTTTGTTATGCCTATTCACTGTAAGGTTTATTTGTGTCATTAACAGAGGCGTTGTTCCTATTGGCGAGGTGGATATTGCCACCATGTGTCTGCAGTTGTCTGATCAGCCCAGAGAGTACTCGTACTTCAGTCCCAGGACCATGGCCACCTGGGTCGGACCTGGCTACTGGCTCTTCAAACCTGGACATAAGCGTAAGTCACAGATTAACCTAGGAGTGTTTAACTACAAAAAATACCTAGTGGATTTGATCACTTTAATTTCTTGGTTTCTTTGAGCCATTTTTCACTCAATTTCTAATTTATCCTGTCTAGAGGATCACAAACCAGACAAAGAACCTCGGAAACGAGCTCCAAAGAATCCTCTCGTAATTGACTTTAAGGGAGATATCAACTTTCATAATTACTTTCGGACAACTAGAGTAAGTTTGCATTTGCTAATTCTCATATTATGTCTTTTTATGACTACCAAAATGGACGAAAGTTTTATAACAGCAATTCATACTATGCATTTGAATCCCCTCGAACAAAAGCTTGTAAAAGTAAGCAGCAGATTACTTGGCGACAAACTGACAATGATATGCTTATTTCCAGGCAGCAACAACTATTAGTAAATCAGCTTTGAACACCAGCAATAAGAAAACCACACTTCCAGCAGACTTCCAGTATCCACCCAGTAATCTGTCACAGCTCAGCCTCAAACCCTCTAACACAGTAAGTGTTTGAATGTTTAATATTCCTGTCTGCACTTCTGTGTACCCTACAGAATATTGGTTGTGGCACATCTAAAACAACATTAGAAGAATGCTGTACAGGAGATTGACTGCCAGATTAGTTTTTGTTCATCTTATAAATATGACTGATTATTTTCTCACTCCAGCTCAGCGCAGAAGGAAAGAAAAGATTATCAGGAGAGCTGGGTGAGGACATAGGAGAGTATGACTACAACAACGCTAATGACACAGCCAACTTCTGTCCTGGTCTTCAGGTACACCACACACTACTGTTAAATGTCATAGGTAGTCATGAAGATGGTCTGTTAAACGGTTAGTGGTTTCTGGTAACAGGAAGAGGATAGTGAGGATGCTGAAGGCTTTGGAGGATCCTATGACTCCCAAACAGACAGACCAACCCCTTTCTCTCTGGACACCGATGACATCTCTACATACGGAGAGGACTGTCTTGTCCCTGAGCCTCATAAGGTAAGATGAGAGTAGAGATGGTGGGCTACTTCACTACACTACATTATTTGCTTTTATTTAAAATGTTTTGGGTGGATGAGTCATGAATTAAGACTGATTTATACTTCTGCGTCAGACTTATGCAATAGCCTCTATGCCATAGGCTGTTTGTCAGTTTTCATTTATACTTCTGCGTCGTTGTCCGTGTCGATGTGCAGTACACATGCAAACCTCTAGAAGAAGAAGCAGCTTGTCGAGAAGCATCAGCCGTGACTGTGGCAAATAAATATATCAAAGAACAGATCATTTATTTAAAACTACAAAAAAATGACGACAGTGGAACAGAAGGTGGCATTCTTTCAGTCTCCACAAGGACTTGTACCATGGCAGAGCAACAGTTTGTGGTGGACAACAAAGTGATGTAATGCTATGTTTTATAATAAATAAGACACTTGTTCTTTGCTTTGTTTTATTTTAAATAAGGTGTAACATTAAAATATCTTAAAGTGCAAAAAACACACAAAACTCAAATACAGACGCACAGTGACATTTTTGGAGAGGTGCGTGTCAGGCTACACCGTAGCCTGCACGTACTACGCACAACCTACGCCATAGATTAAACGCAGAAGTATAAATCAGCCTTTAATTGTATTTGCTATTTGCTCTAGGTAAACACTATTGAGATCAACTATGCCAAGACAGCCAAAAAGATGGACATGAAGAAGCTGAAGACCACTATGTGGGGTCTCCTAACAGAGAGTCCTGAAAAACCAGCAAAGGTTTGTAATTGTAACTTTCTGGGTTTATTGAAGCTCTTTTCTATTTTTATTTTTCAGTGTGTTTAAGTTTAGAACTTTATTTTATTTTTTAAATTACTTACTTAAAATACCATTTCACAGGTGGACAGTGAGGAAACAACAGAAGTACCTGGAGAAAAATCATTCAGCCAGTCTGTCAGGAATCTTGTACAAAGGTAGTTTTTTTTATTTTTTTAAACTTGGTGCTATGCATCTTTTCACTGTTCTGACTCATGAAAGAAGTACTTAGGATTGATATTTTTCTTGCATGTACTATACATATATTCTTTTCTCTTTTTCCCCTAGGCTTCCCTCAACCATGGCTACCAATCTCTCAGTACCATTGGCGTTTGTGGCCCTTCTGCACTTGGCTAATGAGAAAGTGGGTACTCTGTTATATAGAATGATTTCAAAAACTAATGTAGATGGAGGTCTGTTGTTAATTTAATAATACAATGTTGTCTTTTGTTTATAGATCTGTGTCTTGCATTAGTATGCATTGAATGTTTTGTAGCTTACATGAGGAAACATGTTTCTCCATGTTTGTGACCTCCTGAATTATCACAACATTTGACTGCTGTAAATCTAAAAGCTCTTATTTTCATCAACAGAACTTGGAGCTGCACAAGATTGACAGCATGACTGATATCGTCATTAAACAAGGCCACTGAAAACTGATACAGATCTTTTATTAAAAGTCTTTAATTGTATCAAAATGTAAATGCTGTTTCCTATGTTCTTTGTCATGTAAAATACCTATGTGTGGTCAAAACAGAATAGTCAAGAGAAGGATGATGTCAGCATCATGTTAAAAAATGTTGTACAGGGAACTACCACAGAATTAGTTTGTTTTTTGTGAAATTGAAAGCTCAAAAACATGTACCAGGAAAAAAAACAACATGGAATGCAGTGCATGAATAATATGATTGCTTTTAAGATTTAACTTTTTTGAACATTTGTTTTTTTTTTACAGTAATAGTAAATATGAAGTTACTGTTGTCAGTGTCCATTTAAAAAAAAATGTTTTATTTAAATTGTAAAACTTCATTTTATGACTTGGTTTCTTTTCGATGTATGTTCTACATCTGATTTTGAAAAATAAAACTTATCAAAATATTGGATAGTTTATCTGTTTTTGTTTTTGTTTAGTATGATGACATTTTGGAACGTTATACTACTCGACATGAATGCATGTAATGCTTGAGGCATTTAGTTGGAGCCAATTGTTAAACTCGCGGAAGAAAAGAGCTGTTTCCTTCACAGGAGTCTAATCTGTTTGCCCTAAAAATGTTAAGACTACTTAAAAGTCTGTCTGGCCTTATGAGAACATTCCTGGAGTGCAGAAATGTGGCTGGCTAATCTACTGGTGTTTATGCGTCATGAGTCCAGCGCCCTCTTGAGGATGTTATAGGAAGCGGCTATAGAGGTGGACCAAAGTCAACTCGTTCTCTCGCTGGAGGAAAAGACTGAATTCGAGACCAGGAAGTGTTGACGAGTTTACATCTGACGGTCATTCGAAGAAACAGTTAGAAACATTTGAACTTCAAAGTATAAAAGTGCAATTGTTCTTTTTACGTGGAATAAGTTAAATCAACAAACAGTGAAACCATGGGGTTGGCTGATCAAAACAGGACAGTAAGTTACGAAATACAATAGTCAGCAGGTGCTTGTTGCATCGCTTATTGAATTTCAAATGAACTAACCCACTGTGTAAACTCGGTTTCTGTCTGTGCCCATATAAATATTATTATTTTTAGAGGTAGAAAGGTTTACGCTAGAGCAGTTTGATATTTTTAAAGTTTTGTTTTACCGGTTGATGTGGGTTGACGCACTCACAGGACGAAGCTTGTTTTTCAAGTTTGACTTATTTCTACGTTCCTGTTGTGAGATAACGTCGATAATTTGGTTGAGGTTGCTAAAACAAATATGCCGTTTAGATAATACTTTTATTCTTAAGCTTTATCCAGTTTGCACTGCAAAATTTCTTGTGCAGATTTGTTTGCACAGATAGATTGAATTTACCCAGAGCTGTGAAGCATAACCGTTTTACTAGACACAACCAACTGTTGAGCTCAACACTTATTAAATGGTTACTTAATTGAAATATGTTTTAACTAGAGTTTACAAATATGCTGATCACATCACACGTCGCCTTTGACTGTTGAAGTGAACCATAAGTGTTAGATCCGCATGCTGGGTTGCTTAAGATAAAATTGACCAACAGTAGACCTTTTTTTCTGTAGATTTCAACACTACTACAATATAAGACATCCTCTGCAATTTTTTGTAGTTTAAATATCGTTCTTTGACAGTATTGTGAAGAACTGGTGGTTTGAAATTGTGATGTTTGATCTTGAATATATTTGGCTGCTGGTAGCCTATTAGAGGGTCTTTAAAGAAGATGGATAAATAGATGGATACATTTTTACTTTCTATTATGTTGTTGTCATCACATTATAGTAATAGATATCACATGGCCCCATTTTGCCACAAGAATGGTACTTCAGGCCATCAGTATCCAATGTTACCTAATAGCTTTCTGCCATTCTGAAGGCCTTGTGACACCAACACACTCAGCCAGTGACTAGAATAGAGAAGGTAGGACAGTTAGTGACGCAGCACTGCTTTTGGTTTCCTGGTGACACATTTTGTTTATGAAGCTTCAGCAGTTCAAGAGGACTTAAAGGTGTTTAATGTGGCTAAACATTGGGGAAAAGTACTGAAAAAATGGCAAAATGAACAATGGAAAAGGTGGTTATTATGGGGTCTTGCCCTGCGTTTACCAGTGTTACTGTATTTTATTAGTGTTTCGAGGTGTGAATGTGGTAAAGCTGTCATGTTGCATCGCTTTTGTCAATATCACACGTGATCTCACATCTAAAGTGCACAGTTCACTTTTCATATAATGCATTGCAATTTGAGATTAATTTTTATTGAATATAGAAATGGGCAGCACTGTATAACAGCCCTTTCTGTATGTTATTAAATTCCTTGAATCACTAATTTTCTTATTTTAGAATGATTAAATGTAGCTCTCCATATATCCATATGCATTTAAAAATCGTACAAAGACAAGTTTTTGATGTTATCGCGCACAGTGCACGCCAGTGCTTTACAAAGAGATTTGATCTCATCATAATCCAGTCTGTCTGGAATGACATGAAGACATAGAACAAACTGAGACATACTAAATCCTGAAGTACTGTGACAGTGTCTCCAAGATGCTTCAAGAGGACCTACTTGCAAAGCTACCTGAAAAACTATGCGCAAGTGCACCTGGAGCAAAAGCTGCTTTAAACGCAAAGTATGGTCACACCAAATGTTGATTTAATTTAGTTTATGGAAGTTAACTATTTTTGACAGCATCCTCATTTTCCAGCATTTTTACACAAGTGTCTAAAACTTTTAACAGTACTGTAGCTTTGCAGGAAGGTTTCTTGAAGCATCTTGAAGACGTTGCCACAGTTCTTCTGGATTTAGTCTGTCTCAGTTTGTTCTGTTTCTTCATGTCATTCCTGACAGACTGGATGATGATGAGATCAGATCTCTGTGTGGAGCACTAGCTGTTGTCAGATTCCTTGTGCAAACAAGAACTCACTTGATTATTACAATAAATGGTGAAATGAAATGAATGTTTGGAAATGTAAACTGATATTTCCTACAGACACACTACAGCAAAAGATAGAAATAAGGAACTTAAAACCCGGTGGGTTTGCTGCCAGAAAGCTCTTTTTTTTTTTTTTTTTTTTCATCAGACCATAGAAGCCAGTCCCATTTGAAGTTCCAGTCCTGTGAACTGATTCAACTGAATATGCTGGGGTTTGTTTTTGGATGAGCCAGGAGTTTTTTTTTTTCTTTTTTCTTTTTTCTTTTTTCTTTAAACCCATTTGAACAATGTGGTGATGTAGGGGCTGTTTGATATATATATATATATATATATATATATATATATATATATATATATATATATATATATATATATATATATATATATATAGTACAGACCAAAAGTTTGGAAACATTACTATTTTTTTATGTTTTTGAAATAAGTCTCTTCTGCTCATCAAGCCTGCATTTATTTGATCAAAAATACAGAAAAAAATGTAATATTGTGATATATTATTACAATTTAAAATAATTGTTTTTAAATTTATTATACTTTACATTATCATTTATTTCTGTGATGCAAAGCTGAATTTTTTTAGGATCATTATCACATGATCCTTTAGAAATCATTCTAATATGATGATTCATTATCAAAGTTGGAAAAAGTTCTGCTGCTTAATATTTTTTCAGAACATGTGATACTTTTTTAGGATACTTTGATGAATAAAAAGTAAAAAAAAATTTTTTAATAAATAAAAAAAAGAAGCAATGTTTTTAAAATATAAATATTTTGTAATAACAATATACACTACTGGTCAGTAATTTGGGGTCAGTAATTTTTTCTTTCTTTTTTTTAAAAATAAAATCAATACTTCTATTCAGCAAGGATGTGTTAAATTGATAAAAAGTGATAGTAAAGAAAATATATTATTAGAATATATATTATTAGAATTTATTTTTTCATTTTGAATAAATGCAGTTCTTTTTAACCTTTTATTCATCAAATATATTAGACAGCAGAACTGTTTCCAACATTCATAATAAATCAGAATATTAGAATGATTTCTAAATGATCATGTGATAGACTGGATGTTACATGTGACACTGAAGCCTGGAGTAATGATGCTGAAAATTCAGCTTTGCATCACAGGAATAAATTATTTTTTCAAAGTATATTCAAATAGAAAACTATTATTTTAAAAGTTGTAATAATATTTCACAATATTACTGTTTTTTTCTGTATTTTTGATCAAATAAATGCAGGCTTGATGAGCAGAAGAAACTTCTTTCAAAAACATTAAAAATAGTAATGTTTCCAAACTTTTGCTCTGTACTGTATATGTGTTGTAAATATATATATATATATATATATATATATATTAGGCTTTCTGACTCCAAGAATATCTGCAATTCTCCAGCTGTGATCCTTGGTCTTTGGCCACTCAAACTCCCCTCCTCAGCATGCATTAGGACGATATAGACACGCATCCTCTTCCAAGCAGATTTGTTTATTGGAACTTCTTAATTATTGCACAGATGGTGGAAATGGGGATTTTCAATACTTTAGCTATTTTCTTACAGCCACTTTCTATTTTGTGAAGCTCAACAATCTTGTTCTGCACATCAGAACTATATTCTTTGGTTTAACTCCTTGTGATGGATGATTAAGGGAATTCATGTTCATAATCACCCTGGTGTGCTAAACAATTTAAATATGAATAGGAATATACTTCAGAGATATTTTATATTATTTCTAGGGGTGCCAATAATGGTATTCAACATGCATTGGAGAAAAACATTTATTTCATAATGTGAGTTCCCCCACTTTCATTTTTCTTTTTTCACTTTAATGAAAGTTCAGAATTTTGTGAATTTTTTTTAATTGAAAGATCAAACAGATAAATGATGCAGATTTATTTTCACAGCCACCTTTGCTCATATTTACCAAGGCTGCCAATATTAGTGGGCTGCACTGTAAACTTAGGTTAATGGGCTTTTGCCCAAAATAACTTTTTACAAACTTTCTAGATTTTCATAACTATGTATGTTTGAAGCTATTTTGATCATGTTTTGGTTTCCTCAGGAGCCAAGAGAAGGAGAGTCTTCTAAGGATGTGGATAAAGTTAAAACTTTGCAGTCTCAAGTGGATGGGGTCAAGGATATTATGACCCAGAATGTAGATCGGATCTTGGCCCGTGGTGAAAGACTGGATGATCTGATGGGCAAATCTGAAGACCTGCAAGCTGGGGTGTGTCTTTCAGTGCAAACCTTTGATTCTAATCACATATTACAGCTGTAATCCCAGCACACCTTTTTACAACGTACATTACCATTCGTAATTTTAGGGTTGGTAAGATTTTTCCGTATTTTTGAAAAAATATTCTGTCTGCCTCTATGTTCATTCGTTGATAAAGTAATGTGAAATAATATTCCAATTTAACATAACTGTTTTCTATTTGAATATATTTTATAATGTAAATAATTATTTAATGGCAAGGCTAAATTTCCAGTAGGCATTACTCCAATCTTTAGTGTCACATGATCCTTCGGAAATCATTCTAATATGCTGATGTGGTGCTCAAGAAACATTACTTATTAGCTGTGCTTCAATTTATAATAAATGGAAAGTAAAAAAAAAAAAAAGCATTTGTTTGAAATAGAACATTAAAAAACTACCTTTACTGCAGCGTTTCTCAATTCCAGTCCTCGCGCCCCCCTGCTCTGCACATTTTGTATGTTTCTCTTATGCTTCAGATGTTTGTTCTATTCGAACATAAGTGCCCTTCGAAGTGGACATTACAGGATATTTTCCCCATGATTCCAGTTCGAAGTGAACGTATATGTTCCATTCAAAGTGCACTGAAGTGTGCGAGACGTCAATTTAAATTGTATTTATTTACAGAGGTATATGATGTCACACTTGCCCGTGTGTGAAGACGTTGCGCAGTGCAAATCCGTGAATGAATGTTCCAAAGTGAATTAAACTTCAACAGATTTCCCCTGCTCAGGGAGTAGGGAGCAATGAACACCGTGTAGGGACCATATCAATCGGAACACAGTTCATGCTCACTTCTAACAAGCTGATTATCTGAATCAGGTGTGCTAACAAAGAGAGACATGCAAAATATGCAGAGCTGGGGGACGCGAGGACTGAAATTGAGAACCACTGCTTTACTGTCTGTTTTGATCAATTGAATGCATCCTTGCTGAATCTTATTTTCCCCACACTTCTGACTGATAGGCTAATGTATGCAGCTATAGCCCCACACTAGTTGACATTGTACTGTTTTTTTTCTGCTTCTTAGGCCCAGAACTTCAAGCACACCTCTCAGAAGGTTGCTCGCGCTTACTGGTGGAAGAACGTGAAGCTGATTGTGCTTATTGTTGTGATAGTCCTTATCATTGTACTGATTGTAATATTCCTTGCTACTGGTGTGATCCCGACCGGTTCCCCCGCACCCAAACCTCCTACTCCATAGGATTTCTATTAGTTACAAGCACTCTCACATACACATACAGATATATGCGACCATGTCCACACACCAGTACAGGTCATAACTTCAGGAACACACACACATACCTTTCATTTGCACATTTAGCTCATATACCTTCATAACTCATGGTCTCACACCACCTTCAAATGAGTAGCTTCCATAATGACAGCTCTGAAACCTTGAAGTGGAGGATTTTAAATAGACTATAGATGCAATGCTGTCTGTTTTCATTACTTCTCCCCTCCTGAAAGATCATCCTAGTGGCCACTTCAGCTGTCTTTATGGTTCTCTAAAGCCTGATAAAATGCCATAGTTGTATACAAACACTTGCACTATTATTCATAATGAAGGCACCCTTTTAATAGTCATATACTGGCATTGATTCGGCAAAGGTAATGGGTGAAAGTTCTATCTTTTGAATTATGAAGTATATTTAAGACTGTTAGATTCGATTACATAAGATGTTCTTCAAGTGTCTCTATTTTGTATTTGATGGGTCACTGTCTTTGTGCTTTTGCCCACAATTATGTTATTTGTAAAAGGTCAAAAAAAAAAAAATGTGTTCTTATAACTGTTGCATTACCCAAAACACCATTTCATTATGGAAATGTTAAAATTGTAAGAAGTTTAGGGTAATTTTACTGTATTAAATATTTACTGAAAATTGGCAATGCCCCCAACTTCAAAACAGAGAAACTGATTTTAACATTTAACATTAACATGAATTAACATTAGTTAACAATTAACAAGGTCATCTAGATAGGAATGATGGATATTTTCTGTATCCCCAAATGACTGCATTGAATTTGACATGCAGTGTTACACTTGCACTGTGCCACATGGAGTCAGTACTGTAATCAGAATATGAGTGTACTGGATCAAAAGTTTGGCCTTGCACTGCAGGATCTTAATGAAACCCAAGACATGTAACTTTTTCCTATTTTGAGAAAGGAGGAATGTTTTAAAGCCTGTACTGTAATTTTCAGTTTGCAGTTTTTGTTTAAAAATGCTAAAACTTTTTACATATCTCAATTCAGCCAATGAAAATCGCTTCTCTGAATGTTCTTGTTTTCTGTGTAGCTTTATGCACTTTGCTTCGGAGAGGTCAAGGCACTGGATGTCTAAGTGTAGTCAGAATTACTTGACTGTGTTGAATGTTTGTAAACATTATTATGCTGTATCTCCTGTTGCTTCCATTAACATCTTACTGTCTATAAAACTAGGATGGTTTTTAAGCATTTTTATATGTTATTCTCCCTCATTATTATAAACAAACCTTTTTGATCAAGACATTGAATAATTTTTTTAATCATCTACTACAAGTAATAATTTAAAAACCCTGTAAGTGCATTGGATTTGAATCTTATTAGCATAAATATCTGGGAAATGTGATATTTTGTAAATAAAATGTTGATCTCTCAGCAAAAGTGAGTATGAAATGTTTTTTTTTTATTTATTTATTCCTCTTATCTTAGTAAATAAAATAAAAAAAATAGCATGCATTTTGTATGATCCCTCTTACTTTGGTAAAATAATTAACATTTTGCAGATTTTTCAAGGTGTATATGTACATTTTTGACTGCAGCTGTAGCTCTACTTTTAAACAAAATGGTTAAAGAAGAGCAAATACAGCCAGACCTGAACACAAACCATTTTATTACCCCAGCATTTTCCCAAGCTGTGATTTATCTTGTTTTGCTTACACCATCTGCAACAAAGTTTTCCCCTCAGATTTATGCAGTAAGTTTTAGCATAATTTGCGAATCGGTTCAACTGATTCTTTAAAAGACTCGATTCACAAAACAATGATTAACATTATGTTTTCGCCAATAGGACACCGCCCTTTTGTGCCAGTTTGATTTGATTTTTGTGAATATTTTACCAATACTGCCGTGCGCTCACCTTAAAGTACACATTCTGGTACTACATGGCCAAAAACAAAATCATAAAATTACAGATAGCCATACATGACATGCACTTTCACGCGGCTGCGCATTGCGGGTTACACGCCCAGTATATAAGAGGCGCTTCCTCACGGCAGAGTAAAGTAGAAGATTGTTGTCTACGTCGCGCGTGAAGTTTTAAGATATCGACCTTGTGTTATTTTCTCTTATTAGCTGCTGGTGTCTCTTTCAGATGCGGCGACAGTTTATGGTGTATTAACAACGACAGATTAAACAATGGTAAGTTGTTTTGTCTTTGAAGCTTTACGTTCTGTTGGTTTCGTTTTGAGCTGGAGATACCATTAGTTATTAAAATGTAAAATATGGCCACGTGACGGCTGAAGAACTTTTAAAAGCAAGCTGTTTAGAAGCAGCTTTGTTAGGTAAATGCTGTCGACTCGATGTAAACACTGCAAACAGTTGCTTTAAATGCTGTGGTCGAAGCAGGTTTAGTTTCTTTCATCTACATACCAACTGTCACTGCATTATGAAAGTGAAATTATACACTGGCTTTGGATATGATAAGGGCCTAGTTGATTAGCATTGATTGCTCAAGTCAGATAACATTTAGGTTTTAAGTTGTCTGAATTTATTTATTTATTTTTAACATTGCTACTTTTCCCCCATGTTAAAAGTCATTTGAATGTCATTCAGAAGGTATTTAACCCTTATTGGTGTTGGCTTGAAATGACAACATTACACTTAGTGTTTAGTTGAAACACATATGAGAGGGGATTTCAAGGAAATTCCATATTCATCATAGCAGTCGAAATGAGAAAGGAAGGAAGGGAAGGGATCCAAAGAAAGGATGTAAAAAGAGACGTGTATCCTGTAGTCCTGTTCATATGCAAAGAGTGATGAAAAACGGTTTATCAACATGCTCTTCTGTAATAAGTTTTTGTTTGATCCTTTGTGCTTGTATGTATTTATTTACTCATGCACATTTTACTAAAATCTTGTTTCCTCAAACTTGTTTACTTAAATCCATAACACTCATTTTGCTTTAGCATCCAGATATTTACATTTGTATTTATACACTTACATTTATTTATGTATACAGTGTGTGTGGCCCATTTTATGGTTTATTTTACAACAGTCTTGTTTTCTGAAGATGTTTTTTTTTCTATTAATAAGACTAGCTATATCTCTGGTTTTGCTTTAGCATCCATATATGGTTATTAGTGCTGTCAAATGATTAATCGCATCCAAAATAAGTTTTTGTTTACGTAATACTGTGTATATTTATTATGTATATATAAATACAAACACATGCATGTATATACTTTTGAAAAATGTTGTTTATATATTAAATATATTTATATATAATATAAAATATAAGATTATGAAATATAAATGTATAAACATGTAAATATTTGATTACAAATGTAATCAAATATTGAAAAGTATAAATTGGTCTATTATTAGATGATAAATGTCTCTTTAAAATTCATGCTGTGAATATTTAAAAATGTATGCTCACTGTGCTACTATAAAGTTTAAATTCATTCAAAGCCTTCAGTGTCAACAGAACAATATATGGGTTTCTCCTTACTTGTAAAACATAACCAGCTTATTTATTTTGATAGTGTAGACACAATTATATTATAATATTAGTTGCATTTTACACAATTTGCATTTAGCATTGTTTTTTTGTATCCCTGCTGTTCCTGTTAAAACTTGTGACCCATTTTTGAGAACCACTGTTCTATTGTATACGGCTCTTACGTGAAATGGCATGAATAATAAGTGGTATTTCCTGTAAAATGAATAATTTCATTGATCTTTGTGTGACACTTTCCCATCTATTATGGGCCACTCATCAAGTAAACCTTGACCTCAAGTCACTTGCATCCTTTTGAGCACAAAGAGAGGCATTAACATTCTGACTCAGCTGATATGTGTCAGATGTTGTAGATTGCTAATATCAGGGAGCTCACAGTCTCTAAATGGATCTCATGGATTTCGTGGATCTCAGCCATGTTGTTTTCACAAAGGCCTCATTGTGGATTTTGATGCAATGGCTTGTAGAAACGCACATTTTCTCTGTCTCCCCCTGCGCTGTTCCATCTTAAACTGTGAGAGAGCAGAGGCTCTGTTCCAGAATTCCATTCCCAGTGCTGGTTGTCAACTGGGAGGTGTCCAGGAAGTCTTCATAAGCACTTTTTGTGTTTAATCAGTCATTGATTGCTTTTCTCTTCTATTAAACATCTCATAGGACAATTTAGTCTCTCATAGGGAAAATTATTGATGATAATGTATGTATTGTAAAGGATGTTTGCTATAGTCATTCTGTGTTTCCCAGTAAATCTATTTCATCTGTCTCCAGGAGAATGGGCAAAGCCGCCTCCGTCAGGCCCAGGACGATGTGGAGGAAATCAAAGTTATCATGCTGGATAACATGAACAAGGCTGACGAGCGTGCGGGCAAACTCGGGGAGCTTGAGGACCGAGCTGATAAACTACTTGAACATGTTAGTTTATATTATCATCTTGATAGTTTATATTATTATTTAATAAATATAATTTAATGTATGCCTTTAAAACTGCTTGACAAAAAGCATGCCCAATTAATAATGCATTCTATGTTTCTATGATCTTATTTTATGGTTTGTTGAGGAATCTTATGACCATAAACTAGGTTTCAAGTGTTTCTAGGGAAAACAAGGGCATGTCAGATTGGAGTCCATTAATAGTGTCTTGGTGGGGTATACGAAAAAAAAAAAAAAGAGTACAATTTGCATTCCTGAGTTTAGTTTACCATGTTAATTTTAGAACGCCATTTCCTTTTGTTATGAAATGAAAAAAACTTGTGTAATAGTGTAGCAGGCTGTTTGTGCAGTACATTCCCTGCGGTCAGGCAACAAGTTCCCTGTTGCTGTTGGGGTTTTTTTTATTATATAAACATACTAAAAATCCCATTGGAAGTCTTGGTTGGTCAAGTCACATTTGTTTATACTGTATAGAGCTTTATTCAATACATACTGTTTCAAAGCAGCTTCATAAAAATGAATAAAAACAATAATAAAAGGGGAAATAGTGTAACTTGTAAAATGTATCAGTTATGAAGCAACAGCTCTACAGAGCTATTCATCTCAGTTTAGTTTAATTGTTGAATAACTCTCAGTATCACAAGTTAAATATAAAATTATGAAATGAGTTCAATTCAGAATGCAATGTCATTATTCAGCTCAGTTCAGTTCAATGTTGATGTTGCAAAGTTTGTGTCATCCAGTTAAATTCAGATCAAATGTGTTTACTTTAACTGAGCAAGCTAAAGGCAATATTTGCAAGAAACCAATGCTTATCACGTGACACCTTTGCAGAGAAAAAAATCCCCCAGGAAGCCAGGCTCAGTCGGAGGGCCAGTTCTCCTGTGGCCTAAATGAACAAGCACAGTGTGATTTATGATTTACGTTGTGTGGTTGGTGTCAGTTACTGGTTCAAACAAAGATTAAAATTACAGTAAGAAAACAAAACCTGTACAAAAGGACAAAGCCTTGCATGTTTTTTCACTCTTATTTTTCAGATGAGTAGTCTTTGTAACAGTCAAAAATGAAGTCAGTTCAATTCTGAAAAAACTCCACTTGTGTCATCAAGAATCTCTCTCTCTCTTAAAATATATATTTTTAATGATTGTACTTATTTCTTTTCAGAGCGAAAAATTCTCAAAGACCTCGACTAAGGTGAAACAGAAGAAGCGTTGGGAAAATATTAAGTACAAAGTGATAGTAGCAGCAGTTGTAGCTGCTGTGGTGCTTGGCATTATTGTGGCTGTGGCTATAGCTGCGAGCGGTGGCAGTGGCGGTGAGGACAGTAAAAACACACCCGAAAACACATCAGCAACAAAAGCCCCATGAAATGGCTAGAAGATAAGCTGGCAGAGAAGGTGAATGAACATAAGTTGTGTCTGAAATTCCTCATAATACCACCTTGAAAGTCTTTATTCAAGTTCTTTTGTAAAAGTAAAGACAAGGAACGTTTTATAGATCGGTGAATATACAAGCTGAATCTGTGATGCTACTTTCTATCAAGATGATGCTAAAAAATAATGTGGTGGGTGATACAAATGGTACCATGGTCTCACTATAATTTCTTTTTTTAATTTTTCAGTGGTAACACACATAGTATGTGGTATTACACAGTTTACATGCATTCTTGTTGGACTAAACATATTTTTAGCCATATATAAATATATACATGATAAATCAGTGACAAATGCGGGTTAAAGTGTAGCAGGGAAAATATTTTAGACTGTGTCGACTTTGTCAGGGAGTAGAGCATTGTTTTTTTTAATCTTGTTCTTCAAAGAAAAACTTTCTTGATTTTGTTTTTCATCAGTGAAAGGCTTGTGTCATGATCTCGACATTTTTCTGTGTGTTTGGCTTTTCTCATATTAGTTACAATATAATGTAATATAATTATTACAGCCTTGGTACCCACAGCAGTGCACGTTTTGGATGTCTCCCTTGTATGACAGACCCATTTCAACAAAAGAGCTGATGAGTTTAATCAGATGTGTTTGATTGTGGAAACATATAAAATGTGCATTACTGGGAGTAATCCCAATAATTTGGGGCACACATTCTGGGACTATGGCACATTTTTGCTAAAACGTATCTATAGGTTTTGAAATGTATTATTATTAGTAGTATTACCATAACAACCATAGAAATTGAGGAGGGCATATTCCCTCAGAATTCATGTTTGTCAGGGGATTATTTCTGTGAATATTTTAAAATATCCACTTCTTAAAATGTGACATTTTGGTCCCCCATAATCTTGAACAATTCCATCTTTAGTCATTACAATGTCAAAGCAGATAAATACTGTAAAAATAGTCATACATTGAGAATTTGCTGCTAAAACAGCTCTTTATGTATGTGTGTGTGTATATGAATAAATGTTCCTTATGTAAACATACTGTATCTGACATTTCTTTCTTCAGTGTCTTATATATATTTTTTCTGGATTATATTTGTTTCTTTCATAATGCTTGTTGGGTTTTTAAAATGACTTGGTGATTTCACAGTGACATGTCATTCAAGATCTTATGCAAGAGTCAAAATAGGAAGCAATTTATGAGTACAATTTAATGAAATTAAAAGTGCTGTATGTAGGATTAACACCGAGTGGTTGAACTAGGCATTGCAGTCCAAATTCAAAATATTGGAGAAAGTTTTTTTCACCTGGCCCCTCCTCAGACTTGACGCACAGGAAGGTTGCCATATTGACGACACAAACAAGAACAAACGCACTTGACCATGAATGAAATGAAATACCCGGGGTGCCGAAATACAGTTGGATAAACTGGCAGTGGGCGGGTTTCACAAACCAAAACAGAGACCGACATTCTAGCCGGAACGCACATTTTCAAAGAAGAATAACTAACTGTAGCATTGTTTTTCAGATAAACAAGTATGTTAACTTAGCATGTGCAAACATATTTTCGTATTTTTATGCTTTAGTAGAGTCAAAAACTTACATACAGCACCTTTAAGCTGATTATGATTTTAACGATCATAATAAATGATCGATTTAACACCGTGACTCGAGTTAGAAGCACTGAGATCAGTGGTTAGAAGGCAAAATGCCACCTGGTGGAATTTTGTTGAAGAGCCCTGTTGTAAAAATGGGAATGGACAGCAGAGAAAAAAAAGTAAATACAGCAAGTAAATACACATGTAAAAATAAATAAAGACATCAATGTTACATGACCACGGTTTAGAATTACAGGTCTACTTTTAGCAACGTGACTTAAATGTTAATTATGTAGAACATCATAAGAAATGTATAATGGATTTTATATAATAAGTATTCTTCTTATCTCTATTTCTAATAGCCAATGTGATTCAGAATAAAAATATAGCTGCAAGCAGCGATGGCGGGCTCAAGCCATCAGCGCAAATGCCACCCCGGTGGCATCAGGTAAACTGTGCCCAACGGGCACATGCATTAACAGTAACCCTCTGGCACTCAGGTTTTAAGGAATACGGCAATTAACAGGTTAATCCGAAGCATCACGACTTTGAAATCACATACACTGAACAATATTCATTAAGAAAGTGAAATTAAATGATTAATGAACTATTTATTCGAACCCTTGCTATTTTCTATTTTAATAAAAGTCTTGGCTGTGGAACATCTGTAATAGAGTAGCTGGATGCAAATAAAGTCATGCCTTTTATTTTTTCCCCTGTTTGCTATTTCACATTCCTGTCACTGAAGCGTTGTGGCCTAAGACACAGAAGGTAACTGAAACAATGTGGTTTAATTCAAGTTGATTATTATGGGTCCAAGCACATTGGTTTGTGTAGATGATGCAGTTACACAATGAACGTGTCTATTTTGAAGTAAATTATGAGTCCTTATGTGAGTACTATTATATGCACAACATGAAAATAGATAACTAATATAGTGTCCCTTCTACACTTTTTCAGTAATGTGTGATAACTTGAGAAATATGTTTTCAATACAATTAAACTAACAAAGTAATGGTATTTAGGAGATGATAGCTTTTGCATAATTACTATATTGGGCTTTATTAAAGTTTATGAAAAAAGAATGAATGTTTATGCATTTTTTATTTATGCACATAAATGAAATATTTTCAAGTCTTTGAACAGATCTTGAAGTATTTGCTATCCTGTGGCGCCATCGAGTGGAAAACATTAGCATTGTGGCCTTCATTTTTGAACAACATTATGAAAGGGGCCAATATTTTTTGAATGATTATAAATATTCAATGATTAGTTTACTGATAATATACTCACATTAAAATCTAATTTACTGATTCTGTATCTTATTTCATGCTTAATCATGAGTTTAATTTTCAATTTAAATTTTTAAGCAGTGTTGAATGATTACTATGAGTTTCTAAATTATTTTTTTTGTTTTGTTTGTTTTATTTATTTATTTATTTATTTTTTTTTTTCATTTAAAAAAATTAGCCTACTTCAAACATTTTAAGCAGCTTTAACAAAACCTGTTAATATTTATTACAAACCACTGTAACTGTCTATAATCTAAAAAACAAATTTATTATGAAAATAAAAGTGTGTACACCAGTTAAATTGGACGATAAAGAAATTGCTAACAATAGTTTAATATTGCATGTTTTAAGTTTATAGGTGTTTGGATGTAGAAATGGACAAATCAAATGTAAAATAATGTCATCGATTTAGTTAAATATAGATACATTTTTGTTAGAGCAAAATAATAATAATAATAATAATAATAATAATAATAATTATAATAAATACATGAATACATACACACATACAAAAAAAAAAAAAAAAAAAAAACAGCCAAGACTAATGATTTTCTGTTTTTTATAGATTAAAATTGAAGACAGAAAGCAGCTGGTAAATGCAGTCACTTTAATATTCAAATCCAGTATCATGATCCACTTCAGATTTATTTCTCAAAAGTTTATATTCACGTGGCTGTTTTTGTTTATATTCGCCAAGCTATTATGTATTTTGAAATAATCTTGTACTTGATTTGTTCGTTCTTGCGACGAAAAGCCAGAATCAGCGTCCCCTAGAGCTCGAGAGATCGATGTTATTCTGCCCTTAGACAGTCTCGCGCTGTCAAGTATTTCTTTTCACAATTAAACAGCTCAAAAACACCTGAATTCAGCTCTTGTTGTGTTCTAATGGGTGGATTGTGTGCATTTGCGGTAATATTTTGTTTTAAAAAGCTCTTAAAACTATAAAAATGCTTTTATTGTGAGCTTGTGAGACTGCACGCGCTGATGCAGCGGTGATTTCTCTCTGGTCTTTCTCACTGTTCTGGCCAGACATCAATTATTAATGAGAGCTGACCCGGTAATAATAACATATGCTGGTTCAGCTTATCAGTGAGAATGAAATGTGTATTTATTTGTCCGTTCTCGCCGAAAAACCATCACCTTGTTCTGGAGCGCAGAGCAATCGATGTGATGTTCAGCCCTTAGACAAAGAAAATCTCACAAGCACTCATAAACACCCATTTTCATCTCTATAATATGTTCTTCTAATTGTTTTGTGTTAATTCGCCGCTGTGTTTTAATGTAAAAGGCTGTAGTTCCTGTATGTAGACTTTTTTTTTTTTTCCCTTCAAGTGTTCAGAAGTCTCGCGCTGTCAGACAGGCTGGAGCAAATATTTCATTTTAACACTCACAAACATCTGAATTTAGCTCTTGGTGTGTTCTATTTGGCGGATTGTGTGCAATCGCTGTAATATTTTATTTTTAAAAGGTCTTAAACAAGAATAAACTCGTTTGTTGTGAGCTCTTTGAGACAGCACGCGCTGTTCGGAGCGGAGATTTATCTCTCGTCTATCTCACTGTTCTCTGGCCATACACCAATTATTAATGAGCCCTGACCCGCTAATAATAAGATATGTTGGTTTATCTTGTCAGTGTGAATCAAATGTATTTATTTGTTTGTATTTTTAACCGATTTAAAAGTGAAACTAAGCGAGACTCCTCCCTCTCAGTCCCGGAATTGCTCCTGTAGAGGCGCAATTTCTCTCAGACAATGAAAGTCTCAGCACACATACACTCCTCACACAGAGCCAAAAATCCATATTCAAATCAAAATAGCCGACTTCCTGTTGGTCGTAGCTAATGACTGTAAATTAGAAAGTTGTCCGTCTTAATAAGAACAATATATGTACCGAGTTTGGTGTCTGTAGCTAAAACTAACCCCCCAACTTTTGACAAAAGGTGGCGCTATAGAGTGCCTCCTCCACACCCTTTTATGACCTTTTGCCAGTGTCTAGCTATCATTAATACTGATATGTGTTCTGAGTTTCATGAAATTCTAAGCATGTTATCTGCCTCAAAATCAGAATATATCATACAGAAAAATATTCCAGTTTGATATGTTGCCATGGCAACACTATATTAGATATCAATATCCCCTCAACAGTTTTTACATGGGCCGTGTTTTGACATTATTCTGATGAAGTTTGAAGCAAATTGAGTAATAATAAGATGCTGAATTCAAAGCATTTTGAAAATGACACACTTCCTGCTGCCAGTTGGTGGCGCTATAACTTTGACTCCTAATAGTCATATATATGCGATCGGCATCATACAACGAACAAACTGATGAAGTTTAATTAAAATCGGGAAATTTATGTGGATGTTATTAGACACTTCCTGTTTCTCATTTCTTGCCATAATTTCAACGCCTCGCCACGAGCAAACCGTTCGAGATATCAAAAATCCCCTGGCAATTTTGCATCCCCAATGTCTTGGGATCATGTTGACCAAGTTTGGTGGCAATCGGGTAAAAAACCTATGACAAGTATATCAAATTCCAGAGCATGCGCTTTTTACATAGCTCTAAATAGCTGACTTCCTGTTGGGCGGAGCCTATGACATGCAATACGAAAGTTGTTCGGCACAATGCGATCTATATGTGTTCTGAGTTTCATATGAATACGTGCAAGTATGTTTGAACTATACATCAACATTTCTGACTGTGTTCCAGGGGGCGCCATAGAGCCCCTGTGCCACGCCCGGGTCTCAGCCTCTGCAGCCTCCTAATGACCACAGATTCAAAGGTGTGTGCAAATTTTCAAGAGTTTTTGAGTATGTTAAGGGCCCCAAAAGCCCCCACAACTTTGACGAAAAATAAGAATACTAAAACCTAAATAGCCAACTTCCTGTTGGGCGGAGCCTATGACATGCAGTACGAAAGTTGTTTGGCTTGATGAGATCTATATGTGTACCGAGTTTCATACGTCTACGTCCAAGTATGTATGATATATGGCCCTCCATATTCCAGGGGGCGCTGTAGAGCCCCTGTGCCACGCCCATGTATCAAGGGGCGGTCACACTAGACTTTGAACGTGCGAAATTTTTTCGGACACCGCTGCGAATGTCTTTGGGGGTGCGAAATTTTTTCGGACACCGCTGTCACAACATGGATTAATGTGCTTGTACTGTGCCTTTTGCGACGGCGTCGAAAGTGTTTTTATTATGTTTTACTCTCTGTCTGTCTCTCTCTCTCTATAAATACATACACACTAAGCAATAAAAAATTATAAAATGTGTCCTCATTCAAATGTACCATCTGTTCCTGTTTCCATTGACACTCCGAACCATGCAGGTTTTTTTTATTTTTTATTTTTATAATCTTTTAAAGATGTATTATGTAAAATAGGATGCTGCGCTATGGCTAAAATTAGCGCTTCCTTAATTTTTGAATTTCTGTACAGAGAGGTCACACAGTGACGTATTGACATTCTACTGATCCCCCGTCTTCACGTGATGCGAATTCGCAGGTCAGAGTTCACCAAACTTGAACTTTGGAACGCAGCGAAATGCGAAATTTTTCGCATGAGCTTGCGTTTCCGGTCTGACGCATTCGCATACGTATGAATGGAAGTCAATGGAACGAAAAGTGCAGTGTGACCGCCCCTTCATTTCCTGTCCGGCCCTAATGGCCGCAGGTTCCAATGTGTGTGCCAATTTTAAAGTGTTTTGTAGTATGTTATTGGCCCCAAAAGCCCCCGAGACTTTGGAAAAAAAAAAAAAATAATAATAATAATAATAATAATAAAAAATAATCCTAAGGAAAACAATAGGGCTCTCGCCCTCCAGGCTTGAGCCCTAATAACACGATCTGGAAACAACACCGTCATCAGTGCGCGCGTGACGCGCATTGTTACTGTTGTTATAGCAACGTCAACTAAACCAAAGTGCGCTTTCAGTTACTACAATGAACGTCTAAGGAGTTTTCCATACAAATTACAAACTTGTATTATGTAGTAATTCCCACCCAAAGAAGAACAAAAATGCCTCACGATGACCCTCGAGTGGAGTGGATTAAAAACTCAGTATGTGTGATGTTTGACTTGCCTGATTCAGGCAGCTTTGAGGAGTTACTCAGTCGCGGCGATGGAGAGGAAGAGCAGAAAATCATACACTTTTTAAACGTAGTCACAGGAGAAGAGGCGCCATCAGTGCTGTTTTTCTTCAAGAATATACGAGAAGAAGAGGTTGAAGTGGAAATTCCTGTTGGTACGTTTTCATGTCATCGCAAATGTTATCTGTTGCTATTCACAATGAACCGTTGCTAACGACTTGGCGTGCCTGAGATCTGAAGTTCAAAAGTCAAATATATCACCTTGCTCACTTATTAATAAGAAGTCTTAAGGAATTTCTAATATGTTAAATAACAAAATGGTACCGATTCATTAATGTTTTTGAAAATAAAATGATTTCCCTGTCTAGAAAATGACTCGGAGAGAACTCCATCTGTTTTGTCTGAAGTTTCCCTCATCTCAAACAGAGAGATAACCCCTGCTGACCGTGAGTGTGCTTCCTAAATGGTTAATGTTATCAATATGATAAATGCAAATTGTTCTTTTTTTCTCTCTCTCTCTCTTTCTTTACAATTGTCCACACACGACTGAGAGAACAGAAATGGTCAAAACAGACAAAGCCAGGACTCCTCAAACGTAGAAGACTCTCAGAGTCAGGATCCTGCAGTTGAGGGCCTGTCAGAGGCAACAAAAGGGAATAAACCACCTCCCAATGTAATTCTCAGTTTATTAATTATATCTACTGTTTATTTTACACATTTATGTACCAGAATGGTAAATAATCAAGATGTGTAGGAGATCTGATTATCTGTGTGTGTATTTTTTAATTATGTTCTGACAAATTTTATTTTTATCGTTTCTATCACAATTGAGGTTCAGGTTGTGTATCACGTAGAGCTTCATGTGGATGTGAACAATATCCCACAGAGGTTTGAAAAATACAATGTCCTCTACTTCCTGAGAAACACCAGTGGTAGGTGGAGTGCTCTCAAAATGTGTGTGTGTTTAACATTTCTTTGCACATTTAACTGATGTGTCTGGTGTTTTACTCTATCCAGAAACTATCACTGAACCTGCAGATATAAACGAGGCTAATAATTTGATGCCCAAACTTATTGAGTTTGGCATGATGAATGACCATCCCTTGATGATGCTTGGAGGGCTTTTCAGCCATGTGCGTGACTAAACATTTCATCCCCATATAAATGGATTATCATTAATTATGCAATGGAAGTGTGTATCTTTATTGAATGCTTTCTTTGCAGGTGTACATCCCTCTTCTCTCGGTGAATCAGCTGAGGCTCACTGATGGTGGCTATCATGGTGTTGCTGGCTCTCAAGAGAGTGACGCAGTTTCTGAGACAACAGGAGATGAGAAACAGCCGCCTGCAGAATCCCGTGGGGCTTTTGAAGTCCGAGATGATCTGCTCCACAGCACACATAAATTCTTGCAGGTCATAAACCAAACCCTACAGCAGCTTGAAGGTATTATATTTTCACTTTCAGAGTCAGAAAAATGTATAGTATATATACACATACACATAAACACTACTATTAAACAGCTTGGGGTCTTTTTTAAGTATTTTAAAAGAAGTCCCTTATGTTCACCAAGACTGCATGTACTATTAAACATTTAAATAACAATATTGTGAAATACTATTACAATTCAAAATAGCTGTTTTCTGTTTTAACATATTTTAAAATGTCATTTATTCCTGTGATGGCAAACCAGAAGTTTCAACAGCAATAACTCCAGTCTTCAGTGTCACATGATCCTGCAGAAAACATTCTAAAATGTTGATTTTGTGCTCAAGAAGCATTTCTGATTATTATCAATGTTCAAACAGTTGTGCTACTTAATATTTTGATCTCTATGTTATAGGTGAATTTAAATTGCACATTCCAGACATGGATTTGGAGGGTGGAGTGGAGGTGCTCTTGTCTAATCCAGGCATGGTGGAGAAACTAGAGCAGTGTGTGATGAATTGGCACACACAAATCACAATTGTCGTTGAAGAGCAGAAAAGAAAGAAACCACAGGTTTGTGAAATTTAGATGAACTAATCATGATGAAATTCTTGTTGTTCAGTAGACCGGTAATGGGCAACCTAAACAGAACATTTAAACAATTGACTTTTTGTACTTTCTCTTCTAAAGGGACCTGGTCCTTTGGCAGAAATTGAGTTCTGGCGTGAACGTGTTGCTGTGTTCAGTAGTTTGAGTGAGCAGCTGAACCTGCAAGTGGTGAAGAAGATTCTGGATGTGATGACCCGTGCCGACTCATTCATAATGCAGGAACTGGAAAAGACCACGGCCGAGCTTAGCAAATACCAAGAGGAGTCTGTCAATAATGTGCAATTCCTCACCACAATAGAGAGACACTTCAGGGTGAGGGGTAACCATGAGTAGAGTTTAAAAGAAATATTAAGTTTATGTATAATACCAGTTGCTTCAATTCTGCTTTACAGTAAAAAAATGTAGTCATCCCCATATCAAATCTATATGTTGTAATTCTTTTTTTTGTGGAAAAGATAAGCAAATAATGACAAAATTTGCTGATGTCAGCAGAGCAACAAGGCTTATAAATACAGTGTTTCTCATCAGTGTTTTATTTTTTACAGAACCTTGTCACAGGACTGGATTTCAAAGTGGTCTTGGACACTATTCCTGAACTGATGAATGGGCTGCGTATGATCTGGATATTATCCAGGCATTACAACACAGATGAGCGTTTGGAATCTCTGATGGAACGCATTGCCTGGGAACTGTCTGAACGGGTTGCAAGAGTCGTGAATGTCCGTGTTCTGTTTAAGTGAGTAAGCGAAATCTGTAAAAGTAGCTCAAACCACAAGCCAGCAGTAACATACACAAAAATATGAAAATGTTGCAGGTAGCATTTGAGTGTGAAATGAATTCTGTTGGGGTAAAAATTTAAAATAAGGATTATACTTTTTATTAAATGTTTAATCAATTAAGAAGTTTCACACACAAAAAAATATTAAATGGGAATGATTGTAATCACCACATTCATTAATATTATGCAGAGACAAGAGGGTGGTGGCCAAAGCCAAGGCTCAGGATGGAAAGCAAGTCCTGGATCAGTGGAAGGCTAGTTATTTTGAGGTCCGTGCACGAATTGAGAAATCAGACCGAGATCCCCGCTGGGAATTTGATCGCAAAAAGCTGTTTGAAAAAACAGACTATATGGCTTCAATCTGTCAAGACTTGTATAACATCTTGCAGGTAAGCCAAATCAGATCAAGCATATTTCATTTAATAACTTTCTATTTTACATGAAAATATTTGTCCAAAGAAATATTCCTTACAGACAGTAATCTTCTCCCAAATTAATAATAACTTCTAGACTCTGGATGAGTTCTACATTATTTTTGGACCGGAGTTAAAAGCAGTGACGGGTGATCCAAAGCGAATAGATGAGGTTTTACACCGTGTAGACTGCCTCGTCGAACCCATTGAGGAAGTTTCCTTTGACCCTTTTGACATCCGCAAAATGAGCAATTGGAAAATGGTCATGCAAGAATTTAGAACGGAAGTTCAGGTACAACTTTGTGATAACAGCTACATTGTTCAGTTTCATTTTTTATTTATTTTTGATATTTATGCTGTATTAATTGGTATCTGTTGTTTAGCAATTGAAAGAGAAGCCATCCATTTCATTAATTACTCCTTCAAGACGCTGCGTTCCTCATCGGCAGCCTTTGACCTGCTGCTGAAATTTAAACACATCCGCTCCAGAGATGCCATCAACAATCAGTTGATGAAGAAGTTTAATGATATTCTTGCTCAGTACTGCAAAGAGGTACCTCAGGACCTTAAAACCTTTGAAGGACAAGTTTGATTTAAATGTTGACGTGGTGATACAGAGATTGCATTTCTTGCTATTCTCATGTGTCTTCTTTGGTATTGTTGTTGCCTAGATGGACCTTCTAAATGACCTATTCATGAAGCTCAAAGATAACCCACCTCTTAATAAGAATAATCCTCCTGTGGCAGGAGCCATAATTTGGGAGCGTTTCCTGCTAGACCGCATGAGGTACCCCATTAGACGTTTCAAGGAGGCACGTGAGATGATGGACAGTGAAGAGGGCAAAGCAGTAAGTCCTTGTTTTGCTTAAATAAAGTTTTTGTTGAATCTACGGGTGACATCATGGACACTATGTCCATGTTTTTATACAGTCTATGCTCAACCACCACCAGTGTGCAGCATCCTTAAAAAAGCTTAATGTTAAAATCATATTATAGTTTGATATTTTTAGTCAGTTTGCACTGTAAAAACCATGGAAGAGGTGCATCTTTAAATTCATTCCCTTTAAAGCATCACTGCTACAGCCGCAGACATTCGGATGGACGTCTTTAATCACTGCATAGTATCGTTTTTAAGTGTCCAACTATTGTTGCATTGTCATATAAGATAGTTCAAGTTTTAAAACAAGCCTTAAGGCCCCTGCATTCTGTTCCAAGGTTGTGACTTACTGTAAGAACAGTGTAGTTTTTATGTACTGTAAATGCCTCCTAAAAAGCCTGTCCAATCAGGGGCAGGTGATCCCAAAACCATCTTCATTATTCAGGATTTAGTATTCAGGATTACAACAACCCACTTTCAAGCAATCCATGATGGGCTAATTTTGAAAATGTGTAATTTTGCTCTCTATGCAACTCCAACCTTTATGAATGAAAATGTGCTGACTGTTTTTTATTTTTCATTCTACAGGTGGTATCCAAATTCTTAGAGGTGGCTATGCGTATGAGGGACTATGAAGTGGAGCTGTTTAACCAATGGAAAGCAGAGACTAATCAGACTCTGTCCCTCCTGATGAAGAGAAATGTGCTGATCATGGTCAACAGTCCTGGGGCTGTTTGTGTAGACTCCACACAGCTCAATACAGTATGTTGCAAAGCCAGGGAAAGATGGGAGTGAAAATTTATAATGACCATTACAATATTAAAATGCCTAGACAAGTAATCTCAGTGTCTATGTTCCCCTCTGCCTTGAAGCTAACATGTACATAAAAACGTGCTTTGAAATGACATTAGTGTTATTATGTGTGAATATGGCTGTGATTGCAGGCTGCTCAGGGGTCAGAAAAGGCTTTGGAAAAGGATGTGTGCTACTCTGTCAATTTTGCCCCTGAACTGCAGGAGATCATTTCTGAGACCAAGTATCTGGATCACTTGGGCATCTTAACACCAAGTGAGGCACAAAATGTTGCTCTGCAGGAAGACAAGTTTCTGAGGTAGTCTCCCTAACTTTTCCCTGAAAAAATGTGTTGTGACATTTGACCAAAATAGACATCCTTGAAATATTTCTTGAAGTGTTTTGACCTTTTTTTTGTTTTGCATGCAGGCACATAAAAGGACTGAAGAAGTTAGTAAACCGTTACCATTCTCTGATGGACAACCTAAATGATGCTGAGTTCTCACTAATGGCTGATCAGGTACAGGAACTGAGGCGAGAGCTAAGCTTTGGGTGCAGAAGGGTCAACTGGAATTTTCTAGGTAAGTTACACAGAGGATACCAGTTATTTTTGCATACCCCATAGTTGCTAGTTTTGTAGTTCTGAAAGCTCTAACTGATGTAATTTCTTAAAATGTAAAACTTCATTTACACTTGTTTTACAGGTATACCACAATTCGTCCAACGTGGAAACCAGGCCACTTCAAAATTTGAGTCCCTATTGAACCAAATTCAGAAGAATGAACGAGACATTGACGATAAACTTAAATCCATTGAATCGGCAAACCTTTTCAAATTCCCAGTGGCAGATAAAAACGGATACCTACCAGGTTAAGAGAGTTTTATAGTCATTCAAAATACATCCCATAAGCAGACACATCAGGTACTAAGTGGCAATGTGTTATCTGTCTGTTGTTCCAGGAATTAAGGAGTTCTGTGACTTCATTGAGTGTGAGAGGGCAAAGGCAATCCACCTTCTTGTAAATAAGTATGCAGCTATCAGTCCACTCCTCACCAAGATAGAGAGTCTGATTATGGGGACTAGCACTGGCAAATCCAAACGCATGGCTCAATTCTACGCTTATTGGGAGCGCAAGATCTTTGATTCACTTAGCAAGATGGTGCTTCAGTAGGTTTACTTGACTGTTTCTCAGATGCATTTACATAGATGGTCTCATGCTCTTTTATGCTTACCATTACCATTGTCTTTCAGCAATATTCAATCTTTTAACACTGCACTGATGGGCACTACTCCACTCTTCCAAATCGACACCATCCTAGCTGCACCTGAGATTGCTTTGCTTCCCAAGAGCAGTGAGGTGTACAAGCTTATTAGACAGTGTGTCGGTGACTGTGTGGAGAGCACCAGGGTATGTTGACAATGAACTACATTTAGAGAGAAAATGCAGCTCTGAGGGGATGATGTATTTTTGCAGGCCCTCCCAGAAGTTATCAACACCCTGGTTCCCTCAACAAAAACCCAGCAGGATTTTTCCATTGGCTTTTGGATACTTGAAGAAAATAAGCTCTATGTTCCACAAAAGATTATGATTCTTACATGTTTTGTTCATCATGATAATCTTCACAAATCAACTCAACATTTATTATTTTTGAAGCCTAAATTACAACAGAATTAAACAGCTAAACATTGCCTATTTGTGACCCTGGACCACAAAACCAATCTTAAAGGGATACTCCACCCCAAAATGAAAATTTTGTCATTAATCACTTACCCCCATGTCGTTCTTTTTTCGTCTTCGGAAAACAATTTAAGATATTTTGGATGAAAACCAGGAGACTTGAGGCTGTTCCATAGACTGTCAAGTAAAATACACTGTCAAGGTCCAGAAAAGCATGAAAGACATCGTCAGAATAGTCCATCTGCCATCAGTGGTTCAACCATAACGTTATGAAGCGACGAGAATACTTTTTGTACGCGAATAAAACAAAAATAACGACTTTATTCAACAATTTGTCTCCTCTGTGTCACTCCATATCAGCGTAGCGCCCTTTTGGTGAATCTGAGCTGTACGCAAGCAGTGTATGCTCTTCTGTGTCAGCCGCGACAGAAGATGTGCTGTTTTCTTTCAAATCAAAGTGTAAATATACGTAGAAAATGTATCCTTGTGTCGCTGGGGTATATTTGTAGCAATAGCCAAAAATACATTGTATGGGTCAAAATTATTTATTTTTCTTTTATGCCAAATATCTTAGGATCTTAAGTAAAGATCATGTTCCATGAAGATATTTTGTAAATTTCCTACTGTAAATATATCAAAACTTAATTTTTGATTAGTAATATGCATTGCTAAGAACTTCATTTGGACAACTTTAAAGGCGATTTTCTCTTAAAAAGCTTGAATTCGAATAGTTTCTAAGAGCGTGATTATAAACACAGCAAGGCTGTGAAAGCAGACTAGTTAGATGAGTTTTCCTATTTAGTGTGATCCCTGTCCCTGAAAACCTAGTAGTCCAATTTAGCCAATTGTTAGCAATCTTTTTCAACACAATTAAACGCTTTAAAAAATAATGAGGGTGTATAACTGCTGTATCTTATGTCATGGAATAAAAGGTGAAAATACATTGAGCTTGTGTTTTTTCAGGCATTTAAACCATTAAAAACCCCAGTGACTTTGGGATGATTGAACTGAAAGTGCTTAAATAACTCATTTCAATTTTTTTTTTTTCCTATAAAATGCATCATCCCTCCAGCGCTCCATACTATGTTGTGCAGTTAGAAAGCAAATATTTTCACATATGTAGTACAGATTTAGTGCAATGTAGATAATAGGTCACTTTTTTTCTTTAGCTGTTTGTTCGCTGGATGCATGGCAGTTGTATCCAATGCCCTCCACAGCATGTGGATGGTGAAGACAAACCATTCGTCTTCACTTTTTACAGTGAAGTATGCCAGCTTCCACAGATAAATGAGCAAGCCACAGCCGTCTCCCAGACAATGCAACGTCTCCTTAATGGAATCAGTGCCTACCTCAAAACCTGGATGAGCTATCGCTCTCTCTGGAAACTCGACAAGGCTATTGTTATGGAGAAGTTTGCAGCCAAGAAGCCCTCATGTGTGATGTATGATGAGAAGTTTCAGTTTTATGTCAGGGTCAGCAATGAGGTGGCAAAGCAGCCCTTGGTGAAGCATGAACACATAATCAGACTGAACCTGGAGCCACTGGCCCGTGCCGTCCAGGAGAACGCTCAAGCATGGGTCACTTCTCTGGGCAGGCTGCTCAATGACTCGGCCCGAGAGGAGCTTTTCAACTTGCGCAATGAGCTGTTGGTGAGGACAAATGTTGTACTGTTTTAAATGTTATCTTTGCATCATTTAAGGATCGTGTAAGTGAAATGTTGAGATTGTGAGGCAGTCTGTTTTTAAAGAATGAATTTACTGTGAACAGATTTTGTCAGATAATTTGAAGAGGAGCCCCAATACTTTGGAGGACCTGAAATTTGTTCTGGGCACAATTACAGACATTAGAGATATGTCTCTCTCAGTAGAGATGAGAATCAGTGATATTCAAGAGAGATACAGGACTCTGAGCATGTACAATGTGGAGGTAAGTAAACTTAAGCCTATCAGACAGTGCAACAGTCCATGTTTCCTTTAGGCCTACACCAGTATTTTTTATGAAAGGTGATAAAATGTGCTGTTATTGATCCAATTTGTGCCAGTCATGTCACTAAAATTAAAACTACCATTCAAAAAGAGTCAGTACAACTTTATTTTGTTTTGGGGAGAAGTCTCTTATGCTCACCAAGGCTACATTTATTTGATCAATAATACAGAAAAACTGTAATGAAATATTATTATTATTATTTTTTTAAATAACTGTTTTATATGTTAATATATTTTAAAATTCTTTTTATTCTGTGGCAAAGCTGAATTTTCAGCATCCATAGCTCCAGTTTTCAGTGTCACATTATTTTTCAGAAATTATTGTAACATATAAAGTGCCCCTATTATGGGTCATGAAAGGTTCATATTTTGATTTTGGGAGTCCCCAACAACAGGTTCACATGCTTGTAAGGTCCAAAAAACACTTTTATTTTCTTATAATATGCATTTATTTTTACCTTATTTGCTCAGCGACTCCCAAACGATTTGCTCAATTATTCATTTTTCCAAATCCCTCCTTTGCGTGATGCTAATCTGCGGTGATTGGTCCGAATGGCCATTTTTATTTCCATTTCATAAAGCAGCATTTGTGAACGCAGTGCTGCTTTGTGTTCAGCCTTTACCGGGGAAACAGCTATTTTTACCGCTCCAAAAGTGGCACTTAGTGGCAAAGAATCAATTTGCATTTTCATTCAAACCAATGTGAAAATCAAATTTGCAGGTCTGCCTGCGCAACAAGTGGGCGGGCAATATGCTAATGTTTCATGTTGATGTCAACATAAAATGCTTTGGGATTCGTTTTAAAAATGACTTGTTTAAATGATTAGTAGACTCTTTCTTTTGAGAGACAATAACTTTATACACAGTGCACTTTCAGATTTAAAACTTTGTAGGATGTTTTCATTCACTTAGAGCTGTGCATGAAAGTTAATTTTCAAAAATCCATATAGGGCCATTTTTATATTTTTATGGAAACCCTGATAGCATTTTTTTCAGGATTCTTTAATAAATAGACAGTTTTCCAAAAATATCATTTATTTTAAATAGAAAGATTTTGACATGATAGATATGAATGTCGGTACTGTCACTTTTGATCTATTTAATGCATCCTTGCCTAATAAAATTATAAATTTGATCTGCTTTACAATTCAAGACTACAGAGGAGGAGGTGCAGCTGTCTGCAAACATCTTCATTTTGTGGAGTGAACTTTTTAAAGAGTCTAGACGGGTTGATCGCAGTCTGGCAAAAGTAAAAAAGACCTTTGCAGAGGTAGTACCAATCATTTACCAATCAAGTTAAATTACTGTAGAAAAGCAACATATTTGATCTTTGATTTCTAAATGTTCCAATTCCAATGTTCCAATCAGATCACTCTAAACCAGACTGAAGAGTATAAACAGGAGCTCTCCATATTTGCAGAGAGCTTCAACATGCATGGGCCTGGAGCCGTGGGAGATGATCTAGAGAAAGGCAAGTGTACTATCCTGATGGGTTTTGTTCTTCATATCTTACCAATCAGTATTACATAACTTTTGTTTTTGTACTCTTATAGGTTTGAAGATCATGGCTACCTATGAGACGGAGCTGGATAGTGTAGAGGCAAGCCGTCAGGAACTGGCTAAAGCTGAGAAACTGTTCAACCTGCCCATCACTATGTACCCAGAACTTCTCAATGTACAAAAGGAGATGAAGGGCCTGAGACAGATTTATGAGATTTATAAAAGCCAGAAGGTTAGAATGACCATTATATAAACATTTTACTCACTATGTTGTTTAAATGTTCTGAGGAGTTGTGACACCAGTGTGTATATATTTATCAGGAGGCTAAGGCAGAGTGGTCACAGACCCTTTGGGTGAATCTGGACATAAAGCTCCTGCAGGAAGGTATAGAGGGACTTATCAAGAGCTTGCGGAAGCTGCCGAAGGATGTTAGAGCTCTTCCTGTATCTTTCTTCCTGGAGGGCCGCATGAAGGAATTTAAAGAGTCAATCCCTCTCCTCTTGGACCTAAAAAATGATGCTCTCAGGGACAGGTAAATACTTTTAAGATTTTGTTTTACAATGTTTCAACTTAAAGTAACATGTCTCTGCCTTAAGGGATCTTCAAAATGTTAGCTTAATCTAAGATAAACACTAGCTATTTGTATATGCATTACGAGACTGAAGTGCTCACTTGGTTTCTGCAGGCACTGGAAAGATCTAATGGAGAGGACGGGCACCAGCTTTGAGATGAATCCAAACACCTTCACTCTGGAGAACATGTTCTCCATGGAGCTGCACAAATATGGCAACGTCATCAGTGAAATCGTCACTTCAGCTGTGAAGGAGCTTGGCATTGAGAAGGTTAGAAATCTCATTAATAATGAAATTCAACTACACTTCTTATTATAGCAATGGTTTAAATTTCAACACAAATGTTAAAAGATATTCCACCTAAATATTCTGTCATTGTTTACACGCCTCAAGTCATTCCAAACCCATGCATTCCTTTCTTCTTTGGAACATAAAAGAATATAGTATAGAAAGAAAAATGTCAATGGGAACTGAAACTGCTTATCAACATTCTTCTAAATATCCTATGCTCCACAGAAGAAAGAGATGCACATAGTTTTGGAACAACATGAGGGTAAATAAATGTAAATGATGAGAGATTACAGAGTATGCTTGTGTACATTTTTACAGGGAGTTAAAGAAGTGGAGGCAACTTGGGAAACTATGAAATTTAGTGTGCAGCGGTTTTTAAAAGGCACACAGGAGCATGGTTTCATTCTTGGTGCTGTGGATGACATCCTTCAGCGTCTGGATGATGATGCCATGAACCTGCAGAGTATGGCAGGCAGCCACTATGTTGGTCCCTTCCTGGCCACTGTACAGCAGTGGGAGAAGAATCTATCACTTATCAGTGAGATTATTGAGGTCAGTGGAAACCATCACTGCCAACAACAACTTCACTTTAAAACTGCACTGGCTCATGTTCATATTTCTTTACTTTTATTCTGAAATGTGTAGGTATGGATGTTAGTACAGCAAAAATGGATGTACCTGGAAAGCATCTTCATTGGAGGTGACATTCGCTCTCAGCTACCTGAGGAAGCCAAAAAATTTGACAATATTGACAAAATGTTCAAAAAAGTAAGGTTCTGCACCAACAATAAATATGTAACCCTGTTTTTGAAAAGAGTGTAAATCCCTTCTCCTCTTTTAAATACCACCAGATAATGACTGACGCAGTGAAGGACCCTGGCATTAAGAGATGCTGTCTGGTTCCAAATCGTCTGGCCGATCTGCAGAACCTAAGCGATGGTTTGGAGAGGTGTCAAAAGAGTCTTAATGATTATCTTGATTCCAAGCGGAACGCTTTCCCACGTTTTTTCTTCATTTCTGACGATGAGCTGCTCAGTATTCTGGGCAGCAGTGAGCCTACTTGTGTGCAGGAGCACATGATCAAGGTACTTCTGTGTACTAAAGAAAAACATCACTTTAAAGTCGGCGTGAAGCAAATATTCATCCTAACTGTTTCGTAAATGCAGCTTGTTGATCTTATTGGGAATGATTCCCATGCATTTCATTTTTAAAATTCTTTTGACCATGTAATTTTTTAACGAAAATAACTCAATCTTCCAGTAAAATGTCAGACTTCCTAGTGGCATCTTTCCTGCATTATGCAAAAGCAATCAAGTTACCCCTGCCATTACCATTACCGTTGAACTATTCACAGTCAACCTTGATTAGTTTCCATGAGCTAAAGTGTCCAATAATGTGAACTACTGGGATAGAACAAGTAGAATTTGGCCAGTCATGAGTAATGAGCTCAAAAAGTTTGTTAAACTGTGCTGTGTTGACCCATTCAAAGTACAATACAATAATTTTTTTTAAAAAATAGACAACTTACTATTATTTAATGATTTATATTACAATCATTCAAATTAACTGAATTCTGGTCCAAAATTAACAGCTGCACAACAGACCATAAATGAAACAATCATCTTGTTTTTTTTCTCATCCACAGATGTATGACAACATAGCAGCATTGCGTTTTGATACAGGAATGAATGGAGAGATGGTGGCAAGTGCAATGGTTTCTGCCGAGGGGGAGGTGATGGAGCTCAAACAGCCTGTACCTGCAGAGGGCCGTGTGGAGGACTGGATGACTGGAGTGCTGCTGGAGATGAGGAGAACCAACAGACTCATCACCAAAGAAGCTATTTACTTCTACAACCACCGAAAGACTAGGTGAGGACATGCACTAAACCGTCATGAGTCAGTGCTATCAATCAAAATTTCTGAATGAACTTGCTTGTCTGTCTAATTTAAATAATTTTTGGAAATTTTATAATGTGGCCTTCTACCTGCCCGTCAGGGTGGACTGGATGCTTGACTACCAGGGAATGGTGGTGCTGGCGGCAAACCAGGTGTGGTGGACCTGGGAGGTGGAAGACGTCTTCAAAAGGATGAGTCAAGGAGAAAAGCAGGCATTGAAACAGTATGCAAAGAAAATGCACAAGCAGATCGATGACCTGGTGAGGCGCATCACACAACCCTTAAAGAAGAATGACAGACGGAAAATCAACACTGTGCTCATTATTGATGTCCATGCGAGGGACATTGTGGACACTTTTGTCAGAGACAGGTAATATACAAAGACTGTACAGTCATGTATAAGTCACTTAAAACCTCAAATTGGTTGCACTATCCTTTCTAATGCACACTTTTTCTGTGGGCAGTATCACAGATGCCCGTGAGTTTGAATGGGAGAGTCAGTTGAGATTCTACTGGGTTAAAGAGCCTGATGAGTTATTTGTGCGGCAGTGCAGTGCTCAGTTCTCCTACGGCTATGAGTACATGGGGCTGAACGGCCGGTTGGTCATTACTCCCCTAACTGACCGTATCTATCTCACACTTACTCAGGTACTCTGACAACACAGTTGTCTGGCTCTAAATGGCCTGTTTTGTATGTGCATGTCTTATTAATACATGGTATCATGTATTGTCAGGCCTTGTCTATGTTCCTGGGTGGAGCACCAGCCGGTCCTGCGGGTACGGGGAAAACTGAATCCACTAAAGATCTGGCTAAAGCTTTGGGGCTTTTGTGTGTGGTCACCAACTGTGGAGAGGGCATGGACTACATGGTAAGAGATGTGCTGCTTTGTATTCTTGTGGAAGCAGTGACACATTTTTGTTTCCCAGAATTCTTTGATAAATGGAAAGTTAAAAAGAACAGCATTTATTTGAAATAGAAATCTTTTGTTAAAGTTTAGACGTCTGTAATTTCACTTCCCAGTCATTTAAATGTATGTTATTAAATTAGATTTTGATTTCTTATTCTCTAGGCTGTTGGGAAAATCCTCTCTGGTTTAGCTCAGTGTGGAGCCTGGGGCTGTTTTGATGAGTTCAACCGCATTGACGCCTCAGTGCTGTCAGTCATCTCCTCCCAGATCCAAACCATCCGAAACGCTCTAATGCTGCATCTCAAGAGGTTTCATGTGAGTTTGTTAATGGAATATTTTTCCTGAGCCACTAGTCAAATACTGAAAGATAATTGTTGTAATTATTTCAGGCTCTGAGTGTCTTGTGTTTTTGTGTTGTTAGTTTGAAGGTCAAGAAATCAGTCTGGATAGCCGTATTGGAATCTTCATCACAATGAACCCTGGTTATGCTGGCCGCACAGAACTTCCTGAGTCAGTGAAAGCTTTATTCAGACCAGTGGTAGTCATTGTACCGGACCTGCAGCAGATCTGTGAAATCATGCTCTTCTCTGAAGGCTTCCTCCTGGCTAAGGTGGGGGACTCCTTCTTTGTGAAAATGAGGGCTGGGCTTTCAGTAGATTAAATGAAGTAGAAAATACAGTCATCATTTACTCACCCCACAAGTCACTCCAAACCATAAGTCTTTTGTTCATCTTCCAAACATAAATGAAGTTCTATCATGACAACATGACATAACGCTGCTACACAAATAGCATATAAAGTAACCCGTAGCAGATATATACAGGTGGAGCTGGGGAAGGTGGAGGGTGGAGGAACTCTGAAAGCACACTGCAAAATGCTCAAGTGAATGCTAACCAACCATTTAAATGTAAAGCAGCAAGCTCATTGGCTTATCACTTGGAATATCATCACTTTACATTAAGGACCTATCAGCCTGTGCCATCTAGAGTTTCATGACAGAACTTTGCATATGTTTTTAATGAAACCTAAGAGATTTCGGTGACTCCATTAAAAGTACATGCAACCAACACTTGAATGCTTCAAAAAGGTTTTATTAAAAATATAAAAGTCTTATGGCTTTGGAATGACATAAGGGAGAAGTATGACAGAATTCATGACAGAATTTTTAATTTAGGGTGAACTATCACTTTAAACTATATGTCTTTGTAAAGAAAAAGAAACTAATATGTGTAAGTGTTTTGCTGCCTATTTTGTGTGGAAATACAGTAGTAAAAAGCTGTTAGACATTTATACTAGTCAGTCACAAAAAAAAACTTAATTTAATTTTCTAAGATGGTATCAATAGAATCTCACAAAAGCATTACTAATTAGAATAAATATAAATATATAATAAATTATGGATTTTTTTTTTTAATCAAAAACATGCACATGAACATTGAACAACGGTCCTCAGACCTCAGTGGTTTTAATTGTGTAAACAGGCAAACAGAAAGCTCATTTCATAAATGATTTACTTGCAGGTTTTGGCAAAGAAGATGACAGTGCTGTACAAACTAGCACGGGAGCAGCTGTCTAAACAGTCACACTATGACTTTGGGCTTAGAGCGCTGAAGTCAGTGTTAGTAATGGCAGGGGAGCTAAAGAGAGGTTCACCTGATCTCAGTGAGGTACTGATCTCTCTATCATCCTCTCCTCCTACAGCCCACCTCAGTGAACTAAAGTCACAAATGTACTCCTGTTTTCTTTCTCTCCTTTTCTCCTTTCTTTGCTCCCACTAGGATGTCGTTTTAATGAGGGCTCTTCGAGATATGAACCTGCCTAAGTTTGTATTTGAGGACGTTCCTCTGTTTTTGGGCCTTATCTCAGATCTGTTCCCCGGGCTCGACTGCCCACGTGTGCGTTACCCCAGCTTTAATGACGCTGTAGAGGACACCTTGCAGGAGAATAAATACATTGTGTTGCCCAACCAGGTGATTCGTCCCTTCAAAACTCATTCTCAGTGGATTGTAATGATTAAGTGTACTGATTCATGACTAAATTGTGAATGTAGGTGGACAAAGTGGTGCAAATGTATGAGACCATGATGACCAGACACACAACCATGGTGGTTGGACCAACAGGAGGAGGGAAGTCTGTGGTGATCAACACACTCTGCCAATCACAGACCAGGTCTTTATCTACTTATAAACAATATATATATATTTAGCACATACACAGAATGTCTAGAAATTCTGCTACATGTTCACAAACAAGTTGTTCTTCCAGGCAACTACACATAACTGTTACATTTTATCTGTAGGTTGGGCCTGCTGACCAAAATGTACAGCCTGAACCCAAAAGCGATGAGTGTGATTGAGCTGTATGGAATCCTGGATCCGGTCACCCGAGATTGGACTGATGGGATACTGTCTAACATATTCCGTGACATCAATAAACCCACAGACAAAAAAGAAAGGAGGTGAAAGTCAAGGCTTATAATGAATAATTCATCTACAGTACGTCTATTTTAAATCAAAGACATGTAACTGAATAGAATTCTACCATAACCCTGGCTTGGCTTCCCAGGTATATCCTGTTTGATGGAGATGTGGATGCTCTATGGGTGGAGAACATGAATTCAGTTATGGATGATAACAAGCTTCTCACGCTGGCTAATGGAGAGCGAATTCGCCTACAGAACCACTGTGCTCTGCTCTTTGAGGTATCATGTAAACCCTTCGTATTGTCAAAGTACAAGAACTCAATGTAACTTTTGTAGGCTTGCAAACATATGTGATGTGTTTTAGGTTGGAGATCTGCAGTATGCCTCCCCTGCTACTGTTTCTCGTTGTGGAATGGTGTTTGTGGACCCCAAAAACCTTCGCTATTCTCCCTACTGGGTAAAATGGGTCAACAGCAGAGCCCTCAAAGTAAGACTATTTCTATGCTGCCCTTAACTTAGCCTCAAAATTTCCACTGGCAGTCCTTCAAGCAAGAAGGCTGAGAGCTGTATTTTTTATACATATATATATTAGTGATATTAAAGATTATATTTTCAATGTGCCTTTGCTGTGTCAACACGAACAGGCAGATCTCCGCAGACTGTTTGAAAAGTATGTACCAAGTGCCATTGATATGATAGTGGATGGTATAGTTGATGGTAAACAGACAGAGAAACTGAAGACTGTGATCCCACAGACAGATTTAAACATGGTGAGCGAGTCAGTAGAGACCTGAACAGCACTACAGTGTAAGTGACCTTTATAGCATGTAGCACCATCCTCTTTTTTTCCTTTAGGTGATGCAGTTGACTGTGATGCTGGAGTCTCTACTGGAGAATGAGGACTTCATTTCTGAGGAGCTGGAGTGTTATTTTCTAGAGGCACTCTACTGTTCGCTTGGGGCTTCTCTTCTGGACAAAGGCCGACAGAAGTTTGACGAGTTCATAAAAAAGTTGTCCTCTCTGAATACTGTTCATGATGAGAAGGTGCTTGCTGGCCCTGGACAGATTCCAGGTGAGGTGGCAGCATGCTTGGTAATAGCGCAGCGGTGAATTAAGGAAATATAAATGTTTTTTACCACACCTGAAACTGCATGCATAATTTTATAACATGTTTTAATTATAATGTATTCTTATTGTGTAATTAATTTATTTGTAATCTTTCATTTAATTTTGCAGTTTACTTGCCAACTCTCTATGATTTCCATTTTGATGGAGCCCAAAAGAAGTGGGTTCCCTGGAGCTCCATGGTTTCAAAATACATTCATAACGCTGATATGAAATTCATTGACATCCTTGGTAAAGCAGTTTACTTCTCTTCTCTTCTTCTTTGCGTTTCTGTACCTTTCTCTCTAAACTTTTTCCATTACTGGTGAAAAGATTGGAATTTTTTTGGAAGATTTTTCATGTTTTTAAAATATGTTTTTTTTTTATGCTCACCACCAAAAATACAGTAAAAACAGTAATATTGTGAAATATAATTGCAACTTAAAATAACTGTTCTCTACTTTAATATATTTTAATATGTAATTTATTTCTGTGATGGCAAAATAATATAAGGACAAGGCTGCATCATTTTCAGCAGATATTACTCCAATTCTCAGTGTCATGTGATCCTTCAGAAATCATTCTAATATGCTAATTTGTTGCTTAAGAAACTTTTCTTATTATGATTGACATTGAACAGTTTTTGCTTAATGTGTTTGTTGAAATTTGAACACATTGACAATAAAGACATTTATGATGTCACCAAAAACTTGTGTTTCAAAAAAATAGGCTAGCTAGAACTTTCTATTTATCAAAGAATCGTAGTTTCTATGAAATTTTAAGCAGCAAAAAATTTTCAACAAATGCATTAGAGACTTCTTTTAAAATCATTAAAAACAATCTTAACTATTCCAAACTTTTGAATGGTAGTGTATTTCTTTTAATTCAGTATGCTTCACTGAAGTCTTTCTTCATCCATTACTCTCTATCAGTCCCGACAGTGGACACCACTCGTGCTAATTGGCTGTTGGAACAGATGGTGAAGGTGAAAAGGCCAGTGGTGCTGGTTGGAGAGTCTGGCACCTCTAAAACTGCCACCATCCAGAACTTCCTGAGTAATCTTAATACAGATACAACCGTAAGTCCATTGCCGTGACTATCACACAGGCTTTTTAAAACTATAAATTAATGCACTCTAGTTGACCTTAACACACAGGATAACAAGATGCACCTTTTCACAGATAATGATGATGATCAATTTCTCATCGAGAACAACATCTATGGACCTGCAGAGGACTCTGGAGGCAAGTGTTGAAAAGAGAACCAAGGACACGTATGGTCCTCCAATGGGCAAAAGGCTCCTTGTGTTTATGGATGACCTCAACATGCCAAGGGTAAGAATGCATTTATACCATAGGTCATATCAGAAACTGAACTTTCACCTCACTGCTCATCTTGGATTCACATTTGTTTGATCTCAGGTGGATGAATATGGCACTCAGCAGCCTATAGCTCTTCTAAAGCTGCTGTTGGACAAGGGAGGCATGTATGACAGAGGAAAGGAACTTAACTATAAACTCATAAAGGACTTGGGCTTCATTGCAGCCATGGGAAAGGCTGGGGGCGGTAGGAATGAAGTGGACCCTCGATTCATCTCTCTTTTTAGTGTTTTCAACATCCCCTTCCCTCAGGAAGAGTCCCTGCATCTCATCTACTCTTCTATTCTTAAAGGACACACCAAGGTGTGAGAAATAATTCAGCTCCCAATATCAGAACAAATGGCAATCGCTGTCATAAAGTCATATAAAAGTCTCTATCTGTCTATTTTAGGCCTGTGCCAACACAATCATATCATATGAATATTGCAATTCTTTTTCACTCATATTGTATTGATGATTTGGAACCTTGTTTTAGTAATGAAATGAAAGATTTTAATCAGAATTTTTACTATTGTATTTTTAGTCCTTTGAGGAATGCATTCAAAACATCTGTGACAAGATAACCTTCTGTACTCTGGAGTTGTACAAAACCATAATTAAGGACCTACCGCCAACACCTTCCAAGTTCCACTATATCTTTAACCTGCGAGATCTCTCCAGAGTCTACCATGGCTTGACATTGACCAATCCTGAAAGGTAAAGAGTTTCATCATTCAAATAAATTAGAAAAAAAACTGCGGAAGTTTGTTTTAGTTTTTAAATTCTCAAATAAAATAATAATAATAATAATTGTTGTTGTTGTTACTGTTGTTGTTATTAATCTAATTTAATTAATTTTAATATTATTAATAAATTGAAAAAAATCTAATATAAAATACTAATAAAAACACAATCAAGATGTGAACTGAATTTTTATTTTTTTTTTAAATCTCAATAACTATTTTTTAAGTGTTTAGTTTCTGTAAATATATTATAGTTAATAGATTTATTATAGTTAAAGTTCTGTTAATATTATTTTATGAAGAGTGTTATACTTATATTTGAATGTTATACTCAAATAGGTTGAGAACCACTGCTGTATACCACTCTATACCATTTAATACTCTATACCACTATGCTTCCCTATTCAACATTATGCAGTGTTTTTATGACCAGGTTGTGACGTTTATTTTAATAATAAGCATGTGTTAATTCCCGCACCAGGTTCTGTACAGTCACCCAGTTTGTCCGTGTATGGAGAAATGAATGCTTAAGAGTCTTCCATGATAGACTTATCAATGAAACTGACAAAATTACGGTATGCTTGCTTCCTGTAGCTCATAATAATGTAATAACTTATATAAATACTATATATAATATATCTGTAATATTTATATAAATATTTTTCAATAATTCTATATTTAAAAGTAGCATGTTACAAAAACCTGTAATTGTCTCCATCTTAAACAACACAATTACTGTAACATGCCACGACTTTGCTCTCCATAGGTCCAGGGGCATATAAAGAATCTGATTGAAGAGCACTTCAGATCAGACCTCGATTCAGCCATGAGAGACCCCATTCTGTTTGGAGATTACAGAACGGCTCTCAAGTCTGAGCCAAGAGTTTATGAGGATATACTGGACTATGATGCATCCAAAGCTCTGTTCCAGGTGCATAGATGCCTTTATGTTTTATTTACATTTACATTCATGCACTTGGCAGATGATTTTATCCAAAGAAGCATACATTGCATTCAAGCTATTTATAATTTTTTTCAATTCATGCATTACTTGTAAACACCCTTTTCAAAGCAGAAAGTCATTAGTATATCTGAAAACGAACAAACTTGGTAGTGTGAAGCTTTTATTGTTGGTTATTATAACACTTTTTTTCTCTGACCCCTGTAGGAGATCCTGGAGGAGTATAATGAAAATAAGACCAGGATGAACTTGGTGCTTTTTGATGATGCTCTGGAACACCTGACCATCATTCACCGCATCATCAGAATGGACCGTAGTAATGCATTGCTGGTTGGCGTTGGTGGTTCAGGAAAACAGTCTCTTACAAAGCTTGCTGCCTACACTGCAGGATATGAGGTGATCCATCATCTCAATCTGTTTTATATGTAATGTGTCCTGTATTTTTTCCACTTTTATTTATTTTGTTCTAATTTGATAATTTAGCTATGTGTTTGTTTATAGGTGTTTGAAATTGTGCTTAGTAGAGGATACTCAGAGACTAACTTCCGTGAGGATCTAAAAACTCTGTACCTTAAATTGGGTATAGAGAATAAGAAAATGATCTTCCTGTTTACTGATGCCCATGTGGCTGAGGAAGGTTTTCTGGAGCTCATCAACAACATGCTTACATCAGGTATTTAAAATAACTGACTTAATGAAGTTTAATCAATCTATTTACTTTAAATTCCTTTGGATGCAAACATGAAGAAATGTCACTGTTTTATGGATTGTATTAAAATTAAATGCTAACAGCAATTACTGTGTGTTGTCAGGGATGGTTCCAGCACTGTTCCCTGATGACGAGAAGGAATCAGTTCTGAACCAGCTGCGAGATGAGGCTATGAAAAATGGCTCTGGTCCTTCGAAAGAGAGTGTATGGCAATACTTTGTCAATAAGAGTGCCAACAACTTGCACATAGTGCTGGCCATGTCACCTGTAGGAGACACTCTCAGAACACGTTGTAGGAATTTCCCAGGTGTGTGAACAATGTATCAAAAATTAGGCTTATTGTTACTTTCAGAGTTTTATATGTTCTTTGTTTTTTTTACTTGTGTGTGTTTTTGTGCATCAGGATTGGTTAATAATACAAGCATTGACTGGTTCTCCCCATGGCCCCCTCAGGCTCTACACGCAGTGGCCAAGTCCTTCTTAGGTTTGTCTTGACTAGAGAATTTAATGCAGTTTATAAATATTATCATTATTTTTCACCAGCCGACAACAATGCAGTTCATTTATGCTAGTTTAAGTATCGCGTCTCATTCCAGGTGAGAATCCAATGATCCCAGAGTGTCATTCAGAGGCAGTGATTGCTCACGTGTGCATGGTGCACAGCTCTGTAGGCGAGTATAGTAAACTGTTCCTGCAGACACTCCGTCGCAGCAACTACGTCACCCCAAAAAACTACCTGGACTTCATTAGCACCTACTCCAACCTGCTGGAGGATAAAGATAAATACATACTGGGTAAGAGCAAATTTCTCTTTACCTGTTTGGGAACATTCGACTGTGATTTTGAAATATCATACTGCATCTGTATCAGTGTTGTTATTGTTAATTAAAACTAAAATAAAATAAAACATAAATATTAGAAATGTTGCTATGGCAACTCCCTGGAATGTTGAAACTAATAAAAATGACTGAAATTAAAACAAAAACAGTAAATATAAAAATATAATATAATTCAAAAAATGTATAATAGTATAGAAATACTAAAATAACACTAATCTGTATGCACTATCCAGCACAATATAAACGTCTAGAAGGAGGTTTGGATAAGCTGAAGGAGGCAAGCGGGCAGCTAGCAGAGCTCAACACCAAGCTAGCTGAGCAGAAAGTAGTGCTGGCAGAGAAGACTTCAGCCTGTGAGATCCTTCTAGAAGAGATCTGCTCTAATACTGCTGTTGGTTAGTATAACATCACATACAAGCACTATGGGTAATTTATATCAAGTCAAAAATAGATTGTAAACTCTGTCTCTTTCAGCGGAGGAGAAGAAAGCCTTGGCAGAGGAGAAGGCTAAAGAGATAGAGGAACAGAATAAGGTGATAGTGGTGGAGAAGAAGGATGCTGAGAGCTCTCTAGCTGAGGCTCTTCCTGCTTTAGAAGCCGCTCGCCTCGCCCTGCAAGACCTGGACAAATCTGATGTCACAGAAATCAGGTGGTCACTGTGCTTCTGGACTCTTAACACTAAATTAAAACACACCATTCTTATAATCTTGTAAATCATATGTAGGACTCTTGTCCAAAGTGTTTTTCTGGTCTACATGATTTACATGTATAGTGCTATGCTCATCCTCTCCTCCACCCTCTTTTTTGTGGTATTGTAGATCATTTGCCAAGCCACCCAAACAGGTGCAGGTTGTGTGCGAGTGCATCCTGGTGATACGTGGCTATAAAGAAATCAACTGGAAGACAGCCAAGGGCATGATTTCAGAGGCCAACTTCCTGCGTTCGCTTATGGAAATGGACTGTGACTCAATCACTGGCAGTCAAGTCAAGACTGTCAAAGGTAAACCACCCTCGATGTATTCATCTTCTCTGTGAAGCCAATGCCATGAGGAGGTGTTTAACGTAACCCACCCATGAAAATTCTGATGATATATTACCTTCTCCTTGCCATATAACCAGCCTATCTAAGGAACCTCAACACCAGTTTGGAGGAGATGCAAGCCATCAGTAAAGCCGGTTCTGGCATGCTAAGATTTGTAGTGGCAGTCATGGGTTACTGTGATGTGGCCAGAGACATCAAACCTAAGAGAGAGAAGGTCTGATATGCTTATATAACTGAGACTATAAATGCATTAATTCAGTTGCGTAAAGTTTATTACATCTCATTTATCTGAAATTAAATCACAAAATACATTTAAAGGTAGCTCGTCTGGAGAGGAATTTCTTCCAGAGCAAACGTGAACTGGAGCGAATCCAGAATGAGCTCAGTGCAATCCAGAAAGAGCTTGGAACTCTTGGAGAAAAATATGAGGCTGCCATGACAGAAAAGCAACTTCTTCAGGAGGAGGCCGAGGTCATGGAGAGAAGACTCATTGCGGCTGACAAACTCATCTCAGGCCTGGGATCAGAGAATAAGCGGTCAGCCTACTCATTAAAATCCTAAAAACCTGAATGCAAATGACTCATAGAAGAACCGATTCCTGACATCAAGGCTTAAATTATTCTCTCCAAGCTAAATGAGATTTTAGTCATTAGTCATGTGCTGTATGTCTATCTGCATGTAGCTGGACGGAGGACCTGGAGGAGCTGCAGCAGAGGCGAGTGCGTCTTCTAGGAGACTGTCTGGTCTGCGCTGCTTTCCTCAGCTATGAGGGAGCATTTAGCTGGGACTTTCGCAATGAAATGGTGTATGAGGTGTGGCAGGCAGATGTCCTGGAGAGAGGCATTCCTCTGAGCCAGCCTTTCCGAATAGAAAACCTGCTCACTGATGAGGTGGAGATCAGCAGGTGAGTCACCAAGTGATGTGTAGAAGAATGGATATCAATTGTGTATTTGCTGGTGATGACGGAAAATCTGTGTGCATTCTCTTAGATGGGGATCTGAAGGTCTTCCTCCAGATGAACTTTCAGTGCAGAATGGCATCCTGACCACCAGATCCAGCCGCTTCCCCTTGTGTATTGACCCCCAACAGCAAGCCCTCAACTGGATCAAAAAGAAGGAAGAGAAGACCAGTCTGAAGGTTTACCGTCATTATATCACTTAAGGCTGCTTTGTTTATCTGTAATCAATCTTGGTTTATTTTTATAATCAACATTCTGATTTGCAGATCTCATCATTCAATGACCCAGACTTCTTAAAGGGGCTGGAGTTAGCCATTAAGTATGGTTTCCCCTTCCTTTTCCAAGATGTGGATGAATATATTGATCCAGTTATTGACAACGTTCTTGAGAAGAATGTAAAAGGGCCAGAGGGACGTCAGGTTGTCGTACTTGGTGATAAGGAAGTTGACTATGATCCCAACTTTAAACTTTACCTCAATACCAAACTTGCAAACCCCAAGTTCTCTCCTGCAGTATTTGGGAAGGCCATGGTAATCAATTACACAGGTGAGAGCAAACTTTTTAGCAAACCAGTTGACACCAGGTCTCCATGCAGATGGAAGTATGCAACACTCACACAATTTATCACAAATGTATTCAAACTGAGTCCAGTGCCAATTTTTGATCATTATTTTAATTAAAGTTTTAAAAAATCACCTAGTTTTTAGGAGTCGATATGCATTTTTTTCTGACTTAGAAGTGAATATGCGTTTAGTCTGGAACTTTACAGCTTTTCATTTAATCTTTCTGTTAAAACTGTTTTTCAGTAACCCTAAAGGGCTTGGAAGACCAGCTGCTGAGTGTTATTGTGGGATTTGAGCAGAAGGACAAGGAGGAGCAGAGAGAACGGCTTATTCAAGAGACTAGTGAGAACAAACGTTTGCTGAAAGACCTTGAGGACTCGCTGTTGAGAGAGCTGGCCACCTCCACAGGAAACATGCTTGATAATGTAGAGCTCATACAGACTCTGGAAGAAACCAAAACCAAAGCCACTGAGGTTAGTTAATTGCACACTACACACATGCATAATGGCCTATTAATTATTTCATAAATGTTTATCACAGAGACTAGTACACTGCCGTTCAAAAATGTGGATTGGTTAGACTTTTTAATGTTTTCGAAAGAAGACTGCATTTATTTGATCAAACATACGCGGCAAAATGACAAAAAAAAAAAACTTTACATCTATTTGACAGATGTTTCTATTTTAATATATTTTAAAATCTTATTTATTCCTGTGATGGCAAAGTTGAATTCTCAGCAGACATTGCTCCAGTCTTCAGTGTCACACAATCTTTCAGAAATGATTCCAATATGTTGATTTAGTGCTCATGAAACATTTCTTATTATCAGTGTTGAAAACAGTTGCACTGCTTAATATTTTTTTCAGGATTATTTGATGAATAGAAATTTCAAAAGAACAGAATTTATTTGAAATCAGATTTTTTGGTACCCATATAAAAGTCGTTAGTGTGACTTTTTATAAATTTGATGCATCCTTGCTTAATGAAAGTATTAATTTCTTTTTTATTTTGAATTGTACCATCTCCAAACTTTTGAATAGACGTGTACATATGGATTAATAAAATTAAACAGGATATGTGCAGTTTACAATTTAACAATCATTATTTGACTCCAAAAGGTGTTCGAAAAACTGAAGCTGGCAGAAAAGACAGCCAATGATATTGAGACACTGAGAGACGGCTACCGTCCGGCTGCCAAGCGAGGAGCTGTCTTGTTCTTTGTGCTGGCTGAGATGGCTCTGGTCAACACCATGTACCAGTATTCACTTGCTTCCTTCTTAGAGGTGTTTGACCTCTCACTGTACAAGTCTATGCCCAACGCAATCCTGCCCACTAGACTGAAGAACATCATGGATACACTTACACAGAATGTCTATAACTATGGCTGTACTGGTGAGCCTGTTAAACTCTTAAAGGCTAATGGATTCTGATCACAAATTGAAATTTAAAGAAACTTTTTTGTTATATACTGTAATTAACTGCTCAAGAGCATCTCATCTGATTAAGACCTTTTATAGTCCATGAACATTAGCAGCTAGTGATGACAGGAAAAAGTTGACATGGAATCACTGTTATTTCTTCAATGGATTTAAACCAAATTTATTTTTGCACTGTTGTTTAGGTCTGTTTGAAAGACACAAACTCCTCTTCTCCTTCAACATGACCATTAAGATTGAGCAGGGTGAGGGCCGAGCACCCCAGGATGAACTAGAGTTCTTCCTTAAAGGTAGAAGCTTCAGGAATACTTCTCTCCCTCTTTTGCAATATAAAAAAAAAAACAAAAAAAACCATCTTCCTTCCCTCTCCAGGTAATCTCTCTTTGGAAAAAAGCAAGCGTAAGAAGCTGTGCAACTGGCTGCCTGATCAAGGCTGGGAGGATATAGTGCGCCTTATGGAACTTTTTCCTAATGAATTTGGTACTTTAGCAGATGATATAGAAAAGAATCCTGAGGAATGGAAGAAAGTGAGTGGCAGAAATCATCAAACACACCTGATGAACCCACAGTGAGATATGGATTCCGACCCATAATGTCTTTCTGTTTCTGCTGCAGTGGTATGATTTGGATGCTCCAGAGCAGGCTTCTTTCCCCATGAAGTACAAGGACAACCTCACTCCCTTCCAGAAGCTTCTGCTGATGCGCTGCTTCAGGCTGGACCGAGTCTATCGTGCTGTCAGTGATTACGTCACGCTTACTATGGGAGAGAAGTAAGAGGAAACAGAAATTCACTTATGCATCAGCATCTTAAAAAACCTCTTAAGACCTTTTAAGATTATATTTGTTATATTTGGAAAATATACATTACTCTTCAGCTCTTGGTCTGTGAACTGTAGTTTGGATATATTTGTTTGTTATTTGTCTATTTTTAATCTAACTTTGTAAAGCAACCTTGGGTTTTTGGAAAGGCGCTATAAAAATAAAACTTTAGTTAGCACTTTGGAGGGAAAAGGAAGACTAAAGGGTGGAATGCACTGCACAACTTTTAAACTTTTTGCTGACTTGTAAAATTGTTAAAGAGAAAAACTGGGCATCATACTAATTTGTGTAAAAAACATGTGCCTGGTTGCTAGTAAATGCATGACAAATGAAAACAATGTGTTCTAAATATGACTCAGAATATCAAACTTTTTTTATATCCTTTGACTGGTCTGAACTAAGCTAAAAAAAAATAATCTTAGTTTGTGCATCATACACTACACGATTTTCTGTAAAATCTGTCAACTCCCACTTCCCAAAATCTGCAGACTCGCTCTGCCTTACAGAGTGCAAATTGTAACAAAAACAAAAGTCATGGGCAAAAGTCATGCAGTACATTCCAGCCTTAATGTTCATATTACAAACATCCAAGATTTTAATGAACGACGTTCAAATGTCATTTATTAGTAGAATATGTGCTAACTTTCTCTTGTCACTTCTTTACTGTGTCACTCAGATACGTGCAGCCCCCTGTGATCAGTTTTGAAGCCATCTTTGACCAGAGCTCCCCAAACTCTCCCATTGTGTTTATTCTGAGTCCAGGCTCAGAACCAGCCAGTGATCTGATGAAGTTAGCCAAACGCTCCGGCTTTGGGGCCAACAGACTCAAATTTCTTGCCATGGGGCAGGGACAGGAGAAGGTAAATGTGAACTCCCACAAATATAGATCTATATGCTACAGGTCTGTATGTTATAGTTATGATATCTGACATTAGCACAGTCCACTGCAGTTGTGCATTGCATCTTCACCACCAGTAATATGATAACATATTTGGGAAATCTTCCCCCTGGACTCCACAAGACAATCTGTAAAAAGGTACAAATATGACATTTTTTGTTTCAGGTTGCATTGCAACTGTTGGAAACCGCAGTGGCACGAGGTCAGTGGCTGATGCTGCAAAACTGTCACCTGTTAGTGAAATGGCTGAAGGATCTAGAGAAAGCACTGGAAAGAATCACTAAACCCCACCCAGACTTCCGCCTATGGCTCACCACAGAGCCCATTAAAGACTTTCCCATCGGCATCCTGCAGAAATCCCTCAAGGTCAGGACACATTTAATGTGTGAACATTTAATGTGTGAATATCCATTTCCACGTTAACTCATTTGTCACCTTCAGGTTGTGACAGAACCTCCAAATGGACTGAAGCTGAACATGAGGGCAACGTATTTTAAGATCCCTAATGATAAGGTGATGAACTGTCCTCACCCAGCCTTTCGCAGTCTGGTTTATGTGCTGGCCTTCTTCCATGCTGTGGTTCAGGAAAGACGCAAGTATGGCAAGATCGGCTGGAATGTGCCTTATGATTTCAACGAGTCTGACTTCCTGGTAAGTCTCCTCTAACCCAAAGGTCCTTGAAATGTTCAGGTAGTTTAAGGTTAGTTAGTAGAAACGTTTTATTGTTTTTTAATTTTGTTGTTTCATTGCCTCTCAGGTGTGTATGGAAATTTTGGACACCTACCTGACCAAAGCTCACACTCAAGGAGATGCCATGATACCATGGGGAAGTCTCAAATACCTAATTGGAGAGGTACAAATCACATTTAAGTTAATTGTGTCATTTTATAAGCAGAAAAAGCAAGAAAAATTGATAAAGAAAAAGAAGGGAAAAAATTATTATGATAAAGAAAAAAAAAACATTTATATTGCTACAAAAGATTTGATTCCAAATAAATGCTGTTCTTTAGAATTTTCTATTGATCAAAGAATCCTAAAAAAATGATCATGGTTTCCACAAAAATAATGAAAAAATAAAATAAACATTTTTTCTGCCATCCCAGGAATAAATAACATTTTAAAATCTATTAATATAGGAACATTTGTCAAATATAGTAAAGTATTTTGTCTCGTTTGTCTCAGGTGATGTATGGTGGCAGGGCTATTGATAGCTTTGATCGTAGGATCCTCACAGTTTACATGGATGAGTATCTGGGTGACTTCATCTTCGACACCTTCCAGCCCTTCCACTTTTTTCACAATAAAGATGTGGACTACAAGATCCCACCAGATGGACCCAAGCAGGTTTATGTTGGTATGTTGCTTCCTACAATCTAGCTTCAGAAAGACTCTGGTTTGAATTTGACAGACACTCAAACTCTCCACATTTTGCAGATGAGATAGAGTCGCTGCCTCTTGCTAACACAGCAGAGGTGTTTGGTTTGCACCCTAATGCTGAGATCGGATACTACACACAGGCTGCCCGAGACATTTGGACTCATCTTATTGAGCTACAACCACAGACAGGTACCTGGTTTATATTGCTTTACAATACTGAAATATGATTACTATGATCATTGTGCCTACATATAAACAATATACAAATTTAAATATACATACAAATAATATATTTGACATATCAGTTGTTTTCAAAATGCTATACATATATTTACTGCCATGTAAAATCTTCAGGTGACTCTGGCGGTGGCATTAGCAGAGATGAGTACATTAGCCAGGTGGCACGGGACATTCAGAGCAAACTACCTGAAGTGTTTGACCTGGACGTGATTCGCAAGAAGTTGGGGCTGGAGATCTCTCCAACGTCTGTAGTGCTGCTACAAGAGCTGGAACGCTTTAACAAACTCACTCTCAGGATGATCCGTTCTCTGGCTGAGCTCCAGCGAGTGAGTGACATAAACAAAAAAAATCAAAAACCGTTCCAGCTTAAAATTAATACAACTGTTTATGGTGCATTAAAATTGGTAGGTTTTACAGCAGACCATGTTTGTGTGTTTTCTGTCTAAAGGCCCTGGCTGGTGAGGTTGGAATGAGCAGCGAGTTGGATGAGGTTGCGAGAGCTCTGTTTAATGGGCAGATTCCTGTTATCTGGAGGAAACTGGCACCAGATACTCTAAAGTCTCTGGGAAACTGGATGATCCACTTCAAGAGGCGACACGAACAGTACAGCTCATGGGTGAGAATCAAATATCACACCATATAAGACACTATTTTTTTTAAATACTGGCACCCTCTTAGTTTTTAAAATAATAGGACAGTAAGTAACAAAAAGCTACATTTTAACAAAATAATTTTGTTAAAGTGGATAAGCAAGCATAGGATGGAGGAGTCTATAATAGTGACAGACCAATGAATTGCCTGATTATTTGAAATAAGTTTGGTAAGGCTTTTTTGAATATGGAGAATAAGTGTCTTATTCTCACCAATGCTTTTATTTGATGAAAAATACAGTAAAACAGTGAAATATTATAGCAATTTAAAATAACTTGTCTGTCATGTTAAAATGTCATTTATTTCTCTGTTGGCAAAGCTGAATTTTTTGCATTACTCCAGTCTTCAGTGTCACATGATCCTTCAGAAATCATTCTAATATGCTGATTTGGTGGTTATGAAACATTTCTTAATATTATCAGTATTATATTATTATTATTATTATTTTCTCAGATTATTTGATACAAATCAAAAGAACATAATTTATTTGAAATAAATGTTTTGGTAACAATTTAAAAATCACTTTCTGATTTTAAATTTCAAAACCTTACTGACCCCAATCTTTTGAACAGTAGTCGAGCTATGCACTTGGATGAACAACAGAGATGTTACTGCCCCCTATTGTTTGTTAAAAAATTTTTAGGTCAGGTCCTGTAAATTAACTTTTAATAGAGTTTATCAAATGGGCTACTAACTAACTGAACTAAATACATACATACATAAATAAATGTTTTTCTCATATTGTTTTTCATCTATGTAGGTGGATGAGGGAGAGCCCTGTGTGATGTGGCTGTCAGGCTTGCATATCCCAGAATCATACCTGACAGCACTGGTCCAGGCCACCTGCAGGAAGAACGGCTGGCCTCTGGATCACTCCACTCTTTACACACAGGTTACACACTACAGGAGTGAGGATGAGATCAAAGAGAGACCAGGACAGGGTGAGAGCGCACAATACCCTGCACATAAAAACTGAACATGAGGACACTGAGACTCAAGCACAGGTTAAAAACCCGTTCTTTCTTTTCTCTGTTAGGATGTTTTGTATCAGGCCTGTATCTGGAGGGGGCAGACTGGGACATTGAAAAAAGCTGTCTGGTGCGCAGCAAACCCAGAGTTTTAGTGTCTCAACTACCCATTCTCAAAATCATTCCCATTGAAGCACACCGCCTCAAACTCCAGGCAAGATGCTTCATATTTTTTTTTTATCATGATGTCTTGAAAGATCTGCCTGGAAATACTTGTAATCTGTAAGCAATGTGTAATTTTGGTTTACTTTATAGAACACCCTGAGGACTCCAGTGTACACCACCTCTATGAGGAGGAATGCTATGGGTGTTGGACTGGTGTTTGAGGCTGATCTTTTCACCACTAAGCACATTTCTCACTGGGTACTGCAGGGAGTATGTCTATGCCTAAATGCTGACTGATAGTCTAACTGTGATAATATGAAATTATTTATGAGAGGTTTTGAAACTTTAATAACTTTAAAATGATTAATAAAGTAATAAAATAATAGAATATTTTGATTGTGACCAATTATTTTATTACAATTTCATAAGTCCTGTGCTGTTGAGGTGTTTTGTTATATCACTAGGTGGCAGCACACTAATTATTGCTGCCAGGACCTGTTGCATTCAGTTTTATCTACTTGATTTCATGTAAAATGTAAAATAGGAATCACTTTTTTATCTAATGACACTTCCTATGATTTGTTCTCAAAATCTCTAAATGTTAGATTAATTTGGTCAAAGCCATAAAGGAAAATCACAATTTATTTATAAAACCTGCCAAAAAAATAATTATTGGCATCCCAATCTGTTTTCCAGACTCTCTTTATGTAGATACTTTGAACCAGTGTTGTTATTTTTAACTAAAACTAAAATAAAAAAAATATATTTTTGTTAATTGAAACAAGATGAATAAAATAAAATATAAATATTAGATGAACAACACATTATTCAAAAACCTAAACTTATTTCAGCTCATTTCTAATTTTCTTACAAGTTGAAGCACTATAAATACTAAAATTAAAATAAATATGAAGCTAAATAGAAATACATATATATATATATATATATATATATATATATATATATATATATATATATATATATATATATATATATATATTATTATTATTATTATATAAATAAACAATAAACTAATAAAAAATGGCAAAGCAATTAGTTAATTACTAAATTACGAAAACTTAAAAAATTATAATGGAAACTACAAATATTCCAAAATTAAAAACCAATTAAATATATTAATGAATAAATATTGCTAAAATAACACTGCTGTGAACTTACTGGAAATGCTCACTAATGCAGAACGTTTTGTGCTGGTAGTTCATTAGAGCATATCCCATCCTCCTCTAGCTTATGGATAAGTATTTAAATAAGTTAAATCATCTGAATGCTTTAAAAATAATTATTTCTTCATGTTCCTTGTTGTGCAGAATGCCTCCTCAGCTTCCACTGGGGGGCGCTCTGGCCACAAATACCTCATCAATGTGAGTGCCAACAAACACTCCCTTAAGATTACATAGCTCCAGGTCAAACTATATAAATGAAATAGTTCAATTCAAGATGCGTCGGATGTTTTAATTAAGTAAAAGTATTTCAGTTTTACAGTTCAAAAATGATAAAGAAGGAATCTATCTTCAGACCGCATGTCTCATATGCACCTCTCAAAATCACATGACCAAATCAATACTAGATTAGGAACACTGACAATCATTTAAATTCTATACTTATCATTAACAAAAGTGACCTCGCATTTATTGGAGCAAGATGGTGTAGTTTCAGCATCAAAGAGCAGGGGCTAATTGGGTCATGCTGACCATCCAAACCTTATCTTCATGGTCTCAATCCCCTCTTATTATCATATATGTATGATACTGAGAGCATAAACTCTCTAAGCTGCCTTATCTAGCCATACTGCTGTATCTAGTGACCACATCAGACAGCATGAGACCTTCAGCAATGTGGCTTGCTGTATTCCATCAAACTGCGATAGCTTGCGCCACAAGCATTAAACTTTCATAGAAACTATTCACAGGAGTCTTTTGGGGGCAGATGAACTCTTCCCCTCTTCTGTTTGTGTTATTAGTTGGTACACGTGATGAAATCTCAGAAGATCAACTGAGTAACATAAAATAAAAATGAAATAAAAGGGTTATTTGAAAGTTTGGCCGTCCGATCAAATGATGAGTCAAGATAGAGATGTGAAACCTCTTGGCTGATTTTTTTATGATTCATCACTCACACGAGACATGAAAGGTCAAGTGCATTGCATTATGGGATACACAGTACTTCACACCAAAAGCTCTGTTGTATGCTGCTCATTTTGGTGCATGTGCACAGTATACTGTACATACTATATACTGCAGCAAAAGTACTGTAGTATCCCAGCTAACAGGGAACGTTCTTAGTACTTTGGCTTACATTCTTGACTGTTTTTACCGGGGCATGAGTCCCAGTCATATGGCATTGTGTAAATTATTACTGATAAATCCTTGTGTCAATAGAGATTATTGATATTGAACATAATATTGATATTGAACATAATAATGGCCTGAGGATCATTTTCACGGACAATATTTTAGTAGTCATTTTGTTTTCTGTCAGCTGTTAAGAATGTCAGATTCATGTGTGACTCACACTTTCGATCTAATCAGCCAAACAGGCTTGCAAAATGGTTCAAATTTTTCACAATTCATGATGAATCAGTTGACCTCCGAACTAATTTGTTTGCAGCGGTTACTCACATCAATATAGTAACGGGATGATTTATATTACAAATAAAAAAGAGTAGCTGATGACATTCTGCATATTTACCTACAATATATTCTAAGAAACTAAATGGAAATGTGTTCTATTGTTTGTCAGGGATTGAACAGATCTTGTGTGATGCAGGAATATGCAATTTTATATAACATATTTTAGTTGGTCTTAGTTTCAGGATGTTTAGAGAACATTCAAATCAAATGTTTCTCTAATGTTTGCTAAATAATATTATGGAATGTTTCCTTAATATTCGCAAAACCAAGAAAAAAACACTTGTTTAAAACATGCAGAGAAGATTTAGAAATAACATTTTCAACTATTAATGGGTACATTACCAAAACATTCTGGAAACATATTTTTGTTAACTGAATTGTTAGTATGACATCGTGAACATATCTAATCGGATATGGTTACATGTGGGAAAGTGCTATACTAATATTTTAAGATCAGTAATATTGCTAATAACAATACTAAGTGAGAATTTTGAAGGTCTGTGCTCAAAGCCTGCTTTTATGGCTCTTTGGCTGTGCATCTAAGAAAAGATGGTCTAGTTTCTAAATCTTCAAACAGCAGGAGCAGATACCAGACTTGTAAGCTGTTCTGCAAAGTCCCCTTCCAGTTGAAAATCCCTGTTCCAGCACATAAAATGATCAAAAATACTGTAAAACAGTCAAATTACTCCAGCCTTGAGTGTCACATGATCCATCAAAAATCATTCTAATATGTTGATTTGGTGCGCAACAACCATGTCTTGCTTTTATCAGTGTTGAAAACAGTTGTGCTGAATATTTTTGTGCAAATAATATTTATGAAATGAAAATATTTTGTAGCTTTTAAATGTCTTTAATGTCATTTTTGATGAATAAAGTTTAGAGAAATACTGATAGCTGAATATGGAATTAATAATGGAGGGTTATGCAAGGCCTTACTTTCAAGCTCTGAGTTGTTTGGGTCACATTGACCTGTGATATTTATACATATCTATGTTGGTTATAGGTGTACAATTTTTTTTTTACATTAATTAATGATAATTAAAATTCAGGATTGCTTGGCTTCAAAACAAGCTTTATAAATCAAGTGGTATAAATAAATCCTGGCTGTAAGCATATCATTTTTGTTTCTGCATAATCACCACTCAGACATGCTCCCCTGAGGGCACAATATGATTAAGGATTTGCATGGAATTATAAATGAGACAGGTGGATATGTGCTCTTTTTTGACTTCTGGTCCTCTAGGTCTGAAGATTGAGATTGGTATGATTTATGCATCTTAAAAGACAGCCACTACCGTGAGTATAAAGGTCACAATTGGCAGACTGGAGTTTGGCAAATTTGATTAGATTGCTGTGAGTGTCCTTTCATCTTCTCATCATTGCTTCTGGTTTTCTTGGCTTTCCGTATAAATGGACTTTCTGTGCTGATAAGGAAACTGGCTACCTGTCTGGAAAGACTTTGTTTGATGTGTGATACTACAACCAACATCATGACGATTGACAAATCCTGCAAAATCAACAGAACCAGGAAGAGTTCATGTCTCAAAAAAGAGTTTAACGATTTTCCTCTTAACTGAGACCCCCAAATCAATTCTGATTTGAGTCCTCAATTCAACTATTTATATATTTCAGGTACCATGTTCATTTTTTTTTCAGTGAATGGAATTATTTATACTTTTCAGACTAATTTCAATCAGTAACTCATCTTTGTGAACTTAATGTAAAGAACCGACTCGGAGAACTGGCTTTAAGGTGACCAGATTTCTAAAATGAAGTCTTGTACCAATCCCCCAAAACTTTGTATGTGAGGTACAATCAGTTTTAGTAACATACAAATTCTTACCCTTCTTCAGAGCCCACGGCAAAGGCCTAATTCTCTTATTATCTTTCTCACAGGTGGTGACCTGTCCCAATGCTTCTTTCAATGACCTGACCAAAATAGTGTCCAGAATTAGAGCCAGTGAAGCAGGCTGTCATGGAAGGTGAGGAATGAGCACCGTATTTAGCATACACCAATATTCACATACTGCATTTATTCCTGCTCTTCATTCTGAGCTTGTTGTCTGCAAATGTCTATTTATTTAACCATATACTGGTTCGTGTAGTTTTTCCCTTTGTCACTGCATTCTGTTGTAATCAAAAAATTGTAATCAAACTCTGAAAGGTCAAAATAGAATGTAAACCTTTGTGACATTTTGGCTGTGTATAATCTTTTAAATGAAAAACACTTTATGAAAATTATAGATGCACTGCTTTTTGAAATCTTTGTTCTTGTTCCTCTTGTAAAATCAGGCATAGAATTACAGTACAAGAATCTAAGTGCTTATACATGAGATTATTGCATAATACCATTAAGAAAATGTGCTCTGGCTCAATCAGCCTCTCTTCTTTCAGAAGTGAGGAATATGTGGAATGAAATGCACTTCAAACTGTGTTTATACAATGCAGTAAAGCATAATGGAAACATTAGAAGTTTCATGTAAATTAAATATGCCAGAGCATCAGAGATAGCATGTGAATATAAAAGACCTCAATATGGCTAATTAAGGGGAATGAAAAAAATGATCTGAAATGTCTGCCTGATAATTATAAAGAGCAATATGAACAGATAAGGATAGTATACACAAAATGATGAGGCTTTAGTTTTCTTTACTCAAAATTCAGCACCACAGAAAGTCCAGTCAGACTGAGTTGATTTTCAGGACCTTGGACAAGACTACAATGTGGAAAATGTGTGCTTTCAATGTATTTTGCAGTGTTCATTTAAAAAAAAAAAAAAATTGGTGGGGGGACGAATTGTGATAATGTTGATATAAGGGAAACTTGACCTTTTAATATATGATTTTATATAATATATGATTATTACTATTTAGTTCTGTTTTCATGAGGACTTCAATAATCATTGCAGTAGTAATTTTACTCTTTTGGTGTGTGTGTGTGTTCCAGACAGAGCAGCAGCTGGAGAATTACGTGGAGAAAATGGATATCAAGATCACAAAGACAGAAAATCCAAAATGCTTACCTCAGAATGTGAGACCATCTGCACTAAAATAAAACAGTAAGACTCAGTTATAACCACAACACTTCTTGAGACATTTTATAATGACTGTCATTTTTCTTTCTTTCTTTCTTTCTTTCTTTTCACTAACATAATCTTGAGTTTTGCAATCAATCAATGTTTGAATGACTTTTGACTCACTAAAGACAGTCTTTTCGGAAGTTTGTCTGGAAGACATGCAAAGTGATATAAGCATATATAACCACAAATTAGGGAAACAGTTGTATCTGAATCCCCACTGAGGTAGATACAGTGATTATTAAATGTTTAATGTGTCTATTTGGCATGAGTGACTGGTTCTTTATTGGCCTGATGTCACTTCCTCAAAAATCATGCCTCACATCACTTTGAAATTTGCCCCATGGCACAGTCTTCAGTTTTGATTGACTTATGAGCTGATTAGTATTGAGGCGCCTCTCCTTCCTTTGTCCCTTTCACCTCCAGCTATCTTCAAGATTAACTACCTTCTGGCAACATATTCAAAGTCACAGCCCAGAGCTCCACTTAAAGTCATAATCTAATCAGATACGGGACCCTGGCTAGCTCACAAAAGCCTTTTAACAGATAGAATTACAGTTCAGCAGTTATGCTGCAGTGAGGAGAGAAGTTATGGGCCTAGTTGGTATAATGGGACAGTTTAAATAATGCCTCTAAAGACATCATTTGGTGTAGTTTATAGCCCTTTACGATGGCTTTCAAACCTTGCAAGATGACGAAACTAAAGCTGGATAAGGTCTCAGAAATCTGTGTTTGGATTGGAAGGTTGAAGGTTTAGAAAGAGTAGATGGAGTTGGCACAGAACAGCCCAACTGTAGCCAATGAGACGAGAGGCTGGAGAATCTTTACTGCGAGCTGTCTGGCACAAAAAGTGTAGAGATTTGAAAGGCAAATAAATCTGTTGCACACATCAGATTGGTTGGTAGAGATTTGTGGCTCACATCCTCAAACCAAAGACTATTTTTGAAGAGCTGTAGAGAACACGATATCCCATATATAAAAATACAGTGGAACCCACTGTTCTCTTCTCAGCCTCTCACACCGATCACAGCTATTTTAATACAACGTGCTAAGCTAAAACAAATTTGGACTTTGAAAATTTGACCACGAGCGTTATTGAACCGTCTGAAAACAAAACAGGGTTTACAACCTGTCTAAATAAGTTTATCTTGGTCCTTTTTTTCTAATAAATAAATAAATAAATAAAAAAATCCAATCATCACTAGCACAAATTAAATCTTGGGACATTCTAGGCTGCGAAGGAGCCAATAGTTGCATCTTTCATGCATTTCAAGGTCGCATTTAAGGAGCCTTCAAATTGGGACAGCCTTTTGGATGCATTTTGTCACACCATTTTTGTTTTATTTATTGTTAAATAATTAAGAATTAATTATTATTAATGAGAGTCAATTATTTATTGCATAAGCAATATACATATACCAATTAATTAAAAAGTCCACTGTGAGTAAGCGATTTTTGGGCGCATGTGGTTTCAGTTGGTTCTAAATGTTATAATGAATTTAGAATATATTTTAGGACAAATTTGCTCTGTTGAGATTTAATTTCTAATCACCATTGGGATGTAAGACTTGTAATTCCATATGTCTCTACATCTCTCCAACTATTTACTTCTTATCCAAAGACAACTTTCAATTCTGTAGTCTGGAGGGACTGCTTTCTCTTCTGAGATGCATTTTGGCATGGAGCTACTCGATGTCAACCAATCCAAAAATGAGATCCTGACATAAAAATGATTAGAGAAAGAACACCAGAGAAAGAAACTGGAAATCTGTTGCACAGATTTTGTTGATCGTTTCTGTATTTAAGCCGGGTAAATATAATTGTGCAGGGGAGTCAATTTGGCAGAGTTCCGGCAAAACAGGGTCTAGTCGCTGTCTCTCGCTGTGAATCAAGTGCGACATGACTGAAATCCTTTGGGGTAGTGCATTCATCCTTGATTAAGTAGGCATTTAGAGAAAAGCAGGTCACAAGTGATACAGATCGATACATTACACAAGCGTGACAGACCAGATCAACAATAGATTGAACCAAATGAGGAGGAAATGCTTACGCACTGGGGAATGTGGAAAAAGGGGGCAGGACATATTGGCTATCAGACCAATATGGTGTGAACAGCACTTGTATAAAAAGAATAAATGGGACACACAAAGTCAAAGAAGAGTTGGGACTCCATTGGGGTTATGTGCACACAGCCAAGGGCATTTCATGGTGTGTCTTCAGTATCTGATTGGTCACATATTCCTATTCCTGAGTCCATAAATTAGCTTTATCATGCAACATTTTTCTGTTTTACCACCATGAGTGATAAATGTTATTTACTAGCAAAAATTACATGGTGTAATAATTTATAAGATTAAAATTTCAATGTTCCTCAGTTTCCATGAATATGCATTTAGGGTGGAAAAAGCTGTGAACAGTTAGGCTGCCTCTCTGTAAATTTTATTAAACCAGATTTGTTCAGAAAAGAGATTTTTTGATGCTTTGGACCCCCAAATATGATGATCCCTTTGCAAAGAGCCTCTTTCTATAAAAGGCAGCTATAGTTTCCATGTACAAATAATCAATATATACAGTCGAGGCCAAAAATATTGGCCCCTTGGTAAATATGATCAAAAAATTTATCTGCATTCTTAATCCTTTTGGTCTTTTATTTAAAAAATTCACACAAATGTATCCTTTCATTGGATAATAAGAATTTAAAATGGGGGGAAATATCATTATGAAATAAATGTTTTTCTCTAATACGCATTGGCCACAATTAATAGCCCCCTTTTATTCAATACTTTTTGAAACCTCCATTTGCCAGTCTAAATGTTCTCCTTTAATGCCTGATGAGGTTAGAGAACACCTGACAAGAGATCAGATACCATTCCTTCATCCAGAATCACTCCAGACCCTTTAGATTCCCAGCTCCATGTTGGTGCTTCTCCTCTTCAGTTCACTCCTCTCATTTTCCGTAGGGTTCAGGTCAGAGGAGTGGAATGGCTATAGCAGAAGCTTGGTTTTTCAGTGACCCATTTCTGTGTTGTTTTTGTGGTTTGTGTTTGGATTATTGTCCAGTTGGAAGATCCAAACATGGCCCATTATAAGATTTCTAACAGAGTCAGTCACTTACTGATTTTTTATCTGTTGGTATTTGATAGAATCCATGATGTCATGTATCTAAACAAGATGTCCAGGACCTCCAGCAGAAATTTAGGCCCACAACATCAAAAATACAGCAGTATATTTCATTGTACACATGGGGTACTTTTTTCTCTGTGTTCACCAACCCATCTTGAGTGTTTGCTGCTAAAAAGCTCATTTTTTAGTTTCATCTGATCACAGAAGCCATTCCCATTTAAAGTTCCAGTCATGGCTGATAACTGAATATGCTTTAGTTTGTTTTTGAATGAGCTTGGAGAACTTTTTTCTTGTAACCCTCCCAAACAACATGTGTTGATGTAGGTTCTGTTTGACAATTTTTTTAAAGGTTTTCTGAACCAGAGACTCAACTATTTTCTGCAGTTCTCCAGCTGTGACCCTCGGAGAGTCTTTAGCTACTCAAACTCTCCTTCTCACTGCACATTAGGACGATATAGACACACGTCCTCTTCCATGCAGTTTTGTAACATTTTCTGTTGGTTGTAAATTCTTAATTATTGCCCTGATGGTGGAAATGGGGAATTTTCACTGCTCTAGCTCTTTTCTTAAAGCCACTTCACCCATTTGTGAAGCTCAATTATCTTTTGCTGCACATCAGAAATATATTCTTTGGTTTTTCTCATTGTGATCGATGATTAAAGGAATTTGGGCTTTGTTTTCCCTTCTCTTTATATTTCTGTGAAACAGGAAACCAGAGCTGGATGATTTCATGTTTATAATCATGCTGGAGTGCTCAAAATTGTGAATATGAATGGGAATATACTTCAGAGATATTTTACTCATAAGAATTCATAATTAATAAATAAATGTGACCAACGAGTATTTGAGAAAAACATTCATTTCATAATGATATTTCCCCTCCGTTTTAAATTCTTATTATCCAATGGAAGGATACATTTTTGTGAATTTTTTAAATAAAAGACCAAAAGGATTAACAATGCAGATGAATTTTCACAGCCTTTTTTGATCATATTTTCCAAGGGGGCCAATATTTTTGGCCTTGACTATATATATATATATATATATATATATATATATATATATATATATATATATATATATATATATTCTATCTCTAGTATTCCTACGTTATTACAGTTTACACTCTACTTTTTTTCCAGTCACTGTTAAGGCCTGTTCGCATCAAGAATGATTATCTTCCTTCAACGCGGAAGTAAGCCTATGGGTGAGAAGAATAACAACGTGTAGTAAACAGTAAAACTGTTTGCACTTATGCTCAAATAGCGTTTAAAAAGTGGATTTTTCAGGCTAGACCAGCCAATGCGCATGGGAACCGGAGCTTCAAACGGCAGCTTCAGTGACGCAATGACTTTACCAATCAGCTTCTTGGATTTTTCATTTAGAAGGTGAGACTATTCTGCCATATTGCCCAATGCAGTTTCTCCCATTCTTAAGTACAGGATTGAACTTTCTTTGTATTTCTATAGCCTAGTCTTTGGCTAGACTCTTAAAATTTACAAATAGCTGCGCATCGTCTGTTAATTCTAAGCCATGCGTGTCTGCCACTTTAAATTCTTGTGCCCATTAATGCAGGATTGATTCTGATTTGGTGTCAATATTTTTTTCCTTCATCAGCTTGAAAAAAATAATTCCAAAAATGATTACAATGATATTGTTTCTTTGTGCTTTTGTCTTTAGAGCTGTGGTGTGGACTACTATATTTAAATATTGAGAAAGTTTTTTAGAAATATCTTTATTGTTATCTTTATAGTTAAAAATTGAATAAAATGGTAAATAATTGAGTCTCATGACCAGTTATTGGAATAATAATATTACTGTGTATAATAATAGGCTAGGCCTATTAATAATCATCATCGTTGTCATCATAATAAGAAACAATATTATGAACAGTTATTACATTTCATTATTTTTTTTGTTTTCTTTTCTTTTCCAAACACCTAGAACACCTTTGCAAATCCCTGAGTGTCCACTTTCCTAACATCTTTATCACAGCACTGAGGAATGTTTGAATCACTCATAGCTAAAAGTTATACTGAACAGCTACAGGACATTTATAACCATCACCAAGGTATGTGACCTTTTTTAACATTAGAGACCACATAGAGATGTTTTGTTATTTTTAATTTACATCAGGAGCAACTTCATTTACATTGTGGGAGGCAAACTGTTTTTGAAACTGAGGTTCATTATTCAATCTGATAAAACGTTCTGCATCTTCATATAAATACAGACCCAAACTTACTTTCTTCTTCTTTTTTTTTTTTTTTTTTTTGCCAAAATGAATTCTACTGTAAATTCAGTTAGTCATCCCAAAACAATGTATCACTTATTGGCCTTCCAAGTTTTAAAGCTTCTAGTAGAGAACCTCAGGCCATCCATGGAAGCGCTGTTTATTTAAATATGAATGTAAATAACTCATAATTACAGCTGCTTGTGTGTCAGAATTTACATAAAGCCAATAAAAGCTTCTAGCCTTATAATGTCAATGATATTTCAGCCATGTTGAACAAGCCGGTCATCTGGGTCCTGACAGGCCGTGCACTAGATGGAAAAAGGGCCAAAGGTTTTTTTATTGTTTTATTTTTTTCTTTAATGCTGTTGGACACACTGAAGGATTCTGGATGAGTAATTACCAGCACCTGCTGTGTGACCCATCTCACCAGACTGGTTGGAGGAAAAGGCAGCACAGGGACAGAGGAGGAGGTGACGAGTAATTAAAGTGGCCCATGGAGGGATCACAGCAGACAGGCTTGGGTAAATGACAGCTGGGTCTGACGCGTTTACCCACCACTGGGCCCCCTTCTGACGTACAGGTGGCTTAAAGGGCGGATAAAAGTGAAAATGAGCAGCTAAATTGAGTTTTCCTTACGGATCTTTCCCTATCCTCCCCCTTTTCCTCCAAGTAACTGGAGCTGGTCCTCCAACTGAGCTGTGAAACCAAGCCAAACAGTCCTGACCTGATTGGTTGTGTCTTGAGTTACATAAATCATCATATCAGAATCTAGCTAAACAGAGCAATCACATGTTGCTACATTACATTTACAGGAAGTAGTTGAAGGCAGGATTATATAGTTCCTTTTACTCAGAAGCTTTGACCATCATAAAACAGATTAAACCGAAAGTTAATATTTATGCTTGAGTTATTTATACTTAATAATTTAACTGTTTTATTTCTTGTCACATACTGTTCAGGGTTTTTAATAGTTTGTTTTAGTCTCTTCACATGATCCTTCAGTAACCATAAAATATGTTGATTTGGTGCTCAAGAAACACTTCTTATTATTATCAATGTTAAAAACAGTTATGCTGCTTAATATTTTTGTGGAAACTTGATTTGAAACAAATGCCATTTGACAAAGATAAGATTCTGTTTTGCAAATAAATGCCTGGAATGAAAAAGGAAAAGATTGATTGAATAATTAGAAATTTAACTCTAAACATTACATTTGGTGAATTCATCACAGAACTTCTAGAGAATATATGACTTTGAAATTTCAGGAGACAGTGACCCAGCAGCTATATTTGATTTTGGTATGAAATGTGGTTTTGTGTGAAAAATGAATGTGGAGTTGTGTACGTAAACCAACCAAGGTTATTGTGGGTGAGGCCTCGAATGAATCATAGTGTATCATGGATCAATAATTTAAAAACTGAGTAATATTTTTTAGATATGATACTGTAGGGCATCATGACTATGGTTGTTTAGAAAGATTCAAAACAACATTTATTGGATACTGTAAAAAAATAATAATAATACTTTATAATAGTTGTTCTACCATTTTCATTTTTTTGAATGAATGCTGTTTGAAAGTTTTCTTAATTTTGGTAATTTATATGTCTGTGTCCTCTAAAATCTTCAACTGATCAAAAGTGGCTGTGAAATCACAAAAGATTTCTATTTCAGATAAATGCTGTCCTTTTAAACTTTCTATTCTTCAAGAATCCTGAAGACATATAGCACAACTGATTTCAATATTGATAATAAATAATAAAAGCACCTTATTAGCATATTAGAATGATATTAGAAGAATCATGTGACATTAAAGACTGGAGTAATCGCTGCTGAAAATATAGCTTTGTTATCACAGGACTAAATCACATTTTAAAATACATTAAAATAGAATGTTATTTTAAATTGTTATAATGTTTTACAATATTTATGTTTTTACTGTTTTATAGAAACTGGTTTATCAAATAAGTGTCCTGCTAAGCATAAGAGACTTCTTTTTAAAACATAAAAAAAGAAAGATTCTGAACAGTAATGTATGTGTAATTTGAGTCCATAATGATTTTAAGTTGTGCATTTTTAAATGTTAAACGTTTTTTATGCAAATATATGAAAAATAATGCAGAAATCTAATTTATGATTTCTTTGACAAATTATATATATTCAGTTGAAACTGATCATTTATGTCAGTATTCTATCTAACCTGAGAAGAAGTATGCAATTAAAAAGAGTGGCCTGACCTCTTGCAGCCCTCCCATTGCTTCTCAGGGGGAGGCAGCTGGATCAATCCACATTTCCAGCTCTGGGAAGAGGTCGCAGGTAATAATAGCACCTAGACACGCTTGCTATTTATATGCACTGATGTTTTGGTGCGAAGGTGGGCAGACGGGGATGAATCTCCTGATGTGCGTCACCAATTACCTAAACCGCTAAAAACAGCCCAGAAAATGTGAAAATCCACACGACACCAGTCTTAAAGTCTTCCTGTGATGCCAAGACCTGAGCTAATAGTGCTGTTATCAATGATAAAACTTCAGCGTCCTCTCAGCGGCTGACTCAAAGCTGGAGGTATGACCTGAGGGCAACCATTTGAAAAGAGCTAGAACACAAGATTGGATTCGCCATCGATAACTTTCAAAGAGCTCAGCTTGCTATTACTATTTTGAACATGACGACAGATATGCTTTAAAGACTCTATTCAGGGTCCTCCAATGAATAAATATCACTGACAATGAGGATGTATTCAAAACATGCGTTTCCCAAGTTGGGAATTCAAAAAAATGACATGACTGAGATGTGACTAGGACCGCCTCACAAATTAAGACACAGCCCACTTCTGCGAGGGTGACGACCCTGAGATATGTGGGAGGTGTTAAAGCACCTCTCAGTGTCCTGGTTGTTTCTCATCAGCATTTCAGAGAAGAGTGATCTTATAACAACAGGTCTGTGTGTGAACTGTGATAAATATGTGGGGGATGTGAAGTTCACGAAGTTCGAGAATATATGTGGTCTTCTCTCAGTTTTCACCACATGCAGATGGCCTGCTTGTCCTCTAAAGCAATAGGAACCCAAAACTGAGAATCCTGTCATCATTTACTCACCCTTATGTAAACTGGTTTGACTTTTTTCAAGGAATACAAAAGCTAGATGAATGAATGGGGACTGGCCGTAGATCAAAGAGTTGTTTGAAGCTTAATGGTGCATGGTGACATGGAAGCAATGCAACCAGTTTGTTTATAGCCTACATATTGCTTTGTGCTTGTATTTAGGCTTTTAAAAAGTTCATTCGTGAAGATTATCATGCTGAGCAAAATGTGTAAGAATCATTAACATTTGTTGGTCACAGAGGTTATTTTTTTTTTACAATAATATGTGATGTTTGAAATTTTCGTCTAAAATTAGCATTTTTTATCAGGCTCCTATATTTGTGTTCAGTTAGTTTACTTTAATTGCAATGAAAAGAACCTATTCATTCGCATTAAAGTGAAATTACTGAACCTACACATAGGGGCCTTATAAAAATGCTAATTTTAGCCGAAAATTTCAAATGGCATGGCTTTTGCATCTGAACTCTTCATATGTAAACCTATTGGGTTTGTGTTGAGGGAACCATCAGGTCGATGCTAACTTCCGGGTTTCCCTACAAAAATATTTGGTAACACTTTAGTTTAGGGACCAAGTCTCACTATTAAGTAGTTGCTTATTAGCATGCCAATTATTAACATATTGGCTGTTTATTACTACTTATAAAGCACATATTCTGCATGAACATGTTCTACATCCATAATCCTACCCAATACCTAATCTTAACAATTACCTTACTATTAATAAGCAGCAAATCAGAAGTATTCTGAGGCACAAGTTGTAGTTGATGGTTTGTTAATAGCGAGAATTGGACCTTAAAATAAAGTGTGACCAAATATGTCAACAACTCTATTCCAAGTGACATTCTCTGCAAATATTTAATTCTATTTCTTTTGATGTTTTAACACACGATTATTTTTGGAGTGCTTTAAAAAAAAGCATAAAAGTGATATATAATATAATAATTTTTATAATTAAAATTGTATTGCCATTACATTAAATAAGAATGTAAACGGATAGCTTAGGTATTGTAGATCAACATCAGCAAAATTCTAAACAAAAACTTGCTCAGTTTAATTTCTGCCTCCTTGTCATAGCCACCTGATCCACAGGCCAATTGAACCAGCCAAGAAGGCCGTAAGGTCTGAGACCCTGCCAGCTAGCTGTAATCTCATTCATATGGCTTTTGTTCCTCCATCACCTGTTATGCTGCCAGTCTCCTGGAGATATTTAGGTCACTCGGCTACCATGGGATTTCAGTTTGATGACTCAGAGGAAACTGATGGGATCAAGTGTGTTGTGTCACGACTGAAAGAGTGTGAAAATTAGAGTGAGGATATTTTTACCAAGATCTTGGGGGAGATAAAATGAGCTTCTTGTTTACTGTTGATTGAAAAAATGTTCTAGATGATTTGATTTGCAAAATTCGGTTGGATACTAAGACTTTGATAATGCAGATTCCTCAAGCACTCTCTACTTTATATGACTGTTTGACTGAAGAACTGAAAAAGAATGAGTCTTTTGAGCAATTCATATTTCCTCAATTGGCTGTTGTAACAAGTTGAACCATGTTTGTTTGCTTTTCCACACCAACAGTAAAATAACAGTGACAATTTATCATAAATGTTAAAAAATGGATTAAATGAGTTTCCTGCATGGATTTTCTTCTTTCACTCTTTGATAAAAATAAAATAAAACTAATTTTAAGGGGTCATATGATGCGACTTCAATTTTTCCTTTCTCTTTGGAGTGTTACAAGCTCTTGGTTGCAAAGACTAAAGTTTCGAATCCAAAGAGATATTCTTTATAAAAGTTAAGAGTCAACCACACCCTCCTAAAACGGCTTGTTTAAACATGCCCCCACATGTCAACATCATAATGTGGGAAGATTTGCATAACGCCGCCCAAATGTTCATGCAAAGAAAGAAGGCGTACTGTAACTTTTATTCTCGCTGTTGCTGCCGCCGCCATGTTGTGGAGACGCTGTATGTTTCGTTGTGAAAGCAAAACTACTTTCTTTGGACTTCCAAACGAGGACACAACTAAATCAGTGGATAAGTTATATTTACACCACTGTTCCAGGAAAGTTCAACCCAAATATACAGATGTGTCCAGCGCATTTTATGGAGGACTAGGACTGTTTCATGTGAGAGTAGCCTACAATGCCGGTCTCTGTTTCTATAAAGTGAGGCAGTTCCAGCTTTGCAAGGACAGTCTGGCGCTTCTGACTCACAGCCTGTAAGTACGTTTTCATATTTAAAGAATTTGCCACTGATGATTCAAACTAGTGTTTTGAGCAGTGTAGAGTAGCACTTTGTCGTTTCTCCGATCACAAATGCAGACATGGTTTTATGTTTACAACGCGTAAAAAGAGAGTATAAATTATTATAATCAGTAATTATGTCCTAACTGGATGCAACAAATGCCTCGTTTGTGATGGGTTCTATTGTTTTTGTCTTGTCGCGCTGGGACACACGGCATCACAGTATGGTTAGGGGCGTAACATTTCCGTCACACGCTTAAGGAATTCAGCCAATCTCAATGCACTGGATAGCTGGCCAGTCAGCATACACCTCTCTTTTCAGGACGATGAACTTTGTAAAAATCGCTGCATTTCAGAAAGGTGGGACATAGAGGAGCAACATAATGTACAGTTTGTGGAAAATAATGTTTTTTGAACCTTAAACTGCATAAACACTTTGCATTACACCAAATACACAAATAATGTTCTTTTTAGCAGCATCACATGACCCCTTTAAGCATTAAAGCATAAGCCTTTAGTAAAAAAAAAAGGACCTAAAGGTCATGAGTAACATTCAGTAAGGGGTGTCCAAACTTTTGACACATACTGTACATGTATGCTGACATTGATCTGTCAGTATCTCCACAACAGGACAGAAGGCTGATTTAATTAGGTGTATCACAAATCCATTTAATGTGCTACTCGTTATTTCCCTCATTCTCTCTTCATTTATCCTCCAGCTGTCTCATCAGTCTCTCTTTTCCTCCCTTCATCTCTTTCCATGTCCATCTGTCTACTTCTTGTCTGTCCTCTTTTCCTCACGTGTCTTTATATGTGTTCCATTGCTCCTCCGCTTGCCCCGCCTTGCGCTTCTCACCAGCCAATCACATGGATGTATTCATTAGGTTCATACAAACAAACAGATCACCCTTCAAATGGTTATTGACATGCATATCAATCAATTGTGTTTGCTCAATAAGAAAGACTTTAAGTTGACATGCCAAGATATATTGCATCTGAAAGTCTCCTGCAGTGAATATGCTCTGCTCTTGAAGGTCATTGTAAAAGTTGCACTCCATTCTGTTGATAAAATTAGACAAGTATGCGGCGTAATCTGATTTAGGTCTCTCATTTGAACTAAGTTATCTTTGGATTCTATCAGTTCAGCAAACAGTAAACCAGAGACATCTCTGACACAGTGAAAATTAATTTTGCATTATCGCAGAAAAACGCACCACACCTCATCTCTTTCAGGCACCAGTTTATTTGAGCTTGTTTACAGTGTTTTCTCTGTCATTCTGTGTGTGCGTGTGTGTTTTGTTTCAACCTGCTGCATAATATTTGCTGAAACAAAGGCCTCAATTTGAAATTGTCTCAATTCCAAAACAGAATCTCATTATTTTGTCCCAGCAAGCCGCAGGAGTAATCAAAACATGCCTGCTTGCCTTGCTGGAGAGGCAAGACCAGTATGGGCTGCAAGTCACAGCAAAGTGGAGTGTTTGCATTAGCGCCACTGATCTAAATTTAAATATATACTGCATGCAAAGTATTTTTATTAAGTCTAAAAATGGCAAAAAAGAGAAGTTTTTATTTTTTATTTTTAAATGATTTCTTTCTTTAAAGAGGGGAAAAAATGGTTCACTATCAGTTATTTCAAGCTATTATTTATTTTCCTTTTTTATGGGACGTTTTCATAAACTGTATGCCTTATGCATATTGTGCAATCTAGTTAAAACACACATAGGCCTATATCATACAGGTCCTTCTCAAAAAATTAGCATATTGTGAAAAAGTTCATTATTTTCCATAATGTAATGATAAAAATTAAACTTTCATATATTTTAGATTCATTGCACACCAATTGAAATATTTCAGGTCTTTTATTGTTTTAATACTGATGATTTTGGCATACAGCTCATGAAAACCCAAAATTCCTTATCTCAAAAAATTTGCATATCATGAAAAGGTTCTCTAAACGAGCTATTAACCTAATCATCTGAATCAACTAATTAACTCTAAACACCTGCAAAAGATTCCTGAGGCTTTTAAAAACTCCCAGCCTGGTTCATTACTCAAAACCGCAATCATGGGTCAGACTGCCGACCTGACTGCTGTCCAGAAGGCCATCATTGACACCCTCAAGCGAGAGGGTAAGACACAGAAAGAAATTTCTGAACGAACAGGCTGTTCCCAGAGTGCTGTATCAAGGCACCTCAGTGGGAAGTCTGTGGGAAGGAAAAAGTGTGGCAAAAAACGCTGCACAACGAGAAGAGGTGACCGGACCCTGAGGAAGATTGTGGAGAAGGACCGATTCCAGACCTTGGGGGACCTGCGGAAGCAGTGGACTGTGTCTGGAGTAGTAGAAACATCCAGAGCCACCATGCACAGGCGTGTGCAGGAAATGGGCTACAGAGAAGCAGCACTGGACTGTTGCTAAGTGGTCCAAAGTACTTTTTTCGGATGAAAGCAAATTTTGCATGTCATTCGGAAATCAAGGTGCCAGTGTCTGGAGGAAGACTGGGGAGAAGGAAATGCCAAAATGCCTGAATTCCAGTGTCAAGTACCCACAGTCAGTGATGGTCTGGGGTGCCATGTCAGCTGCTGGTGTTGGTCCACTGTGTTTTATAATGGGCAGGGTCAATGCAGCTAGCTATCAGGAGATTTTGGAGCACTTCATGCTTCCATCTGCTGAAAAGCTTTATGGAGATGAAGATTTCGTTTTTCAGCACGACCTGGCACCTGCTCACAGTGCCAAAACCACTGGTAAATGGTTTACTGACCATGGTATTACTGTGCTCAATTGGCCTGCCAACTCTCCTGACCTGAACCCCATAGAGAATCTGTGGGATATTGTAAAGAGAAAGTTGAGAGACGCAAGACCCAACACTCTGGATGAGCTTAAGGCCGCTATCGAAGCATCCTGGGCCTCCATAACACCTCAGCAGTGCCACAGGCTGATTGCCTCCATGCCACGCCGCATTGAAGCAGTCATTTCTGCAAAAGGATTCCCGACCAAGTATTGAGTGCATAACCTGAACATAATTATTTGAAGGTTGACTTTTTTTGTATTAAAAACACTTTTCTTTTATTGGTCGGATGAAATATGCTAATTTTTTGAGATAGGAATTTGGGGTTTTCATGAGCTGTATGCCAAAATCATCAGTATTAAAACAATAAAAGACCTGAAATATTTCAGTTGGTGTGCAATGAATCTAAAATATATGAAAGTTTAATTTTTATCATTACATTATGGAAAATAATGAACTTTTTCACAATATGCTAATTTTTTGAGAAGGACCTGTACATGATATTCCTCCATACCCTACAATAATTTCTACAGCAGTCATGCCAGTTCCTGCATCGGTGAAGGTGAAGTGCTTAGTCGCTGCCTTAGAAATTTCCTCTGGCACATTTATGTATGAAATCATCTGAGGCAATAAATAAGTCAGTACTCCTATAGAGAAGGTGATGAACGTTCCTGTTTTGCATTCCCAGTGATTCCAGCTCTCTGTGTGCTAGAGGGAGCTATCAGATCACTGCATCAGCCTTCTGGATGGATGTACTGTATTAGTACTGTATTATGATGTATAGACTACACTTGTGCACAATGCAGGAAACGGGAAGCGATTCTGCATGAATATACTGTATGTTAGCATTGTCCTGACCTCAGAACAGAACCCATCCAGAGGTTCAAAATGTAATTTAATACCATTTTTTTTCCACGGCCTTGGATTTATGTTTGCTGTTTAAAAATAAGGCTGACATTAGGTTGAAGGTCATTGCTTTGTAAAAACATGAAAACACAGGCAGTTAAAATAAGCAGTTATTGACATTGCCTTTGCTTTTGTAGACAGTTTATTCAGATTCATTTATGGATATTATTGTGTTTTGAAACACAAAATATACAACCATGTTATTTTGTTTATATACTTTTTCACCATCACAGAATGTTTTTCTTAGAGTATGATGCAAAATTTAATCCAATTCAGACGGTCAAGGTGTAATAATATGTAAATTTATTAAAAAGAATATAGAGAACAGAAACCACAAATCATAACTTGGAAATAAAGTTCTGGATAATAATAACAACCTTCAAATATAGAAAATGTAAATCCAATGTTTAATAACAATCCATTTATGATGGATTGAACCCAACCAGTATTAATCAAATTTAAAAATTGTAAGTAAAACATAAACAATTATTCTGTTAGAATCAAAAGTACCAAAATATTAGTATTAAAATATTAAAGTATCAGAGTATCAAAGTATCTGAATTTCAAGGTATCTGAATTTGAATAAAAACCTGTAAGAGTTCTAAGTCTGAGTGTAAGAGTTGTCGAGTGAAGCCAAAGAAGAGGAAGTGAGCTGAAAAGATAGAGAGACCAGAGTCTCAGAAAGTCAAACCCTATTCTATTTTGCAGAGTCTATCTTATATACTGTTGTTCTAGACATAAGTCGTCATCTGGCTATCACTAATAACACCTGACGTTTAAAAATAGTCCAGTCAATGTCTCGATTTTGGACTTCTTCCTCTTTTAGATTCAAAGTATCATACAGATAATTCTAAGAAATATTGATACAAAAGAACAATACGTGCAGTTCAACTTCATATGCAAAACAGACTCAGCTGACTACGCAGTTAGAAATACTGTGAAATTACATATGAAATATACCATAAAGTTTACCAAAAACATTTTTGAATATAAAAATGAAACCTGTTTATATATATATATATATGAGACCGATCACTACCATGAAATATTAATTTTTAACTTTTGAAATGAAACTTATCCTTATGAATAGAACACATTCTGAGTACGTGACTTCTCAGAATCTCTCAACAACACTTGGGTTTAATTTAAATACATGGACTTCTTCTCAGAATCTCTATCACCATGTGGATTTCTTAGAATCTCCACACACATTTTTTTTTTTTGTGGTTTTTCGGTTGTGATGATATTTTATGAACGTGGGTTGTTTTAATATGTTAATGTTTTTGTTTGGAATTGGTATTTTGATTTGTGTGTAAGGTACGTTCATGCACAGCACTATATTGCCATATTGACATTAAAAAAAATGCAAATGAATTATTTTTAACTGCACAGTCGGCACTGTTTTTTTTTCACACTTTTGCAAAACTCTCCACATGACAATATTAAAGTTCACTTCCTGTAACTACTTCCTCACTATTACTGAGCAAACCTCTATCTTCATATTCACATCACCAATTGGCAGATGACCATGGAGTACCAGAACATTTCTAACAGCTCTCTGTTTGCCCGTACCTCAGTGGAGGAGCTAGTATCCAGCCCTGTTCTGGGATTGTGCTGTGCTCTGGGTGTACCAGGTAATATAGCGGTGCTGGTCATGCTCACCCATCATTTAAAGGAGGGCAGTTTTACCCCCAAACTGATGCTGAGTCTGGCTGTCTCGGATCTATTGAGTCTGATTTCTCTGCCTGTGTGGATCTATGCCCTCCTGAGGGGCTGGGTTTTTGGCCAAGGTCTTTGTAAGTTATTTTCTTATGTAGTGTACTGGAGCCTCTACAGTAGTGTGCTTTCAGTCACCTTGTTGAGTGTGCAAAGGTACCTGCAGGTGCTGTATCCACAGCGATGGGCAAAACTTGGACAGAAGGGCCAAAAGGGACTGATTTTTGGGATATGGACATCCAGTGGAGCTCTGGCTTCTCATGCTCTTTATTTCCGAAACGTGAAGCAGAAGAAGGACATGCTTTTACACTGTTATCAGGATTATACAAATAAACAAGAACAAGTAGCTGTCTTACTTGTAGAGACTCTAGTGATGTTTGTTGTTCCTCTCTTCAGCCTGTTGTTCTTCTACCTTCGACTTCATCAACGGATAAGCCAGTCATCTTCCTTCAAAAGCCACAGGCTGACCAAACTGGCCGTCAGAATCGTAGTGGTCTTCTTCATATTCAGCACCCCCTGTATGATCAACAACCTGGTCTTAATGGCATTGTCATGGGAATCAGATGTCAGCAACAATGTAACCGGGGCTCTTTTCTTTATCAACAGTTGTGTGAACCCCTTTCTTTATGCCTTTTCAGCTCGAACCCTGTGATGCAGAAGAAAAAGAGCATTCAGTCAAGCCACAACAACATCAGAATGAAACTGAGTAAGCTGTAAAGCAATTCTGATGCTTTTCTGGTGGTACTTTATGTGTGTTTAATATTAATTGTTTGCTTTTGAACTGTGCCTACATTCTTAAAAATAAAGGCGCTTAAAAGGTTTCTTCACAGCAGTGCCATAGATGAACCATTTTTGGTTCTACAAAGAACCATTCAGTCAAAGGTTCTTTAAAGAACCCTCTCTTTCTTACCTTTTTATCAACCTTTTTATTCAACACGGAAGTAAGTCTATGGGCAAGATTTACGGTTCATTAACCAGTACAGGGAAAAACGACAAGAATAACACGCAGTAAATGGTAAATCTGTTTGCACTACAAACCAGTGTGTTCACAATTAAGATAATACATTAAAAAATATGGTAAGACACCAATTTTCAATATCAAGCGTCTTTTTTAAGAGTGTAAATGTGTGATGTGCATATAAAACTTTTCAACATATCCTATTTATGTTTCCTCAGCTTATAACCTGAATAGAATACATCTCTATTCCCAAAATATTACAATTAACCACTAATTATTCCTATAACAAGGATATCTTCTGCTTTCTTTGTCTTATGTAAAGGTTGTACCATGAACATTTTCAGTAAGCCTTTATCTTCTTTTTCAGAAATGGTAAGGAATGTGGTCATGCTGAGGCAGGTAAACGATACTCGTCTTCTGACTGCAGCTTTTAAAGAGAGATGACCTTTCTGACCACACAATAAAGGAACTTCAACCTCTACACAAAGAAGAAGGATGCCAACAAAGACTTATTTTTTGTTGTAATTTGTTGTTTGAATTAAAGTCTAATTGAAAGTGGTTATACAACAGTTTGGTTTGTGTCTGTAAACATATTTTTCAAAGTTGTAAAAAAGGATTATCGGAGTAGTTTTTACAAGAAAGTACTGTTTCAGACTTTCTATTTAAATATTCACATTAAGTTCAATGTGTTTCTTGCGGTTTCTTTGTCAATTTCCTTTGTGAAATTTACTAGCAATTTTTAGTTTCAAAGTACACCCAACACCAGCACATTGTTCAGTGTAAATTTTAACTGTCTGTCATGACTGTTTATTGAGGAAAGTTGTGTGATTTAAATGTTTTGCTAATTTTACACATTTTATTATTTACAATAGCCTATCTGCTGGTCGGAAAAACCTTTTTCATTTTTGCTTTTTTACAAACTGCTTAAATTCTGTCAAAAATACCACAATAGCTATTGGGGCCAATAGTGTTTAATGGACTGCATGTTTTTTCTTGGGCATAGGTATGGAGTCAAAGTAATATCACATATATATACGCAAAAAAATAAAGTTTTGCAAAAGAAAATAAAGTTTTGCAAACGAAAATTAAAGTATTGAGGAAAATAATTTTGCTTTTTGCAAACAAAAATAAAGAATTGCAAAACATAAATGATACAGCGCAAAAGAAATGATTTTGCAATACATATTTTCCATGGTCATATCTATTAATTTATTTGCAACACTGATTTTATTTTGCGTGTCGGTCTAGTTTGAGCTTGCGCTGCAGTTTTTCCTGTGCGCTTCATTTTTCTGCGCGTCTCGCTTTGTGGCGCGCTGTTTTGACGTGGGGGTGGGGTCAAGGGGCAGGGGCGTGTACAACATGCCTCCCTGGAAGTGACGTCATCGGCCCGAGACGCAGCTCACTGATCCAGGTACTGTCATGATGAGCAGATGCATGCGAGTGGATCGCTTCCTTTTATTCACTAAAACATGCATGGTTTCGTTTTATTAACTTCATTAATAAATGTATATGTGTATTAGCAGCGTTTGCTCAAGTTAAAGAAGTTGTTACCATGAACATCTGCTGTTTATTTCTCTCGATGTGCACACTTTTATAGCATTAAAATGTGTATTGTTTCATTTGGTTAACTGCATGTGTATTAACAGTGTTTGTTTAAAATCTCTTAACCTGTGGGAGGACACCGGCGCACAGAAGCGTTCTTTGTTCACATTAGTTCAGAGTTACTGCTAGTTTTAACGATGCTTTTGGAAAACGCAGCCCTGAAGAGTTTTGTAAATAATAGCCTATACTGTAAAAGCCTGACATGTCAATAAAGATTTTTTACTGGAAGTGCACGTTAGAGGATGAATTTAACAATAACCCTATAATAATAAATACTAGAATTATAAATGAATAATTGGCTAGTTTCTTTGTAATTGAAAACACTAGCTAATTTAACAAAGAACGTTAATTAGGTTAGCAATACACGAATTAAAAGGGGAAATAAGCATAACAATAAATATAAAAAAATATAGCCCTATTTAATATAATATTATTATCAATTATTATATACGGTTAGTCTATATGAATAAATGAATGATGCATTTATATAGCGCTTTATAATGTATTGTTGTACACCCAATTCGCTGTACGATCATGTGGGGGGTCTCTCCTCAACCACCAAATGGCATATCATGTGGGGGGTCTCTCCTCAACCACCAAATGGCATATTATGGCATATTTTTTCTTTTGCAAAACTTTATTTTTTTGCGTATATATATGAAATTACTTTGACTCCATACATAGGCCGCTGGTGCAAATATCCAGTGGAAGGTTTTTTTTGTTTGTTTTTTTTGTATACATTATTGCAAGATGTACCATGTGCCTATACAGAAACGGACTTTTATAAATAAACACACTGTACCCGTAGTTCGTTTCTTTTGTCCTCTTTTTAGCTGACGCCAAATGACCAGCTGAGCCACTTCTCCCTTATATGGCACTAGTTTCCGTAATGTCCACCGTCGTTTTATCTGGATCAATATGACAAACTGAGGAGAGAGAGAGAGAGAGTACGCTGCGCGTGAGCACATTCTGCCGTACTAGCCGCGCTCCCTTCTTCACATTGCTGTACTAGCTCAAACTCCGCTCACTAAAGAACATAAACTTCACGCAGTGAAATTCAGCTGGACGTCGCGTTCCTAAACATGAGGAGCAAACGGAACATCTGACACAGACCCCGCGCAGCAGTTTGAATCAGAGAGAAGAGAGAGGAGGAGATCGTTTCTCCACTCTGCGGATGATTTGTTTGCATTGTGCATTTCTTTCCTCCACTACAGATGTGACTAGTGGAATGAGCTGCTTTTACACACTGGTGGTTTCACTGCAGCATGGGAACTGCCGTGTCCAAGAAGAATAATTTAAGGAATGATGCGATTTCTTCTGTTGCCGCAAAAGTTAGGTGAGTCTCTGCAGGCGCTGCAGCACGCCTCATGGAGGCTCGTGTGCTGATGCACGAAGACATATTTAGACATATTTATATTTAGTTTCCTTGCGGTTGACGACTATAAAACAAAGAGAAAAGTCTGTCAGTGCTGTATCAGTGACAGTTCCCAAGGGCCAGGCTGTAATGGGGCCGTTGACGAGACTTTGTATAGGCTACATACAGTAACTATCTTGCTTGTAACTTTGTATCAAAAAATACATTTTGACTTAAATTACTAATAAGGGCTTTTTAATGAAAATTAAATTAGGCTAATTATGGTGTTTTGTCGTGATAATTTGGACTAGTTTGCTAAGAAATAGTTTATTATGATTTATTGATTATTATGATTTTGTATGTTTTTATTAATCATACTTCCAATACATACTTAAAATTCACTAAAGTTTTATTTTGGTTTTTGTTAGCTCATCAAACAATGCAAATATTCATAAGGCTTATTTTCCATGACACTATTATGTCACTCTCAGTCATCATGAAGTCACTAGATTAGGCCTACTTTACTGAGAATGTTTGTTCTTTTTACTTGTCTAGTATATTTGTTTATATACGCCATTTGGAGTTTTGTGAAGTGATTGGACCCAACCAACATGATTGTGAGGCTTCCTCACTGAGTCAATCAGTTAGTCACTTGTTCATTTGTCCACACGCTGTAAATGACCATTAACAACCTTCAGAATTCACCATGTCATCACTGCAGTTTTCCTGAATCCGCTGTCCCCAAACTTCTCTCTATAATTCATCTGTTTAGCTGGGTGATGCTTGACAGTTTCAGACTTAGCCGAGCAGCACTTTATTGCATGCTTTATGCTTTGAACAGAGAAATATACTAATTTCAAGAGTTTGATCACTTCCAGTAAGTTTCCTCCATGTTTCTACTGTTGCTTCAACCTAGTTGTCTTTCTCAGATGGGCTACTATGTGTAAGATGCCTATACAGACTGTTTGGATATGGAATGAACTGCAATACATAGGCCTTGTGGGAGCCAGATATGACTACTTGACAACAGCATTACTTGTGAGGTGTTCTTTTATTTCCAACTTTAGAGTGTAAAGGTTAAAATTTCTTCTGCATCCAAAAGACAGACAGAAAGTGGGAACCGCGCTAAAATGACAGCCCAATGCCAATTAGAGCTACGCAGTGAGAGGCTATAGATCTACAAGCTTCCCAGTTGTCTCACAGGCTGACATGTTAATGTCTAATTAAATCTTGAGACCACCCGGTGTTGTACTGGAGGGAGGCCCAGATTATACAAAAACTTGTATGTTTATAAGTGTGTGACGATGCTTAGGGTCAGACTGAGACACATGTTTTTCTGTCTTTTTGCTAATGTTTTATGGAGTTATTGCACTAGAAAGCCAATAAATAAAATAACTATTACAAAGTTGATGATATGTTTTTATTTTCTTTGATAATTTTAGTCAAAAGTTTTATAGCATCATCTTATAATTTAGTGTTTTGTGATTCAATTTTTTTGTTACTGAGTCTCATTTTTAAATTTATTATTGAATGACTTGTGCATTTGTGAGATGTTTAATTCCAGACTTAAGATTTTCTGTCGGGTCTAATATAGTTGATCCAACTCTGTAGAAAGCCTGCATGACATTGACAGGTTGACTAACCAGTGAAACGTACAGCACAAACTGTGATGGTCAGACTGATATGATTAGGGATCTTATAATAAGAAACCTTAGTCACTCTAACATTGAGATTTTTTGGAAGGCTGTACACAGATGTTAAGGTTATCCCACGGCCGAAACAGCACCAAGTTTGGCAAACGTCCCCCACATCTTGCTTGTTAGTTATACCATCTGGAATAATGTGCTATATCTTCCTCTTCTGAATAATAATATCCTCCCTTCTGTTTTGGAGCGTAGTTCCAATTAATGGCCTTTTTGTTCTGCAGGGAGAGTTTTGAGTTCTAAAAGGTCTCAAACATTTGGAATGGATCAGCTGGGACATTTTGGTCGATTGCCATTTGGAGCTAAAATGTTTGCTAGTGCGACTAATTTAGAGACCTGCTCATTGAGTGTTAATGAATTTCTAATGTGGAGATTTTAAAAGCTGAATTCCAATGGCAGATGTTGAGCATTTTCAAAATGTATATGACTCACTGTTTAGTTCACACTACAAGCTTACATAAATTCTAGCTGTCAATGACAAAAAATACTTTTATGTGGGTGTGGGGAGTGTGTGATGTTGTGGTGTGTGTTGTACTATGAGATATAATATCAGCAAAAAGAACACAGTTTGTAAGCGAGTGAACGAGGAGGAGGACGCAAAAAAGCGAGAGAAAGGGGTCATGTCACACACGGATGTTCTGGATAATGTGCGCTGAGGCACTCAAGAACAAAATGTACTTGCTTTTTTACTAAATTAGTGTAGCACACCAACGTGGTCTGCTGAAGTCAGTGTCATCCAGGGCGAAAGCACTCATTTCTGGATCTGAACAAACACCTGAAAACAGCAGTGCAAGAACAGCTCCAGGGTTTGTTATCTCCACTCTCCATTACACATGCTGGCTTTGTAAAGCCTCGCGCTTTCAATCTATATGCCAGTGTGTATTTGAGTCCACGTTGGGGCAGTTATTGTTTTTACATCTGCTCGTGTTTTCATGTTTTTCATCTGAGTCACTAGTTATCCGCCTCTTCTTCTGGACCACCATAGGGCTTTCGTCCAGCAGTCTTAGTTAAAGCATCTAATATGGTTAAAACGCTTCTCTCTGAGTTCCCTTGGGTTCTCCCTTCCCCCATTTTTGTCTCATGGCTGAAAACATGAGAGATGCTTTCAGATGTACATGCTACTACACCATCAGACAAACTGGCATGATGCGAAGGTGAGAGAGAGGGGCGATAAGATTGTGAGAGATTTGGGCATCTCATACCCTAGTGCTTCCCAATATTTATTATTCATATCTTAATTCTCTCCAACTGAGTAGCTTTGTTGTTTTTAATCGGTTCAGTTTAAAAAAAGAACAGTAAACTATCTTAGGTAATTGGTTGTGCCCCACTCTTAGGCAGAAGGTATTAATGCAGAACAATTGGATTTCAAAGATGTGCAAATGAATTACAAAGAGTGGACAAGCACAGGCATTTTTGAGGTTCAGCTGTGAAGGAGTGGGATGCGGTATTGCTTTACCTGCTTTAATCCTTGTTACCATCTTTAACAAAGGATAGATTATAAAACAAGCCAACGGGGTCAGTGATGGGGGGCCTCTGACTGTACTTTGATACTTGGAAACAAGCCATATACAGTAAATAATTGAACAGTGCTTGAATGTGTGCCAGTAACTATTGCTATAACAAAATAAATGAGGAAATGAGGGATGCTGTCTTTTCCTGGCTCATCTTTAGCACCATCAGTGCCTGTTAAACGTATTGCAGATTAGATGTTGAATGTTAGTTGTGGGGCATCTCTTTTGTGCAGATTCATTGCAATTTCTTGTTATTTGAGCATTACATTAAAGAGTTACTCCACCCCAAAAGGAAAATTTTGTCATTAATCACTTACCCCCATGTCATTCCAAACCCGTAAAAGCATTGTTCGTCTTCGGAATACAATTTAAGATATTTTGGATAAAAACAGAGAGGCTTGTGACTTTCCCATTGACTGCCAAGTAAATTGCACTGTCAAGGTCCAGGAAAGTATGAAAGACATAGTCAGAATAGTCCATCTGCCATCAGTGGTTCAATCTGAATTTTGTGAAGCGACGAGAATACTTTTTGTATGCGAAGAAAACAAAAATAACGACTTTTAATTAACAATTTGTCACCTCTATGTCTCTCCGCATCACCATAGTGCAATTTTGGAGAACATCCGCTGAACGCAAACTACGTACGCTATTCTGTGTCAGCCACAACACAAGGATATGTTTTCTACGTGTATTTATGCTTTGATTTGAATGAAAACAGTGCATCCGTGCAGCGTGGCTGACACAGAAGAGCATATGCAGTTTGAGTTCAGCAGGTGTTAGCTTAGCTTATACGCTATGGGGGGGGGTGGGCGTCCTGAAGCGAATCAATGCATTTGTGCAAGAAAAATAGCCATATTTAAAACTTTATAAACCTTAATTTCTAACTTCTGCTTTTTGGATAAACTATCCCTTTAATTAAAAGTTGATGAGGGCCGGGTTTTTAACAACACCAGCTTTCAAAATAATCTTTTGATGTAAATATACAAAGTTTCTACTAGGCCAGCCCATTTAAGCTTTAAATTATGGCACATTGCCCTCAGACACCCACTTCACTTATCTATTTCACATTCACAGCATTTTTACGGGATTGCTCCCTCTCTGAGTTCCGCCCAGCAATCTCATTGAAAATGATTTGTGTCCTAGCAGGGAACTTTTTCCCAGCAGCCCTTTGCGTTGTACTTCCTTCTCTGCTGCCAGCGGCCCCATCCCATTTCTCCTGCTTTCAGCCTGACCACACATCTCCTCACTGACTAGACACCGAACGTGTTATTTTAAGAGCACCACAGAGTCCATTTCAAGTTGACCAAGTCAGTAAAATCATAACACACATGCTTTGCTCTCTTTTAGTTCTAGTTCACCCCTGACCTCTCGCCCAATTACATGTTAAAACACTTAGTATCTACTCCAGGCACTGTGGAGTGAGACAGTGAGAAGAGTGATGAGAAAGTGATTGGATGATTCCACTCTGCACCACTCTTCCAATCTGTTAGAAGAGTTTGTTGAGTGAGGAGAGAGAGGGATGCACATGCTGGCTACTATTTAATTATTCAAAGTGTCGTTGCAGGAAAGCATGGCTTCTCCAACAACAGAACCATCCCATTTCCCAGCATCTCTAGAGAAGTGCAGAGACTGCATAATTTGCCAGTAGCATGCTGATTATGAGTTTGTGTGCTTGTGGAGGTGTTTGTCAGTTCACCGCATTCATCTTGGTGCATTTGTGTAGCTTCCATGTTTCTCAAGGGTGCAGGGATGGATGTAAGCTTCAGTGTATTTATGCATGTTAGAATCTACATATTTAGTGAGCTTGTGTGGGAAGGCATCATTAGTTGGGAACTAAATTAAAGGCAAGGAGAGTGAAACAAGTTTGGTGCTATTTTTCATTTGTACATTGTAGTTGGTTTACTCCCCCAACATATGCGAGTAATTAGGCACATTAGTTGTGTTCTCGCTGTGCCACACAGGAGGGGGAATACTGTGTAAGTCTTTCCCATGGTTAAGAGGTGGAGTGATGCATTTGATAATGGAATGTAGCAGCTCTTCGAATGCATTAATGATTTGTATAAATCATCTGGGTATGCTAATTGTAAGGGCCATTGGGAGTGCAAATGCATCGTTTCTATTTTATTTTATTTTTTCAATGGACTTCAGAATTTTGGAAACAATTTTTTGTTCAAACATTGCATGAAGGTCATCCTGTTGGTTAAATCAGAGGAAGGTATAGCAATGTAGCACAAAGAGTTCTTTGATACCTGTATTTTATTGTTGAGAACACATGGTTCTACTAATACATTTTAGTTTATTCTTTAAGGAGATGATTTTATATTGTTTTGCTTACTTTTTAGGTTATTGGAAGCAATCAAAAACAACAAAAGAGAAATGATATACAAGTGCTATAAGAAGTCTCAGTTAGCTTAACGCAGTATACTAACGTAGTATAATAAAGCTGTTTCCTTTTTCCTTCTTTATAACCAACCAATCTTCCTTGCTATACTTCCTGAGTTATCTCTCCCTCTCTTTATATAGCAAGTCATAAGGGGGCTGTGTTCTTGTGCCAGAGCAGCTGAGTGACCTCATACTGGAAGCCGGTTGTGTCTAGATTTCATTCAGTGCTTTACACCTCATTGCTCAGACAAGTTATGGGATGTGGAGCAATTCTGCATTTTTCTGAAAGCATCTGCAGGTGTGGGATCCCAGTTTAAATTAGAGCCACATCTTGTGACATTATATGCTAATTTTTCTCATTTTCACTTGTGAGGTGTTTGGATATGGGAAATGGACTGAGTCAGACCTGTAGTCTTATGTTTTATGAAGAGGAACACCAGTATTTAGTCTTGACTGCACATCTCACACAGTGTTCCGGTGAGTCGAATTATAAAGCGGACATTATATTTAAATGCAAAACCATAAATCACATCGGTGGCCAAGGGCAATATCAAAAATTGCATTACAGTATGAAGTTAGTGGTCTGTAAATGTCTGTATGTAACACTTTAGGACAGAGCGTTCCACCGATATGGATATGAAATATGGAAGCTGTTTGCAGTATTATCATGAAAAACGATCTACTTGTTAAGACGTGATGTATTGACTAATGTTTCCAGGTCCAAGCTTCTGTTCCATATCAAGTGAGAATACTATCTCAGCAGCCATTTATGAGCACTGTACCTTTCAGCTTTTAAAAACTAACCGTGCACACTGCATTCTTCTGGAACCAGTAATTTAATGATTCATATAATATGAATCACTATCTGACCAGCTGAGATTTCAGGTTAAGTGGATTTTTTGGTAGCACTACATCACCCTGTAACTTTATAAAATCACCATTTGTTGTTTGCTTTGAGATCGAAAGAGCATTTGGATCGGAAACTGTGATGCATGATATCAGACTTAACAACTAGATTCAGAATGACTACTGAGAACTAAAAGCAGTAGCATGTGAAAGTACATCAAGACAGAGAGTTCTATCTCCATTCTTTGATTTGGTCTCCTGTTTGTCTCTCTGCAGAGCAGCTCGAGCATTTGGAGAGTACCTTTCTCACACGCACCCTGAGAACCGCAACGGATCAGGTTAGGTCCATTCCACCTCATGCCCTACCTTTATTTGTGCTGAAGTCTGTTTTTCTCCTCCTGTTTGCCTTGTGAAGTGCTTGAATGTATTAGTACTTGCCATAAGAACTCATCATCCTTCAGTTTCAAAATTAATTCCACGTCGGTCCACTCACCCAGTCATCTTTTAATTGATCATTACAGGAGAGCTTGATTGACATCTGTTGCTTTGCTGAGAAAAGATGATGAAAAATCTGTTTATCTTGGTCTCTTTCTGTCTCTCACTCCAGATCACTTGCTATCTGACACCTTCATTGGTCAAGACACAGACTCCCCAGACATCAGCCGACTGAACAACAATAACAGCCTCCAGCCGTACTCCCAACACACTCTCATAGTCAAGCCCAGTCAAGAAGAGGTTCAGCCAGGCAGCCAGTCTGCACCCCTTCCTACCAGTTCCAAGCGTCGTCTATCCATAGAACGCAGCCTTTCTTCTGAGGACCAGCATCATCAAAGGTGTGTAGAGAGCTCTTTGAAGCCAGCACGCGTCTACACCATTACTAGGGAGCGAGATATGCTTGGAGGCCAGGGAGACAAGGAGTGCCTGGAGCTAGAGGTGCTGAAGAGGACCACAGACCCGCCAAGAACCAGCGCTTCCTCCAGTTTACGTGGCAGCCATCATCGAGGAAGCAACCATCGTGGAAACAACGGTCCTACCCACCAGCATCACTACAGCCATGCACCTCTGACGCAACCTTTGCAGAGCTCAGGAAGTGCCCATAATATCCGGGACTGGGGGTCGAGGCGGAGCAGGTCGAGGGAGGATTGCACGCCGGATTGTGTGGCCTGCATTCGGCCACACTGCCAGAGCCAGCGCTCTCTAGACCTTGAGACGTCACCTCACGGTGGTGGCAAACAGCACAAGAAGCTAGAGAGGATGTACAGTGAGGACCGTGTGTCCTCTGAAGATCGAGGTAAGGAGAAGATCACCATCACTCAGTGGTGGATTATTGGTTAAATCATTGTGAGATTTACACCGTACCTGTTACCTTTGCTTAGGCTATCTCTTTTTGTTTGCAGAGGAACACACAAACAGTTGGTTCCCTAAAGAGAACATGTTTAGCTTCCAGACTGCCACCACCACCATGCAAGCGTGAGTAAACATGGGAATTCATTGCATCAAACCTTCTGCTTCCTCTTGAGTGGGGTTGGTCTATGAAGCAGACTTGTAATTTAACTATCCTGACTCATGCATGTGGGAGGACAGGAGGTATTCTATTTCTTTCTTTCTTTCTTTCTTTCTTTCTTTCTTTCTTTCTTTCTTTCTTTCTTTCTTTCTTTCTTTCTTTCCTTCCTTCCTTCCTGATCCTCTTTTACCTTCTTCTTTAACTTCCTAACTTGCTCTAGCTTTTGTTTCTTCATCTTTTCTCCCTTTTCATTTACATTTTTGTTCCTTTGTCTCTTCATTCTTCTCTTTCCATTTCTGTTTCCTTTCCTCTTTATCATTGCCTCACTCATTGCCTCTTTCTTTACCTTTTTCTCCTTCTTGCCCTTCTTTTTCACTTGCTCTTTCTTTTCCTTTGTCTATTCATCTTTCTGTCTGTATTTCCATTTCAGTTTCCTTCCTCTTGCTCTTTACTTTCTTTGTTCACTTCCCTTTCCTCTTTATTTTCTCCTTTATTATTCTATTTCCTCATTCTCTTCCTCTTTTTCTTTCCAGTTCTTTCCCTTTTTTCTCTTTGCCTTCTGCATTCTCTTTTCCACTTCTACTTTCCCTTTATTATCTCTTCCTTTTTCGTCCCCATCACTTCCTTTTTCTTTTCCATTCTCTCATCTTTCACCATTTCCATCTCCATTCCCTTCCTTTTTCTCTTAGCTTTCTTTTTCTTCCTTTTCCTCTTTCTTTTCTCCTTTATTTTCCATTTCCTCTTTTTCTTTCTGTTTCTTTTTTCCCTTTCTCTTTCTCTTTGCAGCCTTCATTCTCTTTTCCCCTTCAACTTTCCCTTTCTTTTCGTCCCCTTCCTGTTTTACTTTGTCTTTCCCCTTTTTCTGTTCTTTCCATTCCTGTGTCCCCTCCTCTTCCTCTTTACCTTCTTTGTTCTCTTACTTTCCTCTGTTCCTTCCTGTTTCCCATCTTCCTTGTTTTTCTTTTTCTTTTTTGAGTGATTTCAGGCTTCATTATTCTCCGTGCACAGATGCTCTCGCTCAGCCTGACTGCTTAATTATCACCTGTCGGGCAGAATCTTAATCACAGAGCCCACTGGCTGAGACCCCCCCACTGGGGTGCAGTCCACCTCCCTCCACCCGACATGGTTGTTGTCTCCCCCTCAACCTCACTGTGGCCTCCCACCTCATCATCTGGTGTCAGTTCTCCTTGGCTTCCCCTCCCACTATATCCCTCTTTCTGTCTATGAATACTTTGCTATCTCTGCAGCTACTTAATTCACTTTCTCTTCTGACTTATTCATTCCCCTTTTTGCTGGGTCTAATTGACACTTTCACTTCAGAGTCCTTTCAATTTGTGTGAAATGTCAGTGTTTTCTCCTGTGGTCGGCTGTAGAGCTGCCCCTTTTTTCTGATAATTGACTGTAATAAGTAGTGATAAAGCACTTGGTGATCCTTTCATAAGACCCGATCCAGTGTTTATATTTGAAAAACACTCTGTATTTCCTGAATACCTTACCTTTTTTACTTGCTTTTCATGTGTTTTCTTGTGATGGTTAAAGCACCTTCTCTCTCTTTCCTCTTTTATCTTCTTTATTATGCATTTTTTTCTTGGCTCCAAAGAATATCGTGAGTATACCTTACTCATTAGCCCACTGTTTTAAAAACTCAACATATCACTCCATCCCCACCCTCTGCTCCTCTGTGCTGCTGCCTCTCCTGTCCTGTGTTAACTCTCACTCCACCAGCATTAGACAGAGTGTTTGAAGTTATGAGGGAACTCTGTCTCACACAGCACAAATACTGCTCATGATACACCAACACCAATTGTGAGTTACTCGGACCGGTGTCACTAATCACTTTTCAACTGCTTGTTTGTTGTACTACAATGATGGCTTGACCTTTGACGTTAGGTACAAAAGCTCTATTCCAAAACTGACTGAGATTTACTGGCTTGCTGTCCATTAACTGGCTTGCAACCCTGAATGCCACATAAATGGCACTTAAAGCACACGGGAGGCTCAACTCCTGTTAAAAAGCATTTTTAATATTAAAAATAAAAGGACAGGAATCAGACTGCAGTATGTTGATGCTTTAGCTCAAGTATTGGTGAACTTGACTAAGATTAAATTTAAAATACCATGCTAGCATACCACCTTTTTCTCATTTATTGTAAAATACTGTATGTTTGAAAGAAATGCAAAATAGCACCATTACATAAAACATTTTCATGCATGCAGATAAGTTACAAAAACAATGCTGTAGTGTCTAAATCACCTGAAGCACACAAATAAAAATAAAATAAATATTTAATTACATAAAATAATACAATTATGAAGTTTTGATATTGAATAAACTATCGTCAGAATCTCCATTTGCATTGCTGTCTTAAACTGTATCTTAAAAACAACAAGGTGTAAGAGAGCAGAAAAATGTATCTGCCTACCTTTAGGAATAGCCTTCATGTCAGGAGTCTGCCTACGATTTCCTAAAATAAGATCTAGGTACGGTAGACAGTTGACTAGATTTTGGAACAGAGCTTGCGTTTTGACTATAATGCAAGGTATATTTTAAAAAAAATATGACAAAATGGTAGGCTGGCCCTGGAATATGGTGATTGCTGCCATCACTGTGTTGAATATTGCACATGAAATATATAAATATAGCCCGAATGTACCCCAGAAAAGTCACTCATCTCAAGATTTGCACGCAGTGTTCCAAGACCGTCGCCAATCTGTCAAGGCTCTGAAGAATTTCAGGATGCAGTCACATAGACATGCAATTACATGAACACATACACTGTCTAAACATAGCTTCTGGGCTGTCATTAACCTCACCTGCTGAGGACAAGGGTTTGATTTAACATCAGCTGTCAGTGATGATGGCTGTACCTTCTGTCTCCCTGTGAAAAACAATAGATGCACAGCAGATATGAGAACCACACCCACAAAGATGTTACAGATTTCTGTGAATTTATCCTCTGTGCTGGTTGGTGACTGAGTGTCTGTTACACTTGACTTCACTGTGGTTGTAGTGTTTAGTGTGTTTATGTGCCGTGTCCCGTTGGCCTGTGGGTGGTGATCACCTGTTGTGGTTTGAACCTTCCTAGCCACTCTAGATTTTCCCCCTTGCACTGCTCCCTGTGCACACACACCTACACCCACAGCCTGTAACACTGTGACCGGTCTCAGCAGGGCGTTCCGTGGAATTGCAGAGAGAAAGAGGAGGAAAAGAGAGCAAGAGGCCACCGCACTGATGGAGAGGTACTGTCTAATGCCCTGTGTCCTGTGTCACAGCCCTTCTCTCAACACATGTAGAATGAGACAGTGGAGAGGTGGTGTTTGTGTTTTGTGTTGTCCTGTGTTAGTGTAGAATTATGGTGTGTGTATCCCCTCAGAATCTTTAAAGTCCTCACTCCTATCCTGCACACTACACATGAGGATCTGCTTTTAGTTCCTGGCACACTTCCCTGTGAAGTCGTGATGCTAAGCTTACCAAGCAGAAAGCCAGCAGCAGTTTATTGATCGAAACCCAGAGATTTCTACAGAAGACAGTTTCCGCTTCAGAGTAAACAATAAAGGTGGTTATTGTGAGATAAAGTTTAAGATATAAAGTCACAATTGTTAGATATACACTTCCATTCAGAATGTTGGTGTTAGTAAGATTTCATTTTATAATTTTGAAGAAATGAATATCTTTACAAAATCTTAAAATAATGCATTCTTTGAAACTTTCCATTCAGTAGTGGATCCTGGGAAATAATGTTTTGCAGCTTCCATGAAATATTAAGCAATGATTTTTCAACAGTAAAAAAGATTCTTGAGGCCCAAGTCAGCATACTAGAATGATTTTGACAGTGAAGACTAGAGGAAGGATTGCCAATCACAGGAATACATTGCACATTAAAATATATAAAAATTGAATTAATCATAATATTTCGCAATGTTACTGTTTTACTGCATTTTTGATCAAATAAATGCAGCTTTGGGGCTTATAAGAGAATTATTTCAAAAACATTCAACTTTCAGACCCCAAACTTGTTGTGAATGGTAGTGTGTAGTCACAATTACAAGAAATAAAATCACAATATTTATTTATTTATTTTTACTCTGAAGCAGAAACTAGCTTCTTGAGATTTAAACTAAGATTTTGACTAATTTTTCAGTGGAGAAAGAAACATTTTCTTAACATTTCTAACTGCTATTTTCTAACTTTCTGACTAATAATAAGCTATTCATTTAATGTTGTAACACTGGCTAATATTCTTTTTTTAATAAATGTGTTACCAAACTAATTTTTTTTTATGCTGTACTGGGTAGGCTTATTGCCACATTGATTTTTCTATCACAGTGGGTGTTTATTTATTTATTTATTTATTTTAACAGAGCCATTGATATTTCTGACCTCTAAACCTAACCCTCATACAAATGTATGTTTATTAAGCCATTTTGTGGCCATTAAGTGATCTCAGGTTTTACTGCCTTTGAATTAAGGTAAAACCTTGACCCGTACACACACACACACACACACACACACACACACACACACACACACACACACACAAAGCATTTGTATGTGTCTGCCTGTGTTTGGCTGCTTGGATCAATAGGCTAATCGAATAACCAAAGGTGCGGTGCCTGGAATGTGTTAGTCAATACAGCAGACAACTGAACACTTTCAGAGTTTCACTTATCGGTCTAGTGTCACGCAGCACACTAATGCTATGACTGCCATGAATAACTCAACAGAAAATCTCATTACGCCAGGCCGAATTGGCTTACATATTTTAAAAACACTTGTTCACCGGTAAATCCTAATTGGTCTGCTGGCAGATCATCATAACTTCTTCCAACCTGATTCTGAATTGCTAAAGAGAACTAATGTGCAGTGCTCTGAAGGCAAATTGAAAGGACAGATACGATACAAAGGTTTAACAGAGTTCAGCTCCCCTGTGGTAATTCAGGATGTTCTGCAGAACAAAAAACATGGTAAGAGCAGTAGCTTTTAGAGATCCCATGACACTGCTGAACAGAATTACTGTAGATGCCTGTCTCTGTCCTCTGACTGTGGAAGGGTTGCAGATAATTGGTTGCATTCATTATGATTACAAAACAACTGCACATGAAAGGATATGTTCACTCAAAAAAGAAAATTGTGCCATAATTTACTCACTTATGTCTTTCAAAACTTGTATGAGTGTCTTTCTTCTGTCAAACACAAAAATGCAGTTTTATAATGTTAAATAATAATAGTAATGAGTTGGTCCTTGGTTTCCATACAATTAAATTGAATCATACCAGCATTTAAGTTGATTTATTTACAAATAATCTTCCTCTCCAGTGAGCTGTTAACTTGCTTCAACTGTGAATAACTGAGTCAGTAAGTTAACTGCACAGTTGGATTGGACCTGTCTGGTTACTGAACAAATCATTTTAGTTTTTTGAATAGCATCACATGATTCAACTGAATGAATCATTCACAAATCAGATAGCTGTACTTTTCATGAATGCACCCAAGAGAAGTAGGGCATATGTCAAGATGTTCATTGAACATCTTGAATAAAGACCTGAAATAAAGTGAATGAGTCATTTTGACTACTTTTCAGATATTTTTTATGGTGACTTGGGAGCTAGACAGTTCTTATTCACTTTAGTTGTTTTGAAGTGGCCAATATTTTTCTAAAAAGCAGTATCTACAGGTCTGTTCCCTGAGCATGGAACTAATAATAAAGGAATTTGAATTTTTAAGTGAACTATCTCTTGAAGCTCGTAGTATTTTGGGTTATGCTGAGTTTCTTTATCTGATGGAAAAAGTGGAACATGCACTAGATCTTCTGATGAGTTGTTTAAATGGTTGTGCTTCTTAATTATGTGATATTTTATTCTTTGCATGTGTGAGGATCAACATGTCACACTCTGGCGATCTGACTGATCGCTCTATTTTCAGCCTGCTCACAAATGAGGATTAAGATCATTAGAGCGATTAATTAAAAATGGCCTGCTGAAAAGACATAGTTCTTTTGATATGCACTTCTATTTTTAAAACTTGATGAAGATCTGCACTCCTTCCTTGTCAGCTGGCACATTGACTTTGACAGCAGTTTAGAAGCATGTCAGCAAGATGGACATAAGGAGAAAAGCAGTTCTGACAACTATACAGATGCATTGTCACCATGCTCTTTGTAACCATCTCAAATATAACAGCGATATTAAAAAAAGCCCACTTTTCTTTTCTAAAATGTTCACGTTGGTGGATTTGATTAGAGGCTCATAGCGGCACAGCTACATACTGTAAAAAATGTCCTCTGCTATGCATCACTGTACTGCAGGAATATTAGTTTTCTTGCAGTATTTTTAACTAGCTTAGGCAGCAGTGCTGCTTTCTAATATTGTGGTGTTGTGCAACTGCATTATGCCTGCAGAAAAAAATGCTAACGGTAAGATATTGACTGTGCGAAATATGACACTGTGGCCATCAGTTTTGGATTCTGCATTTTGTAAAAGCCATTGCTTCGTAATTTCATCCCTAGCCCAGCTCTCATTTATTTTAAAGGCTCTGCATTGACTATGTGAGCTGCTCTATTATTTGTTGGCAAATGAGGAAAGACCACCTACCTCTCCACAGCACACTCTCCTACTATACTCCACTACAGTGTAACCATGGTGACATGATGCATGGAGAACAAGTGTTGAGTGCTAACGAGAGGAGAGAGGCTGTCAGTTGAAAGAGTGGGTCAACTGAACTTGCTTTCATTCTCTGATGAGGATGTTTGTAGTGGTCAATTTTCTGTGAGTGGTTTTCTGGTTTGAAACTGCAGTAATGAGAACATAAAGTGAAAGCATTTTTTGTACTTTCTACAAGATTATACAAATTGTTTGCCAGTTTTACTGTGATAACTATGCTTTAGCAGCAGTGAAACACCTACCTATAAGTGAAATTAAAAGGGATAGTTCACCCAAAAATGAAAATTACCCTATGATTTACTCACCTTCAAGCCATCCTAGGTGTATATGACTTTCTTCTTTCAGACAAATACAATCAAAATTACATTTAAAAATGTCCTGGCTCTTCCAAGCTTTATAATGGCAGTGAATGGGCTTAAAGGTTTTGAAGCCAGAATTTGAAAATACATTATAAAAAGTACTCCACACGGCTCTAGGGGGTTAATAATTGCCTTCTGAAGTGAACTGATGTGTTTGTGTAAGAAAAATATCCATCTTTAAAACTTTACAAACCGTAATTACTAGCTTCCAATAACGTGCGTTGTACTCGCGTAAACACGTGTCGCATTCATGAGACAGTGGCATTCCAGCGGAAGATGTAGGACATAGACAAACACAAAACAAAACACAAACTAAAAGTACAAAAAGAGGACTTGCAAAGACAATTTGTAAGAGGATTTTGATATAAATCAAGAGGAGACTGTTTTTTCTTTGCTGTAAACAAAATTTAGTTCTTGCGAGATTAGCATAATCTATGCCACAGAGATTTGCCACTCTCTCGTGAATGTGCATATGACAGTTAACAGAAAGTTTATTTATAAAGTTTTAAATAAGGATATTTTTGTTACCCAAATGCATCGATTCACTTCACTTTGAAAGCCTTTATTAAACCCCCCAAGCCACATGGAGCACTTATTATGATGTATGGATGCAGTTTTTTGGGTTTCAAAATCTTGATCCCCATTCGCTGCCATTGGAAGAGACAAAACATTTTTTAATATAACTCTGTTTGAAGAAAGTTATATACACCTAGGATGGCTTGAGGGTGAGTAAATTATGGGATAATTTTCATCTTTGGGTGAACTATCCCTATAAGGTTCAAAGTCATTTTCTATGTTTCTCTGGCTAATAGAGTGTTTATACTGATATTCATCTACATAGATATAACATCACACAAAAACAAATGTTTTTGGTTACCAGTGCAAGTAAAAAAAAAATACCTTACCCTATTTTAAGTATAGAGTAGTATTTGAGAGAGCCTGTGCTCTCAAAAGGACGCCCTTGCTGGTGGCGACCTGTCTTATGTAGAATAAACAGGAATCATTTCTCATGTTTGTTCATCATTCAAAAGTAAGTATAGACATATTAAAAAATACTGTTTACTTCTATAGTTTTAAAACTTTTAGTGGAAAAAATACTTGAAAAATATTAAAATCAGATAAAAATTCAGTTTTCTATTGTGTTAATTTAAAATCTGCATGAAATAGATGTGATGTACTGTATATCTGGCTTCTAGAACAAGACGTAATGTTTGTCCACCAGTAATTGATTGGTTTGTTGGATCATTGTTGTTTGCTAATTGTTGCATTCTCATGTGAGTGACAAGTTGGTGGAAGAAAGAAATTACTGTCCCTATTTCAAGCCAGTGAAAATTTCATCAGAGAAGAGTAGCGATGTAATTGCGAGGAGGAGAGGATGTTATTATGGTTAAAGATTATGAGGGCGTATGGTTTTTAAAAAATAATGATGTGCACTGATAAATCATTTATAATAAACACTGCAATATTCCATAGTAAATGTGGATTGTCAATTTGGATTTCATGGTGACTTCAAGCTAATAGCTCTGACAGTGTGCTTGAGAATACAGTAATGAAAATATCTGAAAATACAGACCCACAGATGAGTAAATGTTATGTTTCTGAAGCCCGAAGCAGTGTCAAACTGGGACAAACTGTTTATTTATGCCTGTTTATTACAGAGGAACTGTGGATCTGGAGATTTGTTTGGAGTGCACTGAGCTTGTTGTATAACTTCAAACACTCATACCCGTCCATAATCAGCCATGCTAATGCTACCATGTATAAATGGATTCTTTGAAAGTATATTTAACATTTCCATTTTGGTCTCCTCTTCCTCCATCTCCCATTTTTCTTGTGCTTTTCCCTTCTTGTCTTATACCTTTTTTCCAATCCACTGTGCTTCTGCAAATCCTTTCTATCCCAGAAACTTCCGGAAACACCTGAGGATGGTGGGCAGCAGGAGAGTGAAGGCCCAGAGTGAGTTGTTTGCAGATGTCTGTGTGTTTGTGTGAGTGAGTGAATGAATGAGTATGTTAATGCTTATGTATGGTTGTGTGTATGTTGTCAATACGTTTGTCTGATTTCATCTGTATATTTGTGCAATTATTTAGATGTAAATATGCAAACATGACATTGCTTGACAATAATTCATGGTGTCAGATGAATTCTTTTCAGGGGGTTACAGATGCTTCAGGCATCTGGTAAAAAGGATGAAAACAAAACCATTTGGTGCGCTTGTCTGATTTACAACTAGCGATGTAATTTAGTATAATTCGCCTCCCCCTTATTGATAACCATTTACAGTTACAGTATTTTTTAGAGCTAGTCAACCTAAAACTGAGAAATTCTCAAACATGTTAACCTCAGACAAGAGCCTAGAGTGTGTGTGTGTGTGTGTGTTGAAGAGCAGTGTGTGTGATGCTTTCCTCCTCCGCTTCGTTATTAGCATTTGCTGATCGCAATGCGAAGAGTTTCAGCCGATCCTGGAGTGACCCCACACCCGTCAAGCCTGACTCTCTCCATGACTCCAGAGACAGTGAGTCCACACACATACATAGACATGTTTTCTGATTTCAGTACATGCACATGATTGGTCACTCACGCAAAACACTCATACATGGGTTAATCTTACTATGCCTGTTAAGATCTTATCTCTGCCTTATATAAACATAACATACAGTTTCAGACAGTTTCAGAAATTCCTTCTTTATCCATTGAAGTGAAAAGAGGTTAGACTGACTTGCCTTAAAAGTAACTTAAAAGAAGTACAAGAGGTATTATCACAATTGTATTTTGAAATATGCTACCATTCAAATGTTTTTTTATATATATTTTTGTCTGTCTCTTTTGCTTATGCTCACAAATGCTGCATTCATTTGATCCAAAATATAGTAAATTCTAGTATTGTGAAATATTATTGCTATTTAAAGTAACTGTTTACTATTTAAATACATTTTAAAATGTAATTTATTCCTATAATGATGCCATTACTCAAGTGTCAGTGTCACATGAACATTCAGAAATCATTCTAATATGCTGATTTGGTGCTCAAGAAACAATTATTATTATTATTATTATTATTATTATTATTATTATTATTATTATTATTGTGCTGTTTAATATTCTGTGTAAAATGTGATTTTTCTGTATTCTTTGATGAATAGAAAGTTCAAAAGAATGACATTTATTTAAAATAGAAATCATCTGTAACATTGTGTGTCTTTTACTGTCAATTTTAATCAATTTAATTCATCATTGCTGCATAAAATACCAAAGGTAATTTATTTATTTTATAATAATATTAATATTATATTAATTGTAATTATCAATTTTTTTGTATTATGGCAATGCAATTTGTAATGGTGGAATCTAATGTCCTTTAAAAAAAGTAAAACAAAATCTGAATATGATATTTTCTTTAAAGTCTTCATAAGATTTGCACATCGTGCAATTCATCACACATCAGCACCTGTGCGTATGTGTAAAATGTTTGTTTACCATGGATGTACTCTGCTGTCTATATGTGTGTTTTCTCTTTGTGTCCTATGTCACTAAACGTGTTGTTGTGTAAGATCTTCTTATAAACAAGCAGGAAAGGTTATGTTAGGACGACTAACCTCTCAGACATGAGCCACAGAATGCTCGTTGATAGTACCTTAATGTCCTTATGTTGTGTTTCTGTGTATTTGCATATACCCTCTTCCCCAGGTGGAGACCTCCAGGCATCGTCTGGCAATCTAGATGAAGAAGACTGCGATGATGTCGACTGGGAGGAAGAGAGAGAGTTGGAAAGAGCAGCTTGTGAGGGCGATGACTTCATCCCACCCAAAATCATGGTACATGCATCTTTCAACCACTTTGACACGAGCCAACTGCCTTTTTATGAACTCATTGCCAGATCCTCATTACATGAAGCGCAGCTGTTTGATCATCGATGAGCTCATTAATAAGAGTGTGTATTATTCATCCTTGTTTTTGAACAGCTAATTTCATCAAAAGTCCCAAAGGCCGAATACGTTCCCAACATCATCCGTCGGGATGACCCCTCCGTAATCCCCATTCTCTATGTGAGTATAATTTAATGATGCAGTCATACATGGGATCAAAGAGAATCAAAGTTTGATTATCCAGTATAAAGCCCCTTGTGTTAAGCACAGCTAATGATGTCCACCAGTCAGCTCTCGCATGCAAGTTTTAGTAGTGTAAATCATTGTTTGAAATTGCTGCTTTGTAATGCCGAGCTAGTGATGTAGTGCTTATATTATGCTTGAATTATGTTAAAAAAAAAGTCACGTAATATTTACCAACTAATAATTCTTGTTGCAGATTTATGCAGGTGTTTTTTTTTTTTTCATTGAAGAGTCATTAATTCTTGCCCTGTTTTCTGCCCACAGGATCATGAGCATGCCACCTTTGATGATATACTAGGTACGTGTTAATTGGCCAAAGGTTTTTTTTTTTTTTTTTTTTTTGCTCCTGCTGTTTGTTTACTATGAAAAAGCTGGGCTGTTATTTCATATGATTCCCTTGCTGCCTCTCTCTCCACTTCTCTGCTATCTGTCTTCTCTCATCTCTCTGCTCTTCAGAGGAGATTGAAAAGAAACTCACCGCCTACAGAAAAGGCTGCAAAATCTGGAACATGCTCATCTTCTGTCAGGTTTGAAAAAATATGTGTGCGATTATTTGCATATCTCGCTTTTTCACAAGTCTGCATGTGGAGTATTTATGTACATGTTATTTTGCACTGCGTAAATTGGCTCTCTGTATTCTCCAGGGAGGTCCGGGTCATCTCTACCTACTGAAAAACAAAGTGGCCACATTTGCTAAAGTAGAGAAGGAGGAGGACATGATACAGTGAGTGTTCATCTTCACAAAACAAAGTGCAGCCTATCATATCTGTTTCTTTTTGTTCTGTTTGTAATTGTGCTGCACAATTCATAAATTTTTTTTGATATTATGATGGTGGCTCCTGCAATTAATAAATGGATGCAAACTTGTTACCATTCAGTGAAAATCACCTTATTGAATCCAAAACAGGTGTGAGATTTGTGTGAGTTTATTTAGCTTGTTTTTTTGTTTTTACACACAAGCATTTATTCGGTTCACAGTAAATGCGGCTCCACAAGACCTTAATCTCTGAAAGTGCTGTTTGAGTTTGGTTGGATCATAATGTGCATTTGAAAATATACATTCAACCATCTTTCCAGATTTTAATGATAATCCTTGAAGTCTGTCTTGGGTTTCCATAATATATATATATATATATATATATATATATATATATATATATATATATATATATATATATATATATATATATATATATATAATATTCAAAATTGTAATTATGGTTTTGTTTTTCATGTTGCAAAGAGGACACTGTTAAAACACTCTTTATTTACAGATCATTTTGGAATTAATACACTACCTAAAGATGGGATTCGGTTTCCCTTTACACAATAAATATTTTATTTGTCAGTTCATAACCCTAACCCTTACAATAAAAAACTGTGTAACCTTACTTTGTAATCATTCTGAGCTTTTGTGTGCAGGTTCTGGAAGAAACTTGGCAGATTCATGAGCTTATTAAATCCTGAGCCTAACCTCATCCACATTATGGGCTGCTATGTGCTCGGCAATGCGAATGGAGAAAAGGTAGATAATCCCATCTGCTCACCACCCTGTGTGTTTCAACCCTCATGCCATAGGCTTTTTGTCATAAAGACAAGACAGGAAATGATCAAGATAGGCTTTCAGTGTATATAGAGAGACTATGTACATAGTTTGTATTTACAGCCATACCCTTTATGTTAATAGTCATTTATGGATTTTAGCACACTTGCAGAGGAGACATTACTGTACAGCCTCATACTTCATGCTGTGGCAGGTGTGTGCGTGAGAAATGATGTGATGGCATGAGATGAGGGTTCCAGATTGACAAGCAACCGCTCTGTGACTGACAGATAGACAGTCTGTCACCCTGCTGCCCCCGCACTTCTCTGCCGCATATACTTTCACACACGCACACACTCTAACATGTACACACACGCAGTCTCTCAGCGGCACATGCTGACAGTAGCCTCTGGCCACTACAGCTCTGGACATGTATTCAGCTGTGCCAATCTGGATATGGGCTTGTAATTTATAGGAAACTGTGACTTTTTAATCTCACAATTCAGTCTTTTTTCTCGCATTTCTGAGTATTGCGAGAACTGTGAGATGTTAACTTGCAATTGCGACAAACTCACAATACTGAAAAGAAAAATAAATAATTTTTAGATGGAAAAAGTATAATTATTATATTTTTATTTATTGTTATAAAAGTCAGAATTCAGAGTTTATATCCTGCAATTCTAACTGTTGGAAACACGGTTCCATATATAACCATTCACACAGAAAATACTATGGTATTACCATGGTATTGGATGTTTTCCATGGTATTTACTTCAAGGTTTTTCAAAGAATACAATGATACTTTGAGAATTCCAAAATACAGACAAATCTGATCTAAGCCACATCTCTACTTGGTTTGAGATCAGATTAAAATCTGATTTTTGTAAATATGTTGCCGTCTGAATGGTCAGGTAAAATTTTAACTTGTTGTTTTTATAATTCGGGAAGCTTCATTATTGTGAGATCATGTATGAATCATAGGCACATAAACAGATGTCACATGTGACATTCACTGTTTTGAATGATAAAGGAATGCATATGCATATTTATGAGTGTAAATAGTGCAGTAATGTCTCCAACACATGTTTTGCCTGATTCGCTGATGAGTTCTGCACCGCAGAGACTAAATTTCCAGTTTTCTGTCCTCTCTTTCCACATCTATATGCAAAGTATTCCTAGATGTAAGTCACACAGATATTTTTAAGCAGAGTTAATATTCTGCAGCAGCATTACGCTGAACATTGACAGCACTGTGGTGCACCTGTATGACAGACACTTGTAAACAAATTTGGATGCAGTCTCTTGATTGAAGTGCACATATTCCCTGATTGAAGTACACATGACCAAGCACAAAACTAGAGTCTATTAGAATTCCTGCCACATGAACATTTCATCCAGGCAGTTTTTGGAGACAGATCTACAGAGAGAAAATAAGTGAAGTAAAAAGGGATAAAAAGAAACAGAGGCTTTTTCGCTGCATTTAGCAATTTCCCCTATGGTCCTCTCAGCACTGCCCTGCTACTTCTGAAGGGGAGAGAAAGCGCTTGAGTGAACTTGCTATATATAGAGCCTTACCAGGTGCACCGAGAAACCCAACAGCTCTATGCCTTCTTTTTGCATTTAAGGGAATATTCCTGCCTAAACTGAAATGCTATCATCATTTACTCACCCTCATGTCATTCTAGGCCCGTATGAAATTTAAATACTGTATGCATCTCCATGCAATAACAATAATTCATAAAGGATACAAAAGCACCACAAAAGTGTCATCAGTAGGTCATGCGAGTCTGTAAACAAATCATTCAGACTGATTTTATGACCTGGATCAAATTCATTTAAAAGATCCACTTCAAAAGAGTGATTTATTTATTTTTTTCTGTGCACGCTTTGGTGGTTGTGTTGGCATCAGATAACCCTAATACACTGTCTCTGTGATTTGTTTTCTATTAGCTGTGCCAAGGCAGCAGCAGCTGGCCATATGTCTTGTGTGTTCTATACCAGAAAGCTAAGTAAGGGATAATGTACATCCAGCCGGTTGTTCTCACAGAATAAACCCCGACAGGGTGATCAGGACCCCGACGCGAAGCGGAGGTGTCTGTCATCAGCCTGAAGGGGTTTATTCTGTGGGAACAACCAGCTGGATGTACATTATTCCGCTTATTAACTTATTACATAAGTAAATAATTTGATTTGAGTTGAAATATTTGAACGCAAAGCTTCCTTGAAGACAGCAGTTGCGAGCAAGCGGCAAACTCGAACTAGACAGACATTTAAGGGAAAGGGTGCTGAAAATGTTTTAAAACCATACCAGTTTGTTAGTTCTCTTATAATCCATTGCAGAGTACAAAACAATCATAGCAAAATGGCAGCAGCTCCGTTTATATGGAACGAGAGCGAGACCGTGATACCAGGATGACATAATTAAACAATTGTACACCATTTTGAATCAAGTTTTAATATTTCATTAGGTAAACAAACGTAAAGCTTCCACCAAGAAAAAAATAGTTCAAGCAAGAGTACAGCACCAACTGCTGTTACCCGGATGAGCCTGTGTTATTAGCTTTTACAGGTTGTTATCCAGGGATAACATACCTCGGAATGTCTCGACTGACCAATCAGAATCAAGTATTCCACAGAGCCGTGTAATAATAAAGTTGTAATGACTGCCTGAGCACATGTAATTTTATACTGAATAAAGGGAAGAGACTAATTTGCTGAGCATCATCAAAACCGTGAGTTTGAGCCAGCTCCTCATGAGTACTGCTTTTGCTGTTGTTAATTTGATTTCAGCTGCTAATATGCTGTTAATTATTATGATTTTCACAGTTGTGTCATATGTGTGTATCACAATGAAAGAGGAAAGATGAAATGGCCTGAAGTGCCAGAGACCCCTTGCTTCACTACAATGGAAAGAGATTGATTAGCTGAGCGTGGATTCATGAGGCTTTCTGTGGCTTTTGTGATCGATTAGAGAGAGGTGGAGAATAGCTTCTAGAAAAGATGCCCAGATGATAGATGATAATGACAGCGACCAGAGAAACAGAAGTCGAAGGATTGGGAGGGGAATAGCAGGAGGCAATTAATGCACTCTGACAGGCTTTGTCCTGATATGAAGGATTCTCATTGACACTCTAGCGGAGGTCAATCACAGAACCACAGAGCACTCAGTTTAATGCTCCACAGGTCGGCCCTGTTCAGCTGCCTCTGGTTTATGATGCACATTCATCACTGTATGGCTCCTATTAGCAGTCAATCAGAGTGAAAAAGAGTTTGCTTAGCTGTAAATAGTAACAGATTTTTATAGCAGTTTTAGACTGATTTTTGGATATTTTGAATCAAATAAATTAGTATTATTGCTATTATTAAATACTTGGTATTGTTGTTGTTGCTTTATATACACAATAATAATAACTGTAATAATTATAATAAAAACAAAGATGTAAAGTATAAAAATATATTTTTGTTAAAACAGTAAGTTATTATTATTATTGAATACTTATTGTTGTTGTTATATATGCACACACAATATAATTTTTTTCCAGTAATAATCATAATAGTTACTATTATTATTATTTACAATATTAAATGTTGTGTGTATATAATCTTATTTTGTGTATATCCCACTTGCATTTATTACATGATATTATGTATCAAATATATGGTTTATATATTTATCAACCCCTCTGCTATCTGAATATTGCTATCAGTATTGAATATAGGTATTAATTATTGAATAAGCTGTAAGTACATCTGCAATATCTGTTTTTAATTGGGAATACTGTAAGTAATGTTGATGGTCTTTTACCAGTTTGAACTGTGAAAAGCAGTGAAACAGCAAAACTTTCTCTCATCCTCAGCTTTTTCAAAACCTAAAGAGACTGATGAAACCTCATGCCATTGAGTTTAAGTCTCCTCTGGAACTGTCAGCTCAGGGTGAGTGTACTGCGCACACATACACTCACACACACTCACACTACAAACATGACCAAACACATATTCTGACACACGTACAGTAAACAAACTATGGAACATGCATTTCATCAAACGTGCATGTGCCACATGAACTCTTACCCCAACTCTCATCCATGCCACAGCTATTGATTTGACAGTAATTATTCTCCAATTAAAACCTCATTATCTTCCCCCACTGTTTCTGTCTCTTCATTGGACCCAGGAGGAGGCACTCTTGTCCCCCTCCCTCCTCTTCCATCTCATTTTCTCCCCTATGGACTCTACACCGCTTGATTTGCACTGTTGAGGATAATTACCACTGTTTTAAATAGAGAACTGTATTTAAAACACCCACAAATGCCTATAAAGGCCTCCAAATGTAGATCTGTTTTACTCAGCAGATGGTACGGTAGATGTGTGACATGCTGCCTGTTATTTTATGGTCAGATATTTTCAGGAGATCTAAAAATGTTGTGCTCTCGCCACACTCAGGTAAGGAGATGATCGAGATGTACTTCGATTTCCGCCTCTACCGTTTATGGAAGAGCCGCCAGCACTCCAAACTTCTCGACTACGATGACCTTCTGTGACATTGTGTCGTTGGTTTAAGCAGCCCAAGAGGCAGGTAGCTTTCTTTAGGGCCCACGCGGCAACATTCCCTCCAGAGAGAGCCTGGGCGGAAAAGCCCTAAGGTGGAAGGAGGACCATGAGGTTGAGGATGAGGATGGCTGACATTGAGAAGTCGTTCCAATTCTCCGCCCTCAGATGTAACGAGGGGAAGCAGCCATTACTGTTAGGTGCTGTGTCTTCACCCCATCCATTTGAGCTTTCAGCTTGAAAGAGAAACATTCGGTAGATCTCCGCAGGTCTTAACTTTTAACCTGTGAGAGGTTTAGGAAATAACGTTCAGCTTCTTTGAGAATTGAAAAAGCTGTGTTAAGAAGGAGGAAAAATAAGGACTGATTTGATTTTAGTACTTTTTTTGAGTAGCTGTTTTTGTGGTTAACTAGCAGGGGCAGTGAAACAAGGCCATTTAACAGTGAAAAACGCCTTGAGGTTATTGTGCAGGATAAACTGTGGAACTGTTGTATGTACATGTTCATTCAAACTCTATAAAATAACTACTGTAATTTATCTTTCAGCATAATATTGCACTGTTTTAGTTGTTAAAGTATGGTGTTTTTTAGGATTCATTAGAGGGAATATAACTCAGGTTTCATTCGTTTAACTGGCCTCCCTCTGTAATGTACCATCTTTAGATAAAGAGAGAAGAGGAAAGCGAAACTTTTTTCAGTAGAAAGCTGTTCAGTCTGAAAGATTGAGTAACCTAAGGGGTGTTGAATTAACACTCACACTTTTTATCTGTATCAGGAACTTTGTGTGTTTAGATGTTTTAGATTTCAATAGACTCATGTACTGTAAGTGTGACATTAAGGCATGTGTAGACAGAGCTCATTTTAGATCGGCAGATTCTATCCTTTAGCTTCATTTCTTTAAGCATCTTAAAGAAAAAACAACATTGAATAAGATTTTAAAATTGATTCATTTTGACAGTAACATAGACAACGTGTCATATTTGTGAATTTTCTCCTACTGTTTGTTTGTCATATGTGTCTGTAAGTATTTGACGTGATGTCGAGCTCTGTTTTGTGGTGTTTTCTTTGTAGGTGGAGGATAACTGATCATTTTCCATTTCGGATAAGTCAAAGTGCAATTGTACCTGCAATATCTCTTGTGTTTCTGTGATCCTGTTTTGAATATCAAGATTAGTTATTTTTCATAGTATACAGGATAGTACATTTAGTCTTTAAAGTGGTTCTCTGTGGAGGAAAATGTTCACGTATCACTCTAGTTGGTGCGTGGGTGTGTTTTGGATGCACCAAACAGATAAAACAGTAGATATTTGTAATCTTTAATCATCACGAGTGGATGTTCAAGTGCAAAACAGCAGCAGCTGGTGCAATAGACAGTCCAAAGCATTTCATAAAAAGCTTGCAGATAGAAAAAGTGCAATGTGGTTAGTCTTTCTGGGGTAATAATACAAAATGAGAATGCATTGCAATATTCAATTGAAGCAAACAGGAAAAAGATCCCTAATGTTGCTATATTTAGAGCATAAAGCTCTAGTTGAAATCTGCCGTTATGAGAGTATGTGAAGAATCACGCATATATCCATATCTGTTTGTGAGTGTGTTTTAGCTTTAGAGATGCGGGCAGGGGCACTGAGATGTGAAGGATGCATCTGTGTTTGCCTTGTACATCTCTTTTCATCTCTGACCGCTCATGCAGACGCCCTGAAAATCAAATAAAGCACAAAATCTCTGTATCTGTAGGGCCATCAGGGAACGAGTGTGTTCTGATTAGATCAAATCAAAACAGCCCGACCACTTCTTTACTGTTCAGATGATTGCATGTCTCGATATGGCTTTGTATTTTGCTATCCAAGCTCATTTAAACTCATGTAATCATTTCTGCACTGTTTCTACCAAAGTCGTTGTATGCTATAATGCTAAAATGATTGTGAAATTGCTAGGTATGAATATGATCTATGTGTGTAATAGAACATAGCATTTGATCATTGTGTGATATCACTGATTGAGCCAATGGCATGTGAGAACCATAAGGACTCAGCAAGAGCTCTGAGGATCATGGAGCCATCTGGATTGGCGGAAAGGTCTTTGGCACGTCAGGTGTGAAGACCCCCCTACTCTTGCAATAAGATGTTTTGTGTATGCCGTATGGCCTCGTGTTGATTGTGTCATGCATCAGAAAGTCATTTCATATATTCCTTGTTATGCGTTATGTTTTGGGAAATGAAAGGAGAGTTGGTGGAAAAACGTGCTTGAGTGTCTCATTCCTAAATAATCAATCCTTGTGCATCTCTCCTGTAGCAATAGACATTGTAATATGAGCTGCTTTGTTTCTAGGACACACTGCACTGCTTCTAGAATGCTGCTGTTTGAATACCTTTGTATGCTGTTTATGTTTCTAGCAGCATCCGTTTTATTTTTACCATGACCACTGGCTTTGCAGCACAATGGAGAGAGACATATGGGATGTCATTGAGCTTTGGGCAATAATATTTGAAGGCTTCAGGCAGTTTCTCTCTGTTGACTGTACACATTATTCATGATCTTGATATGAAGCAGTTAAACTAAATGATTATTGTGATGTTAATGCAAACATTAACAATTGGTAAACTTTAAAATCAATAAGGCACTGATATGCATGACAGTTAGTTCCCTTTGGAGTTTGTAAAGCAAACCCGAAATCCTGAGTTGTTGAGATTAAAGAGAATTTGAGAAACATCGACAGAATGTTCAAATGGTTCTGGTTTGGTTTTGATGCGTTACCTGCTTGGGAATAGAAAATGCCTCTGGGAGCCTGATTATTACACCAAGATATCATTCTTTTAATGTTGGGACTGTTACACATCTTTTAAAAACAGAATATTTAGGTTGATGTTATATTATTCTTGTCCTGTGTCTCTAAGCTGGTGTCCTGCTGTTTGATATGGAGTGGTTGATTAGATTAAATGCTGAATGATTGATAGCATCATGATTAGACTCCTTGGCTCATGGTGTTTTTAAGAGAAATTTGTTTTTGCACACTTGCAGTGTGACTTTAAATTTCTGCAAAGCCTAACGGGTGAAACAAATCACTTTTAAGCATTGTCAGTAGCAATGATAATACTTTAAATAGCCTATATTACAATATCTAGAAAGTCTTGAAGAGTGATGATAGTAAACGTATGGTTTTCTTAGTCTGGCTACATTGCCAAATACAGTATATGACATTTTAGTGACTAGTTCAATTAAGTGGTTAATATTTCTTAAGAAAATTAGCTCATCTTGTCAATTTGCTACTTTAAAGGACCGAGCATAAGCTCCTAGTTTCTATCTCTTTAGCTCAGTGTTCACAGTATTTACTATGAGACGTTGTATTCAGGAAGGTAGTTTGCTGTACAACTGTGTGTTTTTACTTGTACACAGCAGTGAACACTGGAAATGTTTCCTAACATGTTTTACATTAAAATGTACCAAGTTTAAAGTGGAATTTTGTCTCGAGTCTTCTTTCTTCTACCTGAATGCGATTTATCTCCCTCAGTGAACATGTGACTAGCCGTGTCCAGAGAAATAAAAAAGGGTGACATTTACCTAGATTTGCCATTTTCTAAATCTATAATGTTTAATAGAAAAACGACTGCGGTGAGATTCTCTGTGGTACAGAACAGAAAGCCTGACACAAAGCTGTCATGTGCTTTTATTAGATGCTGGACAAGCCACTGTACAGCACAAACTACACTAGAACAATCTCCCTCCGTCTCTTTCCTTTTAGTTCTCCTTCTTTTTTTACTCCTTTTCTTTTTCATTTTCCTGTTTCCAATAGTGACCCGAAGAGCAGCGGAGGCCACTCTGCCAAATCTCTTGACATAATCACAGCTTGCACTGTTTAATTGGTGCTGCTACACTAGAGTTGAGAAACTGATGGTCTCAGGAGACTTTTTGTTCATTAAAAATAATGAGTCAGACAAGCTCATCAGCACCAGAAAAACATTCTGTGATTCAGTCGGAAAATATAAACATGGAAGTGTAATTAAAAACATTATCATCAATATGTATAAAGCAATAGCCTTACAAAAAAGAAAGGGAGAGAGAGAATGCTCTGCATTTATTTATTTATTTTTTGCCGGTCAAGCAGTTTGATTCTTTGTGAGGGCATGGAGGAGGGAGAAAGAGGGAAGCGATCAATCTCTGACCAACACAAGCACGTACAGACTGCCAGAGAAGCAGAACGCGTTCTCTGGGACTTACTGCTACAGTATTTGCCCCACATATACCAAGGACACAACGCCACTTAGTCTCTGTCTTGTCATTACACAAAACAGCGTAAAACCCAAATACCTTCCAGGAATCTGTAATGCATCATATCTGCTAAATCATATTTGACCACCCACTGGTTTCATGCATTTATTGATCATGATGGAAAACGAGTGTGAAAAGTGTTTGGAATGTAAAAATGTCTGATGCTTTGTGGCAATGCATCTTTAAGTGCCTCAGATGTTATGTAAAACAAGTGAAATCAAGGTAAAGTCAATACTAATCAACCTTCATTTCACAACTCCCAGGGAATAATTTTGTAATTATTGTTCAATCATTTTTCTTTTTCAGTTTCCAATATATTAATTTCCTCTGGCTTAGTCAAAATGCATTAGGCAGAAATGATTGAAGCAGCATTCTTGTGTTTGCTTTTTTTGAAAAAGAAAATGTGACTTTTCTAGAAACATTGTGTTAGTTTGACACACAAACACACACACAAATTCTACGTTCATAATAGTGACTTGTATGGATAGATGGAAAAAAAGTCATAAAGTGGCATCATATTTGATTTAAAGCAATGCTGTGTATTTCCAAGCTAATTCCCTAATTCAATTTTCTTGGGATCTTTAAAAACCCCATGTATATATCTCTATAATGGTCAGAGTAAACGTTTAAAAATACTGTCTTGTGCACACTACGAGGTCTAGAGCAAAGATAGTATGTAAAGAAAATGAGGCAGCAACATTAGATTAATGAAGCACTCTGCTCTTATGACTCTCTTACTATCAACTCCTGCATGCTATCAACTATCCATTTCCAGCTCTGGCTCTGCAAGTGCAGTCCTCTGCTCAGAATCACAAAGCTTAGATTAACCTTTTCTCGTCTGAATTTTCCCACACCCCATGCCTAAAATAAGGTTTAACCGATAGTCTCAGATGTTTGCAGCTTGAAGGTTAATTGGATTTGAACTTGGATATAAACCGTAGGCAGCAGCAGATGCAAGCAGAGCAGTTGGGTGTACAAGGAGGGCAGCTATGAGTTTTGTTGGCTTATGGCAGTGACATGCTGCAGTGCAATGGACTGTAACCTAATGCGCCAACGGCTGCAATAATAAAGTGACCGAATCCAAGCTGAGTAAAGCAAAGCTTCATGACTTTTCCTACTGCATACAGCAATCACTGCTTGACACTCACTCACAGAAGAGAAAGGCAACATTGCATCATCTATTTCTAGTTGGGTTATTAGGCGTGACTGGCTTGAGCATCTTGATGTCTGAAGTGATTAGGGGAATGTGTGCTGATGGGAGAAGGGAGCTATCGGGTGCATTCCCCCAGTGCATCCATCATGATTATGTGGAACTAGAGAATGCTAGACCCCGCTCTGCTTCACTGAGTGATGATAATAATGCCGTGATGCCACAGGTGATTGTGGAGGCTAGTGTGTAGATAGAAGAACTCCCCTGAGATTTTCTATGTATTGCTGTTATATAACATTTTGTTTCACATTATATGACCATGGGGACCATTGTGATGTCTGTGCACATTGATAATGAACCAAACTGATGACAGTGAATATTTGCAGTTGGTTACATTGCTGTGCCAGCTCTCTAGTCTTACTTTTAGAGAGATAAGATTAACAATCGCTACAAGGATAAGACCTAGTGAATTTTGTTGAATTCGGATAAGAGACATTCCAAAACTACTGATTTTATTATCTTTTCTCTTTGTTTGTGTGACCTGACAGGATGTTAGTGTATTTAGGTGGCATCATTGAATAACTGAATCAAGAATTTATCCAATCCTATAAAAAAAAAAAAAAACACTGATTCATTCGAGAACAAAACAATACTGTCTATGCTGTTGCCACAGTCTTCCTTTGAAAGTACTTTATTTGAAATGTTCATTGAAAGCGGTGTAAATGATTTAGCTCCTAGTGGCAGCAAAAGAAATAGCAAAACCAGTGACAATTTCCCACAGGCTACCCCAAATGTATACCATCTTTTTTTGACTGGCAAACAATCACACGTAGGCTGCTGTCAGACTCTTTAATGCTGTTTACAGACTCAGGAGCTTCGGGCTGTCACTGAGACGGAGTGTTATTTCTCAGGACATCTGTGTCAATGATATATGTCAGGTTGTAGTGACATTTTATGCATGATGTTCTAAAATAATCACAGCTTCAATGTTTTATCCCAAACACCGTTTGTATTATTTAAGATGTCTGCATAGACAATTGTTTTGTTGTTGTTTTACTAATATGGATTGCACAGCAAGTGGTTCAGCTATTAACCCAGTTAATCAGAAAAATAGCAAATCAGACGTCTATTTGACTCGCCCTCCTAAGGTTTGCTGGGTTATCCATGATGCACTTCTTTTTCGTCAACAACTGATGCTATCATGCTACTGATTGGCCTAATTTAGCTAATCAGACTATGGTAATTGCTCTCAATTTCAAGAGGCTGTCTTCTCATTTATCTGTGGATGGCGTCTCAACATCAAAGTCTCCTCAGCACGCTGTGCTCCTCTGAGCATTGAACATTTCAAATGTAGGTCTACAAACTCCAGAAAAAATGTGTTGTCAAGGCCTTCTGCTTACTAGAGGTGAAAATACGTGCTGATGGCAACTATAGGAGTGAATCATTAATGGATGAGAACTGCTGAATAGAAGCACACCTGTGGCATCAGCATGGTATGTTACATAAGTGGCATTTGAACTAAATAACACTGCTTGTACTATTTTGTGTTCCCGCAGCGCATGTACTTGTTTTTAAAACGGTCGTTCAGCTAGTTGAGTAACTCATGCTAAAACACGTGAATCAGCCTGAGAGAGAGCACTGAAATGCTAGGCTTGACCAGCAGGGACATAAGGTTTAGAAGGCTTCATCGCTTCACACTCTTGCGTTTGTCTCAGTGGGAGAGCAGCGTCTCTCCACATCAGGCCCTGAGCGAGTGTGAGCGGCCCCGACGGAGGAATAGCAAATGCTGAGTGTTTTATTGTGGCTTTATTGCTGAGAATGGCTGTTATGTCAGTAGCTGACTGTTCAAAAATGAAAGTTTACTGAAACTAATGAATTGAAAGCGTGTCGGGCAGCTTTTAGTAGAAGGCTGAAAATCTATTATTTAGATATGGACATGTTCCAAGAAAACTTTATTATTAAAGCTTAGTTAGCTGTGGTTATTCAGGAATAAAAAAATGGCCTTGTCAAAGCCACTTTAGCCACATAAAAACTGTATTGTTTGGCCTAATTGATTTTCTTACACTAATACAACAATTAAAGATCTAAATCTGAAAGTGAATACAGTATAAACATAATTGTAAGTATTATTTTTTTAACTGTGTATTTATAAGACATAATGTACAAACATTTTTATGACAAAAGCCTTTTAAAAGTCTGTGTTCAGGAAGTTTTTTTTTAAATATAAAAACAGTTAATTCTTTTCATTAAGCAAGGATGCATTAAGCCAAAAATCTAAAGAAACAGTAAAGAAATTTACAATATTAAAAAACTAAAAACTTTCTATTCACCAAAGAGCCCTGAAAAAAGTCAGTTTCCACAAAAATAATAAGCATGACTGTTTTCTACAATGATATTAAGAAGAAATTTTTCTTGGCATATTAGAATGATTTGAATAGAATAGCTGATGGAAAGTCAGATTTGTCATCACAGGAATAAATTAAATTTTAAAACATTAACATAGAAAACTTGTATTTAAAATTGTAATAATGTTTCAGCCTGAGCATAAGAGACTTGTTTAAAAAAATAAATAAACTTTTGAACAGTAAGATACAGTATTAAACAAATGCTCAGCTTCTTTAAACAAAATGCTTTACTACTTGTGACCCTTATCCATAAAATGACTAATAGTACTAAATTGTAAGAATTCAATATAATATGTATTAAATTAATTCAAAATCTCTCTTGAGAGAGAGTATGAGAGTATACACATTGCCTTTGTGTCTGAAAGTGTAGCTGACTTGGTCACAGTTGTGATTGCTAGTGGCAGGCGTTTCTCTGAATGTCAGGATGAGACAGGCCTGGAGATCTCGACCCAGACATGCCCTGTCAAAAAGGGTGAAAGCCAGCGCCCGTCTGTACGAATACAAGTCCAATATTCATCCAGACAGCGTGCCCTTTCTCAAAAGGTAGGTCTATTCTTTCTATCTCTCACTTCTTCCTTCTCTCTACTTTCTCATGTCTTACCAACTTTATCTACGCAGTGGACCTCTGTGGTGTTGATAAGACTTTTAAGCAATTAGAAGATGATCCATCTTAGTCCATAAAAGCTGTCCAGCAGTAATGAATGCTTGTTCATTAGTGCATCAGATTTTTTTTTTTCTCATAATATCATAGATGAAGGGTAAACTGATATCAGGCTCAAAGTGCTTCAGATTTGCATTTACATTAAATGGGTTGTGGCGTAATAGATGGCCTAATTTTTGTTTTTGACAGTCTGCATGTACATTCTGCTTCTCAAAAAACCTAATTTGAGTCCTCAAGGAGCGACGGCATCAGGAGAGAAGACACAGCGTGTGCTCACATCTGTAGCAGCAGATTTCGTTTCTTGCCACAGGTGACTGCAATGACTGCCTGAGCTGGATTGTCAAACTTGGTGCTTAAATTAGCAGATAGGAAGATGAGGTGTTTGATGCTGTCATACAATCTATAGGGTTCTATAGTGATTCTGTATACATGTAGTAGGGTTCTATAAAATCTGTAGTGTTTTTTTTTTTTTTTTTTATCATATTAGGACAATAATAAAGCATGACAGCGACAGGTTATTTCAAAGATAATAGGACCCCAGGACAAAAACTCTCCCGCTTTTCTGCTGAAAGGTCACAGCACAGCATCGTAGAGACATTATGAAAAGGATGTCTACACTTTATTGGCTGGCTGAGCTTCATGAGTCATTCGGTTTGTGACACATTGTTTCATTCCTTGGAGGACTGTGAGCTTTTGTTGGCAGCTGGTATTTTATTTCAGAGATTTCATTTGAAGTGTAATGGAACCTCATCGATTTCAGGGTTATTTTCTCATGACGTAGTTCACTGAAGCTGTTTATTAGAGTACATGTATTCTTCACAGTTATGTGTCTGCTAATATACTCCATTCTGAGCTTTCTCATTCTGTCATTCCTGTCTCTTTTGATATTGCTCAGTATTTTGTCCTGTCTTTAAAGCAACTGTATGTAGTTTTGTGTATTTTTGCCACTTTGGAGCCCTCTACAGTTAAGTATAGTAAAAATATTGTAGTAAAAATATCATTGTTGGAATTACAGTGGATAGCTGTGCATGTGCATTTGATGCTGCTGTAAAACAATCCGCCATTTTTGAAGAATTTCACCAACCTTCACAATTTTATTTCTCATTTTATTTTTTATTTTGTCTTATGTAATTTTATGGTTTTATTTCATTTCCTTTCTTTTTTAATTTTTTTTTCATTTGATTTTTATTTTTTATAATTTGTTTTATTTATTTATTTTTTACCTGTTCCATAATATTCCCCGTCTTTGTTTTCTCTTGGCCTCTGTTTCTGTATTGTTGCTTATGTTTTATATTTCACTCTCCTTGCTGATGAAAGTCACTCATATCTGTTCTGCTCTACAGCTCATTTATCTCTAAACACACACATTCACTCCAGCAAATACGGCCACTAGTAATTCCACCTCCCTTTCTCTATCCACCTCATTACCCATCAGTCTGTGTGCATGAGAGCTGAACGTATAGCTCATGTTACCTCAATCTTGTCTTTAATTTATAATCTTTGCATTGTCCTCATCTTCTCACATTCACTCCTTTAGCCATCCTTAACTTCATCTCACCCTTCTCCTCCTGATCATAATCTTCTGCCCTGAGGTTGAGTTTCTTCATCATCGCTTTTGTTGTTTACACCACCACTCCCTTCTATTTTCATTATCCATCCCACCTTTCTCACTTTCTGCTCACCTAGAAGCAACAAAATTACTCACAAGCACACAGTATATATACAGTCCTCAGTATAAAGCAGACACTGCCATATCAGAAGTATTCTCCTTTATGCAGCTGTTATTCTTTATCTGATTCCCCATTAGTTTTTGCGATCACAATAAAACAACTAAAACTTACATTTTGTAACCAATCTAAAAAATAAATGTAATTATTTAAAAAGATTTTGATGTTAGAAGCGTGACTGCAACAATGTTAGCCTTATCAGTGTTCTCCTGTGAGGCATAAGACAGATTACTGTCCCACTCTCTCTGGAGGGCAGCGCTTATTTTAGCACCAGCCTTGGCCTAATGAATCCTCACCCTATAAACAAGAGCATTCAGTCAAAGAGTCTTGACTCTGTGTCGATCTATTTCTGCGTCCTTCCTCCAACCCTCCTTCATCTTGACCTGGCAGGTTTTCTTTGCATAAGCGCTAGCGCTTGGCTCTGTTTCTGCGCAGTCCTGCATCTCTGTCCATTTCCTTATCATTGACCCAGATTCCTGCTCTCTTTCTCCTCACTATGTTAGATTAGTATTGATCACAGGGCTACAAATATCTGCCTGCAACTTGTTCAAAGCTTTTCTGGGACAATGTTGCATTGCATTATTAGTGTTTATGCATGTTGGGATGTCATTAAAAAGATGTATGTTTATATGAAATTTGTGTAGTTTGGAGTATATAATAATAATAATAATGAAGGCTTTTTTTTTAAGATCTGACACCAGTATCTCCCTAAATGGTTACGAAGTACTAAACCTTTTTATTTCAAGTCCAGTCCTGTTACCTGTCATCAGATAACAAATGGCCTTATCACTGAGACCAGCATGTTATCCTGTGACTGGCCAGCTTTCATCCTGCTATTGGCAAATCTGTAAATCGTCTGTCATTTCAGCACTTCAGTTACTGAAAACAACAATAATGCACAGCCACATTTACACCCACACGAAGCGCCGAACCTTTCCCAGAAAATAAATTATTGTTAACTGAGGTCCAGTGATGCACCGAGACCTTCACTTTATGTGGTCAGCAAATTAGAGGTCGATTTTAAGTGAACAAATTAATCTTTTCCCATGGGCTTGAGAATACAAATTGCACAATTTGTTAACTAGGGATGATGCTTTCCGAACAGAAGACCATTGGAAAGCCAAATGTATTCCTAATGGAAATGGAAACTGGGTTATACTGATGCTAGTCTCGCTCGCCAGGCTTCTGACTACAGACTGAGACCTCATCCATGTGCAGCTTATTCTGGCCAGTGTTCGCCTTCTTAGACAGGAAGAGACTTCTGTTCTGATTAACGTGAAGCGACCAACCATGTTGTTTTTTTTTTTTTTTTTTTTTTTTTTTTTTCATGTTGTGTTTAAGGACAGGTCATAATAAACATGGAATACCTGGGAAAATATGTCAAAAATGTGTAATTAATAATTATATTAACTAATATAAAAAATAAGATGTTGCAGTGTGAACAGTTCTTCAGAAAACATTTTTTTTTTCTTTTTAATCCACAAAACAAATAGGTTTTCAGGTAGAATGGTAAAATAAAAATTATGACTCCTTTTTCTGTGAAATATGCCTTGTAATATCTTAATGTCTTAAGTCGCTGGGATATATTTGTAGCAATAGCCAATAATACATTGTATGGGTCAAAATTATCGATTTTTCTTTATGCCAAAAATCAGTAGGATATTTAGTAAAGATCATGTTCCATGAAGATATTTTGTAAATTTCCATTGCTAAGAACTTCATTTGGACAACTTTAAAACTTATGACTGGTTTTGTGGTCCAGGGTCACATCAATGATTTGATGTTTACTACACTTTATAGCTGCTGTAAACATGTGTCATAATGATAAACGTCTTTTTTTATTTCGCTTTCTTATTAGCCTAATGGATTACACTTGCTCATTTTTATGTGAATGTTTATATCTGAAGTTATATTTTGCAAAAGTACTCATACCGTGGCTAGTATATCAGTGATGTGTGGTAAACTCTTGAATTTGTTGCTTCTTTGCGACCTGTCCTTTAGTCACTTCCCTGTCCTAAATTTCACACTCCATTAAAGGTGCCATGTGTAAAAATTGAGGTAAAAATATCCAAAAAATGACCTACACGCATCAAAAGAATGAGAAGAAATAAGGGCGATTATGTCATTAAAAAAATGTCAAGTTATAGTGCTGCAGAGATATCAACCTTAATTAGCATTAGCATTACTAGCCACGGCCCGACAGGTGTCGTAATACCAGTTTCGGCCATGGGAGGCGGTATGCGGGCAACATAACCACCAGCCAACCTGCAATACACGAATAACTCGCACGGCTTGTGGGCGTACTTGAAGCTGATGTCAAGCAACCGCGCTCGGAATCACAAATCAAATCCGATAAGAAAAGGAGCCGAAACAGAGTAAACATCGGCACTGCTTTCTATCGCTGGAGACAACTGATGGACTTGAAAGAAATGAGCTTTGACTCCGAACTTGCAACATTTCTTTTGGATTATTGGTAAGTAAAATGCTGTTAGTATTTCGCTAGAAGTTTGTTTTATATGTTTGCGTATTTTTTTCGGGAAGTTATAACATAGAAATGTATCGAAGGCTGTTCGATAAACGTGCTAATGTTAGCGATGGCTAACCGTAGCTGCGTTTGATAGTAAGCTAGCTATAACTTACCCACAGATCCGATCCGGTTTTCACCTGTTATCTACCAAAGCCCGTCTCTACCAAGCTGATGCTAAAATGTAACATTACCTAAGAAGCTTGAAATGTCTTCGATGATAATGAACCCGAGAGAGAGAGAGAGAGAGCGCCGCGCGCGCACTCACTCACTATATTCAGAGCGGTCAAGTTTTTGAAAGCGTGTGAAAAGAGTCAATTGCGTGTGTCTCACGGTGAATGCTTGAGAGTTGGCAGCTCTGGTTACGTTGGTTGGCGCTAGCTTGGTCAACATCAGCTGTCTGATGTTGACCAATGATGTTGACAGAATGCTGTCTGTCAAATTAATTTAATTCAAATAATGTGTATATACAATTCAAAATGTAATATGAACAAAACGAATATGAACATATTCACTGGTAAAGGTGAAGGGGAGTAGCTTGAAGATGTCATGTTTCAAAATCACTTGACATCACCCAACGTTCCTCTGGAGGCAAAACGTCCTCTTATGCTTCGGCTATGGCTCTAGGGTTGTTGTGAAGGTAGGGGCGGAGCATAGAGACTATGCCGTTTCTCGTTTGTTACTCTAGAGTAGACCAATTCACTTTATTGAGGCATACTGCCCCCATCTGGTATGGAATGTGGAGTATGACTTGATTTTTTTGCCAGACATTACACATGGCTCCTTTAACTTTATAAATTCATTTTATTCTGCTGAGAATATGTAGCTGCACCTTACTGAAGCAGAAACCACTTCTGAGCACAATAAACCTTTTAACAGTGGGATATTAAAGTGTGTATTACTCATAACCCACAAACTATTCTCTGTGGTTGCCTTAAAAGAATATTTTCCCATATGTTTGTGTGTTAGCTTGTTATGCTATGTTGCATTATGCACACTATGGCAAGAGCTCTGACATTTGAATGGTTTCCATCAGTCGTGACTCTCATAACAGGCTGTGGGAAGCACATGGACCCCACCGAGGATCCAGTGTCCTGTAGATGCGTTTGTTCTGGTGGGGGGTTGTAAGAAGGTCAGAGGCAGCAGGGCTGAACGAACATCAGACTGCTATCACTCCAGGACACACAACATTAAACTCATAGAAGATGAGCAGGGGAAGATATCTCATGACATGCTTGATTATTGCCTTCTGTTCTTCAAGGTCTTATGACATTTCTGGGAATGTATGAGTGTGTCCCATATGAAAGATTTGTGCTTGCACGTGTTGTCTGATAAAATAGGCTAAGTGGTTAGATTCAGCCTAATGGTAATTCTGCTAATGGTACAGTAACTGTACTAATTTTGCAGTGTAATAAATTTTATTTAATTTTATATAAAATAAATATTTATCAAAATATTTTTTAAATCCAAAATTGCTATAAAATTAAAGCCATATGTCTAAATAAGATATGTTCCAAATTTGAAGTTGATATAAAAAATTGAGTTCCTGTGAGATTTTATTAGGGCGTTATACCACAAACAGACAGTCAACCAGATCTGTGAGATTTGTTCTGTTAACAGTTTTTGTCTTGTGTTAAGGTGACCCAGTAACCAGATGTTACACTGATCATACTCCTGCTTCCAGTGTATTCAGCCCCACAGAGACTCTACTGGAAATAACTGTACTGTAGCTGTGGATGAAAAGAGTCTGCTAGACCAGGTGTTTTCAAACTAGCCTCCTGGGGACAATACGGTTCTATTTTACTGTAAGAAAATAGTATAATCCAAAATAAAAAGCAAATGGAGCAAGGCTATACTCTGATCCATGTACACTACCTATCTTTTTTGAAAGAAGTCTCTTCTATTCATCAAGACTGCATTTATTTTATAAAAAATACAGTAGAAACAGTAAATTTGTAAAATGTCATTACAATTTAAAATAACTATTTTAATATACGTATATTAGATGTAAGTTATTCCTTTGATGGCAAAAAAAATAAAATTCTGTGTCACTAAAACGAGTTTTAAGACGGCAGTACAATGGTAACCTGGTGTAATTCAGTGCAGGTAAGTGTGAATCATACGAGACACTGCCATCTAATGGACAGATTGCGTCACTACTGGTTTCGGCAATATGGTTGCAGAGCCTTATTTATAAACATGTCTGCATTTTTAAACAAACGTAGGATTTTTTCATCTCTTTCTTCTTTTTAATGGAGCCTCATAAGTGTCTGATTTGGAACACTCTACAATGGTAGCAAAATTGTGTGCCGCATAAATAGCTTGAATTTATTTTTTCCTCCACAGAGCTTGTTGCAGTGCATTATGGGATTGTGTTCTGTGTAAAAGGAACAGTATGTATCTCTTTATCTGGACTCAGTGTTTTCTGTGTGTAATGGTCACATAGTAGTAGATTCAGCCAACAGAAACTGACATAAATGAACATGAGCTTGGCAGAAAACAAACAAAAAGAGGAATTACCTTCATCCAAATCTAATATTGTTAATATTAATATTCCAGTTACCTATGACCATATGCTATGTTAAAACATTAAATGGTGGACTCTTGCTCTCTTCCTGCTATAAATCTTGATAAAACATGAAGCTAATTAAACATCAGCTGCTCATCAGGTGCCTTTGATCTGTACAGCAACAGACTTGCTTTGCTTTAACAAAGCTCACGCCAGAAACCAGAAGAAAAGCCTGTGTTTAATTATACATTCACATCTATTCAGTGTTTTGGTACAGCTGGACACAAACAGGCCGTTGTATAAACACTAAGAGCACCAGTTAAATTGTTCCATTTTGTTTTCAGGTCAAGCAAGGACAAAACAAAGGGTGTATAAAATTGATCCCTGAGGGAAAATATGCAATGATACGCAATTCAAACAGTGATTTCTAAAGGACCTTAAGAATGTGCAGAGCCATTTCCATTATAAAGTCTGTTCAAACTCTAAGGTTTGTTTAATCGGATGTATTCTAGATAAAGTCCAGGGCAGATTTAAACTGGTCACCTTTCACCGGAGTTATTAATTCTGTAACAAGGATCACATAAAGAGAATAATCCCATGATACACTGATTGTCATTCATGATTATTCAAATCATTTGCATTGAGTGGTTTGATAGCAGGCACCACAAAGAAGCCTGATTAGCAGTGGAAATCTTAAGAGTCCACACAGTAGACAAAGTTGCCAGGTAACTAGACATGAAAGTAAGCGCATTTTGATATGATAGTTCCACAAATGTTTCTTATCATACGTCAGCTTCTATCAAACAGAAGCAGTTTATAAAATCCTGATGCTAATAGTGCAGTTCCTGTGCAAAGAACTATATTTATCATAAGACAAAACCAATAGACTTTTGATGGCTTTGAAAAATACACACCATTCACTTCGCTTCCTTTAAAAAAAAAAGTTTTATCATGTACTGTATTACAAAAACACTACAAACCACAGGAGGATTCAGACTATACAGACATCAGGCTTGTTTCAGAGATATGAGGTTAGAGCATGACATAGTTCTCACCAAAAGATTCCCAAGAACTCAAGCATCCTCTTTAGATTTAGTTAAAGTTATCTTGAACAATGTTCAACAAGCAGTTCACTAGATCATAATTAAAAACTGAAATAACATCTAAGCAGAACTTACATATAAATATTAAAGCAAATACAAATCAATAGTGCCAAGTTACGCATTTGAAATAAGAGAGGAATATTGGTTTCAGTATTACAGAGTGTTCTTTTTTGCTCATGTTGCACACATTTTCAGAATACTACAGCAGGATGGTCTTAAACATTTAATCTCATTCAGTTACAGCCAATAATATGTCCAGAGAAATTGTTTGGTGTCACTGTTTATTGGAGTCGGACTGATGCCATCTCACCCTTCTGATACATACTGTATGTGTGAGTACTGAAATTCACAACACATGGCAAACAAGTAAACTAAAATGGACAAAAAGTGTTAAAACAGGAAACATTTTAGCTTTGAATGTTGAAAAGAACAACTGTTTTCACAAACACTTGGCACAATGAGAACACTGCAGCAGCAACATCGAGGCCCTTGCAGGCAGGAAATGAACCTCATCCTGTGGTGGTCTTATGGAGAATTTTCTAAAGATCAGCAGCTCAGCTCAGTAATGAGTTGAGTGCTTGCTTCTATATAAATTGCTTTTCAGATAACGAAAAGTACAAATATTTTTCAAATATGTCGCTTTTTTAAAAAGGTCAGCAATACAAATGCACTTTTTTCCAATTTGGGCAGTTGGTACCAAAATAAATGAATTTCTCTTATACAATTTAATTTAATCAAGCCTATGAAAATATTATTTGGTTATTTAAAACTTGTGAACTTGTGGAAACCCCCCAAGTTAGTCCTTTTATCAATGGTTATCTGAAGCCTCAAAACCTATTTAAGGGTTGTTTTTCAATATAAAATGATTCATATACAAAACAAGAATAACAATAGCTTTGAAAATCTGTAGCTTTGAAATAATGACAACAGCTAAACACTTTAGCTGAAACCTGATACAATATTTGCCCTGGTATACTATTACTATATATTGCACAGTATATAATATGTACAGCTGTGCAGAGTTGAACTGTAGGCCATCTAGTTACTTGTAGAATGTTCATAATAAATAGCGACCTTTTCCTTGATTTGCTCTTTCAATGCAAACAGCCCAAAGAGAAATCTGCAGTTCGGCTGCATTTGTCATTGTGCTTAAGTCTATGTACAGAACTCCAGCTGCTTGTGTCCATTCGCAGGGCTGATGGGATACCAGAGGATGTGCCGCAGATCAGCCTGTGGTGAGATCACTGTGAGGAGCCTCCAAAGTCTCAGCGATTTCACCCAACTCGTCTTGAAGCTCTGTGAAAGAGGGTCTTCGGAAAGCCTCTATCTGCATGAGAAACAACAACAGTCAATGGTTACACTTTACTTCCTTTTTCAAAGGGTTTGGTAGTTTTTAGGTATAACTGACAGAGGAAATGTGTGTCCATTTGACATACACGAAAGGTAAAAAGATCACTTACCAGACAGCAGCTGGCTGCCAACTCTAAAAGACGCTGAGGACACTCACTGACCATTTTCCCAAATGCTGAAACGTCCAGGCCATAGTCCTGCAACACACAATTATAAATGCATAGGTGGACAGCAGTTTTTTGTTTTTTTGTAAAAAAAATTATACTGGATGTAATATTTTCTGGCATTTCCAAAACGTCAGTAATTCTATTTATAATCACCTGTGTTCTTGGAAGGATTTCTGGGTCTGCTGGGATTCTAGCCAGAATTTCACACAAAACAATTCCAAAAGAGAACACATCCACCTAACGTTTCATAAAGCAAAACCAGTAGGTGAGAACTAGAAAATGCTTTAGAACATGACTTACTTAAGACCAACATTTCACATCTTGCTCCATTACCTTGCGGTCGTAGGGCTCCCCGCGCAGCATCTCAGGGGCCATCCAGAAAGCAGAACCCACAAGTGAAAGCTTTCTGTCCTTTGCAGGAAGTTCAACCACCTCTCGAGCCAAACCAAAATCAGTAACCAGAGCTTCTCTGCCTCTCGCTGTCACCCTTATTAGACAATTCTTGGAGACACAAACACACAGAGATGTTTTGATGTAAAATGAGTATTTTTAGTCTCTTTGTACTATTACTAGTGGTTTATAATCACTCTTAGAACTGTAAAATATAACAAAGTAAAAACAGTAATATTGTGAAATATTATTACAGCCATTACTCCATTCTTCAGATCACATGATCTTTCAGAAACCACTCCAATATGCTTATTTGCAGCTCAAGAAATATTTCTTATTAGCTAAATGTTTTTGAGAAAATATTTTATTTAGGATTCTTTATAAAGTTCAAAGGATTTTCTTTAAATAAATGTCTTTATTGTCAACTTTTATCAATTGAATGAATCCTTGATAAATTAATATTTTTTTTTAAATCTAATTGATCTCAAACTTTTAAACAGTACTGTATATACACTTCATTTTCACTTATAAATAATTGCATGTTATGAATTAATCTTTCTTTCTTTTTAAATAATGTTATTTAATTCATTAAAATATACCAGATATAGACATGCAAAACAACACAATTTTTTTACATTCAGTGCTTTGGGTTACAAAATTATTTTAGGTGAATGTGCTGTCCTTCTCTGCCTAAAGGTGGCGCCAGAAACCAGCAGAAAGTTTCTAAACTCATTACAATCTCCCACAAAAACTCTTACATAGCATTTCCCAAATCTGAACTTGTCTAGTACAAAATAACACCTTCATATGGCAGACATTAATATTACAGTTTCCAAATGAACACAAACCAAATTCAAAGTCTGAAGGTGTGCAGATGGACTTGTTTGTGGACTTTTTGTGTAAATGTAAACTGTGGACCTAATGAGCATCTAAATGCAATACAGATGAAGACAAATACAATACAAGCATAAATAAGATCCATGTTTGCAATTTTGTGGTTTAGTATCTGTAGCATGTCTGTAATGTTCTTCTGAGACGATGTGCCTGGCAGCTGAAGCAGAACTCCCAGGCTCAAATGAAAGACGTTTCTCGTTATCACCATCTCTGTTTAATGAATTATTCAGCTGATCCTGTACTTTGCCAAAGGGTCTGGACCGCCTACAATTCCTCTCCTCCATCTCGATCACTCCAGGGGTACCAATATGCAATGTTATACCTCGCTTCCAGTTTGAATGGTCTCTAGTAATGATGTGTCATGGATAGAAACATTACCATGTAGTCTGAAAACTCAGTTTAAAGGAAAATGTTTGAGGTTGTAATAAAAATGGCCTGTTATTTTAGAAGTAAGGCAAATGAGGAAACATTGAGGCTGACCAGAGCAGGGGGAATCCAGGTCCAACCGAGACATTACATAAGACCAGTGGGACTCTTGGAGCAGAAAGTGCTGATGGATACAACAGTGAGTTCTGCATCTGGAGTGAATTAGAAACCTCAGCTAAGCCTCCATCCCAAAAACTGACCTATGATTATAGGACTGAGAAAACTCCAAGCACAGCCCCGAGTCTACAAGTCTCCAAATTTAGAACAGCAACTCATGCATATGCCAAGTGTTGCAACACCCTCTGGCTATGCAGCTAATGGGTGGGTTTGAAAGAAAAGCACTGAGGTTGTTTGAAAAAAAAAATTAAAAATCAGAAAAATCAGAAATATTATCATAATAATTCTAGTAATTATATATAATTATTATAATGATAAGGAAATACTGTAAAAAAAAATGCTTAGACAAAAAAACTATACTAGGTTTATAATTTTTAAGCTACAGCTGCTGTTGCCCAGGGTTATTATAAATAAGACTAAACTTTAAAAATCTAATTAAAATAATAAATAACATTTTCATTAATTGAAATTGAATTAAAATTAACTGAAATAAAGTTATGTGCATATGTGTGTGTGTGTGTGTGTGTGTGTGTGTGTGTGTGTATGCATATATTTTTTTTACTTCAGCTAAATGCCAAGACACCATGAAAATGAAAACAGAAGTATAAAAATAAAAACTGATTCAAAATATTAAATATAAATATAAACTGATTCAAATTATTATATGTTATTACTGTTGTTGAAAAAACATTATTTGATATAGATAAACATACATTTAATGTTTTAATCGGCTCGTAGAAGATCATATTTAGATCTTGTAGTTCTGTGACACTTTATGCTATTCAGCATATGACCCCTTTCACCCCCTCTTAATTCATGTTCCAAATGCAAGTACTTAAAAACACCAGTTTCAGGGAAGCAGTTGACCCTAATAGCTTCTATTTTCTGACATAACTTCCCATAGTCATACCAGCTTCTGCCAACTTGCAGTGCAGTGGAAACTAATCGATGGTCCTACTAACCAAAGTGCTAGACGTCACAGTTTTGTAAATTGTGTAGCTGGCATTTTTGTTTGTCCATTGTTCATATCTGAATGGCTGACAAATAGAGAGTCAAGGCCTGGCTAAAAACAAAGGGGGGGTATGGGATCTCCGAGCTTATACAACGTTTGTGCATTTTGCATTTTCAAATGAGATGGGAAGGGTTAGGGAGAGTGTGTGTATGTGACCGAGAGAGAAAGACAGAGCGGGAGAGTTTATTACCATTATAATGGACTGGCCTTGTTGCCTCGCCCCTCACCCCAGGTTTGGTGAGCACTTGTGTGAATCCTGGCAACCAATGACACTCTCACGCAAACATCTATGGCTGTATTTCTCAGGGGAGAATTCCATGTAAAGACTAGACAGCCATTCTCTAATATCAGATGATTACTCAGAGGAGCTGTATATGAACCATTTCATACTGCACTTCTCAAAGCATCACTCAGCTGGTCACTAAAGACGTGTGTAATTGAGAGTCCAGCAGTACCTTAGAGTTCAGATCTCTGTGGTAGATGTTCTTGTAGTGGAGGTAAATCATCCCTCTGGTGATGTCAGAGGCCAGGTCTACTTTCTCTCTCCAACACAGAGGCACATCTTTCCTGGCTAACAGCTCCTCTAAACATCCTCCACTAACATACTGTACAGACAAACAAATATACACTTTCACTTTTATTGTTATTGTTACTGTACGTGCAGGGATCTGCAATAAGGATCTCTCTGGGGCAAATATAGTAACATAAATTACACTTTACAATAATATCCAATTTGTAAACATTAGTAAATGCATAATGTATATTAAAGAATGTATTAATTCGTTGTTAATATAAAAAAAAAATAATAATAAAAATGCCATTGTTTGTTCAAGTTAGTTCGCAGTGTATTAACTAATGTTAACTACCACTTTTGATTTTGGCTAATATTTATAAATTCTGTAGAAGTTTTATTTATTGTTAGTTCATGTTAACTGATGTTAACAAATGAAACCTTACTGTAAAATAAAAAAATAAAAATATTAATAATACTGGTATAGGCTCATAATTGTTCACTCCTTGGCAGATGAAACAGAGCTGTTGTTGGTGACATTTTTAAATGTATTACTCATTTCCGCTACTGATTTTAGGGAGTTGATTTCTTATATAACATTGTATTATGTAACTAATATACATGAACATACAGTTTCAATTTCATTTCATTGCGTACATCTATATAAAATGTGCACATGTATTAATTATTGGTAGTACATTTTTTATCTTTTTCTAAATATACAATACATTTTCTGACACATATAAAACATTTTAAAAGAAAAGCAGAAAAATTCTTATTGTTGAGCCCATCAAGCATACAGTTTCAAAGCATCACATCTATATGATATTTCAAAAATCTAATTGTACTATAGTACAGTCTAATGTATAACTGTGGAACAAACTTTTTAATTTTGAGGCTGAGAAAACAGAGATCTCACCTCCAGAATTGGGTACAACTTGTCCTCTTTGACACAAATACCCAGATACCTGGAAAAAGAGATGTGGGAGGTTATGAGCCGTTCCCTAAATCTGCCTTGTCAAGTAGGTTCAGCCTAAATACAGTCCAAAGCCCTTGTCATTTGTCAAATGCCCAAAAATTGAGCAGAGATTGAAAATTAGGTCAATTTGATGTTAAAACATGTTCAGGTTTTCACTTGTTTTTAATAACATATAAGAGAGCCCTGAATTAGTTAAGCAGTAAATGTAATATGTCAGTGTGTCATGGTGACCTCATGCGGTTTCTATCACATTCAGCAGTTCTGTTCATGAGTTAACATGACTGTCATCTGTACTGAGGTGATGACAGCTGGCAGTAACTGGAAAGTTGTGATAAATTAACACTGCACAGGCAGTTTTGAATATGGCTTTGTCCTTCCGCAACGCACTGGAAAAAGCCATTCTGAGATTGCTAAAACAAACACACGTCATAGTGCAAGATTAACAGCAGTTTAAGAGCACTGTGCTGGATAGAGCTTAGTGTGACTTGTAACCTGTAACAGTCTTGTATGTATCTAGCATGTACATCTCTACAGGTGTTTGGAAACACCTAGCACTCATTCTTCATTACTACTGTTTAACTGTTTTAGAATACTAGCAAGGTCAAAAATGGAAGTTTGGAAATGACCAAAAAACTATTAAAACTATCTTATATTTTAGCTTCTTCAAAGAAGCCTCTATTTGTCTAGATTGCAGCACTGCACACTATTCATGAGCTTCATGAGGTGCATCCTGGGATACATTTTAAACACCAGCAGACAATTCTGTGATCAAATTAATTCAATTAATCAAAAAAAAAAAAAAAAAAAGCAAAATGTCTCCGATTTTAGGGTTTTGAAGATAACAGAATCAGTCTGGTGTGTCCAAACGTTTGACTGGTGGTGTAACTACACAGCATACATATATACCTTCATGAGAATGCAGAGTGTAAATAATAGGCTTGAACATCTATTAGGCATTTAGATAATGGAGTTACATGAGGAATGTATTAATTAATAAACATATATGATAAATAAAAAATAAATAAGAGTAACCGTTTATGACCAGTTATTAATTAGCATTAATAAGTGGCTTACCTCACTATGTTGGGGTGTGAGAGTTTCTGCAGAAGGCTGATTTCTCGTACAATGCTGTCTTGATCGACATCATTCTTATAGATCTTTACTACCATCACCTTCCGTGTGGTATTGTGTATTACCTGAAAATAAATGAAATAAAATGAAAAACAGAACAGGGAATGAATCTTCAAGTGGTATTAAAACATTCGGTCATACTTTATTTTAAGGTCCAGTTCTCGCTATTAACAAACCATTAACTATGACTTTTCCCTCAATAACCTCCCAATTTGCTTCTGCTTATTAATAGTTAGTAAGGTAGTTGTTAAGTTTAGGTATTATTAAGTACTAATAAACAGTCAATATGTTAATATCAGACATGCTAATAACCAACTTGTTAATAGTGAGAATTGGTCCCTGTGCTAAAGTGGTGCCAAACATTCCTTTCTCTCTCTACAGTACAATCACAGAGAAACACTTCCATGTTAATATACAGGGAGGGACAGAACTGCTGGGACGGTTGAGCTGTGCAATCATCAGTTATGTAATTTACACAGCAGGGACTCATCAAGAACCCATTAATGGGTATAGTGTACTCCGGCACGGGGGCCACCTCAAACTGAGCTTAGCTGTAAAATATGTCCTAATTAGTAAGACTACAATACTGCACCGTATGAGTGGCATTAAGATACACACACACATACAACACACACTGGGAGACTTCCTGCAGTACAATAGGATGATGAAAAGCCATTTCCATTTAGACTGTATTTATCATTCTGCAAAATATTATTTGAGAAAATATTTATTGTGAAACTAACAAAATAAATGCACATATGAAGTCAACATTTTACACAGCTTTATTTGTTGTGAGAACATTTTTCAACAGCCAATGTGTTAAAGCACCAAGGAGACAAATGTGTCAAAAATTTAGCACTTACTGTACATAGATTATTTACTGCATATATTCAGATATCACTTACAGATTCATGTCATCAGATTCTAGATATTTTAACTGTTACCTTGTAAACCTTTGAGAAGAAGCCACTGCCAATCAGCTCATGTGTGAAGTTCTCCCAGAATTCTAGTTTGCGGACGGCTGTGCGTAGCTTCTGCCAGCGGTCCACATGGCAGTATGTATCAGAAGACTCTCTATACAGTGTTGGGCTGGTGGGCTCAGATGAAACGTCCACCTCACACATCCTGGAGATCTCCGCTGAGAACCCAACACACAAACACAGTGTTGAGAAAAACACTTAAGCTTATCCCGAGAAGTCAGAATCAGAATGTGATGTTAAAAAGTTTTACAATTACAGTAAAAAACTCTCATAAATCAAAGAATTCATTGTAAAAACCTCAGAAATTGTTTATCAAGCACAAAGCTTTAAAAATCAGCAGCTGGTTTCTGAAGAAAGCAGCGTTTATAGATGAAAGTGAAGCTCGGGTTTGAAGCTCACAAGTACTCGATTAGCTCAGTGAATAGGAAGGCTCTCGTCTGACACGGCAGGGTATAAAAGATGTCTTAAAATAGTCGTGGACAGCATGCAGAGGAGGACAGATTCAACTGTTCTTGATCGAAACACAAATGAGACATCAACAACTTACAAACAGTTAAGACAAAGATGAAGACTGCAGTTTACTGTTGGGTTTATTGAGACATATTGTTCAGGTGCATTTAAAAAGGTAGTTTATGGAAAAAATTAAATTCTGTTATCATATACCTACACATCATTCCAAACATATGACTTTCTTTTTTTCAGTGAGACAGGAAAGGAAACATTTCGAAGAATGCTCAATCTGATTTTTTCCATAGATTTTGAGTTTAATAGCTCATGGACATTGTATGCTTTTGCTGTATACAAAAGAACATTGTTACTGCTGAACTCAAAAAAAAAAAAAATGACAGACAGATTATTGCAAGCGGTAACAAGACTTTTTAGCAATGTAATGTACACTTCCATTCAAAAGAGATCTTTTTTTAAACAAAAAGAAATTTCACAAGATTGTGAAAAATTGATCAAAAGTAAACATTTATAATATTACTAAATATTTATTTTTCTAATTAAATGCTTAGAATTTTCTATTCTTCAAAGAATCCTGAAAAATATAACAATTTCCACAAAAAAAAACTAAGCAGCACAACTGTATTTTTTTCAGCATTGATAATAATATATAATAATATTCATATTTAAATATGTACTACTCTTTATGTAAATATTTATGTTTATCTTTTGATCCAAGATGTAATATTTGTAGTATTCTCCAAGAATATTTATGTATATCCTACTTACTGGAGTTTTGTTAGATATTGGACATATTTCAACTACTGCCTGAGTACTAATATTTCTCAGAATTAATCAGTAACGCTAGTAGATGTTCTTTTCTAGACACTGTATTTGTAATTAAAGATATGATATTTCAAAGCACTTGTTTTGTTGTATTTGTTCTAAAGGTGTGAAAACCACACATCTATTTTAAAGGGATAGTTCACCCAAAAATGAAAATTATGTCATTAATGACTCACCCTCATGTCGTTCCAAACCCCTAAGACCTCCGTTCATCTTCGGAACACAGTATAAGATATTTTAGATTTAGTCCGAGAGCTTTCTGTCCCTCCATTGAGAATGTATGTACGGTATACTGTCCACGTCCAGAAAGGTAAATAAAAACATCTTCAAAGTAGTCCATGTGACATCAGAGGGTCCGTTAGAATTTTTTGAAGCATCGAAAATACATTTTGGTCCAAAAATATCAAAAACTACGACTTTATTCAGCATTGACTTCTCTCCCGGGTCTGTTGCGAGCGCGTTCACAACACTGCAGTTTAGTGATATCCGGTTCGCGAAATATTCTGATATTCTGAACTGCTGACCGAGCCAGATAACGAATGAAACATTGACTCGTTCACGAGTCAAGAACCGGTTGCATCGGTTTTCGGATCACCGGTAGTGATGGGAAGTTCTGTTCTTTTCCGCGAACCGGTTCTTTCAGACAGTTTGGCGATGATTGCCCTTGATTCAAGCCTTCGGTTTACCCGCGCTCATAACATTAGCACAGAATCAGTTCAGAATCAATCACCAAAAAAACCAGCTCGGTTCAGACGCGCTGTGTGTCAGTCTGCTTCACGCTGAATCACGCATGCGCAGTATCATCAGCTCCTCGGTTCTCGAACCGGACGCGTCCGACAGAAACGGTTCTTGACTCGAGAACGAGTCAATGTTTCGTTCGTTATCTGACTCGGTCAGCAGTTCAGTCAGTGTACTGTTTGAGTAAATGAATTACTCCGGGATACTGGTTTATTTGAACTCAGAAGGAGTGTCAGCCATGTTAAAAAAGTTAACAGCTTAAGTCATTTGTGGATTAATGCTCATTGTTGACGCGAACCGTTTCAAACGATTCAGTTAGATTTGGTGAACTGGTTCAAGAAGATCCGGTTACATCGAGTGATTCGTTCGCGAACCGGATATCACTAAACTGCAGTGTTGTGAACGCGCTCATAACAGACTCGGGAGAGAAGTCAATGCTGAATAAAGTCGTAGTTTTTGATATTTTTGGATCAAAATGTATTTTCGATGCTTCAAAAAATTCTAACAGACCCTCTGATGTCACATGGACTACTTTGAAGATGTTTTTATTACCTTTCTGGACGTGGACAGTATACCTACTGTCCATTCTCAATGGAGGAACAGAAAGCTCTCGGACTAAATCTAAAATATCTTATACTGTGTTCCGAAGATGAACGGAGGTCTTACGGGTTTGGAACGACATGAGGGTGAGTCATTAATGACATAATTTTCATTTTTGGGTGAACTATCCCTTTAACTGCAACATTTGAGATTTGACTGCAACATCTAGCCTGATCTGCCCGCATTTTGTTTTAACATCTTTACGTGGTTGAAAGACTGATTGCGCGAGGCATGATGAGATGTTTATTCATGTTTATTTCGCGTTCAAACTTGAGGTAAAGAGGAAGGTATGATGACGCTAATTCGCGCTCTGTGCTGCCGTTTAGACTTTAGCGATCGGTCACGCCTTACCAAAGAGCGTCAAAACGGCATTGTTTGAATTTCCTGAAAAAAAAAAAAACTGACATAATTTGAAAATTTATGATAATTTCTTATCAAAAGTAACAATATGGAAGTGGAAGGTTCCTATGAAGCTCAATTTGTGCAGTGGTTATAATGCTGTATCTGTTCGTTACACATGCGTACGGAAGCTAAAGACCCGAATACATAGGCCTATACCATTACACACCACTATAAAATATATCTTAAATTTGTGTATAGGGTTTAATTATTTTATTGTATTAACTTTTATTTAGTTAAATAAAAGTTATTTTAAATTGTAATATTTCATAATATTCAAGTGTTTTACTGTATTTTTAAGCATATAAGCATTTGAAGAGTTCAGATGCAAAATTTTCTTTTCTTTTCTGATTATGTAAAATTACTGAACCTAAACATAGGAGCCTGAATGATAAAAATGCTGATTTTATATGAAAATTTCAGATGGCACTTAGAGGCTTTTGCATCTGAACTCTTCATTTCTATTTTTAATCAAATAAATTGAGCCTTGATGAGCACAAGACTTCTTTCAAAAACATTTAAAAATTTTACCAACCACAAACTTTTGAACAGTAGTGTGCTTGGGTATATGGTGGGCATCTGAAATCTAAACCCACACAGGATATTTGCAACATGGAATCAACATCGTCACACATCACTGTGGTTTTCTTGTGAGGCTGAGCAGTAAGTTGAAAAACTGCACAAATTCAGCCACTAGAATAAAAAGAAAAAACAAAAAAACAGACCTTACAGCATAGTAAACCGGTAATCTTTACGTGTTGTGTGTCATCACTCTGTAATATCTGATGTTACACAAACAATCTATTGTGAGTTTACACTTTGTGCAAGTAGGATTTGCAGTCTAGACCTGTGTTTAATGCATCACTATTTCCATGTTGGGGAGACACTGAGAATAAATTAGGGCGATGAAGTCAATGGGGATTGTCATCACAGGCCAATGTTGCTGCTGGGGAACAGCACAGAGTGGCACGCTTACACAATCCACAGGAATCATCTAGCAGTATTCCTCATGGGTAGAGCGCACACATGTGGTCTTTGTGTTTCCAGCAGCAGATGCACAATCACAGCCCTTTCAGTCTTACAACCTCACTAAAAAGCAAAATGCTTAGAGTGCAATCCTGACAGGTCTCTGTCTGTTTCACTCAAAGTCTTTTTCATCTAGTGTTTTGTTTTCCGTATTTATTTCCAGAAAAAAAAAAAAAATCATGGGTAAATTTTGACTTTTGGAGGCTCCTCATTGAACATTTCTGTGCAAGCTTACATGAATAACAGCATTCAAAACAACATCTGACCTCCGGTGAAGCTTGAGTATATGATACATTCTGAAAACAATAATAAAAAAATAACAAAAACTAGTGCTGTCAAACGATTAATTGTGATTCGTGATTATATATATATATATATATATATATATATATATATATATATATATAAATATAAATATAAATATAAAAATATATATATATATATATATATATATATATATATATATATATATATACACACACACACACACACACACACACATATTCAGTATACATTTTGAAAATATGCAAGAAAAAAAAAAGAGAATAAAAAAAAAGTTATAGATGCAAGCTGATTTAGTTTTAGACACAACCAAAAGTTAACACTGCAGTGATAAAATTCACCAATGAAAGTGGACTCAACCTCACACTTACTCTCAGAGGTAACATCTATCTAAGTGGCAGCTGATGTTTGGCACAGTAGAGGACACTCAGGGTTTGTGAAATATGCGGGTCAAAGGGAGACAGTGACTTCAAGTTTACACAGTGCACAGCACGTCAGAGGATGCCGTCACAAGGCTGCAACCCGACTTCACATGCACACGAGAGGAAATCAACCCTCAACTTTTACAGGAAGACTGATGCTTCAGCAAGCAGAATAAGTAGAAGTTATGAATTACATTAAAACTCTAAAATACTACACATAGTTTTTTTTAAATAAAAAATTATAATTTATAACTCTTATAAAACATTAAACCAAACACACACTTTTTTTTCAGCCTAGTATATAAACTACAAAACCACAGCTTCAGGTCTTGTATAAGCACAAATCTGAGAATTATTTTTATCTAGAATGATCTTTTTATCATGATAATGCAGCAGGCAGCAACATGGAGTTCATTAGCATTATTTATTAGTCTAATGCCTCTCCTCTGCAAGGGTCACAGATCTGCTCTTTGCATCACATAAACACTACATAGCTGATGTGATTCACTGATTAACACCAGAACAGGAAGCATGTGGCATGTTTACGACCTTCAAAGGGCAGAAATGTGAAAAGCATGAACAAATTTAGAGATTAGATTTGTGACTTATCCAGTGTTATTTTAGTACTATTATTGTTATTATTATTATTATTATTTCCACTTTAATTTCAGTTATTATTCTATTTAGCTTTCTTTTTTTTTGTAATTTTAATACTTTTATTTTTGTTCATTGCCAAGACAAAAATTCTAATTTTCATTTAAGTTTCATTTAAATATATATATATATATATATATATATATATATATATATATATATATATATATATATATATATATATATATATATATATATATATATATATATATATATATATATTCAACTAAAAATAACAACACTGAATATGTTGTAAAGGTCAGAACCCTTTGCTACCCTTTTGCTATATGTGACCCTGGACCACAAAACTAGTCTTAAGTGTAAATTTTTCGAAATTGAGATTTATACATCATCTAAATGCTGAATAAACAATCTTTCCATTGATGTATGGTGCAAAGAGGGTGCAAAAATCACCTTTGAAGTTGTCCAAATGAATTCTTAGCAATGCATATTACTAATCAAAAATTAAGTTTTGATATATTTACGTTAAGAAATTTACAAAATATCTTCATGGAACATGATCTTTACTTAATATCCTAATGACTTTTGGCATATAAGATAAATGGATAATTTTGACCCATACAATGTTTTTTTTTGGCTATTTCTAAAAATGTACCCCAGCGACTTAAGACTGGTTTTGTGGTCCAGGGTCACATATGGCTTCTTTTACAAACTGATAAGAGAAAAACATTTTTGCATATAATTGGAGATCTACCAGAGCCGTATAATATTAAATTTACATGTTTGACTATGTCAGTATGACTGTACCATATTATTACATTCACGGTAAACAACTGAGAAGTAATATAACAGCAGAAGCTATTCTTCCTAAGGAGACAGTTGCAAGAGTGGCACGACACAAAGTCCTGAACATGCTCAAGTCCAGGCCAGAACTGAGATGAGACAGTGATAAGAACGTGTGAGTAGCTCTAATGTTCAAGTCATGAAATTCACACCACTCACACTATAATAAGCATCTACGCACAACATGTCATGCATTTGTTTTTTTGAATTCTTTTTATCTACATCATGACAAGTTCTATCTCTCTCTCTCTCTCCACACATGGTTTCTCATGTGGCTGCTGGGATTGGTGTGAACTGCAGAGGCAGAAGCTCTAGTCTGTTCCAGACTGGTTCTGTTGGAGAAGAGAGAGCTTTGGCATCACTCCAGAGAGCTCCCCCTCACATTCTCTCCCACTCTATTTCTCTACACAACAACATTCAGCACAGTGGCATACCAAACATCAAAAATGTTAGAAGTTTTGCTCATGTCTTTCTCTTTTGCATCTCTTGTCTGTCTTTTCTTAGATTTTTGGGAACACTGGTTCCTGCATGTCCAAATTCAGCACACTGAACTGATCAAACTCACATGCGTGCATGCACAAACTCAATTTAGGTGTGATGGCTAGTTGTAATGAGTTTGTTAAGACCAGAGCCCACCTGTCTGGGAAAAATCGATCAAAGGAACAGCAGGAGAAATCTAGTTTCCTAACAATGACTCTGAACAAAGACTGCTTTGTCACAACGATGTGCTGCTTAATAGGCTGCAGTTGCAAACAGTGACAATATAACTGTGATCCAGGGAAATGTATTTTTGCTGAACTCATATGTCAGTGATAAATCATGTCAAAGCTAAAGCATGGAAAGACTCTAAAATAAGCATCATGTGGGAAGAATAATTTTGCTTCTTGCAAAACAGACACTAAAATATACTAAAACTAACTAGATCTCAGATATTCTGAATCCTGATAATTACATTAAGTATATAAACCAGCATTGTAATATTATATATACCCTTTTTTTTTTATTTACAAAAACAGCAATATTTGGAAATATTAAATAAAAGAAATTACAGATCCCAAACATTTTAACGGCAATATATAATATATGTGTAATTGCTGCTGTGGCATTTTAAAATCAACCATCGCATATCCGGTTGTATGCAAGCACTGCTTTTATTTTATCAGAAGATATTAGTCACTCCATGCAACTGGACTCCAAGCACATCTCAAGGTTTGATCAACATAAACATCAGGCACTTCCTCAAACCATCTTATCTTTTAAGGTTTGCTTCTTTTTTAATCTACCCTCAATTTAGACTTTTTAAATTTTTTTGTGTTTCACAAGTCTGTGCTCAACATGCATCAACATATTTAGAAAGACAAAAAAGAGAATGACAGTATATGTGGAATGAAGAAGTACTTTTGAGGTTATTATTTATAGAACTTCTCTAAGTCCTGTGCTGTTTTATATGAAAGAGACAGAACTGGGCAGTGTACTTTTGGAAGTAAATGGAGGAGGAAAACTATGTTTTCCTGTCTCATACCAAAGGGCAGGGAGGATTTCAGCTACGTCAACACAAGGGCACAGACCTAACGATATACACCCTCATGAACAAAAAATAGTGAACTAATATCCATCAAAAGCAAAGACAACACAATACCAGAAACAATAATCATTTTAACTATGGACTCTATGGAAAAAGACTGTGTAGGACGGACTAAAAACTTCATCTATATTTTATACATGGAAATACACAACAGCCTTGTCTGAGACAACATCAAGACACTGACTAATGAGACCCTGGCCATGGCCACAAGATCAAGAGTGTTAGAGCAAATCTGAACATCTATTCTCCATGCTTCTCTTCATGGCATGCTCAGTGTGAATCCACTAACTTATTCCCATCCATACTGAGATGAGAAATGTCAAGAGCAGATTATAAAACCCCTCTAATGAGTTAGACATCTCAGTCAATTCATTAATCATTCCATGCATTAAGCAGAGCAAATTAATGCACATGCAGTTGTATAGCAGCATGTCTTTATGGAAAGCTAGCTGTTTCATGTAGTCACAAAAACATTGATTAATTCCTAAGCATTCTTACTTACTGCACTGGTTTAATAAGCTATTCATGTGCATCTTGAGGTGGGTGGAAGGGCGGTCCGCCTGAGTTCACAACACAGACAAGCTGGGAAGAGCCTATATGACAGAAGCTATGAGGGAAAAGGACACACACAGAGGCAACCATGAACAGAGACACAAACAGAGTACTGTATCACAAACACTTAAAAACAACACACTGAAACGACATGACATTTTATAAAACAACAAACTCTGATAAAGTGTTTAAATTACATTGCACACTGAGAGAGAGAGCGATCTGAAATAATCTGTAGCACCGTCAAAATTGTAAATGAGAACATGAAAATGACAGACGGATGAGTGGGTGGATGGATGGAGCGAGATGCTGTCAGTAAGCAGAAATGTTTTAAACATTACATTTGCACGTGTAGTTTACAATTACTTCAAACAAACACAAAAGTATTAGAAAATTCATCAAGATGCATAACAACCTAGCAACCGATAAAAATAAATAAATAAAAAACAATGGCTTACTCACAGCAGAAAGCACCCCGGCGTCTTCACCTCCGCTGCTGCTGATTGATTGCTCACCGATCAAATAAAATCGACTACAAACCCCCAAATAAGTTCTACTCGGAGACAAACCGGTGGCATCGCTTCTAGGAAGGACTTCATTTACCGTCACTCACTAAAACCGAGAATCCTCGCGCATAACGAAACCGCCCTCTTCAGACTGACAGCTTTCTCGGTAGGGTTTAAAGCAAGCGGTATAGCCTAGATGAGAAATGTGCTGTGTGAAGTGGGCGCTAGTTGCCATGACGTCATAATAGTTAAGTTCAGCCCCACCCACCTGTAGGTCCACTTTTGTATTTTGATGTGATTCAAAAGCAGTGAGCTGCTTCAGAACTAAATGGTGGGGATTTCGATTCAGTGACTCGATTCTTTTGAATCTTTGACCAAATAGATTCATTTAGTGGCCATTTGCCGTGTAAACAAATTTAATAACATACATTTTAGATTTTTCAAAGTCTTAATGCTCATATAAATTGGTCACCACTCACCAGTTGTTGTTCAGTGCCGCTCCGAGTCGTTTAGACACTGATTTGCTCAGAGATTCGTTCAAAGAAAGAGACCGACGAATTATCCCAGTTTCACCAACAGGAGCCAGTCATGAATATCAGACCATAAAGCATCCACATACTTACAATAAAAAAACCAGATGATCCGTGGTTTCAATGTCATCACAGAATATACATTTATTAGAATCAAATCCAAATCTAAGTCTTAAGTACTCACTAGATGGATATAGGCTATACCATTTACATTTAAAAAAAAAATAATAATTTCTTTAATTTTGGGGGATAAAGGAAATTTTATGTATTTAGTTCTAAGAATATGAATGGTATCTTTTTGGAAATTATAAGAAATTGAATTTCTGTAGACTACGATAGGATAAGAAATGATGTTTAACATATTTCTAATAATTTTGTTTGAAAGTTGACCTTTTAAATTCACAACCTTCAATTAACAGAGGTAAACACAAGGTCATCGGAGTTAGAATAAAAGAGAGTTTCTTTAATTAGACAAATAATAGAGTTAGGGATAGCTTAAATAACAGATTCAAATTTAGCCCGATTGCAACTTAAATATTTAACACAGAAACTCTCATATGATACAATACCACTATTCTCCATTAAATGGGACACTGACCAAATACCTTTCATCATCCAATCTTTGTCATACAATGATTTGTTTCTTTCTATCTGTAATGTACCTATTATTCCATAGTGGTGTATTGTGTGGTGTGAAATGATGGTTATATAAAATCTTCCAGCCTATAACAAGACCTGTTATCTGATATTCTTGACTGGCTGCATCCAAAGGTACGTTACCTTGACAGCTTTCCCTAAGGACATTATCTATGGACTTGTAATGAACAATAACAAAGATGATTTTCTGGTCAATATATCATCCTTATGATGGGAAAATTGTATATACACCAATCTAGGTACTTGAAAGTTAAACCAGCCTTTTATGTATTTCATAATGAGTTTGTTTTGTATACAAAAGACCGTAAATTGATGAAAAAGAAAAATGCAATAAATCTGTTTTCTGTTATTATAGTATATGATTTACAGGAAAAACCCTAGCCCCCCTTCAAGTTTTTTCTCCTCTCTCTGTTCTCTCGTTTTCTGTTGTATTTGCATGCACCTGTTCTGTAAATTGTGAAGATGTTTTGATATGGCCAATTTGTTTGTACATTAAAGCTGCAGTCCGTAACTTTTTTATGTTCAAAATTTACTAAATTTATTTACGAACGAGACAAATCTACGGCTCAGAATCACGCTGCGTGGCTAGGAAGCTCGCTGCAACTTTGTAAGTTAACTCTGCCAATCTGCTGTTACACAATATCCTAACAGTAACAAGCATAATCCAGCTCTTAATTATCATCCAATATAATTAAACAGCCTGAATTTACTTTTCCATGATGTGTTAAATGCTTTGTTTATTATTGTTTGAGCAGCTGATTTCCAGGCACAAACTGCACCTGCAAACTAACCTAAATATCCACTCAGCAGTGCTACGTTCCTCCACTCGCTATTTTTAGTGAAACTGCGCCCCCTTCTGTTTAAATCACGCACCAGCATCTCAAAAAGTAATACACAGAAGAAACAAGTATTTTTTGCCATCCAAAATAAATATTTTTATTGTCAAGAGTTCATACTTGGGGGGGGGGGGGGGGTGGGGGGGGGGGGGGATTGCTGATATATCTGTAAGGGCAGCTACTGTATGATTTCTAAATTGAAAGAAATTACAAAAGGACGAATAAAAGAGAAGGCAGAATAAAAAAACACTATGCAATGGATGAGGGATCACTTATAATACCTGAGGTCTGTGGACCACGGCCAGCATTTTAAAATATGGTATTTGAAATTGTTTATCTAAGAAAGTGTTTTAAATAACCTCTAACACTTCCACATGCCCTTCCTCTCTATCTATACAGATGTTTTCTATATCTATTTAGATTTCATTATTTTCTACATATCACACCTCAGCAGCTGTCTATTCCCCCTTTTTTGTAAGCGTTCTTGGCCCTTTCAGTAAAACAATATTTTGTTCTCCCTCGCATATGTTACAGTGTTGGATCTCAGTGATGTGAACTTTGTTAAAGCAATGGCACTAGCAAATACTACACATAAGGTTTAGCAGCTTCAAGGTACTTCAGATACAGTTTCAGTCATTTCAATTGTGTCAACATGTAAAATAAGACTTCTGAAAGTCATGCCAAACGCGGAGAAGATTCTGTGGGTTAAAGCCATTCACTATAATGCGCTTGGCAAAAGTGCACCTTTCATACTTAAGTCTTTGCACCTCAAAAAGATTCCTAAATCCCAGAAATTCTGTTGCATAAACTGGTTTTACACCCAGGACGTGCAGGCACAACCCCACATACACATCTTCGAGTGGAATCGGTTGCACAAATCTAGAGGCCAGGGATATTTTTCCAGCCAGGTCAATGGAAAAGACATATGCAGCTCCAGACACGTATGGAGGATACCAGGAGTCTGGGTAAAGATCCTCTGAGATGTACCATTTGTCGAAGCTGTCCCTGTGAGGAACGGCATCTGAGATAACTGATCCAGTGATGTAGTCTTTCCTTGAGGACTCGCTCTGGTCATGCAAGTAGTCCAGCAGGTAATGCACATTGAGAAAGACATCTGCATCGATCTTCATGGCATACCAGGCCCCCTGGCAGTAAGTGGCTATCCAGTTCATAATCATCATCGTCTTGATGGTGAGATTATGGTAGCTGTCCACAAAGTCCATTTGAATGATGTCACCATATTCTTTGCTCTCCCTCTCAAGGTGCTCCTGCAGTACTGGGTCACTTTGTGCTGGCTGACCAATGACAAACAAATGCAAAATGGTCACGTGAGGAATCAAGCCATCTTGACCCCATGTCCTTCTGATTGCAGTCCTCGCCTCTGTGTCTTTGAGAGTCAGTGGGATCATAAGAATCAAAAAAGGACTTCTGTTCTCACACAGTTCTGGCTGGTTCAGAATGAATTTGTATGTTGATGGTGAGATCACGTTATAGAGCTCTTTAGGTGCTGGAGTCTTCTTCGGTAGAGACGGCTGTATCGTACTGTTAAAAACGAGGATCACTACAAGTGTTATTAATCCAGCTATAGCAAAGAATTTCAAAAGTTTATTTCGCGATCGTTTTCGCATATTTAAAAAAAAATAAAACTGCACCACAAACGTAGGTAGCCTAAGCTACAAAACCTGAATGTCAGGTTCGCCCGTATAAGACGCACGCGTTTATTTAGCAAAGTTGCCCAACCACTATTGCCAACTCTCGCGAGACAAATAAGTAACCGAAGCTTCAAAAACAAGCCCAAAACAAGCCCTTTTTTTGTTATGGTTTATTATCATATTAAACTGAAACTACACCTTTATCTAATAAGTAAAAACAGAAGTTATTTTACAAAAATCAAAGTGGGAACAATACTCATCTCCAATCACATGTGAGCAGAATAGGATTAGAGAGTTGGAAAAGGAGAAGAACAAGAGCTTCAAAGGGGAACTGTCACATATTTATAGCCTAACAAAATAGATTCAAACCAAATGTAGGCTGTACTGTATATATTACTATATGCCTATTTTTTTGTTTTGTTTTTTTTTAGCTATGTACAGCATATTATTGCACTAATCGGCCTTTAAATGTGAGCAGACAGAGTGTCAATCAATGCATTGGAGAATACGGCAAACTTAAATGTAAAGAAACAAGTTGCTTGTCAGATTTTCCTAACAAGCAACCATATTTTTAAAAATAAGCCCCCAAAAAACCGCAACCCAGGATTTTTTCACACAACTTTACAAAAAAAGAAGCTCAACGTCGCGTGTAATAACCGGACTTGGCAACTGTGTGCTTACCCTTCTTGAGAGGTCTTGAATCGGTCTCATGTCGTGAGGTATTTTAAACGTCAGCAAATGTAAACAATTACAAGCTGCTGACCCATTTTTAAAGCGTTAATCGTCTGTTTGTTTACGTCTTTTATTGATTTTTCTGAACATTTCTGCCAGTCACCACTAAGCTACTCCTAAATATTGTAAAAACGTAATTTTCTGTAAAGTTGCTTTGCAATGATTTGTATCACGTCCCGTCCAGGATTTTAATATTGCCTAAAACATTCAAAGCAGTTTGACCAATAACATGCAGGTATTATACATAATCGACCAATCTTGGGGATGCGCGTGAGAAGGTGAGATCTACAGGGATCAATCAAAGCGACGCAAATATGCGCACGTGTTTGTTCATTCGTTTGTCTTGAAGCGTCGCTGCTCACAAAAAAAGACAGTAGGTGCGAGAGCGATCCGAAAGCATAAGGAGCCGTCTGCTCTGCTCTGTAGCTCTCGTGAATGTCGCACAACGATCGACCTGCAAACAGCCAAAACCTGGATGTTTTAGGCAATATTAAAATCCTGGCCGGGACGTGTCCCGTATGAACGGCGCATATACATTTATGCGCATTTTCATCGCGCAATCTGGCAACACATGATGTTACCAGGAAAGCATCTCTGTTGCGTTCCGGTTTTGAATAACATGTGAAAGTTTTTACATGAGGCTTGTTTTGCGTGTCCAAATAAGCACACTCTGCAGACGTGATTTATTAAACAAAATCTGTTTTATTGTAAGAGGGGTTACAAATAAACACCTGTTGTACACCCATTTAATAAACAAACAAACAAAAATATTCAAATACCAAAACGAGACATAATTTACACAGGTATTGTATAGGGTCAGTGGTTTAGTCGAAAGCAGGGTAGGGGCAAACACGACGACTTATTCTGTATATTAATTCTTAATTCTTTTTTGCAAACAGAAATTTCATATGAGGCTATGTTTACAATAATTCCAATCAACTGGCCATTACTTTTCCTTTTCCTGAATCTTGAACATTATACAAGCTCATAACAGGCGAACACAGTATCACTTAAACAAAAGACTGAACATAGGTCCTGCCTTAACTTTTGTTTAATTAATTTATGTTTTTTTAGAGGATAACAATCAACAAATCAAGATTCTTATGCTCTGTGACTGAATGGCAATATAGTTATAGGGCACAGGAAACACGACGAAAGGTGCATATAAATGAACACTTAGCAGTACTGTGTATGTACCGGATCCAGAAATGCGCCACTTCAGAACTGATGAATGCATGATTTGTGGGAGAGAGAAAACAGAGAGCATGGGTACTAAGATTTGTCACAGACTGACAAAAGAGATGAAAAAACTCTGAGCCTCCCCACTAGATATTTTTCTGCAGTCCTGCATATTAAATGCTGAGTTTTACCATGTGCCATTAAACGTCTCGCCCTAATTGAGAAGTTAAAGGATAAATAATTCTTGAGGCTAATTCACAGCCTAGCTAGGGAAGAGGCTCTGAAGCAAAAATACCACACACAAACATTCAACTCTTCCCACTGTAACTGTATGGGATATACAGAAAGAATAATATCATTAATTTTAAAACTGGAAAGCACCAAGCCAAACTCAAAATCTCCTCTCCGTAGGCATTGTATCATATAGGTGTTACTGGAGTGTCTGTCTTTGGTGTGCTTATGATGTACAGGCACAGTGTGTAATGTTAAACACTTCACTATGAGTCTATTGGTTTACTGTCAGACTGACATGCACAGAAGTGGTACACACACAACTGTGTATGGACTGTAGCTTTGAATGGGGGGAGGGGGTGTGTCAAAACTTTTTTGTACTTGTTCTCCATGAATGGGAGAGTGTGAAGAGCAGGCTGGGCTCCTGGCAGTGACTTTGGTAGATGAAGGGGATGAGATGATCTAGGAGAAACGAGGGGCAAATGGTCAGCAGTCGAGGGTTGCTTGGTTCGAGCTGGAGCGCATTGGTTTACGATCGCTTTCTCCTTCCCTCAAAATTCCTGAAGTTGGCAGGCCTGATCTTCATCTCTGCGAACTCGATGGAGTGCTCATGACCCTTCCAGTGGAACCAGTTTACACCCTGGAGATAAAACAGTTTGAAACAATCTAAATCTGTCTCTACTGTGTATTATTAGACAGGTGAGAAAGCATATATGAAATTTGTACCTTGCTATGACTGTTGTCTCCATATCGTCCCATTATATTCACTCGATGACAGTTTTTATACCAGAAAGCTCCCTTGTAAGACAGAGCACAGTTGGTGACAGCTATATCGTGGTCATTATCGTAGGTCGAGAATGGACGGCCGTGGTGATACGTCATTGAGTCACCTTTAAAAGAGCATTCCAAATTTATTACAAATTCATATACACTACTTTCCAAACGTTTGGGCTCTGTAAGATTTTTTTTAAAATAAATTACTAGTTTTATTCAGCAAATGTAAAAAAAAAATCTATTTCAAACAAATACTGTTTCTTTGAACCTCCTATTTATCAAGGAAATCTGAAAAAAAAAAAATCAAAATTTCAACAAAAATTTTAAGGAGCACAACTGTTTAAAAAAAATGACAAATAAATTACATTTTAAAATATATTCACATACAAAATAATATTTCACAACATTTGACAGTATTTTTGATCAAACTATCTTATCGAACCCAAAACATTTGAATGATAGTATAAAAATATATTAGACAAAATGTAATTCATTACTTAATTAATTAATTCACATAAATACTAAGTGCTGTAAAATGATTAATCGTCAGTTTATGTGGGTGTTATATAAGTTTTTTTTTAAGTGTTTTTTTTATGTGTTTTTTGTATATTTATTATGTATACAGTATATAAATACACACACATGCATGTATATATTTCAGATTTTTTAAAATATAAATTATGTGAATATAAATATAGATGTTAATACATGTAAATATTTTCAAAATATATACTGTATGTGTGTGTGTGTATTTGTATATACATAATAAATATACACAGAACACACATATATTATGCAAACAAAACTTTTATTTTGTTTGTGATTAATCGCGATGAATCGTTTGACAGCACTAATATATATATATATATATATATATATATATATATATATATATATATATATATATATATATATATATATATATAAACAATATAACAACTATATGTTGAGGAACTAGAGAGAGATCTTGCAGACCTGCAGTGCCGGTGTATCCTCCAACATGCACTTTGAAGCGACTTCGTGGTTCTGAGACTGAAAACTTGTCATACTGCGCATATGCAGACTCGCCCTTATCTCTGAGGTCCACACGCAGCTCATACTGCCCAGAGGAGGTGATCTTATGGAGGTTAGAGAGACCTGCAGACACAAGGAATGAGATTTGTAGACCAACATGCTCAAAATTGCTCTATATCATAATACCTTAGGGCTTCCTAGGGAAATATTAGCAGTTTGATATGTGTGCACAGATGTAAACATACCCAACCAGAATTCATCATTCAGGTCACCGAAGCCTGCAGTGTAGTTCTTCCAGTTTCTGAAAAACTCTACTTTACCGCTCTGTCGTCTCACAAAAACCTGTATGGAGGTACAACATTATTACAATGACCAGTGTTTTTACTCTCTGTGTATTATGAGACTTTAATTTAAACCTGTAAAGCCTGACATTGAATAATAATAATAATAATAATAATTATAAAAAACATATAAAAGTATCCTTGCATTTACAGATACTGGTTTTCATTTTTATGTGAACTATCATGTTAAATACCCCCTGCAGGTCCAGAACAGCCAATCTTTCTATCCTGCATGCATGCTATTTGAGGAAGAATTACTCACAATCCAGCCGCCTCCATCAGTGGTCATATCACAGTAGACTTGCAGAGGCTGACTCTCATCTCCACGCAGGTAAACAGTGTACAGGCCTGAGGTTGTTTCTCCATTTAACAGAGTCTGCGAGCAGTCTTTAGGATGCTTGTATAGCACTCCAACTGTGATAAAGAAAGAGAAAAGAGTTTGCCCAGAGGCTAGTTTATTTTGTTCAGAGTTTGTGATTATGTAATGAAATTGTGCTTTCAGGTTATTGGCTCACTGGTAGAGAAGACTGTCGAGATGATTCTGCTTCTTTTTGGCCCAGCGATCGCCTGCAGTCTGACTGTGTACTCTGTGGAGGAAGTCAGCTGAGACATGCTGTAAGATGTTGCCGTGGGGCTAAGAACAACCTCCTGAGCCAAGAGAAGAAAACCAGGAACATTTCAGAACAGCACAGAATCGGCATTGGACCATGAATTTAATAATCACTGCAGACTAGAAAAATGGCCAAGCTTCAGTTTTAAGGCTGCAAATGATGTTTAAAGTTTGGTTGTTCATTCAGGCGGTCCACTTACCTTGACAATGCCATCAGCGGACTCAAAGCTGAGGATGTACCCACTGATGTCTGCTCTTGGTGGCTTCCACGTCAGCATGGCACTTTCTGTTTGAATATTACTGGCAGCCAGATTCTGAGGGGCATCGACATCTGCAGCAGAGAGTATTCTGTTATTAACCTTGCATTCAGAATTCTTAAGGTGAGACATTCCAGGCAAAAACACTAAGTTTTTTTGGGCTTTTCATTAAGTATTTTTTAGACTAGTGGAAAGAAAACATCCAAAATACACTTTTAAGTGTTTATTTCATAGCACTTTATCTGTTTGCGTATATAGATTTTGATGACAATACATATCTTTAAAGACTATTTTCTCAAAATGATATTTTTCTCCTGCACTGAGCCAGATATCTTTCAGTGAGCCAGATATATTTCAGTAATACATATACATACCAATCTTTAAAGATGTATTCCTATCTACAATCTGAAGGTTTCTACAGAGGGATTGTTCATATATAATTTGCCAGGTTTTATACAGTATTTTATTCCTCAAATTTTTTTTTTAATAGTATTTTCCGATTTATGAAGTGATAAAAAGAGATATCCAAAATCACCTCTGTAAAACCTTTCGAGTCTAATATGTCAATGAAATGAAACAAGTAAATAAATATTTCTCTTGTATGGGCATCCAGATGTCTTGTGTTGTTTGTGCGTAAGGGTGAGTGAGTGTTCACCTTACCTGTGGTGAACTCTGTGGTGGTTGCAGCGCTCTTGGCTGCTTCTCTGACAGCATAAACTTTAACGGTGTATAAGGTGGCAGGCGTGAGGGAGCTCATCTCAAACTCCACAGTGTTCCCAGACACCCGTTCCATCACAGGAGCCACTGACAAAAGAACAAAATGCACAACTGAGACTCACTGCTTTATTGTTTTAGTCTGTAACACGTGAAACAGCCTTCCTTCGAGAATAATTAGGCACGGTCTGAGTTGTTACCACTGTCTGCGCTGTAAGTGATGACATATCCATCCACAGTAGCAATGGACGGCTGCCACAGCAGCAGAGCTTCAGTGTCAGTGATGTTGACTGCTGTCAGACCTCGTGGCTTATCCAGGGCTGAGGGCCAACAGATACAAACAGAGAGACAAAAGAGAAGCAAAATCACTGAGAGACAGCTTGGAGTCGATTACTAGGCTTCTGCAAGACAGGAATGCAAAAAAGCCATACTTACTGCACTGAATAATACAGAATCTAGCTATGAATATCTACAGAATAATACAGAATCTAGCTATAAAAATAGTTCTTAATTATTTTATAATATAATATGAATTAAAATGATTAATTAATAAATATTTTTAGATTTATTGTTCAATTACTATTCACTCTTGCTGATAAGCGTTTTGGTGAGAGCTCTCCTATTCCATAAACTATGAGAAGATGCAATTTGGGACATTATAATCAATGTTGTGTAAGTTACCCAAAAATAGTAATGCACTACTAATTACTTATTATTTCTTTGAAATTTTTTAATTAAATTAATTTATTCATTACATAAGTGAAAAAGCAATTACATTACTAATTTATTTTTGTTACATTCAAAAATCTTTTCCTCTCAACAAACTGAAATGAGTGTCTCTGTGTCCTGCTGGTTCATCATTATATATAAGTCATGCATTCAGCACCTTACATTTCTGCATCAGATAATACATTGTATAACAGATCTCGCTCATGACAGGTGTATAATTCATAACATGCTAAAAAGTAACTAAAATGTAACTAGAGGTCATTTAATAGTCGTGAGATAACAGAATCAAAAATGTGATCAAGTAACACTATTTTTTGATGAAAAGTAATTATTTTAGATTAACTAATTACCTTGTATTTGCATTACTCCCAACACTGATTATATTCTAGAAAATATTCTAGTTGTACCTGTCGTGACTCTATCAGATCCTGGTTCACTCTCCTCCAAGCCCTTCACAGCGATGACAGTGACCTGGTAGGTCACTCCGGGGGTCAGATTAGGCAGCATGGCTTGAGACTCTCCTCCATCTACTCTCAGTGTCATAGGGCTGCCTACAGGGGGAGACAGAACACTGGAATAAATTAGATTTAGCGTTTGTCACTAGAGGGCAGCACTGTGATTAATTGGGATGGTGATATGCAAGAATGCTGTGCTGATGGATAAAACAGTGTGGTTTGATTTATGATATGCACTGATAGATTCACATAACTGAAGATTGGCCTGATCTAAAAACCTGCACTGATCACAGAGAAGCCAAAAGAACACTATGAGACTTTAGGGGGACATCTCTTGCATTCAATCAATTTATTATGCCAAGACGGCAGTCTAAGAGAATCTCCTCCGCAACTTATGCAATTTATTACATAAGATGTAATTTATGACAAATCATAAACTGAGGAAGTACAAATAATACTATGATTTTCCAATAGGCATCTATCCAAATGTATAGAAAACCACGCGGTTAAAGTCTCGCTTTCTTAAGATGGACTGTGTGCCAACTTGGAGGGAAGAAGGCTTTGCCTTCATTTCCAAAAGAAAAGATCCAAATGTGCTATAAATAGTACTAATATATGTACACGTTTGGTGTATGAAAGTTCTTTTTTCAAAAGAAATTCATACTTTTATTCAGAAAGTACACACTGAATTGATCAAATGATAAAGACATTTATTATGGACCTATTTCATATAAATGCTGTTGTTTGAAAAAAATAATATATTAGTTTATATATAAATATTACAGGTTTGCAACATTTATAATAATAATAAAAAAATCTTGGGTACCAGATTATCATACTAGACTGATTTTTTGAAGGAATAAAACACATCAAAATGTAATCGTCGTTTTAATTTGTAATAATATATGATAAAATGACCACGTCACTTACCACCCTGAACGGGCACATAGGTGACCCGGTAGCTGTCTACATGGGTACGGGGCAAAGTCCAGTGAACAGTGGCCGAAGTATCTGTCACATCAGAAAAGCGTATCTCCTTGGGTGTTCCCAGACCGTAAGAATGACACACAGAGAAGAAACAAATAAAAATATACTGTTAAAAATGTGTGTTCTAACATTTGACAAATAGGAGTTAAAAACCTTTCCCCAGAAAAACAAGTAGTTTCAGACTGTAAAAGAAACAAAAATACAGTTGGTGTCAAGAAACTTCTTGAACTACCTCATTTATTGTGCTGCAACAAATAGATGCATCAAAGTAAACATTCAGGACATGAGGATGACCAACTGTGCGACTACAGAGAAAGGACACGCAGACAAAGGCCCTGGCCTTAAAGCTATTTCTCAGCGCTGAATCTCGAGTGACAGATGCAAGAAGATTAACTTGCCCCCCAGTACAGAAGCACAATAGTGTGACATGCAAACATCAGACATAAGTGGAAAGTGAAGTTCACTAACATAAAGGAAGATTGCCCGAGACAAGCACGCAATCAAGACAAATACACAAAATAGTTGGTCTTGCTTTGTAAATAAAACCCTCAATCACATAGCAGATAGAGACAGAGAAAATAAAACTGGTGAGAGAAGACTTGGATGCAACCGTTGTTGTTAATGAGAAACTCTTGAGCTACTCTGTGGACACAATAAGGAAAAAGAAAACAATGAGTGATGTTGTTAAAAAATGGGAAAGAAGGTAAAGGATGAATGAAAAGACTTCATGTTTAATGGTAGTAGATTTGAACAAACCAGCAAGCTAGCTGACAGAAACATTAAATCATTGAAAATGAAGAAGAAGAAGAAGAAGAAAAAAAAGAGTTAGTGGTTCCTCCACCAGCTTCTTTTAAAAATCCAAATACCTGTTCGAGCTACAGCCAAACGGGGCTGGAATTTTCGTCCCAAAATGTTCCCAAAGAGCCCGATTTCATACTCTGTATCTTCATTGAGACCTGTCACCACTTCTGATCGCTTGTCTCCAGACACACTGATCTGGAGAGGTTGGCCCAGGCCGTTAGAATCCCCGACTTTGAGAGTGAATGTATCAAAGATGCCCTCTGGTGCTGTCCATGTCAGTTTAAAGCTGTGCGGGGTGTTGTCTGAGACCGAAAGATGCTCCACTTCAGGTTCAGCTTCTGGTTGACAAAATAATAAAGTTGTTCTTCCTCTGTAAACTCTGTGGAATGTACTTAGAAGAGGTTAAATGGTCAAGAACTGCGAATGTGGTTCCCTAAACCAATTTTCCCCTATTTGTGGTGTTTGTTTAGGTTATATAAATTTGAGAAGGGGAAGATGCTGCTGTATGAGAAACAATTCAGCGATTATGTTACTCATGCATGAAAATAGGCTTTTTTTTTTTTTTAAATCAATTGTTCAGTCATCTATCAGTTGTTCCTATATCTGTGGCAGGTGATGCTGAAATCAGTGAGCCAGTAAATTTAATTTACATATTTGGATTAGAATATGGAATGAGATCTGTTGGTTAGTAGAAAAAAAAAATTGACATTGATGAATTTTCCACCATTATATTAGGTTCCACCATTATAATTGTATCGTCATATAATAGCAGTCGTGCAGGGTTCAAGACAGAGCTTTTCTGGGACAATGACATATCCATAATAATCATATTGACAGTTGGGCTCATCCTGGAAATGCATTTTTGTCTCGTTTTTAGCTGATCTTGCAAGAAGGCCAATGACAATGAAAGATATGAATTCTGAGAGGGATGTCTCTTGAGAAGCAATTGCTGTGGTAAGGATATGTAAAACTGAAAACCTTAAGCCTCAGGGATGTCTTGACCACATGAGCAATGCATTGTATTTTCAACAATAGCCTTGTATGTGCCAGAATGTGGTCCAGTCTTAATATGTTGTGGTTTGTCCTTCATCTTCATGTACCAAGAACCAGTTACTGCCTTACACACATTTTACATATTAGTTTTACTTTTTACTTTGGAAGTATATGAAGTATTAAGGAGAAGGAAGATCATGTTGAATGATAATAAATTGACTTAATTTGATCTTGTACATTTTTATTTCTGCTCAGTCTAATTTCTAAATGCTTGTCAGAAAATTCAAAACCAGAGATGTTCAGCAATCCAGCAGCCAGACTCGAAAAGTATAAATAATTTCTAAATGCAATAAAAAAAAAATACCATTTATATATATATATATATATATATATATATATATATATATATAATAAATATAGGTAATTAACATTTTATATGCAATAAATATATAGTTTATATTAAGAATATAATTTGGGATTAATCTTGTTAATTAAAAATTTGGATACTGGATATACATAGAAGGCAATCAACAAACTATAGAAATTGAATAGAAATTGAATAGTTATACCAGATACTGAGATCAACAATGTAAAAAAAAAAATACACAATATAGTATTGTTCCAAACTGACAATTCCTAAATAGAACCTTTTTGTCCTAAACTAAACTTTAAAAAGGGGAGGGGGGGGGGTACCCTTGACCAGACTGAACCTCTTCTTCCTCTAAAGCTCGGGATGATGTGAAACAGAAAAGACATTTGTTGAATGTGGAAAAGTGTTGGAAATGAAAACCAGTGAGGACAAATCCCGTGGAGCTGTCCCTCTTCATTAGCACTGTTCACTTGTTTAAGAGTGTCAGCAGTGTTTGAGGCATTTCAAGAGTACTAACATGTGCTCTCCAAGGATCATTTTCATCTGACTGGCTTCTAAGTCTCTCCGGTTTGACAAAGAGGCGTCTGTTTGTGGAGGTGGAAAAGGCGCCAGCTAACCTACAGAAACAAGGTCTGGAAGCAGTAATTCTACAGCAGGCAGCTAAAACCTCTGAGGGGGATATCTGTGTTGACACAGTTAAATGTTGCAGCAGGGATACGCAAACCAACCAGAGCAAGAAAACTACCAAAGTTTCTGTAAACATTGTACACTTTTCTGGTTTTAAAAGCTTGTATTACTCAGGCCAGAGCGAGGCAAGAGTTCATGGGTCATGTGACATGAATAGAGAGGAGGTTAACAGAAATCCAATCAGTTCCCCTTCTCCTCTGCCTATTTGCATGCAGACTTGAGAGACTGCTACAACTGTGGCCCCTGCAGCCACTGGCTGATAAACGCCAAGAAAATGTGTGAAAGTGAGGCATAAGAATGAGAAGTAGCACAGGGTCAGAAAACTGGGTGTGCATACTGAAGAGATCCTTCACAAGAAGCGACAAAAACTCCTCAGGATCACTTCCATGGCAGTACAGTCACCCGCTCTATTCGCTGACTCTCTGAGGAGGAATAAAATGTTGCTATGCGCCTAATAAATGTATGTTTGCTACAATACAACTTGGTAGACTATAAATGCCACAAACTAAATGATTTAAATTGGCTCACCGACAATGTGAGTTGAATGCCGCAGTCAATTAGAATGAAAAAGGCATCATTAGTCTAACTATGTTTTGCCTGTTAAACACAAATGTACCAGTGATGACAGGCAGAGGTCATTTACTGCACCTGGAGGCTGTGCTTGTGATTATGCAGACGTGAATGTGTGGGGAGGCATTATGATGCAGTGCAGGTGTGCTCTGAATGTCAGTTTTACTTCAACATAAAATTCAGCAAACGACAGAATCTGTCGCTGACTTGGTTTGCACATTTGAGAGATTATCTGTGTCTGAAACCATGTACTATCAGTATGTACTGCATTTGATTATGAACTCACTTGTCAGGCATTAATGAAGTACTCTTTGTTTTACAAGTATGCATGTGTTGTAGTATTAATAAAATTCAGACATATTATTCAACCATGTTGTTAATGTCGTTGGAAACTAGTTTCAGATGATAGTAGATGAAGAAATTAATACACTATGAAGACTACAAAAACTGGTTAAAATAATAATAAAAATGTGTTAGTTTTAATACACCATGCGATTTGATGAACTGCATATTAGAAGAAAAAAGAGGTTAGTTGATTTTGCTGCTTGAGACACAGCAGTCGATCCAAAGAAAAATAGAAAAGAAAACCAAGCTGGTCAAAAATTGGGCAAGAATTTATACCTGTGATGACTTCAGCAAAGACAGGATCTAAGAGCTCTCCCTTGTACAGCCCATACAGTGTGACCCTGTAGAAAGTACTAGGGGAGAGGTCAGTGACAGCCAGGCTGAACTCCTGGCTGGATAGAGTATGGTTCTGGCCATCAGATAAGCCATCTGGGTCAGATACTTCAACCAGAAAGCCCTCAACCTCTCCTCTGTCCAGCTCCCAGGACACACTGAAGCTTTCCCAGGACACATCAGAGATTGTGATGTTGCCCACCTGAGGCTTCTCTTCATCTGGATGACAAACAAATCAGAAGATCATTAATTTGGCAAGAAAAGGTACATATAGGAGAAGAAAATGGGTAATGGTGACTGAACAGGTTTGGCTGATTTCTGAAGGCATTCTCTCTTTGAGATGATGGTCGTTTTAATTGCTGAGTCAAATGAATTGAAGTCCAAAAAAAAAAAAAAAAAAAAGACCAGAAAACAAACAAGTTTTGCATTATTCAAAACAATGCAAAGCATTTTAAAAAATTAGAGGGAAAAATTCATGTTATGAGCAACAATAAACCTTTTAATGTGTTACTCCTAACAAATTCATCTCCATCTGTCCCAAACAGAACAGAACATCTGCCCATGCAGTGAAAAAACAACAACAACAACAACAGCCACAAAAACAACAACAACAACAGTAATAACTTTCAAAAAGTTCTAGTGACAAACAAAATACTTTGCAGTCTTTTCTCTTGCAAGCTATAAACATCCAAGCACCAGCTTGTTGAGACAGCTTTGGTATTAATGGCCTTGAGAAAAGCCATTAATTTTTGAAGGTCCTGCCTAGCCTGCCTGAGCAGAGGTACGCTGAACACTTCAAATATGGGAGGCAGCCATGCAGTGCGGTGCATTGCAACCTATAATTGAACATCATTGTGCTTTGTCAGCATTCACAGGCAAAGAGGGGGCAGATAGCTAAGAGATGCATGGTGGGCTAACCATTATCCTGTCTATGCACATTCAAGAGGGCAGAAACATGGCGTGCAAATAGGGTGAGAGACAATGGGGATGAAGTGAATGACCTTCCCAGGCATAAGGGCCGGTTGTCACTTTTGAAACCAGGAGATGAAACAATACGAAGCTGTCAAATAGCAAAACAACTCATTGATCATCTTGCACCATTCATGGGAACTGAAATTTGGGGAAACTGAATCATTTTGCACACTTATCCAACAGAGTTCCCGACATTGAAAGCGGCTCATGTATGTCTGAGGAATGGTCTTCACTGCATGCAAATGGGGATAGAATAAAATAATGGCTTTATGTGAGATCCTCAGGACACAGACACCTTAAAGGGATATTCCACCCCAAAAAGAAAATTTTGTCATTAACCACTTACTCCCATGTCGTTCCAAACCCGTAAAAGCTCAGTTTGTCTTTGGAACACAATTTAAGATATTTTGAATGGAAACCTGGAGGCTTGAGACTGTCCCCATAGACTGCCAAGTAAATAACAGTGTCATGGTCCATTAGACGTATGAAAGTTGTCGTCAGAATACTCCATCTGCCATCAGACATGCAATCTGGGTTATATGAAGCGACGGGAACACTTTTTGTAAACAAAGAAAACAAATATAATGTCAATGGTCTCCTCTGTGTCTGTCCATATCACCCTATGCTGTGTATCATCCGCACCACAAGGATGCACTGTTTTATTTCAAATCAAAGCTAAATACACGTTGAAACAGCACATCCTTGTGGCACGGATGACACAGAAAAGAATACACAGCATAGGGTGATATGGACAGACACAGAGGAGACCATTGACAGGAATTATTGAATAAAGTCGTTTTTTTTTGTATTCTTCGCTTACAATTTTTTTTTCTGTCGCTTCATATAACCCAGATTGCACATCTGATGGCAGATGGAGTATTCTGATGACGACTTTCATACCTTTTATGGACCTTGACACTGTTTTTTACTAGGCAGTCTATGGGACGGTCTCAAGCCTCCAGGTTTTCATCCAAAATATCTTAAATTGTGTTCCTAAGATGAAGGGAGCTTTTATGGGTTTGGAACGACATGGGGGTAAGTGATTAATGACAAAATTTTCCTTTTCGGGTGGAGTATCCCTTTAAGGTTGTTTGGATAAAGCCTTTGTTGTACGCATGCACAAGCCATGAAGGTGTGGTCACATTTATCATTGCTTGTGAATTTTCGTAGGCAAATTTTTGTAATTTTAATGGGTATCCATGTGGGAATTTTGTGTGAGGCTGAATGATTTCCCCACGGCGATTTCGAAACAGGTTCAAATTGGTCACAATTGGTCCAACAGAAAGCTTTTGGGTTTGAAAGTGACTTCTGTGTAAGCTTTGCTTCATAAATAGCTATACTATTGACAATAGACCTTTTTGCCTACAAAATTATGCTGAAAATTCTTGTGTGACCATACCTTAACATTACATAACATAACAAAACTTTGTGCATGCATGTGACTGTTTGCTCTCTCCTTTTGGTCTGGTTGTGTCCTCATATGTTTCCTTTGAGATGGTCATCAGGGCTCCATGTTACAAGCTGAAACTCTCATAATCATGCCAGTGAAGCATTCAGGGAACAGAAGAAAGCCCAGACCTAAAGGTCTCCCCCCCGCCCCCACCTTCCCATTTCCATCAGGTCTGAGGGAAGTGTATGCCCATGCTTGTGTGCCATGTCTAAGGCCGATAATGGCTGCTGAAATAAATGCATTGGGATTATAGTGCTGGTGATTTCAGAGACAACATTTTAACAGGCGGCTCAGCATGTGTCCTATTTATCAGTCCGCCCCACAGTTCATTGTGGTCAAATCACGCAAATCCAAAAGGGGAGTGGGCTCACTCTGACGATTATCACATGAATGAGCTTTCTGTGCGTGTGTGAATGTGTGTGTGTTTGGGATCTTGAGAAACACTATATCTGTTGTCTTGCCTTGGCAACCAAAGCAAGCAACTGATGTTATATTCTGTAGCTCCTTGGTATTAATTAATGACTATTCTGTTATAAAATCAAGTACATTTTGGTAAAAAAAAAATCTGAAAGTTAAGTGGCATCCTATCCGCAGAGATTTGGGCTTTCTTTAAAAAGAAAAAGAAACCCACATACCATAATTGAGGGCAGAGAATAGGGATATTAAACTTCAGTTTCCATCACATGGTGGCATTTTGAGATCTTTATGGAAGTTTTCTCATAATAAGGAGCTACAAAATGTTTCATTCAAGTTTATAGAACAAGGACCGCAGTAACTTCAATCTCCAAAAGAAATATTGGCACTTAAGGGAGGAAAACAGTCAAGATAATAAATTCCAGAGTTGCCTTCAGATCCTCAGTGGCCTGCTGAATAAATATATTTACGGGGTGAAAAAAATATTCAAATCATATTATGATTTTATTTTATGATCCAAACCAATATTTGTTTTGTCACTCTAGAGGTAAAAGAAACGGGCATGTGGAGATGCATTCTTTATATCTAAATGAAAATGTAATGATGCATACTAACCTGTGGATGCTGACAGAGTGGCTGGCGCACTCATCTTTCTTCCTCTCTTGGCAGTCAGGCTGATGGTGTACAGCATGCCAGGATTCAGGTCAGTCAGGATGTAGGTATTGGCAGCACCAGGTACCTCCAATTCAGTTTCTGTGCCATCCGCAGATGTAAACACTAGCATATAGGTGTCGATTTTGGCGACCGGCCTTCTCCAAACCAGTGCCAATGTGGTCTCTGTGGTCTCACTTACTTCAAGGTCTTTGGGAGCATCAATATCTAAGAAGACAGGTACGTAACATTAAAGGATTAGTTCATTTAAAACACTTTCATCATTTACTCATCATCATGCTGTCCCAACCTGTATTTTCTAACATTGAATACAACAGGAGAAACTGGATGGTTTTTTCCCATGCAATTACAATCAATGGGAATTTGAGCTTTTGAGCTGCAAGAAGCACTACAGACATCACAAAACTTGACTCATTTGTTATATTCAAGCTACATTAGATAATCCAGGGGGCTTTTAATCACTGCAACCAATTAATTGAGTCAGTGAGCTGAACTTGAGAACTAAACAAATAAGTTAAACCTGTTTTGTGAATTGGATCAAATGATTCATTAAAAATGATTCAACTAAAAATAGTGAATCATTTACAAATCCAACATGAACAAACCAAAAAGAGCTATGGTGGATGTCACTATTTTCAGTAAATCATTATTTACATAATTAGTCTGTTTGTCACACAAAGGCACAGGAGTCATGTGGACTATTTTTATGTCATTTTAGTAGAGTCATCATTCATTTTTGAGTGTGACTTAATAGTTTTTCCTTAACTATTCCTTTCAGAATTAACATTACATACAATGGAACTCACATGCACTTTTAACTCGGCAAATAAGAGGAGAAAAAAAATATAAAATACAGATGAGCTACTGACCATATGGTTAAGTCTTACCAGTCACAGCATTGGTTGTCGCAGGCAAACTCTCACGCTCTTCCTTGATTGACGTCACTCCCATTCCATACTCCGTCCCGGGCCTAAGGCCTAAGAAAGAGCCCAGCAAATTCAGTCCTCTCAAATCATTAGACAAAACGAAACCATTAATCTTTCACATTAGTTGTTTTTGGAGACTCCGTGGTAGGCAATTGTTTTCGTTCTTGCCACAGCGTGGTTTCAATTTCATCTGAACGCCATATCAATCTAATGCCTTTCAGTGGCTGCATCACAGAGCTTCTTCACAGGCCAGAAACAATATTTACCATCATACAAGAGATTATCAGATCCCCACTGCCCCCATTCATAAGAGCCCTTAGCCCAAATCCCACACTTTACCCCTCTTAATGCCTGTATTGGCTCCTGCAGAGGTCACTGTGCAGGAGTCCTCCAGCATGAAATTACGCCTAATGCAGAGGAAGCTCATTATCAATAAAATCACAGGCGTGACGGCAATTACAGATAATAACTGTGTGAAAGAGACAACTAGTGAGATGTGTGTGTGTGTGAGAGAGAGACTCAGCGTTATTAGCTGAACAGATCGTCCACCTTATTTACAGGGAACAGGCCTCCCAAGGACAAAGGAGCAAACCAGACAAAGAATCTATTATCCATTTTGAATATATTTTTCTCCCAGCCATGATAATCCCTGCTTGCGGTAACACATGGTTGTAGAGAATAAGAATTACTGCAGGAGATTGCCTCAAAGCACAAGTGTATAATAGAAGTGCTGCTGCGACGAAGAAAGCCCCGCTTTCCCTTTTTGACTGGGATTTTCACATTGAAGCACCAGTGTTACTTTATTTAAGGCATGAATAAGGCATTACCAACAAAAGGGACAGCATCTCATTCGCTTTTAGTCATGTAAACACTTCACATTACTAAAACAAAGGCGCTCATTTAGAAATAAAATGCTGATAAGTATGTACAAGTACGAAAAAAGCCACTTTGAACCTTAAAAATGCAGGAAAATTTGAAAATGACTTCACACTTCAGCACCTGAGAACTACATTTCTAATTTCAAGAGGGTACAAATGGCTTGGATGTACAGATGGACCAAAAACTACCTGATTTTATTCCAGTTTTTAAACACGGATTTGATCTATATGATCTGTTTGTAATTGATGTGGTTTGTAATCTCTGTATTATTGTGTAATTCAAATTGGCCTCTCACCAGTGATTTTAGCCTGAGTGGTATCTTGCGAGCCGCTGGGGAAGACCAGTTCTCCATGCTCCCCTCCAGAAAGTGGGCCGTATTTGACGCGGTAATTGAGGACATCAGATAGGCTGTTTCTCCACTCCAGAGTTATGCTCTCATCTGTCTGTTCAACTGCCTTGAGGTTGGTGGGGGCATCAAGGTCTGAAACACGCCAACATGTGGAAAAAAGAAAATACTTCCTGTAGACGTACGGTTATCCTCCAGGGCAAGACAAAGAAAACTGCTTCAAAATGCAGGTCTAAGTACAACACAATTATCAGTAGACCTGCTGAAGCAGACTGGATTTTTACTTTAAGTTCTGAAATGATTTCTAAAGAGTTTAAACCTGTTGTGAAGGTCTCAGAGACCGGAAAGCTCGTCATCTCTCCCCTGCGGGCCATGAGAGAGACCTCATACTCGGTGTCAGGGTTAAGCTCAGTCAGATGGTACTGGGTATCCATGGAGGAAAGCTCGATTGTGTTCCTGTCTAAATCTGTGATTGGGCCATAGGACACAGAGATCCCATCCACCTGAGCGACAGGCTGAAACCAGGTGATAAGGGCTGTACTGTCTGTCACATCACGCACATCCACCTGGCTGGGAGCATCAATCACTGTGGATGAGAGAAGAGGTTTGTGACAACTGGGGGAAAAAAGCAACAAAATGGGAACATTTATGCAAGCAGATAAGTTAAAAACAGCTGCTATACAGTTTTGATATCAAGAACCTCAACATATGATGATCGCTCTCCTAAAATAAAATGGTAGCTATACATTTTCATTTAATAAGACACATTTGTACTATTTACATTTTTCCTATTGTCACTGTGCTTAATAAAAAATAAATGATTAAAATAGTAAATAGTGCATAAAATAAAACATTATTAAAGGGGTCACATGATGCGATTTCAGGTTTTCCTTTCTCTTTGGAGTGTTACAAGTTCTTGGTGCATAAGGAAGATCTGTAAAGTTGCAAAGACAAAAGTCTCAAACCCAAAGATATATTCTTTAGAAATGTTAAGACTCATCCACACCCTCCTAAAACGCCTCGTTTAAACACGCCTCCACATGTCTACATCACGATGTGGGAAGATTTGCATAACGCCGCCCAAATGTTCACGCAAAGAAAGAAGGCATGACTTTGATTCTCGCTGTTGCCTCCGGCGCTATGTCGCGGAGACGCTGTTTCATTGTGAAAGCGAAACTACTTTGTTTGGTCTTCCAAAAGAGGGCACAACTAGAAATCAGTGGTAAAGTTGTATTTACGACACTGTTCCACAACATTTCAACCCAAATATTCAGATTTTATGGAGAACTGTTTCCTGATCCTGGGAGAGAAGACTACAATGCCGGCGCTTCTGAGTCACAGTCTGTAAGAACGTTTACATATGTAAAGGATTTGCCACTGATGATTCAAACACAAGTTCTGAGCAGTGTAGAGCAGCGGTTCTCAATTCCAGTCCTTGTGCCCCCCTGCTCTGAATAATTTGTATGTTTTCTTATTGCTTCAGACGCTTGTTCTATTCGAACATAAGTGCCCTGCGAAGTGGACATCACAGGATATTCTGCCATGATTCCAGTTCAAATCGAAGGTATATGTTCCATTCAAAGTGCATTGAAGAGTGCGAGACGTCAATTTAAATTGTATTTATTTACAGAGGTATATGATGTCACACTTGTCCATGTGTGAAGACGTTACACAGCACAAATCTGTGAAAGAATGTTCCGAAGTGAGGTAAACTTCAACAGATTTCCCCTGCTCAGGGAGCAGGGAGCAATGAACACTGTGCAGGGACCATGTCAATCGGAACACAGTTCATGCACGGAGATCACTTCTAACAATATGAATTAGGTGTGTTAACAAAGAGAGACATGCAAAATATGCAGAGCTGGGGGGCGCGAGGACTGGAATTGAGAACCGTTGGTGTAGAGTAGAGCTTGTTGTTTGTCGTTTCTCCGATCACAAAATCAGACTTGATTTTATGTTTACGCGGCGCATGCAACCCAACGCGTAAAAACACAGTATAAGTCATTATAATTCATAATTATGTGCCCACTGGATGCAACAAATGGCTCGTTTGTAATGGGGTTTATTGTTTTTGTCTTGTCGCGCCAGTGTTCTGACCGGGACACGCATCACAGTATGGCAAGGGGCGCAACATTTCCATCACACGCTTGAGGTATTCGGCCAATCACAACACACTGGATAGCTGACCAATCAGAGCCTCGCTTTTCAGACCGATGACGACACGTTTCAGAAAGGCAGGGCATAGAGGAGAAACAATAATGTACAGAATGTGGAAAATAATGTGTTTTTTTTTACCTTAAACCGCATAAACACATTTCATTCAACCAAATACAAAAAATAATGTTCATTTTAGCAACATCATATGACCCTTTTAAAATAAACATTGCAAATATTATAAATAAAATAGTTCTAATTCATTCAAGAAATATCATTGATAATTTGGTAGACTAAATGTTCTAAATGTGCACTATTGCCATTATATGGATGCATTCATATCTATATCACTACATTTGACAATAAGACCAAAGGATTGTATCTGCACGCCTGCTTCTCCAAGACTAAAAAGAGTATAAGTAAAATAGCTAGGTCCTTATTTTCATGGTTAAATCAGTTTGTTAGATTAGGAACTGTACTGAGAGCTCATACTCATGTGAGCGTAACATAATATAGAGGAACTGCATGCAGCTTAGAGCAGATTTGTGCATGTGAGATGCTCCAATGCACCAGTTATCTCACGGGAGGACAGCCTCTCATGTTGCTGAGTGGTGCCTCCCACACACAGAGAGTGAGGGAGAGAACTCACTTTGAGCAATTAGTCCCCCTTTAATGCAAATCCTATGTGGCACAAGACGAAGAAATGGAGTAGATGGGGCGTTAGAGGCATGCTGGGAGATTTTTTTAGACATTTGAAAGACAGCAAAAACAACCTGTCATGAAGGAAAACTCTGGTTACTTCCACTGACAGCATAAGAGGCCAATGTTATAAAGGCACATCTCTTTCCAAAATAATCTTTAGTACGTTCTAAAAGACGGAAGTGATAAAAGTGAAAGGATTTTTGGGAAATGTCACAATGGTAAAAGGTTTTTCAGCAAACCAAAAGCTATTTTTGAAGTATAAAATTTGAGGGTAAACCCTTATCCTACAATCATTTCATACACTGAACAAAATTATAAACGCAACACTTTTGTTTTGCCCCCATTTTTCATGAGCTGAACATAAAGATCTAAGACTTTTTCTATGTACACAAAAGGCCTATTTCTCTCAAATATTGTTCACAAATCTGTCTAAATCTGTGTTAGTGAGCATTTCTCCTTTGCCCAGATAATCCATCCACCTCACAATTGTGGCATATCAAGATGCTGATTAGATAGCATGATTATTGCACAGGTGTGCCTTAGGCTGGCCACAATAAAAGGCCACTCTAAAATGTGCAGTTTTACTGTATTGGGGGGTCCGAAAACCAGTCAGTATCTGGTATGACAACCATTTGCCTCACGCAGTGCAACACATCTCCTTCAAATTTTGTTCAGTGTATATAGTTGAAGAGGATGATGAGCTAGAAATGCTCTGTTCTGTAGCTGTCACTCAGAATATGTGGCATAATACAAAAATGTTAGTAATATTTAGAATGTCACTTAAGTTTCATACTGATATAGGAAGGTGATAGAACCATATGAACAATATATCCCCAAAACTATCAAATTATTAAATAAACATACTGTATATTATTCAATATCATTATTAAGACCTTAAATTGTATAAAGATTGCTTGAACTAAATGCGTAAGTAATATTAAGTAATATTGTCAAATATTATAACAGTTTTCTATTTTAATGTATTTTAAAATGTAATTTATCGCTGTTATGGCAATGGTGATCATTAATCTGTCAGAAATCTTAGTGACCCCAAACTTTAGGATAGTATTTTAACTGGTGTAGAAAATCACATCAGAAGCATTCAAGTGTTCAAGTGAAACTAACACTTACATATTCAGTTATTATAAGTCAAAATAATACTTTGAAATGCTCAGCAACTCAGCAATCAGCAACTCTGCAAATAACTGCCAATTAACATAAACCACTGACTGCTCATTCTAATTTCAGGTAAGACATCCTGTCTCTTTAAAAAAAAAAAAAAAAAAAAAAAAAGTCCTGAAAATCAGCAGACTGGACATGGCCGCCAGTTATTTGCTGTCGGCAGCTGCTTACTTGTGACAACGTTCTTGCTGGCTGGGGGTCCTCGAGTGTTGTTCTTTACGACCTCAAGCTTGACTTCATACTCTTGTCCAGGTCCAAGACCAGACTGCTCAAAAGTGGTCTCAGGAGCGTTGAGAGAGTTCAAAATCTCTCCATCCTCTTCTTTCTGCCATTCAAAAACAGATTATTTTTTGGTGAACTGAATTGGTGAATATATTAAATCTAATAACAGATCGCTGTTCAAAGGTTCTGCTGGTTAATAAAAGAGCACCACAAAGCATCAAAGAAGCAACCTCAAGAAAACAAAGTCAAGCTCCCATGAACTACGGGGTAATGAGAGGGTGTCCTGAGAGTAAACACTTTGGTCTATTAGCTGATTCTACTTGGATGAGTGTTTTAATTCACAGTGAGAATTATTTTGGCATTGACATCCCTAAACTTGATGCATGAATGAGACTGCCAAGCTGTGATTTGAAAGAAGGATGTAGGGGAGGTTTGCATGTTCTAATGGTAGTGTTTTTTGGAGTTTGCATAAGCCCTTGAGAAAGAAAATAAAACATTACAGAGACAATAAGAGTTTTGTGGCACATGGTCACGCATGCTGTTGCCAGGAGCTTCTTAGAGGGTTTTGTCTTGCAAAACCGCAGACTTCTCGACAGTAGCTTTTTGCTTAGTGGCACCACTCAACTATTTTCCACTGGGCGCCTTTTGAGCTTCTCATTTTAAACTATTACTTGCAAACAGAACGGTCCTTTTATATTACATCTTTTAAGAGAAAATATGAGGGCAACGATACTCTTTTGGATCATAGCCACCCTAGAGACTTACGGAGGATGCCAGGACACTCACTGTGTTTCTGAAGATGAGGTTCCAGCTATCAAACGGGATGTACAAGGGGTCCCACTGAACCTCCACTGAGGACTCTCTAACCGATTTGAATTTCAGACCCTCAGGTTCAGGAAGATCTAATTGTAGGATATAAATCAGTTTTGCAGAATATACTCAGGACAAAATAATGAATAATTTTGCTAAGCATGATGATGGGTGACTTACGTGTGGCTATTCTGGCACTGACAGGGACACTCATCTTGCTGTTCAGGACAGCAAAGACACTGATTAAGTACTCTATGCCAGGCTCGAGCTCCCTAATAGTGGCTGTCTTCTTTTCACCAGAAACTCTCATTTCCATCTCCAAACCTCCAGGAGCCGTAGGCACATAGGTGATGAGATACTCCGTCACAAGCATCTCATTGACCCAGGCAACATCCACTGTTTCTGGATCGACCTCGGTTAAAGTCAGGTCTCTGGGTGGGGAGACTGTAGATTGAAAAATGTCAAATTATTAACATAATATTAGAAGAATCTCTGAATTAAAAAGGAACAGAAAAATGTTAAGATAAATACTTCATTCAATGCCAGCTGAATGTGCAGACACAACTAAATAAACCACTCATAGACTGATTTCCTAAAACAATGGCTCTATGGTGTTATTGAAACATTTCCTACAGTAGCAACACTCAACCAACAACATGATTTTAGGGAGGGACTATTGCTTAGTCTGACCAATGGCAGATGGGGAAGTGTGGTTTGGGAAACCTGTTTGCAACAGTTGTTTGAGATATTTAGTTTGATGACATTACTAGTGTTATCTTAGAGATTTCACAATCATTATTTTTGGTAATGGTTTAATTATCTGTTTTTCTGTCACTTAAAATGCAAAGACACAAAACCCTTGAGTAGTTTATTCATAATTAATTAGGCAAATCTGATTTCTTTTCACTTTGACATGTTTAAAACTTATATTTAACTTTCCATTCACATCATGAACATAATATAAGATAATTGCGTTTAAAATTGTCCAAAGGAAGTTCTTAGCAATGCATATTACTAATAAAAAATATGTTTATATGTTTTGATATATTTACGGTAGGAAATTTACAAAATGTCTTCGTTTAACATGATCTTTACTTAATATCCTAATGATTTTTTGGCATAAAAGAAAAATCGATTATTTTGACCCATACAATGTATTGTTGGTTATCGTGCTACTTACGACTGGTTTTGTGTTTCAGTTTCAGGAGATTGACAGTTATGAATTGTTTTGTGATAATATAATATAATATAATATAATATAATATAATATAATATAATTAATATAATATAATATAATATAATATAATATAATATAATATAATATAATATAATATAATATATAAAATATAATACATTTTATTAGCTCATATTGGGGTTCTATGAAAATCATAACAGATTCTTTTCCTTTGAGAAAGTATAATACCCAAAAGAGTGTAAGTATAACCTATACATATGAGGTGTTACATATTCCAGTGTAAAATATAGTGACTTACTTTCAGAGCAGTCGTCGCCAGTGAAGCCTAAATCACATATGCACATTCCATTCAGACATTGGCCTTGATCATTGCAGTTTGCTGGGCAGGTCAGAACAGAGCAGTCTTCACCAGCGTAGCCCTCAGAGCAGACACACTTTCCATCTTCACAGTAGCCACGGTCCAGGCAGTTGTTGGGACACGTCTTTGTACCACAGTCCTCCCCAGTGAACCCGCTGTTACACACACATTGGCCATTTACACAAAGTCCTCTGTTATGGCAGTCACTGGGGCAAGTCAACTCGCTGCAGTCATGGCCTGTAAAACCAGCATGACAAACGCACTTGCCATCCACACAATGTCCATGTTCATGACAGTCACTGGGACAGGTTTTGATGCTGCAGTCTTCTCCAGCAAAACCTTCATTGCAAACACACTTGCCATCTACACACTGTCCATGTCCATGACAGTCATTGGGACAGGTTTTGATGCTGCAGTCTTCTCCAGCAAAACCTTCATTGCAAACACACTTCCCATCTACACACTGTCCATGTCCATGACAGTCATTGGGACAGGTTTTGATACTGCAGTCTTCTCCAGCAAAACCTTCCTTGCAAACACACTTGCCATCTACACACTGTCCATGTCCATGACAGTCATTGGGACAAGTTTTGATGCTGCAGTCTTCTCCAGCAAAACCATCATGGCAAACACACTTGCCATCCACACACTTTCCATGCTCATGACAGTCATTGGGACAGGTTTTAATGTTGCAATCTTCTCCAGCAAAGCCATGGTGGCAAACGCACTTGCCATCCACACACTTTCCACGCTCATGACAGTCATTGGGACAGGTTTTAATGCTGCAATCTTCTCCAGCAAAACCTTCATGGCAAACACACTTGCCATCCACACACTCTCCACGCTCATGACAGTCATTGGGACAGGTTTTGATACTGCAATCTTCTCCAGCAAAACCATTATGGCAAACACACTTGCCATCCACACACTCTCCACGCTCATGACAGTCATTGGGACAGGTTTTGATACTGCAATCTTCTCCAGCAAAACCATCATGGCAAATGCACTTGCCGTCCACACATTTTCCACGTCCATGGCAGTGACTTGGACAGGTTTTAATGCTGCAATCTTCTCCAGCAAAGCCATGGTGGCAAATGCACTTGCCATCTACACATTGCCCATGTCCATGGCAGTGATGGGGACAGGTCTTGATGCCACAGTGTTCTCCAGCAAAACCATTGTGGCAAATGCATTTGCCGTCCACACACTCTCCACGTCCATGGCAGTCATGGGGACAGGTCTTGATGCTGCAGTCTTCTCCAGCAAAGCCAACTTTGCAAATGCACTTCCCATTGACGCATCGGCCATGATCGTGACAGTTATTGGGGCAGGAAAGTTCAGAGCAGTCGTCACCTTCATATCCATCATCACAAATACACTCACCGTTGATGCACTGTCCCCTGTCATTGCAGTTATCAGGGCAGGAAAGAATGCTGCAGTCCTCACCCTCGAACCCAGGATCACATATGCACTTCCCATTGAAGCAGTGCCCTCTCTGATTGCAGTCATTGAGGCAGGTTAGCCTGGAGCAGTCATCTCCGCTGTAGCCAATGTTACAGACACACTGTCCATTGACGCACCTGCCACGGTGATTGCAGTTTTTGGGGCAGGTAAGCTCCCCACAGTCCTCCCCAGTAAAGCCCTCTTCACAATAGCAGGTTCCATTGTCACAGCGGCCACGGTCGTAGCAGTCATTGGGACAGATGAGCTCAGAGCAGTCAAAGCCCGTCCAAGGCTCGTCACATACACATTCGTCATCCACACAGCGCCCCCTGCCGAGGCAGTTGTTTAGGCAGTTGGTCAAACTGCAGTCCTCACCGATGAAGCCCTCAGCACAGATGCAAGCCCCGTCGATGCACTCTCCATTCTCACTGCAATCCACAGGGCACAGCTCGATGCTGCAGTCCTCACCGCCAAAGCCCTCGAAGCAGACGCACTTGCCATCTTCACAGCGGCCTTGATCCTGGCAAAAGTTGGGGCATTCTGGCTCAGAGCAGTTGACTCCCTTCCAACCAGGCTCACACACACAGCTGCAGGTCTCAGTGCTGTAGTTTCCACGGCCACTGCAGTAAGGTTTGGTTGTGACTTCACCTGCTAAAGAGGTTTTTAGTCATTTTTGGCTGAGAAACACTTTCATGCTGGTTTAGACAGGAATGGGACTTGTACAGAATTTAACGATTCCTTAATGGTTCCATTAAAATTTCTTTTAGTACTTTTAAAGAATAAATACTAAAAAGCAAACATTTTTCTTGGCAATTTCAATAATAAAACAAATCTGATTTTTTTTTTAATGTTGGTAAATAACTGCCATTTGACATGAACATTGCTTAAAATACTACACAAACAAAAGAATGTGATAACAATTTAGATTTGTACAAAACTACAGACAAAACACATAATGTGTGTTTTTAACTACATTGTCATATGTAATTTAATATTGTTTGAAACAATGAAAGATTGTGGCAGGTTTGAGTTAATTCTTAGCGATATTTTAGTGACATCTTGTCCTAACCACAAGCAGGCTTGATAATGCAAGCACAAATGTTATACTAAAAGCCATTTGGCTTGGATGGTTACATCTGACAATGACTGGTTATGTATATGTCTACATATACATGCAGAAGGGGGCAAATTTTATTTAGCCTGCTCCTTTCTCCTTTTTTCTGTCACATTTTGGACGGAAGCAAATAGCTTTGTCATTTAGATATTCATTCTGATTGTTCAATTTAGTATTGAGCAGAGCCCTTTATGCTTTCAGCCTCTTCCTTCATGTAATGACTGAACACTGGTCTACTACATGTAAAAATTAAAATAAAAAGATAAATATTTTTCATTGTATGTATCTGTGCATTATGCGTATTAGTGGATAAAATAAAAGTTAAAGGGATAATTCCAAAAATTTTAATTTTGTCATCGTTCACTTACCCTCACTTTGTTCCAAAACGGTTTACTTTTGTAGAACATAAAAGCAGATATTCTGAAAAATGTCTCAATGTTTATTTTATTCTATTATTTATTTTTTTGCCCATGCTGCAATGGAAGTCAAAGGCCCAAATGTTTGGTTAACTATATCCTTTAAAATATATTCTTGTGTTTTACAGAAGAATGAAATGTATGCAGGTTTGGAACAACATGAGGATGATTAAAGAATTTCCATTTTGGGGTCAGAGATTCCATTTCCACAACTTAGCATTGCTTTATTTAAATACATTTGTAATGAGGCTCAGCCTCCAAATAGACTACTAAAGTATCTATGTAATATTTGGCCTTACCTGTAACCTGAGCACTACAGCAGCCTGTTCCACTGGTGCACTGCTCTCTTAGACTGGACACCTCTGCCTCTAGCATTTCCAGCCTGTTCAGAAGATCCTTCAGGTCAGGCATGTGGTTATCACAACCGCAAGCTTGCTTAGGAATGTTAATCCTATGCGTAAAAACAATCTGATTCTCTCCATCCATGGTGTGTTCTATGTGTTGGTCAGACTGCAGATTGGCCGGTTTTGGCTTCACTGGTGTTGTTCCAGGTGAATCCAAATCCACAGAGCACAGGGACCCAGAGGGAACGTTGATGTTGTATACATGGTTAAAAACCACAGGCTGATCAGGACTTGGGAGGGTCAAGTTCTCAGTGGTCGGTGACAGTGATTCTCTTCTGTGTCTAATTACTCTTTTCACCAGGCCAGCACTAGAGAGATGAACTAACATGGCTACTGCCACACAGGCCAGTAGCAGGCCTCGCATCCCCATGATGATTTGCTCCTTGACTCTTCTTACTGGTGTGACTGTTCTAACTTTTTTAAGATACTGGAGATGTGGGTTTGATCCTGTAAAATGGAATGGAACAGTCACTCAGATTGCTTTTACACATTTCATTCTAATGCACGTCCAGCGTGAATCCAGTGGCAAATTGCACTTGGAAAATGGAAAATGAAATGTGCATTACACAAATAATGAAAAATTCAGTCATTAAATGAATCTTAAAAACATAATTCGAATGCTTCAGCAATATTTCTTAAACATAATTAAAAACAACAGACAAAATGAATGTTAATTTAAATAAATCATTACATATTACAATATTAAAAATAAAATAATATGAAAATAAGCAATGTATATGAATTAAAAAAAAATCTAAGGTATGTAGTGCATTTGCTAACATCATGCTAACAGACATGAGAAAAAGGAAAATGAAATGTTTTAATCCTCGACTCGTGTTTCCTTTCCAATCAGAATGAATTACATTCAACTAAAGCAAACCATATCAAACTAGGGAGTGTTCATATTCAGAATAAAATTTCCAGCCAAAAGGAAAAAAAAAAAAACTCAATTAAGCATACATGCCAGTCAGCAACACTGCAGGACAGACAGACACTTAGTACAACTCAGGTTATGGTTGCCTTGGCTTCTACAAAGATCAGCTCTGGCCAATGAAAGCAAGGCAAACTTCAGCTCAGGAGCGAGGGCTCCAGCAGTGTTTCCTATGACAGGCTGCCATGACACACAGCAGGCAACACCTGAATCTGAGGAGCGTACTCTCCTCTCTGACGCTCTGCCCACAGCCCATGCTGACAGATTAATACTCGTGCAGAGGAGACCATCTGCAGCGCTTCCGCTAGCGTGGGTGTTCAGAGTTCACGCTTCTCATAAAAAAGTTAGCATTCTTTGACCATTCTCCAGACAGCAGCAGAGTTATGCATTAAAACACAACACTTTTCTCATTAAAAGAAGTTAGAAGTATAGTTTTGGCAGGGCTCGGGAGGCTTGTCACCTCACTAAGTGCAATGGTCTGTTACGAATTTAATCAAAATAAAAAGCATGTAATACCTTTTTAAGCATGTTAATGTGCTGCATTATGGGGTGTAACAGGGAGAACGAGGATGTCTGTGTTTAAAGAGTCCTGACGCACATGTCATGTGGTCACATACTTGGCAACTACAGGATTGTAGATTAAGTTTTCCGTATAGCTGTTTTCCTGAATGTTATGAAAACCAAATGGGACCCATTTAAGATGGAAATAACCACCTTCTCAAAGTGCTGACACACTGACTTTTCAATACCATAAAACACCCAATATTTATGTCAAATTAAGTACATTTATGTGTGCATTTTTCAGCCTGCACCTTGCCTAGCCATTCAAACACATTTCACCCCTTAAAATGTATTATTTTCATTTGATTTTTAAAAGATTCTTTATATCTTACAGTACTGAAAAGAGATCACTCAAAATTTACAATTCTTCAATCTTTCAGAAAATATTTTTAAGAATGCTTTTGTGCATTAAATGAAAGTCAATTCACCCCAAAAAAATAAAATAAAATAAATAAAATAATTGGAAAATATCTTCTTTGTGTTCCACAGAAGAAAGAATGTCATACAGGTTTGGAAAGATGTGAGGGCATGTAAATTATTTATTTATTTATTTATTTATTTATTTATTTATTTATTTATTTATTTATTTTTGGCAAATTATCCCTTTAAGGTAAACCCTCCACAGTCCTTCAGTGACAAAAGAGCAATACAAAGTGGTTACACAGATCATAATTATGTCACGGCTGCAGGGGGCTGACCCAAAGCCACAGCTTGCAAGGTCAATAGCAGGTAATATCTTTTCAGGATCTGTTTAGTAAGTGGAGAGCTCGCTTTGACATGTGATTAGCAGGACTGACAGATGAGCTCCAACGAGAGGGATCCCACGCTGCTGCCGTCCCATCCGCGATTAGACAGACAGGGATGAGCGCTTCTGTGATGGAGCGCTTAAGGGGGGCTCGATTATGGGAGACTCCCGATCTGGACCCTCGGGGGCGAAGGGGACCTACTCCACTTCTTGTTCCTCACATCTAAACCCTAGGATTAAATCAGCAAAATAGGCAGAAAATTGCTTTGAGTCGCTTTGCGGTTTTAGTTCTGGATGGGTAGCTGGCTTTTTCACTTTGAAACCTGGCTTGTCGCCACAAAAATCAAAGAAAGAAAATGACTTTGAAAGACCAAGCTGGTCTTTGTGTGAGCATTTGCCCATAACCCCTGGTGAAGGTGGACTGTAAATGAATGAAAAATGAAATATGAAATATAATGAGGACAGCTTGGCTTCATGGCAGCAATGATGGATATGCTTGCCTATGAAAGAATTAGCAGTTATTAACATTAGATTGGAAAAGATTTCTTCATTTTTTTGCATTTTGAACAGCGAGAAATAGACAAAGCCAGTCTCTTTTATTAGAGCTCCATCAATACAGTGCTGAGCTCAGAGCAGTATGCTAATGCTGCTGCTTACTGGCACTTTCAGATAAACCAGACACAAAGTGACTGCTGCTTTCTCATGCCAGGTCTAGTTTTTATACATTGTTACTTTCTCAGACTCTGGCTGGACCAGTTGGCTTCCGTGTGTCCAATGTGAGAGGAATTTCAATGGGGGGTGAACCTGCTGGCACACATATTTATTGCCAGTGATCTAAATTGGTCCTGCGTTGTGCTAAGTGCTGAATGCTGACTAGAGCGTTTGAAAGGCAGAATACCTCACACAGAGACCAGATGAATACTTTTTGTAAGTCATAAATTATAGTGACAGTTAAAACGATTCCTCCACCACACCGATGTGCCACAAACAAATTAGCTTACTTGCTATTTGTTAAATTAGAAGTTTGCAGTTCCTCACATAATTGAGCAATTAGCAAGTTAGCGGTTTGGGACCATGGCATAATTAGCTGTGATCTGATGCAAACTACATAGACATAAAACATAAAAGGAATATGCCAAAAACCAGATCACAAAGTACAAAACATATTATTATTGTAAAGTGGATGGGAATTAGTAACACATTTGATTGAGATGACAACTGTTGATGTGGCAGAATCTGTTAATATATTTGAAATAAAATAAAATAAAATCTAGGCTCTTCTTTCTGACTTTAGAGGACTGATGAGGTGGCAAATTATCTGTTAAATAGCTGGTTATTGAACTGTAAAAAATGCTGTTGCATTTTTTAATCAGTTCAACAGATTAACAGTTCATCGTTCAGTTTCATATTCAGTGATTAGAGATGACATTCATCCACAGTCTGTTGAACAGAGGGGAAGCACAACTCTTCCACAGTTTATTCCTATGAAATCATCGAGCAGACTCAGTTTTGTAGGTCACCCATGACAGAAAGCACTTGCCTTCATTGGGACGCAGCCTTAATATGGGTCACCCGCAGTAGTGAATGAATTGGTATTGTCTAGACTCTTTTCACCTTAATAGATGTCATAAAATGTCCTGACAGTTTGTTTAATACTGGGAAGGAGTCAGTGATGAAAAAAATATTTCTCCCAGAGTTATGCCATACACACTGTATCATTCCTCCACCAGTGCAGGTCAAACTTCATTAAAAATCAATATGATGAAATTGAGTAAATACTTCTTAATCCAGTCAGCAAAGCAGTAAACCTGCCGAAAGGTGTCTGATCGGTGGTGAAGACCCCAGAAATGCTGATAAATTCTTATTAAAACCATTACAAATATAAGTATGCTGTCACTGAGAAGTGGATGCTTATCGATGGCATGGTTTTCCAAGGTCATAATCAGACAGAGGTCTGCTGAAACCAGCACCATGAAGCAGCTCATAATCATCCAACACAGAGATGGATTTCCAGACCAGCTCAATGGTGTGTGCTCTCAGATCGATGGCAAGGCATATAGCCACTATTATTGTTTCATAAATGGATTTGTAAGTCATCGCCTTCCTGAGCAATGCTCATTTAGGAGGAGTAGCTCAGTTGACCATTAGACCTTCCATTTTATTCTGTTCTTTATTTCTATAGTTCTGCAGTTCTTCTTCTTTCTTACTGATATTTTTCATCTGTCTGACATCCTGTTACTTTTAAGCTGTGAATGCAGAATGTGCATTGTGACTGTCCACTGGCCTCAAACGAGCTCATGGTTGTATGATCTATGCCTCGCTACTCTATTTTCCTTGGCTTGTCTGTGCTTCAAAAGGAAGTCAGTCATGGCTTGCAGTGGGTTCACTGAGCAGATTCAAACAAATGAATATGTCTGGCAGTCATAAACACGCAGACGTGCTGTCTCACCATTGTATGTGCAATGTGAGCTTAAAGGTCTCTCAAATGCCACATAAAGTGATCTCTCACCCAACGCATTCTCTTGGCATTTCTCCCATCGGTGGATTGACAGCAAGGTGTGAAACCAGAACCTAAGAACATACGCCGCTGTGTATTATATTTCCAGCTATGCCATTCTCATAATAATGAGATAAAGTAATTATTAATCTTGCATCTGATTTCATTGCCAGAGTTTAAAGGTATTTCTTCTTTAACTTAATTTTAAACCGAAACCGGCATATTGAAATTTTATGTTTTTATTACTGATCATTCCACTCCTGTGGGCTATTTTTGATCTATAGTAGAGGCATAAGATTACATGCAGACTGATAAGTGAAAGGCAATGCAGGTTGTTTTCACAATGAAAAAGCTGGGTTTCATGACAGTCGAGCCCCATTTACAGAGCTCTAATGATGCTGGGAGATCTGATTGCACCGATAGGAGGTGTGTGTGTGTGTGTGAGCGATGAGCCGGGCTGGTGTATGGGCAGAGATAGAGGTGTTTGCACTGCTCTAAATGGACCTGTGGTTCGCTGACATTGCTGCACTTTCACCAAAGAGGCATTCAAAGTGGACACGATAGAGCTAGGATGACATTGCCAAAGGTGAACTCCATCATGCTGATTAAGAAGAAATGGAAAGTTAAGGACATGTCAGTCAACATCTGAGACCAGAGACACTAGAGAAGTCTACTGGGAATGAAGCTGAATAATTCCTGACTTCAGCTTCCATGTGTGCTTTCTCTTAAAGTCCAGATGGAAGGAACGAAGGAGGAACATTTGTTCCTTGCTGTCTCATTTTACATTTTCAGCACTGGTGACCCCGTGTTTATTAGCTTAACCTCCGTTAGAGCCAGAAAAGCAGCCTCATATGTTCAGTCCTTAAAAGCACAAACTCCTGCTATTTCTGACTCCTGTTTGTCGCAACAAAGTTCAAACACTATTTCTGCACCATGCAGACAGTGCCTCACATATTGGTCTTAGAAAGATACATTTGTCTTACAATTTTTTTTGTTTTCTAAAGGATATATTGCGGTCTTGCAGGAACTGCAAAGAATAAAAGATTGTATTTTAATCCAGAAGTCAATTTGCTGCAGAGTAAAAAGACTTATTTGAACATGGAGGTCATTTTTTTTCATAGGCACAAAGCCTTTCCCAAAATGGAAAGTTATTGATCATTCTTTCCTGTTCTAGAAAAAGAATATAAGCTTTTGTTTGTGTGTAACACAAAATTGCTTTTTCTCCAACACCAAGAAATTTTGTTTTTCCTCTTGCTGACTTAGGAAGATAAGCCATGATCAAGTGTGATTTAGCATGGCTGTTTTCTGAAAAAAATGCTGCCAGATCCAATTACTTACACTACATACCTATAGTAATTAGCTTCATCATCATTGTATGATCTTCTAGGACTGAGCAACAAGCTCTTTCAACTTATTGACCCTATTGAATGTTTTTTCTCCTTCTGGAAAGAAAAATCTGTTTTCCCGCACTGAAATGCAAGAATATTGACTGGGAGATTAAAACATCTATTTTAACTGTTCATATTGGAGGCAGAATTGTCATCAGTTCAGATACTCTGATTCTCTTTTACAATATACCAAACTCTTCTGCTAACTTAAAACTTTCTTTATCTCGGGTTTGTAGTGATGAATGCATTCTAGAATGCAGAGTCACTGACAACTAACCAGAGTTCCTCACTTCTGAGTAAGACACATGGGCTCATCTCTTGGCTGCCACCGATAGAGACACTGTCTGTGCTTTGAGCTCATGGTTTCCTAGCCATGTTACATTAGCATCAGACAGTCATTAAAACCATCTGGGGCTTAGACACTTTAACACACTGAAGTCTACTGAGGAAATCTTTGTTCACTGATGCCGACAAATCATTCTGAATGACTCTGTGGCTAATTTTGAGTGTGGAAGAAAAGAATCCTTCTTTACAGAGCATTTTTCAAAGAGACAGACAGACAGACAGACAGATAGATAGATGAAGCAATAGAATGAAAAAAAAAAAATGAAAAAATACTTTTTAAAAGTTAAACTTGACAAAGCATCATAAATCACACTGAGTTACTTTGTTCATCTGATTTATGTTTATTTGTCTGCCAAAATAACTTAATGAATTTTAATTATTTTCATTTGGTTGCTTTCCTTGGCAAAATATTGATATATGTGATTAATTGTGATTAGTTCATTTGTGACTAATTATTCAGCATTTCATGTAATTAATTAAATTAAAATATTTAATTGATAGACAGACCTATAATAGACAAACAAATTGATACAGAGATGGAAAGATAAATAGACAGACAGACAGACAGACTGACAGACAGACAACCAGAGGAGAACACAGAGGGTCCAATAGCCGCTCCAAGTGCATTGCCAGGCCAGGAGCAGAGCTGACAGCTGTTCAAACAAAGGCTAGTTTCCCACTATAGCTTTGTTCCGAGTGGCACTGTCAATGAAAACACTGCACATAGCATCATAAAACATTGAAACACTCAGTCTAGGCAACAACCATGTGTGGTTGGCATTTCTAATGTCTTCAAGATAATGATGGCATAGAGCACTGAGGAGATTTGAACAACCCAGGAGGCATTGACATAACACAACAAAGCAGATCAAATATTAGGACTATTATGAAATAGGAATGTTTAATGTGTTCTGTCATATTCTGAGAAAAGTCACATAACATTTCTTTTTCTCAAAAAAGAACTTAAAGAGAAGAAAACTTAGCCATGACTTTATGCAGTCATGAGTTTTGCCCCTCAATGCTAACAACTAAGTTTCCTTCACTCCCAGAAGAACCTCCCTCCCATTTAGGACCCTTGGATCCAGGGGGTCTCTGTCATTGACCCCCACCTTGTTCACTATATGCACTCATAAGGCGTCTCTCAGCCCCTGCGTTTCCCAGCCTAAACCCCTCCCCCTACCGCCACACACACGCACATCTTCTCATCACCTCCGTTTCTCCATTCTCCTAAACGGATACAACCCATCAGTAAGGACAGCGCACTGATCCGAGGACTGTTCAGCCCCCCTCCCCACCGCGGATGAAGTGAGAGAAAAGAACTGGCAGCTGACAGCGGAGCTACACGAGGAGCAGCAGACTAAAGAGAGAAGCGCTAACACAAACCAGCTGCTGCTCTCCCTGGCTGGAGAGAGGACAGAGATCCTGGAAAGGGATAACACCGTCTGCCAGGTAACGAACACCGACTGACCCACAGCTGCAGACAAGCCCACCACGTGTAGAGTTACGCCAAACTATCAGTGCTCAGAGCACATGCTACTGTATTCCCCCCTCAAGTGGAGCTGGAATAATTGCTGAGCTTAAAACAAATGTGGACCACTTCCCCTATAAACCATAATGAGCAGCCTAAAGCAAGCCAGTGAATCAGCCTTAGAAGTCCCTGGCTAACAATTACACTGTCAGAAAACATGTGCAAAAACTGTACCTTTAGGGGTATAATAGCTTGTCAATGGGGTAGTACCTTTAAAGGTACATCTTTGTGCCACATTTACCCCTAAAAGATGCATTACTACTCTAAGGTACTAATATGCACCTTTTAGGGGTATATAAGGTGCAAAGTTGTCCTTTTAAGGGTACTGTCTCAGTGACAAACTGTTGTACACCTAAAGATAAAATTTTTGCACAGTGTACAATATGACTCTTGTTATAAAACAGTATTACAAAGTGGCACAACATTCTTTAAACCATAATTTAGCATTTAATAACACTCATAAAGAGCACAGAGTCATTTAACATGCAAATCTGTCACACTAACAGGTAGATGGAAGTGACTTGAAGCATCACAGCTTACCTTAGTAAGACCAATCCTCCTCTACAGGCTCAGAGATGTGCCTCCGTCTAGGGAACTGCAATGTGTTGCCAAAAGAAAGGTTAAAAACATCAGGAACTCTTGAAGTGCTTTTTAATTTTCTTTAGACAGATGACAGCCCTGTCATTCCCTCCTGTCTCTCTTCTCTCAATGAGAGTGCTCAATCCAGCCAGTGTAAGTCTGCTGATGCTGAGAGAGGGAATGAGTGAAAGAGAGAGGGAGGGAGAGAGAGAGGGAGGGAGAAGTCCCTTTCTTTTAAACAGTAGACACTTTGCGGTCAGACCCCACTCCCACCTACCACTCTCTTATATACACCCCCCTCCCCTTTATCCCTCTGACTGGAAGCTGAGGAGCTGAAACGGGATGCCTCAAGGCTGAGTCGCAAACTCATACACACACACGCACGTACACTGAGAAGAGAGGAGGAGAAAGAGAAAAAGAGAGAGACCATTTACTATAAACTGGAGCAGCCAATGACTGGATGAAAGGGATATATCCCAAGCTGCATTAACATACATTTCAGATTAGAATTAACAGGGAGGATAAAGGAGGAAGGACCTTGTGTGTTTGATGACGAGCATGACACGGCGGATGATGGGATTATGTACGGTGATCAGCATAATCAACCTTTAATCCCCCAAATCCAACCTCGCCATGAAAAAAACCCCCAAAAAGAGTAGTTTTAGTCAAGGTTGGCTCTCCCTTTTTTAAACCTTAAACGCCTCTCCTAAGTGGAACCATCTCTGTGCCGCAACCTCCGGCTTTTCGTGCTCCCCTGAGCTTCTGTAAATATTCTTCCCTTTCAGAGTGTCAGGTTATTCACCTTTCCATCTGCACTACCCACAATCACCTCCCCCCACATGCACTGCAGGTAGAAGAACATCCAACCAAGCCAGCTGCAATTACCGGACTATACGACACCCCGCGTTTTGTGCAAACAGCAGCTTTTCTTGAAATAAGCATGGAACAAAGAGCCAGCAGATCGGATTTTTCACTCCAGGCTTCCTCGTTTCAAATGAGAAACACATTTCATTAGCGATGAGATGATGTCTCTCGTCGTGTCAAAAACTGACCTTTAGTCCTCTTGGGGGGCAACACAGAGGCGGCCGTGGAGACGGGGCGCTCGAACCCCCAGAGAGGAATCAAGAACGTTTTTTTCTGATGAGAGAAAATCAACCCCCATCAGCCTGTGCTCAATAAGTCATGAATCTGTGATGATATGCCTGGTCGACATGGGATTTTAATCTAGGTCTCATTTCAGAGAGAGAATCACTACATTTCAAATCAGGCCCAGCCACTGATCAAATTCAAAAGCACGTTTTTTTTGTGTTTTTTTTTTTTTTTTTTTTGTCAAAAATGATATCAATTTCAGGTTCGCCTTGAATGGAAAAGTACAATGTGAGGAACAGAGATGAACAGGCATAGGATATTTCCCAAGGTGAACTCCACAGAGAGATGCTCTTGGTAATGGTGTGCATGTTTGTGTTTTTCTGCAAATGCACAGTATATATGTGGTGGGTGGTGAATGGAAAAGCAGGCTGAATATGTATAGAATGAGAACTCCCAATCCTTTATAAGAGTCTTTATGAAAGTGCATTAATATAATGCCCATCATAATGTCATATATCCAGTCAGTATGTCTATCTATTAATGGCTGCCGATATGCACATAACATAGCACAACTGAAGTGCATGAATATCAGTGAGTGAGTGTGTGCATCTTTTTCTCAGGGTCTCGATCTTCCTGAGAACACTATCACCCTTCTCCATCTGTTCATACTCTCTCCTTTCTCTCACACTCTTTCCTTCACCGAATCACAGTGCTTCGCAGGGAATAGCAGTGGGAGCGGGAGCACTCCAGGTTCGTCAGGCCTCCCTGTGCTGTTGACATCCACGGGAAAATGCATCCACCAACTGATTTCCCAGATGATATTTGTGCGCATCGTTCCCCAACAGCCAATTTCTTCTAGCCGTAACCAGACACAAGCTACAGGAACCCAGCTTGTGAGAAGATGTTTAGACTTATTTCAGTGTTTAAAAAGAGGCACATTTAGATCCTCTGAGTCAGAGGGGAAAACAGGCAAATACTGGTGTCTGCTTGTTGGGAAATCTTCTTTGAAACTGAAGTAGCTACTCATACCTCAAACTACAGTCAAGTTACCTGCATGCAGCTCACTGAAACAGCAGAAACAGCATGAACATACATACTGCATAGACATAGATCTCCTCATCATACACACATACAATTAACTATTATATTTTTATAATAGCGCTATAGTTAGCTATACTACAAGCAACTAACAAAAGTACATTAAAGCTATAAAGGGCTTATATTTCTTTAAGATAAAAAACAGTGCTGCTTAGTAAATTTGTTTTAAGGATTTTTAGATATATTACTAAGGAAAACAAGTGAAAAAGATTAAAACACTTTAATGCTGGTGTATGCAGTTTCTGCGCTCCTAGTGGAACTACAAAAATAAACAAAATTTGCAAACGCCCCTTTCATGTGTCATGTCTAATTCACATTAAACAGCACAAACATAGCTCTTACAGGTCCATGTCAAGGCACGAGTCAACAGATAAAAGAAGACTGGTTTAAACAAAAGGTCCAACATATAGTTTAGCTAACTTGTAGAGAACAAACTCTGCAAATATGTGGTATTTTTTATTTTAAGGAATTTGAATAATATTTTTGCTTATTTTTTGAGATATGATGATGTTTACCCTTGTTTACCCTTGTTTTACACCATTATGTGTCTCTTTGTATTTTGACAAGTCTTCAAATTTTGGCTTGCACTTCTGTAAAGTCTCTTATTCCACACCAGCTAAACACTCTCTGGCTCAGCTACAGTAGCCACGCCCCAAACTCTCGCTATTGGCTGCTCAGAGGTATGCAAAAACACAGGTTAACAGACAGGCAAGTCATTCAACATTGAATGCAATAATTAGACAAACATTTTACGGTCCTTATGAGCCTTCCACAGAAGATATTTATATTTTATATTTAAACCCCTTTAATTATTGATTGCTATCAGGATGGAACAAAACTTTTAACCAGCAAAACATAAAATGTTTCAACACTAGCTTTAAGAAGTCAGTTATTGGAGTGTAAATATATTCATATCTGATTCATATCTGATCAGAGCAGTTTTTCTGACACAAAAAAAAAGAGTTGAATGAATAATCGGCATCAAACTTCAGCAAATTAATTGACACTTGAAAAATTAATGGCAGCATTTAACAAAATATTACAGGATCCAAAATAAGGGACTCAAATAATTGAATCGTTGATTTTATTTTTATCAGTTCATTTAAAAGAACTGACATAACTAACCTAACTGATCAACAATTATGATTATTTGACTCTCTAACGTTAAACAGGCAGAAACATTTTAGGTTATTTCAGTTCACTTAGCAGTGAACCTGTATACGCAAACAATATGCCATGAAAAACTATTTGGTCTTGTGTGACTTTGTTACTTGTTGGAAAGAGAAACTTGTTACTGGAATAAAACTGTATTGGTTTAAAAACAGCAAAACTACTGCCATACATCAGAAAAATGTAGCTCCCAATGCTGGTCTGTCGCTTACAGCTTTTAAAAGAGCTTTTTCAACCATTTCTTAAAGGGGTCATATGATGCGATTTCAAGTTTACCTTTCTCTTCAGAGTGTTATAAGCTGTTCGTGAATAGATAAGTTACCTGAAGTTGCAAAGATTAAGTCCCGAACCTAAAGAGATATTCTTTATAAAAGTTAAGATTTGTCCACACCCTCCTAAAATGCCTTGTTTAAACACACACCCAACATGTCTATTTCACTGTGTGGGAAGATTTGAATAACACTGCCCAAATGTTCACGCAAAGAAAGAAGGCGTAACTTTTATTCTCGCTGTTTGCTATTTACACGGCGGAATTTGGAAAGCGCAAAGACAGAACGTGTCTCCGAGATGAAACGGAGCTGCTCGTGTGCGAGCAAATAGGTAGCCTAATTCTGATACATTCAGTGACTATCCATTATGACATGTAGGCATTTTTATATTTAATTAGCCTACAAAAAATTCTTATGCATTGCAATCCTTTAATTTTTAATATTTGGCATGTTTGTGTCCTGCGTCCCTGTGTTTAATAAGCAGCGTGTACGCGCGTTGTGGACCCGCCTATACTAACGCGCTCTTTAAATAACAAAGAAAAAACATTGCGCCAGACTTTAGACCAGGCTTGAGTTGGTCTATGGTGCAGTTTATTTTACAGCTCCTTAAAATAGCAATGCGCCAGCAATGCGCCTGAACACACCTCTTTTTTAGACCAGCACGCCCATGGGCGTACAAATGGGCGCAAATGCATTTTCTAATTAAACAACGTGGCGCTGGACGGGAAAATGCAAATGGCGCCGGACTGAAACTAGCAAACACACTTGCGCTGGACCTTGCATCGCATTGCGCTGGGTGTATGATAGTGCCCGCTGTGTTTTGTTGTGAAAGCGAAACTACTTTGTTTGTCCTTGAGGACACAACTAGAAATCAGTGGTTAAGTTGTATTTACAATACTGTTTCAGAACAGTTCAACCGAAATATTCAGATGTGTGCAACACATTTTATGGAGGACTGTGTTATGAACCTGTGAGAGTAGTCTAAAATGCCTTCTGTTCTGACTCACAGCCAGTAAGTACATTTTCTTTTTTAAAGAATCTGCCACTGACAATTCAAGTGTAGAGTAGCACTTGTCATTTGTTGTTTCTCTGATCATTATTATCCATAAATATTTCACCACTGGATGAAACAAATGCCTCATTTGTAATGGGTTTTATTGGTTTTGTCTCATCACAGCGGGACACAGCATCACATTATGGTAAGGAGCGTAACATTTCCATCACACGCTTGAGGTATTCGGCCAATCACAACGCACAGGATAACTGGCAAATCAGCGTACACCTCGCTTTTCAGGCCGATGAGCTTTGTAAAAATCGACACATTTCAGAAAGGCAGGGCAAAGAGGAGAAACAATAATGTACAGTGGAATGCGGAAAATAATGTGTTTTTTAACCTTAAACCACATAAACACATTTCATTACACCAAAGACACAAAATAATGTTCTATGTTCTTACGTCATATGACCCCTTTAAACACATGATGACAACGGTGTGTGCATCGTTCCCAAACAGCCAATTTCTCCTAGCCGTAACCAGACACAAGCTACAGGAACCAAGCTTGTTAGAAGATGTTTAGACTCATTTCAGTGTTTAAAAAGAGGCACATTTAGATCCTCTGAGTCAGAGGGGAAAAACAGGCAAATACTGGTGTCTGCTTGTTGGGAAAGCAACAGGGAGTTGCACTATATTTTCATATAATTCGTTTTCTTACAAGTGTCTCGGTACATATTTTTCCACATTACTCCACATTTGCTAGCTATAACTGAATCTACCCAGAGGTACGGGCTCTACAAATTAAAGAAAAGGTTGCTGAGAGCACAGCTCGCATTCAGTTCATTTACCCACGTAATTGGTGGCAGTCCATTCGCAGAAAGAGCGAGGACTTGACGGCTAGCAGGGCACATTCTATCAGCACAAGTGAGATCTAATTATGAGCAGAGAAGCCCTGCCTGCGGCTGGGTAAAGTGTCAGAGGAGAAGGGAGCAATGATGAGACAGGACTCACAACTCACAGTCACCTTCATGACCCGGACAGACCTGTTTACCTCATTAAAAATGAATTCACAGGTAATATTGGCTTGGGTCCCATGCCCTCCCTCTCCTCCCAAGTCTTAGCTTTATCTATTATGCAGGAGGGAGCCCGTGCGGGACGAGTTAACTGAGGGAAGGTCATTTAGACAGCTTGTAGAAGTTACTCTTGGAGCGCTGCAACCCAGACTTAGCCACCAGGTCTAGGAAATTAAAACACTAATGGCCTGTGTGAGTGTAAAAAGCATAGATTAAGTGGAAGGAGAACCAGTGAAATGTCCATCAGTGAAATGGGCCTGCGGTCATAATTGGGCTTGATTCATAATTTATAAAGCAAAGATAGGGATTGGCATGAATAAAGAACGGCACAGGAAGAGGTGAAAGGCTATTTTCTACTCTCCACATTTATGCATTAATCCAGCATAGGCAATGCGGTGAATTATGGTCATTAGTCTTTGGTAAATGAAAAACAGCCATTACGGCCCTCAAGGGTAGCTTTTTACATAATACAGAGACCAAAACAAGAGAGGGGATGAAAGAATTGTTGCAGACACATGTGATTTGGTGATATAGTGAGAGAGAGTGATGTTTCGGACCACACACAGGTCACCATCGCTGTGCACGTACATAAAAAGCCTGTAAATTTTTCAGGACAAAGACAGCAGATTAGGCTTTTCGGTGACCCCGGTGACCCAACAACCTCTGAGGGGTTCAGACTTCAGGAGCCATGGAAATTGTGTCAGACTTTGCTTCTGCTTAAGTTAGCCAATTGCAGATGAGCATCTCTCTGGCAGCGAGGTATGTGAAGATCCATAAAAATGAAAGATTAACATGCTCTCTGAGAAACCACACTACAAATACCATATAAAAATCACACTTCACTGCATAATCTATTGTTTTTACCACACATACTGAAGGTCTTTTTATCCGTTTTGATGATAAGATGGAAAAGAATGAGGCACAGCCTCAAAGAACATTTACTATCGTTCAGGGTAATTTAGAGAGCAGAATCGGTATCTTTCATTCTTCTTTGGTTTTGTATGTTTTTACAAAGACATGGTGTTTTTTTATTCAGCAGGGAAATGGAAATGCCTACACATTCCTTTAACACTGACAGCACTGACCAAATTATAGAAAAACAAATAAGCCGTATCCTTCAGAGCAACTCACGACATTGTGAGTCCAGTGAAAGCAGTTGGTTGGGGGTTGACAGAGATATCAGTGCTCAAAGAGGATTCTATAGAGTGAATAAGAGATGGACGAATGCTCAGTTCCCATAGCTCCTGAGACACAGGCAGCACAAACACTCATACATCATTAACATTTATGCAAATACCAGCAAAGTTTGCAGCCTTGTTAATGAATATTCATGTTCTGTATAATGCAGGTTTAATGCTTGTATACATACATACTCACAAATAATTAACTATGACTGTCTCAAAAGAATTCATATAAGGAAGTCACAATATTTTCGAGACCATACTTCTTTACTACTTACATGCAGACCCATACAGAATCTACATAATTTTGTATATTTTCTGCTCTGATTTTAAGGAAAACTGTGGGAAAATATAGAAGCTAATACTAGACTGTACACTCTTATTTGTCGTTGAAAACATGATTTACCTACAGTAAACCAAAAAAGAAATTAAAACATTTTTTACCGGCCATGTGCAGTTCTTATTCAAGAGAACCTATAGTATCAATAGATGAGAGGACCACAGAGATGGATTGGTATATCAGCTGTATTTAATACAGAAAAGTTTTACCTTGTATTTAAAATGATTCTAAAACTGTCCAGAGCTGAAATAGCTACATGTTTACAGTGGACAGGGGTCAAATATGAATTTTAATGAGTGCATGAGCTCAAACTGAACATTACTGGGATGTCAGAGCAACAGATTAATCAATTATGTCATATCATGCATATTTTAAATGCATAATTGGAAAAAGCATAAATGGCTGCCCACTGCTCCAGGTGTGTGTTCACTGCTGTGTGTGTGTGTACTTTGGATGGGTTAAATGCAGAGCACGAATTCTGAGTATGGGTCATCATACTTGGCTGTATGTCACGTCACTTTCACTTTCACTTTTAAGAGTATGCAATAATCAGGGCTGTAGTAACATGTCAAATTTCATTATTTGTCTCCCTGTTCTCCTTTTTGGAAATAATTGTCAAATTCTAAAAGTAAAGCTACAATTAGTGCCCACTTACCTGCCTTTCAGAAAATCAGTTAGAACTACAGGGTGAGCATGATGTCATCTAATTAATATTCATGAGTTTGGCTGATAAGGTTTATAATGCGTCTCTTCTTCTCCCCTCCTGAGAAACTCTTGCTCTAGTATTCGGTACTTCATTAATATGTGCCTCTTTAAACATCTCATGCAACACAAATTTACAAGAAGCAGAGGGGAGAGACACGTTAAGACTTTAATGAATCTGATTCAGACCTCTTGTCTGACAGGCTTTGGTGATTGATGTCCAACTCTCACTGTATGTCTGATATTTCACTCCTCTCTTCATCTCCCCTTCTTTTCTGTCAAGACACCCCATCCCTCCCTCTGTCCTCCTCCATCTGCCTTTCCGCAAACAGCTCTGATGACATTGTACAATGTCCCACAGATACCACGTAATCCCCAACCCACCATCACGTACAACTCTGAGGAAAAAGTGTGTACGTCCTCTGACTTTCACCAGTTGTGACAAAAGACAACACTCTTATCCAAGGTCCCCTGCCTCTCCTTCCCTTCACCAAATAAATGGGGTAATACATCAGTTAAGGAATGTTGTGGCACTTTTATCACAAATGTGCAGTCTTTCTCTTCACCCTATCGACTCAGGAAATATTGAGCTCAATATTAGCGTCTATCCAGGTCCGCAGAGTATAAAGCCATATCTCCGGCAGTGCTGGGAATGAAACACCGCTGCCAGTGCTGAGTACAAAGACAGAACGCCAGTTTGGACTGGTGATTTATTCATATGAAGCAGGTAGAGGCACGAAACTGTATGTCAGGGTGTATTTCTGCAGAGATTAAGGTGTCCTAGAGGTTTATGTCTCCGGTTCGACAAGCTAGGAGCGCAATAACACATGTTGACTGCATGCCACAGACAAGACTAAGCTTTGGTACACCCAGCAAAGCTTTACAAAGTTGTCTTTTAACAAGCAAAGGACTACAAATCCTGTAGTTTAGGAAACTCTTTCATAGTTGATAACTGCTAAAAAAAGGAGTCTATAGTTGACAATTTGTAAGTGTTTTTTTTGTTTGTTTGTTTGTTTTACTTTATCTTATATGGCATATGCATATATACATTTGTTTTATATGTTGGCCATGAGGATTAAGGAATTATATTTTTCAAAATATGAAAATCTCATTTAAACCACCAAATGCCAAAATACATTACAAAATGCCCATCAAGTGGAACAAAAAATACATTTACATCTCTTGAATACATTTTGAGCAAATATAATATATATATATATATATATATATATATATATATATATATATAGAAAATAAATATATAAATAAATAATATATAAAATAAATTGTAAAAAAAATTAGTCTAAAAATATACAAGTAAATGTTAATTAAATTAAACATTAAATCATTGAAAACTGAAAAAAATATGTTTATGTAAATATGTAAAAAATTATAGGCAGCGGGTGAACCGATGACTCATCTAAATGCCTCTGATTGGCCATTGCATTTATAAGCTCAACAGACTCATGTGTGATTGGTTATAATGCACAACCCTGTAAAAAATACATAAAAAGAATGATTATGCAACACGAGCAGATCTAAATTTAATGGTGCAATCAACACTTAATTTTCATTGTATTTGTGAGAAGATTTAGTTTAACTGTGCAGCATAATTTTTGACCAAATTAAAATCAAACTACCACCTTGCCCAGCCTTACACATGCTCCGCCTATGGTTAAAATCTAAGGTAGCACTTAATTCTGATAGAGTATTAGTAGACTGTCAACTAACACTTTAAGTAACTTTTTAAGAACATGTCAACTTATTCCCCTAACTCTACCCTAACCTAACAGTCTAATACTCTATTAAGAGTCTCTTTTTTATATATTTCTGAAAATATGTTTTTGCCATAGTGAAGATAGCTAGCTGCTGAATGGATTGAAAGAGCGATGTGGGGCTTTTTGTACTGCAAGCATGACAAGAGATTTCCTGGATAGTCTCTTTTAAGACTCGGGCTTTGTGATCTGTCTGAACTGTGGATCGTCTTCACTCTCACTGGCTCTTTGTTTCTTTTCTGCCAGGCATCTCTGCTTAGATGAATGAGAGGGCGGGGAAGGAACAAAGAGCAGGATAAGGGGTATTTTAGTGAGCAGATGAGCTGAGTTTAGGTTATGGCAGCTATCTCTATGGAGAGCTGCTGGGAATGCTCCTGATGGATGTCTTTCTTATGCTGATCTTAGACCAGCTCCATTCTTTTAAAAGGTATACAATACCTACAGTACTATGAGAAAGACAGAGGAGCAGATCCCAGATCAGTCTGGAAGTGTCTTCCATCAACATCGCACAGTCAACTCAGTATTGCATACAGTGTCAGCCTCTGCAAAGTGTGTGTGTAGCCTGTACACACACCTCATTTGTATCTGTCTTTCTGCACCTGTCTCAGCCAAATGCATGCTCCCTTAATGCTGATTAGGCTGTTTTATTCTATGACTAACATATATATATATATATAACTAACAAAATAAAATACATTGTAAAAAGTTGTACACATGATTTTAAGTCTTCATAAATGAGTTCCCTGATGCAAAGAAGTTTTTAAAAAAATAGATAATTTAATTATGCCATCTTAAAATACTTTTGACCAAACTCTAATGCAGCATTACATATGCGATTCTAGAATACATTGAGACAAGTTCACCATGAAAAAAAAGGGGAAAAAAATCCAAGATGAAACAAAAAATGTTCCATACATCCATTCATCTTCCAAACCACTTGTCTTCTATGGGGTATCGGGATGTGGAATACAAATACTCTAAATTATGAATGCAAATGAATCATTTTATATCACATTTCATTGCATACTGAAATTCCATTGTGATTCAAAACAGATTATTATTGTTTACTGAATAAATACAGTACTAAATACTATAATACTAAATAAAAGTCTTTGTTATGTACTTTTATAGTTTTATAGTACCATGCACCATTGTTAATGACTAGTTTATTTATGTGATGGGTGAACTATTCTTTTTTAAAGGTTTCATGTTTAGGAGGCAGTTCACTTTACTAAGTTTTGGAACAGAGCTATGTATTTAAGTATGAAATATGCAGAAACCTACGTAGTGATATATACAAATATGCTCTTCTCAGTATGGTATATGCACCTCTGTGTTATCTAGACTGACTTTAAAATGTCATATTCTCACTGTGATAGCTTGCCATTTACGTATCTGCTTTTCCCAATGTGTTCTTTCTCACAAGACCTCTGAAATATCATTCCCTGGCAAAGCTACTACTTCATCCCACCTCCAAACGATGTCCATCTTCTACAAGATCCTGTCCTTCACTCTCTCTCCCACTCTCTCTTTCTCTCTGCTTCTTATCACTTCTTTCTGTCATCTGCATATCCACATCCCTTATGGGAGTAATCCTGCAGGGTGCTAAATAGAGGACAAGTCACGCCTCAGCACGTCAGCCGGTTCTGTCAACTCCTCAGAACAAACTCTCTCTCACTCACTCACTCACTCACTCACACACACAGACACATCCATATGCTTTTCACACATCCATGCACTTACATTAGTGCATATGCAGCACATAGCACAGCATGCTACAAATGTTATGCATATTCTTCCTGAAACCTGCTTTAATGTTTGACTATGTCTGAAATGTGTACAACAATAACCTCTGACTGCATTCCTCATTACAAAATGTGAAACAATGATGTACTGTAATGGTGGACAGAAGGACAGTTCAGATATTTAGTTATTCAATTAGTCGATAGGAAGTCATTAATTGGGATTTATCATTTATAAGGATCAACCTTAAGGAAATGAAAATTCTGTCAATTAATTAATAGATTAATTCTTCATGTTGTTTTAAACCTTTATGACTTTCTTTCTTCTGTGAAACACAAAAGAAGATATTGTAAAGAATGTTTCATTGGCTTTGGTCCATACAATGAAAGTCAGTGGAGTCCAAAACAGAACTGGACTCCATTGACTTATTTAACTGAAAACTATTTTTCAAAATATCTCCTTTTGTGTTCAACATAAGAAAGTCATGCACGAATTTAGTTGATGCAAAATGTTCACTTTCTGAGTGAAATATCCCTTTAAAGAACAAAGCCTGTACTATGAAGATGCTTTGAATATTATGTATATCAGAAATCAACCGTACAAAACTAGGTTTGTCTTAGACAGATACATTCTGCTACATATTACATGAGAGCTAGATTGCTTTATTCACCTTTGAAACTTTAGCTTTGAAGCAGAAAGAAAATGAACTGCCACGTCTTCAACTATTCAGAGAGAAACATGTGAAGACAGATGACCTTCCTATATAAAGTGTCCTTCAAACTATGATTAGATTATTTGAATCAGCAATATTCTTTCTGCATTTTTCTCATTCTCTTATGAGTGAACGTATATAACATGTATGGAACATCACAATACAGTAGTTATAAAATACATAAGTATAAAATGTGTCTAACTATGTTTCTTTGTTTACATCTCATATCTGGACATCTGTGTCTTTTTCCCCATTTGTTCTGCTTCAGTGCGGTTTAATAACAAATATAACTCTGTATGAGCAATCTCAGCAGTCAACTCTGTGTTCACAGGTCATTGGGCTGGTGGGGTGAGAATGATAGGAGACCCAGCATGTGACCTCTCACCCTGAGTTGGGCCTTAGACACCTCACCCAACAGAGATCTTTTTGACACTCACAGCAGCAAACATAAGGACACTCGGCACTAACCTGAAGGCAGAGGAAGCGCTGGTGAGCCCGTTATGTTTGTTACTGAACACTGTCCTCAAGTCATAATAAATCAGGGATCAAGAGTGAAGCTCATTGCTTTGAGGCTTTGAACAAACAACTTAACGTTTTCCATGTCGAGATCTGATGGTAACAGATAACGCTGTGATTTTTAAAGGATTGTGGATTGAGATGGCTTCCATGAAAAGCCTGTGCCATTAGATCAATGCCAGAAGAGGTCTAGGGTAATGTGATTTTCAAAGTACATGACATTTTAAATGTACTTGAAGTTTGAATTTAAATATAAATGTACATGACATTTTTAAACCAAATGCCAAGGCGGATGCTTCTAAGAAATCACTTTGTTCTTCCATCGATCTAAGATTTACATATAATGCTTAAAAAGGAATAATTCACCCCAAAATGTAAAAGCTTAAAAAATGTCTTAAAAAAAGCACCATTCATGGATAATATAAAAGTTGTCTATATACTGTAACTTGTGTGCTCTATATGCCAAGTTTTCTGAAGCCATACAATACATTTTGATTGTTATTCACTAATATATGACAACCATCCTGGCTCTCTTTGGTGGGTCCATCAAATAATTAGTGATGTTTGATTCATTAACAAATTATTCAATAAACAACTTTAGAGTGATCCAGTTCTCAGGCACTTACACAGATCTGATCACACTGGTTAACATCCTATAATTACTAATAAGTTTTGCTTATATATCTATCTATCATATGGCTACAGAAGACATGAAATGTAGCAAATGTTTTATTTTACAATTTTTATAACATTTTTTCTGTGTTTTTTTCTTTTCTTTTTTTAGCTTGTAAAGCTTTAAGTACCATTCATCAAATGTGTGGAAAAGAACGACTGGCTTAATATTCACATTTTTACTTTTTGTGTTCCACAATGGAAAGAAAGTCATATGGTTAGAATCAACCTAAAGGTGAGTAAATGATGATAATATTTGATTTTTGAGTGAACTATCCCTTTAAACATTTTTGTGTGCAGAACTGAGAAAACACTTATGTGCAATTAAAAGCAAAATGTTAGTGAGTGCAACAGAATCATTCCTCCCAGGTGTTACAATGCAACTGCAAATATTTTAAAACTGTCACATTTTGTGGACTGTCATCAAAACCATATTTGCTGCCATAAGGAAATATAAAGATACGCTTGGCTAAGTCCAGATGTCTAACATATATTGTTCCTTCAGCAGTCCACATCGTTTTGTGGAAAAGTCTATATTTTTATCATTTTCTTTAGTTTCTTTGAACATAAAAACATCTCAGGTCACCTTCAGGTGTCAAAAACACCTATTGTTTCTCCCCAAGGATAAAGCAAGTGCAATTACAGCTTGAAAAAATTCCAGCAACAACACTCCACAAACCTCCATGGGCTCTCAGGGGACCCAGGTGTTCTAAAATAACATGGAGAAATCTGCCGTGCATACACCTTAATAGCTGCGTTTGCATGGATCTCTAATTTTTACAAAAGTCCAAAACTGAAATCTGCAGCAAATTACTTCTTTCCCTTCACCATGTTAAATGACTAGTTCTCCAGTTTTTACAGGGGGAGCGGGTCACTGGAATCCCGCTAGTGTTCCCTTACAATAAACTACCAGTTCAGATTTCTAAGAGGCCCCACAAACCTCCCGGAGTGGTGCTGTATAGGTTTATTCCTTATTTTCATACCCTACATATGGCCCTTACAAACCATAATGAAGCATGTTTCGAATTTAATACATTCAATGCAGACTTGCCAGTTCTTTCAAAGCACAGATCATGTTCAACATTTATCCAGGGACAGACCATAGAAAACAAAAACAAATGGCACCACAAGAATACAAAGTATCAGCACTTCATCTATCAAATGCTTTAATTCCACATACATAAACGGATAGAAAATTCAGCCTCATGTTGTGCCAAACCGGTATGACTTGCAAAATATTTTTTAAAGACCAGTGTTGTTTTATACCCCACTGACTTTTATAAGTACTGTACACACACACACACACGCTTTTTTTTTTTTTTTTTTAACAATGCCTCCGACCCGGGATTTTTTTTTTTTTTTGAAAGACATCACTTGCCACTTGCCACTTCATAACACATGATTCATATATTCATATATTCTTATCATTCATTCATATCTATAAATGAGGTGTAATGGGTTCATTACATTTTGGATATGGAGGTTAGGACGCACTGCAAGCATATCTATATCTCTCTGTCATTTATTAACAGCCACATCTGTAGTGGCTACAGTCATCCGAAAAATGTACTAGATAATAAGTACAAATTGTTTCCTTTTTTATATTACACCCAAGTAATTTAATCATGAACAATGAACTGTGGGTTTATCTTTCATGACTGTGTCTTGAACAAACTGTTTTGTTATATTGTAATGGATCTGGCATTCTTTCATGTTTCTATTTCTGGAACATGTAACGTTTGTAATTTATTGTTCAGAGATGCAGGCTGTAATTACAGCACTGACTTCTGTTCAGTAATGGAGAGCCAAGGCAATTTCCTCCCGAAGGCTCCAACACTTCCACAATATGTTTAAATGCATAGACGGGAACTTTGACAAATCTAGGCCAAGAATCAAATTCCTTTCCTGCTCCCCTCATCAGGTATTAACGGTATTAAAACCACATATAGTTAAAGAAGTTTTTGCTATAAAGGAATTCTGCTATAATGCTATAGAGATGGGTTATAGAACATTGTTCATAGAACAAATGGTCTCCTTTGCTGAACAAAGCAGATCAGTATCAATGAATCTCATTTTTCAAAGACTGCATCTCTCTATGAATCACTGGATATGTGGTCTCTACCAAACACATAGCCACTAAGCCCTCCCCTATGCAGTAATTTGTGAAAGGTTACACCATTGTCTGAGAAACCTGACAATTTATGACATCTGAAAGTTAATATATAGTCACCTCCTGTGGCCTCTAGAAGCTCACACTGCCAAATGTCGAGACCTGCATGAGAGAAACAAAGAAAAACTGCTGGCCAAATGGGGGATCTTCCACACATTTTTCATTGATATGTTTATGGTGCATGATGTCATCCAATAAATTGGTTTAAGAAGTTTGAGTCAAACACGCAAACATCTTTTCTGTCTCAGCGTGACTGTAACATATCTGCTGTACTCTAATAGTTACCAGCACTTCACTTTTAGAACAAAATGCACTTTGTAGAGTGAACTGCTGTATGGTTTTGTTTTAATTTACTGTCTTAATAGACCTCACTGTAAAAGTTTCCAACTGAGTTACATTTAGAAAAAGGACATTTATATGTACATGAATTTATATTCTCGCTATGCTTTTTAACTTTCAATATAGAGAGACGGAAATCAGTAGTGAGCCCTTTTTGACCAGGAAATCACTATACTGATTTATATCACTATCACTATATTAATGTTTTATTCAATAAAGTAAAGCAATTGTGAGAAACATGTGCTATTTTTTCCCCTACTTTATATAATGTAATGTGTAAGCAAATTTAAATTGCACTTCCCGTTTGCACAATTTAATTTTCTACCCCTCCAGGCAAATTGTTAATGAAAATATATTGAGAAAATTCCACCTGGTTTTCTGAGGAAAATTCTTATGTATTTCCAAAGCAATCACAGAGAGATATATCACCTACCATAGTTACCATGACAACATATTACTTTTGTGTTTTGATTATTCAGGGCAACCAGTTCAACACTATATCTACAAAACATGACAGATCTACTCCACCATAAAACACATTTGCAAATATCCTCATCTTTTCACAAATGTATATTTAACTTTCAGTGCTAAAATAGTTTAATGGAAGATACTGCTGTTCAACAAGCAGGGATGAGAGAAATGTGGACTGCTGGGCTCGAAAAATGCTATTAGGTGTAATTGGAGATGCACATTTGCTGGAGGGCATGACCTTTGTTGTATATTCGGAGGTCTACAAAATTACAATTGGCCCAAACAGCCTTTCCCTCCATCTATCATCATATAGACTCTATAGTCACAACAATGCACCCAGGTGAGTCTGAATCCTTAAGTTGATGGATCTCTGAGTAATCACATAAGCCCACAGAGATGTTCATGACGGCGTTTCATAGCAACAAGCTGACACAGAGCAAAAATCTCTGTCCTTAAAACAACAAGCCCTTAAAACTCCCCAGTAATTTAATTCCTAACTTCAAAGCTGGGGTTTGGTTAGTGAAGATGGAGACATAGTGGTGGCCAGAAACCATAACACATAGTTTAATGATGGAGTTTTCTTCATCCTACCGCACTGCTATATTCTCACGGTGCTCCACAAACTACGGTGGTGAAGACACAAGAGAGACACATGAAGACCCTTCACTCAAAAACTCATCAAACGAGTCTGAGCTATTCAAACAGCAGTTAAATCAGCAGTCCTCATTGACTGACTGCCAGCTCAAACATTCAATATTCAATATGCAGTGGAACAGAACATGACCACATCTGTGAGCAATGGATAAAACAGTATGAGTATTCTGCAGAAATAACTGTACATATTTAGAATTGTAAAATATACTCCCTTTCATCCTTTCATTCATGAGTGTGAATATGAATTTAAATGGCTACACCCCAGAGGAAGTGGAATCTGTATTGAAGCAACAGAAAATTTAACAGAAGTTAAGTGTTAAAATTAAATAATTTTCACACTTTTTTTGCTTTTCTACTTGATATGAATGAATTCTGATTTTTTTTTAAACAATTTTTAAATGTAATATTGCATTTAGTTTGCTATTTCAGTTTTAAGTGAATTAAATTTAAAAATTGACTTGGAACTGAAAAGATTCTCAATTAAATACTGAGAGCATTCAATTAAGACATGGCATAAAAAAAAAATAAATAAAAAATGTATCAGATGCACCAGATATATGTCACCCAAGTTCATTTCACAATATGTAAAGTTGTGAAATAAACTTGGAAACTTACAAAACCTCAACATTTGTACTTGGCCCAGTTATGTCTTTTAAGCAATGCAAAAAACAGAGCCAAAAACCACTTCTCCTGGAGCCAGTGAAACCATCTAACATCTGTAGATTATTCGTTCTCAACGAGACAGCAAATTCGAGGAAAGAAGTGAACATCTCTGAAGGGCATTAAACCAGAGTCAAGAATGTGAAAGAAGCCCTAGACAGTGAGAAAACGAAGATCAGAGAGGAAAAGATTTTATGATAAAGTGAAAAGATGTATGAGTGAGAGAGCGTGACTGACATTAGAGCGCACCGAGGCAGCTCGGCTCTCACCTCGGCTGTCATCAGCCGTCCCCTCAGACGGGTCTAAGACCTCAACACCACTCGGATCCTAATTTACTCTCCCTCTCTCCTCCGGTTCCCTTATTTCTCTTTCCGCCTGTCAGTCAGCAAGCGTTTCCGAAGGCAGGTTTAAAGCAGGGACGGGTCTAGGAAGACGCAGAGGAAAAGTTCAATCAGAACATCCTCAGTGGAGATTAACAGAGGTGAATAACTTAAAAGTTCAACAACTGTCTTCCTGAAAACCCAGTGGCAATGTCCTTTAAAAACCCACCAAGCTGAGTTGTATAATAGAACTCTGTATTCACTGCTGATTTTAACCCCCACCCAGCCCATCTAATGACTGGTGCATCCATTTATCTCAATATTCACTCCGTGGCATAAAGGAAGACTGAAGGGGTTAGGCTTACAGGGTTCATTCAAGTGTGACTGACGTGCACAGCAGACCCCCAATTCCATTGTGGGCCGGGCTGCAGACGCCTGCAAAGTCCATTAGAGAAAGGGGTGTGCATTGAAATGCTGGGAGAGTATCTCGGAAGGATGAATGGTCATGGTGGCCCTCTTGTTTTTGTTTCCGTAACTTCAACTGTGTGTGCCACTAGGCAGTGTTTAAGACAAAGAACACACTGTTTCAGTCTCAAGGTGCAAAAGAGAGGAAGGACAAGACACACAGCAGCACGTACACATTCTTTTGCTGCTGCTGAAAGATGCTTATTACTTCCAGCTAAGTCGTAGAAATCCTGCACTTTACATTTCAGTGCACGTTAGTGTGTAATCATATAGGTAAGTGCAGAGTTAGGTGAGCATGATTTGATCAAGTATCAACAACGAAGTTGTTTCAGGAACATCATTCCAATCAACCAATCAGAATTGAGAGACTTTTCAGGTTTTAACTTTTCAGGAAATGTCAGTTTTAGGCTTACAATCAGGATTAGATGCATCTACACCCTTGTTTATCAGATATAATTTCCCTCTGATTTTAGGTATAAATTAAGGTAAAGTTAGGTTTAGGGGTTGGGATTGGGTTAAGTCTGTATTTTTGGACAGAGATGTTGATCCAGGATCAACAAAAGATGTTGAAGAGATGTGTCAACAGGAACATGTCTTACTTGGCAAAATCACAGCGACCGCAGAGTTAACTGTAACATTTAATATGCACAAGCATAATGGCTATTCAAAATTATAATATGTTCAAACGTATGTTTTGAAATATACACTGTAAACCATTTTTCAAGTTGAGATTGGTTAAAATACTTTAATGGGTTAAAGAATGACTTATTTCCATCACTTATTTATCACTTGTTGATCAAATGAGGCAATGGCAGATCACTTATTGATCAACCAGTGGGAAATTTCTCAGCAAAAAGAAAAAATAATAAATAAAAATAAATAAATTAAATAAAACATAATTACAGCGATGAATACCTTAATAAAAATTATATAAAATTATATAGGCTATAATAATTTTGTTATATTGTATAGAATATAATATTGTTGTATTATGATATGTAATAGCCATTCAAAATGGGGAGGGGGGGCAAGCAAAGCATATTAAATATATTTATAATATACCCCTTTAAATATGTTATACATACACATGAATGAATGAACAAACGAACAAACGAACAAACAAATATTTTAATACCATTTTTACCACCTTTGGTACACCCTCAAATAAATAAATAAATAAAACGGTGCATGACACCCCTAATATGCATATTGTAGTGTTACTATATCAACTGCTGTACATTTTTAAATTCAAAACCTGGAGTTTGTTTTCAAAAATGCCAAGTAAATCCTGTCATGTGGGATTAAACTGAACATCTATACTGGTCTGCATGACCTCCCATCGGTTAGCACTGCAACATCGCATCCCTCTACAAAGCATTAATGAGTCATCCATATCCAACCAGAAAAGGTAAGCCATGGATATTCATAGTGCTGCCTTTCACAGTCAGTCTCATGTAGTGCCTCAAACAGCAGGTTGCAGCCCTGGCCCGATGCTCCAATCATGCCCTGAGAGTATTAGAGCATAGTCTGATTGAGAGACTCTGGGATGTCTATATGGGCTCATCCAGTCCCAGCATGACATGTAATGCGGATCAGATGGAGATCACTCAATGTCTTCTTGTTTGCAATAAGCTCATGCCTGGGTTCAGTTTCCCTCCAAAAACAATCACCTGCATTGTGAAATCATTTATACTAGTAAAATATCTGCAATAAATAATCAAATCCTGAAATATTACCCACCGCAATGACCCAGGACCCCTCCACTCCTTCTCTTACCTCTTCCTTCTATCACTTACAATGAAAGAGTGTGTCTACCCAATATCCCTCTTTCTCCACAGCCCTGTTTGAGACAATTTTATCACGATCCCTCCTCATGAGACTGGCATATGGTAGCACCATACTGGCCGTCTGTGATGTGCCCTGCTATTGACACACAGAGTTATTATTGCCTCCTGGGAGCTCTTAAAGCAGCAGCAGTAAACACTCATCAAATCTCCATGCTCTATTAATCTATTAGTATGATTGCTTGTGTTTGTGCAAAAACCAGAATGCACACGAACACCATACGTGCATATAACTACAGCAATGTGCAGATTTACACATTAAGATGATTAGGGGAGCACAAACCATTTTTCTTTATTTTTTAGGATCATTTTAATAATACACTGTTCTGTTGTCAATTCAGTTGTTGTGCTAAATCCTAAAGAAAGACACTATCAGTTACTTATGTTAATTTCCTTTAGAGATTTAGACCTTGAAAATCAAAAACAGTGATTTTTATAGTGGTAAAAAAGAAAAACTCCAACATTTTTCTCCATTCAAGACCAAAGCACTACAAAAACAAGCAAGTGTGTGAACCTGCATCCTTAAAATATCAATCTTTTTTCTTGATTTTTTTTTTCAACTTATTCAGCAAGCATGTTTAAATTTGATAAAATGATCAAAAGTGACAGTACAAACATTTACGATGTTACACAAAAAAACTTTCAAATAAATGCTGTCATAATAGGCTTCTTTCAAAAACATTAAAACATTAAATATTGTAATACACGTACATGCGTGATTAAACGTGTCAACCTACTCATTGAAGACATGTCTAATTAAGATGCACACAGATGTATACACACAAATGCTACGTTTCTTCAAGATATTCTTAGAAGCGTTTTCTTCAGAAGTTTGGCCAGAAGGTTCTTCTGGTACAGCATCTTCAAGCGAACATGCAGACTTGGCAGTTCTTGTCATTAATTCATCCTTACACAAATCTGAAACTGTCTAACGGTTTCTGCAGCCACTTATTTTTAACATTAGACTTAAGAGCAAAACCACTCAGATACAGAGGGAAATATGATCATGGTCATATTACTTAGACAAAAGAGTTGGCTTAATCATATCAATTTATCTTACTGAATCTGTTTGATGTAGTCAAGGAGCATGATCGTAAGAACATATGTTGAACACTCCTGACCCTGGGTGTATCACCTTTTCCAAGACTTCCATGTATAATCTCTGTGGAGAAAGGGCTATTTGTCCAAAACATTACCCTGACCTGTAATGCTAAGCTACCTCATCCTGTAGGCATGAGTCACAGCATTCACATTCTCTTTCTTTCTAAATCAGGAAGTTTTTCAATGGACCTAAACACTTTGGTGATTGATTTGCTGCCGTTGCAATCCTCATGTCTGGTCAGGTCTGACTATAAGATGAAGGATACCTTTTCAGGAGACACTTGGAAAATTACCTCACTGTTTTAGTCTGCTAGAAGAAAGCTGAGGAGGTTGTGCTTTTTTTGTCATTGGGAAGAGAGCAAGAATCCAAGCCATGCTTAATCCTATTTGTCCTCTAGGGCAGACAGGCTTCTCTGATTACCACCGGACCAGGGCAATGTCTGGCCATTTTGCACAGTTCAGTGGTGGATTGGAAAGAAAGCCTTGGATGAGGCAACACAGACACCAAACACAAAGCCACAGAGTCAATAGCACGCCAGAGTGGCTGCTGCACACCTCTGGACCACAAATCGACATTATTCCGTCTTTAAAACGTACACTCAGGAGTTTTTTTTTTCTAGTGTCCTGAAACCCTAAAACACATTTTTTGAGATGGTAACATATATGAATAGGTTGCACATCAGTAAAAACAACTTTAGCACTCATTATATTTATTATTAAATTAAAAGTGGTTATTTTTTTAAACAACTTCATTTTTCCGGTTCAAAAAACAAAGTTGAGCCTATATCATGGAAATTGACATATATGCGTTAATCTGGAGTGAAGTTGGGATTCCATCACCACAACCCAGTCTTAGTATTATTATCCCGTTAAGAGTTTTTCCTACTACCCCTGGGCGCGGGGCGTAATAGCAGCATCATGAAAACAGGCAGAGACAATGGTAGCTTTAGCAACATTAGCCAAGAAGAGTGCCAAGAAGCTCTTTCAGAAAGGCAATTTGGAAAACAAAATATGACTCTTATGTTTGTTTGTGCTTCCCAAAACACAACACTTATAATACCTCTTTGGTGCTGACATTGTTTATCTCCAGCAGCTACAGTAAGAAAACAGTAATGGTGGACTACTGCTTCTCACTCAGGGCCATGTTTCTGCTAATAGTGCAGAGATTGTCACAAATGGGCGGGCTTTTTTTAGAATCTGGAACTGCTCATTTGGAGAGACTACTTATGATTTATTGGGATTATAGAAAAATTAGTGGGTGGATTTTTACCATCATAGGCTGTTTGTTTACACACACTGCTGCCACATAACTGTGGTCAAACACCTTATAAAAGTGATTTTTGCATAACAGGTCCCCTTTAACAAAACCATGCCATTTTAGATGGCTTCTACAAGTCTTTGAACTGTTTTATTTAGTGTCATGACTTATTATATTAATGTCTGAAATATTAATCGATAATCTGCCATGTAAGCATATTTTGTGTGAAAAAGAATAAAAATCGTTGGTGTTTTATTGCCACTTGTGTTCATTTCAGTTGGAAAGTGCAGTGAATTGTGCAATATGTTTATACATAATTTTGGAGTTTTGCTAATACATACGTTTTTTTTTCCCAAAGAGTCAAGGTAAAAACAAAATAATTAAATAATTAATAATAAAAAAATTAGTACACACTTAATGGAACATTATTCTGCTAATGTCAGCGTTTGTCCTCAAAGTATGACCTTTCGGTTACAGTATCACATGGTCATTCAGAATATCTTGCAAGTATCAGGAGCAGGGGCGTCGGACTGGGGGTAAAACCAGTACTGATTACCAGGGCCCCAAAGGAAGAGAGGGCCCTTGAAAAGTCCGGAATATATTTTATTTTACCTGGATATTTTCAATGGGTTGGGGGGGGGGGTTATGGGGGCCCATCAGGGGGCCCTCAGGACTGCCTATGCATAGGGCCCGGGATCTTGTGCAACGCCCCTGATCAGGAGTTCACCTGTTTCCCATGGACAGTTCTCATCTTCAGCAGAAGTTCCTTCTGTCCTGTTTACGAAGTGACAGAATGGTCATCTGCTACTTAAGAGCGTCTGAGAGAGTATGATGTCAGAATGCTTAACCACGGTCCCATGGATCTGGAAAGCTGAGTGTCGTTGAGCATCGATGGGCCTGTTTTTAGCAACACAGCAGACTAAATAATGCCATCGGTTGTTGTGAAGAATGAAAAGGAGCTGGCACTGATGCTCTTCAGCTGGCACTGGATCCTATAGCAGAATGTTTCACTCTCTCAGAGAGAAGAAAAGGTCTTCAAGAGACCGTAGCTGTAAATAACACTCAGACACTCTGTTTCAAAACTCAATTTCTTCACATTTTCGTCAAAGAAAAACAACTTGATTGAGCTTGGAGGAGTTAGATGGCTAATATACCTCACGCCCAAAGAAACAGCCACAGCAAAAACGTGCTGTGGAAGGTGTTTTTCTCCACATCTTTTTTGTCATTAATTGGCTGCCAAGTGCACTTGACTGTAGAAAGATGAAGCTCTCTCTTCGTGGACACTGTGTTCAATCCAGGGGAGCCGAGGCCAAATGAGTTGTGTTTGTGCCAGGGCCCAGTGGGGAGCAGCAGGACAGCTGGGTAGTGTGCATTCTGTGTGTTTTCAGTTGCTGTAGCTGGCCGTTAAGTGTCACGCAAGCTCAGCTCACAGCCCTTTTTAGATTCATTTCAGGGGCCAAGACGGGCATGTCATCAAAGAGCATTTCATTGTGAATGTTTAGTCTCATACAGTTTCTTACAAAAAGCCAAGAGTGTTGTTCATAGAGACTGAAACAAAACAAATCAAACACCCTGAGAATGGTCGACTGGTCAAGACATTTGAGAACTGCAATAAAAAAAGTTTGTACATATTTGTTTTTAGGATGAGTCTATCAAGCAAATTGGAGTTGAGCTTAACCTCTCGGATTCTTTTTGTAAACTATGCCTGCAATGAACTGCTGTCTATAGAGCTGACGTGTGCTGACTTAGCAGTGGTACACTTAAACTCAAGCTTCTTTGCTTATTTCAACAAGGGATCCTCTGTCCAAGCAGACTCCTGTCACTTTTCGGCTTTTAAGGGCAATTATTTTCTTGATCCCGCCAACTATGACCATCCCATTAGGGTCAGCTTACAGAAAGAAGCATTTGGCAGTCAGGGAAGAGGTCTGGACAGATATAAACAGGAGTTATGGAGCCAAAACATCAATTTAACACACTACAACAGGCTATCCTTCAATCAAATGATGCTATTAAGGCTGCTCAAATGCTCTATGGATGACCAAGCAATTCTTAACCCTTGAATTTCTTATTTTAGCTAGCTGAATGCACAAATGAATTAACCCTAAACACTGAATATTGTGGTTTGTACTTTTAAAAACTCTTAAGAGAAGTGTGTCTCATTCGGTTCTCATTTTGCATGGCAGATCATGACTTTTCTGGTTCTGCAAAACCTACACTCCCAGAAAAAAAAAAGGTACAGAAGCTGTCACTGGGGCGGTACCTTTTCAAAAGGCATACCTTTGTACCTAAATGATCCATATTGGTACCTTAAAGATACATGTAAGTACCTAAAGTGTACATATTAGTACCTTTTGAATTGTTATCGCACCAGTGACAGCTTTTGTTTCCCTTTTTTTCTGAAAGTGTATTATTACATATAATTCCCATTTAAATTTTTGTCTAATCCATCACTTGACAAAAAAAAAAAAATGGCATAAAGGTAGTTATTTTTCATACAGCAAACTATTTTTAAAGCCTGTTATATTGCCTTATATAGCCTTATATAAAGGGTCTGGTAATTTTGGGATGGTGAATGATGTGACAAGATTTTCTGAACAATGAATTGGTTGGAATTGGTTCTTATTAAATGATACAAATTATATGCAATGACAGTTCATAGTCATCAGTGGCTGTCAAGTTCCAAAAGGGAGGGAAAAAAGTGTCATTAGATAGCTGTGTAGGAGGAAAAGAGAGAAATTCTATTTGTTGTTATAGAAGAGGCTCTTATGGACTGCTTTTATCATGTTTTTGGTCCTTTTTGGAGCTTGACAGATGTGGAGACTATAAAATGCCCTTGTTTTGCAGGTTTGGAACAACATAAGTGTGAAAAAAATGAGGACAATGTTTTTTATTTATGTAGGGATTGGCCCTTTAAGAAGCTTCATTTTCTCACAGCACTTGAGGTTGATTGTGTGCAGAAATGCAGACTAATTATCTTTCATTTAAAACACAATAACCACCGATGCTCAACAAGCTCATGAGAGATGATAAAAGAAAAAGAAGAAAAGCCATTAACAAAACAGTAGGGCAATGTATTGCTTGCAAACACATTGAACGCTGCAAACATGATAGCATAATGATACCCACTGCTCTCCTGGCATGAGTTCCTCTCCCCATCTATGGAGTGTAACCTGCATTCTTGCCAAGGTAATTCAGGAGCAATTCTGCAATCAAATACCTCAGAAAGCCTCTCTTGGCAAGCCACTCTCCGCAGTGCCTCTGTGTCTCTCCTAGTGCATTGTTTTGCTTGTTATCTTTGGACAGCCATGATGCTTATGGGTTTTCTTTAGTGAGGTTTAGCCACGACTCATCTCATATATTCTCGTTAAGTTCAGTAAATACTAACAGGAGGACAAAACCTCCATCATATCTGGTAGCACTTAGAATAGAAGCTGGTTAGCCTTTAATCGCGCCATTTATCCTGAACAGCTTTCCTTGGTTCGCTTATAAAAGTTTACTTTTCAGAGGTGGTATGAGGACACACTCGTAAAAGTAGATCATTGTTTTTGACAGCTTAGAGGCTTATTTAATATTTGCTAGGTTATTTGCTCTTTTCCCAGTATATTACAGCTAAATGAATGCATATAGGCAACGTCTTAGCCTTCCGTTCCTATTGGTAATTGTGAAACAGGTGCACTAACTCTTACAAATAGGAAAGTGAATCTTGTTGAGGCTTTGTTATTTCTGAAACAAGTATAAACGAACACTGTATAAAAGATAATCCATATAAATCATGCCTATATCATTGGACTTATTAGAGTTCAAAAACAGGGATGAAATCACTGTCATAGATTATCAATGTCTCTATGCAAAAATATAAAGGATTGACAGGATTAAATTGAAACAGTGAAACAGTAAATTGGCATGTCTGACTCATAATTTGACTGGCAATCAGGTTAGTAAATGTTAAATCAGGGAACTGGTACTGAATCAGTTGCTTTCCTTGCTTGATTTGATATATCCAAACAAGCTTTCCATCTACACCATTCAAATTAAAATGTATAAAATTACTTTTTTAACATAATACATTTTGCACAATATTAAATACTAATATGTTTTATATTAGAGTGTTAGTGGCGTAGCAGCTAGGTTCTCACATTATTATTATTTTTTTTTTAACTTGACTCTTACACATTTTAGGAAGATTATAAACAACCAACCATTAAAAAAAAAAAAAAAAAAAAGGTTATAGATGTTAAACCAAAACCAAAATGCATTACACCATCCCTGGTCTCCCCTACTTACATTTTATTTGTATTTAAAAAACACACATAGATCAATAGCGTCAGGTATCTCTCTAAATATAGAACAAAATATTCACTTGAAAATGAAAATCAACCATTTTATCCCAAATTAAAAAAGGCACACGCTAAACCTACTGAAAGGTTACAGTGACTCATAATGATTAAGCAGACAGCTGTCTAATTTTAGGCTAGTGAACTTGACATTTGAACAGAAAGCTACCATCCTTTCCACTCCTGGACCTGAACATCACCACATCCTTCATGATGTCATGCACAAATCAGCAACGTGAGCACAATAATTTATGCTGAACTTCAGAAGAGGTGTGTGTGTTGTTGGTTTGTGGTTTGAAGCATCTCCAACACAACTAAAACCCTATTGAAATATTTCAGACCATACCCTGGAAGCTTTGAGGGACTCAACAGATTTGAAATCAATCCAACACAAAGGAAACCACAACAAAATTGCACTTGTTGGTTTGTTAGAATAGTTTAAGCCATGTATCCATAGCATCACATAGCAACACTTTCTCCGTAACACAAACTCTGTAGTGTAAAGACAACTTTGAGCCTGATTCAAGTAATGTACAACAAGTAACAGCACCACTAATATAGGGCTTGGTAATCACAACCAGTCCATCTTTGCGTGCAGAGTCCTTGAAGATTTTGAGCTGTCTAAAAAGCTTCATGTCCCTCCTCACCCCTTAATCCCACATCCAGACAGGCTGATTCTAGCCCAGAGAACTACAACACTGGATCTGAGCTCCCTGCTATGTATAAAAACACTTTATTTTAAGCTCCAATTCTTGCTATTAACAAACCATTAACTATGACTTTTGGCTCAATAATAGTTTGTAAGGTAATTTAGGTATTGGGTAGGATTAGGGATGTAGAATATGGTCATTCAGAATAAATGATTTATAAGTGCTGTCCTAATAATCAGACAATATGTTAATAATTGACATGCTAATAACCAACTAGTTAATAGTGAGAATTGGTCCCAATACTAAAGTGTTACCAGTATTTCTATCAACAGTATAATTATCATTAACAAAAAAAACTAACAAAAAACAAAAAAACAATCAAACAAAAAATGGTTAAATGAAATAAACACTATTAAAAAAATTAATCCATGGAAAACTAAAATAAAAATGCCCACAGATTAATTTTCAATTTTCGATGCATGATATAATATATAACTGGAAACTTTTACAACTTGCCTGTATTATGCATAAAAATTGCCACTACATAGAAATATTGTAACATTACATTGTGCCAAGAAATAACAAGTAACAATTTTAAATCATACCAGTTACAATATTAACCTTGGGAGCCTTAAAATACTACAATTAAAATAAAAGCTAAACTAACTAAAACTAACAATGAGAAAAAAATGAAAACTGGCATAAATTAAAGAGCAAAAACATTTCTAATTCATTTTATGTCATAATTTCTTTATTTTCATGAAAAAAAAAATTGAAATCTAAAACTTTAATTACTTACAGTTTTGTTATTACCCAGATTTTCAATGTTGCCTCAGACGTTTGGACCCCAATGTACAGTATAAATGGCTAAAATCTCACTAAACCCACAGTGCACCATTGAAGTTTGTCCATAAGAGCATTCACACTGATCATTAATATGTCTGTGGTGCTCTGTTTTCATTTTAAACAACATCTAGGTACAGACTTACTGACCTTTACTGCAAAGCCTTCTCTATAACACCAAATGCCAACAATGCCACTTTATTGTTTAAACAGAATACCAAAGAATCACAATGCATTTCTCTACCCTATCATTTGGATTCTCGCTCTTTCTTTCCCTCCCCTGGGACCAGAAAAAGCGATAAGAGAGCAGCAGTCTCTTTGTTTGCAGTAGATTTTTATTTACGGGACATGCATGAGACCAGGATTCAATATCACTCCTGAGCATGCCTGGAATCCTTATGAAAGCCCAGGCCTTCTCCCTTCTGTCAGCTCTCTCCTCACTTCCCACTATGCACCATTCCTTCAGAGATTGACCCACATCTTCACAGTGCCACTGTGTAATCACCATGGAGTGAGTGTCAGTCTTCCTGTGATTTACAGTCAGCATTATACACCAAACACACTCAGAGCTTTCAAAATATTCCCTCCGAGATGCTGCATACATTACTGATCAGAGGGCTTTTTAATCTTATTATCCAGGTCAAGAGGGGGGAGAAATGAGCAGAATCCTGGCCAAATCCAACAAGAGCACATGAAATGTATGAAGAAAGAGTACTGCTTAATTTTAGATGGGCATAGATCAATACTTCATATGGGTGAGTATGCTTTTGGGATTTTTTTTTCTGCCTGGTTAAATTTCACAAGAAAATTGGTAATGAAAACTAAATAAATATTTAATGAAGCATCTTATTGCTTTGTTGTGGAAATGACATAAACAGCGATTTCACAAGGTTGAAAATCTATTAATTTCTGGATTATTAGAAAGCTTTTAAATTGAACATACACTATATGATAGAAAATTTTATGAATGTATCAAATTGAAAGGGAGAAAAAAAATGTGGGTATCTAAATCCCATTCCCTCTGCCCAAAATGCAATTCAAATACAGTTTCCCACCTAGTAGAGTAATAAAATGTACCTTTTCAGATGGGAATAAAGTTCATCAGTCCTCGCCTTCTGTTGTCTGAAGGTTGCTGCTGATCTGCTGGTGGTTCCCCTGAGAACTGAGACAGATGTCGGTGGGGACACCTGCTTGACTATAAACCCAGTCCCCTCAACAGCTTTAGGCTCACAGGATCAGACGCCTGCCCCAAAAATAAAACTTGTGACCAAATATTTGCAAAGTGTCTTCAATGAAATGTGTGATGTCATTTCAAAATGAGAAATTGCTTTGTATCCTTAATCCATAGCAGAAGTAAAATACTGTAATCAATCAGAAAATCCTGGAAATCCAGAAAATCTAGAGGTGAGAATCGATCAGAATGGTTAATTCACAAGATTAAGAACCAGCAGTAAATTGTGACGAATTCTGCATTAGTCTGGACGAGGAGTTTAAACAAATCCAAGGGGCTTACAGTATCTTACCAATGGTTTATTTTCGGGGTTTGTTGGGGGTGGGTGAGGAAGCTTCATTCTCAAGACACCAAGCCATCTGTTTGCTCGTTTCCTGGTGGGTCCATATCTAGACCAGAGTGATTGACTGACAGCTCTGTAATCCAAACCCTCTTGTTCCGCTTGTGAGGTCCACATATAAACCTGTAATTTCATGAAGATACAGTATCTCATTTAGCTCAGCATAGGGCAAATCAACAAGGATATCCATAGATTTCAACCATTTATGAAAATAAATGGCTGCACATTTTAGGGCATAAGGAAACAAGAATGTAAAGAGTATTAGACTGCTTGTTTCTTATTAGGTCTCCTTGAAGATTGCATTGGTGTGTTATTTCACACCATGATAACCTTAACCTTTAAGTGTTACACAGATAACACAGTTTGCCGTATGTACTTTCATTCAGTGGCAAATACTCACATTTGACATTTTAGTAATGATTGTGCAGTTGAGGCCAAAATAAATGTATTCATTTCAATTCTCAGCAATTTAATTCTTATTAAAATTGTCCTCGCTGCACTCTCCTCTAAGAACTTCATTAAAAACTATATGCTCTCCCCCTCTCTCTTTTGTTCTCTCTTACTGTCTGTTCCGGTCATTAACAGATTGGTGCTGTACTGTAAGAACGATGAACTGAAAGGAACCTTTACCAATGCCATGTACAGGAAAAGCATCTGGTTGATATACTAGCAGCAATTCGGCAATAGTAAAACATATGCTTACTGTAATTGAGTTTTAACAGACAATTTGACAACAAATGTCTATGCAAGTTATATTTAGGCCATTAAGTTATTCTGGAAAGTTTTTAAGCCCCAGTGTGTTGTTCTTTGGGGTTGTGTCCTGCTCTGGATTCAGATCATATTTAGAGGGCAGCCATTTTGCAGTCTGCCACGACAGATGGCTGTTTGTAAAAATAAATAACCTGTCCCCTTCCCTACACATGTTTCAAGACCGATCCAAGATGAACCAGCCAAATCAAACTCTTGCACAATTTATGACATCCCCCCCAAGGTGAATGACAATTTAACATGGAGGTCTTGTAGACCCTTTCTGACATTTCTTTCTGAGATCATCCAGAATTACACAAGAGACAATCCTCCCTTATTACACATAGAAAAATCACATAGAGGTTTCTTTGTACTTCAAAGATTTAACGAATAATTATTGACTTCCTATTTTAATTTTTAATTAGGGCTGTCAAATGATTAATCACGATTAATCACATCCAAAATAAAAGTTTTGTTTACATAATATATGTGTGTATACTGTGTATATTTATTATGTATATATAAACACACACACTATATGTGTGTATACTGTGTATATTTAGTTATGTTTATATATTTAAATATATTTATATATAATATAAAATATAAGAATATAAATATATAAATGTATATACAAGTAAATATTTTCTAAATATATAATTTATGTGTGTGTATTTATATATACATAATAAATATACCCTGTACACATACATATATTATGTAAACAAAACTTTTATTTTGGATGTGATTAATCGTGATTAATCATTTGACAGCCCTATTTTTTATAGCTCAATTGGTAGAGCATGGAGCAAACAGTGGCAATGTTCGATTCCAAGGGAACCCTTGGACTATTGAAATGTATATCCCAAATACATTTGGATAAAAGAGTCTACCGAATCCATAATCATAACAAAAACATATCTGGCAAATATTGTACTTAGCAAAGCATCCATCATGAACACAAAAGAAACATTGGAAAATGTCTGTTCAGCTTTTCAATTATCTCACCAAACTTTACCAAAAGATACATCACTGCCAGAGTTGGAGGAAATATCTATTACACCAATATTCAAAGCGTCTCATTTTTCCCAAGCTATACCCTTGATGTGGGGTAAGTGGTTTCGGTTTATTCTCTGAGTAAACTCTCATTTTTCCAAAAAACGTTCAATGCCCATCAGAAGATCAAAGCTTTCCATGAGCAACGGCAACAATGTTTTATCATTAGTCAAATAAATACAAAGCCTTTACGGATCATATTCCTTGTTTTATCCTAGTACTGAATAGAATATCAAACATGAAAACTTTTCAAATGAACAGATTTTCTTTCAAAGCCGAATTTTAGCCATGGGCAAAGGTAGCCTCGTAATAGTCCTTATCCTTTCATGCTTTCATTACCAGCAATTACATGACGGTAACATTCCATTATGTATTTGTTTTCCAATCCCATGTATCAGCACTAAAATCAAGTCTATTTACTCAAAGCCTTTCCAGCCTATCTTGACTCTGAGGAGTAACACAGAATTCTAATAAACTGCTATCACTGAACCACAGGGGAAGGTTCTTATCTGAAGGGGCCCAGCTTGTATTACTGTCAAGGGTTATTTTTTCCCACCCTGTGAAAAAGGACCATATTTCTGTCTTTGTTCAAATGCACCCATCCAAAACTCATAAAGCATCTCTCCTTTGGCCAGTGCATGGCATTTTTCTTATCCTTTCTGAGATTTTATATTTGGTTACCAAGGGAACAGAGCACACAAGCTCTAGAGCTTCTAGGCATCTGTATGAGGTTGAAGCAGGCAAATTCACATGTGCCCACAGTCCTTTGGCTTATTTATGGCAATAAGGCTGAATTTTGCACCTGTATAAATGCGAGACAGCCACAAAGCGGAGATGAAATTAGGTCAAATTGGTCTGAATAGGAGCCCGTGCTCTATAATGTTGGACAGAGTGTCAGCGCGATATGGAAAAATCAGGAGTGACAGCTGCAATGAGCAGGGCCTATCTCCCAAACTCATGAAAATGAATGAGCCACTAAAATGTGTTTATCTGGAGACTAGGGTTAGACTAAACTGATTGGGGATCATTAAGGCCTGAGAGCGGATAGACAGGAGGAGATTCACACTGTAGTCCACTGGGAATCATATTCCTGGCTTCCTCACCCTTGATTGTCCCATTGTAATCACAGCATGAAAGAAAATTCAATCCTGTTCAATTTCAGCTTTTCATTGGGAAATGTTTTTAAATGAATGTGTAACAGAGGGCAGCCTGGTCTAATTCAAAATTAGCTATAACATTTTGTCTCACTGAATTGTTTTCATTGATTCAGATTACTGTAAGGCCATTGCTTCTTTTTACTGATTCATGCCAAGTCAGTTTGGGCCTCCTTCTGTATTAGATTATCAGCGTTCTATTGTTCATGACACTCAGAGAATTTTTAATCACTTTTCCTGCTGAGGTCATATGTCATTTAGACATCTCTAAATTGTGCTAACATATTTATAGGAGAGTGTTATTGAATACAACCCAATAACACAAGGTTATAATCACTGTATTCAAGTATATTGCTTATGATACTGACTGATATCATTTACATGAACACATAGCTATTAGAAATAAATGTTGGTTTTGCCATTTGTTTTCACTTTTCTATCTAAGGTTTTTGAAAAAAATTACAAGCTTACCAAGGTTGTATTTATTTGCTGAAAAATACAGTAAAACAGTGATATTATGAAATATCTTTTCTCTTTTTTATGTAATTTATTCATGTGATGATTAAGTTGAATTTTCAGCAGTCATTGCTCCATTCTTCAGAAGTCATTATACATTTATTTAGCATTTAGGAAATGGTTCTTATTTTTATAAATGCTGAAAACAGTTGTGCTGCTTAATATTTGTCTGTAAACTGTCAAACATTATTTTTTTCCCCAGAACTCTTTAATGAATAGTAAGTTTGAATCTTGCAACACTGCAAATGTCTTTACTGTCCATTTTGATTAATGCAATGCGTTATACCTGAATAAAAGTAGGACTTTGTGTTACAATAAAATATTGAGGGAGTTACTGTCTTTCAGTCTCTTGCTTTGTTGCTATGGCATCCACTGTGCAATAACAATTCCATCTGTGTACTTTTCCTCTCCTTCATCTTTCAACAAGTCATGCACAGTAGCCAATGCAGAGGCTGCCCTGAGCTGAAGGGAAGGGAAATAGCTACACACACACACACACACACACACACACACATATGAATGAACCCTATCCAGTATAGCCTCCTTTCTAGTTTTGAGGGAAGGTTAATTCATTGAAGGAAAAAGAGCGTTGCTTAGTCATTATGATTAATAACCTCCTTTACCACTAATTCACTTACTCATCATCATATAGTTTCAAGCAATTCAGTCTGGTTTTCAAAGTTATCCCCTTCGCATTTATAGCATAATTAGGATCTCAATGAGAATGAAATAATGTCAAATGAGGCAAAAGATATTTACACACTCTGTGATCGTATATTTCTATTGTGGTATTATTATGTTGCATATTTTCTCATCCAAATTGTTTTGAGGTGGCACTGACGCGATTTCCTCCTAAGAAAAAAATCTGGTAGGACTGCCAGATACATGTATATGAGGACATGAACTAGATATTAACCAGACAAAGTCTTTTGCTCACAGTTCTTAACAACAGCATCTTTGAAATCTCAGGAAGCACATCATATCATCATAACTCAAGGGCCACCATCTGTTGTGAAAGGAAAGATGTTGTGTACTTGGGCAATTTTGACTATGTTGCCAAAAATAAGAAATAGTTTCCACAGCACTGATAAATGTCTGTTCTGACCAACATTATGTGTCAATACAGTCATCATACATCTTATTTAGGCTTATCAGCCAATTTGATGGCTAAATGACTATGAAGATGCAGTTTGAGCAATTGTATGTGATTTCTTTCACTTAGGGGAGTATATAAAATGAGTATGAATAATCCTTTAACATCTTACTCCTACTTCTTGCACTACATTTTTGAGGTAACCTGGTTTCCTCATCAGCAGACAAGCTTACAGTGCTGTCGAGAACACACTACAAGAACATCCCTCAGTGAGCTCTGCAGACCTTGAGGAAGTACCCTTTCCCTGGGGAGATCTCCTGAAATTTCCTTTAAGAGATCAAGCTGAATAAAGCTCCCTCTCGCTCCTGTGCTCAAAGAAAATCCCTAAAACGGTTCCCATTTATGCTTTGTGGATGCACAATGCACATGTAATAATAAATCGTCTCAGTAGAAAAACAGTTTACACCAGAAGATCCATTCCTCTGTTTAGTGGCATTACATAAGAAGCTGATTTGAAACTAGTTCACATTTCAGTGGTCATGTTACTGGATAATTACTGATTAACAGTATTTTGATTAACACTAATGGCAATATGTAATTACTTAGCATTACTGTTTTTTTTTTTTAAATATGCACTACTGTTTAAAAGTTTGGGGGTCAATGATGATTAATTTAAAAGAAATTAATATTTCTGTTCCACATGGAGGCATTAAATTGATATATAAAAAACATTTATAATGTTACAAAAGAATTATATATATATATTTTTTTTTTACTTTCTATTCATCATACAGTTTCAACAAAATATTAATTATCACAACTCTTTTCAGCATTGTTAATAATGTTCTTTGAACACCAAATCAGTATTTAAAAATTATTTTGGAAGGATCATGTGACAGTGAAGACTGGACTGCGGATAAATGTAATATATATTCAAATAGAAAACAGTTATTTAAAACTGTAATATTATTTCACAGTATTATAATTGTATTGTATTTTTGATCAAATACATGCAGCCTTGGTGAGTATAAGAGACTTTAATAACAAAAAACATTACAAATGTTCTTGTTGGTGTTAATTAACTCACGTTAATTGTATTAGCAAACTATGTCATCTGTCACACAGAACTACCACATTTTGCTATAAATTTGATTGCATCATATAATAATTGTTGTTAATTGTGTTCATCTTCTGTTTGATTACATCTTCAAATGATTTTTCCGTACATTTATGGCATAAGTACATTAACGTCTACTAAATATATTGTATAAACTTAATTTTCTGTAAAGTTACTTTGCAACAATTTGTATCGTGAAAAGCGCTATACAAATAAACTTGAATTGAATTATGTAATATAATGTACCAAATTACCTGCCATTGTCATCTGATATATTTTTCAATACATATTGTAACACTCTTATCAAAATAGCTCTAGGAATGATATTGTGAAAAGTAAACTGAAAATAATAATAATAATAATAATTGAAACCACTATATAATCTGTCCAAAGGGAGAGTTTTGAACAGACAATCAAACCACTTTTTCTTACTTTCACTTTGGCCTATAGTTTCCAGTCAAACTTTTCCATAAATTTCAGATCCTAAAAACGTCCAAGTTGAACACACATAAATGATCATTTTCTCTGATGAAACACTACAATCCATCTTACTTTAGTGCTTTGTTGCCTCGCCTAGAGCTTGTGGTGCTTTGGTGGATAGTTGGGCTCAATAGAGGCACTGTGTACACATGGAAATTTGAGCTCCTGAGAGATCAGCCCCTCCACTTTCAGCTCCTGATTGCCCTTTAAGACCCTCAGGAGAGTGCAGCTAACCTCACGCCTCACAGTACACACAGATTTTATCATCCGCTGACTCTGGACCCCGTCAGTCACCTCAGAGAAAGGGTGCCACTTCACAATGGGCTATCAATTACCACAAACACCTCTGGAAAACAAACTCAGGCTGTCTGTCCTATGTCAGCTAATTGTTGCTTTTACTAATTTTCGGCTATCAATGTTTATCCATTTAAAAAAATCAAACAATTTGCATTTATATCCAGTACTAAAATATACAATAAAAGTATATTTTCTAAAATCTGTTCAGATTTTAAAAGTTGTGTAGAGTATTATATCCTTCAATCTATCTTTCATTTTCTACATCTGCGATAAGACATTAAGTAGCCTTCCTGGTATCTGTGAATAAACACAAAGCAAAAAATAGTTGGGTAAGCAATATTTATAAACTAGACGCATGCTCAACACATTTAATTCTTATGGTCAAAATTTCTGTATGATAGTTGCATGTTTTTATTTTTATGCTTATTCAAAGTGCTGTCCACTTATACCCGAATTAATAATGGGTCAAACTAATTTATACACAATGAGTTGAAAATATTTGCTGGTTGTAATGAACAGCATGCCACAGATGTGGCACTTAAGCTGAAAAAAATATATTCTCTTTAAATCTCTTTAAATAATTCATAAACTTGACTCAGACTCAATTCAAACCCGATATGCAAAAACAGTCCAACTGATTCTTGCAGATTTTCTCTCATTGCAAATCATCTACCTCTATAATACCATCTCAAAGTTATCAAACTCACATTTCAAGTGTTCACATGATCATATAATGTATGAAACAGATGTGAAAAACTATAGAAAAGTTCAGCTTGCTATCCATAATGGAGGGGCTGAAACATCTGACAATTTAAGCTCACTTCCTGTCCCATCAAGAGACGGAACCGCCGAGGTATGCTGGAAGAATTGGCAATGTGAATGAGCTAAGCAGCTGTCTGTTTACCATTACTGATTTGTGAGATTAAATATATTTTATTAGGCTCCCTTAATAGGATGTCTCCTTTTTGGGGCAGTATTCCTGGAATCTCACATATAGGATTTTAGACATTGATACATTTATGACCAACATGATTTACACAACAAGTGGCATAATAATAAACTGATTAGTGGGTACATGCAGCAACCCAGTCAGGGCTGTTAAAGGGTTAGTTCACCCAAAAATAAAAATTCTGTCATTTATTACTCACCCTCATGTCGTTCCAAACCTGTAAGACCTTTGTTCATATTCGGGAAACGAATTAATATATTTTGATGAAATCAGAGAGCTTTCTGACCCTGCATAGACAGCAACAGAACTACCACATTCAAGGCCCAGAAAGGTAGTGATTAATGACAGAATTTTCATTTTTAGGTTAACTATCCTTTTAAAGTGGAATTTAGAGACAGGTCTTTTAATTATTGGAAGACATTTTGTGTTGAAAGCTATCTTTATGCTGTTGAGTACAAGTACTCATCTGATAAACCGGTACACATGTTCATCCTGTGGAGAGTAATCTTGTGTTAAGGTCAAACAGATTTTTTGAATATGTTGGGCTTTTAAGTTTTTTCTGCTTTTAGTACAGGGTTTTTTTTTTATGTTTGGCTTTTGAGTTGAAACGAAAACCATCTCAAATGGGCTTTCTAACTCTACAAGGGTTCTTTTTACATAATGGTCAATAAAGATAATTACGCCTAGAGCCACATCTGTTTCAGATAAATGTTTGCAGCTTCTGTTATCAACAGCCATACTGTGCTTGGGAGAGATTTTTAATCATTGGGAGATGTTATGGCTCTTGTCCTGTCATGGCTCTTGTTAAATGATGGAAAAGGAAGTGAGTTTAAGTGCGTAAATTTTCAAAGATGTGTGCTTCCAAAACAGATCAAAGGTCAAAGGATACTCAAACCAGATGGTGTTTCTCATACTTCCCAGGTACAAAATAATAGCTGCCTCTGTCTGAATAAGTTACAATTAGAGTCCTTATGTCTCAGGGTTTGTAAAAGTACATTTTTGGAAATTTGCTGAAATGTACAACATGGAAATATTAAAATATGAATATAATCCTTCGAAATTACTAGCAATTATTTACTATAATTAGTAGCAATTAAAATTAAATGGAGGTATACTACATATAAGAATTATAGCAAATTTATTATTATATTTATGTAAAGTGGACATCCATTTAATTTTTCTTTGAGTTAGCAAAGAGTGGCGCACTTACCTCACTCTCCCCAATATATTAATCTTAGAGAAATGGACTCTCTGAATCTTTGATTTTCAAAAAAAAAAAGTTAAATCGTCTGCATCTTACAGTGATTTATTCATTAGGATAACTTAACCCACTCATTTGAGTCTTGGCACAGCGAAGAGAACTCCAGACACTAACGCAACAGAGCTAAATGGCCCATAATTGGGCAGAGGTACTTCAAGTGAAAATCATCCCTGAGCACAAGCACAGCTGGACCTCTCACAAATGTTCTCACTCCAGGCGTGACTCCTACAGTACATGAGTGTGCTGCAAAGCCTATAAGAATAGAGGCCAGATCAAGGCGTTTCTGCGTAATTATGTATTGAACTAGCCGTGGGGAATGACCCAGTTTCATTGTAATTGCCAGCAACATTCTGAGTGTCCGTGGATGACATCTCTTCCCTGTCAACCCACATCTCTAACAGCTCAACAAAGATTCTCTATAATTGTTTGTTCTGGGTTGGAGGATTTTTACAAATGTGAAGACTCATGGGTAAACAAGTGACAGAACCAAAATGCAAGCAACCAATCACAAGTCGTGTGTCTAAGAACCATCACGGTTGACATCATCATTGAAGCCCTCCTCTAGTGTAAATGAAACACATGCTATTGATTGAGTGAACAGTGATTTCAATGAAAGTTGAAGACAGATTAATGATATCAGTGTGCAGAAGAACCAAAGTGAGAGCAAATACAGAGCCGGTTATAGTGCACAGCATATGGACACTTTCACACTCATGACGGTGGGAGACTGAGTTTGGGCTGGAAGTGGCATTTCAATCCTGTCTCTTTGAATCCATGTCAACTAATCCATTCATGCAGATAACAAATTAATAGATCTATTGCAAAGACCTAATGAGAAATACAGTGCCTTGCAAAAGTATTCAAACCCCTTAATTTTTTTTCATGTTTTGTTATGTTGTAGCCTTATGTTAAACTGATTTAAATTACTTTTGTTTTTTCCACATCAATCTACACTCCCATACACCATAATGGCAAAGCAAATACAGACCTGTCACATCTTTTAAAATTTGTAATTTACACTCCATTCACCATGATGGCAAAGCAAATACAGATATATATATATATATATATATATATATATATAAACTGAAACAAGTCCATTGCATAAGTATTCAAACCCTTAACTCAGTACTTAGCTGAAGCACCTTTACAGCCTCAAGTATTTTTGGGTATGATGCGACTAGCTTTGCACATCAGCATTTGGCAATTATCTGCCATTATTCACCTCACCTGTTCACTTCTCAATCTCTGTCTGGCTGAATGGGGGCAGACACACATTTTCAGGTCTCTCCAAAAATATTTGATTGGGATCAAGGACATTCACAGAGTTGTCTATAAGCCACTCTTGCTGTGTGCTTAGGGTCATTGTCCTGTTAAAAGGTGAACCTTCTGCCCAGTCTGAAGTTCTGAATGCTCTGGACTGGGTTTTCATTAAGACTATCTCTATATTTTGGTGCAAAATATAGAGATGTAGTATATGGAGTGTAGATTGATTGAGAGTGTAGATGCAGTTTAACATAAGGCTGCAACATAACAAAACAAAAATGAAGGGGTTTGAATACTTTCGCAAGGCACTCTATATGGTATTTAAATGTATAATTTATACATACGTTATACATACAAACATATAATAATATTTAAGAAAAGTTCTCCAACCTCCAGTGGCAAGAAACTATACATCGATCCTTCAGTGGTTCAACAGCATTGCACATAATGACTTTAGCTCTAAAAAAGAACTGAAAACATGAGTGTCCACTAGAAAAGTAAAAAAAAAAAAGTTCCAGTAAATGCATTTCACACCACAGAAGCGAAAATTAAAACAAGACTATAATGACTCATTTATACAGAAGAATCTTGTGAAAAAACAGGTTAATACTCTGATAATTAGAACCAGGTTTCCCTTACTTTTTCTGTTTTGCCAGTCTCTTCAGTTTTAGCTAATTTCCCTGTCAATGTTCTGAAGATCTTGCCGTCCTCTGCTATAAAAGACATTGCATTCAATTACAATAATAAGAGGCACACTGTAATGTTATCTAAGGGCAGTGTTGTAATCCAGAATAGCTGACCAGAAGAGGTTCGAGTCTAAATCAGTGACAATGACTTGGCCTCAAATGAGCTGACTACAACACTGCCTAATGGAGAGTTCATCCAAAAATGAACAATTTCATGTACTCACTCTTCTGTTGTTAGAAACCCATCTCATTTTTTGTGGGTACACAATAAATGGAGACTGATTTCTCATTCAAAGTTTTCATATCATCAAGTCCAGTTGACTATTTTAATGATACTTTATGGCGTTTTTGCCACTTGAAAGGTATAATGACCCACAATAAAGAAGAAAGTAAGTCATATGTCTGAGAATGATTTTAGGGTGAATAACTTATGACAATAAATTATTAACTAATACTTAACTCCTCAAAAGCATTTCAAAAGTTTGTGGTTGGTAAGTTTTTAAATGCTTTTGAAAGACATCTCTTATGCTCACCAAGGCTGCATTTATTTGATAAAAATACAGTAACGTTTAATAATCGTTTCTGATGAATAGGTTTTGCATCTATTTCAGACTTCATTCTGAGATACAGACTATTGCCTTATTTCCTGTAAAACAAGCCTTTGTGTATGTTGCCATGATGCCAAACAAAAAGAAATATTTGTCAATGACCTTGAAAGCAAGCTGGAACATTGTGTTAAGTATCCGAACACAGTTGCATAACTGGCCATGAAGTGAGAAAGAAAGACGGAATTCTTCCTGCCTTCAAGTTTATATACTGTACCATATATATTAATGCTTGGGTTAAAACCCACATGAACACACATGAACAGAGCAAAGACTGCATCAGAAGGCCAGGTGATTTATTCTCTGCTGCTCCTTCGGTTCTAATCACAGGATCAGAGCACCACTGGAATGTGTCCCAATCACCACCAGCAGAAAACTGCAGGAAACACAGCTGTCTCTTTCTGTCTCTTTTACGCTCATGCTGGATTTTTATGACTTCTGCTGCTCCTTACTCATAGTCTGTTCATTCATTCTTTCTAGTGTAAGCAAGTTCTAAAGTAAACTGTCTGTGGAAAAAGAGAGGCCAATACCACAGAAAAACTGACTCATCGAAAAAGCACTAGCACAATCAAATTGAAACCATCGGACAAGTCTCGATACAGTGGCGGATGAACAATAGTGCTCTGTTCCAGGCTGCTGGGCTACCCTCCTCAGGCTTTGTCTGAGGTCAGGGCTTCCCTGGTGACATCACTGCTCAGCTGATTTTAAGTGCCCAGTTTTCATTACTTCTTGGGAGACAAAAAGACTTCCTCACAGGCTCTCCATTCACTTTTGGTGGACAGACTTGAGCCTGAATTGAAGTCCAAGTCACAAAGGGACTGAAGGGATGGCAAGCCTGATTCTGAATTTCAATTTCTGTGAATGGTTCTATATGACAATTTCTTCATTAGAATTCAAAACATGACATTAGTAATAGAATGCTTCACTTGATTATTAACCCATGCATTTGAACAAATAAGTAATTGAATCTACTATTATATTAAACTATTATCCACATTATATTAACCATTAATTATATTCCATGGGCCATGTTCTATGGCCAACATCCTAATCTAATTCTGACAGTTTTGGGGATTTTGGAAATATGGGAAGCGCAACAATAAAGTGACCCAGCTGGAGTGTTCCTGCTCCAGATTTGAGAGCTTTTAAAAGCTCAGGCCTGGAGCCATAGACTGCTTTCAGAAAAAAAAGAGACAGGAAGAAAGAGAGAGGAAAGGAAACAAAGGAGTAGATGTTATATAGGAATGATTCGCTTTGTAATGAAAGAACACTGCAAAATTTTATCGATACTACTGGTGTGGACTGCCGCTGAAAACTCATCCTCATGGTAGACTGAGTCTAATGATGTCGCCAGTGGATTCTCAGTACTGAAGCAAAAATGACTCCTGATTCAGACAGAATTTGATTGGAGATCAAAAAAGTGATGTGTGCTATTTGATGTAAAAATACCAGCTTGATGTATGATATTCTGTACATAATGTTTAAACATACCTTTTAGTACTTTTTTGTATATACGCTGTAAAATACAATATTCACACACTGACAGCATCTTAAAAAGTATTTACACATTGTATGCGTACCTTTTTAGAAAATGTAAAACTCTATGAATTTTTTTATATTACATTATAAATACTGACATTAATTTTTATTTAATTATTTTTACCTTACAGAAAATGTTTTTTTTTTTTTAAATGCTGTTTTTTTTAACGTTCTATACATCAAATAATTCTGAAAAAAAGCTCCCACAAAAATATTAAGCAGCACAACCAGTTTCAACATTTATAAGGAATGTCAATTGAGCATCAAATCAGCATATTAGAATGATTTCTGAAGGATCATGTCACAGTGATGGGAAAATGGAAAATGGCTGCTATACATTCAGTTTGTCATTGCAAAAATACATTTAAATATAAAATATATTAAAATATATCATATTTGCACAAATTTCATATTTTTTCATAAAATTAATACATTTCATATTTGTAGCTTTAATGTATAAAACACCTTTTACATGCTGTCAGTGTGCAAAAAGGTACATTTCTGTGTCTATATAAAGAAAATGTGTGAAAATGTATGTACAGTATGCTAGAACTGCAATTAACATATTGTAGGAATATCTGCAATTACTAATGCATTGCACGTAGATATGCGTCTTCACTCCTTGTGTCCTCTCATAAGGACATAATTTCAGTTTCTGCAAGGCACTGTCACAATGCAACCAATCTGTACCAAATTGTCCTTCTCTATAGAAAAGAGAAATTAAGCTGTTATCCATCATCTTTCAGAATAAAGCCACAAATCATAATTTGTCAACTAGGAAATTTCTGGGTGAATAACAAAAATACTGTGTGTTGAAGTGCTTATATGTGATTTGCATTCAAGTTGCCGTAGCTCTGGGCTAGAACCATAGTGACATCTGGAAATGATCAAGTTTCAAAAAGGTAAGGGGTAAATGGACAATAATTTCACAGGCTTAACTTTAAACGGGTACATGGCAGACAGACAGAAAATGGTGCAGTTCCCCTGCATTTCTCACGTTTTGGACACAATGTCAATTATGTGATAATGGTGTTGAATCCTGTCATATTGCAAACATATGGATTACTCAGTTCAGTCAGTCCATCTAAGCTATATCTATATCTAGATATTTAGCCAGCAGATATTACCCAGTGGTCTAGCAGCTGAAACTGGCTCAGGAAGCTGTTAACCTGTAGAAAAGGTATCTTTATACAGTTCTCTGGATTCCAGAAAACAGTTGGGGATTGAAAGAGAAATGGAGATCTATGACCTTTCTCACTATTCATCTTTCCTCTTGGGGTCAATCCGGTGTAAAACAGGGGCACTTGCTACCACGGGTGAGTGCGCATGGCACCAATTAAGAGTTCAACAAGATGTCTACAGACATTAGTTTGTGCTTTGTGAATAAACGAACCAGACATTCCATGAGTTTTAAAAATACACAGAGACAAGGCAAAATCATGACTTGATTAGCATTAAGTTGAAAAGAATATTCCAGATTCTATACAAGCCAAGAGCTCTTGTGCCATAATTATATTACTCTAATATAATATCGACTCTAATACACTTTTTTCACATTAGAATTAATGTAAGTGCTTCTATGAAATCCTTAGCTTCGTTAGTAAAAAAAAAAAGTCATATTTAAAATACATTTATTTCATAATTAGTTTAATTCAAATCTATTAGCATATTCACTGATATATCGCTCAAGACCTACTGACATAAAAATCATAATTAAACTTTATTTAGAGTAGGCTATACTTGTGCACAATGCACTTGTCTTAATATTAAGCCTAAATGTGTTATAATGTTACTATTGATGAGGATTGTATGATCTTTGAACAACATCGTTCTTCAAATGCAAAGTATTTTAAGTGTACCTGAAGTATACTTGCAAAAGTTCCACTTTAGCACAATCAAATATACTTCAGTATATCTTTAATTGTACTTCAGCATTACTTCCGTACAATTAAAGTGCATTAAGCACAAAATTAGTTGTTCCAATTTAGCAGACTTTCAGAGTATTTCTTTAATGCAGTATCTGAGTGAAAATAAAGCAAAACTGACTTCTAAACAAACTCAAACACTAATAGTCTTAAACGAAGGAGTCATTTCAGAGCGTATACATAGCAAACAGTACATCTTTGTTTTCCCTCTGAGGTCATGACAACCTTTGGCTTGCCAGAAGGTTTGCAGACATTTCACAGGCTAGGTGAACCCCTGCTACTTTATGTATGTTTACACAAAGCATTGTGCCATGCTACAGGCTTTTACTGAGACCTTTAGTCATCCATCAATGTCTATCCTGACTTCCTCTGTCTGTAGGCCACTATTTCATTCATTATGCACTTGTTTCTCAAACACTTACAAAGTCCTACAGTATTAACTTTTTTTGTTTTATTTCATTTACTAGGTTCTTTTGAGATGATTGATAACAACATCCCAAGGTTTCAGATTCAAGATGAGGAGAAACAAATGTTTCACACAAAAACTGTTTCCTCACACAAGTCCCACAAGGCTTCAAGATGGAGAGAAATTGACTCGAGCTGTCCTCTATGAAAACCATTTCTTCTCAGAGTAACTGAAACAAAATTTAGTACCGGTGCATTCACAGCTTTGGGCCTGTGAAATCCCCAATCTATTACTGCATCCAGCAGAGGGGCAAAATGAGTTCACCATGTTGTAGAGGTGTCTAGGCCTCTACTCAACATCTCTCTTTGTCTCTCTCTTGCTTTCTAGAACCACAGAGGGACCACTAACTGTATGCTGTCCTCTCCTTTTCTCAGCCTCCTTCTGTTATATAATTCAATGCTACTGTTTAAACGCCTCTACTTCAGACCTCCAAAACAGAAGTGAAGCCACCAAATAACTGTCATTATCATGTACAAAACATCCTACCACGCAAAATACAGACGTGCTCCAGGTGCCCGTGTAGGTGCATGACCCTGTAAAGCTATGTTAGTGACATGATCAAAGTGCAGAGTTATTTTAAAAGGTGTAACGCTGTCTGTAGGCTAAGTCTGGAGAACTAAATAAATACATAGAGGTAATCTGTAAAAATTAAGAGAAGGTGTTGAAAGTAATAAGCAGTTTCCAACTAAATGAAAAAAGCAATGCGGCTAACTTAAAGGGTTCACCGAAAAATGACTCTGTCATCATTTACTCACTCTCATTTCATTCCAGATCAGTATGACATCTTCTGTAGAACACAATAGGAGATAATTGAATGAACATTTGGTTGTGTGAATAGCAGAAAACTTTGATTCACTTTAAAGCTTAATAAAGCACACAAAAGTAAAAAGAAAAAAAGTGCATGTGTCTCTTTATTCATTTGCCAGGTGTGTTTTGTGTTCTGGTGAACAACAGCCTGATATTTAACCCCAAAAATAATGACAAAGAGCACCTTAGTTTGCCAAACACACACACACACACAAAAAAAGAATTCTTCCAACCAGACGTTCATTAAAATTACCTCCTTTTGTGTTCTGCAGAAGAAAGAAAGTGCAGTTAAATGGGGGTGTTATAATTATATACATATTATATATGTATAATATACAGTTGTGCTGTTTAGATTGTATAATAATTTTAGATTATGCTTATATGTTATTCATTTTTGTTAAATAAGAGGGATCATGGAAATTGCATGTTATTTTTATTTAGTACTCTCCTGAATAAGCTGTTTCACATAACAGATGTTTATATATATACTTCACAAGACAAAATAATAACTGCATTCATAAAAATGACCTGTTCAAAAGTTTACATACCCTTGAATCTTAATAATCTGTGTTGTTTCCTGAATGATCAACGACTTCTTTCTGTGTTTCATGAGTTGTTCATCAGTCACTCGTTGGTCCTGAGCAGTTCAAGTGCCTGCTGTTGTACAGAAAAATCCTCCAGCTCCTGCACATTCTTTGGTTTTCTAGTATCTTATGCACATTTGAACCCTTTCCAACAGTGACTGTATGATTTTGAGATCCATCTTTTCACATTGAGCGCAACTGAGGGACTCATACACAGCTATTTCAAAAGGTGGAAACATTTACTGATGTTCAAGAAGGCAACACAATGCAGAGGGTGCTAACATTTTTTGAACAGGATGATGATTTTTTTTTTCATTTGGTACTGCACTTAAGAAGCTACTGTACATAAATACGTAAATGTTTCCTAGAAGACAAAGTAAGTACAATTTACTGTGATCATCCAATTCAAAATGTTTACACCCCCAGCTCTTAATGCATTGTCCTTCTTGAGCATGAGTAAATGTTTTAACCTTATATTATAGTTATGTATGAGTCCCCTAATTGTCCTCCATGTGAAAAGATGGATCACAAAATTATACAGTCACTGTTGGAAAGGGTTCAAATATGCAGAAGATTTAGGAAAACCAAAGAATGTGCAGGAGCTAGAGGATTTTTCTGCTCAGGATCAACAAGGGACTCATGAACAACTATCACAAAACAGAAAAACAGTTGTGGATCATCCAGGAAACGATACACAGTATTAGGATTCAAGGGTATGTAAACTTTTAAGCAGGGTAATTTTTATAAATTCAGTTATTATTTTGTCTTGTGGAGAATATATAAACATCTGTTATGTAAAATAGCTTATTCAGGACAGTATTAAATAAACAATAACATGCAATTTTTTATGATCACTCTTATTTTGTTAAATGTATTAACATTTTGCATATTCTGTAAGGTGCATGTCAATTTATAAGCACAACTATATTATGTAAATATATTAACTACATCAAAATAGTAACTTCACTGTATTTTCAAATGAGCTTTCTCGACACTGCTAAAGTGTCATCTAAAATGAGAGGCTTATTTTAAAGACAAAAACCTGTACTTTCAATTAACTTTTTTTCATATTTGCGGTCTTCAATCATACCATTCGCCTTGTTGGATCATGTACCCATTCCATCCTTATACCTCCTGTGAGCTGAATACAATGTATTCTGTGCACTGCTCTGCATTTATATTATTTCTTTAAAACAGACATCCCTTTTTATTTCTTAATGACCCACTTTTTGAGTTGTGTTTTTCATGTCCCCTTCAATTTCCTCAGTAGCTGCTGGACCTGTGGCACAGTGGGTGGTTGCACATGCTCAAGGGAACGTAGGTTTGGATCTGACCTGTGCCGCTTCCCGGACCTGTTCCCCCTTTTTCCTGTCTACTCCTCACTGTCCCATAGAGCAAAGACTAAAGGCAATAAATACAGTTTCTCAGTAGCTGTGAAGACAAAGCATGTTACTCGATGAAGATCAAGCTTTTACATCACAGTCAACATAGGCAACAAAGTGCTAACATCTGTGAGACTGTCTGCGCCAAGCTGAACATACTGCAGACATGCAATAAACCCCTTCATAATACACTTCCTAATGAGAGCCATATTGAGTTACTGCTTTTTCGAATGATTTTCCCCTTTCTCGCAGGCTTTTGCAGATGTGAAGGGAAATTCTTAATTTAGCACCATGCCTCTCCACGTCAGCAATGCTCGATCAGCGAGAACACAAGCCCCCTCGAACAAAAACAGTAGCCGTTGACAAGAAAAACACAGTCTTTTCGAGAGGCCCTCCTGTCTCACACTAGCCGTGTTCCTGAAAGGAAAATAAAGCCTGGTGATCCAGGGAGTTTAGAGAAAGAGCCTCCTCTACATCTAACCACACAAACCTCCGCTAGGTTATAAAAGAATGGATTCTTTGTTGAGTGCAAGGACATCTTACAAGGAGAATCAGTTGATAGCCAAGCTTAAAGGGCTACTTGAAGACTCAAGATCAACAAAGTTCTCAAAAAAAAAAACATTAAATCATCATTTTTTGCTTGATGCTTTCTAAAATCATGGGAAATTTAGATTAAATGGTTGTGGTAGTCATCCGAATTTCAAAATGCATTTCAAGAAAAATAAAGATAAAAACAGACTAGTGTTCTACAGATCTTTTTAAGAACTATCATTTTCTTGGATGAATTCTTTATGAAATTACTTTCACTGCCGTGTTCCAGCTAAACATTCCAACCATCTGGTGGTCCAGAACATTTCAGGTTTTCTTCAATAAATCAGTCTACTGTAAAAGCCAAAACTTGTCTGTTTCCAGTTGGTATGAAACTTTTCATAAAGTCATACTCAACAGGTACAACGCTGAGCAGATCTGCAACAGGCTCTGTATTTTTGGTGTGTAAGGCATAGTTTTAAATGAATAACCCAATTTGCAAAATGCTTTAGTAAGAAAGCATCTGGCAAAGGCATAAATGTAACATACAATGTGTAGTTCTGTCCCAAAACTTTCTGCACTGCCTCATTGTCGACAGCCCGTATAGTCAAAGTCATCGTTCTAAAGCTGCAGTTGCAACTACTGTTGGTCTCAAGTGATTTAAATTATTCCCTTTCTTTCTTTCTTTCTTTCTTGCCACATCGACCACTACAAAGTTGCTTGATTTGAAAGTGACTTTTGTTTAAGCTGTGCTTCCTACACCGATATAACATTGACTATGGACAATTAACCTTTTTTACTGACAGCTTGTCAGTCTGTTCTTGGACTTAAAATCTGACTAAAAGAAGGCACAGCATAAACAAGTTACCTACTTTATCTATGATGCCTTAAAATATTTTTTGAAAGATTCTGACACAGGCCATTTGTGCAATGCTAAGCTACAATAAAAACCTAAGTACATACCGCTGTGGAATACAAATTCACTGACAACCTTCAGCGGGCAGCCATCTCAGTAGATATAAATATTACTACTCTCAAGCACAGAGACAAGTTTCCATGAGCTCTGTGAGCTGCCCATCCCGAAAGAATGCAATGGATAAACCTCTGATAGCCTCATAATTCACTCCTTTCTGCCACACAGGCATGCTAGTTTTCTTGCCATGCTTCTAATCTTAAAAATGACAAATGACTCCCTTGCTGTAAGGAATTTCTTTGTTGGAGCTTCTGGTGTCTATAGTAAATTTAGGCACTACTAAAAAGTAGAAAATGAGCTGTTGCTCTAACATATGAAAGGATTGCCATTGTTACTGTTTGACAGGCTTTTGCACACTCAAATTTACTCTATAGAAGATAAATACGGTCTATAAAATACTCTTAAGAGAGTGTTAATTTTGTTATCTACATACTGGTGAGACTCTTCTTTGAAAATACAAGAAACGCAGCTCTCTGTTTGGGTTTAAATTGCATCATTAGTGGTTTCAGTAATTTATGTACAAACTCTCTGGAGATTTTAGCGTAACTAATGCTAATGTCTGATATCACTGAAGTGCTCAGCGTAAACATTTTGCAGTCATGAACCATAACATGGTGGAAAGCAATGTCCACCCACTACACATGGAGCAATCACATCAGACCTTGCTTTTCACCTTTTCACATTTCATATGTTTGTGAATTCAGACCACTTGTTGCCAACTGTCCAATTAGAATGCAGCAGAGGAAGAAGAGAAATGACCTAAACAACCTCAGGGTCCCTTTTTACAGACATGTACCAATCCAGCATCCTGCTGACTCGTCATTAGATACTCTCGGTCTCCTGGGAAAAACTGCACTGCTCTCAACTTGGGGTCATTTTCTGACCATGAGAGCAGGGTTGTGTACCTTACAGAGTTTTAAAGCAGGAGATGAAATCATGAGAAGCATAGTCCTACTCATTTTGCCTTGGAAATTCACCAATGTACATAGTACTACAAACAGAATTGCAATTAAAGTATCATCCTACTCCTAAAAAGTAAGTAACTTTTATCTCTACACAACTGAAAAAACAAACAAACAAACAAACAAAAAAAAACAAAGCGATTCATATTTGGTGATTGTATGACTGTTTAGCCATTTTTATTATATACATTTAAGGTAGCTGCAAGTTGAAAAAGAAAAAAAAAATACTCAGCCTATCATAATCCTTTTTTTTTACAACTATTTGCCCTTCAGTTGGTTCCTTCTCATTCTGTATAAAGAGGCTTTTGCACTGTGTAGTTCTAGGATCCAGCCAGCAGGGTCGTTCCTCTAGAGAACCAATTTCTCCCATCAGGACGTTTTCTGACATTTGGACAATCAGCGTACACTTACGTCACTTGTAGTTCCTATAGAACAATTTTAGACCCTACTCTGAAGTAGGAGTTAATTTAGTTCTCAAAAATGAAGTTCCTAGAACTAAAACCATTTTTAGTTCCTGCCGTGCAAACATGCCAAAAAGTGGGTACTTCCGCCAATAGTTCTAGGAACTATTAAAAAGGAAGTTGCTCAGTGAAAAGTAAAGGTTATATGAATACAAATCTACCCTTAAATATGGTCACTTGTAAACTGGTTGGTATGCTCCATAACAGGCCCCCACGTCTGTTCAGACATGGTACTATATCCCCTAACCACTGCAGTTAGTCTCTCCATAGGCAAAATTCTGAAGATCTCAACCTCAATTTTTTTTAGTTGGTTAAATGTTATTAAGATGTTATCTAGGAATAAAACACCGGTCACTATTATCCCCTTTCCATGCCATCTATGAAACAAAGAATTCTTTATGCAAGGGAGAATATCTGCAAATCAATGGTGACCTGACAAAAAGCCCCTTCTCCCAGCAAATTTCATTTTTTTTTTTTTTTTTTGGAAACTTGTGAATACACAAATTATGTTTAGCAGACTCCTGGAGTAAGACAGCCTTTGTTGAATAAAACCTGTCTAGTCCAGGTTTAGTACCTGAGGGAGGAATGATTCAAGTCTTCTTGGTAAAAGTTTGGACAGCAGCTTACATTTAACATTTAAAACTCAAAAAGTCCTGTAAGAGCCACAGATTTTTTTTTTTTCAATCAACAGTAGACAGTCTTTTTTAAATGAATCAGTATATACATCTCTTGGCGCTTTTCCACTGCGTGGTACGACTCGGCTCGGCATGGCTCAGTTTGTGTTTCCACTGCAGTGTAGTATCACTTTAGAGTGGGCGGGATTATTCACATGTCGTTATTGTTGTGCCGACTCTACTGCCGTGACTCCTAAAAAACTTTTTCATTTCACGTCGCCCCATCAAGCTCTCGCTGGATCCGCTCCACTGCTATCAACGAGAGGAACGTCTGTACTACCGCAGATGTAAAAAGTACCAGGTACCAGGAACTGTACCCAGTGGAAAGCCCCCCAAACATGAACCGTACCAAACCCTACCATGCTGTACCGTGCCGTGGAAAAGCGCCATGTGATAGAGATTCTAGAATAAATTTGTTTAGAATCACAGATAAACTGCCCTTGCCATTTTTAAATGTAAATGGCCTGGCTTATTGCTGTACTCATATCTGCCTTGCAAAGGGCAATGAGGTCTTCACCTTCCTAGTAAGAATTTGATTTAAGGCTGAGCAGGCTGCATCTAATTCTTTCTGCAAAACACGTGAGGGAGTGTTTATAAATTTATGATCTAAATCCTTAACAAGATGTTCTAACTCAAGTTTTCCAATAGAATCTTTTTGCATGCTGCAAAATAAAATATTATTGACCCCCCAACATAAGCCTTCACTGTTTCCCAAAGGAGAGATGGATTTATATCAGGCTGCTTATTGGTTTCCATAAAAACACCTATTCTTTTTTCAATAAACTCCAAGAATTTATGATTTATAATTTATGGTTACTAAGTAGTGAAAATTGTAATTGCCAATAATGTGATGCAGGGTTAAAATATTCTATTCTATTGGACATCCTTTGCAGATGCAAATAATATGTAAAGTCTCTAACTTTAGGGTTTATGATTCTCCATGCATAAGCAGGCCCACATTTTCTATCAAAGTTGCTATATTTTTAGATGGTCTGAGCTGGGGTCGAGTGCATAGTTAAAATCTTCAGTAATTATGTGATTAGCAGAAAATGCTGATATATTGACATTTAATTCAGAAAAAAAAGGTTCAAATGTATTTGGTGCACACACACTTCTGATAAGGACCCTTTCTCCAAAAAATAAATAAAATAAAACCTGGCCTAGAATGAGAAGGTAACATCCTCCTGCATCTGTCATCATATCCTCAAATCTGAAAGTTAACTTCTTATAAATGAAGATACTTTGAAAGTAGAACAGAAAACCTGACCCAAGTACACTAATCTGAGCTTCGAGGGGGTTTCCTGTAAAATAGTAAGGTAAGAGATTATTATTATTTTTTTTTTTTATTCTCTTTTACAAAGTCTTGATTTTGTTTTGGGGGTGTACTAGAACAGCCTCTCATATTAGGTTGTTCAAAAAACATTATTTTTCACATATTTTACATTATTACAACACCTCTCTCCCCAATCTGGCATGAACAGCTCGAATAGCTTCTGTATCAAATGAAGGCCTTCCTTCTGAAATACGAAATGTGCTGTGATTGGTTAGCTGGGCCAGTGTGTGTTGTGATTGGCACCACTCGGCGCCTGGTCGGGAAATGTCATGCCCTTTACCATAGCTTGCGAGCTTCAGTGTAAATATTGTGTCAATATCAAATAAATTTTTGCGCGATTAAAACCCGGATTATTGTAACCACTCTAAGTTCGTCTGCCTTGGGAAAGCTAGCGTGTCTCCGACATAGTGATAACACTCGTTGCCTTCTCTAGTGCAGCTCAACCAGGTCTCGTCAAATTTGTTGGTATTCACAAATCCCAGAAAATGTGCGATGTAGTCCAAACGAGTCATTCGTTGTAGTTTTTGAAAAGTGATTTCTGTTAAATAAAATATCTCCCTTTTAATTGGACTTTGAGCTTTGTAACTTTGCAGATAATTTTTATGCTCAAACAGCAACATTACAGACTAACTAAAGTTGAAAAAGTGAAAAAGCATAATAGGACCCCTTTAATCACAACAGCCATAATCGATTGTTTAATTGTGCAGGGGAATTTTTTTACCCTTAATCCTGAATTTGTGCAAAATGTTTGTCCATTTTGGTGTATTTTTTCCCCTGATATATATATATATATATATATATATATATATATATATATATATATATATATATATATGTATATATATAATGTTTTACATTTTTTAAGGAATAAGATCAAGACAAGACTGGATTCGGTCTTCAAAAAGCATTTATACAAAAGGTACTTGAAGGGGGTGGGGGGTTGTCTTATATTCAGAACAATACAGTAACTTTTTGTCTAGGTAAAAGTCAAAAAAATTGACAGATGCGGCAGTTGGCCTCTGTGCACCCTCCCAAATATACAATATTGCATTACATTTTTAGATGCTAAAGGAAGTGCAACTTACAAACCACATTCATGCACCTTATACACCCAGACTGAGAGTAAAACTGGTCCTTTACTTAGCTGTTGCTAGGCAAACCTTCATATTCACAACAGCAGCTGGCAGATGAAGATGGAGTACCAGAACATTTCTAACAGCTCTCTGTTTGCCTGTACCTCAGTGGAGGAGCTAGTATCCAGCACTGTTCTGGGATTGTGCTGTGCTCTGGGTGTACCTGGTAATATAGCGGTGCTGGTCATGCTCACCCATCATTTAAAGGAGGGCAGTTTTACCCCCAAACTGATGCTGAGTCTGGCTGTCTCGGATCTATTGAGTCTGATTTTTCTGCCTGTGTGGATCTATGCCCTCCTGAGGGGCTGGGTTTTCGGCCAAGGTCTGTGTAAGTTATTTTCTTATGTAGTGTACTGGAGCCTCTACAGTAGTGTGCTTTCTGTCACCTTGTTGAGTGTGCAAAGGTACCTGCAGGTGCTGTATCCACAGCGATGGGCAAAACTTGGACAGAAGGGCCAAAAGGGGCTGATTTTTGGGATATGGACATCCAGTGGAGCTCTGGGATCTTATGCTCTTTATTTCCGAAATGTGAAGCTGAAGAAGGACAGGCTTCTAGAGTGTCATCAGGATTATAGAAATAATCAAGAAAAACTAGCTGTCTTACTTGTAGAGACTCTAGTGCTGTTTGTTGTGCCTCTCTTCAGCCTGTTGTTCTTCTACCTTCGACTTCATCAACGGATAAGTCAGTCAGCTTCCTTCAACAGCCACAGGCTGACAAAACTGGCCGTCAGAATCATAGTGGCCTTCGTCGTATTCAGCACCCCCTGTATGATCAACAACTTTGTGTTAATGGCATTCTCATGGGAATCAGATGTCAGCAACAATGTAACTGGGGCTCTTTTCTTTATCAACAGTTGCGTGAACCCCTTTCTTTACGCCTTCTCGGCTCGAAAGCTGCGACGTAGAAGAAAACAGCATTCAGCCACAACATAAGAATGAAACTGAATAAACACGCTGACTAAAAGTGTGCACTTCCAGTGGTATTTTATGTTTCTGTTTGTTTAAGTGTGTTCTTATGTTTTTTTTTATATCTTACTGTATCTAAAGGGAAGTGCATACAAAGCGTTTCATCATACTCATTTTCAACATACTTGTTTCCTCAACTTGTGTCTCCTCAATTTGAATACTTTATTCCTTCATTTTAAAAGTACATTGAGCCCTACTTTTTATAGGCTTTTCTTACAGTGTAACTTGTGTACTAATATAGCTTATACTTTGAACTTGACATTATGTATAAATATAGGCTCTTATAACAAATTGTTCAAGACTTTCCTCATTTCTAAGTGTTGTGGCATTTGTGGCACAAAGTTTTGAAAAATTATTTTCTTGCAAGAAAAAGGTCAACATTTATATAGTCATTCAGGTTTGGCTGTAGATTACAACAAAAAGGAAAACACCCCAACAAATCACAATGCATTTTCAACATATGTGTCCATTTAAGGTTATTCAACAATGTGCCTTAGATGTGTTACTAAGTATTTAATGCAAATTATTTTCTATGAGGCTAGGACATCTAAGAAGCTAAAATAACATTTTCAGTTTCACACTTGTCTTGCACACCAATATCATACATGTAGGTTTCCTGTGTGACAACATGCACCACTACTGAGTAACCTCGGAGTCAGTGGCGGATACAGAAAATAGTGGTGGTGGTTAGCCTTAATTGTTCACATTGCGTGGGTTAATTTCAGAGGGGAGCGGGGGTGGTAATTATGCCTTGTTGAAAATAAAATTTCATACATTCTGATTTTCCATATTCTTTGCTAATGAAAAGCTAATGAAACGTGAGAACATATGGCATGGTGGCTCCTCCCATATTTCACACTCTTCTGCCATTTTGGAGTTTATACACAATATCCAGACATGATATAAGTCTTATCTACACTCTTAAAAAAAGGTTCTTAAATGGTTATTTGGCAGGGTGTATGGTTCCATGAAGAACCTTTAATATCCAAAGAACCTTTCCATTGCACAAAAGGTTCTTTGTAGCACAGAAAGGTTATTTAGACTATTTAATGGTTCTTCACACTCATCATGTTGTAAATAATTTTGTTTCTGGAAGCTTAATTGTCCTGTCTGGTCCAGAACTAATTTTCTATTAATTGCATTCAATTATAGTGTAATAAAAATATTAATTTTGACATATATAAATAGTGTTGTGGTGTTTATTAATTAAAAAAGACCAGTGGATCCTTTTATATCTATTACCTATTTAAATACTCAAAAAAATTATTAGGCTTGTTATTTAAGTTTAGTATAAAAAAATACTGTAATCATGTTTTAAAATGAAATAAAAAGGCGGAGTGGTACAAAATCTTAAAATATTAAAAATGCCACTTTGTCCGACTATCCATTTTGCACCTATGGATTGGTCGTAGAACTACAAAATGAGTTTCAAATTCGCGATTTAATAAAGATTTAATGTGATTTTAAGTTGTTTATGTAGTATTCTAATTCTTGAGGTTTATATATGCAAATGCTGTGTGACTTTTACATGTTTTAATGGTCGTGAGCGCTGAATATTGGAGTCTCATTCAAACGCTGGAGCGCCATCATGGAAACGGGGTGACAACACCAACTAATAAACTGTAAATCTCCATCTCTAGCTGCTGTTTTCACTGCTTTCAGGTGAGTTTATTCCCTAAAATCACACAAATATCACATACAACTGTTCCAGACACTTACATGTAACTGATACGTTTCTGTTGAATATTTACTTAATAGAAAACTTTGAAAAGAGTCCGTTAGCATCTCAACTGTTTTCAGGTGAGTTTTTCGGCATGACGTGCCATTTTACATTTTTCTGGTTAACCACTGTGTCACTGTGAGCCATAAAGAACCTATTCATCAGTGGTTCTTTAAAGAACCTTTAGAAAGGGTTCTTTGTAGTACCAGAAAAGGTCCTTTTCTTTAAGAATGTACCACTATTTACAGGAAATACGTGGCACAGATATAATAAAACCATACAAATAAACCACATACACAAACCATGTTCCACATACACATCGAAAAGACAAGTGCAAACGCACTTCTGATTGGAATGTTATCCGATCAGCATGTCCTGGTCCAGAGGTAGTCGAGGACGCATTGTGATCAGATCTCAGTGTAATGTAAATGCAATCCAACCATCGTGTCTGCATTTTCAGGTCGACATCACGCAAAACGCCGCCCCCCTCTGTCGCGAACTGTCAGAAAAAAAGACGGAGAACACCCGTGTGGAGACTAGTGAGCCTCCTACACTTATCTTTGATTTGCAAAATAACCAGCGACTGAAAATGCTTTTCAAAGGAAAACCCAGTACTTCAGGTTGACTTTGCACCGGGACATTCTTTGCAGACTTATTTAAATATTGCAGGGAAAGACAGATCCGATTGGTTATCCAGATAGAAAGGTCAGTTGATGTTGCCAAGTGTAAACGCGCCATGTTCTGATTGACTGATGATCTGATCTGCTTGATCAGATCACGGTGATCACATGTTAATGCCAAATTAAAATGCAGCCTAACATTCTTTGGTTAAAATCTCAATAGTAGTGTAAAAAACACCCCTTTTACCCTGTCAAAATCAGCTCTGTTTTCAGTGCTAGTCCATGTTGCTTTAAATGCTAATGAGCTCTGCTGACCCCGCCCCTTTCTTCCATGGGGTGATGAGCAGACTGTAAACTTCAGCCGTGGAACTGGCTAACTAGCACATATTAGTAAAGGCGTTTTGCAGAGATTCATAAAAAAAAAAAAACCCTTATACTCACTTCTTCTGTAGGTGGAGCTGGATCATGAATGATTCGCGTGAACTTAAACGCATTTAGGCAGATTGGGGATCTGCGCATTCCTTTAAAATGCTGAAGTAATGTTAATCCTCTGCATGTTCAGCAGCTCAGAATAACGTCTGCTATGTTCATTATTACATCCAGCAACAAAACACATCAATTGCTTAATCAAAGATGTTCTTGTCTTCCCCTGCACTGGAGTCGACACAATGGCAGACAGCTCTCAGCTCACTCAGGGCGGTCTAAGGTAAGACAGCATTGTCAATCAACTATCATGGGAGGGGCCTGTGCAGAACTACGTCATTCTGACAGGAATCTCAGAACAGCCTGATTTGAGAAAGGGGAGTTTAAAAACACTGGGTGGATTTTTATCATTATAGGGTGGATGTGTACACACATTTCCAACACACATTTATGTTCAAACAACAACAAAAGTGAATTTTGCATCCGATGACCCCTTTAAAATATTCTTAAACTCTTATTGTCAAGTCAAGCCTGAAGTGACCATTGCAACTTGAGTCACTAATTCAAGTGCCCATCTCTGCTTAAGATTGCAGAAACGCATCAGAACTTTCAGAACACTGAAATACATGTTCCTCTATGTGGCATGAGGGGAAATCTTCCAGTAATTCCAGACTCCATACTCATTACTCATATTTGTGAAAACCGTGAATAACACAGTGGTGCAATAGATAGACACTTTTTTTTATTTTGAAAAGCAAATTATATGTTTTATTTCCATAGATTAATGATGCTTATTGGGGGCAGTGGCCATATAAAAATCCACACTGCTCATTACAAGCAGGGTGATGAAGGAGGTTTCATTTTTAAGCCTTACCAAATCTTTTGAAGAACTACGAGGTAGAGCCGCAGACTGGAAGCAGCCATGGAAGTGAAGTCAGCCAAGAAGAATGCATGAGATCTGGAGGTCCACCACATGAAAAGGTCTCCCAGGGTTTAGTGGAGAACTTTTCCCTGAAGACAGCCTCCTACAGTTTTAAGATGCTGACACAAAACTTACCAACAAACTATAACATCTCTTATTTCACACAGATGAATGCACTACAGACAATCTTTTTGACACAAAAGAATAATAAAATAAATTGATAAAACAGTCACATAATCTCACACACTATGCAGATAAATTACAGGAAAGGGCATGATTACAGAACACACATTTTCCATCAAACATACAAATGTTTCCGTCAGACATTTTAAAGCAGCCATCAAAGGCATGGAAACCTCCATGTGGGAAAAAGCTTAGCAAACCCAGTCACTCTCAGCATGACTCCTTCAGCGCAGAGCCATGTTCTCTCAGCAGGTAGATCCATTCCATCCAGTCACCTTCCCCAAAAGACCACTCCAACTTTCCCCACTGTGAACCATAATCATGCCATGTTACCCCTCAGAGCCCTGCCTCTATGATGTAGGAGTTACACCCACGTGAAAGGGATAATTCACTAAAAAATAAAGGTTCCGTCATCATTCACTCACCCTCTTGTTGTTCCAAACCTGTGGTCCAAATAAGATTGGACCCCACAGATCACTTTCCAAACATCTTCATTTGTTTTGCACAATTTATATAGGTTTGGAAGAGCATGAAGGTGTGTAAATGATGACAGTTTTATTTTTAGGTGAACTATCCCTTTACAGCAGAGGCAGACAGTGAGGATTGGTCTACTCTAGATAAACTAGTCACAGACTTTTTGCACTCTTAGTAAAGATGTACAAGGCAGCAAAAAGATGTACAAGGCAGCAAAAAGATGTACAAGGCAGCAATATACAAACAAATTGACTTGCTTTTTGTAACCAATCAAATGTGGTTTTGGTTGACCAGAATACTCTGAAACAATTGGCTGTGTCTAACACCAGACTGCTAGTGGGACCTGACCATTAACTCTGCTACACTGGTTGCTTTGTTGTGAGTTAATTTTCTGTCTTATTACAATCAATGTAATTTTAGTATTATTTCAGCATATACAGCATAGTAGGGCTTCAGCTATTGATTATTTTAGTAATAGAGTATTCTACTGATTATTACATTGATTAATCGAGGATTCGGATAAAACATTATTATTTTTTATTAAAGAGCAATATTTAATACACAAGAGAAAATAAGATAGGTCTCTTAAAATAAACTAATTAGTTTCCTTTTTAAAAAAAAAAATTACAGTTTTATTGCTGAAATTGCATACATTGCATAAATTTTTTTTCTAAAAGTGTGCATCATATTTTGAGTTAAATTCTTATATTTAATCAGTGAATTAGAATAATAAGACATTTGGGCTGTTACCAAACAAATGATATCAGTATCAACAAAATTCATCTTTGCAACGCAGAGGAGAAACAGAAGCTGCATCTGAAGAGGCATTTAGATGTAGGCCTATTTATACACTATTTAATTCAGATCAGAGGGACATGAATGCATTTAACCTGCAGTTACAAAAGCATGAATAATATTTTGTTATTTTAAACAAAGCATTGAATACTGATATTAACTTATTTTAAAGGGGTCATATAATGCGATTTAAATTTTTCCTTTCTCTTTGGAGTGTTAAAAGTTCTTGGTGCATAAAGCAGATCTGTAAAGTTGCAAAGACTAAAGTCTCAAATCCAAAGAGATATTCCTTATCGAAGTTAAGAGTCAACCACGGCTACCTAAAACGGTTCATTGTAACAAGCCCCCCCCCCCCCCCAAACAAGTCTACGTCACGATGTGGGTAGTGTTCTGTGTGTAGTTACAGTAAATGGACTAAACAAAGCCTCATTGATTTTTTTGTATTCGAGTTCCTCGAAGGAATCATTTCAGCTCTACAGCATAGTTAATATTTTGAAATAGTTTTACCTCTATATGTTCATTTTTAGTCATTTAGTTATGTGCTTTTGTCATTTGTATTAATATTATTTTTTTGGTTTTAGTTCCAAAGGCAACATTTCTAATTTTCGTTTAAATTTAAATTTAACATTTTATTTCAGCTAAATTTCAATTAACCAAAATGTTTTTAATAGTTGTAGTTTAAGTTAACAACAATAACCCTGAACAGAACAAAGAAATAGTAACTTTGAGCAAGGGGTAATGATTCACATAAAATAACTTGCCCTAAAAATAACTTCTTTTTCTTTGGTGCAAGTTAAAAAATATAGATGTGAATCATTACCCTAAATTTTTTTCATTGGATGAATGAAACATTTTTTTTCAGTGAAAGTGCATATTCGTCATACAGCATATTAGCTATCTCCAATCAGACAAGCTTAACTTAATTTTTTTATCTTTTATAAAAGTCGCTGTATAAAAGACAGCCCAAAGAGTGGTTACTGCCTTTTATTTTTCTTAGCATTACGACAGCTCCTTTGAAAAGATTTGCTGGTTGACATTGGCATCAGGTGCAATACTTAAAGGAGCCTGTGGAACAGCAAGTGTAATCTGTTACTGCTAAGATAAATCAGCAGTTTTTGGGCTCCAGGAGGATGTCTGATTCTGTTTTCTCAAGTGGGTCAAAGTGTTCTTTGTACATCCCTAAATGGTAACCTGAGCCCCAGCACAGGGGATGTCTTTAGGGCTGCTGAGATGATGGGAAATCAGTATGTTACAGGGGAAACGGACTCAGAGGAAGTCTCTCTGCTTGGATGATGTTACAGGACTTAGTAATACAGCAGATGATTAAAGCTTCAGTTCATCTGTCTTGAACACAATAAATATTAAGAAATAAAAAAGAAACACTATAATTCACATTATTACATGCAACCACAATAAAAGCATTTAAAACATATCCTAATGGGGCTAATTTGGTTTTAAAAAAATGCTGCTGTTTGACATGTAACAATACACTGAGCCTATAATCAAGCAAAAAGTTCAACAATATAAAATTGAAACTTGTGCCTGACATATGCTAGAGCTGCAATAGTCAATCTTACAATCATTGACAAGTAGGCAAGGTATCTACATATTCAACTGAATTAATTTCAGATTTTTATTCAGTCCCATTTAGATTAATAATAGTTTAAAGATTATGCAGATTTTGCTTTGAAAATTCAAGAAATTTCCATGTTTGTGAATCGGACTAGACTGGTCACGCAGTTTATTTTTGCATCGAGAGAAGTCTTTCTCATCCAACAGTCCTTCACTGCATTGAATTCAATACAGACTGTGAACTCCATTTCACAACTCAGCTAAAATATGATTCTGAAGATGGTGAAGAGGAAGCCAAAATGAACAATATGGCACAAACTATGCAGTTAAGGGGGGTAGTTCAAAAGAACGCAGTGACATCTGCAGGACAGACACCGCTATACAAATGCATTATCACGCTGCCACTAAAAATAGCCACAGAGTAAAAGATCTCTTATAATTTTTCTAAATCAGCACCATTTAAATAAAGCAATTGCGATTAATCTGAATTTTTTATTTACCCAGCCATACTGATGAGCCTCAGGCATTGGACAGCTTTGTTTCTTTCAGACCCATCATTTTCTATCTGCTGACTACACACAGAGAGGAAGCTGTGATAGAGGGAATGCCCTCTTGCTAATCCTCAGATTAGGGTCTGTTAACTGTGATACAGAGCTCCAGATTTGCCCAGGGGAAAAGTCATGGACAAAAAGCCTATGTGAACATTGTCTAGTAAGAAGATCTCTGCCATTGCCCTTTTATGCCAGAACATGGCAGGGGGGAAATAATAAAGCATGTCTGTGCAAAATATACTGATCATTTAAATAGGAATACTCGCCTAAAAACTAAAATTCTGCCATCATTTACTCAAATTAATATAATTAAGAGTAGGGTTGCAAAATTCCAGGCATTTTCAAGACTGGAAACTTTCCATGGGAATTAACGAGAAATTTGCTAAAGTGCAGGAACTGGGGACTTAAATGTAGTTGACAAAAAAAAAAAAAAAACCTTGCAGCCTAATCGTGGTTAAAACAACTAGATTTAATGTTATTTCAGTTTAATTTCTACCCTACAAATTGCTTAATCACATGCACACAGCACACTGCTTACTGTAGGGCTATTGAGGCCACACCCCCTACATGCACTGTGCTTTCCTCCATAACATTAACGGATCATTTCTTAAATCCTGCACAAAATATCCATCCCGGTAAGTATTCATGTAAATATATATATATATATGTTTAAAACTTTCTTGTGCTGTGTGTAATATACTGTATATGTAACTAAATTAGGCTATAAAAACATACACTGACTGAACAAACATTTAGGTGAGATATTTATAAAACTAAAAATGACACTCCCCCACACACAATGGATTCCCCTCCATTTTCTCTGAAGCAACACTTGCTGCATTTGAGCCCAAAGACTACATCTACAAGATTTTGATATTCTAAATATAATTTATCTATGGTTTAACTAGTAAATACCAAAAAGTGTTTATACAGTAGCTAGCTAGTCAGTAAATCAAGATATGAAAAATCATATAGTTAGCACAATCAAATATTTTTTTGAGGTATGTGCTAGCTAGCTCAAGCTGTGCTGCTCTTTCTGCTAACCAGTTTTCTGTTATCATACAGAAGTACAGAACTGGTCAAAGGTATGGAAACATAACTATTTTTTATGTTTTTAGACATTGCATATCTTTTGCTCATCAAGCCTTCATGTTTCAAAAATACAGAACAAAACTGTAACAATTTAAAATAATGCTTTTCTGTTTTAATATACGTTCAAATACAATGCATGTCTGTGATGCAAAGCTGAATTTTGAACATCTTTACTCCAGTCTTCAGTGTCACATGATTCTTCAGAAATCATTCTAATAAATGTATAATTTTTTTTATGATTCTTTGATGAATAAAGGATAAAAAAAAAAAAACAACATTAAAAAAAGGAACAGCTTTTATTTAAAACAGAAATCTTTTTTAACAATGCATTACCATTCAAAAGTTGGGTCAGCATCTTTTACTCTCTCTCTTTTTTTTTAAATAAATTAATAATTTTTTTAATTAACAATGTTCATATGTTTTTATTAATCAATAAATCCTTTAAAAAAAACAATAAGAATATTTTTTTTTTTTACATTTGTATTAGTTTGCATGCATGCAAGTCTATGATCAAAGAAAGTGTTTGTATACAGTTTTATAAATTTCCCCAAATTTCCAATTCCAATATTTCCAAAATTCCCCAGAAGAAGTTCCCATGGAAAGAAATTTTCCGCCCCTTTGCAACCCTACTTAAGACTTTAACAAGGCTCCGTTCATGGATATACTGTATTTCCTACAGGAAAGCCCTTTTAGGCAATCTTCCATCTTGTACTTTCATTCAATTTGTTTCATAAACCAAAAGACTGAAGCCGCACAGTGACAGACTTGGGGGGGGGGGGTCTAATTTATAAAGCCTACACTTGATCCACTGTAAGCTATTAGGCTTCATGACCGGCAATCTTGAAATCTTTATTTTGTATAGTCCAACATGTCTGGAGATTAACACAAAGATCTACTATATTTTCCTTCTACTGAACTACAAAAGCATTTTTCTAGAGATTATATCACCTTGAAGAATTTTGGCTGAATACTTTTTAACCAAAAAAAAAAACACTTTCAGCTGGGCCTCCTCTAAACATCAAGTAACGCAGGATATGTGAGATTGGCTGAAAGTGCCATTGCTCAGACATCACCCTCTTCACCTCTTACTGTAGCTCTCAGTCCAACAGGGAAGCCCTGAACTCAAGAGCACTTCACTGGACTCTGTGAAAGCCATCAGTCTGAGAAGCCCTTTTATTACACCCCCGTAACAGCTCATAGGCTATTTCCTGGAACAGAGAGTGAGAAATGCATTTATGCAAGAAGAGAAAATGTTTGGACACATACTGTACCTTTGATTTGTTCATTATTATATATACAAAATAAATCACAGTTCACAAGAAAATAAATAACTGATAAGCTCAACTCATCTTCCTGAAATGACCCCACACAGTGCAAAATAATCAATGGTGCATGAGCACCCCCATGTGGTCAAGTGTGATACAACAGAACTTACAACAATACAAGACTGGAGAAAGAAGAGAACAGAAAAGACTTTATTTTAGATTTCACTGAGAATTAAATCATAACAGGATGAATCACACAGAGGTTCCTTCCTTGGCACATTGACTACAACAATTAGCGGAAGAAACCCACAGTGCCTTCACAGTAACATCTCTAGCTCTGTAAAACAGAATCGGGAAGATCAGTGGCACTGAGACACCATGAGAAAGGCATACAAAGTTACGTAGAAAGTCTGATTATTAAAGTAACCTCTATGAAATGCAACCTTGGAAATAAAAAGTATACAAATCTTAGTCAGCTGAAGAAGAAAAAAATCAGTCCTGGATTCCATAAATCATTATTTCTGCGAGTTTTAATCTCAACGGTATGCAAAAACGTAAAAAATAGCATATTTCTAGTGTTAGTGTATGCTTATCCAAAAATAAAACGCAAGTCAGAGTCAGTTAACGTATTATTTCTAACAGATAAAGGGGGCTCTTACCCACGTAAAGTCAAGCATTTCACCTATTCAGCGTATGAACATGAGCCCAGATTGAGTGAATGCAAACAGTAGATTTCACACTCAAGAACAGGAAGGACACTTGTATAATTGCACAAGCTAAAATGTGTGCACTACTACTAGTAAATCATGTGACGTCTACTCAAAGTAATAGGCAAATAAAAAGTGTTTTCCAAAAATCTCAAAGAATATTATTAATATGATTTACAATACAACATCCTGGCCACATGCAATGTTAGCTAAAGCTATGTATAGAGAACATTTGTATAGAAGCAGTTAGGCTACAGAGGCACGTCACATCTGTAGAACTATTCACACAAGTACTTTGAAATCTCATTGGGGCAAAAAGCAAGCGAGGAAATCTACGACGGTGAGATTTATTCATGTAGACAGGTTCTTGAGAGAGAGAGGAAAAACCGGAAGATCTTTCAGAATCTCATTCCCTCAGAGGATGCTGCCAAAGTGAAGGAGAACTTACCAAAGCCCAAAAAGAGCCCGAACACATTTTGAAACCATCCCAACAGGAAATAGTACATGTATTATCGATATAAATCTATGATATATATTTACGATTCATATTTGTTATATCCACAGCTACATCAGTCGTAAAACCGTGTACACTGTATAGTTTATCTATTTATACTTAAATTAACAATATACCACACTCACATTTATATACTGCATCTCAATCAACAGATAAAAAAAGATAAAGCAATACAAATAAAATGGTGGTCTACAAAGTAAACCGATAATTTACAATATGTTTTTTCTTCTTCTTCTCTATCAAAACATCTCATGCACAGAGAGATTTCGATATCTGTGGGAACTGGTTTGAAAATAGGCTGGGTCCAGGTGCTTTGTTAGCATGAAGGCATCTTTAAAAAGCATCTCAGACTCGGTTTCAAAAAATAACCAGACCAAAAAGCTCACATGGAAGACGTACTGTATACTAAAAGCCCTTATGTAGGAGTTATGCATTGTATATGTATAGTAATGCCTTCTCTGGTTGCAAATAAACCAAAAGAAATCCCACGGACTAGACTAAATGCATTGAACTGACTGTCTATTAAGGACTGAGGCTACTTCAAAAATGGCATAACAAACCACATTCCTCATTTTCTAGCACATTTACAGAATGCAAACCCCACAGCCTTTCTGGGAAAAAGACGATAGGAATCACTGACTACGAGTTCTCAAACACCTGCTTGGTTTATACTGATCGACACGGTCCAAACCAAGTCATATAGTTTTAATGGCATCCATAATGTTTGCCCAAAGCAGCACAATATCAACAGAACACCCAAAAACACAAGAAAACATCAAAATGCTAACAAGCATCAGCCTTTCCACGTCACAATAAAGCACACAAGATTATCTGTCCTACTTACACTACCTTTAGGCTAAAGGCTGCATCTTTTATTCGCGTATAACCACGTCGGCTGATGAGGCATTTGAGGTCCAAAGGAAAACTAGATGGTTTTGACACCAGCATGATTTAGTTGTTTTCTTCGACAGCGATTTTACAATGAAACTGCCTTCGCTTCTCAGGCTCAGGGTGTAAACCTGGTCTGCTGCTAACTTGAATGTATCTTCCACAGATCCAACATGCAAACTAATACATCAAAGAACACCGAAAATGGAAACGAAGGCCAAAAAACATATCACACCTTCACACACACACAAGCTCCTCAGCTCACAAGCAGGTTATCGAAACCCAAATTCTGCACTTTAAATTCAAGCAATGTCCACCACTACAGAGAGCCAATGAAAACGAGAAACATTCGAGGCACACAATGCTCAAAGGGAATGTCAGAAGACTGTCGATGCGTATGAAGCAAGTTAACTACGCAGTCGCAAAATGAACGCATCGACATCATTCGTTAGTGTGACTCCGTGTCAGTCTACGCACGAAACATTCACTTACGAGTAGCTCAAACACTAAGGAAAGCAAAAAAGTACCTAAATAGTGAGTGCGACACAAGCCAAGCGCTTGGAAATGAAATGACGTCTGTCTTGTGGAGAAAGTCTTCTCAATCTCTATAAAAGGCAAGGTGCCACATCTATGGCACAGGCAAGTAGTTACGTTACAATCACAGCTGACAGCTATCCCACTACGAGAGAGTGAGAGGTTCCCAAAGGGCAACTATATTACAGTAGAACTGCACAAACTCTGGGAACGATTTTGGTACATAATGCAGAGTGGTGTCGCGCCCAGTGCAGTATTGCACTGGGTACCATAGTCTCTTTGGGCTCACGCAAGCACGGCAAAGAGCTCAGACCGAGGGAACAGGCCTCAGAAAAAAAAGTACTGCACGGGAACCACTACAGGCTGGAGAGAGGAGCATGGCGGAGCAGCAGCATCTGACACCTTAAAGGCCTGTGAGGTCGACAATGGCCTTGATGAAGATGGTGTCATCTCGAATGTAGGAGTTCTTGGAGTCTAATTTGGAGAGAGGGCAGAAGAGAGGGCAGCCGCTGGCAATGTTCATGTCACTCACAGGCCTCTGGAAGGAGGAAGAGGAAATGTCTGGCCGGAAGGCATCGATGATGTGCTCCCTGTTGTTCTGATCCAGCAACATAAGGGTGACCTGAGGACCAAGGTGTTAAATATTTAAATGAGTTTAGACCAAGAAAGGTCTGAGTTTAGACAGGTATGAATGGATGCAAAGCTGAAGCCAGTCATTCAGTGGAAGGAACAAGAACCCCATAAAAATAATAAAGTGGGAACATAAAGGGATGGAAAATGGCCACTGTCACACATTATATGTGTGTTAATGACATACTTTAGGAGTGTCCACAACAAATATGTTACATGTTGTTTGCACATAGCTGACATAAAAATGTTTCTTAAAAATGGTATAAAACAAATTAAATGATTAAAAATGCAATGAGTGAAAAGCAAAAACATAACACTATCATTCAAAAGTTTGGGGTTAGGTCTTTTTTTTTATTTTAAGACATTAATACTTAATTTAATACACTGAGAAGTGACAGTAAAGACATAATGTTACAAATAAATTATATTTTATATAAAAGCTGTTATTTCAATTTCTATTTCTATTCAAGAATCATAAAAGTATAATGTATTTTTTAACACCAAATAACCATATATGAATTATTTCTAATGAATCATGTAACACTGAAAACTGAAGTAGATTCACCTTTGCCATCATAAGAAAAATTAAATTATATATATATATATATATATATATATATATATATATATATATATTAAACTTAGAGTTATTGTGAAATATTATAACAATTTGAAATATTAGTGATTTTACTGTATTTTTGATAAAATAAATGCAGCTTTGATGAGCATTAGTCTTAAAAAAAAAAAAAAAAAAAAAAAATTTACCAACCCAAAAAATTGGAACGATTATATATTTTTCTTACATCTTAAATACACGATATGAGTATTTTATTTCTTTATTTTTTATTTATTACTATCAGTAAGTTAGTGATGAGTCATACCCCAAATTGCATTTATGTATTTTTAAATAAAATTTTAGGACAAAAAAAGCAGCACTTCACTGACTTGAACCTGAAAAAGTCTGTCAGGATTTCAGGAATAAATAACGGTCAGACACACAATGTTAAAAGTTGATCACACTGACCTTCTGATTGAAAGGCCACTTAAGCAAGGCATCACTGTGTCCCCTCATCACCACGAAGAATAGAGACAAGTGAGTACCACGTCCCGTCCCATCCCCATTCAGATAGATGCGCAAACACATCTTATAGCCATATTTGCTTGTGTAAAATGCTGTAACAAACAACAGGGCACCTTGGGGTGAGACGCCATACTTCAAGACATATCATATCTAAGCTAAACAACAAACACAAGCAATCTCTCACACTATTCTTAATTATTAATATGAAACTGTAAAAGTAAAACATGCAAAATAAAAATACCAGGCGAGAACATTGCAGGTGCCCGTCCGGCTACAGCATCTTGTCTCTTCTTCGAGAAGTCAGAGATCTTCCACACAAATACACCATCATAAGTGGCAGCGGACATCTCCCTCATCTTTCCCTCCATCTCCACGATGGAGAGATCCCTAAGGCCTACTGTCCTCTCCAGCTGCCGTACCTGCAGAAAAATCTAGTATTGAATGAAACTATATCTCAGGCAAAAAAAAAACATATCGCTTTTACATCAGACACTTTACCTTGTTGTTGAGTATCTCAATCTTGTCCTGATCAAGCCGGTGCTGACGGTTATAGGCCTCCATGGTGGTAGCGGAGCGCTCCATCTCACGGTTGAGCACGCAGACGATGTTCTCAAAGGTGCTTACCTTCAGCTCCAGCTCCTGACAGCGACGGCTGAGCTCCGCCACTTTGGTTTTCTCACTGTGTAGCTGCAGCTCCAAGGCTGCCCCAACCGCTGTAGGGAGTGGGGTGAAAGACGTACCCAGCGTTGGAGCCAGCGGAGGTGGCAGCAGCGCACAAGCCCCCTGCACGGGAGCCCCTGCTCCACTCAGCTGGCCCATCTTCAGCTCCAGCTCCCGCAGAGACTGATGCAGCTCGTGGATCTTATGGCTGGCCAGTTCCAGACTCTGAGGCTGCAGACACTCTAAGTTCACCTTGATGCCCATGATGAAGTGCAAAAGGAGGTTTAAGTGCTCGTAGGAACAGGCTTGCTCATGGTCATGGATCTTCTCCTTTTCCACCTACAAGAAATCAGAGAGCCTGATGCTAAAAAACATTTGTGGAACCGAAATGAATATGAAATCTGATGGATGCAGAAAAGTCAGATTACCTACCATCATATCACAGCCTACAACGTGAAATCTGCAAGGTGTTCTGAATTTGGTGCACAGTTTAATGTGGTCCACATACTGCAGAGGAAAAGACAGATACCCAAATGAAAGTAACTATGAAAAAGTTCTAAATATAATTACAAAAGAAAAAGCAAAAAGCCTAAATGCTATTTACTTACTTTCTCTCTGGGAATTTTTTTCTTGGCACAACCTTCACAAATCATTGGGTATTTAGGGCATATCTCATCATGGGCCTAAAAAACATGTTCTTTAGTATCACAAATATCACAAAAATCCAAAACTAAGAAGATGAAAGCCATGTATTAATAAAGGATTGATTAATGATCCTCACATCACATTTAAGAAAAAAAAACAGTTCTGTGTTTTAATGTTAATAAGAGTCATACCTTAATGTTTTTAAAATGAAATGGCTCCTTGCAGTATTTACAATTAAGAGTCCTTTCTGGGCACTCTCTCTCATTGTGACGTTCAAGTTCGTTGGCTCTCAGAAGCTCTTTGCATGATGGGCAGGGAAGGATCCTGAAGTCACACTTTCCCTCGTGGTTTGCCTTTGAGAGATCAAGAACCATTCAGATGATGCATGTCATTTTAAAACCGTTTGTAAACTGCAAACAACACTGCCTAAAAAAATAAATAAAAGATTATAAGATGGTTTGCTGGTTGATCTCCCAGTCTGGTCAAGCTGGTTTGTTAGTGGGTTTAGGGCACTTTTCAGCTGGTCAAGCTGGGAGATCTGCTTGCCAACCAGTTATGTACGAGCCTGACAAAGCTGGTTTAAGCAGTTTTTTAAAAGCATGGAAGGGACACGAAGTACCTCATATTCTTTGATGGTGCCTGTCCAGCTGCATTCCTCATTGATGCAAACAGCTTCAAGAGCTTCAACTTCTCTTTTGGCAGCATTATCGGGAAAAGCCTAAAAAGAAATTGCACATAGTAAAAGTGAAATCTTCTTCCAACTTTCATTTGTCATTACTGACAGTGAAAAATTGGTTAAGACCTGTTCACACCAAGAACTATGACTACAAATATAATTATCGTTCATACCAATGGAAGATGACATTCTGTTTTTTTAAGCACATAGAAAAAAAAACGGTTTCAATAATACTGTTTCTCTGTGTTATGTGGATTGTTCTATTCTTATTGAATTATTATGTGTATTAATTAAATGTTTACTGTTATCATTATAGTTATTGTCTTTTTCAATGTATAAAACTGACTGCCAAAAAACTGGCTGCCTAAAATGCCTAATTTTGCCACCACCCTTCCGAAAAACTTCAGAGGAAGTCACAGCTTCTGCCACAACTACTGCACTTACTGTACAAACTGTACTTCAGTTATTGTAAGAATAGAATTGTATTACAGTAAAACTGTATATATTTCCACATTTTTTAAGGAACTTTGCATTAGCTACCACGGTTACAAAAACGTCCAAAATATACAAAACAAACAAACCAAAAAATTTTGTGGTTTTACCATTTTAGTAGATGCGGCATTTTAGTGGGAAACTACAGTGATTATAGTTTGTGAATTCTCATTTTATTTTTATTTGTTTATTTATTTTTGGAAGGGTTATCAGCACTAAAAAAATATTTCAAGGCGATTTTCCTACTATTTCAATTGTACTGTATAATAAAACGAATACTTACACAGCCCTGTTTCAAAATTGATGTTGGTTCTTCAAATATGTCCTCCTTTATACAGGCACTGCATTTCTGTGGTCCGGAGCTGCGATGGAAAAGTAAATGTTTCATACACACAACCACAAATAAAAAAAAAATAAAAAAATAAAAATATCGCGGATAAATACAAAGGCACACCACATAGTAGTAACAGTTGATTTTGACAACAGCTGCAACAGTCTGGCTATTGTAGTTTCCAGCTCGCCCAGCTAAACAAGCCGAACACAACCTGACAGCCTGCATTTATTTATGTTCCCCGATCTGAAGCAACGTTTACTGCTTGTATACCCATAAAATATACCATAAAAATGGCAAGGGAGGCCTGACAGGTCGTGTTCATCTTTTGTTGCGTCGTGTCAGGTGGGCCATCTGGATTGAATGCCGCTTACCTCACTGCTTTATTAAAACAATAAGAACAGAAACGATGTCCGCACTGCGCCTGAAACGGTCTCCTAAGGATTTTCAGACAGATATTGCACAGATGCTTGTCCTCCAGTTTGTTGGCGAGTATTTTCTTGGGGAAGCCAGGTTTGTTGCCTTCTAATGAAGATGGTGGTGAGGGTTCCTGTGCAGCCATTATTCCCGAGCGCGCATGTGACCAGGCTCCGGAGAAGAGACACGGATCTTTCTACACATTTCACTGAAAGGGGTTGTAAACAGACGATTTTTGCATTGTGTCACATAAAAGGATTAACTTAGTATGCATTAAATACATCCAAATACGCGCACGGTTTATGTTTATACAGGCATGACAGCTATGACAAAATAGCATCGTCAGAATAAAGTTTTATAGTAGCATTTACTGTTGTTGGGATCTCTGATTATTTTCATAACAATAAATATTGTTACGTTTTAAAATCACATATGTCCTACCATATTATGGTCCAACGAACATTATAAAAACCCCTGCAGTGCTGTGAAACATTGTATTAATTACATTCAGCGTTCTTGCCGTGTGCAGTCATACGTGTGGTCATAATTTATTATTATTATTAATAATATTATTTATAGTGTTCCTTAAAAACGTGAGTAACGGTAGGCGTCGTGTTCTCTCCAGCTGCTCATGGCGTGGATGGTAGCGTCCACTAGAGGGCGAATGATGACAAAATATGTGAAGCTAGAACTTTAACGTACTAAAAATTACAAAACAAAAGTCTTCTCTTTCTTTTATTGAACAATCCTAAAAAGAATACAATTATGTATGATAGGATGCATATTTAAGATGAATTAATAATTTAATTATTATTACTACTACTATTACTGTTGTTACTGTTGTTTTTTTAATAAAAAAAAATCTAAACTAGTTAATCTTTAACATGATTGCCTAAAATCTGTCAAAAGTAATCTTTAACCTATACGATGTATTCTTTCTGATTTAATAAAATAACTCAAAAGCTATAATACAAGGTTTTTCCTTCTGCTTTTCAATTTTTTGAAAAATAAAAATAAAATCCACAAAATAAACGTCAAGCGTAAACGCATCATATTTTGCAGTAGAGATACTTTCCACCATTACTGAATAATTGTAATAAGTATTTTTGCCGATCATCTTCGTCTTTTATTTTGAAAATATTAATAATAGTTTCTCCGTCACTATCTGTCAGTGTTGCTGGTTTCACGGAGACCGCCTCTTGTTGATACTGTTGTGTCACGAAACGAAAGCTGAACTGATAATTGCAGTAGTTGGCACAGATCTACCTCAGGCCAGTAGTAGTTTATTACTTGTTTCTGTGTAGATTTACAGACTCTAATGAATCGCATGACCAATACTGTAGTGAGCGTTATACTGTAGCTGACCAGCAATGGACACTCTTCGAAATGGCAGCCCAAGCATCTAGATTCAACTAATCAGACTTAAAAGCAGCTATTTAAAATGCCTTTGTGCCTATTGACAAAACACTGTTGACTGTGTCTGTATCATTGAATAATTCCTTTAATGCCTCCTCGTTCTTGGACTAAGAACAAGAACGAAAAGCACTAGCGAGTAACGTTAGTTTTACTTCTCTAGCGAAAACAGCAGCTTCAGGTGGTCGCTAACAAGCTTCGGCAATAATAAGGTAACGTTAAGTGTGTAATGTTAGTATGTCTATTCTAGCAAATACCTTTTTTATAGGAAAAACAGAAAAAAATAAGTCATATAGTAAGCCTGTTAGGAAGTCCGTGGTGTATTTTCCCCCTTTTACCATCTATATTTTATTAAGGACATTTTATCCAGAAACATGGAGTAGGGTATGTGTTTAATGAGTTTTCTCTTTTTCACACAGACTATGGCAGAGGAAAATACCCAGTTTTGCAGTAATTGGTAAGTAAAATAAATAAATAAATATAAATGAATAAAAAATGATGTCGTCATTCACTTACCCACATGCTTTTCCCAGTACAGAACAAAAGGGGAAGTCAGTCAGAATGACGGTTTCTGTCACCATTCACCTTCATTGAAACTGACTGTGATATGCTCTTTGTCTCTAGCAAGCATGACATTCCAGAAGCTAACTTTACAACACATGAGATCCACTGTCGGCGGAATATTGCTCTTTGTGAGGTGTGCCAGGAGCCTTTTCCTCATGCTGAGCTTGTGCAGCACAAAGAGATGGACCATGCAGAGGTACGATCTGGACGTGATGTATGAGTAATTGACTGTATATTTAATAATATCCCTAAGGACCTAAGTCAGAGTACTGTAGACATAAATAAAAAAAAAAATGTAAAGTCGACAAATAATTCTATGGGTTTTGAGAATCAGATTAAATTTTTTTTTTTTTTTTCAGTTTACTGTCCCTTATGTTGATCCAAACCAGTATGACTTTATTCTGAAGAACACACACACACTAAATATTCTGAAGAAATGTCAGTGAAGGTCAGTGGAGTCAAAACAGAAATGATAAAAAACAGGACATTTAGAGATCTTAACAGATGTTTTTGTTTAGAGTGAACTATAAACATCAAGTCACTATCAAATCAAAACTGTCCCTTGTAATCTTTAATCAAAAACATTAACTTAACCTCCCTATTGCAATGACATCTCTTCTCACAACCTGTCATTCATAGATCACAGCAATTAACAAACAATAGTGATCCAATTAATTCTAGACAAAAACAAATCCAACCCTATTTTTTTCCTAATTAGAGAAGAATTTTAACTCAGATATATGTAGCAATAGAAAAGAAAAGACACGGTTTTCCCTTCATGCTGACTTTAAGACAGTAGGATATATTGAACATCAGCAGTGTTTTAAATAGCATTCATTTAAACATAGCATCAGTGTTATGTATATTGCAGAATAAAACAGAAACAGAGTTGGTGTTGTTCTCCCCAGGCTGCTAAATTTTATAAAATCTAAACCTCTTTTTACAGGAACAGTGCAAATGTGGATTAAAGATAGAGAAGAGGTTCATGGAGGTCCACCAGGTACAATATAAACAGTTATGCATATTGCTGTATTCATTGATGAGTTCTGTATATCTGATGACTTTTTACCCCTCTCAGAGGTCAGAGTGCAGTCATCGACTGGTCCCGTGTCAGTTCTGTGATCTGGAGGTGGCCTCCTTTCAGACTAAAGAGCACGAGGATTACTGTGGGACCCGTACCGAGCCCTGCCCCGTCTGCAAGTGTAACGTTATGCTGAGAGAACAACACATCCATCCAGCATTGTGCGGAAGTCTGACTCCACCTCAGGAGAGGCACAGTAATAGGGCAGGGGCCCAGTCCCCAGGAGCATGGTTTGAGGCGCATTCAATCCATAACCTAATATACAATAATAACAGCACAGGGTCAGCAGACCGCAGGGGTCCGCCACGACCTTTGGAGGACAGACTGCACAACAGCATCAGAGGAACAGTGAGGGGAGGAACCAGGAGAAATGCAGAAACAAGGAACAATGATTTTGCTTATTGTATGTATCCATCTGGCTGTTTTGGTCCTCCTTATTCAGGAAAAAAAATATTCACAAAAAACTAGGGATGGATGATACAGCCTTGACAGAAATGTGCAAATATTAGACATTTTTTTAATTTATCCAGTCTATAGATAGGATATTCAATTGTGAATTTCCCCTGCAAATGAGGCACAGACACACATCTGAAGTGGCAACTGCACAGACTGTTAATGGTGCTTAAAGGTGGCATAAATACATTTACACAGCAATTAAAAGTACATCAATAAAATTATACTAGGGGCTGAGGTAGGTCAGAGCAACATTTAATCTGGTTTATATGCTGCATTTAACACTGTTAAATGTGATATTTAGCAAATCTCAAAATTAATTTTCATTTTTAGTACTCTAAACCTCCCAGTTTCGCAGACAAGTCTTAAGCCTAGTCCCAGACTAAAATGTAAGTCTGAGCTGTTTTAACCGAAAAAAAAAAGGGCACTGATTGATCTTAAAACATGTCAGTTCCTTTGTTTTGTCCCGAGATGCACACCAGTAATGTTTTTTCTAAGGCACGTTTATAAAAATTACTTAAATGTCCTAATTGAACTATGACCTAATCCTGGCTTAGTCTAAGACATTTCTGAGAAACCGGGCCTAAAATAAAACAATATTAAAGCCTAAAATAATGTTTCTATGTGTGATTTTATTTGTAGCATTTAAAATATTTTTTAATGATGGTTTTATTGTTTTGTTTATTTTTTTAAAGATTTTGACAAAATATGTTTGTCCACTTACTTTGGATAAAACTATCTCAGAACTGCATAAATGTGAAATGTAATCTAATAAAAATTGCGTAGAATTTAAATATTGGCCATAACATTGAATTAATCGGCTTATTGTATGAGTTAGAGTTGTGATATCAGTTCATCCCAACAATGGGTTTTAAACATGATGGGAGCTTTCATTGGGTGTTAACAGGATGCTGGAGGAAAAAAACTAACCTTCCACTCTGCTCATTTCCTCAGTGCTAGATCAGGAAACTGAGCTGGGTTACAACAACAACAGCCTGCTGTGGTCTCTGGGACAGATGCCAGACTATGAGTCCTCTAGTCTGGACTACATGCTGGCCCTCAGCCTGCAGAGTGAAGGAGACTTGGAGGACCCCCGCCAGGAGGGTGTGTGGACTGATGTGTGGGACCTTCGCCTGGGAAGGACACCAGCCCCAAGCAATCTCACGTCCCAGCTCTCCTCCAGCACTAACAACAACTGCACTGTGGCCTCCCCTAAAACCAACCCGACAGTGGGCCACAGCCCCTCCTTAAACATCATGCTGCCTTGTGAGTTCTGTGAAGAGCTCTTTCCAGAGGAAGACCTTATCTTACACCAGGTAAGTGATGAGGCCTCAATCATCCCATCACGTTACACTCCCTCTTGGCTTGATATTTAAGCTAGGCCTCTTGTGTCTTGATAGAGCTGGCAAATGTGAAGTTGCATCAGCCAAAGTGGTACTTAAAGCTTCTAGAGTCGTTTCTTTTGAGCGCCATTACATGTCTACGTTAACAGAGCACAACATAAGCCATGTTTTTCATGGCAGGCTATTGTAATGTCAGCACTGATGTTGAATCTCCCACTTCATTTCTTCTTGTTAGGTCTCTATTGTTTCACAATGTGGTGTTTAGTTTCCATGGGAACCTCCTCGAATTTCAGCCTTCTAGCTTCTCCCACAGGCCGAACCCTGATCAGATTCTTCTCCTCTTTCTGAGGCCATAGAGGAGGGGTCTGCTATCTGAGTCGCTTGTTTTGGATTTTTGCCTTTAGTAGCCAGCATGAAGTAAATATTCGTTTTTTGTCTTCTAGACTGGCTGCAGCCCGACCACTGCTATTGCTTCCTTCAGTAAACAAGCTCCTTCTTTTCAATATGAAGAAATCATCAGTCAAGGGGCTAGTCATGTCATTCCTCCCCGCACACCCAGTCCGCCCACCCTGCCCCTCTCTGTTTCGCCGCTTTCCTGCAGTTCCTCCTCCAGCCCCGTTGAGGGTGACGTGCTCATTCCTTGTGAGTTTTGTGGTGTTGCCTTGGAAGAGGACATACTCTTTCACCATCAGGTATAACACCCTGTGATTTTCTGCAGTACTTAGCAGGTCTTACAAATAAAGTTTTACATATAGGATTTTTTTTTTTTAAGAATCTGCTACTTTGTGTTTAATATTTTGCCAAAATCTTAATATTATTGACCACAAATGCAATTAAGTATTTCAACATTCTAATTGTGAATGTCACCCCGAAATTTCTTTTTTGAAAATGTTTATAAATAAAATACTACATCATCTCCACAAAAAAGGTACTCATTATAATTCATATTAAATCTGTCTCAAAACATTTTGAGAAAACATATTTACATGGTTTTGTAAAGAGAGAAGCTTCATAAATATGATGGATATCTACAAAAGAATACTATTTCATATCATGTAATATGATTTTTACTGTCATAGCTCATGTAGTATTAAAGGGATAGTTCATGCAAAAAATGACAATTTTGTCATTAATTACTCACCCTCATGTCGTCCTAAACCCGTAAGACCTTTGCTCATCTTCAGAACACAAATTAAGATATTTTTGATGAAATCCGAGAGCTTTCTGTCCCTACATAGACAGCAACGCAACTGAGACGTTCAAGTCCCAGAAAGGTAGTAAGGACATTGTTAAATTGGTCTCCATGTGACCTCTGTGGTTCAACCTTAATTTTATGAAGCTACGAGGATACTTTATGTGTGCAAAGACAAAGATAGAAAACAAAAATAACTACTTTATTCAACAATTTCTTCTCTTCAGTGTCACACTCTGATGCACGTTCACAAGAGTATCAAAATACCTGACAATTAACGACAGTTTTCATTTTTGGCTGAACTGTCCCTTTAAAAAAAAACTTCTATATTTAAGTCATTTATAAAAAATATTTATAAAAAAGTATAAAATGTATAAATTTGGCTTGTAATTATTCCTTTTGTTTACATCTAATTTTTTATCATTCATGATAAATGAATTTGTTTCTGTTAGTATGTGTAAGCACTTGTGAAAGTAGAGGAGAAACGGAGTGCACATTTTAGTTGATACTCTTCAATCTCATTATACTGTACAGGACAAGTGTGACTTCCGCCCCCAGACAGCTTTTTCAATAGGCGGATTGTCTCCACGGAAACCACACCACACCGCCAAAGAGGCCCACGAGAGGAGATCTCCTGAGAGGCAGAGAAGGGTGAGACATCAAGGTGAGCCACCAAAATAGATGAACACAATCTCATTGTGTAATCCACTTATTAATTTAACTTCTTATTTACAAAATATATGCGTTTAAAATCAGTATGTACCTCTGTATCTTTCTGTAGCTGACCCAGATGAGGAGATCCTGCGGGAGACAGCTCAGGGGTGGCAGAAAGGTAACTCAGGTTTGGACCAGAGGCTGCCCTCAGCCTACGGTTACACTAAGAACACGAATGCTGAGCAGCAGGTGAAGAGCAGGAACCAAATGCACAGAGCAGTAGAAGCGAACACATGCCTCAATGACAGCCTCAAGCCCCGTTCTACAACCACTTCGGGGTATGCTTAAATCTTTTTGGTAACACTTTCTGTTAAGCCCATATTTATAATACATAGTAAGAGTATTCTTAAGGCACTATAATGAATGTATAATGCATTACAAAAAAAACATATAATATGTTATATCATCTTAGGAATATTCATAAGGACAGTTTTAATGTTTTATAATATTTACTTATTTGTGGTTATAGCTTTTAAGAGTATGATGATTTATAACACACAGTGAACATGTTGCATCCACGTATGTTACAATGGATTATATTTCTCATAGTTATAATGTATAATAAGTTTCATATCTTGCCATCTTTCTTATGCTACTTAACTTAAAGCAATCAAAGACCACTTACAAGGTTAGTAATAATAATAATAATAATAATAATAATTTTCACAAACAGCCATAAGATCAAATGTCAGATCAGATGAATGTGTAATTTGACACATTTGCTTTAAACTATTTTTATTGTTATATCAGTTTATTTTGATAGTACCCTTTAGAGAGCTGTTGATAAGTAACTCTGCAACTACATGTCAACTAGCAGTCATTGGAGTATGAGTAGTATGTCTGCTGCTAACACTTTATTTTGATGGTTCTCCAGCAGACAAACTGACTATAAGTAACTTTGCAAGTATGTCAACATTCTACCAACCCTAACCTTAAAGGGATACTCCATCCCAAAATGAAAATTTTGTCATTAATCACTTACCCCCATGTCTTTCCAAACCCGTAAAAGCTTTGTCTTCGGAACACAATTTAAGATATTTTGGATGAAAACCGGGAGGCTTGTGACTGTCCCATAGACTGCCAAGTAAAATACACTGTCAAGATCCAGAAAAGTATGAAAAGCTTCATCAGAATAGGCCATCTACCATCAGGTTTTTTTTTGTTTGTTTGTTTTTTTTCATAAGTGATTAATGTCAAAATTTTCATTTTGGGGTGGAGTATCCCTTTAACCTAAGCCTACTAATACTCTAATGAGAGTTAGTTGACTTGTAATTGCAAAGTTGCTTATAGTCAATAGACTAAGTGGACCATCAAAATAAAATGTAACCTAACATATAAACTGCATTTTTTCAGTTGAAATTATTAACTAGCTCACATCCAAATTAATATTAGCCTCACTGGGAACACTCAAATAACATTCAACACCTAACCACTCACAAGATGTAGCAAGATACTGTGCACTGTGTTTAATATGTGCATCAAACAATGTCAAGAAGATATATAGCCCATTATAAATGTAAAAGTACAGTAGATTTAATATGGTGTTCATTGTGTGTTATAAATAATCATAATCTTAAAGTTATACCCACAAATGCATAAGAATTATAAAGTATTGTAATTGTTGTTATGATTATTTATGAGATGATATAACATATTATAAGGTCTTTTATAATGCATTCATTATAATGCCTTAAGAATACCCTTATAATGTATTATAAATATGGGCTTCATAGAAAGTGTTACCATATTTTTCATAAATAATTTCTATGTATACATAGGTATGATGATGATGAGAAAATTCTGGTTACATTAAAACTAAAATGTGTATATTTTTACGTGACAGACCTCCACACCGAGGAAGATTGGAAGGTCGGAGGAGTGATAAAAACACAGAGACTCCAAAGGTATTTACGTGAATTGTTACAGGATTATAAATAAGATTTGGAAGACCTGCATGCAGGATATATTAGATGATATTACATATTTTGATTTTACAAATACTTTTTGACCTGTTCTACATTGCATTTTTATCTCCAGGTGCCTAAAAAACATAATGTTGAAAAAGAGGAGGAATAGAAAAGGGGAAAGAGTCTAACCAATCTTTGAGTCAAAACAGTGACCTGTTATTACTGTCTATATGCTATTATGTTTGTGTCTGTAAATCATTTACATGTCTAGCTGAATTTATCAATTATTTGGCTTGTAAATGTATTTCTTTAATTGCACTAGTTTTTTGCTCCATTGTATTTTTTTCTATGGTGTTTGTATGTGATTTTAAATGTTTGTTTTGAGCTTTGTTAAATTTTCTTTGTTTCAAAGACATTGGAAATTTTTTTATATGTTACTGCAAACTCTACACGTTATAGTAGTAAATATAGAAACTCCCATAAAACTTTACTGTATTGTTTATACATTAGTTAATGCAGTGGTTAACATGAACAGCTGAACAATGCTGCATTTATTAATCCTGGTTAATATTATTATTAACATATTTTAACATTAAAAGGGTCATATGATGTGATTTAAATTTTTTCTTTCTCTTTGGCGTGTTACAAGCTCTTGGCGCATAAAGATCTGTAAAGTTGCAAAGACTAATGTCTCAAATCCAAAGAGATATTCTTTATAAAAGTTAAGAGTCAACCACGCCCTCCTAAAACGGCTCGTTCTAACACGCTGCCACGTCTACGTCATGATGTGGGAAGATTTGCATAAAGCCACCCAAATGTTCACGCAAAGAAAGAAGGCGTAACTTTTATTCTCATTGTTGCCGCTGCTGCCATGTTGTGGAGATGCTGTGTTTCATTGTGAAAGCAAACTACTTTGATAAGCCTTCCAAAAGAGGACACAACTAGAAATCAGTGGTTAAGTTGTATTTACAACACTGTTTCAGAACAGTTTAACCCAAATATTCAGATGTGTGCTGCACATGTGTTTCCTGAACCAGTAGCCTACAATGCGTCTGTGGCACAAGGCTGTTTCTATAAAGTGGGGCAGTTCTAACTTTGCAAGGACAGTCTGGCGCTTCTGACTCACAGCCTGTAAGTACGTTTTTTTTTATAATTAAAGAATTTGCCACTGATGATTCAAACGCGAGTTTTGAGCAGTGTAGAGTAGGCTTGTTGTTTGTTGTTTCTCTAATCACAAATGCAGACATGGTTTTATGTTTACATGACACACAACACAACATGTAAAAAGAGTATGTCATTATGATCAGTAATTATGTCCCCACTGAATGCAACAAATGCCTCGTTTGTAATGAGTTTTATTGGTTTTGTGTCATTGTGCTGGGAGACGGCATCACAGTATGATAAGGGGCATAACATTTGAGGCATTCGGCCAGTCACAAAGCACTGGATAGCTGGCCAATCAGAGCACACCTCAGTTTTCAGAACGATGAGCTTTGTAAAAATCAACGCATTTCAGAAAGGCGGGGCATAGAGGAGCAACAATAATGTACATTATGTGGAAACGCATAAACACATTGCATTACACCAAATACACAAAATAATGTTCTTTTTAGCAACATCATATGACCCCTTTAATATTATTAGTTCATAATGCATTGTGAACTAATAATGCACTAATGACCAATATTGCATTTATGAATTTTAATTAACAATGATTGATAAATGCTGTAAAGAAAATATACTGAATGCATTCACGAATGTTACAGAAGTATAGTGTGAAGTGCTGCAAATATTACAAATTCTTATTGTATTATTAGTGTGAAATAATTTTACAATCAAAACATCAAAATGAACGGGAAAAAAAATCAAACTGCATGGCAAAATTGGCTATGTTGTTATTCTGATTGTTTATCTTCCTTTGGTTATGTAACTATCACATCTTTTCAATAAAAATATTTTGCTGTGGCTGAACATAGGATGGCCATCACATGTTTTTTTTTTTTTTTTTTTTTTTTTGTCTACTAAGTGATAACTGGGCATTTCAATTATTAGAAGATCATCTTTATCATTTTCTGGAAATGCACTCTGTACTCTGCTTCTTGCACAAGAAAACCAGGTGTTATGAGAACAAAGGACTGTGTTAGAAAAATGGAAGATTATTGTCTTGTTTGTTACCAAATGTTCATTTATCTTAAAACTTTGCATCGTTGTTCACTATAAATGAAAAATATTTGCATTTGCTTCAGTAGTACTTCTATGATCTGTAGTACATATACTATCATGAGTTAGAGACCTTCTGGTCAATGTACTGTTTACTCTTTGCAGTTAATAATTGTAGCATTTTCTACTAAACAAATAAGTAAACAGAGTAAAGGTTGGTTTCTGATCAAACTTAAGGACAAACTGTTGGCTTTATAATCCAGTCCAGCTTGAGGAAAGAGACTGCAGCTGCCTGGACAGGTGGGAAATTTGTGTTCACAATTATATACAAAGGACTTGATAAATGCGTAAATTTTATCTGTCAGAAAACTGGAAAACAGTAATATAGATCATTTGTTTAGTGTAACACTGATCTGTTGAAGTTTATGGATTTTGCTGCATCTCTGTGTTAACGTAATGTTGTAAAGTTCTTTCTGTTAAATTTCCTCAGGGCCTAAATTCATCTGTTGGCTCATCTTGAAAAGGAATCATGGAAAGGAACATCATATATTTGTGGATTTGTGCTTTTGCAGTAGTTCATGGAAATCAAGAGACTTCACCACAACCTCCCATCAGTGATAAACTCCCATCATTGATAAAGATGAACAATGATTTTGCTTTTCACCTGTACAAGAGGCTTGTAGAAATGCCAGAGTATCAGTCCAAGAACATCTTCTTCTCTCCCTTCAGTGTGTCCATGGCCCTTTCTGAGCTGTGTTTAGGAGCCGGTGGTGAAACCAAAGAGCAGCTTCTCAGTGGCATCGGCCATAACAGCTCGGTCTTCAGCACTGAAGAAATGCACCAGATGTTCCACAGTCTCCTGGAAGAAATCGACCAGAGGACAGGGGTGGACATTGATGTCGGCAGTGCTTTATATGCAAGCGACAAATTAAAGGTCCTTCCTGAGTTCTTAAAGGAGATAAAGGAGTTTTACCACTCTGATGGCTTCACTGTGGATTTCAGCGTCAAAGAAACACTGGATAAAATTAACATGTATGTGAAGGAAAAAACACATGGGAAAATAGACCAAGCTGTTGATGATCTGGAATCTGACACTCTGATGTTTCTTCTCACTTACATATATTTTAAAGGTAAACTCACACACCTATACAATAGTCAATGACTTTTGTAATTCTGGCAATGCCATTGTCTCAGATCCCTTTAAAAATGTCACTCTTTCTTCCAAAGGAAAATGGGACATGCCATTTAACCCAAGCAAGACCAGTCAAAGTAGATTTCATGTGGATGCTGAGACCACCGTTCCAGTACAAATGATGCACCAGTACAAATCCCTCAAAGTTTATTATGATGACGAACTCAATTCTAAAGTCCTCTGTCTAGACTACAACGACTCTTTCTCCATGTTTCTGGCTGTACCAGATACTGACAGGCCAGCTAAGACGATCAAAGATCTGGAGATGGCCATCTCTAGACAGCACATTGAAAAGTGGAGGACAGCTGTCAGAAAAAGGTTGGTTGTCATAATTATTTATTGTATATCAAATAAGGTTATCCTGGCTGATTCAACTTGATGTTCAAATGTTTTTAAGTTCAATATCTCCATATGGACCAGTCAATGATTTCTTTTGTCCTTCAGAAAAACTGACATCTTTGTCCCCAAGCTCTCTCTGAAAACAACATATTCCCTGAAAGATATTTTGAAAGGAATGGGAATGGCTGATATGTTTTCAGATAGAGCCAACTTCACAGGAATTTCAGAGGAAAATATGCTTATTTCAAAGGTAAAATTTCTAGATCACTTTCTTAAATACTATCTTAAATGAACTGAAGATATTTAATGTACTATAAAAAAAAAAAAAGTCATTTTTAAAAGGACTCACTCTGATTCTATTTCAGGTTTTGCATAAGGCCAGTCTGGATATAGATGAGAAAGGAACCACCGCAGCAGCAGTGACAACGGTTGATTTCAGACCAATGTCCTACAGCCCATTGGATACTTTGAGTTTTGACCGTCCATTCATGATTTTTATCACTGACCAAAAAAATGACAACATCTTCTTCTTTGGAAAAGTTGTCAATCCGGCGGAAAAACAGTAATGTGGCATTCAAAATGTCATGACAACATTAGCCAGCAGGTGGCTGTGATTTAAACAACTGTTGTGCCATTATATTTCTATTAATATAGGACAGAGATACTCAATTCTTCTTCTGGAGGTCTTGGGTCTTTCTTGGAGACCTAGTATTTCTGTTTCCTCTGGTGAATGTATACTTATCTGCCAAGTAATAACTGTAACTTCTTAATTGAAAAAAAAATAAACAAGTTAAAATAAATAAATTAAGGGATACAATCTATGTATTACAATTACTTTCATACTCCACACAGTTCGTGTAAAAATTAATATCTGAGTCTGTTGATTGGATTACCCAGCTCTGGATAGAAATAGAGCTAATAATTAGTGAAATAAGTAAAATTGTACAAAAAGTCCTAAACTGTGATTCTAAAGGGCTCTCCTGAATAATCTCGGCTGGTCTCAATTTGTAATCATGCGTAAACAGGATGATTTGCTGTTTGAAGAAAGCTTTGAGCTAAACTACTGCCCACTGGTCTTGTTTTAATTCACTGCATGTTTTTTAATATATGCTAATCAAAAAGTAATAAAAAATAATATAGCTGCAAGCAGCAATTAAGTGGCAAAGCACTGCAAAGGCAAAATGAGGAGCTAAGCATGGCATGGAGCATCAGACCAACTGCAACAATCAGTAATTAAAGCAAGTTTAGGATGATTTTAAGCAAAATGGCTGAAAAATCATAAACACAACTTCTCGTAATATGATTTAAGGACTTATCACTTTTGACCAATAGGTGTGCTGTTATCAAATCGATGTGGTGTGTTCTGTATGAAGTAACAATGGCACACACAAAGTTTGGTGTCAGTATGTCAAAGCTTTGCAAGATATACAGCCTCAGACATAATCTGGCATTATGTGTCAACTTTGTAGCGGCACTATACAAAAAAATGTGTTGTCTATCAACAAGAAATCCATAACTTTTTGTCAGCACTGTCTGATGATGATATGATTCGATTTTGGTGAAAATCGGACCAACGGTCGAGGAGGAGACATGGAAAAAATGGGTATCATTCAACTTGGCATGCTACACCTAATCTAAAGAGACCAGTTTTGTGATTTTTGGGCAAATTATTCAGAAGTTATAAGCAAAAATATGCATTTTTCATAACTCGTTACCACTAGGTGGCACAGCACCAAAACACTGCAGGTAGTGTCATGCTTGTTATAACACACACCAAGTTTGGTCTCAATAAGCCAAACCGTTGCGGAGATTCAGCCTCAGATCCATTTTTGCATGCTTTTCGTTGAATTCTTTCTACTTGAATTCCATAACTTTTTGCCAGCATGGTCTGAAGATGATCTGAGTCAATTATGGTGAAATCAGACAAACCGTCTAGGATGAGTTTGAAAAAGTAGGTTTTTCGAAACAATTAAAAACAGCGAAAAAACGAAACATTGCGATTTTTGAATTTTGGTGTTCATTCGACTCAGCATGAGCCAAGGATTCAGAAAAAAAAGAATATTCCTTCTTTGCGTCATGGTGCAAAGGTTATTAGCATAAACATGAGTGAAAAATGGTATCTGTGAGGCTTTGAAGTCATTTAGTTTGTATCATAATACTGAGACAGCTCTTATTAGAGTTACAAATGACCTGTTCTTATCATCTGATTGTGGTTGTGTCTCTCTATTAGTGCTATTATCTTAGCAGTGCGTTCGACACTATTGACCACAACATTCTTCTGAATAGACTAGAAAACTTTGTTGGCATTAATGAAAGTGCAATAACATGGTTCAAATTGTACTTATATGACTGCCATCAATTCGTAGCAGTGAATAAAGAGGTATCATTATAGGTAAAAATAGATAGCCAGAATGCACTGTAAGTCGCTTTGGATAAAAGCGTCTGCTAAATGCATAAATTTAATTTAATTTATCATATCGATCACAAGTGCAGTATGAAGTACCTCAAGGCTCAGTACTAGGGCCGTTACTCCTCACGCTTTACATGTTACCCTTGTGAGATATCATCAGGAAACATGGTGTTAGCTTTCACTGTTATGCCGATGATACTCAGCTCTATATTTCTTTGTGGCCCGGCGAAACATACCAATTTGAAAAACTAGCGGTATACATAGTCGATATAAAAAACTGGATGACGAGTAATTTCTTACTGCTAAATTCTGAAAAAATAGAGTTGTAAATTACAGGTCCTAAAAACTCTGCATGTAATAACCTAGAACACTGTCTGAGACTTGATGGCTGCTCTGTCAATTCTTTGTCATCAGTTAGGAATCTAGGTGTGCTATTTGATAGCAATCTTTCCTTAAAAAAGCCACGTTTCTAGCATTTGTAAAACTGCATTTTTTCATCTCAAAAATATATCTAAATTACGACCTACAGTATGCTCTCAATGTCAAATGCAGAAATGTTAATCCATGTGTTTATGACCTCAAGGTTAGATTATTGTAATGCTTTATTGGGTGGTTGTTCTGCATGCTTAATAAACAAACTCCAGCTGGTCCAAAATACAGCAGCTAAAGTTCTGACTAGAACCAGGAAGTATTAGCCCGGTCCTGTCAACACTGCACTGGCTACCTATTAAACATCATATAGATTTTAAAATCTTGCTTATTACTTATAAAGCCCTGAATGGTTTAGCACCTCAGTATTTGAATGAGCTCTTGTTACATTTCAGTCCTCCATGTCCACTGCATTCTCAAAACTGTGGCAATTTGATAATACCTAGAATATCAAAATCAACTGCGGGCGGCAGATCCTTTTCCTATTTAGTGCCCAAACTCTGGAATAACCTACCTAAAATTGTTCGGGAGGCAGACAAACTCTGTCAGTTTAAATCTAGATTAAAGACCCATCTCTTTAACCTGGTTTATACATAACACACTAACACATTTCTAATATTCAAATTCGTTAAAGGATTTTTAGGCTGCATTAATTAGGTCAACCGGAACAGGGAACACTTCTCATAACACCCGATGTACTTGCTACATTGAAGAGTGACATCTACTCTAATATGAGTCTGTTTCTCTCTTATTCCGGGGTCACTGTAGCCACCAGATCCAGTACGTATCCAGACCAGATGGTGGATCAGCACCTAGAGAGGACCTCTACAGCCCCGAAAGTCAGCAGAGGCCAGGACAAATAGATGAGCCCCAGATACCCTGTAAAGACCTTGTCTTAGACGGCCACCGGGACAAGACCACAGGAACCATTTGAGTCTTTGCAAAGTGTGTCTTTCCTGCATCCTGGAATTGAACTGCTGGTTTCGTCTGGCCAGAGGAGAACTGGCCCCCCGACTGAGCCTGGTTTCTCCCAAGGTTTTTTCTCCATTCTGTCACCGATAGAGTTTTGAACCTTGCCGCTGTCGCCTCTGGCTTGCTTAGTTGGGGACACTTCATTTCAAGCGATATCGTTGACTTGATTGCACAGCTACTATTTAAACTGAACTGAGCTGGATGATGACATCACTGAATTCAGTAATGAACTGCCTTTAACTGAAAAATGAGTGTTTATGATCATCATTTTGCATTATTGACACTATTTTCCTAATTAATGCTGTACAGTTGCTTTGACAATCTGTATTGTTAAAAGGACTATATAAATAAAGGTGACTTGACTTGAAAATTTGGACAAGTGATGGCGCTAGCGAGTTTGAGATAGAGACTCCAAATTTGCTTTGGTTAATATTGAGACTGTCCTCTATCAGTGTGCCAAATTTCACAACTTTTCCGCAAGCGGTTCTATGGGCTGGCACAGACTCTTGGCAATTCTGAGCAGTACGCAGATGGCGTACGCTCTTCTGTGTCAGCCGCGCTGCGCCGATGCGATGTTTGCTTTCAAACCAAAGCATAAATACATGTAAAAAAACATATCCTTGTGGCGCGGCTGATACAGAAGAGTGTAAGCCGCTTGTGTACTAGTCAGATTTGTCAAAATGGCGCTACGCTGATTTGGAGAGACACAGAGGAGAGGAATTGTTGAATAAAGTCATTATTCTTGTTTTCTTCGTGTACAAAAAGTACTCTTGTCGCTTCATAACGTTACGGTTGAACCACTGATGGCAGTTGGACTATTCTGACAATGCTTTTCATACTTTTCTGGACCTTGACACTGTTGTTTATTTGGCAGTCTATGGGTTTTTGTCACAAGCCTCCCTGTTTTTATCCAAAATATCTTAAATTGTTTTGTTTTTATGTGTAAGCTTTTTACGGGTTTGGAACGACATGGGGGTAAGTGATTAATGACAAAATTATTATTTTGTGGTGGAGTAACCCTTTAAAAGGTGAAATTCCATAAACACCTTATTGATGATGTATATTTTGTACAGGCAAGCATATGAACCCAGAATATAAACACAATGTGCAAAGTTTCATGTTAAATGGTGTCCCATAGAAAACCATTATAAGGAAAACACTGAACCATTAAGCAGATTGCATTCATATTCCGACCTCATCTGATTGCCTATGTAAAATATGCATCATTAAAATAGTGATTACTGAATTCGATCTTTTAATATTACTGTTTGAAATCTATTAAAGCACTTTTAGTGTTTTAACAACGTTTGTCTCAATGTTTAATGATTTAAATATTACCGCGTGTGCATATTATGGATTAAAAATGTCCAAAACTTGCATTTTGTTCACATACCTTTGTTTTATTCTTTTGAGAGATGATCTAAATATTTGCAGCTGTGAAATTGATAGGCTTGTGCTGCAGTCCTATGGATGTTTTGCCCTCCAGGTCTTCAAACCGGTCACATGACTGAAAGCTATCATAGGTTCCTATGCACCTTCGGTGCTTGGCCCCTAATAAATATTTTGCATGAACCTCTGTGTTCTGGTTATATTTATTCAATACAGCACTTGTTGGGAATATAGTTGGTCATCAATTTAAAAAAAATAAATACTGTTCCAAGCCTGTCATCTTATTGTAATGTGACATACAGGTCACATTTTCTCAAAAAAGGGATTTTGCTGACACTGAAGGTCAGTGGCTTCCCTTCTCTTTACCCAGCCTACACAGTAATCTGTATGTATTTCAACAGTAAGTGGATCAATATCTCTTATTTATCACTCATTTATTGACATGCACCCAGGTTTTACTCCTCTTTCATAATAATAATAATACAGGTTATGCATGTCAACTATAGGGGGTAAGTAGAACTGTTTTATGAAGATTAAATTAAAATAATAATAATCATAAAAACATTAAATAGCAGAATACTCAAAATACACGTTTGCTGGTAAAATACAACTTTTGGAATTAAAATTATACTATATAATGAAAAAGGGATGAGTTTAAAAATGATGTCAAATATATTTAGTTCATATCAGCTGTCATCAGTGTGGGTAAACACTGCAAACGTTTATTCACTGCACTTATTTGAGTCCATTCTTAGTAGTTAATAATTAGTTTTCTCTGCTGAGTAAAATAAAAAGTAAACAGAGTAAAGGTTGTTTCATGATCAAACTTGAGGACATGGGCATTATAATTCAGTCCAGTTTGGGGAAAGAGATACACGGCAGTCTGGAAAGGTTCACAAGATAAATCATACAATTATTAACAAATTATACATTTTTTAACCTCTTTAGGATATTGTTTGATAAAAATGTAAAGTTGATCTGTTAGAACAACAAAGAGTGAAAATGGGGGTGAATGAATTAGGAACAATTTTTTCTTTGTCAGCATGTTAAACTGTCTTCAGCATTTGATGCATTTCTGTCAATAAAATGTAAAAATTTTCTGTTAAATTTCTTCAGGTCCCTCAAACAAGACCATGGAAAGGAACATCATATATTTGTGGATTTGTGCTTTTGCAGTAGTTCATGGAAATCAAGAGACTTCACCACAACCTCCCATCAGTGATAAACTCCCATCATTGATAAAGATGAACAATGATTTTGCTTTTCACCTGTACAAGAGGCTTGTAGAAATGCCAGAGTATCAGTCCAAGAACATCTTCTTCTCTCCATTCAGTGTGTCCATGGCCCTTTCTGAGCTGTCTTTAGGAGCCGGTGGTGAAACCAAAGAGCAGCTTCTCACTGGCATCGGCCATAACAGCTCGGTCTTCAGCACTGAAGAAATGCACCAGATGTTCCACAGTCTCCTGGAAGAAATCGACCAGAGGACAGGGGTGGACATTAATGTCGGCAGTGCTCTATATGCAAGCAACAAATTAAAGCTCCTTCCTGAGTTCTTAAAGGAGATAAAGGAGTTTTACCACTCTGACGGCTTCACTGTGGATTTCAGCGTCAAAGAAACACTGGATAAAATTAACACGTATGTGAAGGAAAAAACACATGGGAAAATAGACCAAGCTGTTGATGATCTGGAATCTGACACTCTGATGTTTCTTCTCACTTACATATATTTTAAAGGTAAACTCACACACCTATACAATAGTCAATGACTTTTGTAATTCTGGCAATGCCATTGTCTCAGATCCCTTTAAAAATGTCACTCTTTCTTCCAAAGGAAAATGGGACATGCCATTTAACTCAAGAAAGACTCGTCAAAGTAGATTTCATGTGGATGCTGAGACCACCGTTCCAGTACAAATGATGCACCAGTACAAATCCCTCAAAGTTTATTATGATGTCGAACTCACTTCTAAAGTCCTCTGTCTAGACTACAACGACTCTTTCTCCATGTTTCTGGCTGTACCAGATACTGACAGGCCAGCTAAGACGATCAAAGATCTGGAGATGGCCATCTCTAGACAGCACATTGAAAAGTGGAGGACAGCTGTCAGAAAAAGGTTGGTTGTCATAATTATTTAATGTATATCAAAACTAAGGTTATCCTGGCTGATTCAAAAAGCTTTTTGATGTTCAAATGTTTTTAAGTTCAATATCTCCATATAGACCAGTCAATGATTTCTTTTGTCCTTCAGAGAAACTGACATCTATGTCCCCAAGCTCTCTCTGAAAACATCATATTCCCTGAAAGAAATTTTGAAAGGAATGGGAATGGCTGATATGTTTACAGATAGAGCCAACTTCACAGGAATTTCAGAGGAAAATATACTAGTTTCAAAGGTAAAATAGTATTTTAAATTAACTGAAGATTTTTAATGTACTATTAAAAAAAAAAAAAAAAAACTTTTTTTTTTAAAGAGGACTCACTGTGGGACTGTGGACTTACTTTCAGGTTTTGCATAAGGCCAGTCTGGATATAGATGAGAAAGGAACCACCGCAGCAGCAGTGACAAGGGTTGATCTCAGACCTAAGATCTACAGCCCATTGGAGACTTTGAGTTTTGACCGTCCATTCATGATTTTTATCACTGACCAAAAAAACGACAACATCCTCTTCTTTGGAAAAGTTGTCAATCCTGCGGAAAAACAGTAATGTGACATTCTAGATGTCATGACAAAATTAGCCAGCAGGTGGCCGTGATTTAAACAACTGTTGTGCCATTATATTTCTATTATTACTGGACAGAGATACTGGATTCTTCTTCTAGAGGTCTTCAACCCTGGTCTTGGAGACCTAGTATTTCTGTTACCTCTGGTGAATGCATACTTATCTGCCAAGTGGCAACTTAACTTCTTAATTGGAAAATAAATCAAGTTTAAAAAAATAAATAAATAAATTAGGGAATACAACCTAAGTCTTACAATTACTTTCATACTCCACACAGTTGGTGTAGAATAGTACAAAAATTCCTAAACTGTGCTGGTCTCAGCTGGTCTCAATTTGTAATCATACGTATAACAGGATGATTTGCTGTTTGAAGAAAGCTTTGAGCTAAATTTCTGCCCACTGGTCTTTTTTAAATCAATGCATTTTTTTTTTATATGTTAATTAAAAAGTAATACAAATTAATATTTTGCATAAACCTCTGTGGTCTGGCTATATTTATTCAATAAGACACTTGTTGGAAATTTAGTTGGTCATCAATTAAAAAAAAATTGTTCTAAACATTGTAAGCCTGTTATCTAACCGTAATGTGACATACAGGTCACATTTTCTCAATAAAAGGATTTTGCTGACACTGAAGGTCAACGGCTTTCCTTCTCTTTACCCAGCCTACACAGTAATCTGTGTGTATTTCAACAGTAAGTGGATCAATATCTCTTATTTATCACTCAGGTTTTACTCCTCTTTCATAATAATAATAATAATACAGGTTATGCATGTCAACTATAGGGGGTAAGTAGAACTGTGTTATGAAGACTAAATGAAAATAATAATAATAATAATAATAAAAAAAATTAAATAGCAGAATACTCAAAATATATATTTGCTGGTAAAATACAACATTTTGTAATTAAAAGATATACTAAAGTATACTATATAATGAAAAGGGGATGAGTTTGAAAATGATGTCAAATATATTTAGTACATATCAACTGTCATCAGTGTGGTTAAACACTGCAAACGTTTATTCACTGCACTGATTTGAGTCCAGTCTTAGTAGTTAATAGTTAGTTTTCTCTGCTGAGTAAAATAAAAAGTAAACAGAGTAAATCTGTTAATCTGTCAATTAATCTGGGGGTGAATGAATTAGGAACCATTTTTCTTGAGCATTTGATGCATTTCTGTCAATGAGAAGTTGCAAATTGTTTCTGTTAAATTTCATCAGGTCACTCAAACAAGACCATGGAAAGGAACATCATATATTTGTGGATTTGTGCTTTTGTGCAGTAGTTCACGGAAATCAAGAGACTTCACCACAAGCTCCCATCAGTGATAAACTCCCATCTATAAAGATCACAGGAATTTCAGAGGAAAGGATGCTCATTTCAAAGGTAAAATGTCTAGATCACTTTCTAATTATTATCATTTAAAATTAACTTTTTATAGTATATAAAAAGTATTTTTAAAAGGACTCACTCTGATTCACCTTTAAGGTTTTGCATAAGGCCAGTCTGGATATAGATGAGAAAGGAACCACCGCAGCAGCAGTGACAACGGTTGATTTCAGACCAATGTCCTACAGCCCATTGGATACTTTGAGTTTTGATCATCCATTCATGATCTTTATCACTGACCCCAAAAAAAAAAAAAAAAAAAAAAAAAAAAATTACAACATCCTCTTCATTTAAAAATTTGTCAATCCAGTGGAAAACCAGTGACATTCAAGATGCCATGACAACATTAGCCAGAAGGTGGCTGGGATTTAAACAACTGTAGTGCCATTATTTTGCTGACTCTACAGTTTGCATGTTTGATGTAGTACATAAATACTCAGTCCTTCTTCTAGAGGTTCACCTTCCTGCTGAGATTATTTCTAATGCATATCAAACACCTGAACCATTTTATCAAGGTCTTTTGACATAGTTGATTGAGTCCTGACAGGCAGGCATTGCTAACAGTAGATCTCTAGTGAATGTATACTTATCTGAAAAGTGGCAATTTGTTATATGTAATGCCTATTTGGAAAGAGGTGTTGTAAAAAAAAAAACACATGGGAAAATAGATAAAGTTGTTGAAGACCTGGATGCTAATACCAGGATGATCCTTCTACTTACGTATATTTTAAAGGTAAACCAACCGTACACATTATAATTAATGTGATTCTGTACTTTAAGTTTCAAATGTCAGTAACTCCACTCTTAGATTTCTCCAGGAAATTGGACTATGACATTTGACCCAAAATTTACTAATGAGGCTGAATTCGACGTGGATGCTGAAACCACAGTTCCAGTTCAAATGGAACAAATCAATCAAAAAGATTACATCCACATCTTTCATGATACACTAATTTCCACTAAAGTCCTTTCTCTGAAATACAACAACTCCTACTTCTTATTTCTTACTCTCCTAGACAGTTCAATCACTGAGCTATAGAGTATTAATCAACGAGAGATAGAAAGGTGGAGGAATGTGGTCTGGAACAGGTTAAAACTTTTACATCCTTAAATATCTGTTTAAGTCTGTTTAAGTTTTTAGTTATATCCAGTCAGAACTTTTTGTTTTTGTCTTTCAGACCAGTTGACATCTATGTCCCAAACCTCTCTCTAAAAACATCATATTCCCTGAACGATATTTTGAAGGGAATGCAAATGGCTGACATCTTCACAGATAAGGCCAACTTCACAGGAATATCAGAAGAAAAGATGTTCATGTCTTAGGTAAAGAAATCAACATTGCTAATTAAAATAAATAGTAAAATTTTAAAGGGATAGTTCACCCAAAAAAGGAAAATTATGTCATTAATTACTCACCCTCATGTTGTTCCAAACCCGTAAGAGATTTGTTCATCTTCGGAACACAAATTAAGATATTTTTGATGAAATCCAAGAGCTTTCTGTCCCTGCATAGACAGCAACGCAACTGAGACGTTTAAAGCCCAGAAAGGTAGTAAGGACATTATTAAAACAGTCCATGTGTCATCAGTGGTTCAACTGTAATTTTATGAAGCTACAAGAATACTTTTTGTGTGCAAAGAAAACAAAAATAATGACCTGATTCAACAATTTCTTCTCTTCAGTGTCAGTATTCGTTGCGGCATTCACAAGATTACCACAACGCATGCAACAGTTTTCGTAAACATGTATGAAGATTTCAACAGAGAGGATGACTTGCATTTGTTTGCCCAGCCTTACTTACATGAACCAGAATATACAGACGATGAGCTAAGAGAGATGAATGTTCAACGTCAGAACGCCGGCTCCTGAGTCAGCAGCACCACACGCATACACTGTGGTACTCTCGTGAACGCATGACGAAGACTGACATTCTCCTAGGACACGTCCTGGCCAGGATTTCTATATTGCCTAAAATATCCACGTTTTGGCTTTGTTTGAGCTGCGCAGACCAATTGTTGTATGACAAAAATACCGTGAGAGCTCTAGAGAGCAGACAGCTTCTTGTGCTTTTGAATCGCTCTCACGGTACTTTGATGGCATACACCGATCATTATGCTCAGTGCTGCTAAAGTCGAACATTAATATGTACACGTATTTGCATCGCTTTGACCGTTCTCTGTAGATCCCACCTTCTCACGATTGGTCAATTACGTACAATGTCTGCATGTTATTGGTCAAACGATCATTACATATGAAAACTGGAAACCAAAGCCAAAACCTGGTCCAATAAAGTCTCCTTTATCAGTGTGTACAGGCTGAACTTCATTATACTTAAATACCCTTTGTAAAAGTCACATAAAAAGACTCAAGTGTCTCATGTTGTTTGTCTGTAAATGTCTTCACACAAAACACCTGGTAGGTTTAATATCAATGAACACAGGACACTATTATTTGAGCTGATATAAATATTTATTTCCTCTTTTATATATTCCATCTTTACATGCATGTCAGGCAATCTCAGTAGCTGAAAAAGGTTTATCGGGCTCAACTAAAGACCATCGTGACTTATTTTGAAAAGTGTAGGTCATATCAGAGGAAACATCCCCACAATGACTGTCTAACAGAACAGAACAATTAGAGTTTAAATTTGAAGGGCTTCCCTTTGCCCCAATGCAACATCGAAAGACTGAAGACACTGCCACGGCTTTTGACTAAAAGTTTCAAAGGTATAAGATCCAGAGGAACTTGAACGGATCCCCTGCAGGAATTACAGAAAATGCTGCACAGAAACCGGCTACTGTTGGCAGATTTCCTGAGAAACAGCAGCGAGTGACACGGGTTCCAGAATCAAACTATATCATGTTACCATTAGTGATCTAGCATAGCGTTTAACGCACATAGATCAGAGAATCCTGGCCTGTACACAATAGCAGCTATATACATGTTACGCTGCAAATCAGGGTTTGATACAAAAACTCCAATTTCATGTGTTTTTGCTCTATAAATGAACCAGAAATGCAGACTGACTTTCTTCATTACACAGCTTCAAATCATGCATAGTAGGACCATTCTGATTATACAGCGGCTACATAATATCATTTAGGGTTATTTTTGTGAGCACAATTATAAAAAAATATTAAAATCACCATTGGTATTTTAAAAAATACAGTCACAGACGAATTTGGTAGAAGAAACCATAAAATATGCTAATCGTATAATTTACGTTGCTCCTCAAGGGGAGTCAACTTCCACGTCCATTCTAAAGATGACTAGCGTTCGCAGGCAAGATATGTTCAAACAGTTAATGCTATAAATAAGTTTCCTTTCCATTGCACAGTACTCACAATATACTACAGAAGACGTCATAACAGAACTCAGCAATGACCTGATATTAAATGAGTCTTGAGCTGGTATCAAAAGCTTTTCGAGGATGCCCAGTCTCTTACGTACAGTATGTTTATAATGGACATTACTATCAAACAGGTCCAGAAGACGTAAGGAAAGAGACAGGAATATACAGGATGGGTGCAACTCTTAGTCAGAAATCCATGCAATGTTTTTACACATCTGCCGTTAAACTGAAAGATACTACAGCGCAGGGTCCTGGTCCGAAGGGGCTGGTCTTTAGAAATGATGCTTGTGTATGTGTGAATCCACATGTTAACAAGGTGAATTAGTTCTGTCAGTGTTGCAGTGCATTTAGTTTTCTGTTCATGGATGGAAGCTGCAACACCAGTGTCAACTTGTATTTAACAGCACAAAAGAAAAATGCTCTCAAATGTCCACATGAACCATGATGACCTTTGTGACCTTGCCTGAATGGATCAGATGAGGAAAGCACACCATTGTGATTTCATGCGTGAAGTGATGCATCCTCTGAGTACTCGTGTTTAGTTGTAACTTCTCTGCAGGTGAAGATAAAAGGTGGAGTCATCAAACAGTGGGTTCTTCACTTCCATTTCCCCGGTCTGGAAAGAGAAAGATACTTTCAAACACAGTGGCGCTACAGGAGACTTCAAACTGTAGCACAGTGGGTGACATATAATACCATCGATTACACCTGCAGGAGTCGTGATTTATGACAGCAATAAGTGAGATCTCTCTCATACGTGATCACTCAGAATTATGTATTGGAACATATTGCTCTTACTGGGGCAAGTCCTGGGCACTCATACACAGTGAAGTCTCCGTCTTCATTTTCCTCATCCGAAGTGGCTCCTGACTCAGGAATCTTGGAATCATTTCGTTGCCTGCATTATAACAAAACACAGAAGGCATTCCGCTGAGTTTTAAATAAAGATGTAAATAAAGTCAATGCATGAGTCAGTTTTGGTCAGAAAATAGGCTGATGTACTTAACCTGATAACACATTATTCACATTACATTATTTAATTTTAACCTACATATTTTAAAATATGCACAAAGAACAAATAAAATAAGACTTAAGCTTTTTTAAATTGTTTTATTATTATTGGTGTGGATACATTTTGTTTCTCTATTACCTGTTAAGTTATATAAGTTGCTCATGAATAATTTCTAATATTCCAGTGTTCCATTATTCATAATAGGGCCGTGGGATAATGTTAAATGACCGTGGGATAAGAAATATTGTTATCTGTTTTTAAATTTAAATGGACTAGATGACATAAACAATACCTTTCCAGAGTTTGGGATCTTTTTTTGTTGAAAGTCTCTTGCTAAGGCAGCAATTATGGGCTCAAAAATATTTTAAAAATTAATATTGTAAAATGTTATTACTATTGAAAATAACAATTTCTATTTGATTATTAAAATAAATAAATTTATTCCTGTGATGGTAGCACTGAATTTTCAGCAACCATTACTCTAGTCTTCAGTGTCACATGATCCATCAGAACCAAACCAAATCTTAAACAAATTGGAAGAAACATTTCTTGTCAACATTTTTAAATGGAAATTTAATTGGAAAAAATAGAGTAGAAATACAATATAAATTGAAATATAATAGAAATAGAAAGTCCAAAAGAAACAGCATTTGATTTATTTATTCTTTACTGTCATGTTTGACCAATTTCACACATTTTCTGAAAAAATAAAAATAAAATCTTTCAAAAAATAAAATCTTACTGACCCAAACTGTTGAACAGAAGCATATCTAATATACTCGAATTATTCCAAATCCAGGCATGCAGGATAAGGGTTGCTGGGAAATGTGTTGTATCTATGAAAGGCCGTTTATTCATTCTGTTTGCCAATCACTTACTTGAGTGACATCATTTGCTGCTTCTGAAGCTGAAAGTGGTACATCTGGGCACTCTGTGCAAGTGTTTTATCACCAGTCTAACAACAGAGTAACAGAAGACTGTGCATCACGAAACACACAGGAATGATGCTTTGCTTTTTTATGTGTATGTATGTTCTACTCACCATGCCACTATCATAAGAACTGGAACCTATTAACCCAAAAGCAGGATAACCAACCTTCTGTGCCAGACGACTGCCTCTCTGCATCCTGGGAAGAAAGCATCATCTTCAGTATCAATCAAGTCTACTTATTCATGCAGGTATTTGAACCAACAATGTTTGTTAAGATTATATAACATCTCACCTGACCCAACACACTCCGGTCAAGACCATGGCAACTGAGCCCACCATGAGAAACACACCCAAAAATACTAAAAAACAAGATAAAAAGATTGTCATGAAAAGTTTGAAGAAGCAAGAAGGAAAAGCACTGCAGTGACACAGTCCCCAAACTCATATACAATTATAAACATCAGCAAACAATATACAGTATAACGCACTGATGAAAGAGTGGTCCTCAGAAGGGTACGGGATGATAAAAGGGGCGCTATGCACAGCAGAGATAAAGGGAGTGTGTGAGGCTGGGCTGGTGGTAGAGGCGGCGGTGGTCAGGGCACTTGTCAGAGGCTGTTCTGATGTAGCAGCAGTAGGAGATGCCTCTGCTCCATGCTTACTGCTTGGCCAGGATCGATCCTCAGGGGCTTTGGAAGCAGCTGGAGAGGGGGCTGAAGAACACAAGAGATTGAAAAAAGAGTGTCACTATGAATGGAAAACCCTGAATTTACAATGTTTTTTTTATTTTATTTTGTGTTTTTATTTAATTAAAGTTTTTAACGATGTGGACTGGGTGGCAAATTATGGTAGCATACTTCACCACAAAAAAAAAGAAGAAAAAAAAAACCCTAATGCCTCATGTTGTTCTAAACTGTATGCTGTTATATGAAATATGCACTTTTTCTATACAACTTTATAATTTCATTGTGTCGGAAGCTATCAACTGTTCCTGCCAGAGAGTTTGATTGACAGGCAATCTGACCAATTATAAAGTTGAATCTGCCAATTTTCTCTGACAAAGAAACCAGACAGGAGAGTAGATTAACTTTGGTGAACTTGAACTTGAAAAACAGCGTCCATTGACATCTTTCAGTGACTGACTCAAGACCTTCTGATGTTTATTCATGTTTATTTTTCACGACACATCAAAGAGCCACAAAAAGATATTTACTGTTTGAAATAAAAAAAAAAGACAACATTTGAAAGCTAAGACTTTGTTTCATATTTAAAGTAACGTGCTCTGTCTCGTCTGTTGGTGTGTTGTCAGTTTTCGCGATATATTTTTGAATGTGTGAAAACAAGAGTTGTCGGACGAAGGGTCAATTGTTTTTTGTAGGAACACAGCTTAACTGAAGTCATTTTCTACTCAGAATCTTCCCCTGCTAGCTTACAAACCACATTCTTGCTCACGTTAAATTCAAATAGTGTCAGCCCTGTCATCAAACACTTGTCAGTTTGAACATAAATATTAAAATTTGCTTCTCACTGAAATCTATCGTGTGGCTTCAGAAACCCTGAGTGGACTGCAGTGCACATTTAGTATGTACTTGACATGTTCACTTTCATTATATGGAAAACTGGAGCAAAAAGACTTTCTCCTTTTATGTTTTGCAAAAGAAAGAAAGTTATACAGGTTTGGAATGACATAAGGGTGAGCAGGATTCCCATGCGACCTTACCTGAGTGTTTCATCTCTGATTCTCTGTGATGGCTGATGATGGAGGAGAGAATGTCTATCTCTTCATCCAGCTCTGGGAGATGGCTGACCTTGACTGCTAGTGCAAGAAAGTGGGACAGAGAAATAACATGAGAGTTACAAGAAAAAGAGGAAGGAGGAAGAGAGAGAATAAGTGAAAATCTGCAGTACTTACATTACTGTTCAAAAGTCTGGGGTCAGCAACCCCAGTTTTCTGGGGACCACAAAACCAGGCATAAGGGTCAATTTTTTGAAATTGAGATTTATACATCACCTGAAAGCTGAATAAATAATCTTTCAACTGATGTATGGTTTGTTAGGATAGGACAATATTTGGCCGAGATATATCTGTATTTGAATACCTGGAATCTGACGGTGCAAAAAAATCTAAATTTGAAAAAAGAAAAAAAAAAAACCTTCCAAATGAAGTTCTTAGCAATGCATATTACTAATCAAAAATTAAGTTTTGATATAATTACGGTAGGAAATTTACAAAATATCTTCATGGAACATGATCTTTACTTAATATCCTAATGATTTTTTGAATGAAAGAAAAAATTATCATTTTGATCCATAAAATGTATTGTTGGCTATTACTACAAATATACCCCAGCGACTTAAGACTGGTTTTGTGGTCCAGGGTCATATATTTGAAAGAAGTCCTTTATGCTCACCAAGGCTGATTTATTTAATCAAAAACACACTAAAAACTGTACTACTGTGAAATATTATTACAATTTAAAAGATGTGTTTTCTGTTGGCACCGATAGCCTATTGGGCATTGTGCCGACATAACACTGTTTTGCTACAGGCGTCCTGAGTTCAAATCTCTCTCTCCCCCACTTCACTTCCTGTCTGCTCTACACTGTCCTGTTGTAATAATGGCAGAAAAATATGTTTTCTTTTTATAATAAATTTTAAAATGTAATTTATATGATGACAAAGCTGAATTTCCTGTCTTCAGTGTCACATGATGTGTGTATGTGTGTGTGAGAGAGAGAGACAGAGATGCTTCAGCCATTCAACCATGAAAGTTCTATTTTTACCACCGTGAGCTAAATTTATTTGAAAGTGTCAGATTATTTACAGTATTTTCCACTCCAAATAATGTGGGAAACAGCCTTTGTTTGCTGTGGACTACACAGTTAAGGGATACAGTTTTGTCTACTGACCTTGTAATTTCATTAATAACCAGACTGGATAATGGGAATTGCAATTTGCATGTTTTATATTTGTAAACTTGCATAATTAAACACATAAATTAACACAAAACTAAACACATAAATAAAAAAATGCACATTAACAAATGTATATATAATATATTATAAATAATAAAATTAGGTAATTTTTTTTTTTTTTACAGAAAACACTCTGAACTGAACTCAGTGTTCTATGTAGTGTCTCATTTACTAACCGTGTACAGACATGTTTTTGTGTAAAACCTGTTTGGTGATGATTTCACACAGGAATCATGATTCATCAATAATTGCATAATTTATGAGAGTCCTAATGGGTCTCATTTTACTAAAAAGTGTTCTTGTGTGAAAAGGTTTTTCACGTCAAAATTTCTGTCACACTTTTTTGTAATGCCGATGAATCCAGACTATTCTACTGTAAGTGAAGGAGCAATAACCCACTGTTAAGAATTTACATAATGCATGCCTAGGGATGCAGCGATTAACCAGTTTCAAGATTAACCGCGCTTTAAAACGGCACGGTTAATTAATCGTAAAGGCTCCGCTACACTGAGTGTTTCTGTTGCATGGAACGAAACAGTTGCAACTTGCGCAAAACGAAAACAAAGTTACAGTAGCGGTGCACCAGCTTAAAATGCTGTGCTTATCAGAGACACGGAGGCTACTACACACACTAGATTAACTACAGTATGACAGAGGAACCAAACAGTGATTCTTTATTTTCACCAGAGAAATGACTGAAGTCGATAAAGTGGGATTATTTTGGGTACACAAAAAATGACATTTAAATATTGCCGTAAAAACTGCTGCTAAAGAGCGAATACACGGCTTTAAACTATTTTAATGCACAACGTGAAGGCAAGACTGCCGCGAATCTTTGGAGCATTCTGCCCGCTTCAGATCAGACAGAGTTGAAATAGTGCCGTAAGATCACATTTGTTTGAATTAATTAATTTCAACATTTAGCTACTTTAATTACTCGATCGGGAGAGAGAGAGCTACAGAGAGAGAAATATGTGTGTATGTGTGTGTGAACCTGGGTTTTTTTTTTTCCCACCATGTTTCCAGTTCTCTGCCTCAGGTCCAAAAGAAATGGAAAGAATGTACAAACTGAAAACACTAAATACTTTTGTGATCTACTTTCATTAGTTATTTTCAAAAGGGAAATAGTGACATACATGTTTACAAAGCAGAGGTCACCTTTTTAATTCCAATTGGAGAGATGGACTTTTGTTTGTCTTTATTATTATTATTTTGTCCTATATTATTGGTTACTGTGTTATTTCTGTTTCAAAAGGCAGCAATAAATAACACTTTAATATCTAAAGAGTTTCCATGTGACTTTAAACATTAATAATTTAGTGAAATTAATAAATGCACAATAATCGTCATAATCGTAAAACCGTGATTATTTCTCAGACAATAATTGTACCAACAAAATCTATAATCGTTGCATCCCTATGCATGCCCTAGCCATCTCCAAATAAGGGCTTTCCATACAACCTCTTTCTTGCACTCTTTATATCAGTCTAACAAAAAGGTTGTGTGAAAAATGTGTGAGGCCTCTAACGTCTCCTAAATGAACTGTAGAAAAGAAAGTGAGTTAAAATAGTAAGAAGAAAAGGCTGCTGTTCATACTCCTGCCTGTTGAATGGTATCGATTAGATGTGGACAACAGCACTGTTTAATTCCGATCAAATTATCGATCAATAATCTTTAGTTTGTAGTCATGATGAACTTTTTTTTTTTGGCTGAAAACAAAAATGAAATGCTTGTGGATATTTACATCTAACTGCTGCTTGCTGGTATGGTTAAAGCTAAGGCAGCATTTGTCAATCCCTACCACTGCAGTGTAGAAAGAGACTGCCTGAATTATTTCATTAGCCCCCCTCCTTCCTTTTGCATCTGCAGTAATGTGTGGGTGGAAGAGGGGGAGAGGGAAGCCAGACTGAAATGTTGCGAGGAGTGACAGGTCTTCCACTGCAGTCCAATGCATATGATGGGGAACCCTGAAAATGCTTCCTTACATTTTGAAATACTATGAATAAGATTAGCATGTGAAATTATCTGACAAAATCACTGTACACAGTTTTCATTGCTGCTACAAAAACATTTGCCAAAACAAACGTGTAAAATGTGTGTACGACCAAAGACAGTATACCAAGATGGTTTAATAATATTACTATGAATGGGAAAAAGTGCAACACGCAACATGGTGGAAAAAGTCCACTTTCTAATTAAAAAGAGCTAATCACCAATTAGTAAAGCCATCATGTCAATGCATTAGAATCTCCAGTTCTCACAGAAAGTCAGCTTCCTGAGATGCATGCATGCGCATGACCAACCTGAATTAAACGCTTCTTAAAAGCTATTTTATCATTAGAAACAACATTTATGGCCCTATGAAATCTGTTTTATTTTTTTCCAATTTCATTTTTTTTTCTATTTTTAATTTTCCAGACTCTGTTTTAATGGTTAAATTACATTTTTATTAATAAAAAAGCATGTCTAATTAATGAAATTGAAATCAGGAACTTAAACAATTTAACAGCAATTTATTGGAAGTATAACAAAAATTGGCAGTATAAAATGTTTTATTTATTTTTTTCTAATTCATTTTTATTTTTTTCTTTATTTTACCAAATACTGTTTTCTATTATTTTTCTGGTTTCCATTTTAATGGTTTCACTAAATTTTAATAATCAAAAGCATCTATAATTAATTGATTTTATAAATACAAATATCATTTTCTTTATTTTTATTTGGAAATACTATGATGTGTATATAATTTTTTTTTATAATAATCATTAATAGTAGTTATACTATCATTACTTTAAGTAATATATTTGTCACAGTTGCTGTCAAGAACTTTAGGTTTCTGACTGTATATGATATGGCTACAGTTTTTTTCAAAGGAAACAGTAAAATGCTCATTAAGTGACTCCCAGAGCAGTTCTAGAAATTATGTTTATTATGTGTTTATGTACACATGTATATTGAGGCTGCAGAGGCTGAAAACATTGTGAGCATCACGCGCGCTTCAGTATTGATAAATGAAACCGTACGTCTATGCCATTCATTCACATAGAGGCATGCAGAACTTTTTTTTTAGAACTTTTTTTTTGTGACTTAATATAGACACTAGTCCATATTGCATTTTGATTTAACTATACCAACCTACTCTTGATTTATCTTGCTGCTGATTTGAAATATGAAACTGAGAAATGACTTGAAATAATACGTTTGGCAAACTTCAGTTTTTCCCTCTTCAATTAGATAGAAGTTGGTTTTGCATGTCTGAAATAGCTGTCCAGATCTGTTGGAAATATGCCCGTCAAGTGACCAGACTTTTCTGAAAGGCACTTTTGTAGGACTCAGTACTCACCAGGGTGATTTCGTCTCCTGATCACACACTTCCCTCGTTTGTTCTCCAGAAATGGGTCTAGGCATGGGCCGCAGTGTGAAGAGCCAGGCTGGCAGAAGTGCCGTCGCTCCCGGGCACAGTCTAGACTCCGAGGACAATGTCCCACAACTATAACAGAAAAGACAAAGACAGTGATAACTGAGGTTGTCTCACGTTAATGATCATTATTTTTCAAATTGTCAAAATGGCCTGACTGCTGATATCTGAATCCATGAATGCAAAATATAAATAACTCAAATAAATGAATTATTTCACCCTAAAATTACATTAAAAAGATGCAAGCACATTAACAAAATTCTCTTGGATCTCTAAGTCTAACTTGAGATGCCTCAGAGTGAATGAGCTGCAGCTTGAGTGATCCTCACATAGTATTGTTAGCTTCCACTTGTACAACAAGAACATGTCAGGATATTTGTCATACAGAATAATTGCATAAACAGCTAACAGTAATCAGGTTGATTATGTAAAAATAGCTCTCTCTGATCTAGTGTATGTGTCTTGTTACTGTTATGATGGAGAGCTCAGGAACAACAGTGCATCAATAAAACAGCAGTGCAACTGTACGTGGGCACTGCTGCTGAGGGCAGAACTGGGGCAGCAGGTCGAAGTGCAGAGGAGATCCAACACCCACAAGTATTAAATTATGTCCGAGAACAACAAAGTAGTCGTGTGTCTCTCTCCCACTGATTGTCAGCAGGGACTCATGCTAAGCAAATGTTCATCATAACACCAGAAGTGCAAGAATCATTCTAACGAACATTGTTGGTGGAGATTGTAAAGCTTATTGGTATTCAATAGGGAGATCTGAATAATAAATAATTATTATATACATCTTTACAAGATAAACTTATTCTAATTTGAGTGCCTTGTGGCTGTTTTATGCTTGAGGCATAAATGCAAAAATGTGTTCTATGTGAAAACGGGTCTCATGTAAAATAGAAAACTGGTTGAAAATATATACAGGGAAACATATCTATTTCACAAGGTGCCAATTTCGTATGAATTCATTTAATTTGAATTATACAAAAATGTCAGAGTTGTAGAAAATAGTAAGCATTAAGGTTCTTCCCCACCCCTTAATATACTTTAATTGTCACTGAGGTTTGAGCAAGTCGTAGGAAAACATACAAAATATATTGTATCTTAATTATCGTAATTTTGCCAAAATGTAAAAACATTACAAATTAAATCAAAACAGTTGAATATTGCTATCCTAACTATGCATGATTGCATGGTGATTTGCATTTTTATTAGCATTTGAGAACTGGGGGTGGGCAATATACCCGTAGACATAATTGACTCGTAGAAATTTGTCAACTGGTAGAGATTTTGGACTGTCGTCTCTCTTGCTGTTACACGGTCATGTGATGTTGCTGTGCTATGTGGTCATATTGTTTGCACACATTTTTAAGCATTGCGGTTTAGAAACAAGTGTTTTTAAGCCTTTGAAATGCAATCAGCTGCGAAAAAGAAACTCATTTTACACATGCACGTGAAGACGGTGCTCATAGAGTGCAGGAATATTGAGTAATTTTTTCCACTTTATAGGCCTTGAACTGTTAAATACACACACTTTTATGTGTCAAAATGCCCGTCTTTGCAAGTATTCTCATAAACAAAGTAGGTCTTAAGTGAAAGCCAACAGCTGAGAAAGAAAATACATGTCTAACAGTATATTGAATCCGGGTAGCTCTTAAAGTGCCAGCAGTTAATATTCCTGCTGTCTGTCATTCATGTTACTCAAACTACAAAAGAGAGAAAATCTCTCACTGGTCTTAAATAAATCTCTTTTGTAACTTTAATAATAAGAAACATATACTTAATTTACACACAGTAAAGAATATGCGTTTTTATACATTTGATTACTTTATAAAATATATGTAGCATGTCTTATTTATTTGTTCTACTGTTGTTTTTTTGTTCTATTGCTTGTAATTAGTTTCTTATCCTTATTTAATCGCTGACTGTTGTCTTCAGTGTTTTTATTTTATTTTATTTAGGCTATTATTTTGTGATATTGACACGGTATCAAATATTTTGATATCAAAAAGATCACATTTAAAGCAAAAATAACTAGCCTATATTGTGAATGTGATTTTTATTGTTACCATGAAATAAAATTATTCATATCGTGATATAAGATTTTGGACACATCGTCCACCCCTACTGAGAACTATAGCAGAATTGTTGTTCATAAATATATAAAAATATAATTTAACATAAGTGTCTTTGATCTTATTCCTTTTTCTTACAATTTTATAAATGCAATAATCCATTCAAAACCATGTACTACAATGATTCTGACAAGCCTATGGGGGATTTTGGCACTTCATTGCATGTTGTGCCTATAAGAACACCTCTCATGTATGGTAAAATCATCGTAATGCACAGCCTTGAGTTCTACTTCTGAAAGACTCTGAAACCTTGGCTCCTGTTTCCATAACAACTGCTATGGCAACTGAATAGGTGTGACATCATCAGGTGTGAGTCACTGCCAATGCAGCAGCTGAAAAGGGGGCGGGGATGAACTCTTCTGAACCAGAGCCAGTCATGGGAGACAGTGAAGGAAATAAAACACAACAATTTACAATATGTTATAAAAATTGTATTGTTTCAAAATAATTTATTGCAATGTGCAATATAAAAGAACTGTGCATCATACCTAAATGTATTCATCCCATATGTACCACATTGCTTTCAGAGTCATGTACAGATCTGTGTCACCTTATTAATTGCTTTTGATTTCAATGCTCAAACCAACAATCAATGCCTTGCAATTTGCTTTTTACTGGAACTGCGAATAAGTGCACAAATGTGAAGAAGTAGCTCATTGAACCTACAATGCATCAGCATTGATGGTTTTTACCAGAATCTCTCATTGTCACTGCACTGGAGGTGATGCACACAACGGTTTAAATTAGAGCTGTTCTCCGTTGTCAGATCTTAATTTGATTAAGAGAGCAACATTAGCTTTTTTATGTGAAAGTCTCTCAATCACACATATAGGCACACTTATGTATGCTGCTGCACAAACACACATTCATTTCCTGCCCTTTATCACTTTTAAACACAACAATGTAAGAATCTCTTTCTACATCACTTCCTCAAAACATATGGTGATGGCTATCACAAATGCATCTGCATGTGACCATCTTAATCAAACCATGTGAATGTAGATAATGTCAAGATACATAAAGATGTGTCAAGATAAATATAAATTTTCTATTCTTTCTTTTTCTGTTCAGTTTCATTTGATCCAACTATGTTTGAACACACATCCAAAAAAAATGCTTTAAACCAGACTACTCAAATTCTACAGGGCTTTCATAAGACCAATTAGCCCACTAGTCCTTCAGATATCCAGATGACTAGTTAATATTTTCAATATTTAGATTTGCACATACTTAACCCAGACAATAAGTTCTGTCGCAGTTTTGTAAGACTTTGTAGTTAGAAGTGAAGGAGGGAAATAGATCACACACACACACACACACACACACACACACACACATCGCTGCTATGGAGCACCACTATCATCTCTCACTCCATCCTGCTCCTGCAAACTACCAACAAAGGCCAAAGTGGCTCTGCTGAGGGTGGAATGTGTCGGCGCCTGGCCACAGTTCAGACATGCCTCAAGGTGACCCAGTCATGCTGTGCAGCAGAGTAAAGATGACACTCATCTAGGACAGACTGAAACAGGCCCCAAAACATCACTGACAGAAGGATAATTTCTAGATTTAGCTAAAGGCAGAGCTGTTTTTTTGGCATATTGTATTTTAAACACAGCAGGGATTTGTATAATTTATCATCACTCTAAAACAGGGATTCCCAAACTTCTTTGTCAGCTAAAATCATTTAAACTCATTTATTCACAGTAATAAATAACAGCATGGTATTTTAAGTTAATATTTCAATAATTTAATAATTTAACAGCACATTTGCATATTCACAGTTCACTGATGATGGTTAATGGTCACATGACAAGCAGGTAAAATATTTTGTTTATATATATATATATATATATATTATATATATATATATATATATATATATATATATATATATATACACCCAACCCCAGTTTGAGAAACTTAATTTTGGGAAAAGAGGTATATGTAGTTTGAGAATGTCGGATAAAGTTCTGTCAAAAATGAACAATATATAATATAACAATATAAATACTACAATTAGGGCTGCACAATAAATCCTATTTTATTGTGATTACGTTTAATTTAGATTAGGTATTTGCATTATCTTGCATTAGTTACAAGCCTTCACAAGCTTTCATGGTGGCAGTTGCCATATGTGTATACCAGAGAATTTTCTGTTCAGTGGTTTACTTAATCTTCTTAACCTGGCAACCATGCCCACATGCTCTCTCTGCATTATGGAAAACGCACTGATCATATGAAAACACTGCAACTCCACTGCAATATTTTGAAGTGCTATATAGTCAGTCGATTTTCTTTCACATGGTCATTTGCAACTAATCCTGTGAGCAAATACTGCAAGTTGATGTGTGCTTAAAGTGCAATAATTCTGACAAAATGTAAAATAAATAAATAAACATACCAGACAAAAATCATGGTTAATAATCATCGTTATATTTCTTGAACAAAATAATTGTGATTAACTCTTTAAAAGGATAGTTCACCCAAAAATGAAAATTCTGTCATTAATTACTCACCCTCATGTCATTCCAAATCCGTAAGACCTCCGCTCATCTTCGGAACACAAATTAAAATATTTTTGATCGAATCTGAGATCTCTCTGACCCTCCATAGACAGCAAGGATATTAACACGATCAACGCACAGAAACATAGCAAGGACATTGGTAAAATAGCCCATGTGACATCAGGGGTCCAACTGTAATTTTACAGAGTTACCGTCTTCCACGATTTTGGAGAGTACCCAAGAATACAATCAGCGTTGTTTATTACAATATACACAAATAAAATAAAATATAAAATCCTGTAATGGGCTGGCCTGCTTTGGCATTAGATGCTGAAACAGTCTCCAGCATCTCCGCAACTCTACAGAGGATAAATGGTTTGGAGAACGGAAAATAAAATAAAATAATGAATAATAGCAGAGTGTTTTTGTCAGCCTCTGCCAGTCACTTGCTATTTATATAGAATTCACTCTCTCTGGCTTCACAGAGTAAATGGACATCCTGAATGAAGTTGCCATCCACCAGTGTTTTAAGGTAGGTTTGTTTATCTTTTTAATTTGGATCGACAAAGCCATGTAAGCTTTATACAGGTGCAACACATTTACTTATATTGTCACTATGTTTCCCACGAACTTCAATTGGATGTCTTGTGAATCATTATTCGCCTAGCAACACCATTCAGTGAGCACAACAGAAAAAGGAATGATGTTGTTATTCTTTGCTCCAGACTATGGTAGTCTTTCGGAACTCCCTGTATGTACACTTGCTTCTCAAAAGTTTGAAAAACACGTTGAAGTAGTGTGGACTGCATGTTGTCAGTCTCAAGGACTTTGTGCTCTATGTGACATGACAGGCTGACTGAGGAGGGCACAGAGCAGAGAACAGAGCTGCGGGTTTTTTCTTGTCTTTTGGAGGTAATGAGCGCCTTGAACTCTCTCATTGTGAAATGTCAAAAAATATTATTTTTGAAATGTTAAAAATAAAATTGCAGCAAGTCAATACAAATCCCCATTTAAAGCTGACTCATACTGTAAGAGCACAGAGCAAAATAAATAGCTACAGTCCTGTCGCTTCTAATCATTTAAGTATTTTCCCTGTTTCCAGAGGTTTTATGCTAATGCTAATCCTTTCCTTGTAAACTGCTAAAAAGTTTAATTGCATATTTTGCAGCTATGGGAAAAGTACCTTACAGAAAAGTGAAGAAAGAAAAATGTAAGACATTAATGTAAAAAATACGGGTTGGATGTTATAGTGCACTGTTCAAAATTTTTAAGGTTGGAAAGTTTTTTTTAAGAAATCCCAGGTCAGAAAATATTCTAACATGTTAATATGGCGCTATAAGACTAATATTTCTTTTTATCAATGTTGAAATCTTTGCTGCTTAGAATTTTTTGAGGAAACTGATGCTTTTTAAAGGATTCTTTAGAAAGACTCTTTTGTAATATTAAATGTCTTTATTATCACTTTTGATCAGTTTAATGCATCCTTGTTGAACAGACATTAATAAAAATAAATAAATAAATAAAATGCTGACCCCAAATAGTTTTAATTTTGGAAGCCATTTTTAATTTAGTATTAGTCTTATTCTTGTCTCAAATGTAAGTTTTAGTTATAATCATGTTTAGTCAACCTTGTCCTGTTTTTGTTTTAACATTTTAGTCTTGTCTTTTATCGTCAAAGAAATTGCCTGTTGATATAGTCTTCATAGTTAACGTTTATTGACCTTGTTGTTTTAATCATGGGAAAAAAGCTTGTCAATTAATATTTTCATCATAGTTTTTCATTAACGAAATTAACACTAACCCCAAACTATTTAACAGTAGTGTATGACCTCATAACCTTGGTGTAAAATGTTATGGTAAAATTTGAATGTTGACTGAATGATAGAAACAGAATTACAAAACTAAATACTTATTCAAATACATTTCAATGCTTCTAAAACAGGTAGCCATGCACATATTCACGTCATTGGTTGATCCAATGTTGTTAAGTCCGGCCCACTGTGATTGTTCAAAAAAAAACAGACTGCATTTCTATTTGGCGCAGCTAATGGCAAAGAAATGACACACTATATTATTTAAAGGACTAGCAATATAATTTTAAAAGATAACCTCTTAAAGCAGTCACTTTACAATCTTAGCATTTTCATGAAACATCACAGTTTGGTCAATACACATGAGGACAGAGAAACACAACATCTCCTATAAATATATAACAGTGTTGCGACGATTAACATTATTATTGACCAACTCTGAACACAGTGAAACAGCCCATTTAGTGAGAGTGGAGTCCAGAAATAATATTCTTTCATCAAATGCTGTCACGATGAACTGTGAATAACATAAAAAATGAAACATCTTCTTTTTTTAGCCACCTCACTCTCTTACATCACGTCTGTTTCCTGGCCTCAGACTGGTGCTCATTTGTGAATACATTTGTCTTATTCAGGGCAGACATTAGGTGGCCAGTCTTCTTTCTAAATTAGTAATGAGCTGAAATCCATTGTGTCACTTAGAGGGGAAATGTAATTATCCAATTAATCAACAATGTGCAGTAAAAACATGACATGCATCTATAATTGTCTCAGTCTGACAATATGAGCACCAATATGACACTTAAAATAGTACATTTATGTGCAATGCAAAACAACTTCCTCTCTCACATATTCTGTCCTTGACTAAGCTTATCACAGAATATGCCACTTCAGGATAAAACCTCTACCTCTAGATCTAAAAGCAATAAGGACTGCAGAGAGATTGCTGGGCCACTAGGAGAGTATTCTCATATGAACATGACCTTATCTGACACATGTGCAGCCCTCCAGCCACTCTGCAGACATTGTATTGTTCCTTCAAAAAGGAGCCAGAGAGATTTCACACATGCACTATATCAGTGTCAGGATATAAGAACATTTCTGAGATTGTCAGGTGGGTCTCATGTCACTGAGAACATCTTAATTAAGCACAGAGAGAAAGTTGCTTTTAATCCTGACAATTTCATCCACATGGGAAATTATTTTATTACATAATTAAACCTACACGAATCTGTGTTAATAACAATTATCCTGGATGACTGATTACCATATTATGAGATGGAGAGTAAAGGATATATTTTATATTAGTAGTAAATTTTTTGTCCTTAAAAGTGTTTAGCAATAAAATGTTAAAAAAATACTGTTATAGAAGATTTATATTTAAAATAAATATAGTTATTCTGAACTTTATATTCATCAAAGAAAATAAATAAATAAATACATGGTTTTCACAAACATATTGTGAATTTCAATTTTCAGTCGAGTTAATGTTAATAATAAAATGTTTTGAGCAGTAAATCAGCAAATTAGACTGATTTCTGCAAGATTCTGTGACACTGAAGACTGGAGTAATGAAAATATAGCTTTGCCATCACATGAACAAAATTCACAAATAGTATATATTAAAATAAAATAATATATTTTAAATCGTAATAATATTATACAGCATTGCTGTCTTATGTTTTGATGCATGAAGAAACTTATTTTAAAAAATATTTTAAAAACATAAAAAAATCTTTCTGACCCTAGACTTTTGAACAGTAGTTTTCCTTTCATAAGAAAGATTTTTCATTTGATATTTATGTTCCTCTCATACTCCCTAACATTTCATGATCCTGGGATCATTCCCAAACCTTGCTGACTTTCCTTTAAATTACCTCAGAATCCATATTTAGAGGTCTATAGCACTGATGTTCTGAGCTGTATCCCTCAGCAGCATCCCTAATAATACATTCTCTAAATTGCCTTATGCTCTGCTGAAAAAGGTTTGGAATATTTATCTTTGATCTATTAAATGTTGCATTTTTCTCTTATTTAATTTTCGCAATGTTGCAATTTTTCAACTAATATATTTTAATAATAAAACAAATAATTAAGATTGTTAAATTTGATTCAATTGTGTCAATAGACAGTGACCATGTTTTTGTGAATTTAGCATGCTGGGAGATTCCGACTGTAAATATTTTCCTGTCAAACATGTTGCTATGATACATGTCAATGTGTGAGCTGCTGTTCACCCATATTTAGTGAAGAACAGGTATTTAATTACTTAAAAATGAAGCATTTTTTGCTGCAGTGGGTCTCTGATGGTTAAAAGAGAGAGAACAACATGAAAAAATAGAAAATAGATAAGCAAAAACAAATAATACAGAAAGCAGAATGCAAAAAAAAAGGTGAGAGGGGAAAGAACAGAGAAAGAAAAAAGAGAATAATAGCTTCGAGTGAAAGAAAGCAGCATAACAGACAGTTTGAGAATATTCATGATGGATGATTTCTATGGTGCAGCTTTTGAGTGGCAGCTGTAACCTTTGTGTCTCAATAACACATTTCTCTATTGTGTCCCATTCTTACAACAAAAGAAAGCAGCAAAACTGAAACAATGAAAAGTGACAGAACAACTGAGTTATACTTATTATACCAGACATCTCTCTTGCTGTCAAAATATATGCAAAGATTATAGAGCACGAGAGAAAAACACTCAACTTGACGGCAGATCTCTTCACTCTCAAAGTGGTGCGGTGCAAATTTTAGATTAAGGCTTCCACTTTGAAGCGAGATTAAAATGACAGAACAATCTGCAGTCTCACATGCACAAGCGCACAAGGATTACAGTCAACCCGACGGGCTGCTTAAAACATCTCACACTCTTTCACGGCAGCTTAAGTCTGACGTGACTTCAAGTCACACAAACTCATGCACACATGCGAGATCACAACTCAAACACACAGGGAGCAGTTAGACACAGAGAGAAGCTACTAAAGAGAGAGAGACAAACTGGAAATGAGAAAGACTTCATGCACTATTAAATCAGAGCATCTCGTATAGAAGGCAACATCGGTAAAAGGCAAGCACCAGAAAGACAGACTCAGATATTAATTTCATTAATCTCTTTAGATACACGACTTCTGAGAGCTTAAATAAAGGCCTTGAGCCATGTGAGCCATGTGGCATAATTCTAAATACATTTTATACACTGCAAAAAAACAATTTCAATCAGTATTTTTGTCAATTTGTTTTAATACAATATTTTATATTACAGATCTATCTTACGCAGCTTTTGCTTCACAAGATGTTAATTGATAGACTGGAGTCATGTGGATTATATGTGAATTAATGCAACATTTTTATAAGCTGTTTGGATTCTCAATGGTAGGATGAGGAGAATTCACTGGTGAACAAACAAACTCATCTACATTTTGGGTAGCCTGGGGGTGAGTTTTTGGCTGAAGTGTTCAGGATATTTAGCTTAAATATTTACACTGGCAAAACAAGATAAACTGATTACGACCTTTTATCCAGTGTATTATTCAGCTTATATTATTTCGTGTAGCCCTTGAAATCCTTATCCAGAACTGCCATTCACTTATTTCTCTCTTTTTATTCCTCTCTTTGGCAATAGCAACAACACCTACCTCTTCCCTCTGCATCTAAATGATCTATATTATATCTCTGTGGTTGCATAACTGCTTCTATACAAGTTCTCTGAAAGAAGAACCATTTAGAGTGCTCATTTTTGAAGGTTACTTAAATTGTCTTCTTTCTCATTAGATGGTCAATTATCAAGTTCACAGCTCCTCTACAGTGTGAGCAAATCCCTGACAACTCACAAGAGCCTAAATAAGATGTTTTTGCTTCTGATTAAATATCATCTACCACGGTCACAGTCACTTTATGCAGCTTAAACTCATCTGTTTTTAAACTAGTACAGCACAAAAATGAAACGGTTATGGCCAATAACGGCAAATAATACAATTCTAAACTATTTTTACTATTTAAATAAATTAAAGAATCAGTTTTTAAGAGTTTTTTTTAAACCATTTTTTTTTTGTATCGTTACAATGTTGATAGTATAAATAAATGAACGATGTGTATTAATTTACCGTGTCACCTGCACCAAGATATGCCCATTTATTTGTCAGCAAAAAGTTTTGACACCTCCAGGGCTTTTGTAAAAACTACATGTAGCATTTTTGTAGCCCTACTCATGGATAGTTTAATCAAACCCAGTGCATTATGGGTGTTGAGGTTTACTATTTTTTCTTTTTCCGTTTCCTCTAGTTGTGTAGCACCGATTTTAAAAAAACAACAACATCTTGTTGGCAGTGAATTACCTCTTTAAAAAGAAATCTAATCATTTCAAAATGTTATAAGAGTATTTAGGCATCCCTAGGAATACAGACATATTAAGGTAATACAACTTTTTTTGTGTATTCTATAATAATTTATCCTTTCAGCTGCTGAAAATATACGACAAGAATTAAATAAATATCCTTTTTAGCATTAGGTGTGAGTTGTGGGTGTTGGGTATTGCAGAATGAAAAAAGTATTTTGTTTTTTGGTTTTTCTTTTGTTTAGTTTCTGTATTTAGTCTTGTGATTTGAGGGACTCTAGTGGCCATCATGTTCTACATTCTTATTGTTCTTATTTATAGCCCAGACCTGAGTGGCAGGCGGGACGTGTCAGGGTCTGGAGTTCTCATTCCTGTCTGCTGATTGCCTGTTTCCATTACACAACACTGAGGGGTTAAAGAATAGCCCTTGGGGTGTGCGTGTCAATAAATGCTATGACGTTACCAGGACATTAACGGCATATCTTAAGTGCATAGTGGGAAACTCATGATGACATCAAAACAATTTGAATGCACCCACGAGTGCGCACATTTCCCAAAATGGACACACATGTGGATAACAGGGGGTCCACATTTCTCCACCTGCGTCACAGAGCACCTCTTCTCCCTGTACCATAACATTTGATTACATCTCATATAGAGTTCAAACAGCAGAATAATTAATTTAAATCAAAGACAATTCTAAGAATCCTGAATTCATTGAAAATGAAGAACCTTCAGTCACTGAATGTAAGCAAAAACATTCTACTACTATTAATTATTTTAAATAAGTCTGATTTAAATATACATGAATAGTCTAATTATGACTTTTACAAACACTTGCAGTGCACACGTGTACAGAGAACAAGCAAAATATACAAAATACATCCCCACTATGTGGCTACACAAGCTGTTTTAGGCTATATAAATAGCCAGACTGTTTATTTAACCCCAGATACCAGTCTGGCATTACGTTACCCATAAACAAGTTTAATTAAACGTGGCTTACCTGCCATTGCAGCGCTGACGGCGACTGTTGTGATGAGGAAAGCCTCGGTGAGTAGTGAGGCCCACGGTGGGCTCAGTGATCGCATCCTTACGAACAGTACAACGGCCCGGGGATCCGGGATTTATCATTCCCCCGTCCCACAGTTGTTAAAAATCTTTAACTGTAATCTCTGAGCAATGACACTCAAGTGTGACGTCGGTAAGATGTGATCAGATCATTCAGTGCGCGTCCACCGCCGATGCTGATGCTGATGCCTGTGCGCTGCTTGAGATGATGAACTCTCTCTCTCTCTCTCTCTCTCTCTTTCTCTCTCAGCGAGGAAAATACCCAAGCTGAGCGCAAAACGATGTCGTCATCACGTCAGGATGATTTTTTTTCCCCGGTCCCCCTAAAGTAAAGGAATATTTTAACAGGTGCATGTTGGGGATAATAACGCTGTGGGAGGATAACGCCAAATAGGGAGTTTGGAGTGGAAATATGTCGAACAATTAATGAGCCAAATGTTAAAATGTCACGTACCGGTATATATGTAACCCATATACCTAAATATTGAAATAATATGTGACCCCGGACCCAGGGGCGTAGTGTACAGGGGTGTAAATTTCGTCTAACACTTGGGGGGGAGGGGGGGTTTTATTAAGAGCATTTTTTTATGGGGAGAAATTTTTTAAGTCTAAAATTGTACTTGTAAGGATATGTATACACAGAGCAAAGGAAAGTCTTACTACTATTAGTGGAGCAGGGAGACCGTGCCAAATTAAACAAGTCACGCTGTTGTGGTCGCACCGTGACAGCGCTCGTGTCCATTAGATTCATCAGTGTTGCCAAGTCCACGGTTTTCTCGTGGAAATGGGCTACTTTATCCCTGTTGCCGCGGGTTGTTTTTCATGTCTGCGGGTTTAAACGACCCCAACAACGTGTATTTTAGACCCTGGAACGCGAATTTGCTGGGGAACCACCCTCGAAACTCGGTTAGTTTGGGAAAGTTTTGGGGTGGTTTGAGTAGCAATTGGGCGGGTTTTGTTGTGAAAACCTGGCAACCCTTTCCGTCAAGCAGGGAAAGTTATTATTGCTAGCGGACTCACACTCATCGAAAAATACATCATGTATTAAAGAGAAAATAATCACTTCATCCGATGTTTAAGTGAATAAAATAGCCTTGACAGCCTTACTTACTGGAGTTCCACAACTATTGACTTTTCTCTCACCGGACCTATGCGTGTGTAGGTGATGTAAAAGAGGAAAGCGGGAATTTGGACCAAAGCACTGTGAGGCAAGGGAGGGGGAGATTCAAAATATTTCTAAACTTAAAACGCATTTTTGCCCCGTTTGTGTTGTTTTATTACCTACACAATTATTTAAAGTATAAAACACTGTTATTTACCATACACAGCGTGGTTTTTAATCATAATTTTAGGGGGGACAACCCTCATATAGGGGGGTGGGGGGTCCTGTCTCCCCCGGGATTTCCGCCTATGCCCGGACATAGCACGTGTATATTTGTAGCAATAGCATTGCATTTTTTTCTTTAAAGCCAAAAATCATTAGGATATTAAGTAAAGATCACGTTCCATTAAGATATTTTGTAAATTTCCTACCGTAAATGTATAAAAACTTAATTTTTGATTAGTAATATGCATTGCTAAGGACTTCATTTGAACAATTTTAAAGGCGATTTTCTCAATATTTTTTTGTTTGCACCCTCAGACTCTAAACCAAATATTGTCCTATCCTAACAAACCATACATTAATGGAAAGTTTATTTATTCAGCTTTCAGAATATATATATATATATATATATATATATATATATATATATATATATATATATATATATATATATATATATATATATATATATATATAAAATAAATATCAAGAATGGTGAACGAATTCAAAAGATTCGTCTCCCTGGGGTGAATCAAAATCAAAATCTGTGGTGACAGAACAAGCGTGACAAACGTTCGTACCGCCGCCTGCTGGTGTGACAGATACACCAAGCCACATTTTCGTTGTATCAAATACTATTCAGAAAACATCAGCTTCAAGACAAAAATATGCAGTCTCTCAGTGATATTGATTTATTGTTCAAAAACACAATACAATAAAAACAGAAAAGGATTTGGGCAGGATACAATTAAAAAGGTTAATGTATAGTACCAAGTGCTGTAACTAATAAATAAAAATATCCAATTACGTTAATTAAAAGTTGAAGTCGTTGTCATTTCATAGATAAAACTACTTTTAAAAAGTCAGGAAGCTGTTGTGGTCATATACATGAGTCAGACCCTATTGATAACATTTTACACATCAATAATTTGCTTGTAATTTCAATTTGAAACAGTGGCGCTGTATTAATACGAATACCAATTGAATTGCTCTCATCTTCTGGATTCCCCTTTTATAAAAGCCACCTGCACTTAAAACCAGGTGGACCCACAACCGATAGAGCGGTATCCTCTGCATGAACTAATCTATACCGTGCATGTGCAACCCAGAAGATACTGTCTGGAATCATAATGCAATTACCAAATGCAATTAAAAAAAATCCACAGATTGAACAATGAAAAAGGAGGGGAAAAGCACCATATGAAAATGGCTTGCAGTCAGTTACACTTGTTTTACCTGGTTAACGAAAAATCTATGCAGTCAATTCCGTAATCACAACAAATGACGGCAGTAAATGCTTTACTCCACCAGCTGCAGCAATGCAAGCAACACTCCAGTCTTAAACAAGCTTTCACTCGATGCAGCTTGTTTGGCATTCCAGGAAGTATTCGTTCACTAGCTAAATGTCTCCTGTGCAGGGAACTCAACAGACTTCCTTATGTCAAAAAGATGCATTGATTAATCATATTAATGATGCATAAAACAAAGACATCCTTCTTCTGCACCATGCACAAATGAAATGACACTAAACTAGGAATGGAGATCTCTAATAAAGGTGAATATCGTGAACAGAAAGGTGAAGACATTTTGACCTAGGATGTGTTCATATTCGAGCCCAGCTCTAACTAAGAGTTACTTTTCTTTTAAGTGCAAAACAATGTGACAGTGTGCATGCAAAAAGATATAAACAATAATGTCTATACTGTCAGAGTAGTGAGACAAAAGTGTTTTACTGGCAAAAACGCCACAAAAAAAGCTCCCGTCACTCAGTCAAGTCATTTTAGAGTAGTGGGTGATGCATTTACTAACTGTTTACAGGCATTAACACACAATAAATGAAGAGAGTTCATGAGATATTTCACTGGTGATCCATATGTGCAATTTCTCCCTTCCCAGTGTCATCTCCTGTTTCAGAGTCATTGCATTCTTCCTTTCCTCCCTGTTGCTCCTCCTCTGCTGCTTCATTAGTAGGCGACTGGAATCCGCTGTTGTCATGCTGTGATGGAGCGATGGGATTCTCCGTGTGGGATTCTTGAGTGCTTGCCGTAATGTGATTTTCCTGCTGTTCTGATGATGTCACTGCTTCCACTTCCAGTACCGGCGAATCCGAAGGCTTCTCTGTGCTTGAAGTTGTATCTTTGTTTGTGTCTGCTGGGTTTATTCGTGCCCCTTCTTCACAACTTGAGGTGGGTTTTACATCCTCAGCTGCAGTTTCCTCTTTTAAGGATGACGACTCTGCAGTTTTCTGTGTCCTGGCTTCATGTTCCTCTTCCTGTACTGCTTTCTCGATTTCCTGTATGGCACAGTCTATGGCTGACTTGATCTCTGTGCCCTGTAGTGACCTTTCTGTTGTGCTTTCTTCCTCTTTTAGTACACTTCTGTTTGTTGGTGGTTTGTCATCAACCGCATTTTTCTTCACATCCTCTTTGGTTCCATTGGACACTTGCTTCTCTGACTTTTGGGATAATGAGGTGTCTGAACGTACCTCCGTCCCCTCTTCTGGAATATCGTCTACAGCAGGCACTTCCAGGGATGATTCATTGGGCAGCACAGAGGCATTGCCTTCTATCTGGATCATGGAGACCACCTGCTTCACCCTGCGCCGTTTTTGAACCTCTGGATCTCCTGTGTTCTCTCCGTCCACCTCCTCTTGGCCTCCTCCATATTCCTCAGCCCAGTCGATGGGAGGATTCTCCCCCAGCAGGAGAAGGTTAGGGTCGCTGTCGGTCAAAACGATGCTGTCTCGGTATAGGTTGTGTCTCCTCTGGACGGCTGCTTCCTTCACAGCTGGAACATAGAAGCAAAGTTGATAAGGGGACAGTGTTAGTATGAAGGTATTTTGTAAAAGCTTGTGAGATTTTACGGTGAACGATTCCCCCACGCAAGTTTTATTTATTTATTTTTTTGAGCTTGTAATGTTCAATTATTACAAATTTATAAGGCCTCTAAATGATCAACATGATCAAGATTTTGCTGTTGTACACAATCTACCACATGCCTTGTGTATTTTAGATAACTCATACTTAAAGTAAAAGGCCTTTTAAGAATGTGAAGAATAACTTTTATATTATAACAAATTTTATCCAGGTTAGTGTTTTCTGGACTGAAGCAACTTGAGTTTACTTTTAATTTTTTAGGAAAATCAACCACAAGCTCCTATTCAGACGGTCTCAGACTATGGATGGAACCAAGTACACTTCTTTTCCGATAATCTGTTTTACTTGGATGTACATCACAATACACAAGAAAACATTTGATCCCTACTTCCAATAAATCACAACTTTAAATGTTTTAATCTTCTTTTTTTGTAAAGAAGTCTTACCCAACATTATATCTTTCATGACTGTGTGCAGCACCACCTCCTCAAATATGTTTTCCACCAGAATGAAACGAGAGAAATCCTCAAAAATGAGCTCTTGGAAACTAGGGAGTTCCTGCAAAAACAACATAATAACTTTAAATATTTTCAGAGTAGTTTTAGATTGGATAATGCATTATTGCTATACCAGAGCCAAGACTTACAGCAGAGCATGATGGGGAGAGTTGTTTCAGCATGTAAGGGATGAAAATCTGCAGAAGAGCCTCCCTGAAGAACTTCTTACGAACTGTGCTGCTGTCGTAGTCAAATTTCTGGACATCAAAGTTTGAAAAACGGGTCACATTTTATAAACATTAAACAAGAACCTACTGGTTCAAAAAGATATGATAGGACTGATGGGCGTTCTGTTTCACCTTGATGACACGATCCTGGCAGCCCTGGATGGTTTTAGAGAGATCCTCTTGTTCCTGGCCCTCCAAACTCTTGTGCAGGAGCTGCTCAAATGTGTACACTGCATCATCCATTTGCTGCATGAAACAGATGGATATATCCTTAAAGCAAGAATACACTACAATTTGCAGTCTGGAGGAGTCAACGCTAGTTTCCAAAAGTACGTTTTTTTTTTTTAATCTTTAGCCAAGTATGACAGGATTCATGGAAAAGAAATTTCCACATCTTTTAATAATTCTTGCCACATGGGGGCATATTTCACCACACAAAAAGTGTGGGAACTAGTGGAAGAAACATTATTTTGATCATTCACGGTGCAAGTTCGGTCATGTTTCTCCACTCCCTGTACTTTGAAAATCTGTCTCTGTTGTAAAAATGTCTTTTATATAAAGTGCTAAAGCATGATTAGCACTTTATATAAAAGACACACCTTTCTTTCTCAGGCTCACAATCAGCAGTCATATACTAGTCTTAAAACTGTAGCTATGTAATTTAGTGACCAAAATGAGGTTTAACATACAGTTTCATACACACCAAAACCACAAACCAAACCCTAAGTGGCACACACACAAACCACTTGTTTTGCCCACAAAAGTACAATACCCTGTTAACAGAGACATTTGTATACTTCTTCAAACCAGCTGCAGGTTAATGAACCATACTGATCACATAAACTTAATAAAAATAGCTCAGATGTGTGGTACATATTTGCACTTTGTACTGTTTTAGAGTACTAGTGGTTTTTGTTTAAAATAAAAATTCTTCAGAGTTTGCTGTTGTTCTCGGTTTAAAGATGACTGACCTCTCGCATTAGGATTTGGGCTCTTTGGACAAACACGGAGGGGCTGGAAACGTCAAAGCGCTGCTGAAGTCCCTCTAAACTCAGAGTCTCCACCTTCTCATAGCAGCTCTGCATCTTTACAGGATGGAAGGCTAGCATGGAGATCTTATCCATGTGCTGGACAGCAAAAACAAAAAGGTATTAAGTCTACCAAAGTCATGACTCAAGCAGCCTATTAGCAATGAAAGAGTAACAAGATGTCATGAGGGGGACTGTTACCTCTCCAAGTTTTTCCTTGTTGCCGTCATTGAGGAGGTTCTTGCTCATGTCTACCAGTTCTCTGAAGAACAAGTCTTTCACCTCAAAGAAGCCTCTGCTGGTGGGCTCCATCAGCGCGTCCAGGATTGAGCTGATGTATGGCTGGATACTCACCTTCAGAAGCTTCTCTGCCTTGGGCAGCACAAGTGCTACAGACAAACAGAAAAATGCATTCAGTTGTATAATGACAAAATGCTAGGGATGCACTGATATTAAAATTCTGGCAATAAGCCCATATTTATTTTCATCTTATGGATGATAGAGTATTATAATTACTACACATTTAAAACTACCTTGTTAAAAAGAAACCAACAAAAATACAAACTGACAGATTAAAAAAAGTAAATGGGTTAAAGTGATTAAGGATCACAACATTATATTGTGATTTAAGTACAGCATAAAACATGATAAATATAGAATAAATGTTATATTACGTGCACAGCAACTTTAAGACATTGTGCTCTTAAAGGGTTAAATCTTTGGCATAATATGTTAGTGCTAAATGATAACCTAAATATTAAAATTAGGAGAAACAATTAATATTGACGGGAAGGATAAGCAGGTAAAGATGTGTCCATGTGAACACCTCTGAAATCATGTTATTTTCTCATTCATCAATATCACTTAAAGGGATAGTTCACCCAGATGTAGGTGCCTTTGTTTCTTCAGTAGAACACAAATTAAGATTTTTAACACAAACCTTTTTATGTTTTTTTTAGTTTTATTGTATGTTTTAGCTGTGATTCCCATCCACTTACATTATAAGACTGATAGACTGCAGCAGTTTGTGTTCTACTGAAAAAACAAAGTCACCTACATCATGTATGCCCTGGGGGTAAATAGATGAACATCAAATTTTCCTTTTTGGGTGAACTATCCCTTTAAGGTAATCTGTCAAAATGTGACATCTGTCACCTGCCTTCTTTCAAAATTCCTTGTAAATAATCTTCCTTGAAAGTGGATCACCAGAAACTTGATATGATCCAGTGTCAGGTTTCCTCAGATAAATGTTTGGCAGTTTTAATTCCAGATAAGCTACTTGACACCTATGTCACTTTTAAATGAAGGAACAAATTGCCAGTTAAAGTTACCTCTTATTTTGCTGGTCACATGTTCTTTGGAAGTGATGATCTGGTCCATGTCTGTGCGGATGGTGGTTTCCAGTGGGGGGCGGCCTGCTTCACAGCTCTGCACTACTGCTTCATACTGCGCTTGAGTCTGGCTCTGAACCAGCCCGTACACTGCATCTGATATCTGGCCAAAAATGAAAGAGAAGTCACTGTAATACATCCAGGCTGTTTTAGAAATGCTTTTGGGCTACAGCCACAGCTGTATAGTAAAGCTATGGCCCACATATTATACTCTGTTGTGTAAAAAAAAAAAAAAAGGCAGATTCAATGCTAGTAAATCAAGAATTTGTGACATACCAGCATCCAATTCCTCTGTCTCTCATGCATCTTGCCCTTCAGTTTGGGGGTAATGAGGTCTCTCATCTCAGGGAGGAGGGTCTCCATGACAAGATTGGCAAGGATCTGCAAAGACAATCATAAAACTGAATGTGTGTAACGATAAAACACCACTTTAACATGTGCCTTTATTAAAATCTACATCACTTCTGAAAAATCAAAGTTCTAAAACACTGCATGTGTTTATTTGATCATACAGGCCCGGAGGGTATGCATTTAAGATATAACAGGAAACCTGGCTTGCCTTGAGCACATTACAATTTTACTATTGCCAGACTGGTTTGGACACTAAACATATATCATTAAACTAGTTAACATGACATCCTTCCAAAGCCTACAGGACTTTAACAATGAAGAAAAATAAACCTGTGTAGGCTTAACCTCTATTATTCAACTAGAAATATTGTGAACATGGTTTTAGAGTCACAAGCTACAGGAGGACACACTCCTACGACTTTCACATGATGTCTCTCTCTGTATTTGTTTCACTCGTTCCAGAGAGAAAACAATGGCATTAAAGAACTCAGCTAAGAAGGAAAATAATACTACTGTGATACTGGCAGGATGATCACAGGTTAAACACTGACATGCTACATTTTATTACTTTATACTTCCAAGATACTTCTTTATTAGTTTTAACTTTCACTTTTTTTGTTAGATTATCTGATAAAGCTGGTTAATTAGCCACAGTATAACCATAGTATAAAAGATTAAATTGTTACAGAGTTCCAATTCACAGTGACAAAAGATTTCCCCGTAAATCAAGGTCAGATTACACTGATTCCACTATATTATAGTTGTATGAATGGTAATCCAGCATAATGTACATATTTCATTTGCAATGACTGGATGGATGGTTACCTATAAACCTTACCAGGAATACCATCCTCTCTTTCTCTGACACCACACAATAACTTTTCTAAAGGGACATCATGATTTGAAACAGGTCACTTCCTTTGAATCAATTTAACTCTAAACTTCATCTGTATTCTATTATAACCCAAACAATTACTGTGTGATTTCCTTTCACCTTCCTACGCAGTCCCTTTATACAAAAAAAAAAAAATAATAAAAAGTTTGTTGTATGTAGGGTCACTAGAGATGCAAACAGGTATCACAGGAGATTTCTATAAACTGAATTTTTTTTTTTTTTTTTGAGCATTGCTTAACATGTGCCCTAAAACTCTTGGTAAAAATCTGAAGAAAAAAAAAAGCCATAAATAAATTAATAGATGAATGAATGTATAAATGAATGAATAAATAAATAAAAGTGTGTTTTAAATATTTATTTATATTTTACTAATTTATGATAATATATATTTTATTGCAATAAATACATTTCTTCTAAAAACATTACTTTTATTTTGAAAACCTCAAAAGTGCTTGAGAATCTAACAAAAAGAATCTAATAAGAGCTTCCCAGGATGCATACAAGTATGTGTGTTTTACCTGTGGAGGCGTCCCACACATCATGTCCCAGGTTCCATAGTGACCATGTGCCTGTCGATAGAGTCGCACTGCATCTGTGAACGCGGGGGTCTGAACTTTACATTCCTCAGACAGTCCTGAGCAAGAGAACAGGACTTTATCATCATCATCATCATCATCATCATATTCAACTTATGCAAGCACGTAACAAACCTTTTTATTTTTAACCAATCAAGAATAATCAAGAATCAAACACCATTAGTTATTCATTTCTAATGACATCATATCATGGCAAGTTCCTCTTGATTTAGAGAAGCGAAAATACCAAGTGACAAAAAATGAAAGAGGGGACATCTTTATATATACACACCCACAGGCACATCTCGCAATCAGATTTTTCCATCAAACCACAGACAGACTTCAATCTGCTTTGGTCACCATGGTAAACAGGAAGCACTGCCTCATCAACTACCATGTTATTTCCCTAAACAATGCCATAGTTACCACAGTATACTGACGAGTCAGAGAAATTATGTATCTGATATGTGAATCGAACACAATTTGAAGACAAGCCATCTCGAGTTCGGTGCTCTGACAATCAGCTTCATATCTATATATGTCAGTTATGATGACACACTTATTGTAAAAGCCTCCTGTACATACAGTATGTTTGAACGAGTGCCTGAACCCTTACAAAGAGAGGAAGTTTGAGCAGGCTGGGTGTGGGGGGCTGGAGGAGAACAGGCAGGAAGTCCAGCACTCCACATCAGCACAGCTTGACGCTTTTGTGAGCGCATGCACACATGGGCAAGCATGTTTATGAACACGTGCAGAGAGAACCAGAGAGTGTTATGTGGAAACAAGAGTTATGGGTCGGTCATTCAGGCATAGTCAGATAAAGTAAAATAATAAAATAAATGCACATAGGTACTGTAAGTATATTCATGAACACAAAAGAACTGGAGAGGTGTTAACAAAAACAAGAGAACGTATATTATCACTTATTCTGGCACAGAAGTAAAAGAAAAGAAAAATAATATTTATGTACATATTTATGAACATCTGGGGATAACCTGAGAAGTGTTATGCAAAAACTAGAGAACAAGCATAACGGGTCACTTATTCTGGCACGGTCACCGTAAAAACAACTGATCTCAAGTCAGTCCAAAAACACCAGAGAGAAAAATGAGGATCCTTGGTGAAGAAAAAAAAAATCCTCTTTACACACTATGCCCTTATAACCCTATGACACCAATGAGCTGATAAATACCTTGCACAACATGAGACGTAGGTTGGATAACACTAGGCTAAGTTCAAGCTTTCACATTTTCATCCCTTTCAGTTGTAATGTAACTGTGCATAAATACTCACTGTACTGGAATTCAAATTATTCTGACAGTTTGTGCAGCTTTTGTCAGATTGTCAATCTAAGGCCATTCAATAGGCTTTCAAAGAGTAACTTTGTGTCTGGACACTTGAGAGGTTTTAAACCACCTGGACTTAATTCATTAACATGCTTGTAAACCTGTTCAGTTGCCTAATAAAACCTTCTCCCAAGGCTGAAATGGACCATATACATTATAAATCTTTTAGGACTTTGTGTAGACATTAAAAGAATAAAAGAAAAAAAAAACTTGCTGAAAATGTATCCAACCTCAGGCAATCCAAAACTAAATTTATTTAAAGAAATTTAGCATTTCATCACTAGCTCATCTATATTTTCTCTGTAGTAAATGGGTACCGTCAAAATGAGAGTCCAAACAGCTAATAAAAACATCACAACTATCCACAAGTAGTCCATCAATTAACATCTAGAAAAGTTGCACGTTTGTAAGAAACAAATCCATCAAGGCATTTTGACTTTAAACGGTCACTTCTGGCCAAAATCTATAATCCATAATAACACTTCCTCCAGTAAAACAGTCCCTCCCCTGCTGTGCTGTCACATTCAAATCCTGTCACATGCAAATCAAATGCTTGTTAAAAAAGTGCTTGACCTGTAATGAATTCAGATGAGACAACTTTTTCACTAGAGAAAGCATTTTTGTCTGAAGCAAAGGTTTGAAGTTAAAAATATCTTAATGATGTATTTGCTGTTTACAAAAAGTTTTCACTCCATAAGACATTTACTTATGGACCTAATCATGTGGATTAGTTGTGTTTTTAATCAGCTCTCATTCTGATGGCACCCATTCACTGCAGAAGTCCAGAGAACCCAATGAAGACATGTAATGCTACATTTCTCTAGATCTATTCCCAAAAAGAAACAAACTCATCTACATCATGGATGGCCCAATGATGAGTACATTTCAGCAAACTTTCATTTTTGGGTGAACTAGCCTATTCCTTTTAAAGCCTCTCTTGCCTGGCAAAAATCACACAGGGAAAATCAGACGAACAAAACAACGAACAGCATGGTTAAACTGCCGTTGCATTCCAGACTTTACTGGGCCACCAGTACAAACAGATTGCTTGTGACAGCACGAGCCTGCATAACTCAACAAGCCAGGATACTTACTGCAACATCTAGTATAGTACAGTAGAAATGCATGGGTTTCTCCAACAGCCTTTTTATTAAGTGGTTTTAAACACTGTACATGTAAATGATGCACTTCCAAAAACATGCTGTGACTTGTCAGGATCCAGCCCTGATCTTACTCTGTTCATGCACGCTTGGGTTTACTCCTTTGGGCATCCAGTCACAGAATAACACCATTCTATTGGATCACTGCATGTTCCTAATGTCCTGGCACATTTTAGGACACAGATGAGCTGTTATAGACTATATAATATATTAAGTTACACATCACATTTAGCTCTTTATGGAGAAGTGCAATTTGAACCAACACAATTCTGACACAATGCTCAGCCACATATCCAAGACATGTGCCTGGCTCATGTTTTCAGTTTAGATGCTTTAATTCTCAGCAGATGTTGTGACCAATAAATTCACAGTGCCCAAGAAAAAAAAAATAAATCATATAACATCAAATAAAGAAAGAGAAATCAGTATACGTCTACTTAACTACATATAAATATTATACTGATGGTCAGGTTAAAAATTAAAATTTATTCAGTGGATTTTTCAGATTGAACCAGTAACTAATGAGTTTTGAACCATTCAAAGAACTGGCTCAGAGTCATCTGTCCATGAATCAGACCACACTGACTGAATTTTATGTTTATGATTTACTAAAAAGGACTGGCTCAAATTTAATTTTAGTTGTGAGTTGTGAATCAGACACCTCAATAAAAAGACATGACTTCTTGTCATCAGCTTTTCACATTAAATTTTAACTGCAAACTCGCATACACTTAGATTAAATAAGATTATTTTTGGTGTGGCGAAGTAGATTTAATGGCAGCAATGCTCAAAGTGTTGCAGGAAACACTGCCATTCACAAGCTCACAAAATTATGACTCAGTACCAGTACAGTACTTAACATAATTACAGTACTTACATAATGAACGTGTGATTTTGACCGGTAAAAGGGAAGGGCAATCACATTAGTGGTCAAATTATGAATAACAGCCCATTACGAATTATTTAAACCTACACTCCTTCTGCAGGGCTTGCCTTAAACTGCCATGGTGACCAGGTACATACTCACGGAAACAACATCTTTTCAACCAATGAATCAGACCAAAGTTACATAACATTAAAAAAAGTGTTTTTTTTTCAATAGAGACACTGAATTAAGCACGGTGTTTAGATAAATTCCAGAAATGAAGCACTATGGTTTACTGCATGCTTCACCTATCCACTTCTATTAGTGTCTGTGATGAACAGAGAGAGAGAAAAAAAATGGATTCTCTGTAATGCCAAAATGGTCACAGTCACCTCTCTAGAAGCGCACAGTCTCCACTAACAGCTAACCTTCTTATTAAACAGCGAGAATAGAAAACGACAGTCCAACATATTTTAAATATGTCAGGGAACATCTTAAACAGACTAATGAATAGCAAAGAGCTTAACCAGAACTGAACCATCCCTTATTTGGGAAAAAGGCTCTGCAGATGTGCTTGCATTCAAAACATACACGCAGCAGGGATTTGGCTAACTCTAACACACACACGCTTTCAGATGGCCGCCTTAATACACCAGGGGACATTACTGCCCTCGCCGCAAGTGTGCATTCCCTCTTGGCAGCCTCCCATCCAAACTGAATTATGGGTTGACAGCCCCAGCTGTGACCACTCTGGAATCTGGACTACAGCGGAGAGAAAACAGCTCTAGCAGCCGTGGAAACCATCATAAGACGTCTATGAGACCAGGTCTAGAGAACCACCTCACACCCAATACCTTAAGTATAATTAGACTGAATTTCTATCACATCAATTAGTGTCAAGACCATCAGTCTTCTCTCTTCCATACCCACTGAGTAGGCTATACCATAGGAAGACCATAGTGGGATCCTCTCAACAACGCTTCCTTTGAAAACCACCCAAAACCGCAAAAAAAAGTTGATAATTTTGAAAGAAAAATGCTCCAGTAAAAAAAAAAAAAAAAAAAAAAAAAAAAAAAAAAAAAAAATCCACTTTAAATATCATATTCAGTGAAAAACTCCAAATGGTTCAACAATCGCATAATATATACTTTTACTGTAAACTACTTTTTTATTGTTTGTGGCAGTAAAAACTATGAATTACCTTTTAAATTTACTGTGAAAATAGTGAACATTACCATATTCTGTGAAAAACTCCAAATGGTTTAACAATCACACTGTATGTACTTTTATTGTAAACTACTGTTTATTTGATTGTTTGTGGAAGTAAAAACTATGTATTTACAGTGAAAAGAGTTAAAATTACTTTACCATATTCAGTAAAAAAAAAAAAAAAAAAAAAAAAAAAAACACTTTAAATGGTTTAACATTTACATTGTATTTACTTTTACTGTAAACTACTGTTTATTTTATTGTTTGTGGAAGTACAAACTAAGAATTACAGTGACACTGTGAAAATCACCGTATTCAGTAAAAAAAACTCCAATTTAACAATCCCATTATATGTACTTTTACTGTTGTGGAAGTAAAAAGTATGAATTACCATATAACTTGCAGTGAAAACAGTGAAATGACATTCACAAAGTTCCTGTGTGACATATTTTGTATAAATAATTTTGCTTATTTTTTTGGTTATTAGTAATGTACATCATGGTGTTTTAAGTTACATTGTATATTTATTGCATTATTTTAGTGTCTTGTGGTACCCTAATGTTGGCCAGTAGCTGGTCATGTTTTATGGACAGGCCATTTACAACAACTCTTGTACCACTTGTATTATTATGGTGGTTATCAGAACATTTTAAGGTAAAAAAAAAAAAAGTTGATTTTAGTAGTTCAAGTAGCTTGGTATATTAATATTATATTACTTAAATGTATGGCTAAAAATTGTAAAATATACTGTACAGGCACCAATGCCATCCCACAATGGCAAAAACACAGGCACAGCTGCAATTTTTTAACAGCAAATTTAACATTTTTCAACACTGTATAGTAGCAGGTGACAATAAGTTAACACACTTCAATAGACAAGTATACTCCTGTTTGAGTGGCCTGAAAAACAGCATATCAAATAATCTAACTGACATCACTGTGAAAGAGCAAAACTCTCACAGTAACAATGAACTTTCTGATAGCCTTAGGCATGGTGTAACTATTTTTACATGAGCAAATACTTAACTAAGATTTGTAAACTTAAATCCAAGCATATCGTCAAGAAATACAACGAATAAAGGTCTGCTCAAATCACATTTTATTTAATGGCCATATACAAAACACAGAAAGTGGCATTTATAGTGAAACACTATAATTTCTGCTAATTATATAAAGTTACAGAAGCTCTACAGAATAAACAGTCATAGAGCTCACACACAGAGAATGAATCTCCAGTTTACCCTATGATCTCATCTGACTCTTTTTACAGCCTTGAGCGGCAAAATTCTTTCTATTATCAAACAGGCCAAATGAATACCATCAACCATGCCAAACGTTCTGCTCGAGTTTCCTTTTTGATAAAGTGATGTCTAAAAGAGCTGATTTATGAAATAGCTCATCAGTTAATCTAGCAAGTCTGAAAGCGGCTTATCCTCACAAACAACAGAATAACAATCACTGAAATGAAAGCCCATTACCTGAAGTAACGAGTCATGCCTTAAATATGTGTCTGGGTGTTAAAGAGACAGGGGAATGTGAACACTAGCAAGGCTGTTTTAAAGAACAGGGTTAATACTCACCATTGTTGGTGTGTCTGACGCAGTCTTGAAAGACAGCGCTCCACTTTTGCTGCTCCTTCTCTGTCACCACGTAGAAATAGTAGTGACGAGCATAAGGATGCCAGAGAATGAGGGGAAACTGCGTCGCGCATTTCAGGAATGAAGAACTGCCAACTTTAGCTTTCACACCTACAAAACACATGTAACAGAATTCGATATTCTATTTAAAGCAGCCTTATGAGAAGATATCCCTAGTAATCATTACTACAGCTGCACAACATACAAAGATCACAGCCCATTACTTTACATTCCATTTCATCATTTCTTATCTAGACAAGCTCCACTCAACTCTACTCTATATTTATTTAAAAGAAAGGCTGCAAGTTCAGCACAAAAAAATGATTTTTTAAAATTATGGCAAGGCACTTAGAGTGGGAGTACACAGGTAATAAATATTTGGTTTTAAATGTCATAACCACATGACTTATACATGTTCACAAGAGTCTTGTGTGATAGAGTCGCTAACGGACCTTGACTCTAAAGTTATCTAATCTTTCAACTTCTCTGTCACGACAACACTAGTAAAACCGGTAAGCCAGTAACTTTTGCTTAGTTTTATAGAGTTTAGCATTCCTTTGGGAAAATTCCTTAAGAAATGAGGTTTTCCCATCTTTCTTTTTCATTGTCCTCTCACTCCTTCAGACTGACCTGGTAGGCTGGTGTTAAGGAGCTCGAGATATTCTTCCATGGAGGTCAGGACCCTGTAGCCAGCACAGTTAATGGTGCCTTTAGGATGCAGACCTCTGTCATGAGCCTAAATTAAAAGAAATGGATAAAGAAAGCTGTTTTATTTCAAATGAATAAATGACTAAATAAATAAAAAATATATTTAAAAAAAAAAAAAAAATACATTTATTCATTTAAACTTCTAGAATCATCAGACGGTTAATGGTGCTTTTAGGATGGACAATGATCAGCCAATTCAAATTTTTAGCATTTTGATTTATTACACTCATTACCTGTTTGTTTTCATAATAGTTGATGTTGTAGGAGTCAGGAATAAAGAGAAAACGATTCCTCCATTTTTTGTTCTCTTCTAGATACTGGAACAAAGCACCTGAGAAGATGGACTTATTCTTCAAAGGCACCTAAGAAACACATGAATTGAAATGTGGTTCAAATAAGGTATGGTTTAAGCAGAGAGACGGTGAGAAAGAGACAGTTGTCCCTCTATTTTCAGTAAGGACCCAGCACCTAATTATATATTATGTTGAGAGATGTTAAGACTGGGAGTACTTAATTTGGGTTTACTTTGCCCACCCAGTGTGTCTGTCCACAGACATACACACACACACAGACCCCCACATGGACGAATGCAAAGTATACAAACTCAACTTTAAAGGGTCACATTGTGATAATACTACATATTTCAAATAAACAAATCTATGCGTTTTCAAACAAAGCAATTTGTTTATATCGGTATCGGCAAATATGCCGTAGATGTAGGGCTGTGTTCAAAATATCGATACGACGATGTATCGTCACAGCGATTTGACAATATGAGTATCGATACAGCTGGCCCTGTATCGATATTGTGGCACGTGGACAGCAGTGGACAGTGCTTAATTTGAATTCAAGAACACCATTTAAAATAGAGTAGAAAAGGTTTCTAAAAAATAACGAATAGAGCTTAATATATAGGCTACAACAAGGTTTAATCTAGCCGCAAAGGAACAAAACCGGGGTTGCCTTATATAAAGAGATGTTATCCTCGAAACATTGCGCAATACGGAAATATCTGTTAAGCGTGTTACTTATCTTTGTCAACCTGGCACCCCTGTGTACGCGCTCTCTTTCCACTATAAACGCGCTTGCTTTCTGAAAACACCTGTTAGCTTGCAGTTTAGCGATCTCTTCTTCAATATTCTATTCTCAGAACATTGTAATTCATCAAGTGTTTTTTTTTCACGAGAGAGGAGAGAGGCTGTGCACATAAGAATGACCTCAGTTTTGTCGCATTTCTCTATTAACAGTGAAGCTGTGGCTTTAATTCCTTTAGAAACAATGATGTTACCAGCTCCCTGTTGAGAAAGATAATGTAGCTCTTGAGCGATTATAGCTATTTATAGTTTATAAAAATAAGCGGGGCAGTGCTAAAAAGTTTGTTCCTGAATGTCTGATTGCACGCAAAGCGTGATCTGTGTGAGTGACTGAGCGCGTGTGTGCATAAGCTACAGAAGACAGCGCATTAGTTAAGAACTCTTCTTTTTATTTTATTTTTAAAAAGTAGAGAGTGCCTTCATTTGTGCAATGATAACCTACCATCAATGTTAAGGTGATTTATATATATATATATATATATATATATATTAATATGAGTACATTACAATATTAATTTATTAGAATGAGTAAATTATTATTTATGGGCTTAAAAACAAAATGCAAACAATCAGAATGTTGTACCTGGTGGGGAGTGCCCAATGTAAACATTTGCCATTACCTATATTGTACTGTGGTACAGTTATGGAGGCCCTTCATATTGCAGAGGTCAACTGCTTATAGTTAGCACTGGCCCTAAAGTATGCAGTGTTTCATAGACAGCTGTTTTACTAAATTGTACTGAGGTAAAATTCAGTGCAGTCCTGTATCGTGATATGTATCGTATCATGGCATCTATATCGTGATACGTATCGTGACTTTGCTGGTGATACACAGCCCTACGTAGATGTGAACATTTTTTTTTTTACAGAACATATAAAGCAGATTAAATGCTTCTGAATGGTGTTATAACTTAGTTTGTCCAGCAGAGCGCACTCCATTGTTTGCTACTGGTGACCCAGGTCAGTGTAGTGTGCGGGGATGAGCTCAAACTTGATTCTGTTTGGTTTTTTCAAATCAGGTCACTGTTGTTCTGTCACACCTATATTTGATCGTCACATTACAATGATTCTAATTTTTAGTTTTGCATGATGATTTGATGAATGGATGGCTTGTTTTTAACAGTAGATTCAGTACGTAAGAGGCAAGCGGCTGTGGTGCATTAAAGCCTGTGTTACGGCCACCGGAGCTGATCGTGGCCATTCAGTCAATGTTGGTGTTTATACCGGCCTCGCTAACAGCCCAGAACTCATGCTTATCACATCGGTCTATTGTATTTTGTCATGCCGTGCCAGTCGTAGAATAGAAGCCATTATTATCAGTGATGTTATATACTGGATGCAGTAAACTGATGCCTCGTTCTATTTATGACGTGCTGACACAAAGTTCAAATGATTTTCAACGGTCACTTTGTCGCGTCCTGTTGCGGCACACACGGTGTCAGCATAGTTTGTCAGTACAGTCAGTAACTGAAAAATTAAGCAGATTGAAAAGTTAGTATCTTTCTGCAGTCCAATAGATGGCAGTGCGGAGGTGGCTTGAGTTTGTTGAATGGTGATTTAATGCTACGTTGTCACCTAGTTGGATAGACTCAATGCTTAGTAAATAAACAATGTCCCCATCTTTTACTCTCGCAATGAGCTTATCATACTCATTTGCTACATTAGTAGGGCCCTATGATTTCCACAATGCAGAAAACATGGACGGAATAGCGGAATCCAGTTATAAAAACTGAATTTACTGTATAACGCAGAATTTCATTGAAGAAACATGCAAGTATTTGTTGCTATCTGATCTGTTGCTTACAAAGGGCAGAACTAAATGGAAAAAAATTATATTTCAACAAAATAAGAAAAATTTGGCCATCTTCATCGCGTTCAAAAGTTTTCTCAGTTCTCAGTTGAACTGTTCAGAACAAACAAGGGACTCATGCACAACCATCACAAAACAGAAAGACAGTCGTGGATCATCCAGGTAACCACACACAGTATTAAGAACCAAGGGTTCCCAAACTTTTGAATGGGGTTATTTTAATAATTTCAGCATTTTTTTTGTCTTGTGGACTAAATGTAAACATCTTTTATGTACAATATCTTACTCAGGACAGTACTAAAAAAAAATATCATGCATTTAGTATGATCTCTCTTATTTTTTGAAAATGATTCACATTTTCACAGATTCTGCAAGGGGTGCCCAAACTTTCGAGCCCCACTGTAAGGAACAGTTGGAGGACCAATTTGCAACTTATTAGGTCAATTGGCAACATGATTGGGTATAAAAAGAGCCTCTCAGAGTGGCAGTGTCTCTCAGAAGTCAAGATGGGCAAAAGATCACCAATTCCCCCAATGCTGCGGTGAAAAATAGTGGAGCAATATCAGAAAGGAGTTTCTCAGAGAAAAATTGCAAAGAGTTTGAAGTTATCATCATCTACAGTGCATAATATCATCCAAAGATTCAGAGAATCTGGAACAATCTCTGTGCGTAAGGGTCAAGGCCAGATAACCATACTGGATGCCTGTGATCTTCGGGCCCTTAGACGGCACTGCATCACATACAGTAATGCTAATTTGTTTCACTTGCACCTTAAAAAAAAACAAAACAAAAAAACAAACAAACAGGGCTAAAAAAAAAAAAAAGAGGAGTGGAAAAGGGTTTTACCTTCCTGTGCAGGAGCTGATTCTGAGGTCCTCCTCCACCCTCAAGGTCAAAGCGCATCTTGTTAAAGAGAGCGACAGCATACTGCTGCTCATATAGCCGACCAAACTCTCCCATCAGCTCCCCTGTCCGTGCTAAGAAAGACACACACACACACACACAATCAATGAATATACATAGAACTCAAAAAAATTATATTACACACACACACATAATATAATATAATATAATATAATATAATATAATATAATATAATATAATATAATATAATATAATATAATATAATATAATATAATATAATATAATATAATATATTAATTAAGATTTTACATATACTGTAGGTCACTCCAGGCCTACAACAGATAGTTACAGTCCAATGAATCAATGGTCTTTAAACATTAACAACAATTCACACCAAGCTCCATATATCTGATCAGAATAGGAGATTACAATGTTTGAGTTTCACTGCTTTGCCCTTCACATGTATGTAAAAGCAGATCAACGCTGCAGTTGGCACAAGAACAAAGACAGCTCCATTATTGACTGTTTTCTGGCGGGAAGTTTTCCAAATGTCTATGTAGGGCTTGTTGTAAAACTTTGGAGGCATTCAGTCTCTTGGAAAGAAAGGGAACAAAAAAAAAACTAAACAAAAACAACATTCCTGTCCGTTTGCTTACAATGTGAAGATGCCATTAAATTAGAGAGAGGAATGGAATATAAATCACTAAGTAATGGTCAAAGAAAGACAATAAACATAAAACTTAGTTATCTAATTGTCTTTGAATGTCCATTGTGGTTAGACTAAAGAAAGGTCAGTGAAATCACCTGCACAAAAATAGCTCCAGTTCCTAAAATTAACATACAACTGGAATAACAGTAGGGGATATTTCAAGGTTATACATGATTGCTATGACTGATAAAACTTAAGTTTCATACAGGGTGAGACTCAAACAAATCAGACCCATACAGTTAAACTCAAGTTCAAACATCAAAGCAAATTAAAAACAGGCCTGACGTATAGCATTTACATACTTCAATCTGCCAAGTCAAAAGCACACAGGAACACCCTAAAATGTGTACGGTGATGGTCTAAACTGCAGAAATTAAAAGTCTGTGGAGCTCTGCTTATGATTTCTCCTCACCAACTCTCAATCTATCATATTTGCCCCATAAAGCCAGAATATGTAATTAAATGAACTGCTAAAGCCATTAGGCAGTTGTGCAGCCAGTACTTAACAGAGGGGAATGTGAAAAAGGAGACAAGGAGGCTCAGAATAAGGTCAACCTGACCATCTGCATTGTTTTAAAAAGTACCATATTAGAGGCGATGGGAAATACGTGATGATCTTACTTGCCAAGAAAGCTATGAAATATGAATTGAACCTACTGCAGTTTTGTTACTGTTAACTAAAACTAATGCTTGTGTTAATTTAAAGAAAGTTGAAATAAATAAAATACAAATATTTGATAAAAAAAACGTACACTTTAAACATGTCGGCACCAATAGCCTCGTGGGCAGCGCGCCGGCATATAGCACCATTGTGCTTCGGCCGTCCCCAGTTCGAGTCCTGGCTCATGGACCTTTCCCAATCCCATCCCCCTCTCTCCCTCCATTTTGCCCTAATATACTGTCCTATCCTAATAAAGGCAAAAATAAAGGCCAAAAATAAATCTTAAATAAGCGAACTGAAATTAAATGAGAAAGTACTAAAATGACGAAAGCACATAGCAAAATTACAAAAAATAAAGCCAATTTAAAATGAATGAATAAATACCATAATAGTCTATAAACAATTATGTGCATGTGTTGTTTATTTGCATTGCTTTAGCACCTGATGAATCACAAAACTACAAACTTTGTTTTGAAACAAAAACTCTATAATAGCAACTTGTCTGAATATTAAAGGTGCAGTAGGAGATAACTTTAGCCTGATAGCACTGAAAGCAAACTTTCCACCCTCCTTGCAAATCGCTGTCCAAATCCATGCCCCCTGAATGCATGAACACGAACAGACCAGGGACAACATTATTACAATACATCATATGTCATTCACCGGTGAAAAAAAAAATAATAATAGTACGGTTAGTAAAAGTATTACAATACCAGGAAGGAAGCTGTAATTATAGCTCTGTCTGCAAAGCGTACGTCGATGCGCTGATGACAGATCCTGTCTGCGCAAACTGGGTGTGCAGAGGTATGCAAACACATATGTTGACAGGCAGGTAGGAAAGCAAATCAAAATGCTCGGAACGAGGGTTTTGATTGGACGAACATTTCTTGGTCATACGCCTTCCACAGAATATATAAATACATATAAATTAATTTAGACCACTTAACTTATTGATTGCTATTGGGATGTGAAGAGACTTTCAACAAAAGCAGCATAACCAAAAATGTTTTCAACCAGCAAAACAAAAAATGTTTCTGAATCATCTACTGCACCTTTAAAGACACTGCCCATTTCAGAATTATGGGTAATGTAGTTATACACATACAGACAGTGATGGTGGGAACAGAGCTGACTGTAAGGGCTGGGCAGTTGTTGCTGCACAATTGTTTGCACACTGAACAGGCATCAATCTTTTACAAACATCCTTAGGCAGATCCCCAATGATCTTCTGCCATGCCAAATCATTCCTGACACAAAATTTCACAATCCCCATCTCATCACAAATCCAACGAACAAAGCTTGCTTTTCTCAGTAACTGATTTCAACACTAAAACAAACATCTCAGTAATGTGCATGAAGCTGAAGGTGGGAATGAAATCTTTCCAAGCTCTGCTTTGGTAATGTGGAGGTTGGGAGACAAACACTTAAAGAGCGGTTCCACTAGTAAGAATAATTATAATACCATCATGCCGACCACACAGGGGGCAGCTGGCCTTCAGGGGGGTGGGGAAAGAGAAAAAGGAAGTTTCTTTGGAATGTGTCCATGTCAGAGCGGACAAAGTGAAAGCTCTTAAGAGGGAAATCTGGGAGCTCAGCTCCTGGTACTGACAACAAGAATATGCTATGAAAGTTCTGGGAAGGAGAAAGGTAACATGACCAAAGAATCTCTCCAGGCCTGGAAATGTCAAGTTGTTCAGGACCATAGGAGACTTGCAGCATATACGATGCGTGTAAAGAATTCACACATTACCATACATTTCAGAATGCATTAAAAATAAAAAAGGTTCTTAACAGAAGACATTTCTTTTAGAGGTTGAATGAAAACTAGGCCCCGGGTCGGAGAGAAACCACAAGATAGAGGGCATGTGTATCTCCATGTGAATCTCTAAGGCTGAGAGCGTTTGTGTGTCTGTGTGTGTTTTTTTGTTTATGAGTCACTCACTGAATGAGTCTCATGTGATACTTGGTGCCACACCTTGTTCCTTTTTAATTTCATTACAAGCTCAAGAACAAATCAAGTTAGCATTACCGCATAACAGCCATTTACAAAGAAAGACTCCGAAGCATCACTCTGAAGATACTGCTTGCACTTCATCAGCCAATGAAACAAACAATAATCACAGAGCAACTCAATTACACTTAGGTGTCATACGATGCGATTTCAATTTTTCCGTTCTCTTTGGAGTGTTACAAGCTCTTGGTGCATAAAGAAGATCTGTAAAGTTGCAAAGACTAAAGTCTGTGTTTTTAGCAGTGTAGAGAAGTGCTTGTTATTTGTCGTTTCTCCAATCACAAATGCAGACATGGTTTTATGTTTACGTGACACAGGAGCAACAATAATGTAAATTATGTGGAAAATAATGTGTTTTTTGAACCTTAAACTGCATAAACACATCACATTACACCAAATACAGAACATAATATTCTTTTTAGCAACGTCATATGACCCCTTTAAACAATGCAATTAGAAAAGTCTTTTTAAGGACTAAGACTGCATCTTTCCTTTGTTACATTCATAGAAACATGGTAAGCATGTCTGCTGGAGTCATTCAGGCTTGTCTAGTTGAGCTCACAGCAGGAAATCCCAAAACACTTGGATCATGGTCCTCTTTGATTCCTTCAAGAAGAGCATGATCATGGATCATCCCGAGTAATACCTGAATTTTGATTGGTTGACACACTTCCCAAGGGTAATTTTCTATAATTGCACAGCAATAATGCTGACAGCATTATAGTTACACATCACAATGTTCTTCTTTGAACACTTCTGAAGTAGTAATGGCAGCTTGGGCTGTGCCTAAGCTGCCTGGTTTGTACATATTTATAATTGACCAACAGTTCCATTGGCCCTGCCACAAATTTGATAAATTTGTATTTTATTGTGTCAGGGGGGAAAAAATAAGTTTATTTGATCATTTAAAATAACTTTTCTATTGATATATTTTTAAAAGTTGATTTATTTATATGATGGCAAAGGAGAATTTTCAGCAGCCATAATTACAGAACATGTAAATGCATAATTTAATGCATCGTTGCTGGATAAAATTTTTACTTTTATTCTAAACATATCTTACTGACCCCAAAACTTTGATCATTAATGTATGATATTTTTCACTCAGCATTACATTTGCTTTGGTATATTTGGAATAGCTGATTGCAGACTGCTGAATTATTGAAATTTTAATGCACACCTCTCTTCATGGCATGGCCAAATTAGCATCTTGGGTGCATTTCAACATTTTAACATGATGTGCTCCTCATCTAGTTTATAAAACATTCCATTAACATTTCTAATAAATAGGTTTTGAATTTGATCGCACATACAGTTTAGATAAATGATATTCCCTGATTATATAGTACTGGTTGAAAACTGAGCTTTTGAATTCCTTGAGTTTATGGAAGTCAAGGATTAGTAACAGTGCATATAAATGGAAATTTTTAAGGACAAAGCCGTACATATCCTTTTTTTAAAAAGTAAAAAATTCAAGCAAAATACTTTAGCATATGATGAAAAGTTATGCTTGGTATACATTTTAACCAAACTGCAGTGTTATTTTTTTTTTTTTTTTTTTTGATGATCTGTTGCTATAAAGTAAATGAAGCATACCGGGATGAGATTTATAAACATGCCGTGCTCATCATTTGTTTTAATTGTCCTGAGAGCCTCATTGGTGCTGAGTCCAACATTGAGCATTGTAGATGTTCATCATGGAAAATTCCCATTTAAACCTACACTGGCTGCTGATGGAGTCACACAAACCCTTAGGTAAATGTTAATTCTGAAAAATAAGCATACGCCTTACAACATAAGAAGCAAAATCTGTGTATGTTTTCCCACAGTGACACTGCCATTCCAGCCAGATGATTTTTCAGACTAACTCCCCACTCACTTCCATTTTTGCTTAAATTCCAGTCAGTTCGGTGTATGACTAAGAATTATTCACTTGAGAAGAGGATGAGTTAGTGTTAGTAATATGAGAGAGGCTATACACACACTATAGGAAGTTGAATGGATTGTGCACTATGACCTCACTATAAAGTTCTATAACAAACATTGTTTTTAGAAAATTTCCACTGTGTTCTACAACTTCCAAAGAAACACCCTTCTATGAACTCAATTAAAGCATTTCCTACAAGAGCCCCCTCGTCCCCCCAGCTACTCAAAACAGTGGTGTGGGGGTGTCATTTACTTCCCAAACTGACTCAAACATCACCATCTCTTCAAAATGGAAGATCTGACAAAAATCATGCTTCAACAAACATAAAAATACCATACAATTTATAATATAGAATTTGAAAAACATTTGCAGCTACTATTTGCAGTCTGTCAAACATTGTTAACTCAAAGATATGAGACAGGAAGTGCTGAGGTCATTTTATTCCCTACTCACTATTTTGAGAAGATGACTTCATTCATTCTAAACTACAGGAAGTTCTTACTTGGAATTGGGGACTCCCTCTTTACTGACAAGAGAAAGGTGATGTCATACAGTCAACAACAAACAATAGCCCACTCTAGATGTTTCATATTGTCTGACAAGCTGAATCTGCATATAGGCAAATTCTACTACAGTTCCACACATTTTTATAGAACCTTAAAAATTAAGTCAGTCACACTCCCTATGAATTAGCTTATGACAGTAAGCATGCACGGTCTGCTGAACAAAGGTTATCTAAATGTTGAGTATGACAGATCATCCAGGCAGCCTCCTTAATGCTGTTAGGCTCTGCATGCATTCCTGAGATTCCTTATCTGATATGTGCTTTCTCTTAAAATGTGCAAAAGGAGAAAAAATGGAAAGTTAACAGTTCTTTTTTGCATTTCTCAAATCAATCTCAGTATCAATTTTATCTTACAATGTTTCAAAATTATAAGCAGCAAAAACTGTTCTTTTTATTTTCCCACAGTTTTCAGACTAAATCAACAAATAAAATATTATTTAAGTTATCCTTTGAGTTTAGTTAGATTTTTTAAAATACAATTTCTCCAGTAGTTAAAATTGTCAGAAATAACCAGGACTCATGCAAAATTGCATAAGCATCCAAAAATAATAATAACCACAGATTACTATTATTATTATTATTGAACTTTTATTAAATTTAATAGTTTTATTGTAGACCTGTATTCTATTATATGATTGTATTATTTGGGTTTTAGTGTCTCTACAGACACCTGTAGCTGTCAAATATCTGTATTTACTGCATTATAAAATAAGGTTGCAAAAATGGAAAGGTTTTTGATTCAAAACAGTAACAAAACAACTGAAATCAGCCTTCAATTACTGAATGTTCAAGCAAAATCCCCAACAGCTCATGGAACAGATTACATCTCAACCTCTTCTGACCATAATGCATTAATACATTGTATTTTATGCTGATAGGACTTCATAGATAATATGCATAACTATTCAAACTGACCATTTAAGTCAGTTAAATGATTTGTTTGTACATAAATGAACTATATGTTGTGATTTAACTTTTGTATTTGTTCCTAACTACAAAAGTCAACTTCTGGCACTGGTAGGTAAACTTCTGCTAGTATCTACACCTCCCCACAAAATTCTGAAGAGATGCAGGCCACCTGGTCACCCACGAGAATTTTTTTATTTTTTTTCATGATTTATTTAAGATATCAACAATAGTTTTTGTTTGTTTATTTATTTCTTAACGCCAATCCAGCATCTATGGCTATATTCATGGATAGAACCAGTTAATCCATACACAAGTCTTGTCTTTACACACACGTCCGGGGACAGTTTAGATAGTTCAATTAACCTAACCTGCATGTCTTTGGGCTGTGGGAGGAAACCGGAGCACCCGGCGTAAACCCACGCAGACACAGGGAGAACATGCAAACTCCACACAGAAAAGCCTCCCGTCCTTGCCGCGGCTCGAACCGGGGACCTTCTTTATCAAAAATAGTGCAAGTCACATTTATTCTGTACATCCTAATGGAGAAGCATTATGAGTTTAATTCTCTCTCTCTCTCTTTAAATTTTTTTTTATTCTTATACTAATCATACAGTGCTTATGTACGCACTGTGTTATTTAAAACGTATAAAAAAACAATAACTAACTAACTAATAACAGGAAATACTGTGCCACGTCGCAACAAACTTTCTCTTTAGTGCGGGAACAACGGCACAAAGTTCTTATCCCTCGTTTACTTTTTGGGGTGGAATGTAAATCCTTTCACCCAAAACGCCAGCACTAAAATTGCATTGCAACCCTTTCGCAACACCATATTTTACATACCAAGACTGATAATCTATCACGTCTTGCAACTAGTAAAGCATTGCGGTTAGCAGACAAGTCCATCAGAGCGTTACCTGTTATAACCTCCCGTCTGGCTTCGTCCAGATGAGTTGAGATCAAATCCCCCATCGCGCCGCTGAGAGTTGGCGAATACTGCTGGATCGGTTAACTTCGTCTCTGAGGAGCAGCTCTGTAGTAGCAGCAGGGCGTTGGTTTCTTATGATAATATATGAACTGAAGTTGATTTTAGCGGCTCCTCCCTCTTTTACTCAAGCAGACTGAACGCAGGAAGGGTGGCTGGAGTTACACATAGAGCTGACAGACCGCACTGGATTAAAGAAGGCTTAGTTTTCCGTTAACTCTTGGTGTAATGCTTCTTTAGTCCCGAGTGAGGCACAAACCCTGTGCTCGCTCGGCTTCTGAGTCAAAACCATAGACTGTATAACACACGTTTCTTTTGGAGACACATGAGCGTGCTGAAGGCGGGGTTGCAGGATCTGAATTCACCTCCAATTAGAGGCGGGGCGGTGCGTTCATTGTAAACATGCGTGCGTCCCTAAGTGCATACCATCCATCCTAAATTCTATGTGATTTTAGTAATTTCCAATACTATTATAGGGCAGATAGGGTGGATAGTATGCACATTGGGACGCAGTGTATATGATTCTAAGAGCGAGTCAAGGGGTTTGAACAAATCTTTGAACGAATCGTTCCCATTATGTACTGATTCAAGTTGTTCACTTTTGGAAGGGCATTTCCTGACTTCAAGGACTGACTATAGTATGAGAAAATGAAGGTCATGGCAATCACTGGGATGAATCAAATTTCTCACCACAATATACAGAGCTTGATTTTAAGACATACAAGAAATTGTATGCAATGTTCTAAAAAAATACTATAAATAAAGCATACAATTAAACTTATTGACAAAATAACTGTTATTTTGAATAAACTATTTATTTATTTTTATTGTCTGCGATTGCTGTAGGAATGATAAATGCAAAACAAACCTGATTTATGTTTTTTTATGTATGAAATAATAAACTAAAATATATTAAAATATAATTTTATAGGGAGATTTAAAGAGGTTTTAAATACTTTAAAATAAACGAGTGAACATTTCTCTGAAGCGGCCGCTTTCATTGGGCAGAATAAAAGACGATGTCGCCCTCTAGCGAGCGCTAGTGCTCTTTTCTGGTATTCTTACAGAAGCACAACTACAGTGAATGCATTGTAACGCAATTATTGCGCAAACGTTAATTTTTCTTAATGTGAATTTAAAATCCCTTGCTCATATAGCAGTTCATATAACTGTATGCAATACCCCAAAACATGAGTAAAACAAATCACTCACAAAAACAGTCAGTGCCTCATCACTACATGACAGAAGGAGCAGGAAGGCTATGCTTAATATGCACAAATGTGTGTGTGTATAGTTTACAAGACATGCAGCATATGTCAACAGTGGAGCTGCGGAGGCGTGTGGTGGGATTAGGCATCGACGCAAGCACTGCATCCCATTTACACCAACTGTAGCTCTGAGCGCGCGCACACTGCGAGTCCAGCAGGGAGAGAGAGAACAGGGGACAGCATGGCATCTCTGGGGCTCAAGGCGATTGTCGGAGAAAGTAAGAAATGTTTTGTTAGAGCTGATTTAGGGCTAAATTTTTTGATGTATTTAAAAGTGAAATTTCAGCTATTTCTAATTTGTGGTATTATTGACATTTCCTTAGAAGTTTGTACTTGGGTGTTATGTGTTTACATGTTAAGTGAAATGTTACTGTACTATTCACCAACATAATCTTCATACAGTAACACTGCTCTTCTTAAATTCTTTACATTTAACAGATTGTGATGTAGCTAAAAGCACACTGGAGATTGGAGATACACAGTAATCTGTGTAGTCCTGTGGGATTAAGGATCTAGATATGAGGGGAGACTCATAGTGCTGCTGGGTGGAAGCACAAAGAGTGGAAAAATAGGCCTGAATACAAATAATACAGACAGAAATTAGTTCTTAGAAAAAACTGTTAAGAAAAGCTATTAAACAAAGCTGGTGTTAGATATTATTGTTCAGTCTGACATACTGTATGTTGTGCTTATTTTTTATATCTCTTTTCTATCTACTGTATCTATCTACGCAAGGCATTGTGAATGTGATTCATTTACATCATAATATTAGTCTACTTTTGTTATATCTATAGGATCAATGGATGTTAGATTTGTCCTATATTCCATCCCTTTACAGTTCTGACATGCCAGTTTCAAAAAAAAATTTTTAGCCCTGGATATTTTCTGGATATATCGTGCTGGTGTTGATTAAATCTTAAAGATTCTGAGGAAAAACATAACCAATTATCACTTGTGAATATTTGTTACTTTTGCCAATGTGTAGATCAACATAAGGAAAAAATACACATCATAGCATAATAGGCATATTTAAAAAATGCTGCTGGATGGTATTTGTCTATTCATGTATTTGGAGATATTGGTTTGTACTATTAATATTTTAGTCTGTAAGTATCTAAAAGCTTTCAATCCAATTTCCACCCTTTTTAATCTCACCAGCAACCTTTTTTTCTTGAAGTTTCGTCATGCAGACTGGATGTTGATTTGTTGTTCGACAATTTCAGTAATAGCCTGTGAGGCTCATCACAAGTTTATTTTAATGCAACAACACCCCTGGGTGTTAGAAGTGACAGATCCAGCGTCAATAGCTGTGAAATGTGTTATATGACTACAGGAAGCTGTTGCGTTTGGGATCTCGCCATTCAATGGAGCTTTTAAAGGGGCAGTAAAAATGATTCAGGTCCACTGTGCTCACATCCAGTGGCAGAGATACAAAGAGAGAAAGAGAGTGAGAAAAAAAAAAGGAGTGACAAAGAGCAGGAGAAAGAGAGACAGAGGAAGAACAAAAATAGAGAGGCTGGTGGTGTAAGAGGATTGGGAAGAGATTAGGTCTGCGATTGCTGGGTCTCTCTCTCCACACAATATATATCATTTAAACTAACAAATCAAGTTGATCATTTCATTTTCTGCTGTCAAAAAAGACATGAATGGAATATTTGATAATATTTTTATTATGTGGATTTAATACACTTTTCTTTATCATTAACTTATTACATCATTAACTAAACACTAATTGCAAAAAGGGAAAAAAAGTCTTTACACACCAAATCACATTGAACAAATTAAAAAATAATCCTCATATCATACTTAAATGTGATGCTAAGCAGCAAACCATAATGTTATAATAATAAATTCAACCCAGACCCATGTTCTTCAGTCTCTGCAGAGGGTATTTTGCCGTTTTAAACATTTTCCAAAAAAAAAAAGGAGAGAAGGTCTAGACTCAGCAACACCTCTACCTGACACTTTTGGCATACTCTGCATAGCTGTCTCAGTGGACTGTGTGCAAGAAAATGTCTGCCAGAAAGAGTGTAAGATTATGCAGTGTTTTAGCACATATATATATGAAGTGAGGCAGACATGCTTCCATTATCACACACCTATACTGTATATTTCTTAAACATTTTAAATGACTTTTTTTCTCAATATTCTTAACATATATTGAGTATGAAAGATGTTAATTTAAGATATTTGTCTGGATATCAGTCTTTGTCAATGCTATCATTATTTTAGATTAATTTATAAATTCATTACATAATATTGTAAACATCAATATTACAGTCACAATGGTAAGAACCAAGGCTAGAGAATGTAATGTTTTGTTTACAGTCATTAGCTATATATTATTTCATTTCTTCTTTAATAAGGTATTTTCTTGCATTTGAGGTTTGAGAAGTTTCCTGTAATCTTGATTTAAATTTGGACTCAGATTTGCTTCATCTCTTGCATTTAAAATATTGATATTTTCCCTGAACATTGTGTTTTTTGCTATCTCCATTTTGCAGAAATCACTTTGTTTTTCATGTTTTATTTATTTTTTATTATTTTTTTGTGCTACAGAGATTATGAATGATGTCATTAAGAAGGTGAAGAAGAAGGGAGAATGGAAGGTACACATCTATCTCACCGTCAGTTCATCTGAAGAAGATGTTAATCATTATGAAGAAGATGTGTTGTAACGTGTAGCAGTTGTTTGTGTCAAAACACAATCTTTAGCCTGTGCACAGTATTATAAAATGAATCTTGAAATTAACTTTAATCAAAGATGACTCTGGTGTCACATTAGACCTTCTTGCTTAAAATACCATCCTAAACCAGCATTAAATAGACTCAGAAGCATCCCATGTTGGCGAACAGCATTTAAAACATTGTGTTACACTGGTCTTTCATTTTTTATGTATTGTTCTACATATATAATGCATGCTGTTCTCCCTCAGGTATTGGTGGTGGACAAGCTCAGTATGAGAATGGTCTCATCATGCTGTAAAATGACAGATATTATGTCTGAGGGAATCACAAGTGAGTTGTACTCCTGTAGAAATACTTCAAACAGGCACAAAACCAAGAAGCTGTATAAATTATACAGCAATTTGGCTCAAATTGACTTTTTTCCATAACCATTTCCTTTCATTTCTCCAGTTGTTGAGGACATAACCAAGCAGCGTGAGCCTCTTCCTACCATGGAAGCCATATATCTCATTACTCCATCTGATGAGGTAAGTTGTCTCATTTATTTTTAGACATAAAACAGAGCTCATATGGGAGTTTGTATTATATCCCAACATACACAAGATGATAGTTATTGATATACAATACAATGATGAAATGTTATCAATTGTAATTTCAGCAAGGATGCATTCATTTGAAGGAACAGTAAATACATTTATAATGTTACAAAAGATTCCTATTTTTAAATACATGTTGTTCTTTTGAACATTCTATTCCTTCAAAGAATTCAAAAGATCTAGATTCAAAGAATCCTGAAAAACATTTCCACTGTTTTCAACACTGATAATAAGAAATGTTTCTTGTGCATACATCAGCATTTGAGAATGATTTCTGAAGGATCATGTGACACTGAAGACTGGAGTAATAACTGCTGAGAAATTCACCTTTGCCATCACAGGAATAAATTACTTTTTAAAATATTTTAAAATAGCAAACTGTTATTTTTTTTTAAATCGTAATATTTCACAGTATTAATGCTTTACTTGACTTTTGATCAAATAAATGCAGCCTTGGTCTTGGACTTTAAAAACATAACAATCTTACAGATCCAAAACCTTTTAATGGTAGAATTTTTATTATAAATGAATAAATAATATATGTCTGTGTTTTCAACAGTCAGTTGAGGGACTCATCAATGACTTCAGAGATCCTCGTAATCCCATCTACAGAGGGGCACACGTGTTCTTCACAGACAGTGAGGATGTTTTGTTTTTCTGTTTTCTACTACATCTACTAGATATTTATCTAGAATATTTATCTCAGTCAATCTCTGTTTTTATTTTTGATTTTAGCAATCCCAGACTCTTTGTTCAACTTGATAAGTAAATCCCGTGCCTCTAAATCCATAAAGACACTGACTGAGATTAACATCGCCTTCCTGCCCTATGAATCACAGGTGAGTAGCTTCTTTACACTCTGAGACTCGAGAAAGAAGGGATGATGCATAGGAGGACGTATGGAGATGTGGGGGGAAGCATTGTATCATGCTGGAACGTTCGAGAGCAGCTTTGGTTGGGCTGTCTCTGTGCCGCCAATCCTCTGTTGTTGCCCTCTATAATTAATCCTGAGGCGTGGCTGAATCAGCCCTCCCTATACTAACCCTAATCCTGCTCCCCATTGGCTAATGCCCCATCAATGAGAGAGAGCGTGGAGTTGAAATTTGGTTAGATGTCAGTAGGGTTATGTACATGTGACAGATGGGGCAGTGTGTTGAGGCTAGTGTGTTAGGATTGGGAGAGAGAGATACAACACTGATATGGATTAAAGGTCAAGCTGAGAGAAGAAAAGAGGATAGTGTAGTTAATATGTGGCAGTAGATTAATCTGAAAACCATGTTTTTGGCCAAACATGCAAATTGTACAGAATACAGCACACACATACAGGCACAGACAAGGCAGGTGACATATCGAGGAGTTATTACTGTTGTGAAAGAGGATTATGGGACAGTAACAGCCCTATAACAGCCATTAACATATATCCAGTGGTGGATGAAGAACCTTCACTTTTACCTTTTAGCTGGTTCTCATAGACAGATGGTCAACGGTGAGTTGCCATAGGACGGGAAGCTGCTTGGTAAAAGTTACCTGCGGCACTAAAACAATTACAAATTAGAAAGCGGGCTCAAACTTTAAACTACTGCTGTGAATCAGTAATATTGCAATAAAAATATCACATGGCTGAGAACATCCTGTGTAGAGTTGGTCACATGATGGGGACTTTATAGTTTTATTTTCAGATGAATTTTAAGAAGTGGTTCCCACTAGGGGGCCTCAGCACACTTCCAAGTGGACTGCAGGATGGCTTAAATGTAAATAAATTACAATTATTTAAAATATGACAAAATAAGCATCAAATAAGCTAAAATAGCTAAAAATGTAAACTGACATCATGTTTCACTATTCTATAGATATTTTGTATCTCATATTTCTCTTATTTGAATAATTCTCTCAAGGTTATATTCTAGACCTGAAAAGGTCATGGAAATAATAATATAAAAAAATAAAACTGCAAAGTAATAGGAATTTTTATAGTGAGCATACACTTTTGTAGTTATGTCAGGTTCTAAAATGTTTTATTGGGTGGAAATTACTGAAAAACTACTATTTGTGAGCCGAAAATATAATAATAGGCTTATAATAATACTAATAAACCCTTTATCCTGTAATGCCTGAATAAAAAAAAACATGCAAATACAAAAAGAGTGTGAGAAGTTTCTGAAACTTCTGGAATTAAAGTTAGTAATAGTTTGAATTATTTTAAATAAAATTAATTATTTAATTATTTTGCCAGTCCTAGTTACTGTTAATAAATATGCTAGCTGTTCTTGTTAAATCAGTAGCATCAGAAATATCTTCAAATATAGTCTTGGACAGTGAGGGGCCCGAAAACCACTGATTTAGGGACAGAACATGTAACCTGAAGAACATATTTTTTTTAGAGCTATGTGAAGCAGGTGTGTTTCGAAACTAAATATAGTACATAGTCAACAGTATGTAGTTTCAGTGATGAAGCTCATGAATCCATGTTTGAATACATTTGAATCTCAATGAAGATCTGAGATGTTAAGAATAAATGTATCTATTTTTGCTATGTTGTTCTCAGGTGTTCTCAGTGGACAGACAAGATGCCTTCCAGGATTTCTACAGCCCATTTAAAGCTGATGTAAAGAACCAGGTGTTGGAGCGTTTAGCCGAGCAAATAGCCACCTTGTGCGCCACACTGAAGGAGTACCCAGCTGTTAGATACAGAGGGTGAGAGAGGAAGAAGCAGCACACACATGAACGTCTTACCATCAATCTCACATTCTCAGAAACACCATCTGCTGATGAAAATCCAAGCATCCTCAGCCATCTGCAAAGAAAATATATATACTGTATATAAAAAAAACACAAGCACACAACAGTTATTTAAAAAAGCAGATAAAACAGATTATAGTGGTTAGATTTCTTCTAGAAGGTCAGTGATGGTCTACATCATGATTGACTACGTGTTGCTATGTTTTGAAGAGAGTACAAAGACAATGCGGTCCTGGCCCAGATGCTTCAGGATAAACTGGACGGTTACAAAGCAGATGACCCCACTTTGGGAGAGGTGAGTCTCGGAGCTTGTAGCAAAATATTTTGTCTCAGATGATAAAAATAAACTGCTTCTGTCTGGCACCAGTGACCTTAATTTCTCACTGTCCAACTTTAATTCCTTGCTGTACTGTTTTGTGCTCCATCTTTGTCTCTTTGATTTTTTCTCTCTTTCATAGGGACCTGATAAAGCACGTTCCCAGCTATTGATTCTGGATCGGGGGTTTGACCCTGTCTCGCCACTTCTACACGAGCTCACATTTCAGGCCATGGCCTATGACCTGCTGCCCATTGAGAATGATGTCTACAAGTAATAACTCCCATCTATATACTGCTCTGAGATCATTTCAGCTGACCTTCGGTCAAGTTCAAGTGGTTGACTTTTCATGATATCTCCATCCATAATCACACTGTACATGGGTGCTATAGGCAGTTTACTGATGCTGATGATGTATATGTGTTAATCAGGTATGAGACCAGTGGAATGGGTGACACTCGTATGAAGGAGGTGCTGTTGGATGAAGATGATGACCTGTGGATGACTCTGAGACATAAACACATAGCAGAGGTGTCCACGTAAGTCTGTTCAGTCCTACACAGATTGACATTATATATATACACTGCCATTCAAAAGTTCAAGGTCGTTAAGATTTATAAATGTTTTTTAAATAAGTTCCTTTCTCACCAAGGCTGCATTTATTTGATAAGCAGTAATATTGTTAAATGTCATTACAAATTCAAATACGGAGTGTCTATTTACACTAAAAGCAAATAGACAGTCTTGTTGGCAGAGGCTGTTTACACTGACTCCGCCCACCAATGTGTGATTGGGCTAGTCAACACTACAAAAGAAGATCATCTCACAACAGCTCTAGTGGCATAGATGGTAAAGAGGGTGCTGTTGTTATTTTTGACGAGATCGACCTGAGTTCGAATCCGCCTTTTGCCAAACTTTTTTTTTCTCTCTTTTCAAATCTCATATGACATCGCAAAGGCGTTTATTTTTGAAGGAAATAATAGAAAAGTTAAAAATAAAGTATCGGGTAGGGTTAGGGTAGGTGTAAGGATTATATTTTCTTATTTTTTTATATTATTTTCCCAATAAGGTGGCATCCATATAATAATTTGAATTAAAATAATAATTTACACTCAAAACGTTATTATTGCATACCGTTTTATATTGAGCCGCTGATAATTGCCACTATTTGCAATAAGTAGTATAAACAGCGGAAAACCCTGATATTTTAACAGTGTACACAGAATCTATAGCTATTTGCATTTGCATCTATCACTGCCTTTAAAATAACTGTTTTCGATTTTTATGTATTTTAAAATATAATTTATTGCTGTGATGGCAAAGCCCAGTTTTTGGCAATCATTATTCCAGTCTTCAGTGTCAGAAATCATTCTAAAATACAATATCAAACTGAAATCTTTTGTAACATTATAAATGTTTTTACTGTTAATTTTATGTTATATTGGCAAATTAAAAACAGCATAAAATTATTGATTTTTAAAGAAGAAAAAGTTTGAACAATTCTAACTAATCAAATGAATAATTAATAATTATAATAATAATAATGTATTAAAAATAATAGTTTCTCTCTTTTAGGGCTGTGACTAAATCACTTAAGGATTTCTCTGCAAGCAAAAAGATGAACACCGGAGAGAAGGTGTGTTATTTATCACCGATCAAACATTAACTGCAATTTCTTGATTATTGCCAATAACTGACAAAGTATTTTGGTATCTTCCAGACCACCATGAAAGAGCTCTCCCAAATGCTTAAAAAGATGCCACAGTACCAGAAAGAGTTAAGCAAGGTACAGAGATCATTTACATGTTTTATATGAACTGTTTCAAGGGTATAATATTGCTGATGGTGGTTTTATAACTTTGCAGTATTCAACTCACCTGCACTTAGCAGAAGACTGTATGAAGCATTACCAGGGCACAGTGGACAAACTGTGCCGTGTTGAGCAGGTAAAACATATTTTGGATTAGTCTTTTTGCACTCACATTAATTAGCGTTAATAGTGTTTGTGTGCTCTGTCCTAGGATCTAGCGATGGGCACAGATGCAGAGGGTGAAAAGATCAAAGATCCCATGAGAACCATCGTACCCATCCTACTAGACGCCAACGTTACCATCATGGACAAAATCCGAATCATCCTGCTCTACATCTTCCTCAAGAATGGTGAGAGAGCTGCAAAATGGCCAGTTCTTTGTATTCTCTATCTGTTTTGCTGTGTGTGGGTGAGATGGGGGTGGTACGTTTGACATGTACAGTTTGTACACACAGTCATTACTAGTATCACACAACAGTGAGCAAAACTGTCATAATGTTGTAATGCTGGGCTTCAAGGATTTAGAACCAGTTCAAACTCTATAATTATGTGTATAATTATGCATAATTATTCCTGGCTGACTGTGTGTGTGTGTGTGTGTGTGTCTCATAGGTGTGTCAGAGGAGAATCTCTGTAAGCTCCTCCAGCATGCTCAGATCCCTCCAGAGGACAGCGACATCATCTCTAATATGGCCCATATGGGGGTTCCCATCATTTCAGAGGTCATGAATACCCACAAAACATGTTCCCCTCCATTCTCCCACCATTTTAAAAAGCTAAATTTTCAGCACCGTTACTCCAGAGTCATTGTAATATGCTGATCTGGTGCCCAAAAACTATTTTATTTTTTGTGGAAACTATGATACATTTAACAAGATTCTTTGATGAATATAACTTTCAAAAGAACAGCATTTATATGGAATAGGAATCATTTGTAATATTATAAATTACTGTCACTTTTGAGCAATTTAATGTATGCTTGCTGAATAAAAGTCTTCCTTTCTGACCCCAAAGTGTTGAATGGCAGCGTATATATTGGCCATCATTTCCACCTACTTTGACATTAAGATTAGACTTTGTACTCACTTAATCTTTAATTATACTGTTAAATGTAATCTTAAGTAAATTTCAAAATGAATAGTCTGAATATTAATATTGTAAAGCATACATTCACAACCATTTTATTTCTAGCTTGTTTTTAGACAATATAGAATATATCAGCCATTTATTGGTTATCAGCCATAACATGAAAATAATTATCAACTTATTCAACCAGAATACAGTGCATCACTAATCATAATGTCTGAGGTCGAAATGCATAACTCTTTAAATATGTATCCACAGCAAGCAACCACACGTAAAGGGAAGAAATCTGACCGCAAGGAAAGAGTGAGTGAGCAAACGTATCAGCTCTCCCGGTGGACTCCTTTGGTCAAAGACATAATGGAGGTGAGCTGAATCAACAGTACTTGCCTCACTTTGGATATGTCATCTTTCTTTTACTTTAATTCTTCCTAATTACATTACGATAGGATGCCATTGAAGACAAGCTTGACCCAAAACAGTACCCTTACATCTCCACACGCACAGCTTCCTCAAAGACGACCACAGCTAGCAGGTAGGATCACCTGCACAAACACATGGATTCAGTATGCAACATCTTCTAGTCAAATATCTAGTGATAATACCACTGCTGTCCATTTTCAGTGCACGTTATGGAAACTGGCATAAAAACAAGAGCCCAGGAGAGATACGCAACGGCCCACGCATCATCGTCTTCATCGTTGGGGGTGTGACCTACAGCGAGATGCGCTGTGTCTATGAGGTCACACAGGCCAATGGAAAATGGGAAGCTCTCATCGGTGGGTTGCAGTGCTCAAGGGCAACTATCAGTGACTCACAACCATTACAACAGACAGCTTTACACAATTCTGCCTTGAGTCACTGTGCCTATAAAAATGCACTACAATTCAAAAGTTTGGGGTCATTTAGTTTTCTTTTTATTTAAATAGTACTTTTATATTTTGCAAGGGAGTATTTAATCAAAAGTAACATTAAATATTAGATTATTATTATTTAAATAATATTTTGTATTAGTTATGTTTCCACAAAAATATTAAGGAGCACACCCATTCTTAACATTCATAATAATGAATGTTTTTTAAGGACCAAATCAACATATTTCAATGATTTCTGAAGGATCATGTGACACTGAAGACATTGACTTCATAGAAGTAAATTACATTTGAAAATATATTAAAATAGCAAACAATTATTTTACCATATCAGGAACAACATTTCACAATATTCCTGTTGTAATTGTATTTTTTTTTTATCAAATTAAAGCAGCCTTGGTTAGCACAACAGTCTTTTTTCAAAATCATTAAAACATCTTACAGTCCCAAACTTTTTAACTGTAGTGTATATTTTTTGCTAACATAAAATATGAATTATTGAGCATCAAAAGCATTCTGCTGTGGGACACATGAGTTATGGTTATAAAAACACTGTCATTTGCCTTGACAATGAATATACACTGCAGTAAGTGACAGAAAATATAAATGTTTACTGGTCATTGTATATCTGTGATTAGTGAACTGCATTTAACCACCCCGATAATGCGAGTTAATGTGTTGTTGTTTTTTTTGTCCCAATAAAAGCCCTGATCATGTTTCTGACTTCCCTCACAGGCTCCACTCACACCATCATTCCCGTTAAGTACTTAAAGCATCTGCAGCACCAAGACTTCCTGGACCCCAACGCGGCCCCCGAGGACCAGCTTCCTGCAGAAGATAAGTGATGAAGACAAGAAAAGAGGTCAGACCTTTATCCTTTTAAATGGATTAAACTGTATTTATTTTAAAGGCATTTTTAATGACACTATTGCTTCAATATAAAAAAATCTGTTGACATTTTTATCATCACATTTAACACTTTTAATAGAGGCATTATGTAGATATCTTTTCATTTACTATAACATTAATCAAATTTGATTCTTTCTTTCCTTTTAGAATGCGGTGACGTCATTGGCCTGACTCACTATTCTGATGTCATCAGTGACATGTTCCAATTAGAGGAGTGTTAAGACACCCATACAATATATGAGGCAGTCTGCGACCCTTCAGCACTTCCCTTGTCAGTAATAGGATACAAGGAAGTTTATTACATAAATAGCCTCTGTTACATTTATAATCACCTTAATATTAACCTCAGATTACATCGAAGATCATTATCAAATATAAGGAATTATTTAGGTGTCATTCTCCATTGTTGGTATTATGAGACAGGTCGACTTGAGTGTACCTCGTAGGTAGACAAAATATAAGATTAGAGAAGATTATTTGAACACAGCATAGCAAATTGAGTTTGAGATTCCAGATTCCTCTTCTGTAAAGTTATTTTGAATTGAATCAGTAGTTTGACCTGCCATGCAGTGTTAGCCAAGCATGATTTGTGTCAGTTTAATACTGGATGTCCCATTGTGAATATCAACTGCTTTGTGTTATTTTAATATTGTGGTTTGGAAATAATAGTTACTAGTCCTGTATATAGACTTTGTTAATATAATAAAACCTCCCTTGTTGATATTCTATTTTTCTTTTACATCTCGACTGCTCCTTGTGTAGTAATGAAGTATGATTGCTTTTTATGTCATAACCTGTTATTTATGCTAAGAATAAACATTCATGTTGTGTAAATATATCATCTATATGCCATATTCAAATATATTTAACATCTTCAACACATCAGAGGTTATAAAGTGCAAACTATTGTCTTGTGCATATAGTAAAATAAACTGGCTTCTGTTAAACATCTCCTGATTATGACATTTTTCATGCCATGCACACCACACATTAGGGTATTTCTTATAATATGAAAAGAAATAGACATTAGTTCAGTTATAATATTATTCATTTGGTTTTGAGGCAGATGCATCTGAATGTGCATTTAATATATACAACATAGTTGAATATGTTGATATAAGAAATAGAAAAATGAAGAACGACAAATCAGAAGAAAGGAAAAAAATGTCTACTGATTCAGACTCATCTTCTTTATAACAATCTATTTAAAGACATTTTCAAACTCTTCAAAAAGAATACTGTTCAAAATAAATATAAATCTGAAATGACCTACAAGACTTTAAATGGTGTCACATTATTGCAGAGAAAATTAACTGCAAAAAGTATATGGTATATGGTATTATATGATGGAGGTATAATATATTCAATAGGTATAATATATTTAAATTCAGTACTGCCTTACAAGCATTGCAAACCTTTGAAATTAAAAGCATGTGCTTCATTTGAACACATGAGGGCACTAAACACAGCTTTATCAGAAAACAAAGCCATGAACACATTTTAGGACAATAACAATATGATTTAACCATGAAAAAAAAAAAAATATATATATATATCAATAAATTACAGACATTTAATTCAGTCTTTAAATATTTATTTTAGTCTCTTTTCCAGTTTGGCATAAATCATAAATATTTCAGGCATAATATTGATACCCTCAGATTGTGCGCTGTCTTTATATGGTGTTCTTTCATAATCAGCCTATGATAATTTAGTTCCTGTAAAGTTACAATATTATGTGTTTTCACATTGCAAACCACAACAAATGACAAACAACGAATTAACAAAAAGCAGATCTTTATCAACTTAAAAACAGAATGCTATGTGGTATATGAATAAAATATCTGAAGGGAACAACATTGAAAAACTAAAATGCTTCTATGTTACTATTCTAAGTATTGATGTTTTGGTTTCATATTTAAGGATTTTAATGTTTTTGATGCAGTCATTGAAAACATTATATCAACAGTATGTGCAAAAAATATATTACATAAATAAAATATATACAGCTTTACATTATTTTACCTATGTACAATAACTCTCTGTATGTTGCATAACCATAGCCATGCATTTACTTATTATTCTGAACATCTGATCTCTTCAAATTCAAATACTGCTATACATTTATTCATTATTCCTCTCAATAACCTCTCTTTGAAGTATGCACACTGACATAAGAGCTGATTTTGTGTGTCTGTTAGAGAGACAGAGAGGAAAAGAAAAGAAAACAGAATGAGAAAACAGTGAGACACACTAGAATCCTCCTCCTCGCTCCGTCTGTCCAGGAATAACTCTGATCTCCATTCACATATTACAACAGTGTATTAATATCACTTTGTTTCACTACTTCCACTGAATTCAGTTCCTTTCATCAAAAAATATATTAAACACCTCTGGAATCAAGGAAGAGTAAAAAAAAAAAAAAAAAAAAAAAAAAAAAAAAAAAAAAAAAACAATAACTATGCCATTTGATATTATGATTAAAATTATATGTGATTTTCTGTAATAGCAAATCTGTATATTTATATATTTTTGTATAAATATATTTTCTGTATATATGTATTAGCTATAATGTGATAATAATATATAATAATATGAATAGAAATGAATGAATGATTTGATTATATATACACAACTCTACCATTCAAAAGTTGGGGGTCAGGACGTTTTTTGTTTTTTCTTTACTTAATACATTCATTCAGCAAAGATTCATTAAGTGACAATACAGACTTGATCTTTGTCATATTTAAAAAAAATCAAATAAACTTTTTTTTTTGAACTTTTCATTTATCAAAGAATACTGAAAAAAGGTGTCATGTATCAATGCATCATGGTTTCCACAAAACAATTTAGCAGCACAACTGTTTTCAGCATTGATAATAAGAAATATTTCTTGAGCACCAAATCAGCATATTAGAATGGTTTCTGAAGAATCATGTAACAACAAAGACTAAAGTATGTGGCTGTATACAGAGTAAAATATATTAAAATATACACAGATAAAACAGCATAAGAGACTTCTTTCAAAAACATAAGACCCCAAACTTAACAGTAGTGTGAGTGTGTGTGTATGTCACAGATCTGACAGACTTGATATAACCCTGATCTCGACCTATCAAACATATCAGCAACAGTCTCGGCTCTGCAGATCATCCACTGGAACATACCAGGAACAGGTTCAGTGAAGGTGTGTGGCAGCTGCTCGTTGTTATAGCGAGAACACAGATGTAAGGTGGGCGTTGCAGCTTTTGAACTCTAAGCTAACTGTGACTCAGATATGACAAGCATGACTCATTCAGCCCCTCTGTGTGGACGTGACGTAAAGTGACGGTCTTCGCAGTGGCATCTAGTAAAACTCTCGAGGGACGACTTTACAGAGCAGCGTTGAACTCGGCAATCAGAAAGTCGACATAGTCTTTGTCTTTGGTCTTAAAGGCCTCGGCAATGACCCGAGTTGCGTCCCGGTGCTCCATGCCTTTAAGAGACACGCCGTTCACCTCCAGAATCACCTGACCCACCCGCAACTGTCCAGAGATATGCACACAGCCCCCCTTCTGAGAGACAGAAAGAGAAAGAGAGAAACAAGCAGCTGTCTCAAACTTTCCACAAAGAGAGATCATCTATCAAAAGTGTGAGGGAAAAGACAAGTGGGAAATGGGGGAGAAAACGACCGCTTGCTCTCTCAGATATGGCACTTCATATTGACGGGTCGTTAGCTGACCTCTTGTCAAAGTATAAAGATAAAGTGCCTGAGGACAGGAAGAAAGAGATAACCGAGATGAGCGTTCTGGCTGTCATCTTCTGTTGAGCTGGAGGGAGGCCTGTCTAATAGTCCTGCTACAAACTCCTCTACGACGCAAATGAGAATGATGGAGTCTGATCTAATTTGTCAACATTTATTACAGTTTAACATGACACCTGAGCTGTACATGTCTCATAAAGACTGAATAGTGAATGCTCTCATAATGAACATTTGATTGAAACCAAAGTAGATCTTAAGGAGCCTGGAAGTGCGGTAGTCATGGTTACACTTATGACATCGCCTCATTGTGCCATGCGTTTCTTTCAGGTTGCATTCAATTCGTTACCGTGTCAGACGACATGTTACATCATATACTGTATGATGCTTTAAAAAAATACTTCTTTAATGAAGAGTCATTATGCCTGTTTTGGCTTTGAAATATGATCCACAGCACATTTTTCCAAAACAAACAAGTCACTCTCTGCATATGGCATTTTAATAAATGGAGAAATATTAGTATTATCCTGGTGTAGGGTATCAAGGACAATCAAGCACAACTCCATTTACTATTCATTAGCTTAAAGCTAGAAAATAAATCTCTATTTTTCTAATAATTTTTCCTTTCTGTGAAGGTCAACATTTTCAGGACAATCAAATAAGCAGAGGAATAATCTGATGGTATCAAACAGCACTTTAAAATGCTTTTCGTTTCACAGTTGCTGTTTCAAATAGACCAGCCAACAAATTACGGTGTGTTCAGATCCTTCTATGAAGTTAGTTTTTTGGGGGTTTGAAAGTAGCAATTACGGCTTCAGGTGCATTCGCATCTTTTTGTTTGGAGCAAGATAGCCAAAAAAACTGCAGTAAATACAAGATGCGTTTTGTCTTTTTGCTATTTTTATTTAATTCATGAAGTTGAATTGAAGATAAAATAAGAATATAAGAATTGTTATATATATATATATATATATATATATATATATATATATATATATATATATATATATATAGTATCATAATTGCACAGTACAACTGCATTTTTTTACATACAATTTATTATAAACAGTGTTGGGGAGTAACTAGTTAAATGTAAGGGAATTATGTAATTTGGTAGCACTTTATTTTAAGGTGTCCTCCTTGTTACACGTTACATACCAGTACTAATATCTAACAATTAATTATGCATAATTACATGCAAGTAACCCTAACTAAACCCTAATCCTAACCACATAGTAAGTACATGTAGTCAATTAAAACTACTCAGTACTTAAATGTATAATTACATTGTAACAAGGACATCTTAAAATGAAGTGTAACCTAATTTAATTACAAAATAAATGTAACTGTAATCTGTTACAGTTACTGAGAAAAAATGTGTAATTAAGTTACAGTTACTTATGAAAATGTTAAAGATTACACAAGGTTTTTTTTAAATATTTTGAATATAACATTTGAATATTTTCACACACATACAGATTTGATTGATTTCTTTCCCAATTGAATCTTTCTAACATGACTGAATGCACCATTAGACAGATTCCTCCAGTCTTTTTTTCAGAAGCCCCGCCCTCTAAGATCAGTCAACCACACCCAAACTTGAGTGTTTCTATTTGGCTAAATTGTGGGCTGCGTCCCAAACCCAGGGCTGTCAAAGAGATAGGTCTGATATAAAACATGTCCAGATGGGTCTGTGACAGGCTTTGTTCTCCTGTGACCCTTCCAATGGTGAAATTTACAAATGCCGATTGTGTAAATTGACAGTCTATGCAAATTTCAAGGATACTCTACCAATCAACAAAGAATACAAATACAGCAGCACCGCTACAGCACTTTGTGTTTTGTCAGCGGTATCAGACATCCCTTCATTTCATCCCCTAAAGCTATAGTCATATCACTAGCTGCTTGATCCCAATCGGTTTTAAATATGCAACCAAACATATTTCTTTGCAAAGCCACTTTGCGCTAAAGGGAAAATCTCTCACCTTCATGTTGAGTGAACACAACACTGAGAGAAGCAAGCATACGGAGACATGCACATAAATAGGTCCTGAATATGCTAATGTATCCATTAGCTAACAGATGCTGGGCTAAAGGTCATAAAAGAAATGGGAGGAAAACAAACTGGCTCCTTTATATTTAGAACTTCCTGTAAAGTTATAACTAAAGATTAAACTACCATCTTAATACTGCTTGATGCACAGATAGGGGGTCTATCAAATGGCAAAATTATTAACCGTGTCATGACTCATTTTTAATAAGAAAACTGAAATAGTGTTTCATGCAGAGTTGTAATTTTAGTCATATGATGGAGAAGCAGGTTTTACTGACCTAAGCATTTATGTGACTATGAGGCAATGGCTTTTAAAAGCTTTTTTTAAACCACATTATATAAAGTTACGACTGTATCTTGCACCTCGATGGGTGTAATATCAGACCTTCACAGTACATTAGCTACCCTTTCCATCAGAGGAACAAAAGATACTTTGTGTTACTTTTATGCTAGCATTTTACATTTATTACAGAAAAAAAAAAAATATGTGAACACTACAGAATGCCAGATCAACATACCATATGCTCCAAAACCTAACAAGCTACCTACCTTTCTAGGCTATTATATAGGCTTGTTTTCTTTATTATTATTTTGAAAACTGGAAGCTCATACTGTAGGTGACTATGAGTAGTGTATTGCTATGCTAACAATACAATGTATATTGTAATAGTGTATTTATACAAGATTTTTAATAACCATGCTGTTGTGCATTCTGGGATTACTTTCAAAAAAAGCTAATCTTTCTTTGAACGGTGACCCACTCTGACCCACCTGTATGGTCGTGATGCGTGGCAGAGGCTGTCTGGTGTTGGCACCCCCTTCAACAGCAATCCCCAGTGTACTGGCACACTTGGGCACCCGTACAAGTGTAGGCTCCATTTCTCCCATCTAAAACAATGACAAACAGGAAAGAAAAAGACAGATTTTAAGGAAGGTGGAAGACATGAATGAATAGTTGAGCTAAACCAAAACCGCCTTTTAACAGCAGCTGGGCAAACAAGACTAAAAAAAGCCTTCTGTATAATGGTTATTTATATGATGAAATGACTATAACTATAACTCTCTCACCTGTTTTGCAGAGGCCTGTGCGAGTCCATCCGCTCTGCGTGTGTCACATGTGACCTGGAGGAACGGAGGTTTACCTGGTCGAGGGCTGCTGTCCTTACTTAACCCCCCAGCCTCTGCGATATCCACTCCACTGTCCTCGCTCAGAGTCTGTCCGCTGTCTGACAGCTGGGACAGCGTGGCTCCTGGGAATACAGACAAATGAGCACAAAGCCATAAATAACCTCACAATTTAGCTTTCACAGATTAGAGATCTGCATTCAGGGTTTATGTGGACCTCACACATTATTTGGATCTGAAATGAGTTACAGAAGCTGGATGAATTCCCTAAGTGCTGAACTTCATCAAAGTTTTGATGGACCTGCTAGGGCTGTCAATTTAGTATGTTAAATGAGTGTAATTAATTATTTTAGATGAATGAGATGCCCTATGACCATATGTACAATTTGTAATAAGGTATCCTGCCATCTGAGAAATTAAAGCCTCTAAAGAGAATTTATTACCTCCTTTATCTTTAGCCAATTTTTTTCAGTAGGGCTGTTATCAATAGATTCCCCTGATTCAATTTGATTGTGATACATGCTGTCATATTTCAATTTTGCTTGTGTATTTTCCATTTTCTCCCACGATGAATGCTGTAAATACAGAAAACTTCATATATTTCAGAAATATAAATTCTGAAACTTACAAAACTAATTATTTGCCATTTATGATATATAGTATAATCATCAACACAAACTTTTTGAATAATTCAGTCATTTGTCCATGGATCAAATTACACTGGTTGCTCTTCATGTTTTTGATTCACTAAAAAGATTTAAAAGATTAATTTGTTTGTGAATAAAACTACACTTGCTGTGCTGTATGATTCCATTACACTAAAATAATAATTTGTCTGTGAACCAAACTAGACTGGGTGCATTTCTGATTAATTATAAAGACCTGTTTTACAAGAGTCAAATGTCTGTGAAATGATCTAAATCAAGTCTTTAAATCATCTTCGATTAGAGGCTTTTCTCAAAAAATACTGATATATGGAATTTAATCGGATTAATCCAAATTAATCAATATACCACATAATTAATTCAATTTCAGTGCTAACTCGAAGGGATAGTTTATCCAAAAATAAAAAATAATTTACTTACCCTCATGTTGTTCCAAACTTCTGTTATTTTTTTTCTTTTGTTGAACATAACATATATAAAGAATAAAAAAAATAAAAAAAAAAAAATGTCTCAGTGTTTTTGTTTATACAGTGGAAGTCAATGGTAACCGAAACTGTTCATTCTTCAAAATATCTTCTTTTGTGTTCCACAGAAGAAAGTCATACAGGTTTGGAAGGACATGAGGGTGAGTAAATTATGACAATCTTAGAGTGTCTTCACCTCGTAGTTGGGGCTGAGGCCTTTCCTCTGTCGTCTCCGGGTCGGGGTGTAGTGGGCTGGTCTGGGTGGCACCGCAGCTGTGTGTAGAGGGGGAGCCCTCAAGCTTCTCAGGGCTACAGGGGGGCGGCGCAGGCATTAGACGTGAAGGCGAAATCGATGGAGAGGAGCGTGGAGAGATCATGGGGGTTCCCTCTCTAGAACGATTTGGAGACTCTAGGTGTGGGGAGAGCACAGCCGCCTGCCTGCTCATCAGAAACTGAACCAAATCTTTACATGGGGGTCCAGAAGAAGGGCTAGCGTGGTAGGATAATGATCGTGGAGAGCTGTGATGGTGAGAGCAGGGTGGAGGAGTGTGACGGACAGAGCAGGTGGAGGCGGTGTGGTGGATGGTACATGGGGAGGTGTGAGTAGAGCAGGGTGAGTGCGAGTGATTGTGGGTGTGGTTTTCCTGATGCCGCCTACAGGGGGCGGTAAAGAGCAGATTGGTCTGGGACAGCTTGGACGAAGGTCGTTTGGTCTGATTTTTAGGGCTGGCGTGTCGAACAGGTGGAGGGGGAGGCTTGAACGAGGGGGGTGACTCAGATGACGGCTGCACCTTGTCCTGAAATAAAACATAAACGTACTGTCTATATTTATCTCCTCACTGTTGCCTTCAACTACTAAGACAGGCAATTAAAGGATGCATTATCATTGAGGGAGGTTATGATAACACAGAGAAAGAAAAAAACACATTCTGACATTTAAAAGCTTTTAAAAGGTGACATTTCCTTCTAAAATGTCAGCACATTATGAAATTAACAGATGATAGAGTTGTCTGTATGTACAACAATTTAGCATAAGCGCATGTTTATGACAAGACGGTCAATTACGGATTCATACAAGATAATCGTTTATGATTACAAGAGTTAATGTTGGGCTACTGATGCTTAATTAAATGAGAGCAAGAAAGGGTAGGATAAAAATCTATTGAACTCAACTCAATCTTCAGCAAATTGCCTAGATAAAAGGGAAATCTGTCAGATGGTCGTGTTCTGATTTAGAATCTAACAGCATATATATTTAATGTTATTACTATTTTATGATGTCATCATGCAATTTCGGCAAAATCAAAATAACTGGCATCAGAGGTGCAACAAGCTCTTTTGACTGGTATATGCTACTACATGTTTTTGGGCAGTGTACAGTAAAATTACATTTGACAAAACAAATTTTTACAAAAAAATAAATAAATCTTCTGCAATTTCCTTGTATTTCAGGGATAAATATTTTGTTTTCCTCGTCCTAAATCATGTCCTTTTCTTTTCTTGTTACATTCAAATGTTAAAACACATAAGCCATTTTAACATTGGCTGCTTTTTCTCCATAAAATGTTTATTTAATCCAGTCTAACAGCATGCAGACACACTGCAAAAAATGTAAACAACTCACCAGAGAAACATCAGGAAGAGAATTTAGACTCTCAAGTGGCATCAAACTACCATCCAACCTGCACTCATTCTATAAAGACAAAGCAAAAAACAAAAAAACAAAAACATAAACAATCACTGTAATGACTCAAGTGTACACAGCAACAATCACTCCAGAACAAAATACAATCAAAAGATGTTCGAGTTTAAGAAACCCTTGCTCCACTTGAGATGCAGCTCTTTTTTCATCAGTTCAGCTCAATTACGGCTTGTGTGGATGAGATTTTACAATAGTATTTGGAATCAAATCATACAAATACAAAGACATATCAGATCAGACCAATCAATGCAGGCACAGTAGAAGTCAGTCTGAATAAAGTTACAAATAAAGATCTCTCTCCATCCAAATATTATTAGGATAGAACATCGAAAGCTGAATGAATGAATGAATGAATGAATGCATGCATTTATATAGAACTAAAGTTTGTATACATCACTACTTTTGACACGTAAACTATTTTTCAAACATTTGGGGTTAAAAGTTTTAAAGAAATTAATAGTTCTGTAAAAAGTTTCAATAAATGCTATTCTTTTGAACTTTTTATTAAAGAATCCTTTTCCTGGATCCTTTTCTATTAACCAATTTTTTTTTTTAGATTGTAATACTATTTCACAATATTACTGTTTTTAATGTATTTTCACTTCTTTCAAAAACATTTAAAAACCTTTTCAAACCCTAATATTTGAATGGTAGTGTAAACACTGGTTTTAGTGTTATTTCCATCTCTCTTTTGTGTTTTTTCAGTTTTATTTTATAAATAAATATATATATAAGCATATAAATATGCAACTATAGTTTTCATACATCAGATCTTCAAAACTTTGAGTTCAGTTGGATATTTTTTTAAAGAAATTAAAAAAAAATAAGTAATTGAAAAAAAAATGCTGTTCTTTTGAATTTTCTATTTCACAAAGAATCCTGAAAGAACATTATTGTAATGATATTTCACAATATTACTGTTTTGTTCAGCAAAATAAAATATTCAAAAGCAAATTATTTTGTACTTTTATATAGGTACTTCTAATATTAGCAGAGTGATATCTGTCCACCAGTGCATACTAATATTCACAGCACTGCATTACGCCAGTTGATGCTCGCACATCCACGTGCCTTGTTGTAGCCGGGGACTGCAGTGGTCAGCTGGCAGGCAGCAGGAATGTGGCCCTCTGCATGGGTGACGCAGATAGAGTCAGGGTGCAGGAGGCCCAGGCCTCCGTGCCGAGCTCTCCATGCTTCCATCTCGCGATGTAACACCTGCCCGTCGAATCGCTCCAGATCCTGCGGGGCGATCAGAGTCCGCACCTCAGCCAGCAAGGACAGCTGGGGAGCAGGAACAGCCAAGAGATCATTAAAAGAAACACCTGAAATCATCCAAAATATGATACATTTTTCATTTGAATAGAATGCTGCTAACCATCAAATAAAGAGTTTTCAGTGACATTTTGCATTACATTGCAAACATGCATTATGGATTGTTATCAATTGTCCTGAGATTTTTTGTTCAGTCATTTCACCTTGGCATGTGTATTGAAGAGTTCAAACAGGGCCATGGCCAGAGGCTCTACCCCGATATGTGCGCGCTGGTACTCTTGAATGTAATAGCTCATGGTTTGTCTCTCTGTCTCTGTCAGAAGCATGTATGCCTGCTCCTCCAGTGAGCTCCAGGCTCCTGCGCGTACCGCTCCGACCGCTGGCACAACACCTTTACAACAGATTGACTGCAAAAGAGAGAAAATAAAACAAAAGGGGGTGTGTCTACAGTACAATGTTGTACAGGCATGTAAAATCTCTTATGTTTGCATCATAGATGGCTTCGTTTGTTTGACTTGTAATCATATCCTTTCATATGTATCCTTCATTCCATCTCAGAACAACACACATCAGAGTTTTGTTACAAAATTAACTAATTCATGCATAATCAGGCATGTTTATTTATAATCATTGGGATTATAGTTTTTATTATTAATTAATAGCTTTTATTTTTTTATTTTGCACTTTCATTTTAAGTTTAGTTCAAATTGAAATATGTTCAATTTTTCCGGGAGTTTTTTTTTGTTTTTTTTTTTGTTTTTTTTTTTTAGTTTTAGTTAACTAAAATAACCCTGTTTTGAAAAAAAAAATGTTTTAATAAATTATTTAATGACTTATTAAGATACATACTTGCCACCACGTACTGGTGGTTTTAGTTTCAAAATCATATTTTAGTTTTATTATATATTTGTATTATTTATTATTATATATATTTTAATTCATATATCAATATCCAATATTTTATTTAGAAAACTGTTATTCTAGTTATTTTCATATTTTAAATTAATTTTTCATTTTAATTTTAGTTAAAGTTTTAGTAATTTTGTTGTGTGTTTGTCACTTTTATTGCTTTTTTTCAAAATTTTATAAAAAAAACTGTTTTTTAGTTATTTTAATAACTTTTGAAATATAATAATTTTAATAATATAATAATTTTTGAATTAGTTTTTCTTTTTAATTTTAATTTTAATTAAAGTTTTAGTAATTTGTTGTGTGTCATTTTTATTGGTTACTGTTTTTTTTAAGTCTATAATTCAATAATTATTATTCTGAGGTTAGTTATTTCAGTATTAGTAAGTTACTAAATAAAAAAAATGCTGCTTTATCTTTCTAGCTGAATTTAATAATATTTCAAGTAACAATTTTGGGGGTTTTTAGTTTTAGGTAACTATAAGAACCCTGAAACAGTCTCACAGTGTTTTTTATTATAGGCAATTTTGACTTCTACTCACAAATAAGCATGTTAGTCACTAAATGTTTGCTTGTTAAGCTCACATGATTTTTTTTTAGATCATTTTGAATTATGTTATGGTGTCCTGGAAGCCCGTCAGAAACCCTTAGGAGATATTTCGTATTAAAACGCTACCTTTGAAGTCTGGGAAAGCAGCTAGCTTCAGTTTCGGATACAGCCAATGTTACTCATTTATTTTCATAAATGAAAATAAGCAAATAGTGGCATGTAGTGCTATAGTGGCATAAAATAGTTGTGCAATCATTAGTCACACCATGTAGTTGATATGAACTGATGTAATGTGCGTGTTTAGGTCAGTGTGTGGGCAGCAGGCACTCATGGGAAAGAGAGAACAGCAGCTGCAGGACTGCATCGCTGAGACCACACCAGCCAGCCATGTCTAATATGTAATGCTACATACCCTAGGGTAACAAACTCTCTCTCACTCTTTCTCTCTCTCTCTCTCATTCAGTCGTGCACCTTCTCTTTGAAAACATGCCCTTTCTCTGCTTACTACTTTTAGACATTCTCCTTAATCAAACCTACATCACAATAATTCCAATCTCTGTCAACAAGCTTCCTCTCTCTCTCCTCTTCCTGCCTCCATCCAATTCGCTCCACATCTCCCAGTGCTGCTATTGCTATAAAAAACAACAAACTCTGAAACACTATGCATTGTATATCTATGCCCCCCGGTGTCTAGCTGGTGACTTACTGAGAAAAATAAAATCATCAAGTAAGAAAATACAAACCTTCAAAAGTTCAGCATGAGAGAAAATATGGACAGATCCGCAGAGCAGTGGGTTGTAACCTAAAAATGGGTCTGATATGGTCTCAGACAACAGCACAAAAACAATACTAAATGCATCTAATTATATAATCACACATATAGTTATCAACTTCTAAAAGGGAGGTGAAAATGCTTCACATATCTTTTGTTGCTGACATTAATGGTTGTGCATCCAATTTAACCTTGATCCAGACTTCATCAAATACAGCTTCATTTGCCAGGAGGATGAATATGGTTGTGTTCACCGCAATTTATTTTGTGCAGTGAACTACTGGCTCCTGGGAACCATCATAACTCATAAAACTATGATAATTAAATCATTTTGAAAACATGTTGACTTTAAGTTTTCAATTAAAGTCAGTTCATCATTGATGTCATCGGCTCAGTTCAATTCAAATAATATCTGTGCAAGTCGTTAAGGAAAACCATGTAGCAAATTAGCTCAAAATGGAAATGTATATAAATAATTACAATTAATTATGATTAATTACAATTATTTATATCAGTTGCCAGTAGTAACTGTAGCAGAATTAAATTGCCATCAACTAATCTGTTCGTCCAGCGAACATTCAGTGTAAGTTCATATCAACTCTAAGAAAGGATATTTTCTTGGCCACAGAAAATATCTTTCCTACAGTAATAATGCATCAGAGCATGTAGCTGGATCAATCCTAAAGGGACATTATTCACATGCAGGACCAGAAACTCAAGTAATTCGTGCACAAAAGTTTTATTAACTAAATGCTAACACACATAACTACACTAAACAAAAAAAAACATACAGTCACTCATACATCGAGAAAGGGGAAATGAGACTTAATGGATGAAACCATCAGGAAAACTAGAGAATGAAGCTATGAAAAGAGTCAGTTAACCACCTGAGTAAAACCATCAGCGCCGTTTTACAATGGGGTCTATAGCTTATACTAAACCTCTGTTTCGTTTAGTTAAATGTACTATACTTGCATTGCCTTGGTCATTGACGAGTGTCCGGATGCATTCTCAGATGAAAGCCTTGATGGTTTCAAGGTTTGGACTTGCGATCACGTTCTTCTGGGTTTGAAGTGTGATGAACTCCAACAATGTTCTGACTCGGTGGTGATTGGGAATTTCTTCCCAGGTGAAAATTGAAAAGAGAAGAGCGCGGAGCTCGAGAGACATCAGCTGAAATCCTTGGTGAATGGGAAGACAAGGACACAGCCCAGTGCTAAACTTAGTGGGTTCAGAAGAGTTCTCGCTCAGCATCCGCATCCTCTTAGGATCTAAATGTACCACAGAATGAGCTGTATCGAGGCCTGCCAGGTGCGGCTGTGTCAGGTCTGGGACTTAGCAACCAGAAGATGGGAAGGCAATCAGAGGCTAGTGCAGAGACTAAAAAGCGAGGCGGGTCATTGAAGTGAGGCCTTTTAAGTTCTGTGGAAGTCACAAGTCTCGAGGGTCAAAGAGCCAATGGTGACTTGCACTTCTGGAGGGAAAAATTTACAACTCTTTGTCTCTGAACATGGTAATTTACATATGTAATTGGATTGGATGTTGATGCAAAGACTACTAAAGATTCTTAGAACACTAATATGTTGCATGGGTATAAATATATAATATACACTCTCAATAAGATCATCCGAAGACGAATACATAGAGACCAAACATGGTATAGATGAGTTTACATTAACTAGTGATCTATCAGAAGAATGCATAAAACAGTATACAATACACAAGACCATAAACAAGGAGGAAGTAATCATACACAAAGACCTGGGGATATGCATGAAAGGAAAGTCAGAGAAAAAAAGGTCTATGAATTAATGAAAGAAGTCATTTCCTATAGCAGTATGTGTCTGTTTTAGAGAGAATTAAGTAGGGAGGAAGATTCTCTCTACGTACTTTTAGGTCTTAAAGTTTATCTGATCTGGCTGAGGTCTCCTGGCCTGGAGATCGTTCACAGACATACAGGCACAGAGTCTGGGTTTGGGTGAGGGATCTGTGATTGTTTGTTAATCTAATGAACAATTGTGTGTCTGATTGGTCTAAATGCTACAACCATTTGAAAAGATCTTACTCTATGCTGCCTAAAACAGCACATTAAATGGAATATTCACAATTATATATAAATACACATCATCAAGAGTAAGAGTCAACAAGCCACAAGAATAAAAAAAAAAGTTTCTTGAGAACCAAATCAGATATTACTAAGATTTCTAAAGGATCATGTATCACTGGTGAAGACTGGACTGGTCTTGATGAGCATAAGACACTTAAAACTTGGGAACAGGAGTATTGTATGTGCTATAAATTAATTAAAGTGATATGAAATAGAAAGAGAAGACATCAGAGAATGAGAATGTGACAGATAGAGAAGAGACCAGTTTGCTGTGACAAGCGTTGTGGTTTGCTTATGAAATCAATACTTTTTTTTATTCAGTTGCATCTGTCCTTGAGTGCTCCCATTTGAAGAAAAACAGGAGCATCTTTTCCTTCCTCAAGGACTTACTATTATATTTCTCTGCTTGCACATAGTCAGTGGTACAAACTTCTTCAGACCAATTCATGATTAGACTTAAATTATTCAGTAAGAAATGTGTATCACTGTAACACAGACTATTTTATTCAACTGTCTCTTGCCTCTTTTCAGTGTTCTATGCAGTGATGATGCATGTTTTCAGCCTGCTATATAAATAACAGAGAATAGTTAGTTATTAGTTGTAAGGTAGAGTGCTTATGTTGACAGTTTATTAGAGTACCTCACATCTGGGGCCTCGTTCATAAAATGCACATTTGAACTTAGTTAAAAAAAAACTTCCACACTTTTCACATTTCATTAAGATGCATAACCATTTTCAACTAATATTAATAATCAGAAGAATAGTTTCTTGAGTACCAAATAAATAAGAATGATTTCTGAAGGATCATATGACACTGAAATTCAGCTTTGCATCACAGAAATAAATTACATTTAATTTTTTTGGATCAAATAAATGCAACCTTGATGAGAAACTTTCAAAGACACAAGAAATCTTACTTCAAACTTTTAAATGGTAGTGTAGATATACTGTACAGACTTTTTATAAATCGTTCAAAGGAACATTTGGGAAATTATCAAACATTCACATGTAGGTGTTTTATGTACATCTTATGAAGCCTTGAGTCCAGAAGTTTGAACTGTGCCCAGGGGAAAAAATTTAATTTGCAATAAAATCTTAATAGCTTGCACAAATAGATTATCATACAGCAGATTTTAAACATTCATATCAGCCAAAAAATCTAATTTTACATGAAGGACAGTAGCAGGTTACATTTGGCACTCTGGTTCGCACTTTATCTCAAAGAGCCTAGACTGATGATGCCAGGAGTCTGGAAAGGACCATCCATCCCTCATTACTGCCTGCATTCCTGGGTATTGCTGATCCACAGCCCTGATCACTAAAACTGTCCCTTGGCGTTCCACTGTGCCAGACTTAATCAATAACCTGGGATAAGAGTCTCTGCCAATTTAACTCTCAAGTTTATACGCACATACACAAGCACCCTACTGACAGACTCGGCCCCCACAACAAACATGCCACCATGACTACTGCTGAACTGAGAAATTTCTAGCTGTTTTTCCAAGTATGAAGAGTCATAGTGATTTTACAGGATGAATTGTACATTACAATGACAATGACTATGGATGCTGTTGTCACAAGGTCTGACTTTTTTTATTGAAATTAGTTATGACTCAGAGCTGGATACAGGACTGAGAGGTCAAGAACAGGAATATGAGACAGACCCTCTCTGTCATGATAATGTGATGATTACATTAGACAATCAAAGAGTCTATAACTCTTTGATTGTCGTGGGGAAGTCGTGGCCTAATGGTTAGAGAGTCGGACTCGCAATCCAAGGGTTGTGAGTTCGAGTCTCGGGCCGGCAGGAATTGTAGGTGGGGGGAGTGCATGTACAGCGTTCTCTCCACCCTCAATACCACGACTGAGTTCCCCTTGAGCAAGGCACCGAACCCCTAACTGCTCCCCGGGCGCCGCAGCATAAATGGCTGCCCACTGCTCCGGGTGTGTGTTCACGGTGTGTGTGTTTGTTGTTGTGTGTGTGTGCTTTTTTTGGTTTGTAAGAGGAGAGCGAGTTCCGAGTATGGGTCCCCATACTTGGCTGTATGTCACGTCACTTTCACTTTTAAAAATATGTGGGAGTGACAGACAAAGAAAGAGACGCTGTTCTCTGTAAAACATTATATTAATTCGTAAAGAAGCAGATCAATCAATCCAGTTTTTTTATGCACACTCCAAAAATCACAAACATACACAATACCATTTAAAAGTTTGGGGTCAATACAATTTTGAAGTTTTTTAAAAGATGTCACTTATGCTCAGCAAGGCTCCATTTATTTTGCAGCATTTACAAAAATGCAGTCAAAACGGCAATATTGTGAAATAGCCTGTTTTTCAATTTAAAAACACTTTTTTCTATATGAATATGTTGTGCCTAATTCAAACCGGTTTACAGTTTGAACTGGTATATCACCCAATACTACAGTAAACCTACTGACAAAGACAGAGAGAGGGAGACTGGCACTCTGGGCACACAATAGTGTTCAACCAGGTGTAATCTGAGTGACCTACATAAGTCCCACTGAAGTGGTTTGCTCAGGCTTGCTAAAGCTCTGATTCTTCAGGCTACACATGATGGACAGCTTGTATTGTATCTGTTCTGTCAAGCTTTCTAGAAGGACAAGGCCCTCTCGTCCACTCGCCAAATGATGGAAGATTTAAGTTCATTCCAACAAAATAAAAGCATGCCAAGCCCTAGGTGCAGGGGACAGGAGGGGATTGCAGCAGGCAGCCCAGCCTAAAGCAGCATGTTTGGGACTGAGAGGGGTTATTCGGGTGCGACCAAACAAGCTAAACAAACAGCTTAAGGTTACTGAGACAAAATACAATTTGAGACCAACAACCATAGAAAAGGTCTGATGGTCCCTGAACCAATCACTCCCCTTGTCTCCTGTAAGTTCAGCTTTATGCTCCAGAAAATAATGTCAAAACAATTCTCTAACTCAACCTTAAATGTGACAAAGCATAACTATGTTGACTCTAAACCCCCATAGCTTATAGTTGCCGCCATTTGCCTTTTTAGCACAAAGATTAACAACAAATTAGCAAATAAATTATTGCTTAATTTATGTTTCAGCATTGATCACGACATGCATTTTACTGTCTTCATTCAAATGTAATTGTGTAAGCCTAAAGCAGTTCTGACTGTAATCGTCTGAGTAACGATGAATTAGTATGCCTTGTCTCCAATCCACAATTATGAACTAGCTGATTACTGTGAGAGGAAACACAGTGGCTGCTCCGGATAAATCGATGGCTTAATTTGAGAAAAGCTTTTAATCTACATTTATCTGAAAAACATCATGGGTTTAAAAATTGTTTGCCATGCAACATTAGAAAAACAATTTATTTACATAGTTAACAGTGTGCATGAGTCAGAGCAGCGGCTTAGTGGTTAGTGAGGGTGCTCTGACACCATGAGCCATAGTGCTTGAGGTTAAAGTTCAAAATCGGTTCTCTATTCTTGTCCTGACAATATAACACTGCACATTTTTGATGTGATATGCTAGTAACTCTCTGGCTTGATAGTGAATTGCAGGATTAATATGAATACAGTAAAACCTCTAAAAGCACATATTAAAAAACATCTTTCTACTAATGTCTTCAAAAATCTTAGGGATATACCAGAATACAAAAGCTACAGAAAATAACTGCTCATATGACACAGTTAACGGGATCATTCACACAAATATGAAAATTGTATCATCGCTATGGCCACTAAAGCTATTTGGTTACCAACATTGTTCAAATATCTTTTGTGTTCCACAGACGAAATGAAGTCACACAAGTTTGGAATGACATATTTCAAATTTTAGCCAACTTTCTCCCCCTCACAATTCTGCATGTGCATGCAGTCAAGTCACACATCTAAAAATTTTGAAAAAGTCAGGATTGCAAGATGTAAAGTTTTTTTTTTCATGGAGGAAATAAGCTTCTACATAAAGGTGAATAAATAATGATTTTATTTTTAGGTGAACTGTCTCTTTAAAGCCATCGAACAGGCTCCCTACAGCTTTTTGACCAAGGTAAAAATACTGGTTAAAAAATACTAAATAATGAAATACATTCAGCAGAGCATGGCCAGAAAAAAATTATATTCATTAAATAATTTGCCATGACTACCTCCAAGATTTAACAATAATTGTTAATACTGTAGGGTATCAGGGTGAATCAGACCATTTAAGATTTGATCAGATTGGTGTTGAACAACCCAAAGAGCCAAATTCCACAAAGAGGCCCAAGATAACAAAACAATGTCATAAATCTGACCACGATACCCTGGCGCCACGAGTCTGAAGTGAGCCTAACAAACTAGCAGCTTTGAGCAGCTCACAGCATTAAAACAAAAGAACACTTATTGATAGTTCCAACTCAGGGAGGAGATTGTCAAATTTGGGGCAAGTAACCCAGATTAATGGTCTAAGACAGCATATCATGACCATCACGTGAGGAAAATCATTAGTAGAGACTGCGTTGGGTGGTTTCCGCCCACCTAGAAGACAAAGACCAGACTGAGATTCCTTCTAAACGCTTTTTGACCTTTGATCTTCACAAAGAACATGTCCTCACATTCACAGAATGGCACAGAAACTGCCTTTATGTGTATATATGCACCAAAATGATGCTAAAAGGACTTATGAGCAACTTTCACTTCTACGCATAACTCTATATCACGTATGTAACCCACACATTTGACTATCATATCCTAGTCACTTATTGTGTGTTTATTTGTAATAACTAGGATTACATTCATGTTGGGTATGTACGTATGAGTTTGAATTTTTTATGCTTTAAACATTTCTATGAATCAGTATTTTGTAAAATGTATTATATTCTTGTTATAGAAATCATGCCCAAAATATACTCTGCAACAGCGGGAAAATTCGGACCATGTGACTGATAAGATAACTTGTTGATTTATGTATAGGGAGGAGAAACAGCAATACCCCAAGCTAAGACAATGTCTAATTGGTCAAGTCACTGCTTGGGATGTGTCCAACAGCTTGGTTTAAATACTCAGCACACCTTCAAATTATGGTTTTTGCCTTGTCTGCTTTTGGCCATTGCTTTTACCCAGGTCTCTTGACTGACACGTCTATTTCTCGGCTGCAGATAGCTCATACCCCTATATGTTTATAATACTACTTCAGTGAAGATCCTTGTCAATACAGTAGGTCACCTTAAACATAAATGGGTTTCAGAAATCCTGCACTTGTGCCAAAGTCCTCTGACAGGTCTTGGAATACGCAGAATGGCAAATGGAACAGAAGACTGTTACAAGAGAAAGTAAGGACACACAAGTGCTTGCCATCAAATCCATAATCATTTCTGGTAAAGAAAGCAATTCACTTCAAAAGCTCATTTTTGGAGTGGAACACTGAACTAAGTAAGTGACAAGCACACAAAAAGTGTCACATGCAGCAATTTCCCTGTCGCTTTCTCTTCCACAGGGTCCTTTAACCATTCTTTAGTCACCCTGGATAAAATATAACTCCAACCTTGTGGATAAACATCATGTGTGCTCCACAGCTCAGAGAAGGCCACTCAAACCCTAAGAGAGCTTTGATTTGCCCAGCAGGATGCAAGTGTTCCTCCCTGTCTTCAGCAGATGAGAGACGCTTCACACAATCAGTGCAGTTTGATGTCTCCCAGCTCAGAGCTGTCCTTTGCACTCAGTAATAGAGTGATGTGAGTGAGTTAGGCAGAGATCACAACCTTAAAGCTGTGCAAAGACAATCCTTTAACAACCATCAGATAAAACCTCCAAAGACAATAGACCGTGCCATGTATGGCAGACACCGTTAGCAGCCATAGGCACCACACACACACACACACACACACACACACACACACACACACACACACACACACACACACACACACACACACACACACACACACACACACACACACACACACACACACACAGTGTGTTTACTCTGAGATAACAGTGTTTATTCAATTTGCACACTAAAAAGCTTGATTGCTTTGATCTGTGGGTAGACACCAAAGGAATATGATGTGGAACCAATACATTCCTATTTTCAATATCACACTGATTTCAATATCACACTGACCTTAATATCAGGTTTTTGTATTCTTATTTCTCAGACTCATTACTTGGAAGGAAAACCATTAAATAGCATATTAAATAGAACATTAACCCTGGATGCTTGAATAAAATGTGAACAATTCAAACAGGTTTGTATATGTAAATTGCATTGTTGTACCTTACCTTTCCTGAACTTCCTGCTCCGACATCAACAGGCAGAACACTGTTAGGAGAAATAGAGATTTTGTCAAGTAAAATGGAATGAATAAAATGAATAGTGCATAAACTAACAATTTTGTACATTGTGCCTTACTTAATATTTGATTTCCATATCATACAGTGCGCTCTTGTAGTGAAGCTGACTTACTTATATAGTGTATACAAAAGAAAGTAATCAAAATTCATCTTAGTAGACAAGACTAATGAAGCATGGAACTAAAAGGCACCTTGCCGGATATCCAGGGGAGCACTTTAGAAATGAGCACACCCTCCAGAGATCCCAATCTTCCCATTTCCATTTGGGCCATTGAGAGAGCAATAGAGACGAGATCCCTGCTGTGAGCCATAGTGCTACTGTCATCCCACTAGCATGTCATATTTCAACCATCACTGCCTATAAGGCACGTCATCTAACAATAGCATCTGCATCTAGCTTTAAAATCATCGCACTGCTGTATTTAGAAACTCTCTTTCAGACCCACTATCTGTATGACTAGATTCACTGACCTGAGAATAATTTAGTAAAAGAGTGAGACCACATCTGAATTTCAGAGGAAATCTTAATATTGCATCTTAATATTGCATAAAGTGGAGCTATTACAGTAATGGAAAGAAATTAATTAATTTTCCAAATAATTGTATAATGTGACCCTGGACCACAAAACCAGTTATAAGGGTCAATTTTTCGAAATTTAGATTTATACATCATTTGAAAGCTGAATAAATAAGCTTTTGATGTATGGTTTGTTAGGATAGGGCAATATTTGGCCGAGATACAACTATTTGAAAATATGGAATCTGGGAGTGCAAAAAAATCCAAATATTGAGAAAATCGCCTTTCAAGTTGTCCAAACGAAGCTCTTTGCAATGCATATTAGGGATGTAATGATTAACAGCGAGCCGGTTGAAAATTGATTCAAATATGTGACGATTCAAATCGGTTGAGATGTTAAGCAAATCGTGATTCAGTTAGGGGTAGGAGTTTATATGAAGGCATGTCTGAGGGGAACTTGCTGTCTTTGGAAAAGTTTAAATGGTATTTTTTTATTTTATTTTCATCTTGCCTCTGTATAATGCATATTAAAGTTCACAAGTGCAGCACTGCTTTGTTTACTGCAGAAACCAAGGAAACGCTTTAAGCCCCACCTGCTGGCAGAAAGTGAATCTTCGTCTCATTCAGCTCGTCTGCTGCTTCTGTTTTTGCTTCAAATTTAATCTAATTTAGATTAAAACTGCTCATGTTGCATGTATGCAGCATCTTTGTTTGGATCATGATTAAAATGCAGTGGTTGCCTCTAATTTCAAATGGAAAGAGCACCGACTAAGCCTTATTTTGTTTACATGAAGATATTTATTTTATTTGTGTTACTTATTTATTTGATTTGGGGCTTGTTTTAAAATTTCAATTTAGTTTTGTTATTTACATTTACATTATATTTAGATTTTGTCATTTACCAGACGCTTTTATCCAAAGCAACTTACAAATGAGGACAATAGAAGCAATCAAAACCAACAAAAGAGCAATAATATGCAAGTGCTATATTAGTATATCATTATAGTGTTATATTTCAATTTCACAAAGAAACATGCAGCATTTTGTCCAAGCAATAATAAAAGGACACATTTAATTGAATTTGTCTCAAATCTCATTTTGTTAAAAAAAAAATCGTGAATCAAATCGAATCGTGAGTTGAGTGAATCGTTACATCCATAATGCATATTACTAATCAAAAATGAAGTTTTGATATATTTACGATAGGAAATTTATAAAATATCTTCATGGAACATGATCATTACTTAATATCCTAATGATTTTTGGCATAAAAGAAAAATCTATAATTTTGACCCATACAATGTATTTTTATTACACCCATATCCCAGTGACTTAAGACTTGTTATGTGGGGGTCCAGGGTCACAAATTACATCAGGTAAAGGATCATTAAACATTGTAAGATCTAATTATTTTATTTTATAATCACCTATTAAAATGAGTGACTTAAAGCAGATTTCAGCATGCAGAAGCAAATGGTCTCACTGATTGTTATTTTACCTCCTGACATGCAATCACAAATTGAGACCTTTTTCCACCAAGCATACTGTATATTACAGCACTTTATTTTTTTTTTAAAGTCTGTTTATTGAAATGTAATAAAATATATCAGTAATACAACAATATTGTAGTTACATCTTTTTTACATATGAAAGGGGGAAAAAACAAAAAACAACAACAAAAAAATGTTATTAAATTTCTAACAAAAATAAGGTGAAAGAAAGAGAAGAGAGGAAATCTAAGGAAATCAAAGGTTTTGGCATATAAAGGCAAGAAAAATCCTGTTCTTTTGGATATCTAAATGGTTCTTCCTAGAACGGCACAAGATTAAATGGGTAAATTCCTGAGAAAATCAAGTTATCTCACATGTCCCTTTTAAAGTTGCAGAAGAGCTTTCAATACATTCTTACAAAAGCACATATTATATTATATTATATTATATTATATTATATTATATTATATTATATTATAGCTCTCTACTCTCATTTTATGTCAACAATTGTCTCATTTACAGTATGTCTGTCTTCCTGTTTGGGAGAAACTGAAGAAGTTCATATTGTACCTGTACATAACGTGTGGCTCTGTGGCTCTATCAAAACATGGCACTTTTTCAGCCCAAACAGCCTGACACAGCAACAGTGTAATAGTTTGCAAATCCATTTGGTGATAAAATTCCATTTTGGTGGTATGAATGACAAACTTTAAATGAATCACAACTAAGAACCTGAACTTTGAAAGAAAGAGCTCAGGTGAGAACTCCAGCTCTCTAAAAGAAAAGCTTTACCTCTGGGTGTTGCTATTGGCCGAGCTCTCAGCGATCTGTGCGCTGGGAATCCATTTGGTCTCATCCACCACAGTTCGTGCGTGAGGCAGCCGCCCCACATCCTTTATGGTCATCAGCATGTGGCGGGAATTCTTCAAGATCTGCACGGCCTCGTCATGAGAAATGCTCCGGAAGCTACGTCCATTGACCTCCAGAATCTGATCCCCTACCTACAAAGATGGAGACAGAGAGACACTCCAAATGAGACAAAATGAAATGCAACACTGCCTGGCACAATAGCGCAGGGCCCATGAACCACAGGAACCTGTTTGAAAGAGCTGCCAGCAATTTTACACGTAGAGATTTCAATTACGGCTGATAAATTATGAACAAGCTGTCCCTTCAGTGTGATTTGTACATGAAATCATTTAATCTGTATTGCCAGAGCAATTGCAAAGTGTGGCAGATAGACAGTTATGAATATCATCTGTCCCGTTTCCAAATTCCCTCAGTAACAGACTGACAGGAAGTGAGGGAGTAGACAATGAAGAGAAAGAGGAGCATTCACTGGAAATTATTCAGTTACAAGCTACAAATAAAAGAGCTCAATCTGTTCTCATTAAACCTACTCAGCCATGGCTGAATATTGGTGTGTTCTGCAAATCAATATAATGAACATAATTCATGAAAAACTCTCTAAAGCAGTTCAGCACAGTGGGACAACAATCAGTGACTATAACACTGTTGTTTTACTGTGTCTAAACCATCTCGCATCTTAATATCTCATGTTATGAATCCATTAAAGGGATAGTTTACGCAAATGTTGAAATTCTATCATTATGTACTTACCCTCATGTCACTGCAAACATCAAAGAGTCTATTGTTTTACAGTATATTTCATGTATTTCGAGGGTGCAATGTATTAAAACTCATCCTGACTTTTTTCATCTAGTCTATAAAATAAATACCCTGCCGGCTTTTGTCTAAGCAAGACAAATTCTAAATTAGGGATGGATGTTCTGTGAAATGATAGAAGGAGAAAGAACCAAACAGAAAGGCCCAGGATTTTTACAGTGAGGAGGAAACTGCAGACTGTAAACCAGTGTTCAAATTGAAGAGGAGATTTTCCCCCTTTTAGACCCTCCTTAAAAAAAGACCTTGGATATTGCTGTTCCTTTCACTGGAAAAAAATAATAATAGTAATTATTGACATAACATGATTTTTGTTTGCCCAACATTTCTTCGATCACTGGTGCAAACCAAACCTTTTCCATTCCTCCTTTTGTTCTCCTCAGCAAAGGAGAAATAATAAAGAGAGATTAGTTATCGATGTGTGTCTATTTCTTCCTCTCTGTGCAAACGTTCTTCATGCAGTGGAGTCAGCAGCCAGAACGCACTATAACTCACTGGTGTAGAGAGAGAGGAATAGTGAAAGAAAGACAGAGCGAGAGAGCGAGAGAGGGTGATTTAAAGCTGCAGGAACTCAAGGATCCTTCATTTACTCACAGAAGGGAAACCGATGGCATTTTTCTACCAACCTTTCTTCACCTTTATCACACTCTCCAACGCTCACTGCGCTCTGCATCCCTCTATTCTTTCCTGACTACTCCTCCACCCTCTGCACCATTACACCATTTTCTCCACCACTCTGTCATCCCTCCATCCCACTCTCCTCTAATAGCCCTCTACATGACTATATACTTTATTAATCCTTTGGGGACAATCAACACTAACATTAAACATGTAGCACACAAATGTATGAAAGCAAATGCAATATTGTTAAACAGCTGAGAGGGCAAAACATTAAAATAAACACAATGAGACATGTATAACCTGTTCGTGCATTACCAGAATGGACTTAGTCTGTTAACAGCACAAAAATATGACAAGAGTGCAATGAAATGTTAACTATACACACCCTGTGTGCATTAAAATGTATTTAGACACAAGCCAAATTAAATTAAAAAATAACAATAATAATTATTATTAATAATAACAATTATTAATAATAATATATCTTACACCAGCTTAAGTTCTGCTTTAGAATACTGTTTAGAGACTACATCACTAATCAAACATTAAACAGTCACACTTATTATAACAAAGCATAAACTCTTTTTAAAACACAAAAAGAATAGAAAATAATTAAAATGTATATAATTATTATAAATCTGGTACATCAGCTACTGTATATGAACGTACTATATACATCCACTGACAACTGCATTAAATAAGTTGGATAAAATTACAAAAATGTCTTATAAAATGCAACAATTCAGAGATTTTTCCAAGGCCAGTCTATGTGTTATATATTATAAAGCAACCATGTGTCCATTAAAATCAAACAAGCTTAATCTGGCTTCATCCTCCTTTGTGTACTCTAATAAATCCCTATACACAAATGGGATTTTTATGTGTGACTTATTATGAGAGTATGGGTCTGTCCCAAATCAAGACTGAAACACCTTAAGGAGCAATAACTATGTTGGACTATAGACATGACCCATATAAGCTCTTGAAAGGCTTCTCACTAGGTCATTTTGTAGCTCTATTTTCATCCTCGGCCGCCTCTGGCTATCTCTTTGTGTTCTCCAGGTGGGTCTAGATGAAACAAATATAAAAGACTCAGACTAAGTTATTATACCGCAGGCAGGCTTCAGGCCCACTCCTTAAATATACAAACACACTGCTTGGGCCTTGCAAATCCATCTGTCAGCTATAGTTGCACCGGACACCGGCAGTGGTGAGGCACAGATAAATGTGTCTGATGGACGTCCGCCACAGATCCAGGTGAGCCCAGCTCATCTCCGAGGGGAACGGACATTAATTAGGCCCAGTGTTGAGCTACGCAGATGGGACAGATGCCGAGCCATCAGTCAGTTTTACCTCCAGCGCTGCTGAAAGTTTAATCTACATGGCTCTGAGTTCAGCAGACAGGAAAAGGGTTTTTGGGAAATAGTGGGGGTGGCTGCTTGAAGGGAAATGCGGTTCAGAAGAAAGGAATTATGGAATGAGTTCAAAGGCCAGGCATTTTGCCAGAAGCTCTAACTAAAAAAGAGCTAGTAGGAGGATCCAAAACTTTGTGCAAAATGTGGTCTTCACTGAGGAACACTGCTTTGTACTCCACACACACAAATATATTATAGGCAAGGATGCAAATATACAAGCAAGGATTCATTAAATTGATCAAAAAATATTCTATTTAAAAAAAATGCTGTTCTGTAATTTCTAATCATCAAAGAATCCTGAAAAAAAGTATCATGGTTTCCACTAAAACATTAAGGAACAACTGTTTTCAACAATGTTGATAATAAGAATATTACTTGAGCACCTTATCAGCAAATCAGCCACCATGTGAATAAACTACAGTTTAAAATATATTAAAATGGAAAACAGTTATTATTAATTGTAGTCATATTTCACAATATTGTGTTTTTTACTGTATCAAATAAATAGCTAAGCATTTTTCTAAAAGTGGGTAGAAAAAAAGATGTGCTTTCAACACAAGTAATGATTTTTCTCCAGGACAGTGACAAAATAAAAGAAAATAGTGGCATTTGCTTGAGGACAGTGACAATATAAAATCTTATTATTTACATTTTAAAAACAACATGTTGCCTTTGTAATATCAAGCTAAATATATTTTTTCAAACAGTAAAATGGGTGTTTGTCCATGAAAATATATATAAATCATCATTGTACTGCAAGTCACGTAAATTCCACATAGTTTAACACACTTGCCCAATAAACCTTTTTATTAAGAGACAAGAAACATTTGCCTCTAATTCTCATAGCTTTTGAAATTTTAATTAAGCATATCGTTCATGGTAAATGTGTCTAGCATCCTTTCATTGCTTATTCAGTTCTGTTTCAAGTGTCTATAAGAAAGAGTTTTTCAGTGGTCTAGACATATTGAGAGTAGACTGGTGTTTAGAGGAGTTCTTGAGAGGAACCTCTGGTCCACTGATGAGATGTTCATTGAAGAAGCACTAAAACCCAAACAATTATAGAGAGAGCAAAATGAAAAGCCTCTCCAAAAAAGCAAGCAGTCAATCTTTCATCTCCTCATTGCAAGCACCGCTCTCCATTAGAGCGGTACGGCAACAGTTGTGCGTCCAACAAAACACTGCTGAGCTAAGTAGATTTATGTGTTCTTGTAATACGGTAAGGTTCAAATATATCGTAAGGAAAGACTCATAATTATTGGGGCTGATAATTGCAATATGCTATTAAATGGACAAAAGTGGGACCTTTTCCCAGTCATTTCTGGGAAAGCTGCAATATGGAGGTAGAAATTTCAGTAACATTCATAGTATGTGGTATACTGTAAGTGCAGGTGTATATGCAAGGTTTTTTGTATGTCTAGGTTATGCAAGGGCTCTTTTTGTATAAGCTGACAATATCAGCATAAAAGTGGTTTTGACCTTTCATAAGTCATATAATAATTATCACAAACAATTGTTCTCCTACCTCACTGTCTGCTGCCTGCAAGGTAGACCTTCTTTAAAGTAGATACATCTATTAAAGTTGAGGCACAGCAGGTACTGAACACACTGTACCTTACACTGTACAGTATACACTGAATGCAATGCAAGTAACTTCAGATAAATGTATTGCATAAATGTTACATAAATGTTATGTTTCCAGTGTGGAATGAGGCGCCTCCCCTCTACTTGTTACAATAAAAAATAGCAATACATAGTATATATTGGTAAACAGTACACATACTGTAGCATATTCCAGTATATTTCATATATAGCCATTTATACTGTGTACAAATGGTAAAATAGACAGTAAAATATTATGCTATTATTCAATATTATAAAGATAAACATACTGCTTACAAAATAAAATAAGCTAGTTTTTATACTGCACTGATCATGAAAGCAGAATGAAACCATAATGACAGCAGTAAGATATATATACTATTACAACTGATAATAATAACAATAATACGCTATATGGGGATCCATAGACCTGATTTTAAAAACTCTGATCTAGAGATAAAGCAACAGCTCAAAAATACAGTACAAACCACTTGCATCTATCCTGAGCTGTGAAGTTAGAGACAGCGGACAGGGAAAACATCTCCAGCAATACATTTTGAGCTATTAAGAGCACTCCAAAAGAAATTGGGCACTGGTAAAACATTTACCAAGCCTATAATACAATGAAATATCAGAGTACATGTAATTGTTGAATGGCTATTAATGGAGAAAGATGCTCTCTACAGCCAAATGGTGTAGCTGCAGCATCTACCACCAAAGCTGCAGCTAACACCAAACAGCCATTCTACCCAACCAAACCTTGACTCTGTTGGTCTATAGATGTGTTACCTAGGCTAACCATCTCTCCTCCCTTTCCAAAATGTTCACATTTCTGTGTTCAGATGAGTGATTCTTGTCATTTCAGTGCAGATGCACCAGATCTTCTAACACTGCCATCCTGATCCAGAATACATTCTACAAAACCATCTCAATGTTGTGTTGTCTCACTATCCTGCCAAATTATGATATGAAATGTCTGACTTTTTATCACCAGCACAAGTAAACACCAGCCCTGACATGAGACGATTACAAATCAACCCTTTTGTTAATATTTTTCCCATGCAGCAAGGCAGCAAGAATACAAATGAATGATTGTGGACATGCAGAAGCACGGAGCTGAATTACCAAAAAGGTGACGTAAAATATTTATCTGTCTCTGGTGGGGCAGAGGTAGCTGCTGAAGCCCAATCACTGAATAACTCAAGCACATAAGGTTACAAAGAGAGACAGAGCATAAGGAAGAAGATTATATCATGTGAAATAAACAAAAAAAAACACACACAAAGAGTTGATTATTACGCACAAAACAGTTCATCTCAACAGATTAAAGCAGACTGATGCTATGATGAAGACTGAGGCTTGTGATATTTTCCAAAAAGCCTACCCAGCCCATTCTCCGGCTGAATGGAGAAAGAGGAAACATCTTTCATCTTTCTGTGCATGGATTGTTGCCAAAATGTAAAGAGCTCGCTCAATCTTTTATGTGGCCAGCTTTGGATTTAGTGCCGCTTTGTTTCTACATCTTCCTGTTTGGCAGAGGCCACCTCAACCAATATACTCACACCACAAATTTAACTAGACACACTAAATGCAGTCATGCTGAATCCCAGCAACACTTTTGGCCACTTGCAGCTTTACAAAAAAGTACAATCAGATGTCAACATGTCTGAAACAATTTGTGTTTGTCTTAAGCGAACAGATGAAGAATACTTCCAGTCAAAACACAATGACTTGCAGTTTCAAACATGATTAACTTTCCTGTCAAATGTCAGGTGGCATGTAAATTTTGCAGCCAGTAAATGAGCTGTTTTCAACGACATCATTATTGATGAATCACTGACTGACTGAATCTCTGATGGACTGATGACTTCTAGCAACCTTACTGCAAATCACTGCACACTGCTCCCATCCAAAAAAGATTTAGACTGAAATAAGGACTTGTCTCAAGCAACTGACTAGAGTCTGAGTCCAGGCACAAATAATTTTATTAAAGTCAAAGTAGGCTCTCAAATAGTCTAATATATGCATAGTTAGTTTCTCATATTTGTGACTCAAGATATTTTACCTTTAGTCCGCTGTACTCTGCAGCAGACCCTCGGTCCACTCCGGTGATATAAATGCCCAGAGCATACTCAGCACCTCCACGGATCATCAAACCCAGAGATCGCCCATCATCCAGTGAGATATTCACCTGGGGAGAGAACACGCACATTTGTATATTATCATGCTCATCTCACTTGTTTATGTATTCACTAACAAGTCTTCACAACAGCACAACTCCTAAAGCAATCTAACAGTACACGTCCGATTCATTCTCTAGCTGAACAATAGGCTCCCAGGGGAAACTTTGGGATTGACAGCTAAGAAAGAGTTGAAAGTGTCAAAAAGTTCAACTTTATACAAATGAGAGGAAAAACAGCTGAGACGTCTGCCACAAGTGATTCAAAACCTGCCGATAATGCTGGAGTTATTGTTGAATTCAATGCATAAATCACAGCTACATGTTTCTAGATTCATCTTAGATTCCAAACTCAGCTTTTCACTCTTTCATTGACACTAGATTATGGCTGCATTAACTAATGTATAATTCAGGCTGTATGTCTAATTTAAATATTTTTTCTTCACTGTTTTCCATCTGTAATCTATTGTTATTAGATACATGTATTAGTTTTATTAACTTTAGACACTTTCGGTCATGTTGAAAAGTCTTGTAAAACGCTTTTTACAATGTTACTTATATATTTATTTTCACTAACAATGTCCACTTGTGAATATAGAGGTATGTCTGGAAAAGTCAACATTTTTTTTTTAAACATTTTAATTATCTTCTGAAATAACAAGTACATAAATTAAATAAATATGTCATTTATGGGGCATTGTGTTTAACAGCATTTGTGTGTGTGTGTGTGTGTGTGTGTGTGTGTGGAAATTTATGGAATAATATAGCCAACTCATTTATCTTGCTATGGGTAATTGTATAGCTGCCATTTTAATAAATAGACAGAATTAAGGAATATTTTTACACATTTTGCATAATTTGACAAATTCTAAGTTATGGTAGTTTAATGTGACCTTCATACAATGTAAAAAAAAAAAAGTTTAAACCTGGAACATGAGTGAATTGAACAGACTCCTCTTACAATGACTGCATATTGAAATCATTTACAGTACATACTAAATATAGACAGACTGCTGCACATTTTACAGGCACAGCTTCAAAGTAGCAGATATCCAGAACTTTAATTGGACACGTATGACACAGTGGACTATTGGTTAGTGGGTGGGATATTTACCCCCTAGCTGAGACTGTGGTTGCACACTTCATTTCGCTCATTATTTATGGACACCCCATTACTAAAGGAAAATGCTGAGGCAATGAAGAGGAGGTGACTATAAATTGACTCACCCACCCATCAGGATTCTATTGATGTTCGACCTGAATTAAATACCAATAAGATTCAAGTCTGGAATGCAGCACAACCAACCACTGCAGCATCTAAACCCTGATGAACATTTACCAACAAATCAATTAAAGCTGTGTTTATCACCTCTCTACGGGCTTGAATGTGGGTTTGAGGTAATTATGTTTCATCAGTTCTCATTTGTCTTACATCGTTTCATACTAAAACAATGAACAGATTCCCAGAATCCAGATATGATTCTCCTGAGCATTATTCAGACTATCTGTGAGGGTACATTCTGTGTCTGTTTGTAGATAATGAAGCAGCCCCATTATGACCTCTTACAGAGTCATGCACATTTCACAGTCCCTAATAGTTTTGTCTGATTGGTTATATTGATGTAATGTACTGCTTATTGGCAGGATCTACAAAGAATTCAAAGTGTCTCATGACCTTAAATGTAAGCTCTGCAGACAGCACTAAAATACTAATACTATTAAACACAAATGTACATGTGAAGGCACAATTCAGTACACAAACATCCTTATTCATTCCTCATGCATTACACATAGTGTGATAAATGGGTAATATGGATTTGGCTTGTTCATCTGAACTCAGATGATAGTTCAAATGGGTCATATCAATCACACTGACATAGAGAGCATTTCAGGTGAGCTGGGCCCAAAGCGTGCCTGAAATACTCTTTCAGCAGCCCCACATCCAAGCCAAAACAGCACAGACCCCTGCTAAAGAATCTCTGCAGCTAACATGCTCCACTGCTTCCATCCAAAACAAATAGATCACTGTCAGTGCTTGTAATTAGGGCTACCTTGAATGATCCATAATCAAATCTGAAGAAACAAACAGTTTTTGTTGCTGTATTAACCATTGTCTGGAGTTTAGACAGTTATTATGAGTTAAAATCTCAGTTTGAGTTTATGGCATTATATGTTTTGCAAGTGGTTTTATATGCAGTTGAAGGAATAGTTCACCCAAAAATGAAAATTTTGTAATCATTTACTCACCCTCATGTCATTTCAAACCTATATAAGTTTCTTTCTTTTGTTGAACACAAAATAAGATTTTTTTGTAGAATTCTGAAGAGAACCAAACAGTTGGTGTCCCCATTGACTTCCATATAAGGGAAAGAAATACTATAGAATTCAATGGGAACCATCAACTGTTTGATTACCAGCATTCTTCAAAATATCTTCTTTCATGTTCAGCATAAAAAAGAAACTCATACAGGTTTGGAACAACGTGAGGGTGAGTAATTTTTTTTTTTACAAATATTTTATTTAAAAGGGTCCTATTATGCTTTTTCACTTTTTGAATTTTAGTCAGTGTGTAGTGTGTGTGTCATCTACAATGAACGGCTCGTTTGGACTACAGCGTTGTTTTCCTGGTTTTGTGATGTCACAAAGTGGCCCACTAGAATATCATTAAAATAATTCCCGCCTATGGAAATCTATTTGGCTAGTAGTACACCCCAAAACAAAATCAAGACTTTGTAAAAGAGCATAATAACCCCTTTAATATTATTATTAAATATACATAAAATATATCTCCCTAACAATATCAGTATTTAGCCGGGTTTAAATAGCTGTGATTTTTCTCCACCCTTGGTTGTTTTGTTTTTTTAACCTATTTTCTCTTCTCTGGCTCAGTGCAGTGAGAATTACACATATGTGATGCCACATGGCCAAAAATTCTTCCATATGGAAAGGAACCTTAAGATATGCAATATAAACCTCTCATGATACATTTTTTAATTTGTGAGTCACTGACAGATGTTGTATTTAGTGCATTTAGTGGCAACTGTTTAGGACCTTGTTGGCAGTGATTGGTGCCTGCTGTCCTTTGGGCGTTTTTAGCTGAAGACGCAGAATATGGGATGAAGGTATGAGAGGGCATAGCGGGGAAAGTTGATGAATGTCTGTGTATGTGTGTTAATGCATCTACAGAGAAAAAAAAACCCTGCAGAGCTGGTTTGCAGTTAGCAGAGAGGAATCACTGAGGCATTACAGTCATTTCTACACTCGTTAGAGCTGTCATTTTAAATATGAATAAACTGAGTGACACAACACGTAGAGGGAAAAGCCACAGATGTTTAGCACTTTACAACATCACCCTGAATTTTAAATTGCTTACATTCCACTCAATCTGTCAACATGAGCGCTTGTTTACACTCACCTTCTTCTCAGCACCCTCGTGCCGAATGTGGGTGTGGCCAAGTTGCTGGATTTCCAAATGTCTTCCTCCTGAGCCATGCTGCTCCAGCAAGTCTGGTGGTGGGGACACACTGCGGCCCTGAGGGTCCACCCATGTGTACACATGATTGGTCACGTAACCACCTGGGATCCGTCCCATAGAACAGACCGACATAGAGAGCTTCTTAGAGCCTTTCAATACCTGTGAAGGGAAAACAGATGGATGAGGACAAGAAAGGAGGGAACAAGAAGAGGAGTGAAGAGGAAAGAACAAATAAAGGATTGTCTCTCTCTCAAAGTTATTTCTGTTTCTTCATATACACGTAGAAGTCTTAAATCTTGTCCCAATTAATCTAATTTATCAAATGTAACTGTGATAAATGTGACCCTGGACTACAAAACCAGTCTTAAGTGTCAATTTTTTTAAATTGAGATTTATATATCTGAAAGCTGAATAAATAAGCTTTTGTTACGATAGGACAATATTTGGCCAAGATACAACTATATGAAGATCTGGAATCTGGAATCTGGGGGTTCAAAAAAATCAAAATACTGAGAAAATCGCCTTTAAATAGGGGTGGGCGATATGGAAAAAATATCATATAACGATTTTTTTTTTTTTTTTTTTGAGATATCACAGTTTTATCACGATTCTTTTTCATGTTGGTTTTACTATTTTGCAAGTTGTCTGAGCATTACAGCCAAACTAATTTCCCTTTTATAAAGACAAAGCCTTTCAAGGTAACAAAAAAAAAGAATGGCAGAAATTTAGGCCAAAGAGGGTGAAGATAAAAATCTTTGTTCTTATTTTTAATAACAAAGATAAAAGAATGACAAAGATACACATTACAACTACACATAATATACAAATAAAACAAGCAGTGCTTTATTTTCAGGTACAATAGGTGTATTTAGCAGGAGCATTCTAGAAATTGAATGAATAAATATACAAATAAAACGCTATATAAACTGATTCCTAAAGCAACTGTATTAAATGTCTTCAGTCAAGAGCAGTGAGTGATTTTTCTCTTTGTGCTTTGTTGTTTCATTAACGTTAAAGGAATAGTTCACCCAAAAATAAAAATTCTGTCAGCTGTCTGTCAATTCTGTCATAGTGTTTTATTTTTATACCACTATTTACTCACTCAAAAGTTGTTTTAAACCTGAATGAGTTTCTTTCTTCTGCTGAACATATACACTATTCTGAGGAACGTGGAAAACCAAACAGTTGCTGGTCCACAGTGACTTCCATAGTATTTTTTTACTACTATTAAATTCAATGTGGACCAGTAGCTGTTTGGTTACCCACATTCTTCAAAATATCTTCTTTTGTGTTCAGCACAAGAAAGAAATTAATACAGGTTTGGGACAACGTGACAGTGAGTAAATAATGACAGAAATGAAATTTTAGGGTGAACTATCCCTAAAGACAGTCGACTTCATGTTTTGCAATAGGCCTACTGTCCCTTTAAGACCTGCACGCATCTAATATACAGGAACGTGTATGTTTTTCTCTCAGCTGTTTACTTTCATTTTAGACATAACCAACTGAGTCTACATATAAACTTTGTGTGTTTTGACAGTATTAGCGCAAAAGATAACTTAGTTCAATAATCAAGCGCTGTTTGACAGGCTTTAGCGTGTGCGCTTCGGGTGTATGCGGTGCTCAGAAAAAGCACAGGTCAGACCAGCGCGCCAATGAAGCATTTAAAAGCACATGCAAACAATGAGAGAGTACCTCCTGTGAGAGTAACTCTACCACTGAGTTAACACTGATGTGAATGCATGTGGCATTGTACAGTATATGACGGAGGCGCCACAACTGCAGCTGATAGAATGTGCGCTGTAGCACGATACTACGATATTTCTTCAAAAGCAGATTGTGGAGACATTTTTAGCATCCAAGATCAAAAATTATCATTTCGCACACCTCCACCTTTAAAGTTGTCCAAAATAAGTTCTTAGCAATGCATATAACTAATCAAAAATTAAGTTTTGATATATTTACGGTAGGAAATTTACAAAATGTCTTCATGGAACATGATCTTTACTTAATATCCTAATGACTTTTGGCATAAAAGAAAAATGAATAATTTTGACCCATACAATGTTTTTTTTGGCTATTGCTACAATATACCCCAGCGACTTAAGACTGGTTTTGTGGTCCAGGGCCACAAATATGATAAATATATAATGTAAATAACATAAACATTAGATGAAAAACTTACATTTAAATAGAGATGATAAATGTTACTTTGGCAACTAACTGAACTAATGACTAATAACTAATAACTAAAATTATTGAAAAATTATAAAAATGCAGGAATAATATATATATATATATATATATATATATATATATATAGTAATATAATATAATATATATACTAGTGGTGTAACGATACACAAATTCATATTGAATTACGAGGCTTTCAATTCGGAAAGCATTACAAACCGAACGATTCGTTGAACTAATTCTATTATATTTGGAAAACAGCTTAAAGTGTGTGAAATATAATGTTCTGAGTGCCACTGCACTCAACAAGCCAGCCCAAACGACATAACAGGCAACGTGCTGTCTGCCCAGTGATAACCTCCCCTTGCTGGGATGTGTCGAAAGACGATGGTCTTGTATCGACGATAGCCAGAGATATTGTCAAAAACATCAATTATTGGCAATATTAAGAGGATTTGGCATTTCCAATTAATGTAGGTCTGTTACATTCTTATTTTTATTAGGCCTATTATTATTATGAAGTTACTTTTATTATTAATTTAAAATTACAATTAATTTGCCCCACAATACTAGCCTACCACATAACTAGCACGCAGCGAGTATAACAAAAGAGGCTATTTACTCCTCATTTATCATGTTGTAAAAAAGGTTTAAAACAGGTCTGTTATACAATGAATTATAGATCTATAATTAAAATATTTACACTGCAGTCATCAATAAAAATCAATGAAATAAAAAGCTTTATTTACCCTATTTCAAACACCGACTTTCAAAAACAACCTGTTTAACACGGAATACGTTATATCGTCCCAGTACGGTGGCATCCATTTAATAATCTGAATTAAAATTATAATTTACACTCAATATGTTATAATTACATACTGATTTTGTGTTTTATAATGTTCTACAATACAAGGTCCAGATAATTGCCACTCTTTGAAATAAGTAGTATAAATGGCAGAAAATCCTGCTTTTTTAACATAGTGTAAATAGAATCTATAGTTATTTGCACTTAGTGTAAATAGCATATTGCTAAGAAAATACTGCCATTTTCACTTAGTGTAAATAGCATCTAACTAAGATTAATAAATGCTGTAGAAGTGTTGTTCATTCTTTGTTCATGTTATTTCTGATGTATGTAGTATTTTTTTAATTTGTTTTACTGTTATTAGTTGCACAGTGTGATATATTTCCTCCAGTTGTGTACTTACAATATCTCAAAAGTCTCCAAAGATTTTTTATTTCAGAGAAAGTCCGATTTTAAATAACTGGCCGTCCCGGAAAAAATATGTCGCCTCTCAGTGACGCAATGTCCGCTCTATACTTTTGTTTCCGGTGTAGGACCATGTGATGTTCCACCACACCGGAATATCACATGGTCAAATGCGGAAGTGGTGGTTATGTTATAGCCGTGCGTATGGTTTGGTTGTCGTTGTTATGGATCACGATAACTCTTTGGCGAGTATTGAAGTGCCAGTAAAACGTAAGTTATATTGCTCTTTGTATTAAGGTAAGGATTTTTATCACGTGTGGTGACCGAGATTATGGCAGGACAATTAAATACATCGGATATGTGTTGTTAAAAATATATTTAGTCATTACTTGCAAATGTTCGTTCAAATTTTACTTTTAGAACGATTGGTTTGAGCACGTTAAACAACACGGCATTAACCATAAACACGTAACACTGCACAACATTAACCCAAACAAATCATTTAACAAATAGCTGTAAGTTGTAACGGGATAATATAGTATAACATTTCACGTTCCTTGCAGTTCATTAATTATGATGACATAAAATAATATGATCATATATACAGGTAATACAAAAAACGAATAAATGACCTCATCCGTGATCATGATTCGTTTATCCAATTTAGATACATTGCTATGGTGAAAACGCATTAAAAACGACATCTCCCATCGTCACCTGCTTCATAGCGTCATCAAGCTTCGCCTTTGTTATTGTTGGAAATGCGCCCTCTTGTGGTCAATTACAAAAGTCACATACTGGAGCTTTAACTAATGTTAGCCTAACTAATGAAGTCTTTCCAAAATATTGATAAATAAAAACACTATGAAATGTATAATTATTTAAAATATTAAATAAAATAAAAATAACGTTAATAAAATACAAAATATAATTTTTGTTCTCTCTTTTTATGCAAAAAGAACTGTATATAACTGCCTCCTCATTTTAAAACGCTACCACACGCCACTGATATATATATATACATATATATGTGTGTGTGTGTGTGTGTGTGTGTGTGTGTGTGTGTGTGTGTGTGTGTGTGTGTGTGTGTGCGCGCATGTATTTCAGCTGTAATTGTCTCCACCTCAAGACCGCACAGTAATTTGACCTACTGTAGAAGTGTTTCTGCGTTCATGTCCTGCAAGAGCCAAACATGTCCAATAAAAGATCTTACTGACTCTAGTGGAAGTCTCTTGTGAATTGCCTCAAGTCATGTAAATCAGTCCCACCACCTCTCTGTACTGCTCTCATCTCTAGAAATGTCCACAGACATCCATCTTTGACATTTAATATGCTTTATAGGGACAGAGCTGGACGTCTCAGTGGGGTTGGGAGTTGTTTTTTCAGTGCAACTGCAGATACAGACACCACATCCCTGCACTGAGCAGAAGGTTCAGACAGACACCAGATTTTGAAGTCCCTTCGAAAGGTTGGATCAAATCACTTAGAAGTATTTCCAACAGTATTTGCAACTCTGTGTTTGGGCTTCCTCAAAGCAGACAGAGGAGGAAGAAAAAGAATAAACAGAAAGACGGGTATAGAAAGACAGGGTTGCCTGAGTCAGTGCCACAGAGAGAATATGAAAAGTAGCCACTGATTCTCCTTGGAAAAGCTATCTGACACTGACTTCAAATGATCAAGACAAAGAGGAAGCACTACAAAGATTATGAGTGAGAACAATTAGAGACATATATGAAACATGTTGATCTTCAGAAAGCTTCTCAATCAAGATCAAAAGCATTCACTGGCATAAATGTATGAGCAGACAGAGCCACGCAAGTGAATGAAATCCCTCTGGCTCGCTCACAGAGAAGCACCCATGTTGGTCATTAACATGCATCTACATAGATTAACATAAATGTTTAATTGGAGCAGGACAACACATTCAGTGTTGCTTTTTCTGGTGCTGCTGTTGCTGCATGAATTATGAACAATGGCATGTGTGTCCTGGTTTAAATCTGCACTCACAAACACTTTTGAGCAAAGGTAGGCAGGGGGCTAAAAATACGAGCACCAAACCTGTGAAACCGCTTGGAGCGTTTCATCTGCAGCCTCTGAATGGAGCACTTGACCAATTGTGGTCAGCTACATAACAACACCTCAGTGTGCAAAAACAACAGCACGGACAGCTAGCAGAGCTACTGAGCAGATCTCTTACATAACAGACAGTATGTGGGGAGTTTATAGCCATTGAGTAAGAGAGACGGAATAGGAGAGAGACTCCGTGCTGTGTGGATGTACAGCAGATGAGTCATGTTATTCTATCTTGAGAAAGAGTAAGAGGGTTCAAAATGTATTTGCTAAAATAACAGGCTTTTCAGATGTCAAAGAGATTCATCATTTCATCAAACCTCAAACATCCAACTTGGAGAAGAGACTTACTACTCGAATATAAATGAAATAGAAAATAAAGGAGTGCTAAATGTGGCAGCTATAGTAATCCGACTTACAGCTAAATAAGAATAGCAATGCTCAATATGGTGACTGTAGGAATGGAAGTACTGTCAAACAGCAGTATGGAAGAGGAACATGATCTTGACAAACAATTTTGGATATTTCAGTGTTTCCCCATTCAAGCAGATTAGAGTGTTTGCATGACTAGATATAGTTACCACGTAGTAGACATTTTAAAAAACTTTTTTCATAAAAGTATGCCAAAAAAGAAAAAGATTTTCAGAACAATATTAAGTAGCACAACTGTTTTCAGCATTGATAATAATAAGAAATTTCTTGAACACCAAACTGGAATGATTTCTGAAGGATCACGTGACATCGAAGACTGGAGAAATGGCTGCTGAAAATTCAGCTTTGCATCACAGGTATAAATTACATTTTAAATATATTTTAAATTAGAAAATAGTTGTTTTAAATTGTAAAAATATTTTTAAATATTTCTGTTTTTGCTGTATTTTTTTAATCAAATAAATGCAGCCTAGTGAAAAATAAATATACTAAAATGTATTTCAATACATTTATTTCAAGCTAAATCTATTACAAATACATGTACATAGGGCTGGGCGATATGGCAAAAATGTGATCTCGAAATAAAATATCCATATTGAACGATAACGATTTTCGATATTCGATACAAGTTGTTAATGCTTCCAGCTTAAAAATAGTATGCCTGAATGACTGAAGCCACAAAAATGAGATGGGTTCATTAAATTACACTTTAAAAGTATAGTTTATTAAAAAAAAAATTACACATTTCCAAAAAGTAAACATAATACTATTGTAAACATAATTTGTAAACATTACAGTTTTTTTCCCACCAGAAGACTAACTGTAAACAGTGTCTGGCGTTAAGAGGTACATTAAATGTGCAAAATATAAACATAAAAATATACAACTTCTAGCAAGTGCACACAATTTGTAAAACTTTCAGTTGTATTTTTTTTTTCTTTTTTTGCCAGGAAGACTGGTCTGTCCACTGTGTCTGGCTTTAAGAGGTAGATTAAATTTGCAAAATGTAAACAAAATATTCAACTTTTAGCTATTGCACACAATTTGTAAAACTTTCAGTTGTATTTTTTTTTTCTTTTTTTGCCAGGAAGACTGGTCTGTAAAAATGTGTCTGGATTTAAGAGGTATTTTAAATGTGCAAAACGTAAACATGAAAAAATATACAACAACTAGCTAGTGCACACAATTTGTAAAAACTTTTACAGGTTTTTTGCCAGAAACACTAGTCTGTCCACAGTGTCTGGCTTTAAAGCTGCCCTGTGGCAGGACACTATATTACCACCTGTGCTAAAAGCACGATCTGAGGGTGAGCTGGTGGCAGGAATACACAGGTAACGTTTTGCCAGGAGGCTCACTCTGGGGTATATTGCTGAATTGATCTTCCACCATTCCAGGGGGTTGGTCTCGCTGTCTGCATCAGGAGCTTGCAGGTAGCCATTTAGTTCAGCTTCAATAGCCTGCTGTTCTGTGAGATCAGATGTTGCAGTAGACTTGGTGTAGGACTTCTTGAAAAAGCTGCCCAGTGTCATCTTCTGCAATTTGGCTGGTGTAGCAGCAGCACCGTCACCTTTGCCTCCTCCCAGTGAAATGGATGGGACTGCAGGAGCAGCTTGCGATGTGCTCTGACTTCATCCAGCATCTGAGCTACAGCTCTGGATTTCACAGCCTCAACCTTGTCATCTTTGATGTAGCGTGTCTTAAAACGAGGATCAACAAGGGATGCTATGCTCAGAAGATCATCAGTGGCCGCGTTGTCATATTTCTCATTCAGATAGGTGAGGACAAAAGCCTTGATGGTCTTGGTGAGCTCCGAGTCATCAGCTACAGGTTTCAAGACCTCCTCACTGAAAAGATGCAGTACAGGTTTCAGGTACGACACACTCACATATTTTTTCACCAGAAAGGGCATCATCAGTGAAATCAGCAAGTGGGTTTAGAGCCTTACACACAGACTCCAGAACATCGATGTCCTGCCATGAGGGAGCCAAGTGCCTTGTTTTTTTATCAGCTGATAAAGACTTTTGCAATGGCCTTCTCTTGCTCTAGCACTCGTGCTATCATGGCATGGCGGGACCCCCACCTGGTGGGTGATTCTGTGATCAACTGGTGCCTTGGCAGCTTGAGCTCCTCTTGAGTGACCGCTAGTTCTCGTTTCTTTTTCCAAGAGAAGGAAAAAGCACTGACCACTTTTTTGCACACACCCATGGCTCTTTTGGATTCTCTGGTCTCTCATACTCCCCTCTGATGATAAAGAAAAACAATATAGGTACATGTTTAGAATCTTTAAAAGGCAAAGACGATTGTAAAAATTACTTATTTGTGATGATAAAAATTATTTTGTGATGATAAATTATTTTGTTGATAATTTACAATGTTATGAGATTTTCAATCAGCGAGAAACTACATTTAGACCTTACACACTAGGGCTGTCTTTTAATCCTACAAATCTGAGTTAAATAAAGGCTAGTTACTGCAACAATAAACTTAAGCTTAAGCATGCCATGACAACTTTAATGTCAACAGAAATGTAACTGAATCAAACGGAATTAATTATGAGAAATTATCACATTATTATTGTGGAATAGATGCATTACTTACATTTTAAAACATTAACGGCATTTAACATACTTAATATATATGCATATTTATCAAATAAGGCTACACGACCATTTATTTATTTATCACTGCCTTTACAGCACACAACCACACGCAAGTTGGTGTTTGTTAGGACAGTGTGAATACGACAGCATATTCTAAATTATGCAGTCAAACGTGATATAGCTTTAAATGCTGTGAAATCAATTAGGATATTTTATAAATCCTCATATGCTGTTTAGCACTGAAAACTTTAAATTTTTTAGATGGTTAACTTACCAATGGCTAGATGTAGCCGGTGACCAAAACATTGCAGACGAGTCCAGTTTTTAAGCGAGACAGCCTTGACGATGTTTGAGCCGTTGTCTGTTGTGATGCACACCTGGCGGTCCTCGCTAAGGCCCCAAGATGCGAGTGCATCCTCCAGACCCGCAGAAAGTATTTCCGCAGTATGGTCATCCGGAAAATATGCAGTTTGCAAGCATCTTGATTGCAGACACCACTCCTCGTCAATGAATGGTGAGGCTCATATATGGCTCGGATGTTCTGCTCGACCATAGGTCGGATGTAGTGGCAAAATATTTCACGTTCCTTAGATTATTTTTCCAGCTTTTCGTGGCACTCTTCATATAGCTGAGGCAGTGTGGTTTTGGAAAAGTATTTTCTGCCAGGGAGTTCGTACCGGGAGTCGAGCACTTTAACTAATTTCCTAAACCTGTCTTGTTCCGCTGTGCTTAGGGGCATCATATCTTTTGCTAAAAAGTAAGAAACAGCCCTGGTTATGTCCTTGCTCCTTTTGGAACTCTTCTCATAGGGGGTAATAGCCACGAAAGACGACACGATCGATTTTTGCTTCGGTACAGCCCCACTGCTAGCCCTGCTTGTTGACGGAGTAGCATCGGCCCGCATTTTCATGCTCTCGGCGTGGTCGTTTGGGTGATACTTTTTTAGGTGATGGAATAGGTTGGTTGTGTTGCCAGTCTTGGTTTTTTACAAACTGACGACATATTTTACAGATCGTTTTTTAATCTGCGCTTCGTCACTTTTTAGATAACCAAACCACTTCCATATTACGGAATTCGTGCTACCCTTTTTGTCGACAATTTCGTCATTTGTTGATGATAACCCGAGGTTAGTTTCACTTTCGTCGCTACTTCCACTCATTTTTGGGGTCTTTTGTCGTCGTTTCGAGTTCGCTTGCAAAGCGGCGGTAGGACTGTGTACTGACGTGCACGTGCACGCTGCTGTCGCATATTTCTGCTGTGTGATTGGTTCTTGGATCAATCCATATCGAGTGAAAATGTCCGGAGCTTATCATCGTTATCGATTTAAATTTTATCGCGATTCGATGTGATATCGTTTATCGGCCCAGCCCTACATGTACATATTTATGTACTTAATAAAAATATCCTGCAATTGTACTTTTAGTAAACTAAACTGGTATACTTAAAATCTGCTAAACTGAAACAACTAATTTTGCAGAAGTAGTGCTGAAGTCCAACTAAAGATATACTGAAGTATATTTGATTGCGCTAAAGTGGAACTATTTCAATTATACTTTAGGTACATTTTAAATATTTATCATTTAAAGACCGATGTTATTCGAAAACCATACAATTCTCATCAATAGTGACATTAAAACACATTTTAGGCTTTATTTTAAGAAATGTGCATTGTGCACAGATAATACTCCAAATAATGTTTAATTATAATTTTTATATCAGCGACAGGTCAGTAATTGATTTGAACTATACGTAGTATGAAATAAATGTGTTTTAAATATATTACATTTTACTAGGGGAGCATAAGAGATTTCTTTTAAACACACACACACACACACACACACACACACACACACACACACACACACACACACACACAAAAACACCATTCACCATTCAAGTAGGTAGGAGCTGCTTGAAAATACCTGGAAGCATTACCAAAATGGCCACATTCATGATTTGTCTTAAAGGGACGCATTCACAGCCTCCCAGAGCCAAAACACCTGTTTAAACTAATTCTTCAAGCTTCAGCAAGAAAGTAACACTCAAAAAATCAAAAAAGAGGGAGACATAGGCAGATAGAAGAGAGAGTGAGAGTGAAAATGAGGGCGTCTGACAGAACTTTAGTGAATAAACCATAAGCCAGTGTCTCTTCATCACAGAAGCAAAGGACACACCTGACATTTCTGTGCTGAGCCTCAGCAGACGTAGCCCTCTTCCGATAAGAATGTGTAACAATCCTATTCCCCGCTCCTATCCGACCAGACGCCAACTGAGACCTGTGCTGACCTGGATATAATGAGTAGTGACAGAGTCGGCGATGACTAAACAATGACCTCACAGCCTTTAACATGGACGGGTCTGCTTACTCATTCTAAGCAATGCAAATCTGCCACCACAGTCGCAAACACTGAAAGCTGACAGTAAAAGGATTTTAAAATTAAAATGGTGGAAAGGTTACTACCAAAAGGGACAAGGATTGACTAGTTAGCATAGCATGTTTGCCCCTGCTGGCAGATGCTGTAACTGCACCATTATTGAGCTAAAAGGTATCTTTTTAAATTGACGTCCATTTACAATTTACTGTTTATTCTGATCAAACAAAATTCACAATCGTAAGTATATAATATGCATCAATACACACAAATTGCATTGATGTTTTTCAGTCACTTTTGAAGGGTTTAAAGGGTGTCTTGAGCCCCATGAGCCAATCAATATTGTAGTGATGTAATTTTTACCACTAGTTTCAGCGTTATTAAGTAAAGCAGGGAAACTTGTCATAATAAAGCCCAAATCTTAGGTGCTTGTCACACGTTCAATTTTAAAAGACGATTTTAAGATTTTAACACGAAAGTAGCCTAAACTAAACAAGTGAATACTGTATATTGTGAACATTAAACCCAAAAATGAATACATCTGAATACAAAATGATTCACTTCTATTCTTTATGTACACATGGTATCAAACGTGTTTTTGAAACATGAAGCAAACCATGAAAGACGAGTATCTAACTTTACATCAAGGTGTATTCCAGAAAGCAAGGTTAATTTACCATCTGCTAAACCCTGAACTCTCGGTGGATTTACCCAAACCTTGCTTAATTGAGGTATGTTGGTTCCAAAAACTCTTCCAGGAGTAAGTTCATTCAACCCAGAGAGGGCCCGGTTGGATAAAGCACATTAAGTGTAATTTTCCCTTAAGATCGCCCTTAAGTTTCCCTTCTCCTTTATATTTGGTTTTCTTTTTTTTTTCCTTATCCATGTTATATTGTTTTCTGTGAAAACTTACACCACTATCTGCATTAACAAATAACATGACCATGGCAAAAGTCAATTTTTTTTAATGGCAAAACCTGGGTCGCTGTCGTGAAACACTTACTGTGACGGTTTCCCTTTGCTATAAGGGAAGTGTTTAAGGGATTATATGCAACACCCTTAAATCATTCCCTTAGGTAAGGGGAAATCACGCCTTGAGTCTCATACTTAAGGGGAAAACTTAAGGTACTTTATGCAACCGGGCACTGATTAACACCAATCGGCAACCTCTCTTCCAAGATGGCGACGGCTGCCTCCACCCACTTTGAGCTTAAAAATGCTCTTCGGAAGCCTACTGGTGACGTCACGGACACTACGTCCATGTTTTTAAACAGTCTATGGTTAACACACATGACATTCTCAACAGAGTGATGAATCGATTAGTCACTATGAAAACGGACGCTAAGAAAAAGCGTGCCATACTACTTCTTCTTCTTCTTCTTTTCAAACGCCATTTGCATACTTGGTTCATATCGCCACCTATCTGGTGGTTGAGCAATCATTTTTCTTTTTTTCCCGTTTAATCTTTAATCCTTGAGAATAAGAATTATATTGTTTGTTTGATGCTAATTATATAATAAGTCATATCAGATATGTATTTTTATTATTGAAATACATTATAGAAAATGCAGATCCATGCTGTGTGAGATGATAATATAAAATGAAATATATATATATATATATATATATATATATATATATATATATATATATAAATTAAACATTACCATGTCATAATAGTGTTTTAAAATTTATACAGATATTATATATATTATTATTAGAATAATATATTACATTATATATTACTTATATTAGTGCTTTAAAATTAACATATCAACCAACTATATATATATATATATATATATATATATTGTGCATCACATCTTTTGAATAACTCATTATAATTCACTACAGAGTTGATTGCTCACTGACACTACATATAGATTATGGATATATTATTTGATATAATCTACAATATAGATCTCTCTTTTTTGTGATGTTTAAATAGCTTTCCGATATGACTTTGCTTGATCATTGATGTGTTGAGAATGTACAATATTTCACTTGACTTGAAGGCAACATTAGTCACATGGAATTTACGGCTCAGAATGTTCTGCAAAATGGCAGATTTCAAGTCAAGTACTTCCAATGGGTGTTCCTAAAAAAAGACTATAGAGCTACATAATTAATACAAAATGTGGATAAGATAGTTCAGAACATTTGTATCTTTGTAAGAATGTAATAAGAAATGTTCATATTTAAATCTCGTATTATTGATTACAGACTATGTGATGTATTTGTGATAAGAGACACATGAGGTGTCTTTGGGGGTTTTCTCTCTTGACAAAAGAAAAAAAAAAGTATAAGTTAAATTAGGAAAAATAATTGAAATGTCGAAGAGATCTCATTTGTGATATTACATTTTCCAAAAATGCTGATAACCCGGAGATTTGACTACAGATGTGGCCCGTCCTCTGGGCTTTATCTGAGCTTAATCTGTCGGTCTCCTTTTTGGATATCAATAATCACAACTGCAAATTAATTGAATCTACAAACCGGCTGTTAATATAGGCACAACTGTACAGGTATTCCATAATACTGTACATACTACAATTAAAGATGAAACACTTTGAATCTTGTAGGTGACTTTTCAGGTTGTGTAAAGAGATACCATAAAAAGCAATGTAATCCAGTTTTACGAGGATTAATAATTAAACACAATGTTTTCTGTCGCAGTTTCAGTGGCCTAAACCACAGGGATCTGTGGACAGTTTCGGAACAGCCCGTAAAAGCCTCGCAATATGTGCACTACCCCCTGAAGACTTCAGACCTAGAAACACCATTAAACAGTAAAAAGAAAAAGTAGGTCTGAAGCACACCACTGAAAAAAAATGTCAAGAAAAGACAACCTTCACTCTTTAACATGAGAAACTTTTTTGAACATACATCTCAGCCTTCCCTCTGTCAGATTAGCTTATCGCTAAAATACACTGATGATGCTAAATATCTTACATAAAGATCTTTAGGGACATCAGAGCACTAAACCTGCCATAAAAGAGCAATCTTAAAACATTCTGCCTTATGTGATAAATCAAGCTTGTGCTTTTCATTCTTTCCTCTCAGTTTCATTTCTGTACCTCAGCTCATTTGTCAAGCCTTCATATGTTACTCATTCTCTGTAAAGCTGGATGGAGGACTCATATTGTGTAGAAGGAAGGGCAGAGGACTTTTCAAATTTCATGACCCATTCATAAAGGAAAAGGTCAAGAGCATATGCCTCCAGGGAGGCACAAAATTATCTCACTTGAAAAGTTTGAAGGCAGCAAAGGAAGGTGAGATAAATATAAACATGTTATCTCTGTTTGCAGAGAAGGTTTACTGCATTCAGTACATTCATTTTCAGCTGCTGATAAATACAAAAAGTTGCAAACATGCCCAAAAGGAGCTTATAACACAAAGCAACTTATTAACTGTGAAGTCTGAAAACAAGAGAGACTGGTTTATTTCCAACTCTCCTCATCCTTTAAAAGAGATTTGAGGATCACAGAGCATTTGAGTCACCTGGGTTGCCAATATTTTAATTTGCTTGTTTATCGTTCCATTAACTGTGGCAACGCAGTGTGAAGACAAGCAAATAAAAGACACACACTCCATTAAAATACTGATAGCACCTATTACTGTCAGTATAAATTTTGATTTTAGATTTGTTCAGTACACGGTCACATAACAGCACTGGAGAAAAATGGTATGGCCTCCAATTAAGAAGAATATATATATATAAAGATGCCCTGGATGAAAAGCTCATTGCTCTCCTCTGCTTTTCTTTAGGATTCATTATTTTAAGCATAGCTCGCACTCTAAACTCAATGAAGTTTATACTGTACTTACAGTCACAAACACACTTTGACAGTGAATTATTGCTTTCAAGATATACACTGTCATATGTACCCTCTAAAAGTTAATAGGCATGACTAAAACTTAAAAAAGGGTAAAATAATACTGAGAAATATTATTTTAATTTAATTCAAATATTTAAAAAATGTAATTATTTCTGTGATGGCAAATCTGAATTTCTGCTTATTATTTTGGGGGAAACTGTGATACTTTTATTTTCAGGATTCTCTGATGTACAGACAAAGAAATCTTTTGTAACATAATAAATGTTTTATTATCACATTAATGTGTCCTTGCAGAATAATTTAGTTATTTTAAAAAAAAAAAAAAAAAAAAACAATGAAAAATATTTCTGTCCCCAAACATGCATACTTGTATACATTTAGTAAATACTGGCTCCTCTGGGAATAAAAGACCAAAATATTCATGACTCATGCACTACACATTTTTGTCCAATTAACTTCTCTCAAGAATGAGAAACAGCACTACAGTGGACAGAAATTAGCCAGTTAGCATCACTCCCTTAGCATGCTGCTATGGAATACTGTAGCTACACTATTATGCTAGCAAAAACCATGTTTCCCTATTGATAGCTATAAAAGTAACAATATATTCTGGCAAAATAAACGACGAATGGAAATACGAATGGAAATGGCTCTCTCTCTCTCTTCAAGTTATTGTAAGACCTCCTTGGTTAGCACAGGAAAGAAGTCTTTAAATCCATGCTCTCAGAGACTTTTTACAAATTGTACTGCCAACAGGATACATACAAAATTCTTAAAAAAATGTTTAACTAAAGCTAAATCCACTTAAGCACTTCTAATCCACAGTAAGTCTACTTAATCACTGCTCAACACAAACTTTCTCTGTCTCTCACATTTTGTACATTCACACTGCATATACTGTAACACATGACCACACAGCTCTGCTACCAATGTTTTGTATTGACACAGAACTGTCAGTCACTATAAATTCAGAAAGGCTCTCCCTCACCTTTTCGTTCAGCTTTTGAAAGCAATCTGACAGGCCCGAGACTGGATAACACCCCCAAACAGTAAGAGAGTTTAACATTAAAACGCATCACTTAGAAAATGCAATACATGAAAGCATCCAGCTTTCACGGATAAAAACTTTGAACCAAACATTCAATTCAGAGAAAGCGATATTCATTCAGGCAGGTGCCTGAGAGATTTTCTTTTCCTCTGTTAAGTATTGGGATAAAAAATGGGTTACAAAACTGGTTTTGCAGAGGAACATGGAATAGGCAGGGTTGTACCATAAAATAAGGTAACTAAAAGGGTAGATAAATTTGCTGTCACCTTCCATATGAATGGAGAACTACCTTTGTCTACCATTTGCAAATGCTCTTGGTCTCTCTTGTAGCTTCATGTCTTAAACGATTCAATCGATGCCATTTAGATTTAATTTTAATAAAAACAGAGCTACTGTGCATCCACGCAAACAAACTGTCATCTCACAAAAACCGCTGTGCTTCACTGTTGATTCACTGACATGATTCAGCGCAGTAAATGCAGCATATGCACAGCCAGGCACTTAGTATAGATGGAGTATATGTCACTTTCAAGGGCAGCAGTCAGACACATTCTGATACCTTGAATCAGACGTCTGCGTGCTGTGAGATTGATCTAATATCTGTCAAGGCCAGCAGGCAGCAACAATAGTAGACAAGTTTACCAACTCATCAGTACGAAACCACTGTCCTCACTGTGGTAATTGCTGTTTTGGGGATTGAATAAAAGGAGATCAAAGTGAAGCAAACATAAACAGAAAGAAATTTAAACAGGCAGCCAAGTGTCATGACAGAGGTCGAACAGTAGCTGGTTGCAGTGCTTCATTTCACAGCATTTCAAATTGTCCTGGTAAGTAGAGCTTTATATAAAGAGCAAAACAGCTCATCAGTGAGGCTAAAGATGATTAATGCCTCTCACTTCACAACAACTCAGTCAGCCATTCTAAAACACCCACAGTTTTAATTACACAACTTTGTAGAGCACTAATGAAATAACCAACATTTACACTAACAGGCAAATTTTTGGACACACCTCCTCCTTTTGCATTATTACTATTTTCCACTACCATAAAACAAATGGTAGAATGGGAATTATGCAGTGACTAGAATTATTAAACAAAATCAAAATTATCTTTCAATTTAAGACACTAAAAGTAGACACTAGGTAAAAAAAACTCCTGGCACTTCAAATCAGTTCATCCCAAGCCATAATCTTTGACATGACACAATCATTACTGATCATCTGTTTAGAATTAATATGCATTTCTATCTGCCAATTAATGGCTAAACATTTTTAAAATTGCATGACAGAATAATGAAGAACAAGGTTTAAGGTATGAGACAGAGTGAATTTGTATTCTAAATGAGTGCAGAGTGCGACAGGGTGAGATGTATTCTTTCGCCAGGGATAACAGGAGGCAGAAGAAGAGACAGGGCACACAAGCCAGCAAACAAGAAATCATCTAGTTCATTCAAACGCAGCAGGAAGGCCAGAGGTGTGTGCACAGGCAATCTATGACCACAAACTACAAATGTTCGTGCTCTACAAGAAGGTAATTATAAAGAACATAGTGCACCTAGTGCAAACCTTAAACTGACCTAACTAAAAATAAGGCAACCTATTACAGTCAATGCTACTTTAACACAAACAACTAAACATCTAAAGAACTTAAAAATACAAATCTTATTCTTTCATCATGTTTGATTTAGAATTATTATTTCACCGAACATAGTACCCTGATAGGTAAATATATTAAATCCCAAAGGTGCAATGAGATGCACATATAATTTTACACACAAATCTCAAAAACAGTGAGATCAACAATTGCTAATTCAGAAAAATATGAACTTTGAACCATGTTAACAGCTAACTGACAGTAACAACACCAACAGCAGACTAAATTAAGCCAGTAAAATGAAAAGCAATCATCTTTTTTTTTTTTTTTTTTTTTTTATAATAGTAGCCACATAATTAGGTCAAGCAGCAAAGCATGCTGGGAACTTGAAAATATTGTTCATTCTAAAACTGTATATTCAAAAGACTCAGATTGGACAACATTTGGACAGATTTTGAACAAAAACGTATGCATCTATTTAAGTAAGGTCGCTTTTTTTTTTGGTTGTTGTTTTTTTTTAGTGTATTTTTTTTAATTCTTCTGTGGTGGAATCATAAAAAGTGTTTTTGTATATTGTGTAGTATTATGAGTGTGTAGATCTTTAAAGTGCCCCTATTATGGGTAATAATGTTCATATTTTGGTTTTGGGAGTCCCCAACAACAGGTTGACATGCATGCAAGGTCAAAAACACTTTTATTGTCTTATAATATGCATTTATTTTTACCTTACTTGCTCAACGACTCCCAAAGGATTTGCTCAACGATTAATTTTTCCAAACCCCTCCTTTGCGTGATGCTAATCTGCATTGATTGGTCTGATTGGTCTCATTTTCATTACATCATACCTGTAATGCCTGATAAAGCAGCTTTTGTGAGTGCAGTGCTGCTTTGTGTAGAGCGTTACCAGGGAAACCGCTATTTTACTGCTCCAAAAGCGGCACCTAGTGGCAAAGAATGAATTAGCATTTTCATTCAGACCAAGCAAAAAGACCAACATGTTTCATGTTGACTCCTCATTTGGATAAAAGCTCTGCTAAATGACTAAATGTAAATGTAACATTGAACGGCTTGGGATTCGTTTTAAAAACGACTCGTTTCAAAGATTTTGTTTTGAGAGACAATAACTTTATACAAGGTGCACTTTCAGATTTAAAACTTTGTAGGATGTTTTCATTCAATTAGAGCTGTGTTACACACTGCATGAAAAGTCATTTTCAAAAATCCATAATAGGGGCACTTTAATGTTCATACAAGGTCTTGCATTAGAAAGAAGTAATTTATTCATACTTGCAGTAGGTCTGTTGTGAGTTTTTGTCAAGAAGGAAAAGCACTTTGCAACATCATGGTGGGTCTAAACTATTCTCTTTCTAGAAGCCTCTCAGCTAAAACTGAGGGAAAAAGAGGTCTCTAATTGACTCTACATCTATCAGTTCCTCCGGCATCCGTTTGGCCTTTTAAAATCTCCATGAAAGTGCGGCAGATGGACTGTGTAAAACTCCATTCCCATCAACCTCTGCCCCTCCCCTCTCAGTACTGCTTACTCTCCCTCTCTTGCTCCAAGCTATGATAAAAAAAACATCTCTCTTGCTTTGATAAATTGAACCTTCTTATCTTTCACCGACCCATTCTGTCTTTGATGATCCTCAGTGGTCGGAAAACAAATCAGCTTTTCATTATTCTGACACTTACATAACCACAAACTCTCTCCCCACAGCATTATCTCTGACTCTGACTTTCCCTCTATACGTTATAAAATGGTCAATGTGCATCATGGTGGTGAAAATAACAGTGCCGTTGAGCTCTGTTTGTTCCAGAGCCATCAGATGTGGAGTGCACACTGTTTTGGGCTTACTGTGTGCTGGGAATGGGATGGGGGTTGTTATTAGCTAGTCACATGACTAGGGAACTCTCAGTGCTTAATGCTAATTCTACTGAAAGAGATAAATATAGGGGATCAATTTAAGACTTGAAATACAGGAAAGTACAAGCAGCTGCGTCGCCATTATTTGCATAATTTGTCATTGAGAATAATTACTTAAGACTGGCAGGTCAATAGGGGTGAGACTCCGAAAGAGAGAGCAGACGATGTGACTTTGCCTGCTGTACTTCTTTGTCAAATTCCTTGTTATTCAGCAGATCACTTTAAAAACAATGGGTAAAGCTTTAGTTATGCAGATTTAGATGAATGAACAGGATTTGAGTGTGTTTTTGCTAGGCTATGATCCCTTCTATCGCATCTAAGAGTAATCATACTAAATTGGAGTATGTAAAATGTCAGTTCACATAGCGATTAAATGAAATAAACGAAATTCTGGTGCTTCGATTTATTGTTACCCACCCATTGACGCACCTCATCACACGCCAAACTCTCTGTCAGAACTAATCAAAGCTCACGGTTGAGGCAGCTTTGAGTGTGTTCTCTGGCTTAAACACTGTCTGCTTAATTAACGGCTTTTATGAATTATTCAGGTCCTAATGGGAAGCAGAATGGATCCAATTAATAAACGAGAGCAGGAATCCCAACAGGAGTGGCTCTGAACACCCCTATTAACTTAGCACGCAAACAGGAACTACAGCAATTAACGTGGAACGATGATGCTGGAAGAACTGTTGAAATTCAGATAAAAAAGGATTTTACCATGTAGAATAGTGATTAGTCTTGTCAGGCTGGAACAATTAGCACATAAAGAACTAGTTACTGGTCACAGTGAGAGGAGGAACAACTGGTGACTGAATTTGACCAAGGTTTGTGTCATCAAGAAGGTATCAAAGTTTTTTAGGCACATAAACAAAATATCCTCAAGTTTAACCGTCTGTATATATATATATATTTTTATTATTATTATTATTATTATTATTAAATGTGAATTCATGTCTAAGTCACATTTTCTTGGTTAAATAAAGTATAAATCTCATCAGTTTAGTGTATTTAAGCATCTTACATTTATTCCAAAATAATAACTCAAAGCAGTGACAATTTTAAAAAATATCCAGACTGATTCGTGAATGTAGAATAGACACTTACACAAGAGTTGGGATTTATCGCATGAACCAATCACAGCTGAACATAACCAGTCATATCCAGTCATATCATTGCCTCCTCTCACGTGACTTTCCCCCATTCATTCTCAATTACCCCCCACCAAACCCTCCGCAGGGTTTAGAGCAGTGGTTCTCAACCCGCGGCCCATCACAAATTCAAATGCGGCCCACCATGCTGAACACAATTAAAAAAAATAATTTTCAGTTTTACAATTCATTTTAGTTTTTACATTAATTTAAAAACGTACTAAAGAAATATAAGCTTTAGCCTAATGTTTTTATGTAAAATTATTTTGTTTTTCATATATTATTTTCAGACATGAGCAGACCTACTCACATAATGTTCTGCATTTAACGAACACATACAAGCGCGCACTTTGGCAGAATTCAATTCAAACAGTCATCAACAGCCATTAGTTCGGTAAAATTGAGCATCAGAATGGACAAATTTGTTTTTAAGGGAAAAAAAGAAATGTGGAAAATGCCAGCAAATGAACACATACAAACAAGAATAGTCGCAGTATCAGTAGTGAAGGAGAGTGCTGGATTTTCGGTTTGCCCTGCAACTCAACTGAAGAAGTTCAGGCAAATGGAAACACCCATACTACGCAGCAATCATCCTTAATTGAAGAAATGTGGTAAAACATCTCTGGAGAGAACCTCATATTATTAAATTCAAAAGTGATTTCCATATTTGGATCAACATAGGTTACATTTGTGAATGCACATTTTCTGCAATGTCGCGCACCCGTGCGCGTCTTACAGACTGCATCTTACAATTGCAACTTCATTGAGCTGTTACGCCTTTCGAGACGAATTTCACAAAATTGGTCAGCTCCCGACAGCATCAGGTGTTTTATTTATGGGGAGTAGAATTATTTATTTATTTCAATGAATGTAATCGATTAAATATCATAATATTTAGGCTATAATATTATAAATCAGGTTGGTTTGTATTGGTGATGTAATATGTAAATGATATGTGTATGGCCCGCAAGACTTGCACTTCAACCATAGTGTGGCCCGCCGGGTAAAAAGGTTGAGAACCACTGCTTTAGAGGGTTTGTTAAAAGTCAATGGGCTCGGGGGAGGCGAGAGAGACGCGGTCTCTCGGTGTAACTTTACCTGTTTGGCGTTGCTGTTGCACAGATTTACTTTAGAAAACTGAGTGATTTATATGCTTTTTATGTCATATTTTGTAATATTTCCATTGTTTTATTTTCATAGTATGAATTTTTTTCTAGGGGTGTAAGAAAATATAGATTCTCAAAAACAGAATATCGATATTTAAAAATAAAACAAAAATCATACAAGATTCATAGCAGTTGTTTCGTTTTGAGTTCATATCCCGACCGCAAGATAGCAGTATTCATCTCTGAACTTAGACAGTGACAGGAAATAGTAGCATTACGGCACACCACTATCGTTAGCGTTAATATAGTTCGTTGCTAGTAATGGAGGATGAAAAATTGTTCCAGTTCCCGTTTCAATGTACAAAGCTGAAGTGTGGCGTCATTTGGGCTTTTGTAGTAATGTCCACCCCGGTTCTGTCGCTTGCCGCGTCCCGTGTGAAGAGCACTTCACGGCTGCAACTTTTTCTCATAGTCGGGGCGTTTTGTGCAGTTGGGGCGGTGCTCGCGTTGCAGTCTCTGTGATTCCACACGAAACATATATACAAACTGAAAAACCTGTGAAATCCAAGTTGAAAGGTTCTGAGAATGTTCAACATCTGTATTTATTTTATTGTTTTACAATTGTTTTGTTTTCTTTAGGAATCCTGCAAGAACTTTATGTTTCATTGATATTAAGCAGATGCAATTTTTTGTTCAGATCAAAATGTTATGACATTATATGTCACAATTGTAAACTTGAACTGTGAACCTTTAAAGCAGGGTCTAAAAATATATATGGTCTTTTTATAAAATACATTTTATACTTATACATTTAACTAAAGAATCCTGCTCGCACATGAATTTTTCCCCCTTTCCTCATACTGCACAAAGAGTGGTTCAGTAATGTTGAATGTTACAGGGACTGATTATTGCAAATGCAGATCCCAGTGTGTTCTGGTTAAACAATTTTTATTTATTTATTTTTTGCTATGTAAAGGTTTGCATATAGTGGTGTGTTCTTAATGACAGCTTTCCTAAAAATATATCCTATTCCTAAAATAAGAAATATCCCAATATATCGCCTAGCTTACAGTATCGCAGTGTATCACAATATATCGTATCGCAACCCCTCTATCGAGATACGTATCGTATCGCCAGATTCTTGCCAATACACAGCCCTCTTTTTTTCTCATCCAAATTTTTCAGGACACAGTGCCTCCCATGCCTCCTTGGAGGAAATGCTACTGATTCATATATAATAAAATAAATATATCTACTTTGTGTTTCATAGTAAAGAGGAGCACTTACATTAATTTCAAACGAGCAGCTAATGGTGCTCAAAAACTACATCTCTACATCAACTCTTTTTCGGTTGCTTATAGATTGCATTTGGGAACCCCAACCATCTTCCCAAACCTAAAGGTTTTAAATGCTCCCTATGGTGTCCCACCAAAATGCAAGCTTGATGGTTTAAGGTTTGAAAATGAAGACAGAGATATATAAATACCACAAATATTAGTATTATAATTTTGCAGTTGTACTGTAAATTAAAAAATGTTGTTGTTATTATTGCATTATTTTCTTATACTTTTTATTTAACAGTGAATTACTACAACAGCAATATTTCTTATTTTTATATTTTATTATTATTAAAATTAAAATATTATTATTTTTTGAATGCAACCTGGAGCTTAAAAACAAACCACTATTTTTTTTTCTTTATAAAAACCAATTTGTAGGTCAGTCCAGTGAGTTGTTATTGTCTAGAATAAGATGCAACATGGACAAGCGTGCCTTAAAGCTAAAGGCCATGTCATCTTCTATAAGATATCATGTCAACAACTCTGATTTTGTCAAATCAGCTCAATTCACACCTCGGCTTCATTGTAAACTTCACAGGCAATGTGAGACGGCCAATTCTCACCTCAAACATCTTTATTTAGAAATGCTTAGAGGCTGGTACTTTGAGTGAACATGGTCAATCACTTTTAATCCCTACATATGGAAACTGCAATCAAGACAGACCGACTCACACAATAAAGCTTCACAAACAGACATCAGGCCCTGAATTTCCGCTATATAAACTACAATATTAATGTAATTAAACAGCTATACTTTATACTGCTGGTGAGATTGACAGAAAGCAAAAACTGTATGAATAGTGCCAAGCCAAGTGTAGCTGATACAGGACTGAGCTTCCATGCAATGATTTGACTCACATTGTTATTTGCTCCGTGCTTTTTTTAGTTTGTGGATTCAATTCTGACAGGCAAACAAGACTGCGACATGAGTAAGACAGGCAGTACAACAAAGCAAGAACGATACAAAAGAACGTTGCACTTCCCTCAGCAGTCTAATGTGAACGCTTGAAAAAAACAAAAAACAAATACAGAATGAGCCTGCCCACACAAATAGTCAAAGAGAGAGAGTGAGCAAGCAAAGAGGAGAGGAAAGTAAGAGTGAGGTGGCTGCCTGTCATTGCTCTTCTTCTGCAAACTGTACAAGCTTCAATTGTTATGTAACCTATGATTTAACTCTCAAATCTAGAACTAAAATTAGAAATGATAATAGATTCCACCACAGGCAAATTTCTAACTGGACGTTACAGTTGATAAAACACCAGTACTTCCAATTCTTTTCACAAAGCATGAGACCAGCACCACAGCTCTAATGGGGTGTTTTGAATCAATTATCCAATTTCCTGAAATTACCTTTGGACACACACAGGGAACAAGAGCAAATGTGTTAAAAAAAAAAAAAAGGCCAGGATTAGGACCATGTGAAGAGAAGAGAGCAAGTGAGATGGTTTATTCACACTGCCAGAGGCCAGGTTGGGGCTGAAGCCAAAAGTTAGTGCACAGTACTGTGTAATCAAGTGGGCAAAAAAACATAAAAATTAAAGATTGATTTTAGCCCTGCTAAAGCCACTAACTCTGACTGGGACTCTGGCCAAAGATTTTTCTGCAGGGCTGTGACACTGGTAAAGGACTTTACAGGATGAGAGGAGGGAGGGGGAAAGCACTTTTTTAAGTGACAGATATTTCTCAGTCAATTATGGAGATTCAATCTCTAGGAAAAGATTGCTTCCATGGGGGGTCCCACAGGGATCAATTCTTTCTCCTACACTGTTTTCCTTATATCTGCTCCCCTTAGGTAGCATATGTAGAAAGCATGGAGTATCATTCCATTCCATTGCTGTTTTCCTTATATCTGCTCCCCTTAGGTAGCATATGTAGAAAGCATGGAGTATCATTCCATTGCTTTGCCGATGATACTCAATTCTACTTGCCACTAAAACACCCAACAAAATCTCTTGACTCCCTCTTAGCGTGTTTAAACGATATTAAAAATTGGATGGCAAAATTGTTTTCATGTTAAATGAAGACTGAGGTTATTGTTTTTGGCCGGCCAAATGATTCTACTACATCACTTTTAGATTTAGGCCATTGGCACCATATTTTAAAACATTGGTTAGAGATTTAGGTTTTGAAATTGATGATCATTGGTTGTTTGCTTTTATGTAAAGCACTGTGGGTAACCCTTGGGGTTCTTTTAGTAGTGCTATATAAATAAATAAACCAAACCAAATGGGGCTGAGAGTCAACACTGTGAAAATGAAAAGACCAACTGGGGCTCCTCATACTGCCACACTGACAGATCCCTGTAAAGCAGTGATTCCCAACCAGAAGTATGTACACCCAACAAAGTAGAAATTTTGATTTTGCTTTGTTGAAGTTATAAAACAGAAATGATCTGAAATTAATAAATGATTTAAACAATTTTTTAATTATTGTTTAATAATTCATTCATTCATTCATATGAGGGCAGTCAAACCATCCTTAATGTTTTTTAATACTATTATTATTTTAGTTGGTATATATATCTTTATTTATATTCAGTATTTCCCATTTGGTTTTCACTGGGCAAGTTTTTGCATGATTAAAAGAACAGTCAGAAATGGTAAAAGACTAACAACTGCATATGCAAGTGCATTAAAACATGTTTCTTACATTGGGTTTGCTTAAAGAGTTTTTGCAGTAACCTTATCAGAAAAGTGAAAAGAACCCCTAAAAATGTGTTTCATTTTTTCAGTGAATAATTTCAGACTCAACAGATCCACAAAAGATTTCTCAAGACGTGAAATGTTTAAAACACTGCCAAAAACACACGTTCACTCACACACACTAACACAGAGATCACACATCACCTTGACTGCCTCTCCATGAGTGACTCGGTCAAACACCATGTTATTGACTTGCATGATCTGGTCTCCAACTCTGAGCCCCTCTCTCTCAGCGGATGATCCCGGCTCCACCAAAGACACATAGATGCCAACTCCATGCTCTGACCCACCCCGTATGCTGAATCCCAGGCCTTCGTGGCTCTTGCTCCTTTTCAGCGTAACTTGGCGGATTTCATCAGGCGCTTCCTGCATCAGCGCTGGCGCTGTCCCCTCAGCCGCGGTGCTGAAAACCAGAGCCTGACGCACAGATCCGTGAGTAAGACCGGCCTGCTCGGACTCGTGCAGAAAGTGCACGGAGGATGCTCCAGCATGCGCGTTCGTGCTGCTGAGGTCTTCCGAGCACTCGTGCTTGACATTGGCTGCCAGCAGATCCGTCTTCAGATAAAGCCCTTCCGATGTGTACTGGTCGAACAGCAGCTGGTCCGAGCGTGGTATGACCAGGCGCAGCATGGGTAAGAGTTGGCGCTTGTTGGGTGTGTTGAGAATGACTTTGAGAGTCTGCACGAGATCAAAGACATTGCGCTTGGCGTGGTAAACGTTGAGACAGTGGATGAACTGCTCCCTTTCGAAGTCGTTGAGCAGCACGTTGAGCGCGTTGTGCAACTTCTTGACGTTAACGGAAAGCGCGCGGCCACCGGAGCCAAGGGAGTTCGCGCCCGACTTAAGAGAAGCGCATTCCAGATCCGTGCTCATTCTCGGACACCTCAAAACCACAGGGGGATTTCACATCAGGCATTAGGAACAGAGCACGGTCACTGCCTCTTGCTAAAAACGGAAGCGCACCGCGACTCGTGCGTTAAACCTGTGACGAGACCAGCCATGCTGAGTTGAGTCTTCAAAATAACAACGCAGAATAACTAGTGCAATGCAGTTTCGAAACTTTTGATTATTATTGAAACTGGTTTAATAATCACTTTGAATAGTGGAAAAAGTACACTGTTCTTCCAAAGGCAAACAACAAACCCGAATTAAGTCCCGCGAGGATTTGCCGTCCGTTATAGTGACTTTAATCCTTTTGGTAACACACTGTGTGATAAGAAACGGGTGGAGAGACGCGTCCGGCTCCAAGAAAGAAACAAAAAACACAGCAAGAACGTTTAAAGTTTGGAAGCTGCGCTCAGAAGGGCAGCGCGTCTGGTCAGTGTGGCTCGCTCGGATTTCTTGTCGCTACTACTGAGTCCGTAGTGAGATACCAACTCGGCGCTCTGGAGGAAATGACGCACGCGCGAGGCGCCTCTGTTGCTTAGGAACAAACAACTGTGAGGAACGCATTTGGACAAACTAAACCACATTTTTTCCTGTGCATGAGCTATTTTTAATGTTCAAGGCCCACCGGGCTATTGACGTTATTCAATTGAAATATAAATTGTTTTCAAAAAGCATTGCGCACTTAACGTAAAGTTCTCAAAGGGAAACAGTCGAAACCACAGCCACCTTCAACTTTACACGAATGTGCCATAGGCAGATCCTCTAAATGTTATTCATTCATTCATTTTATTTATTTATTTATTCATTTATTTCAATGGATAATGAACATCTAGCCTGTCATTGTTGAAAAACAACGATAGGGTTATAACATTATGACTGCTTCTGGCTGTCATGTCCCATGAAATGTTGATTTGATTTGTAATAAATCATTATCTTGTAGATTAGCGCTTATAGATTCTGCTCAGAAAAATAGTTTGGCCTAGCAACAACCCAGCTAACAGGAGACATTCACAGAACGCTGGCTAACATGGTTCTCTAAGGTGATCATTCTTCTAGTAACGTTAATAGAATGTTCATTCAAAGTTAACTGGTCTTATATAAAGTTCTTAAAACAAAGTTTATATTTGTATTGTTTACATTGTTTATGGAATGCATTTGAAACATTTTAGTTGGACATTCTTTGTCGTCAAAAATAACATTTCCATAATATCTGTGAAATATTAAAATAGAACTCTGCCATAACCAAGACAAACTGGACTTTTTGAAAGTTCAGAGAACATTTCATAATTTAATTGTAACAATAGCAAGAAGTTCTTGTGTTAGAAGCTGGGAAGACGTACACTGCAACATACTTATGATTTAATATTTAATTTAAAAAATATTAATTTATCAATCTGCAATGAAACATAAAAATTGTGCCAGTATGGCAATGGTGGAACATCCCATTTAGAGATCAAAAATATTTGACCTAGTAAAGCCATAACTGACCAATCAGAATCAAGCGTTCCAGAGAGCCATTAAATACAGAAAAACTTCCAGAATAGAAGTGACCTAAATACATTTTTCAGTAATGACTAATGAAAACCAAACCTGATTATGATTAACATTTTCCTTTGGAAAACTTATATCTTAGTGCAGATGAAATTCTAAAGGCCCTTACATTTCAATCTTACAGCTGATTTCTTATCCTAAGTTAAGACGGGCAGTGAAAGCTGTTTTGAACAGATTTACAAAACGAGGGCAGCGTTTGGACGCATTTATGTGCATGTGCTTTATTTGAGAGTGTTCCATTTATACCTGAAGCTCTCTTATCGCTTGTGTCCGCCTGGGAAAAGAGAGTAATATCATCTAAAAAACAGCTCTGCTCAAATCAGGTTGGTGTTGCAAGAACCCAACTCTCACAGATACTGTGTCTAATACTGCATCTGCTGAGAAAAGCTGCATAATCCATACTGCACATTCATGGCAGTCCATGAATTGTTTTAAACAATTATAATTATCCATATTATGTAGGCTGTCTAATGTGCTTAAAAGGCAACCAGCAAGGTTTTAGGCCAGTCTGTGGATTTCAGCTGCTGTGGAAGCTCAGTTAAAACACACATGTCATCCTCTAAGCTCATAAAGAGGAATTAGAAAGGCCTGTCAGCAGACATCCACAACCTACAGTTCACCAATAGTCTCACTTAGGGCTATTAATAAACTCATATGGACTGTTGCTCCCTTTAAGGCTGTATTTAACCTCATCCGTTTCTGGATTGACCCAATCCAGTTTTAATGTAGTGCGTTTTACTGGTCCAACATCAACAAAGTGAATTTGTGTTGCCAAGGTGACTGTATACATAGGTGTTAAATAAAATAATAAAAAATATCAATAATACAAATTAAACAAAACAGCATAATAAAATAAATGTGAACATGTACTAAACATTCAAATAAATGACAACAGCCTCAGTAGTTAAATGACTGATTTAAAATGATAATGAGACTAAACATCTATAGACCCTCTCAACTGAACTTTCTTCATTCTTCCAGGTGTCCAACCCACTGATTTACAGCCCTTTAAGATGGTGACATTGCAGCAAAAGAGTCAAATTCATTGCTAATTTGCAATTACCGCTCTTGGCATCAGCGCATGGTGGCAGAAATTAATGAACAATTAATGGGCCTAAATGAGACAATAGAGATGCTCATTGATCTTTATGCACTGTAGAAGTGAATACACTTCAGCTGTAAGTCACGCACAACTATGACTCACTTACCAAAAGCACACATACACATTCAGAAGTGCTCCAAAATGAATGCCAGTAATTCAATTAAGTGCTAAAATACCAAATATCTTCCCTTGTCCTTTCTTTCTCTGTTCGTGTGCGCGTATTTGTGAGAGTGATTTAATGAAGCTGTGTGGTTGGGTTGGTTTAACCTAATTTGAGTAACTCCTGTTCTCTTGGCTTAAAATTGAGTCTCCAGATTTCCCCTTGCACCATCATAGTTGGCTGTTTTCTTCTGTCTGTTTTCTTTATAAAGAGTCCCACATTATCTTTTGAGTACAGGGCAAGTGATGTACAGAATTAACAACTAACTTTTATGACGGGTTGCGCAGTCAAGGCCATTAAATTGCAGCCGTTGGCTGCGCTACACAAAGACCCAAATACAGTACAGTTACAACTGACAGAAGCTTGTTTTGATGCTGAAACATGTTAAACTGTAAAACTCCCTGACACTTATACAACACCATTTACAACAGCTCATAAACATAACGCTGAATTTCACTCTTTAACAAATAAAAATCCAGGGACAGAAGGTTGGAGGGGAAGAACTGATCGGTAAATGTTGGGTCAGAATGCGATACGGCTTTGATTAATAGCAAAATGTTTAATGGGAATTGAGGGAAATGTGCGTCACGCTGGGCTCTGCCAACCCCATAATTACGGCAATATAAAAGAGCAGAGGGATCGTATGCTGCAGTGCCATGCCCCAGTACCCAGTCTGACAGAGCACACCACGCCATTAAACACTGCATTACAGATACCTTGCTGAGGTGTATTCAGCTCTCACTACAGGACAAGGATGATTTAAAAGCCATTTTATGACATCTGACCAAGTCGGAAATAAAATCTGCCAGCGGTGTGTATTGTATGGGTGTGATGCAAGTTAAATAATCTCTTTTTGCTGCACTGCTCTGCTGTTCAGTTTGTATATGATAAATACCATGTCAGCTGCAGGTTAAGAAGAGGTGGGTGGCAATGATGTAAACTAAAGCTGGCATCCCATGGAGCACTATTTAAAACTTTGGATTTGGCCTCTAGCCGCCCTGTTTTGTGATCTCAAAAAGTACCTGAAATTTTCACTTTTCTATTAATATTAAATGAACTCACTCTGTAAGGTGAGCCAGGAGTTTCCAGTTGGCATCTAATTTAGACAGAAATTTGGATGTTCCGGTACCATTATAAGTAATATATTTTATCTTAAATTTCCAAATGATATTATTTTCCAGGTAAAAGCACTTAAAGACTGCTGTGATCTCATTAAGTAAATGGAAAAATAAATCAAGGAAAATGTTATTATAGAAAAATTCACCTTTAGAACAGAAAAAAAAATATGGAAAGGAGGAATTATTTTGATTTTAAGTTTAAAAATGTATGCTCAAAAGTTATTGTGATCATGTTCATTGAGACAGCAGTTGGGCACAGACATATTTTGGCATGAAGATAAATACTGTAATTTTTAACAGATGGACCCCTCATGACTGTCGATGCACACGAGAAAGTTCTTATTCACTCAAGGCTAATACAGCCACTGTTGATGTTTAGAGGCTGTGTCAGTCTGTTGATGCCCCACTGATGCTGTCTGTATCCCGATGAGCAAAACTTCGAGGGAAGATGCCGATATTTCCAGCAATGTGTCCTTCTAACCACTCATCATTCACTGCAAAATGGAAAAAATACTTGTCTTACCCCATCACTTGTGTGTTACATTAATAACAAAGATATCACTGTGTTTATGTACCTTCACTCAGAATGTCAATTGTGTCGCCTTCACTGAATTCCAAATCCTCTGGGCCTTGTGCACTGTAGTCATACAGTGCCACCATCTGATAGAGAATGGCCCTGTTGGCCAGAGGTTCCTCATTTTGGAACAAGATGGAAAAAACAGGTTGCCAGAATATTAAAAAATTGCATAACAGATTCATAATAGATCAAAGTTCATGGAGTTTAATAAAAGGGTAAAGCATTTATAGGTTGATTTCATCAAATGGTGTAAACACTGTGACTGTGCAAGCACTAGCTCAATCACTGGCAGACATTTTTGGCAAGATAAGCTAAACAAAGAATTTTGCAATTCTGTTTGGTGGCAGTAGTGGTACAAAAAGTATATTAAAGGGATAGTAGACCCAAAAATGAACATTTTGTCATTTTCTTACCCTTGTGTCTTTGCTAACCTGTATAAGTTTCTTTCTTATGTTGAACATAAAATAATATATTTTGAAGAATGCTGGTAATCAAACAGTCGAAGGTCCCCATTGACTTCCATAGTATTTCTTTACTGACTATGAAAGTCAGTGGGGACCAACAACTGTTTGATTCTTCAAAATTCTTCATAATGTCTTCTTTTGTGTTCAACACAAGAAAGAAACTTATACAGATTTGGAACGACATAAGGGTGAGTAAATGATGACGATTTTCATTTTTGGGTGAACGATTCCTTTAAGTCCCTGATAGCTGTCAGTCCAAAATGGCAATTAGTTTACCTGGCACCAAATTTGGGCACGTCCGTATTCAGCAACACCATTCAGGCTATCCAGTCTATCATCACCATTCAGTGGTGTTAGTGCTCTGGTGCCATTCCTTCTGTGTCTGTGAGAGGAAGTAGTAGTATGTGTTAGAGATGGTGTGGGGGTTTGTTTAATGGAAAAATGTGACCAGAGTTCTAACATACTTTAAAGCTGGGAATTTATGGCAACTAAAAGCGGGTCAAGCAAACTACGGGTCTGCGATATTACCTGAGGCGAATGTTCATTGCAGGCTGTCCTAATTTCTCAGCGATTTTGTCTTGCAGATCCCGGAAAGAAGTTTCTAGAGGGACTCTCAGAGCCATGGTGTATGAATAGTGCACCTTGACTATGACTGATCCAGACTCCTGAGGTGAAGTTTGGGCCTGAGAAATTGGGGTGGGGGGGGCACATCTGAGGTTATAGCTGAGATAACTGAGAGCTACATATGATCAGTTCACTGGAAGTGTAAGCCAAGTGAATATGAAGTTACAATACAAGAACTTGAAAAATGAAAGTATTTTCCCCATTTCATTCACACAAGGTATTTGCATATTCAGATATAAGTTTTGTCACATGGTAATAAGGTTTCTCTGCCAGACAGTGGCCTCAAATAGTCCCCTTTTCAATTTTTTATCAGCTTTCTTTTGCTCCCTTGGGTGTATTTCTGACTGAATCAGGCCAAATCAAAGGCCTGCTGCCTCAACACTCCACTCCACTTCATGTCTGAGTCACAAAACTCATTCAAAAGATCTCATCTCACACAAAAGATCAACCATGACGGCCACTGCATTAATCATGCTCTGCTTCTATTTCCATCTACAGTACATGATATTGTCAGAAATACTGGCTTTCAGGCTTGACAAATTGGACAGGGAGATAAAATGAATTTGCAGAAATATATAAGATATAAGCACAGAGGATGCAGCCAAATATGTTAACAGACCTGGGGCCTTATTTATCAAATTTTGTCCTTATATTTACACACATTCCTACATATAAGGATAAGTTGGTAGAACCCACACTTATAAAACGTTGGAGTTTCCATTCTAAAGGGCTCACTGCTTTGTCCTGCCATGAGGTTAGCATTATTTCATAATTTTCAAGTGTGTTTCGTTACTCACCTGCTGTGTAGGGACGCGGGTGGAGTTGCCGGTTGTAGGAGGAGTTGTGTGGGTAGCACCGGCATAGGAGGGGAGCAGCTCTACAGGAGAGAGGATGAAACTTACATTCTTCACAATACTGGTACAGTCATTTCTGCTTTTTTATATTTAGGACAGTTAAAGGAGAGACAGGAAATGCACATAAACTGCACATAAGGGCATCACGCAACATGCTGGAGCATGTGCTGTATTTAAACAATGCCAGTGCATTTTTAATAATGACATCTATCAAATATTATAAAAGAGAAAGTTTAGAGATTGTATTATCTTTCATTTTTTATGATAATATATATTTATGAAATAAAAGAAAACACACACACACAACAACTTTAGTCATTTAACAAATAATTTTGGTTTGAATGTGTCCGTTTTATCTGAATTATTTTCTGTACCTAATGAACGTTGAGATGGAGCTTGGGGTCGATTTGGGGGGTTTAGGGCTGGTGGAAGTGGGATGCCATTGGCAAGTTCCTTCAAAGAAATATAAAGAGAAAGTCACTAAATATGGTACTTTAATTCAGACATTGAACATCAGAGGCTAAAGAATAAGGTCACTGCTAATACAGCATGCCAAGCAAGGAAACATAGATCACTGTTTTTGTACAATTAATCATCACATATCTGGCAGAATTGGTTATAAACTTTTAAACCTTTTTTATTTTCATGATTGCTTTTCTTTTCCTCAAAACGATACTAAAAGTAATAGTGTGATGAGGCAAAGCGCAGTCTTTGCCAAATCTCTGTGGTTTGAAAAGTGTGTAAGCACATTTTTAGACTAGAATTAAAAAGCCTTTAAAGCTGTCTGCATTCATAAAGCTCAACATACTGAATAAGAGAAAAGCTGGGTAAGACTTGGCAAATAACAAGACACTATTAAAAACCATAAAGAACACTGTGGCAAATGAAAGCGGTCATACAGTATAAGGAAGTTAAAAGACAAACAAACAAAGGGACACTTACAATTCGCTTGGTTTTACCCTTGTTTTTCTTGCCCATCGGTTCAAGCAGGAAATTGGGAACCAGACCTTTCTGATATTTTTAAAGTTAAAAAAAGAGAAATATCCCAGTCATTATTCTATATTCTGTCAAATGTTTAATATCATATCACATTGATGATGCCACTTCAACTGCTTTTGTGAATGTTAGAGAAATAATAAGAAAGCGAGACTATAAAGTCAAAAAACATTCAATGTGCCTCCAAATCCTCTGTAACAGTCCATCACATTCTAGAAAGGAAAAGTATCCCACCTTTCCATCATAAATGATGATTGCCAGTCCGTCTTTGTCATCATCACTGTACAAAAACACTTCTGCTCCTGCAGGCACCGTGAGCTCCCCTGCCCCTTTTGCCACATATGCACTCTTCATTATCATGTAACGAGAGTCCCTATGCAGGAATAACATATCCAGCTTAATTAGAAATACTTTGTGCTTAAATTTGGCATAAAATTAGTACAATATATTATATCTGTGTATTCAACTGGTCTTAATATTTCCTGTCTATTGAATACTTACTGGCCATCTTCTACCTTTGGCTCATAGTACCCTGGTTTCTGCAGAGACATACATAATCAGTGCAATCTAGTTAGAAACCAAAAGATGGTAGAAAGCAGGGCAAAATTTGACAGGTGTAGTTACTGTACCTGTGGTCTGAGAGGATCAAAACCTCTGAAGTCATCATTTGGAATCAAAGAAGTGATGACCTGCTCAAGATAACGTAAAAATTATTTGAGTCAAAAAGGTTGAGCCACTGACTTAGAGCATGTTACTTGAAACATGAAAAGTTTGCATTTTTAAGGTACGGCATATGTACATGCCATTCCAATGTGTTTGTTTGTAATATTTGACATTGGGCACATTTAGGTTTGTCCAGTTTTCAACTGTATCACTTATTTTGTGTTTGAATGTCATATACTGAACTATTATTGAATTTTGCATCTTATAGTTAATTTCCAAACAGCTTTTAAAGCAGCTGTACAGTGTGAAGATGCAAGTCACCTTAGCTTCACCCAAGAAGTCCCTCGGTTTAAGCTGGTCTACCTCCTGTTTCCTGGGACGGAACACTTCACCCTCAGGAACCAAGAGAGGCTCCAAAACCTCTCTCCTCTGGGAATAAAATGGACATTTCATGATTACAATGTTCAGTGGAGTGTTGTTAGCTTAAAACACAGACTGATGAAATCATCACAATCTACTGCATTCAGCGATACATTATCAGTAAAGAGCAATCATAATGTAGCAGGGATCTCTTGCACTATAAGAGAAAATAAACTTTTCAGTGTCCTCTTAGCAATTTCTTAATAAAATTATTACATAGGTCTTACAGAAATAGCCTCAAGAGCTATGCCTATCAAGTTGCTCCAGCCCGCTCCTCTCTCCTGTGAGGCCGCTGTCAGAATTTCCCTGGCTTTGTCCCATTGCTGCAGTCTAGAGTGGACAGCTGCTGCATTATAAAGGACCTGTGAGTGTAAAAACCACACACAAGTTGTACACACTGTTCATTACATCATATCAATAGGACAATAAAAGATTATACACTATTGTTGGGGTCAATTATATATTTACATTTACATTTAATCATTTAGCAGATGCTTTTATCCAAAGCGACTTACAAATGAGAACAATAGAAGCAATCAGACCAGCGAGATATGGATATATATATATATATTTTTTTTTTTTTTTTTTTTTTTTTTTTTAAAAGTATATATTTGAATAGAAAGGTAAGTGCTAGTATAAGTTGGTCAAGTGCTGGCGAAAAAGATGCGTCTTTAGATGTTTTTTGAAGATGAGTAAAGACTGTTCGAATTGAGATTGGGAGGTCATTCCACCAGCTGGGCACAGTCCAGGAAAAGGTCAGTGAGAGTGATTTTGAATCTCTTTGGGATGGTGCCACAAGGTGCCGTTCACTTGGAGAATGCAAGCTTCTGGAGGGCACATAAGTGGACGTCTTGTACGCAAGCATCAGTACCTTGAATTTGATGCAAGTGGCTACTGGTAGCCAGTGTAACCTGATGAGGAGAGGAGTAACGTGAGCTTTTTTTTGGCTCATTGAAGACAACTCTCGCTGCTGCATTCTGGATCAGTTGCAGAGGCTTGATAGAACATGCAGGAAGGCCAGCCAAGAGAGCCTTACAATAGTCCAGTCTGGAGAGAACAAGAGCTTGGACAAGAAGTTGTGTAGCTTGCTCTGACAGGAAGGGCCTGATCTTCTTAATGTTGTATAAGGCAAATCTGCAGGACCGGGTCATTGTAGCAATATGGTCTGTGAAGCTTAACTGATGATCCATCACAACTCCAAGGTTTCTGGCTGTCCTGGAAGGAGTTATGGTTGACGAACCCAGCTGTACAGTATAGAGTAGTTGTAATGAAACGATGGGTTAGCTGGAACCACAAGCAGTTCTGTCTTAGTAAGGTTGAGCTAAAGGTGATGGTCCTTCATCCAGCTAGAAATGTCTCTTAGACAGGCTGCAATGCGAGCAGCTACCGTCGGATCATCTGGTTGGAATGAGAAGTAGAGTTGAGTGTCATCAGCATAGCAGTGATAAGAAAAGCCAGGCTTCTGAATGACAGATCCTAATGACGTCATGTAGATGGAGAAGAGAACTCTTCCAAGCACTGAGCCTTGAGGAACCCCAGTAGCAAAAAGTTGTGACTTAGAAACCTCACCCCTCCAAGACACCCTGAAGCACCTAACTGAGAGGTAGGACTTAAACCACAGGAGTGCGGTTCCAGAGATGCCCATCTTTCAGAGAGTGGACAGGAGAATCTGGTGGTTGACTGTGTCAAAACCAGCAGACAGATCCAGCAAGATGAGTACTGAGGACTTGGAAGCTGCTCTTGCCAGTCGCAGGGTTTCAGTAAGCGAGAGCAGGGCAGTCTCAGTTGAGTGGCCGCTTTTGAAGCCAGAAAAATATATATTTTTTTTTTCTAAAAAATAAATTTTTACTTTTATCTAGCAGGTATGCATATAAAAATCGATCAAAAGAGACAGTAAATACATTTATAATGTTATAAAAGAGTTTTATTTTACTCTCTGTTCATTGAAAAATCCTTTAAAATGATCATGTTCCACCAAAATATTAAGCATCACAACTGTTTTTAACTGTGATAATAATGAATGTTTCTTGAGCAGCAAATCAGCATTAGAATGATTTCTGAATGATCATGGGACACTAACCAGTTATTTTAAACAGGTTTTCATTTCACAATATTACTGATTTCACCATATTTTTTTTTATCAAATGAATGCAGCCTTGTGTGTGTGTATATATATGTATATGTATATGTATATGTATATGTATATATATACACACACACACACCTAAAGTAACATTATATTTTTTACTGCACTCTTGGAAAACTGTAAAGTAATTCATTTCCTTGAACAGTACCCTCTATTCCATCATCACGATTACTCTTCCAGGAAATCACATAAACTATACCTATAGGACATATTCCTCATGTCTAACAATGGACTAGTGGTGCAAATTTAGCTCTTTGGTTCTGTGAAACTTCTACAAAGCAAACGTTTCTATTTTTCAGCTAATAGGCATTTGAGGAATAGAAAGGTTGTTTCATCTGTTCAGGCTAACCTGAGCTTAACCTGACAACTGAGGAATGCTGGATATGTCTTATCTTCTTTCACGCTGGCATTTGACATTGCATAACCATGGAGCTTTTTCACCCAGCCCTCAAAGAGGCCTTGTGATGGATATCTGAGCAGGTGAACTCCACCAACGTTCATGTTTAATGGCAGAGTTGACACAAGGCTAGACAGAAGCTGTCAACAATTTCCCACCTCTCAATAAAATGTTAGCAAACAAATGTGCAATAAATTCATACTTAAATATATGGTTTTGTTTGAACTTTTTTTGCACATACAGAGAAAAAATATGCTTATGTTCTGACCTGCCAGCTGTACATTTTATAGCGAAGACCCAGCTGTTTGTAGTCAATAACAGGGTTTTCCCTCATGAACTTCTGAGCCCATATACAATCAGCCAGTGCCTCCTCCAGCCTGGTGTTAGAAAAAAGTGACACAGACAGAAATGCAAAGAGAATGGGAGGAAGATAACAAAGAGGCAGTGTCAGATCAAAGTGAATCAGCTGTCCAGAACATCAACTTTAAACAAAAGATGTCAGTGTTAAAGATGTTTGTGTTGCATCACGCTGTAGCGTACCAGACAGACTAGTCCACTCATTCTTAGAGAGCTACAGTATCCTCACCTATTTGCCATCATATGAACGGCAGACCTCTGAAAAAATCCCACAGCAAGACATGAATCCTTCGCGATTACCTGGTCGAGAGCCTAAAAAGCATTTGACATCATCAAAGACATTTCAAAAGACATCTCCTTTGTATCTAACAAATACATAACAATTACAGTTTATATTTCCAGATTCTGTTTTTTAACTACCTTGAAATTACTAAATTATTAACTATGCAAAGGGTTTTCAAATTGGGTTAAGGGGACCCCCGGGGGGCCACAAGGGAGCACTGGGGAACCATGAAAAAAATGAGGGGGGGGGGGGGGGGGGGGCACTGTAAAAAAACTAAAATTTATTTAAAAAACAAATAAAATGTATTAAAAAATTTATTTGTGGGGAAAATACAAATATATCATAAAAATGGTCTAAAATACATTTAAAAAAAAGATATTTAATTAATTAACCTCCTCAACAACTTTTAAAAAAGAAACATAAGTCTAATTTTTAAATCTGGAAACTTATGAATAAAGTGAAAGTGAAGTTTAATAATCACTTTAATAATCATTTTCACAGTGCAAATTAGGACTTCATACATTCAAACACACAGCTGTCTTTTAAATTTTAAGATGGCACAAGAATGATCATATTTTTTGGCATCTAAAAGATCAAAAAGCCTAAAACAGAAACTATAGCTTTCAAAAATAGTTTAACAACCAAAGACAATGATAAATTGCAACATAAAATATAACATTTATGATTGTACCTCGATGGCCAAGTCCACCTGACCCAGGGCAATGTGTGTCGAAGCAACCACAAACATAGTGCGACAGTTGTGTTCTGTGATCTGGTTGAGTTTAGTGAGAGCACTCTGCCAGTCCCGGCTGTCTATTGCTCTCACAGCCTCATCCCACAGCTTGATCAACTCTATGTACAGCATGGCCCTCTAGAACAAAATAACTATCACTATATACCAAGATGTACTGAGAAATCACCAGATTTTGGTCGCTAATAACACTAAGAACAAAAAGAGTGAATGTGACAGCTGCCCACAAATGCAGGTGAGACTATGAGCTATGCATGTTCTTGTAAGAAAATAAAACCATAAAAGCAAAACCTAATACTACAGTAGTACAATGACCAACACTTACCACTGCTCAGAAATTGACAGAGATAAGTCAGGAACTTGAACTGCTTTCTAGAAGTGATCAATCATGAATATGAGCGTGGTTCCTGAACAGGTGTAAGCCAGAGTTCTTCGTGAACTCACAGGGAAGTGATTTTTGTAGTGTGACACACAGCTGTGGTTCCTCCCACTGGCCATGCCTTCAGGAAGTCCCACATTCCCAGAAGAGAGAGACTGAGACTTGTTGAGAAGCAGGTAGGGCACGTACACAATGGCTCACTTAAACAAAAAGGTGTTGCGTAACGAAATTTAAGAAAGACAACGTACACACTTAAACAATAACATATACAGCACACTAAGGACAGAAACTATAAAGGTTGTCTGGCCAAGAGTTACACCACCAGGAAGCATTTAGTTATTACCTGGCCTCTATTTTAATAGGGAAACAGTCACGAAAAAGCCTGGAGGGAGGAAATTCCAGCATTGCTATATTACTATTTTTTTACATAGCAAGTTTACAGCTTTAGATTTCTCCCAAATAAGGTTATAATTACATTTAATTTCACAGTATCTTAAAAACAAACAAACAAAAAGGGAAATTGAGATACATTGTGCTGTTTTGACACATTTGTCCAGATGTAGATATATTAATATATATGTGGACACATAATAAACTATCTGAGATACAAGTGAAATATCCAGGAGCGCAAATCTACTCTAATTCAACCTTCAAAGTTACTCATATGAACAGTAGATGGCGCTACAGATGTTTGGTAAACAAGCCATTAAGGGCTCCTCCGCCTATTTATAGGCCTAAATAAAAAAGCTGCAAACATCTATGGTTTGTCGTTTTGTTCTATTAGGCTACTATATGTGTTGCACACAGAAATACTACACATTTTGAAGCCTACATATATGTGAAAAAAATTTATTGGCGAGAGAGCTGGTTACAGTCCAGGGAGGTTGAGCTCCTTCGACGTCCGACAGTGAAAATAATTTAGGTATTTTCTTGGATTTAGATTTGTTTTTTCCTTAAGGTATTTTGAAAAAAAAAAAAAAAAAAAAAAAAAAAAGTTATACATAAGTGAAGATGGTTTCTGTCTAAGCCCAACTTTTTCCAGTGGAAGAATGAGGAAAACTCTTACGTACATCGTAGAAATTACAAGAAATTATTTAAGTTGTTGTTATTATTATTATTTATTATTAATAATAATGATGATAATAATAATAATAGCCTGTCAGTTATTTTAAGTCATGAAGACTTTTACTTTGAAATGGTTCTTGACTTTTATTTTGAAACTATTGGCTAAATTATTGTTAAACTGTCTGCGAAGCTGCTCTTCATTGCTTAGACAACCTTTAACATAATAACGGTGTAAATCACGCACCGTACTCTTGACCCAACAGGGATAAGCGCTTCTCTGTAACGTTTATAGTCGACTCGTAAACAATGACACAGGTCACATGACAGCTCACATGATCACATGACAGTCAATGGCCCTGTGATTATTTCATGAAACTTTGCTAGATTCCAGGCTTCAAGGCTTGATGTGTAGGGTCTTTGTGAGGATGGCTGCACATGGGCTTTTCCTGGGATTCATGTTGCTGATCTTTGCTGGAAAAACCGAGACACGTTTATCTGTGGCAAGTTCTGTTCTTCAGTTTTCCTATATTTGTCTGCTGATTTATGACATTTCCTTGCTAACGAAATGTTTCATTTGTTTTCTTACAAATCTTTCTGTTCGTATTTCAGATTGTTCTTTTGTCTTCTTTGGGATGGTTTCTTTTTTTTAGAAAGAAAAGCTCAATAATGAGGTCACTCCATCTCACAGAGACCTTGCTCCTGATTTCAAGGAAAAGTATTTTAAACAAATTTTAGACCACTTCAATTACAACAGCCTTGGCAATGGCACATATGATCAGCGCTACCTTATTACAGGTGATTATAATCTACCACACTATCATCTGGTAGAACTTTTATTGTCTTTTTAAATTATATCCATACTGAGTGAGTGCATTGTGTGTTTATTGTAGATCAGTACTGGAAGAAAGGCAATGGACCTATTTTCTTCTACACTGGTAATGAAGGGGACATATGGGAGTTTGCACAGAATTCAGGGTTCATCACAGAGCTGGCAGCAGTGCAGGGAGCCCTGGTCATATTTGCTGAGCATGTAAGATTTTCATGTAACTGTTAAATCATATGATCATGGAGGAAGTTAGACAAGCTGGGACAGTTGACTCAGTATTCGATGTCAGGTTTATGCAGTCATACAGTCTATAACGGTCCACTGATCTTAAGCTTTGCTTTAAATTCTAGAGGTATTATGGAAAATCGCTTCCATTTGGGAAGGATTCATTTAATATCCCTAAGGTTGGGCTGTTGACAGTGGAGCAGGCCCTGGCTGACTATGCGGTCATGATCACAGAGCTGAAGAAGGAACTGGAAGCTCAGAAATGTCCCGTCATCGTCTTTGGTGGAAGGTGGGTTCTCAGTGTGCTTTTTATTTTGTTGAGAAACTTATCTTCTGAAAGACTTACTGTGTGTGTGTGTGTGTGTGTGTGTGTGTGTGTGTGTATGCATGTGTGTGTGTGTGTGTGTATATATATATACATACACGCACACATGTATATACCCATACTGGTTACATAATATTATTTTATTATTATGAGGCTAAACAAAAAGAATAATAACAATAATAAAAAACAAAAACTATCTGTACTGTACATTGTACTGTACACTGCATTAATTTGATTAAAAAAATGGTAAAATTGTGAAATATTACTGCAATTTAACATTTTAACATAACATTTTCTGTTTAATATATTTTAAAATGTAAAATCCTGTGATGGCAAAGCTCCAGTTACTGCCATTACTCTAGTTTTTAATGTCACATGATCTTTAAAAAAATCATTGTAATATTCTCCTTTGGTGCTTAGTTTTTATTGGGGCCCAAATATTAATAATGGTTACTTGGTTCTGTTGGAAAAAGTTTTTGCTGCTTAATATTTTTGTGGACACCATGATGCATTATTTGAATACAAAGTTCAAAAGAACAGCATTTATATGAAATGTAAATCTATTGTGACATTAAATATTTTTTACTCTTACTTTGGATCAATGTAATGCATCTTTGCTAAATAAACTATTTTCTTTTTGTATTATTATTTCTTTTCCCAAAATGTTTCAACATTAGTTTACCATGTTTCCACAAAAATAAAAAATAAGTAAAAACTGTTTTCAACACTGATAATAAGAAATGTTAATTGAGGAACAACTCAGCATATTAGACAGATTTCTGAAGGATCATGTGACACTGAATACTGGAGTAATGGCTGCTGAAAATTCAGTTTTACCATCACAGGAATATATAATAAAAAAAATATGTATGTATATATATATATATATATATATATATATATATATATATATATATATATATATATATATATGTATGTATATATATAAAATCATTATTCTAACTAGTAGTGTATGCTATGTGTGTTTTTTTTTTCAGCTATGGAGGAATGTTAAGTGTTTACATGAGAATAAGGTATCCGAATATTGTGACTGGGGCGTTAGCCGCTAGTGCTCCCATCCTGTCCACCGCAGGTCTTGGAGACTCTAGACAGTTTTTCCAGGATGTTACCGCTGTATGTTCATGTTTAATCCCTTTCTTTTGTTTTAAAGCATGCATTTAAAATGTAATACTTTTTGTACATAAAAGTGTTTATGATTTTTGTATTAGCATAATATTGATTTGCTTATTCAGGATTTTGAGAAGTTTAAGCCTGCCTGCAGAGATGCAGTGCAAGGAGCTTTCCAGAAGCTCAACACTTTGGCACAACAGAAAGGTATCCATTGCCATTCACTCAGAATGGATAACCGTGTTCAGTCTGTGCATGCTTTTGTTCTTAAAAATGCATTTCATTCTCCATGTTTTCCCATTTATACTTTATTTAGACTACAGACGCATCCAGTCTGCCTTCTTCCTGTGTAAAACTCCCTCCACCCCAAAGGACATTCACCAGCTGAACGGATTCTTACGTAATGCCTTCACCATGATGGCCATGTTAGATTATCCCTACAGCACTCATTTCATGGGCAGCATGCCAGCCTTCCCTGTGAAGGTATTGGACTTGTCACTAGCATGAATTTTCAGACAACCCAATCACCAAATGGAAAGGGGATAGCATAAAAAAAAAGCTTGCCACTGAAATACTTCAGTGCATAATGCAAAACCTAATGGTGTTAATCAAATGTTTTCCTGATGCATATAGCAAATGAAACCATTCCAGCCCATCTGGTTCCTTTTAAAATTGCTTAGCAGTGCAGTTCCTGCAGTCGGAACTGAACCGATGTGATTGTGTGTCTTAAAGATAAATCGCAGTGCTTTTTACTTTTACAGGTGGCGTGTGAAACCATGCTGAATGGCACTGATCTCATGTCGGCACTCCGAGATACTGTTGGTAAATGACAGCAGCTTTGCACAGATTTCATTTTCTTTTTCTTTTTTAAATCCCTCTGGTACTGGCAAGGCTCAAAAGGCTTCTGCATTAATTTTGTGCCACCCCACAGGCATTGTGTATAATTCCACTGGCCAGCTCACATGTTATGACCTCTACAGTCTCTATGTGGAGTGTGCCGACCCCACCGGCTGTGGCCTTGGCTTTGACAGCTATGCATGGGATTACCAGGTACCTTGATTAGTTCTCTCTAAACCCTGGATATTAGATTTTAACACAAGTCTTTAGATGACCTCATTTTGTAGGCCAACACAGAAGTTTGCGTCACCCTGGTTCCAATATGATTTTTCCTTTGGCTTTTGGATTATTGCAGGAAAAAAAAAAAAACCTCCAACAAAAGTTTTATTCTTACACAAATTGTTCATCAAGATAAACTTTAAGTGAACATTTGATTTTTGAAGCCTAAATACAATCATCACGAGTAAAAATCTATAAACAAACAACATGGTCGCAATATGAATCCAACCGGAATAGATTGCAAGAGCATGTGATGATGTATAATATTCCTGAAAACCTCTTAGCTAATTGTTAGCAACCACCTTTTCCAAGACATTATATTTTTCAGTTAACCACATTATCTATGGCAAATAACCAAAAAGACCATTGACTTCAGGACGATGGAACCAGAAATTCTAAATCGTCTCCAGGTTCCAAAGTTCTTCAGTCCAAATACTTGACACTATGATTTTTAGAAATTCATCTTGAATTACTGCTGTAAGGAAATTTATTTTAAAGTTTAATCTGATGTATTAGGGTCATTATAGTATGAATAGAATTTTCTTTCACTTGTAATTGTATATAGAAAATGTATTTGTTTTTTAGGCCTGCACTGAGATCGAGATGTGTTATGAGAGTAACAATGTGACAGACATGTTCCCGCCTATGACATTCACCGAGCAGCAGAGAGAACAGTATTGCTCCAAGAGATGGGGGGTGGTGCCACGTCCAGGGTGGCTGAAGACCCAGTTCTGGGGCGACGGTAAGCTATATCTAAAAAACAGTGCTTTTTTAAAAAATTTTTTAAGGTTTTAGCTTATGATTATACATCAGGTTCTGCTTGTCTTTGGTCCTTTTAATATTCTTTGGATGTTCGCAATAAAATGGGAGCTCAGTGTTGCATCCATTTGAATTTTGTCTTCTAGATCTCTCCACCGCAAGCAATATCATATTTTCCAATGGTGATCTTGATCCTTGGGCTAATGGAGGGGTAAGACAGTTTTACTTTAAAACTTTTTTTTTTTTCCTTGCTAAAAATTGATCTGAATAATTAACTTTAGTAATTCCATTGTTATTGGTTGCTGTTGAGGTTTATGAAAAAGTGTTTTGTCGTGCTTCTCTGTGAAATGATGGAATTATTTTCACTTGAATCAGGAAGACACTCAGTCCATCACTGATTGCAATCAACATACCAGAGGGAGCTCATCATCTGGATTTGAGGTGCACATTTTCAGAACTTGCGTGTGAAATGAAGACAATAAAATGCATATTATTTGGCTTTGTCATCTGACCATTCTTCCGTTTTTTTTTTTACTCAGGGAGTCCAACCCTAACGATCCTGAGTCTGTGATTGTGGCTCGGAAGGAGGAGTCTGAAATCATTGCTCAGTGGGTGCAGGCAGCAATGAAGGAGTCATCATGAGTTCATTTTATGTACAATTTATTATTAACATTGTAAAATATTGATTAAATCCATTTATTTTGCCACAGAAATGGACATTAAAAAGGTACATTCAAGAAATGTCAATGTCAATAAAAAGAAAGAAAAAAAATGTACAAATTCACTCTTATGTTTCATTACAAGGAATATGTACAGCTGTACAACATTACTTGTCTCATCACTCCTGTTTCACAATATTTTTTGAAGTTCATCTTTGGTGTATGAATGATTCAAAATTATGTTGATTTGTCAGTATGCATGAGGGATCTAATATTTCAAGACATTTGCACAAACAATTAAGAGCGAGACATGAAAAGCCCTTCATTTTAAATCTGTGAGATACACAAGCTCAACTGAGTTTAGCTGTCTTCAGTTTCTCACGCGATGAGAGAAAATAAAAACCAGAAATAGAATACAGATAGCAAGTTGATTTAACACTTCCACACTGTATTATAAATGAGCACAAAAGTATTTATTCACATAAAACAAATTGTAGATAGCTTCACAACAGGAATGAGATGTTTAAAATAGACTGAATTCTCATAAAAACTTGATTCTCTGGATTGAAAATAGACAACATTTGTCATTGCTTTGTATGTAAAGGCACACGCGGAACAGAACACCTCACTACACCACGACAAACGAGAAACCGGTTAATGCTCAGCCCTTAATGAACATCTACTGTGGCTTTAATGTATATACTACCTAAAAAAATGGATATTCATATAAGATTCTGCACAGTGAGATGTAATGTACAACCAAGCTTTTCAAATACAATGCACATAGTACATCTGTAATCTGTGTAAACAGCAAGAATATTCTCTAATGGTTAAAAAAGTATTTGATTTAAGCTCAGGCCCACTAACTGATGGGTAGTAAGTAGTGAAAAATGAATAGCAAAGCTCAACTTTTCTTCCTGCAAGAAAACACTTGGAAATTTCAAGAATTTTAAAGTTCTAAGAAAACCACCCCAAGAAAACAAAATCCAATTTTTCATATTTTACAAAATCTACCAATACCATGAAGTTCTTCATCGTACACAGAAAAATACTACTGACACAATCACATCTGATGTAGGTCCCCTGAAAGAGTGAAAACTGCTATAATATAAACCCTTAAAAACATTGTGCTTATCTTATCGTTGTATTAAAATACATAATTTTGACTGCAATCACAACAAGTGGGACCAAATTGATTAAAAAAAACAAAAACAAAAAAAACAACAACCAGCAACTAAATAATAATTATAATGGTCCACCTGCTAGTGAGTTTTAACGTCAAAAGAACACATTTTATAAAAAAATAAACCCTCTAACTAACACCAAGCTCAAAAAAAGTAAATTTCTCCTATTCACAGGAATGACATTTTACAGCAAGGTTGGGGTTATAAACTCAAAATAAAAGAAATATTTGAAATAATTAATAAAAACACAAACATTGGCCCTTGCATTTACTTGATCACGAGATAAGATAAAATCATACAATGCTGTCTGATAACTATACTGAATGTTTCAAATGTTCGTATAGGTGATATAAGCTTTGGAAAACAAATAAAACTTATGATGTAAAGATTTTTTTTTTTACAAAGCTAAATAGACCATCAGATGATGGTGAGACTCCCTAAATCCCCACAACACAAACAACAGTAATTCTTTCATTATAAGAAAACACACCATAAAGTGCTTGCAGTCCCCATAAGGTTTCACAGTATGAACATTTTTGTCCGTGTGCTTGGGCTGAGAAGACTGCACATACTGATTGAATGGGATAATTTTAGCAACCTAGCTGATCGACAGCATAACAATAGCATAAATAGAGTAAAAAATTCACAAACTCTTACTAGTACTATTACTAGTTGCTGTCATGGCTGTTTTCATTTTTTTTTTTAGTTCCTAGTGTAGAAAAAGATGGCAGTTTGGATATCAAATGTGTTCATGGCCCTGAGAGAGGTGTGTTTGGTTATGCACGTGTGCTTGTGGGTCCTTTACTCTGATTGTGGCCATATGGGCAGAGGATGGGCCTCAGTGTTGAAGATGTACTTGTCTAAGCTGATAAGGTTGGGGTCATTGGAAAACAGCAGGTAGAAGTACTTGAGTGTCTCACCCAGGAAGAAGCTCTCCATCTTGTCTCGAGGGTTGGGATTGGCTGGGTCACGGACATTGTTTATGGACGTATAACCTCCGGTGGGAACCTGTGGGGAGAGGAACATGCGAGTCTGTACTGAAGCGTGTTTGGTAACATTCTTGTAAACTCTTGATATGAACAGAAGGCTAAATGTGAAGTTCAGAATAGCAGAGAGAGAAAGTGCAAGTACATTTGGAAATGGAGCGAAGCAATGTTTGAATAAACCAGGAAATATGAGAAGTCATGTAGCCACGTATCTGACACATGAAAATCAGATGCGAGTCAACGATATCATGAGTCTCATTCTGAGAGAGCAACAAAGTTTGGCTTTGGCCCAGAATGTAAAACAATCTTGAGAGACAGTCATGAGGCTTACATTTTTCTTACAATATGCTTGCATTCAATTCCATAATTTCTGACCAGTGATGAATGGATAAGGATTTTTACTTCACTTCACTTTTAACTAACTTTAGAGATCACATTCATACGATACGAGTATTAGTGAAAGAAACACTTTACAACTGAGCACAACTAGACAAAAATCAGCTGAATTCAACTTTTCCATGTCCTTTTAATATTTTATTAATTTAAAAGAAAGTTTCATGCCTGAAAAAAAGAAAAATTGGTAAGATTTCTAAAATGTTTGTGACAGAAAACACAAAAGTTTCTTATGCTCACCAAGGCTACATTTATTTGATCAAAAGTACAGTAAAAACAGTAATATTTTGGCATTTTCTTAACATTTAAAATAGCTGTTTTTTTATTTTGTTTTATTTTATAATGTAACTTATTCCTATGATGCAACACTGAATTTTCAGCAGACATTACTCCAGTCTTCAGTGTCACATGATCATTCTATTATGCCAATATGTGCTTAGGAATGTCAATTAATTTCAATGTTAAAAACAGTTGAGCTGTTTAATATTTTTTTGAAAACCATAATACATTTGTTTTATTATCAATAAAAAAGTTTGAAAGAACAGTATGTATTTGAAATACCTTTTGTAACATTAGAAATGTATTTACTGTTACTTTTGATTAATAATTCTTTGCTAAATAAAATTATTAAATCAAATTTAATAAAAAAAAAAAGTACTGATCTCAAAACTTTTGAACAGTAGTATAAATAAACTATTAAGCAATGGGACTGTGGACAACATTATCTGAAAATCATGCAAAAGCACAAACTTCAAAAATCCACCAGACACAGTACACCATCTGAAAACTCTTTTCAAGACACAATAATTGGCTATGCACTCATTTGATTCTCATACCATTTAGAATGGAAAACATGTAAAACATGTACCTTCCACAGATTTGCATGTTCTAAAAGATTTCAAGGTGACAGTGGAACCATTTCATCACTCTCTCACATACCCTTGTGTACTTATTGAAGTTCTGTAGGATCTCCCAGCCCCACTGCTGGTACTTCTTATCCTTAGTGAATCTGTACATGTAGAAGAGGCTCTCTACAGTCTCTGGCCGCAGAAGGTTGTGTCGGTCTGCAATCTGTAGGACATTAGGAGATCACAAAGTTGATTTAATTTCACAAACAAACGCCTGTTTCACAGCTGCTACCTGAAAGCTCTTCCTGAGCTCACCTTTACTTCTACATCCTGTGTGCTGCCCTCATGCATGTTGAAATGAGCTATCTCCGGGCTCAGACCTGTCTCCATCTGGGCGTACATCTGGTAGCAAGTCTCCATCAGCTGTTTTGCCAGCTCCATGTGATCCGCAGGAAGGCCGAAATGTGCCCCCAGCGCAAGTGTGCCAGGCAGAAAACAAACCAAGTGGTCCTGAAAGAAACATGAAAGGAAGAAAAAAGGGCTGCATGAGCTATTTGATTGTGCTGGGACTGAGGGGTTGTTTTTCTTTGAGAACAAGCATACCATTTTGGGACTGAAGTAGCCATGGGACAGCTCTCCTACAAATGTAAGGCCGGAAGGAGTAGACTTCTTCAGGAGGTTCTTCTTCACGCCCTCCACAGCCAGCAGGTAGTCATCCAGCAATCTGAAAAAAATAAATAAAAATGGGAGCACATAAATCTTTGAACCTGAACCTGTATATACATATATTTAGTTTAATTTTAACAGTCACCCATTTTTGATTTAGTATTAGCACTACAGGCTGTCATCATACCACAGCTAAAATTTTGGTATTTACTCTCTCAAGTTCAAACATTTAGAGACTCTACTCACTCGTTCTCGGCCTTGCCTCCTTGTATCCACTGCTTCAGCAGGTACTCATAGTAGCTGTCAGCCCTGGCACCCAGTGTGTAAATGCCCTGATGGGTGAACAGCCCGTTGTTGGTATTGATAAACATCGGCACTAACCCGTCTTGCTTTCCATCCAATTTGTGCACCTGCTTCATCACCTCCATTACAGCCAGCTACAGAAAGAAACTGAAGAAAAGTAACCACCTGTTCCTATGAGAACAGAATTGCTTAAATGAGTGTTCGGGGCTTAACTGAGAAAGACTGTCCGTTGTCTTGACCTTATATTTGGGGTCTCCGGTAAGTCGACTGAGCTCTCTGAATTCTAGCTGAATGCTAGTGACCTCAGCTACAGTACTGTCTGAAGTCCACTGCGGAGGATGAGCCGTCCCCTTCCCAATATTCACATCCGAATAGGGGATTTTTGAAGCAGTGTTGAAGGCAGGCATCAGTCTGGAGCCAATATCTTTCTATAAAAGAGTCACGTGATAAAATCACCAGAAAATAAAGAAAAACTTTGCAGACTCCAGCCCTTTCATCAGCATGCCCTTCTTACTCACAGCTTTCTCCAGGAACAAGGAGTCTCCGGTCAGATGGTAAGTACTAAGAAGGCCACCCAGTATACGAATGGTGCTCTCGAACAGATTAACATCCACGTTCTTATCAAAGGAGAGCGCTCTGGCCACCCACTCCCTGGCCTCTGCAAACTCTGTCAACAAGATTTATGTAAATCAGGTAAACCACATTACACACCATAAAAAAAAGGCAGATAATTTTTTTGTTACAAATTTTTTTTCTTAACATGAAGACATATCACTATTATTAAGTAATCCTCTCAGAAAAGTGTGAAAATGGTGGTTCTGTGCTGCTATAATTGCTCTGTTTTGTTGAAGCTCTCAACCAGCCTTACACAGAAAGGCTGTGAGTTTAGGGCTGATCCACCAATGGATAAATATATCAACTATATATTACACTTTTTCTAAAAAATTAAATAGATTTGGAAGTTATATAATTTCTTGTGACTTGGACTGGATTTTTTTCCCACAAGAAAAGTCCTTGTTGGACTCTGTAATGTATTTTCTCTAGCAAACTAAATTACCCTCTTTGAGACCCAAGATCCACATGGTGTCCAGAGCATCAATTAGGGTCAGCCCAAGTCCAAACCACTCTCCATGTGATTTAGAGATCGGTTTTAGCTCATCGTGACCCCAAGCAAAGTTCTTGTAACCCTTCCAGGCATGTCTAAAAGCTTCTCTCACAGCCTCCAGCCTGCTCTCAGCTGAAAGAAACAGAAACACAGGAAACAGCTGCTTTAGTGCAATCCATAAAAAGAAACAAATGCATTTGGCAGATTAGCTGCATAAACTGGGTTTATATTTAGAAAGTATTAATAGACTGAGCAACTGGCTCTATCGCGTTCAATATCAAAGGAGTGTAGCTGACAAAATAACAAACCATGTGCTAATGAAGCTGGGTCATCTTGGATTTCTGTGTCTTTGGTGTCAGTATCAGATGCCTGTTCTTCTTCTATCACAGCTCCACGCCAACTACACACATGTGAGAAATAAATAATAATAATAAACAAATCATATGATCATGCAGTCCTCTATCCCAGCCAAGCTCATCATCACACAAAATACACATGCTTTTGTATTTATAAGGTATTTCACTACAGTTGACATTAAACAACAAACCTAATGATTGGCTTTCCTTCTTCAGATCCTTTATTTGCATTATTCAAGTCCAGTCTCTGATTTTCTACTCCCAACAGACCTGAAACATTTGTTTTGGTTTGCAAACGGTTCTGCAAGACAGGCAATCCACGTCTACGGTAGTCCTTTTTCTGTTTTTCAGAAGAAAACATACGTTACTGCCACGAACCTCAAATAGCAGCAAAAAGCACAGCCTGTAACCTTGAGTTATCAGGTTACTCATAAAAAGAGGCCATCCAAACAGAAAGCAAGAAACAAATAGGTCAGACTAACCTCAGAGGGCGGCTCAGGAAGAATGGACTTGTACTCATTTTTCAGGTTGACAACAAATGGCTGTTTTCCATCGAACCCGTGCTCTCCTACCACACCATCTGAGAAACATAAACACAGAGAAGGTAAAATGAGTCTGAAGGCATGAATCTGTTTTCTAAACACGTTACTGATCTGATACCTAAAAGCTCACATTCAGATCTGCTTCATTCTAACCAACAACTGTTTCAACTGGATGTGCATCGGAAAAGCTCTATTCTACTTCCGTTACATCCCAACTTTAAAGGGGCCATATTATAATTTTTTTATGCATTACTCTCATTTTTTTTTTTTCAACAAGACAATTTGGAAGCTCATTTTCAATTGTTTTTTATAGCATCTCACCTCTCCAGTGCCCTATGAGAGTGGGAGATGTGGCAATTCCACAAACCAACAACAGCATGAGTGTAAACAGGATCAAGCTGCGCTGCAATCTGGACAGCTGTTTCCATTTCTGGAGATGAAGCCAAGATGATTGTATTATCACATTTTTGTAATCAAATATTAGGCAAAACAATCAGATTACCCTACTGATGGGCTTCGAAACTATTGGATAAAACCACAATGTTAAGAAACTAAAGATTGTTGACTATTAAACTCACCCTCCAGCAGGACTGCCGGTGCCACTGCTTGCTGTCGGTGTAGCTGCCACTTTCGCTGAGAGTCAGAGATACAAAATCCCTTCTTGACGGAGGCAGCATGATTCTCTCTCCAGACTGTTCATAAACTCAGTGGCCAGGTTTCTGTGTACAGAGAGAGAGAGAACAAACTTTGTATAAAAACCTACAGAGCTGCCTACCTGTACAACATCTCTGGGCTGACCATGATGTTCAAAAGTGCTGTCTAGTTCACTAGGCAGTTCACTAGGCGTTAAGACACAGTCAGTCCTGACAGTAGTTGCGTGGGCAGATGTCTGGCACATACAGTACTGACAACATAGATACACAGAGAAACGTTTTTTTTTTATGTTTTCAATTTTCAGTTTAAAGACGTCGACGGCATAAAGAAATGATGATGTATTTTGACTAACATAAAAATACATTTTAAAAGTTTATTTCACAGATTAAGTCTAAACCTGCTGTAATAATTGACATCAAAAGACAGATATCGTCCAACCAATCCAATTATCTAACTATATATCACGATTAAAAAAAAAAAAATCTAAACAAACAAGAATAACATTTAAATCGTTGACTGATTCATTATCCTACAACCACTTCGAATTGATTCATTCAAAAGAACCGATTCATAAGAGTCCCACTTCAGGCGCGAATAATTAGCTCAGGAAAAAACGTCTGAGGATTTTAGTACGGTGTCCCTCCAAAGCGGCAGAGAAAACGAATATGAAGAAAATAAATTGGCTTCGGTATATTGTACAAATTAAATAAAAGAATTGTTTCTTTTCAGAACCGGTTCTCGGTTGCCAACCCGATCGACCAAGTGTGTACTGTCAGACAACGGTTTCTCTCTGACTAAAACGGATTTATTTACATTATTAAATAACCCTTAAAACTATTTACATTTTATTTAGTACAAAAACCGACCAGTTTCTCCATTTAGTAAATAATAAAACTCACACTGGGTTACTTTTCTCTGACGTTTATGTTCACGCAGGATTAAGCGCAGAGATAGAACATCCCGGAGTACGTCGAGCGTCCAGCTGTGTGAAGCGGAGCTCTGATCGGCTCAGGATCTCACGACGATCCGAGGCATCACTGAAGGGCCTACAGCTCACCAGCGATCACACACGCTCACAAAAATCCCATTCGACTCTTCAACTGTGGCGAACACCATGCGACTTTCCAAGCGACGCGTCTGAAAATCTTGAAGGATTACATGTAGCATATTGCAGCCATTTTTCTCGGAACAGCTTTCATGCGACTTCCTGGAGACGAAGACAAGCCAGCTGTAAGGAGGCTTGTTGTACAGTACACTACACTAGCAACTTGTGGCTTTTTCAAATAATCCTCCAGAGGGCGCCATGTAGGCCACAATCGGACCAATCAAGAGAAACCTAAAAACTCATTGTTTGGTCCATCTGTTATTCACCACACAAGCCTACAGGTTTATACTACACAGTTCTGCACTGAAATGATAATTGGAGTATAATAAAAGAACGTGGTTGACAAAAACGCGCTTAGCCATTTTAAATATAATATTTTGTTTGTAAAAAAAAAAAAAAGAATTCTTTTATACTGCAAAGATGGATTAAATTGATCAGTCGATCAAAAGTGAGTTTTATATAGTTACATTGTTTGTTGCAATTATCCAGAAAAAAAAAACGTTTCACGGTTATTTCCACTAAAATATTGAGCACCACAATGTCAACAGTGATAAGAAATGTTTCTTGAGCACCAAAAAGCATATTAAAATTATTTCTGAAGGATTATATGATGCAGAAGTCTTAAAATTCAGCTTTGCCATCACAGTAAAAAATGACATTTTAAGTTTTTTATTGTAATAAAATTATTATTATTATTTTTTTTATCAAATAAATGCTGCCTTGGTGAGTACCAATAAGAGACTTCTTTCAAAGACAAAAATCTTACAGATCAAGTTTTGAACGGTAATGTATATAATTATCTCACATTTTTATATTTCGCCATTTAGATATTTATATGGGTTTTTATGTTTTTATCTGAGTTTTTTCTTGGTAAAGCAACATTTACAATACTTAGGTTTTACCATTAACAGTGTCATGATTCCTGCAGATATCAACTTGCACTTCCCAACTTTAAAAAACTCAAAACTGTTATAATTCATGCTGAAGGCATTTAAAATTCATACAGTAACCTGAAAGAACACAAACCCTTTTGGACTTCTTTTGGATTTTACTAAGGCAACCATAACATACCCAACAATAAAACACACTCTTTTGAATAAAATCAGTTTGTTATTAAAACAGATTGCAATGAGCTACTTTTACAATGAGCTAAATTGTCATTATTTTTAATGGGACTCTTTTAGCAATTTGCATACAAGAACAACAATGTATTATTCAGAAACGGTCATCATAATGTGTTAATTAAATGTATAATAAATTCCATTGGATCCACCATAAACAATGGTGCAACAGTAACTGTCTGACCAAAATATTCTTTGTACTAATTAATTCATGATATTAGTCTTCACAAGCAGTGCCTCATATATTGTATGTTTGAGGCACATTGTTTAAATAGTATCAGATTTGAGTGCCACATACACCACATGGCCAAACGTGACAGCAAATCTCTGCATATGTTTAAAAGCCTTCCAAGAAGAACAGAAGCTGTTACAGCAGTATAGAGTGGATAAACTACCTATTAATGCCAAAGGTTTTAAAACTAAACGTTCATCAAGCACATATGGTGATAAAATGTTCAGACACTTTTGGCCATGTAGTGTATATCACAGTGCTCTTTGTATTAAGGTGCAACAAAACCTGAATTAAAGGGCTTTTTTTGAGGAAATCATGGTTTGTAGAATTGAACTGCTCTTAAAATATGATGAGTAACATCCTGACATTACATAAATAATCAGTTATTTAACAGAAAACAAGCATTGTAAACAATATATTACATCTCCTCATGAGATTGCTGTTGCCACTAGACAACAAATCAGTTTATTGTACTGAAGGTGAAAACTTCATTAGGAACCTCCATTCCCACAGCAGATGGAGAACAGTAGAGTAAAGAAAGTCCTGATTTTTGCTTTTCGTTCTTGGCTCTGATTCTTGTCTCAGCAGAGAGCTAAGGGCTCTGCACAACAGCTCAGCATGTCCTCAAATGTGTTTGTGTGTTTTAGCTGAAGCAGACTTGTCCTACAGTAAACTCAAACTGTTCTGTTGTGTCACTGTGGCCAAATAAAGCCAGATCTCTGATTGGTAAAAGCTCCAGGTCTTCAGTTTCAAACTGGAACAGAGACTCTCGAGGACTTGTATCCGGTGACCCTACAGGCTAAACACAGACAGAAAGGGGACATAAGAAAATGAATCGAACAACAATGCAATCCGTTATCACTTAGCTACAGTTATCTTACTTCACAATCCAGTAATGTTCCCAAGAAGCTCTGTCTTCTTGAATCTGCAAGGAACTTAATGTCTCTTTCATTGGAGCCCTGGTGGCTGTTTGGCTGGCATGAAAATGTGATGTTCTGCTTCACAAACTTGCTGTTGAGTCGTAGGAATCTCATTTGTACCACACCAGTTTCCATGTAATCGAACTATAAAGACACACATGTGATTTTCTCAAGTGGGAAATGCATGATGGCAGGATTTAGTGGGTTCTGAGCAACAACATACCTGAAAGCCACCATCTATAGTGCTCAGCCATGTAAATGAGTCTGGCATGGTGTCTTTGAGCCAAGATTTCATGGGGAGCTGAAGCAGAGAGGCGTCTCATTATCAGATTAATATTCACTTAACACAAAGCTTAAAATGTGGAGTCACTAAGATTTTTTTTTTTTAAGAAATTAATACACTATTAATTATACTAAATCAACAAAGATGCATTGAATTGATCAAAAGTCACAGTATAGACAGTACAGGTTTTCTATTTTAAATAAATGCTGTTCTTTAGAACTTTATATTCATCAATAGATCCTGAAAAAAAGGAATCACAGTTTCCACAGAGATATTAAGCAGCAAAACTGTTTTTAACACTGATAATCATAAGATATGTTTCTTGAGCACCGAATTGCATGTGACACTGAAGATTAAAATTCAGCTTTGCCATCACAAAAATAAATTATATTTTTATATATAGTAATTTAGACAACACTTATTTAAAATTTTAATAATATTTCACAATATTACTGTTTTTACTACATCTTTGATGAAGAAAATGCAGCCTTGCTGAGCAGTGAGATTTGAGTACTGAAAGTTTCAGTATGTATTTCAGCTATTTTATCACATCAATTTTTTTTTCTCCACATATGACGACCCCATCAGATGCCGAGGAAAATTGAACCTACCTGTGGCTGCAGGGGTGGCAAACATGTTTGTCCACCTGCACCGAAGTTACAATATACCAGCAAAGCATCAGCAGGACTGCCCTGATTTGGGTCGATATAATACATTCCTGAGACAACAACAGTTAAATAAAAATAACAGTAAGTATAATTATTCACACAGACCAGAATAATACATTTAGGTCTACAAATGAACAATAACATTCATGAGAATGACTCTGACCACTGGTTAAGTTAGGATGACTGAGCATCAACTCTAAGCAGGTGGTGGCTGGATGCTCCTTAGTGCCATCTGGAGGATCTATGAAGAATCGCAGGTCTTGCTGAAGGGAGTCTAGCAGGGTCTTAATAAGTGGATAGTTGGACTTGTCGGAGAGGTACATGAGGTCCTTATTTGTGTGAAAAAATACAAAAAGCATTGTCACACTGCAATTAAGTTAACACCTGATTAAATGTGTTATACAATGAATGGATTCTAAGCAACATTCGAAATATTCTAAAATCACTTATCAGCTTCCTACTTTTAGCTGAGTCAGTGTTAGGTTCAGAGATAAGCCCGGTGGACCTGGAAGACCTGGTGGACCCTAAAATCAACACAGTTAACAGTTACTACAGCTCATACATTAATGTCATGACTCATGTTTTGCATATATCACTTAGGTGTCTGTCAGAACTGTCAAACTCACAGGAGGTCCACTCTTTCCTTTTGGACCAGTAAGTCCTGGATATCCTTTTAAACCCTGAATAAATCACATTTCATCATAGACAAATGTTAACTTCAAAAGCAAACTAGATAAGAGAACAATGTGTATTTAACCCTGTAATTAAATGTTTGTTCCAAACCTTTTCTCCAAACAGGCCCTGTGGAGTGAGAAATGGACATAGTGAATAGCTAACTTGAGTATCATTTGTGTATAAAAATGTCTAATGCTACTGACCTCAATATGTTTTTTTTTTTCTTGGATCTGATCATTTAATAATTCAGAATTAATTTTATATAATTTAATCTTCAAATATTTACTTTATCCTAAATATACACTGCTGCAATCTTTTTTTGTTTTTGTTTTTAAATTAATGCATACTTTCAGCAAGGATGCATTAAATTGATTTCGATTTTTTATATTTATATTGTTACACAATATTTCAATTTCAATTAAAAGCTGTACATTTGAAGGTTTTATTCATCAAAGAATCCTGAAAAAAAAAGCATAATGGTTTTCATAAAAACATCAAGCAGCAAAACAGCTTTCAACATTGATAACATTAAGAAGAAACGTTTCATGAGCACCAAATCAGCATGTTGGAATAACTTCTGAAGATCATGTGACTCATAAGATGAGAGTAATGGCTGTTGAAAAATTAGCTTTGTCATCACAAGAATAGAACATTCTAAATTGTAAAAATATTTTATAATATTATGCTTTTTACTGAATTTTTGATGAAATAAATACAACATTCTTGAGTTTTCTTTTAAAAGCTTTAAAATGAAAATCGTACTGACGCCAAAATTTTGAACAGTGGAGTTTAAAAATAAGACATTTTAAATGACCAATTAAATTACCAGTCATTTAATGTAGTGGTGTAATAACTTACCGGCATCCCTGGTAGACCTGGGGTCCCTCTTTGACCTGTTGGGCCAATATCCCCCTAAAAAGAGGCAGAAATGATTCTTTATTCTACATGCCAACAGTCTCATTGTACATTTACATGCACATCTAAATACTGTATATCACCTGCTCTCCCTTCAGCCCCTGTCTCCCTTTTTCCCCGGTTAGGCCCTGCTCCCCCTGAAATAAACCAACAGACTGAAGTTAGACACAACAACTAACACTTGCAGTATTTACAGACACAAAATACTAATAGATGCCTCCAGTCTTTTCAGTTTCTTCTAGCATTTGATTAAAATGAATGAAGGTACCTTCAGTCCATCTCCCCCTGGAGGACCAAGTGGCCCAAGTTCCCCCTTCTCTCCCTATAGACAGAAAGAAGAGTAAGCCTCAAGGTTCTCAGTTTTGTCAGTTCTAATATGACATTTCCATTAAAGCCCCAAACCTCAAAGCCTTTTTCACCGCTCTCTCCTTTATTGCCTCGAATACCTGGTAAACCCTGAAACAATAAATGTAGACCACTGATGAATATTCTCATTGTCTTTTCATCATATATATCATATGTACATTACCCATATGTATTCATTTACATATTTTCCTGGTCTGCCAGGAGGTCCAGTCTTTCCCATTGCTCCCTGTTGGCCCTATTACACATAAAAATAAATGTGATGAATTTGTGATGAACATCATATCTTTCCAGGTTAAGTAGCATTTAAAAATGACTAATTAATAAATGAGTACCTTCTCCCCTCTAGGTCCTCTGAGACCCCTCTGACCAGCTTTTCCCTTTTTCCCCTAACAGTCAAAGAATAATTTAAATGGTTCTGTTAATGCTGGAAATGTTTCCCACAAACACACACACAAAAAAACTTAACACTATACTTACTCTCTTCCCAGTATGCCCAGGTTTTCCAGGAGGTCCATCTAGACCATCATTTCCCTGAAAAATTAGAAAAGTATAGTATATACAGTAAGGCTGATTGTTAAAGTGATTAGTCGTAATATTTTCAGAAATTAACAGAGCAACTAAGGAAGGAATAAAGTGAATGTTATGATATCAGATTGCAAATTCAATCCTTTGATGAATAAAGAAATTTAGATCACTCTGACCTTCTGACCTTTCGGTCCATCCCTTCCCTGAGGCCCAGATTTGCCAGTTGGACCCTAAAACATCAATAATACATAATAAAACAGAAATAATACATAATTCCCAGTCTTCAGGTGGTGAAAGAATATCACCATTTAGTTGCTGACTCATTGCAGAATTTTCCTTGATATTAAATCACACAAATACTGACTTGTGGCCCTGGTGGGCCAACAGGGCCATCAGCTCCCATTTCTCCTGGAATTCCCTGGAAATAAAAGCACAATGCAATTAAATTAATAAATACATTTCTGAATTTTGATCATATGCAAAGAACATTCAAATATTTCTATCTGACTAAATATGAAAAAAAGTTTGGACAATGTTATGTTGAAATGCTACCTCATTTCCTTGTAATGCAGAGGGTCCTTTGTTACCAGGAAGGCCCGGTGGTCCCTAGACAAGAGATAATCATCAACTGACATCAAGCAGAGTTTAGACGCTCATTATAAAAATTCTTATTTAATTTAGCGCCTCACCATCTGCCCTGGAGGTCCTTGTTTTCCTGGTTCACCTTTAGGTCCCTCTTGTCCCGGCATACCCTTTGGACCCAATAAGCCCTCTGGGCCTCTGGGACCCACGGCTCCCTGCAATATCAGTATTATTTATCCGCTGAAAATCTAGCACTGTAACCGGGATTTACCTTGAAATGGTTAGCCGTACTAACCCGAGGTCCTGCCTTCCCCATAACCCCTTGTAAGCCTCTCTGCCCAGCTATTCCCTGTAGATGAAACAAAAACATAATGACTTTAATTTGACATTGAGAGGTTCCCCTCAATTCCTGTAATCTTATACAGCAGCCAATATATATGCAAAAAAGGGCAGTGAGAGAAATGCAGCATCTCTTGTCTTATTCCCAGTTCACAATTCAAATGTTATTTTACCCAAACTATTGTCTCGTGGAAAACAGTCATTGATTTTACCCGATTGCCTTGATCTCCTGGATGGCCAGGTGCCCCAGGTGATCCAGTTTCCCCCATGAAACAAAGAGCAGGTCTGTTACATTAAGAAATGCATAAGAGTAATCCTGATCTATTACAAGGAAACTTGATGAAAGAAACTTGAGGAAGAAAAGGGAGCAATACCTTTGGGCCTGGTAAACCATTTGCTCCTGGTGGTCCCCGAAGGCCTATCAAACCCTGTATTGAAAGCCAGTTTATATACTCAACCAACCAACCAATTCCAAAAGCGTGTTTCTCATCAAAAACTACAATCATTTAAGTGGATTTAGGTGCATCTTCTATAAAAATCCTACCTCTAGACCCATCAAACCCAATGGACCAGACTTTCCCATCAATCCATTCTGACCCTGGTAAAGAGACAATCGTTATTTTACTACGTATTTACAGTGCACAATAGTTAAGTTGGTCTGTCCAACAGAAATGGGTTTTGCTCAACAAGATCACTAACTTGTGGTCCAATGTAGCCTTTATTCCCCTTCAATCCTCTCTCTCCTCTGTCCCCTAAAAATCCAGATGGGCCTTGTTGTCCAGAGAATCCTTGATGTCCAGGGTCACCCTGTTTGAATAAGAATACGGTTACTTCACTTTGTGTAGAAACTGTTCATAGCATAGACTTTTACAGCGCATCTAATGAAATATTACTTAGTATTACTTAGTATTATTTTACCTTTTGTCCTTTAGGCCCAGGATCACCAATATCACCTGGAGGTCCAATACCTCCCTATATATGAAACATCAAATTCATTATAATTTACTGTAATGCACTTTAAAAGATTTTTAAGATATACTGTATGCACTACTGTTTTGCATCGGTAAGATTTTTTAAAAGAACTCTCTTATGTTCACCAGGGCAGAGATGTATTCATTTAAACAAAAAAATCTAATAAAAACGATAATATTGTGAAATACTATTACAATTGAAAACTTACTGTTTTCAATCTATTTTAAAACATGATTTATTCTTCTTAAGGTAAAGCTGAATTTTCAGCAGCCATTACTCCAGTCTTCAGTGTCAAACATTTCTTATTATTATCAGTGTTACAAAAACAGTTGTGCTGCTTAATATTTTTGTCAAAACGGACACGTGTAATGTTACAAAAATATTTTGTGACATTATACATGTCTTTTCTGTCACTTTTGAAGTCCTTGTTAAATAAAATCATTTGTTTCTTTAAAAAAAAAAACTCGTAATGACCACAAATTTAGCATAGCCAGGCTTAATAATGAGACTTGAAGCCTCATGTAATCACTGACCTCTTTGCCACGTGGTCCTGGTGCACCCAGCATTCCCTGAGAGCCCTGAGGTCCCTGTTCTCCCAGATGGCCATTTGGACCAGGCTTCCCAGTGGGTCCACGTGATCCCTAAAATCAAATACCCTAGTTAAATAATTTAAATTGGAAAAATCCTGGAGTGTAAGCTGACAGATTTGGTGGTTTTTATAGATGCATTTAAATCAGAATCAACACTTACATGTTCTCCTTTTGGCCCTGTTAGCCCCTCAAAACCAACTAGACCAGGATGGCCCTACAGCATAAAGAGTGAATAAACTGTTTGTTAATTTGACTAAAACAAGATGGGATAGCTAATGCATTTTGGTAAGCTGCCCAAGAAAAGAAGTTGTTGATTCAGGGAACTCAAACAGAGTTCCTCTTAACAGCAGTTCATTCTGAATAAATTGAAATGAACTAACCTGTGGTCCATCCAATCCAACGGATCCAGGATCACCTGAAGGTCCTGGCAATCCCTAAAGAAGAGCATTATAAATCAAATGCTTAATCTTGTGTTACGTAACATGTTTAGATCGAAATGCTTACAATACCTGCCCTCCTTTCTCTCCTGCTTGACCAACCATTCCCCTTGTTCCCGGTGAACCCTGAAGAATAGCAGAATATGATCAGAATCTCAGATTGTAACTTTCTCTTAAAATTTTTTGAAAACGATCCTAAAAACTCATAATCAAAATGAGGGGTACCCACTCACTGGCAATCCAATTGGTCCTTGTTTTCCCTGTGGCCCCCGAGGCCCCTGGCTCCCTGGGGGGCCTGGCTTTCCAGCTACTCCTTCAGTCCCTGGCAGTCCTGAGGGCCCCTGAATTGACACATAGACACAAAAACATAAACACGTGTACAACATGTAATGAACAACAATTCCTCAAATGCGATGATCATTTGACATTCAACAGTGCTGGCTGCATAAAAAGCATAATGTTTATCAGCATTAGGCAATCAGGTTCTTTAGAAATTAATATAAAATATTTAGAAATGATTATATGTGCATTTCAATACAAAATACACATACTATTTAAAATGACATATTATATAATATACATGCAGTACATGGTGTATAACATATAAACAAATATTATGAAATATTGCAGTTTAAAATAACTTATTATACTACTTTCGATGTATTCTTTCTTTTGCTTCTCAAAAATCTAAATGCATAATTCAAACTGAGGGCTACATACAGGCAGTCCTCGCAAGCCAGCAGGTCCTGTTTCCCCTTGGCGACCCTAAAAATTTTTTTTGAAAACATTATTGATAATCTCCCGAAAAATAAAAAAAACTATTGAATTATTTAGCTCTATGAATGGAGAAGTTACTTCACCAGTGGTCCACGTGGGCCCCTCTCACCAGCCAGGCCTAGTAAACCCTAAAAAGGTTAACAAGGTAACAATTGTTTAAGAGAAGAAATTACCAAAATGTCATAACATTAATGATAATTAACAGATGACATTCAAATCAACTTACAGGTGGACCTCTTTGCCCTGGTAGACCCAGAAGACCCCTGATGCCAGGTTCACCTTCAGATGCACATTCACACAAAATAAGTGATACGACATCCAGAATGATGAGAGAAAATTTCATAGTAAAATATTTACAGCAGAAAGCTCTAACCCTCTGTCCAGTGTGACCTGGCTGTCCACGAAGGCCTGTGGCTCCTGGATAACCCTGAGAGCAAGAAAACAGCATGTAGAATCAAATCACTGCTACAAGCTGATTATGAATTTTCATGTCAGTCTGGACTGGTTTATGCGGGATAGTGCCACTTACATACATGCCTACAGGCCCTTGAGCACCTGCAATGCCTGGTTTTCCAGTGAAGCCCTGATAACAAACGCACACAGTGGTGATACATGTGAACACTATGCATTAATTACATTATTACAGCAATACAATGCTTTGAGAGGCTTACCTTCTCACCAGGAGGACCTTGAGTACCATCTTGGCCTGGTCGTCCAGGTGGGCCCTAATGAGACGAGAAACCATGAACTGGTGATGAACAGTTGTGTTTTCAGCAGATGTTAATGAACAAGAATGAAAATACTTTCTGTGATGGTTTACTTTTCAAAATTTGACTACTTTGTAAGATGTTCATTTTTCCACAATCCTTGTTTGTCCTATTGTTATGCTCACCTGTGAGCCTGGAGGGCCTTGTTTTCCTTGATCTCCAATCATCCCCTTCAGGCCCTTTAGATGACAAATATTACAGAAGATATATGATAAATGACATGAAAAATGAGTGAAAGACTAAAAAAGTCCACAATGAATACCGTTTGATGTAAAAGGAATACAAATATTTAGGATTCTTAACTATTTCTAGACTATTAATCTAATTTCTGACATTGACCCTGTTAACGACTTTTAGATTAAAATGTTCTTTCTTTCACTGAAGCACAAGATGTTCTTTAGATCATTCTTAAATGATACTGGACTACAACATCATCAGGTTTTACACACACTTGCTCAAGGAGCTCATGTGCTGCTGTCAATAAAGCAATACTAAGACATTCTGAAATTCATTCTGATTATTCAATTAAACATCTTACTAAAATTACGCTGACAACTGAAATTGTAAAGGTACACAAAAATATAAAACAGACACAAGATAGAGATATATGATTCAGTCTACCAGTTTAACATGTTTCAGGGTCTTGCTGTCATGCTGAAACAGAGATCATTCCTCTATGACAGAAGGACCAACCCAACAGGATGTTTAAGACCTTGTTAAGTTTAATAGTCTATGATCTTTCTGACCTCGACATGCCTGTATCAAGTGTTACTCCTTCTTGAGGTCTAATGTTGGTAATAGCTCTTTTAAAGAGCTATCAGCCTTTACAACAAGCTTTTATTATAGTAGCAATCTGCTCTCAACTGACTAATATATCTCATAGAATATTTTGATTTTGGTTGATGAGAAACATACATTAGGTCCTTTATCCCCTGGGCTTCCAACAGAACCAGAAACACCCTGCAAGACAGATACATAAAATCAACACAATTTAGATTTCTTTCGTGGATGTAATGGTAAAGCAAAGATTCATATATGATAAATCACAATGACTGATAAAAAATCAAAAAAAAACTTGATATTAAATGTATGAAATGGGAACCTGTGTACCAGGCTTTCCTTCTGGTCCCTCTGCACCAACTGGACCTCGGAAACCCTGCAAAAACAACAATGTAAATATGATCACTTCAATAAAACCTGAACCAAATAAAACTGGACTCAGTTTACTTCAATTCAATTTCCCTACCACTATTCCAGGTACACCAGGGTGACCATGTTGGCCTGCTCGACCCTGAGCATACAGAAAAACGTGACTGAATTTAATCAAACAATACAGGACCACTTACATTTTGTTTATACATAACACACAATGTTAAATATATAGCTTTTTCATAAAACAAAACATAAAACATGAGACAATAATAATAATAATAAAAAAATCTAAGGATTTAAAACCTAATTTAAAACGGGCCATTTAATAAATAAATAATTCTCAAATTAATGTGATTCATGCAAATTTTTCCATTATTGACTTTTTCCTTAAACTGTTATTATAGTAATATAGTTTTTAAATGATACATGGAATTTAGATGTATTTGCAGGTACAGTAGATGCATTTTCACTGTTGGTCTCAGGATTTTTCAGATTTTTATATGAAACAAATAGCAAATTTACTTTGGATCCTCTGAGTCCTGTTCTTCCATTTCCACCAGGTTCACCCCTGCTGCCCTTTGTTTCCAAAAAAAAAAAAAAAAAAGAACAACAAAAAAAAAAGAGAGATGTTATTGATTTACGTGCATATATTAGTAGGACACAACGAAAGAGCCTTTGGGCAGAATGTTTTTTTTAGATAAGCAATCACAGGTAGATTGATGTAAAATGGTGAGTGACAAGAATGCTTTTGGTGTGATCGTTCCACCTGAAAGACATAAAGCACTCTGACCTTTTGACCCTCTTTTCCAAGTGTTCCCTGAGGACCTACTTCACCATTTATACCCTGTGGGCAAAAAGGGTGAGAGAAAAACAAATATATTTTGTCAAGAAACCTTATTTTGAATCTTAGTTATTAAAGATTATGTCATATATGCATATAAAGAATATAAAGTAAGGCATGTCATATGGAATCTTCTGTGCAATGGTATACCTGGACACCTGGAGCACCTGGCTGACCTTTGACACCAGGTAAACCGGGGAGACCTGACTGGCCCCTTTCACCCTGTGGACCCATGATCCCTAATGCTCCTTTTGGTCCCTAAAACATACAGTATAATCATAAATAGGCAATTTCATGAATCCTCCAATTACGCATTTAAAGCTTTAGAATTTTTGAATGTATTGTGTTGAATGTATTTTGTGCTGGTGATTACTTTTTTCCCCTTGGGTCCTCTGTCACCCTTCTCTCCATCTGGTCCCCTACTTCCCTGAATTTAGAGGGATTAATTATTGAGGTTATACATGATAAAAGACATACATTTGCAAATATTAACTAAAATGTCAAATAAACATATGGTGAGATTTGAATCAGATATCTTACTGTGACACCTGGAAAGCCTTTTGGACCTGGATCTCCAGTTGTACCCTAAATGAATGAATGAATGAATGGTAATTATTGACTCCTAACTGAATTATCATCAGCAAAAAAATATATAAATTGATTTACTACTGTACAAATCCAAAAATGGATAAACTAGGCATGTTTCCAGCCTGTCAGTACACAGCAGCAACTTAAAATATTGCTGGGTAAAATTTTATTGAACTTTAAGGCCATATTGGTTGTTGAAAGTCTGCTATGTAAGTTTATAAGGAATTGTATAAATGTTTTCCTCTAGATTACATTTAACATATTGACAAACAGACTCACCATGGGCCCTTCATTGCCTTGTAGCCCTCTGTTACCCGCTGGACCCTCCGGCCCCTGTCCACAAACAAAGATATCTAGGGCTTCCATTTTATAAACACATAACACATGCAATTGTACATATACTATGTACACAGAAAAAGTTTTAAAACTTACTATGTCACCTTTGAGACCCTGTGGACCAGCCTGACCTTGAAGACCCTGTGGAAAAAAACATCCATGACAAAGCTTACTCTTGATTGAATATCACAACAGACACATATCTGTATGTTTTTCTACTTCATTGGGAGTAGGAGTATGTGCATTGCTTGCCTACATGATAAACTTTACCTGTGATCCTGGATCACCAGGTGGGCCTCTGTCTCCCTCGGACCCTCTAGGCCCCTAGGAGGAACAGTCAGGACAGGTTTTATAGTATTTCAGCTTCTGAGCATTCTCTAAGAACAGACTTCATGAAGCAATGACACAAAACAATGTTGCATACCTGAGGGCCTTTCCGTCCCACAGGGCCAGCAGGTCCAGCGTCTCCCTGTAACAGCAAAAGTGTTTTGGTTTATAACCAAGTCAAGTCTTTCTTTGATAATTTACTCATCCTCTCATCATTTCCTAACCCATATGACTTTCTTTCTTCTGTTAAACATAAGGGGAAATATTTAAAAGAATGTTGGTAATGAAAACAACATTGGTTCTCATTGCCTTTCATTGTATGGGCAAGAAATGCAGTGGAAATCAATGGGAACCCAAATGGCTTGGCTACAAACAGTGTTCAAAACATCTTTTTTTATGTTTCACAGTAGAGAGTCTTATGGGTTTGGAACAACATGAGGGTGTACAAATGATAACAATCTTTATTTTTGGGTAGACTATTCCTTTAAGCAATGAAATTGACACTTGCTTACTGAATTTGTAGAAGGCAATTACTTACTTCTGAGCCATTAACACCTTGTGCACCAACCAATCCTGTAGCACCTGGTGCTCCCTGGCAAGACACAAACACATAACTGAGCATTATTAATCAGTATCCATAAACACCAGGATAAGGGTGATTTATCTGTTAATAAGAAGTTATCACTGTCCCCAATTCGGTTTTCCCAAATGGATTTTCTTTTTGGCTATAAATGAATATCCACTTTATAGTTAGATATACAGTAGTTAGTTATACTTAGAAGAAACACAGTTTGAAGAACTTTATATTTTTCAAGTTTTCACAAGTGTCACGATTTATAGTGGCATGATTTATGACTCAAGATTTATGACTCACCACTGTCCCTGGAGGACCACGTTTTCCATCATTTCCTGGATCTCCCTATGAAAACAAAATTCTTTATACTGTCAAGATCAATGTAAAAACACACAAAAATAAATTGTCAGTTAAATCAATCACCTTAGGACCAGGTGGTCCAGGAATCCCTTGAACACCTTGTAAACCAACCGGTCCCTTAAAAGAAAAGAAAACAAAAGAAAACCATTCATGCATAATATTTACTACAATATAAGAAAGGACACACCAGTTACTAGTAATAATGTTTAAAACTAGTAGTTCAAGAATATGAAGTGATTTACTCACTGGAGGACCAGAAAAGCCAGTAAATCCAATTTCTCCTTTTGAACCCTATATATAAAAAAAGAAAAAAAAACAGAGGCATAACCAATAATTACAGTACAACTATAGAAAATAATACTTTTTTATGGAAGTGTCCCCTCCTGATTCACTAGGGGGCAGTATAGGTGTTGAATTTCTGTATATAAACAGTACACACAAATTAATTAGTGGTGGCTGAGGAGACCTCCCACATGATTGTAAAGAGCTTTCCTGTACAGCAATACACAATAAAGCGCTATATAAAGGCATCATTCATTCTATTATTATTTCATTCATTTATTAAATGTGAGGAAGTCATGGCCTAGTGGTTAGAGAGTTTAACTCCTAACCCTAAGGTTGTGGGTTCGAGTCTCTGGCCGGCAATACCACGACTGAGGTACCCTTGAGCAAGGCATCAAACCCCCAACTGCTCCCAGGGTGCACCAGCATGAATGGCTGCCCACTGCTCCGGGTGTGTGTTCACTGTGTGTGTGTGTTCACTGCTGTGTGTGTGCACTTTGGATGGGTTAAATGCAGAGCACAAATTCTGAGTATGGGTCACCATACTTGGCTGTATGTCAAGTCATTTTCAGTTTTTTTTTTTCACTTTCATTAAATGCATCATAAATCCTTCAGTTGAAGCTTTCTTTACCTTCAGGCCAGTCTGTCCTTTGTCTCCTCTGAGGCCAGGAGCACCAGGAAAACCCTGCTCATGGAGGCAGAAAAACTGCTTTATGCTATATTAAGTATATTATAATCCTGTATGAGACAGTTACAGGGTCGTGCATTTCAGAATATCATGTATCCTCATACTGTACCTCATCTCCTTTCTCACCGGGGGGCGCTGTGTCACCTTTGTACCCGCGAGGACCCGAGCCATAACCAGAAATATACAACATATTGTTTTCTGCAATTCAAGTTCATATGTTCCACAGCTACAATTCATAGCTTTACCACAATCTATCCGAAAACATTACCCCATTCATACTAGTGTCCCAACTTGAACTTTTACAACTACTAAAACTACTGCAGACGTACCATGACCTTAGTCTCACCTGTAGGCCAGGAACCCCTGGAGATCCTGTCACCCCATCTGGACCTTTCTCTCCATCTCTTCCTTGAGTCCCTGCTCTGCCTCGAACACCCTTTGGTCCAATGCCACCCTATTATAAAGTGTTTGCTTGTAACTAAATCCCGTAGACACTTTGCATAAATCTACACCAGTTTTTAAAGGTTTGGGGTCAGTAAGATTTTCATTTTGAAAGAAATTCAAACTTATTCATCAAAGATGCATTAAACTGATCAAAAGTAAATACTTTTACATTGTTACAATGCTCTGCTTTTGAACTCTCTCTTCATCAAATAATTTTGAAAAAGGAAAAGTATAGTGGTTTCCACAAAAATATTAAGCAGCACAATTGTTATGAAAATTGATAATAATAAGAAATACTACTTGAGCACACATTTCTGAAGGATCATGTGACACTGAAGACTGGAGTAATGGATGCTGAAAATTCAGCTTTGCCATCACATTAATTAATTACATTTTAACATATTAAATAGAAAGCAGCTACTTTAACAACAATACTGAATTTGCAGCATTTTTCATCAAATAAATGCAGCTTCGTTTAGCTAAGAGACTTATTCAAAAAAAATATTTAAAAAAATCGTATTGACTCCAAACTTCTGAACAGTAGTGTAACACATAGTAACAACTGTTATTGAAGATACCACTGAACCCTCATTGCTATTATGAACACACACTCACATATATACCCAGACACACACATTAAAACAGAGATATTGTAATGAATAGGTACCATTTCGCCTCTTAGGCCCGGTGGTCCTGTCTGACCTGGGTCTCCAGGCAACCCCTTCAGGAATAAAACAATTAAGCAGAGTACTGTATATACCAAACAAAAGACACTCAAATCTAATCTGTCTGTAACCATTTCATCATTCATCATACTACAGTAAAGTAATCACTAGTCAAAGATCAACAATGACCCCTAATTTAGTTGGTGGTCATTGTAAAATTCTTTCATACCCTGCAACACAGGTTCTCTAACAATTCAGTCTTCATTAAAAGTGTTCTGTGTGTTTGAGTGTGTACTCACAGGTAAACCAGGTCTCCCCGTCTCACCCATCGGTCCAGGGTGTCCTGTCTGTCTCTGCAGGACATCAGAGGGAAAGGGTTTAGTGAGAGACCACATGCATATGTTATATTGACGTTTTGCTCATTTATTCTAATTTCAACTACTTACTGGCCATCCAGCTGCCAGCAAGTGGTAATAAGATGTTTTCTACAAAAAGAAAAGAAAAGAAAAACATACAAAATTAGAAATATTCCCTTGCCAACTAACTAAAAAAAAAGTTTTCAGTTGAAGTACAAAAATCACTAAAATTGAAACAAAAATAAATGAAAACTAAAATAGAAATAAAAATGACAAAAGCATATAACAAAGTTACCAAAACTAAAATTAAAATGAACAATGAAAATATAAAAAATACCAAATTACCAAAAATCCCAATCCCAAAAATGGCTTATATTTATTTAAAAACATTTTTAAATGTATTTATATATTTTATTGTTTTGTGACTGTTTAGGCTGTCTCAACTGACTCATTTACTCCCACATGTGGCATTCACTATGTAATGAATATTAGATGAGCAAACAAATAAGTGGTTCCAGACCCAGCATATGCATGAATGCATAAATACAATTCAGACCGCATACGAGAAATGATGGGAAGCTCTGTACCTGACTGGTGTTAATAGGAGAAAAAAAACTGCTCAACAACAAATCCTCAATCTAAACTCTTGTAACACTTAATGCCTGTATGTTTCAATTCCTCTCTATAAGAAACACAAACTAGGGAGTGGTGAAAGGCATGTCTCCTGTTCAAATAGAGGAGGAGAACTGAGAGACAGTGTACGCTGTCTCTGCACTGTGGCCTGGAAAAGCGGAGGCCTCGAACCCACATAGACACACAGTCTCTGTCACACTGATATTAAATCACCCGGTCTGCCTCTGCTTTATACAACATTTGTCTTGGCACGTGCTCACTTTGGCAAAAGGGCAGAATTCGGCTCACTGCTGGTCCGGTGAAGGTGAGTTTAAGAGAAGTTGGGGAATTAGACCTCCCAGTGCACTTGCACATATCCCACTAAAACAGAGGGATCTAAACATCTGTCAAAACCTCCTCACAACACTGCAACCATTCTACAGGGTGCAACCTGGGTAAACAGGAAAGCACCATCAGCACAAACAATGTCTGTAAGGGTTTAGCTTGTAATATTTCAATGACAAATCATCCCTAATCACCACTGAATACACAGAGAATCAGTCCCATTCAGCCACATCCATCTAAACACTACATATGCTTTGGGACAAATTATATAAATTGGAGAGGAAACGGATAGACAGGCTTTTTCCTAAGCCTTTTTTACCGTTGATCATAGTGACAAAATATGAGAAAAAGGTCAAAAAATATTTAAACATCATTTATTTAATAAAAATGACATGTAGGAAGATTTACATAGAAAATTGGGACAATCATTTTTGCCAAAAATATGTACAATTGACTTAATTTTCCTAAATAATAGCCAAATTATACATTACACCATATGAAATCTGACCTTCCATACTGAAGCACTTAACTTCCACAATGAACTGGGCTAAAATAAAATTCACATACAGTAATGACTTTTTCATATAAATAATCAAATCAAATCTAATCTAACCAAATTATCCCTCAAGTGAAAGTACTTCAAATTGTGAAACCTGAAAAAAAATATTAAAACCCAAAACAAATCACAAAAACAGTATTTGAATGTACATAAATTCTCACTCTTTAAGAAATGTACAACTCCCTCACCTACCACCCATGGCTCAATATACAAGCATTACTCCTCTTTGGAGGACTAAACTCATCCATCATGTTTGAGGATTCTGCCAAACGATGATGAAAAAACAACATTTAGATATTTTCCACATACACAAACACACACACACACACACACACACACACAACATTAAATAATGCCAAGTTGCAGCTACACAATCATAATAAGCAGATATTCACAACCGTTTCAAGTTCTGAGAATCTAAAGGGAGGTCAAATCTGAGGTTTTACAATTATACTTAAATATATGTTCAAAAATAGAGAGTCACAAATAGAGAGAATACAAGGTCTGGCAGGAACACAGAAAGACTGTGTAATCCAGCAGTTTGAGAGACAGGGCGGTGGCTCACTGCTATATATTCATGTTTGGTAGGGATGGGCAGGATGATCGTCTAATTTATCTTGATTCATCTAATTTATGCCAATTTAGCTCATTTAAACTGTGGCACATGATTTCCGTGGCTAGTCAGACTACAAATAGTGAAGCCTGGGGTGACCATACATGCCATTTTTACAGGACTCATCCTGGCCAAGATTTCTATATTTCCTGAAATATCCAGGTTTTGGCTGTTTGTGCTCCACAGACCGATCGTTGTATGACATACACGAGAGTAATAGAGAGCAGGCGGCTCCTTGTGCTTTCGTATTGCTCTCACGGTACTTTGATGTCATACAACGATCGGTCTGCGCAGCGCTGCTTTAAGTCAAATGAATGAATGAACACTACTAATATGTGCACATATTTGCATCGCTTTGACTGCTCTCAGTAGAACCCACCTTTGATAATCGACCAATCGTCGATTATGTACAATGCCTGCACGTTATTGGTCAAACTACTTTTCGATCATTACCTCCATCAAGTATGAAAACAAGAAAACAAAGCAAAACTGGGATATTTTAGGCAATATACAAATCCTGGCCAGGACACGTCCCATAAAAATGGCCCGTATGGCCAACCTAGGGAAGCCTAAGCTATAAGGGATTCACCAGATAGATAGATGATTCTCCAGAATATGGCGTATTAAGGCCTACCTTAAAAGCAGCCCAGTCCTCCTCTGTGTTCCTCCAAAGGTAGAGGACTGGGAGTCCTGGTGGACCTGGAGGTCCTGGTATGCCTCTTAGCCCATCTGCTCCTTGGTCTCCTTGAGAACCCTGGAACGAAATACAGGTACAAATCAGTGTGATCCCATAATCACCGAATATTATAATGTAAATTCCTTACCTTATCACCCTTGTATCCAATATAGCCCCTTTTGCCTGCGCACCCCTGTGCAAACAACAAAAGCAATCTTAAACCGAGAGCCCTGCATATGAAGAATATTTATGGGACTTTGGCATTTATAAAAACCATTTAACCACAGCAAAGTGTAAAGCTACTGTCATCAACCATCAAACTTAGTTTATAGAGGATTGGTTTCCATGTTCAAATTCAAGCATGGAAATCAAGATACAGTAGAAGACTTTGAATCTCGAGTCAATTAATATTTATAGGTCCATGCCCTTTTTAATCTTATGTATGTTACGTAATGTGACACTCTTAGACATGCCAATTTGGCGAGTGCTGCCAAACCTCTAACCTTCTGCAAAGTGCAAATTCAGCACTACAGCCTTATATTTGGGTTTCATAGTGAAAGGCTATCATTCAGAAAAGGGCAGATGTAGTAATGTTTGGTTATAGATGTGAAGCATATTCAAAGGAATGCTTGTCTAAACTCCATTAAACATGTAAAGATTACATAACATTCAGCTTTCGGCAATGACGTATTTCCAATGACCAAATTAAGTTTGAATACATAGTGAGATTAAGAATTAGTTCTTAGACTAGCAATTCAATGTGATTTCAGTTCAGTATTCCGTTTCTAGCTCAAACAACAAACACTGTCTGTTTTGCAAACTGAAAACTGGGCACGTTTTCAGTTCCAACAGACAGAAGGAGGGGGGAAAACACAGCAACTGTAAATCACAAAAGACATGATATATTTTTAATTTGTACTAACATCATAGTAGCTACTTGTTTTAGTTTCAATTTTTTCTTGAAAAGCTGAAGTTTTCCATCCAGGAATACTTGATTCTGATTGGTCAAATCGCAGCATTTAGTGGCTAGATATTTCCTACAAAATATTCCATTGGTGAAGTGTGAAAGCTTTCCCCACACACATTTTGTATATGGTTCAAGTTTTTCATGCAAATTTGCTATGTTGACCAATGGAATGAACCTTGGTTTGAAAGTGACTTCTATGTGAGCAGAGCTTTGTGCATCACTAAATTATTGACAGTGGGCCATTTTTTGTTGACAAAATTTTACTAATTTGACAGTGCCTTCAGTCTGCTCCCAACTGAAAATAATGCTACTTTCACGTCTATCTTTTCATACAAATGCATCTATGTCCCAGTCATTATCACAGGTAGTGCAAACGGCTTCAGTACTGATTTTAGGTTACTGGAAATTTGTTGCAATGTTCATCGTATTGCTTGGCCAATAGTTAAAGTACATTCAAATGGACTATTTCTTAAAGAATATACAAGTAAAATTATACAACTTTTACATTAACTCATTTAATTCATTCAAATGTACTTATTTCTATCCATTATCCCTCTGAAAAGAGATTCACCACTATAATTAACTCAAGTTTATGTTTTCTATGGCATGTATTGAAATGACACTATGCATATAAACTTCTATTTTTTTTTTCCCCAAGCTTTTGGATTCAGATTCCAATTTAGCACATATTACTAGAAGAAAATCCTGGAAGAGCACATGATTTCATCAGGATTTAATTGTGGTAACTCACTGTTCTCCCTGGTGGTCCAACAGGCCCTGGAGGTCCACTGAGGAGCCGGTATCTCCTTCCATCCACGCCTAATATAACATCACCATGTTTAAATGCAACTCCATTTTTGCTTGAGTGCTTGTAGTCAGCTTGTCCTTTGCCTACAAGCGATTCATATCCTTTTTTTGAGTGAACACTGACCAAAGGCTTTTTATCTACTTCGAAGCCCTTTGAAGGAAGTAAGAAACCTTCTTCAGTCAGCTGGTTTAACTCAGGATGGGCTGTAGGCCTGACCAGATCCTTCTGACCAGCTGATGTCTTCACATTCAAAATAGAATCCAGGTCAGCAATGTCCCCAGAGGGCTTCAAAGGGAGCCGCTCAAGACGGCCTCCACCCAAATCTGCTTTCAGTTTTTGAGAGGTGAAGGTCTCCTCTGATGATTTGAAGGTGGTAGACTGGATCTTTTTGTCACTGGTGTCCTTATACCTGCTATGTGTGCTGACAGCGGGAGACGTGAGAAGGTCAGACTCGTCCACCACTACAAAGCCACGAACCGAATGCTTTGCAGTTCTGTTCGGATTAGACGACATGTCCCATTCACTACGAAGATCTTCATTCTTAGAAGAGACACTGGAGTTCTGGAAGAGAACAAAAATAAGAGATAGACTGTGAGGAAATTTTCACATCGCAAACAAAATACATTAACAAAATGCTAAGGGGAAAATCCATTAAGCATTTCAAAGCAAAACCATGCCATACTCATTTATCATCTGCAATCCAGTTTAACTGGGTAAAATGTTGTACTCAGGGTATTTAAATCATTTTATTGTTATCCATTTCAGCACAAACTGTTTGCACCCTATTCCCTAAAGTCGGTGCTGCTTAGCTGGGACATATTGTGTACATTTTTATTGATCGTGGCAGCAGTTATTCATCTAATCATGGAGAAAAGCATCCAAAACATCACGACAGGATGGAGTTGAGCACCCTTTTTGCATTTTCATTTGAAAAGAAAAACAAATGGCAGATGATCATCAGGTACCATAAAAATGAAATGCATATTGCACAAAGCAGAAAAAACGATCAATTGCGATAAGGCAATGGCCTACACGTGATTCTGGGCTCAGAGACCCAGAGGCTCCATCCTACTGTCCTCCTCTCTTTCTCTAACAATAAGCTACAGAGAAAGAGCAGTCAGGCACTTAACACTGTAAGGCGGCTGCCTCAGATGAGAGGGACACTTGATCCTCTCAAGGGTGACACAGCTCCCCAAATAATTGTTTTACCCTCCTCAGTGCTACAGGTTACATCTTTGGCTGGAACTGTACCGAACACTGGAACAACTCCTGTGAGAGAAGCTAGAGCAGAACCAGATGCTACAAGACACAATTACACTTTGTTCAGAAGATCAGCCAGTGGGATGTTTGAGAGGAAGTGAGTAGATGCTCTGCATATTCCATGTTAAAGGTTTCAATTGCTATAGTTTCTGCATTAAACACCAAAAAATGCTACTCCATTTTACTTGTACTCTATAGTTCGTATAGTATTTACTTGAACTTCTTAGGTTCAGAAATTAATTAAGTTTCAAAAATTAATAGAAAATCTATTCTTAGTTAAAGACAAGAAGTTGATAAAAAAAAAGACTGAATTCAATATTTGGTGATATAGTTTAACAATTGATAAGATATTTTTGTAGGCCGGTCATTTTTGACCAGGAGCACCACAATTGTAACAAGTTAGGAGAAAAGTACAAAAACAATCCAAAACATTTTGGGAAGTAGTTATATCCTATGGGAGCATGTAGCAGGCTTTTGTCCAGTGCGATAACATTAAATACCATTTTCAGGAAAAAGCCTCTTCTAATCAAAATGACCTGAAAACAGCATAAGGATTAAGCAAAACATTTCACAAAAATACATTTGCAAGGCTATAGAGACAAAGTTAAACTGCAATAAAATACACCTTTAAGCAGGTGTGAACAACAACATCTGTGTGAACCCCAGGGAAACTACTGTAACTTCATACATCTACTGAAATGACCCAGGGACAAGCTGTTGGACAGTCACAAAAATATTTCTGAAAAGTGAAGCTAGTTCTGGGAAAAGCTTCGGTATCGTTTGCAGATGTCACTTGTTTTTTAAAATTCACTATGCAATTAATTTAAAACATTTACAAGTATGACTTATGAGTCCAAAAGTGTCCAGACACTTGCTGAGGCCATTGGCCATCTGCACTACACTGTTAACCATCATTTATTTATATTCTATCTAACAATGACACTTCTGGTTAGGTGCAGTTTCATTGGCTTTGTACAGTACTTGACAATGTCAATAAATCTAAATCAAACTGACAGTCTATAATGCTAAAGATCTTAAACTGAAAGCGACTGAGACATCAATATCGGATAAAGCATCTGCCAGTGAGAAGGTCATAAATAGTAACTCAGTTTGGATGTTTACAGATATAAACAAATGTTTCACAGAGACTGGAAAATGATGATGCATGATGTCAGAGTTTGGAACTCAAGGCCCTGGGCAGAATATTATCAGTGTTCATCACAGGTGACCCAACAGTGAATAATGAAGTGAATAATGAAGAGAGACGCCATAAATCATGGTTAAGACACAGGTATGAAGGAAATCCTTGCAGGTCATTTGTTGAGGAACCCAGCTGGGCAAATCTGACACTCCCATTAAGAAAGTCACCTGGAACATTTTTGTGGATGGATCATCAGAAACGAAATCAGGGTGCAATTGGTAAAGAAGAACACTAGACAGTATTCAGTTTACTTGGCTATAATGACCTCAGCTTCTCAGGTCAATCAGATCATCTAGACCAAAACACTCACTTAACATGTTGCTGACCTCCAATTTTACTGGTGTTTTACGATCTCCATAACCTCCATTCAAACTGCAGTTTCCAACCCATTTACCCTTTTAGTCAGCAAGTGAACATGTTCATGGGAAAGTCTCCATTACTTATTAATGAACGATTAGACAAAGATCTCTAAACTCAACTTTCTGAAAGTTTAGACATGTCAGCTTATACAAGAGCTGTCTAAACTCAATACAATGTGATAATATACATTTGCACTCTTTGCCTTTAGAATACATAAGCAGATAATTTGATAAAACCAGATCATAAAACAAAAAATATTTTTCATTTTGTTTTACACAATTCTTGCGCAAACATCCAAACAAAATCTGACCATCTAATAAGGAATAATGAATTATAGCACAGTTAAAAGGAAAGACATGTATTTGTTTCCTACCATGGCTTTCCATTTGCCCTCCACATGCATTCCAAGCAGGAGCAGATCGAGTACAAGGTAACATCCCATACAGACACAGCACACCATGACTGCTGGAGATACACACTGTACCACAGTCTCTGTATCCCTGCTAAAGATCCCAGACAGTGCAAGCTTTCTCCAAGTGCCCTCCCAGAGAGAGAACCTCCCAGACACAGGAGCTGTGCCCAGGCTTCACACACTCAAGCCAACTAACCCTTCAGGCAACCATTAAGGTGAACAGCACCCAAATAAAATGTGCATCATCCACTTGCCCTATTTGTGTCCCATTTGAATTATGTCTGCAGAACAAAATGGGATATTAGGTCATCTTGAGGGTGACAGAGGATATACACCACTTTTCAAAAGTCAGGGGTCAGTAAGATTTTTATATTTATTTAACTGATTTATTCATTATGAAACAAATCCCTTATTTTCACCAATGCTGTATTTATTTGATCAAAAATACAATCAAAGTATTAATAATGTGAAATATGATTGCAATTTATTTAAATAACTGTTTACGGTTTTAGTATATTTTAATATTTAATTTATTCCTGTGATGGCAAACAAGCATACTCAAGTCTTCTGTCACATGCTGCAACATTACAAATGTCTGGATCCTTGCTAAATAAAATTATTATTTTTTTTTTTTAATTCATTCTGACCCAAATTTTTGAACGGTAGCTTACAAAGAACATTGTAATCTTGGCCTCAATTTTGAAAATGGGATGAAACCAATGACTTTTAAGTTGGGAGCGCTTAAAGCTGCTGAAAGTGTTTTATCCAAGAATAAAAATTACGTCATCATTTACTCACCACCATGTCTTTCCTTAAGACTTGCTCTCTTCCATGGAACACAAAAGGAAATGTTTAGCAGAATGTTCATGTTGCTGTTTTCCATACAACAAAAGTCAATCGTGAGCATAAAAGAAAAGGCACCATGAAAAGTGCTCCATATGCACTATATTTCAATATTCCTTCTGTGACTAACAGAAAGCTAAAACACCCTCCACTGTAGCTCTCAAATCTCATTTGGCCAATTCCGAATACGAAAACTGGTTATGAGACACTTGAACCAATGATGTTTGGCATTACTGAAGTCAAAACTTTGACATGCTATTTTATCCATGATAATGTGAACATGAATGGCATTTGAAAGCTACAGTGGTGAAGATTGCCAATGGATAAATTTCTGTTTTTCCACAAACATAGAGACTGGTTTCAAAAGACTTGGAATATAGTACATGAGTCATATGGGCTGCTTTCATGAGCTTAATAGCTTGATAGATAAGAGAGACAAAGAGGACACATGCTTGGAAACTTCATATCAAACAATGTCAGTTTTAGAACCAAATTAGAAGCTACTTTAGATTTTACATAAACATAAAGGTTTCCTCCATCACTGCTGAACCGTGACAAATAGAAAACACATTCAGACAACTAAAGCCTGCTGAGACTGACACACACAAAAGCAGCAGAGAAGAGACAGATTTATGAAAGCACTGGTGAACCATCAATTAGAAATGACAATTTGTTCCAGAAATAAACTTGATGAGGTTGGTTTAATTCAAAGCAAGTTTTTAAGCAGACCTCCAGCTCTAAGAATCAAAGCAGTGGGATGCTTCGTGACCATGAGGTCATTAAAACAGAGAGGCTTAGTGGTAATGGCTGCCATAGTAACAGAGGTAACTCAAGAAGATCAATCACAGATGAAGACTCTCTTGCCTGACTTTCCTGTGGGACCCTGACTCTGAGGTTTTCACTGGTGGTGGGTGTTGGAATCCATGATTCCACATAGCCTAATTAATCAAGCAGCAGAAACCACAAGGAATGATGGGAGATGGTCTTTTCATCTGACATATTCAGTGTGCACGTATCTACCATGGGGTTCTGAGACCAAAGGGAAAAATCTTTTTAACATTTATTTCTCATCAATTCATTATTTAAAACTCTGTTATTTGAGTAAAAGTTCCACATTATTTTTTAATGTATTGGTTATAGATATTAGGTACGTATTTAAAAGAACAACAACAAAACCTAAAACGTACAACTTAATGTAAATTTAGCAGAAAGATTTTCGGCTTTAAATATATTAAGGATCCCAGAATTTTAATGTGGACTTTTAGACCCCACTGTATGCATGTTTATAAAACCATGAGAATATCCAAGACTGAATATTAAATAAAACTTCACACTTTACCAAAGTTTATATCTACTTTATGACTCATTTTAGCTTCAGAAGGGTGCACTAAATTACAGTGTAAAGATCATAATTACATGTCTAACCTTTATGAGGCCAGAATAAATGGATGACAGACAAACATTGCCAAGAACATTTCCATGCTGTGCATGTGCAGAACAGAACTCCCACACTTCCTCATTTACATATACAGTATACTCCATAAACGAATGATCAAGATTCAAATTTAAGATTATATTTGCCACATTTTAGAACATTATCCAGAGGAGGGTATTGTGTTAAGTGTGGCAGTATTGTCCTCCAGTAGTTTGTCAAACCCTGGTTAGCTGATAACAGACAACATTATGTAAGGTCAGCCTCAATTACGCCTCAAACGAAACCATATCCAGATGCAGGGGTGAGCTCTGTGCCATCTTTGATAGATGGGACGGTCCTGGAATTCCCCTATGCTAAATGCCACATCCTGGGGGAAGATGTGTAGCACAGATTTGCCTTGATCTTTAACCTTAAAGCAGTTCACTGCTAAATAATAAAACTGTCTATGTGTCATTTGTAGTGTGTGAAACCATAACAGAACACTGTTGTAATCTCACTTCCTGTATTACAGGCTCTATTGGGCCAAATGATCCTGCTTTATTTGCTTTTTGGACACTTCAACTGTAGGCAGTGGGTTTCAACTGTAATCATGATATGACGATCATTACAGAATGTTTTGTGACATCAGTCATTGTCCAAATGCTGGTGTAATGAAGTGAAATACAATCTGACAGAAATTAAATAATAAAATCACTACAGATATTTTAGACCACTTTAAAATGTGTTCAGAGAACAGTGAATGCTGATTATTAATCTATTAATTTAATCTATTAATCTATTAATTTAATGTTCTCAAGGATTATGCACAAATGTTTACCATACTGAATCATATGATATATTGTATATCCCTGCTTTCCATGAAACACCCAACCAGATTACTGTGGATGAAGCTACACCCACAGTCTACTATGCAGACAGTGTCTAGCAAAATACTGTGTGTGCAATCATAAACACAAGCTCGTGAGGAACAGTCTTTAACAATCAATTCATAATACATGTAAAAAAAAACAATAAATCAGCCCAGGAAACTTCTAAAAGTATGTCCTGCAGTGCACTGAGCTCACTTAAAGTGCAAAGCAATATAGGTGTCTAATGACTTTCCAGGCGATTTGCAAGCTTTGGAGCTGTTCCTGGAGTATCCCCGGACTTACTCTCCCAGACGGGGTGTTTATCAAACCGTCTCAGCACAGCTCCTCTCTGTTACAGCACCATGCTGAAATGAGACAGGACCCATGGTGATAATTTATCATCACCCTATGAAGGAAAATACAGCAACAGTTTTATGAGGACAAATGAGAAGTCCGAGGGATCCCTACTTTCCCATTTATTCAATTTCCTGACCTCTATAGTCACCCATCTCTCTTCTCCAGCTGGGGTTCATTCTCCCCACATTGTACTCAGGCTTTGTCCATTCATAGCTGCATAATTACTCACCGTGGCTGTATCTGTGCTTTTAAGATGTAATTCATACACTGATCACTTACAAACTGTATTTTTGGGTCTGTAATTAACACTGGGATGTTTCTTGTTGTCTCTTACCGAACCATGTGATTTTCTGGGTTCAGGCCGGAGCCCTGGAACTGGATGTATATTGGCAGTCTCATCTCTGCCAGTAGAGGGATTTGATGAGAAAGGTCTGTCTGCTGTTGAGCCAGCTGAAGACAAAAAAGGGCTCTGTAGGGTGAACAGAGGCAAACAAGATGTCAATAAAACATTACTTTCAGTGTGGAAAGATTTTAATGGCATGAAATGCATTCTCCGTGCCAATAGCATCACAAAAATCAATTGCAAAAAAATAATAACATCCTAAACACTTACATCACTGGTTTAGCCAATACTGCTGTGCCCAGAGCAATGATAGCCCAGAGCCACATTTTACACACTTTTCAGGCAAAATGTAGTACTAAGAGTTGTATTTGGATTATATTGATGGGATGGGAGTTTGAATGACCATATGACCATTTAAAAATCGAATTCTTCTTAGATTTTTTTTCTTCAAAAACATTTATAGTGCATTGTTAATATCTTGGTGTTTTATCTTTTAATTGTTTTAATTAAAATAATTTAATTGTTATTTAATCTTTTCATTGATTAATTATTAAATAAAAAAAATCTTATTACTAATGACTATTTTCAGCAGTAAATTTACCAGATTATGACTTAAAACAAAATTACATATCTCTGAAAAAGATCTTTTTGTATAACTGCTTTCAAGTACACGAAGTCATCAACCCTACCTCAGTGCTACTTTCTGTTTTAAGAAACCCACGTTCTTTCACAGGTTCACACATATGCTGATGAAGAGCACAGTGATCCCTGGCAGCATTTGCATCTCCCATTATGAAGGTCATCTGTCTCAGCTCTCCCTGTGAAAACAGACACAGACGGCAAAGACGTCAAAGACAAAGACAACAACCACATAACAATCCATTAGATGAGCACTGATTTCATAAGAGTGTTGGTCAGACGTTTAATCATATGCCTCATCGATTTGGGATGAATAGTGAGCTTGATACCACAGTCGCATGATAAAAATCCATTTATAGGCATTCAGTGCCATTGAAACTCTTGGCATGCTGTTTTGTGACCATACATTTTTAAGTGCAAGTCACTAAGATGATGGTTTTCACAGCTGAAAAGCAAATTGGTGTGGCAGCCATACATATGTTTCCCATGACGCACTGCCAGTGCTACTTTAGCTGGATAGCTCTAGTTTCTTTAATAAACATTCTTCTACACCACTGTGTTGTAGTAAGACATATTTAGAGTGTTTAATTTATGACTTTAGGAAAGGCTGTTTGCCCAGGCATGATGGATTCTTGACACTGACTATAGTTATGCGTCTTTCCATACCCTCCTTGCATATAACAAATGAAGAATACCTCAAAGGGTGTCTCAAAGCCCTCCAGGATTCCCCCCACCATCAGCAGGCCATCTGTAGTGATGCCCATGTACGGGTACATCCAGCTCACTTTCTCCACCAGCACACAGTCCACATACACAGCCAGCCATTCAAATGCAACCCCAACTGAGATCCAGTGCCACTGCGAGTCAGACAGCCCTGACACTGAAAACCTGAAGCCAGAGTTTCGAATACACTATTATAAGAATACTGTTATTTCAATATAGGTAAAGCTTAGTGCTCAGTGGCATATGTTAAATGATGTTTGTACTCATAGTCACGCTGCTGTGTGGTGATGAAGGTGATGCTGTGTGGGCCTATACGGATCTGGAGTAAAATGTGATTATAGAAGTTCAGCAAAGTTAACACACTCCGGTCCTCTTCTTGTGAGCTCCGCAGTTGAATCAGAAGACTAAATTCATCTGCAAAGCTGTGAACACACACAGACACTTCGTTAAGTATCTAAGAAATGATTTAATTAGAAATGAGAGAACATAAATACATGTTCTACCATTTAAAACTACCGTTTAATGCTCACCATGGCATAAATGTGATTGAAAATACAATAAAAATAGAAAAAATTTGAAAAATTATTAACATTTAGAATAATTGTTTTCTATTACATATTTTAAAATATAAGGTATTTGTGTGATGACAAAGGAGAATTTTCAGAAGCCATTACTGCAGTCTTCAGAGTCTCAGCATGATCCTTCAGAAATCATTCTATTATGCTGATTTGCTCAAGAAACATTTCTAATTATCACAGTTGAAAATATTGTGCTGCTTAAAAAGTGAAAAAGTGACGTGACATTCAGCCAAGTATGGTGACCCATACTCAGAATTTGTGCTCTGCATTTAACCCATCCGAAGTGCACACACACAGAGCAGTGAACACACACACACTGTGAACACACACCCGGAGCAGTGGGCAGCCATTTATGCTGCGGCGCCCGGGGAGCAGTTGGGGTTCAGTGCCTTGCTCAAGGGCACCTAAGTCGTGGTATTGAGAGGTATTAATAGCATGTGACAGTTTTTGGGGGGGTGAACAGAATTTTTAAATGAACAGTATTTATTTAAAAAGACATTTTGTGTCACAATGTAAAACGTTTGATAAATTTAATGCACCCTTGTTGAATGAAACTATTCATCATATATATAAACACACACATATACTGTATATACACACATATGTTTAACCACAAACATTTGAACAACAGTGTAAATTTAAAAAATTACGGTCATTTAAATAAAATCATAATGAAAATGAAAAAAACTGTCAAATAAAAGAAATAATAATAATTAAATAATTAAATAAAAATAATTACAGACAAACATACAGACCTACATAATTACAGACACAGAGACAGACATACTGACAGACAGACATACGAACCTACATAATTACAGACAGACAGACATACATACAAACCTACAAAATTACAGACAGACATACAGACCTACATAATTACAGACAGACATACAGACCTACAAAATTACAGACAGACAGACAGACAGACAGACATACTGACAGACAGACAGACCTACATAATTACAGACAGATAGACAGACATATAGACCTACATAATTACAGACAGACATACAGATCTACAGACCGACAGACCTACATAATTACAGACAGACATACAGACCGATAGACATACAGACCTACATACGGACCTACGTAATTACAGACAGACAGACATGCTGACAGACAGACAGACTTATAGACCTACATAATTACAGACAGACATACAGACCGATAGACATACAGACCTACATAATTACAGACAGACATACATACGGACCTACATGATTACAGACATACATACAAACCTACATAATTACAGACAGACATACAGACCTACATAATTACAGACAGACATACGAACCTACATAATTACAGACAGACATACAGACAGACATACTGACAGACAGACAGACAGACCTACATAATTACAGACAGATAGACAGACATATAGACCTACATAATTACAGACAGACATACAGATCTACAGACCGACAGACCTACATAATTACAGACAGACATACAGACCGATAGACATACAGACCTACATACGGACCTACGTAATTACAGACAGACAGACATGCTGACAGACAGACAGACTTATAGACCTACATAATTACAGACAGACATACAGACCGATAGACATACAGACCTACATAATTACAGACAGACATACATACAGACCTACATGATTACAGACATACATACAGACCTACATGATTACAGACATACATACAGACCTACATGATTACAGATAGACATACAGACCGACAGACGTACAGACAGACAGACAGACATACAGACAGACATACAGACCTACATAATTACAGACAGACATACAGACCTACATAATTACAGATAGACATACAGACCGACAGACGTACAGACAGACAGACAGACATACAGACCTACATAATTACAGACAGACATACAGACCTACAGACATATAGACATACATACATACATACATACATACACACATAAATGTCAAACCTTGATCCAAATGCTTCATGGGAGGGCATGGTGAGTGTGGAATACAGGCCAATGTCCAGCACTGGACATCTTTTGTCCTCCTCATAAAGGGTCACGTTCCTGCTGGTTGGTACTAAGCCTGAGAGCTGCTCAAGTAAATCCACTCTTTGTGTAAAGAGATTCAGATATGTGTTGAACCCCTCTGTAAAGAATGAAAAAACTATTTATCAATTCAGCAAGTGACCTGCACAGAATCAAGTCACTTAAATCAAGTGACACTTCATTAATGCTTTGCATGACACTGCATTTATAAGTGAAAAAATATATTAGGGAAGAATAGTGGGACATTGAGATGTTGCATCATCCCTTTATTCACCTTCTGACTTGTTTCAGCCTATTGTGTGAAAGTGGGCAAGTCTCAAACTGTCCAAATCTCCAGGGCTAATGCAAAGTAGCTTTCACCTTCCAAGTACTATCCACAGAAAACTCTATCCTATTGTGCACAAACACAGTCAGGGCCATTACCAATGAATGGTTCTGGGGTGAAGCATTCCCATGGAGGGCTGCATTTTTCCCCACCTGAACCCATAGGACATCAAGGGCGGAGAGAACAAGCCATTGATTAACTTTCCATTCCTTACCTGCACAACATGGTCAAGTAAACCCTACAAGACTCCCCTTCTTCATTCTCCCCTTCCCTTTCGTGTACATCTTAAACTGAAAGGTCATCCTTCCAGCCCCCCACCCCCACCAAAAAAGTTTTAAATGTACAGATAAATAAAACCCACATCAACTATTAAAGAAACATAGTAATTTTATGACGCAATCTTTCCATTTTCATTGGACATGAGCCTCACAGTTGTTCCTGCTATTTAAGGAGACGAAAATAAATAAAGGAAGAATAAAAAAAAGAAATGACACAGCTCATTTACAGGGATTTTGAAAAAAAGAAGAAGAACTCTGTATGTTTAACCTGTACATAAACCCAAATCCTCAATAGCCATATATGGCAAAGCAAAGCACTGTAAGATTTGTTCTTCACAAGGCGTGATACATGGACCTTACAACCGGATTAGAGATTTGAGTTAAGAGTATTTCCTCTTTAGCAGTGGCCGATCTCTAGTTTCATTCATTTTGGTGAAAAGGGCTTTTTACACTCACTGCATTCAGGCATCAGTCGTCACTCATAGTCCTGCAAGCAGCATGACCACGAGCAGCAGACTCCGGTCACACATGAGCTCTCACTGATAACCTGATGAAAGGTGCACATGCCACCATTTTCTACATACCACATGAACACTAAGCTAGAATACATGTCTTAAAAGATGTAGAAAGGAACTGCATTAGATAAAATATCAAATAAACTGACCCGTATTTTATAGAAAGACAGCACAGGCATGCTTTTGACCCAAAAGCAAGCAATAAATTTGACATTTGTTATATTTAATAAATTTACATTTACAATTGTTACATTTAAAATGATCAAACAATAGATATATAATTCAAACTTGAGACATAATTTAAAAACACTGGTTCTCAAATGCTGGCGGAATATAGTAAATGTGATGAGCAACACCTGCGTGAATTGACTTCATACTGCACATTCATTAAAATAACCTGGGTAAATGAAAGTAAATGACTTGTGAGTTAATTCTGAGAAAGTGAGTTAATTCTGAGAAAAGGTCTCGCATAGTTTGTTTGGAGATACAGATTTTGATATAGTTTCATATGCAAAGAAATTCTGATATTTTAAAGTGTGCCTCAAATGTCCAAATGCTACTGTATAATCACAGGGACACAGAATGTTTATTGCCACACAAAAGCTGAATAAATGCAACTAGAAATGATGTCATAAAATTATTTTTTTTAATTATTACAACAATATAGAAACATAAATTGGAGAATTTCATAACAGCCATATCGCCCTGTTGCCCACTGAAGCTAAGCAGGGTTGAGCCTGGTCAGAACCTGGATGGGAGACCTCCTGGGAAAGCTAGGTTGCTGCTGAAAGAGGTGTTAGTGAGGCCAGCAGGGGGTGCTCACCCTGTGGTCTGTGTGGGTCCTAGCACCCCAGTATAGTAATGGGGACACTATACTGTCAACAAGCACCATCCTTTGGATGAGACGTTAAACCGAGGTCCTGACTCTCTGTGATCATTAAAAATCCAAGGATGTTCCTCGAAAAAGAGTAGGGTTGTAACACCAGCATCCCGGCCAAATTCACCCATCAGCCTCTGATCATCATGGCCTCCTTATCATCCTCATATCACTCTTTCTCCTCTCCTCCAGTAAGCTGGTGTGTGGTGGGCGTTCTGGCACACTATGGCTGCCTTCATATCATCCAGGTGGATGCTGCACACTGGTGGTGGATGAAGAGATCCCCCCTAACATTGTAAAGCACTTTGAGGATTTAGAAAAGCACTATATAAATGCAACAAATTATATTATTTCATAATAGTATCAAAGAAATCACCATGTTACTTAAATGGTAATCAAACTGTAAAATGGTACATTATCAAAGTATTAATATCTGATCTGAATCAGGGTACCGCAACAAATCTATAATATAGTGTGTGTGTGTGTGTGTGTGTGTGTGTGTGTGTGTATGTGTGAACCCTGCAAGCTGTGAGGACAGCTGTTTGGTATCATAACTAACCAGTATATTCATTTCCACATATACGGAGTAAAATATGAATCAATAGTACTGATATGATGAAAAAGTGTAGTTTACAAGTAAAATTATACTGATAAAAAAAATTATTACAAAGTTTCGCAGTGCTCCAAAGTATGTTCAACACCCCAAAACACACAGACCACATGACCGTAACACGACTTTAAACAGCTCAATATGATGCCATTGGGGTTAGAGTGGAGCCAGATCAGAAGCGTGCATCACAGTCAAAGAAAAAGGAGTGACTTCAGCAGGTTAAAGGGGAGGAATGGTCTAACATCTTGAGACCATGTGCAAAACTGACATTCCCTTTCCCACCTTGGCTTGTGGTAATTGTGTTTTGCAAGTATTCATTGCCCACATGCTGATCTATAACTAACTCAACCCAAACCATGTCCCAACTTTGAGAATGTTTAGAAAAGCCACAAAATGATCTAAGATCAAGTCTGTGAAGGGTCAGTGGGTACTCATGCCTCCTCCTAGAGCACAGCTGAACAAGCATTCAGACGACACAGTCATTAATATCCATGTACAGTACATATCATAATAACACAAAGGATGAAATGTGACATTCATGGGACATGCCTTTTCGTGATATTTTTAAGATATATTTATTATATTTAATATATAATAATAACAATAATATTACGACCATTTGTACAATCACTGTATTATAGTATACAGCTCAACTTTCTTACATATGCTCTGCTAGTTTCCATAAAATGATTAAATACAACGTAGGAATTTAGATTTCACAAATTACATGGATATTATTCAGCAAGAAGATGCAAAAATGTTTTGTTTAAAGACCCTTTACTGATTTAAAGTATAATAAAAGCCCCAGAATTTGCATAAGAGACACACACAAACATTAAAAATAACATACAGTCTGAAAAACTCTTATATTTCACATTATTTGACAACAAAAACATTTACTGTATGAGGCAGCAAAATGTCACTTTCATATGGCCAGCTGAAATTAACTGTAGTTGCATTAAAGTTTAATAAATATATAAAGCTGCACTATTTCACCATTCTTTTCCTTCCTTCTCCGATTACCTGCCTGTAGTTTCTACAGGAACTGATTGTTGAATGCCAGTATGTCATTTCCCAAAAGTCCATTTATCTAGCATGCAGCCAGATTCAGGTCTGATGTTTGGCTACATTTATTTCCCATTTAATGCCCAATTAGCCCCCCTTGTGCCGGTTTGTGTTTCATTTACATGGATGGTTCGTTTAACAAAAGTCTTGCGGTAGCAATTATGGAATAAAGAGGGATGAGACTCCATTTCCTAAGCTCTGCTTCTTCCAGTTGTGCTGTGAAGTGTAATCAGAGAAGGACTGATGGTACTTATCTCTTTCATTATGAGACTAAAGATGGGACACCACCTGACACTCCAAACTAAAGGAAAGGAATAAAAGTAAACGATTTCACTAGTGGGGATTTCTTTAGAAAAGGCCTCTGTGTGTATAACTTGAAGCCATTGTGAAATCTGTGTAGGGAAATCTTTTGCCATCATGCAAAATTACAGATCGCATGGATTCCTTTTGAAATGACATGAAAATTTGCAGAACAACGGTAACTGTAACTCCACCTTAACTCGCAGTGGTACAGTAGGTATAAAAAAAAAAAAAAAAAAAAGGAGAAGCATTCTGTTGCCTTCACCTAAAATCCTAACTTCTTGTAGCTCTTTTCATTTCCGTCTTTAAGGTGGAACAATATTTAAATATGACAGGATGACCTTGGGTAATCAAAATCCACAAGAATGACTTAATTGAGAAAAGTAGCAACCATACTAAAGAAAAGAAAGTTAGCAAATCAACAGCAGGAACTTTCAGAAACATGAATTGAACCCCATAATATTTAATGGGGTTTGGTTATGTGGCAGACAAAGAGTGAGGAAGACTCATTAAAGCCTGTGAAATATTGTTCCCTAAACACACCTGAGCCCTGTCCTGTTAAGCCAATTAGGAAACACACTGAGGAATTAGGAAAGGCTCCATGATCAACATTCACAGAGTTTCAGGATGTTTTGAAAGACATTCAATCTTTCTTTTTTCCATCTTGGTCTATGTGCTGATAACATTTATAGTCTTATGGGGCACCTAAATCAGAGCGATGCTTTTGCCTCAGTTTTCGACCATGGGCACTAGCATGGCAGACTTTTAGAAAATAAACGCTCTCAAAACTTGATCAACAAATGTCAGTTCCTCCTTGTGTTTAATAGCTTTATGTCACAGCAATAACTTTTTAAACATTAAAACTTCTTTGTCTGGAAAACAGTGGAACAGTCACAATTTGTTAAAACTGGTAATAAATAATAAATTCACGTTAATTTTGCAAAATAATAACTTACATGTAACTTAAGATCTGTTTCCTGTGAATCTCACTGTCAGATTTGTAATGACAGTTTGAGTCAGAATTAAGAATAATGTAGAAAAATATGAGCAATTTCCAGAAACGGTCATGTCTGAGCGCTGAGGGTTCAATGAGTATTTTCACAGGTGGCATTACACACACAGACAGTTTGCTTTTGTGAATAATGACAGTAATTTTAGGAGTTCACCTTTCAGGTTTTCCAAACAATCATTTATTTCTGAACTACTAATTAATCAAGCTGTCAAACACGTCATGATATCTTCCTACTTTGATGGCAGCTCTTACAATTCATGAGTTCATTTTCCATGTTCTGCTGAGAAAAGGTTAGTCAAACATGAAAAACGATTGGCTTTCATATAAAATGGTGAGACTCTGCATATTTTAAGAATCAAAGTCAATGAAACCTGATAATGATATTTTATATCCAATCAAGTGGAACAATATCTTTTGTGGATCAAATGCTGAATACAAGATAAACTGGTTCTAGTGATGGTTGGAAAATCTAGCATGACTGATATCGCCCCAGCTTCTTTCACAAAATCCTCTGGGATTCATGTCAGAACACACAGAATGGAAAAGAATTCAAGATGTTGCACTGCAGGAAGGATCCTCACTCAACATCAGGCAGTAAATTCACAACTCATTATCACTCTTACACAGTATTTATCTTGTCAAACTGTAGAAAATGCATTTCTCCAGATTTCTCTACACACGCATTCCACGGTCAATGAAATTTCAAATTGAAAAATGAATATTCTTTCTTCTTTTGCATTACCTTATTTCATTTAAAACCCATATGATTTTCTCTTATTTCACAGAAATACAAAGAATAGCTCAAGCAATTCCCAGGCAGCTCTTTTTCCATACAACTAATGGGAATAAGAATTGGCCTTGATAAGTGAACTGCAGAAGTCCAGAACACATTTGCTATATACATTATAAAAATATACATTTTATATATATATATATATATATATATATATTAAAGCCATACAATAGCTTTGTTCAAAGAATAGACCAAAAAAATGTTATTAAAAAAAGAAAAAACAAAAATACATTTCAAAAAGGCAAAAGGGTTAGTAAATGATATAACTTTTTTGTTTAATTATCCCTTTAAATAGTCTATGAATTTTTTATCTAATTCATTTCTCAAACTCACTGACTTCTATAACAAAAGAACTAAGGACTTTCTTTAGGAACTGTTCCTGGATGATAACAAAATAAAGAAAGGAAATAGTGCCCTTTCATATCAAGTTCCCCTTGACCAGTAAGCCCAGAGGTCTACTGCGCTGCAGTGGTGACAGCTCTGGCTGTAGGTGAGTCTGGGCACATTCTGTGATGAAGGACAGCGTTCCAGCTCTCTATAGTACTGTAGGTTGTGGTGCAGTAGTAAGGTACACATTCCAGCTCCTAATGAATACAGGGTGCTGAACACACAGGATGTATACAGCACAGGCTGACAGCAGCTTATCAAAGAGACTCCTGGCCACTTGCCCAACATCAACCCCAAACCCCTTTTGGATTGGTATCTTTTTGGATTGAATTCAACAATGCATCGACCCTGACAATGAATAAAAGTGCAAAGGATAAAAGTGGAGAACTGAAGGGCTTTTTATAAAAAGCTCATAGTACAGTAAATTATAGTGTACAGTACAGTATTGTTTGGCCTAATTCACCAAAAATGTAACACCAAAACAGAACAAATTTAATGTGCATTCAATCATAGAATAATCATTTGAAGATGCAATCAATATAAGAATGATTTAAAAAGTATATGCAAATACTTTTTTATTTATTTTAAACATTTATGTGCAATTTGGCAATATTAAACATAAAGAAAGGCATTTTAAAAGCATCTGTTTAGCATCATTCATTTGTCAACTGAAGCTTTTCATCATAAATGGATCCAATATCTTGATAACAATGATGCCCCTTTATGTTATTTTGAAATATTGTACTGTATGTTATTGTGTGTTATTGTACTGTATATGTTATTGTCTTTTATACATGGCCTCTTCCTCTACTTTTCCCCACACGGATATGTTTTCTACATTTATTTACACTTTGATTTGAACGAAAACAACGTATCCGTGTGGAACGCATACGTTGTTTGCGTTCAGCGGATACTCTCCAAAATGTCGCTACGGTGACGTGGAGGAGACGAATTGTTGAATAAAGTCATTCTTTTTGTTTTCTTTGCATACAAAAAGTATTCTCGTAACTTTGTAAAATTACGGTTCAACCCCTGATGTCACATGGATTATTTTACCGATGTCCTTGCTATGTTTCTGGACGTTGATTGTGTTATTTACATTGCTGTCTATAGGAGGGTCAGAGAGATCTCAGAATGCATCAAAAATATTTTAATTTATGTTCCAAAGATGAACGGAGGTCTTACGGTTTGGAACTACATGAGGGTGAGTAATTAATGACAAAATTTTCATTTTGGGTGGAGTAACCCTTTAAAAGTGCTGCAAGAAATTCCAAGAAACTCAAGAAACTTTGATATTTGTCACATAATATAACATTTTATGAAAAAAAAAAAAAAACCTGCTGCCCTAAGCCCTTCTAGACATGCATCTCTCATTCTTGCTATTTTTATTACAAAAGCAAATAACTCTCCAAATGCCAGACAAGCCATGACAAAACAACTGGAATTGTTAGAAAAAGCTGAAAATGTCATTCCTTTTAGTTGAGAGTGTTTGGTTTCTGTCAACTATGGCACTGACATCTCCAAATGTTCCATGACAGGATGCCAGGTCCTGGACTCTTTAGCTGACGTGAAGCAGGTAATGGATCAGCTCAGAGAAATGGATTATCCAGAGTATCAATCTAACTAAAGCGATGACGAATTTTCAAAGGACATAGAATGATCTCAAACTATGATATACAGGGAATAAAAATGTATGTTACATCACATGAAAAAGACTTCACTTCATATGACAGGTCTGATAGGCATAGCTGTTTAAATGGATTAATGTAATAAAGCAATCTCAATGCAGCATGGGAGACAAGGCTTCAAGGTTTCCCTAAAGGAAAGACAGTGCCAAGAAAACCCAAAGAGCGTCATTATCCACTCTGACTTTCCTTACAGAGTTAACAGGCCTGTTCCTGTCCACCAGCCACAAATCAACCGCACACTGAAATTCTGCCAAATGTTGCTTCAAGAGTGAATTTCTCACTAATCAAATCAGTGTTTCGAGAGCCAAATGACTGGCGTCAGAAACGTCCAGGGGCACCCACAGGATTCCGATCCATGGTAAGTGGATGGAAAAAAAATAAACAGGACCTACACCAGTTTGATGTTTATATTAAGAGGGACATTGGCACAAAAACGCAACACTAACTCTAATATACTAAACGACCTTAATGAAATGAGTTATCAGCACAAAACTAAACTGTGAGCCACCAAAGTAACCCTAATGATACTGATTAAAGATAGTGTCAACTATCAAGTGTAAAGGCATGTTATAGACTAGAGCTTTAATTCATCCACATACTGTATACATTTATGTTTTTACCTTTTGAATTTTCAAGTAAAGAATTTAAAAAAACAAAGAGTAAAATAAAGTGTAGATAACTGGAACTGGAAGCAAAAAGTCTAATGACATATGCAGAACTTCTCCAATAATTTAGTCTGCTTTAAACCCATCCCTGTGAACTTGCATTCATCTGCCTCAATGAGCAATAAATACAGTCGATGACTGATGCATAGAACTAAGTTCCCACCCGGCATCATTCTCCTGTTTGAAAATACACTACACTCAGATGTACATCACAATAAAGTCCCTACTTCCATTTTATTGTGTTTAATTAAATGTTCACTCTCTTAGATCCAACTGCATCAAACTCAGTGGCTGCATTCAAATCTAGTTTGCTAAAAACAGTATGTGAATGTCCGAATTCACAGTATTCATAAAAAGTATAGGCTCTGACATTGTTAAACAATGGTATATGCTTCTGTATGAGCCAGAACTCATGATCAAATTTATTGAAAAAAAAAAAAAAAAAATTTTTCATTTCTAAATTACCAGCACTGCATTACCCACAATCCTAAACAACTAGAGAAATCGCTCTTTTCATGGGATAGGAAATTGCAAAGGTTACTGCTCGTTCCCACACACTCAATGACTTTGCAATCCTGTGCTTCTACCAGTGAGAAAGTGTTTTCTTTATTTAAGATTTTTAATGCTTCTGGAAGAAAAACAAAATACTACCTGAATCTTAATGATTTAGATATTATGTTACAGAATGTTTATTGTGAAATACTGGTGTGGAAAGGTATGCCATTGTGTGTACAGGTAAGGGCACATACAGTAAAATGACTTGTTTTTACTGAAGAAATTTCATTTCAGCATGGTTTAATTTGAGTGCTGTTATACTACTTGGGTATTAAAAACGAGGTCTTCTTTTCTTGTTTTTTGCTCCACAGAAAAAAGAAAGTCATACAGGTTTGGAACGGCATGACGGTGAGTAAATGGTGACAGAATATTCTTTTCTGAGTGCACTATCCCTTTGTCAGAACAAATTATAATTCCTTTTGACATTATGGAAAGCAACTTAAAATGCTACAAATCTATACAAATCTGAACCTTTAATTCCATACAATGGAAGCTTTTCTTAGCATTTACAGTCTTAAATCCATCAAGCTCTCTCATATAGTTTAAAAACATATAGCTAACTGAAATCATGTGCACATTTTACGAAAGCACAGATTGAGTTCTCTACTTCTTGGATACTGATGTGATGTGATAAGAGTAACACTGTCCAGATTAAGTCTAGTCTCCATGGCTGTAAAGCTCAGCCAGCCAGCCTGCATTTGCCTTACAGTACAGTACTGGAACAGCCTTCAGACAAATAATCAGTAAGGTTTAAGGGGCTTGTTTCACCCTGGCTGCTCACCAGAGTCATGGTAATCAATCAGGGACAGCATTAATTATGTCTGCTACTATAGCTGCCTCCTTGAAGTCGCCACAGAGACCGACACACCAGAGCTTTGATTTACAGTCAAAATGAGAAGAAAGAAGGGATTGTGTTCAGAGCAAACAGACCGTAACCTCGCATTTGACAGCCAATCTGTCTATTAACACTGTGCCATCATGCATACAGCTGATGTTCTCACTGTAATGACTGAGTAAGGACATGACTGGCTAACACTGGCTGAGAGTGTATTAGAGTACAGTAAAAGATGTTTTCGGAAAAACATGTGTTCACAACAGTATTCTGTATGTCCTTTTTCTTTGTCTACTGATAGGCTAAAGCAATCCCACAGTTTCTACAAAAATATTAAGCAGTGCAACTGTTCAACACTGATAATAATAAGAAATTTTACTTGAGCACCAAATCTGCATATTAGATTGATTTCTGAAAGATCATGTGACGCTGAAGATTGTAGTAATGGCTGCGGAAAATTCAGCTTTGCCATTACAGAAATACAGCAAATTACATTTTTAGATATATTGAAATAGAAAATAGTTATTTTTACAGAATATTTAATTACTATATTAACTGTATTTTTGATCCAATAAGTGCAGCTTTGGTGACATAAGAGACTTTTTAAAAAAGAAATACAAATCTTAAAATATTTCATTACTATTTTAACTGTATTTTTCATCAAACAAGTGCAGCATTGGTGACATAAGAGAATTTTTAATAAACAAATAAATATCTTACGGGCCCCACAAATCCGCCCAATTTTCACATTACATTTTCATTTTAATATGGGAGGGAACGAAAAATCAGCTGAATTTTTCAGCTTTGGTTCAAGTTAACTTTAACATATTGTACAAATTGAACATATTGTATTTTTGTCCCGTTTTCAATATTCTTTCTTTGAGATCAAACAGTAATTGACCTCCTGCTGAAGGTCCTTGCCGAGAAGTTCTAAAATGACAATATACATTATTCTCTGCCCATAGATTAGGAACTGATACTGTACCACGATCAGACAGGGCTTTTAAAACCACATCTGCACATTCTGAAAGTCAGACATGATCAAAGTGGTACACATGATCAAATAAAAGCAAGATGTGCTCCAAATTTCCAGCAAAACTAGAACATTTTCCAAAAACTACAATACAGAGACCTAACCATTCACATGAACTCCTCAATGATGTAATTTAGGGCTTTATCAAACAGTAACATCTCCTATAAATCTAATGTATCTGTCTCAGTAGTTGAAAATGGTACAGGTGTTACAGATGGCAATAGAGCTGTGGCTACATTTTATGAAGCCTAGCAATTGAAAACCAACAAATTCACTGAATAAATGAACCCAGACTCATGAATGGCACATCTTATTAAGAGTTGTAAAACATGTTACTGCACTGATTACATAATGGGTTCTGCAGACTCGCTCTAATAATCCCCAGATTATCCACAATGTTCTCCAACAACTGAGAAGGCAACCCCCATTCAATGGGACAGGTGGCTGAAACAGGGCCCATGAGAAACAGTTGTAACATTAGCTCAATTAAAAAACCCAAATCAGATTCCTTTCACATATGGACATTTTTAAGTACAAATTGTGACTTGGTAGTATAAGACTGTGGAACAGATTTCTGGAAAAATGTAAAGAACTTGAATGTGGTTATATGGCTTTTCACTAAGAAATATGTTCAACAGCTGTTGACAGACAACCATTCCATGAGCTTTACCATCAGTGTACAAACTACAAATTCATTATTTGAGTTTATAGTATATTGAAGCAGTCTGTAATACTTTTAGCTTTTAATACCAAGCGATTAAGCTTATACTTAAACACGACATAAAAGGTAATGTACAATTAGAGAACATATCAATATTTTTATGCGTTACTACACCGCCACCTCGGGATAAAATTGATACTACACAACAGCACTAGACCATGCAAATAGTTCAAAAGTTACTGCAATGATACGAAATGGCATAACCCATGCAAGGACTGACTGTATTACTATCTGTAGTTAGTATTATTAGGAGTACGAATTAAGAAAAGATTGATTCTTAATCACCTAGACGTTAATTTTAGGTTGTAACTGTAAACAGTTAAGCGTGTCAGTTAGTGAGGTAAATGATAAATTAAATGTATTTTTTTTTATTAAACAACGTAATTATATAATTAAATTAAATTGAATGCTAATCGTTTTGTTTACACACACGCGAGCGTCGGCAGGTGAAGTGTTTCCGCTCTGTTCTTACCTGAGTCCGAGACACCAGATCCTGTTTCCGAAAAGTCTGCATGGAAAGCTTTAACCAGTGCACACATTGATAAAAATAACCACATCTTTGAAAAGCAGTGTTCCTCCAGTTAACTCTCAAATAGTAGTAAAATGATGAAAATACCGGGGGAAAAACCATGAATATAAATTACAGCCTAAAAGCTGATGTGTCTATGTATGGAAAGTTTACATAGGTATTTTGAGCGTGAAATCTGTTATCAGTCTACTTCAAGAAGTCTTCTTGCTCTGCAAATGCACGCTTCCCAATCACCCCCGTTCAAGTCCGCCCACACCACACGAATCAGCCAATCAGATCCAAGTAAGCCTCCAGACAGGTGGAACCCTGATTCACCTTGCCACTCCTGTACGGTCCTATGCTTTGATCAATCTGTAACATCATCAATCAAAAAGAAAATACTCTATGATGCTGCAGATATCATATATTTTATCGTACAAGATTTATTATCATATATTTGCATGCATGTTTTCAGGATAGGCTAAATATTCAATAAACCACAGATCTCTATTATTTGAGTTCATTTTTTAATTCAAGGACTTCGCTTCATACAAAAATGTTATAGTAGAAACAACTGCAGATTTCAAAGTCTGGCCATGGAACAGAAATCAGGCAACAAACAAGTCACTAGCAGAAATCAAATAAAGGATGTGCCTGCTCTTATGCATGGATGGAGCTGAGAACATATGAATACTGTTTCCTTTATTTATAAATGTTTCAACAATTTATTTTTTTATTTCAACAAATCCCCTAATTCATATGAAAGGTCATTTAAAAAATCAAACCAAAAAAGAATACATTGTATCAAAAAGTAGAAGATAAACCATGGGAATTTTAACATGCGCATACATTTTAAGACCATGCAAACATTAATCTTTCCAGAAACAGCCACATTTAAGCTTGGTTGATGTACAGGGGAAAAGAGCATATCAGATTTTGGCAATAAATTATGAAAGGTATAGGTAGATGAATATGATGTTTTCCCAAATCACAGAGAAGCTGAAGAAATTGGTTTATCAATAGAACCACAGTTTTGATCCACTATGGCAACATGCCGAAGGACATCAATAGATGTGCTGGGAGTGCAAAGATTTGTTCCTAGTTACACATGAACAATGCAACAACTCATAACAATATCAGCAAAATGTCAGCACATCCTTTAACTTCTGTCTCACAGAGCATGTAGAAAAATAGCAGTTGTTCAGACCGTAGATTTGAAACAACATTTTTCTTTTTTCCCCTGGCAAACTGGACATCTCTGATGCATGCACATACAGAAACTTGCGATTTTTTTCATATATATATATATATATATATAATTTTTTTTTCTTTTTTTTTTGCTGATTTCTGCTTTTTAATCATTGTGCCTTTATGCATTCTAAAATATACTTTTTCATATTTTTTTTTAAATTATTTTTAAAAAAAAGAAGAAGAAGAAGATTTGGTCACTATCATGCTAAAGCCTGAATCTGGATTTCCCAGCAGGTAAAGCTACAAAATGAATGATGTATATTTTTCAAAGTGTCATCTCGTTGCATAGCCCTACATAAAGAAAATACATGTTTAAAAAAAAAAATTTGAAAATGAAAGAACATTCACTGTCAGCAAAGTCCTGACACATCAGTGGCCAAGAATCACCTGATTAGCCAAACAATTCTCCAAGCGTCTAATGTATTCATGTATGTCAATGCGGAACTGGTGAAATGATCCCCATCCACACAGTGTCCCAATACAGAGGCTTTTTTCTGTTCTTTCAGACTGCCTCACCCTCTGGCTAAATATTCCTCTCATGTTACCAGTGTGATAAAAAGGAGCCGGCCATATTTCTATACGGCCAGCAGCTGGGGAACAGCGGCAGAATGAAAGCTGTGAGCGTGTATGTGTGTCTGGGGGTGCTTGGAGGATTGCCATGAGGGGGAAAGTTTAACCCTAACACAGATTGGCCTACTGTACCGGTGCCAGGACCCTGGCTCGATGCAACACAACACGCGCTCACATCAGGAAACCTGCTACACGAGCAAAGCATGCTCCTTTGTGACAGTTCTTCAGTTTTCAGTCCTTGCATCTAACCATCCAAAGGATCAAACAGAGAAGGCAAATAGCAATGCAGTCTGAGCATCTTCATCAGGACAGGAAATATACACCGTAAATATTGGTTTCTTAAGCATGGTCAATCAAGAATTGAAGACTTTTTTTTAACATGCAATTTTATAACTGTGGTTATTAAGTCCCCGTCAGGACAAATACACAACTACTGCAGTTTTTTAATAGGTGCTCCATACTAACATATGCTTTTGGTGATGGAATTTTTCAATATTCCATTCAGTACTAAAATTGTACAAAAAGGAGACAAGAATTAAAAAAACAACAACAACAACAAAAACAATCATACTGTCATTTCCATTCAAAAACCTAACGTGGTACTGTATCTTCTGAATTAAGGCCTGCGTTCGTAACACCTTGTAGTTCCATTTAACCCTTAGAGCTTGTTCAGTTCACTCTCTCAAGTGTGGATGCACTAAAAAAGGCTGAGGTTGCATCACTACTACAATGTATTCAAAAGGTTAGGCACTTTGTAAATAACATCTGGAGCAGTCAAGAAGAATCGGTAGACCTGACAGTATGGTGAAGCCGTAAGCGATTTACGTAAAACCGTCCATCTTTACAATACAAAAAAGCACATAATGAATAGATAAAATATCTACAATTTGATATAAAACAAAGTACATTATGGTTGTCAAAGGTTTCACACATAGTGACGTGTGCGAGGAATGGCCATCAGCAGCATAATGAACAATCTGCTTTCGCAACAGTGTGAAATAACATGGAATTCTCTTAGATGGAGATAGGGCCGAATAAAACAGTGTTTCTTGCATTTCCATCCACTTCTGTAAACCTTTGCTCCATAAAAGGTACATCTATAATGCCAAGATAACATTTTCATGGGAATATTTGCATTAAGGGTGCGTCGCAGAGGCTGGCTTTGAGGGAAACTGGCCAGACGCCCGTTGTGGTCTACACTTGAAGCAGTGGGTCACTCTTTTCCCAGGTTACACAAGCACACTTTGGCATCTTTTGCCCCTAAAAGGCAAAGATTAAGAAAAAGCCCGTGTGTTTTCACATAAACTGTAAATCTTAAGTGTTTTTAAAAAGACCACACCCATCAAACCATTTAGCCTGACTGAAATGCAACAAAGTCAGGTGGGTTTGAGCCTTTTTATCCCACATCTGCTGCTTTGTAAGCATACTGTACATGTATGTTTTATCCTTTGGACATTGAAAAAAAAAAATGTATTACTGAATTTAACACCACCCGCAAAATAAGAGATGATAAAACTCATCATGATTTGAAAACAAAAACATCATCTGTACGTGTGTGTAAATTAAAGCCATGCTAGCACCAGTCGTCCATCTCTGCCTCTGGGTAGTACTGCCGTGCCCTTCCTCTGCTGGCCCCGGGGCCCGTGATGAAGTGGTATCCGTTGGGAACCCCGCGGAACTGCTGTTGTGGAGGTGGGGGAATCGCCACGATCGGCATCCCTACAGTCTGGGCAAAACGGCCCGTCTGAGGGCTCGGATCCTCTTGGAAGACGGCGTAGGCTTCAAGCTGGAGGCCGGCAGGGTGGTCTGGGGGCCCCAAGAAGGGTTCTGAGTTAATGCGACTGACGGGGGCTGGCGAGCTGGAGATGGAGCCGCTGTGTAAGAGGGCGTTGTGCTCGGACACACCGCGGCTCAGTCTGCCGGGACTGGGGGGAAGCAAGCCGGCCTGTGTGCCCAGAAATTGCACAGGGGAGGAGTTGGCAGTCCTGTAGGTCACAGAGGGACGAGGAGTAAGGGGGGTCTGGGGCAGCTGTCTGCGCCCACGGCTTGGAGTGCTCGCCCCTGAGGTCAACAACACCGGGCTCCTCTTAGCCCAACCACTGCCCTAGATGAAAATTAAACAAGCAAATCAAAACAATAAAACGATGAGGGGGAAATGCCCAAAAGGTTAGACAGGGACCAGGGGCCAAAGAAGGAAGGAAGGAAAGGATGAGTAACATGTTGGACGAGACAGCGGAAAAAGATGGACGATGAATAGGACAAAAACGAAAGCCAAAAAGAAAGGAGAGAGTGAAGATGACAGTGAAGACAAAGAAAGAAAAGACGGACAAATGCACAGAGAAATGGTGTGGAAGAAGAGTGGAAAGAGAAGTGAAAGCCTATGAGTGGTTGCACTACAACCGTAGAGAAGAGACACTTTTTCATTTATGATGTTTATATCACAAAACGTCAAACATTTTAGAAGAAAAACAAACTCAAAGATATCTCAATATCTTCATGGCAAGAGTAGGAATGGTTAGCACTTTACTGCATTTCTGTGTGATTGGTGCCACGGAAGCCTGTGCAGAGGATTATGTACTATGCAAATTCTCTGCTTAAACATCTGAAAAATATGTAACAGCAAAACTGACTTTAAACAGATGAAATACGATTCCAAACTTCAGATTGTAATTTTAGATTAATTAGTTGTTATTAGACAAGGAAAACAATGCAACGTTGTTGGTTTTGTTTCCATTAAAAAGGTATAAAAGCTAATTGACCTAATGTAAATTTACCTTTAAATGACAGACTAGCAGTTTTATCAGTCCAATACTCACTATCCACCTTGTTTTTAATGTAAGAGTGCATGTGGCATTTTGCAAATTGGCATTTGTCTAATTATTTTGATTTACAATTGTAAAACACACTGGTTTGTAGCGCAAATACTGTAGTTTCACAGTTTACTGCATTTTGATATTTTTCTAGGTATTTACCTATAGTGGCTAATAAACCAGAAGTCTCGTACATTCACTGGAAATAGCTTACTTCTGTTATAAAAAATAAAGTGGATAACTTATTTCTTGGTTTTAAACTAGGCCCTCAGTTTGTAAAAACAATAAACACTTTTACATTAATGCAATTACAGTGGAAACTTATGAGAAAGGTTAATAATATATAAAATATACTATATTATTATATTAATATAATTGGTTATCATATTATTTAAGTCTTAAATATGTGTTAAACTGTGTGCATTTTAAAAGTCCCATTGGTTTCCAATGTAAATGTACTGCTTTTTTATATTGAGGGACAAAGATCCCATAGACCATAGAGCATAACCTGGGTTTAACTCAGAACATTATCTTCATTACTGTATAATGCATCTTGGCACTTTTCACCGATTTCTATCTTCATAACTATTTAATTTTTACCTTGTCTGAAATCCCTAACATGTTTTTCGTTAGATCAAACTTAAAATATCCTTTTATTTATTCCCTGATCATTATCCAGTCTTTAACATCTGACCTAGCCTTTCATTTTAACACATGTCCCTGTCCTGTCTTGACAACCCCATCCCACCTGCTTGCTGAGAGTGGCCTCCTTGGCCTCGCTGGGCGAGGTGGCACAGCTTGCCACGGCAGACTTGCTGGGACAGTGTTCCCGACTGCTGTAGCGATCACATGAGTAATACCGCTGCTTCTCCGCTGAAGACGAATGATGTTTCCTCTCATGGGAACGACCTCGGTCATGCGGCCTCTCCTCTACAGGGTCAGCTGCTGTGCCTGAGAACCAACCAAAAACATGAGGAAAAGAAAGACAAACCATTAATTAAAGTATTTTTTTTATTAGTACTTTTTTTTTTTTTATTTTTAGAAATTTTTTCTTGAAAAGCAAAATTGTGATTGACGTTTTTAAATTATTATTATTATTATTAAATTACTTACTTTTTGTTGTTTTGACTACAAAATTCACTTCATTCTTAAAGAAATACATGTTATTTGCAAATAAGATAATAAAAACAATTAAAAATTGTCTTAATACAATATTTTTGCTTTTTATATTTGCATATTTTTTACTGGAAATCAAGTAAAAAATATTGATATCTAAAATCATGATATCATGCATAATTTATGCATAATTATTTTAACAATAAAAAAACAAGAAGAAAATGTCTTGTAGTTGGGAAAAGCAAAACACAATGCAATATCGGATCATATTTTGTTTAAAAAAAATTTAGTAAGAACTTAAATGCTTCCATTTTAACAAATGAGAAAAAAAAATGTTCTATTTTAAATTCAAGTATAATTATTTGTGCCAAACTTAAGAAAAGGTCAGGATTGTTTGACCCCTTCCTGCTTTTTTTTCTTTTCTTTCTTTTTTTTTTTTTATTAAGAAAATTAAAGGAAAAATAAAACAAAACAACAGGATTTCTTGAGCTATTGAGCCCTGCTGTGGCAGATCCATCTCTTCCAGTCTCCCTCTCCTCTGGATTTTCACATTCCTCAACAGGCTCCAGTCAAAAACCTGACCGCCTGAATTTTTCTTCCCTGTTCTCAATTGGCCTGCTGAGAGGTAACCATAAATTATCAGGTCATGGGTCTGCATGTCTGTCAGTCCCTTTTATCTGGCTAATAGAGGCCAGCTGCGGCGGGACGCTCTCACACCAGGTCCTGCTTCTGCACTTCACTGATCCTCAACACAACCCGATCCCGTCTGGTTTTAGGATCAGTTCAACCAATGCAACTAAAAATCTACATTGTGCTTCACTTCATGCAGCAAGTTTTTTGAGTTGTATTTTACAAAGTGTTTTGACCTGTAGCTTTGTGTTGTCCAGTGGGCGACCTGTCCAAAGATCTCTGTTTCTTGTCTCTGTCCCTACGATGATGGCATCGGTGATGATGGTGATGGTGGTGATGTCGTTCTTGAACAGGTTTCGCCAAAGTGTAGTCATTCAGATTCACCTCCTGAGGGCGCTGTGGTGCAAAAGTGGATGCGGAGCGTCTCATGGGGGAATCAGGAATGGTCTGAGAATGAAAACAAGGTGGTGGTTACATAAACTCATCTTGGAATATTACAAGGGATGCTGTACTGAAATTGCCTATAATAACACTGCCTTGTATGCTAAACCTCCATTTTATCTCAGATGCATCAATACAGGGATGAACTCCAGGCTAACTAAGTCATTATGATATCAAAGTATTAGAGGCAATCTAACATCTGTAGCAGCTGAGCTAATCCTGTTTGAGGAAACACTCATTTTGGGCTTAGACCCTCAATTTATGCTCCCATCCACAGGTGCATTTTAATGGTGTGCCTCTAAATCTGTCTGAAATGATCAAAGGTCACTGGCTCTAGAGTCGCTGTACTAGACTTCCTTTGATTTCATGTTTTGCAGTACAACAGGCTGCAGATCCTCAAATTCTTACTGACACTGAGGACAAACAGACCTGGGACTTACTGTAACCAATAACAAAGTTCAGCTCAGGGGTTCTCAACATTGTTGGCTCCAAGGATTGTTTTGTATTATTTCAAAACAATTGAAATAATTTTGAGACCCTCTCAGAAGTGTGCTGATGCCCCACTGATGGAGATCCTTGTGTCAAGCCAAGAATATATTCTTAGAAAACTGAATACAAAAAGTTGTTCTTACTTCCAGTAAAGTCCCAGGAGAATGACGTGAATGGCTCCTCTGATGAAACGCGTCAGAGGACAAAATAGAAGTGAAGGGCAGGGAAGACATGGAGAGAGGGAAAAAATAAATTTTCATGATAATGTACTTTAAAGAAACATTAAAAGTAATTGTGCATGATAGTATTTTTGTGATTTCATATAATTAGACTAGTGGTGTAGAAATTACATACAGTACTTCACCTGTAACACTGCATATGTGTAAAAAAAGACAAAGCCAAATGATAGTTCTGAATGCTCAGAAATGTTGCATTTTTCATGTTTTTATTTTTATTTTATTAGTTCACCCAAAAATGTAAATTCTGTCATTAATTACTCTTGTGTCGTTCCAAACCCATAAGACCTTCATTCATATTCATAAACACAAATTAAGATATTTTTGATGAAATCCAAGAGCTTTCTGACCCTGCACAGACAGCAATGCAACTACCACACTCAAGTTTGTATTATCGTAGCTTAAAAAATTTAGGGTTGAACCACTGATGTCACATGGACTATTTTAACAATGTCCTTACTACCTTTCTGGGTCTAGAAAGTGGTAGTTGCATTGCTGTCTATGCAAGGTCAGAAAGCTCTCGGATATCTTCAAAATGTGGTAATCTGTGTTCCTAAAATGAACGAAGGTCTTACGGTTTTGGAACGACATGAGGGTAAGTAATTAATGACAGAATTTTTCTATTTTTTGGGTGAACTATCCCTTTAAGCTTCCTTGAGAATCAATATCCTTGATTATTATCCATCCTCCTCTTATTCATCCATAACAGACACAAGTCATTCCTTAAGGCACACTTGTCAATTAAAATGTCTTTGCAGATCTTCCCCATATCATAGTTTTGCAGAGTTTCTGGGTTGTGGTTTAAATAAATCTCCATTTGAGGCTGTAATTTGGCTCTATTTTCATCCATTGAGCAGACGGACTGGTGGTGGCCAGATGCCAATGGTGAAGGGATTTCCCTCGCAGAAATCAGAGGGATTTGGACATATTAGCAGGTGCTGAAACGTTACATTAAGCATCATATTTCTCTTATCGGTTAGTCCAGCACTTTAAAGAGATTTGGTTTTGGATGGGAATCAAATTTGGGAGTGAAATAGAGGCACTCAGTGAGCCTGAGCAGCCCATTAGCACTAGAGAGGTGTGGGATAGGTGTGATTTGATAGGAGGAATACCCTGATGAGTCTTAATGGATGGATTGTCTTTACAGACAGATGATTTTAGTTTTTTTTTCCAATGTCTCAGTTGTTCTCACATACTATATATATATATATATATATATATATATATATATATATATATATATATATATATATATATATATATATATATATATATGTGTGTGTGTGTGTGTGTGTGTGCATTATTTTTGTGTGTTTGTGTGTTTGTGTGATTTATATAACATTAAGCAAGCTAAATGTTAAGATCCCAAAACTACACAATCCATTAGAAAACAAATTACATTTAAAATAAAAACAGAAGAATGCCATTCAGTATTCAAACCAATATGGATTTTTAAATCCATCTCAAAGTAACCACAAAGTAATCTCAACCTTTTTTCTTAAGAGTCTGCTTATTCTGATTGTGAGCTTCATTTCACTTCCTTTTAGCCAGCACAAGCTGAAAACTGATCCAGGGTGCAGATCTGGCAACCTACCAAAGACTAATTGTATTATGTTTTACTTCCCCTGTGCCCTAAAATAGGACAAATGTACAAATTCTACAAATGTCCTATTTTCATTAGACTTGGCATGCAAAAACAATGAAACAATACATAAGTGTCTAAACCTTTTTTTAATGTAATAGCGTGTGTGGCCATTTGTAACTTGAAAGTGCAAGGTTTCCAGTGTTATCTGCTTCCACTTATTTTAGCTGTAAAAACAGCTCGTTGTGGTTCTTGATATTGCAAACAGGTATTTCTTATCATAGTATTCTAATGTACTGTCATAATTATAATTGTATTGACTGACTCTCTCTCTCTCTCACACACACACACACACACACACACTACTGTGCAAAAGTCTTAGGCACGTTAGTATTTTCACCCCAAAGAATGGTGTTTGGCCAGTTATTTCTATCTTTTACTTTAGTGTGTCAGTAGAAAATATCAGTTTACATTTCTAAACATTCATTTTGCCATTAATTTTAATAATAATCTAGTGAGATTTTTGAATGCACACGCAGTCTGACAACAGCCAGTGCTCCACATGGAGATCTGATCTACACTTGCACACTGATCTACACTTGCACACTGATCTACACTTGCACATTGTTTTTCAGGTAGCTTTGCAGGAAGGTTTCTTCAAGCATCTTGGAGATACAACGACAGTTCTTCTGGATTTAGTTTGTCTCAGTTTCATCTGTTTCTTCATGTAATCACAGACAGATTTGATGATGGTGAGATCAGATCTCCATGTGGAGCACCGGCTGTTGTCAGACTGCTTGTGCATTCGAAAATCTCACTAGATTATTATTAAAATTAATTGCAAAATGAATGTTTGGAAATGTAAACTGATATTTTCTACTGACACACTACAGCAAAAGATAAAAATAACTTGCTTAAAACCCTTTTTTGGTGTGAAAATACTAATGTGCCTAAGACTTTTGCAAAGTACTGTATATATATATTTTTTAGAGCTGTCAGTTTAACACATTAACTTAATTAATTAGTTATAAAAAAAAATAATGCAACTAAAATATTTTAACCCAGTTAACGCACTGGCCCTGCCCCCAGACATGTACATAATCTTACATTTCATGTAGTTGATTGTTGACAAATATGATGCAGGGCAACAACTCCATAAATGCAGTTATGCCCTAAAATTCAAGATAATGGTGCAAAAATGCCCCTGTATGTGTTTTTTCTCATATTTATATTAAACGATATCACACGAGCACGGAGAGCAGTAGGATATTGCACGAGTGCTGATCTTGCCCCGAATATCACAATGTGATTTTATACAACAGTTTAGTAAATAAGAAGTTATTGTGTTATATTATAAACACAATATTATGTTGTTATGTTATGTTGTTTTTCTCAGTTGATCCGGTCGCTGTTGGTTGCTGATATTGCCAGTGGTTTCCAAACTCTTTATTTCTCCATGCCCTTTGTTTTTAATTGACTTCCTCTTTTCTTTTAGCATCCAAATTGCTTGCTTTTCTGTGTGTGTGTGTGTGTGTGTGTGTGTGTGTAGATTTTAGAGCAAGACACAGAAGGTTTTTAGTGCAAAACATTGATTCAGTATAATACCTGCATCTCTGCGTTGAGTTTTGGCATGGATACTGCACGTCCTTGGCCTTCAAGGATGCCAGAGGGGACTGTGTTGGCACTGTTCTCCATCTTCCTCATTTCTACTGACTCCTATTAAATACACACAATAAGAGATTAAATACAGATTAAAGAAAGACGTTGCATGTGTCAGAAAGAGTCAGCATTTTTATGTACAGCACCTGGGCAGTGTTTTCATTTGAGGCATCCTCTGATTGACCTCTGGACATTGGCCGTCGTTTAGATCGTGGGACCTCCTTGGACTTCTCCGAGGCCCAGGATGAAGATCCCTTTATTGTATTATCAAGACTGGGCATGAAATTTGACAACCTATTAGAGTAGATACACTTCTCATGGCAAAGAGATTAATTCAACTGTGCACTGAATATGAATGCAGCAAGGATTCTGTGCTCACTGTGTGCGTCCGTTGTTGAGCGTGGTGGAGCTGGGTCTGGTCTGAGCTTGAAAGTCTGAGGCCGAATCTACACTGTTCACAGCCTGATCTTGCATGTGGGTTAGTGGGAGAATAGGCTCTAAAAGAGCACTGACTTTATTCTTTAAACAGAGAAAATCAAAAGAATCAGAGATTACACAGTCTTTATGTTTTTATGATCTTAAAAAAATTTCTATAGGCTTACATTTGAAATGAGTGTAGGCAAATTTATTTAACTTTATTTTATTACATATTATAAAATACATATTCATTGTACATCTATTTGTTTTTTTACAGTTTGATGACTTTAATATTATTTTTAAAACGTGACTAGTGGTGTAAGTGTATATATGTATCACCTGAGATCCAGGTCCTGTCTGTTCTCTCTGCTGCTGTTGCTGCATCTGAAGTCTTTTGGCTCTGTTTTGCTTGTAATAGTCAAAAATCATAAGAGCCGCATATACCTTCCCCACTGTAAGCTCATTGGCTGCAAAGAGACAAATGCACCTTAGTTATGTGCTGGTGACCACTAGATGTCGCTGTGTATTGTATTTGGAGATGTTTGCACGTGAAATTAATTGGGTTCTGTTTATATAATTCATAAGTATGAGGCTGTACTTCAGTGTTAGTCTTGTAATATGTGGATGCAAGTATTTCTGTAGAAAAAGTAAGAAAGGATCTCCTGGGTGATGATTCATAATGTGTTTACGTTTATGCGGAGTGACCAGCAGGTCCATAGTCTTCTGAGACAGGTTTGGCCAGACTGTAGCGAGCTCCTTCTTCAGTTCAGCATCTGACAGACGTTGGGCCACCATGCCTTTGGAGATATTCATGAACACAGAGAAAAGAGGCTAATTAGACTATATCTTATAGTTTAGTTTAATTATTCTGGTCTTTCATAAATATTTTCAACATTTCTCTTTTTATCTCCTGTAACATAATTATAAGTTCCTGAATTTAGATCAATGCATTGAAAGGCAAACACTTTTTGCTGAGGAGCTGGAAGAATTTAGTGAAGCTAGAAAAAACTATTTTATCTCCTGTTATCAAAATAATAATAATGATAATATAAAATTACTAATACATTAAGTTCAGTGAATTTAGATCAATACATCGCAAGGCAAAACTGTGAAAATGAAGCTAGAAAAACCCATCCAGTGCCAAACACTCAGAGTAATACAACAGATGCTTCACACACCATCCCACACACACTGCTCTGAACAGTGGAGAAGGCACTAGCAGCAGCAACAGAACAGATCACACTGAATAAGTGAGTAAATCTCTCCATTAGGCACTAATCATATTTGGAGTTATTTGGAAAAGAAAAAGATGGATTTTAAAAAGAGAGGCAAGGTGGAACAATTATCTAAATGCTGATTTATTCAATAATTACACAATCATTTAGACAATGAAAAGGGCACCAGACTGACCTGAAGCCAGTTTGATCTCCAGGGCTGTGCGGATCAGAGCCATCAGGGTGGAGGTGAAGTGCACACTGTTGTCATCTGCAATGGGCATGTTCATTTTCACCAGCCGCTGCATGGGGGGTGCATGAGGTTTATTAGTGGGGTAAAAACACTTCTCTAAACCAGCATCATCCAGAACAATCCCAAAACTCAAACAAAAAAGTTTGTGTGCATCTGAGATAAGACTTGATTATTTTATATCCTTCTATCGATTCAATTCATGCATTCTAGAAATCCAGCAATACATATATTAGATCAGTTTGGTAATTCAAAAAGGTAGCATCCTGTTCTAATCTTAGCATTTCAAGCACACAAACAGTTTTGTTCACATAGAGAATAGGAACGTACAGAATCGAACATTCACATTCACTGCTATAGGCTACAGTCCGCAACCAAAGTGCACTGGTGATAAACCAACACCGACTTGAGAGTGGAGAAAAGCATGTACACATAACCATGAGGGGCTTCAGAGAACATGGGAGCTCGACTCTGAGTGTTACAAATTAATAAAATTGCAGCAAATAGCTGCTTTTAGATTTTAAAAAAGTTTCAAATGTTGACCAGATGTGGCTTTTTAGAGCTGAAACAATGTTAAACACATTGGCAACTTTCAACTGAATCATTCTGACGACAGCTTTGTAAAAATAGTAAAAATCATGTCTAAAATATTAATTGTGTAATTGAGTCTCAAAAATTACACACTTCACCTTTAAAGGTGCACTCATTTTTTCATATTTCTCTATTAATTTCTGTATGGTTTTTAAGTGGAAAATAACCGAGTGCATCTTTAAATATGACCACTCAGTTGTATCATGGGATGTACAGTATGGTTTAGTGTGATTAATTGTGAAGAGTTGAGCTCCCCTGAGCAAAGAGAGCATACATTTACTAGCAGTAGCAGTGCAAGAAAAACAGATCATAATGAAAAAAAAAAAAGGTGGACATTCTCACACACAGACATACATTCTCACGTACTGCAGACACAGAGAAAGAGAGATAAGAATACAGGACAAAGAAAAGAGAGAGGAAATGGTCAAGTGGATGAGAGACAGACACCACAAGCAAGACGAGGAGAATAAGTGAAAGACCGCCAAGACAGGAAGAGAGAGTTCAAGTGCAAAGTTCTCATGACTGAAAGCAACTTAGGTTACACACACACTGCTCCATGAAACAAGGGTGAGAGAGGGAACCTTTTTCTATTCTAATATAACATAAAGGCTCTAAAAGAGGTTTTTGAGCTAGATTTGGGGCCTTCAAGTAAATCCCAAAGACATAGAAACCAGCAAAAAGAACAACTGGGCACATGTTTTATGTAAATTGAGTTTACAGAAAATATTTTGCATTTACAGTGCATATGATTGGTACAGAAAATCATTTTTACAATGTTGTGCACAAACCCTTACACAATGCAACATATGGGGAAAAATTTATACACAAAGTATGACCACAGATAAAATGAGATTTAAGTCTCACTTATCATCATAATTAAACAACATAGGCCCAATGGAAATACATGCTTCTATTTACATTTTTGCAAAACTCCAAAAAATGTACCTACTCACAGCCATTTCCAGCTAAATTTAACACTAGTTGCAGTAAAAAAACTTTTATTCTTTTTCACACAAATTATGATTATGGGGCAGGTTATCGATCTATAAAGACTTATTTTTTTGCACGGTTCCATACCCAATACCCCGTCATGAACTCAAAACACTTTTATCATAATGCATGATTTGTAGACTAATACATTTTGACATTTACATAACATAACCAGCTCCATATGTATGGCTTTTTGATTAAGTAAACTTGCTCACTAGCTCACCTGGTGCAGTGTAGCATTTTCAATATGGAGAACTCGGGTACGAGTCCTGTGAAATATGAGTCACAAAAAAAGCACAAAGACTTGCAGAAACAGGCTAAAATGGCATGGCTGCTTCAGAAAATGTGTTGTATCGCTATGAGTTAGGGTTTTGCATTGGTGGTACGTTATTTTCAAATGCGATAGAGCATTATTATTTTAGCACCACTCAGCAGACATTTTATTTTGTAACTGCTACGATATGTATATCACGTAATGTACTAAAGCATTTTTTGATTAACATTTAACTGTTTCGCATAAAACTGAATTTTAATGTCACCCACTGGACATTTAGCTTTGGTAGTGTATTAAAACGTGCAAGATGTAACCTCATTTCGCAGAAATGTCAAAATAAGCATGTATTTCCAATGAATCTGGGTTGTAGTTAAACATTAAATAAACTTAAGTTCTGCAGTCATACTCATCATTAGTCTGTGACCATCCCTAGATTAAAAAGGAAGTGGCGGGGAAGACTCGAATAAAAGGGAGAGGGAGAGGGACTACACCAAAAATATTAGAGCGTGGGGAGAAACAAAAAACAGTAAAAAATAAAAATAAAAATAAAAAACAACCAAAAAACGAGGGGAAACACTGCAAGAGCACAGAGATTGGCTGAAGAATAAGCCAATGGGAAGACAGTACGAGCAGGGAGAGGGGGGCATGTGAAGTTGAGCTACCTTGTAGGCGATTCGTGGAGGGCATTTCTTTCCCAAACCTAAAGGTGGGGACATGTGGAGCAGCATCTCATACATATCGAGGTACTTGATACGGCCACCACAGTGCAGACAAGGCAAAAAACCCAAAATAAAGAAAAGGATGGGGGTTAGAGAGACAGAAAGAGAAACAAGGGGGACAGAAAGTAAACCAAACAAGACGAAATGAAAAAAAAGACAAAAACAACACGACAAAAAACAGAAATCTTTTGTTAATTAGATTTCCAAAAGTGTCATGGACAGGGATGCCATCCTGGCCTGGCAGGGTCAGAGATGGATCCCAAAGGTTAGAGGTCAGAGGTGAGAGAGTTGATCCCTGATAAGGAGAGATGGAAGAGGTGAGTGAGATGACACGAGGAGTGGATGGTGACAGAATGGCTGCATTGTTTGGAAGATGTCTGCATCTGCATGCTGAGACATCAGGGGGAGTTTCCTCTTTCAGTGCACGGAAACAAAGGTTTCAACGCCAGTTTCTGTTCTGTTCTATATCATTTGAATGGTTTATGCAAATAATAGCTATGAGGTTGACTTGTAAATGTGACAGTATTGGTTGATAATGTAGCATTAGTTCCCTGAATTGTGAAAATGACAACTGTACATACAGTAAGTGTCATAAAAGGAGGTTTTAGCTTGATATGTGGCCTTGAAAGCTTTGTTTCCCATCCAGCATCATTAACCAAAGCCAGTCAAATCTGGTGGGGCAAGTGCTTGTGTGTAGGCAAGTCATTTGAGCACAGCCATTCAAGTTTGGGTCTCTGGGCGTTTGCACACAGAGGCCACACAAGTGGAAGAAGTTGCTTGGGTTGCAAACCTTGTATGCTACCCTATTAGGGCAGTTCTTCCCTAAGCCAAGGGGGGGCGAGATAATTCGCAACAAATTGTACATATCCTTATAGGAAATCCGTCCGCTGCGGAAAGAACAAGCAAAACATGACACATACATGAAGAAAGCTTGGAGAGCACATTTGTGTTGTGGAAAGAATGGACGCGGAGTGCAAGATACCATTCACATCCAGACCACAATTCTTACAGGCATTGTGTGGGAGATCTTCAATCACACATTATCATAGGGAATATTCTGCATTTCTCTCTCTTTTTTATGTGGTCTAACCTGAGAAGGCCTTTGAGTCCTAACAGAATGACTCTCCTTCTCTCAACTGTTGCCAAACAGAGTTACTATATTTATCACAAGAGTAGGTCTCCATCTGGCGGGGGAGTGCAGGCTGAAACATACCATGCGGCTGGGTCATACTCTGCCCACACTCGGATAAACTCATCCAGGTGGTGAGGGCCCAAGATGGAGGAGTCGCGTGTCAGATATTCAAAGTTGTCCATAATGACAGCCACAAACAGGTTCAACATCTGGAGAAAGTGGTGGGAGAAAAGAATCTGAAGGTCAGGGAGCAGGAAAAACTATCTGTGGGTATGGCATTAATTATGGCATAGGGTTGGGTAAATATATAGATTTTCTGTTTAATCACAGTCTTAAAAAAAGTGAAAGCCTCATCTTCAGCACCATGGCAGAATAAATAATTAGAATCAATAAAATATTTTACCTCAGTCGTAAATGTGAGTTTGCAGTATGTACACTAAATGTGAAGACTACATATAAATGTCTTTCTATTGAGTTGTTTGAGTGGGCTGCATGCAAAAATTACCAATGCAGTCTGATTCATGATCAAATTTCTCTCATAAAAGGATTCTTTCTAATGAAACAAAAACATACAGTATAGCCCTCTTATTGAACCAAATGACTGTTATGAGCTGGTTCTTTTAATAAATATTTAATAATAATAACAATAAGCTAAGGAGTGGTCACACTAAATGTTTTTTTCACACAAATATTTCCAAACTTCTTATGACTTTGTGATTTGATCATTCCTTTGCATATGAATAGAAGTCTATGGAAAAAAAGGTGTAGTTTGATGCTCCCTTCCCAGTTTGAATCGGTATGAAACACCGCCTTGAATAATTTACAGCACTAGAAGAGACAATTTTGTCATTTTTGCAGTCATTAGCATTATTGTGCATTGCATTCAACCTTGCTATTGTCTGTTTCACAGCACTTAATAAATGTGACTCACCGAAAAGCCCAATGAAACAAAATTAAATTAAAGCAGACTGAATTGGAATCAAATTAGAGCTTGTAAATCAGAGTCACATAGAATCAGGAAATCTACATCGCTACCCAGTCCTATTCCAAACACAACAGAATATTTCAGCATCACATTTAGCCAGGTTTTTAGATAAACAAGTGGTTTTGTGGCTTGTGGAATTTATTGGGTACATCGTAGTTTATGCACATTTTTTTTTATCGGATAAAAAGTTTATCCTACTCAAAAGTGTGCGTAAGTTTTTGATGCGCATTTTTAGAATTTATGCGCATCTTAGCATTTCCATCCAGCATTTTTTTTATGTGATAGTCCAAAATGTGCAAACAAATAGGTGAATGGAAACACAGCTAGTAACGATAAACCTGTTTTGGCTGGTTCGACTCTGAGCACTAACCAAGAAAGAACAGAGGAAAATGAAGGAGACAAAGTAGAAGTAGGCAAAGTCACTCCCGCACTCCTTTCCATGAATGCCTGAGCTTGCATCACAGGTGCGCTCACTCAGACAGGACAGCATAATCTCATGCCAGGCTTCACCAGTGGCACTCCTGCAAGAGACACGATGATGAGCTGAGTGAATAAATGCAGCATCTGCTATTAAAAGTGGGAATGACTGACAGAGAATTTAACAGACTGGAGATGATGGGAAAAGCGCTGTTATTTAAATTACAGTTGAGCCAGATTTCATTTATAACACTGTTGTCCCACTTATGTGCTGTCTGCTCATGGCTCTCAGCTCAAAGGAAGCTTCGAGGTAATGAACATAAGGGAAAGATGGAAATTTATTTATGAATTTCATTAGGAGATGTTGTTTTTTTATTAATATGGCTGATACTACAGATGGTACTTTAAAATTCAATCTGACCAAAAGGTGAGACCAGAGAGAGGAGCAGCACAACAGAGTGATTGTAAACAGTGATACCCAGTACTAGATAGATAGATAGATAGATAGATAGATAGATAGATAGATAGATAGATAGAAAGATAGATCCTATGATTCCATTCCATTTTAATATTTTATACAGTAATATTTCTGACTATGAAATATCTTGATCAATTATAAATACAGCTCTCCATAAAATCCTAATTGCATTAGAAAAATGTGTGCTATTAGAGTTGATATCAATCAAAGTCTAAATATAGTGATCTGGCTAAATATAGTGTTCAGGGGCCGAATTACAGAAACATTCCAACTCTAAAATCCTATCTACTCTTGACTCTAGATTCTGATTCTGTTATACAACCCCAGAAGCTTCTCTAAGATTTCCTGCATTCTCAGGTGTCTTTGATTGTAGTAGTTGAAAAATATCAGGTATGTGCAGACCTGAATAACAGCATAAGCGCTTGGAGGAAAGTGCGAAAGTTGTTGTGACGATTGATAGCAGTATCATCGTTCAATTCAATGTTCCCAAACACCTGGAATCACAATACAGTTACTTTAAAGGCATGAATTTTGAAACAGTTACATTAAACAACCTTTAGACAGAATACCATTTCTGTATTTGAATTTGCCTATAGTAAACTACACAGGAGTAGTGCAATGATCTTTTACTGGAAAATACCATCAGTGAAGCACTTAAATTACAGATACCTGCATTCCAATGATGGCGTAGATGAAAAACAGCATTGCGATTAGAAGGCAAACATAAGGCAGTGCCTGGAAATAAACATGAAGAAATCATTTTTTATGTAAAAAAAAAAAAAAAAAAAAAAAACCCCAACAATCAATATCAAGCAATATCAAAACAGTCTAAATAGAGCTACCTTAAAAGACTGGACGAATGTCCAGAGCAGGATGCGAATGGTGTATCCCTGCCGGAGGAGTTTGACGAGTCTGGCTGCTCTGAAGAGCCTCAGGAAACTCAAGTTCAACAGACGGTCCTGTGGGAACACAGGCTTTGTCAATTTGAAAGTTCATTGATTCTAATTTACTCATTCAGCACTCTTTACTTCAACCCTCATATCTCTTAACATTAAGTTTTTATTTTCAGATCCTAAAACATGCATAACAGTATTATAGCATGAGACCTTAAAGGTATAGTTCACCCGAAAATAAAAATTCATTAAGTACTCACCCTCAAGTCATTCCAAACCCATAAGAACTTTGTTCATCTTCAGATCACAAATTAAGATTTTTTGATGGAATCCAAGAGCTCTCTGACCCTGCATTGGTAGCAATGCAACTGAAATGTTCCCAGGCCCAAAAACGTAATAAGGACTTCGGTAAAACAGTCCATGTGACATCAGTGGTTCAACCATAATTTTATGACGCTATGAGAATATTACATGCGCATATGTGCAGAGTACCATGACACATGCGTATGCTTTCCTCTGCACCTAAACAAGGCTCAACACATACCTGTTCTACGTCGGCAACATCACACGCATGTGTTGTTTATGTGCAAAAGTACTCTCGATAATGGCGGAAAACATGATTTGGAGGAGAAGAATTATTGAATAAAGTCGTTATTTTTGTTTTCTTTGTGCACAAAAAAGTATTCCTGTAGCTTTGTAAAATTACGGTTGAGCCACTGATGTCACATTGGCTATTTTACCAATTTCCTTATTACGTTTCTGGGTGTCTATGCAGGGTCAGAAAGCTCTTGGATTTCATCAAAAATATCTTTCTTTGTATCCAGAAGATGAACGAAGGTCTTATGGGTTTGGAACGACATGAGGGTGAGTTATTTTCATTTTTTATTTTCATTTTTTTCACACAAAGTCTGGGAATCCTTGCATAAAGACATCTGGACTATTTTTTCAGAAATGTCTACATTGGATTCTTTGTGAAACAATGGTCAAGTAGGATGTACTCTTGGATCAGTATCTTTTGTTGGTCCGGGAACAACAATGCTGACAATCCAGACAATATGACTGGTTGATTGGTTGGACCAACAAGGATGTTGATCGATGATAAGCATTAGTAAAGCATAATGACTTCAAACCAGACCTATTTACTACATAGCACACTGTGAAAAACATGGGGTGATTGTGAAATGATGCTGCATTATCTTCAGTAAAGAAGAACCTTATGATGTGCCATATTTTTTTGCAATGGGAAGTTCTTTCATTCCCAGCATGGTGGAAAAGACACAAGTTCAAAGATAAGAGAGCAACTCACCGTAGTCTATACATGAAGATGTTAAATCGTGGCCGGAGCAAGCCAAGATTTGAGTGAAGACATTTAAGGAACACAGGAGAACAAGAACAGCCATCACACACAAATATAGTTACAGAACAAACACAATAACCATCAGTAGTTTTGACAATGACATGGACGTCAAGACATACAGTATAACACAACATAAGACTTGTGAACATCATAAAGCACAAGTCAGAGCCACAAACTAGTGATCTGGTTAAAGTGAGCATTACCAAATGAATTTGGTTACTCAATTACTGTCATTTTATCTGGAAAAATAACACAGAGCTCTCTCCCTTCTGTCCCTGAGCCAGACACAAAGCTGTGATGGGTATCCAGCTCATCATCATTCATGTCTGGGCTTTTCTTCTCAGCCTATCTCTGCTGTCTGGTATTACACTCGGTCTAGCTCTGAGACTCTCCTCTTATAGAGCACAAACACAGAGCTCAGTGGCGCTCACTTACGTTAATCTCAGTGACTATGATGTCAGTGATGCTGCCCAGCACAGTCACAAAGTCAAACACATTCCAGGCGTCTTTCAGGTAATTCTGAGAAGAAGAGAATTAGAGAGATCATTTGGGGACAGGTTGGAGAGGCTTACGATTTCACACTCTAACACAGGAACTTTTTCCAGTGTATTAAAGGATTAGTTCACCCAAAAAAGAATATTCTGTCATCATTTACTTGCCTTCATGTTGTTCCAAACCTGAGAACTTCTGTGGAACACAAAAAGAGATGTTTGGCAGAATGTCTAAGCTTTTCTTTTCCACACAATGAATGTGGAAGTGGACCACAGCTACAGAAATTTTCCAGTGATTCTGTTCTACAAAAGATGCAATTTGACAGAAGCTTCATTTTGGGGTGAACTGTCCCTTGAGGATGGCTTTTAAGTGCAGCTCTTTTTGGACCAAGTGATGATACTCACCAAAGGGCCAAAAGCAATAATCTTGAGAATACACTCCATTGAAAAGAGAGCAGTGAAAACAATGTTGAGATACTTGAGCATAGCTTCATAAAAGTCGGGTGCCCCATGGAACTGCAGGTATAAGAAGACAAAGGGTAGATATATTTTATTTATTTGAGTATATATATAAAAAAAAAAAAAAAAAAAAAAAAATGTTGTTACAGCAAATGATGTCATTTTACAAACAGCAATAAAACCAGCAGAAGTATATTTAAAAGTACATTTAAAAGTGTAAATTATTCCTGTGCTGGCAAAGTTGAATTTTGATCAACCATTCAGTGTCACATAATTCTTCAGAAATCTAATATGCTGATTTAGTACTTAAAAAATATTTATTATAATTATCAATGTTGAATGTTGCTTAATATTTTTGTGGAAAATCTTTTTTTTTTCAGAATTCTTTGATGAATGGAAAGTAAAAAAAAAAAAGCATTTATTTGAAACTGAAATCTTTTACCGTCACTTTTGATCAGTTTATGCATCCTTGAGTATAAAAAGCACATGCAAAATTATTGAAACTTTGATAGCTGTCAAGTAACTCTCCAAGGACTCTACTGCTACTGAAAGAAAACTGGCTGACTGACCTTCATCATGAGCACCACAGTGTTGAGAGCAATCATGATCATGATGGAGTACTCAAATGGTGGAGAGACCACAAACTTCCACAAGCGGTACTGAAAGGACTGCTGGTTCTGTGGCATATAGCGGGTCAGCGGTTTGGCATTGATAGCAAAGTCGATGCAGGCTCTCTGAGAGGAAAAACAGCAAAAGAGGAATAAATTCTCATAACAGACACACACAACTACTGTTGTCCATCTTTATCTTTCAAAAAAAGGCTTTCTGAAATCACATTCCCTCTCTCATAATCAAAACGAATCATACAAATAGCAGTGAAAACTGTGGAAGACACCATCTAAACCTGTGGAGAAACAAGAAAATAGACCTCTAATGGCGCTGATATTTTTTGGCTGCGTTGCCGTGAATGTTGATGATAAATGACTTCTCCTGAGGTCTGGGTTTTTACCACAGTTTGTGAGTCATGTTAGGCTGGCATATGGAGAGGGAGAGAGTGAAACAGCACAGGCTCTGCAGACGACTGGTCCGTCTAATGGGGCCTCAAGAGGAAATGGGACAGAAGCATCTTGCTGACTGCTCTTCCATGGGACTGGCTGTCTCTGTGTATGTCTTTAGTCACTGTGTGTCAGTGTATGAATCTATACCTGTTTCTGTGTGTGTATTTAGGTGTGTATGGTCGGCCGCAGGCACATGCATTAATCCTGTCACAATTCCCTATCTGGACATCTGCAGCTGTTACCATGGCTGGCTTCACTGTAGGTACCGTATCACATCACTAAACACTAAAAACACCTCAAGTGTTTGTAGGAGAAAGATTAATGTCTATCTCTGTATCTCTCAATGTCAGCCTAAAAGTGGGATTCTTTTAGTTGAGATTTTGTTTAGATTCTTGCAAGGTCTAAATAATTTTTTACCACACTTGTCTGAATGAACAAAGAAATTTTACTTTTAAACAAACAGTATTTTGCATTTTTTTTAATAAAAAAATTATTATAATAATATACTGTATGTAATATAAAAATACTAACTGTTACATATAATTATTATATTAATATATAACTGCACGTGATATGAAAATTTTAACACAAAATTGTCAAATTGCCCATCACTTTTTTATGATGTCAAATACCATATATATATATATATATATATATATATATATATATATATATATATATATATATATATATATATATATATATATATATATATATATATATATATATTATGATGTTATATACCAAACGCAAATCTTTTTTACCACATCTGCCTACTGCAGGTGAACTATGAAAATATTATGTTATATATACAATAAATACATTATTCTGATATACCTCATTCTTCTCCAGACTGCACTCTGACAAGGCCTTATCACCCTGTTCCTGGAATGTGATGATTATCAAGGCCACGAAAATGTTGACAAAGAAAAAGGGGAAGACCACAAAGTAGACCACGTAGAAGATGGACATCTCCATGCGGTAGCCAGGACTGGGACCCAGGTCCTCAAAAGTGGCATCTACAGAGTGCTTCAAAACCCTGTACACAGACAACATTACACCATTACAGTTTCAGAAAATAAAGTGCATTGTGGGAGAGAGAAGATTAATTTATTTTACCCATATTGTAAGACAGTTTATTTTACTGTAAGTTCTAAGATCTAAGTCACACAGTATTAACACAGTTAAACTGGATAGCTTCATCAGGTTAGTGATTTTTTATGAGCAGTATGGCCAAAGTGATAAAAATAAAGAATTTTAATTTAAGCAAGTAAGCTCCACCTCCTCCTCCTCTGACAACTGGTCTTAACCTGAAATATTTTTATATACTGTATCATGCTTTTCTGAATTACTAAATACACTGAAATAGTTAATGATTAAACACTGAGAGGAAACAGAATTACACAGCAGATGCAGAAAAATGACCCCAGCAACTTGTGAACAACTAAATAAATAAAAGAAAGTAATAAAAAAATAAATAAATCACAGACAATTACAATGGCAACTCCAGCACATTTATGAGTTTGGATGTAAGTTTGGGCTGATGCTGATCCATGAATCTGGATCTGATCCATGAATCTTGGGCTGATGCTGATCCATGATCCATGCTACCAGTATCACAGAGCCTCAAAGAGAACCACTTCAAACTGATTACGGCCTTTAAAGTGAGAGAATAAAAGGCCACTGAGGGGTCAGATGACACAAGGGAAGTGTTTGAAGGGGACAGAGGCTTTTATGGGTTTCTAATCTCTACAAAAACATACTTAATATAGCAAATGGTTGGACTGTATATAATGCTTAAAATATCTGTGAGTGTAATGGGGTTATGTGCAACAAACTTCTGTATTCTGTAAAACAGGTCACGTCGCTTCTGGTTCAGGTCTTTTGTATCCATTAAATATAGAGCTGTTTACAAGATAGGCATACTCAAGATACCTTCAAAGGAGATACCAAAGATGATCATAACTGATGACCTTCACATATGCAGATTGATATATAAAGTTTTTTTTTCTTTTTTTTCTTCTCACTCTCAGTTGGATATTAAAATTGAATAAAACAGCAACAGTAAAAACAACTAGCTAAGTTAACTGATTACCTTAAAAGTCCATAAAAACCACTATCAGTCAATACTGCTATTAACATTTTTCCAATAAGCGGATGCAATGAGATCTATTTTCTGGATTGGTCAAGTGACATTTGGCATATACCCCATTAGGGACCATCTCACATGTCTGCTGACTCACGTTGGCCAGCCCTCTCCAGTAGAAACAGTGAAGAGGGTGAGAAATGCCCACAGCACATTGTCATAGTGGAACTCATATTTCCTCCATTCCCTGGGCTGGGCTTCCACTTCATCCTTATCGTAATCCAAGAACAGCCCTCTAATGAGCACAAAAACAATGACAGAAAGAGCAAATAAAAAGACAAACCCATTCAAGATGTCAGTTTTCAGAACACTGCTTACAGTAGTTTGAACCTGGTACTATCAGTACACTTCAAAGTTTAAAATCATTATTATTATTTTAAGACTTTAAGGAATAATTTTATAGAAATTATTGACAAAGAGTAGAAGGAAAGTATTTTAGAGCTGAACATAATTAGAAAAATGTACAATAATTCAAGAAATTGACAATATTTTCCCAACATTTGTAATTTTTTTTATCTTTTATATGGCTTGTTCTTAAAATTCCCTGAGAGATTTAAAAATATGGAACTCCAAGCATTGCATAGATCTGGGACTCAACACGTTATCTCATTATCTCATCATTTCTACACACACTTTTGCATGGATTTCGACATTACTGCTGTATGCCTGCAGGGGGAGCTGCAGGTGTGAGATAATCAGCCCCTACTCTCTGCTCCTGTATTAATCTCACTCTACCTGCAGTCTTTCTCCAGGCCTTTGGACTCGTCTGTGCAGTAGAAAAACTTGCCCTTGAAGAGCTGCACAGCAATGACAGCGAAGATGAACATGAACAGGATGTAGACAATGAGGATATTCAATACGTTCTTCAGGGAGTTCACCACACAGTCAAACACGGCCTACAAGAGAGGAGACACACACGAATACACCCTGGTTTATTAACAATCTATTACAGTCATAAAGCTGAATGCATTTTACAGACCATTATGACATATCTCGAGAATCAACAGATAAGAGACTGCACAATCTGTCACAACTGAGAATAATTAATTTCTAATTATCCACACCTGCAAGGCTCACAGGTGTTTGTGAAGCTGCAGCTCTCACTGTGAGGAAAGCAGCAGGCATCCATGATCACAGGCGACAGGGATTGGTGATACCACAACATTTATTTTTTGTTATGATGCCTATGAAGTATTTTCAAGGGCAATCATGTTGATTTAAACAATTGATGTCTCTACTAAATGGAAATGTTTTATGATTTCTGAGGATAAAATGTTAAAAATTACAATAAACCTGGCTGATTGGTATTTGCAAAAGACATATTAAGACATATATTTACAAGATTTCTATTTCAAATAAAATAGTTCTTTCAAACTTTTTATTTACCAAAGAATCATAGAAACAATTCTCATGGTTTCCACAAAATATTAAACGTAGGGTAGGTGATTTCGGAGAGGCTAGCAATATCATGCTAGCTTTAAAAGCATAAGATCCCACCATCTCTGCAAATCAGTCTCCGTAGCCACGCCTCCTCCAAAACACATGAACGTGTAGACCAGAGGCTAACCAGCGACACAATGAAAGACAGCACTGGTGGAGGGTTGAATGCAATGCTGTCAGATTATCTCATGTCTCATACATCGGTTAGAAAACATTACAGTACAAAGCGCATAATACTGTATTACAATAATAATGGCTTCCATTCTTGCTCTGTCTGCAATAGTGCAATGGAACGCACTGATAACATATAATGTCTGCGCAAACAGGGTGCACAGAGGTATGCAAATACATATTTTCACAGGAAAGTAGGACAGCCTTTAGTAGCCTTCAGACCGAGGGATATGATTGGACAAACATTTTATGGTCCTACATCTTCCACAGACAATGTAAATAAATACATTTAGACCACACAACCGAGTGATTGCTTTTGGGATGTGAAGAGACTTTCAACTAGCATGACAAAAAATGTTTCTGAACCATATCACCTACCCTGATTCTGGATCATGTAACACCAAAGATGTCTTTCAGAAATGTATAAATGCATTTTGTATATATAAACATATATATATACTTTCCTAACCGTGATGGCTGTATTAATGGACTGCAACCAAAAATGTACCTTCAGTTTTGGTAGACGTTTAATGGTCTTCAGTGGTCGCAAGACTCGCAACACCCTCAGGGACTTGATAGTGCTGATGTCTTTTCCCTTGGTTCCTCTACACAAGTCAAAATAGGCAAATGGTCAATAAATACAGGATCAAACATGCTGTCGACAGCCTTCAAAGTATTCATACATATCCAGACAAAACACATGAGAATGTGAGTAAACATGACGTAAATGTTTCCATCTGTTTAAATGTCAATAATGAGACACAAGACTAAACATACTCACCTTTTTTTATAGAAGACAAAATAAATAAACACCAAGAGCTAATTCTCTGATAAATTAGCATTCTTTAGTGTCATAATTTGAAAATGCTCCAACAATGGTTCAGTGTTATTTTACAAAAGCACATGCTTTGATGACAGACTATGAAATACATATATCTTTATTGCATGCAGGTAAAATAGTTAATATCTATGTTTTAATAAGCTCCATCAGAACTGTTAGCCTGTTATTGAATGATACTTTAGTATTAGCACTCTTCATGCATAAGAAAGGATACATGAATTAAACCCAAAAGCTGCTGTGCATCAGATTCTAAAACAACAACACGCCACCAATGATAACAAAGAAACCCGCCCTATAAAAGGGCACTGTTTCTTCACAGGAACCAATGCTGCTTTGTTTTTAAGTCTTTATCAAGCTGACATGCTTCAAATGTGTCACCTTGATGAGCTGAGCGCATAGACTTGAATACAGTGCATGTATTCATTAAACACAGAGCTAACAGCAAGAAAAGAAAAAGACAGCTAAATAAAATGTAATTCAAGTTATTTCACCCTTAAAGAAAAGAGCAGTCCTCAGCGGAAATCAGTCATGCTTCAGCTCCTAAATGCTCAAATCATAACCGCCAAGCTTACAATGTCATTTAATGAAGTAACTGCAAGGACAAGCATAGTCAATAACTGAATCATGAGGAAGTACTCCATGGTCATATGAAATAACTGAAGCCCTTCGCATTATATCTAATGCAGGCAAAGAGCAAACAGAATCATATTATTTGTGAGACATCACATTAATTAAAAAAAACCTTCACTGAGCCCCTATTTTGATGCAGGGCATGTGTTTTGTTGGATGTCTGACAAAATTAAGTGCAGATAAATTACTATTTCTGTAATAATTCATTCTCCCAATTATCATGTTACATTACAACTAATTATTACACGGCTCTCTATAATAATTCATTCTGATTGGTCAGTCGCAGGATTCAGAGGCCAAATATTCAATACCGCCGACCATGGCAGCGCTGTTTATAAACCTGGCTCATCTTCTACGCTTCTCATATTACACTCCCTGCAAACGCAACTGATGCCATCTTGCATCTCAGTTATTCACTGTAGTAAAAATTACTCTGGAGGACGTCCGTATACTGTTAATTCTCCTGTAAAATTGATATAGTGTTTGTCTCGAAGCTCGGCAGATTGCTTTGTACATTGTAATAGATTATGTAATTAAAATTTTTGCTCTTAAAGGTGGTTTTATACATGAATAATTTCAGCTCAAATATTTCATGTTTTTATTTATTTGGTGAGCAGCCGTGTAATAAGCTGGAAAATGTACAGTAAACCGGTAATTATCATTTGTATTAGTTTGCAGGTACCGTTTAGTTCTTCCAGTGCAGCAATGGAAGAGAGAACAACAGAATATCTGAGAGTTCATATCGCATCTCATTTGTTTCTTACTTCGATAACACGTTGATATAAACAAGGCTTTGGCAGGTATATGATTGGTGCTGACAGATGAACCAGCAGAAAGTAACGTCAAGAAATTATTGTAAAAATGCTTACAATAGAGAATTCTCCAAGCAGTGATTCCCCTCCATTGCACATAGACATATTTCAAATGAAATGACGTACAACTATAAAAGACCTTTCCATGTGCAAGAGCAAGTGGTAGTACATTTGCAGATTTCTAGCTTTACATTAAGCAAAGGCTCAACGTCACCCCTAGAAAGTGCCAACGTCTACTCACACATGCAGAGTTCATACATTATTCTATAAATCCAATAAACACCAATCTAACAGCCAATCAGCAGAGACCTTACAGCATGGTCACCAATCAGCATGGTGAAGTTACTCCTTTGGCCCAATCTTAGGGCTCAACAAGGTCATGCAACTCCACCCATGCTCCCTGATGCACATTAGTCTAGCATGCAGTTACTGTACAGGGCCTGACGTTAATTCCCCAAACCCACTACAAACTATAAAGAGCCACAATAACGTCCCACTGGACTCCATGATAACTTTCACAGGACCCCAGATAACAATTGTGGTGGAGAAATACTGTTCCGCATCAATACATCACCAATCAAAAATCATTTAGAGTTTCTGATGAAAGCCATCGGTGTTATTGTAGAGGCTCCAACCCTGTACAGATACTCTCACTCTACTAATATGTAGTGACAGTAAAGGACATTATCCCAGTAAGCCCAGGACAATGAGGAATAGAGAAGATTTATCAAGGAGAAAAAAGAATATCGGGGGTTCCCCACCTGTTTACGCTTTGATGTGATCTAATGAATGAGAAGAACACAAAGCAAAAGGCAAAACATTATGACATGCTGAGAACAGAAAGTACCTCTGCACTAACAGTAAACCACATCATCCTTTCAGAACACTGCACATTACATTTCAATGAGAATGAAAAAGACTTTTATGAGCACCATCACGTTCTTTTGTGAGGCTGAAGCACAAGGCATAATGACTTTGATGACTGTATGCAGGAGAAACAGGAAATTGCGGGAATTTTTTTAGGCAAATGTTCTGGAAACAGAGACTTCCAACTGCCGTTCGTTTCTTTTATGGATGTAACAGAATGACAGCTACTTTTGATGGAGTCTGTAGAGACAGCTGTAGGAGAGATTTACAGAGAGGGAACATCTGAACGTGGATATGAAAACCAGCACAATCAAGATCTGGAGCGAATACCAAGACATGCCAATCTAGGAAAGAGATGGTGGAGCCGTAAATCAGTCCTGTTCTGATTCATATCACACTTATGAACCTTGAGCAGGGCTTAAAGATGCCAGCAAATGGTTATAAACAAACTGTATAGTATTACTGTTGTACTTAATTGTACAACTGTTTCGGTCCGCAGCATATGGGCAAAATGTTATATCTAGGGATGCATAATATCTTTGTATCAGATCATTTATAGGCTCATAGTCAAATTTTACAATTTATATAGGTATAGCATATATATCAGCTAATATACAGGTTACAGTATATCAACCTTTGAGATCTCTTCGCTCAAATGATCAGCAGTGTCTGACGGTTTCTTGATTGCACCTGAAATGTAAAGATGAGCTTTTTTAATGGCAGCTCCTAAACTCTGGAACAAGCTTTGGTTGTCCTAAAACATCTCCCACCTTGGGAGCACTTCAGAGGGCTTTAAAAACTCATTGATTTTCCTTAGCCTTTATGTATTTTTGTTAGGTTTTTTGGCTTTACTTATGTGATTACTTTTATGTACAGCCCTTTGGTGGAACACTGTGGTTTTTGAAAGTGCACTAGAAATATAGTTGAGTTGATATTGCATATATAATTTTTCATTCTCATTTCTCATATTTTAACATTTAGATTTCCTTTGCTGTCATCTAACAATCAAGTTAATCTTTAAAAATATGTTTTTGTAATAATAGCTAAATGAAAGTGAGCTTGAAAAGATACCTAAAAAAATCTCAAAATAAATATAAATTTTTCATACATTATACTGTTAATTTTTGATGTTTGTATTTAATTTATTTAGTCATTATATAATTTTATTATCAGTGCATCCATAGCTTTAATGGTATTTTATGCTTTAAAGAACTCTTTTAAAGATCCGGCCAGTCGCAGCAGTCACATTTGCAGTGCATCACATTCTCTTGTGAACCCGAAAACATGCAGAAAGATGAGCATGTACAGGAAATATGTTCAAGTTCTCATGCCCACCAATGGAGCATGGATGTGATGTTTAAAGTGAACGATGGTGCAATCACTGGCCAAAAAAGCCAGACCTGCCCTGATATGCCACTCCAACACAGGTCATTTTTGATATGATATGACACATGCACTGATCATCCTGTCTGAGGACAATGTGGGGATCGCCAAGGATGCGGCATATTCACTAAGCACTGAAAACCTACTGAGAATGGTAGTAATGTTTCAAGGAAATAAAAAATGGATCAATAGTGTCTGCCCTCCATGACAACAGAGAATAAAATGACATGGAGAAGATCAAGCTCACTGGCTGCAAATGCGTGAGTGATGCTAATTGATGGATTATGGAGAGGCTGAAACACTGCAGAAGATCCCATGCTTCAACACGTGCCTATGGGCTAAGCATTATTTGACTCAAACAGAGACAGGCAAGAAGATGAACAGTGAAAGAGAGAGAGACAGAGACAGAAACAAAGACACACAGAGAGTTAAGGCGTTACCCCATGAAGCTCCTTCAAGTGATTCCAGGCAGAGAGAAACAGAGGAAGAGAGGAAAGTCAGTGACAGCACATCAATAAACTCACATTTAACACGTTTTTGACATGACAACACAGCAACAAACATAAAAACAAACAGGAAGTAGGACAGAATAGTCAGTACAGCTGAGAGACCCCTTCATTCTGAGATACCACTGTTATTCCGAAGCAGTATTGCACACACTCTCTGTTCAGCTTGCCTTACTCTTTGATAATTACTTGTGACATGGCAGGAAACCATCCCATTTGCACTGATCTTTTAGGTAAAGCTGGCTAACCAAGAAAGTCTTGCTGGTTAAATTAGTTACAAAGCCTAATGGGGACACCAGAGCACCACCAGAATCTCATTCCAGGGATCTGCATCCAAATCATGTTGGGCACTGCAATGTTGTTCTTGTCAACAGGGTAATTAAATCACAAAATTAAATGCACCCCATACCCAAATATATATAAATGTACATGAATATATTGTTATGTATACTGACATGCAGCTGCAATTTTAATTGAAAGAAAGAAAGAAAGGAAGAAAGAAAGAAAGAAAGAAAGATGGTACATCATGTGAATCAAAACTGCAACTGATTTCATAATACAATATACTGTATCACCAGAACAAAAACAATTAAAACTCTTAACTTTACTGCTCCTTTCTATTTTCTGTTGCGTTTCTAAAAGCAGCTAATAGCATTTCCTCAATACTAAAGTGTTGCAATGGCCCATCCATTACAGCACAGGAGATGCAAACAGCTGATCGTATCAGACAACTCCTTTATTAACTCCTTCACACACACACACACACACACACACACACACACACACACACACACACACACACACACACACACACACACACACACTCATTCTTTTTGAGACTGCGTTCTCAAAAGTGCAATAAATTGGTGTGAACTGACCCACACCTCTGAGAGAAGGACAGGAAGGAAATTACAGATCAGTGGGAGTTTGCAGCTTTGAATGTGTACAACAAAGATACTCTTGTCATGCTGTGGGAATGAGTGTAAAGTAAAACCTTTTTAAAAAGAATAAGAGTATACGGGCAAGAACTTGGACTAAAAGGTATCTCAAATTACTCTGTATTTTGTAGCCAAGATCAATGATAGACTTCAAACACACTTAAGTAAAAGAGTCAATTAAGACTTTTCTGATTTATGGGAGTTTAGGCAGGTGTTTGTAAATTAAAGGCAACTTACGAGAATGCGAATGCCACCAGTGCACCACTGACAACAATGAAGTCCAGAATATTCCACAGATCTCTGAAGTAGGAACCAGGATGCAGCAATAAACCTAAATCCACCATTTTTCAAAGGAGAAACATAAATATTAAAGATTACTTAGATTGAAACCTTGACACCATCACTACAGCCACCAAAGCACCATTTCTGTAACAAATTCACTGCCTTTACAATAAATTTCAAGACAATTATTGACAGACTTTATTTAATTCACTGAGCAATGTTCCTATTATTATACAGAATCCTAACAGTATGAGTCTTTTATTGTGAGGAATATGACTAAAAAATGATTAAAAAAAAATCTTATAGAAATTCAGCCGATTTATTTGTTGAGAATCTGTCAGTTACTGTACTGAAACTATTTATGAACACAAGATCATGTCCTACTGTATTTGATCTTAACTAGACCAACTAGTTCACTAGTTGTTCAGACAAACCACTGACTAGTCGTTTATGAAAATACATACAGTAGTGTGGACTGTCACCAAACAGCCTTATCTCAGGTCATGAGGGGAATTCTGGATCACTTCTTCTATCAGCTATCCAATTAAACAGTGTAATTATCACAAAATTACCTTAATGACCATCTCAAATGTGAAGACACCAGTGAAGACATAGTCTAAATACTTCAGGACCTATGAAGTGAAAGTAAAATTGTCATCAGACTATTATCAGTCATTTGGGACATACAGGAAAATGAGGTCAAACTTTGATAAAATCTGACTTTGCACAATCAGACCAGCACAGACAAAACATATGAGAGACGTACATTGTTACGAGGGGCATTGGCTTGGACTGGGTCCTCCGCAGCCAGGGCTATACTGCTCATGGCAATCACCACGAGGATACACATCTCAAAGTAGCGCAGGCTCACAATGTAGTGGCACAGACGTCTCACCCTGCACACACACACACACACACAAAACAACACACTATAAAAATGAGGCTGAAGGCAATTACATAATGAAGTGTGATACCTAAAGATTACTTTAAATCTACTGACAGATACATGTAATTAACCACCGATTATTTATATTTTTTTAATGCAGGCCATAAGCAAGGTCTCAGAGTTCAATGATTAATTCAGTAATAGCGTAGATTTTAGCAGGCATGGTCAGGTCAACAAACACTCAAGTGGCATTAGTATTTAGTAAAATAAAAGTATTCCTATATTGTTGCACCAACAGGATCATGACAGACAGCTGCATTTGGCAATTGCCCATAATACACAGCTTTATATGGAGGTTTATGGGATTGGATGCCTTTTGGTCTTAAAGATCTTAAAGCGTTTACCTTAAACACACATAATTAAACTTTACAACCATTATTAGGGATGGTTGAGACAAGTAATAACCAGAAACATTTGCAGATATAACAGCATTGGTAGTCTGCCAATCACCATCTACAAATGCTGTATTTGAATACTAAAAACAAAACTCAACTATGGAAAAGATCTGTCAGTACTTTCATTTCATTATGAGCTATTTTATTATTATTATTAGTAGTAGATTATTAAAATATTAGTAGTTTATTATTACTGTAGATAACAAACTGTCTAAACATTACTTGAAAGCAAGAATATACTTGTTATGCTCACTTGACTGTGTCATGCTATACCACTATTTGTTGAAAAAAATAATATTTCTGAAAAGCCTTTTTGAATGTGAGCTACTGTCCAGTTACCAAAAAATAAACAATGAAGGAATACTTCTGCTTTAATTCAGATTGCAGCTCTGACAACAGCTTTTGTTACACTGGACTAGGATAAATGTTCAAATGCACATGGTTTTGAAAACATTGGGACTCACAAATTGTCCACACACACACACACACACACTTACGGATTGGTTGGGCTGAAGATGAACATGGAGCTGAAGGGGAGGATGGGACGAGGGCTGCTCTGGTTCAGATCCTCCAGATTCTTCTCAGTCATGGGCATTGTCTCACTGTCTATACTGTTCACTGAGGAGAAAAACAAATGTCGTGTGAGTTTATACACTTGTAAGCTTTTGTTAGACCAACACTGGCCTGTTGCCAGCAGCAATGTTAACACGCTTAAAAAAGTGGCACACAAGTGCGAGTACAAAATTAGTGAAAAATTAGTCACAGTGACCTGATATGGCTGTATGAGAAATACTAACTGGGAATAAGCGTCGTTTCTCCAGGGGGAGACGTGACGGTCACAGGTATGTGTGTGCCCATTCCTCCAGTCTGCCCAATATTTTGTTTATTGTCCGAGTCTTCTGGATTATCAAGACACCATCGGTTCCCAACTGAAGGTTGATGGGGGTTTATAGCCAATGAATCTCCGCCCATGTCCGTGTGCCTACAGCAGTCAAAATGAGGTTACACATTGGCGTTTTGGTCATGAACGTTTCTGAACTAATCTTTTAGGCGAACAAATCCATCACTGTCAATTCTATACATTTCAGAGCATATTATTGGTTGGACCTACTGAATAAGTAGACTTTTCAATGAACGAGTTGGTGTTTTGAGTTTGGATTGACTCAGAAAGGCACTGGGAAACAAACTGACTCAGAAACAAAGTAGGACTCAAACTCGTTCACGAATGAGGATGGTTTGACTGACAACATTCTTTTTTGCGTCATAGATATATAAACACGCGCATTTTATTAAATATTAAGATTTGTTTCTATTACTGGTCTAAAATATTTCCAAACAAATCTGTAGAGTAGATCAATTTGCTTGTAGTACACAAAAAGCAATGGTCACCACCAACTGGGGTGTCTACTGAATGAATCAATGAACGAATCACAATGAATCTTTTTGCTGAATGGATTAAAGTGAGTTCTTGGGACAAATCAGAATCTCCACCACTGCTGGAATAATGTAAAAAAAACAAGGTCTCGTAGCTACTGGAACGTAGTTCAGTTTTCTTGGGAACAAATGTGCTGTTTAATGTAATATATAATTTTAAAAAATGACACCTTTTCAAAAATAGTTTTACCTGTGGCTGTGGGACTTGTCCTCCTCCTGCTCTCCATTCCCTTGTTGCTCTTCTCCTTCCAATGTCGACTGAGCTTTACTGGTACGGGGTCTGTGCCGTCTCCTCCCTCCATTACCTCCATTTTCACCCCTGGAGCACCTCTCCCCCTCCCTTGTTCCCGAACGTGAGCCATCCTTCTGCCTGGACCGCCGTTCACTCTTCCCTGCGCTGACTACTCCATTGCCCTCTCTGCTATGCCTATGAGAGTGATGGTGACGATGTTCTCTCTCCCCACCTCCCACTCCCTCATCCACTGAGCTCTGATGGTGATGTCTACGGCCTCCCTCTCTGCTCCGGCTCCTGTCACTCTTCCCCTCCTTACACCGTGTCCCATCGTGCTCCTTACTGCGGCTGTGATGGACGTGATGCCGGCCTTCTTTGCCATGACTGGTGTCGCCGTTTTCATTGGTCTCATTGGAGGGACGCTCCCTGTGACGGTGGTGTTTGCGTGGTGGGTGTGACTGTGGTGGCTCCATTACAGGGGGGACTCGTTCCTCCGTTGTGCCGCCCTCCCCTTGCAAGTCCTGGGGTTTGTCCCAGCCTCTGTGTGGACTGATGGGACCATCACAACGAGGTTCCACCACCAAGGGCCGGTCCAGGTGGGTTTTCATGTCAGGGCGGACGTGAAGGTTGGAGGTCAGCCGGGGGTTGAGTTCCTCTTGGTACAACGCCTCGCTGCTGGCCAGCATGTGCTTCCGAATCTGTGTGGTGCGCTGCTCCCACACGGACATCATCTTTAGAGAACGCTGCTGTTCTTTACTAGTGAAGAGAAGATTTAAGGAAACAAATATGTTAGCCTCGGACAGATTCAATTAAATAAAACAGTTAGGTATGGTGTTGATGTTAGTCTCATCCATGTCGAGACCCCCTTTCAAAATGATGATTGCCTGTTTGCATTCTTTAAAAATCCTTACTGATTTGAAAACTGAGCTTCATATTGTAGTCGAGACCAGAAGAGGGTTGAGTTTGAGTCAAGACCGAGACCCAAAGAAGACAGAGTCTGAGTCAAGACCAAGACGATAAAAATATGCTCTTGGACTCAAGACATGAGAACCAAGACCAAGACCTTTATCTTGTCATAGACTCTAGAGCATGTGAACTCAGTCTTGACTCTAAATCAGTTTTACTTCTAGTTTGGGTCTCACCTCAGATATGAATGAGCTGGTCTCGACTACAACATTGCAAGTTTATATTAAATAATATACATTTTAGCCATAATATGGCTGGTTATTTTGCCTGTTTTTGCTCTGCTAACTAAAATAGCTCTAAACAAAGCCAAAAGCAGGATCTGTCTAACACTGAACACAGTGGAGAGCTTCAAACAGTAAAATGTCCCAGTGCTGCTGGACTAAATGTCAGTGCTCTTGGAACGGCATTACTTCAAGCAGATTTGAGGACTGGAACTAACCAGTGTGTAAATAAAAAGAAGGTCTTTATGGATGCCAGATTACAAAGGTTAGTTATGGGCATGCTTTATTCATCCTGCAAACGTTTGTGAACAATGGTTTAGGTCATGAAGTTTAACCATGCATCCTATACCTTAAATGTAGGGCATTTAGAGGGCTAATGACTTCATATCTATTGCTCCCTTATAAGCAATAGTTTACACAAAAAATAAATTCTGTCATTGTTTAATCACACCCCATGTCATTCGGATTTGGAACGACATGAGTGCGAACAAATGATGCCAGAAGCCTCCTATATTTCTCCTCTTCTGGGTTATGTCAACTTATACTTTATTTTTTATCCAGTTAATTAGCATGAAGAGAACATGAATCAAGACAGTTATTGCTGTAAAGAAAAGTCAAGGAAAAGCTTCAGCTAGGGAAAAGTAACACGTCTACACTTTTCTCTTCTCCACATCACTTTATTCTGGGCACACCTCTAGCAGGCAGGCCATGTTCCAGGGAGTGATGAGTGAACTACAGTAATGTGTAGACAGGTGATGGGAAAGAGAACACTCTCTGTGGCTGGGAAGGAGCTGAGAGACTGATTTTCAGACACTATTTACAGCTAAAGCACTAACAGGGCCTTGTGGTGTGAAACAGTTCTGAGGTCAGACTGTACCTCTTGTGGACAAGCAGGATACTGTATTACAGGACCTCAAGGTGTGATCTGCATTTTCCTATTGTTTTAATTTGACTTTTGGCCATGTTAATAATAATAGATAGTAGAGAGGGCCCTGAAAACTTGCATGAGCACTACAGCTCAGTGAGTCAGAGTATATGTACTAATCATAATCACAGTTCTAATATTTCCCCTTTTCTATTAAATATTAACATACTAAGCAAAAATAAAGACTGGGATGTTCTCAACGTGCAGTACTATAAAGCTGCTGTAAACAGTGTTAGCAATATTGATAACTTTGGCTTAGCTAACTTTCTCTGGCTAATAAAACTATCACATCTTCATCAAACTCTAAATTTTAAGCGTGGTATTGACCAAAACTTGCTTACAACAGCTTTAAAGTACAAAGAGTGAAATGTAGTTGATGAACGACTTTTTTTTTCAGCTGGCCAAGGGTTAAAAATGAATTACGGGTTAACGTTGACATATACTGTATATATGAATGAGGGGCAAGATTCTGAAATGTCCAATACTGTACACATTGCCAAACACTATGAGGTGCGTCAAGGATGAGTATTTGTCTTTTGTCGTACAGATGAGCAAAATACGTCCATTTATGTACCGAAAAAGTAGTCATGCCCTATGCAGTACCATTACCTCAAGTAGTGATGTGCAGGGGAGCAGACATAACTCCTAAAACACATACAGTACACATTGAAATACACATATACACACGGACACGCTAAGAGCCCCCACAGTGCCACAGAAAACAGGTTAGAAGGCAAACATTTGACAAGAAAATCAGTAAGGAATACATACGTTCAGTATAAAAGACAGACAGTGGAAAATGAATGGTGGAAAAATGAAAGAATGTACAAAACAGTGGAGAGAGATGAGATGATGACAGACTTATCCAGATTCTCTACAACCCTAAAATCTTCAGTACTGCTCAAACTGAAGCATTACAGGAATATTTCACAAAAAAATTATAATTCTGTCATCATTCACTCCCCCTTATGTAGTTTCAAACCCATATGACTTTTCTTCTGTAAAACACAGTTGTTTAATGTCCTAGTCACTCTTTTAAATATAATTAAAATCAATGAGGAATAAGGCTAACAAGCCCCAAAATTAACCATAAAAGTATAATAAAAACATTTAATATGTCTCGTGTGCTACATTTCAAATCTTCTAAAGCCATACAGCAGATAGACGTTTAAATGTTATTGACTGAAAATCTTTATATTGTGAGCTCATTAGAGTTCATCAGAGAAGTGAATGAATCCTTCAGACTGGTTTCATGAACTAGAAAAATCAATTCATTAAAAAGATTCAACTCAAAAGACTGATTAATTCACAGATTGTACTAAAAACTAACAATGTGCAGTTAAAAGTTTCTGTGAAGAGAAATGTATCATTAAATAAACAACAATTTATAAAATAATGAAATACACCTTTTTTGCTTGACTTCACATTACCAATTTTCTAATGCTTTTCCTTTTCTTGCAACAGCTCTAGTCCTCATTCACTTTTATTATATGAAAATGAGAGGATATTCTTCAAACATTCACCTTCTTTGTTCCATTAAAAAAGTCAGTTGTACGGGTTTGGAATTATATGACGGTGAGTAAATGATGAAAAGCGTTTTATTTTGGGGTAATCTGTTCCTTTACATCACCAAAAACTAGTTTTAAAAACTCTATTACTAGCTTGAATACAAATGTCTATCTTCTCAAAAGTTTGACAATGAACCAAGTTCTGTTTCTAATTTCTGTTTAATTAAGAGTATATTACTGGATTCCTGAGTTCACCTGCCTGTATGTGTAAGTGCAAGTATATGTGTGTGTGTGTGTGTGTGTGTGTGTGTGTGTGTGCGTCTACGCTCTCGCAGTGGGCTCGTCTGACAGGAGTGCTGACTCATTAGGCACTAACAGTAGCAGAAGCTCTAGTAGTGATGCTCACTGGGAAACAGACGGCCGATTCTCAGAACACGGCTCAATGCCAGCGGCAGCCAATGAGCCCAGCGAACAGTTAATCTAGAGTTTCCAGAAAATTTCCTGACCTGCTAGCTAAAGAAACGTGGCAAACATAACATTAGAAAAGAAAGTACAGTAATTATATAATCCACTGATGCAGCTACATTACACTGAAGTAGATTAATACTGATTCATGTCTACACTTACACTTTTTCAGCAACACATTATAATTGCTTTCATTAAGAATGAGAAAAAAAATAACAATATCAGTAGCTCATGAAGATTTTAATATTAATATAAGCATATATGAGCATATGTTCCCATTAAAATGGTTTATTTGGAGAAAAATTTCTGAACATTTATTTGTATAAAAACTTCTAATTCATTTAAAAATATAACTATAATATTTTTTTATCTAATTTTTTTATAAAAAAATATTATAAAAAAAAAATATTATAGTCGGGGTCTCATCTTCATAAGATTTTTTGATCTTATTTTCAGGTTTAATTAAAAAAAAAATCAATGTAGTCTCAGATTTGTTAACTAATGACTTCTAAAACATTATATTTGACCCTGGAGCACAAAACCAATCTTAAGTCGCTGGGGTTTATTTTTAGCAATAGGCAAAAAAAACAAAATTATAAGGGTCAAAATTGTATGGGTCAAAATTATCGATTTTTTCTTTTATGCCAAAAATCATTAGGATATTAAATAAAGATCATGTTTCATGAAGATATTTTGTAAATTTCCTACCGTAAATATATCAAAAACCTAATTTTTGATTAGTAATATGCATTGCTAAGAACTTTGTTTGGACAAATTTAAAGTTGATTTTCTCAGTATTTAGATTTTTTTGCACCCTCAGATTCCAGATCTTCAAATAGTTGTATCTTGGCCAAATATTGTCCTATCAATGGAAAGCTTATTTATTCAGCTTTCAGATGATGTATTTGATGAAAAATGGACCCTTATGACTGGTTTTGTGGTCCAGGGTCACATATGTTGTTACAGAATCATTAAAGAATGGTATGAAAGCTATTATAAATGTTACCCTTCGCCGATTTTACTCTTTATGGTTTTCCTCTCATGACCCATGTATAATATTTCCATGTATAATATTTGATCAGTTAAACTGCAAGATTCACATTGAACGACTCTAGTCAGCAAGACTAGTTTGGCTGTCTGGCATCATGCAAGAGCAGTGTGCTGGGACAGAGGAGGAGAGGAGATTTGAACAGAGTAAATGAACTCACGGTGAATGAGAGCTGGAGTTGGAGGAGCTGCATGAAAGAGCACCAGGATTTGGCCTTATAAAACTGCATATGCCAAAAACAAAAACCATGAGAGGGGAAAGAAATAGTTTGGTGGGGGCGGAGTCAGTGTCAGGGACTGCAGCTGTCAATCACTCTGACTCTAACTCCACCCAACTCAATGGGAAGTACATATCAACAATAGTGTGACTTCAAAACAGAATTTAAAACAAAACAGGTGAGAAGGCATCACAGTATTAGGAAAGACATTCAAATTCCAAGTGCATTAAAATGAATTCAATCAATTTAATTATATTACACTAAATTAGTCATTATATATTCTTTTAAATATTTTAATAAATTGACTTTTTGAACACTGGAAAAATGTCTTTCATAATGAAAAATTACAAATAAAATGTTAACTCAGTATAAATATTACAAAAATCATTCAGAATTACTACAAGATCCTGAAAAAAAGTGGATTTGATTCATTGGATTGCCACAACTGTCTTTAGCAAAAGTAAAACAGCCAATTTAGGTTCAAATGCACACAAGTAAATCAGATTTTGATGGCATGATTCATTTGATTCATCATTCATTGGCTAAATATATTTTCTACTGTACTGTACATGTCTAAAAACAAATCTTATCAAACACAGACTGATTTTTCAGTTGGCCTCAGCGGGAAAGCATAAAAAAATCCAGATTTCCACACAGCCTGGCGGAATCGAGCATACGTGTCATTTAAAGACAACCAATTATGAGTGCAAGACCATCTGCAAAGAGAACACACTCAAAGAATCCTACAGAGACATACTGAGGACCAAATAAAAGAGACAACAGTAAAATAACAAAACAACCAACACCAATAAATGTGCTTACAGAGACAAACAGAAATATGTTTCTTGGGACACATAAAAAAAGTAACGAGAGGACATGATGGGGTGATGAATAGGTGGGATTTGGAGGGTTAGTGAAAGAGGAGGGCAGTACCCTGACTTCAGGTTTAATGCCCCCTGACTTACGCTGTGATGGAAATGTTAGCGGCCGACATGGGGCTGACCTCCTTTACCTCCTTGGCTTTCTGCAGAGCCAGTTTCTTAGTGATGGCCTCCTCCTGCTCCTCCTCATCCTGAGAGAGGAGCAAGACAGAAAGACAGAGAATGACAGACAAGAAAAATTTGCATCCAATTGCAAGCACCACTAGCATCAACAAATCAAGACAGTGATGTCTCAGAAACCTTATGGCCCTATACTGTTGGTACAGTCTTCACGTAAGGCTGTAAATCCCACAACGGACTGAAAGCTTCATTACCTTGAGTTATTGACCAGGGCAAACATCAGTCAGATCAAAAGAGCCCTTACAGACAGTCTTATGAAACTAATAAAAGCTGTCAGTGCATGGCGATAGGATCACACATTCAGTGTACACAACATGTGAGACTCATGTGGTGTGTGTGCAGGTACTGTACGGATGGCTGAGACAGTGACTAGTATTGGCCATGCATGTACTGTACATGTGGCCATATCTACAGCTTTGAACTGAAATGTTTTTTTTTTTTTGTCTTTTTGTGCAGATCCACTTTTTTGTTAATGCACTTTCGTATTCTGTTGTCACTTTCCATGACAATCTTCAGTGAAATACTACTTTTCAATGGATAGATGACATTTGAATTAGTTTGTTGTGTGGATTTCTTTTTTTTTTCTATCATGTTTTGTTAACTAAATCTATGCACCTAAAAAATGTTTAATTTGCCACAAGAAGTCTTCATATTTTAGTACAGCCTTATCATGCCCAACCAACCTTGGTTAGTTCTTGTGCATTGGCGAGATTATCAACAGCGATGGCCAAAAAGACATTGAGGAGAGTGTCTGATCAAATGTGCTTTAAGGAATTTGCGTGAAAATGGTCATCTAATAAAACTGTTAAACAAGTCAGGTTAGAAAAGTTTTTTATGCAATCTTTTAACACACACTGAAAGGTTGTGCTCAGTAAGATTTATTGTAAAGAAATGAATGCTTTTGTTCGGCACAGATTAATTAAATTGATAACATTATGCTATAAAAGATTTCAAACAAATGCTGTTCTGTTCTACTTTTGAGCACCAAATCAGTATAAGAATGATTTTTTAATCGATCATGTGACACTGCAGACTAGAGCAATGGCTGCTGAAAATTCAGCTTTGCTATCAAACAAATGATTACATTTTAAAATAAATTTAAATGTATTAAAATAGACAAATAAACATGTTTGTACATGAACATACATGATCAGTGAAGATAAGGTAGTGTGAACATCATCTACGAGTTAAACAGTTATTTGTACAAAAAAATAATGCTCAAGAAGAGCAGGTCAGCATCAAAAACAACTTTACACCTAAAATTGCATAAAGTGTGGGAGAAGTAATTTTTATTTATTTACTTATTTAATTATTAAGTGTTAGCATTTTCTGTGCATTCTTAAATAGAAATACAGATGATGTTTTTGCGGCATTAGTGAAGAATACTGTTGCAGAAATCTACCTGTCTTGTGTCTTTAGTTTATATAGTACATGCAATATGCAGCACTTTATATCTTACAATGAGTATCATTACTGAAACCAACATTTTTGCATATTTTGTTTGTTTTACTTGAAAAATTAGGCCATTAAAAAGCATGACAGTAATGACAGTCCTATGTTATATATATATAAAGGATACAGTTTCCAAACAGTGTGAGCACAATGAAGTACACGGAGCAAAACATTCCCCGGTGCACTCCTCCCTGGGATTCAATTCCATGATACATCACAGCATTCCAGTCTTCTCCTGTCAGAACCTGTCAGATAAAATACATTATGGAAATACTGTATTTCAAATGAATATCAAATGAGAGCGTTCAGACACATATCAACAGATGGTCAATACCTGAAACACTGTCAGTATAGCAGCTGGGAATGTGTCAAAGTTGGTCGTCGGGGTCTCATCTTCAAAATTAAACCTAGAAGAGAGATGATGAGCTGTGAATCATTTTCTTGGATGAGTCTTATGTGTATGCTTAGGAGCCAGCTTAGCTCTAATTTCAAAATCTTTCATTTTTTCAATTTGTTTGCTCGCAAGGACAGCAAAAACGCCACTGATATTTCCTAAATAATAATGTCTTTCTTCATCTGCATATAAAAGCTGAGCTGAGCTCCTCTCTGCATCTCCAGAACTAATATCAAAAATATAATAAATATGCTTTCTTATTTCACCATTCTCTTCCATGTACACTCTCCGGGGCTCTGTAGGGGCCTCATTACTAGAGAATGCAGAGAAATCCTTAACACGAGAGAAGAAACATCTCTCAGCTAAGGGCTTGTTTACATTATTCTGGAAAACAAAAGTGATGCCTTTCTTTGTCCAACCACTCATTTTATTAAAAGAATCATCAGTTAATGAAGATTATAAACAAGTGAAATGTTATAAACATGTAAAATGTCTTAATTTTACGTATATAACTTTCATAAAATCATTTGTTTGCACAACTCTCATGGGGGTGATAAAAATACGTATGACATGCTAAAAAGCCCCAACAATGAAATCTCATTGGTTCAAACCCCATGTAGTTGCATACTAATCATCAAATATGTTTTGATCAGCTATGATTGTTTCATTGTGCAGCATTTTCATGTAAATTGAGGACAAAGAATATATATATATATATATATATATATATATATATATATATATATATATATATATATATATATATATATATATATATGAATTCTGAAGGAGAATGTTTTATCTGCTCTGATTGTTCTCAATAGCTCTGCTCTCTGATGTGCTTCACAACCATACGTATGAAAACATCTTTCTCATCCAACCCAGAAAATGACTGCATGGATCAGACAGTCAGTTTATCATGTCCATCTACAGTCTTAAATATTAATGCGCTATGGAGCTGAAATCCAGTACCAGAGAAGCACAATTTCTCATTTCACTAAGCACAGATCTGGAAAGACTTCACCACCATCAGGAGGGAATAGTGTCTCCTGCAGCTTACATTGTTATGTTTCAATAACATTTTCTCATTTCTCACCAACTATTTGTTTATCTGGCACTCTTCTTATTACAGTAGATCACATGACAGCGTTTGCGCATCTAAGCTGATATTTACCTCATGGGAAGCGTGTTTAGAGGCAATTCCTCCGTTGCAGCATACGATTAATAATTCATAGAACAGAGAAATGAAAACTTGTGCCGTCTGGATCAGCTCAGTCATGTTTGTTAACATGTGGCTGAGGGTTAAATGAAACGACAGGGCTTGGAAGAGTCACAGCTGCTTATGCAGAGAGAAATGTAAACAAAAGGGAGGGTTTTTTTTCCATGTCAAGGGATGATTTATGATTTATTTAGGGTTATATTAATACAATCCACTGTTTAAATTTAGGGACTTTTTTTTTTTTTTTACTTTTGCATGATAAACAATTTTGGGACTGTGTTGGCTTGTACAGTGTAAAACCTAAAACAGCATGGACTAGATGACATGTGAGTGTAACCCTCAGCCTGGTTCTTACTGTCCTCCGAAGAGCTGCATTCCCAGCAGAGCAAACACTACAATGAAGAGAAACAGCAGGAACAGGAGGCTGATGATGGACTTCATTGAGTTGAGCAGAGACACCACCAGATTCCGTAACGAGTTCCAATACCTGTTTAAGAAAAGGAATATAGCTTGATTTGTGGTATGATACTGTATATAAATTTATAAAGTCAGACTGTTGAACTATTGAGAATTAATACACGCAAGTGTGTTAACACAGCCATGCCATGAATTGGAGCACTTGTTACACCTCCGGTCAATTTAATATTTTATGCTTTTATTACATCGTAATTCAATGGTCAAGAGTCAATCATTCCACTTATACTGTACACAAAATTTCAAAAATCAAGATTTTCTTCTCATTGTTATCCAATTTCTTGTCTAGTGTCTTCTGAAATTTCATTTGAAACAGTCAACAAATCAGAATCAAGCATTTAACTATTGTATAAATAAATTCATGGTATAAATTAAGGATAGGCGATATACCGGTAGACACGATTAACCCGATTAATCCCAATTGTAAGTTGCTTTGGATAAAAGCTTCTGCAAAATGACTAAATGTAAATGTAAACGGTAGAAATTTGTCAACAGGTAGAGATTTTGGACTATAGTCTCTATTGTAGTTACACGCTCACGTGACTTTGTCATCCTATGTGACCACAAAAACATATCATTTGCACGTATTATTAAGCATTGCTGTTTAAAAATAAGTGATATTAAGTCGAAATGCAATCAGCAGTGAAAGAGAATGCACACATTTGAAGACGGTGTTTATAGAGCTCTGGAATACTGAATTGAGTTATTTTTGCCACTTGTAGGCCTTGAATGGTTAAATAAAAATTTCTGTGTCAAAATGCATGTCTTTGCAAGTATCCTTGTAAACACAGTAGGTCTTAAGTAAAAGCCAACAGGGGAGAAAGAAAACACATGTGTAACAGTATACTGGATCTGGGCAGCTCTTAAAGTGACAGCAGTCTAATATTCCTGCTGTCTGTCACTCATGGTTATCATACAACAAAAGAGAGAAAATCTCTCACTGCTAGTGTCTAAATCACTTTTGTAACTTAAATAAGAAGAAATATATATTTAATTTATACAGTGAAGAATATGCAGTTTTTTTATACATTTGATTACTTTTCTTTCTTAATCTACTGTAGTTTTTATGTCCTATTGCTTGTAATTAGTTTCTTATTCTTATTCAATTGCTGACTGTTTACTTGTCTTCAGTGAGCTTGAGTTTTTTTTTTTTTTTTTTTTTATTTAGGCTAGTATTACTTTTTTTTTCACTGGTGAATTATGAAATATCTATGGTATCAAAAATTGTGATATCATAAAGACCTTATTTAAGCAAAAATAACAATATTGTGATATATATTGTTACTGTGAAATAAATGTACTCATATCGTGATATTAGATTTTGTTCATATTGCCCACCCCTAGTATAAATATATTAATTTAGGACAATGATCTACAGAGCACCATAGATTATCTCTTACTTGGTAACCTTGAATATCCTCAGCAAACGCAGCGCTCGCAACACACTAATGCCAAAAGAGGCTCCGGGTTTTACTGCTGCCCAAATCACCTCGAAAATGCTACCTACAATTACCTAAAAACACAAAAGACAGAACACAAATACTCTAGGAACAATTTATATTTGAAAACAAAGCTCATTTCCAGCAACAATTTAAAAAATTGTAGTTATAATCATATAATTTGTCAAATGTCTTGAAGCTGCTGTTTTTGAGGGGGCTCAGTAGGACATCAGCATTTTTCTGCTTCTTATAAGGCAGTACCTCTGGCATTAACTGGAAAAGATACATGTACTGTTGTTGGTCCCGTATATCATTAGTATCTGACGGCCTGTTACTCACCCCAAAGTCAAAGCAGTTAAATGAGGAGTGAAAGTAGGTCCTGGGCCCGAGGCCATACATCTTCAGACTCATCTCTATTAGAAACAGACCAAGGAACACAAACTCCGCCAAATCTGTATACACAAAAAAGCATTTATCAATGGGCTTTGTCAGTCACATCATTTTTATAAGGTATGCCAGTAGTGAAAGATGTAGTAACCCACTAACAAAATTATCCTCATACTCTGTTGCTTCTATAAAAGGTTTCAATGTAAAATAAAAGCTGAAGTATAATCATTCAGGCCAACGTGGTGGTCTTAAGCTGCCAAGTCAGAGTGGTATAGCCTCATAGGTGAAAAACTGGGCAGGTAACCGAAAAGATTTCATCACATTGTGCCCTTGAACAAGACCCTTAAATCTTTTGGGGGAGTTGTCCCTGCAATAACTGTAGTGTATGTGGCCTCGTATAAAAGCATCAGCTCAATGGTAATTAATGATTAGTAGCAGTTGGCATGCAAGCAGAGGTATATGTAGGAGGCGGGGCAATGCTCCTTTCTCATTTTTGGCACCAATCTGCTACAAGGGACTCTTTAGTATGTGGACTAAAAACTATGGGAGTTACATCCTTTACACATTAACATATTTGAGGCATGAATTGGCCATCAGAAGAGACAGCTCACCTGACATGGATCAAAACAAGTCAACACGGCACAAATTTTTACATTTTCTATATACATTACCATTTAAAAGTTTAGGGTCAGTAAGACTTTTTGTATTTATATATATATATATATATATATATATATATATATATATATATATATATATATATATATACACACACACAGTATCTTTAAAAAAACACATGCTGCATTGTTTTATCAAAAACACAGTAAAAGCAGTAGTATTGTGAAATATTATTACAGTTTACGGTGTTCTACTATATTTAAATGTATTTTAAAATGTAATTTATTCTGGTGATGGCAAAGTTGAATTTTCAGCAGCCATTACTCCAAACTTCAGTGTCACATGACCCTAATATGCTGATTTGGTGTTGCTTAATATTTGTAAAAATCGTGAAATATTTTTTTCTTGATTCTTTGAATTAAAAAAAGTTACAACAGAAAACAGCATTTATTTAAAATATATCTTTTGTAACAAAAGTCTTTGCTGTCACTTTTAATCAATTTAATGCATCCTTGCTTAATTATTGGAAATTAACTTTATTAACTGATTACATTTTTAATGTAATGACTCTTCTTTTTAACTTACGAAACAGCAAAATAGGGGCAGTTTTATGTGAAACTAAAATTCAGCTAAAAGTTGTACAATTAATAATGCAAACACAATGAGTATATTATTTAAAAGCACTTGTTTTGCATTGATTTTTTAAAGGTCTAAATTACTCCCAGTGCACATAGGCCATGTTCAAATATAGTTCACATAAACCTGTGATCCCCCAGAGAGCTGTAGTGATGTTTTAAAGATGTGGTTCACTTACACAGTGCATATGTGAGCCAGTTGGGCTGGTCGTAGTGAACTATAGCCACACATAGTGTGTTCAGTCCCACTATACACAGAACAGTCCAGTAGAAGCTCTGGGCCTTCACCATACGGCGGATGAAGAAGCGAAACCTCTTCTCTTTTCTGCGAAAGTATGAAGAGCTCTCGTTCTTGCTGCTCTTCACGCTTGTACGGGTGAATGGAGAGCCCTGGGGAGCTGCGGAGAGACAGACTGTTTCAGATGTTCACAAAAGCTCACAGATGATGGAGAGGAGAAGAGAGGAGAGGGATTCAAAACAGACATTCTGATTTGTTAACATCGTCTTTATCCATCTTTCCACTCTCTCAATCTCCTCTTTTATTTTGGTCATTATTCTCTCTTTATGTTTAGTTTTATTATACTTTGCCTCTGGTTTTTAATCTGCTTTTTATTTTCCATGCTGATTTTGGGAGAATATCCACCGTGAGTTCAAAGGTCACAGGCGTTGGGCCTGGATCTTACCGACTGATGAGATGTCAGTGAAGTGGTCTTCTCCTTCCTCTGCACTGATGAGGTCATTTTTGCTCTTTTTGGCTCTCTTCAACACTAAAAGTGAATAGTAAATAAACAGTAGTAGTATAAAATATAATAATAAATTCATAAAGAATATAGTAAGTTAAAAAAATTAATGTTTATATTAATTATGCTCTAATAATGAACAAACACAATAATTTATTTCTCAATGGTTACCTGGGTTGTTGCATTTCCTCTTGTACCAGGCACCATCCTCCTTCTCCTCTGCATTTTTATCTTCTTCAGCAAGCATTACTTCCTCTGAAACAAAGATATTTCACTACTTACACTATGTAGTTGGTAGGTTGTTCTATGTGGTTGCTAGGGTGTTCTGGGTGGTTGCACAGGAGAAGAGACACACAAAAGCAACCACTGTAAGGCTTATTGTAACCTGATGCCATACACAGTAATCACTGCTGTCACTGCAGATCTGACAAACATCCAGCAGGAGGCAGGGACAGCAGTGAGCACTGTATCGCCTAACACATTAATGTTTTAAACAATGCAGTGAATATCTAACTGACTAGAATGGCTGTAGCAAGATACATGAAGAAGTCAAAGCACCTGTAAGCAGTTAATTCCATCATGAATTTATGGTGTTAAACATCAAAGTTGGGCCACCATGGAAAAGTCTGGGAAATTACCTCTCTAAGCCAAATAAATCCCCATGGAAGAGCCCTAGTGGGCTTCTGGCAAACAAAACGGAGGATACTACATGCTGTGACAGAGCTAATTAACCCCTGTGCTGATGAAGGATCAGTAGTTTTACAAGAAACCTTAAGAGAAACTACAGTATTAGGATGAGAGGAAGAATTATAAAAGACCAACAACATTAACATTTAAAGCCAAAACATTGAGTATGGAGTAAAAACAGGAGAAAATCCTGAGAAAAACTTAAGAAGTCTGTTACTAAACTGGCCCCAGATCAGTGCAAATCCACAGCCATGGAAAGCACCAACACACTGAGTCCTGGCTGATGAAAAAGCTGTTACAGGCAATCATGGGAAGACTGAGGGTATGAACCAGCTGGTGGAGTGAGTGGAAGGCTATATGTGGTTGCCATGGAGAGAGGAAGTGCTGAGCAACAGACGGGCACAGATACATCAGCTCCCATCGCGGCTGAGAAGACATCCGGGAAGAGAGTGAGATAAACAGTCATGGGAGAAAAAGCACGAGGGGACAGAAAACTCTGTAGGGAACAGACCAAGGCCTTCTGGTGGTTGACATGTAGATAATTCTCAGGTGTAAGTCTTGGACATCTCTGGATTTGAAAATGGGTTCTGTGGAGATAATACATGTCAAGTGTTAATGAAGATATTGTTCTCTTGAGAGACTGACCTGCTTTGCAGATCCACTCCAGGTAGCCGGTCAGCTCCCTCTCGATCTGCTGTTGTCTGCGAAGCTTCAGGAACTCCTGCCTTTTCTCCACACGCTCTCGCTCCTTTGCAAACTCCCTGTTTGCACAAATACACATAAACACACATCCATGAACACAATGTACTGCACACGAGGCATCAGGGGAGCCCTGATCTAAGGCACAGATCATGTGTACAAGAGCATGCATGCATCTAGTGATGCATCTACAAAAGCAAATACACCCATTGATGAAACCATAAGGTACCTGGTTGTAAAGCAAAAGTGAATGACACAAATGCACCAAAATGAAACGTTAGAGAAGAAAGCAAGTACAAGGTGTGGCATCCACATTTGCAAGAGCAGTAGAAAAATCAATGTTTTAGAATCAATAGAAAACAACGGCTAAAAGTCTACAGTTTATGCCTCACTTAAAGCTGAAGTGTGCAATTTCTTTTTAATTGTTAAAATTCCTTCTCCTATCCTAACCTAATATATAGAGTCAAATAGTTAAGCCATTCTTATATTCATTTTCAAATATATTTCCAGGATGATGCATTACTTTGACTAACTATTGAAGTCTATCTTGATCTATAGGTATGTAGATTTCATTAGATCTGCTTAATAAAGACCCATTCATCCTTGTTTGCAGCATCATTAACAGCATATAGCATAAAACGTGCAATGACAAGCAATAAAACAATTTAAATGTATTATTTAAAATCCCCACAAACTGTAAAAAAACAAATATATTTTAAAATATTGAGTTCATTACTATCATCACGTTCAAATGCATGGGTTCAGTGGAATTTTTATTTTAAAGAAATTACAACTACTGTTCAGCGATGATGGATTAAATTGACCAAAAGTGAGAGTAAAGACATTTATAATGTAACAAAAATGTTTACAAATAAATGCCATTCTCATGAACTTGAACTATTCATCAAAGAACCCTGAAAAAAATGTATCATCTTCCACAAAAACATTAAGCAGAATAACCATTTTTAACACTGATAATAAGAAATGTTTCTACTACATCAAATCAACATATTAGAATGTGACACTGAAGACTGAGCTAATGACTGCTGAAAATTCAGCCTTGCTATCACAGGAATTAATTTAAAATATATTCAAATAGAAAATTATCATATAATAGTATTATATAATTATATTATATAATATCATATATGCTACAGTTTAATACTATACAGTACTGTTCAAAAGTTTGGTGTCAGAAAATTAATGTTTTTTGTTTTTTTGTTTGTTTTTTACATTAAAATATATTTTAACAGTGTAGAAGTCTTTACTGTGACTTTCGATCAACTTAATGCACCTTTGCCTTATTAAAAAGTATTAGTTTCTTGCAACAAAAATCTTACTGACGGCAGTTATATATATATAAATATAAATATACATAATATTCTATCATTTTTATACACAATATAATAAAAAACCATCATCATCAGTAAAAACTAATACAATTCTAATTGAAGATGAAAATGGTGCACTTCAGTAGTTGAATTGACGAATGCAAAATGGTTGATTAACTTCCTCAAGAGACGTTACAGCCTCACAAGGAAACAGAGGTCAATCCATTATTCTCAGTAATGAACCTACAGGGCTAGACAGTTTCTCTCATCTAATCTAACTTTCACCCCACAGTATGACAAAACTGTGCAGTGAGGGACACCTTGATTAGATATTTAGCTCATAGGTCGAAAAAAGTGGCATTTACTGACAAATGGCCATGCATTGCCTGTGAGAGGCATGTTTTACCTGGACTTGGTTATAAAATGAGTCCCATTTATTTTCATAAGCATTATAGCTTTCTCTGCAACATGATTATGTAGGAGCACATAAGGGAAAAAATGCACTGTTTGTGCCCCCTCACAACCTGCCATCTGTTATCATGCCAATTAGAGGACAGCATGATGATTGACCACCATTACTCTTTAACAGGTGCGCAGAGCGTATAGAAAGGAGGTGAAAAAACAGGTATAAATGCAAAGAACAAAGAAAAGAAGAAAACAAAAGTAGGGTGGACAGAATGTGAAAGATGCAATGCTCCTGGAATGAAAATGTTAACTGAGAATGTGATCGGAGAATGGAAGGGAATGTGAACAGAAAAAATCAAAAGTGAAAATTAAACAGGAAAGCAGTAGAAGACAGAAAATACAGTAAATATTACATTAGACAATGCTGTAAGAGAATAACTGAAAAAAAAAATTAAGCTGATTTTTTGGGTGGTATAGCTAGTGGATTAGCATATCCTGCAAAAAACTTAAATAAATAACTTTAAATCCTAAATAAATAACTTAATTGGTGTAGAAACAATTTTTACAGAAATTGCTAGTGAATTTCACAATTAATGTTAAAGAAATGGAAAGTAGCACACTGAATGAAACCAGAAACTCTGAAATAGCAATTTCTTGTAAAATTTACTCCAATCACCTTTGTATTGTTTACAGCTATGAAAGGTTTAAGGAATGCAAAACTATGGAACACAAAAAAGTGTATTTAGAATAAAGGCTTCCATGTATTTTAGTAAAAATCAATGGTGAACTATCCATTTAAGAATGTGATGCTGCACTATCATCCAGAACACAACATACGCCGTTCTTCAGCAGGATTCCCACATGACAATGTGGGGGAAATCCTCTTTTTTCTTCCCTGCATTGCAGTGGCAGTGTGACGGTGACAGTGAATGTGTGTACTTGTTGTGAGTGTGTGACAGAAGAGAGGGAATAACTCTGTGGCTCTCTTTCTCCCTCTCTGAGGGAGAATTTTCATTTTTAAAGTCACCCCTGGAGTCAATAACTGTATCCCTAAACACTCAGTTTTGATAAACAAAATGACATATTTAAAGATTATTTTCTTGTGAAAAAATTCTCTTCCTGCCTTAAAATGGCTTGAATATGCACAATTTTTTCATACACGATTGATTTTCCCTGCAGGGGGTCTATCTAAGCTTTATCTATTTTTCATACTGTAAATTATAATACATTGATGCCTGAATTGAAATATTTTTCAGACAAAAATAATTTTAAGATCAATAATTTCTCAGGTAAATACAGGTGTGCTTCGTGAAGTAAACGTCACTGGTAATAGGGCTGCTCATGCAGTCAAGGTCAAAAGCCATGATGGGGTGAGAGAGATCAAGATGAAATGGCTATGAATTGCCTTCTAGCAGAATCCCTGCCGTCCAACTACCCACTGAGAAGATGACACGGCTGCCCACCTCTTCTCGAAACCCCCACCCCAGGGTAGTCCTCTCGTCTCTCCATGAGGCCTCACAGTGGCCTTTTGCTTTGAAGGCAGCATGGTCAGACAGGTGAACTAACCTCCCGGCCCCCGCACACAAGCTTGAGAGACACAGCATGCACCATGGCAACCAGTGCATCCACAGATGACTAAAGGTTCCTTCACACTTCTCCAAAAAATACCAACATTTCAAACACTATTGGAATAAAAATGCATGATGACATGCTACGGTATGCTCCATCTAAATGGATCAGCAACAATGAATTTAACTGACAGAAAAGAAATCTAAAATGCTACTAAAGATTTCTAATTCAAACGAACTCTTTTCTGTTCATTAAAATATCTTGAAAAAGTATGGTTTCCACAATTTTCAACATACCAATAAGAAATATTTATTTAGTGCCAAATTAGCACATTCAAATATTTGAAGGAACATGTGACACTGAATATTAGAGTAACGGCTTCTGAAAAATTAAACACAATGCAGAGCTAAATTCAAAATACAATTAAAACACATGTAAAAACAATTTTTTAAATATATTTTTATACATATTAAAATAAAAAATACAGTGAGCATTAAAGACTTCTTTGACAAACATTTAAAAAATCATACTGACCTCAAAACAGTAGTGTATTTTATTATGAATTCATGAAGTTTTATGATCTCATATAAAAGATTGCATGCAATATTTGTATTTTAAAAAATACATTTTCACACTGCAGAACCATTTAAAGTAAACTAGCAAAAAAAAGAAAAAAAAGAAAATGGTGAACGAAACAAAGACCAACTTTCTTTATTATAATATAATATAATATAATATAATATAATATAATATAATATAATATAATATAATATTAAAGACAAGTAGACTTAAATAAGTCTAAGCGATGGAAACAAAACAACATAACTGCTGCAAAGTCTTCTGGGCCAGCTCACTTTCTCACAAGGAGAAGGACACAGCTAGAGAAGCCTGTGCCATGCCTTTATGTAACACTTTATTTTAGCCTAATTAGATCTGCTCCTGAGCTCCCATCATACTTTGCAGCCTGTGGTGTATAGACATTTCACACTTCAGAAGGAGTTTGTAGAAAGCCTTTGCAAGTGTGATAATTCGGGGGCTGCACAAGCAGTCTTGAATGCACAGTAGTTTTGAACTAGGTTACCATGAGGACAGATACACAGTTAGAGAGCTCTCACAGCACATAAAAACAGACAGAGTCCCTGTATGGTAAAAACTACATAAATATTCTGTCACTTCCATACACACAGAAACACACATTCCTGAATGTGCTGTACACATGAACATTTTCTGGCAGTAGTAACCGAAAAAAAAAAAAAAAAACAACAACTACAACAAAAAAAAAGCTTAAATGCAAATCCTCTCAAGAATGTGTCTTTGAGGGCCAGTTTCACCTTTAAAGCTAAAAACAGCTTTAAATGAATACATTTCACACTGTAAGAGTAGAGACTGATAACATTACTTGAAGGACGATGAGTGAGAATGAAAATTAAGAGAGAACAACAGAGAGGGAGAGTGGATGGGGGACTGAAAGAGTGTATAGGGACACAGTGGCAAGTTCATCAGTATTATAACACACAGCGTTTGATTAATTACAGGAGTGACAACTGCATTGTGCAAACAAATGTACTATTGCTAAAGTCTTATTCTCAGATTTGTCTTCTGTGAAAAAGATCCAAGCAACCTCACGTCTCCACTAGAATTTTTGAAGAAATCTCAGTAATGTCCTACAAAAATCAAAACACAAAACTCAAACACTTCTTATTTCTCAAAAACACCAAATGTGACCCAAATGAAATGGCTCTATAATCTTACTGTATGTCAACAATTGTCTTATTTGTTACATACACTTCTGTCTAAAAAACATACACTCTGGCTACATTTATCGGATTAAAAACACAGTAAAAATATTTTGAAATATTACAGTTTAAAAAACTGTTTTCTTTTTAAATACATTTTAAAATGTCATTTATTTCTTTGATGGCAAAGCTGAATTTTCAGTAGCAATTACTCAGTGTCACATGATCCTACAAAAATCATTATAATATAATGATTTGCTACTTATAATACACCAACTGTGCTGCTTATTATTTTTGTGTGATCCATTTTCAGTGTTCTTTGATGAAATCATGCCAAAGATAAAGCATGAAGAGAAAGACTCTCACTCTCATAGCTCTCCTGTCTTTCTGGGATTACTGTACTCCTCAGAGAGAGACCAGCATCACCACGTGAGAATGAATCTTTTCGACTAAAGCCTTGAAAGCAGAGATGTCAAAGGACATTAGAGCGCCTCTGAAGGAGCAACAATAAATATTGAATGCCACACAACAGCAACACAGACATGAAGAGCCATTCAGTGAAATACAGTCAACATTAGATTGAGGATTTCCAGGAAATCATGAATTCAAATCCCACAAGCAGCTATAGTTCACCATAAAGCATTCATCCAGAGACTTTCCATTAAAACAGTATTTGTGTGTGTGAGAGAGAATAAGAGAGAGAGAGAGAGAGACGTAAAGCATGAGGGAAAAATAAAGATGCTTTAGTGTGAGGGTGTGTTATTTGTTTTATAGAGAGTGTATGTGGCTTTTGGCTCAATCACAATTGATGGAGGAAAAACCTACTTGTGATCAACACTGCATTGGCAAAATAGAGCTGCTTAATCGAATTGAGAAACAGGGCTCTATTGCACTTAAAGTTGCTTTTACTCTGGATATGCATAAGCTGTTGGTGAACATATTCCAACCTGTAGGACAGAAATTATTTTACGAGGCTTTCAATGGTTTAGGAAAGCCCATTTATTTCAAAAGAGCCCACCTAACAGCTATAAGATGCATCCCTTGAATAATTTTAAAGGAATGCTGTTTGTTTGCTTCCCATATAAGCATTAAATGGGATACTGCATGCTCTGTATTGGCTTCAAATTGTTTAAATTTATGTGTGCAGCCAAACAAGATAATGAATTCTAAAGGTGAATGATTAGTTCAGTGGGTTATATGAAATTTGCATCCCTTTCTACTGAGACAAGAGTAAACCAGATGATCATATAACAACACTGCAAACCAAGATTCCTTTCAACTCGTGGACTGAAATCTGAACTGAACCGACCAAGTGCAAATGATAGGAAGACTTAACTAATTGCAAGGAATAGGAATTCAAAGCAATAATGAATAATATTTTTTTTTTTTACTTATTCATTTTAATTAATTCTGATTATTCTCAAAGAGTTATAATTTACCACCTTATGTTTTTGGAAATATCCCATAGGTTGTATAATAATACGTTTATGGGTAATTCATACTGAATTAGACTGAAATATAATGTATATTATTATTATTTTTTTTTTTAAAAAAGGAAAAAAATAACCTAAATAATTTGAATTAATTAAATTCAAGCTAAATTCTAATTTGAACAAATCCTTCCTCACCGCATTCGCTTTGTTACTTTAATTAAATTAAATTAAATTTTACTTTAATTTAATTAATTTCTGAATATAAGGCATTCTCAAATAGATAAATAATTAAACAGTTCCTCCATTTTACCATTAATGACTAATGTCATCTTTAGCAACCACCAGCCAGGAATGTACTTTCAAGAAATATTTTTAAAACACTTTTTAAGAATCCTGAAAAAGTTAACTTGCATGTGTACAACACAGAGTTCCAAAAAATTCCCACGCAGTTGGGACTAATTTGATGACTGATTTCAGACTCACCCTGACAGCACCCCCAGAACCAAGTTGAGCATGAAGAAAGAGCCGATGATGATGAGTGGGATGAAGTAGAGCCAGTTCCAGGTGTTCCCTGAGGCATCATTGGCCTGCAAAGAGACAGAAGTAATGAGAGCAGTAACTGAGAAGGAACAGAGGTACAGAGAGAAATAAACATTAGAAGAACCTGGAGGAGACCACATCACCACAGGCTTCTCTTGAACCCCATATCCTTCAGTAACAGCACCTGTAATAATCTCTTTAACACAATTCACAATAACACATCCATATCTATACAGCCATATTCCTTCCTACTGTCCAAGTAATTGCTTTTTGCAGAGATCCCAGGGTCTTTGCAAGGGTAAAAAAGAATCTGTGAAATGCAATCTATTGGTCACCGCTCTGTAAAGAATATCGTTTTAGACTAGTGAGTGAAACTGACAGAGTTTGTCTTTGATTCACGAGCATATACAACACCGGGCCACACACAAAATGTTTATGAGGCATGCTAAGAGAAGATTTCTCCTAGCACCCATTTATTGCAAATTGCTCAAACATATTGTCTGTAATTGTTAGGGGATCATGGAGAATGCTGATTCAGCAGACACATACAGATCCTTAAACCCCCTCTGCTCTCTTACACAGCTGTTTCTAAGGCAACCGGCTCATCGTGCCTACATCTGTCCCTTTATCTCTCTTGCTTTAGCTTTAAAATGGCATTTTTGGCAAGAGCAGTAAAGCTGTCGGAGCCAAATTCCATTGCTACATCTCCACTCCTCTGAGTATTTCATTTATTACAGCACTGTAGGGAATTTGTGTGACTGACATTTTCTTAATTATCATTTATTTATTACTGCTAAAGTCTATATCGGTTACTGTTTCATGCATCCGAATGAAAGATGACCGTACAATAGTATCTCTTTAGCCAAACATTTTTGTTTTAAAATGAAAAGATTCTAAACCAAGTCCAGTGCAGGGTGGGTTGCCAAATATTGCCATCCTTGTGGTTTGAAAGGAATTGTAGTGATTCATCTTTTAAAACTGGATGAATGCCACCTGACATCAGGAAAAAAGGAGACGGCACTGAAACAGTTTTATCTCATTCGGAGGGTGGGAGAAACAATGGTGGAACGCCCACACTTCCTCTAAAGCCTGAAAATTGTCTTGACATACTAAATGAATATGTGTTCAGTAGCCAAAATGCATGACATTGTCTCAGTGGTCTGGTGGGTTAGATGTTTTCTGCAGGCCTTGCATCACAGGTTTGTGTTTTTTTGAGTGATATGGGGATTGAAGGAATGCTGAAAACAATCTTCACAAGATTACCACAGTAATGACAAGAGCATCTGCTAACCAGACATGAGAGAGTGTAATGGTTAACAATTTAACCTGGGCCAATTATCCAGTGCTTGCATTCCAACTTCAATACCATTTGCAGTGTCCCCCTCTATTCTGCACTCATATTAAACTAGGCCTATATCGATATAAATAGTATTGCCTCATTCCATATCATTTGTAAAAAAAAAAAAAAATACATCAATATATATTGTACAAACTCGATATACTGTCCAGCCTTAACACAAAACTTAAAGTGTTAGTTCACCTAAAAAAACACACTTTCTCTCCAACATAGTAAAGGAAAAGCAGTGTATACTGTACGGTAACTACAATATACTTTCTCAATTAATATGAGGTCATAAACATGTATGCATTGGCTAATGATTAAATAATTAAAAGATCTTTATATGGAATATAACCTTCATGTCAGCTACTTCAATACATGCATAAATATGTGACCCTGGACCACAAAACCAGTCTTAAGTGTCAATTTTTTGAAATTGAGATTTATACATCATCTGAAAGCTGAATAAATAAGCTTTCCATTGATGTATGGTCTATTAATTATTAGTGCTCCTGTAGCTCAAGTGGTAGAGCATTGCATTAACAAGCACAAGGTTGGGGGTTCGATTCCCCGGGAACACATGATAGGTAAAAAATTGATAGCCTGAATGCACTGTAAGTTGCTTTGGATAAAAGCGTCTGCTAAATGCATAAATTTAATTTAAATTTAATTTAATTTATTAGGATCTGACAATATTTGGTCGATATACAACTATTTGAAAATCTGGAATGTGAGGGTGCAAAAAAACCTAAATTCTGAGAAAATCCCCTTTGAAATTTTCCAAATGAATTCTTAGCAATGCATATTACTATACAAAAATTAAGTTTATATATATTTACGGTAGGAAATTTACAAAATATTTTCATGGAACATGACCTTTACTTAATAGCCTAATGATTTTTGGCATAAAAGAAAAATCGATAATTTTGACCCATACAATGTATTTTGGGCTATTGCTAATGCTAGCGACTTAAGACTGGTTTTGTGGTCCAGGGTCACATATATATATTGTAAATGATTATAATTGGGGCAGAACTACTGTATGCGCAAAAGGGAATAACTTAAAAGATCAGTGCAAACAAACATCAAAAAGCAACAAAAGCATACAGTCTGAGAAAATCTGGTACAGCAAATAAATCTTAATAGGCCCTGCACATAAACTAGAAGCACAAAAAAATCCGAATTTATGTGAAATGTGAGCATCTAAGCAACATGTGGAATCTGTGGATAATAAAACTGTGATAAATGTGGTAATCGAGTTCTCAGTGTCACGGTGTCTGGTTTGTGTTCCCTGGGTGTCCACTAGAGGTCTCACTTCCCCTTAGTGTCACCCCCTTCAGAACTTCATTTCCCACTAGCCTTAGCTGCTCATCACTGTTCATTGTATTCAGCTGTCACCACTTACATTGTTTGCACCTGTGTATAAATACCCTGGTTGTTCTGTCATTGTTACGGAGTCCTTGTTGAATGTCACCCTGCGTTTTCCTGGTTCCCTGGTTTTTTCGTGTTTCTGATGTTGTCTATGTTTCTTGTTTTGGACGGATTACCTGGATTTTGACCTTTGCCTGGCTGATAATGAGATTTGGATCACCCCAATAAACATACTGCTTTTGGATCTACCTGTCTGTGTGCGTGTCGTGACAGAAGGACTCCGTCAATACCTAGATCCAGCGATATGTTTTTTGAGGATTCTCCCCCAGCCATCGAGCGGGAGAGAGGGAGTAAGTTTGAGGGAACCCGCCTGGTTGTTTTCCGTGGGACCCGGGGAGGTCGCAGAGGAGGGAGTGGTCGAGAGGAGGTCCGGCATCGCTCTCCACCATGGCCCCCCGTCGACCCTGGGCTCATGAGGGACGGATCGGAGCCGCCGTCTCTCCATCACGAACGGAGAAGGGGGAGGAGGCACACGTCCGCCGAGACTGTGTCTGCGGAGAAGAGGGCGACGGAAACGGTTTTGGATTATTTTACTATGCTGTCCAAAATCCTAGACGTTCCCAAGGGGGTTAACGTCACATCGGCTGAGCCAGCGCCACAGCACAAGATGGCCGCCAGCCCAGCGCCACAGCACAAGAGGGCCGCCAGCCCAGCGCCACAGCACAAGAGGGCCGCCAGCCCAGCGCCACAGCACAAGATGGCTGCCAGCCCAGCGCCACAGCCCAAAATGGCCGCGGAGACATTGTTGGGTTACTTTTCCAGGATGTGCCAGATCCCGGAGATTCCCAGGAGTGTTCACATCACGGCCGCTGAGCCAGCGCCAATGCCCAGGATGGCCACCAGTTCAGCACCACAGCGCAAGATGGCCGCCAGCCCAGCGCCATTGCACAGGATGGCTGCCAGCTCAGCGTGCCCAGCACCACAGCACGGGATGGCCGCCGGCCCAGCACCACAGCACAAGATGGTTGACTCAACGCCTGAGTCTTCCGTCAAGGAGCCACCGGCTCGCCATCATAGAGGCCGCAGGAGGAGGAGACAGGCGTCAGCCGTTACTCGAAGCCCGGAGGACGTTCCCGAGCAGGTCGCTGCCGTCCAGGAGGTCGTTCCCGAGCAGGCCGCTGCCGTCCAGGAGGACGTTCCCGAGCGGGCCGCTGCCGTACAGGAGGACGTTCCCGAGCGGGCCGCTGCCGTCCAGGAGGACGTTCCCGAGCGGGCCGCTGCCGTCCAGGAGGACGTTCCCGAGCGGGGGCCGCTGCCGTCCAGGAGGAGGTTCCCGAGCGGGCTGCTGCCGTCCAGGAGGACGTTCCCGAGCGTGCCGCTGCCGTCCAGGAGGACGTTCCCGAGCGGGCCGCTGTCGTCCAGGTGGACGTGCCCGAGGTTCCCGAGGCGGGGCTCGAGGTGGTTCTGGATGCCGAGGCGGTGCCCGAGGCTGTGCCCGATGCCGAGGCGGTGCCCGATGCCGAGGCGGTGCCCGATGCCGAGGCGGTGCCCGATGCGGTGCCCGAGGCGGTGCCCGATGCCGAGGCGGTGCCTGATGCGGTGGCCGAGGCGGTTCCCGATGCAATGGAGGCGGCCGAGGCGGTGGCCGTTGCCGAGGCGGTGCCCATTGCCAAGGCGGTGCCCGATGCCGAGGCGGTGCCCGAGGCGGTGCCCGATGCCGAGGCGGTGCCTGATGCGGTGGCCGAGGTGGTTCCCGATGCAATGTCCGATGCCGAGGCGGTGCCCGATGCCGAGGCGGTGCCCGAGGCGGTGGCCGAGGCGGTTTCCCGATGCAATGTCCGATGCCGAGGCGGTGCCCGTTGCCGAGGCGGTGCCCGATGCCGAGGCGGTGCCCGAGGCGGTGCCCGATGCCGAGGCGGTGCCTGATGCGGTGGCCGAGGTGGTTCCCGATGCAATGTCCGATGCCGAGGCGGTGCCCGATGCCGAGGCGGTGCCCGAGACGGTGCCTGATGCGGTGGCCGAGGCGGTTCCCGATGCAATGTCCGATGCCGAGGCGGTGCCCGATGCCGAGGCGGTGCCCGAGGCGGTGCCCGATGCCGAGGCGGTGGCCGAGGCGGTGCCCGTTGCCGAGGTGGTGCCCGATGCCGAGGCGGTGCTCGATGCCGAGGCGGTGCCCGATGCGGTGCCAGAGATGGTGCCAGAGACGGTTCCCGATGTAATGCCCGAGACTGAGGCTGTTCTGGAGGTCAGGGCGGTGCCCGATGCCGTTCTGGAGGTCGAGGCGGTGACCGATGCCGTTTCCCGATGCGGAGGCGGTGCCCGATGCCGTTCCGCAGGTCGAGGCGGTGCCCGTTGTTGTTCCAGAGACCGAGGCGGTGCCCGAGTTGGTTCCGGAGGCCGAGGCCGTGCCCGAGGCGGTGCCCGATGCGCAGGCCGAGGTCGTTCCCGAGGCGGTGGCTGATGCGCAGGCCGAGGTCGTTCCTGAGGTGGTGCCCGATGCCCGAGTTGGTTCCGGAGGCCGAGGCCTGTCCAAGGCCATTCCCGAGGCGGTGCCCGAGGCCGAGGCCGTTCCCGAGGCGGTGCCCGATGCCAAGGCCGTTCCCGAGGCGGTGCCCGAAGTCGAGCCCGAGGTCGAGCCCGAGGTCGTTCCCGAGGCTGTGCCCGAGGCCGTTCCCGAGGCGGGGTCCTTGTCCAATGCCGTTCCTGAGGCCGTTCCTGAGGCCGTTCCTGAGACCGTTCCTGAGACCGTTCCCGAGGCGGTGCCCGATGCCGAGGTCGTTCCCGAGGCGGTGTCCTTGTCCGAGGCCGTTCCTGAGGCCATTCCCGAGGCGGTGCCCGATGCTGTTCCGGAGGCCGATGCGGGGCCCGAGATGGTTCCGGAGGCGATACCTGTGTCCAAGGCCGTTCCCGAGGCGGTGCCCTTGTCCGAGGCCGTTCCCGATGCCGTTCCCAATGCTGTAACCTGGCCATCGCCACAGCCTGCTCCTTACTGGCTCCCCGATTGGCAGGTTCCATTCGGGCCACTCAAATGGCGAATTCCTCCCTGGCCGTCTGCACAACGAGAATGGACTGATCCGCCGTGGCCACCGGAACTGCCTGGCCCCTCGTGGTCCCCTGAACTTTCGGGTCCACCGTGGCCACCTGAACTGCCTGGTCCCTCGTGGTCCCCTGAACTTTCGGGTCCACCGTGGCCACCTGAACTGCCTGGTCCCTCGTGGTCCCCTGAACTTTCGGGTCCACCATGGGCCCCTGATCTGACCAAGCCACCTGGGCTACCAGGGGAGCCATCGCTGCCGGTCCCAGTTCCCCTACACGGGCCTGGCCCGCCATCCCTCCCCCTGTTCTGCCTCCACCAGTCCACCTCCCTCCTGGTCTCTTTGTTTTGTGTTTGGTTTATTCTGAGGAGCATCTAGAAGCTGCTCCTTAGAGGGGGGGTAGTGTCACGGTGTCTGGTTTGTGTTCCCTGGGTGTCCACTAGAGGTCTCACTTCCCCTTAGTGTCACCCCCTTCAGAACTTCATTTCCCACTAGCCTTAGCTGCTCATCACTGTTCATTGTATTCAGCTGTCACCACTTACATTGTTTGCACCTGTGTATAAATACCCTGGTTGTTCTGTCATTGTTACGGAGTCCTTGTTGAATGTCACCCTGCGTTTTCCTGGTTCCCTGGTTTTTCGTGTTTCTGATGTTGTCTATGTTTCTTGTTTTGGACGGATTACCTGGATTTTGACCTTTGCCTGGCTGATAATGAGATTTGGATCACCCCAATAAACATACTGCTTTTGGATCTACCTGTCTGTGTGCGTGTCGTGACACTCAGCAATGCACTGGGGCATGAATAAATAAAGCTATGTTACTATTTATTGTTTCGCTGCCTACATTTATGCTGTTGTTGTGTTTGTTGACATCTTCAACTATTTGTCATGTGGAAAAATCACAACTGTTCTTTTACCGTTCACTGTAAAATATATATAATACATCTGCAAATTGCCAGTAGCTAATACTGTGGCTCCTCTATCCTTTACACACTTTTCCAGACATTTATAACAAAAATTAACGAGAATGGTCTATAATAAATTCAGAGACAGCATATGAACACAGAGGCTGTAATCAAATTCCTGTGAGTGTGCTTCTCATCCCACTGAAGACAATTAGAGATTTGATTCATTTCCTGTGACTGCACTGTCATTAACGAGACACAGCAGAGCCTAAAGGGACAAATCAATTGAGCAAAATCTTTCTCTTAGTTGGCATTATTATTTCTATTAATGTCTATTTCTTACCCTTAATGTTAATTAGTGACACAGAGCCTGTGTTGGGTGTGATCACATTTGCAAATTTTCACAAGGGAAACCAAGTATTTTCAAATAAAATAAATAAAAAATAAAACAAAAATGTCATTAAACAGATAAACTTATGCTACCATACTGGCTAAAATAAAGTGAAAAAAATAATAGTTTCAAATATTATTACAGTTTCTATGATAATATATTGTAAAATGTCATTTTAAAAGCTACATTTTCAGTAGCCATTACTCTAGTCTCAGTGTCATACGATCTTTCATTCTAATATGATGATTTGGTGCTCAAAAATATTTCTTTTTATCAATGTTGAAAACAGGTGCTTAATATTTTTGTAGAAATCTTAATACATTTCTTTCTCTTACTTTCCATGAACTGAAAGCTCAAAAGTACAGCATTCATTTGAAATCACGCATTTCTGTTACATTAAAAATGTCCTTACTGTTACTTTAAATCGCTTTAATGCATCCTTGCTGAATAAATGTATGATTTGTTTTTAGTTTGTTTGTTTGTTTGCTTTACTGACCAAATCTATGTATATATCATTCAATGCTGAATCAATATCAATATAGTCTGTGTATGTAAACATGTATTATTTAACTAAGTATTTGACTATACTTTTTGATGCTTAAGGCCCCAATATACTTGTAGAGTAGTCGGAGAGGTAAATGTTTTGACATCATTTCGAACAAAATCTGGCCAAAACGAAGTTCATTTTGAGTTTGTTTCCGCAGTTCGAAATAGCTGACCAAAGCGAACATTCTAGGGGAGTTTGTTTTGGCTCCTAAACACCTTTGAGCTTCCATTGATCCAAGGCGGTTACGCAATCAGTGGGTGTGTTCTGAAACTCCACCTTATTTTTTCACCCAGGTTCATTTCTCATTCTACGGAGGTCCGAGCATAGAACAACATCTCCTGAATACACCGTGTCGAATAGCTGAGCTGGGACAACTATATCCACACCTGTACGAAGCCATGAAAAGATGAAAGGAAAGAATAAAGATATAAGGTAGCAAGTACAATAAATGAAATGCCAAATGAATATACAATAATAAAACTTTGCTTTTATCAAAAGTAAATCATGACACCACATAAAATATAAAAAGGTGTAACAATTTAACACTAAAAAAATAAAGTAACAAACTAACAAACTTCCCATAAAAGACTGATTATGGAAATAGAATGGTTCTTTTGTATGGCAAATATTATACTTGACTCTGAACTGCTGCTAATCATTATTCTTTTGTCTATAATATTGTGACCATTGGGGCTCATCTCACACCTAGATTGCCTACACTTCATCATTTCATTGTTGTTTTGTTAAGGGGATAGGCGCAAGCAGTGCAACATGTTTACATTAATCTCCCCCCGCCTCCAGCAGCACGGGGGTGTTGGAATGTTCGGAAACGGTACACCATTGCTCAGCCTTTTCGAACTTCTTTTTGCCCCAAAACAAAGAACGAAAAGAACGGGCCTTTAGAGTAATCATATCATTAGCTTAGCAACATGCTTACACCAAACTGTTGAAATCAATTTAAAATCCTGTGCGGAATGCAATTGGTGGGGTGTACTTTCTTTCTGCTTATTGTATATAAATTGTTCCAAATCAGTCAATTATGAGTTTCAATTACTTTTTAAGATGCTCTTTTAGAAGGTAGCTGACTGCATACCCTTACGAAAAATAAGTTTATTCAAGTGTGCTATTAGTATACTTCTTTTAAACTAAAAAATAGGAAAGTATGCTTTTAGTTTACTTTTTATGTACTTCTCAGAAATGGGATTTATGTACTCCTCAGAAATATACTTAAAATGACATTTAAGTGTACTTGGCTTATGCTTACAAAAAGTCTAAATATACTTGAACTTTACTTAAGTATACTTAATAAAATAAACTTGAAGTATACTACTTTTTGGTAAGGGTAGGCAGTAGGAAGTGATGCAGTTTTGGAACAGAGCTGCTTATACAGTGTGTCTACAGCGAATTGAAGAGCACAGAGGATGAGGAAGAACGCATACTAGCCTCTAATTTTCCACTGACGTAAAGTTCTAGTGTCTGGGATAATCAGATTATCTCTATGAGAGCCAAGGTCTGGATGGCAAGATCTAGGAATATTCATCTGTCATTAGACCTCTCATCAAGGACCCCAGAGGACTGAAAGCCCAGTATGCAGAAGAACATTTAATGAGGATGTCATCTTATAGGAGGAGAGAAACAGAGAAACAGTGTGCTATTGCTCGAGGGAGCAGCCATCCAGCGGTCATTACGCTCATAATTGCAACAGACTGTAAAACAATCTACATTCTGTCTGATGCCAAAACTACAAAACAAAATGACTATTATACTTACTTGTCCAAAATTTTGGCTTATTAAATAATGCAAACTACAAGAGAAATCGACAAAGCACTAACAAAAAAAAAATGAAATAAATTTCACTCCCAACCTCACACGTACTGGGAGATTGAGTGCTGTATGAATGAAGGGGTTTATTTTATAGGTGAATGTTCTTCCAGTAAACCACAAGACCAGACAGGACTTGGCACACTCTTGTGGATCCAAACATGATCCATCTTTGCTCCCTGCGGGGCTATTTTTAAACATTTAACAGCAGATTGATCAATAGGGCTATCATACTAACAATGCTGAATGCCAGAGAACATGGTTACCATATACCACACAGATCACCCTGTCGGCTGAGTGACTGTACAGCATCACACAGCCACCTGGTAGATACTACTGTTTAGAGTGCTACAGAGATACACAATATGACATAAATAACACAATGTCACACAAACAAAGTCAAAGAGTGATGGGGAAAACCAGAAAAACATTACTGTGCTTGGATTCAAACTTAGGATCAGATTCACAAACATCTGAAAAAAAATGTTAAAAGACTTTAACATTAGTCTATAATAAAATGCAATACTTGAAAAAGTATTAAAGTATAAAAACAGTCAAACCAAAATGTATTCAGATGCCTTCAACATTTCTCACATTATCACAGTTTATTCGCTATAGTTTAGAAAATGGTAATAAAATATGAAAAGAACTCAGAGTTAAACTGTGTCAGAACAAATTCATCTTGATAATGTCAGATAACTTTGATAGAAAGGTATGTAATAAATTAGGCTGAATAGCTGTCAGCTGTTAAATTTAAGTACACAATTAGATAATACCAGTTAAGGTCAACCAATAACCAAGCAATGCTTAATTTTGTTCAGTCTGTGGTGTAAAAAGGTTGCATTAGCTATTCAAAAAAATACTTAAGCAAAACATGGTCAGGTCAAAATATCTAAGTAGTTTTTGGTCCCAAATTTTTATAAGTTTTACTGGTAGTCCACCGTATGAAGAATTTTTGGGTATAATGTCACATTCTACTTTATTTTGCTATCCTCACTTACTGTACATAAATGTACTATATTATATATATCAAAAATTATATCTAGTGTCTGACTGTATCACTATATAAAGTATCTATAAATCAATCTTTTATTTATTTATTTTGCAGTCAGAAAATAAGAAGCAAATTTTATTCTTAAGAATATTTCATGAATCTGGCTCCTGGTCTAAAACTGTAGTGTGTGAAATTAGCATAAGTGGTTATGAAATAACCAGAGAGTTCTGAAAAATTAATTGCACATGCCCCCAAAATAACTGGATGTCTGAGTTGAATATTCCAGAGATATTATACCATTTCTCTGGCTACTCTTGCAAATGAGCTGTGCACTGATTGGAGCCTATCAGAGCTCTATTAGAAATGAGAAAATGAGGAACCAAGGGGAAGCATATTGATCTCTGGAGAGAAGCCACTGATTTGATACATATTTTCTGCTTTCCAGCCTGGACTCTGTAGCGAGGAGACCTAATTAGAGAGAAGACGGCTGACGTTAGCACGCACAATTGCACTTTAAGAATGAATGAGAACTTGCTGTGTTTGAAAAGAACTAGCACAGTAGTACTATGTTCATGCAATCATCTGGTTAGCAAAATGAGGGTGTTTGACTGTTTAGTGATTTGATGTTGCAGAAATATAAATTGATGTGATTTTTGCATTAAGAGCAAAGCAGAGGTAATTCTTATATTCTTTCTCCTCTTCTTCCTGTGCATCTCTCTTTCTCTGCCCACTGAGGTTAAAGAGCTGTCAGGGAATGTCCCTGGTAAAGATGTGAACAGGGAGAGGAGATATATGGCGAGTACACCATTAAAGCACTCCCTAGAGACTCACCTCCACCTTATCTAGTCATCAATTCATCTGACAAAAAGATCTTCTGCAGTCAGACTGGAATACCAGAAAAAAAGAAGAAGAAAAAAAGAAATATCTAAAATATCCAAAGTCTGTTCTTCAAACAATGCAATGAGTATGAATATGAGTAAATGATGATAGAACCTCATGGCACATAACAAATAAATAACTTGTTTGATTAGCAAGAACCCATACGGATTGTCCTGGTGCATCAAGCAAACACGGCTGAGCTTCCATGTTTACCATATTTGATGATCTCAATGTCTGTGCATTCACCAATGTTTACATATGAACAAAAGCTTTAATTAAATCTGTTCATGAAGCACATGAAGCACTTGTGTCTCTTCAGAAGGTTTGGATTAAACTTCTTAATTCATATGGATTATGTTTATGATCTCTTTCACATTTTAAATTGTCAAATTTCGGTGGAATGGACTTTCAGTGTAGGGGCAGAAATCTCTCAGGTTTAATTAAAAATATCTTTGTTCGTGTTTTGAAGATTAATGGACATCTTATTGGTTTGGAACAACATGAGGTTGAGTAAATAATGTTCAATTTCTCTATGAACTAAGCTTCTATAAACTCCATTAATGAAAAACATTAATGAACCCAAAAAACCTTAAGGAATTCAGCAGTCAACATGCATACAGTACCCCAAGAAAACACATCAGGCTACATATACACACACACACACACACACACACACACTCACTCTCACATACATATTAAATATACAGTGCCGTGAAAAGGTTTTTCCCCTTCCTTATGTATTTGTTTTTTTGTTTGTTTTTTTTTGCATATGTCACACTTAAAAGATTCAGATCATCAAACTAATTTTAATATTACACATAGATAACCCGAGTAAACACAAAATGGTGTTTTGAAATAATAATTTAATTTATTAAAGGAAAAAAGCTGTACAAACCTGCCTGGCTCTATGTGAAAAAGTAATTGCCCCGTAAATTTAATAACTGGTTGTGCCACCCTTTGCAGTAACAACTGCAATCAAGCAAGACTCAAACTGGCAATGAGTCTTTCACATCGCTGTGAAGGAATTTTGGCCCACTCTTTTTTGCACAATTGTTTTAATTCAGCCACATTGGAGGGTTTTCGAGCATGAAAGGACTGTTTAAGGTCATGCCACAGCATCTCAATCGAATTTAAGTCCGGACTTTGACTTGGCCACTCCAAAACCTTATTATTATTATTTTTTTTTAGCCATTCAGAGGTGGAATTGCTGGTGTGGTTGGTATCATTGTCCTGCTGCATAACCCAAGTGCGTTTGAGCTTGAGGTCACAAACTGACGGCCGGACATTCTCCTTCAGGATTTTCTGATAGAGTGCAGAATTCATGGTTCCATCAATTATGGCATGTCATCCAGGTCCTGAAGCAGCCCCAGACCATCACACTACCACCATGTTTGACTGTTGGTATGATATTCTTTTTATGAAATGCTGTGTTGTGCATACACCTTCTAAAATGTTGAACTTTTATCTCATCAGTCCACAGAATATTTGTCCAGAAGTCTTGGGGATATTAAGATATTTTTTGGCAAATGTGAGACGAGCCTTTGTGTTCTTTTTGGTCAGCAGTGGCTTTCGCCTTGGAACTCTCCCATGGATGCCATTTTTGCCCAGTCTCTTTCTTATTGTTGAATCATGAACACTGACCTTAACTGAGGGAAGTGATGCCGGCAGTTCTTAAGATATTGTTCTGTGTTTTTTTATGACCTCCTGGATGAGTCGTCATTGCGCTCTTGGAGTAATTTTGGTAGGCCAGCCACTCCAGGGAAGGTTCACCACTAAGTTTTCTCCATTTGTTGATAATGGCTCTGATTGTGGTTCACTGGAGTCCCAAAGCCTTAGAAATGGCTTTATAACCTTTTCCAGACTGATACATGTCAACTGTTTTGTTTCTCATCTGTTCTTGAATTTCTTTAGATCATGATGTGTCGCTCTTTAAAGGGGTCATATGATGTGATTTAAATTTTTCCTTTCTCTTTGGAGTGTTACAAGCTCTTGGTGCATAAAGGAGATCTGTAAAGTTGCAAAGACTAAAGACTCAAATCCAAAGAGATATTCTTTATAAAAGTTAAGAATCAACCACTCCTCCCTAAAATGGCTCATTCTAACACGCCCCCACATGTCTACGTCAAGATGTGGGAAGATTTGCATAACGTCGCCCAAATGTTCATGCAATGAAAGAAGGCATAACTTTTATTCTCACTGTTGCCACTGCCGCCATTTTGTGGAGAATCTGTGTGGATTCAACAGGTCTGGCAGGTCTGCTCGATCTTGCAGGTTTGCATTGCACAACATCAGAAAGATCAGGCCCTTTCTAACAGAGCATGCTGCACAACTTCTTGTCCAGGCCCTTGTCATTTCTAGGCTCTAGTTGTGGCTTGCATCATGTTAAAGACATTGAAGCTTGCATATAGAACAGCTCCAGCCTCAGCATCTACCTACTTCCACTCACTACTACATATCTACATCCCCTCCAGAAGTCTGAGATCCGCTAGTGAGTGACGCCTAGAGGTACCATCACAGAGAGGCTCAAAATCACTTTCCAGAACATTTTCGTTCACCATTCCTGGCTGGTGGAATGATCTTCCCACCCCTATCCGGAATGCTGAATCCCTGACAATTTTCAAAGACAGCTGAAAACTCACCTCTTTCGACGCTACCTGACTTCATCCTAAAAATAAAAATAAAAAAAACTTTGTCTTTGTCTTGTCTTGTAAACTTGGTATTACAAGCACTTTCTTGGTCTGCATCTAAAAAGAATCGCTTTATGTATTCCCCAATTGTAAGCCACTTTGGATAAAAGCATCTACAAAATGACTAAATGTAAATGTAAATGAAATCAGGCTACTCACAGTTCTTTCATGATTTAACAGGGGGGCGATTCATTTTTCACGTAGGGCCAGGTAGGTTTGGACAGCTTTTTTCCCTTAATAAATGAAATCATGTTTTAAAAACTGCATTTTGTATTTACTTGCATTATCTTTGTGTAATATTAAAATTTGTTTGATGATCTGAATCTTTTAAGTGTGACAAATATGCACACACACACACATACATACATACATACATACATATATATATATAAGCATATTCCCCCTTACTCTACTGAACCATCAAATGGCAACAGATAGCCCATGCAGACAGGCCTCCTCCATTAGCCTAGTGCAGTATCATGTTGCAGTAGCCCTTAGCTAACCACAGGACCATTAGACTCTATCCGTCTATCTCATCCCTGTCATTCCAAATGCTGCTTACCACTTCGAAAACCAGATGTCTGCTTTATCATTCAATGAAACCAATATATACACTGTCCATACCATCTGAGGACAAAGCTAACTGCAAAATGAGCATACAAAAAACTTTCTTTTTAAAAGTTTTTAAAAGGGTTGATAAAATAAATGGTAATTATATATTTGAAATGTACTGAAAATAATATATACTATATATAAAATAGTTTGTCATTCCAATTTATTCATGTATGCTCTATATATAATACAGAAAATATAGTTTTCCTCCACTAATCTTGAGGATGAGTCTCATGCCACTATACAGATACCACACATGCAGATTCCTGTAAGAGTTTGTGTTTTTCCTTAATCATGCACTTCCAGAACCAGCAGCAAAACAGCAAGAGGCCTTCAGGATTTGAAAGCAATGACATGAAAATGAGACAAGCCACCACATGGATCAGATTCTTCTTCTTCTTCTCAACATCTCAATCAAAATATGTCCCACCTTTGCCTTTCGAACACTTCCTAAATAACTTCTATTAATATTACCTTGCTGTCACACACACAGTCTCTTTCTTCATGATGGATAGCAGACCACTCACAGATTCTATATATCCACTAGAACCACAGGGCTAAATTCAACACTAATAGACACTGTGATTAATCATGATATTTTTGGTCTTGGTGAGAGGAAGGAAAGACACTAGGTAATTAAAAAACCAGACATAGAGATTATTCATGCTGGTGTAAGGAAGATGAACCAAAGCCCCCTACAGATCAGAAAAGAAGTGAGCATAATTCACTGCTTAACTGACAGCACCAACTCTAAACACCATTTACAAAAGAAACAATAGCCATGGATACATCCACAGATGGAGCCATCCTTTGATTAAACACTGAAATATTATATACTTACAGTAATTAAACGCTGATATGTTACACTTGCTATCATTGCTATGAGATATGCTGTCATATAAAAGTTTGGGATCAGGAGAATTATTTAAAGGAGACATATTATGCCCCTTTTTACAATATGTAATGTAAGTCTCTGGTTTCCCCAGAATGTGTCCGTGAAGTTTCAGTTCAAAATACCCCACAGATCTTTTATAATATCATTTTGAAAATGCCTATTTTGAGTGGAAGCAGAAACACGCTGTTTTTCATACCTGCTAAAAAAACATCTGTTTCGGTTCTGATTATCATGTTTATCATGCTGAAATCATGCGATTTAAACCATACTGGTTTAATCTTTTTTTATATGGTTTTTTGGTTTCGCATGTACAGAAAACAGCTGTCACAGCATGCGAGTACTAAACTAAATTCTCATTCACACACAAGTTTGTTAAAAACACGAGATACAAAAACAGTCGGTTATGTCTGTGAAGGTAAACAGCTGGGAAATGAATTGCTTGTTTATTTTAGATCTGTGTGGCAGCAGCAATATACAGTAAATAAATCAATAATTCCACTGTTCTCTTGTCTCCACAGAGGCTGGGACTCAAAATAGTGTTCTGTGCTCATCTGTGCAGCCAAAGACAGAACAGTTAGCATGTTTTGCTCAAACTTTCACCTTGGCATTAGAACTGGTACACAGTTGTCGCTTGCGAAATCAAATTACTGCACCGTGGGTGGAATTAAGGGGCAGTAATATCATAATGAGATCCCTTTGCAACGCCACTGGGGGGCTAAATCAGACGTGCTCGTGTTTTTAGACAATTGCAGAAAAAGGCTTATCAAAACAAAGTTACTGGGTTAAACTTTTTCACCTGTCCTTGGTTGGTAGTTACACCGTGGACCTGATTCTAGCACTTAAAACCTGAAAAAGTCAGATTTTCATGATATGTCACCTTTAATGTTTTTGAAAGAAATCTCTTTTGCTCACAAAAGCAAAAGTTTTATTTGATATCAAAAATTCCATAGGAAGCATTTAAAAGCAGGTGTTACGATTTTATGACCCCCTCTCGCTCGCAAAAGGTCATGAAAACCCGGACTGGTATGGAGAAGCGATTGAGATGGCCTTCCAACCACAAAAGGGGTAAGTGATGTTTGCTCTACTATCATATTCCCAGTGTGGTTGGTTGAGGCTATCGAGTCAAATCTGTTTTTTCTGTCCCTGTTTCAGTGCAGTTCGAGAGGGAGAGCTGCCCAGAGAGGAATCCCTGCCTCGCCCACCCTGACCATATGGAGCCTGGTTGAGGAAGGTAGCACCCCCGTGTGGGGGGGCGACCGTATGACGGGGATGACGCTTGGAGGGGGGGATGTGACGAGTCAGCTGCCTCCCTCCCTAATTATCATCATCACTCCATCCCTTAATCGCCTCTCTTCACCAGGCTCCAAACAGGAGTGGGTGTGTGGGAGAGGAGGGTTCTGGCGGCGTGTGATGAGGCACACCTGAAGTGAATGGAGCCTCGTCACCGCCACTCTTAAATGCTGAGCACGCCTCTCCTGGAGAGACCGTCTCTTCCCCTAGCATGCACACTGGTGTCCTCGTGCGTCCAGGAAGGGTGCGTAGAGGGACTCCAGTGCTGCCAGAGCAGCAAGCTGCCGGAACCCCGGTCCAGACGTGAACTGCACCGTGACACAGTCATTGGGCCAGGATGCCGGGCCATTTAATCCCCAGGAAGCGCCATGGGCCAAGGAGGACAAAGCCGCTCAGAAGAAGCCGCTGCCCCTCATGCCCCGGACTAAGAGGGGAGCGTGTGGTTCTGATTTCTGTAGGAAGACTATTCAAAAGTCTCGGAGCGGCTATGGCGAATGCTCATTCACCCCTATACTTGAGTCTGGTTCCATGAACTAGAGACCTGCGCAGGACGCTCCCACAAGATTCTGTCCTGCGCCTGCCCGCTCCTGCAGAAATATATCTTATCTGGTCCCGCTCCTGCCCGCGACATTCATGTTTTGTCCCGCTCCCTCCTGCAGAAGTCCCATAAAAGCATAAAAGTAATCTATACAGATTTTCTTTCAGTACAAATTTACATGAAGTGGATTTTTAACATCTCCTAAGCTCCATAACATCCCAACATAAACACTTCCGACAAAATATCTGTTATTTAGGCTAAGCATCAACATTCACAAAGCAAGCATGGGCTGCTGCGTGCATGGTTTGGCATGGCAGAATGCGAGTAGTGTGCTTCCTTTATTATCACAAAAAGCTGAAATAGTTAATCGCGATCTCATAAAGCTCTGTTATAACACTATAAATATATGCACAATAAATCTTTCACGGTGTCTACACTTAAGCCCCTTTCACACTGCACGTTGGACCCGGAAAATTGCCAGAACATTGCCGGGTCGCCTTCTGTGTGAACGCAAACACGTCCCGGAACTGATTCCGGGATTGATCCTGGGTTGGGGACCTAGTAACATTGCCGGGTTCAGTCCCGGAACGAGCTCTGTGTGAACAAAAGCCAGCACCAATGCCGTGTCGTAGTGATGACGCACGTTATCGTGCAACTCTTTTATCTGATGTTTTGAAGGCAGATCAACGTTCGCGACGAAACAAATATGTGCAAACTGTAGCGAAGCAGAGATCAGTTAGTTCCTCACTTTCCGCGCTGAAGCTGAGATCGTTCACCAGCTTAAGTGAAAGTTAACGTGCCTAGCGTTTTCGATTCGTATATTACACGTCACACCCTGATATCACGTGTCTTCACGGGACCTTTACGGGTTGTGTGTGAACGCACGCACATATTCCGGGTAATCACTGTCAGTGTGAAAGGGGCAAAATCTAGCAACCTGGGAACAATTGCCGGGACACATTACCAGTGTATTTTCCGGAATCGCAGTGTGAAAGGGGCTTAAGTGTGTTAAAATGAGAGGAGAATGAGCAATTTTAGCACTGCGGTGAGTGGATTCTAACTTAATCACCTCTGATTGGCCATTGCTTTCCAGAAATCTGTGAGTCTGTGATTAGGTACATTGCACAACCCTTTAAACGTGTTATAAATAGAAACTATGCCTAGCTTGCGCATGTCAATCATTTTAATGTTAATATTAGTTGTTCTTTTTGCTTTTGTGCAACAGATAAATAACAATTTTTGTTTAGACACTTTATGTTTAGATCATTTATATTTTGCGGGAGTCCCATGAATCATTTTATTCTCCCACATCCCGCACACACACGAGTTTCTTCCTGCCCACACCCACACTAGCCCATCAAGAGTTGTCCTGAGCCGCACCCTGTTACATTGGGTCCCGTGGGTCCCACGGTACTCCCGCAGGAGTGCAGGTCTCTACTATGAACCACTAAGAGCCTAAAATTGGCAGACCTAAGTGCTCTTGCAGGTTGGTGGTCTATCAACAGATCAGAGAGGTATAAAGGTGCTGAACCATTTAAAGATTTAATATGCTCATGCTTTTAAGCTCCCGTCAGGACTCTGGCAGCTGCATTTTGAACCATCTGAAGGCGGTTTAAGGAAGATGACTGATCCCCAAATAAAGAGAGTTACAATAATCAAGCCTCGTGGTGATAAAAGCATGGATTGCTCTTTCAAAATTAGTAAAAGAAAGAAAGGTCTTCATTTTTACCAGTGTTCGCAACCAATAGAAGCTTGACTTCACAACTTGGTTGACTTGTCTATCAAGCTTTAAGGCACTGTCCAATACTACACCCAGATTTTTTACATACGGCTTTACATAAGGTGCCAGAACACCAAGATTTAGATTTGGTATACAGTGTGCATCAGAAGTGGTAAACACCACAATCTCTGTTTTACTCTCATTAAGACTTAAAAAATTTAGGGACATCCATGCTCTAACATCCAAAAGGCAGGTCCAATTCTTATGTTTCAAAGGAAAATATATTTGCATAACAATGATAACTTATACCATACTTCTCAAAGATAGATCTGAGGGGAAGCATATACAAGGAAAATATCATGGGAGCTAGAGTAGAGCCTTGAGGGACCACACAGGTCAAAGGTACAGAAGAAGAGTGAAATTTGCCAATATTAACTGAGAAACACCTGTTCGTAAGATAAGACTGTAGGGCAATTTAGGGCTGAACCTCTAATGCCCACCACCTATTCTAAGCGGGACGGAAGAACATTGTGGTCTACAGTGTCAAAGGCAGCACTCAAGTCTAAAAGTACCAGTGCTACAGAATCTCCATAGTCGGTAACTAAAAGAATGTAATTTAACAGTTTTAAAAGAGCCATCTCAGTGGATTGAAATTCTCTAAAACCTGATTGGAAGGCATCAAAAATTTTGTAATCGATCAAGAAACTTTGGAGTTGATGAAAAACTACTTTCTCTATAATTTCAGCTAAAAATGTAAGGTTAGAAATGGCTCTAAAATTTGATAAATCAGAGGAATCTAAATGAAGTCTGGGTTGAAATAAGGCATGTTTTAAATAGTCAGGAACAACTCCTTGAGGCATTTATCAATCAAATTTAAAAGAGTCAGACCCATTACATTGAACATTTGTTTAAATAACCCGTGAGGGAATTCTATCTAAGGGTGAACCAATACGTTTGAGTTGATTAACAATGTCATTTAAAAAAGAAAGCGAAATAGGTGTAAACTGACTAAAGACACCTGTATATTTTAAATGGCCTGCAGGATCGCCAGTAACTGATTTGTTGGTATGTCTGATCTCAGATATCTTATTAAAGGGGTGGTTGATTGCGATTTCACTTTTTTAACGTCAGTTAGTGTGTAAAAAGTGACGTGAAAGTGAAAGTGACGTGACATTCAGCCAAGTATGGTGACCCATACTCAGAATTCGTGCTCTGCATTTAACCCATCCGAAGTGCACACACACAGAGCAGTGAACACACACACACACACTGTGAACACACACCCGGAGCAGTGGGCAGCCATTTTATGCTGCGGCGCCCGGGGAGCAGTTGGGGGTTCGATGCCTTGCTCAAGGGCACCTAAGTCATGGTATTGAAGGTGGAGAGAGAACTGTACATGCACTCCCCCCACCCACAATTCCTGCCGGCCCGAGACTCGAACTCACAACCCTTCGATTGGGAGTCCGACTCTCTAACCATTAGGCCACGACTTCCCAAAGTGTAATGTTGCTGTTTGAGTATAAACAATATCTGCAAAGTTCCAGCACTGAAAGTTCAATGCAAACAGAGATATCGTCTCTTAAAATTCTGGCAGTTTAATGCCTACAAAAACGGCTGGTAAGGGACTACAACGAGCATCTTCCCAGGTCTGTTAGGTCACAAACCCAGATAAATCCCGCCCCCAGGAACATGTTACAAAGGGGGCGAGGCCATGTTGTGCTGCTTTATTGCACTGCTTGAGAAAACTAGGGGTGCATGTAAAAATCTGTTCATATATGAATCGCGATTCTGTCTTCTAACAATTCTAATGGATTCACAAGTTTCAAAACCAATGTTCTAAAGCAGTGATTCTCAAACCTGTTCCTCGTGTCGGTCTGCTCTGCATCTCTACATCACTTATTTTCACAGAGCAATGAGAAGCGTTATACATGGACACGTGTGCGGTTGCTGTGCTGTATTAAAGCTTTAATCAGAATAAAACCATATATTAAAAGCTAACAGAAGCAGTAGCATTTACAAACAACAGCGTATCTAAAAGTATGAGACAACAACAAACAAACATACCATTAAGAGCCGTGCTTGCACAGGTTCTGCGCGATCCTCTTCATTAATATTCTCTGCGTCTCAATCAGTCTCAAATTGATAAGCCATATAGAGGACGTTATTGTTTACAATACAACCAGAGCACATTCTGAGCTTGAGGGGCGGGATGTTCAGACACGCTCTAGAGGCGGTTTAGCGAATCACAACACACTGAACCAGCTGACCAATCTCAGCTCATCACGTATTTCTGAGGTAGGGGCTTCATAAAAACAGGAAATAATCAAGGCTTCTGTCAGAGAAGGGACAGATCGGTGTGGAATAAAGGTAAATTATGTGAAAAAATTTTTTTTTTTTAAAACGAAGCATGCACACGTTAGACTGCACCCCATAAATACAATCAAGCCTAGAAAAAAAACAGTCAACCACCCCTTTAATAAAAAACTGTCAGAACCGCACACATATAACTACTGACTCTGTAGGATACACACAGACAACAGGGTTTGACACATCATTAGTAGTATTAAAAAGGCTTCTAGGATTATTATGATTTTTGTCTATGAAAGTTGAAAAATAGTCTGATCTGGCCACTCTCACCACCTTCTGATACCTAATAAGAGAATCCTTTAACTTTTCATAAGAAATCTGTAGCTTTGGAGGCCTGTAGACCACAGATACAACTAATGGAGTGTCAGAGTCCAACACAAGCAACTGCAATTCAAAACTGTTATATATAGGCCTAGTTCTTTGTATAGTCCGACACTGAAAAAAATATTTAAAAACTGAAACCAAACCACCACCCCTCACAGAACCGGGGGAATTAAAAAAATTACAGTTGGGCGGTAAAAGCTCAGAGAAAGGAGTTAAATCCCCATTGGGAAGCCACGTTTCCATGATAAATAGAAAATCCAGGGCTCGGGAAGTGAAGAAGTCTTTAAGAATAAAAGTCTCGTTTACCACAGACCTCGTATTGAACAACGCCATCTATATCTGCACGGAGTCTTCAAACAGCTGCATTGCTCTACTCAGCGGGTGAAGATGATGTAGAGAAATGCCGCATCGACAGAGGTGAGCGGTGTTGAGGCTGTTGATCCCACAAGCTTGGTAGAATGGGTACCTTCCAGGAGTATGTCCCCGCAGATGAACGGCAGATGATGGAGCGGTTGCAATCACCTTCCCTGACAGACAGATCCAGATTAATGTTCAGCTCGCTGCTTGTGCGAAGCAGAAGCTTGAGCTTTACGGCCACACCGCCCTGCTTACCCTGTCTTTTCCGGCACATTTTCACAGGAAAATGATATGGTGACCGGTGCAGACAAGCCGGCAGGGATCCTAGGAAAGGGAGGAGGTGAGTGCCATGGTCCTTTCTAAATTTGATTGAGTAACTCTTCAGAGGAGATTCGAAGATTTAAGAGTGTTTGCCGGTCGTATACTAAAAGAGGTGATATGACTTGCGATAAAAGAAGCCAAAAACACATGGACGTAAACAAACTAAAAAACACAGACGACAGCAGACGGCAGGCCACACACAATGGCGCCATCTTGATTCCAACCTTTTGTGCACAAAGAATACAATAGTAACAATTTATTCAACAATTCTTCTGCCTGAGTTACCGTTTTGTGACATTTTGGAGAGCACCCTAGAACGTAATCAATGTAAACAATGTTGTTTACGTTCAGCATGTGCACGCTTTATCCTGAACGTAAACAGTTCTGATTACGTTGATTACCAATGTCCTTGCTACGTTTTTTGGACCTTGGAACATTGCAGTTGTGTTGCTGTCTATGGAGGGTCAGAAAGCTCTCAGATTTCATTAAAAATCTCTTCATTTGTGTTCCGAAGATGAACGAAGGTCTTACGGGTTTGGAACAACATGAGGGTAAGTAATTAATGACAGAATTTTCATTTTTGGGGGAACTAACCTTTTAAAAACATTACAGAAACTCTGACTACAGAGCTTACGCATATTTTCTAAGAAGTTTTTCTGTCTCATTTATACAACCTTTTCTTGGATGTGTTGTGCCATTATTTGAAAGAGCTACCACATTGTTTCCCATCAGTCTTTTACTGTGGTATCATCGATTTCAGATTTTCCTGCCACTAAACATCTCATAAAAAAGCAAACTGGTCATACAGATGTCACTCAGATGGACTCTTTCGGTCTAAGTAGAGACTTCTTGGTCAGAACAGAAAGATTTTAAATGGGAATCAAAAGTCTGGATCACATCTTCATGTCACAGTGTTCAGACCCAGCAGTGTCTAACCTGGGTGGAAGGTGTCTATGTGTAGTGATACTTCTGGGAGTACAGGGTTCAAAGAAGGTCAGTCTCACCAAGCAGCAAGACATCAGAGACTAGTGCACATCATGGTGCTTCATGTCATTCAGCCGATGACTCGAGAAGAGCAGTAAAAAGATGACAGGGACTAGAAGACTAGCAGCTTATTCATGGCTGTTTATTGTCTGAAAATACTACACTAACTGTGATTGTTAATTCTAGATTAGGCTATTCACTTGGACACATAAACATAACTAAACTCCAGCTTTGAGCAAAGATCAAATTTGGACATGGTACCCATCACTCCTGGCTTGGTACTATTGTACAAGAAGAAATGAAAGCACTATGTATACATTTCAAAATGATTTAGCTATTTTGATTTTTGGTTCATGAAAATATAAAAATGTAAGTTTTATATAACCTTTCCTGGATCTGCTGCGGCATTATTTAATGAGCTACCACTTTGTTTCCCATTAGTCAGTTATTGTGGTATCCTCAATATCAGATTTACCAGCAACAAAATTTGACATTTAGATGTCATTCTCAGTTTGTTCTTTGTGTCATGTATGACTGTTGTGCATCTAACATCATTTATAATATAGTAAATGTGTTATCCTAATTATAAAAAAAATCAGCACAAATGTTTGGCAAATTACTGGAAATTACCACAAAATCAGTCATTTTGAATGCAAAAATCGTGGAAAAAATAAATAAAATAAAAATCACGAAATCCTTGAGGGACTGTTTTATGTGTAAACTAGCAAATATATAACCAGCGCTAACAGACATGGGTTAAATGTCACAAAATTCCTATTTTAAAGTACTGTAAATGTCATGAGTGGAGTCCATAAAACAGTTGACCAAGAATATATTTTTATGTCGGTTGTTCTTAATTTGTTCAACTGTAATTATGCAATAAGCTGTAAGTGTTAGACTCACATTGTAAAGGATGTCCACCCATCCTTCCATAGTGATGCACTGGAAGACGGTGAGCACAGCGAACAGGATGTTGTCAAAGTTTGTTATGCCGAAGTTTGGACCAGTCCAGTATTCCCTACAAACTGTGTCACCTTCACACACCCGAGCTGGAGGTTCCAATCCACATGGAAAGTCAGCTGCCTGTTCCCCTTATAGAACAACAATTACTGTCAGCCGTAAACTATCACAGCAACTTAAGAGCATATGAGTGCTTATAAACACAACAAACTGAAACCACAAGCTCCATTAGCATGCTAAAGCTCACATACCAGTATCGTTTCTGAAGCAGGTGCGGTGAAACTTGCCCATGTAGAAGTCTAGGCCAATGATGGCAAACATGAGTATAGCAAAAAAGAGCAGAAGGCCGATCTGAAGCAGAGGAACCATTGCTTTCATGATGGACTTCAGAACCACTTGGAGACCTAATGACATACAGAAGATACAGTATGTACTACAAGTTATAAGCAGCAATAGCTGTCGAACAATTAGACAATTAAATGCAAAGACTAGTAAGCTGGTTAACAATTTATCAAAACAATTTTAAAACATTTCCTCTTATTTATCTTTTTAACAATTTGCAAAAAAGTTTTTGTAAAATGACTTACTTGGAATTCCAGACACCAGTTTGAGTGGCCGCAAGACTCTTACTGCCCTGAGTGTCCGCAAATCAAAGTCTGGCCCCACTACGGTCAGAATCCTGTTGAGAACACACACCAATGATACAGTTTATGGAAATTCAAAGTCTATGCAATGGGTTTTTAAATTTTGAGGCTAAGGACTCCCAGATAGGATGATTTCCTTGTGAGAAAAAACTTTTTTACAATATAAAGGCAGCAAAGCATTTTAATACTTTTTTTAAAGAACTGTGACACTATTGAGACAATGCTTTGTTTCCAAAATTACATATTTGGGTTTTATATTATCAAAGTACTAAAGGCAGAGCAAATCATTAAATATTACCTAGAAAATATTTAGATTTATTAACAAAGTTTTCAATAAAATTGAAATTTATTTAAAGCATTTTTCTATAAATATTATTTTTCGCAAACATCTTTATTTGTTACTGTTCAGAGGTTTGGGATCAGTAAGATTTTTTTTTAAAGAAATTCATGAAATAATTTATCCAACAATGATATAGTCAACTGACTAAAAGTTACAGTAAAGACATTTATAATGTAACAAAAGATTTCCATTCAAATAAAAGATGTTCTTTCAATGCATCAAAGAATCCTGAAAAAAAAAATGTAACAAAAAAATTAAGCAGCAGAATTGTTTTCAACACATGTGACACCAAGACTGGAGTAATGGCTGCTGAAAATTCAGCTTTGCCATCACAGGAATAAATAAATGACAGCTTAAAATATATTCAAATAGAAAACAGTTATTTACATTTTTGATCAAATTAATGTAGCCCTAATAGCCCTAAGCATAAAAGGCCTTTTTAAAAAAAAAAAATATTGAAAAAAAAAAAATTATGAAACTTATAATAAACATTTACTATAAAAACAGCCTTAACAGCCTGAACTAGACTTCATCAGGAAATGACCATCTTCAGCATCATGATGAATCACTCCTGTACATTTATATTTCACGGAGACTATTAAAATCTATTTCCCATTCTGACCCTCTTTCCCTGATGGCAGCTTACAGCTGAATTGTGGAAAAAATCCTCCCCAATCTCTAGAGCACAGCCATGCAATCATAGTACTCTCCTGTCTGCTTCTCTCACATGCAGCGCTTATCACTAGTGAGAACTCTGACCATTCTCCTTTCTCAGGCTTTCACATTCAGAAAGGGAGAGGCAAGAACAGTATGCATTAATATATTAATAGTGTTCACTTTATTCTCAGTTCTCTTTCATTCACTCATCTCCCACAGAAGTGTGCTCTGCTGTGATTTTTAGTATAAAAACACCATACAGAAGAGCCTGGCCTCACTGAGAGGGACAGCCCAGCAAATTATGGCCCAAAGCACAGCTTGGATTCGCAGCTGGTATGGGGACACAGTGACAGTTAACTAAATGGGACTAGATTATGCTGAAGGCAGATGGATGTTTGCTCGAGGACAGGAAGAAAGAAAGCAGAAAGACGCTGGTGTGATAACTAATACTTGCAGTCAGTGGCTTCAGAGAAAGAAAAGTCTGCTCAGAGTTTATAACCTCATTTGCACTGTTCAAGTTGTTCTACATTTGTCGTCTTCTCAGGGCAAGAAAATAAGAAAAGACCAGACAAGTTTATTGGAAACGTTCACTCACGTTCACTCATCCTCAATCTGAGCTATACTATTGTTCAAAAGTTTGACACGGTACAATATTTTTAATGGTTTACAAGTCCTGTATGGTCACCAAAGTGTCATTTATTTGATTAAAAATATTATATTATTATTGTAAAATACTATTGTGTTTTAATTAGTAATTTATTTCTGTGATGGCAAAGAAAAATTTTCAACTGACAGTCTTCAATGCCATGTGATCCTTTAGAAATCATTCTAATAAGCTGTTTTGATGCTCAAAAACATTTCTTATTATTATTATTATTGTTAAAACATTTTCAAGTTTATTTGATGAAATTTAATCAGAACAGCATTGTTTTGTTTGCAATAATAGGCTAATAAACGTCTTTACTGTTAATCAAAGCATCATAAATAAAATTATTAATGTCTTCTTGAAAAATTAGACAAACGTCTGTTCCTTGGTGCATCATAACTGGTTTAAATTTTTTTTTTTATAAGACCATATTTGAATGTATGTAAATGTGAATGACTGAATGAAATGTGCATGAATTTTGAAAGCAATTTTTTGTGAATAATTTTACTACGTAAATTTCAGCTTCAGAAGATTTTGAATATGCTGGTAAACTGTGCAAAACATCTACTTTTTTACCAAACAAGTAAGTGATATTGAAACTTGAGCGGAGTTCTCAGTATTGACCAATAAAAAGCCTACAGTTAACTCCCACATCATAGCCAGAGATACATCAGATCATCAAACATCATAGCTGAAAGATGCATCTCTGCTCTTACATCTCCAGCTTTAAGTGTCTTTTTTCTTGTTCCTCTCAGCCTGATTCAACACAGCAGTTAAAAAATGCTAGCTTTTATATATGGCATAGTATCAATGTTTTCAGGGCAATTCTGTTGATTTACTAGCTGTGTCACTGAGGCACTGAACGAACCTGAGAGGATGGCTCAACCTGTGACAACACTGAGACGAGAGGATGCTCTAGACATCCACCAGGGAAATCCAATGCTCAGGCAAACACAGTCCTTTGTAAGATGATATTCTGCTAAAGTAAAGCACTGCACAATGCCCTTTAACAGCTCTGGGAGAGTAGAACATGCTAGAACATGCTCAGCTGCTTGCATAAAAGACTCTGTATTTACTACCATCATACAGAGGTCACGTGCAAACAGAAGCTAATTTCATATTGTTTGTTAGGTTTATAATGCAATAATTTAATCAAATCTGAATAATAGTTACAAAATGTAACATATAATCAGAAACCCTGAATAAAAGTTGTACAAATATATATATATATATATATATATATATATATATATATATATATATATATATATATATATATATATATATATATATATATATATATATATATAAATTGGACTATACTATACTATTATAAATCCTAAATATATAGCTGTAAATTTTATTATATAAATGTTAAGCTGAATATATAAATGCAAATCTTACTTCGTAATTATACATCCTGCATATATAGCTGTAAATGTGAATTTATATGTTTGTAAAGCACTTTGGGTGTACAGCAATACACAGTAAAGCGCTATATAAATGCCTCATTCATTCATTCATAAACATAAATCTCACTATAAAATTATAAATCCTGAATATACATGCAGTTATAAATATTGAATATAAAAAAGCAAATGCAAAGTTACAAATCAGAATCTTAACTATAATCTATCATTTATAAAGTCTTTTAAAGTATTTAAAAATCCAAATATATAGCTGTAAATCTGAATACATAAATGTAAGTCTGACCATAAAAGAATATATTAAAGCAAATTCTAAATATATATTTATAAATCAGAATATAATCATAACTCCAATTCTAAATTTACAATGGCATTTAAAAAACAGGATTGATCAGAATATATTTGTAAATTAAAATATATACAGTTGTGAATGTGAATATATATTTATATCTGAATATGTTAATATAAAAATATTATATCCTCCATATTGCTTTGTATCACTCTTAAAGCTTCTGGTTTTTAAATATGCATTAAATTTCCCCCAAATATAACATAAAATACATGGTTTATAGAATTATATAAATTGATAAACACTTTATAATATTATGTATATTTTATTCATTTTTTAATCAATGTAAATAGTACTCATCATAAGTTTAAAAGGATAAAAGAGCTTGAGAATGAGAATGTGTCTGAGAATGAGTTCTAATCATTTACTCTGTTAGTGTGTGAGCCAATGACTTGTCTTCAAGAATAAACAATTAATTTGTGACCCACATCTCTTGAGATACTCTCTAAAATATTAGCATACAAAATTTTGACTGTATTATCTGCTCCATGTCTCTGTATATTAAGCCAATCTGAGAGAAGAATTGCTTGCCCTTGCACTATTTGTCTGTGGCATCTTTTGTGTTTTAAAAAAGTTAAAATTATTTTCTTTCTTTTTTTTTTCAGCAAGAAATCTCTAGAAACCCTTCATGTCATTCAGGAAATGTTGCTCCAATCATGAGCAAGGTCAAATCATTATAAGAGCTGCATCCAAAACACATTAAAGTTTTATACACTGCCTTTAGGCACTGTTCAAGATCTGAGAGGCTATTGCACTAATTATAGGCCAAAGGACGTCACCTAGATGGCGCTAAGTACTATTTTAAAGTTGGTGCTGTACTTTCATTCCCTCAGTGCATTTTACATGGTCAGGCATTCTGCCCCACATTAGACACTGTGCAGACAGAGAGCCACACAAACAGACTGTGTGAATACAATAGCCTCACAGAGACCCCATCCACAAGAATATAATGAAAGAGACTCTCAATGTGCATTACATACAGATACAAAGGTAAACAAGACCTACACTGAACATTTACCAGACATACATCTTAAAGGGATAGTTCACCCGGATGCACTGCACCTTGTTTGCAAGCATGCATTGTGGTACACTCATGAACGTGTCAAAGACTGACAGGGAAGAGAAGAAAATGTTGAATTAAGACATTATTTTTGTTTTCTTTGCACACAAAAAGTATTCTTGTAGCTTCATAACATTATGGTTGGACCACTGATGTAACATACTATTTTAATGATGTCCTTACTGAACTTCCTTTCTGGGTATCGGTTGCGATGCGGTCTATGCAGGGACAGAAAGCTCTTGGATTTCATAAAAAAAAAATTGTGATCCGAAGATGAACGAAGGTCTTACCGGTTCGAAATGACATGAAGGAGAGTAATTAAAGTCACAATATTTAAGTTTTCGCCACTAGAGGGCGCTTATTCAAAACAAACAAACAAAAAGGCCTAGTTTGTTGACGCCATGACTGAGTGTGGAATCGTGGGAGTTGTCGTCTTCATCCCCACAGCTGATGCAATCCGACAGGACTCGGGCAGAAATCATGTTCATGGTTGAGCTAATTATTTATTAACACAGTAGAATGAAGCAGGGTGAGGCTGAAAGCCGACGAAAGGGAAACGAGGCCGCTGAACGAGCGTGACACGTGGCTTTTATTATGCCACAGTAGACCGCTTCCGCTCCTTCCAGTCATGAGTATGTGTAAAGCAGCACTGTACATTTGAATGTTCTGTTATAATGGTACTCTGTGCGGTCGTCACCTGTCTAATAAAACACATAATATATTAAAGCGTCTTTGGTGTTTCCATGTTTTCTACAAAACAAAACCGGAAATCGAGGGGTTATGACGTCATTGGCAGGCAACACAATGACACTATGGACACGGTCTGTGTCACAAGTTAAAATTGCTTATTTCTCTGGATTTAAACATTCTTCGAAACATTTGGGATAATGTAAGTACCACAAGTCAGCAAAATATATAACACTGTTCTAGTGGTTTTTGGATATTTTAATAAAAAAGTCTTACATATTGTGCCTTTAATGACAAAATTTTCATTTTTGGGTGTACTATGCTTTTAACATTTAAGACCGTTTGTTCAACTATGGGCACTTTGGACCGTGTGACTTCAAGAAAAAGTTTAGGGTACACTTACATTTATTGTGTCCTTTAAATAGACATTGATCCGGGACAAGGGTAAAACAAATAAAGTTATGCATAAAAAGTGTTTGAAAAGAAGCAAAAATAGTAATATATATATATATATGGTTAAAAAAAATCAACACTTTTAATGTGTATTATATATATATATATATATATATATATATATATATATATATATATATATATATATATATATATATATATATATATATATTTAAACTGATGATATAAACTGGGAAATCAAAGTCCCCAAAAATGAATAAACATTTAACAATTTAGAACATTAAAAAAAAAAAAAAAACATTTTTTGGGGGGTGACTGACTGACAGAAAAATAGACAGATGCATTTCAATATGCATAACTATCTTCTAAAAAGTTTGGCATTTAAGAGATCAATTTTAGAATTTTTCTTTAGGATGACAACATTATTTATTTGCCCTACACAGCTGTCACGTGCAAACTTATGAACATCTTAAGTTAGCAACATCTGCACAAGCAGGCATAAAAACACACAAGCCCTTACTGGGAGATTAGCTACTTAATGGAGCTGAAGAGATCAGCAGTTATATTCCAGCGCTCATGTCCCAGCGCAGGAAGATTCAACCATAAAAAAAATCAAACAAGCCATGAAGACTTCATGCCAACAGGACAACTGGAAGATAACTAAAGCCAGCAGCTTGGCTTCTTTTGTCTTAGCTGACTGTGCCAACATCATTCCAGGAAGCATCTCCAGCTTCTATAATAGGCATCATTTATACAAAAATTAGCAAAGAAGAGGGGTCAAGTCAACCTGTCTTTAGCACAGCTGAGATGCAATTCATTATTCCAGATTGATCTTTGACTGGCAGGTTATTACTCCAGCCAATAAAAGCCTGTGTTTGCAGTTTCTCTTTGTTTGCTTTGGTCAAACAATGCAAAATCAGACAAAGCGCTGTCACTGGAAGCAGAAGATCTGACAGAACGTGGTCTAGAATACCTGAAGAAAGCTCCAGGGTGAGATCAAAGACATCTATCAGAACTTCCTGAATGCTGTCGGATTGATGAGTGACACACAACTGCAACTGCAAGTTCTAACAGTTACCGCAGATTTACAAAGAATGAGCCAGAAAAATGCTACAGAGGCATATTTTGCAATTATTCTAATACTGTTAAAAATAGGCACCATGAATTCTTCATAATTCATCAGGCTTCAGAGAGGAATTCACCACAATCAGCGCAAACAGATGAAATCTAGGTATACACTATTGAGGTGAGAGGTAATTTTTTCAATTTTGCGACAATTTTTGAGTGCAGTACAGAACAAACCCTTATCTGTGTTTTTCATTGAGCTGTTGCGCAGAGTCTGTAGCTGGGATGTATTATTGCTTTCTCACACAAATAATGAAGTAATTTGAGAGGGACGGGGCACAGAAAAACAACAGAAATGCTTATGAAGATGGAAATTTACCATGAAATGACTGGAAAAGAAAAAGACTTTTCATTTGTTGAAAACATTTGTTCATGCCACTGAATGTCTCCCTGTTGTACAATGTGAAATCTCTCTGGCGCTCTCTCTCATTTTCAGTGGTCGGAGATGCAAACAGACCTCTCAACATCACAACAATAATAAAAACATATGGCACATCTTTAAATGGATTCCATAACCCCTCAGTAATTACCCTCCAGAACCCGCTGTGCAGATGAGCTATCAATTCCCTTGCGAGGCAGATTAGATTAGATAAGGAAGAGATCACTGGAATCATTATGCACTGGTGACTGAATCTATAGAGGAATTCTTCTGCACTCTTAAAAGGACAGTTCACACAAAAATGAAGATTTCTCATATTTACAAAAGGAAGTATGACAGACAATGTCAAACTTGCATTTATAGGTCTTCTGAAACAATAAAATAGCTCTGTGTGAAATTTTTTTTAAATTCTCACACCTCTGCCATATCTTTCAAATGTAGTGAAAACATTTAATATGAAATATTTGGATATTATAATAAATTGATTAATAATAGAAAAAATTTAATTTAAACAATAAAATTCTAATTAATTATAATTAAATGAAATAATGAGCAAGTCTGATTACACTTTTTTGTGTTTAATATAAGCATATTATTTCACTTGGATAATTTTTTATTGATTTTAAATTATTAGTTCTGCATTTGTTTATTAAGTTATGAATTAACCAGCATACAGTATTTCTGCGTAATATTACATTAGTTCATCCTGTGCTCCTGACAAAAATTAAACTACTACTAATAATACTAATGCCAATAATAATAATAAATATTATTAATGAATAAGAGAGGAGAAAATCAAATAGCTACAAACATAAGGACTACTTTTATGTTTTTTTTTTGTTTTTGTTTTTTTTTGTTTGTTTTGTTTTGTTTTGTTTTTTTTGCATTCCATCAAAGAATATGAAATTACATGAGAATGAGTAAAGATGACAATTTCATTTTTTGGTGAACTATTCTTTTAAACTTCATTCTAGGCTAATGATTTAATAATGGGCATAATTTTTTCTACAATGAAAAATGAATGATAAAGCTTAAGAAATGATGAACGCCCAACATAATAAGATAAATGCACTACATAACATTTATTAGTGCCACAGAGCTAAATGATCATTCTCAGCTCAGGCATGCACATAGAAATGCTAACTGTGTATTTAGCGTTTTAACAGTTGGCCAAACAGTTCATTAAACATGCATTTGGGCTCTATTATTCTGGGCTGGCATGGGGCACACTTACTCGGTAATTGTAGAGCACGGCTCATAGCTGAGCAGATTCGAATACAAATTACACAGCTGCAGCATTCCAGTTCTTTCCTTTTCTTCATCCAATCTCTGAAACGTGAATGAAACATGTATGGCAGACATTGGTAAAACACGATGCATCAAAAATGGAGACTTATCTAGGGGCTAACTTGCACGTTCTAGGCATGTGGGAGAGACGTCATTATTTGGAACAGGTTTCTATACTCAAAGGGATCTGTGTGTCCCTTTTTCCTGTAATTATTACTTTATAATTGAACACAATGTCTAGTAGCTGCTTTAGTGCCTCAGAAGTAGGGATCTTTTTAATTGGCCGTGCTCTAGATTAAATAAGTGTTGTTTCAGAAGCTGAACTGAAACATCAGGGGAGAAAGTGAAGGGCTTTTCCAACCTCTGAGCAAGAAGGAAACACACACTGGAGACAGCAAGTCTCATCACCATAGAGACAAAGGTCTCCACCGCTCTCATTAGAACACTATGACAGATAGAGCGAGAGAAAGGGAGAGGAACGAAAGAGGAACAGAGATGAGTATTGGGAGCTGGGGACAAAGGGAAACAAAAGGTAAGAAAATTTGGAACATGAGGGAGTTCTCACTGCCATTCTTTCATTGAATGAATATATCTCATACTCAAAAGATGGACACACAAGTCTCAATTGAGACAGCACTATATCATGACACTCCTCACAGCCTTACACATTATACAAAGCAAAAGGCCTTAAAAGCAATTCATTTTACAATTCATAATATAAATGTACTCCTGGACACTAAATTAAAGTTATCTCCATTTTCAAACCTGGATGGTCAAGCAAGTCTCCAAAAATGCACACATTTAGGATAACATTTACATTTATGCAATTTGCAGATGCTTTTTCAAAGTGACCTGCAATGCATTCAAGGTAGGGGTGGGCAATATGACCAAAATTTTATATCATGATATGAGTAATTTCATTTCATGGTGGTAACGACATATATTACAATATAGTTATTTTTGCTTTAAATAAGGTCTTTATGATATCAAAATTTGCGATACCATAGAAATTTCATCATTCTAGTCACTAGTGTCAATATCACAAAAAATAATACTAGCATAAAAAAACTTTATTATAATTATTATTAATAATAATAATAATAATAATTATTATTATTATTATTATTATTATTATTATTATTATTATTATTACAAGTTACAAAAAGTGATTTAGTCAAGAGCAGTGAGAGATTTTCTCTCTTTTGTTGTGTAATCGACATGAATGACAGACAGCAGGAATATTAGAATGCTGTCACTTTAAGAGCTGCCCGGATCTAATATGCTGTTGCACGTTTTCTTTCTCAGCTGTGTACTTTCACTTAAGATCTAAATTACTTACAAGGATACTTGCAAAGATAGACATTTTTGACACATACAAGTGTGTGTATTTAAAGGGGTCCTAGTATGGTCTTTTACAAAGTCTCGATTTTGTTTTAGGGGTGTATTAGAACATGCTCTCATGCTTGGTGATCCAAAAAATACATTATTTTTAATACCTTTCTCCACAGCCTGGCACAAACGGCTTGATTAGTTCCAGGTTCGATGAAGGCCCGCCTTTCGAAAAACTAAATGTGTTGTGATTGGTTAGCTGTCCCAGTGCTATGTGATTGGCGAATAGCTTAGACAGTGTTCCAGTACTGCCCTGCCCCTTGCTAAAGCAGCAAGCAAAGAGTAAAGAAAACCAAGAGGCGAAACTCAGATGCTTTTTGGGTAATAGCCACTAGGTGGTTAAAACGTGATTTAGCCAAAAAAAAACAAACAAAAAAAAACAATAAAGTTGCCACTCTAATATGTCTTGCAATATCCATGCGTGCCAAGGTTCTGTGCGATCCTCTTGTTCAATATTCTCGGGGTCTGAATCCGGCTCAAATTGATATGGCAATATTGATGCCATCCTTAACTATACCCCAAACAAAACTTAACTGCTGAACAAGGGTATTGCGCAGAACCTTATTTACATATTTAAATGGTAACCTTATTATTGTTGTTTTTTGGCTAAATCACGTTTTAGATAGGATGTCAACAACCACTTAAAAATAACTGCATTTACTATGTACAGATAAGTGCAATGGTAAAATGTATGTTTATTGTTCTTAAATTCTAACATTATAACATGAATTGCAGTGAAACTGTTATATTGTTGAATTTATTTATACCATAGTCCAGTGTCTTCCCACAAACGTACTTCGAGGTTTCCCAGGTAACGGCTGTACATAAAGCAGCGCTCTGCTCACAAACACTGCTTTATCAGACATGTCATGCAAGATGATGTGATGATGATGTTATAAATTTTTTTATGAAGGTTGTTTTTTTTCTTAAGTAATGTGATATAAAAACACCCGCAGTGGGTTTCAATTTTGAAACATGCAGTGCTCATGTTTATTCAACAAAGTCAAAGCCTTTTGGAAAATCTATTTGTGGCGGTCAGTTTTGATATTCTGGCCGGGTGCCACAAACAAATCAATGTATGGGAAACACTGTAGTCTCATAATTGAAGTATAAATTCTGCAGATTTACATCATTGTCCAGTATTGTACTGTCAGCAATTTATAAAAACGTTTTCATAATTGTAAAATTTTACAGAATTGTACATATTTACATACATAATTATTCAGGTGCATGTGTAATAACTTCCAAAAACTTTGCGCTACAGTATCAAATATTTGTCGTCGTGTAGTCTGATGCTCTCAACCAAGCTTTCTTCTAACCACGACCTTGCCCCTCCCCACCCCCCCAACCATTCCAATTTCTGTAGGCGGGATTTATTTTAATCATATTTTAATGGGCTGCTTTGTGACATCACAAAGCCCGGAAAACAACGCTGTAGTCCAAACGAACCGTTCATTGTACTGTAGTTCTTGAAATGGGATTTTTTAAAAACAAAATATCTGACAGTGCTAAGAAACAATCTCTCAGACAGTGCATGCATGTAGCAAAATTAGTTCTCTTTCGCTGCTAATTGCATTTCAACGGCTTAAAATCAAAGCATTGAAAATGCATGCAAATGGTTTGTACCATTTAATCATGTCTAAAATTTCTACCGGTTAGTTGTGTCTACTGGTATATCACCCACGCCTAAAGGCATACATTTTATTACTTAACACATTCTCTGTGAATCAAACTCATGACCATGGCACTGCTAGCACTGGAATTTTAATTTTTGAATTTGAAGTGAGGTAGCAAACAAGAACCAAAAGTGCAATTTAATTTAAAGCTAAGATTGACAGACAGACAGACAGAGATCTCCATGCCAACCAATGTCGGCCACGAAAGAGAACATCTGGAGTACCAGGAAATAAAATATTAAGAACTTATGAGAGCAAATAGGTCACAGGACCTCAGTGGCCATGGACTTCAAATAGAAGAATCAATCAAAGAGCTCAGTGCTCCAGTAGCTTAGTAGGCCATATGAATATTAGATATGGTGAATGCAAAAATAATCCAGAAAAACTCTGTGAACAGTGTCCATGAAAGATTCCTTATTATTACCAAAAATATACAGACCAAAACTTGGAGTCAAAACACATTTATCTTAGAGGCCATGGTCAGATTATTCTGAAAAGGTACAGAATGGAAGCCCTTAAAATAAAAATCACTAAAATCTAACAACCGACTAATAGGCAATCATTTGTGAGCTCTGCGTAATGTGAGTGCATTCAAGCCCTTTAGACAATAACCACAGATCAATGCTTTATGTGGAGATAATGCGAGGAGTGCCAGACACAACGCATCATGTGTCTCTTGTTATGGATAACAGCTTTTCTCTGTGAGCACCACTCAGCTCAACACAGCTCTAATCATGACTTCAGGCCATCTTAACATTAGGGAGACGTGATTGAGCATTTAACACTTATTCATGCACTCTGGATGATCTATGGTGAAGCCACATCATTTGGAGGGACGCAGGTCCCTTCAGCAGTGGACCAAATCTTACAAGATCATTCTGAGGAGGACAACAGAAAAAACTGTTAAGGTATTAAAATACAAATTCAGAAGAAGAACCTCTTAATGGATAGAAACATGCAGCAACATATAGTATACAATGAATATTTTATAATTATTATTTATTAATATTGGTTAAGAGAACAAATTTTACTTAAAAAATTTATTTATTCTGATATTAGTTCACAAAAAAAAAAAAAAACAATTCAGAAGATTTTTATTTTTTGAGTGAACTATCCCTTTAAGGATATAATTATACTAAATACACTAATATAATGTAATATAATGTCTAATTATATAGTAATATAGATTATAATTATGTTTTTATTATACTTAAAAATACTTACATTTAAATCAGCTGCACTTAATTTTTGTCCCTCTGTTGAATGCCCAATTGCTAGACACATATTACACAAGGCCCCAAAAGCCTTTAAAAAAATCTCCCAATACCTTCTGTCAACCAGAGAAATTGATGTCTAGGGAAAACATGCTAGTAACAAAATAAGGTAATCGATGCAGACCGCACTTGCTGTCAGTTCTTATATACAGTGACTAATGAGTCTCTCTCTCAACACGGCCAGCTAATAGCATTAAAGCATCATCGCTTCCTCTCGTCAACCCGACTTCCTGCTAACAGCCACTGTCGGGCTCTGACATGTATGAGCACGCAGGCCCATGGAGTGATACAAGAGGAAGAAGAAACAGAGACTTCTGAGAAACGGATGATAAGAGGAAATGTGAAAGAATGAGGGAAGATGAAAGAAAGAGAAGACTGGGGGGAAAAGGAGGAGTATTCCAGAAGGCAAAAGAGAGGAGAGTGATGTAAGGATGAGAGAGAAGTAAGCAAGCGGACCCCAGAGAAAAGGAGAGATCCTGAGCGCATTATGGGACTCTATCAGGGGACAAACATCAGCCCTCGTCACCCACCCAATTAAATAGCAGGGTTTACACAACAAGCTATTTTTATTTGTTTGTTTGCTTGGCGATCTGCAATAACACCGACATCTGGCTACTGGACACGCATGGCATGCTAAATAATCCATCCGCAGGGATCACGCCATCAGCATCCGCCGTCTTCAACATTTACACAGCTTGATGTGTGTGTATAGTTGTGTTTAGCGAACAGAGGCACTGTGGCTTGCAGTGAAAGGTGACACGCTGTCACTGCGGAGGGACTCCACCCAGCAGGGTTTCCTCACACACCTGTCCGAATGTCACAGCATTTCATAACAAAACTCTGCCTGACCTCAGTGGCTGTCTCATCATCCCCACGGGTCTCCGGGGATGAGTGAATAAGCCTCATCTATAGTTCATGATGTGTACTGGAAGTGTACTATGACTTTCATACACATTTGAGGTTATCAGAGACTATCAGGAAGTCACTAGCTGGGTTTCCATCCTCAAACACTACTGTTCAAAAGCTTGGGGTCTTTTTAATAAGAGAGGGGGGTGGGGGGGCAAATTACTGTTTTTATTCAAAAAGAAAACACCATTGATCAAAAGTGACAGTAAAGACATTTATAATGTTACAAAAGATTTTTGTTTCACATACATGCTATATTGTTTCACATACATGGATAGTAACTGATTACATGTAATCTGGATTATATAATCAGATTACAAAAATTTGGTACTTACATTAAATTGCATTTTAAAATACATTTTATTCATAATTTATTGGTTCTCCCTAATTCCTTTTCATCTTTTAAAATTTCCTTTCTAAAATGACAATGCAGGTAAAAAAAATAAATAAATAATTTTTTAGTAAGAGTTTTTTTGATTGATGTCATTTTAAAAAGATTTATATTAATTTTTCATTTAGCTTTTCATTAAACTCACAAACACCCTGCAATTCCTTCAGAGAACCCCAGTATGGAAAACCTTAACATAATGTAATGCTTAATTTGCTTTATGTTGTTAATCACAATGAATGGAATATATTTTCTTTGCATTTTAATATTAATATGGTACAATATTATCCTATTTAAATTTAATTCAATGCGATAAACAAGTTAGGTTAAAAGTAATCTAAAAGTAATCAAAAAGTAGTTTGATTATATTACCTAAAATGTGTAATTCAATAGATTACATTACTAACTACAATTTTTGTCATGTAATTTGGAATCAGTAATGGACTACAATTTGTAAGTAATCTACTCAACCCTGATGCTATGTTCTTTTGAACATCCTAATCAAGATCACTGAAAAACTAACATGGTTTCCACAAACATATTAAGCAGCACAAATTTTTTTTTCAACATTGATACTTAAAAAGGTTTCCTGAGCACCATATCAGAATTAGAATGATTTCTGAAGGATCATGTGACACTGAAGACTGAAGACACATGCCCTCTTCATGTGGACCCTCACGTATCCATACAAACCTAAGTATACTTTGGCCTTGACTCAACAAGTCATGTGACTGAATGATTTGCTCAAGGAAACATCGCTACAACTTCCATTTCCATTTCTGTTTTGCACCAGCTTCCCCATATGTGATGATTTTGTTCTCCTGAACACATGGGAAGGAAACGCAGATTTATTCTGAATAGATTTCTCAATATCCAGATTTTTCACATAAATTAAATACACAGCTCTAATCTGAATCACTCTTTGCTGGAAACTTGTCACAATGTGTCTAGTTAGGACACGGTGTAACACTGAAATATGATGCCCCGCATGCGAGTCTCATTTCAGTGAAAATGTTTTATTGGATACTAAGCAGGCAATAAATTGTAACTCCGATAAAGGCCATTTTCATGATGGCTATCTATGCTTGTAAGAGGGATTCTAATGACCAATAAAAATAAAAAAAGAAAAGGGAAAAGACAGTCAACTGCTGATCCTGCTTACTTTAAAATTACTTTTTCACAGCCAGGCCATTTAACCTAAAACTGAAAAGAACATGATTCATAGCTCTATACTGATTTTTGTATCAGTGTATTTGTTTGTTTTTCTAGGGGGGAGCTGAATCACAAAGGTCATATGACTCTAATGACTCTAGCCAATGCAAACAGTAGTCCTGTTACTACATCCATATGTGTAAACAGACAATCCCTCTATTAGAGAGCCATGTGACTCAAGAGAGAATGTGATGAAGTATACCTCAAATTATAACCCATTCAAAGAGACTGAAAAGCCTGACCCATATGGACAGGCTCTGAGATATTGTTTGCATTTCTTTATGAGACAAAACCTCTTTCAAATATTTGAGTCCCTTCTCGCTGTTTAGGATTAAATGACAGCTGATTTCCCCAACTGCTCTCTCAAACTACCAGATTTCATAGCGCTACAAGTTCAGCAGTCGAATATTGAGTCTGAAGGTTCATTTTACATGCATGCACACACAGTGTTACACAAGAGCAAACAGACAAAGTGAGGTGAGTCGAGGACAACTGAAAACAGAGGAGACTACAGAAATAATTATTCCCTGGCTGTATGTCTCAGGGCACAGTGTTATTTAACCTGCCTTGGCCTCTTTACATCACTATGGGAGGATTCTGATTTATTGCTGGGAATAAAATGTCTTATCACAGCTATCTATGTGATTTTAAAGGACAAGGCCTTGCCTCAAAGAATAAATTACAGGGGTTTCATCATTAACACTAAATAGCCCCCTACCTGCAGTAACAGCTCAAGATAGATCCATAAAATCACTTCTGGCCTGGGTTAAAGTATTTCCTTTTGAAACAAAAAATTATTTAAAAACAGCTGCATTAAAAATCTGCTGGTGGTAGAGACGTTAACATAAGTGCTTCAGACAGAGCTGTGTGTCCCAAATCAATTTTATATATCTCTACCTATAATTTCCTGTCTCTCTCCACTATGATGGTCAACAAAAATAGGAAAAAAAGATCTTACAATTAAAAATAATTAAATAAACATAAGCTCTCTTAAAAAAAAAAAAAAAAAAAAAAAAAAATCCCTAATATAATGACTCTTATTTTCTGGAGTATTTCATTTATCTTCTGGGTTTAAACCTCACATTAACAGGAACATTTTTAGGCTTAGCCAATTATCTAAAAGTAGCACAATTGGGATTCTTCAAATATAAGAAAAACCAAAACACAATAAAAGCTGCATCAAAAGGCTGATTTATGCTGGTTCAGATGTTCTGAAATATCCTAGAGACCTGCATAAATTCTGATAAACAGAAAATCAATTTTTTCCATTATCATTTCTTTAAGAAAAGTGCCTCAGTTGCAGGTTTTGTTAGAGTAAACAAAACCCATGCTTGGCCATTCCCACAAGAGAAAAGACTCCCTGTGCTCTCGCGATTCAGATGTTAGCTGTGAAAATAACAAAGGCGCACCTGCTTGAGATGCTAGTAGCAGTGCAGATGATACCGAGAGAGCGAGTGGGGAAGAGCTCTGCTAATTGGTCGGTATTTCATTTGAACACCTTCCTCCAAACCTAACACCCTGCTCTCACTCATAAAACACACTGACACTTGTCAGACTGAAGCCCCAACTGTGTCTCAGTGATGTGCCTCAACAGGAGGCAGCGACAGCACATCTATAAGCCTCTACAACCATTCTCAGGCAAAACCTCAAAGGTTTTACACAAACAAACCCCTCCAAACAAAACACTGTATATCAGCTGCTGAATCACAGGGGTAAAGACGTGTTTATTGATATTTAATTTCACAAAGGACTGAATGCGTATAAACTGAAGCTGCTGTCTCTACTTAAAAGTACTTAAACGGACACTACCTGTAGGTATCGATCTGATCAGGACAACGGAAGTAGGCAAAACAAAACAGAATTAGAATTTTGTTAGATTTGATCATATTTGTTATTTATGGAAGCCCTTTTCCACCACTGAATAAAAAATAAAAAAATAAAAAAGGTAATTGTGACTTTTTATCTCACAATTCAGACTTTTTTTCTCAGAATTGCGATACAAAATTTTTTGCAGAATTGTGTGATATAAACTTGCAGTTGCGAGTTATAAACTCAGAATTAAGAGTTATAAACTCGCAATTCTGATAAATGAAGTTAACATTGCGTGATAAAAAAACTCAGAATTGCAAGTCAAACTCACAATTCTGAAAACATGTCAGTCTTCACAATTGTCACGTCACAATTGCTAGTTTATATCTCAATTCTCAATTCTTCAAGGTGAAAATTACAAAAGAGAAAAGTTAAAATCGCAATATACAAACTTGCATTTGTGAGAAAAAAAATCACAATTCTGACTTGATTTCTCGCAACTGCAACACAATTCTAAGAAAAAAAGGTCAGCACTGAAAGTTTGTATTACGCAAAACTCGCAATTGTGAGATAAAAACTGGCAGTTACTTTTTTTATTTTTATTCAGTGGCAGAAACAGGCTTCCATAGTTGTTGGTCCTAAAGTAGAAATAATTTGTGTGTATTGTGTGTATTGCATTTAACTACTACTATTTAAATAAAAATGTTTTTTAGCGTATTTGTGCATTATAAATCAAAAATCAACTCTGTTAGGAGAATCAAGTACTGCCATTGGAATAAACTACTAAACACTGCTATCATGACAACCCAAATCCTTAGTTTGAACATCATAAGAGATGATGAGTAGCAACAGTGGGAGAGCTGATTCAATATGCTCTACTTGCATAATGCAAAATTCATGATTGTTCGATCCCACACCTCTTGACCTGGTCTATGTGTTAAGAGATGCAAAGAACTCACTCTATGCCATCAAACAGATCACAACATGATACAGTACATACAGCAGAGAAAATCTACTCAGAGATCAATCACAACAAAGCATCTTGTTTTTAAAACCCTGACAACTTGTCAAGCATTTCAACTGTCTTCATCAATTAATGACATTGCCACATTTATGTCAGCACCTAGGGAGGATTGCGACACCCTGAATGTCTAAAATACTGCCTCCCTTCAAGCAAATTACTTTAGTCACCCACAGGAACACACTAGTATTGACAGGAAAAGGTCCTCTGTGGCAACCACAGAAACCCAATCTACTCCCAGAGAATCAAGAGAGGGGAAATCAGGATATTGCTTTAAGAGGTGCAACTACTGAAAAATCTATTTCTTCAACAGGAAGGTGGAATAGACAGTGTAGGCTGTTACTCAATGCAGTGAATGAGATCTAAATATATATATATATATATATATATATATATATATATATATATATATATATATATATATATATATATATATATACACATACATATATACATATACATATATACATATATATACATATATATATATATATATATATATATATATATATATATATATATATATATATATATATACAGTGCCCTCCATACGTATTGGAACAGTAAAGACAAAATTGTGCTGTTTGCTGTGGAGTCAAGAAATCTGTAAATATGATTAAAAGATGAATATGAGACAAAACTACAGAATGTCACATTTTATTATTGGGTGATTCAAAAAAAAGATGTTTTACCAGCTATGAAGATCAGCACTTAGAGTTTCATCTCCCTATCTGATGTGAGCATAATTATTGTAACAGTTGCCTCACAGGTCTTTCTAAGTGTTCAGCTGTGTCCTGTTGCATTAATTCTTCAGATAATAAAAGCAGGGAATTTGTCTTATCAGTTATATCCATTACTTCTGCATTCTAAGACTTGCATTCGATGATGACACACACAAACCAGGATGAAGACGAGGAAGCCGACTCTGAAAAAAAGCAAGCAATTTAAATGCTAAAAGAAAAGAGGAAGTCAATTAGAACTATAGGAAAAACAAAGGGCATGGAGAAATCAAGAGTTTGGAAACTACTGCCGACATCAGCAACCAACGACAACCTGATCGGCTGAGAAAAACAACAGTAGTTGATGACAGACAAATCATAAAAGCTGTGAAAATGAACCCTAAAATACATGTCTGTAAAATCAACAACAAGCTCCAGAAAGCTGGGCTGATGCTCTGTCAATCTACAGTCCGCAGGAGAATTTGACACAGAATTACGGAAGCTACACAGCAAGATGCAAACCTCTGATCAGTACCAAAAATAGAAAGATAAGATTCTTCACAAAGGTGAGCCAGTAGCGTTTTGGAACTGAGTTGATGGACCGATGAGACAAAGATTAACCTTTATCTAAGTGATTGGAAAGCAAAAGTGTGGAGAGAAAAAAGGGAACTGCAAATGATCCTAAGCATACAACCTCATCTGTAAAGCTTGGTGGAGGTGGTGTCATGGCATGGGCATGCATGGCTGTCTCTAGAACAGGACCTCTTCATTTTAAAGATGACTTAATGTATGATGGCAGTAGCAGAATGAATTTGGAAGGGTACAAAATCATCTTGGCTACCAATATTCAAGAAAATGCCACCAAACTCATTAGAAAGCACTTCATACTGGATCAGAACAATGACCCAAAACACCCTGCCAGTTCAGTCAAGGACTTTATCAGGGCAACGAAATGTAAAGTCTTAGATTGCCCAAATCAATCTCTAGATTTAAATCCGATTGAAGATTGATTGATTGCTTGATTGAACAGAAATTCCCCAAAACAAGCAACAGTTGGAATTGGCTGCATTAAAGGCTGGAGAAAAGCATTTCAAAGCATAAGACCAAGAGTCTGGTGATGTCTATGGGTTGCAGACTCACTGCTCTGATTGCATGCAAGGGATCTGCAACTAAATATTAGCTTTTAATCTTTTACATCTGCATACATTGATTACATCTTCCTTAAATCCAACTGTTCCAATACTTGTGCTCACATCAAATAGTGGGATGAACTCTAAAAGTGCTTTATTTGGTAAAACATGTACGTGTCAAAATACCTAATAATAAAATGTGACATTCTGTAGTTTTGTCGCATATTCATCTTTTAATCATATTTGCAAATGTCTTGACTCCACAGAAAAGAAAGCCGTTTTGTCTTTACTGTTCCAATACTTATGGAGGGCACTGTGTATGTATATGTATATGTATATGTATATGTATATGTATATGTATATGTATATGTATATATATATATATATATATATATATATATATATATATATGTATATGTATATGTATATGTATATGTATATGTATATGTATATGTATATATACACACACACATCTTTAAACATCTTTACCACATACAGCTGGAACTAGATAAAAGAAGAAAGACAGAGCTCCAGTAATAGGAATATTAACATTTTTTGAGGGAACATGACTCAATTACTCCCCAGACTGCAGTAATCAAACAGGACAAAGCAAAAGCGAAAGCTCTGGACAGATGGTGTTTAAAATTTGAGTTTGCTTCTTGACGTTGTGCTAGAAGCAGCAGGATATTCCATACCACCTACACAGCCCTCAACAGATGGAGGAGTGGAATATAATGTAAGCACATAGGCTATATTGCATGAAAAGCAGGCGATTCTAAATCAAGGGTCTTAAACTAAAACTAGTTTCATACGGACCCTCAAGCATTCGTAGTCCATCCTTAAATCCAGTGTGAAAATCATTTTTTTCAGCTTTTGCATTTTGATTTGCATTTAATGTTGTCTTGCCAATTTTGTAGAAACATGTGCATTTGTCATCAAGGTTCAACTGAGTTTGAGATTCCTTTTCTAAATAATTTTCTTTCAGACTTTTCTAATAAAAAAAATAAATAAATAAATCCTCATCTTTTGGTTTCAAATTCAACAATAACTATATACAGACAAAGATGCATTAAATGATTCAAATTTGAAGAAATCATAATTTAATTCAAGAATTTAAAATATAAGATTACATTATGTATTATAATTAAGATTTTTATGTTTATAAATGTATACTACTACAGCTTTTGTTGTAGAGCTCTAAATATTCAAGAAACAAAAGAGGGCAAAGATATCAGTGTTACTGGAAACATAAAAGGAGTGTCTGCTTTCTTGTAATGCATTGTTGGATGCATCTCATGCATCATACATCTCAGGCTAAATTTGTATCGATAAAAATTCTTAGCTATCAGGCCTCACACCACGTAATGTCTACTAACAAAAGCTCATCACAGTCTTGCTACTTCCAAACACAATACATTTCCTTAACATAATATCCAAAGCCCTCCTAAGGACCCTTTTCTATGGGGGCCCAGAGAAACACAAGGCTGTAAACATAATCGATCTCCAGGGAACCCATGCAGCTCATTAAGAGCGATTGATCTGAGCAGGGAACCCCAGCGGCCATTCGGTTCATCGCAGCATCAACAGCAGCATGATCCCTGGCCATCACCACACCCCTCACCCGCTAAAACCGGTTGAAGCGAGAAGAGAGAGAAAGGAGTGCACCACTCTAACACACAGCCATAAAGAAAAGTGGTGTAGCAAAGCCATTCCCTTTCTGTTTGGTTCAATACAGTATTGATCGAGATGTGAACCCAGAGAGTCAGATATATTCTCTTATTAGCAAGTCCAAAGATCTTATTGGAGGCACATTAGAGCTGTGAGATTGGATAAAGAAGGGGAATAATACCCATTTTATTACTATATAACTTTTATTATTTCTATAGTATTAAACATACAGACAAAACTGTTATTCTGTGTGAAGCAATACTAAATGGAATAAAAGAAATGATGTAAACATAAACATGAAATTAAAAGACAACATATAAATAATAAATCTAGTTTGCAGTTTATTAAACTGATACTGAATCCTAACCAGAAGTGACACAAAATATATCTACCAAGTTAATCCCCAACAAATGCTACATTTTGTCAGCCAATTGGTTTCGGTTTCTGCAGTGTCTGCAGGACAACCCCACCCACACTCGAAGCTCATTGGGTCAAGTATTCAAAAGCATTTCCATATGTGATTTACACTCTGATAATCGAACATCAGTCTTGGGTTGAAACATAGATCAATAAGTCTTGACCGAGACTGATCATACTGAACTGCTTGTGTTCGGACCCTTTTAAAGTATAATTATTATCATATCATATCCTGCCGCCTTTTAATGAAGCAAATCTGTTCCCTGTCAAGGATTTTAAGATTTGAGTGATGGACCAGCTTGCACTGAAGGTGACAGAAACCGCTAAATCAACTGACTTTTACAATAAAATACTAAAGAAATAGGCAGACAGAGTAAACATTAAGTTACCAGTAAATTGTATATTATAATAAATTGAAATAAAAGTAAAATTTTAAAAAAGAACACAAAATTGAATGTATATATATATAAAGAGCAAAAATGCATTTGAATTCAAATGATTTATAAAGACACCTTAATATCTAATTTAAGAGACCCACTGTTATAATGTGACTTCTTTATGTCGGTTATAAACTCCACTGGCTGCCTCAGATGTCCAGAGGCAAATAGACAGCTCTATATCCTCTGGCTTTCTGCACAGCCTTTTCCGCTGCAAGAACAGAACTGCTTTCACTAAATCTGTTTATTGCAGTGAGGTGATGGGCTGACGTAAGCCTCTGTGGATGGACAAAATAAATCACCCTACCATTAGCCAGAGAAAGGCAGTGCCAGTAACCACACAGGGACCAGCTCCACCGTAACTCCATGCCCGTCACGGCACAGTCCCCTGGGATGAGCGCACATCCCTGAGGCCTGGCAACCAGTGGAGCCAGTCGTGTTGTCTCACTTGCTGTCCATTTGAAATGACATTAACTCTTCCTATATCAAATGAGTCTGCTGGTTATTCTCCATTGAAATAATGTTATAGCTTTAACTAATATACTCTCTGTTTAAAAAATAATAATAATAATAAAAAAAATGATTGATAATTGTTTAACAGTGCAAAATTCAAAATACCGGTATAACACCTGTAAAATATCAATAAATTTCATAATAATTTTAAAATTTCATAATAATACAGTACATTGTGTCCTATTTTTAAAATAGCCTTTCTACATAAGGTTATTTTATTACTTTCCGTATTTATTTTAATTTTGGTTAACATTTTTAATCATTTTACTTTGTTGGTTTTTTTTTTTCATTTTTATTGTTTTTTTATGATTTTAAAATATTCATAGCTTTAGTTTCAATTAATTATAATTACCCTGCTACACTGGAAAAAAATATTTGTAAATAAAAATGTTGATTATTGTGTGTTTTACAACAAAATTCTATTTCCTTTTTTTCTGCTTCAAAATGTTGCTTAAATCAATGTGTTATTTGCAATTTCTTTGTAACTGAAATTTACTAGCAATTTCTGAGTGAAATAGTTTCTACACCAATTTTTTTTTTTTTCAGCATATAACCGACAATTTAATCAAATAATTTAATAGCACTGCACTACCTTGTATAAGAAAATATCTTGACTTTTTCAATTACAAATTTTGGAAATGGCAATGCAATACAACTAAAACAACTGCAATGCAAAGACCATCTGTAAGTTGCACAGTAGCAGGAACATCCAAACAAACAAAGCTGAATCCTGGTATTGAATGTTCATCTCCATTTCGGAAACATTTCAAAAACAACCAAAGGTAATACAAGGATATTTGAGGGAAAACAGAAATGCTGACAGCAACAATCATCTACACCAGACTATAATGCTTTAAATAAGGATCAGAATGTCCCCTCTGTATGCCTTGCTGGAGATGAAGTAGCTTCCTCTCCACCCCATTACACCTCCAAAGTACCAGGCAGTTGTACTACTGGAGCGCAAGCCATATCCCCCGCATCCCCCCTGGTCTGACTGCAGGCAAGATTCACAATCATCATTTATCTATGTACAGGACCTCCGCTACACTGCCTGTGCCAGGGTCAAGCAGACCAATTTGCTTCTCAACTCAGTTCCACTGAGGTTTTTGTCAACAATAGCATGAAAATGACAAAACAATTGGCCATTTTCTTTTGTGACAGGCCACGGACAAATGTTTTATATCTAATGCTTTCCTCTTGTTTAAAGTTTTACATTTACATTCAGATCTTACAGAAACCATTCGGTGAGCAACAATCTGAAGAATATTTGGACTTACCCTGTCAACACGACAACAAAGTCCATAACATTCCACCCATTGCGGAGGTAGGAGCCTTTATGAAAAGCAAAGCCTAGAGCGATGATCTTGATCCCGGCCTCAAAGCAAAATATTCCGATGAAGTAGGGTTCAGTGTCATCCTGTTATGGGTGAGGAGAGACATGAGTGGTTATTCATACAAAATAAGACTCAAAATGCAAGTTTAAAATGAAAACTTTGTATAAAGAGAATCATAAATCTCTCAACTTTCATTAAACTGTTCTTCTTCTATAAAACACCTCAGCAGCACAATAAAGTTTAAAAAAAAGGTGAATTAAAGGTGGAGAATGGGGAGCGTTTTACTAAAAAAAAAAACAGTTATTTCACAATATAAATATTTAAAGGAAACACCTCTAATACCAGAGCATCTTAAAAAACTGCAGTACATAAGTGAAGCACATATTCAAAGTAAATAAGATGCTGAAACAAAAACAAATCAAATGGAAAGCAATAAAGTTTCAAAATATAGCATAAGTAAGTTATCATTTGTTTAAAAAAAATTGCATATATGAGACAGAATAACAGAATGTTTTAAAGAACAGTTTATTTTTAAGTTTATTATCCTCTTTCATTACAAATGCTGAAATGTCAGTCAAATGTCAAGCATCAACAACGATCTGTGAATCAATTTAGGAGGGCAGTTAAGAGATCCACTGTTAATGACTGACAGCAGCTCACAAAGGATCGAAGTGTCTACTAAATGAATAATGCAAATGTGGGCTGCGCAAACTGTTTTTTTGGACTGCGCCTACAGTAATAACTGCTATTTAAAAAGACTTTGGTTAAAACAACAAATTGTTTAGAAAGTAAAAGAAGATATATTTTTATGGTAATCGTCTAAAAGAGGCTAGAACAGACACAAAGGATACTCAAATGACAATTATGTGCAAAATTGCTGTTTAATGAGGGAAAGCTCAACTTACCAGTCGCTTTGACATGGGTGTCTTGTCTGAAGCTGGTAAATGCTGCTCTAAACCCAGTACAATGCAGTTTGCTATAATGGTGGCAAGAATCATGTACTCAAATGGAGTGATGGTGTTAAGGAAAGAGTCCATGAGATACAAATAGTTGGAATTAATTCACCATAATAATATGATCATCATACAGTTTTGGAAACTAGTGCAGAAGTTAATGAAGAACAGGTGTATCTATGACGCAATTCACACAGCTCTTGACCGAGCCGTTTGGTGCCTGAGACAAAGTGAGAGAGTTTTTATCAGTAATTTTTGTTAATGAGCCACCCAGATTTTATTGGACAAATATTAAAATGCACCCTACTATAAACCCCACTATCAGTTTTCCATGAGAATTTCTGATAAAATTTCTCCCACTTCATCTCAGGTACTTTATGGCTCAGTCAAGAGCTTTGTGAACTGCGTCATTCCTCACAGAGCTGCTGGTTAGTAGGGAGGAGGATAATTATTTCCCGTGGCACTCCTCTAAACACATTTGCGTCAGACTAGTAGACTCATTGTAGTCTGAACATAAGGAGAACATCAACAAATGGAGAATTTCTTTATTTATACTTCTTTAGCCCCCCACCCCACAGTGATTAGCAATAGTTTGTTTGATTAAACAGCTCCTTGCTTGTTTGTTTGTGACTATGACTACAAACAGAAATTGATCACATATAAAAAAAAAATGTTGTTGGCCTTCTCATTTAAATAATACAGACAAATTGGACACCAAATGTGAAATGCCCTGCAAATGTTGTTTGGCAGACAAGTTGTGAAATGTTGCCTTGTTTGTTCATTAAATTTTAATTAAACAAAATCAAAATTCTAATCTTTATTCTCTTGTGGTAAAACTGCATTTTACATTCAAGCGCTCAATAAGGCTCTATAACTTCCGCATTTCCCTGGACGCGTTTTAAAGGCGTAGGTGTTTCAGCACCTTGGAAAGCGACTAAAGCATCCCCTCAAACTTTTTCAAGTGAAAGGGAAATACTCGGAACGATTCAGATTTGAGGATCTGCCGGTGGGGACTCGGGAATGATATTAACGCGCCCATAACTTTAAAGTACTAACCTGTTCCACTTAAATTGCCTATCAGCTTTATTGCTTTTTGACTGCATCCTACGATTTAAGCTGCGAATGCTATAATATTATAACGTAAAGACTTAGCAGGTATATCTCAGTTACTTTATGACTGGTATTCCCAGGGGCAAGTCTCTGTAGACTGCACAGCAATTTAGGCAGCCTAATGCAAGAGCTGTTTTGGTTGCCATGAGCGACAGAGAGGCTCGTTTCCTGACTGAAAAGAATCAATACCGCAGTGACTGGATGTGAAAGGGACAAAAACAATAAAAACTCTAAGTTGCATTTTACGTCACGAGACTTGCATTAGCCTATATATCACATGCAAACAATTATGAATTGCATTTCGCGTGCCAATCACAAGCTTTTCCAGAGGCATTTCGTGAGAACAAACCAGTAGGACCGACCCCTCTTGTAATAATGTTTGCTCCATCAGCGAGACAACACCCTTCATGCTGCATGTCATTTAAATTCAATAAGACTGAATGCAACCGACACGATATCAACACAACTCCTTACTGTGTTGAATAAAACTTTTGCGACCTTAACTGCTGGGTGAACCAGGATTATTGCTGGTTACAAACTGTCATATTTTGCCCTCTTACAAGTGCCTGTGATTTATGTAAAGGATATGGCCACTCTGTTATTTTCTTTGCATATTTCCGAATGATATTATCTTCGCTGAAGATGAACAGGGATCGGTTGACTGTGAAACAGTTCTGTTTGATCGGTATCGGGTTGTATATGGCCATTGTCCGGGCTCTTTGGGCCATTGTTTGCTTATACATCCTCTGTCCGCCCGGGGGGCCTGGGTGCCGGCTGGCCCCTCTGCCTGGACCCGCTGGAGAGCCACCGCCTCCATACCGGGTCGGGAGATCGTCTTCGAAGCGAGCCATTCTAGAAACGCGCAGATTTGACTATAGACATCCAAATTCACATCAGACAGAGAGTAAAGAAGAAGCATCACAACGCGCGATGTAGTCCCAGCCACGAGTTCTTCTCATCCGTACAGGTCTGGCATCCACAAGAGCTTGTTCAGCCGCCACAAACACAGAGAGTTGCTTAAAGTATTCCAGCCATTCAGAGCACATCTAAACGCATCTCTGTTATGAACCGAACGCCAGTTAAAGTTTATCGCTCCACGTTACACAATCCACCAAAAAAGCGAGCGCTCATATCCAGCAAGGACAATTTTCACGCCTCACTCGAAGGATTTAGATAATCAGCCATGTCATGAATTAAGTCCAGCCGCGAAGGTGCCTTTACAAACTGTGTTGCGATTGAATGGAGTCGAGCCCACAGATTGTGAGATCCTGCTTCCCTGCGCTGTTGCAGATGCTTCGATGTTTTCCTCCGATCTCGCCTGCGCTTATCACAGATGATAGCGCGAGCGGTTCGTCGCCTTCGCGTTTATATCGTTAAAATGAAAACGCGCAAACGATATTAACAGCCTTTTTCCACTAGACCGTAGCCGGGCGATGAAATTTTAACCTATTTCTGCAGCCGCTGCTTCTTCTAAATCAGATCACGTGACTGTGAAGCAGCCTGTCAGTGGCTCCACCTGTACCGCTACAGTATCCATGGCACTGGGGCAAGAGGGGAAAATACAGCATGTACCCTTCCAGACCCCAGCAGTGAACTAAACAGCTCCTCAAACCGTTTGCACCGGTACTTTAAAGCAAGTTAAGAAGAATTGGGCACATCTGTGAGGGATGGATGCGTCTGCACTTCCCACAACTGTAAACAGATCGTTGATTTAGAAAAGGGTGGAGAAAATCAGGACATCACTCGTGACTGACGCCTTTCGGAGGGTGCACGGTCTCTTTCACATTTACGTTAACCCTTCAATAGGGCTGTTCAGTTTGTCGTCCGAAAATCCGGAAGAAAGAGGGGTTTTTTTTGAGACATGGGATCCCTTGGGAATTTTTAATGGGTTTTTAAAATGGAGCTTTCGATTTGAGTAAATTAGGGTCGGTGTTTTACATTAGTCTGCTTGAAGATACTTTCACGTTTTGCTCTAGGCCTACTACATAAATTACGTAACCTCCTCCTTGATCCTTTAACTTCATAGCAACTTGTAATTTATGTTTTTAAAAGGTTTGAGGTTGATGATTGCATGTCATTTATTTGGTAGAACAAAACGTGAAAGTGTCTTCAAGTAATGTTAAGCACAGACAAATTGTGTGCTATAGTGAAATTCAGATTGTGTTTACGACTACAAATACTGACGTAATGACTGAACAGATGTTGTTTTGAGCGCATTATTTCACCTGTTTTTAGTACAGAACATCCAATAAATACTACACTTTGTTTGCAAATACTACAACAAAATATTTTTACATAGGCTATTTATTTTACTTGTTTAAACTGCCGTTTCAGTAGGTTTTTATGGTTTTGGAAAGAAGTCTTATATGCATAATTTACCTGATAAACAGGAATGTTGTGAAAAATTAATGCAATTTAAAATAATTGTTCTACATTTTAATGTATTTTCAAATGTAATTTAATCCTATGAAGAAAAAGCTTAATTTTCAGCAGCAGCACATGATTATTCAGAAATTAGTCTAATTTGCCAATTTGGTGCTCAAGAAAAATTTCTTATTTTTTTATTATTATCCATAAGAATTTTGTTGTTGCTGTTGAAATCACGTTAGATTTTTCAGGTTTCTTTGATATTTTCAGAATTATTTGATTAACAGAAAGTTCAAAAGAACTTGTATATATATTAATTCTTTTGAACTTTCTGTAAATCAAATAATTCTGAAAAACAAATTAAATCAAAGTAACCTGAATATACATAGTATAGTATTTATTGGATATTCTGTACAAAAAAAAAAACAGGTAAAATGATAAAATAATGCACTCAAAACCAACATCTGTTCAGTCATTATACCAATATTTGTAGTCGTAAGCACACTCTGAATTTCACTGAAGCACGCAATTTTTTTTTGAGCCAAGTATATATATATATATATATATATATATATATATATATATATATATATATATATATATATATATACCCCTGTAATGCATAAATAAATTGATAGTGCTTCAGTGAAATTCTGAGTATGTTCATGACTTGTCCAGCATGAAAGACTGACTGATAGGCCACAGCTAAATTACAGATAATCAAATTAATAATAAAAACCATCACTAAAAGCTTTATTTTTCACAGGCATGATATTTAAAATTCTGCAACCATTTCCTAGTGAAGTTTCAATACATGGAAAAACTGATTAGAAAACAGCCCTGATCTTTGCTCCTGAGAAGATATGGAATAAAAAAAAAAGCCAGCAGAACGTCTCCATCTGTTCTACTACTACTTTCTTTTTTGCTTATGATAATCAACTAAAAACCCTGTTTTTTTATACCAAGTATATAATAGTTGATGCTTAAAAAAAAGTACAAAAGTCTAATATGCTAGTTCCTATATCTCATACAATTATAGAGCCTCACCATCATCTTAATATAAAAACTTTGAGACATGCATTCAGATAAAAAAGGCCCAAAACACCTTTGATTAAAAGTCTTATTACAAATGCCATCAACAGCATGTTGATAATAATAAATGATGCTGTATCTCTGCATAAATTGTCCTTCCTTGGAGCTGAGATTCAGGAAATGATGCGTTGTACTCCTAACCATATTTAAACGTAAAAGGTCTCAGCATATCCTGTTGTACGTGTGCAGGGCTCAGGCCTGAGTTATTGCTATAGCTGTGTTAGCTGACTGGATGGGTTCCACCTGAGCAACGGTCTGATCACCGAGCGCTCGCACCGAGCTATCTGCGTGGTTTTGGCCCGGAACAGTCTCTGAGTATCTACATTTTGCAGAGCCACAATGACAACGGAAGTACTTTTTCTTGATTTGCCAGTAGGGATCACCATAGTCAAACCTGATGAAAGAGAAAAGAAAATTTGTTTTAATTCAAGCAACCTGGGGAATTACTTTGATTACAAATGAGTCAATATAAATGTGTGGATAAATGAAACAAACAATGAGGGGGAAAAAATTATAAAGGTTTACCCAAGCTCGTCTCCAGCTTGAATAGCCTTGCTTGCATAGAGTGCAATTCGAGGAAAGCGCATGTCCTGGTGTTTGGTGAACACCCGCACTGGGAATAGATTGGGTTCGCAAAGGTGATTCATAAACCTACTAACATTACCATAAAACTGGCCATCAATGCAGTAGACCTCTCCAGCCTAAAAAAAGAAAAACACCATTAAATACACTATCCAAATGAGGTGTGCTTGAGCTCCATTCACATTTTAATAAACGTTAGCGCCCCCTGACGGTGAGATGTATGAAAACGTAAGAAATTTTAGCACAATATAACAAGAAAAACCTCTTAACTTGCCTTATTGTCTAGGTTGAACATGTACGAGTCATTTTCCCGAACATTAGCTTCCCCATCTGAAATGATTTCACCTGCAAACCTGCACACAGAGAAAAAATCCTCAGGGCACAAGTATTGGACCGAAACAGCATGAGATTAATCACGTCTGAATAATTGATAATTCCCCTAATGGCTTTCATTTTCGTAGCACATTTGGCATTAAATTAACATCCTCCACACTGGAGTCAGTAGAAGAGTTCTTTAGAATGCAGGCATAGCTTCTTTAATATGCTGCATGTAATTTTTTCATAATAAAATAATTCAACACCAGGATAACTATAATAATAACCCTTTAAAATGCAAATCCAAAACAACTGATGGATATATTCCAATAAAGTGATATAAAAACGTATATATACTTAATATTAATTCTTTTTTTCTTTAAAGACCCAGGATTCATACTATCCTGGATTTCGACACCTGGATTTTTTTTTTAAATATATATTTTTTTCTAGTTGTGCCAAGCCCTAAAAAATGACTGGGTAGAAACTATGAGCAAAAAAAAATCTTCATCCAGTAAACAACAAACAACTGGGAAAGGTTATAAAGCCTTTGAATACTGTTGAGGATTTGTGTTCATTTCTGTGTATTTTTATCAATGTGTAAAGCAGCTGATGTAAAGAGAGGGTCATACTCGCATACGAAAGTTCCCTCAGGAATATCCTGCAGTGCTCGGACCCCCCAGCCCATCCTCTCAGTCCTAAACACCTGCAGTCTGACCCTAAAGACGAGAAAAATATAAGTACATAAATTCAGAGTTTACAACATATTTAGGAAATATGCAATAATACATCTATTAGTTATATTACCGAAGGCCATTCTGTATCACTCTATTTCGACATGTTCTCCAACAGGAACAGGCATGGTTACACTCAAACAGGAAGGGTGGATCATCCCTGCAGAACTCTTTCAACAAGCGGCCATCCTGTGCACCAAGAAATTATAAACACTACTAATTTTAATAATAATCATTACACAGATCCCTCTCTAATCATATGGTCATACACAGCGCAATCATGGTTGGTGACTATTAATATGTTGTGAAACAGCTGCTAAAGAGCTGGGACTGGCAACATCTATTGTTTATGTCACTTTATCATTACCATGTCATTTATTCTGCTAAAATGAATAATTTAGCACTAGCAGCATCTTACCTTGTCATACCAACAGCGCATGCTGAGCTGGCCACAGATACAGCTGCTTGATGCACAGTCATCTTTACAACTGCAGTGCTATTCCAGTGAGAGATCGAGAGAGAGAGAGAGAGAGAGAGAGAGAAGCATTTCATAAAGCTGTAATAACAGCATTAACCTTGTTATGGCTTTTGACACTATGACTCTAAGCCTCTTACCTGTAAGTGTGTTATGTTCTCGTCTATATTCACTTGAGAGGTAAAGCAGTTCTCTGGAACATATTTGAAGTTGCTGGGACAGGGCTCATGGTCCATCCCATTCACACACGGCACAGGGACGTCCTCATAGCCCCGGGACACATCTCTGAAACACAACGCACAACAGTCCCACAATCACATAAAATATTTACCCACATTCTGTGCCAAACATTCAATATATTTTAAGGCCATTCTAAGCTGCACATGGGCACGACAGCTGATTTTGAAGCTGCACAAAGAAAAGCAGAACGAAGACACAAATGTGTGGATACTTTAGATTTCTTGAAGTCAAGCTAAAAAAATGGAATATTGATTCAGCTGTAGCCAGTTTTCACAGGTGTTCAGTACCTGAAACTGCAAAAATCTTGTTTGAAAAGATGTAGTAGTAGTACTGATTTATTCAAGATAAATACTGCATTACAGTACAGTACATGGACTTGAGATTCATAGCGGTTTCAATAGAGAGTAGCAAATTCTAGCTTACAAAACATACAGAAGCCACAAATTATTCTTTTATATAGTTTTCTCAAAGTGCAACTTTTTGTGTACTATAAATATTAAAAATAATAATTAGTTAGCGTTTAACAACAAACTTGTATTGCCAAAAGTTTCCTGAGTTTCACTTTAATAATCTCAAGGAAAAAAAGACAGTAAAAAGTAATATATCAGTGGTTCTTCACCAAAGGGCTGGGGCCCACAATTAATATATTAAACTAATTTAACTCTAGTTAAAGGGTTAGTTCACCCAAATATTAAAATTATGTCATTAATGACTCACCCTCATGTCGTTCCAAACCCGTAAGACCTCCGTTCATCTTCGGAACACAGTATAAGATATTTTAGATTTAGTCCGAGAGCTTTCTGTCCCTCCATTGAGAATGTATGTACGGTATACTGTCCATGTCCAGAAAGGTAATAAAAACATCTTCAAAGTAGTCCATGTGACATCAGAGGGTCCGTTAGAATTTTTTGAAGCATCGAAAATACATTTTGGTCCAAGAATATCAAAAACTACTACTTTATTCAGCATTGACTTCTCTCCCGGGTCTGTTATGAGCACCTCACATCCGGTTCGCGAACGAATCACTCGATGTAACCGGATCTTCTTGAACCAGTTCACCAAATCGAACTGAATCGTTTGAAACGGTTCGCGTCAACAATAAGCATTAATCCACAAATGACTTAAGCTGTTAACTTTTTTAACATGGCTGACACTCCCTCTGAGTTCAAATAAACCAATATCCCGGAGTAATTCATTTACTCAAACAGTACACTGACTGAACCGAGCCAGATAACGAACGAAACATTGACTCGTTCTCGAGTCAAGAACCGTTTCTGTCGGACGCGTCCGATTCGAGAACCGAGGAGCTGATGATACTGCGCATGGGTGATTCAGACTGACACACAGCGCGTCTGAACTGAACTGGTTCTTTTGGTGATTGATTCTGAACCGATTCTGTGCTAATGTTATGAGCGCGGGGTAAACCGAAGGCTTCAATCAAGGGCAATCATCGCCAATGAAGTCATTACGTCGAGCGCAAAAGAACTGGTGAACCGCTTTCGGCAACCGGTTTATTGAATCAAACTGTCCGAAAGAACCGGTTCGCGGAGAAGAACAGAACTTCCCATCACTACCGGTGATCCGAAAAACCGATGCAACCGGTTCTTGACTCGAGAACGAGTCAATGTTTTGTTCGTTATCTGGCTCGGTTCAGTCAGTGTACTGTTTGAGTAAATGAATTACTCCGGGATATTGATTTATTTTAACTCAGAGGGAGTGTCAGCCATGTTAAAAAAGTTAACAGCTTAAGTCATTGGTGGATTAATGCTTATTGTTGACGCGAACCGTTTCAAACGATTCAGTTCGATTTGGTGAACTGGTTCAAGAAGATCCGGTTACATCGAGTGATTCGTTCGCGAACCGGATGTGAGGTGAATGCGCTCATAACAGACCCGGGAGAGAAGTCAATGCTGAATAAAGACGTAGTTTTTGATATTTTTGGACCAAAATGTATTTTGGATGCTTCAAAAAATTCTAACGGACCCTCTGATGTCACATGGACTACTTTGAAGATGTATTTATTACCCTTTTGGACGTGGACAGTATACCGTACATACATTCTCAATGGAGGGACTGAAAGCTCTCGGACTAAATCTAAAATATCTTAAACTGTGTTCCGAAGATGAACGGAGGTCTCAGGGGTTTGGAACGACATGAGGGTGAGTCATTAATGACATAATTTTAATATTTGGGTGAACTAACCCTTTAACTCTATTTTCTATTTTATTTTCCATTTTGTATTGAGGATCATGCATTGAAACTTTTGGAATCAAAAAATCAATAGTGGATCATTAATTTATTATCAAACAAATAATTCCAGCATAATTACCAGAAATATTTTAGCCTCTGTGTGGGGGCTTGGAATATTGCATTGGACTCACAAAGAAAAACTGTTTTAAGACAATTGTCTTTATATTTTGCTTAAGCATGCCAGCGGGAAGGATTCATTTATATTTTCAAACATTTCTTTTGCCATTAATTGCAATAATACAGTAAGATATTTGTATGCACAAGGAGCCTCAAAAACCGAGATCTGAGCTCACCATCATCAAGTCTGTCGGCGATTACATAAAGAGACAGAAAACAAACAGACTTAACCCATAAGAACTGTAAAAGCACCTCCAAGATGCTTGGAAAAAGAATTGAATATGTAACAAAATACTGTCTGTGATATTAACCTGCAAAACAGAAAGATTTAAGCATAGTGTTCTTGCATTACCTGCAGAGGAGTCTTTCTCTTAGGCTGTCTCTGCCTCTCCTAGCGTCTGTCAGCTTCTTATTGGTGTTGAGGATAGTCCACATCTTGGAATTTATACTACAGCAATCCAAAGGAGTTTCACCGTCCTTGTTTTTCAGATTTACATCTGCTCCTCGAGACAGAAACAGCCTAAAGACAAAGCTTAAGATTAGTCCTTTTACAACTGACAGATCCAGCCACAAACCTTGGTCTGAATTGAATCTGAATTCTCTATAGTTTACTTTCCATAACTGACACTGATATTCTCCTATCTCTGAGAAGCTGCTTTAACACAATCTGTATTGTATAAAGTGCTATAGAAATAAAGGTGACTAGAAAAATCAAATGGAGACACTGTAATGCTCAATATGGTGGTAAATATATTTTGGAAATTTTTGTGATCCAATTTATCCGAAAGTCATTCATTGAAGCAGATTTGAATTGTACTTGTATGTCTTTTGCCTACAGAGAAACCCAGTTTGTTACTCAGATGGCCTCAACTGAACTGACTTTACCTAAAGGGACCTTGGGATATTTCAGCGCTCATAAAGGGTCTTGCTCCCAGTTACCTAGGTATACTCTCTTTGTTCTGCACTTACATTACACAGTCCAGCTGGTTCTGTCTGACAGCAATGTGGAGCGGTGAGTCTCCATGGATGTTCACAGCATGTAGGTCAGATCTCTTGTCAAGCAGCAACTGAGCGATCTCATCACAGCCAGAGAATGCTGCCCAGTGGAGGCAGACATTCTCCTCCTAGATAACACATCAGACCACAAGCAAAATTAATCTTGTATCTACCATACATAAGCACTAGTGTTCTAAAGTTTTGGACTGGTAAGATTAATGTCACATGATCCTAAAAAAAATCATTCTAATATGCTGGCTTTGTGCTCAAGAAACATTTCTTTTTAATATCAATGTTGGAAACAGCTTCATTCTTGAAAAAAGAAACACTCTCACAGACCTTATCTCTTATTTGGACATCAGCTCCCGCTGAGATCAGCATCTTCACCTGCTCTAGATTCATGTTTTCAGTTGCCCAGGTAAGAGGAGCCCACCCGCCATCATCCTGACCAAAAGAAGAAGACCCATAATCTTCAATTATAAAGCACTCCTGTATCCATACAGCATCTAAGAATTGCTGTCAAAACCTCCTTACAACTGCCACACAAAACTCAAATTAAAATCTAATTTAAGGGTAAATAAATATGGCATGTACACAAAAATGTATATTCTATATAACAAACTCATGCACATTGTTACCTTACAGTTGATGTCTATGGATGGCATGGAGACAAGATACTGCAGCACACCTGTGTGTCCTCCTCTGGCTGCCAAGTGAAGACATGTAGAGCCTCTCATATCCTGTGAAGGAGGCATAAATCACTAGATTTTAATCATGCACATACCTTGCAAACTGAACACATGGAATACAGTGGCTTAGGGATTTCAATACCTCATTAACTCAATGAGATAACTTGCAAAACATTTTGTATTTCACAGTTGATTGACAGATGAAGGCTGGCTATTGTACCTTATGCCCAGTAGAAGCGCCAGCTTTCAGTAAGTATTTCACTGTTTCTAGATGATTGTTCTCACAAGCATACATCAGAGGAGTCCTCTGCTCCGCATCACACATGTCCAGGTTCGCACCAGCCTATAGAGATAAAGAAAATATTTATATTACTAAACTTCAATATTAAATAAAAGCATATTATACTGGATGTACTCATGGAAATGGAATACTAAAAAAATAATAAAATAAATTAATTTAATTTAATAAATTAAATTAAATAATAATAATAATAAAAAAATTAAGTTAATACCCATGTTATACAATGTATTTGCATCAGATTCTATTAAAACTGTTTTCAAATGTTATCATAAATAAATAAATGTTTAGAATGATTTTGATGAATAATGTGACACTGAAGGCTGAACTTATTCAGCTTTGCCATCACAGGAATAAATTACAGTTTGAAACAATTAAAATAATAATAATAAATATTTAAAATATTAATATTTCTCATTATTATTGTTTTTACTGCATTCTAAAAAATGTAGCCTTGCTGAGCATAAGAGATTTCTTTCAGTAACATAAACTTACAGACCCTAGACTTTCGAATGGTAGTGTATATTAAGAAACAGATCATTTTTGAATGTGATTGTGTACTATTAGCCTAAGCAGTACCTGTACTAGTACATGGCAGATCTCTTTATGTCCCTCCTCAGCAGCACAATGCAAGGAAGTCTTCCTCTTCTCACTGTCCATCCGCAAATTTGGGTCCACACCTTCCACTGATTACCATCAAAACAATAACAGTTATCAATCACAAAGCATCTAGTACATCATGCATATATCTTGAGAAAAATCCTACCCAGCATATGCAGGATCCTCTGGAGCTCTCCTCTCTTTGAAGAGAAGTAAAGCTGCTTTGGGGGCAGCTTGAATTTCTTATACTGAAAAATATGCAATGCTTGTTTTAAACAATAGGCAACAAAGCAAATCTACAAATGGTGAAGAGTCAAATAAACTATCTAATGCATTTATTTAATGACATAGGATCAGGACATCACTGATTTACAGGACCAGGACACAGATCCTTACTTCCCATCCTCAAGTGCATTTAAAACGCTTTCCAGTGATTCTTTAGCAGGATCTATAACTCCACCAACAGTTACGGAGTCCAATTTAGCCCTGCTGTAAGACACAATAATAACAGATATACCACAACGTAACCAGTGTGAGCAAACACATCACCATATTAGATGTGGGAAAAGGTACAGAGAAATATTTTCAAACACCGGGATGACCTGATTTAAACTTACTCCATTAAGGCGGTGTCTCTTTTGTGCGCGGGCACTGCAGCTGTTGGCACTGCACAGTCAGGTTTGGGGATCGTGACCTCCTTAGCATGACTAGCCTCCTCACCGCAGTGAGGGCAGTAGACCTGACCTCTGATCAGAGAGGCACAGCTCCGGTGAAAGCGGTGAGAGATGTTCCCATCTGGCTGACATTCCATAAACGTCCCCTGGATTAGACAGATCGCTATAATATTAATTTTGTCAAATCAGTGTATCAGGTTTTAACTCCCAAGCTGAACTATTAAAGGTGCAACTTTTTGTAATTAAATAAACTGTTGCCGCTAATGAAATTATTAGCACTTAAAATGTTTAAAATCAAGCACACTCACACCTGCTGAATTCTACATGGACCTCACAAAACACTTATTAATCATGGCTGACTGCTAATAGCTGATAAAATGTATTTCTACAATGGCATCCCAAGGCCAACACAAAAACAATGTCCCTAATGTACAGTATTTGCTTGATAAAATAAAAATGAATAATGAAAGTGTATACATCTTTAATTTTGGGATACTTTGGGAAAGCTCGTCATTTAGCTTTGCCATCACAGGAAATAAATGAAATTTTACAATATATTAAAATATAAAAACAGTTATTATCTTATTACAGTTATTAAAATAATATTTCACAATATTACAGTTTGACTGTTTTTTTTAGGCTACGCTTACATGACATTGATGTAGTCAAAAAACTGAAACGTTTTTCCCTTGAGTTTTTAAAAATTTCACGTATACACGACAGCATTTTCAAAACTATTCGCGTTTACACAATTCTGATAAAACAGCCAAAAACGCTGTATTACGTACACCAGTCCAGTAGTTGGTGCTGTCACCTTGTTAGTAAACAGTACCTGTAGGGAAGTGACATTACATGTTGTATATGATGCGTTTCCGCTGTTGGTTGTAATATTGATGAAGTAAATCCACACTTTGCTGAAGAAGCGTTAGCAAACTCTTGAGCAGCAACAACACTGCATTTATTTACATTTATGCATTTAGCAGATGCTTTTATCCAAAGTGACTTACAGTGCATTCAGGCTATACATATTTTTATCAGTATGTGTGTTCCCTGGGAATTGAACCCACAACCTTTTGCGTTGCTAACGCAATGCTCTACCACTGAGCTACAAGAACACCATGTACTCCGCCATTGTTGTGTATGTTTGTTCGCGCTTTCCTTTAAAATCGTCACGTATTGCACATGTCTGCATACCTAACACATACTACGCACGCATATGACATCACTGTTTTCAAAGACTCCCGTATTGGGTGTTTGTTTACTCAGAAATGATAACGGTGCCATTTTCAAAACCTTACACTTTAAAACCGTTTTCAAAAACATGCCTTTTCAATCCCCAAAATGCTTCTGTTGTGTACACAAACAGTCAAAACGCATAAACAGTTTCCCGTTTTTGGCTGAAAATGTTGTCGTGTAAACGGCACCTTAATCAAATAAATGCAGGTTTAAAAAAATAAATAAATAAAAACCTTTGAAAGCTAGTGTATGTTTTACTTACAGCCCTGCAGAAGAAACCACAGCCTGGGCAGCTCTGGTGTTTCACCATGCCCGCACGATGATCCTCGCACAACACTAGCAATGGAATCCTCAGAGAGGGACGCATCATTTCCTGCTTCAGAATCACCTTCCGACATAAACTCAGCTAGAGGGGGGGGGAACTCATATTCACTCAAAAATGTTTTTCTTTAATACTTTCTTGAAATTGATTTAAATTTTTACCAATCAAACACATTAGTATAATGCTATCATACATAAAAAGCATATACTACAGTTACTCTGTGAATGTAACCGTAACTGTTGCAGTGGTGTGTATGTAGTTAATGATTTCATTTTGTTATCCTTTCACAGACAGATGTTTTGAAACATGACATGTTCTACCTTTCCATCAACACTCTCTACAGCCATGCACTTGCCCTCAGCAAGGGTTACTACATCCTGGTTCTTCGGAGCCTCCATGCGACAGCTACACAGTGGAGGTTCCAATGTGTCATCAGCCTCCATGTTCTCTTTATCCTCCGGCAAACCTGATAAACACAAACACTAAAGTCCACTTTAGGTACTTGAGGGTTGTTTTCTTACAGTTTTAGCCCTCTGATACTAGAATATCCTAGGCTACTAAATCCTCCCTGATCTGCCAATTCTTTTCTTTTTTTTATTATGATGTATTAAATCAAGTCAATATGCAACAAAAAGGTGTTTGTTTTTACAAAGGGTCTGTGTGTATGTTGCCATGTGGTCTTATTGTCTTACAAAGTCAGAATGCTCTGTCTGAAACCTGCCTCTGCTCATTCTGAGATCAACCTAATGTATGAAAACAAACAGATCGGAAGTATATACATTTCATGACGTGGCAGTATGAAATACATAAGCAAGCAAGAAGTGGACTTCAATTCTATTGTCTTCAGGTGCAGATAATATCTACCTGTGGGGACTGCAGTGAACATGCTTTCATGAGCCAGAGCATGCAGAGGCAGCTCTGTGTATTCTTCAGCGTGGTCTTGTGGAAGGCTCTCCGTTTCCTTGTTCTTATGCAGTTCTGCTGCAGTTTCTCTCTCAGCCGCTGAAATCTGCTTCGCTGGTTTCTCAGAACTAACTCTATTTTTGAATGCCTCTTCAATGGACATCTGCCCACCTTTGGAGCCGGCTGTATGTGAATCCTTCTGCAGGATTTGGAAACAAAGATCTTGAATGTTCAAGATTGGGCCAAGATGAATGACTTCATTTCACACACGTGTACGTAGTCGAATGTGTAAGATATCAGACCTGCTCATTTGAAGAGGACAACGAGACATTCGGTTTCTTGGACACTTTTGGTTTCTTTTTGGGAACAAAATTATATAAGCCCATTTTTCTTTTCTTCTTTTTGGAGGCTGCAGAAGAATACAAACAGAGGGGCATGCAATTGGTTTTACTCTCTTGTGTTCTAAACAAATGCAACTCAGTTTTTTTAGCTAAAAAAATTCCCACCTGTTTGTGTTGAGTCTTTGAGTTCCTGAGGTACACTGAGATGCTGTGTGGGCAAGGACTCCACGTCTCTCTCATACACACTTTTCTCTCTGTTCATTGTCTGGTGTTGCATTAATAAAAACAGACATATATAAGTCTTTTTTGGACAGATTTTGGTATCACTTTAGTATAGGGACCAATTCTCACTATTAACTAGCTGCTTATTAGCATGCCTATTATTAATACATTGGCTGTTTATTAGCACATATTCTGCATGACCATATTCTACATCCCTAATCCTAAACTTAACAACTACCTTACTTTTAAAGAGTTAATGATTTTATTCAGTAACGACACATTCAATTGTTCCCTAGTCACAGTAAAGAATTTTTTTTTTTTTTTAATAAATGCTCTTTGAATTTGACTATGCATCAGTATAAATGTTCCTGTAGCTCAAGGTTGGGGGTTTGATCCCCGGGAACACATGATAGGTTAAAATTGATAGGCTGAATGCACTGTAAGTCGCTTTGGATAAAAGCATCTGCTAAATGCATACATTTTCAAATATCCAACCATGTTCAGAAATGTGTGTTAGTCCCCCTAACACACACATTTTAGGTTATCATCAAAAGCCATGCATTCCACATTTTCCTGACTCATTAATATGAACTAGACAGTACATAAGCAAGCAGCAGGCTACCTTCAGAGCAGATGGAGCTGGTGCTGGTCTAACCATGGTTTTCCAAGCCAAACGTGGCGGAGCAGGATTCACAGCTTTAAACTCCTCCGGCCCTCTCTGGGCATCCCCTTCCTGTCTGGCTGCAGGTGAGGACAAAGTGGGGATGCTCTTGGCAGCATTACCAGACTCAGAACTCTGTGTTTCTGAAGCATCTTGTTTATCTTGCTGGATAGAGCCATGATTTCCTGAGATGATGTTTTCAGCTGGTAGCTTGAGGGATGTCTGGCCAGAGAATAGCTGAAAGCCGGTCCCTGTGCTCTTCGTGCTGTCTAGATCACTCTGTTTACCAACTTTTGGGGCAGCACCAAGGGATTTGGTCTTCCTGCCTCTTCTCGGTGGGTCTGCAGGGCTGTCCATACCTACAACCACAACATGATAAAATATGACCGTGGAGCACAAATCCAGTCATAAGTAGCATGGGTATATTTGTAGCAATAGCCAACAATACATTGTATGGGTCAAAAATATAAAAAATTTTATGCCAAAAATCATTAGGATATTAAATAAAGAAAAATGTGTAATATGCATTGCTTAGAACTTAATTTGGACAACTTTAAAGGTGATTTTCTCAATATTTAGATTTTTTTGCACCCTCAGTTTCCAGATTTTCAAATAGTTGCATCTCAGACAAATGTTGTCCTATTCTACCAAACCATACACCAATGGAAATCTTATTTATTCAAATTTCAGATGATGTATAAATCTCAATATCAAAAAAATGACCCTTGTGACTGGTTTTGTGCTCCAGGGTCAAATATATATAAAAACACTAAGGTATGTAAACAATGTGCATTTCACACTTGATACATGAATAATAATAAAAATAATATACCAAATGCCTTTGTAGTATGGGATGCATTAACTGGCCTGAATGTGCATTATGAATAATAACCTTGTAATCAATAAACTCACCTTTTTTGGACTTGGCCATGGCAGGGGGAACCTGGAGCAATCCAAGAAGACCTCCAAGTTCCTTCCTCTGTGAGAATTTACAGTGTTATAATATGATCATACTCGCATGTTTTATAATAATCAGATATTTAATGTAAAAAAAATAAATGTGCGACCAAATAATATATAAAAAACATGTACAAATATATAGTCATAATGTAAATTATATTGTATGATTGAAGCATAAATGGTTATTTCTTATGTAAAATGAGAGAAATAAAGCAATTTAAACGATTCTACATGTGATCCGATTTTTTTTTTTAATATGTATAACTGGTATTGATGGGGGCAAACAATATATCACCGGGCTCTGAAGGGCTACGTTTCAAAATCTAGTAAACTGCCTACTTAGAACAGTTTTGCCATCAAATGCTGTCTGGCTGGCTGGGCATCACACAAGATTTTGAGAAACAGCCAACTAATGTGTCTCTTCCGCCCTCCAAAACGCTCAATTTTACTTTCTTTGCATTGCTGAAAGATGCATGACAGCCTTATTAGACTCGTGATTTCCTGTGTCTTATTAACTGAGGCATATAACAGCATTTGTTAATGTTTATGTCGAACTCAGCGCTCACTGTGGGCGGAATTACAATGAACAACATGAAACAATGTAGCTAACAGACGCGCATGACACCAGCCACACTACCACAAATCTAGACGGAGCATGTAACTATAAACTACCTTCGGCGTGGGGCATTTATCCACAAAAATGACTGCTTTGCACATACTTACCCGTTAACTTATGATGGTTTGCATTTTTGTAAAATAACTCAATTCATTCCGAAAGTTTAGAGGCTCGTCTTCCTCTCTGCAGTGCACTTCCCTGCTACATGCAGCCTGCGACTGTCATGTGACCATACAGCGCCCTCTACCGGTAAGGGGGGCGTTTACTGTCTGGGTTTAGTTGCGAAGTGTGTAAACCTCAGGCCCACTATAAACCATTCGTGCATTTTTTTGTTGTTGTGTTGTGGGTTTTTTTACCTTCTCGATACGAAACATAAGCATAAGTATCACGAATCATATGTATGTCGCAATAAATTAAGACATTATTGGGGAAAAAACAATATTGTTTGCACCTCAACAAATTGAGCCACAAGAATTGCTGTGTCTGCATGTACCTATAGAAATTCCTTTGAAATCACTGACCACACACTTTTCTAATGTGTGGCAGTTGGGACTTAAGAGTAAACTGTATAATTTCTCCTATGGTACACATAAAGCTTGAATTATGGCCACTATTGATGATTTCTAACCCTGCATTTGCTTTAATGGATCTTTGCCCTGTGCAAAAAGTAAAGAATAATGTAAACAACCTGTCAAAGATCCATGTTAAAGTCACAAGCAACGTCAAAGATTCATTTTCATTCTGTTTAACAGTACAAAATGCAGGTTTTTTTTTAGTTTAACATTTTTATTAATCTGTACAATACATGTAAATCACTGTTCAAATAAAAAAAGTTTTTATTATGCAAGTAGTGTGCAATACTAACAAAGGGAGAAATTAATCATTAAAGTTAGAAATTAATCATTAAATACCACAAAACTTGAACTAATTATTCAGTGGTTTTGTATAATGACTTGAGGATGTGTATCCACACATAGTATAAAATTACAGTTTCAACCAAACTGGATTTATCTTTAGCTTATCAGGAACATAAAAAACAAAGCCTGAACATGCTCGTTTAAAAAAAAAAAAAAAAAAAGTAGAAAAAAAAGAAAATTTACCCTGGTGGTTGTGTAACTGCAAGCACAAATGTACAAAACAAGCAACAGACTAATAATAAAAGAGTACTTAATACTCTTCTATGATGAAACTCCTAAAAACAAGTGGTAAAATATTTTCACAATAGGCAGATCTATTTTACAGATCATCTGAAATGACAAAAATTAAAAGCAAAACTACTCATTTGTTTGGCATACTAGCTGTCAAACCACACCTAAAGTATTGCATCAGCTGACTTCTTAGGTTAAATATCACATTCTTGAGAGTACAGACATCGTAAGAACACATAATTTGGATATGCACACATTTGGTTCAAAACTGCTTGAGGTCTGCATTTATTATAAAGTCAAAGGAGTGTTATGAATATTTTCAATGTTTTTCTCCCTTCTTCATATGGTTGGAAAAGTTCCTATATATTGCAGCTATCTTCATAAGAAGGTGGAGCCTCTGTCAAAAGAAATGAAATCAAATTAATCACCAGGTAACATTGCCTTACCTAATGAACAATCAATTAAATATAATAATAATAACAATAATAATAATAATAATAATAATTAAAATCAAAATTTTAAACAAACTAATTTTAATTCATTTTAAATATTATGTAAATATAATATATGATACCTGTATAAAATATATGATTAACAGTGTTGGGGAAAATTACTTTTAAAAGTAATGCATTACAATATAGCGATACTCCCTAAAAAGTAACTAATTACGTTAATTATTTTTTTATGGAAAGTAGTGCGTTATGTTACTTTTGAGTTACTTGCTTGCTTGTTTTTAATATAAAAAGGTTATTTTACAAATATAAAAGCCCTTTTCACAACAAAAGTGAAATGTAAATGTAAATTTATGTCTGTACAGTAGAGGGCGCAGCTCAAACAAACTGCATGAAGAATATGATGCAGGAGAAGAAAGTTCAACACTATTCAGCAATTACAAAAATGAGACAAATGTCCTTTTTGCTTAGTATGGTTGAACTGGATCATCAAAGATCAGCAGCAAAGACATTGGTTAATAAAATGGGATTAAATACATAAATGATATGTGTCTTATTTAACATTTAAATTACTGCAGGTTTGCGTCATATTCTGAGTTTGCATTTGACTGTTTTTATTCATTTTGAGGAATACTGAGTCTATTTTTGTGCAGGTGAGATGAGTAAATACATGTTCTTATTTAATCTAGAACAACAGTAACATCATGTTCACACGAACACAACGCTTCTGCACTTACTCCCGATTTCTCTCAACATGGCAACACGACAGCTGTCAGTCAATAAATGGGAAACAAAGTAAATGGCATTACTTATTTAAAAAAAGTAACTGATATTTCCATCTAAATTAAAAAGTAATGCATTACTTTAATAGTTACTTAAAAGTAATCTGATTACGTAACTCGCGTTACTCGTAATGCGTTACCCCCAACACTGATGATTAAGCTCTTGGGTGTTATAGCTCACATAATTTAAAACACACATATACATCTAAATTATTAATTATAATTATTTTATAACCATGCCATACCATGTGGATATGGTGAACTCCTATAGTTTGGAGGCAAGCTTGCTGAAGACCTCCTGTCTTGAGGGCTGGTGGATGAAGTGAAGGGGGGTGCTGATGGGCCGTTGGAGCTCTGTTTCTGTCTGAAGCTGAGTCCTGGAGCGTAGCTGAATGCATTGGGAGACACTGGAGTCTGGGAACCAGACTCATGCTGTGGACTCTTTGGCATTTCCCCGTTGTAGTTAGCCGCACCTGGGAGTTCTGGGTACAGGTCAGGAGGATGCATTAGGGATGCGTAGGAGCTACGAGGCCTGGGTTTGGGTCCAGGTTTTGGAGTTGTACGTGGTGGCAGGCTGGATGGGGCAGATTCGGTGGGAGCAGCAGCAGGAGAAGCGGCAGGGGTGGGGTTATTACGTGCAGCTGGCATGGGTGGAACCTGCCGGGAGGGGGAAGGCCGAGTTGGATCCACTGCGATGCTTCCAATGTAAATGGGCAGAGTTACTGATACCTCTGGGTATTTCAAATAGACCTAGAAAAGCAGAGACCAGATGAGATTCAATGAGAGGAAGGAAGAAGGAAATACCAAATGCAATTTGCATGAACTTCTGATAAAATGCATCTCTCTGATATACATGTTCCCAGTGATTCCATACAGCCAGATATTACTAAACACTCCACAGTGGAGAAAAATACTCACAGGAAAAGTCTCACACTTTGCATTACATTATGTTAATGTAATATGTGTAACAATAACTTCATTTAAATACTCACCTGAATGTAGTGGCAGATTTGGATGAGGTTTCCATCAGTCAGGGTGGACAGATGAAGAGAAGGAACAATTATCTTCTCCTTCCATTCAGTTTTTTGTCCACCCTTAACTCCAGGTCCTTCTACCTCCGCTACGGTCCGCAAGTCATATGTCGGCTTCTTGGTATTATATGTAACTTTCTAAAATTAAGAGATGAGCAATAGTGAGAACCTTATCATGATATTTACCAAAGGTGTACTTGCCTATTCAAACACAATTATTTATATAGCCATATCAGTCAACAACAAATCTGAATATACACCACCGTCCAAAAGTTTGGGGTTAGAAAGATATTTTAATCTTCTTAAAAGAAGTTACTTGTGCTCAACGAGGCTGCACTTATAGGAACAAAAATACATTAAAACAATAAATGTTGTAATAGTCTTACAATTTAAAGTAACTTTTTTTCTATTTTAATGTTTTAAAATGTAATTTATTTCTTGTAATCACAAATATGAATTTTCAGCAGCCATTACTCCAGTTTTCAGTGTCACAATATCATTCAGAAATTGCTCAAGAAACATTTCTTATTATCAGTGTTGTGCTGCCTGATATTCAGGATTCTTTGATCTGTAGAATGTTCAAAAGTCCTCACAGTCTTTTAATTGTTAAAAAAAATCTTACTGAACCCGGACTATTTTCACACACTATACTCAATTGTTTAAACTAACTGAAAACATTTGTTCTTAAAATATAATCTAATGTAGTTAGTGTAATATTACCTGCATTAGACTGGCAACCACATGACCTGTTGACTTCTCAGATTTGTTTTCAATCTCAGCGAACACTTTTATGATCTGTCCAGTGATATATCCTCGCATGTCACTCTTAGCTTTCAGCACCACAGTCCCATTTTTTACAAGCATGTATGAGAAATTCTTGGTTACAGAAGATGAGCTAGGTTCCTGCGCAAAGCAAATAATTAAAAGCATAGTAATGTAAATCATAGGCAGTAAATGACAGCACAGATATCAGAAAAAGATATCATAATTAAAGATATTTCAGTTTGTGGTTCTTTTTTGCCAGTTTAGAATATGGAGATCTGTGTAGAACATTTACCTGAATACCAGGTATTTCATTCAGGTTGATTGTGTTCTTCATAGTGAAGGGCTTCTCTATTTTGTAGTCTTTTGCAAAACGAGGTGTGTCTATGAAAGCCCGAACTCTGTATATAATCCTTCCATAAGGCCCTTCAAATGATGTAGGTGCAGCAGCTACAAAAGAGAGGATTAGAGAGGTTTGTATATCTACTGAGGATGAGGCTAATAATTTGCTTTCTTCTCATAACCAAAGTTTGGACTTTTGCATTGGAACAATGTTCTTTTCAACAAAAAGATTTAACAGGGTGCATTATCCAATAAGCTTCAATGTTTTTAGCAAAAGGCTCAAAACCACAAAAGCCAACGGTGCAGCACGAGAAGCACGATTCTCTATTCTTCTGTTCTGTTAGGGGGGAGCTGGGGAATCTCAGATAATAGAGGAACAGCAGATGGAGGTTTCAAATAGCAGCTGAGCAGCTCCAGACAATAAGAGCTGGGATAGCCTAGATGGGCTAGCGTGTGTCGTAGATTCACATTGTGAAGAGAGTGAATAAAACGAACAAAAAGGAATCCGATTTACCTCCAGTTGTATGAAAATTTAACTGACAGTAACAGAATTCACATTAAGTTTTTTTTCATTTATAATGTTTTTTTTAGTTGTTACAAATAATTATACTTTACATAAATGCTGTTCTTATACACTTTATATTTATCAAAGAATCTTGAAAAAACATGTATCACAGTTTCCACAAACATAAGTTTTTTAAGTCCTTGTAAAGCAATATTAAATGCGTTCTAAGTTTGTGACACTACTGAAAAATGTGTTATTAACCACCCAGCCAAATTTGGATCATAAAAAAAAAACCGCCAAATAAATAAGTAATCAAAATCTTGAAAAAAAAAAACTGCAGTATTCTCTACTCTCAAATGCTGGGGGCGTGAATCCTTGGTTGGCACTGAAACCACGCGAAATTGCGGGAAAGCTGCCGCCTCTTTCAACTGTCAAATAGCACTACAGCCTGAATGGATGTTCACTCTAGCAGCTTAATTACACAGCGATACATGTGTATAACATGTATGGGCAAACCATTGATGCTGATACCCTCTAGTTATTATTGTGTTAGGGGATGGGCCATGCTCAAAACTCCTATATTCTATACTCTTAAGCTCCTAATACCTGTATTGGATGACACAAATAAGTTGTATTTGGTTATAGAAAGTTGTCATTTTAGTTTTTTTTTTTACAGTTGTTCTGTTGCCGTGGATAAATGTAAACAGTGGTTAATCTCTGACATGTCTTGGAGGAATGTAGAGCGACAGGTCAGTACAATTACACAAACGTTTGCCTCACCTGGCAAGAGAAACTTGAAGGGAAAACTGTGCTCGCCGCTATTCAGAGTGCCTGGGAAACCGACAGAGAGAAAATGTAAGGGATCTGAACAAGCATCCTCCTACCATTTAATGTGTGAGCGAGACCTTGACATCTGTGTACCTTTATCTGCTATTGAGACTGAGCTGCTGAAGTACTGCTCCTCCTCTGTCCAGTCTGTGTCATTTGATTTGCTGGTCACTCCACAGAAGCCCTGGCAGTTCACTTTGAATGCTGATTATGAAATAAAGACATAGGTCAGTCAAAAGAAATGTGCCTGCACAGATGTAAGATGCAGAGAAGCACCAAGCATCACCAGATCCTTTTTACTGGGACACGAGCACCAGAAAAAAATACTGCTTTGTCCCAGTAAAATATTAGTGATAAACCCTTATGTCAGTGAAAATTACTGTATACCAACCTGAGAATTCTATTTTTCTGACAATCAGCTGTTTAGAATAAGAACTTGGGATGCCAGATTTGCGAATGAATCACTCTTTTGATCTAATTGGTCAAACTTGTGTTCATGATTCAGTTTGATTCATTAGAAAAGTTCACTCATATAGCTACTTGATCGTTTGCAGCAGTTTCTAGCACCAAAATAGTAATGGGTGATATATAACTGGTACAGCAAAAAATTATATCCATTTATGTCCAAAGCAGTACTTTAAAGAAAAAGTATTTTTAACTGATGAAAGGCTTTCAAAAGAAATGCGTCACTGTGTGAGATTATGTATAGATTATGTCAACTATTTAAAAGGAATATTTCATGAGGGTCAGTAAATGATGACTGGAATTGTCTGAGACCAAGATGACAGCCTTGTTCCTTTAATGAGAACTTAATTTGACCTCATTCTGTCCTTCACCCTTACCAGCAGGACGTTCCATTTAAACATTCTGTCATGGTAACATTACATGGTAACATGGTAACAGACAAAAACACAGTAGCCATATGTCATTAACAAAGGAAGCCAAACAAACACCTCATAGCATTGAGGTTAGTGAACTCACACACTTCTTATTTCTCAATAAATTTTCTGCAACCTTTGAGTCATTGCTAAAGGGAAAAAAATACATCTTGCAAAATAGCAACAGAGGACAGTAAAAATGTTTTGCAACTGAAAACAACTGACCATGTTTTACTTTTACAGCTGTTAAATGCAGATTTTTTGCAGAACATTTTGTTTAACTTTTTTAAAATTGTTTATATATTAGACTACAAATTGAGCATAATATTTTGACTAGTTTAATGAAAATTTAAATTCTACTTAAAATGGTGAGAAAACATACCTAATCTGAAAAATATCAGTGTCTAAAAAAAAAAATCAAATAATTATATAAATAAATCTGCAAAAAAAAGCAATGAGCTAGTTTACAAAGATAGGTCCTCAACCCCTGACAGAAATGAATACAGATATTAACATGCATTCTTTATTTGTCCATTTCTCTCTTTTAAATCCTTGTCTTAGTGATTATATCTGTTTGCTAACCTTTATTTCCACCATTTCCCCTTTCTCTCTAACCCCAAGACACACACTGAGTATTAGCAAGCAGAGATGTTACCACAGATACATAAGCAACCATGGGAAATATGTCTAAAGAGACTCCAACAAGAAACTGAGTGAACAACAACAACATCTGGAATCTAAAGATCTCCTGATCGGTCACTCTGACAAACTGAAAAGAATATGAGTGCTACTAAATTGACATTTATGAACTGATATAGGTAGAAACTTTTCTCCAACTATATATATATATATATATACAAACATCTTCTATTGATTTATACACCTGAAAAGAGGGCCAAATAATTGCTCAGGTCAAAAAAGTCAACTAGGCTACTTAATTCAACCAAAAAATAAATACATGAATAAAGACTCAAACAGAACTGTTATTGTTTTAAAAAGTCAGATGACTTCTTGATAATGTTGTAATGGTGACTTTGTGCGATTGTTATGTGAGCGAACCAGTCCGGTGAGTACTCTTCATCAACATCTCAGCTCAAATAATAGACCAGCCCCAAACCACTGACATAACCATATGGCCTACTTTCTTTCTCATATCACTGTAAAATTGATGATTACATCTGGTCTGACTTTTTTTTCAAACTATCATCTTGACTGCACTCATTTTTAGTCTTATCACATTTGCCTTGCCCACAGCAGTTCTTAAACATGCAAAAACAACACTTTTAATCATGCTTTATTGTTCACATTGGTTGGTGTTTTTTTTTTTGTTTTTTTGTTTTTTTGTTTTACACAGAATAGGCCGAAAGGTCTATAGGCTGACATTCTCATGTATATTCAGAAACATTTCACCTTGATCCCATGGCCAAGATAAGGCCAAACAGTAGCTGTATAGACTTTCTGGATAATATTCTGTTACATTAGCTTTATGAATGTAGATACACAAGCCAGAGCTGTACTGTATCTGCATATGAAATCATTCGATATGCATATTGCAAGTAGCAAAGCCTTATACTTTTTTTGATAGCTAGTCATATTCATTTATTCTACATGCCCATACCTATTCTGCACAAAAAAAGGCACAATTAATGGGATCTTTAAGGCTTGCATTCCTTCAAGTATCCAGAAATTACAGCAGATTTATTTTAAATACTGCAGTGGATAAGCAATATTAATTGTTCGGCTTAGCTGTATCAGGATATTTGACCTTAATATGAACAGGTGCAGTGAAAAACACTGAGGCAGTGAAACAGGTGCTGGTATCAACAGCTGGTGGATGAGGAGATGCATAGGCCTACACTACTTTTATTTTTGCACCAAACAGTGTGACCAGTATTGCAGCAAATTGCATTTCTTTTACAATATTGAAAACAGAATTCAAGATTTGTTTGACAATTAAAAGATGTTTGAAGGTCCGAATGACTGACTCAAACACGCTGCTGAAGGCTCAAGGCATAAATATGCAAATTGAGCGTTCGGAAAAACAATCAACACCGACAAGCAACTGCTCATGCGTTTCATCCATTTGTTAGTTTCCTTAAACTATTTTAGGTCCTAGTACCTAACTTCCACTTAAATATCTAAGTCTTCATACGTAATTTTCTCAGTCACTGTTTTAAAATGCTGAAACTGATAACCGAAACTCCGATGAGATGACCTGGCAAGGTATCGAGAAACAGAGTGGATTATACACAAATTATTTCAACGTGTTTATTAACATGTGACACTCTGTTTATGGTTATAACGGACATTTTAGAGAACTAAGATAGGAACGAAAGCGGTAAGAGGTTTATGCACTATTCCGCGTTGACATGTCAATAAAAGATCCGCAACAAGTTTCGCTCACACCAGTTTCAGTCCTAGATGCGAGAACACAAAACCAACTCTACACGTGAGAACGTCTAGGAAAATAACCAGTGGGATAAGATTTACGTTTGATACACTAGTATTGTACTTATAAGAAGTATACTTGTTTAGAAAATTTTTAAAAATCATCCAGTGAAAACACAATGGAGTCATGCGATAATTGGAGTCATTTGTTTACTTACCTTTACATTGTATTGGCTGTGCAATTGAGATTTTCAGAATTCCGGAGAGGGATTCACCTGGACTATAAACTGTTTTATTGTTATTAAGAGTTATTTCGAATTCCTGAATCTTCCCCATTCTGTTCTTTATCCACCGTGAACAGGTGGGTGAGCGAAACTGATCCACACGGAAAGGAAATGCTTTACCTGTGACCGACGTCACGCAAATAATGTCCTGACGTCACTCGGGGTTTCTCGCCAGTAACAGGAAAAAAAAAAAAAAAAAAACAGACATAAACTTACTCACTTCTTAAATCTTTTTATTATAGGACAGATAAGAAAAGTTTAACAACAGGAAATTGTATTGCTCGTTGTTTTTAAACGTTTATACAGTTACTTTTTTTTACAACACATTTACAATTTACAAAGATTTAAAAAAAATTATAGGAAAAATACTGAGGAAGTTATTTTTACATCTTTTATCAGTCATCAACAATGACATAAATAGCTTAATGGATCTTCTGTTTATTTAGTTTCACTCACATGTGAGCATGACTGTCACAGGCTATTTGAAATTCTACTGTCTACCATTCAAAATATTAGTTTAGAATAGATTTTTATTCACACTGTCTGAAAGATTCAGATGAATAAAACGTTCAAAACTTATTGCTGCATTTAGCCTAGTTATCGTTAGGATTTTGTGAAAGGTTACAAGCCCAGCACATTTTTATGTTTTTAAACATTACTGTGCAAGCTAGAATAAATATTTATACAATTATTTTAACAAATTCTTAATGCATTCCACAGTGTTGTTAGCAGAAACTCTCTTTTTGCATTTTCTGTCAAATTCACAATACTACCAGCAAGATTACATTTAAAAATATTTTTTAAATATTTTTTATTTCAGTATTGTGGAATAGGATCATACAGGACAAATAAATAAAGACAAAAATATTTTTAAGTGTAATCTTGCAGTAGGCTGCTTCTCAAAGCACCATTAAAGTCATCATGAAATCAAAATGGACAGTGTTTTGGACTTTTTTAGTTCATGTTCCCTTATAAGCTTTAACTTCCCCTTGTAACAAATCTCTTCTCTGATGACTTGTTCACTGCCATGAGTTCAGAAAGTTTGATCACAACTTCCATTTCAATTGCTTAATGTCCTAAGAGACAGAATAAACTACATTTCTGTTTACACTTTGACTTACTGTTTCTGATTCCATTTTGTTTTCAACATTACGTCTGATCCCTACTATCTTCAGAGATCTTCTGAAAGCTTTAATAAAATTACGTGAGCCAAAAAAGTAGATGAGGGGGTCCAAGCAGCAGTTGATTCCTGCCAATATATAGCATGCATAATATGCTGTTTGCAACTGCAATATAAGTCTACATTTACTAGAATAATACTTTTTCACAACTACTCCGATAGTCCGAACAACATTGAGAGGAAGAAAGCAAAGGCCAAATATGAATACACATATCCCTATCATCTTCATAGACTTATTCTTGACTGACTGGCCCTGAGTAGAATTTATGTTAATGCGGGACACTGAGCTCGCCAGGCGACTGTAGCAAAACACTAATATAGTTAAGGGTAAAATACACCAAAAGAAGAAAATCACAAAGTTAATAATAAAGTAAGAATCTATCAATTTTTTCTGATGAATAGTAAGACACTGCCCATTATTTTCTTCAGTGGTTACAGGGAGCAGCCATCCATAGAAAATGCCAAGTATTATCAGAAAACACCAAATCCCAGCACACAGCTTCTTCACGAATAGCTTTCTTTTTATCAACGAGGAACAGTTGAAGTGAACCACGGACACATATCGATGAACACTAATAAGTGTGAGGAAGATCACGCTGCCATTAAAGTGGATGCTGAGCACGGCGATCTTCAGCCGGCAGACAAAATCCCCAAAACTCCAGTTGCTATCCTTGACAAAGTACACTGCCATCAGGGGGGTGAGTGGAGTGATGATGGCATCAGATAGAGCCAGATTAAACTGAAGAACAGCTCCAGAGTTCCATTTGTGAATGCGGCAGGTGAAAACCCACAGGCTGAATCCATTGAGCAGAAGGCCCAGCAGATAGACCAGACAGAGGATCACAGCCAGAGACACGTGCTGAGGCTCAGGAAGACATGTTTCATTATGGTTCGCGTTGGGAAAATCTGAGGTGTTCATCTTTGAAGAATGCCACTGTGCAGAAAAAATGGGAGGTTGTTGATCAGATGAACTGAAAATTACAGTAGCCCTGATTTGCAACTTAAAAAAAAAAAAAATCAAGTTGGGGGGAAAAGTGCCTTAGATCCTTCCTTAGGCTAAATCCTAAGATTTTCTCAATACAGTTACTACTTTTTGTTCTCTCCAAAAAAATTCTGTCTCCAAATTTGTTTCTCTCTTCAAAACGAGATAAAGAAAGAAAGAAAAAGTTATGCAGTGGTTTCGGACGAGGAAAACAATGTTTTTGAACAGAAAAAGAGAAAAACAAACAGAAAAATTAAATTCAGAAAGGATCTAAGACACTTTTTTTACATTTACTTTATTACTGTTTTTTATGTTGCAGTTCAGGACTTCTGTAATGGAGTAGACAAACTCTCTAAATGTTTAAAAACAATAAATAAATGAAAAGGTTTTGAACTCTATTTGAATTAAATAACTGATGTCCTATTTAGCAGTTTTGTGTGCAATGTATACACACACATATAATCTGTGATCAGTTAACAGTAAATTTGTGTGAATTTTTTGTGCACTATCCAGTTGCCGAATAATTTTTCTTTTCACTTTTTTCACGAATTTTTCCTTTCCGCTTAAATTCTTATTAAATTACCAAATGTAACAAGCCTCCGAAAAATGAATATTAAGCTAAACAGAGCACTTACCGGGTTATGCAAACACTCCCCTCAAACCTCATATGAAATATATAAATTGTATGATGAAGTGACTATATGAAAGCACACGGCTTTACTTGAACATTTCAGTTAATGTGTGATAAAAAGGAACCAAGACAGGATTTCCTTTTATTAGTCAGCAATCATTAACCTAAACTCCACCCTTTTCTACCACTATGTTATGAGCAGAGAGGTACTTTAATAAGAACACCAGTTTCACAATTAATTGATTTTAAGACTATTTAAATAAGGTGTAACCTGGTCTGATGTTGCTCATATATAGAATGTCAATGAAAAAAAAAGAAAAAGAATCCTACAGCAATAAATCATTTTCAGTGCAATTATTAACAAATCTAATAATTTGCTTCAAAAAAGTAAGCAAAAGTATTTCATTTGCATTAAATTAAATTAGCTATAAACATACATACAGAATTTCACTGCAATTACAATAAAAAGTTTCTGTGCCAACACATACATAATACATACAATATATATACTGTAACAACAGTTTGAGTATGTTCCTTGCTAACCAAAAGATGTTCTAGCTAACAGGAGAGCAATCTTAAGAAGATTCACCGTGACTCATTTCAAGCCTCAAACCTATCTTCCTAAGAGATATACGAAATGTTTTTGTGAATTTCTGAGAGCTAAAACAATAGATAATTGGGTCGAGACAGCAGTTGGCTCCAGCCAAGATCCATGACACATAGTATGCAGTCTCCACATTTAAAAGGAGACCGCAATTACAGGGGAAGAATTTCTTGACCACAAGACCCACACTGCGCAGCACATTCATAGGAGTGAAGCAAACAACAAAAATAGTCAAACAAACAGCCACCATTTTACATGATTTGCTCTTAATAGCTTGTCCACTATCATGGCTAGTGTCGAGACGGGACATTGAGCGCACCAGAAGAGTGTAGCAGATCGCAGAAACAACGAATGAAAGAAGTAATCCAGGAATGAGGACAGTGAAGTTTACAATGAAATAAAAGTCAGTATATTTTTCTTGGTGAATGCTGAGGCATAATGTGTGATTGTCCATGGTGCTTGTGTCTAAAACAGCTGCTAAAACAGTTCCTTTAACCAATACAAAAAGCCAAACTCCAAAACAGAGCTTCTGGACAAAGTCCTTTCGATTCATGTAAGAGTCTTGGTTGAAGCGTACCACGGCCACATATCGCTGAATGCTAATGAAAGTCAGAAACAGAATACTGCTGTTAATGTGAAAGGTTATAAAAGCTATTTTAAGCCGACAGAGAACTTTCCCAAAAAGCCAGTTAGCAGTGTGATAATATACTGCCATAAACGGTCCCATAGGACACATGAGGACATCACTGACAGCTAGATGAAACTGAAGAACAGTGTTGCATGTCCATTCTTGTGTCCTGCACGTGAACACCCACAGACTGAAGACATTAAGAAGGAGTCCAACCAGGAAAGTCAGACAAATGAGCACAGAAATGGAGATGTGCTGGGGCTTTATGGGACAAACCCTACTGCAGTCACTGCTGGTGGCGTTAGAGACCTCTGTACTGTTCATCTGTAAAAAACAGCAGATGAAAATATTTTTAGGTTTATAATAAATCATGGTTACACTGAAGAAAGAAATATTATGAATTAAGGTTAGATAGATTAAGATCCCTTGGATTTTTCCACCAACATTAAAAAATAAACATTTTTGAAATAACATTTTGTATAAACAATACATTTGCAAAGAAAACATAACCAAATTTTGTTACCTTTAAATCCATCCGTGAGAAGCCTGAATGATGGAGCTTGATGGAAACAATAACTCTCTAGACGTCTGTAAGGCATTATATATGGCCACTGAAGACTTCCTGTGGATATTTAAAGCATATTTCCTTTTAATCTGAGGGACCAAGTTGTTTGATGCTATCTTTAATGTGGGCGAGAAAGCTTGCAAGATGGGCACACACAAACTTCTAAACGACTGGTGAACTGCAAAAGCATAACTTGTGAAGAGCGTACTATGGTGTTACATCACTTTGTATATGGCTGCAGTAAAAGTTAAAGATAAAAGATAAATGTGCGCCTATAATTAGATCATTTGAGAAGGTGGAAATTCAGAACTGAAACCGAAATAAGGACACAAAATAAATGCATTAGGCCTATATGCTTTCTGCATAGGACATCAAGTGACTAGTCAAAATTAGTTTCATATGTAACTATTTAAAGATAATCAGATGCATACTTTGTCTGAATTTCTAATATCTTTGCACTTTTTCACTGAGTATTTCTTTAGCCTATAACTGCCAAGGATATGATACTTGCTCCATGCCACCCACAAATCAAGTGAAAGGTCATAAAAGTCCGGGGATGGCTTGAATACCATACAAAAATAATCCCACACTAAACAGTTACTTGCCAACTTTATTTTATACTAAGTAAAAAAAAAAAAAGTCTGTGAGGTTTTTAGTCCTAAACATCAGACTATATCATAAAGGCCTATATATTATTCATCAGACCCAAATATGTTTGTTGGGCATTTCATTTAAAAAATCATGGCCATTAATCCAACTTTTTTTGCAATACAGACAAAGGGTAAAATTAATAACAATCAAGCTGTCGCTTGAAAATGGTCAGTGATTCAGCATTCCGGATAGGGGTGGAAAGATCATTCCACCAGCCAGGAATGGTGAACGAGAATGTTCTGGAAAGTGATTTTGAGCCTCTTTGTGATGGTGCCACGAGGCATAGCTCACTAGCGGATCTCAGACTTCTGGAGGGGATGTAGATTCGTAGTAGTGAATGGAAGTAGGCAGGTGCCGAACCTGTGGCTGTTCTATACGCAAGCATCAATGTCTTGAACTTGATGCGAGCCGCAACCAGTAGCCAGTGCAAGGAGATAAAGAGAGGTGTAACATGGGCTCTTTTAGGCTCATTGAAGACCAGTCGTGCCGCTGCATTCTGAATCATTTGTAGAGGTTTGATTGTGCTTGATGGAAGTCCAGCCAGAAGAGTATTGCAATAGTCCAGCATAGAAATGACAAGGGCCTGGACAAGAAGTTGGGCAGCATGCTCCGTTAGAAAGGGCCTGATTTTTCTGATGTTGTGCAATGCAAACCTGGAAGATCGAGCAGTCTTTGCCTGCATTTGACGAATAATGAAATGAGGCAGCGTAGGTGCTGTGAGGCAAGTATGATGTTGTCCGAACTGACAGAACAGGGACAAGCAACTAACCCACCAGGGACTCCTCCTGCAACTTCCAGGACAGGACACTTGCAAACTACACATGCTAACACAGGAACTACTTTCAAAATTAACATGTTTTTAAATTTTCATAAATGTCTGAGACCATATTAAAAACTGGAATTTACTTTTATTGTAAAACTCTATTAAACACAGAGTTGTATTTCGAAAAATGTAAAGTAAAGAAACATTGTGACATAAAATAAATGTATGTGAATTAAATGCTCTTCTAATGAAGAGTGATTGCTCGGCATGGGAACAGATATGGTGCAACTACTGCTGCATAAACCATGACAGTAAAACAGGCATTTTTTAACTGAAGTAAAAAGAGGAAGCCCTCATCATCTCTGTGGGCGCTTGGTGTCTTCTCAGTTTCAAATTTAGGCATGTCTTCCTTTTATGTACATGCTCAATTCCTATTTATTTTAACCACTGCTTTTATAAAGTAAACACATTTTTAGCAGTGTGGGGAAGATGTTAAATATCGCTGCGGTTATTTTATTTCCCATGGGGAAACACCATATACCATAATTTCCACCAGGTGATGACTGTTAAAATCGAACTGAATGCTATCAAGATAAATAGATACATAGATAGACAGATAGATAGATAGACAGACAGACAGACATTCAGATAGATAGATAGATAGATAGATAGATAGATAGATAGATAGATAGATAGATAGATAGACTACACAACTGATAGCAACTGACAAGTACATATATGAATCGGAACCCCTTGAGAAGCTCAGCTATGACAGTAAGAGGAGGGACTGTAGAGGTTATGAGGTGCATCTGTCAGGTTACTCTGAGCTACTGCATATGACACACCACCACAACAACCATCACAAGACAGAAGGCCATTCACTGAGCCAGACTCTCATTACAAGACACTAGGTGGAGACAGCAGCACAGAGAATTTTCTAGGCATTTTGTGTACAACACAGGTGAATAGAAGAAAAAATAACTAATAGTTAACAAATGAAAATTAGATTATGTCTAAATATGCAAATCATTATCTCATTAAAAAGACACTCATTTGCACAGAACAGAAATCTAAACATTGGATGAAGCCAGGTTTAAAATTTTGCTCACATTCTGCTGAAATAGGCTTCTTTTTACAAAAGGAATTTTAATATTAAAGATATTTCGTTTTATCGCTCCATGAATCAGAAAATACTAGTTAATAAATGTTGTGTATGAATGTTATATGTTAAGACCTCTAGGAATGTGCATTCTACTGAAGTGAAAAAATATGTATTGGAATTGAAATAAACAGACACAAATAGGGTAAATGTAAGAAAGTACTCAAATGTATTTGTATTTGGTGTTAACCAGAAAGTGTTGCTTCTCTTATATCATGCTGTAATCGAGAGCATTTTTTGATGTGGCATCTCAGCCTGGTTTGGCAATCTGAAGTGTACATTTGAAAGCCCAGATTGCACAACTAACACAGAGAGCCATGAAAATTATGGGAGTTAAGCAGCATCCCACACTTTAGGCTCTTTTTGAAGAAAGTTATTAGACAGGCTCAAAAAATTATTTCAGATCCCACTCATGTCCTTCACTCTGAGTACCAACTTCTTCCCTTTGGGACAATAAAATTTATCTTATCTTATCTTATCTTATGTGTACTTTAGAGTTTTTTCCACTAGTCTGAAAGAATACATGTTATGGAAGCAAAATAGCCCAAAGTCTAAAAATTGACCAACATGCAAAAAATAATGGTTTTGCCACTAGTGTAAAATATATCCAATGGGGGAAATTTTACTTATTAAAGAAACATTTTTGCCTACTTTTATAGCCATATTATTTTAACAGCAATAATGAAAGCAACAACAGATAATTCACCTTAGACCTTAAAAACCTCATGTTAAAAAGTGCATTCCATGACAAAGATAGTATCAGTTACGAAGTATGTATTTTGCATATTGTTAAATGTTATTTTCATTATTTTTATAATGATAATAATTATAATACTTTGTACTTCTCTATTTGGTTGCGGGTGTGAGACAGCAGTTTGCTTGCAGAAAGAGAGGCTGCCAATCTTCTGAATGGAAGTGACAGTTTCTGCTGTGTTTTTAGCCATATCTGGCTTGGACACAGTGTCAGGCAAAAACAAAACAAAAGATCTAATCAGTTAGGTTTAATGCATTCAAAATGCTCCAAAATCAAGGACTGTAAACATTCTTATCAATTATTTTATTTACACTAGGGCTCATCACTGACACAATCCAAAGCACAACATAATTAACTATGAAATGCTGCACATAAGAGACTATGTCTGAATTTATACAACAATGAGACAAGACTAAATTAAAAGAAACATTTAAATGGTAAAAGAGCTGAGCCAACAAAATTGCAAAATTGAAAACGCTTTTAAAATGACCCTTATAAAAGAAAATTCATAACTAGCACTGTTGGATTTTACACACGTTCAGGTCAGTCTTTATGACATAAGGCATGTTGCCTATCCCCATGTGAACATGATTGCTGTTGCTGCTCTCTAGCATCCAGTCTCTCTCAAAGAGGGGTTGTAGGGGTGGAGGGGGTGGAGGGCACAGCAACAGGGTGAAGGCCCAGATCCATAGAAGGTGCTTCCTCTGGCTCCGGGGGGCTTTTCTTAGAAGCTTCGAGCTTCTCCTTCAACAGGGTGTACAGCTCCTTCACTGACTCACTGCTCTGAAATAGCATGAATTAAAACATGGTTCCTTTATAAAATTTCAGCATAGTACAAAGAGGAACAGAGAATACTTTTATCATCTATGAACAGAAGTGGATGAGGTGCAATTTACTTTCTTAATCTGGTCTTATAAACAAGTTATCAGTGCATGTTGTTTCAATGGGGGAAAAAATTGGTAATCATTAATCAAAATCAAATGCTACTAATTATGGTTAATCAATGGTATATGCTTCAGCCTACATTATTGCAACTTTTTTTTTAGATTTGTGTTCAGCTGCAGAATTCAAACATATATAATTTTCTATAAATAATACAAGTTTGTAATGTTGTAACTCTGCTCATATCTGGTTGTTTTGATCCTTGTCTTATAACTCTTATGGGAAAAATGAATTGGAAAAATATTTCCCAGGACTATAAGGCCACTAAAAAAGTGGGCCTGCACTGTTGCATTAACATTGGACAATGTTAATCAGTAGTTAAAGTAATTTAGGCAATATTTCAGCAAATTCACTTTCATTCTGTTTCCTGTTTTAATACCTGTTTTGGTGGTTCAAGCGTCTTTGTTAAGGTTTCCATATAGGACACCAGCACCTTCTGATGGAGATGATTCAGCAAGCGAAGACAGTGTCGGTGAACATTCTCCTTACTGCAAGCGAGAGCGAAAAACATACTAGAACTGCAGTGAACTGAGCCACAGTATTAACCTTGATTTTTATCTTACTAATGATTTTTTTTTTCAAGCACTGAAGAATTTAGTCTATAAAAATGTATTACAGACCTAGAGAAAGATGTGAGGAGGAAGTTATCAAAGACTGCAGTACAGAATTCCTCTGATCCAAATTCATCAGAGAGCAGAGTCAGATGACCAGTGAGAAGATGGAGAAAGATGTCTCCAAATGCCATGTCGTTATAGGTATCAACTGCACAAACACACACACACAAAGTGATCAGTGTCTGTGAGGCTCTGACTAATGGATCCATTAATCCAAAGTCTCTGACAGGAGACTCACCCAGTGCAGGCAGAAGCCGCTGTAAAGCATTTTTATTCCTCAGCTTGGCAATATGAAGCACATAATATAGACCAATCTCACACACCACCCTGTTTTCCTGTATATACCTAGACAAGACAAAAACACCATCAATTTTAGAAAATTGAGTCTTTGCTGAAAATATTGAGCTGAGGAGCATACCTGGAGAAGGTTTCAGGCAGCGTGGTGGGGTACGTCAGAGAGGTTTTCTCCTCACTCGGCAGTTTCTGCTCCACAGTGAACGTGTAGTCATCCACCACTATTGACATCATGGCAGGCAGGAAGCGCGTTACCACCTCCAAATCCTGATGGTAAACAAGACCAGCCTTGAGTAAGTGTACAAACCCATTTCAAATGTTAGGTTATAGTGTATTGAAGAATGCCAAGAGTTAATCTGACCATTCGGGGCTCTTTAAAAACCTGGCTGTCAATCATATCCCAGGCACCCTGGCCAAGAGAAAGCATCCGCAGCAGAAGGAGAAGATCAGGGCTGTCCTGTGCATGAAAACAGAGTGATTTCATATTATTAAATATTAGCATGTTATTTAGTATTATTTCTACTATTATTGTATGTGTTGATGTTTCAAATAAACTTTTAATTTTATATTGTAAGTTTAAAAGATGTATGTGCTTTATTATTCTTTTTAATATTTCTATTTAGATTTAATTCATTTTTGTATATTATCTTTATTGAATTTATACAATTTAATGTACAATTTAAACTTGCAAAGTTTAAGTTTTTCATCTAATATTTATATTTTACTTTTAATTTCAGCTTTATTTTAATAACCAATAGGGATGTAATAATTCACTTAACTCACGATGCAATACTATTTACGATATGATTTTCTGACTATTTTTTTTTTTTTTTTACAAAATGAGATTTGGGTTATAAATGAAAAGGTGCCCTTTTATTATTGCTTGAACAAAATGCTTCACATTTCTTTGTGAAATGTAAATATTTAGAATAACAAAACTGTATATTTTATTACTAATCCAAAATCAAATAAACTAATAATGCAAATTTTAAAAAAAAAAATCTTAAAAACAAACTAAGGGTTTGTCTGTGCTCTTTCCATTTAAAATTACAGGCCACCACTGCATTTTAATCATGTTACAAACAAAGATGCTGCATAGTTTTGGATTTAAATTATATTGTATTATTTCCAAACCTGAAGAAAAACTTTGTGAAACTGTACTACACAAAACATCTGAACAGAAATAGCAGATGTGCTGAATGAAAATGCAAATTCACTCTCTGACAGCAGGTGGTGCTTATGAAACAGCAGAAATATAGCATTTCCTTCCATTCTGCTGTAAACAAACAGTACTTTAATATGTATTAGACAGATGCAAAATGAAAAGAAAATGTCATCTAAACTTTTCTAAAGAGAACTTTTCTCCCCTCAGAGATACATTCATATAAACAACCACCCCAACTCTATTGAGATCATTTAGCTCATTTAACATTTGAATCGTCGCATATTTTTTGCATCGATTTTCAACTGGCCCGGGATGCATCGTTACATCCCTAATTACCAAAAACTACTTTTAATAAGTTTTAGTTGACATATAAGGAACTCCTGCACACTATCTTAACTAATTATGTACTCCCAATGAGTTTAATTATTTGCAGATGGAACTCTGTTAATTGGTCATGTGTTTATCTTAAAAGAGATGAATTTGAACATTTGTATACTCCTGATGAAGGTCGTGTGACCGAAACGTTGTGTGATTAAAAATTTATTTTGCAAGTTAAGATAGTGTGCGGGAGTTCCTTATATGTTGATATGACCCCCCAGGTCTTATTTTTTCTACGCACCTATTACTTACAGGTGTGCGATGGAGTTCGTTCACTAATAAGTTTTAGTTGACAATAACTACACAAAAAAAATGTCTACTTTAATCTAAAATCAACCGAGTTCTTACTCTGGGCAGGGCCTCCTGGCTCAATAGCTCCTGAAGGTTCCTCACGGTACTCAACACTAGTGTGTTACAGGCAAATGGGTCACAGAGGATCATAGACAGGTCACTGTGAGAAACAGAGAAAGAATGTGTAACATTTTTAATTTTTTGAGGATGAGCTATGTTACCTCGTGTCTATATGGATAGGTGAATCTTGTACCCTAACACTTGTTCCTGCCCTTTCTTCACCCCATCCAGGAAACCTTGTAACTCTCGGGCCCGTTTAGCATCCACAAACTTTTCCCTGATGCAGGCATCCAAACACCAAGAAAACTACCACAGGATAAGAGCAGAGATAAGGATTTTGCATTGTAGGGTGTGTTTGAATTGAAAGTGGTCAACTTTATGGTGCATGATCACATACTGCAATAGTTAAAACAGTTTTTAATTGTTTTAATTTATAAACAACCAAAACACTGCTTTGAGGTCTGACTTTCAGAAAAGAGCTCAGTTCCTGTACCTTTTTGTAACAGTTACTTAGACCATTTTATACAAACATGATAAATGGAAGGCCCCTACAAATGGTGCTGAATCATGAAGTTGCAGTTGAAAACAGACAGGAAACTGGTTTCACACCTTGTGGCAGGGGTCAACTGAACAGATCTCACTGATGTCGAGGTCATGGAGGGACATGAGCAGCTCAGCTCGCAGGGTGCAGTAGTGAACGTTCCGTGTGCGCAGGAATAGTGTCCGCAGGAACTGTAGTACCATATCATAGAGCTTCACATTCTTCCCAATCATCTGAGTCAGCTTCAACACCACCTGACAAAAAAACAAAACAAAATCACAGTGTGGACAGAGTTGATTTTTGCTCAACAATCACCAAAATCCAAGTTTGATAAAAAATAAATAAAGAATAAATACATAAGAGAATAACAGTAACCAGCCTTTACAGTACCACCGACACAACATTACATTAACACTAAATCACCATAATGCTAACATTACATAAAAACTGACATTAGTACGTTAAAATTAGAAGAACATAAGATTAATGTTAACACAACACTGATACAACATTACAAGAACATTTACTTATGCTATACACATTCAAAATCTTATAATCTTAATTTTTAGGTATGCATAGTATTATTAGAAAATGAGAAGTTTTTGGAATGTTTTAATAATGGCTATAATGTTTCAGAATTTCATTAAAGAAACAGTACAGTACACTAACACTGACAGTTTTCAAATTAAATAAGATTATTGATCTAAATAGTCCAGATTAGACTGGCCCATTCTGCTTTAGTATAAACATACTATAATATAGACTCTGTATCTAACTGAGAAAATTACAGTTACAACTGAAATTTCAATGTATTAAAAATTTACTTTATTAATTCCAATAGTGTAAGAAAAAACACCTGCCCCTTACCTCACCCTGTCGCCGTGTTTTGGGTGAAGGACTGAAAAAGTTGTGAAGGATGGAGAGGTCACTGCTGAAAAGAGCCGCCTCCTTCTCCACAATATACTGTTTCAATAGAGGAGACACCTCGTCCCCGAAAAGAGCCTGATTGTCTTGCCAAATCTGCCGTTTCACCTCCACTGAGCAGACTTTGTACAGCTCTTTATCAGCCATCACCTGCTTCAGCTTCTTCTCAGGTACCTGCATAAGAGTGCAAAAAGATTGTCACTGTTATACTAAAAGCACTATTATGATAGCTATAATAATAAAATATAAATTGACATAAAATAGATAGGACACGTAAGGCTGAAATCTGCAAGATAAGGCTTAAAATGAGTCTGTATATTGTGCTATCTTGAAATATATCTGACACCCAACCACTATAGTAATAAGTCATTGCACAAAACACATTCAAACCTTTGGCAGATGTTTCAGCACTTGCATGACAATGGGCTGTATGGATGGCATCTTCACCAATGGGAAGCTTTTCTCAAGAAGTTCTTCCAGCTTTACATACCTGTGTGAATTTAAGGGGATGCATTAGTATGATTTTTATCTGCTGATTATGATCTGCTGTATAAAAAAATTGTTCGAAATCAAACTTTTCATTCACCTGTCCTCATCCTTGCCCTCTGCAATTGTGGCAACACGCTCCATCAACTTTTCACGAAGTTCATCAAAGACTGACTGATGAAACTCCAGCCGTGGAGTCCCGTGAAGGTCCAGGAAAGGCAATGCAGACTGTAGGGTTGGCAACAATATGCCATTTTCCATCTGTGAATGACAATACAGTTGTATTAAAAACACAGCAAGACACAACACAAAATGAACATACTTATTAGAAAGGTACTATTTATGGAAATATTATGCTTTTAATGAATATACTTGAATATGTGTTGTCAGACACTTAATTGCAATGCATCTACAATAAGTATTAAAAAAAAAATTACCAGATGAAGTAGCACTTTTTATATGTAATTTCCTAATTACTGTTAGTGTCTGTGAAATATAGTTTAAATGCAAACTACATGTAAACTATAATATATTTGTAATTACACATTTGCAATGATGAAGTTGCAATTTAACACATTTTAAATATATTAACTTTAAATGTAATACCAAATAACACACTACAGTTAATTAAATTATAATCAAGCAAATTACATGTGCATTAGTATGTTAGACAACACATCAAACTAAGTGTACAAAAGATTAAAAAATAAATAAAACATACTTAAGAAAAACTTTTAATTTGACAATATTACAAAATACTTTTTTTTAAGTCTCCTTAAGTGTGTTAAGAGTCAGTAACATGGACTGTATGTACACTTGAAAGGCCTTTTATTTCATTAATACTACATTATCTGCAAGAACAGGTTTTTAATATATATATATAACGTTATGTTTAAGATTTTAACTGCACATTTATTACAAATGCACTCTTCTTTTTCACAAGGGTATTCATTAGACACTTATTCCTTAGTTATTAGTAATCAGTAATGAGCTACAAATAGATACTAGAAGAGGGCATATTGGAATACTTACTAGTAATTCAAATAAATACTAGTCACATATTAATTAGTACGCTCAAACAGACATCTGTTTAATCATCTTGTAATATGCTGGTCACACTGCACGCGACGCCAAAAAGTAGATCCCTCCCATTATAATCAATGAACATGACTGCTGCATGCAAACGAAATGTTTTATGCCTAATGCAAGGCATTTAAATACTGTGACTGTTTTAGAGAAAGAGGTACATATCCAAGTGTGTTAAGCTCTAACCTGAAACTGGTCGATGGCTTTCAGGGGTTCTGTACAGTTAGTGAGAGTTTCTTTCAGATCCTCTCCATTGGATATTCCCAGCTCCGGTAACCCTGCGAACATTTTGAGTGGCTGTCACTGTTTTAACTGCATCAAAACGAAATTAAATGCAATGCAACGACAACAACAGTAATACAACAGATGTGGGCTAGATTTGCACTGTTCGTTGTTATCTGTATTCGGACACTTCCTAACTGTGCAACCTCGTCAACAGACTGTTGTTTCTGATACTTCGTAAAAGGTTCCGCCTAAGAAATGTTCCTAGCTGGGTGCCCAAAATTCTACATGTGAATACTAAAATGCCCTTATCACTTAAAAGCAGTATTAAAAGATTCTAGAGAACATCTGTGATTTAAATGATTTGTTTGTAATAAATAAATAAATAAATCAATCAATTAAATAAATAAATGAAAAAAGGACAACATTACTGTTGCAATAATACACTCGTCTTTATTATAATAATTCTAGAGTTTAATAGAATTCTGACTCTTGGACAAAATAAAAGAAAACAGAATATGAAATAAAAAGTCATAATAAAAAATAAACAAGTAGGCTACTGTGTGTAGTACAAAGATGTAAAGAACTGTGGGCCCACACACAACATCCAATAAACTCTTCTGTTCAGCCAATTGAGGATCAGAAACTAAGAGGTTTATGCAACAGTAGGTGGCTAAAAAAAGAAATATTTCCTTGCTCTAGATTTCCACATTCACCAAAGTAATTAAGAAGTGGAAGCAAGGCCGTTTAAAGACCAGATAGGATTTCTGAAATGTTAGTGTGCTGGTTCTATTTTTCTGAAGAGGTCTTTACATATTAATTAATGTCAACTTAATATTTAACATACATCTTCCACATCAATTTTACAGTGAATTACATGACACAATCTGATGTTTTTTTTATTATTTTTTTTATTTTAAGTCATTACAAGAGTTTATACTTTTTCATATACTGCATATACGTACAGCTTTTTCCTTAAGGACAGAAAAACTCTTTAGTGCATAATGATCAACAACATAATTTAGTGGCATTCTTTTGGTAGGTTCGCAGCAGAAAAAATATAGACGCAATAAGAAGGACTGAGAAGAGGAAGACAGCAGCACGCCAGGCATCTGGGAGCAGTGTTTTTCTCACAAGCACATTTTCAGCTGGCAGCAAGTTGCTTAAACTTAGCATGTAGCCAAGGGACCAGCCGACAGAAGTGTCTTCAGCCTGCAAACCAAAGTAACATGTTGACACTGGCTTGACAGGATATGATAACTATGACTTAAAACGGCATATAGAGCTGTCTTCCCGAGGGCTTACTTTCTCCCGAAAGGAGATGTGTGGGAAGGAGAGATCATTGAAGCCATATCCATTAATCAGGAGCACCTGCAGAAGGATTGAATCTGCACAGTAATCCCTCAAATGGTTCTCCTCATCAGGAAACTTATTCTGCATCTGAGAGAGAGGGAGTTAGAAAGAGATATTGCCTGGGGAAATATTTAAAATTTCATCCCATTTAAGTTTAATTAAAAACTAGGCCTAGGAATTATTCGCTCTGACGAGTCTGGTAAAACACTTGAGAGTGGTGGATTGAATTCCACAAACAGCTTAAATATTGCATCAGTTGTTAATGATTGAATCAAACAATGCAAAATGAACATAGGCCTATTAATAATATCTTTTCATAGAGGGAAATGGCAAGTTCTCTTAAATGGTTGCTGTAGAATGTTCTTAAATGTTTTCTGGTCAATTACTGACAAGTCAATTTAAAATTGCAGGGCTCAAAATTAGATTTACCTCCTGAAAGCTCATGTTGCAGACAACGCAGATGGCATCCTCTAAATCTGCTGGAGACGTGATGGTGGTGCCTGCAGCTTTCTCGAGGAACGAATGAGTGTAGAAAAAAGCAGAAAATGCCTGCACCAAAAAAAAAAGTGAAAGTGATAGTGACGTTACATTCAGCCAAGTATGGTGACCCATACTCAGAATTCGTGCTCTGCATTTAACCTATCCAAAGTGCACACACACAGCAGTGAACACACACACACCGTGAACACACACCCGAAGCAGTGGCAGCCATTTATGCTGCGGTGCCCGGGGAAATAAAGAGGAATTAGCTACTGTAGGCCTTATCACATTAAAACAATGCAGTGCATCTAGGGATGCAAAGCAGTGTTTTATTCACTAAGAAGAACTGACTCATTGGAGTCATTAGTAAAGGAAATCAAACTACAGGCTGCACTGTTTGTTTGTGATTCACTAAAAAGAACTGACTCATTAAAGTCATTCATTCTGTAATCATATACTTGTCGTGCTGTCTTGTTCACGCTATATATTCAGTAGAATTGTTACAGCATCATGAGTAAAGTCAGAGTATTTTTGTACAATGTTTCATCTCCTTTAAAGGAAGAATGCAAGACCAACGGTTATTAGAACTGAGCGTCATTTGGTTTTGTTCTTATTTTAGTCATTACAGCATATTTAAAACAATACAATAGAATTGAATGCACAAGGTTTAAATTTTCCATATTAAGCACTCTAGAAACTCGTACCATAAAGTTTCCAGTAATGTTGGGCTGGAAGACTCCATCGAAAGAGCATCTGGAATAAGAACAGTTGTTAAAAGAGAAGAGACGAGAAACGTTTCCCAGGCATTGATCGTAGTTTCCTGTGCCTTTGATTTGCAGGACATCATCAGGTTTATAAGGAGTTTGTCTTTTAATGCATGGAGTATCAAACACACTGCTCAGCTTTACAGAGTCACTGTAACCTGCAGGATAGCAGGGATGAACTATGGAACGGTCCGAACCCTGAATCTATAAGATACATAAAAAAGAAAAAAAAACATCAGAAGTTATACAATCAAGTTAATCAGCTTGTCTGATGATCATTTAGACTAAAGGTCTGCACTTAACCTTGATCAGAAGTGCAAGCAGTCTGAGTAACACCTGGTCTCTCCCATAACACAGAAAGCTCTGAGTGTAAATCTGATAGTCTCGTCCATATAGCCGCAGTTGCATCAGATTGTCCTTGTTCTCCACCGTCTGTTTAGTTTCAAAGGTGATCTGAGTAGAAGCTCCACCCAAGTCTAGCGCACCAGCCGTGTCTTTGCCTGGAGAGAGCCATTGACCCACAAAACCATACTAGAGAAATAAAGGAAAGAAAAAAGAGAGAGTATACATAAAATCAAGTGGCATCTGTAAGATATTCTCTGAAATATTTATCTTTGAACGTCAATACAGAACTTCAGCCCTTACCGTAATAAATTTCTCAAGCAGGTAGTTGACTGTGACCCATCCATAAGCTCCCTCCTCTTGTCCACTTAAGATTGTGGCCCCTTTGAAGCTGAATGGGTAGGTCTTCAGTTTTTCTGCCACTTCTTTCAAAACCTCATCAGACTCTTTGGGTTTAGAAATACTGTGTGATAGAACAAAAACATAATTATATTTGTTATCTGTGATTCATTATATAGCTTTCCAATCTATTCATAAGCATATAAACATGTGATGTGAAACATGCATTGTTGTACAATTTGTTGTTGTGACAGTGGGCTCTGAGAAAAGAAGTTAAAAAATCGAATATATTAAATATAAACATCTAAAATGAATGAGTGTATATTTCTGACTCACTTCAGTAGTCTCATGCCCGCTGTGGCCCCGAGATACACAGGTGTGAGTTTGTGTCTTGACTTTGGGATCTCCTGCATGGCTTTTTCCATGCATTCCTCAAGACTACTGGCTGCTCCTCCTCTGTTACCTGCATAACTGGAGATCCCACCTCCTGGGTAGGAGAGAGAAAAATAATAAACAAAAAGATACTTTGAAAAATTGGATGAGTGATAAGTGGGAAACTAAGATGATTTTATGCATTTTTTATTTTATTTTTTCACTATACTTACTCACCCTTCACATGACACTCGCTGTGTTGACTGACTATGCCGGTACCATTCTGCTTGTCTGCCGGCCATTTGTAGATAAACATAGAAGTATGAGAGGATCCAGCGTCCAGGACGATTCCATACTGAGAACAAACACAACAGCAGCCAAAATCAAAGCTAAGGCTAAAAAAGCTAATCACAGACTTTTTAATAAGTGATGGCACTTCTTGCACCTATTTATTATAACTAAAATAAATGCCTGAAAAATATAACTTAAGTGTTCTTTCAAATCAGTTAGATTTTTTTCTTATTTAATAAGAGGTTTCACAAGAATCTATTTAATGTTTCTGATCTGTTCATGGAAGGAGCAACAGCAATTGGCTGCCTGCCACATGCCAGAAAAAGATTCATCTACCTCTCAACAGATTTTTTTTTCTATAGTCAAATCCAATAAAAGCTCTCTGTCTGGTCAGCCTTGTGTTGTCTTCGTCAGATTTGTAGCCTATTTCACCTATGAACAACTAAAGTGTCATTACCATGAGCTGTGCTTGTCCTTTGATGTCTTCAGTGTTGATGACGAGCAAAAGAATGCCTATAAATGAAATAAAAAGTGCTGCAATTGCAGTACATATTTGCAATTGCATTGTAATCTACTGTAAACAAAAAAATATTGACATTTGCTGATCGACTAATAGTCGACTGTAGCCAGGATGTTGTAGAATACTGATTTCGACACGTTAGTAAACCAACCTGTCAGACCTGCTCAGACATGCAAACCATATCATCTGTCTCAAGTTATTGTAAACATTATATGAAGCATATGACTGTCAAAGTGTGTATTTTTTTTACTGCTGACTTTATACTTTTTGATTGTGTGTTAAACCTGTAGCCTGCATGCTGATGTTCAGCTTTGGTAACTCAGTCAGGGTTTTTAATGGTCCACGCAGTTGGTTGGCTGTATGTAGTGCAGTGCTGGAACAAAATATATTTACATAGTAGTAGTTAAAGCAATCTTTTAAGGATCAACAAAAGAAACATCACTGTTTTTGTGCCTTAAAGGGTTAGTTCAACCAAAAATGAAAATTAGGCTGTGTTTTACTTACCCCTGTGGCATCCTACAGTAGGTGTATATTACTTACTTCTTTCAGACGAATCCAGTCAGAGTTATATTAAAAATTGTCTTTGATCTTTCAAGCTCTATTATTGCAGTCAGCAGGTGTTGCATTGCTTCAGTCCAAAAGACATGAAATATAAAGCTCCCATCCGTAAAAAAAAGTGTCTCACATTGTTCCGGGGGGGGGGGGGGGGGGGGTCTGGGTGAACAAAGGCCTCCTGTAGCGAATCGATGCGTTTTTGCAAGAAAAAAAATCCATATTCAAAACGTAATAATCACTTTAATTTAGCTTGTGCCAAGAGTTGTACACAGAAACAGTTCCGGGAGCATAACGTATGGGTTCAACATTGCGCATGCACCAGTGAGTCTCATGAAAACCAACGTTTGTTTACAGGATCAAAAGAAGCAAAATTTCCTTACTTTAGCAAAGGAAAACCTGCTTCCTCTTGGCATATATCGAAATCCTCTGAAATTCTTCTTTACAAATCCTCGTTTTGTACTTCTAATTAGTGACCATTGTTTTGTTTTGATCTCTCCGCGTGCGTCACTTCTGAGCGGTGCATGCACAAAGCTGACCTCATACGTAATTCCCCCAGAACTGCTTCCATTTTCAACAGTGAGCACAAGCTAGATACAAGTGACTATTCCGTTTTGAATATGGATATTTTTCTTACAAAATTGCATCAGTTCTTTCATCAGAAAGAAGAAAGTGCTCCTGTAGCTCAAGTGGTAGAGCATTGCGTTAACTAGTGCAAGGTTGGGGGTTCGATTCCCCGGGAATACATGATAGGAAAAAATTGATAGCCTGAATGCACTGTAAGTTGCTTTGGATAAAAGCGTCTGCTAAATGCATACTGATTGTACTTTAGTTTGCTTTGGGTGGAATTTTTTGATAAATTGGAGAAGTGTGAGACACTTTTTTTTATGGAAGGACGCTTTTTATTTCACGTCTTTTGGATTGAAGCAATGCAACACCTGCTGATTGCAACGATAGAGCTTGAAAGATCAAAGACCATTTTTAATGTAACTCCGACTGGATTCGTCTGAAAGAAGAAAGTCATATACACCTAGGATGCCTCGGGGGTGAGTAAAACACAGCCTAATTTTCATTTTTGGGTGAACTAACCCTTTAAAATGTCTAGAGGTCAGAGACTATGAAGTACTAAGACACAAAACGTTCCTCATTAAATAACAACAGACAATATGCATTTTGAAAAGGACTATGATTTTAAATTGAACATATTCAGTAGGAATGATTTAAAAATGAAGAGCCACATATAGGATAGCTATTGATTGTATTCCAAAAGTGTTGGGGGAAACAAATATATGTAAAAGTGAACAGATTCTGTCCTGTGTTGACATATTTCTGAAATTTAGGCAAGACATATTTAAGGGCTCTTTTTTTTTAACAGTCGATAGTCTGTGGTTACATCAGACTTGAACATGATTGGCTGCAGGTGGTGTTAGGTGGAGGGACATTCTCATTCTTGAGAGCATTTAATTGGACCAAAATCTGTGTATCAGCATCATTAATACAAGGACTAAAGGCCAAACACATTCAGTGTTTCATTATATCTACAAAATACAGAAAGAAATTGTAAATACTTAAACTTATTTAATATTACAAAAGCTTTTCTGATTCAGCAGAAATAGAAACAGGCAATTCCATTTCAAAATCAAATACATTCTTCTATTTGCATAGCTAAATTTTCAAGATTTTCCATTTTGAATGTTTTCAGTGCTTTAGACTTTGGTTTACAGAACATTGCATAGTACACAAATGAATCTAGAAAAAGGTTTCAAAACAAGAATACATAATATGATATTAAGGCACAGCATTGTAAACATAACAAACATACATTTAACATTATGAAAAGATAGACATCTTGACATGATTGTCACTGATGAATTAGATTTAACACTTCTAAAATTAAGTCTCCTGTTGTACAATCTCTTCTAAAATGATCATTTATATAAAATGTGCTTGATAAGAAATTGGTGATTGAAATGAGTTTGAGGAAATGTGATACAAAAAGTATTTTGTGCATCTGTGTTGTTTTCAATGTACTGTAAACAGAAGCATTATAACAATGTACATATGGAGCAAAATAACTCTATCATCATTAAATGACATTACCAGTGTCTTTCTTACGGATGGCTCGCAACAAAAAATATAGCGCCACAATAAGAAGGAAGCAAAAGAGGACGATCAGAGCACTCCAGGCACCTGAGCGCAGTGATTTCCTCAGTAAAACATCTTCAGCAGGCAGCAGGTTACTTAGGCTTAGCATGTAGCCAAGGGACCAGCCAACAGATGTGCCTCCCGCCTGCAAACCAAAGCAACATGTTAACATTTTTTTTGATCTAGAGGGGTCCACTTATTGACCAAGCTTTAGGGAAATGTTCACACAAAAATAAACATTTACTGAAAATACTGCTCACCCTCAAAACATTTCTCACCCTTAGGCCATCCAAGATGTAGATGAGTTTGGTTCTTCATCCGAACGAATGGAGGAATTTAGCATTACATCACTTGCTCACCAACGAATCCTCTGTAGTGACTGGGTACCATCAGAATGAGAGTTCAAACAGCCGATAAAAGCATTACAATAATCCATCAATTAATGTCCAGTGAAGTGAAAAGCTGCATGTTTTTATTACCAAATCTCATTCTGATGGCACCCATTCACTGCAGAGGATCCATTGATGAGCAAGTGATCTAACGCTAAATTATCTCAAATCTGTTCTGATGAAGAAACCACATAATTCTAGGATGGCTTGAGAGTAAGTACATTTTCAGCAAATTTTAATTTTTTTGGTGAACTATTCCTTTAAATCAACACAAAAAGCTATTATACTCCTGTAATGTGATGACTATTCGTTTTTGAAAATTAAGAAAAAAATGAAATATAGTACTTGATTTTATTCATGTGAAATTGACTGGACAGTGAAAAGTGCTCTCTATGTGACAAATGTTTGGAAGGAAGGAGTTGAAAAATTAGAGAGCTTGGTGATATCAAAAAGAAATTTTGTATGCCTATAAATAGGGAACGTGCATTAAGGAGGTAAATATAGATTTTTGCAAACAGGTCTAACTACCTTCTTCTGGAAGGAGATGTGCGGGAAGGAGCGAAAATCAAAGCCATATCCATTGACCAGGAGCACCTGCACAAAGGCAGAGACTGTGCAGTAGTCCTTCAAATGGCTTTCATGACCCTGAAATTGATTTCTCATCTAGGGCAAAGAAAATGAAATAGAAAGTTGAGAGGAATATCTGAAAGTAATTTAATAAAGGTTGGCTAAATAAATAAGTTAAATATTCAATATTGCTTCATTTACAAAAATAAAAATAAAAAAGTGTATATATAAAATAACATCTTCATATAAGATAGAGTAAGTTCTCTTAATCTGAGAATCTGAGGCTCTCAATCATTGGTCGATTGCTGAGATATGGGGAAAGTCATCTCAGAATAGCAGGGCTCAAAATTAGCTCAGCAGGGCAGTACCTTCTCAAAGCTCATGTTGCAGACAACATGGGTAGCCTCCTCTAAATATTCTGGGGACGTGATGCTGATGCCTGTTGCTTCCTGAAGAAAGGAATGGGTGTAGAAAAATGCAGAAAATGCCTGTGCCAGAGAAAGAAAAAATGGTGACGGAGAGAGAAAGATCAATAATCAAATAAGCAATAAGCAAAATTGTAATAGTGACACGTGCAATCTGAGTGAGTAACATGCAATCTGACACTGAGTGCCCAGAAAATGAATTCATGATTTATTTTAATGCTTTGAGCTGTCACACTTAATAACTGCTTACATGTTAAAATAACCAGTAAAGACATTAATGTTGCCAAAGGCAAGAGAGACAAAGGAACAAATTGCATGTTATGCTGGTTGATAAAATATATATTAAGCACTCTAGAAACTCGTACCATAAAGTTTCCAGTAATGTTGGGCTGGAAGACTCCATCAAAAGAGCATCTGGAATAAGAACAGTTGTTTAAAGAGAAGAGACGAGAAACATTTCCCAGGCATTGATCGTAGTTTCCTGTGCCTTTGATTTGCAGGACATCATCAGGTTTATAAGGAGTTTGTCTTTTATTGCATGGAGTATCAAACACACTGCTCAGCTTTACGGAGTCACTGTAACCTGCAGGATAGCAGGGATGAACTATGGAGTGGTCTGAACCCTGAATCTATAAGATATAAAGAGGAAACATCAGAAGATATACTCTAAATATGATCAAATAAGTTCATTTAGACTAAAGGTCTGCACTTAACCTTGATCAGAAGTGCGAGCAGTCTGAGTAACACCTGGTCTCTCCCATAACACAGAAAGCTCTGAGTGTAAATCTGATAGTCTCGTCCGTACAGCCGTAGTTTCATCAGATTGTCCTTGTTCTCCACTGTCTGTTTAGTTTCAAAGGTGATCTGAGTAGAAGCTCCACCAAAGTCTAGAGCACCAACTGTGTCTCTGCCTGGAGAGAGCCACTGACCCACAAAACCATACTAGAGAAATGAAAGAGAAAAATGTAGGGTAATGGCCAGTACCAAATATAGTAAAGGACATTCAGATGTTGTGAGATACGCAGAATGGCTAACACTGTACCTTGATGTAATTCTCAAGCAGGTAGTTTACTGTGACCCATCCATAAGCTCCCTCCTCTTGTCCACTTAAGATTGTGGCCCCTTTGAAGCTGAATGGGTAGGTCTTCAGTTTGTCTGCCACTTCTTTCAAAACCGCATCAGACTCTTTGGGTTTAGAAATACTGTGTGATATGACACAAATGCATTTTTGTTTTTTTTTTCTGAAAAATTCCACTTTTAATACAATCTCTTCTCTCTCTCTATACTTTTTTCAGGATTCTTTGATGGATAGAAAGTTCAAAGAACAGCATTTACATGAAACTAAACCATTTTTAACACTATAACTGTCTTTTCTGTCACTTTTGACCAATTTTATCTATCATTGCTGATCAAAAGGTTTAATGTTTTTTTTTTTTTATTAACAATTTTACTGATCCCAAACAAACGGTAGTGTGTATTGCAACTTATACGAGGTAAGTTATATAGGATAATGATAAATCTGTGGTTATAAAAGCAGCTTTAGTCACAAAGGGGTGAGCTTTCTGACTCACTTCAGTAGTCTCATGCCCGCTGTGGCCCCGAGATACACAGGTGTGAGTTTGTGTCTTGACTTTGGGATCTCCTGCGTGGCTTTTTCCATGCATTCCTCAAGACTACTGGCTGCTCCTCCTTTGTTACCAGCATAACTGGAGATCCCACCTCCTGATTAGAGAAAATGAGAGAGGTAGAGAGAGGTCAATTCATCAGACAACTGAAACGAATAACAGAATTCCTCTTAATATCTTATGAACTCTGCATTTGCAAGATCTATCAGTTCCTATTTTACTGCCTGGAATGCCACAGACACTTGACTACCATAAATGCAACCAGACATGTTTTTAGGTGACTATTCCAGATGCTTCCGTAGAACATTGCCACTCAGCAATATTTGAGGGGTACTAGGAGTTCAAGATCCTAATTCTGTGAATGTCAGATCTCTAAAGAAGAGTGGAAGACTGAACCAAAGTGATGAAATTTTAAAAGGGCAAACTTAAGGCACCACCACAAAAAAAGGAAGCAGGCAACAATGTGTTGCAATTCAGCACTCTTCTTAACAATGCCATATCTCAGTCCAAATGAACTTTAATGCAAATGTTCAAGCAGTGGAAAAAAAATCAAGAACTAATTCATTACAATACATTCATATAATGAAGTAAAACATCTGATGTTGTCGTTTGGATTTTGTAATGTCTGTTCTGTGAGTGACTTTTGAGGAGTGTGATACATTTTAAAACAAAGATTTGAGTAATTTGTTTCTAAAAAAAGAATAAAATGAAGACAAAACAATGTATTTTGAGCTACAGTATTGCACAAGGTTTTAGCAGTCTCACATCCCTGTTGGATCATTCTTTTTCTTTCAGTTGTATTGCCTTACATTTAGTCTCATAACAGATATTTTTATCCAAGAGACTTTCAAATGAGGAATATCATTAGCCATTTATCATTAAATACTCACCCTTGGCATGACACTCGCTGTGTTGACTGACTACGCCGGTACCGTTCTGCTTGTCTGCTGGCCATTTGTAGATGAAAATGGTTGTATGAGAGGATCCAGCGTCCAGGACGATTCCATACTGAGAACAAACACAACAGCAAAAAAATGAGGCTAAAAACCTGTGGTGACAAGAATTTGGTTGCAAGGGGAGACATGCATACACAGACACACTGCCAAAATATACACCTTGAATTTGCTTTTATGCAAATGATTTTATCCACCAAAAAAGAACACATTAAATTCAAAAGTGACAATAAAACATTTATAATGGTACGACAATGGTTTCTATTTCAAATAAATGCTGTTCCTTTGAACTTTCTATTCAACAAAAAATCCTGAAAAACATGCATCACAGTTTGCACAAAAACAAATTTAGCAGCACAACATTGATAATAATAAGAAACGTTTCTTGACCACCAAATTTTTAGCATTGAAACATGGACTGAACAACATGATTGAAGTCTGACATGAGTTTATTGATCATTGATTAATCAGTTTGGTATTTTATTTCAGACTTTACTCCTGGATGGAGGATTCTATGCAGAGTCACACTTCAACTACGTTTAATGGTGCAACACTCAAATATTTAGTAGTGTGTAAATTCTAATGTAGGAACGATTTACGACTAACTATAAGTTATAACTTGCACATAACTGTTGTAACCTGCTCCAGGTAATTTGGGTCTCATGCTGCTAAAAACAGGGTGTGTAGTTGAGAATTAGATGTGGGAACTGATTTACACAGTTTTCACAGAGGAGCTGAAAATCACATAAAAAAAAAATCTCCTCTTTGGTTAGAATATGATTTTGTAACTTATTTAAACATATTAGATGCAGTTAATACTTGAGGTTTTCTGACTAATTAACCTGTCCAATTTACAACTCTACTAGATGCATCTTGTTGCTTTAAAAACTCATTTATTTTGAATTTTAAATGGTCAGGCCTCCTCCATAGCTAATTCATAATGTAATGCTGATTATTCAAGTGAACATGACTCACTTCTCTAGCCGCCTTTGCAAATATGAATATGATTTACTTAAACACTTTTTTGAAGTAGTGTAAAATGTTTGCTCTATGATTATAACAAATGTTTAACAACCTAAAGATCAAGAAATAACAAGCGTCATTTACATATGCCACAGACTCTCGTTTTCATCCCTTCCTTTAAACGCACACACCTGCAGTACACCTGCTTCCCAAAGGATTATGTATTTTAGGCAAGACACTGCCTGAACTTTATTCATTCATGCAAACCATGATAATCTCTTCAAAGTACATATATCTTGCCTTCCAGACTTTGTCTACAGTTTGCATACAGCCATTTTAGCTTAGTATAATAACAGCGTCTAGCAGCTCTTAAGTTCAATAGGCAACTCAAAACATGTTCAAGTTTGCCTTTCTATGTCAATGTTACTCTGCTTAGATTGTGCCATCAGTCACCTGTGTACCTAGTCTTCAAGAAATGATGTTACCCTGAAGCTAAACGGAATTGTCCAAATATACTGAAGGACTGTTAAGTAATTTAACAGTAATGGGTGTGTACGAGCAACATACTGGAACAAATACTATATGCAGAATTGCCAGATGTTCAAAAACACAATGACTCACTGTCATGTTTCTAAGAAGGAAAAGGGATTAGAGCATTGAATCAAAACGGCTGGGAAATACAAACAATGGGATCCAGCCAATATGAACAAGAGCTTTTATGCGTGTGAGACTGTAAATCAAAAAGAGAGTGCAGCTGGAGAAATATAACTCAACCTCTACTATCAGACAAAAAATAATAATCTAAATTTAGTTTGGCAAGTTGGCTATCAGGTATAATTACATTGCATGGTCATGCAGGCAAAAGCAATTAATAATTAATATTTGTTATGAAATATTCTTGTTGTAAGAGCTTTTGTCATTCTGAACACTTTATCATTTGTATGACAACATTATATAGAAATGAACTAACTTCAATATAACTGACAAGAGCATGTAAAATCTATTATGAATGCTCTAATTAAACATAAGATTCTATAAGGAATACAAATCATCTGCACTAAACTTTTATTGTTGTCTGGGTGGTCATTTACAAAAAGTATGTAAAGGTGTATTTCATTATTTGTGAGGGTCTATTTTAAGCACTGTGACAGTTTAAAACTGTCCTGATGGATAATGATCATTAAACTGCACTCTATTATGAGCTAACATGAACCATGTCAAAGATTTATGATCATTAGCTCTGAGCTGACGTCGATGATGTTCCAAAAAACAGCGTGGCCATGCTAATCTGAAATGGCACAAATTTGGCAGCAGGAACATACACCAAATTTGACAACATTAACTATTTATTTATTTATTTATTTATTTATTTTTTGTCTTTCATAAAAAAAAAGTATACACCATCTGAAAGCTTAATAAATAAGCTTTCCATTGATGTATTGTTTGTTAGCCAATATTTGGTTGAGATACAACTATTTGAAAATCTGGAATCTGAGGGTGCAAAAAATCTAAATATTGAGAAAATCACCTTTAAAGTTGTCCAAATGAAGTTCATAGCAATGCATATTACTAATCAAAAATTAAGTTTTTATATATTTATGGTAGGAAATGAACAAAATATCTTAATGGAACATGATCTTTAGGCCTACTTAATATCCTAATGATTTTTGGCATAAAATAAAAATAGATCATTTTGACCCATTCAATGTATTGTTGGCTATTTCTTATATACCCATGCTACTTATGGCTGGTTTTGTGGTCCAGGGTCACAAATATATGTAGAGAGAGAGAGAGAGAGAGAGAGAGAGAGAGAGAGAGAGAGAGAGAGAGAGAGAGAGAGAGAGAGAGAGAGAGAGAGAGAGGCGTCATGCCCATTCAGAGAAAGGGGGCACGTGCCCCCTCAGATTTTTTTTTGAGGGGGGGTTTTTTTTGATGCTTCTTAAAGAAGAAAAATAGTAGAATAATATTTTTTTTTTTTTTTGATATAATAACGCCGGCATGATTAAATTGTTAATCGCGTCGTATCAGCTTCGAAAATTCAAATCTGTGTTCGCTGGCTGGCGCTGCCAGATACAGATGCGTTTTTACAGCATTTAACCAATCACACACTATGCTGTTGAGCTTATGAATGCAATGACCAATCAGAGGTGTTCAGATGAGTCATCGCTAAAATACCGGTGTTTTCTTCACTCACTCGCTGTCTAAATACCTCTTTCTAGCGAATTCTCTCGTTACAACAAATTACAGATGTGTGTATGAATCTGTAAGTAATATATTAATGTTCTTTGCTCTCTTTCTGTACAATGAAAGTGTTATAAGTAGCCTAACTTACAATGTTTTTATTTATATTCTATTCATTTTATTCATGTTAAATTCACATTAAATATAAAGTCAGTCGTATTAAAAATATGTTATGGCATGACACCCATCTGTTACTTAAGTAAACAGACAGGTTTTTATGTATAGTTAATAGACTTCATTAGACAACTTTGACCATCGCCCACTATCAACTAGCATAATCTGTAAATGTGAGAATATTTCATGATATAGTTAATGCAGAATGTTTCGAATAAAAAGGAAAAACTAAATAAAATATCAGTTCTATTTTGGCTGCTGTGTGTCACATGATGACAACCCCCCCCCCACCCCCACTCCCCCACCCCCACTCCCACTCCCACTCGTGCCCCCTGAAAAATGAGTGCATGACGCCCCTATATATATATATATATATATATATATATATATATATATATATATATATGCTGGCTATATTGAAAAAAAAAAACCAATTGGGCTTAGAGAAAAGGCTTTTATTCTTTTATTTTAACTTTTGCAGTTTTCAATCTGAGAAAGAATCTCCATGGTTTCTCAGGTGGTCCACACTAAAGAGCCTTCTAAGCTGTACAAAATCAAACCTCACCGTGAGCAAGACAAGACAGCTGAAACTGCAGAGGAAGCGCTCGTGGTTAACTGATCGATACCGAACACATAAGCTGCTTATTTGTTGTCAAGGTCTTATAACGCGGTCAGCGTAACGTCGCGGCAATGTGCAATGTTCCCTTCACCTCTTTCGGGTTTGTAGCATGTGTGTGTCACGAATGAGAAAAATATTATTACCATAAACTCTGGCGTCTCTTTGACGTCTTCAGTGGGTACGACTAGCAGCAGAATGCCACAGACTGCGAGAAACAGAGCCGCAGTAGCAGTAATGATCCGACATTGCTGTTGGTTACCCATGGATACCATCCACGCGACGCGGTCCACACAAGACAAATGACTGCGTCTGCGACGACATTCGTTGGCAAGCCAGGTACTATTGTGACGTGTGTTAAATACAGGAGGCAAACCCAAGTGGGCATGGCACTAACATTCTTTCTCGTCATGTGTCCGTGGCGCAACAGGTCCTCGCCAATAAATCATATAGTCTACTTCATGCTTCATATGATTATAAAAGCTATGAAACATTAAAGAGTTACTGCCCAGGGCAAAATATTCAGATCGGTCAACACACGGTCACATTTGTGACAACATTCCCCAGTAGCATGTCGCTCTATAAGGGTTACAGTAGTCTTTATGGTTTTTTTAGGCTATTAAAACAGTTACGAAGCACATATTAAGTAAAAAGAATGTAGGTTACTAAAATAGGCTTATCAAATCAATAATTGTTAGAAATAATATAGTGTGTAAATTAAATAACATTTAAAACACACGTCACAGTTTCCTCCAGTATCCTAAAAAAAAACAAAAAAAAACATACTCAGCCACTGATTTAAAATCCACCTTTATTATATAGTTGACTTCTGTGAATGTATACTAGTGTGGTTGATTATATGATTATAATATTATAATTTTACTTAGAAGACAAATTCTTCTACAGCTTATATTCCTTTAAATTTTGAGTGGTGAAGAAGATTAACAAAATTAAAAAACAAACAAACAAGTATTTATAGATAATTTTGATCTCCACTGTTAACTGCTTTTTGAAAGAACACACACACACACACTTGTGAAATTTAACTTGAATCTACATTTTATTTTCTGAGATGTAACCCTTGTGACAACATATTTGTGTGATGATTGGCCCCACTAGTCTGTCAACTTTTGTCACAAAAACCACACTGCATTTTGTGTGAGGTGTTCCACACACAATGTCTGACAGCCATTTGCACTCATACTTGGAAGCTGTGCATCGTAGTTGATGCTTTGATGAAAGCTACAATGACTTTTGTTTTTTTCCGTTGTTTGAATGTGTGGTTAATGTTGCAGTCTGTGCAGATGTGTGTGAAGTGCTAAGCAGACAAACAAGGCTGCATGGCAGGTTGTGTTGCGTCAAACAAGAAAAAGATCTTGAGATCCTTGTTTTTAGACAAGGTTTATCTCTTATTCTGCAATAAAACTGTCACCAGGATGGTAAACAAATTACAAAAACATTGAAGGTGCAACATGACCATTATCGCACTGTGCTCATACTGCAGTGCAGGAGATGTAGCCTATTGGAAACTATGAGCAGATGCATAGTCATTTGTCATAGAAAATGCTTGTGTGGCAAGAGAATTTATTTAAAATTTAAGTAGGACCTGCGTTATGCGACGTAAACAAATTATAACCACAGACAATATGAATCATTGAACAGAGCTATTATAATTTAACAACTATTTTCATTCCACGTTATATTCATATGTCTACAAGTGCTACTGATAATTCATCTATACATTACTGCAGTATATATAATATTTTTTTCTGTCAAAGATGAGTCAGTCTCTGTGTGCCCTTTGGAACAGTCTTTATAAGCTGCTTTATTCAGCATCACAGCTTCAGGCTGGTCCATATGAAGAAAGCCTTTGCTGATTCATATCAAACAGCACATACTCCGAACTGTGCTCTGGTTCCTGGCACATGTGGTTAACAATGAAACACTGGTAGTTCCACAGCAGAAGCAGCACCATGCCACACAGGGCCAGCATTACCAGGCTGCCCAGCAGAAGGCGCTGTTTGTCCAGGAAGCATCCGTTCTGACAGCTCTCATCAGTGAGATGTGTGTACCTCCACAGAGATCTCTTCAGCACAGATCCTGGGCGCTGATGTGGATACAGAGACACGACGAAATCTTTTGTTTGTGCTGTGCTCATTGTACGGGGAGTACTCAGAGATTCTTACAAGCTGCCTGCTGTGGGAAAAACAAGGGGTAGTGTAGCAGAGATGAGATGAATATTGCAGTTCATGTTGCACAGGTCTGGCTAGGGCTTTTGTGATTTTGTAAATATAAATATGCATACAATCCTTTCAGATATAGAATTCATAATTGTTAGGGTATAAATTAACTACATTTTCAGTGGTGTGAAAGTTCATTTATTTTCTTAATAGTGATGTTTTTTCAAAGTATGGTTTCATGACCCCAGGGTAAAAAGAGATGCTAACCTCAATATTAAACTACAAGTGTGAAATGTTTCAGTATTTAGAATACAACTTTTTAAAGGGTTAGTTCATCCAAAAATGACAATTCTGTCATTAATTACTCACCTTCATGTCGTTTTAAACCCGTAAGACCTTCGTTCATCTTTGAAACACAAATTAAGATATTTTATGATGAAATCTGAGAGCTCTCTGACCCTTCATAGACAGCAAGGATACTATCACGATCAAGGCACAGAAACGTAGCAAGGACATCAGTAAAATAGTCCATGTGGCATCAGGGGTTCAACCATAAGTATACGAAGCAGCGAGAATAATTTTTGTGCTCAAAGAAAATAATAACATAATTTATTCAACACTTCTTCTCCCCGAGTTACCGTCTTCTGCCATTTTGGACAGTAGGCCCACCCCACATCGTAATCAGCGTTGTTTACGTTCAGCATTGCGCATGCTTTATCCTGAACGCAAACAACGCTGATTACATTGATTACGTTCAGGGGTACTCTCCAAAATGGAGGAAGGCGGTAACTCAAGGAGAAGAATTGTTGAACAAGTTATGTTATTATTGTTTTCTTTGCACACAAAAAGTATTCTCGCTACTTTGTAAACTTACGGTTGAACCCCTGATGTCACAGGGACTATTTTACTGATGTCCTTGATACGTTTCTGTGCCTTGATCGTGATAGTATCCTTGCTGTCAATGGAGGGTCAGAGAGATCCCAGATTTCTTAATTTGTGTTCCGAAGATGAATGTCTTATGGGTTTGGAACGACATGAGGGTGAGTAACTAATGACAGAATTTTCATTTTTGGGTGAACTAACCCTTTAAATTAATCAGTTCGTTCAGACTCCCTGTACTATAACTATAATTATGAATTGGTTATGTAAAGGTGTTCAGGTTATTCAGGTGTTTTTTTTTTTTTTTTTTTTTGCAGTTATTCAGTATGACTTTACCTGCTCAAGTTTACTACTATCATTCTAAATAAGAATGTTTTTATGGCTCTGATTAAATTATACATTTTATCATTGTATTTTATTTATTTATAAAAACATTCCCCTTGGTATCTTTAATGTAGTTAGCTACTTTTTGTTTGTAGCTTGTAGTGTAGCTAACTGCTGTTTTGAAACAGTAGCTTGACTGTAGTTTAACTGTTTCAAATTATGATTCATTTGTAGCTTGACAGGCTTTACTTTCAACATTCACTAACATTGAAATGCATATAAATATCTTATATTGACTGGGTTCTAAATCCAATCCTTATATGGCAACATATTTTCATCAATTTTTTAACCATAAAGGACCTGAAATAGACTCTAAATAGAAGAGTTATATATAAAAAAAAAAAAAAACAACTATATATGTTTTATGGCCTTTTTGACAGAGGGGTGCATCAAAAACACCCTAGTTTACTGAAATGCCACATTAACTAGATTCCGGTGAGAGTTAAATAAGCTGGTTCGTCTACCATGGCAGTGATAAAACAGGACAAATGCAATATAAACACAAAAAGCCTACCTTGCCAGTTGATGTAGAAGCTGTAGGACTGCTAGCTAGACAAACAAGCATCAGGTTACAAGATGCCCCAGGGTTTGTCCATTCACTGACTTGTACTCCTGTTTGGATTACTTCTGCTCAGAATGTCAAAGCAAACAGATTCAGAACAGCTCCTCCTCTCCTGTCTTGGCACAGCACCTTCTCCACACCAGATTGTGACCATGTCTGTTTAATGTGAGAGGCGGATTGTGCAATGATAATTAATTTTCTGTGATTTAAAAAATTATACTTTCCATCCATCACTGTGGCTGTACATATGAATGAATATTCCCCACAGTACATTATTTGTACCTACTGTAAAAAACACTTACAACTGCTTCCACATATTTCAGAAAGCCCTGAAAGATTAAAATAGATTTAGTCAGTTGTTTTTTGCCTTGATCGTGACAGTGAAACAAATGGCTGTGCGTGCTCTCACGCTGTGCAATATCTCCATGAAAGCAGAGTGGTGCCAAGATACTGATGATAAACATTATTGTGGCATATTTCATATCTTTTTGAATAATGAATGTGACTGAATGTACTGAATTCTGAGTGGTAAACCCATTAAATATTATATGTAATACATAAGACATACAACACATAAAAAATATTCACACCAAAAGCAGTATTGTAAATACAATATGCGCTTGGTATTTAACCAAATATTCAGTAGTGCACTCACAAAGAAAAAAAAAGAATTAATGAAATTTAAGGCGGCTGACCTTTGCTCTTAATCTTGTAGTGAATCCTCATATCTGATTTTCTCTGTTTCTCAAACACTCGCCTACCACTTCTAGTGCTCTTTTATTAAATAATTATGAAGGTATTGATTTTCTGAAACTTTAATGTTTCTAACAAAAAGTAGGGCAGAGAGAACAGTGAGCATAAAGTTTTTCATTTGATATATATTTTATTGGTACACTGGAGTATAACAGTTATACATTTTTTAGTTTTTTTTTTTACACAAACAGTATTAGAATAGTCATCAAAAGCAGATTTGGTGGTCGAGAAATAGGGTGAAAGCAGATTTAAATGGCCTTGCAATATTTTAAAGCTTTAGAAATAATGCATGTTTGCATACAACAGTGAATGGGTTACATTGCTTTGTTTGTCAAAGATGTGCTTCCTCTTGAGCCTCACAAGTACTTCAGGCTGCACACTTTTATTTATTCCCTGCCACCATCGTGGGTTTCCACCACTCAGAATCCAATTATATGATCAAATATTAGCTTGATGGACACAGCAGTGCATATGGCAGCATATATTTTTCTATGTAGCATTGATTATGAATCTATAGAGAATTTGTGTATCTGCTTAATGTGTTACACGCTTCATAACGAATTTCACAAAGCAGTTCACAGTCATGTTCACAGTAAAACTGGACTTTAGACACTTGCTGAACCCAGCCCAGCATAATATTTTCAGGCAAAGACCACCAAACCCTGAACCATGAATCTAATGTTTTTCTATAAAAACTCTCAATTTTAATCTAAAACATATATTTTTCTCATATTCATGTGTTCATCTTATAAAACAGTTTCATAACTTACTGTAACAGTACGCATAGTTCACATTCTAAACTTCTCACAATAGTTAGCAAAGCCCTCAGATTGATTGTTTGAGACAAACGATCTATACAGTGATCTAATACGCCTATTATTGGTCAGTATACTTTTAAAAGCCCACAGAAAAAGACAACTGACTCGTATTATAAATTACCACTTTTGCTGGTAACCATTTAACTAGTCCACAGAGCAAAAGCTTGACAACAAACGATGGAAATAGCATCTAGTGTTATTATTCCACACAGACAAAATATAATACTGCTCATATACTGTATTATAATGACATGATGAGATATATATATATAATGTGAGGAAAGGTCCCCAGTGTGGTAGCTAAAAGATGCTAGCTACCAGCTAACACAATGATACAGAAATTATTGCAGGGAATTTCAAGCAAGGTTCAACATTAAGCTCAAAAATCCTGTAATAATATCTGCTTCATTACATCTACGCCACTCTTTATCATAAGAGGGTTCCTTTCGTTCGTTTTAAGTTTTGTCTTTAAGCTTTTATGATAAACAAGGTCGGATCTGCTACATTTAGCCCCTGGCTGGATAGACCCCATGTAATATGCTATCATTATTTTCGTACAAAATATTAAAAACATAAACAAATAAATAAAGTAGTGAAAAAAAGATCCACAGTATGTGTCCAAAGCAACCTTGACAACTTCAGGAGAGTGTTCTGAAAACGGCAGTGAAGGGAGAGAATCGCATATTAAGAAACAAAGTGTACAGCAAAGTGCAACGATGATCAAAATGCGCCAAACTTTCACCTACGGTAGTATTTACAGCAACACAATTTCTACCCTAACCTACTTTTTCAAATCTAAATATACAAAGAAGTCAAAGGTAAGTTCTGTGTTTGCTCTTTTCAAATGGGAAAACATCAAAACACTACCAAAGTGTTAAGATAAGCTACATATATCTTAGGTGGAGGTAGAAAGACATATACATGTGTACTGTATGTAACATAATTATGTCTGAATCATAAAAGTGAAAAACTCTTCAGTATTATTATTAGTTTTTTTGTTAAGACTGAATGATGACCTAATGTGGAGAAATCTGAATATATATTTACATATAAGATATGTGCAAAAAATTGTAAAAAGTGAAGCTGTGTGGCAGTGTGAATTTGCTCCAGTGTGGTTGAATTTGGCACAGTGTGTCCATAAAAGTTTCATATCCAGTGTGCATATGCTGAGACGGGGTGGATTTTGCTCAAATGCTGAAGGTGTTGTCTCAAGCTTTTCCAGTCTCTCTCTTTCTTTCTCCCTGTCAAATTCTCTTTCTCTCTCCACTTTCACACCACTGTGCTCACAGAGGGGTCTGACAGGTTGAGCTGGCCGGTAATGTCCGTAGGATATGGCTATAGATGAGGAGGAAAGAGAAAAAGGGAAAGTAAGTGCATATATATTTGCATAATCCTAAATATGCACTGTTCCTCCCGTGACCGGTATTTAGTTCACGTTGTTATGACGGAGGCGATCTCTCCACCCACTGCAAGCCATGTTTATCTGTCATCTAGAATAATTTGTCTGCGATTTAAACACAGACAGGCCTCCACAACTGCGTTGCAAGGTAAATAGAGTGAACAAGGTCACAGATTCATTACTGCACAATTGCTTTCTTAAAGGATCATTGCTCACGCTTACAGTCCTAAATGAATATGGTTTCTTAAACAGGCACCGTATATCACATGCGAAAATGTCTGCACAAGAAGCCTGCAATGGCACAAATGAGAGCACTCTGTCTCCTGGCCCACGGCTAATCATTTACCTGACCTAGAAGTATTGTTTCCATAGTAACTGTCCTAATAAAATATGACGGCCGGACCCGATATGCAGCACAAGGTGCAGTTCATTCCAGTTCGACACAGGTTTCACCCTCAATAGCTCTCAATTTCTCTGATTCTATAGTATTATTATACTGAAAGGTTTATTTATTGTGATACTCTCCACATAGGAAAATATTACACTCGTCCATATCGTCATTTCAACCCTGGATGATTTTATTTGTTCTTTGGAACACAAAAGAAGATATTTTAAAGAATGCCCCAGTGTTTTTCCCCCCATACAATGAAAGTCAATTGAGCGTTGTTTTGGACCCAACTATCTTTCAATGAATGGGCTTAAACATTGTTCAAAATATCTAAGTGTGTGTTTGGCAGAAGAAATATAATCATACAAGTTACGAGCAAAGGATAAGATTAAAATTTTTGGGTGAACTGTCCCTTTTATTCACTACAACGTTGAAAATGATTTATCTACAATCATGTTTACAGGATATAGTTTTGGATATATATCAACAGAAGTGGCTTTAGTGGGTGTTGTGATACCCTCAGTCAAGTCAATTCTGAGTCATAACCACAGCGCCCCCTGCCTACAAACAGGGAACAGCTTTAGAGCTCTATTCTACAACAACCAGAAGGGTCATGCTGGTAGAGGAAGAGAGAGGCAGTGTGGCATGTGGTGTGGACACCGACATTCAAAACACCATTCAAATCCATTTATAAAAAACACTGATAGAAAAGAAAAGGATGATTAGGACTGTGATGGGTAAACATCAGTTCAAAAAGACATTTTGGCACTGTTTAGCTAGTAGACTTTGTGTCTTTAATCTGCTTCTATTCTGCCTTCATCTTTGGAAAATGTATTTTGAAATCATATCAGGTTAATAAAACATATTTTGCACCCTCACCTCTGTAAATGATTCAAACCATCCTACTGAAGGAGAAACCAACTGAATTGTGAGCGACATGGATTTGGATATTTTTTGTAAACCATCAACCAAACGAGCTGCCAATCAGAATAATCTCTCAAGTTGAAGGTGCATGCAACAAAACCCCAGGTCAATCATTGCCATACCCAGAAAATGCCTAGCGTGCAATTAAATAAAAACTCAGTCTAAACCAATTAAAGTAATGCAATGAAATAGTTTGTGCTTGCACATTTGTTTATATTGAATCCTCAGAGCCAGTAGCTGTCTGGTTTGAGAGCTACATCTTATTAAACCTGTGGGACTGAAGAAACAGTGCGGAGGCGTTTGTGTGAATGAACTCATTTGGGAATCTAACTCTGAGAGTTCAATACATTGTAAACGTAAATCCAAAACCCATCTGAGCAGTGTTTCCTGAAAATGAAAAGTGATTTTTTTTTGTATTCATAGAACTGCAAAGAAAACATTGGATGGTTAAAAATAAAGGGATCTTGGTAGTGCAGGCCTGCCGGGGGAACAGCCCAGGTTATTTTAGTGTCGCTCATCTTTGGGTGTTAACGACGATACCGTGCATCGCGGGAGGCGTACAGGGTGACTTTGTGACAGCAACCACATAAAATGGGACAATAAAAGAAAGATGAGGTACATGGCAATAACGGTTACAGGACTGAGCGGTGAGAGGAGAGACACACGAGTACACATAAAGAAAGGGAAAAAGAAAAGAGCATAAAGTAAAGTCACATCCAGGTTAGGCACGGGAGAAAGACCAGCACAGGCGCTAAGAAGGAGAAGCTACCTCGCCCCCTCCTGCAAGGTCAAACCCACAAGCCCCCCAAAAATCGGCACCTCGGTTCCCTCTCCACACTTTCCCTGGCAGCTAGATTCCTGATTGGACTTTCCCAACAGATGTCTGGATGGAGTATAGATGGCTGACTGACAGACATGTGGCCATGACTGTAACTCCATGTGTGAGGGTGAAGAGAGTCTGAGATGAGACGTTTGTTTTGGAGAGGAGAGATGAGATGACAGGAGAAAGGAAGAGAGTAAAAGAAACAGGGCAGGCCGAGGAGGAAGAGAAAGAGGAAGAGAGTGAGAAGATAGAAGTACAGGCAGGGCGTCGTTTTCTTAATCTTCTTACCGTGTCTTTGGACGACCTACGTCTCTTGATGTTGGAGGCCAGGTTGGTACTGATGGACCTAAAAGAGGCTTTCTTTTTGGGGTCGGGCTCTGCTCTACCACTTTTCCTATCCTAAAATAAATATACAGTATATGTAGAACAATTATTCGTGCTCTTTGGAAGAGCGCGTTTGGTTTCCACCCATCACCACCCACCTTGACTGCTAAAGCTACTGAATGGTACTACCCTGCTAATTTTAGCGCTTATCACAATTAACATGGTGTCTCCTGTCCACACTCCATCTCCATCTTGGCTGTGAGTCAGAACAGTGCTTTCACGCACCCACAGCTCTCTACAAGGAAAGAGGACACTGGCATATAGACTGGGTGAGAATATGTACATAAAGTCTTACTTCGACTCTTTTACAATCCTGACACTCTAGAGAGGGGAGGAGGAGGACTGCCGTGGATCGTGTGATCAGACCACACTCATCCACAGTTCTGCAACTCCATAAATGGAAAGCCAAAGCATTAGCAAAGGAAAAAAAGCAAAATGAACGTATAATCGGATGGGGGAAAAACAAGCTCCGTTTTGAGAGGGAGAAGATGTTCTAGTGTTTTCAGGGAAAATGAACAACTCATCAATAAACAGTTAAAACTTAACACAGTTCCTTGGCATTATACCCCGGTTGAGGGTATAATGGGCGTATGAAGGAAGGAGGAAGGGATGCGCGGGCTCATAAGAAAAGACGAGAGAGTCGGGAAGGGGGTTGGTGAATTCAACCAGAAGACATGCAATACATGGAACCAAAAAGGGAATGCAAAATGAATGACATGACAGTTGACCTTGGCTGGCACCGTCACTCCCTCATTGACTAGCACATTTGGACCATGTTTCTGATCCCCTACAGTGAGCGACTCAAAATCTGACCATCTGCAACTGCACTTTACTTTACAGCAATGTATGAACCATTTTACCACAAAGAGGATATAAGATCGACGTATAAGAGTTTTCAATTTTTTCTTTAAAACGCTTTTTTAAAAGGTTTGAAAAACTTTTAATACCATATTTAAGACAAGATTAATTTTGATGACTGGAAAATGTAATGTTGTGTAACCATCAAGTACAGAACCAAAAATAGGTTAAATATCATTAGTTTTTTGGAGAGTAAAAACACATGACATTTTACAACCTGAACTTGCCCTGTCATAAATAGGTCAAATTATCTGATATTTAAGAGACTTATTTACAGTTCCTGTTTCTTCTGCATGTTGGTTGGACTTGGATTTTGTGAACAAATATTTTAAAATAAAAATAATCAAGCAAAAATTCTATATTATAGGTTTTGTTCTCCAAAAAAGGACTTGAATCCAAAACCAACCAAAATGCTTCTGTAAAGTAAAGTGCAGTTTTTTGTAAAACATTTTTGAATTCTTTCAACATTTGTGAATCATTAGTAAACAACATTGTAAAAGAAACAAGACACAAAAATGCCCACAATAAGATTTTCATCTGTTTTCACATAATACATTCTGGTTTCTGTAGAAAGGGTGACCGTACAAGCTCCTTTAACCGTCAGTGCTTTCATCCATTTCATTTCAAAGCCCTGTGATGAGGTAGTGCCTCTGGAGTTGGCAGCTAGCCCACATCACATGGGCTCCCGATCTGCTCCTGGCTCGCTCTGGTTTGAAATGCAAATGCACCCAGGGCAGATCTGTCTGTTCATGCATTCGGGAAGCAGTTGTGTGTATGGCTTTTGCATACGTTGCACGTGCACCTGGAGTAAGCGTGCTGGGTTTTGTGTGGAATATTTGATTTGAGCTTTCTGGGAGGAATTATTCATCGGCACACTCGTTTGCCATTAGCGGCAGTTAAACATCCATGTTTGCCCGCTCTGATGGGGATTACATGGAGGCTCATTTGCAATTCAATTATATAAGCATTATTTTTCTTTTACTCAATAAAACAGTGGGAGGAAAATCCATCAAAAAGACCTCATCCATGGTTTTTTGTTCATCTCAAATTATGAGCCTTCAACAATGCCGGACCTCTGACTTGAAGTGGGCGGCACATGTGGGCGTATTATCCATGCAACATTGTCTTGTGACTCAAGTAGGCAGTAAAGCCCAAAGGTTAAAACGCTTAACTCTCTATAACACGAATCTCTGATGTGTGAAGTCAATCAGATTGCACTGACACTTGTTCCATTAGTTAGATTTAGTTGTGTTTGCCTTGTGGTGAAATATGGGCCTGCTAATAATGGGTCTATAGTAACAAGGCCACGCTCTACGACTTGCATCCCATTAGGAAAAGTAATCTCGCTTCAACGCACTAACTTTGACAGCAGTACAGAGCTGTAGTCATGTGTTGTGCAAGCCAGCCAGGTTTTAAGTCTCAAACAGGCAGACCTTGTTACTTTCCGCCAACATCCGGTCATCGTGTTGGCCTGTGACCCATTGTGTATGGATACAGCTGGAGGCCAGACACTGATCTGAATAGGGCGTGAGGACGCTTTGATCCCTGCAGGGCCATTCAGCCGGCCTGCTCAGCATGCATCTTCCTGACTCCACAGCAGCATCACAGGCTCCTTTAAAGCGTGTGTGTGTTTGTCAAGCTGCTCAATAAAAGCAATGCCACTGGTGGTAGTGAGGCTGCAGGAGCTGCTTTATCATGCTGCGCAGTTCGATTGGATGGTAAGAGATGTGTCTTTGCATGGATCTGCAGTGAAACACTCATTATTATTATGAAGGAATTATTTTGGACACTTGTCTGCTGTTGCATGGCCAAATTAATGTATAGGCCTGTTATCTTTTTTACCTTGAGGCATTTTTATACTACTGTGAAGTTATGTTCATTTAGCAGATATTAACAATCACACTGTACTGTATTATCAACAGAACATAACTGTGAATTATACTTTGCTTTCTTAGAGTATTAGTGCTTTATTATTGGTGTGATATTAAGCAGGAATTTAAAGTTTTTGATGCCAAAGACCCTTTTATACTATGTGAGAAAGTTACTATGCATGGTATTTTTAGGACAACACATTGTTTCCTAAAATAAATGATTGGCTTTTATTTCATCCTTTTACTACAGCCAAAGCAAATTACAAAAATATTATCAGGAAAACATTTACTTTGTGTTAATTTCACTTGACATTGTTTTGTCTTCTAAACAGTAGCGTATAAACATTTTTGTAATGTAAAAATCTTTCCTTCTTTTTATAGTCAGATTCACAGTTGACTTTATAGTCATCATCATATTTGGGGGTCCTTGGCATCAGAACGTAAAAAAAAATCTAAAAGAAGCTCATTGTGATCTTTTTACCCCTTATCCCTTGTACAATAGAGATTCATTAATAGTGTTCAGCATGCATTAATATACTGACAAATGCCTTTGTTCACTGCACCATTCGCTGCTCACTACTTAATTTGTGCCTCATCATGACCTTTAAGTTGCATCATGAACGCATGACAGACATGCGACTAGAAGACATCTATCTATGAGACTTCTTTGTTCTGTGACAGAAACCACTGGCCTCTGGGCTGGGGGGAGGTTGGGGGACAGCTGTACCTGTAAGTTCTTCCTCCATACATTAACTGCTGCAAAAGCCAGCTGCATTTGCTTCCTGCGTGCATCCTTGTGTCGTTTATACGCAATCTCAATGAAGATGAGGAAGATCCCGGCGACGATGCCACCAGCCACCAACATAAACACGCCTGTGTGATGAAAAATACATTTCATCATTTCCACACAGTCTTCAATGTGACATAGAGGGCAACAGACAGAGACTATTGATAAGGCCTATTCACATTGACAGAGATTCATTTTAAATTTTTGGCGACATGAGCTTCATTGAAAATTTGTGATGTGGCAATTGGTGATAGTTGGTTTTATTTCAATGCAAATGAGACATGATGTGGCGACTACTGAACTGCCGCCTGATTCCGTCGGATGCTACAGTCAAGCAGAAACCCCTACTAGCAACCAACAGCACAGAGACTCCACGACCTTGAGGGATTTGATCGGTATATTGTCAACAGCTCTTCAGAAAGCAAAAGGGATCCTGTGAGAGGTGGATCATACCTGCCATATTCTCGAAAGTGAGCGTGGCTGGTGCATTGCTTCTGGAGTCACACTCCTGATAACGGACCCAGGTTTTATCCAAGTCCTCCATGAAGCCATTCTCATGGGAACTAATAGTTCAGAGACCCAACACATCAGTCAAACAATCCGTTATTCCAGAAATAGAAACAGTTGACAGATTGCAGTAAGCCTAGGGATTAGCTGAAAGGAAGAGAGAGAGAGAAAAAAAGAGAAAACCAAACAAAAGTATAGCTGCGCACTGTGGATGATTAGTCTTGATTGAGAATACCTGAGGATGGCCAGTGAAACATTTTGCTTCCACGGGCTATCTTTACGCATCCCGATACCAAATCCAGAGCGGAAGAACAGCTCGCCTGTGGTGACCAGGTCACATTTCTGCGAGGCCTCAAACTCCAACACTGCTGAATCCCATATAAACGCGTGGAGTTTGCTATGGGTAGAAAAAATACATGAAAAAACTTTGCATTTTTGCAATTTAAAGTGTTTTTCTTTCCCCATTTGCTATTATGCTCATCAAGGCTGCATAATTTGATATAGTAAAAACAGTAATACTGTGATATATTATGATTTGAAATAATATTTTTAACTGAAGCTGAATTTTAAGCAGCCGTTGCTTTATTTGGACCTCAAAAATACATGTCTTATTATTATCAGTGTTGTTAACAGTTGTGTTGCTTAATATTTTTGTTGAAACAAAAAAAAAAAAAAATTCCTAAGGATTTTTTGATGAAAGTTCAAAGGGAATTTTCTTTGTAACATTGTAAATACTTTACTGCCATGTATGATCAATTAATTAAATTTCAAAACGTCTTAGTATTTTGTCCTCCCTTTTTGCTTTAATGACAGCAAGCAAACAAGCTGCATTAACTCCACATGTTTGTGTGAAACCTGATGATTCATTTGATGCAGAATGATTTGAGAATGATCCAAAGAACATCTTGTGCTTCGAGTGGAAGCAAGACGATCTGTCTGTACAAAGAGTCACACGATAAATGACACAAATTAACTTATTTCATTAGTGACCTAAAAATTATTCAGAATCTTAAGTAATTATTTTTCATTTCATGTCACAATGTTTCTTTGTTAAACATTTTTGAATATCCCAAACTTTGTTTATTTGCCAGTTTAAATGAGATAAAATTAAATCCTAGTTTGTCATTGTCTCAGACATCTGGATTAAAAAAAAAAACAAAAAAAAACACACCTCTACATCTTTTTATACCAACATCTGAGAACTGGCAATTTCTAAATGGAGATAAGTGGAACTAATTCCTGGAGATTATAGAACTCCAGATGTTAAAAATCAGTAGGGAAAATGTATTAAACACACTGGCAGTCTGCCATCTGTTCCCGTCTTAGCCTTGTAGTGAAGGTCCCTTCTTTAAAATACAACTCCCCCCTGCTTTGTATTCAGCATCAATACTGTACTGAATCACTCTAACAGTGGTTTAGCCTCTCGCTGCTCTACACACACACACTGAGGGCAGAGGAGGATGTGTCACCGTTTATACTGACTGGTAATTTAGCTTTCTCCCGTCCAATTCCTGTATCTATGCCCAGCCTGTATCTATGCCCCTGTTTGAATATTGTGCTTTTAATGATTTAAAACAACAGCTTCCAACAAACCTGTCCTGACATAACAAAAATAGTATTATTAGTGGAAACTCTTGATTGTTGACTGACTTGTCTCGCACGGCCTGGATGGCTTCAGCGGCGCTCTCGTAGTTGTGCTTTTCCATGTGGCGGTACATGGTGCTTAGCTCAACTTGGCGCCGGAAGTAAATGTCCACAGAACTCTGCTTCACTGTGGCGTAGATGAACTTGTCTGATGGGTTTCGCAGCTGGAATACAAGGTAACAGTGGGACGGTCTGGATGAACTGTGATAAATAGGTGCTATGCAAGATAAATGTATTCAGAACACAATGAATAATTAAAGTAAACCGGTGTTTGGTGTCTGCAAAATCAAAAACACGGACTTTGCAATTACATTAAATATTTCTGATATGAAAATGTCTGTGGGAATAGAGGTAAACCAAGGTAAGCGTGACCTAAAAATGTTCACTGAAGTCTGTTTCTGTGCACCTACAACTGTAATAATAACACAATTGTAAATTTATCAATAAATATCCCATAAAATGTACTTAAATCCTTTTTTGAATGTTTAAAATTGAGTCCTTTGTAAATGTTCAGCCCACATGACAGAACTGACATGACTGTTATGATGAAACAAGGCAAATAAAAATAACCTATGGGAACAAATGACCCATAATTATGTGTCCTTGCCATGCTTAATTATATGTGGTGTTTTTATAGCGTGTGAAATGTGAAATCTCGGTGCATGGTAATTTAGAGTCTTATTTGATATTCTGTTGTAAAACATGCAAAGCTGCTTCATATTTAGCGCTCACCCTAGGGTCGTTGATGCCGGTAATGCGCTCCTCAGGCCGATCCAGCACTAGGAAGGCTGCCAAATTGGCAGTATAAGATGCAACTATAATCATAGCAAAACCAGCCCACACCATACCTAAAATCCTTGCTGAAAAGCTCCGAGGGGCACCTGTGAATGTAAGCGGAGAGGTGAGAGTGATAAAGAAAATTATGCTTACTGCACAATCAATCAAACACAGAGTCAGCAATATTTCCACCTCGCAGCACCAACAGACTGAATAATAATCTTATTGCTGATGTCTACCTTCTCCAATGCCGGAGTTCAGAAGTACACCCCAGGAGAACCACATAGCAGAGGATAAGGTGAGGGCATCTTCTTCTTCCTCTTCACTATTTACTTTAAACCTTCCAAACGGGCTGCACAGCAAAGTGCATATCAGTCAGAGACAGATGCTTTTAAACTGCATCCAAAAAATGTTGTTAACCTTCAGCTAAACTTTTGATATCTTCTGCAAACTTTCTTAATACCAGGCTACATTCACACATCTGTGTTCAGTCAATCCTACATCTATCCAAAGGTGAGTTTTACAGGGCTAGTTCACTCAAAAATGAAAGTCCTGTCACCTTCATGTCATTTTCTTCACGATTTTCTTACTTCTTCAGAACACAGGAGATATTTTGAAGAATGTTGACTCTTTATTGTATATTTTTACAGTATAGACAAAATATCTTCTTTGGTGTTCCAAAGAACAAAACATCATACAACTTTAGAATGACATGAGGGTGAGTAAATGATGACAGAATTTAAAATTCTGGATTAACTACCCCATTTAGGTTTTATGCATGTAACAAATATTGTTCTTTACCTGAAACGGTCTAATAGGTAGAGCATCACCGCCACAACATGGACCGATAGACCCACCAGTAACCACAGAGTGCTCTGAAAAGGCTGCATGAACGAGTCCAGTGTACTGCGTGGTATTTCCTGCAAAACAACACAGCTTTATCCAACCCAACAAACACCACCCACATTGCCACATGCATCGCCATATGGAGCATCAAATGGAGTCTACATCTACAATGGTCAGAGGTGTATTAATAGATTTCACTGTACTCCAGAGTCAATTGATTTATCACAGCGTTTTCTCAGTACAGAGATAAGTCCACTTCAGGGAATTTAATTGAAACGAGAAACTGTTATACTATTTCTGTCCCAGAAAATCACGTTCTCAGAGGATTTTTCCAAAAATTAATTACATTTCAGATACTTTATTTGAAACTTCAAGTTGAAAACTGAAATGAAACTGACACCAGATCTTCCTTTTTTTTTCTCATTGGCCTCATGGAATAGTGCAGTTTCCAAGGGAGAGTTCATGCAAAATAGAAAACTCTCTTATCATTTATTCAACTTCATATTATTGCTAACCTGTATGACCTTTTTTTTCTTATGTGGAACAGAAAACAAGATATTCTGAAGAACTGTTTTTTGGTCATACATTGAAAATCAGTGGGGTCAAGAACAACAGTGGTTGTCATTGATTTTCATTGTATGGATTAAAAATATCTATATTTCAAATGTTCACTTTTGAATTAACTGTGACTCTAAAGCCAAACGGTGATCTGTAGATCATCTGAGGCTCACCTTTTTGACAAGTATTGTGAGCCCCTGGTACTTGAATGGTTTCGAGAACTCTATATACTGGGCTCGTTCATTGTTGATTGTAAGTGGAGCCACGATCATGTCTGCCAAGCCACTCAGGAGCTCTCCCATCATGCCATTCCACTCCTTCTTGTTGCTGTTATTTACCTGGTATCATGGAAATAACATTAAGCAATTTGTCATGCCTAAATGCACTTACTTTATGTATATTTCAGCAGATTCTTAACAGCATCTGTGAAGAAAGACTTGGAAATGTGCAGACTAGCCTAGTTACATGACCTTGGAAAAAACATGCAAAGCTTCAGACTGGTGAAGAATCAATAAAGTTATCATATTACTCACACGCTCCTGAGTGCCAAATTTGCCATCAGCCACTAGATGCACTTCATAGGTGAAGTTCATTGTCATTGCAAGTTTGATCAAAAGGTCAATGCAGAACCCATAGCAGCACTGAGGCACTATGGGGCGACCTATAGAGTTACACAAGACTGTCAGATCTGGTCAAAGCACAACTTTAGTTCAACAAACTGTATTTATGTATATTACATAATGCCTACCTGGAATGGTCTCATTGGGGCCAGTGCAGATCACTTTTTTGATCAGGACTCCATTAACAGTGTACTCTTCCTTGCATGTTCCATCTCGTAGCGTTGGTTTCACATAGACAAAGGGCTCTTGATGAATGGTGACAATCTACCAAATAACAAGAGAACTGAATGTCAATGCATGGTTTTCGATTTATTTATTTATTTTAAAAAAGTATACATAAAAAGCCCTGCAGTAAAGTACCTTTAATCTTGTTGACATCTGATACCCTTTTGGCTTTTCAGTCTCTCCTCCTGGCCAAATAATCTTCCTCTGAGTATTCATTACAACCTGAAACATAATATTTTCTTGTCAATAGGGGGTTAGTCATTATATAGTTATACTGAAAGAAAATACTGACAACTAATGTTTTTCACTGTATATGTAAGCTCTTTTAAATAGTACATGTCAATGAAATAGTATGTCAATGTTATTGCATTATTTCACATTTTTAGGATAAGTCAAACATTAATCTTAGTTAAATGTTAATTCATACATATGCATTGACAATTTGTATAGCAAAATGAAAAGCTACTGTACTTCAAATGAATGTTGAACTATAGTATATTTACAAATGAACATTTTGTAAAAATAACTGCTGTTCATTGATGGTTCATGAAACTTAATACTGTACACTTACTGTAAAGTGTTACAATAAAATTACAGTGTGCTACTGTCCAAACTGTTAAAATAGTAAATGTTTGCACTGAGCAGAAGGACAGTTTATTAAAAAGACTGAGCCGATTTCATACTTGCGAGCCATTGTAGATGCCCACTTGCACCAGCCGGGTTTTCTGGTAGTTCAGAATGCTGTAGTGGGCGAACCTCCTGTCTCCGTCATCATTAAACTCCACGCGGCCTGTCAGGCCATCTGGATACTTGGATGACATCAGCACTCTAGTACACCAGAGGGTTTTTTTAGAAAAGGCACAAAATGCTCATTTAAACACAAAGGAAGACATTGACGATGACTGGAAGTAATGAAAGTTTACCAGAAATGGTAAACTTTGAGTTGGAGATGGAGATGCAGATGGAGATGCAGGTATGTCTAAGAAAAAGACATGACGATAACTAGGGAAGAGTTAGGGGGTGTCGTGTGGAATGGGGTGAGTCAGATGGCACATATAATGTGCAGGCACAGACATAGGAGAACAGAAATGACACCTGTAAGGGTCTCAAATTGGGTCTCAAATGCAAATTGGTACCACCAGATTTCACAAGGCCAATGTAAGCAACAACTTAACAGGCTTGATGTGTCCTTGCACTCGCTTATTACTCTGTTTGAGGAGTTAAGGCGTGGTTTTGGAAGCCAAAAGCTAGCGGTTTCAATATTTGTGGCGTGAATGCTTCCACTCTTGTCAGTGCCAGACCAGTGGTAATGTATGATAATGCATGATAGCAAATGGATGGTTGGTTGGAAAGCTAGCGAATGCTAGCCAGCGCTCATCCCTGGCCTCACCGTTTGAAGAGTGGGCCAGTCTTCCAGATGTTTGTATTGCCAACACAGCCTCGAGGAGGCTCTGTGATATTCTCCTTCTCAAAGAGCTCCTGAATGGACTGGGCCACCACAGCCACGGCATCGTAGATGTGCGCAGACTCGTTCTTGCCATTGATAAGCTGAAGGCCGAGCAAGCCTGCCCAGTTGACAACATTACATGGTGTTGGCCAATGCCTCACAACATGACTCTCACTTCAAGAATACGTCAAGACATACTCGTAATAAAGAAATGCACACATTGCCAGAAAGAGAAACAAACGTGCATTGCATATGAGCGACAAATTGTCTCAAGACAGACAGAAGGACTGTGAAAGTCATGGGGGGTCAGGACAGGGTCAGCACTGAGCAGAATGGCGTGAAGTTGAACACGGATGTGTATATAAAGAAGCCGGGAACAAAGAAATGCAGTTGTCGCTTACCATCATATCCACACCTCAATGTGGAGGTAGCAAAGCACCAATTATAAATAAACTCATGACAGCCAAACCTTAAAAATGTATGCACATTCAAACCAATATGGATTACCACAACTCTCTATTGCATCATTTGTTGTCTACTGAAAGAAAGGACAAACACTCAAAAATGAAACAAATTAAACATTAGACATAAAGCACAGTACAATGAGTAAAGAATCACTGTGTTTAAAACCTTTAAACATGGAGATGTTTAAACGTTTAAACACACAAGTACAGCACAGACACTGATTCGTTGGTGGGGATTGCAAATTGTAATCGTATAAAAAGCTTAAAAGGCAAACATGTTCAGTTTGTTAAGAAGCCTGGGAGAGAGAGAGAGAGAGAGAGAGAGAGAGAAAGAGCAGATGAAAATGGAGAGGATGAAAAGTACATACCATCTGGGGCTTCACTCAGTGCTTTACCAGACATCTCCCTTTCTCCAACCAGCCACACATAACCAGAGCCTGTCATATTGAGCTGGCGCGCTGCTTTGTAAATGGCTGCGGCTTCGTCTTCACTGTGATTGGACAAAGATTGGTAGTAATAGACTGTATTAATTGGACTAAACACCTCCAAATTTAATGCTATGAGCAGCTCCGTATGGAATCTGTGAGTGCAGAAATCAGAGAATCAGCTATACTACACATTTCTTAGCTTATTTTTATGTTAAATAGATTTGTGTGTAAAAAAAAAAAAAACATTTTGGCATGTTTAAATCATTACGCAGAATGCCTCAGATTTCCCCCAAGTCTGTTTGCATATTCTGTGTGGGCCTGATTATGAGTGACTCATGAAGGGCAGAGAAACTGTCTGACATTTTGAGGTAATCTCTTGTTAACAAATTAGATGTCGGCTCATTTAATCAGAAAACACCTAATGAAGTGTTTGTACTGAGGCTGGACATTTTAGCTTTATTTGCAATCATTTTTAATATTTTAAATGCATCAACTCACTGAAATGGTTCAAATATATGCAGTGCACTGAGAATGTCTTTTAAATTCTGATTCAATTCCTTAATCTAAACTGAACTTTGAACCGAACATGATTTTGGATTCTGAATGCAAGGAAGTATATTTAAAAAAAGAAAATCAACTGTAATTACTAGAAAAGTAACTTTTTCCAAAACAAGAGTTGTCCATCTTGGCTTATATTATATCATGTCATATTATATTATTATATTATAATTTATTTAACAAATTAACCTTTCTGGACAAGGGGCTGTATAACAGAAACTTCCTATCTTTATTTTTGTCTTGATGTGAAAACGTTTGATTTCCTAAGTGAAATGACCATGGTTACTAAACAAATAGGATAGGATTTAAGTTAGGATGTTTCTGTAACACAGCCCCAGGACAGAACACTTTATTTCCTGAATTTCTTTGGCTTGCAATTTAGTAAATCACTCCAATCATAGTCCTACCATTCCAATCCATTTTAATTCAAAATCAGTGTCAATTTCCTGTGAAATGTGACCAACTAAATTTAAAATTCCACCTGAAATAAACAGTAGCACAAATATCTTTTCAGAATTCTCAAACCCAAGCTTCGCCATTTTCGCCAGTCAGTCTCTTGGCTGGCCAAATGTATTATTCAGTAACAATAACGATTAGTGGTGATGGGTTAAACAGTGAAGATGAACTCACCTTGCAGACAGGATGATAACTCGGGCCTCTAGCTCTTTGGCTTCCTGGAGCAGAGCCGTCAGATTTGTGTCTTGGCTGAACAGGAGCACTTTCTCTGCCTGGGATTAGGACACAACATTAGTCAAGTAGTTGACTCATCCCCACCATGAACCATGCTCTTTGAGCGCTTGCGCTTTTTTTTCTCCTTTTTCTTTTTTTTAATTTATTTATTTTTTTGGAGAGGGGAGGGGGTTTTAAAAAATGAAGTAAAAAAAGTTTCTGAGATAATCTGCTTAAATGAAAAAAACTTAAGTAAGCTTGGAGCAGGTAAAAAAGTTCAGCATTTTCACATGCAAACTCAAGGGAATCAAGATTCCAAGGAAAAACGTGCATGTTAGAGGAAGAGTGAGAAGAAGATTGATGCAACCGGAAAGAAAAAACAGGTGAAGGAAGGTGGTGGTGGTGGTGGCTTCTTTCCCAACCAAAAACAACAACAAAAAAAAAAAAAAAACAACAAAAAGGAAGAAATGCTGCAGAAAGGTGGGAGTAACATCTGGATAGTGCCTGTCCCACACGACCAGATCTCCACGTACTGTCAAAAGAATAGACTTGCAATCTTGCTGGCTTCAATACATGCATTCCTTTACACAAAAATAAAAAAGTGAGAGGTGGGGAGCGAGTTTTTGTATACGCTTTAACAGAAAAAATAACCCATTCTCGATTGAAATCATAAAAAGAATCCAAACAAATAAATAGACGTGCTGGCAGGATAAGGATCTCTGGAATCGGTTTGTTGATTGTTTGACTGCTTTCTAGTGGCTACTTTCAGATAACTTTTGGGCGGCGTGCATTGACCATGCAAATATACCTTGGGTCCTCGCTTGTTGTCAAAGGACAGTTGGTCGAGGTTTTCATAGTTCCTGTTTTTACTCTGATGAATAATGTGCACAGAGAAAATATGCAGACACAGAATATTATAAACAGTTATAAATGGTGCGCAGTAAAGCATTCCAACAAATCTCCACTTTTCTGCTTCAAATTGGGAAACTCTAATCCTGGGGCTTGCAAAAACATCAACAAAGACTACATGGAGCAGACAACCTTATCTATCCTTGCATATGGCCTGAACCTGCACGCTATTATTTCCATGACTTCTCCTCTTTTAATTATTTTCATAATATTTCATTTTAATTTTACCTTTTCACTTGAATTTAATTAAAACACTTGCCCTGAGTGAGTGCGCTCCTTGCTTTAGCACAATTAATAATAAGCGCTAATGTCTCTGTTTCGTTACAATGCATTGCTGTTTGTTAATGGTGCAGTATATTCAAGCGCAACCTAATCCCATCCATCAATTTAAATTTCTTTTGTCAAGCTACCGTAAAAGAACATCAGCTACAGTCCATGAAGCACAGCAAGTTGCTGCCACAAGACATGTCTGTCCAGACATATGGCCCGAAATAAAATATTTCAAGCACTCTACCTAGATAATGCACATTTTTCAGAGCCTCAGAATCTGGATTACCTATATTTTTTGTGTTTGTCTGTCAAGTATTTGGCTTGCAATTTAGAGAGCCCAAGTAAAACTCTCCTAGATTAAATGGATGGATATGGATTATTTGAGATCATTGTTTAAGCATTTAATACATATTTGTAGATTTAAGATTTTTTTGCCTGATTGTATAAAAAAGCCTGCTTGCCTCCTAAACTCTCAATGGACTTAGAAAAACTGTTGTTTGTCAAAATGGCTTTGAGTTGAAGCTTTAATATACAGCCATCCAACCGTGTGGACAACGTGCAGGCAAAGTTTTGTTGTAATAACTGACACAAGCAAAAGACTTTCATGAGCCCTTCTACTGATTCCCAAAACAGTCTGAGAATGTGCATATAAAAACAGCTGGCCTTGGGGCTGCCATTACTGAAAATGACATTGCAACGACATTGCGGGTGTCCTAAAAATACAGTGTCATGCTAACGGATTCAGATCCTGAAGAAATGGCTCTTTTTACTGAATTACAAATCATTATTTTGTTCTAATTTAGACATATGTAACCTTTCATTAATGGCATATGTATGTGTACAAATGCAAATGTTGATGAGGTTTAATGCTCACATGGTTGCATAACTACCTTCAGCTCCAAATTTATTGTAAATTACTTACTTACATAAGGTGAAATATTGAACAGCACAAAGCTGCACACAGAGAACACTCAGTAAATCAGTAACAGTCTGTTGCTGGGAAGAAATTCTCACAGAATAAAAGAAATGCAAAACAACCAAATCCCCTTGCCGTTGATTTTTTGCACAGCCCCAGACCAAGTCCCTCATTTTGCTCCTGTTGTGGATAGACAAATAGGAGAATCTGACTATGGTAAAAAGCAATGTGAGATGAGTAGAAAAGTACAAAGTTTTGCAGATAAACCACTTAAGACGCTGCTGATGCCTCTGGCATAAATAATGTTAGCCAATGGAAAGAAATGTGTTTACACAACAGAAAAAAGGAAACATTTAACATATATAGAGGACCTCTGAGATATTGATTACAGGAACACACGCTGACTTACACACACACACACTCATTTACACGCTGGGCCGTGTGAGTCGGCAGCCCACGCATCTCACCTTCGTCTCCCTTTCCTCCAGCAGGGTTTCCAGTTTTTTCTGTGCCGCTCTGCCCTCGTGGTCATCACTCACAATCAGGATGATGTGATTCCACTGGAACTCACGCATCATGTCAAACCACACTTGGGCTTGGTGGGAATAGGGTGGCACCGTGCGCAGGAAGGAGAGGTGGATGCTCTAGATGGATGGTTGGGGGGAAAGAACTAGTGAATCTCAAAGGCACGAAGCAATTTCAGTTCATTAGGATTTAATCAATTTAACTGTAATTAATTTAGAGACGGATCCAAACATCACTTCTTAGCGTGCCAAGATGCCATAAGGCAAAGAGTATAAGTGAATCTAAAAGAGGCAATCGATCATAACGCTATGCAGTATTTATGAGAGTTTTTAATTAAAGGTCTAAAAAATGACCACGCTAGAACTAAAAACGAGTAAACATTTATCACATTATTCTGCTCTAGAGGAAGAATAGAAAGCCATGGGTTTTGTTTGCGTTATTTAGACACAAGTTCTTTGCGTTGTTTCTCCATTGGTTTCAATGGGTCTACGATGTACTTAAGCTTACAATGCTTTTGGGAAACGCAGCCCTGGTGGTGGACCGTCATGAAAAAATATATTTTCAGGGCTTCGCTACACTATATCCTGCAGAAAAGGTTTTCAAACTTCAAATCTCCAAGCAAACCATATTAAAAAAAGATGACTGAAGAAAAGGACAGATGACATCTGCAGTGGAACGCAAGCAGAATTTCTGTCTGAAATACACTGAGTCATAAACCAGCTGCTGGTGGTCTCCCACACTCACCTTATCAGAGTAGATGGACATGCGGGTGGTGAGGCCCACTACAGGGATACGGTAAAACCCAGCTGTGTAGGACACCGGAGTGGGAGTCAGATGGTCGTTGGACTGGGGTGGGTGGCTCACCAAGATCGCATACACCTGAGGACATGAGGATCATAGTGAGGAGAGAAATCTGACAAAGTTTTGTCACTTCTAAACTACACTGTAAATGGCCTCTAATCAATTAATTCATCAGTACAAATACTAAATGAATGAATTAATAATTTATACAATGTATAGCTACACAAACCTACTTGATCTACTAAAATCTGTAATAGAAAAATATTGATAACCATAACAACACTTTTAACTAGAAGACAAACAGTACTAACAGTAAACTAGAAGACCATATGATTCAAATGGGAATTGTTGACAAACAAATGCCACTAAGCTAACAAATATGACAATAAAAACAACACGGCATGAACATTCACTAAATAACATGAAATATAATTTAATCACAATATGACTTGTTAGATTCTGATTGGTCAATTGTGTCGTTTGGACGTTTTGATATTTCATAGACTGCGTTGCAAATTCACAGGGTCCCTACCTAGTATTCACTGCAAAACTCGCTGTAAGCAGGGCATATGTCGAAGATCGAAGTATCCATGTTCTTTCCTATACAGTGTGCAGGGCCTGAGCTAAACATATATGCTTCTGCAATTTGGAATCTCATTTAACATGGAGTTAAGCCCCACTTCGCAGGGCACTATCAGGCACGGACGCAGTCGCTCATCTAGGTAACTGAAAATAACACTATAGCGCGACACTTCTAGGATCACGCGCTCTCTCGTTTCATAGTGGCGCGAAAATGACCTCAGAGAAAATCTGCGAAATGTTCTTAGCGTAAGCGACAATGAATATACAGGTAAAATTAAAGTCAAAATTTCTTGCGACGTATTTATTTATTTGTGTGTAGCGTATGATAGGCAGGATAATGTACAGTCGGCTTGATTGACAGGCGATCTGACCAATCATAACGCTAAATCCGCAATCTTGCCCGACAAACAAATCAGACAGGAGAGTAGATTAATTTTGGGGGACTTAGACTTGAAAAATATTATGTATTGACGTCTTTCCGCGGTTGAAATATAACATGTTCTGATGTTCATTCCTGTTCATTTTGTGCTTTAGGTAAATATAAAAGATGATTGGTCACGTGACGCTTATATTGATCTGTCACGACACGTTAGAGCGACAAAACGGTATTTATTGTTTGAATTTCTTAAAAATGACATTTTTTTTCATACTATACTTAACCTGCGCTGTCTGTTGGGACGTTGTCAGTTTACTCTTTGCTCCACGATGTTTTTATTTTACTATGAGAACATAGTAAGCGGCATGGCTTGTCGGACATAGCAACAGTAACTAAGGAGGGCGGGTCTTTGCGAAAGGTCTGACTAATTTATCGCTTAGCCTAGTGATGTTGGTAACTGATAGCAAAAATTATAAGAAAAAAATATTTAAATAAATATGTTACAATATTTTTACATTATGTCTTGCCCTGTTAAATATATATATATATATATATATATATATATATATATATATATATATATATATATATATATATATATATAAATATATATATATATATAAATTGTTTTGCCTTGTACCTTAAGGTAACTTGCAGTTAACGTCAGGGTTTTTACTGTAGTATATGTAGTGTTTTTCCATTAAAATAACCAACATTTTCCCATGAGGGTTAAACACAATGGATAACTGTTTTAATTTGTAACCTATGTACTGACGCATTTCTACAACGTAGAGCAATTCTTTAACCTTGCTGGGCGAGCCGGCTGACAGCGAAATGTCAAAGTGGTGATCTTAGTAACATCAGCAGTTTGGAGTTAGTTGTCATGAACAGGGTCTGTGCGTGTGTATGTTAGACGGGTGTGATTTGGATGGTAATCCGTGTTACAGCGTTGAAGTCCATAATCTCTGCCTCCACCGCCGTGTAATAATTTGCTAGAGCTTTCCTCGCAGAACAAAGCAGCTGTTATCTACGAGGCTGGCGCCATGTTGGCCTCGTTTTACGTTTTTCAATAAAAATAGAGGGAGTGGACCAACTGTGGTGCCATGGCGCCTCATAGAGGGGTCAGTGATGTTACCTTAAATGTTTTACTTATGCTTGAATTTATGTTTATATGACTCCACATGAATCACAGGTTGTCACATATCCTATGTAGCCTACTTTGCATTATTTCAGGCTCAGTGCATGTAACCTCTGAGCACAGCCTTACAGCCTTCCCATCACAGCAATGCTCACTCATCGGTAAGGTCAAAATGGACCCCGGATCCTGTTGAATGTTTTCTTTTGTGCAATGTACTCTAAAATCGAGATTCGCAGCAGCGTTTGCCTTTGCAGAATACAAAGTTACAATAACTAAATTTGGCTGACAATACCTTTTCTTGAAAGAATGCAGGTTTATGATTCTGACTTTTAAAGATTTTGTGTTTCTTCGCGTTTACCAGAAACACTTATACAAATATCAAAAAATAATAAAATATAAATATATAAAATAAAAATATCAAAATGAATTAATTAAAATGACAGCTTGATTTAAGTATCTGACAAAAGATATTTAAAATAGGCTAATGATATAGTTTAAAATAATGATATTTATAAAAATTTTAATTAACAAGACAGATTCATCCGAAACGGTAACCTTATATGATAGATAGATAGATAGATAGATAGATAGATAGATAGATAGATAGATAGATAGATAGATAGACAGACAGATAGATAGATAGATAGATAGATAGATAGATAGATAGATAGATAGATTTCTCTTTGCAAGAACCAATAAAATCAAAAATTCAGAGACTTGGTGACTTCGCACTTCAAAAAAGTCAATAGAAATGGTGTTTTAAAATTTAACGATATATATAAAAAATATAGCCTAGTCATTAAAATAGATAGAAAGAAAAAAGATAGATGTTTCTGTAAAGTGCTGTTTATTTTAAGAATCAAAGGTTGAATGCACTGTGTGACAAGGAACTTCAAAATATCTTCTTTTTTAAAGATTTTATTATAACGTCAAAATGCCTATATTCTGAGTATTCGCATGAGTTGAAGAGACTGGTTTGCGAGTGTTACCTGGTTAGAGATGAGATCCTCACATACGGAGAGTGCCATCTGAATTGCGTTTGGCTTATGGGTGACAGAAATTGCGTTCATCTTGAACTTATCTTTGCCGTATATATTGTTGGCTTGGGTGACAGCGTCTTTGAACACTTGTTCATATCTCTTCTGGCTCAGGACAGCCCCGATATTCACAGTCTTGGGTTCGCATCCGCCTCCCGCACAGGAGCACGAGATGAGGAAGGCGAACAGAACCAGACGCATTTTGCCCTGGATGGCAGAGGAGTCAAGCTGAGTGCCCCGTGGAGGATGCGTGTCGATGCCCGTTGATTAGACAGATCCGCTCTCACTGCGTCCTCTCCAGCAGCACTGGAATGCGACCGCCTCAGTCTACTCCGCAGAGGAATGGGCTTCACTCATGAAACCCGTTCATACTCAAGAACCATGTCAACACGCCTTTGTAGAAAATGATGCTCGCTCCTGTTGATAGTCGCCTCACATATGCACTCTCTCTCGGGAGAAGGTGGAAAAATCAGTTTTGCAGTAATGTTGCTGTCATCTGCGCTCACTTGTCCCGCTCTTGGCGTGATTGAATCGTAGTCAAGGTTTTGTCAAGGGTGACCTGATGCTCTGTGAGAGACGCTGTCCTTGGTGCTGAGAACTGAGCTCGCACACTGATGCGCGCGCACTCGCAGATTACGCCTGATATCACGGAGCTGTCACGGTCGAATAGACTTCAAAACATTTGCGTTAATGCGTGGAAAATCTCAGGTCATCACAGTACCGTGTGATTAAACTAATTGGATGGATTTTCTAACATTAATGTGTAAGTCACACGAAACCAGTAAGAAGTGCGTAGTTTTGTGTAAATTGTTGTACAATTGGCATATAAAAAAACCATAGACTGAAAGATGATTGTTCCTTTATATCATGTATTTTTGTTTATCACTTGTCCAGAATTTTCTCAAAAAGGGAGGCAACCATTAGGCTATTTAAACAGACAAACTGGTTCAGTATGGAATCGCATTTATAATTTCGCATTAATCTTTTGTTGACATTTAAATGTGTATATCGTTCGTTTCCTTTAATATGTCACATTACAAGTTAATAGCTCTGCTTGCGTCTTTGGAAAAATCCGTTTATGGCAAACTGATAAATCCGTGTCGTTCTTATACATTCATTATGATCATCATTTACTCGCCGAACTGTCGATAGACTTGTTTTCCCTTCATTTAAAACCGAGAGGGATGCTTTTTCTCATAAAAAATAATCAATGGGAGCTTGTCTCCATCTATCATCCGTAGATAGCTCCAGAACAGGCGCGTTCAAGTGCAATGGAGAAATTCAACGAGACCCCCGTTACCAAGGAAACAAGCATCTCCGGCTTGAGGTGCAAGTGTTGTTTTTCCAGACACAGTAACTTACAATTATGAAAACTGCGTTTTATAAGATAAATCGAACATATGAAGGCTTCTTCTAAAAACAGTCTGTAAGAAAAATTCAATCAAACATAGACATGATATATGCATTCTAGTGTGACGGAAAAGAAATGCCTCATTTTGATGTTGCATTTAGATTACATCATTACTGGTGCCTGGGAGGACATCACTCATTATCAGGGATAGAACTGCAACTTTAGTCAGACATGGATGGAATTTTGATTATAAAGGTCTTGTTTGGGTACATCAAGTTTGCTGCTAGGTGCTTTGATGTTGTCTCAAACCCAACCACTGCGTGAGATATGACTCAGTGCTCTGTAGAATATGACTTTTCGAAAAGTACTAAAGATGATTGGAGCATGTTTTACAAGCAAATACAATTTCAGTCTTTCTACTTCAAAATTTCATGTTTAATTCAATGTTACTTGCTGTTTATTGTAATTAATTGTGAAATTTTATAGCAATTCCTGAGTGAATATTGTTTAAAATTATAAATCCTACATGCCATTTATTTTAAGTGTAAACAGTGACTAAATTAATTTACGATCCATATGCTCCAAAAGTATAAATGCCAGCTTCATCACATGCACATATAGCATGCATACTGCGCTTTGCATATTAGTCACACTCCCACAAACACATGCAGAGGGGGATTAAAACATGACATCACTTGAGGGCAGGGCAGGAAACACAGTGATCAAATAATCATCACCTTCTTTTCAGGACAAGCCTATTCTTTTTTATTATCTGTTACTTTAGAACAGTTTCACTGCACAATAAAATTATGTGATCCGTAGACTCATTAAAATAACGTGAATCATTAGACAGCAATACACAGAGCACTGAAGTGTGGATCTCTGCGGGACAAGGGAACGTGGATGAGAGGAGATGGCAGCCGAACTGCTACTGAGATGCTTCAGGCTCTCAATAAATGATACCAGTAGAGTTAGTCTCAAACTGGCTCTCAGCTCCCAAAGTGTCAGATTGGATCATGGAGTGGTGATGCACTGTATAATACATGCTGCACTGCTTGTTAGTGTGATTTCACTTGGGTGGAACCCTGATATCTATCTTTTACACAAACTTGAAAGCAAACTATACCATGCATATATGCACATGAATTGGAAATGTTAGCAAATCACTGTGCAGCCTTGCTACATTATTTGATATTTGAGCATATTTCGATTTTTAAACCGCAATTTCCTTTTGGGTTGAAGTGAGACTCCAGGAAATTGAATGTTGCTGAAACCAGTAATGTTTCAGCCATATCTGATTGGCCGTGTGCATTTTCAACTTTTTTGAAACATGTGGTTCTTTGCATACATAATTGAAATCTTTCTACCACACGCAAAC